>NC_140299.1:21313792-23763792 GCF_964211825.1 Aythya ferina
CTTTTCACTTCCTGTGTCTACTCCTTTCCCCCACAGAGACCAAGGTTTGAGCTTACTGTACCCATCACTGCAGGCAATCTTGATATCATTATCATCATCTTATCCTGGTGCATCATCTATCTAGTGACATAACCTGATGAGACAACACTTGAGACCATTATTATTTCATTTTTCCATTCCCCCAAAGATATTTATTTTCAATTTAACTACTACCTGACAAAAATGTTGTTGAACACCTGCAAGAGATGAAACAACCCTAATCCAATTTATTTTCACAGATGCTAAGGGCCATGTTCTCCTGCTTCTCATGCAGCTTATAGCTCAGACTCCTGCACGATTTAAATGAAAAGTGAATTGTTTGACGTAGTTGTGGGAGTGGTATAAACAAATGCAGCCTGCCCTTCCCTGACATTGTGTGACTTAGAGAACTCAATGCCTACCTGAGGGAGGAGAGAGAATGTGTCTGAAAGAAGCTAGGTATAAACCAGTAGAAATGAAGAAAGGAGCTGCTCCAGTGTGCATTGCTCGAAAAGACTTGTGCATCCGAGGCAACTCAAGGTGAAATAAAAGGAAACAAAAAGAAAGCCACTTCTGGCAGTGAATGATCCACACTGGAGCCAGACTCCAAAACAGCCTCTCTAATCTGCTGCTCTGACTCACAGACTAGATGCAGCAAATTGGTACCCTCTCTAATTAGCACAGAGGTGCCCTTAGGGGAGGGTGCACAACCTGCTGGCCTGGAGTGGAGCACATGCTGAGCACCCAGCCAAATGGTGGGCAGAGTGGGAGCCCTGTGCTCCCATAATGATGCCCTGGGTGAGCAAGCAGAAGGCTGGTCTTCATTAAAGAGCAATGCTGAAGGCCAAAGATGAGGAACAACAAAGTGGGACTTACTTAATGTGCAGAGGGTTGAGCAGCAAACTTCCCATACCCTAAGGAAGCTTTCTCTGCAGGGTTGAGAACAGGAAAGCTGCCATGCAAGCGGTTGCTCAGATTTACTACCCTTAATGTAAAGAGAAGTGGCTGGTGATTTACTGAATGTGTTATCGTGTACACTCTCCATTTGCATCCAGCAGTGCAAGCCCTGGGAGGGGTCGGCATTTTCACCTCTGGCCTACAGTTTGTTGGTGCTTCAGTACTGCCATGTGCAAGCAGCTGCTGTGACCACAGACCAAACACCATTGACTAAAGGTTTTTACTAAACAATTCGTCAGCAAGCAATCTCTCCTAGTAATAACATACCATGATAGAGATAAGACAGCAATTGTTTTCTAACTATCAAAGGAGCTGTAAAAAGGCAAATCAGCAATTTTTCTTCTTTTTGAATTCTTGGGCCAAAGAGAAATTTCCTGAAACAATACATCTTTTGTCTGCAGAATACTTCTGAGGTTACTTTTGCAGAAGCAGTTATGTATCTCAATATGTTCTGTTGTCCAAGGGGATCTATCCAAAGTGTCTTCTGTCACCCTCCCTTTTCATGCTCACTACTCAGCCTGCAGCTATTGAAGCAAAAGCGTCTCCTGATACTTGCAGCGATGGTTAGGGATGCAGAACGGCGGTGGTTAAGGATGCAGAACAGCAACACTTCTACTGTGACAGGGCCTCAGTCTGAGCCCGGTCACACCATGGGAAAGCCAGTGGGATTCTTCTGGTCCAGCTAGGTTATCCCAGGAGTCCCTTCCTGTTAGGAACAAGACACGTAGACACACAGGCACCATAGCACATACCTCACAGGCCAATTTCTATGCTCTGTTCCCAGTGTCAGACTGCAATAACTCCAGTTAAACTGGCCTTCAGCATTTAACTACATCACCCCACTGGGTTATTCTGTATTGATGTTGCTGCAAGAGACTACAACATGGCCCTTGATATAATGTAGATTTTTATACAGCGTGTCATAGGTGTGCAAAATGAAAATTTATTTGCTGACAAGAGAGATGCACTGTCCTTGAATTTGCTAGGAAGACCCTAAGAAATCTTCAGGTTAAGATGAAGCTTAAAATGAGACGAGACCTAATTCCTCCTTCTCCTGGGACAAATTACTTTATATAATAACAATTCCAAGACTATTTTAGGCCTAAATAGGTTCCAATATTTGTAATTTTATGTGCCATCAGCAAAAGGAGACTTTTATAAATCAAACACCAGTCTTTGTAGCTTGCACTGGTGTTTTTAAGATAAGACATACAGTTATGCTTCACCAGAAGAGCTAATGCATCTAAGATCTATGGCTCTAAGTTTGTCTGTTTTATTTTCCAATGCACCTTGCTTTAGCAAGCAATATAGATAGGATATTCAAAATTTGCTTGTAGAGGAAAAGCTTGTTAGGAAGTCAGCAATTAGTGGCATAGAGCAACAAGGCTAGCACAATATTTTTAGGGCTGTAACATAATTACTGTACTTATGTGAGCTGTCTGCAAATACGTACATGCTCAGACAAATCCCAAAGGATTGAGCTAAGGTTTTTGTTTTGTTTTGTTTATTTTGTTTTATATTTTTTACCTTTAGAGGATTCTTGGCAGGAAAAACTCTCTCTCTCTTCCTTCAATCTTGTATATGCCAGACACTATATGCATCATCCCATATATCTGATTGAGACATTAGGATGGAAAAATGCTTGTGTAAGGACCTGTGCAAATGCAACCTAAGCAAGCAAGCTCTCTCTCTCTCTCTCTCTCTCTCTCTCTCTCTCTCTCTCTCTCTCTCTCTCTCTCTCTCTCTCTCTCAGAATTCCTCTTGCCTCAAGCCTGGGAGGGTAGATAATGATAAAATGACCTGCAGCTATACAACAAGGTGCATGACAAAATTCAGCCGGAGTTTTCCATAATTCAAACATGTTGGGATCCTCTCTCTTATCTTCAAGGGTTCAGGACCAGAATCTGGGAAGGGAAAACTAGGCTCAGGTACATAGGAAGGGCCTGGTCAGTGACAGGATGCTTCAGAAACAGCACTAGGTCTCGTCATTGCTGCATTTCCCAAGTACCAAAAGTACCAAGTACCAAGTACCAAAAAGTTTTTTTTTTTTTTTTTTTTTTTTTTTTGTAGTCTCTAGATATGTTCTCTGTGCTCCAACACCCTAGACCATATAGTACTTATTAAACTGTTATTGTGATCAACATACATAGTTTGAGTTATGTCAGTTATGTCAGTTGTAAAAAAATGCGTTTCAGTTTTGACATCGGCAGTATTACCTGGCAAAAAAAAAAAATAAACACAACAGCATGATGAAATGTAGAAAAAGGTCTTTTGCACTGGCATATTGTAGAGGATTATGCAGATTATTTCAGCCTGATGATAATAAGATGGCAAAACTGCACACATAACTCCTTGCTTGTCTAAGAATGGCAAAAAATGTAGATTGTCTAGGGAAAAGATGAACTATTTCACATAGATTAAAATAGAAAAATCTCTTTTGGGTCCATTACATCTTCCTTGTTAATGTTTTATATTTTAGTTCTGCATTTTAAAAAAATTGACATCTCATGGTGGGCTAACTCTACAAATGTCACTTCCCGGGTGGACTTGCCCTTATGCAATTAGAAATAAAGCGCAGAACATCCAGAACAGATGGGACTGCTGCTCAGAACAAAATCTCCTTCTTTACTTTCACTTTTTCCCACCCAAATTCTGTTTCTCACAGAAGATATTTAAACTATGGAATCAAATTAGAGTTAATCAGCCGGAGCATTTTGTAATTAATAAGAAGGTCATATCCCCTGTGAAATGGTGGAATTTTACAATCCATTGCCAAGCCCATGGCTTTTTCACTGCTTTATCTGGGTCAAACTCTGTTTTCTCTGGGAGCAGGGTAAGTGAGGAATAAATCTATTCAAACTGAGAGAGTTACTCCGTATTTATACGGAGGTAATAGCAAATCTGCAGAAATAGGCATGGAGCCTTTGTTTCTGGTAGGAGAGGCTGAGTCAAGACAAGTCTAGCGTCATGACAACCCATCATGAAGCACCATGGAGGCGCTTGACATCACTGCCAGTGCATCACTAGTCCTGCTGGCCATCTGCTCTGCAGCAGCAATAGCGAATGATGGTGTGTCCACTTGCTTTGCTAAACAAAGCCACTCTAAAGCGCATGAAGAAGTGAGAAGAAAAGAGGATCTTCCCTTGCTCAAATTTCCCATGTAAGTTGTACCCACGGTCTCACTT
Organism: Aythya ferina; assembly: GCF_964211825.1. Classification (NCBI taxonomy): domain Eukaryota; kingdom Metazoa; phylum Chordata; class Aves; order Anseriformes; family Anatidae; genus Aythya; species Aythya ferina. The sequence goes on from NC_140299.1 coordinate 21,317,953, forward strand.
CCCCCTTAGCATCTGTGGAGAATTGTATCACATTTGTTCACTCTTTTACATATGGCTCCTTCAATCCTTTTTCCTTTTCTTTTTAGCTGTCCTAAGGGGTTATGAGGAATGATATGTCTGCTGGTGGTGACGAACAACAGCAACATCGCTGCTGGCTTCCCTAAAGTGGAGCCCTGCCAACCTTGATCACTGTTACAGAGACTAACCTATCTCAGCTGTCCACAGAAATCTGAAATCTTCCTTGGGGTTTTGGCACTGCTATGGACAATCAGTCCAGAGATGGTGAGCCTTTAAGTTTACTCAGACATTGCTACAATTCTTGACCTGACAAGCAAGCCTGGGATTTAAGCGCTGTCATTGAAAGCCAAATGCTGTGTACTCCTTCCCAAGCACTTCCAAGGGACTTGCAGAGGCTGTAATAGCATAACCCAAAGCTTTCGTAAAGGAACAAGTAGAAGTTCAGATTATGGGAGTGAAAAATATTTGAGAAAGGATTCAAAAGCCTTTGAGAAATATTAAGGCAGAACCCATCTGGTAAATCTCCAGACTAATGAGTATTGAATTGGCATGCATGATGTTTGTTTTACCTTGCCTTGTACAGACCACCCTTTTCTTGATGTACACAGAGTAAAATCACATCATTGCTTTGCAGTGATTCTCTTCTAGTTGTTTGGATTTTTGTTTGTTTGATTGTTTTGTGTTCTTTTATTTTTGAATAGTTTCTCAGCAGAAGTAAATCAGTGGAGTTATTTTACAATGTTTATTTTAAAACATTCTGTTCTTGTGTGTAAAACAGTTGGGAATGACTCTAAACTGGCAGTACTTAAGTGATATTTCCACCCTTCTTCCAAGACTGTTAAGCCTAAAATATTGTACCTGAATTGTTTCATGGTGTAGCCATAAAAATTGTCAAAGCATAGTGCTACTTTTTTTTTTTTTTAAAGCACATTTTTCTCTAAAAGACCCTCTGATATCTAATAACTAGCAAGTATATGTTCTATAAGTTCAAAAGAAACAAGCAGAAAAAAAAATCCTACAACATCAGTTTATAGTTAAAATGTAATGTTACAAATAACTACTAGCCAACAAAGCAGCTGCATTTTAGGCAAGAGATATGAAGGAAGTTCTGTTATGTTGAAGTTCTTGGTATCTTCAGAGTACTTTTCAAATGGATAGAGATATTTTCTTTAATTGCTGAAATATTCTATGAATTTATTTATTGCCCTTCATTTTCATGAATTCAGTTTTAACTGAACTAATGGGACTCTGACAAATTTTAAATCCCAGTTATAAAACAATTATGGAATACTTTTGTTTTTTAACACCAAATTTTTTTTTTAATTGTTTTTATTTTCTCCCCTCATGCACTATGTAGATTTTTGCTGTGTCTACAGCCTTGCCACTGAGAATGACCCCAACAGGCCCATGGCTGTGCATGGAATAGTGATGCACTAAGAAAACACAACAAAACTGGCACTTGTATTTGTTTCTGCAAAGCCCTTGCTTTGAGGGAGCTCTTTCTAGTAAGCACTGCCATTTGGTAGCTATAATTTTACAGCCACTTCATTTTAAATGGCCAACATCAAGCTCCTATCAAACAAGTGTTCATCCTGTATAACCACCATCAATGTTCAATGGGCCTTCTGGAACCATTTCAGAAGAGACAGAGAAAGGAAGGTGGAGGAAATCAAGGGGCATTCTCCAGTGGGACCCTCCTGCACAGACACCTCTGAGTCCTTTTGTCTTCACCCTCACGAGCTTCACCTTTTACTGAGCAAAAAGTAAAGAAGTGATGGAGAGGTTCAAGAGGTCTTCCTCTGTAAGAGGAACTTTCAGAAGGGGTCTTAACACAAAACTGAATGCTTAAAGGAGGTTTATATTTGAGAAACTCAAGGTAAATAAGGGTACTGAGGCACGTCGGTGCTAATTTTAGGGAAAACACATTTGAAACAGTGTGAAATCCAGACAAAGAGACATTCTGTAGATGACTACAAAGACTAAGCACAGATTTTTTTATTATTATTTTTTTATTTATTATTAAAACAGTGACACACAGCTGAGCCTTTGTGGCAATATACTGGTGTCTCTCTTGTCCCAGGGAGGCTGTGGAATTTCCCTTCTTGGAGTTAATCAGGAGCTGCCTGGACATGGCCCTGGGGAGCCCAATCCAAGTAGAGCTGGTTGAGCAGGGGGTTGGACTGGGTGATCTCCAGAGTTCCCTTCCAACCTCAGCTGATCTGTGACTCCATGATTCACATCCCACTACTTCCTTTTCATGTATTTATTCAGGAGACATAAGTGTAGGAGCCATGTTTTGTGCCTGTATGTGAAAGGACAACTGAATTTCCCCCCTCCCTTCCTCTCTCCTGGCAGCAGCTAACATCTCTTCATTGTCAGAGACACCTACAGGTGATTTGGCAGTAAAAAGACAGCCAGGGCAGTGGACACTCATTTCTGTAGGAGTGTCAAACTTGGTTGGGAAGAACGACCACACGAGAGCTCATGTGAAGAAGAAATTTGGCTCATGGGAACCCCATCGTAGGCACAGAGCATTCAGGCTGACACATTTAGTCACCCTCATGTTCAAGCAAACTTTCAGCAGAAATTTTACTTTAAAAGCACTCTTTGGCAGAACAGGGAAGAGTCTAAAGATAATGGTAGTTATCCAACTGCAAACAGAAACTGTTATAGAAGCATCTAGTAGCGTAGCTTTCTATTTTAAAAGCATATTCAAATTGCTTAAATTTTGTGCTAGTTTGATTCCAGAAAAATTACACAAATTAAAGCAATTTTTCCAAGCTGTGCTTCTTAAAATGGTGAAGAAATTAAACAAGCATTTAAGCTAAATTTCTGGAGAGGAGAGGAGAGGAGAGGAGAGGAGAGGAGAGGAGAGGAGAGGAGAGGAGAGGAGAGGAGAGGAGAGGAGAGGAGAGGAGAGGAGAGGAGAGGAGAGGAGAGGAGAGGAGAGGAGAGGAGAGGAGAGGAGAGGAGAGGAGAGGAGAGGAGAGGAGAGGAGAGGAGAGGAGAGGAGAGGAGAGGAGAGGAGAGGAGAGACATATTTTCCTTCATCTTTAAAAATTCAGGAGAAAATATTTCATTGAGGAGTGTGTGGGAGACCAAACCCCGTGTTGCAGCAGGATGACTTTAGATTGACAAGAAGTTCATACCTGGTGCACCCTTCCTTTGCAATCTCTATACCTGATAAAACAAAGCTGTCTGGGGTTGGCTATGATTGCATTGCCCAAAGGGGATAAATGATCTCTTTCTAAACAGACAAATGGTTTGTGTCTTACATCATGCAGGTATGATAGCATTAATATTTATCAACCTGCTACACAGACTCTCCCCAAATCATTATGATGTGGATCAGTTATAATCTGAAGTGGAGATGTACAAAGGGAAATGTGTGGGCAGCACTCTTGACCTTCAGTTAAGGGGATTAATGTCACTGAAGAAAACAAAATTCCTCCAGATCAGCACTGGTATAATTGAGGGCAACACCTGATCCTGTGCTACACTCACCTTCTCACATTTAAGAGTGTGGTGTACTCTTCTCTGGCTGTTCCTTTTGTGATCTTAAATTCTAACAGAAGCAGCCCAATGCCTTTGGAGGATATTTTCCAGTCCAAGAGCATGCAAAAAAAGCAAACTAGAATTGGTATTTCTGAGCTGAGGCTCCATAGCCAGGAGAAGAAGTGGCTGATGAGGGATCTCACCAGCATCTAAAAATACCAGAAGGGAGGGTGCAAAGAGGATGGAGCCAGGCTCTTTTCGCTGGTGCCCAGTGCCAGGACAAGAAGCAATGAGCACAAACTGGAACACAGAAGTTCCTTCTGAACACCAGGAAGCATCTCTTCACTGTGTGCATGATGGAGCACTGGCACAGGTTGCCCAGAGAGGTTGTGGAGTCTTCCTTCTTGCAGATCTGAAAAGTCCACCTGGATGTGGTTCTGAACAACCTGCTCTGGGTGTCACTGCTCGAGCAGGGGGTTGGGCCAGATGGACACAGAGGTCCCTTCCATAATCAGACATACTGTGATTACGTGAAACTGAAACTCAGTTAGGAGAACGAAAGAAGGGAGGAAGGCTTGTCTTGGAGGTTACAGGGATTGGGACCATTCACAGCCCAGTTAGCAAGAGGCAGTTAGTTCCACTAAGTGCAGCTTCTGAAGCTGGCTTGGAAATTCACACATCTCCTGAAAAGATACTTGTTATTATTACTATTATTTTTAAAAAGTCTGTTTGTCTTTTCAGAAAGAGAAATGATATTCAGAAAGAGAAATGACTGGGCCAGGAGTCTAGCTGTACCGGACTGAGGTCAAGGACAACACAGACATAATACTTTTGCTCTGTGCTGAATTTAGAATGAAATCAGTTGTATACACTGCAATGCAGTCAACAGTGAAATTACTTCCAGTTGGGTTGCTGCTATTTTTGCTAATAGCAGCTAGAGTTTAGCTGGCTGTTTTCTCCCAAAGAATCAGTGTTAAGAGGGGAAGATAATACGCTGATGAAAATTGCTGTTTCTGCTCAACGTCCCATCCTCAGTGGGTTTTGCTGGGCTCTTCTGAATACAGAAGTGCCTGCTTGGTGGTGGGTGCTGCATGCTCTGCTCTGCTCAGAGCAGCAGTGCTGGCACCACGCTAAGAGGGAACAGAGCCTTCTGCGTGAAAACCCCTCCCATAAACTCCCTTCTCCTCAGCTGCATCAGTTCCTCTTTCTCTAATTAGTGAAATAGAAGTGCAACAGGGAAATCATTTCCACTGTTTTTCTTTTTTATTCAGGCATTATATATATGTGTGTGTGTTGTTTTTTTTGTTGTTTGTTTTGTTTTTTTGTTTTGTTTTGTTTTTGTTTTTGTTTTTGTTTTTGTTTTTTTTTTTCCAGTTTTAAGCACACATGTAAGCACAACCCATAGAGATTCGAGTAATTAAAGTGACTTATGATCCAAGGAGAATGTTTTGTCTAGTGAACACAGTTTCCTCCAAAAACAACTGTTCATTGTAAATAAACTGCTTTATTAAAACATCCCGAAATGGCCCTTTTGCTGACCTCAGAGGCTGATCTGGAGCTCTTTGCAGAACTTGTCAGGCAAGCTGGAGCAGTGCAGGTGTCCCCACATCCTGCTTGTCCAGCAACAAGATTCCAAGCCTGCCCAACCCCTGTGAGGGAAGCTGAAGGCTCCAGGCACCTCTTAGCAGCACCTCCCAGCTCTGCTCCAGAAACATGGGGATTTTCAGAGCCCCTGTCCACAGGAAAGCCAACATTAGCAGTCATTTAAATGGCAGGCTGCTGGGTTGAAGGATTTCCTGGTTCACATGAAAGGTTTTCACCCAAATTAAGGGAAACAACCACAAATCCGTAAAGCTGAACATCTGTTTTCAGACCTGTGCTTTTATCCTTGCAAGGTATGAAAATCTCACTTCCTGTTATAGCCATAAGCTTTGACTTCTAGGTGCTGAGGGGAATCTTACATCCACATGCAAATACTTATGGCCCCAATCCTGCAATTTATAATGCTTGGGCAGACTGCTGTGCTCAAGTGGAGCACCATTAGCTTTAATGTGGATTCCAGCCATGCATTTTAAATTGCCAGTTCGGAGACTGAAATTATATGCACTTGGGGCAGGTGTTGTCTCCTACATCTTCTGCAATACTAAGCAGATTGCGAGCATTTAACAAAGGATAATAAAAATATTCAAATATAATAATAACAATAACAACAATAATAATAATGATGATGTATAAAGAATAGCTTGTAGTGCTGTCTACAACATTCAGTTTCAATTTTCTTCAAGAACAAAAACCACATCAGTTTGGATTGAGTAAACTAACATTTGCAATCCATGATGCAGCAAGATGAGCCCAGATGGAAAAAAAATCTGACTGGAATATTGGATTATTTTGCTGATTATGAAACAACTTTGCACAGAGTTAAGAAAGAACATTTTCACCCCTCATGCAGCTCTCAATTTGTGATTCATAGATGAGTGATGGTCCACACAAGCCCTTTTTGGAATCTGGGAGTGCAGATTCAACAGATTCTCTGCACTCTACTCAACACCTAAGTCTGGTCCATTCACCCTCCTGGAGGCTCTGCATTAGCTTTAGCCAGACCCCAGGGTCATGTGGGCTGCCCTGGGTCACACTCCTCCCATCCTCACTATTAAGATCAGAGAACAATTTGAATTCAACTGGGTTCAACATAACCATATATTTTTATTATTTCTTTCTCTGGGAGAATTAAGGGACTTACAATATGCTGTATCTTTTCCCCTGGAGACATCTATGCATTGAAACCACCATTTTTCACAATTAATTTGGGTCAGATAGATACCTCAAGCTCTTGAAGTTTCTCACTGTACAAATTTCCTCTAAACATTTCCTGGGTTATTTTTTTCCAAAACTGCTTTGTCACTGCTCTTCTCAAATAGATGCAGCAGATCTCTGTGAAGTTCCAGCAATGTCACACTCTCACTCTGGTTTATCGTCTCCCTCATATCTACTACTCCCACACATGAACACAACGAACAGCTCAGGGTAAAAGATCTCTCTGTGTGACTGTACTATTCACAGTTTTATTTAGCATTTGAATTATTTTGCCTTCCACAAATTTTACATCAATATAATGTTACTCTTACCTCCAGTTCACCGAGGAAAATGTTGAATTTATCACATATAATGCTGATTCCTCAGCAATACGGTAAGAGCTTTTTCCATGAAGGAAAGATCCAGGAGGTTGAAGAAGCAAAAATTTACAGAAGGAAAGAAGCAAAAATTTGCTTCTTTCTGTAATAACTACGGCTTTAAGAGAATTGATGTTTTTCAAAACAAAACAATAGCAACATTTTTCTGATAAAGTTCTTAGAAAATATCCCTAAACTTATGGCTTCTAATCTGCATGAATGCAACATGCTCATCTTTGCACTTCAGGAGAATAATATTTAGATATGTGAACTAAGACAAAATGGAGAAATGGAGAAATTCCTTTGGTCTGATCTAGAATTAATTTTTTTTCTTTTCTTTCTCCATCAGAAGCTTTTTACATTTCATATTTACTGGAACTAAAGGGCATTGTATCAAATCTTCCAGACAAACTGAGATTGGAAATCATGGAAGATTACTTTTCTAACCATGTCCTATCACTGCTGATTATGGTACCTTACAAACAACTGTAGCTATGCTTCCATTAGGTGTTTCTCATGTGAGGATGTAAAAGGCTTCACAAGTCATTATGAAATATTAGAAATTACCTAAATCCTTTAATATCTGACCTGCAATTTCTGTTACCCACTTGGAACCTGGGACAGGAGAGAGGAGTTTCATAGAGAGAAATGAACCCAAATGAGAGAAGGTTATAATAATTTTTTAAAAGATTAAAAAAATAATAATAATAATAAAGTGAAATGCTAAAAAGTTTTGTATTCTTGGCAAAGATCATGACTCAGGAAGCCACTTCCCCAAGGACAGGATAAGCTCCAGCCTTTTTCAAGCTCATCATTTTACTTTAGATGGAACACATGATCTCAGGGCTTATTTTATTCTTGCTGAGACCTTTAATCTTATATTGCCCACCAGTTTATGTATTTGCTGCTTTCAAGGAAGCAAGGTGCATTCTGTATGTCTTGGCTGGCTGGTTATTATTATCTTCACTGTACATCTGTTGTTATAAATGTGAGAATGAACAGCTTTTGTTCTAAACTGTAAATAGAAATAAATGCTTTATAAATTATTTACAGAAGCAAATTCCTCGAGGACTGACATTTTTAAATAATATACAGGATTTCCATAGGAACACCTTACACATTATGTGTCTGTCTTTAAAAGCCATAATGTAGCTACCTCAAACAAGGTAACTCCTAACTCCAGCATATGTCCTAACCTTTGAAGAGAGCAGTTTGACCTTAAAGGACTGAAATTATGTCTGCCTGCCATTAAACAGACTTCCATAAAAGAGCTGGTTAGATAAGGGCAAGCGACAAGGAAGAGTGCATTTCTATAAGCATCACAATAGATAAAAAGAAAATTCAAAAACAGTCAGGTAGATGAAAGAGGAGAAAGAGAGACCCCTTTCAGTTAGCAACTCTGTCAGTGGCAAGTGCTATAGATTTATCTGTATCTCAGGGCTTACTGCATATATTCAGTGTGAGTATAGTTAGCTATAACTTTTCACCTTTATTTAACAACAGCACTAATTTCCAGAACACAGGGCTGTGGTTGGATTGCTCCCCGCAAATCACTCAGAATCAATTACCCTCTGAAATACAGACCCTCCCCTCCCTCTCTACAGACTACATGTTCTCTCCTCCAGATTACTAATGTAAAAGGAAAAGAACATACTCTTATACTGATGTAATACTTGTTTACTAGTAGCGTCTAGCCACATCATGATTTTTTTAGCATTTAAAATTCTTTTTCGTTTTCTTCCTTAAAGAATCCTTCCCTAAGGTGTGTAGCTGTATTCCTTTGCAATTATATTGGCCTGGTGAAATACATGTTAATATTGAGAAAGCTATATTCACTGCTTTCCCTTAAATAGCTTCCTTTTTATGAAAGATTCTGCTTTGTTCATTTTTTAATCCTCAATGTGACACCAATGCATCATTTGGGAACTGATAAAGCAATGCCACTAACATTGTCATCTGAGGGTCTTTTTTATATTCTCAGTTAGGGACACTTTGGCTAACTAAACTATGACTTTTTGATAATGTATTATGATTACTCAGATTAACTCCATGTTTATAGGAACTCTACCTATAACATTCCACTCATGTATTTGTTTGTTTAAATACTTTCCACTCTTTTCTTCTCTGAGCCACTACTATCATAACTTGCAGGCGTCTTGTTAGAGAGTGGGGAGAAAGCCCTCAGATTACAAAAAACATCTACTTCATCCCAGGATATCTGTGTAGATTTTGCTAAAACACACAGCAAGAAGTCGCCATTTCCCTTTTCTGGCTCATTTGATTCAGGAAACTTTTGACAGCCTGATGAGATGGTGCTGGACCAGAAACAGAGTAACAGGGCATAACAGTGAGGGAAAAAAGGCTGTGCTAGCATGACCACCTCTTGGTCCAAGTACATGTTCCCAGAATTCAGGCACCCGCTTGAGGTAACACCCATCAACTGGGAACAGCAAAGCTGGTTACTTTTGCAGAATTCAAGCACCAGACCTTTCTGTTAAAAGCTTGTGGCTTGAGACACAACAGTGATGCTATTCTTGGCAAATTTGTTTCCTGCCCTTTAGAAAACAAAAAAAAAATTACAAAGACAACGTAATTTAGATTTTTCAATGTCAAGCATTTGAATATCTTGCAGTGTCTGATTTAAGGTGGTAATGCAGTTGTACCCTTTCAGGTGGGTGTTATGGAGAGCAGAGTTGGTTATTGCATAGTCAAAGCATGTGGTGTGCAGAGGGAGCACAGTGTTGGTGCTCATGTGAGATGTGCGGTGCATGATTCACATTGTGTGATCGTAGAATCATAGAATGATTTGGGTTGGAAGGGGCCTTAAAGACCACCGAGTTCCAACTCCCTGCCATGGGCAGGTACACCTCCCACCACACCAGGTTACTCAAAGCCCCATCCAGACTGGTCTTAAACACTTCCAGCCATGGGGCATCCACAGCTTCTCTGGGCAACCTGTGCCAGTGCCTCACCATCCTCTCAGTAAATAGTTTCCTCCTAACATCAAATCTAAATCTTCCCTCTTCTGTTTTAAAGCCATTCCCCCTTGTCCTGTGACTCCACTCTCTGACAAAGAATACCACCCCAGCTTTCATGTAGGCCTCCTTTAGGTACTGGAAGGTCACTGTAAGGTCTCCCTGGGGCTTCTCATCTCCAGGCTGAACAACTCCAACTCCATTCCTCATGATCATCCTTGGGGCCCTCCTCTGGACTCCCTCCAACAGGTCCATGTCCGTCTTGTGCTGAGGGCCCCAGAGCTGAATACCTTATTCCAGGTTGAATCGCACAAGAGCAAAGCAGAGGGGGGAAATCACCTCCTTTGACTTGCTGGCCATGCTTTTTTCGATGCAGCCCAGGGTACAATCAGCTTTCTGGGCTACAAGTGCACTTTGCTGACACATGTTGAGCTTCCCATCAACCAAGACCCCCAGGTCCTTCTCCTCAGGGCTGTTCTCCTCCGTTCTCCACCCAACCTGTACTTGTGCTTCGAATAGCCCCAGCCCAGCTGCAGTACATTGCACTTAGCCTTGTTGAACCTCATGTGGTTCACAGAGGCCCACCTCTCAGGCCTGTCCAGGTGCCTCTGGACGGTATCCCTTCCCTCCAGTGTGTTGACTGCACCACGCAGCTTGGTGTCGTTGGCAAACTTGCTGAGCATGCACTCAGTCTCACTGTCTGTGTCATGGACAAAGATGTTAAATAGCAGCAGTCCCAGTAACAACTCCTGAGGAACACCACTCATCACTGGTCTCCATCTGGACATTGAGCCACTGACTGTTTAATTCATATGCCTGGGTATATAACCCTTCTGTCAGTTTATGTCCCATTCACTGTAAAGGAAGGTCATAGAGGCAAGGGTTTTAAGGATCTTGATGCTCTAAATATCGATGTTTCAAATTCTCTTTTAACTTTGCAAACAAAGTAATTGTAGAGTGGGATGACCTTTTTCCTGTGATTAGGCTGCACCCTGCTTAGGGCTGCCTTTTGTCAAGAAACATGCAGATACAAAGGTAGATACAGCCTCTGCATATTAGAAATTGTTAAATATTACAGTCTCAATGGAAGAAGGATGTACAAGTGAATGTGTTAAAAAGCGAGAGAGGAGAAAGGGAGAAAGTGACAGTAAAAACTGCAGTGTTTTACCAAAAACCATGGTGTTCTTCCTTTAAACCTTTCCCTATGACTCACATAGCATGATGACCTTTAAACACTGCTTGCTTATTCTGGGATGGGCAGTGATAAACTAAAATACCTGTGTTTGACATGTTTCTTTGTCTCTGCTAACAATATCATAAAAGCTCTTTATCTGGCATACATTGCCAGCCTTTCCCAAAACTGCTTGTTAATCCTGCCAGAACTCTGCCTAAGTGCCACCTCCTGACCTTCCTTTTACTTGTTTTGACTACTGTATTTTGACTTATGTTAAGGTTATTAACCCCTCTGAGAAGTGATTGTCTTTCCTTTTATGTCTGCTTGTTGCCTCAGTCTGCCAGAAATTTAAAAACACTCTACTAGTGCAAATGAGAAAGGTTATTTATTTGAATGTGTTTATTAAAAAAAAAAAAAAAAAAGAAAAAAAAAAAAAGAAAAAAGAAAAGAAACACTCTTCACTGAGTTATAATGTCCTTGGCATACTTTCAAATGTACTAGAACAGAAGGAACACACCATAAAAGTTAACTAAAGCAGTGACACTTTATCCTCGGCCCCTCAACCTGTTTACTGTAATAGTTTTAGAGGTCAGCAACACATTGGTGTCATGTTGTTTTCATTTAACTCAAAATCTCACTTTGAAGAATTTTAGCTTTGATTAGAATTTTAACTTTGGTCAATAGCTAGTTATACAGTTGTATGTAGCAAAATGTCTGGGAAGTCAGAAAAGTCAAGGCATATCAGCCACTGGGAGAAGGGAGATCTGTTGTACACCAATAAACCTGGGCTACAACCTCATTATTCTGAGTCATTTGAAAACTGTAAAGTAAATAAACCTTATATTTCACTCCTACCACTTCCCACACAGCCATTGTAGATGGCTTTTTTTTTTTTTTTTAAGGTGACTGAACTAGATCTTGATGCATATATTTGCTATATTTTCACCTTTAATCTAAGGCAGCACTTAGAGTGAAAGAAGCAGTAAAGGGGAATAAAGTAGAGGTGATTGTGAATTAGAAGGAAATTGGACATTCAAAGCAATTGTCACTGAGAAAATGAATGGAGGAGAGATGCAAAAAAAGACTTTTGATGTGATCATGAACAGGAGGATAAGGAAGAGATTCAAGACAGGTGAGGGAAATGAGCTCATCTGTTCTTTGAATGCTGAAAGGTGACGCTATAAGTTTGGGAAAGGCTGGAGTAATGTACCCAAGATGAATGCAGGTGATGATCCAGTTGGAACTGTTAAAAAAGAACAGCGTATAGGAAGGACTACACTCCAGAAAGTTCTGGAGAAAAATGTAACTAAAGGTATGCAGAGCAATAGAGAAAGAAGAATTAAAACTTGGAGTCCAATTGTGAATTTGAGTGACAGAAAATAAAGTCATAGTGTGATCAGTGACTGAGGAAAGCATGGGAGCTGGTGAGGGATTGAAAGTTCAGTTTGGGCTGGGTTGAGTTTAAGCTGATGAACAGATATCTGAAGAAAAGAAGTCAGAAATACTATATTTTACCAAAAAAAATAAAAAAAATAAAAAAATAAAAAACACTAGTCTTGCACGAGAGAGTAGTTTAAAAGAATTGGGATTTCCATTCAGATTAAACATAGTAGTTGAAGCATATTAGGCAGATGACATCATCTGAAGAAAGTTCATAGATTGAGAGTAGTCAGGGGCTGAGGATCATTCCCAAGAGGGTAAATATCTAAAACAAATCTTCAAGTAGTGCTAGGGAGGAGGAAAAGAATCACAGAATATCCTGAATTGGAAAGGACCCACAAGGATCACTGAGTCCAACGCCTGGCTACACGCAGCACCACCCCAAAACCAAACCAGATGTCTGAAAGTGCTGTCCAAACACTTCTTGAGCTCCAGCAGGCTCAGTGCTGTGACCTCTGCCCTGGGGAGCCTGTCCCAGTGCCTGACCACCCTCTGGGTGCAGAACCTTTCCCTAACCCACAGCTTGACGCTCCTTTGTCCCAGCTCCATGCCATTCCCTCGTGTCCTGTTGCTGTCCCCAGAGAGCAGAGCTCAGCGCCTGCCCCTTTCCTCCCCTCATGAGGGAAGGTTTTGCTCCACAGTTTTTCTCATGAGCCACTAATTGCAAGCAGTGTGAATATGCTTTTAAACTCTTTCTGCCATCTCATAATGCCCTTTTTTCTTCATTGACTCATTGCTGTATGAAGACAGCATCAGCTATTGCTCTGCCTCACATTCCCCCAATTTTGCCATGCTGCAAAATTTAATATCAAGAAAATCACCTCCAAATTGAACAACTTTATGAGCAGATAACTGACACAAAGCACAAAGTAGCTAATATGCAAGATGACACTTTCGTCCACAGCTACAGAGCTGGTGAGAGAACAGCTAAAGATGAAGAGATCCAACCATGTTATGAAAGAGACAAAGACTGAACTCAGACCAAGAAGTATTTCTACAATGCTCAGAAATCCCTAATGTTGCAAGGCTTGAATATTAACACTCTAGAAAATGCTTTATTAAAACAGAAGATTCCTCACTTATGGATACGTGACTCTGGTTTCTGAGCAGTACTCTGTCCAGAGCAATAATTCAGAATATGAGAGGCATAAAATGCAGAGCTAAACGATGGATCTTACTGAAGTCAACAGCAAAACACCCGTTCAATTGCAGAGAAAAAGAGCTGCACTTCCAGACATGTTGCTGACATCAGCAGTGGTGCAAGGCAGAAAATGAGCATATCTTGGAAACTGCTTTCCACTAATTTGTTATTCTGTGGGTGGGAGAACTTGTGTATCTTTATATGAAAAGAGGTGGCAACACAGAAGGTAATTAGTGGAAAAAATAGAATAAAACAGAGTTTTCTTTACTCTTCATTGCTTCCTTGGTGCAATTCCCCCTTTTGTTATGTCAACAAATCCATTTCAAAACAACAATAGTTTACTTCTGATAAAAAAATAAGTGGAAGATGGAATTATTGTATAATATCAATGCAAATGTGTATCGCTTTTGAATAAAACTAAAGATATAGGAAAGATGTTGGAAAAGGCATGTTCTTTCAAATTCACTGAAAGCTGAATTTTGCCAAAATTATTACTGTTCTCTATAATATAGAATTTATCATGTAGATGAAAATACTAAGATACTAAAATTTGATAAAATTGACTAATATATTAATCCTGAGTTGTTTTGTTTTTTGTTGTTTGTTTGTTTGTTTGTTTGTTTGTTTGTTTTTCTAATGTTCATTAAGCTTCTGTGGAAACACAGGACTCACTATATTGAATATATATATGAGATATCGGTTGAACCTACACCTGAGCATTCAGACCATGATGACTTATGGCAGGTTTCCTCCTGCAAAACAAATTTCAAAATCACTTCCTCTATTACGTAAGCTATCACAATAATGTTCAGGGCAGAATCCTTGCTCTGTCGTTCTTTCAAAAAGACTGGACCTTCACTTTATTATGTATGTATTAAGGCTTTAAATTGTCACCCATCACCTTCATCTCCCAGTGCCTTCCAAATCCAGCTTTAAACAACAGTAAAGTTCCTAGAGGGGACTTTGGAGCATGGAAACCTTGGCTTCAGTAAAACAAGAGTTAAGTAAAGTGTGTGTTTCTGAATGTCTCAATCTTATTACTGTACACCTGTGGTTTAGAGATATTTTTGTCTGTGGCTGTTACTGTGTTGTGATACAGTGTGTGTTTGACCCCTGCTAAAGTTGATTAGAATTACTTGCAGTTCTCACGCAGGAGGAAGAAAATAAGCTTCCTTTCTCAATTTCTTATTCCTTTAGCACTTTAACCTGTGCAAAATAATCATACAGAATTAAATTCTCATTGGGTAAAAAAATGGTGCCTTCCCATAGCATTGCTTTTTTGCTGCTGGGTTAGCCAGAGACAGATACATTGGCTTCCTGCATCCTGGATCTGGAATTCAGCAACATTTCATTCAGTACAACCAGCTTCTTTCTACTCTGTGTCCTGAAGGTTGCTGCAAATGTCTTAAAAATAGAGTTTAACGTTACTATCCAAGGTAAAATATTTATACTGAGAAATACCTTGACTAAAGGCAAGTCATTTAAAAGAAGGCATTTTATCCCAGTTCAAACATTGGTTTGTGAATTTGCATTGAAAGCTTCAGATTTTTTGTCTTTAACATCCATCTCCTGCTATCTGCCCTTTTAATATTTGCTTGTATTCTGAAAAATATTCTGTTAATAGAAACTTATACTATGACAAAACTAAAAATGCTGTATTCTTTAACTGTCACTTGGTGATCTTTATTATTTAATCTTGCAGGAACACCATGGTTTTACAGCTTATCTCTTTGCAAAACCAAATTAATGAAAAGATTACCCTAAACTCAGAATACCTGAAAGCACCACTGGAGAAATTTAATTTTTCTTAGCATTTCATTTCAAGTAAAACTGGCTTGGTTGTACCACTGCAGCTGTGATTTGTGAAGTAAATGGCAATGCTAAATGTGCTGAAAATCTGACATGTTCCCTGAGCAACAAAGGGACTGAAGGCAAATGTTACAGTATTACTGACAACACCAGTAATGCTTGTTTAAGCATTTGCTTCATAAACAATAAAAAGCAGCATTACAAAAAAAATAAAATAAAATATATCAAGCAGGCCTCTGCTTTTTCTTTCCCCTATGATTAGCTTTCTTCAGTTGTTTCTCTTTATTCTCCTTTTAATTAAAAGCTCATTTGCAATAGCTGCTTATAAAGCTCAATATTCTCTTCTGAAGCATTTCCTACCAGAAGCCTTTGCCCTTGAATGTTTTCTTCATGGTATGAGATAATTTTTTTTTTTTTTTTGTATTTTACTAATCTTACAATATCACCTTCAGCTTTCAGTAACTGGATGATGAACAAACTACAAAAAAGTTTCTACCCCAAAGACCTTGCAGTATATCCTGCAGCAATGTAGCAATGGGGGTTGGTCTATTCTCCCATGTGCCTGGTGACAGGACAAGGAAGAATGGGCTGAAGTTGCACCAGGGGAGGTTTAGTTTGGATATTAGGAAGAACTTCTTTACCAAAAGGGTTGTTAGGCATTGTAATGGGCTGCCCAGGGAAGTGGTTGAGTCACCATCCCTGGAGGTCTTTAAAATACGTTCAGATGTAGAGCTTAGTGATATGGTTTAAAGAAGGACTGGTTAGGGTTAGGTCAGGTGTTGGACTAGGTGGTCTTGGAGGTTTCTTCCAACCTAGATGATTCTGTGATTCTCTAGAGGTGGCACATTATTGGTGTGGGTGTTGAATTGTTTCATTTATCAGTTTTGTGTGTGTTCTTTTTTTCTTTTTTTCTTCTTCTTCTTCTTTTTTTTTTTTTTTTTTTTTTTAAATTTCCTGGTTCACTTGTGAACTCAGACTGAGACCTGTAAGATCTGAAATCCCACAGCCAACAGTTGACCTGAGTTCAGAAAGTCATGTATCCAGAGCATTTGTGTCCTTGTCTAGTCCCAGGGATTCCTTTACAGATTAAATATTTATCTGGTTCCTCATATCCCTTGCAACTTCTTTGTATTTTCCATTTGATAACATTGCTTACACACACACACACCAAAAAAAAAAAAAAAATTTCATTTGAATCCGTCTTCCTTCTCCTGTCTTTTCATAGAATCATAGAATCATTAAGGTTGGAAAAGACCCTCAAGATCATCTGGTCCAACCATCACCCTACCACCAGTGTCACCCACTAAACCATGTGCCCAAGCACCACGTCCAACCTCTCCTTAAACACCCCCAGGGATGGTGACTCCACCACCTCCCTGGGCAACCTGTTCCAATGCCTGACTGCTCTTTCTGAGAAGAAATATATCCTCATTTCCAACCTGAACCTCCCCTGGCACAACTTGAGGCTATTCCCTCTTGTCCTATCACTGGTTATCTGTGAGAAGAGGCCAACCCCCAGCTCCCCACACCTTCCTTTCAGGTAGCTGTAGAGAGCAATAAGGCCTCCTCTGAGATTCCTCTTCTCCAGATTAAACACCCCCAGTTTCCTCAGCCGCTCCCCGTGGGACTTGGGTTCCAAGCCGTGGGACTTGGGTTCCAAGCCCTTCACCTGCTTTGTAGCCCTTCTCTGGACATGCACTAGGGCCTCGATGTCCTTCTTGTAGTGAAGGGCCCAAAACTGAAAACAGTATTCAAGGTGTGTCCATTTTGATACAGAGGTGCTCTCCATGTCCACATAAAGTTTTTGTCTGTCATCAGTTCAAACCTGTCAATCCAGGTTTGAATTCCTGCCCTTTGAATTCTAACAACAAAAACACCAAATACTGTTCAGTCAGTTCTTCTTGCAACTCCTTTCCTTCTAAATTAGGTTTCCTCTCATTCTGTCTTTCTTTTGTCTATTTCCTTGCCTACAATACCTTATGGCAGCTAAATCAAGAAACACTAACTCTAACTCAGATTTAGCACATAAAAACAACCTTCCCATTTCTCTCATGTTCTAGTGACTTTTTTTTTGGAGAAGCCAGGTGACATCCATAGGTTACATTATGTGATTCTGGAATAGCTCAGCTGATACTGCTGAATTTAGTGAAGTGTTATAAAATTACAGCTATGTGAGACCCTGATCTGTGTCAAGCATCCTCTGTTGAACTTTTTCATGCCTGATTGCCTATCAGTTCTGTTAATTGTTTGTCTTCAATATCTTTATAGATTTTTGTCATGCTGTAGAACATGGGGGGAAAGTCTCTTAAAGAAACATAAGCTTGATAAATTCTGGGGAGTTTTCCAAAGATAGCTGACAACAGAATTTTGACCATTATTTGACATGACAGAAGATAGACTTAGTCATTACAAAGTAGCTGCAGTGGTTAAACCTCAGGCTGTCAACGCTTCTTAAAGAAAGTATGACTACTTTTTCCCATGTGAGTTTTTCAATTTCATAATCACAAAAAAGCAGTGGCAGCCAAGCATCCATTGGTGGCAACTGAGTACCTGCCTTTTTGTACCCTCGGGAATAATTAGAGTAAACTGGAACTATAAACATCAAGGGTGGAGAGAGATATAGAGAATTCCAGTTGGCAATCCTAAGGAAAAAAAAAATATATCTGCTTGTTACCGTGAAATAGATTTTTAATGCCCTGAAGGTTTTGTAACCACAATGCCCAGATGAAGTGCCTGAAATACAAAAGAAGCAAAAGCTTTCAGAATGACAGAATCACAGAGTGGCTGAGGTTGGAAGGGACCTCTGGAGTTCATCTTGTCCACACCCCCTGCTCAGGCAGGGATGCCTACAGCAGGTTGTCCAAGTCAATGTTCAGGTGCTTTTGAAGATTTCCAAGCAAGGAGATTCCACAATCTCTCTGGGCAACCAGAAAGCTTATGTTTTAAAGCACAAGTGAATAATGTGAAGGATGAGATAGATATACAATCCTCAAGATACGCTGAGATTCGAGTCTGCATTAAGAAGCGGCAGTTCTCTTGGGGTTCCCTCCCACTGGATAGAGGTCCTGTAGACACCCAGTGTAAGGTCCATAGCTCACTTCAAGCAAGGCTCTTTGCTGGAGGCCTTGAGGGAGGTGATTTTATACTCTTTTTGTCTTTGAAGACACTCTTGTCTCTTCTATCCACTGAGAGGAAGTTTGAGGAAAAATTTTTGAAGGACAGTGTTTTAAAAGAGAGGAGGAAGAAGAAAGGAAAGCAATTGCTTCTTCCATTCCACAATGACCTTTCACAACATCTTTATTTTATTTCTCTACTGAAGGAGAATTACTTACAGAATCAGAGAATCACAGAATGGCCAAGGTTGGAAGGGACCTCTGGAGATCATCTGGTCCAACCCCCTGCCGAGCAGGATCACCTAGAGCACATTGTGCAGGGTGGCATCCAGGTGGGTTTTGATTATCTCCAGAGAAGGAGACTCCACAGCTTCTCTGGGCAACATTTTCCAGTGCTCTGTCACCCTTACAGTAAAGAAGTGCCCTCTCATATTCAGCCAGAACTTACTGTGCTTCAGTCTGTGCCCGTTGCCTCTCCTCCTGTTGCTGGGCACAACTGAAAAAAACTCCATCCTCTCAACACCCTCCCCTCAGATATTTATATACATTGATGAGGTCTGCCCTCAGTCTTCTCTCTTCTAGGCTAAACAGGCCCAGCTCTCTCAGCCTGTCCTTGTACAACAGCTGCTCCAGTCCTCTCATCATCATTGTAGCCCTCCTGTGGACTCACTCCAGTAGCTCCATGTCCCTCTTGTGCTGGGCAGCCCAGAGCTGGACACAGCACTCCAGGTGTGGCTGCACCAGGGCTGAGTAGAGGGGGAGGATCACCTCCCTTGACCTGCTGGCAACACTTTTCTGAATGCAGCCCAGGATACCATTGGCCTTCTTGGACCTAAGGTCACAGTGCTGGCTCATGGTCAGCCTGCTGTCCACCAGGACTCCCAGGTCCCTCTCTGCAGAGCTGCTCTCCAGCAGGTCAGCCCACCCTGTGTTGGTTCTTGGGGTTATTCCTCCCAAGGTGCATTAATAATAAATGTAATGGCAGTGCTGTGGGAAGCATGAACTTGATTAAATTAATTACTATCACAAAAACATTAAACCCAAGAAAATCAGACATGCCACAAGGAGGCAATACTCCAGGTAGAGAGTTACCACACTTGGTGTGTGTAAGCAGGGTTAGCAGGTAGTAAAGGAAGGAAACACTTCCAACACTTCCAAAGGCAGAACTGAAGAACAAAATCACAAAAATGAGGAGAAAATGCTAGAAAGGCACTAGCTGTGCTATATCTCTAACTGTGCTCTGCAAGACCCTGCAGGCCCATCTCAGTTATTTGACTCAGTATTTATTAGTGTCCAGAGACACCAAAAGGCTATTCTGTTTTTCATAAAGAGATAGTCCCTTCACCTCCAAAGATATGGCTGATCTGATGTTTGAGATGAAATACTGGCAACTCAGCAAGCATGATTCTAACTCTATAGCGTGTGATAGTTTACTAAAAGCAATAGCAGGAGCATGTTTCATCAGCTTGTCCACCCTACAGACACAGTGCTTGTGTGCATTGCTTGTCAGCTGCAGTTCTCCTTCCTTCCAAAAGAAGCCTTGGACTCCTTTATTTCTTTGCTTCTTAGGTTAGCCATAGTGGTTTATACTATTTGAAAGCAAATATTAATACACTACAGTACATTTCTGACTTTGGGGGTCCTAATAATATAAAACCACTGTACATTCTGTTTTTCTACATTGCTTTCTGCAGATTGAGAGTCAGTCACTAATGCTAGTGACAATAAGGCTAAGACAGCAGCTAATCTGTTTTCCTACTCCAAAAATAGATATTCTCAACCAATGTTCCAAAAAGACTTTTAAAGATGGAAATCCCGTAGCTTCCTATGCACTGTAACCATGCTTGCACTTGCTTACATGTAGAACATTTCTCTACAACCTAACCTAAATCTTCTTTGCTACTGTTTACATGCAGGAGTTGCTACCTGCTCTTCAGAGATAAAGAACATACAGCACAGCACACCCTCTTGCTGCTTTTAGCAGCATTTTTCTTGCTAGGAAACTTTTAGCAAGTGTCCCTTTGGGCTGCACTTCTTTGAATGATGGAATATCACCTTTCAGTCTTTCTTCACAGGCAATGTTTTCTCAGTTTTTATTCTACTATGGGCTCTCTACACTTGTAACACATTTCTTTATGTGTGCCATGCAAAAGTGGAGTCTACAGTCCAGCTGTACTCTCTCATGCTCAGCAACATGATAGGATTTCTTTGTGCACATCACATAGCCCAGCTTTTATAAATCCCACTATAAGCTTCCCTTTTTTACAATATCATGACACAGTTAACTTCTGTTCATTGTGACCTGCAGATCCTCATCTGTGGTACTGCTGCCTGTCTGATTGCCACCAGCTAATTGGGGTAGAGACTTCCGCTTATCTTAATTGAATGGCAGCCTATTTATTTCAGCCCATTAATCTCTATTCATTGAGACCCTTTTTTATTTTGCCCTTGCCATCTAAAACATTTGCTATATCTCCCAGCTTAGATATATGAAAGTTCTGCAGGCATCCTCTCCTGTTTTTCAACCAAGTCATTACTCAAGGGTAGACAACACAAGACCAAACCTTGCACAAACCCACTTCATAAGTGTGCTCAGGCTGGTGGTGAACATTTGATTGCTGTTTTCTAAGGTTGTCTATTCTCATGACCTGTGTCTGTTTCAACAGTTTCTCCTGGACAATATTTCTTTAGCTTGCTTATGAGTGTACCATAGGAAGTACAAAAAGACCCACTAAAGTTTAGATGTGATATATCTCTGGTTATTCCCTTCATCATAAAGCCATTTATGTTGTCAGAAAAAGGAAATTAGACAGGTTTGGCATGACTTCTTCTTGACAAATCCATAGTTGCAGTTACTTACCACCTTGTTAATTTCTAGGCACTTTCCTAGAGTGTGTCCATTAGCAAAATGTGGATAGCGCAGTTTGGCTACATTCCAGGGGTAGTGAGTTAAGGGAGGACTTTCAGGATCTTTCTGTTTTCTTTGATTTATCTTCTCCATTAACATCATCACTCAGAAAGGCTCTTTGCCATAATCCTCCTCTCTTTTTGAAGAAGAGAAGACAATACAGTATGGCCAAAATTCATAGCATGACTCCCAGATTCTTTCAGCTGTATGTGCTTACTGGCACCAGGGCACTGTATTGCTAAAGACTTCATTCTCCATGGAGAAACTTTTGCACGTCACCACTTCAGCAAAATTGCTGCCCACACTCTGATCCTTTATGATGTTAATAGTTTGACTGACAACATTACTTTACTTTATGTAGGTTGGGACTGAACCAGCTGTGAAAATTCTTTTCTTATGGCCTGGGGCTACAAATGGGAAGGAAGGAACACAAGGAGGAAGGACAAGGTAATAAAATGTTTAGGCATATGAATGTGACAGCGAAACATGTGGGCAATATTTTGTGTCATTTACAGAGAGAGCTCAACTGCCTATGCACGTAAGAACATAAAAATGGCCAGATCTGCATGTGAATTGCAGAGGTGTAATGAGTGCCATAACTCTCACTTATCACTGTGTGTTTATTTCTTTGCTCTTTTAAAAAGAGTTGGCTGCAGTTGGACTTTATTCTTCTGAAGAGGAGAGAAACAACTCCATAACAATGCTTGTGGTCTCTTGTTTTAACTGTAATGGCAGACAAACCAAAGCAGGTCTGGAGATGCTTGCTGCTTGCTCTACCTCCTTCGTTAAATAGAGTTCCAAGCCTAACAGCCTGAATGCCAACATTTCAATTGTTTTAGACCAGATTATATTTATGCTGTACATGGTCATGGGCCATGGGCATGAATTGCAGAGCTGTGAGCTTTACAGGCATGCCTGGTGTCTTTTTTTCATCTGAGCACAGCACCATAACCACCATTGGTATCAGCATACAAACAAGAATAAGACAGTATTGCCTCCTCACCACTGTCATTTCCCTCTCAAAAACGTACACTTGAAAGAGGTCATTTAAATATGATCCTATTCTCTAAATGAACATTCTGTCTCTTTTTGTTTTTATACTACAGTGCTTTCAACTTTTCTTCCCATCATTAAGCCATTTGAGTGAAATACTGAACTGATTAATGTGGCATTTTCCACTAAACTGTTTCAGGAAATGCTGCACCTTACCAGTGGGATGCTTTTGAATAATGTAATCTCCTTAGTATAATTAAAACTAAGTTCTGAAGTTAGTACCTTTTCTCCCTGGAGACGCTCATCAAAATGTCAAGTGTTCCTTCTAGTGGAACTGCAAACCCATAGTACAAACAAATATATTTATCCACTGTTCCTTGCAAGCAGGAGACCTTTGCCTCTATTCTCTGTCACTTCATTTTTAACATGAGTAAATAGTGCATGAAATAATAAATAGTCTCTATGCACAGAATGACAGACTATTTAAAAAAAGTTTAAAGAGTAGAAATGAAGTAACATAGGTAACAATGATAAGTCCTTGGTTTGTTTTACTAGTGATTCCTTCCAAGTATGGCTCTTAAAGTTTAGATTCTTATCTACAAATGAAGCAAATTATAAGAAACAAAACATTTGCCTCCCCTAGACTTCTTAGGTGGCTTTTTTTTTTTTCTTTTTAATTGCCTTACAGAAAAACAGGGCTGGGGTGCCACCACCTGGAGACCTGGAGCAATGTTGTGTGCACTTTCAATTTTCAGAGAGTTGCAGAGACTCCACAGATGTTTCTGTTTGAGAAACCCAACAAAATAAAAATAATTAAAATTAAAATTGATTGCTGTTATATTTGCCCCCCAAAATCCTGACTGTGTACATTATATGCACACCAGGTCGATGTATTAATTTAATGAAGAGCTTGCTTTCCTCTCTTGCATTTTATGCTGAAATGCCCAGAAAGCCAGGACTGGCCTGTTACTGTAATGCCCAGATCTGAGCCATATGATTATAACAACTTGCACTGCAATCACAAGGCACTGGGTACAACATAAGCTCACAGCTATATTAACTTGCACAGACTGACAGATTCTATGAAAACTATTGGAGATTTTTTGTACTTTTTGTTACTTGCTTTTCTTGATTTAAATTAAAACCCAGCAAGGAGTTACAATATGCGCTTAGGAAACTGAATAAATTCCAGCTAAAAACCATATTGCATATGTTGAATTGGCTTCTCTCCAGTATTTTATTATTATTTATAACTGCTCTTATTTAAAGCTGGTGTACTCTGCATACTGTTAGCTAGAGATAAAGACAGGACAGTTAAATATCTGCTATTAATTAGCTTCCTCTTCCTAAACTATCATATATAAGTCACTGAAGTTATTATAGGAAACAGCACATACTTGTGCAATAAGCACCAGAAGATCAAAGCTTTGTATTCTTTTATCTTGTTTGGGTCATCTGGGATATAGGCATCTTGTCGGAGCTAGTCGGGTAAGATCCCTCTGTAATTGGTGGTGGCAGCCACTTCTGGGGTCCTTCCCCTCTGCAACACAACACGGTTTCCTAAAACAGGTGCAACAAACCACCTCCTGGAAATGCCTGTCTGTCCTCATTAATAACAGAGACAGCCTGGACACCTTGTTCCTGGTGACCTCAATTTACAGGCTGCCACCTACAGGGAGGCTGTGCCTCACCCTGTAACTAACATCAAAAAGGGAATCATTTAAGCCTAGTGAAAGTAAAGTCTGGCCTATGTACTGCTTACCAGACACTGAATGAGAGATACCTGATACAGCTTGAGTGGAAAATTCTCCAGCCAAACCTGTAAACAGGTTGCTTTTATCTCCAGCGGTGACATTTCCATATGTGTGCATTAGCCACAACTACTCAGTACTTCCTACACCTAATCCTCCTGTTTACCACTTTACTTGCAACACCCCTATGTTGTAAGATCACCAGATACTGGGGGAAGGAATGTTTGACAATACTGATTAGCTTAAAGCATAACACAACTTCATTAGTGTCTTGTAAGGACACTTCACGTTCAACCAGTCCTATTGCCTACTTTACAAACGTTTTAAATCTTGCACATCAATGTAATACAATGTTAACTGTCCTTACTAATCCCATAATGGAAACCTATTCCTTTTGTATATGATAGATAACCACCATAAAATAATTTCTTTCATTTATTGGACTATTATACCATGGCTGTTAAGAAGCTCTGTGAAGAAAATTTCAAGCTGAGTCTCCCTAAGCCCTTTTAGTTGGTATATGTCCTTTAGACTACAAGCCATAACTTCAATGTGGCTTCCAGTTATCCTAAGGGAGCCTTTGGGAAACTAAGTTGCAAATACACAGGATCTTCCTTTTTTCCAGGAAAAACAAAATTGTCAAGAATCCCTTGGCTGAGGTTTGTATCCCCCTTCCCAATATAAAATATAATTTTCTATTTTATTTTTTTTTTTTACTTGATTAGACAATCTTGCAGGTGTCAATCTCCCTATTGTGGAATGTCCCCGCCATGACGTTTAAGAGCCTAGGACAGGTCTGTGACATTAGTTACATAGTTGCATCTAAGTTCAACAGTACCACAGAACATCACTCAAAGTGGGACATGGTCATCATGAATGGTACCACATGTAACAGTTGCGAGCAGTTGCAAGAGCCCCTGGGCTGCTTTTGGCCTGGACTATCCTGCACCCTCCCAGAGGGCACCTGCACAGATTTATCTGCAGCAGTGTCCCCTCAGCCACCCTGGTGAGCCCCTCAGCTGCTTCTGCCCACCACACCTGAGCCATTCTGGGCATGGGCATCACCACCCCACACCTCTGATCACCCACAGTACATGGGGCATCTGAGTTGCTGTCTTCCTTGAGGACCCAACAAGACATCCTGACACCATGGGCAGCTGACATCAGAACAGCCAAAGTAGGGCAGACCACTAAGAAACAAATAAACTCAGAAGAACAGACTAGATCTAGACAGATGAAAGACATAATAAAATCAACTAGTATTAACAATGGACTTGATTTAATGTACAATGTATGAAGTAATGAAGTACTCGTGGATGCTGTTAAGGCTTTTTTTTTTTTAACATACATCTATAAACATTTAAGTTATAACATAGAACAAGGGATAATAAAATAAATAGAAGGAATTACAACGAAAAAGAAGAAGGTTGAAGGTAACAATTATTGCTGCAGTTACTGTGGACAAGATAACTCTGGAGAAGAGAAAACTTCAGGGAGAACTCATTGCAACTTTCAATACTTAAAGGTGTCTTATAAAAGAATGGAGAAAGACTCTTTACTCAAGTAAATAATGATAGGGCAAGGTGGAATGATCTTAAACTAAAAGATGATAGATTTAGATCAAACATTAGGAGGAAATTCTAATGGAACTTGGATGTCTTGAATCTGTCTCACCATTGTAGCACCTGCATGTTTCTTGGTCCACCAAGATAGCCTCATGCTCTCACAGAATCACATAGAACAGTTGAGGTTGGAAGGGACCTCTGGAGATTATCTATACCAACCCCCCTGCCAAGCAGGGTCACCTAGAACATACTGCACAATATCACACCCAGGTGAGTTTTGCATATCACTAGAGAAGGAGACCTCACAACCACTCCAGGCAACCTGTTCCATTGCTGTTACCCTCACAGTAAACAACTTTAATTTAAATGGGCCTTGTCATTCCTCATCACATCCCTGCATCCTCTGACCACGTCTCTATATTCTTCCCCAGTGGCCTGTCCCCTTTTCTACATTCTCTATATTTCCTTCTTCCATTTGAGTCCCTCCAGGAGCTCTTTGCTCACCCAAGGAGGTCTCTTGCCCCCTTTGCTTGCCTTTTGCCCATAGGAATACATAGATTTTGAGCTTGGAAGTAGTGACGCTTGAATACTGACCAGCTCCTTTGGGCCCTCTTTTTCTCTGAGGCCTTAACACATGGGATTTCTCCAAGTAGGTTCCCTGAAGAGGCCAAAGTTTGCTCTTCTGAAGTGTAGGGTTGAGATCCTTTTTGCCCTGCTTCCTCCTTGTGAGATCCTGAACATCTCACGGTCTGTGCAACCAAGGCTGTCTCCAGCCTTCACACCTCCAACCAGCCTGTCTCTGTTTGCAAGCACAGGATCAAGCTCCTCCCCACCCCTGTCTGCTCTCACTCATCCTGAGTCATGCAAACAAATCAACTTTCACCTGTGTTTAATCATGCTCAAAGTCCTTTAATTTCAGCTGACAGCCCTGTGCAATACTAGGAACAGATTTACCTAGGCTCAGGTAACACCAGGCAGCTGGGCTCCTGCACCTGCCTTAGTTCAAGCCAGCATTTCTCTGCCCTTGTATGTACCAGTGTCGTATGCATGGTATGCCCTTGGCAGGGAAACCTGCAGGTTACCCACAACACTAGCTTCTGTCAAAGGCTGGTGGAATGGCTTTGGTTTGTCCCGGTTGTGTTTTTTCTTATTATTATTTATTTTCCTATTTCTGAAGGACTTATGAAGGCCCATATTGTATAAACCAATGCTTTAATATTGTGGGGGTGAATGTCTTAAGAAAAAAAAAAAATTAGCATCAAATTTGACTCATTATTTTTTACATATGGTCTGCTAGAGACACAAAGTTTACATTTTTAATTTAGTAAAACAAATGTGCAGCATGTGAAAGTTCTGGTTTGTTATAACACTGTTCATGGGTGTTTGGGCTATTGACATTTTAAAATATTATTTAATTTATTTTAGAAAAAAAATCTGAATGTGATAAATGATTCTGTAAATAAAATTAATTTTACATGAATGTGCTCACATAAAAATGAATTCACTCTAATGAAATTACTCAGTTTAATAAGGACATGTATGATTAGGTCATATATTGAGAAAAGAAAGCTGAAATAATCAATTTGCCTCTAAAACTAAATAAAAGAAAAAAAAAAAAAGTGTGTTTCTGAAATACTTAAGTTCCCACTGTATTGATTTTTTTGAGATACCACTAAAGAAATGCCATTTATACATCTATCCTACCAAATGTTGAATTTGTCTGTAAAACCAGCTTTTCCTAAAAGGAATATAAACCAGACTGTTAAAGCCAAAATGAGCACCTCTCAGCTCCGACTATAGAATATCACAAGAAAACTCATGCTTGTTTGAGTCCTTAAAAGACAGCAATCTTCTTTCAAACATAAAATTGCACTGAGATAGGTCTGACACCTGCTTTGACACTGGTTTCTGCACAAACTGACTCAAACAGCTCTGAAATCTTCCTTTTTTTTTGTAGGTGTTTTCACTGGTTCACTATGGATATACAGCAGCACAACCAAAAATAGATCTTAGCCCCATCAAATCTATTTTGATTGCAAGTACTACCCTGCAAAGAAACAACTCAAAGTGCCTTTTCAGCCAAATCTTTTGCTCTACTTATGAAAAGACTTTCAGATCTTAAGTTTAATTGGTATCATCTTTCTACAGTCCTACAACTCATTGGTTTAGAATATATTAACAGAGATTAAAAAAAAAAAAAAACAAACAAAAAACAAAAAACAAACAAAAAAAAACTGAAAAGGTTTTTAAAACTAGCTCCTAGATTTTTTTTTTAGGAAACACAAGAGGAAAACTGCTTAACATGCCAAGCCTAGAGGATTGGGTTAAACCAGAAAGCAATGAACGACTAAAGAAACTAGAAAAGGCTATTTTGTTATATTGTCCTTTTAACCACAAATAAGGGTCACAATAATAGAGGCAATTTTCAAAAGAAAATAATCTTAATAGAGTTGAAAAAAAAATAATGCATAAAGGTGAATTCTGATAGAGGGGCCTGGCACATATCAATGCTGCCTTGCTGCGCTCAGAGAGGAGCCTAAGTGGTGATGCTGCAAATTGGGCACCAGTTGGGTGATGTTCCCACTCATGCAATGCCAGCCGTCCTTCATTATCGTTCTGCAGGGTGGGTGTGGAGTGGGCCTCAGGCATGAACACACACATGTTTAGAGAGAAAGCCTACCTGCCAGCATCCCTAGCACTGTGTTCATCCTCATAACCCATCACACACTGCACAAGTTTTCTGATGGTGGGGAGAAATCCTGTCAACAGAGCAGAGTGATCAGGACCTCACGAATCCATCTTGAAACCATACTTATGTATGTCAGGACTTCCGAGAAGGAACACCATGCTTGAGAGTACATGTGCTTCTACTGTTCAGTGGCAAAGTCCATGATTTCTCAGCCTACATGGCACAAGCCTCATTTCTCTGGATGGGTCTGCTCAAGTGTCCATGTGCTTCCCTCTCCCAGCACTCATCCTTTTTCCTAGGCTACTTCCAAAAGCCACTTTAAAGCGTCCCTGTCATGTTTGCTCCTCCCTAATAATCTTTGGCATAACACTATACTGGGCTGTGCAATCTCACAAATCCACAAGCAGTTTCTTTTCCCCATACATCATGCCACCCATGTACTTTCCTACTGTAAGTACTGCATCTGGGGTCCTTCTTCTATAGGACAGCAGGACTAGAGGTGGGGGAATTGGTAAAGCCCCAGGAAGATTTTGAGGGACAAGAGGTAACAGATGACTCTGATGGGACAAATTTATTAATTCCTTCAGGAACATTACAAAACTGTAGGTTTTGGCCTACACCAAGAGAAACAATAAATAAGCCTTAAGGCAACACACACATTACAAGCCATAGTGCAAAGCAACAACAAGGTAAGGCCAGAAGAGGCCGATGCCATTCCTTTAGGAATCTAGGAAATAAATGTTTTCTTGGTCAATAAACCCCAACAAGTCTCCTGGAGGAGTCCAGGAAATAAAATGAAATGTTTTCAGGGCTGAGAGAAACTGTGCCTTGTCTTCTACAATAGAACAATTCAATAACATGAACTTAAGTGAGTAGTGTCAATTTGTCCTTAATAGGGCAGATGAAATTGAACAAAGACTCCTCACCTGTACCCAAGAACCAAAAACAACAACAACAAAATCAAAGAGAAGTCTTTTAGCACTTGTTTAAGTCCAAAGGAATCAGAAGAAATTTCCAGACTTTTCCAGTTTGCAGATCCCTCTACAAGTTTCCCATGGCTTTGTATATCAATGTTAGATACCTGGCAAAAGCACTATTTCTCTTAGTTATCTCTCAAAGTCATACAGAAATTGTCCATGGACCATGGACATCCACCATTGACAGGTTTCGCTACTGTCCAAGTCCAGAAAAAAATAAACAGAGGAACCTCTAGCTGAGGATTCTCTTCCAATTCCTTCTAACAGATGGAGCTGTCAGAAAATTTCCCTTTCCCAGGGTCCTAAGCAGTGCTGAAGCAAGGCTTGGTGGACTGATGTGATGCTGTGCAAGGTTCACTTTCCGTGGTGATGTGTTGTCAACCAGTTGCTTTTTCCCTAGTTGCCACAGGTAACAGTACCACAGCAGAAAAAAAGTCTGTGCCCAGGAAGGGCTGGTTCAATTATTCATCCTATAGTGAATGTCTGTGTGTAATTTGTTGTCTTCTTGCCCTGGTGAGCCATTGATGCTAGTCAGCACCCCCAGGCTTCTATACTGTGACACTTGATCAAGTGGCTAAACCCTAAGTGTGCAAAAACCTATAGGGGGTGGGGATGCTTTTGGATGCCTCGAGGTGAGTTAGT
This sequence comes from Aythya ferina, assembly GCF_964211825.1. Taxonomy (NCBI): domain Eukaryota; kingdom Metazoa; phylum Chordata; class Aves; order Anseriformes; family Anatidae; genus Aythya; species Aythya ferina. The sequence goes on from NC_140299.1 coordinate 21,347,816, forward strand.
TGTCTGGAAACTCAGGTGCCAATGGTTGTCCTACTACCTGTAATGGCAGAGATAAAGCCCTGCCTTCCCAAAGTTTCCTCTCTGGGAGTAAGTTGGCTCATGCCAGATGAACTAAGTTTGCAGACAACATGTTAAACAATCAGCAAAGATGGCCTAAAGCAGGAGTTTGATGCAGGCAGAGGTTTGTTATAATTGAAGGTGTTGACTAAAACTGTGACCTCCTCCAAGCATAGCTCTGCATGCCAGCAGTAGAAAAGGAACCTTTCCCAGGCACTGAGAAGTCTGTTTTACAGTCAAATATCCAAGTTGTTTTTGTCACCATTTCTGAGTGCCCTTTTGTGGGTCCCTGGATAGAGAAGTATCTGGTGTTTTTTGTCCTTTTCATGTGGAAATTAATTGTTTAATTTCTCTTCAGGAGGTCTGCCACTGTAAATGGGATAATACCATGTTACTCCTGACCTGTAGACACAACACAGGAAACAAAAATGTTTTTCCTGGTCATTCCCGGGACAGACATGTCACTTCAGGAAGGATGGGTTTTCCAAGCAGGAGTAGTTCATAAAGAGTTGAGCAGCATTTGTGTATTCATTAATGATCCACCTTCTTTCTCACTTAATTATACTATTTGCTATAATACAATATATATATAATTACATATATATACTATACATAATTTAATTCACTGATGATTTTTTCTCAGTAGCATTAGAGAATAAATTTAATGCACTAAAATTTCTCTTCAAAGCAAATACATTCAGATGATGTGATACATGTTATTAAAAAAATTGAATCAAAAAAGAATGGCTCATTTTATATTAAAGTGTATGGCTTGGATAAATCATATTCTAGGAGGTGCTTTTATTTGACTTTTTGTCTCATACAGAATGAAAATATCTTGGAAACATCCAAAGTTCCCACAAAATACAGAAATTCCAGGGTCAGGCTCTCTGGTCCCGGAGTTGCTGCAGTCTCTACTCACCATGAGATCGGAGTAGAGAGTCCCTGTTACAGAATCAGTCTTGGAGTCTAGTGGACTGAATGCTTAAATATAAACAATCATAGAATCACAGAATCAAGGAATGGCTCAGATTGGAAGGAACCTTAAAGATAATCTAACTCCAAACCCCTGCCATGGGCAGGGACACCTACCACCACACCAGGATGGCCAAGGCCCCATCCAGCCTGGTCTTGAGCACTTCCAGGGATGGGGTATCCACAGCTTCTCTGGGCAGCCTGTGCCAGTGCCTCACCAGTCTCAGAGTGAAGAATTTCCTCCTAATGTCTAACCTGATCTCCCCTTTTTTAGTTTAAGACCATTCCCCCTTGTCCTATCATTATCTGTCTGAGTAAAGTGTCACTCTCATTCTTTTTCATAAGACCTCTTTAAGTACTGAAAGGTTGCAGTGAGGTCACCCCAGAGCCTTCTCTTCGCAAGGCAGAACAGCCCCAGCTCTCTCAGCCTTTCTTCATAGGTGAAGTGCTCCAGCCCTCTGATCATCTCTGTGGCCCTCCTCTGGACCCACTCTAACAGCTCCATGTCCTTGTGCTGGGGGCCCCAGGCCAGGATGCAGCACTCCAGGTGGGGCTTCACAAGGGCAGAGCAGAGGGGCACAATCCCCTCCCTCCACCTGCTGGCCTTCACCTCTATTGATGCAGCCCAGGATGCAGTTGGACTTCTGGGCTGCAAGTACACACTGCTGGCTCATGGAGAGCTTTTTGGCCACCAGAATCCCCAAGTCTTTCTCTGCATGGCTGCTCCCAATGAGTTCTTCTCCCAGTCTGTGCTCATGTTTTGAGATTACCCCAACCCAGGTGCAGCACCTTGTACTTGGACTTGTTGAACCTCATTAGGTTCACATGGGCCCACTTCTCCAGCCTGTCCAGGTCCATTTGGATGGCATCCCTTCCTTAAATACTTGTTCTAAATCCCTTTCTGTTCTCTCTCTAATGAGTATGAGCAATAGGTGCTCTAGCTTGCCCTTTACAGACTTACAGGCGTGTTTTTTTGTTTGTTTGTTTGTTTGTTTGTTTGTTTGTTTTTGATGTTGAATAATGAACATGTCCTAGGAATGTCTGCTTCTTTGTACTTTAGTTGAGCAAATTTCCACTAAATCAGTTCAGTTGACAACTGCAGAAGGATAAGCCTAATTTTGCGACACTCAGATCAAACTTTTTGTTTTAATCACCAGCTCTTACGAATTAATACATTTTAAAGTGTTTCTCTGCTGGAGAGATCATAATTAGTTTATTTTAAAATGCTTGCTTGTATCAAAACACAAATTAACCCAGAATTTTTAACACAGCAGCAGTTACCCTTACAAGTCCCATCAAAATATATTAAAAAGCAAGGCACAAGTACAACAGCAATGCTAACTGTATTAACAGTTCAGTGACATAATATTTCCTTGTGAGAAGGAATACAAATCTAGTGATAGAGCTGTTTATTCCTTTAAAGTAGGATTGTTCAAAACCTGTCAGCCTGAATGCATCTTTGCAAACAGACACTAATGCAGGAATGGTGGTCTCCTTCTCAAGCTATTTTTACGGTAGTGTTGATGAGTTTAAGCCAACCAAGCTACCTACACATGGACCCAAGAAGAGCAGAAAGTCTTAGGTTCTAGATTTTGGCATTTTTAAACCCTCCAGATCAGTGATTTCCAGACTCTCCCAAGCTATGGAACAAGGGCAACATTCAAAACTTCTCAGAGAGCTTGAAGATAGTCACAGGGACCTGCTGAATCTGAAAACCAAACTTTTTAGCATGATTACAAGGGCCAGTTGTAGACAATTTTATATGATCTCCTGCCTGTCACCCAACAGCCATCATTCTGAACTCTGTTGTAAAAAAACCTGTGTTTTGTCAAGCTAGCCAAGACAACATCTGTCTCCATAAGGGTTCACAAATTAACAAAGCATGACGTTAAGCAATACAAAGGCATTCTCATGGATGTATGAAAGGGTCATATATGCTGGCTGAGGCTGAATTCTTTATAAGCTGAGGTAATATCTTCTGAAAAATGATCTTACTCCTGTTATCCATACACATCTGAGACTCAATTCAGTGAGATGTAACAGAATATTTAATTCATTTAAAAAATGAGTTTAATAATTAAAAAAAATATGGATCTATATTTGCCCCAGTAAGTGCCTCAGAAGAATGATGGGCAGGTTTAAAAGCAGCAAGGGGAAACTGAGCTTGCAGGATTTCCCTGTTAGTCATGCGTCTGTTCCAATGAATCCCATGATGATTCCAGGTGTTTGGCTGAGTTGTTTGCCTGGCCATGTGGATGCCTACCACATGTCAAGTGACCTGATAGTGTTTATTTAAAGAATCCTGTCTGCAGAGACATGGCTGCATCTCCTCATGCCCTGCTGTTACAGACAGCTCTTTATTGCCCATGACTCATGACATGATGGGCTAATTACACTAACACAGACAGTGCATTGTGCAGTCTCATCTCAACACTCCTTTGTTCCATGCTGGCTGACAGGGCTGTTGGCCCATCTCTTGGGTGGTCAGCATCACAAACAAATACCTTGCCTTTTGCCACAAACTCTGCAGCTGAATTGCTAAATGTAAGTGTTGAAATCCTGGTTCGCTACAAGTCAATAGGGGTTTTGTTACTGACTTCAGTGGGGTCAGGTGTCTGTGCACTGCTTGATTTTTGATCCCTGTTAGGCAATAGTAGATTAATAAATGTTGCTACTCGCCAGCTGTCATTTTCTGGAAATATCAGTATTTGTATGTACGACTGTTATCTTAAAATTAATTTTTCTATTTTGGAGTTTTCAGAGCATTTGAGAGCATAGGAATGGATTTCTACCAGCAGCAGAACATCTGCAGGGCTCAGAAAAGGAAACACAACTGGATAGAAAAGGAACAGACTTAATTTATTAACAGGTAATATGCTTTATCTTTCTCTACCTGGTGGCCTGTAACAGGTGCCCTGCAGTCACAGACAGTCCCTGCAGTGAGTTATGCTTTCAGTAGAGCTGCAAAAATAGCTTCTCCACTGCTTCTGGGGCCTTCTATTCCAGTGACAGTAGTGATAATCTTCAATATGGGCAGACAAGCAGAGCACTAAAGAGCATTTTTAGGCTTCTGCTCTGGTTTAACCCAGCAGGCAGCTTAGCACCACACAGCTGCTCACTCACTCTTCTCTTCTCCCTGGTGGGATGCAGGAAAGAAATTGGGGAAAAAAAAAAAAAAAAAAAAAAAAAAAAAAAAAAAAAGAGAGAGAGAGAGAGAGAGAGAGCAAAAACTCATGGGTTGAATTAAAGACAGTTTAATAGGACAGAAAATTAAAGGATAATAATAATAATCATCATCATCATCATATACAAAACAAGTGATATACAATGCTGACTGATGCCCATCAGCAGCCGAGTCTTGCTGTCCCTCACCCCCTACCCCAGTTTATTTTTCATCATGACACTATGTGGTATGGGACATCCCTTTGGCCATCCTGGACCAGCTGTCCTGGCTGTGTCCCCTCCCAGCTCCTGGTGCACCCCCAGCCTCCTCACTGGCAGGGCAGCACGAGGAGCTGAAACATCCTGGGCTCTGTGCTAGCACTGCTCTGCAAGAGCTGAAGCATCGGTGTGTTATCACCACTATTCTCATCCTAAATCCAAAGCATGGCACCATATCAGCTACTAGGAAGAAAATTAACTCTATCCCAGACAAAACCAGGACAGTTCCTTTTTAATAAATTATTATATGTCCATATTAAAAGCAAGATGCTACTTTCAAATCAAATGTATGCTTTTTGTATAAAGCTGCTGCCTCCTCATCTCCAGCCCCACACTGATTAGGAGATGTGCTAGACCACATATGTGTTTGTCCAGCCTCTTCTCAAAGGAGCTCTCCCAGCGTCCAGGGACAGCCTGTTTCAACATTTCACTGCAGTGCCAGAGGGCATTTCCTGATGAATTAAGAAAATTATGGGTAAGTGTAAACCAGCTTGTTCATCTCTTGTTTTTCTCCTTACTTATCTTAGAAAATAAGTAAAGGGAAAATAATTACTCTTGGTCCTTCACTATCACCTGAGCAGAGTCTTTTGCAAAGGATTCAGATGACACCCACACATCATACAAATGTAGGACAGTCAAAAATATTGCTCATTTTAGCTTCACATCTTTTTTACCTTGTTTTAAATGGGGGTAGCTCTCTGCCAAAGCTTTTGTGAATACTATAAAAAATAGACTTATTAGAGACAGGGAAATAAAATATTCAACATTTTTTTCTCTTTACTAACAAATCGCAACAAGAATGAAAAAGTGAGCATTTCACTGAATTAAATTCTCAAAACTTAGACAGAAATAAACCTCCCTGAGAATATCTCAGAAAACTTCAAAAAGATTCTACTTGGGATGTCAAAAACTTTGTCATAACCTCCTAGGGAGTCACAGGGCACATTTTGATTTTGTGCTTCTGAAGAATACCTGTTTAAGTATTAATCAAGGGAATAAATCCCTCTCAAGGGCATAGGCAATCTGTGAATTAGTGTGACGCAGCTCACCAGGAGGGCTGGGGTCTGACGTCAGTAGAGAGGAGTAAAAGGAGACTGGTGTCAGCTGCCACCTCCTGAAGGCTTACTTCTTACAGCTTAGCTTACTCACCTGGCTTTTCTCCACTGATGATTGTTCAGGGAGACCGCATGGTATCTCCTGCACAGCTGATGAACTCCAGTGGTGACCAGTAGTGGTGAGGTATGTCCCTGCTCTCACATCTTTCTTCTCTAGGAAGTAGGTAGGAGTGCTACTGGACAATGCTGTCCTGCTGTTTCATACAGCTGTTTCAGACCCTTGCAAGGGGCCATGGCCAGATAGGTAGAGCTGTCCTGCCCAGACCTCCCTGGTCCGAAGACTGATTCAGATAAGGAAGAAATTTAAAATGACTTCAGTGAGTGTTGAATCACAGGCAGGTGTAATTAAACCCTAGAAATTTGTATATTCTTTCTCTACAAAACCATCAATGAATAATACAATTCAATTTCTCTTATACAGCACTTTTTATATGGAATTTCTTTATGTGTTTTCCCAATATGCAAAATGTCTATTCTATTCTGTAGTTCAAAGCCACCTTCATCCACAATATTTGAATACCTTCCAGAACATGACTGAGTAATATCTGTCATTTGTATTTCCTCCTATTTCAGAAAGAGAATTAGGTGACTAATTAAGTGCTTTTATTGACGTACTTTTTGTTAGTGTTGTATGTAGTGTTTAATGTTGTCACTCTTGAGTATAGGTGAAAGTTAATATATAAGTACACAAGGGAAGGAAGGGTGCAGAAGGCAGACCTTGCTCTTGCCATTGAATATGGTAAGGATGTGGTGGTTTTACTTGGGTGGGCAGCAGAGTTCCACCATGGCTGCTCTCTCACTCCCCCTCCTCACAGCGGAAGGGGGAGAAAATACGATACAAAGGGCTCAAGGGTTGAGATAAGGACAGGGAGATCACTCAACTATTATCATCATGGGCAAAACAGACTATGAGTAGGGAAATAGTAAGATTTATTGCCTATAACTAACAAGCTAGAGAAGTGAGAAGCAAAGGAAAGAAACAAAAAATGCCTTCCCCATATCCACCCTCTTCCACCTCTTCCCCCCAGGTGGTGCAGGGGAACAGGGGAATGGGGATTGTGGTCAGTCTATACACTCTCACAGAGGCACAAACACCAGTGCTTATTGGATTGGCTCTGATCAGCAGCAGGGCCCTTATGTAACATGGGGCTGCTTCTAGATTCTTCTCACAGAAGCCAGCCCTATGCCCCCCTGCTACCAAAACCTTGCCACGTAAACCCGCTACAAAGGACTGTGATGGTCCTATGTCCTGAGGAATTCATTTCAGCGTCAGATAGGACCAGAATAACTCTCTCTTCCACAGAGGTCATCTTCAGCTCAATGGTAAATGAGCATGCTAGAAACTGAGTTACTAACATAACCAGGTATTTAAACAGCCTACAAAACATACTGGAAACAGTACATTAAAGTCTTTAAGCACTGTGATGGTGACCTAGAATATACCAACATCTACTAGCTAAGCAATTGCCAGATCTAGGAAACTCAGAAAAGATGGATTAGGGAAAGACATTTCATCTAGATTTGTTTTAAATCTAGAGAATTAAAATGCTTCATTTTATAAGAATCTCTTGAAACATGCATGAGGACGAATGCACAGGCATTTTGCTATTTTTGTATTACAAAATGTATGTGACAACATAAATCCTGTACTTCAAGGCTCAAAATCCTTCAATGCCTGCAGTGTTGTAGAAGCACCTCTCCTCTGAAGATCTCACAGAAGCCTCTACATGATGCCCACTGTGAGGTGGTTACAAATGTGAAATAGTGCTGGTCTGTAAATTATGAACTAGCTCAGGCTGAGTGCAAGGGATGGATCATGTAAAGGTAATCTGGGCATCAGCCTTTCTTAATGGTTGGTTTATAGAATAACCTAGCAGCCCTACACTATTCCTGTCAATACAAGGAATATAGCAACAAAATGGAAAGGAATTAATCAAACCTTTTTCTACATAGGCTTAAATGGCCAAGGGGTGAACTCTGTTTAATCCTCTTTCTACTACAAAAGCAATTAAAAAAAAATAAAACAAACAAAACTTTAACAAAAAAGTTAAAATAGTCGATCAGCTACTGTTTTAGAATCCTTTAACATTTGTGATAAAATTGTAGGGTTTTTTTGGCATTTAACAAAAAAGACATTGCTACCTTCTATCCCCTCTTCAGAAATCAAGTCTTCATTCTATTCTAATCAAGCAGAGCTTTCAGAACCATTCTATTCTGATATGCAGCAAAAAAGACTCTGACTGTGCTTGTGGTAATGAACAAGGTTTTCTGCTTCATGGATGTCTCCTTCTAGTGGAGGACCTAAGCACTAAGAAACAACTCACCTAGTAATGATTTTGGAGTTTTTCGGTATTAATCACTAATCTTTATATATTTTACTTTGAACTTCATTAGACAAAAAAAAAAAAAAAAAAAAAAAAAAAAGGACAGCACATCAGAAAAAGAGAATAAAAGGCATAAGCAAATAATCAGCTTCATTAAAAATAAAAAGAGAACTGAGGCAAGCTGGAAATGAAACTGTGTGCTGGACCATGTTATTTAAAAAGTCCTAGGAGAGCAAAAACTGTTAATTTGGCAGCAAATCTCAGTGAATCTGAATAGTAAATAAGCTTTAGATAACGCTAATTATGAAGATGCTTCAAATGGTACTGCTGCAGCTGCCAAAACACCTTCTATAGCTCTATTCTGTAACAACATTTTTATCAAGCATTTGAACTGAATAACATCTTTTCAACAGGCTGACTTCAACATTCATATGGCTATATTTAAACAGATTTTGTTAAGCTTCTTTCTCACAGAAAGTCAAGAATACTACTGACTTCTGAGTGGAAAAAATGGAATATATAAAATGGAGATCTTATTATTAAAAGATACTTGATCAACAAAGACCCACTGAGATATGAGGTGTATTTTTATATTTCTTGGCCTGAGGAATATCTGGCAGGTTAAAATATTCTAAGTACACATAAAACAGAAAGGTCATTCCAAAAATCTGTCTGGGCAACCAAAGGTCTTTCTATACTTCATCCATCCAGAAGTTAAATCACCTCTTTAAACAGATGTTTAGCAGAAAAGCAATGCTTGCAAACCTGTACTTACAATTTAATGCCCATTCTCAACATAGTGTACTAATATTTGTGGTTTCTTCTAGTGTTCTTTTTCTTACCAGGAACCAGGTAATTCAGAAATCACATGTATTAAGAAACATAGAAGGGAGTTTCAAGTTGTTCCTGTCTCAGTAGGATTTCAGCAGCTGGAGAGAGGTCCCACTTCCTCTGTGCATAAGTTTTGAAGCTTTTAATTATTCTTAAATAATAAAATAACTGTTCCAAATTTTAAAGTGACAGAGTAGCACTTAAAATATATATATTTAGCAAAAGGTATATATTACTGACACTTATCTGTCACTTTAATTATTTTACTAAGCGGTTGCTTGCATCAAAACATATTGGGCAAACTCAGAGGGTTCTACCATATTCTACATGGACTCTTGTCATGGTGTAAAATGAACGCTATCACCCCAAAGGCCCCTGAACAATGGCAGCAAGTCCACAAGAGTCTTTCTCCAGCCACTTCTTGGATATACCAAAGTCTGTGGACTGTCATTCTGTAACCCTTAATTAGCTTTGGCAAAGGTAAATATTACATTTTTTCATGCCCTGTGATTGTGTTTTGTCTAACATTAGGTCTGTTGTAACACAGAAAAAAAAAAATCAAAATGATCAGGTACAGTGACCTTTTTATTAGGATGATACTTGGTTTAGGTATTTTTTTCATTTACTATGGAGCTGCTTTGTCCACTAAGCTGTAGTCTATGGAAATTTAGGGGCGGGGGGGGAATTATATGATGGAGAAGCTCTCAAAGTGTTTTTCTTCCTCTTTTAAATGTTCATTTTTCTCTGCATTCCAGGGAGTAACTGGAATGGATTGAGCTCTGCCCAGGGGTGGATGAAGAGCTGAGAGGTTATCAGTAAGGATTAAAGCCCTGTCTTCCCCAGCTGACACTGTTGTGGGTGCTTGCTATGGGCCACCTGCTCAGGAAGAGGAAGCAGATGAAACCTTCCACAGCCAGCCAGAAGCAGCCTCACAATCACAAGCCCTGTTTCTTATGGGGGACTTCAAACACTGGGTTATGTGCTGGAGAGACCACACAACTAGGATACAACTGCAGAAGGATCCTGCAGAGCATTGGTGATAGATTTTTGATACAGGTTGTCAAGGAGCCAACAAGGAGAGGTGTGCTGCTCAACCCTGTATTAAAAATAAATAAATAAAGAAAGAAAGAAAGAAAGAAAAAAAATAAAAAAAAAAAGAAAGAAAAAGATGGAGATGTGAAGGCTGGAGACAGCCTTGGCTGCAGTGACCATGAGATGGTGGAGTTCAGGATCTTGCAAGGAAGAAGCAGGGCTTCTTTGCTTCAGGCTCCACTGTGAAGACCAGCCCTCAAGAATCGCAGACCCCAGAGACCACAGAGGAAGTCTGGAGAAAGGAGGACTTTCCTTTGGTCGAAGAGGATCAAATCAGAGATCTCTTAAGCAAAATCAGCACCCACAAATCCATGCACCTCAATGGGAGGCAACCACGAGTGCTCAGGGAGCTGGTGGATGTGAAGTTCATGAAGTTCAGCAAGGGCAAGTGCTGGGTTCTGCACCTAAGGAGGAACGACCCCAAGCACCAGCACAGGCTGGGGGCTGACCTGCTGGAGAGCAGCTCTGCAGAGAGGGACCTGGGAGTCCTGGTGGACAGCAGGCTGACCATGAGCCAGCACTGTGACCTTAGGTCCAAGAAGGCCAATGGTATCCTGGGCTGCATTCAGAAAAGTGTTGCCAGCAGGTCAAGGGAGGTGATCCTCCCCCTCTACTCAGCCCTGGTGCAGCCACACCTGGAGTGCTGTGTCCAGCTCTGGGCTGCCCAGCACAAGAGGGACATGGAGCTACTGGAGTGAGTCCAAAGAAGGACCATGAAGATGGCGAGGGAACTGGAGCACCTTTCATATGAAAAGAGGCTGAGAGAACTGGGCCTGTTCAGCTTGAAGAAGAGAAGACAAAGGGGGGATCTCATTAGTGTGTATAAATATCTGAAGGCAAAGTGTCAAGAGGATGGGGACGGACACTTTTCAGTTGTGCCCAGCATCAGGATGAGAGGCGATGGGCACAAACTGAAGCGCAGGAGGTTCTGGCTGAATATGAGAAAATATTTATTTACTGTGAGGGTGACAGAGCACTGGCACAGGTTGCCCAGGGAGCCTGTGGAGTCTCCTTCTCTGGAGATATGCAAAACCTACCTGGATGCCATCCTGCACAATGTGCTCTAAGTGATCCTGCTCAGCAAGGGGTTTGGACTAGATGATCTCCAGAGGTCCCTTCCAACATCAACCGTTCTGTGTGATTCTATGTCTGTGTGAATATACTTAAATAAAACATAATTTATGGAATGTAAATTTGTGGTATATTTTGGAGCTAGTAATTTAACTGAAAGGTTTTATTTAAGTATTATAAGGCAGTTAACCAGTGACAGCAAGCAGAAAATGGAATTTTCCAAGCTCCACTTTGAAGATTTTTCTCCCGATATTATACAAAACAAATTAGGTTCTTTCTAATAGAAACATAAATAGACTCTCGAATGTAGCAACCTCATTGTGTTGTGCTTTCAGGGAGCTTGTCAGCAGCTGTCTGATCAACTCTGATCTTGCTTCGCACTGTAAACTTCAAAGATGTTTTTTGTGGCTTGCAATAAAAATAAGTGTCAGACTCCAGCATTGACTGTTTCTGGTTGATGTCTTCTGGGAACAACATACTGCAGAAACACTGCCTGTGGAAACACTTGGTAAGACCCAAACAGTTTTGTTTCATGCTGTTCCAACAATTCCTATTTGTCCCTCTTGTTAGTTTTATCATTTAGTATTTTAAATACGTAATTTTCTCTCCAAACATGTATAGTGGCTTGAATGCCAAATTTGAAAAGTTTAACATTAGACATACCAACATCAGTCCACATTTGTTTTTAAATACTATAGCCCATATCTTCAACAGATCCCAACGTTGCAATGACTCTACTTCTTCTGTGTCATATTGTGTACTCATTTACACGGGTGATGTTCATCTGCCACCATTACAGAGTAGGGTTGGGGCTGATGAGAAAAGAACGCTTCCCACAGCAAAACACCAACTTTAGACTTTTTGAAAGCTGCACAGCTTTCTCAAGTTTTTCTTTGGCAAATAATAATTTTACTCCTATTCTTGATTTAAGCAGCAATCCCAATCCTCACAGCTGGCATTTGAGTCAACTCCCAGAGACATCAATTAGAAACCTACTTTAGCTAGAGTCATATCTTGGTTGAAAGCTCTCTCTGCAAACAATTGACTGGGATGTGACTTGCCCTCTCTGCAGACACCATGAAGACATGAGTGTCCATTATCTATGTACAGAACCTTTAGAACAATACATAATTAAATATCATTAGGTTGTTCATAAGTAATAGAAAAGTTGTCAGCATCACAGAACATCAAAAGCTTTTTAAGAACATTAACAGCATGTGTATAATGGTATATGTGCTCCAAAGATGTGCTCCAAACATGTTAAAGGGCGGTAAAAAGGAATTTAAGAAATTATTATTATTTTTTTATGTGCACTTATGTGCAATTCATTTATTGTTGCAGTATGATTGTCCCATGGAATATATATTCATGTTCTATGTTAACCAAATGAGATGTTATATATTATGTATTTTTATGCTAATTTGTTGTAAAAATAATGACTGGTGAGTTGTTACAGTGACATAAAATATGAGTACATTTCACACACAGTATGAGTTTGCCAAGGTCACTTGTATTCTTGTAAAGCATTTTAAAATAAAGATCCATATGTAAATGGTATTCATTTTAGGTACTAGTGAGCACAAAGATATTTAAAATAGACAGAATTCCCGTGTAATGTGGAAAGTTTAGTCAGTGCTGGTTTCACCGGATTAAATATCAATACATCTTTTTGGTGCTGTGACCAATTTAGATAAAGTGATCCAGATACTAGTTATGGATACTCAAGATACTCAAAATGGAGATTGACTGAGCAATCCTATGAGCAGTTGTTTTTGTTGGGCCAAGTTCTGGAAAGACCGATATGGCAACAAATGATTTCCAGGCACAAAATAGCCTTGCACATGCATACCATGTCTCTAAGGATGTAAACAAAACAAAGCCTGTGCAACTAAAATGATGAGGTGAAATGCAGAGAGAGGAAAGGAATCTTTCCCTATGCCATTCTTGGTATTTTCTCCCATGGTTTTTAATATTTTTGATGTTTGGGGTTCTGAAGTAGTGCTGAAACAAGCGTAATTACACTGTATGAAGCTACTGCAGTTACATTCATTGTTTCTTCTTATTAAAAAGAAAACTTTAATCTCAGAACATGTACAGAATGTTCAAAAAAAAATCTAGGCCATAAGAATATTCAGGATAAATTTAAGCTACAAGGCAATGACAGTTTCTTCTTAATCTATGAAAGACGATTTCTTTTCATGTATCCAAAATGATCTGTACTGTTCAGTTTTAAAATTCAAAAGCTTTTTCTTCTCAAAAAGGAGTAAAACTCCCAAATTCTTTTCCAGAATATTAACTAGTAAGTGGACTATCTTAAGGTGGTCTCAGTCATCTCTTGGGAGATACTGTCTTTCTCAGCTATACTGCTTCCAGATATATTTGCCAAATGAAAAGGGAGTTGGTACCCACTCTCAGAATTTTATCAAAACTTATCACAATAGGGTAAATATTATTATCTTGGTCAAGACAGTTTATTGCAATTTAAGCATTTAAAAATCTTAAAATATACAAAAATATTATTTGAATATGCTGGATTTGTATTTCTTTGAACTGTTCTTAGAAATGCATTCTATAATCTTTTCTTGTATATCTCTTATACATTTATGCCTCTTTCTTTTAAGTCATCTTAGCTAAACAAAATTATTCTTGCCATAGATTGAATAATGACCCTAATTCATCCATAGTCCTAGAATCTATTTTTATTTCTTTTCTACTCATTGCCATCTTCCAGTCATGTCTGTTAATGACAACAGAAATGGTGTGCAACACAGATAAATTGTCCTCAATGACTGTAACTACAGATTATACTATTCAGCAGTAAAATCTAAAAACTTATTTTCAGTATAGAAATGATACTTAAGAAATGCTGATTATGAATATAATATTGTTTCTAACTGGGTATGTGTTATTTTTTGTGTTATTTCCTGTTATTTTTATATTAAGGAATGAGTTTTCCTTTTCTAATTTAGACTTATTCAGACATTTATTTTTTTTCCATTAATAGTGCTTAGACTTAGCCTTGCAAGCACTATCAAATTCTTTAAAAGACAGAATTAATACACTTCAAGGATTAAGTTTGAATTTAAATATTATATTTAGCACTTCACATAAAGGCAACCCAGTTCCAAAAATATTATCAGTAAAATTCCATATATGGTCACAAAATATCACTTTATTTGAAGGATTCCTTGTATCATGAGCATTCTCAGATCTAATTCAGATCTAATTCTACACAACCCGGGAGGAAATCTAGAAACCCATTTTCCACTTAAAGCACTGAGGAAATTTGAGAAATATGTAATTATATAGGAAACCTGCCCTTAAAAAGCTTCTGAATTCTGATTGATCCTGCAGACTGGTCATCTCTATCTTACTGTAAACTCCATTTGAACATAGTTTCTGACTGTCTTTCAAGGACTTAAATCTCAAATGATAGTGATAACTGACTGATCACTGTCAACACTGTGTATCACTAATTTACTTGGTGTTTAAACAAGAAGACACCCATTTTTCTTGAGGTCTCTTCCAACCTAGAAATTCTGTGATTCTGTGATTTTGAAAATGCATCTTTGATGCTGGCCTGGCTGAAGCTAATAAAAACAATTTTCATTTTGAGCAGCTAGGTTTGAGTTTGAAAAATTCTCAGACAACAGAAAATAAAAATCATTGCTAATGACTTTAAAACTAAAGATACTGAAGAACATTACAAAACTGGAATTTTAGGAAAGTATGTTACATTTACAATGGATTTTGAGAAACACTACTTCCAGAGCCTGCTGAGAAGCTTGTCTGGAAAGTAGCTGGAACTGCATCATGTAATATAAGGAAACATGAAATATTTGTAGAAGATAAAGAGGGTAAAATGAATATGCAAACAATTTCTCCTGCTGGGTCTCACAGAAAAGGATTGGGATGACTTCTTGACGGAGCACCATCAGGATGCTTGGGAACGAGGGAGAACCTGCCACACTTCACACTGCAGATGACTTGTAATCTGAAAGAAGTGGAGTCAAGATCCACATCTCTGTTTACTTTCATCAGTGAGAAGCATATCATTAATCTCTATATTTTCCAGTTTTATTACTGGTATATGATAGATCTGTTGTTCTTCTGTCCAATGCCAACGGTTTTTTAAGGGCTGATAAATGTTTGTCCTGTACTTTGGATACTCATAGTCCTATAAAAATGCTAAGCACAACTATCAATATAAAACCTGAGGAGTAGCATGTCTTATTTTTATTTTTTTTTTCTTTAACTACATAACTTCAGGAAATGAGCTTATAGGGAAAATCGTACATCCAATGGCAGTCATAATAAAAATAAAATAAAATAAAATAAAATAAAATAAAATAAAATAAAATAAAATAAAATAAAATAAAATAAAATAAAATAAAATAAAATAAAATAAAATAAAATAAAATAAAATAAAATAAAATAAAATAAAATAAAATAAAATAAAGTTGACAGCCCTGAAGTTATTAATTTATTTTTGAGACTGTTTCAACAGAAAATAGAGAGAAAGATCTGAGGAGAAAGAACTCCTTTAAAACTGTTTCAGAACATATCATTGGAAAGGATACAGTTCTTTTTAGTAATAAACCACGACTGAGTAGTGGGAAATACAATACCATTTTGATAAGCACCTTCTTCTTCCATGGAAACAAAAATCAAGCTCATGATTTTTTATTCTTCACATGACAAGAGTTTCTTTTCTTATCTTCCCTGTAGCCTTCTTGTGTACTTCACAATTTCCTCATTGATTTTTATAAATCTGTTTCTGAGACAGTTGAACAGGTAAGTTCCTGTTCCCCTCATGCCTCCTGTTGTGTTAGTAACTGAGATATGGGCTAAAGGAGAGTCTTGTAGAGAAGGACCAGAAAACTTTTTTCAATTCATTTTTTTTTCTATATTTTTTCTTGTTGTTGAAATCTAAATTTTCTAGAGAAAAGTGCTGTCATTTGTGTATGCATTCCTGCTGATGCACTGTAGCAACAGTGAGAATAACGAAGGCCACACAGATAAAGCTCAAATGAGGATCAAGCTGAAGGTTTATATCCACAGAGACTGAGAAACAATGTCAGAAAATGCAATTTGTCTGACAGAAATACTTTTTTTTCTGATAAATCTTTGAAATGTTGATAGAATTTCACCTAGAGGGAAGCTTCCCATCTTAATTAAGTGATATAATACTGGCAATGCTCAGTATGAACTGCTGAGCTTTGAAAGCAGAACCTCTCAATAAAGAAAAAACAGAAAATGTGTAAAAGCTCTTAGGTAATGAATCACAGCCTTGAATTAACAGAGGTACTATGTTCATCAGCAGGGGTTGGTGAGATTCCTTAGTAAAACACAAGGCTATGATGTGTGAATATTTACCTCAGTAAACAGTGCTGCGCTGTGTTATTTATATTGCTGATTGCAACCAGAGCAGGTTATATTGACAGTAGGATGACTGCAGTCTTGAACATACAACTTTGTATGCAACAATTCCACTCACAATGATATGTATACCAACTGGTCATTGAAATTCTATGGACTCTCAATACCAGGTACAAACTTGTGCAGCATAAGGAGGATGTGAAATGCTCATCTTCTGCCAGTACTTGTATTTCCTTCTCAATCACTGTATGTAGGTTGGAGGCCTACTCACACCTCAGTTTTCCTGGGGTACAAGAAACAAACATGGGCCATAGAGTCAAAATTGGTAATTGGTTTCATTTTCCAGGTGCCAGTTTATATCTGAAAGGCAAATTTAACCCCATCAGAAAGAAGGCAGCAGAGATGACACTAGGGTTAGTGGAGTTGTGTTGCTTGGATCTGCGGAGGTCCACTGACTTTCCAATTGGGGTCCATAATTCTGTACGGTGCTGAAGTCCTCACATTAGTTAAGATCACCAGTTTAAGGGTCATTAGTCTAAGTAAAAATCAGCTTCTAGAGGATGTCTTAGTTTTGTTTATACAGGCCTAGTGGACACTCTGCTTCCCTGATGCACCAATGGTTTCTGTTTAGATAAATTTATCTACCAACCAGTTTCCCATATCTGGTGGTGCTGAGTCATCCCTTTGGTACAACTTGCTTCAACCTGCCATTTTTTCACTCATTTTAAATAAGCTTTTCTCATAATGCTGCATTATCTACTATGATCACAGGCTTCTGGCGTGGCAGGTATCTTGCAGTGACACAAGTTTTCTTTACAAACTAGTCTGATACAAGCAGTTTGTGCTCATATCTGCAATGACAGATCAATAAAATGAATTATTATTACAAATAATAAACAAACAGAATTGTGTGAATAAACTGGAACTCCACTTTCAAAAAAAAAAAAAAAAAAAAAAGCAATACACTGATCATGGATCTACTATGGATCTGCTAACTGGCATCATCATCCAGGGGTGTTCTGTTTGCCCCTTGTTTTGTGGACACTGGGACATAGTGGAAAGACTGCTTAACTAAAATCCCCTCTTCCCCAGGAAGCTGAGTTCCCATAGTTGCCTTTGTTATTAGATTGTGAAGAATT
Source organism: Aythya ferina (assembly GCF_964211825.1). Taxonomy (NCBI): domain Eukaryota; kingdom Metazoa; phylum Chordata; class Aves; order Anseriformes; family Anatidae; genus Aythya; species Aythya ferina. The sequence continues at coordinate 21,365,240 of NC_140299.1, forward strand.
AGTTACTTCAAAGATATTTTTTCACTTTTTTTTTCTTCTTGGTAGGCTTTTTTTTTTTTTTTTTTAATAGTTAATCACATCTACAAACAAAAGGCTACAGCCATATAACATAACACGTGGAAACTAAACATTCTCTAACATATGTGACAACTTCTTGGGTTGCAACTGGGGTGGGGGGGGGGAAGGGAGCGGGGGAGACAGGGGAAGCCCATCTATCTCCATTTCCTCATTTCTCAGTATATTAGTTTTTGTTCAGCAATTCTTTCTTCTCTGTGGATAAGCAATGTGCAAAAACACTTTAACTTTTTGTGTAACCCTTTTTTACTTGGGAGTTAATATAAAGAATTTGTAAATTATGAATGGAAGAAAGTTGCAGCATCGAATTTTGTTTTCTTCATAACTGAGATCTGTTATTTTGCTATTTGTTTCGTATCAATGGCTATTGTCCTGTGACCAACAGAAAGGAGCTAATGGGAAAGCTTCTAACTTAGCTGTACAAGTACTGCACATCATGGAATTGCTTGCTTTTGTCGGGTTTTGTCTGCTGTTTCTTGTTTTCTTAGCTGAGATTATAACCTCAGAATTAGAAATGAAATATGATAGTAACTGTAACAACCTCAGTAATTACTAACTAACTTCATTTTAATGCCCCTGAAGGGCACTTCAGTGGTTTTGTACATAATTATTTTGAAAAAAAAAAAGGCCTCCACCTCTTCTGCTAACATATTGAAAGGCAGGGATTCTTTCCTCAGATGTCTTAGTACAGGCACGCCCAAGTTATCAGGTAAATCATAAGGGTGTTGGTTGAATACACAATATGAAATGTATTGCTAAGATAAGAACAGCCATGAAGTTCAAATGTAGTCTGTTAACCTAGGTGGGGGAAAGGCTTTAGACTGGAGGAAAAGGATTTGACATGAGTGTAATAGAAACATAAGGCTGCAAGGATGTGAAAGAGGTCATCTAGTCTACCCACCTGCTCATAGGCAAGGTATATACCATCTCTAAGAGTTATTTAATCTGTTCTTGAATCACCTTCACCAGAGAATTATGGCAAACTCCTGTATAATCTGATTCAGTGCTTAACTATGCTTAAAGCATGCTTAGATACTAAGGTGTTGTTGTTTTGTTTTATTTATTTTTTTTTTCCTAAACCATATCCTAATCCTAGAAATCATTTCCAGGCACATGAAGGAAAACAAAATCACCAGAAGTAGTCAGCATGAATTCACCAAGGGGAATTCATGTCTGACCAACATGATAAGCATCTATAACAAAATGACAAGCCTGAGGGATGAGGGGGAGGGGCACTGAATGTTGTCTTTGTGGATGTCAGAAAGGCCTTTGACATGGTGCCCTGTAAGATCCTCATAGAGAAGCAGCTGAAGCATGGACCGGATGTGTAGACAGTGAGATGGATCAAAAGCTGGCTGAATGGCTGGACACAGAAGGTAATGGTTAGTTGTGCAAGTCTAGTTAGAAGCCAGTAATGAGCGGAGTGCCCTGGGGGCCAATACTGGGTCCAGTCCCATTTAATTTCTTCATTAGTGATCTGGACAATGGAATAGAGTGCATTCTCTGCTAGTTTGCAGATCACACAAAACTGGGAGGAGTGGCTGACTAACCAGAGGCCTGTGCAGCCATTTGGAGGGACCTTGACAGGCTGGAGAGAGAAACTGGCAAAAATTGCGTGAAGTTCAACAAGAAGAGCAGAGTCCTGCACCTGGGGAGGAACAACCTCAGCACCAGGACAGGCTGGAGGCCACCCAGCTGGAAAGCAGCTCTGCAGGAAGGGACCTGGGGGTTCTGGTAGATGCCAAGCTGAACAGGAGTCAGCAAGGTGCCCTTGCTGCTAGGAAGGCTGATGACATTCTTGGCTGCATTAGGCAAACTATCACCAGCAGGTCAAGAGAAGTGATCCATCCCACTCAGCATCAGTGAGGCCACACCTGGAGTATTGTGTCAAGTTCTGGGCCCCCTAGCAAAAGGCAGACATGGACATAGTGGAAAGAGTCAGTAAAGGGCCACCAAGATGATGCAGGGACTGAAGCATCTCTCCCATGAGGAGGGCCTGAGAGAGCTGGGACTGCTCAGCCCGGAGAGCAGGGGGATCAGGGGTTCTCACCAAGGTCTATAAATGCATGAATGGAGGGTGTGAACAGGACAGAACCAGGCTCTTTTCAGTGGTGCGCAGTGCCAGGACAAGAGGCGATGTGCACAAACTGGAACACAGGAGGTTCCCTCTGAACATCAAGAAGTACTTCTTAACTATATGGGTGATGGAGCACTGGCACAGGTTGCCCAGAGAGGTTGTGGAGTCTCCTTCTCTGGATATCTAAAAAGTGCACCTGGATATAGCTCTGATCAACCTGTTCTCAGCGTCCTTGCTTGAGGAGTGGGGGTGGATCAGATGAGCTCCACAGGTCCCTTCCAACCTCAGCCATTCTGTGATTCTGTGATTACTTACCCAGATCTTTGTGGACACAGCAATTGGTTGCCATCACCTCAGCGCCTTCACATACAGGAAGAGGCTATCCAGTCTTTCTGAATGAAAGAAGAGTCCAGCTTTTCCAGCCTCTTCTCAGAAACCATCAGGTGATGGTTTCAAATAACTGATTATATCATGTGCCCTTCCTATGAACCCTCTTTCATTTGCTTTGATCTTTTCTTAATTCCTGCTGTCTACAACTGGAAGTGAGGCCTCAATACTGCTGTGAAAAGCAAAACAGATACCTTTCTGGTTTTTCCCATGTTATGAATTCATCTGACCTGCACAGAGCTGCTTTTGAAAGAGCATGACACTGGGTTGTATTCATCTTGCTCACAGGATAAACCAGGGGAATTTTCAAAGAATTAGTATTGCATTATGGAGTAGAACATTTGAATATTCAGTTTCTGATTTGTGAGTCTAATATTGTTGTTATCATGTTTAATCTTGTTGATGTATTAATTCTTGGAAATTGTGATTTTTTTCCACATGCCCAGTATAGCAACTGGCTGCTTGTGTTGGATGCTCTTTTCAGCTGCTGTGAGAAGCAGTATGGGGCAAAGTTCCTTAGGTTCAGACAAAGTTTCTCTTTGAGGTTAAATTCTGGAGGTAATCACAATAGTGTCTACAGTTCTCTGTCTCTTTGGACTGCTCCTTCTTTTCAAACATCAGGATACAAAGAAAGAAAGAATGTAACTTTTGAAAAGAATCAGGCTTGAGAAAGAATATACATGTATCTTTTGGATGGGCTATGGAAGGCACTCCATAGGTTATTGTTATGAGCAAGTCCGAAGGGGCTAAAATTAAATTCATGCATCTTTCACAATTTGCCTGAATTTTCCTCAATGCTGTATTAATAAATAAATAAATAAAATTGAAATTTATTTCTACCTTTTCCAGAAGGAATAAGAAAAGTAAGAAATAACCTTCCTTAAGGAAGTCTCTGGATAACTAGAAATGTATATGAATTCATTTATTTAAGCCGAAGGAAGAGAACAGCCTTAAAACACTGTCTATCCACATTCAGAACTACACATAAAAAGCATTTACCTCTTCAATATATTTTCCCTATACACGTACTACTTAGTTCAAGCACAAAATAATATGTGTATATATATATTTAAATATATTCTATTAGCTGAATCAAAAATATTTCAGTCACATTTCTTTCTGCATGCACTTGGTCTGGTCAGCTTGGAAACATCTGAATGCCTTTGTCTAGGTGAAATAACTTTGCACCAGACTCACAGTGTATCGAGGTGTGTTGATATTTCCAAAGGATTCCTATCCTTTGACATCAGTATCTGAGCATAACCACATCATGCCTTTTGTTGAGGCAAAGCATTTTCCTCAGACCGCCCCTACCCACAGCCCAGGATGCTGCCATTGTCATGCCAGTTCTAGCAAGACCCAGACCTGCTGTCTCTTCTTCTGGGTGGAGAAGAACTTGCCAAAGCATTGACTCCTGCTGGAGCCCTTCTATGCTGTAGTTAAATCTCACCGTAATATATTTTGATCCTGACTGGTGTCCTTTGCCTTGGAATCCATTCCACTGGAGTTTATTTCTCAGGAATTGGTGATATTTCTGTTAATCCATGCCACCTATTACAAAGAGCCAGGGTGAGTTGGGCTGCATCAGAAGCATGACCAGCAGGGCGATTCTCCCCCTCTACTCTGCTCTTGTGAGATCCCACTGGACTACTGCATTCAACTCTGGGGTCCCCAGCACAAGAAGGACATGGAGCTCTCAGAGTGAGTCCAGAGGAGGGCCATGAGGATGATCAAGAGGCTAGAGCACCTCTCCTACAAAGACAGGCTGAGAGAGCTGGGGTTGTTCAACATGGAGAAGAGAAGCCCCAGGGAGACCTTCTAGAGGCCTTCCAGTAACTAAAGGGGGCCTATAGGAAAGCTGGGGAGGGACTCTGTCAGGGAGTGAAGGGAAGGAACAAAGGGGAATGGCTTTAAGAAAAAAGAGGGTAGATTAAATATTAGGAAAAAATTCTTTTCTCAGAGTGTGGTGAGGCAGTTGCACAGGTTGTCCAGAGAAGCTGTGGATGCCTCATCCCTGAAAGTGCTCAAGGCCAGGCTGGATGGGGCTTTGGGCAACCTGGGCTGGTGGGAGGTGTCCCTGCCCATGGCAGGGGATTGGAACTGGGTGATCTTTAAGGTCTCTTCCAATCCAAATCATTCTGTGATTCTATGAATCTCTGATTCATTAAATGTAAAGGAATCCTCAATTTCAGTATCATCTCACCTGTAACTGTATTGGGGTTAATATCTACTTTGTCAGGGAAGATACTGCAGTAATTTTTTCAAGTCCTAGTATTTTCATCTCATTGCTTTGTCAAAGTAAGAAGTAGTAAGACAGTTGCCTGAAAAACTGTTGGTTTATTCTGTCTTCTAAGTTTCATCATTTCTGAAACCTAGGGGGAAAAAAAAAGTCTGCAAATACTTCTTTAATTAATATATAGAAAAATTATATATGGGTTGGCTAGCAACAGAAGACAGGACATTAGTAACTTTTAGCTTTTGTAATTATTACCTTAAGTAATTACAAGGTCAGGGATTTTTTATTTTATTTTATTTTATTTTATTTTATTTTATTTTATTTTATTTTATTTATTTTTTTATTATTTTTTACTTCAAGGACAAAATTGTAGGTTTACTATGATCATAACACATAAGATTTCTCTAAAGATAAGTAGCTTTTGTTATGATATTTTGAACACATCTTTATTATGATAAATGCAAGCAACTTAATTTGTCAAGAGCAGTATTGAACCAATAATCTGCATATATTATTCCCATCTTGTCTAAGGTGAAGTGATAGCACATGCAGTCAAATTTGCAAGGATATAAAAACTAATAAATCATTTAAACTTCTTTTTTTATATATATATTTCTTTGACATTATTGAAGTTAAAAACATGCATGCATACATTTGCAAGCAAACTTCTTAAATTTTCCAAGAAAAGCAAGAGTAAACATATATTTTAATTCAATTATCAGATGATTTCATTTTAAGAAAATAATTTTGTAGTGATGATTTTTTTTACAATCTCCTTTTGTTGTAGAAGATTTTATTCAAGCTTGTTATATGGCATAATACAAGTCTGCTTGACTCAAAATATGCCTGACTGCACCAAATTCTCTGTTGCAGAAGGATAGGGATAAAGAGTGCTGTTCTAATGACTTTGATTAAAAAAAAAAAAAAAGTCTATTTTTAATTTGTAAAATTATGCATCATTATAATTAGAAAGCATGCCTCTCTGTGCTTGATTTCCACAGCCAAGGTGCTAGCAGAAGGATCTGTAATGTCAGAGGTCTGTACAAGTGTTTAGAAGAAAGCTTAGGATGGCTGTTTTATCGTACTTATTTCATATGTTTACTATCTTCCAGGATATGTGGAATCAAACCCACTGACCTCCTGCAAACTGTCTGCCTTTAAAATATCCTTTTAGTTTGAATTTAGGTCCAGATTGCCTCATGATTGAGAATAAAACAAAACAAAACAAAACTACTTCAAATAGCACTCCTTTTTTTTTTTTTTTTTTGGTCTCCCTTCTGCAAGTTGTGGAACAGGCATGCTCTACACTGATTTTCTCGTTCTCTGTGTGCATCACCATGCCCAGCACTTGTTTGGGTGTTGCCCAAGAATTACACAAGTACTTCTATTTAATTACACAAATGTTACACTACATTTATGGAAGGGCATTAGAAGGGAATAAAATCATAAACAAGCATGTAAACAATTTACATGAAATAAAATTCTACAATAAAAATGTGCTTAAATATGTTGTGCTAGACCAAAAATACCTTAGGTGCCTGCTATTGTTAATGCTGTGTGCTAATGATGCAGAAATATATAAAAAACTCCAGGATAACTTTAAAGAGCAAGTAAAAAAGCCACTCTGTTTTTATGAGGTCTAAATGACTTGCTGCAGAAGCCTTACTAGTGAGGCAAAGATGGGATCTAATCATTAGATTAAGCTACAAGGCAGATGCTTTCATGCTAAAACTATTTTCACCAGTAATACAACACAGGATATTTCCTCCTTTTTCATTCAGCTGAATAAGTCCAACTGGAACACTGTTTTACTAAAGACCCTTTGAGATTTCCCTTAACGTTTTTGTGGAGTGAAAAGATAGGAGGAAAGAAAAGAAGAGCAGGTTGAAGAGCAAATATCCATAGCATAGTTGTTCTGGTCTTATCTGTTGGCAGCAGGAGGCTTGGACGGATATACGGTTCATCTGCTTTTGCTCATGATTTTTCTGAAGTAGTTTGTTGTCTTTCAGGAATTCTGCCTGTGTTTCATACAACCAATAGAAAAGCATAATGAAATATGACCACAGTACTTAACTGCCTTGGGCCAGACACTCAGCAACAGCATTTGGAAGGAGTAAGAGAAAACATCACATGAGCCTCTTGTCTGTAGGTTCGTGCCCTGCTCTTTGGGACTACAAGCCAGGCAACAGTGACCATTAACACTGCCTACTGCAATAAGTGTGTCCAGTTTTGTAATTTTTCAGCACTTCTATCAATTTGTGACATTTGAACCAGCAATTTTTTTTCCAGATTGCCATTTTCAGATTAGTTACATGTTACAATTAATTCATCCAATGTCCACAAACAGTTATGAATATAGACAAGAGCAAAAGATCTTGTCATTGCAGTTGCAGATATAGAGCAGGAATGAAGGTTGTGGTAAGAGAGGGAAGAGTGCTTTTCCCAGATGTACGTTGTTTCTCTTACATCTTCTGCTTTGAGGAGTCAGCATGCATTCACACACTTCTTCACTTTTTGGTTCTTTATCTAGTATCCAGCAATGCTCTACCTTTCTGCATGTAGATGTTTCTTATGAATGCAGCTCATACTGGAATAATAAAGCCATAAGTGAGGTTTCAATTTTATCTTTGTATGTGCATTTGTTTTAGGGGCACATTTGTGTAACAATTTCTTTTCTCTATATTTTTGGCTGACCTTCCAAACTCATCAAAGTGTACCAAAGCATCTGTATGCAGAGTGATGTTTTTGATAACATTGGAGGTTCATGAGCCCCTCATTTTCTTAGCGTCTTTGGTCTGATCACGTACCCATATACCAGCCTTATGGATGCTGCTAGAAGGATTCTTCTGAGACTAGTCCTACAAGTATCTTAGGAAGCCACATGGAAATAAACTAGTAAAAGGAGAATATAATCATGAAAACATGTAAGCAGACCTCTGCATACACATTCATGCAAACGAGTGGCTTTTGGAAAATCCTTCAATTTGTCCTTAGAGAGCATATTGAAATGCAACTAGAAAAGGCAAATAAGAAGGTATCAGAGTGGTAAGGGATAACACTGGTGACCAAAAGAGAAAATACAAGCTTTCGCTTGAATTTGTTCTGTTAGCAAAACAGGGCTGAAGAACACCTTCTGATGTTGGCATGAATATCTCTATCCCATCAACAGCTCTTTTTAAGTTGTGCAACTGATATATGGCAAGTGTGTTTGAGTTTTGTAACAACAATTTCAGCACCTGTATTCTGTATTACACACATACTACTGTAATGCTCAGCCATATTTGTTCAAACCAGAAGGGCGAACCATCTATGTTGTTTCTAATATATAATTAGTTAAGTATAATCCCAAAATAATTGTTATTTAAATGAGTCATCGGTTTCATTTCTGAAGATAACCAGCAGAATCTTACAGTAGGCATTTAATGCAGTGGAATTTAGAGTGGATTTGTGAAAGACGTAAGTTTAGTTGTGAAGATTTTGAGTGACATATTTAGAACATTTGAACTCTCAGGTAAGGTAGCTATACAAAGTTCGACTACTGCAACAATTTATCATTCAGATGTAGTTATATGAAAACCAGATTTTTATACTCCATAAAGCAGTGGCAAATACATTAAAATATTTCTTCCCTACAAGTAAGGTGGTTCTCCTCTTTTTATCATTTTCCGATAGCATTGTATAGTGCTATTACTCAAAAAGTGCTGTGGCCAGCAGAGGGTAGTTTTCAATAACAATGCAATACAGATGAAAAGATGCATAAAAGGAAAAAGAAGAACGATAAATAAATAAATAAATAAATGCAGGAAGGGAACTGTGAGACAGCTCATCTGTTACTGCTTTCACAAAGGTACCAAACTGGACAAAAAGGGTGTCAGCCTAACAGGGCAACTGGATTTTCAGACAGCTTCAGGCACTGCTTGCGCATTTACTGAGTCTCAAGTAGAAAAAAATAATCTATTATTAATGTTGTACTTTCTTTATGTACTGAAACAGGAAACAGGTTATCGTGATGACCAGAGAAGTTACAGTGCTATAGTGGCTTGTTTTTAATTTTGTTTCCATGTATATTAATATGTAGCTGATTTTTTCACACGCTTCTTTTACCTAACTGTTGACTGCCCTGCATACATGTTTAATACCTGTTGAAGTTATGCAACTAGAAGTCATAATTTCCAAGTAGAGTATGAAAAAGGAAACATTTCATGTATATATGATTACAAACTTGTGATATCATTAATTGTAATAATTCACTAATAGTGTGAAATAGTTCAAATATTTACTAATCAATCACTTTTAAGGCATCAAAGAGGGAGACTGGTATTCATAACTTGATTTGGACATCAAAATGCAATAAAGAATTTTAATTACTGCTGTTGTAATCGTGAAATACAGGCAGACGCTAGTGTCTGCTGAAAACTCAAGCATTCCTGCTACCAGATGAAACATACCTGGTAAATGATCATTTTCCATTACTTTTGGTGTCTTTCTAATCCAAAAGCAGTCAAAGTTTTGAACTGAAGGCCAAAGCTTCAGTAATTGTGTTATTTGTATGTGTTGTCCAAGAACACCAGGTACCGAGGCATCTTCTATTTAATACTGGATTGAGTATGTGTTTTTAATTGAATATGTAAAAAGAGATATATATTTAGAATATTATGTAAGAAAAATGGTACTCAGGAGCACAGTTTTGGATGTAAACTTGATTTAAAACAAATCAAAACAATTAGAGATCTTTATTTGCATTAGAAAACTTTCTTTAATGCTTTGCCCTTATTTAAAAATACTCAGATGTATTTATGACTACTGCTGTTCCTTCTCCAGATGAACACAAGCATTTTCTCATCACTGCTGACTTGCTCTATGAAAGCCTCCATGTGTGTTTTATGGCAATAGCAAATGTCTCAGTTGTCACAGAGTGTACAACAAAATAATAATTTAGGGCCTTTAAAGTGTCAGCTTTAATTTTTTATTTAAAGTTTGAAATATTCTAAAACAATTTTCTGGACTAAGGCCAAAGCACATCACAGATTTCAGGATCAACTCTAGATTTGATATGTACTTAAGTTTTTTCATGTAAGACTGCAATTTTATAAATACTTATGATTGTGTATATGTTTCTAAGACTGAATTTGTTTTTCTTAGTGAGATGGCCTGTATGCAAAATTAACCTTCCATTTATGCAGAGACAGGACTTAAATAATTGTCCAGAAAACTATAGTTACATATCAAAGCTTTCAGTTTAACCTTTATGAAAGACAGAGCAAATAGTATGAAAAATTACTTATTTCTTATTCAAACATTTCAAATGAGGTGCTTTCCAATTACTCTGCACCTAATATAAGAATCTGAATATTTTTGTCTTTACTTTACAGAAAAATATCAGAAAAGGTTCAATTATATTGATCATAAATTTAACAGCCATACAGAGACAAAGCAAGTGGCTATCCAAATCTGACAAGGGTACTTATGCAAGACAAAGTTGGAATTTAAGTCTGTGTAGTAGAAATTGTGCAAAAAGAACATTACAAAATGTCAGTGCACATCACTGAAGTGCCATGGCTTACAGTGAGCAGAAAAAAAATAATTTTAAATTCAACGTTAACTTCTGCCTAATTTTTACATAACTAAAACATTTGTTGCATTTTGGTTTTATTTCAAAAATACCTATGGGTTAAAAAGAGCATGCATATCATTAACTCTACTATAATTAGAACAGGCCTTCTTAAAGGCATCATATTACTTGCATCAGATCTTTTTCAAAGTGATATTTCTTTGTGTTTGTCAATAGCCTCAATTAAACGGATAGTGACCAAACTAGAAAAGCAATGTAGTTTTGTTGGACCTTTCTTGCTGCCTTTAGTATCATACTTCCAGCACAAGTGTAATAAGGAATGCCTTCCCATGAAGAACGTGATTCAGATTTGGACCTAAATTTCTCATGTGAACAATGAAGCTGGGCAAGGCAAGGATAAGAGTACGACATGGTTTTTAAGACTAAAACCAAACAAACAACAACAAAAACCACAGTGTCAAACTTTCACTCATCATTTATTTTTTTTTCCCTTGCAGTTCACCGAGAGGGTGGTTTGCATCATTCAGGGCCAACATAAATAGCAACCAAGTTGTGCAAGACAGTTGTTGCTGTTTAACTTTTTTTTTTTTTTTTTTTTTTTTTTTGCCAGTTCCTCTTCTGTGTAGGTGTGTTATTTATGTACAAGCGTACAGAAAGCCTGCAGGAACCGGGAGCCACGAGCTGCGGACTCCGACTCCCTCTGGTCTCAGCAGGGATCAGGCGGAGGAGAGGGGGCGGTGGGCTGTGGGGGCTGCATCCCTTGCTGAGCCTCGCTGAGGCATTACCGGCTGCGGGCGGATTTTGGGGGGGGGATTATTTCTAATCGCCGGGCTCTGCCGTGCCACGGCGACGGGGCTGCGAGCTCAGCGGGGCTGCCCAAGGTGACAGGAGGAGAGCCCTGAAGGGAAGGGCGGCTTCAGCGCCGCACGGGGCTCGGCACCGCCCTCGGGGGGGACACCGAGGAGCCGGCGCCCCCTTCCCCTGAGGCGAGGAGGAGGAGGAGGAGGAGGAGGAGGAGCAGACCGTGACGCGACGCGGCGCAGGCGCAGCGCCCGTTGTATCCGGCCGGCGCCTTTTCTCTCTTCCTTCTCCTGCCTCTCTCCCTCCCTCCCCCTCTCCCTCCCTCTCCCCGTCCCTCCTCCTCCTTCCCCCCCGTCCCTCCCGCTCCCTCCATCCCCTCCCACAGCCGCCGCCGCGGTCGGTGCCGCCGCCGCCTGTGCGCGCCCTGCCCTGTGCCCGCCCGCCCCCCACCACCACCTCCACCACCACCGCCCTCCTCCTCCTCGTCGTCCTCCTCCTCCTCGTCGTCGTCGTCTCTCCCCGCGGCTGCCCCATGAGGCGATGGCAGCGGCCAACTTCGGCAAGATCCAGATAGGGATCTACGTGGAGATCAAGCGCAGCGATGGTCAGCGGCGGGCAGGGGAAGAAGGGGAGGGGAAGGGGCCGAGCCGAGCCGCGCCGCGCCGCGGGGACCGTGCGGGTGCCGCCGCCTGAGGCGCGGCGCGGGGCCCATTGTGTGCGCGGGGCCGGGGAGGGGCCGGGCCGGGCCGCGCTGCGGTTGCCAGGGGGAGCGCGGGCGGAGGGGCGGGGGCGCGGGGCCGGTGGGGACGGGGCGGCTGCGGCAGCGCCGGGAGGGGAGGGGAGGGAAGGGAGAGGATGGGGGGGGAAGGCCCCGGCCTTCCTCAGGGCTCCGCAACCTGCTGAGCCAGGGTGGGGTTCTGCGGGCGCCTTCTGGAAGGGCTTCTGTGCCCCCCCCCCACTCCTCCTCCTCCTCCCCTTCATCATCTCGCCGTACAATGACCGAACGCTGCTCGGGGGAGCGGGAGCTGGAGGTCAAAGGCTGGAGGCGGCGTGGTGTGGTCGTGAGGCAGGAAATGAGCAGCGAGGCTTTCTGCAGCCCGGCTGCCGCACGGCCCATCGTGCAGCGCTACCCTGCAATAAAAATCAGATGCTCGGTGTGCGCTGGACGCCGTGCTCAGCCCTTACCCCTCAATTTGTGCCTAATGGCTTGCGTGTCACGTGAAGGATCTGATAGGTCTGGCGCTTATTTGCATAGCTCCTGCAGATCTGTCTGAGGTTTCAGAAAACCTCACCAGAGCGACTCGAAAAACTGTTTTCCTGAGGCCTGCACCCATTTCTAATACACGTTACTGCCTGTTTTGGATGTTCTTTGGACAATAAGAAGTGACAATGCTTTGGTGTTTTTTTTTTTCCACTCTGCAGGGTTCTGCTCACTTCTGAAGTTAGAATTGAGGGCAGTAACTCTTCAACATAACAATACTTACTCTCATTGCTGTTAACAATTCACATATTTTGCTGTATCACATATGTGAAGTAGCGCGTTAAATATCTTACACATCAGCAATATACCAGGGGTTGTCTTCCCAGCAGTCATGCAGACGGTAGGGGCTTGAGCATTTACGTTGCCGTGGTCCTCATGTGAGCATCCACACGGCAGTGTTGTACCAGGGTTGGTGGGTCCTGGTTATTGCGGTGTTTTCTTGTTTTCCATCAGGGCTGCTGGATCACCATATATGCAGGAGGGAGCATTTTGAGACAAATACCAAAGGCCAGCCCGCACTACATTGTATGTAGATTGCTTTGCCTTTCAGAAGGTAGGCTACCAACGTGGGCTGTGGTTGCACAAGCAATCAAGGTTGATCTGGCTGCTTCTAACAAGATGCCTTTGCCAGTTGCGTTGTTCTTAGGAGCTCCATCTCGCATCCATTGTGGCCACTATTTTTATTCTGACGATTTAATTCACGATTTTATTCTGACGATTTAATTGCATGGAATTTGCAGACTTTTGGATATGGTAGTTTTCTGCAGGATTAGGGAGTTCAGATGATTCTCAGAGGGTCTGTGACCCCAAAAGGATCTGTGTGTAGGAAATATGTGGCTGGGAGAAAGTAGAGGTGTGAAGTATGACCTTCTCTGTCAGGAAGAGTGCACCACCTGCGTGTGCCCAACTTGGAACCTGTATCCCGGGTAGAACCAGGGCCATCTATCATACCAGCTACCTGAGGTAGAAAGCTTAGATGGTTTTAACCATCTAAGAAGCTTCTAGAGAAGGTGGTGCGTTGATTGGTCTGTTGTTCCGCACTTGTCTTGTTTTTAGGAATTCCTTTTTTAAAACTAAATTTATGCTTTGAGAGGTGAGTACAATAATTCTTTAAAATCTCCTTATTTATGTGTTCATTTGCTGAATAAAATAAAGTCCTGTTTTGTTAATGGGGTCATTTGAACAAGTATGCATTTTTTTCCCATCTGTCCACCAGTTATGCTAAAGGCTTTTTTGAATACAAAGCTTTATTAATTCCAGATAACTCTATTTTTCTTTAAATAAAAAGTAGAATGAAGAGAATAGCTTTTTTTTTTTTTTTTCAATAAAACATTGCTGTTAAAAGTCATCCATCTTCGCTACAAAAAAATTTCAAAGACATGTAAAACACAAGAAGTGTGAGAATGAGACCAGAACGTTCTGGAAAGAAATGTTACATATTCTGTCATTTTGAAAAGTTCTAATTAGGCTTAAGTGTTTGTGAGAGATTTCTTATAGGACTGAATAGAATATAGATGTTCTACAAATGAAAAGCATTATTAGAGCTCATGGCCAACAACATATGAAAACCAGCATTTGGATAAAACCCAACATTTTCTAGGATTGACGATGCATTGACGATGCAGAGCTGCTTGCTGTGTATCTGTTTTTTTCTCAGTGGGTAAACATTGGTATAAATGTTGTCTAGAGTAACAGATAATATTTCCAGTTATAATTACATGGGATAACTCATTATGTTCATGTAAGAGCGTATCAAGTGGTCACCTCGTTTGGATTTTAATAATCATTTCTGATACTGAAATTTACTATTTATCTAAGTACAGTTTATTTATGTTACTTGAAATAAGCCTTGGTAATTTGTCTTGGAAACAGGGAAGAACTTGTTTGTTTTAGATTGTGAATTTCTAACAATGGACTGTGTTTCTAGTCATGAAAAATGTGCCTTATCACACAGAAGAGTGAGCCAGAACGTAGCTGCGAGATCAGCTGTGAGGGTGGTTCCACCTGTCCAGAAGATGCGCCGTTCCCAGGTCTAGACATGGGTATTTGTCTGGTGATGAATTCCCCTTACCCAAATAACAATAGCCCACTGCTTTGCAAGTGAACTTATCCCCACATCTTGTGTGTTATCCAATTAATGATGACAAAGACCTGTATAATTACTTGGAGAAAAAGTGTCTTTTTTTTTTTTCTTTTTTTCCCCATAAATTCAGTCTTTTGCTGAAATAGGATAAATCTGTCTTATGCCCTGCAGACCTCCGGTAGGCTAATTGGTATTTCCCCTTTACTTTTCCAGTCCAGTTGTGTTCTGCCCATTTCCTCCTCAGGCTGTTCCTATCCTCTCCATCTTGGCAAATCTGAAATACTACCTAGAAGAACAGAGAAATTAATTACATATTTGCTCATTTGGAGAGGAGTGGAATACAGTGGTGGTGTCGCTGTCGGAAGTAAAGTGGCAGATGAGGAGAAAGGACCTTCTGGTAATTGGGGAAAGTGAAGATTTGACAAAAACTCCAGGAAAAGAAAAAGGGTGACTTCTTTTCTTTTTTACAGATTTGATGGTTAATCACATGAAAAAGAAAGATCGTGAGCTTTTGTTCATTTTTATTTATTTATTTATTTTCATGATAGAATAGCAGTAGAAGTGTTTGAAGTAGCCAGTGTTTGAAGGAGAAAACTTAAAACTTAAAAAAGGAAAATAAACTTGGAACTGTTTTCACATGGAGTTTATTACCACAGGACGTGGATGCTGGAAGCCCAGCAGAATTTTAGGGAGGGTGTTGGTATGGGTGATAGGAATATCCAGCTTTGTAACAAAGCTTAAACAAAATACACCACCCATTGTAAAAGGTAGTTTCTGTTCTACCCGAGCCTGTAGTTTAAATAACCTGTAACTGATGGGAGGCAGGAGAAAATCTTGCCTGTGGCTGTGTTATTTTGTAATTGCCTACTTAGGAATTTTTTTTTTCCACTTGTCTCTGAAGCAGCTGAAACTGGTCATGGTCAAAGATAATCCATCTAGTTCAAAACCCTGCTAGAGCTTCTCTCTCCTTATGCATGCCAAAACATCATGGTAACCATCAAATACAAAGGAGACTATATTTTTGTAACGATAAGGGCTATGATTT
Organism: Aythya ferina; assembly: GCF_964211825.1. Classification (NCBI taxonomy): domain Eukaryota; kingdom Metazoa; phylum Chordata; class Aves; order Anseriformes; family Anatidae; genus Aythya; species Aythya ferina. Next base: position 21,380,777 of record NC_140299.1, read on the forward strand.
TTGTTTTATTTTGTTTCTTCAAAGCCCAACTTGCATGAAACTGATGTTTGTTAGTGTTGAGTGTCTACACCATCCTCTGTGTTTTGGGTGATCCCCTATGACGATCTTGACATTTATGTGCAGCTCCCAATAGCAGTAATGATTTTATAGCAAGATAGAAGGTATAATGATGCTATAAAAATTCAGTTCAGGTTTGGGTAGTCGCCCTATTTAACAAGCTCTTGAGGGTAGATTTAAATGGTAATGTGCTTTACTCTTTCCTTTGGTGACATATATCTGTTCTTTCCCTGTGACTAAGACTTTTTTGTTACCCCATTTAAATCATTTGACTCAATTACCTAATCCCTATGTAAGCCACACTTGACACAATGTGTCTTTGTCCTTCCCTAGTGGCCAGATCACAAACGGGACTTCAAGTCCGGCATTGTTGGTGGAGCTAATGTGTCCAGCATTTAGACTTACTTATCCAGTGCAGGTGCTCATCTTGTTGCACCCAATTTCTGGGGATTGTTCCTGCAGAAATGTTGACTAGGAAGACGTGTTAAGTTTGCTGTGTCCTTTTTAAAATCACTTTTTAAGCATTCTGTTCTTGATACTCAGTAAGTAGATTTTCAGTGTAACTTGCAGATTTTCAGATATTTATGTCGGCCTTCTATATTTTGCATAAATAGCTCTTGAATGACAAGAGTTGAAATGCTAATCTTCAGAGAGTCTTCTCATCTTTTTGTTCTGTGTTCAGTACAGAATCACATACTGGTAATAATGTCTTTTAGAGCTGTGTATAGCCATTGGATCATACAGCTTGTGTTATGTGGTCGGTGTTTTTTTTCATTTTTCTTTTTTTTTTTTTCCCTCCATCTCATTGTGTTGTGGGGAAATACACCCTTCATTTCTTTTTGGTAGGTAAACTTATTGCTCTTTCTACCCACTCCTTTTAAGTGGTTTGTTGCCGGCATCCAGTTTTACTCCTGTTTTCTTCTTATGGATTTACAAACTGAAGACTTTATCATGCTGCTTCTTGACAGCATGGCATCAAGCCTGGCTTCACCCCTTGTCGAGGTGGGAAAAGATGACGAATTGATGGAAAGAGGTCATGTCTGAGTGAAAAGCAGTGCCACTGAAAAGGTATCTCTATTTGCTCCAGAGCATGAATTAGCCTTTTGAGTTCTTTGCATATATGTACTTACTCAAAGGCTGTAAAAGTTGAGAGAACAGTATGGAGTATTTATCAGATGAGCTCATTTCCTAGAGCACAAAATCCGTGGTATTTTGAACGGATCGACCTGTGGAATTGTGATTTTTTTTGTGCTTGGGAAATAAGTAACAGAATGGAGAGAATTCTCTTCGTTTCTGTATTCTCATTTAAGTTCTACCTTTTAAATCACTTACTGCTTACATCATAGAGTGTGATCTTTCTTTTTTGAATTTTCTCCCATCTTACTATTTATTGGTTTTTCTTGTCATCCTCACTATCTTGAGATCAGGAAGAGAATATGTGATCAACCCATTGCAAATGCTAAAATGCAGTGTTAGCTATGAATGTACACAACAGAGGAAAAAAGAATGCAGTTGCATATGGTAAGTTAGCTCTTCAGAGTTAAGTTTAATTTCCAGTGTAATGTAAGACTGAGGTATGAAAGTCCACAGCAAGGACACCCAAGCCATCTGAAATTTGTACAGTAATGGGAATGTGCAGTAAACAAAATGAATGGGCAGTCAGGATGGGTTTGCAATTTAAAAATAAATAGTTTTTAAGAAGACATTTACTTTTAATAGTTAATTTCTTGTAATGTCTCTGTAGCATAGTTAGAGTAGTCTGGATGCATAAATGCTTTCAGTATGTATTTTCAGATCTAGGGTGAAAAGTTTTGATGGAGCTGTAATATGCTTTTGTTATTATCTCTTTTTTATTTCAAAAGCATGAACAAGCTTTCAGGTATATGACCGATTCTTTTTGCTGGCGTGAAAGCTTATCTTTGTTTTCCAGTTTTACCACTTGTCTCTTCTTAAGTATATGCTTTTTTGCATTTCTTGTTAGTATTTTGGAGGGAAAAATTATAGTAAGAAAAAAAAATGCCTGCTATTGTATATTCTAAACCTTTAGTTTTTATTGTGACTTCATATTTGGGATTTTATTTAAATTATTTTCAGTTCTGAACTGAACATAGAGACTAAAATGTATTTTTCTAGCAGTATTGTTTGGACTATTTTTTTTTCTGTTATTTTTGGTAGAGATTTTTATACTTAAGACTTTTAGACACTTAGCACAATTAAGTTAGTTTTAGTAATTTTGACTACTGGTGTGATTCCATATCTGTTTAAGATGGTTAAATCTGGGCTGCTTTTGTCTGCCCCCTGCATCAGTGTTAATTTTCAGTTGAAAGTGTTGCAGGGAGGGAGGCTGGGAAACTAAAACTATGGTAATCCAGATGTAGGTTGTCATAAACTGCTATGAGTTACATCCACGAGACTGTTCTTACTCTGTGTTCAAATGCATTCCATTTCGTTTTCTGTCCTTGTTACTTTCCTTAAAATATTCATGGTTGTTATACTCTTGTTTCAGTACTATTTTTTATTTTCATTCAAAGAATTAAAAAGCCAAGAGCTCTCTATAATGTTCCCAATATAGAGATAGACAGATGGTTGACATGATTTTCCTACAACTTTGACCCCTGTAATAAACGCTTTGAATACTGTAGTATCTGTTTAGCTATGAAACAGTAATGACTGTGTCTGATATCCTGGAAATGCATTTTGTTCCTATCCCCAGAAGTATCATGATAAACAGGACAATTGTTGGCTTAGAAAATCCATAAATGGTTGCTTTGGTAGAAGTGGGTGAAGAACATTTATCTCGGTGAATAATTTTCTGAAGTAGAACCACTGTTGGAGGCAGAATGTGGGGCTAGATGTTCCTGTATTTTGCCACTGTTCTCTGTGCCTTGTTAATCTCTTGCGGAGGGAAAAAGCAGCCGTAGATAGGGAGGGTATTAGGACAATCGTATTGCCATTTCTCTGGTGAAGAGTGTTCTGTAGAGTTAATTTTGATGTCTTTGAATTTAGTTATTGCTGAATATTTAAAACTAGATTTTACATCCGTTAGACAAAAAGTGGTAACGCTTTGTGAAAAAATTGCATGAGAATTACCTTCCCTGGGAAAAGGAATTATATTTTCAGACTTATGCTTAGTTTTTATTTTTGAATGTCTGTGGTGACCTGAATCATTTACACGAATAGAGAATACCTAGAAGACTGTTGGTAACTCTACTATTACAGTCTAAATTCAGTTCTTCTTTTATGTTGCTAGGAACCCAAGATAATTTTAGAATTGCTTAGTGTAAACGAGTCAGTAGAGGTTCTTGGAAATAACTGGATAACTATGCTTTTAACGAGAACTTCAAATGGCCTTTAACAACAGGTGAGTATCAGCTAGATTTAGTAATTAAGCTACTTTGTAAGGTGTTTTTTCTTTTTTTTTTCCTGGTTTTCTTTATTAGAGCAGGCTCTCGTTCAGCAACGGAGTCTGATCTTACATTTGACTCTTGAAAGCGAAGAATGAGGGATTTTGCTACCTAAAGGCTTGAATGTGACAATGGAACTTTTTGTTCTTTATTCAAATAGCACTGCTTTCAGTGTAGCTTATTGTTTTTACATAGTAGCAGTTCTGGCTGCGTGTGGCATAAGCAGCATTAAGGTTTCCCATACTCATAGAGGGAAAAATCTGCTTGTTCCTTGCCACTGCTGCATTATCTGCAACACTGATAATTCCAGGACTTTGTAAAATGCAATTGTGCAATATCAGGTAGAAATAAAATGAGTAAGGTAATTTGCTTATAACAATGAATCTTTGGCTTTGGTGGCATTGTTGACCACAGTGGGTGGTCATGCTTTCCCCCATAGAAGAATGCTATTTCGTGTTCAAGTTATCATTAATTCAATTGAAGCTTTGTAGTCAGGTGCAAGTTGGAGTTTACCATGGCTCTCATTTGACACTGAAAGCTCTACATAATCCCATGTATGAGTATTTTAAGCATATTTTTTTCCTGTTGGGCTAGTAAATGAAGAATTGTCTTCAAATTGCCCACCAGATATGTATATAAGTGGAGGGGAGTAGAGAGAGAGATCTGTGTAAAGGTTTCTCCTTAGAAACAAAGTCCACAGTATATCTGTACTCTATTTATGACTCTAGAAAGAAGGCAGTAGAAGTGAATTCACTTTGAAAAGCACAAGCACGCTTAGATTTTGCAATTCTCCAATTTACTGATTAAATTCTGGGTTATATTTACATGTTTTGTTTGTAGTTTTGCTTTAGTATTTATGAATTGAACTTTCCAGTTTATCTTGACAGTTTAATAGAATAGAAACTCAAGTGGTGATCAGTGGGGTGAATATAAGTCACCATCTGAAAATTTTTAAGTTACATCGAGCTTTTATCAAACCACAGAGAAGAATTAAAATGTTATTCCAAGTTTACGTAATGGTTTGATCTTGAACTTCTGGAACCTTGTTAAGATAAGGCTAAAATACAGTCTTTAAACATGTATAAAATGAAAAATGCCTTTTAACCAAGATCAACATTTGACAACTCTGTAGTAAGTTAAATATTCTTTCTGAATGTAGTACTGTAAAATAAGGGGAGAAAAAAATATTGACAGGTATGTCAGAAAAGGCAGATGGTACCAGTTGAAATCATCTGTATAAGGTGCTACTAGAAGACTTCTGTGTGATGCAAGAATCTATTGTTTCTGGGCAGCTACTGTTAGCTTCAGAGAAAGCAGAGAACGTCCTGAGAAAGAGGTCTCTGCTATTTATTTAAGCAACAAACAAAATGAGGAAGGGGGAAGGGAGGGAGAACACTGGCCAAGTCATCTCAGTATTTTGGCAGAGGGTATCCACCACGCTATTTGAGTCCACCACAATCTTAAATCCTGTTGTAGTAAAGTGAAAAAAAATCTACAACCTCTAAACCACAGTGCTTTTTGAAAGAGAGACATGGTATGTAGGAGTAAAGGTAGATTCAGTCACAACTGTATTGAAATTAGTACTGAACACAGAGGACTTCTAAAAATAGAGGATCTGTAAAAATATACAATGAAAGATTCTGGACAGGTATTTTCATGAGCAATTTTAAAAGATTTTAAGGAAGCTGCCTGCAAAATTGTTTTAAAGGACTTGAAGGAACTGCTGAATAAATGTGCAAGAAGATGTCAGATTATGTTCTGTCTTCCAAAATTAAAAAAAAAATATATAGACATAAGAAGATGTTGAACTATTCTTACAACTTGTTTACAAGTGTGAGAAACACTCCACAGCCAATAACTGAGGCTCAGGCGAGGATCTCAGTGAAGCAGTAATTTATTTGTGATTGCGATGGCGGGCTTGACTTGACTTGACACTGTGATTTTCACCTAATTGTCTTAAGAAGTCTGGTTGTCTGCATTTTACATGGTCGCCTACTAAGTTTTCTTATCACTGTAAGCGTATCTCAATAGCACCTTCCTTTTCTCTAAACAACGTAACTCTACAAAAACAACATTTCTATTCCCACACAAGTTGTCAAGTGGCAGAAAAGATGTGAATGTCATTACCATTAATTGAATGAAAACCTTCACTTACGCAGCCATAGTAAAAGAAAAATATGATACAGGACAGGAAATACTGTAATGTCATAAGCTAATGTTTTGTTCTCTTTTGAATGAAATTTACAACTCTAATTACTTAATTTTCCTCAAATCTGAGAATTTAAGGGAGCTCAAGTAGGCCAGTGGGAGTTGGAAAACCTTGTGTGCATACTGAAAACGGGTCTTTTTTTGTTGCTTCGGGGTGGACTTTTTCTACAGATTGGAATGGAGATTTCATTGTGATTGTGGAACAAAACGAATAGGATTGCTTTATGAAAAGCAAAGGAAAACTTGTTTTTCTTTCTATTCAAGACTTCTACTGAAATTGGAGAGGGTGGATTTTTTTTTTTATTTTTTTTTTAAAGTTTGTGAAGTATTTCTGTCTTTTTGGGGTTCATTCATCACCTTAAAGTATGCGAACCACTGCCGTAACCTGCCCCAGTGGATCACACCGATAGCTCGTCTAGCCTACTCCAGTAGGAGAGGCAATTCAGGGAAAGCAGACCCGCCTTGCTACCTGTAGTCTGATTGATGCCTTTGTCTTTCCCCAGTATCCAGAATTACATTTGAGATGCTAGGAGTGCAACTCCGCATAGTCCTGCTAAATATCCATTTATAGACCTATGGTTTGTGAATTTATTGAATACCTTTCTGAAGTAGATTACCCTGTCTGCCTCATGAATCTCTTGTGAAAGCAAGATCTGGAAATTCACTGTTTGCTACATAGCCAAATGCATTATTACTTTTATCTGCCTGAAACTTGAAGAGTGTGCTCCTAGTTCTAGCCTTGCAGGATTTGTGTGAATAGCGATTTCTACTCATTTTGTCCTTTCTGACCATGAAGCTCAAACAAATCCACTTGTGGCCTTTTCCTTGTAGGCGAGCATTCTCAGGTGCATTGATCTTTGCTTGTTTCATTCTCTTCATCATTTTAGTTGTCCTTCTCTAATTCCTCTACATCATTTTTGAGGTGTGATGGCAAGTGCAAACAGTAGATAAGATGTGGGTACAGCAAGGTTTTATTTAGTGTTTCACAGTGACACTTTGTTTTATTCTTTAGCTTCCTGATGACGGTCAATCTTTTATTGACTTTTTTTTTCTTTTTTTCTGCAGCTGCATTTTGAATCAATGATTTTACAGAATGGTGAATGATATCTTAAGGGATCTCTTATCTGAGTTGTAACTTCTAGCTGCAGTCTCAGCATTGTGTATCCATAAATTAGGTTATTTTTCTCTGAGTGCTTTTTCTTTCTTTTGTCTGTGTCAAAGCTCATCTGCCACCTTTTTGTGCACTCTCTTTTTTTCCTCATAATTATCATGGCATCTAACTACTCTAAAACCTGTTTTGCCAAAGGATGAGACCCCGAGCTTGGTGTACTTTGGCATGTAACTGAACATCAGGCTGGAAGATGACATGTAAGTTTCTGGCTAATGTTTTGAAAAGCCTGTCACATTAAAACAAACAGACAAAACAAAACCAAGCCTACAACACATGGCTTCACTTTCCAGTCCCCTCCTTCATTCTCACTTGTTTACATGTAATCTTCTTGGTGAGAGGATTAAAGTCTTTCACAGCTCTGAGTGTCCTGGTTGTGTATGTATTGAGAATTTATCTTGCACCTTATTTTAGTCTAGGATTTTGGTACCATGACCATTGTCATTGCACACATACTAGTTTACTTCCAGGCTCCCATTGGAAGGGAACCAGATGACCCACCTCCTGTCGGAAACCTGAACTTTCTTGGCTGGTTGCTGAGAAGAGACCTGAACTGCATCATTTTGCCTATCACTGCCTGGGCAGCCCTTCTGTAGGTATTTCAGTAGGTATTGCACTTGCATATTCTCTTGCACATCCCAGGACAGCCAGCATACGCTCATGTTCATGCTCTAAAGGCATCATAGTGGGAGGCTACGATGCAGTTTTCTGTTTCTGTATAGGTCAAAGTGAGTTAGCATAAAAAATTAAGGTATGTTGCTTGGACCGCTGGGATATGCTTATACAAGCATTTCAGTTCAGATCCTGAACTAACTTTGAATATACATCTTCTGATCATCCCTTACGTCCTTGTACTATGATTTAGTTCACTTTGAAAGTAGCCTTGGAGTGTGCTACATTCCTTTTGGATGCACCCTTTCTGGAACGCTCCTTCCAGTTAAACGTACACAGTGCTCTCCAACACATGGTGTTTGGTCTGTGGCACTACTTCCCCCAGTCCCTTTGGAACATACGGTGTGAATGTGGGATCCTCAGCACCACCTGCTTTGCTTTGCGGATCTGCTCCTGTTGCCACACACCACTTGTTAATGTAGGCACAGCTGAGGGAACCGCGCAGAACACCAACTGCTGCAGGTGTGGGTAGTCTGTCTTGAAACACGCTGTCCTGGGGTGTCACGGACACAAGCCAGCCCATACTGATTCGCAGAATGGCTGAGGTTGGAAGGGGCCTCTGGAGGAGACAGGGACACCTAGAGCAGGTTGTCCAGGACCATGTCTAGCTAGATTTTGAAGATCTCCGAGGAGGGAGATTGCACAGCCTCTCTAAAAAAGAATTTTGGGTGATGGAGGAATCAGCCATTACATTAACATCAGTTTCAGGAGTCGTTTTAGCTCACCTTGCTTGATTTGGAACTAAAACGGGGGGTAAATACAAATTTAACCGAATCAGTCTTGTAACTTGGAGTGCCTCAACAGAAAGTAGTAGCAAGCAATGGAGGACAGATGCTGATAGGCTTCTGGTCTCTTGTGTCCCAGACAAGTGTCCTAGAAGTGACCGGGATGGATGCAGAGGCTTTGCATAGCGTTGCTAGTATTGAAGGTTGTTACATTATTGAAGGTAATCCATACGCTTCTCTGAATTTCAGTAAAATGCTTTTGTAAAGCAAGATAAATGATTCAGGTTTAATACAAGAATTGTCATATGTTTAAGAAAGGTGGTGGTGGCGTACCTGCTAATTTCTACTAACTCTTTCTGTGGTCTGTGTTGGGACTGGCTGGCTGTTAGTGGTTCCTGGCCTTAACACAAAGAGTAACATTGTTCTTGGGAAACTTAATTGCTATGCTAGAGTGGGAGTATCAACTCTGTGGAGATTTATATCATGCAGAACGAGTATGAGCTATGGAATAAACTGGGGTAAAACATAATAACACAAAATAAAAGTGCTTTTGCTACAAATTAGGAGTTCATAAACTGTAAATGACAGGAGAAAAATCTTGGTATTCTAGTTAATCACCAAACAATTGTGGACCACCGGTGTGAATTGGCAAGGGGAAAAGTGAGTGCAATTTCATTATTACTGTAATTTGGCAGTGAGTGTTGCAGTCTGAGTTGTATGTTGAATATCACACTTCATCCTGGTTGGCAGCGTTGAAAAAGGGCTGAGTGTTTGGGCTGAGACAGATACAGATAGGTTCACCATTCCCGTACAGGTGTCCTTGTACAAGCTATAAAAGAAAGTACAGAGTCCTAAGTGGCTGTGAACACGTGTAATCTAGAAAATGTTTGTATATGTTGACAGTGAGGTGCTAGTGCCACTTGCCACCAGGATGAACAGCAGAGGTGCTCAGCCTAGTAACATGAAGGGGAAATAAATTCAGCTTATTAAAGCATTTTATTTTTTTTGTGTTGTTGTTGTTTTTTTAATTTTAATTTTATTTTTTTTTTATTTAATAGGACTTACAGTAGTATGCGTTAGATGATTGGACAGATGCTTCCTTCCAAATGTCTTTCTCTGTGGTTGTTGCATGTGGAGGATTTGGTGTCTTTTAAAAATGATAGGATGACTGGCGTGGTGCAGCTGAGGTAACTGGCTGATAAATATCTAGATATCAGTGCATCTGTTACCCATTGTGATATGATACTTCCTGCACTGAGCTGCTTGATGAACAAGTCTCCTATCTCATTCTGACGCTGACACCTATGGAAGCAATACAGAGCTGTAGCTTCTGAATGCTGCAGTGGTGAGTTCTTCCTCATTCTTTTTGTGAAGCCAGAGGGGTGACTGCCATCGATTTCATGGGCAGTTGTAGCTTCTGAAAGTGAATAAAGTCAAGGCTGCTACCAGAGGAGCTAGGTAATGTGAAGTGATGTGCATTGAATACAGTTACAAGAGTGTTAGCTCCACATCCCCAAAGAAACTGGATTGGTGAAGAGAAGTGAAAAGCAGTGTTCCTCTAACTGGGGAAGCCACAAGAAGCTTGCTTTGAATGTAAGGGGAAATATTACACAATGGCTTGGAAAATGAAAGGTCAGCAGCAAAAAAAATAAAATTAAAATAAAATAAAATTAAATTAAATTAAAAGGCAATTAATGTAGTTTAAAAAGACTAGAGATTTAACAAGTTTTAGAGAAACACAAAACTGAGACAGCAGCAGGGGGATGCAGCTCTAGAAAATGTCTTTAGAGGAGGTGCACCCATTTAGGCAGTTCACAAATTCAGCTAGACTAAGCAAGTAAAGTTACAATATAGTGGTTGGGGTGGAAGGGGTCACTGATGTTAAATGCAAGGGGGACCAAAAAGTTGCTCATGTCCTGTTTGCTGTTTGAGAGACGTGAAATACGCTCTTTGTATTTTGAAGCTAAGTGCTACACACACTTCACTGGCATGTGAGCTTTGGTTGTTTTTGTTTTCCTCTTTCCCTCATTTGTTAGTGGATTGTCAGTAAGATTTGTGAACTTTGTTTTTCTAAAAAAAAAAAAAAAAAGAAACTTTGTTTTTCTTTTTCTAAAGCATTGTGTTTGATTTGATTTTTTTTTTCTTTCCATACAAATCAGATACATATCTTGGATGGGGATTTTCTTCTGAGTTCTGTAGCTTTCTGGGTGGGGCTGAGAGCAGACTAGGTTGGATTTTAATTCAAAACTGGAATATACAGACAGATACAGGAAACATGGTTTGGTTTATGTTAGTTTTTGTTCTCAAAATCCTGTTATGTTGTAGAGGCTTACAGAGGTCAAAACGTGCAGTTATGACAAGCTTGTTTTTTGAAGGACTCAGGTATTGTGATAAAAAAATAAAACAAATTGGTAGCTAGGGATCATTCACCAAAAATAATATTGAAATATATTTGTAATGAAAAATTATGTGGCTTCTTTTAGTGCTTAAAGTCTTGCTTTAGAGACAAGGTAGATACTGCATACGATAGTGACAGTGTGCTAACATAACTGAAGTAACAGCCAAGATAACAAGGAAGTGTAGCATGGCAAAAAATAAAGCATCTGTATGATGAAATTAAACAAAACTAAAACATAGGTCGTGATAGAAACAAAGAGAATAAAAGTAGATTGTGATAGCTGAAAAGGCTCAGACATTTCATTATACCAGGGCTGCTTGTATGTGGATAAATGAGACTTTGAAACAAAATAAAATCAAGCATGCTTAGTGATGTGGAGAAAGAAACATCTGTCAATTACTGCCGGTTTTTCCCTGGGGAATTAACAGAAGAACTGTCCATCCAGTGCAGGGAGAGAAGTTGTAAGCGCTGATGAAGTGAATGGGAACATAGTCACAGTTAACATCACTGTGGACATCTACACTGGGATTGTCTTCTTCCTTGGGATTTTTCCTTGGATGTTTGCTATAGATGTTGTTTGGTGGATAAAGCATTAGTTTTTTTTTTGCTCTTGGAGCTCTGTAAGAGCAGCAAGATTCTTCCATCAAATACCTGTGTATTGCAGCCCATAGCATGGGTAAAATGTTTCGGACCACTTTCATTCTGGTATGCACTGCTTCCTGATTCACAACTTCATGTCTAAACGTACATAAACATTTTTTTTAATATAAAACTTATCATTTGTATTCTTTCCAAAAGAATATCAATTGGCAGAGGGTGAAGGTGAAATATGTCTCTGTTCTATGCCTATGTCCAGGTGTCTGTAGGTGAGGTAACATTATGTGTTGAATCTCCATGTGTGAGGTTTTAACTATTAGGTCTCGAAGGTTTCTAAGACTTCACAAAACCTTTGCATAAGAAGTACAAACGCAATGTCATTTTAGGCCATTTTAGTACACCCTAATTATTTGGAAGGGTGGGGAAGGCTGTGGTCTTTCACCAGCCTTATTTCTTGAGTCACTTGAGAGAATGGAGTGGTTTGGGTCACATGTCAGCCAACGCTTTAGCCAAGGCTGTAATTCCAGAAACACAAACTCATATTTACATCTGGTAACTTAAATTTCTGAAAAGTAACAGAAATATGAAAAGGCTATGGATTTAGTATTGAAATCGGTCACTACTTCAGAGTTGTAGGATTTTCAAGTTTTGCAGGTAGAAAACATTGATTTTTCTCATAGGTAAAGATGTAAGTACCTCTTGGGATTTTCTACCAGCTGGCACTGCTAACTAGGGTGAGGATAGATTAACATGTTTGATTTACCCTGCTTATTTGCTTTTGCTGCTTCTTCCTAAATGTTTTTTCTGCATCAGTAGTTCTTACATTACAGGCGTTTTATCTGCTATTTCTGCAGAAATTTGTGCTCATTTGCTTTATTTCTTCTGTTTTTAAAATTTTCATAAGATGACTAGGAGTTGTAAGAGTTGATGTTGTTCACTTGTATTAATAAAGGGGAGAATATTATAACATAAGTGTATTTCAGGTGGCTTCACGTACATTTGCATTGTCTTTTACTTGCAGCATTGTTTTCTGCATGCTCTAGTTTGTAGAAGATAAACTCTGCACTATCTGACAGAATTCATTCACAGAAATAATGCCACGTTCAAATAACTCTTTAATCAGCTTTTAGTTCTAAAGCAATGTAACTACTTCACATAAAAACAAAAACAACAACAAAAAAATGTTTTTCCTGTGATGTAAATTCTAATAATGTAAGGAGAGGAACTGTAAATGTGAAGAGTCAGTGCATCACCTTTATGGCTGGACTTCCTTCTTTTGTTTTTGAAATGTGTGTGAAGATAGTCATTTTGTAATCACTTGCTCTTTTTAGTTTCATGCACATCCGTGTTTACGTGAACACGTTTACATTTCAGATTTTCATATAAGCTCCAGAAAACACACCAGAATTGAAGGATGTTGCCTTCAGCCACTGCAGATTGATTTGGCTCTTATGCTTTTAGCATTTGCAGCTTGGTCTTGCTTTATATGCTAGACGAGGTTTATGCCAGCCTAATTGGTTGCTGGCATTCCTGAGTTTCACAGCTGCTGTATTCAGCTGTGTACTAGAAAAATATAATGGAATACTGTTTGTGAGAGCAAGAGGCAATTGTAAAGATGTAAATGTGCTTTCTGGCAGTTCAACAACATGTAAACTTTTAATAACATATTAAGAATTTTGAGGAACAAATTGCATGGGTACGTTGCCAGTTTAAACATAGTATGTATGTTTTCTATTTAAGCTGAGAATATTTGGAGGTTGGACATAACGTTTGTTAATGTTTTTTTAATTTTTTTTTTTTTTTTTAATTCAATCCTGACTTTCTTGGCCAGGGAGCAGATGAAGTCTGGCATAGAGATGGAAGACTTATTGTGATTCTTTTGTTATGGCATGCTGGCTTACTGTGTTTGTGAGAGGATTCAGTATTTTCTATTCATTCACCAGCCTGCTTTGATCTCCTTTCACTTGTTATGACAAAGTTTAAACCTTTTTTTAATTATTATTTATTCTGTGGCAAAAACAGTAGAACAAAGGAACAGGTAGTATGACTTAGGATGGCTTGGTGACTCATATAGTGTCATGAGTTTCAGATGTGAACAGCGGTTTTCTTCAAAATTTATAGAATTTGGTGACATGTTAACAGTTATTATAACGTTCTATAGATTATTTTTCTCTGAAGTTACATTTTTAATATATAAGTTTTCCTTTGATTCCACATTGACAGCCGGGCCAGGCCTTAAGACTGTAGCAGAAAATTTTATCACCGTACGCTTGATGAGTCTGCCAGTTCCTGTAGTGCCGAAGAGGTTTTTTTGTGTCCTTGCAGTCCCAGCATGTTGTTTGTAGCAATGGATGAAGTGGCACCGCTACAGGAAAAAAAGTGGGCTGTATTCCTAGTTTGCTAACAAATCAGAGAACTAATTAAAACAGTTCCACAATGGAGGAACTTTTTCTTGCACAAAATTAAGCCACTGTAGGTTATTAGCAGCGGAAGAAGTAATGGAGAGGTGTACTGAGCACCACACACAAAGAAAATTTGCACAAAAATGTTTATCCAAAGAAGTGAAGTGCAGGAATGCCCTGCTGAGTGAGCCAGCTTCATAATCACCAGCAGAATTAGGGCATAGTCCCAAGGGCAGGACATGCTTGTGCAACATTGTTTGGGTGCAGAGGAAAAGAGGAAGGTCTGCACGTGGTGAGAAGGGTATGGCTGTGTTTTCTACCCCTGCATCTCCTTCATTTTTCCAAATCCAGGTTGATGTCCACGGAGAAAGATGACAACTATGCTCTTCATGCATGTCGGGTGTGAGTGAGCGCAGTGTTAACAGTAGCAGTGTTCGTCACCTTTTTCTTGCCCTCTGTGAGCAGCTCAGCATCAACACTGTTGCTGTGGGTACCAAAAGTGAGGATCCAGACCTCGCCTTCAGTGGTGTGTGGGAGCAATGGAAAATGCAAGAGAGTGCTGCTGAAGAAGCACTAATGGCAGCATATACAGAGGAAAAAATACGGCTCGGAGAAATAAAAACTAGCAAATGCTAGAGGAAAGGAACTAAAGAAAGGGGAAAGTTTTTTGTTTGTCTGTTTGTGTTTAAATAAGTAAAATACTACTCAACTTTTTTTAGTAGATAATTGAATCTTATGATTATGCTTGGAGCAAGGATGAGTGCAGAGTTTAGAAATGGTTTTGTAATGTAATGTCCATTGCGAGGTAAGTGCTGCAGATGTGAAAGCACCACTGCCTGGGGCGCCAGCTGCTACACGAGTCCCTGCATTTGCTTTGATTTTGGCTGAATTTTAGTTAGTTTGCCCCTCTGAATGCTACATTAGACTGCAAAGATTTGCTGGTACCTTCCTGGACACTTGTTCCCTGCCTTTTGTCTTAGATTTAACTCGGTGTGAAAGATTAGGCAGCCTGTACGGTAAAAGAATTGCTAAAAATACCCATCTATTACTTGTGCTGTTAGGTGAGAAAAATTGGATACGAGTTAAGCTTTATCTTCCTTTCTCTCTCTCAGCAGGCCCTAAGAGGCTTGGAGTATATAAAAACATTAACTTTGGAAAACTACCAAATTGTGACTGAAGTGGTTAAAAGAGAAGTTTGAAACAATGGGTGGAGGAGAAACTGGGTGGATTCTCTGAGTTGTAGGAAAGGAGAAACAAATCACAGAATCATAGAATCATCACAGTTGGAAAAGACCTTGAAAATCATCAGATCCAATGATCAACTTGTCCTATTGAGTCCCGCTGCTAAAGCACACCCCTTACTGCCTTGTCTACATGTCTCTGAAATAAAGAAAGTAAGGCTCACCCGAAAGGCAGGCCCGTGGGTGGGCATAGCTGGATGGGGAAGGAAGCAGAGGGCTCAGTGGGCCCACTTGTCTCCGTGCCCAGGTGTCTCAGAGAGCTCCATGGAGTGCCGTTGTGATAACTGAAAGGGTTCCATTTGTGCTTGGATGGCTGACGCCTGCATCACTAAAAGAGCCACCGTGGCCAATGCTCCAGCTCAGCTGAAGCCCAGGTGGAAGGAGGTGCGTGGCTGTCGGGGAAAGTATTAGCTCGTGGGGAGAGGTTGATGAAATGTCTGACTTTATATGAAATGATTGTGATCAACACTGGTACCTGCTTTCAGAAGTCAGAGGTAGTTTTGTTGGTGTGTTGGAACATAAAATAACGAAAAAGCCACAGAATGGTTGAGGTTGGAAGGGTCCTCTGGAGGTCTTGTTGTCCCACTCTCCTGCTCAAGCAGGCTGACCCAGAACAGGTGTCCCAGGACCGTACTGAGATGGCTTTGGAGTATCTGCAAACACGGAGACTGTGCAGCTGCTTGGCAGTGCAGTTCTGCTTGTCGTTCCAGGGAGTGGTTCTTGTGGAGAGCTGCTGAGGGATGAGCCTGGCTATGGGAAGGAGAGGAACTTCCTCTGGGCCAGTGCTGCTGCTGGGCCAGATGAAATTTGGGTATGGAGGCAGCGGGTGGGAGCCTGCAAGGCCAGGGCTCTCCTGGCAGAAGGAGCAGCAGGCCTTGAGGACCCTCGGCCTGCCTGTTGGTGGATGGGTTTGGAGGCTGCCGCCCTGGTGCTTGTCAGGCCCCTGCTGTTCAGTGGCCACTCCTGTCAGGGAGCTGGATGCGCAGAGTCCAACCTAACACTGCCAAGTCAACCACAAAGCCATGTCACGAAGTGCCACATCCTACATATCTCAAGTGCTTCCAGGGATGGTGACTCCCTGGGCGATGCCACTGTTCTCCAAACCTGTACAACTGCAAGGGGTTGTTGTGCCCCTAGTGTTGTACCCAGCATTTGGGCCTGTTGAATGCCATACAGCTTTACACGGCCCATCGATCTAGCCTATCGAGATCCCTCTGCAGGGCCTTCCTAGCCTCAACCAGATCAACAGTCCTGCCCAAGCTGGTGTAATGGGCAAACTCAGTGAGGGTGCACTTGACCCTCTTATCAAGAAGGCTGATCAACAGTATTGTCCCCAGTCCTGACCCCAGAGGAACACAACTTATGTCTGGTCACCAATCAGATTTAACTCCATTCACAACAACTTTTTGTGGCCGGCGTTCTAGACACTTTTTACCCAGTAAACAGCACATCTGTTCATCGGCCATCAATAGTCAGTGTCTCTAAAAGATGCAATGTGGAGGAGACCTATGAAATGACATACAGAGAAGGATCAAGGCATTTTCATAGTTAAACTGTTGACCAGTGGAATCAATTTATGCATGAACTGTCTGTTCCAGTATGGTCAGGTTATGTTTTGGGAGCAGTATGTGGTTCTTGGTTATGTGGAGGTTGGCTCGTGGATGGATACAAACATGAGGTCAATTAAAACAGTATTCTGGTGTGACAGGCAGGCAGGATGGTGGAAGAGGAGTTGCATATGAGTTGGTTCTATGGGAGAAGGTTTCTGCCGTGTATATATATACTTGGGGAGTAACTTTTTGTACGATAAGGTTCTTACTGTATCATCTATGTTTGCCGCTCATACACAACAGAGTTAGGGATTGCTTGTTTGTGCTATGGCTCATTAAAGAGTATCTGAAGAGCAATTACATTGGACTTGTATTGCTTAGAAAGCTGAGTTCTTGGTGTACTTAGGGCAAAGCATGGGTGTGAAATCAATGTGACACATGGATCTTGATCCTTTTGTGTCAGTGCATGGCTGCTCTGCTCTTCCAACCACTCCTTGCTACCATACATAGGAAATATGATAAAGTGTGATAGGGGATATAAAGAAAAGTGCAATATATTATTTAAAAGGAAAATCTGTATTCCTACTAGAAGTTTACTGGTTTTATTTGTCTTTATAGGGGCTTATTGGCTTGAGATCTTTCACGTGAAAAATCATAGCATGGCACTGTAGCAGTTGTTTATAAAATGAGGATTTGTATTGTTCTTACAGACAGCTTAATTTTAGCTGAAATACAAACTGATTGAATGTCCATAAGGAATGGATATCAGAATACTATGTCAGGGTGCTTTACTCCAGTCTTGGGACACTTAATGTTGTATCAGCCTAGAAAGAATACAAAAAAGCCTGTGTGGAGCATACCACATATACCACAGTAAACTTTCCCACCCATGGGGTGGGAAACATTTCCATTATATTGAAATGTTACTGAAACTTTTTACAGGAAAAAGATTTTAAGTGGTGTGGCCTTCACATGGTATTTTGCTTACTTACCACTGTTTTATATTTCTTGAATTTTTTCACTGGGTCCCAGTAGAACCTCTGCTAGTGGTTCACATCTAAGCCAGTTTATAGAACGTGGCCAAGAACCTTCTTTTATTTATTTTCCTTTCTTTTTTAACCATCTTCTTCCTGCTGTCCTCTGCACACATGTATTCAAATAGCTTCTGAGATTTTTTTTTTCACCTGTTAATAAATGATTGTTTGTGTATCCTTTCCAGGACGAATTCATCAAGCTATGGTGACATCCCTAAATGAAGATAATGAAAGTGTAACTGTTGAATGGATTGAAAATGGAGACACTAAAGGCAAAGAGGTAAACTTAACTATTTTAGAACCTTTCTCTTTTTAAATAATGTATAGACTACATGAGTGTTACTTAGAAATTTGCACTGTATAAATGAAAAGAAGATATAAATATTAATTTACTTAATGATTCTTTGGTTACAGACTGTTTCGAATGGGAGCTGTTGTGAAAATCTTGTTATCTGTTGTGTCAGATTTCACTTCCTGAGCTCTGTGTCATAGCTTTTAAATAGTGCTTTTCATCTGTTGATTTTGAACTGGATTACAAAGGCTGAGCTTTCTATCCCCTCTTTACAAGTAGAAAAATCAAATTTTTGAGAGGGAGAAAGACTTGCAACTCAGGCAGGAAAACGGTGGGAGAGCTAGATTAGAAATTCTTTTGTGCCTGTCTTAATGAGGAATTGGACTCTAGTTTGTTTATTTACCTTTTTTTTTGGCATTAATTTTCTAGGCTTGCTTGCTTTAACTATCTTTCTGTGTGTCTCAGTTATGTTTTGCTATCCCTTTTTACTCAGATTTTTGGACCAAGCTAGCCTATTCAAGCTGAGATTTTGAGAAACATCTCAGCATTACACCTAACGAGTTATATTAAAACACAGGAAAAAGAAAAAAAAATATGAACATGTCCTGGTGATCTCATCCATGGAGCTCAACCCTCTAGACATAAAGAATCCATACACTAATGATATCTTTGAAAGGTCCAGCCAAGGGAGGTGGCAGTTTAGAAACCAAACTATTTAAGATCTTTAAGAAGCCAAGTTTCAATAGATCTGAACCTTCCTAGTTTTTAGATCTCGTCGCCTCCTCAGATAATGGCATTTTGAAAGAGAACTTAGAAGAAAAAAACAGGGTAATATATTTAATATAGATTCAATTTTGTTTTTACTTTTTTGCTCACTGTAATTTGTCTGTTCCTTTTGCACTGTCTGGTAAATTTCAGATAACTGAGATCTCCTTTTTATGTTATGGAATGTCTTTCATTATCTGCAGTAATTTTTTTATTTTTATTTTTTTTGCATTAATACTAGCTATTTCTGTTTTGATTTAATCACTCTACAGAATTACAAATATCTGTTGGTCATTTGTAATTCATCTATTTTCTGAAGGGTGTGTGTTTCAAGTAAGACAATAACAAATGCTTAAGATGTTTTAGTGAACACAGAATGAGATAGCTCAGGTTACAGAATTAAATAGTTGTCTGGTAAAAACAATAAATTTATTTATTGTTTATTCTCAAGTGTAACAACAGAAATTGAGAGGTTGAATTTGTTCTTAGACTCACAAATTTGCTTTATATTCTTTTAAACAGATTGACTTGGAGAGCATATTTTCACTTAATCCAGATCTTGCACCTGATGAAGATATTGAACCTAGCCCAGAGACACCACCACCACCTACTCCATCAGCCAAAGTAAACAAAATTGTGAAGGTTGGTAACACTTGTGCAGTATGTTCATAATAAACTTACAGAACTTCTATACATATTGTCATGCTTGAATTTTTAAATCTTACTTTCGTCTGTGGAACTACTTGTTGAATACGTTCCTTTTATTCCTGTGGTGAATGGGGGGGTTTCTGAAAATTTTCTAAGAAAAGGTTTGGCAGGGAGGTAGATGACTAGACTAATGTTTATATAGCTAGGTATAGCTCAAGTAAAAACATAGAAAAGGAGGTAGTTTTGAATCAGTACGTATAGTTCAAGTAGTCTTCGCCCTAGGCTCTTCGGGGTGGGATTTTGTAATTACCACCTCTCTGTGTTACTGATGTTATGTCAGAGGAAGTGGTGAGGCTGTAATTTATGTTTTCAATAGACAGGTGATCAAATAACAGATTTCTTTCTTCATAGAGTCGACGAACTGTGGCACCTATTAAGAATGATACTCCTACCAGAGATAATAGAGGTAATTGTTACATCTGACCATTTCAAGGAAGGAAAAAATATGGAAACATTTTGACTTCCTGCTCATCTAAAATTCTTTAATAGTTCGGCTTTTCTAATTCAGTATGTATACATGTGACATGTAGAAGACATGGCACATCATTCCTAGAATTACTTGTATGTGTATTTAGGAATGGGTATGTATGAATAATATTTATGTGCAAGTTTAAGCAGTATAACATCAGGAAAGTTAAGCTGAATGAACTGAGGGTGCAACAATTTGAAGTTAATTAATTATGCTATTATAAATCATTATAAATTATGTGTGGACTTTTACAAATTAAAACATCCTCAATTTACTTCAGCCTAATGGAGTGTTTCGATATACTATATGTATTGCACATAAAATTCTTACACTTTCAATTTTTTGGCTTAGTTTTCTAACAGTCTGTGTGTAAACATTAATTCTAAGAATTCTAAGAACACTTTAAACCTACAAGTTATTTCTTTACAGTTAATAGTGAAAAATCTATAAAAACCATAAAAATGACACTGAATAGTAGGTGAAATGAAGTAAGTATTAGATGACTGCAGATGTAATGCATCTGTAATATGGAAAGGAATAGTTACTGCTTGTTGTTTTAACTTTCTAACCTGTGTTGAACATAACTAACTTTGGAATGTCATCTCTATGTTATTAATCAAAGCTGTTACCTTCACTTTCATGCTTTTCTGGCAGAGCTTATTAGTAGAACTTGCAAGAAACTGGCCAGCTGAAGCAGAGGTGCTTGAAGCAACTCTTTGAATAACAACTTATGATATTCAGCTCTGCCAGAGAGGCTTGCATGCTTACTACGTTCACTGGGAACAGATATCTGCATCTTTAGAAATTGGCATCTCTATCACATATGGAATAAGTGCATAAATGTAGGCAGACATGTTGATTGCATCCATATCACTTTCAATGTGGTCTCAAAAAGGTTTGTTTCTTCCACTTGTAGTTTGAGCTGCACTTGGCTGCATTTCATTTGTTTCCCTCTAGTCCTCCCAGATATTGTTTGATGGGGTGGAACTATTTTTTAATTTGTAGAGAATGTGAAACAGCAGGGCCATTTTCTTGCTTGGTTTTTGGTATAATCACAATATAAATAAAATTACAGCATTGAAGGACTGTGTATCTACAAATACATTCTTCATTCTGTGTACATAATAAGCTATACTAATTGTGTAGTAGAGTATTTAAAAGTATGCACAGGCAGCATTAGTACTTCATAATTATCTTGCGTTGATATATAACATTAGGATAAAAAAGGCTGCATACCAAATGTCTTTAATAATAGATTTTCCATACATATGACTATCCTCTGCACTCACTAAATTAATGCGTCTCAAAAGAGGCCTTGTTTTATCTTGTCATACTAAAACATTTCAGAAGTTGGTAGAAATGTTATTCTTTCACATCTAGATCAACTTTGTGCTTTTCTTCTGCAGTGGTTGGTTCTGCACGTGCACGGCCCACTCAGCTTCCTGAGCAGTCTTCCTCCTCGCAACAGAACGGTAGTGTTTCAGATATATCTCCAGTTCAAGCTGCAAAAAAGGAATTTGGACCCCCTTGTATGTAAACAGTGTATCAAGGATTCTTTCATTCTGGGCATTACATGTACATTCTCTTGGATTATGTTGTTGTCCATAAATGACAAGGGATCTATATATGCAGTTGTCTGTAGGCTTCCTTACAAAGTTTCTTCAGAGCCCTGTGGCTAGACAAATGTTCATTTTTGTCATAGTTGTGCTAGTGCTTGGAATTTGATTTTTCTTTATCTATTTTTCAATCATGAATGTGTGATTTTTTATTTTTTTTTAAATGTGCCTGGACTTGCTTTTAATATGAACCAAGAGATCACATGTACCTGTCCAAATGTATCTATCCAAATGTTTTTTGAGGGTCATTGTCCTTGTATTTTTGGTTGTGTAGTTATTGTCCCATTCCCATATTTTTAATTTATTTATTCAATGAATTTTAGAAATTAAATTTTTATACTTATTTTGTAGTAACCCTGATTTCCTTGAAAAGACAGTTGATATAAATAAATGCATTCTAAATATTGATTAATTAATATAATTGTAGTGTAAATACTAAATCCATGCAACACACTGAAAATATTTTAAATTATATCGTTTTCTCTAAGCACGTAGAAAATCTAATTGTGTAAAAGAGGTTGAAAAATTGCAAGAGAAACGTGAAAAAAGAAGGTTACAACAACAGGAACTTAGAGAAAAAAGAGCGCAGGTTAGTATTTTTAGTTTAGATGGTGCTTTTTTTCATTTTTCAGTAATTTTTATGAACTGTAATAGTCTTGAAATTAAAATGTTTTCATCCTGCATAAAAGTTTGATAAGTCATTTTGTTGCATAGCTGCATTGGTCTCATAGCTATATATACAGTTTTCCCCCTCTTTTTCTTCCTACACAAACAATTGCTTACAATTACTTATCTTTCCATATGTTATTTCAAAATCAAGTGCTGATGATAGCTGTTTTTTAGGGAAAATATGTTGATAAAAATAATCAAGGCTTTGGCTTTTAGATAAGGCTTTTATTCTATGGAAGATATTTCAATATTATGGTAAATTGTTCCTTATGATCTTTGATGCTTTGTAGGAGATGTGTTTAAGGCTCAGATTTGAACAGTGTTTATTTATTTTTCTTTAAACCTGTCTAGGAATTTATAGTTTAGCTTTGTATTGTGCAGGCAGGTTGGCAGTGAGCTGTTAGAAATTTGTGTGAAAGTTGCTAATCCTGTGAGAAAAATCTCTAAATATTAAATGACTTTCTGTCACAGTAGTGTAAAAGCTTTAGCAAAACTAGTAGTGTAATCTTGTTGGCAGGCTTATGCTTATGGGTTAATCTCTCTGAAGAGATGCTACCAATCTGCTACTGGCATGAGAAGTACCACCACTTAGTAAATAATTCAGACAGTTTAAATTTACTTCATGCTTTAATGATGTTTCTAAGCTGACCTAGAATGACCTATATTGAATTCACATTCTCTAATTTTCATCCACTTAAACAAATGAAAAATACTGCTATGTCTTTATGTGTGAGGAACAATTAATTTTTGGTTTATATCATAAAACTCTTTGACATGGTGCTACACCTAAAATATTCATTTTATCTCACTTTTGTGAATACTGCCTTTGCACCTAAGTCTTAAACTTCTGTATGAGAAAGTTGTGGTTGCCTTGATGACCTCTCTGTATCTGTGCTTTCTGGTGCTTTGCGTGTTCTGTTGTGAAATACAGCACTGTTTGCTAGTGGGCAAAAAATCACTGTCTTCTAGTGGGCAAGACCTTTAAATAGAATTTGAATAACATTAAGCAAATACTTTTTCCATAATAAACAGTACTTCTTGCTGAATTTTAGAAGGAAACATTTCAGGAGTAATACATTTTGTGTGGACTTACTGTAAGCAGTTTTAAGTAGTCAGGGTGGAGAATATAAAAGTATAGTCAACTTCTGATTACCACGTCACAGGTTTATCTGAGATGGGAATCAACTCTGTCACAGACGCACAGACATCTGGTGGTTCAGTTTCAGCTCGTTAACCACAGTGCATTGCTTTCTGGAAGTGCCTGTGCTGCTTCCACAATCTGCTGTGGTCCAGGAGGAGCTTTAGTTTATTTGTGGGGAGCCATGCAAAGCTCAGTAAGGTCTGAGGACCAGAGCTGGCTGTGTATGGCATCAATAGGATTTCGCCAAACTGCAAAAAATGCTATTTTAGGAAAAGATGTTTGAGTAATTCTGTAGCCTGCCCAGCTCTACACCTCTGACTTAGCAAGGCTTAGACAGGTTCCATGCATGAGCTCTCACATGTCCTTTTGCTGCTGTACTTGTGGTTCCAGGTTTAGGGGTAGGAGGGTTTGTGAGCCTGGATGTAGCGTAGCATATTGTGTATCTTTGGGATTGCTTCTCTTTCTGGGGCCTCTTGGAGTGTTGGAAGACAGTTGGACTTGATAACTGTAGAGGTCTTCTCCAACCATAATTCTATTATTCTAAGAGTTTCCAGTGCATTTAAGTCGTTGTAGAAGTTAACTCAGGACCACTGGTAGGATCATCCTCCTTTATCCATCTCATGTAGAGCAGGTGGGGTACCTGCACTGTCCTCTGCAGCCTATTTTACACTTTTATAGTTGTCTATCCATTTGTTTGTTGGACAGTGTTATCTCAGATTAAGAGGCGTTGACTGCATGTACTGCCTGTTGTGAAGTTGTTTGGTAGTGTTTCTTTAATGTGCTGATTCTGACAAAAGTGGGAGTCATTTCTCTTCTTTGAGTAGGCTCGTAGTGAGTCCTGAATTAAAAAAGTGTTTTTGACAACCAAAAATATTAAATAAATGTCATATAATGACCATATAATTTCCTTTCTGATCAGTAAATTACTTACATCAGAACATCAGTTAATATGTATTTTTCTTTATGAGTGAATTCAGAACTAATGTAAATCAACCCATTTCAGGAAAATAATGTAAGAAATTCTGTTGCTTGCTTCTCTAGGATGTTGATGCTACAAACCCAAATTATGAAATTATGTGTATGATAAGAGATTTCAGGGGAAGTTTGGATTACAGACCATTGACAACTGCAGATCCTGTAAGTATCCTAGGCAACGTGGAAATTTTTTTTATCCCTTTGTATTTTTAATATGGGTTTTTAATTTTTTTTTTCCAATGTATGAATATACTTCTGTCTGTAATCATGAAAAATAAGTTGCTTAATATGTATTAGTGTTCTTTATAGCATGGATTTATTTTTTCTGCATTTTCCTGGGATGCTAAGTGATGTGCACACAAAACACATGGGTTTCTTTGAAAAACCTTGTGGGGTGTAAAGATGAATATTTGATTTTTCAAGGTGGTGAGGGCCTTTGATTTTCAGAGAAGTGAGGGGAATTCTTAAATGACTTTATCAGATGTCTGTGGAAATGTGAGACCCTAACAATTTCCATTAATAAGATATCCACCCTGTTACAGCTGGGTTTGCTTGCTGTGTTATAAGTTGTATCTAATACTTTACAGAACCCAGTCACTATCTACACAGTTTTTTTATCCTTAATGTATGGCTGACTTTCAGTTTTTTGGTTATTGTGCAGATGCAATGGGCTTTTGCTCATTGAGATGACTCAATGTATTGGAAATTTCTCTTACTTTATATGATTGGTTAATTAATTCAAAAACAGAGGTAACATATCCTATAACTGGAACTGAAATATAGTTTACTGAAAGATTTTTTCCTTTGCAGATTGATGAGCACAGGATATGTGTTTGTGTACGAAAACGACCACTCAATAAAAAAGGTACGACCATGTAATATTTTGCAGAATGCTCTTTCTGAAAAGCTGCCTCCGACAGTCATATTATTCATACTGAAGAGATCTAGAAATACTGATCAAAGGTGAAACTCCACTAGTATTAGCCAATGTATGTGAGGGACCCAGACAATTTATAGATTTATCATAACCTGGATAAAGTCAGGGAGAAAAGTAGTTTAAACTGTCACAATTTTGTGGATTGGGAGTAGAGGCACAGAGACTGCAAATTTCTTCCAAGGTAATATAGGGTGTATTTAGTTGTTTTAAACATCAATTCTGCTATAATTTCTTGAGTAATCTTACAGTGGTAGAATCACCATTTTTTTAAACTATCCTTTAAGTAATCTCCTGATCAGTGAGCTACCCAATGAAAGCTTTTATACACATTTTTTATACATGTATTTTTTTTGTATTTTCAAGTGGACCTGAATAAGATGTTTAGAACAATTCAGGTGGTACCTACATGTTGGTGTCCTATGACACTTCAGGCACCCAGGAGTATCTAAGGCATCCTCATAGGGCTTGTGGGTTACAGACAAATGGGAGACTCATCTGTAATTGCATCTAAGGATTGGGCAAGATACCCTGGGGCATATTAAGTGACACTAACCACCTGTTTTTAGCTGCTAGAATCATTCCCTAGTGACATCTTTGTATATAAGAGTATTATATATACAAACTTACTGCCTGCTCCTTAGGCTGGAGACAATATTCCCCAAATTGTTTAGGTTTTCAACTCCAGTAAATGCCAGTCTTCTCATGATGTTCTCCACTGTCAGTGGGAAAGTGAGAACTACAAATGTTTCTGGACTGGAACCCATCTGAATTCAGCACCATTTTAAGCTGATTTTTATCTTAAAGGACATTTATTTCTTTCCCTTTTTGTATATATGTGGTTTAGCTAAAAGACTCAAAGAGTATCACACTGGCTATGAAACTACATGAGATGTATTTAGTGTTTTTGTACTGTCAGAGCTATACATTAAGGATTATCTGAAGCAAGCATTTCCAGAGGGATATGGGAGAACTGTACAGGAAAGAGAAAGTGTATTGATGTCAGAATATAATTATTTTTTTCCTTCCACAAACGAGCTGCTTTTTGGAAGGAAAGCTCACACTGGAAGGAAAGTACACATTGGAGCTGCTGCTGCTACATTTTTTTTCACTTTTAAATTAAAATATATACATATAATAATCTAAAAGGAATGCAAAACCTCAAGAGCTGGTTAATTTAAATTATTTTTCACAATCTGTAAAATAAGGATATTAAACGCACAAATCTGTTAGAAGTTCAATTTCTGATTTAGCCTTGAAGGTTATCTGTAATAAAATTTTACTTGGAAATCTGATACATTTTGGGAGAAACATTGCCTTCTAACTGCACAGAAGGTGGACAAAGTGAAATTATAGTAAATGAAATCAAGCTGTCTTAAGGCTAATTTATGGGATTCAAAAGTAGTACTTCAAACTCAGTAAGTTGCAGACCTTAGGTATTAGTGGTTAGAAACTGCTGAGGAACTATTTCTGAAGAGTTTGTTGGAATCACAAAATCAGAGAATGTCCGAGGCTGGAAGGAGCCTCTGAAGATCATCTAGCCCAACCCACCCACCAAGCAGGATCACCTAGAGCACTTTGTGCAGCATGGCATCCAGGCAGGTTTTAAGTATCTCCAGAGAAGGAGACTCCACAGCCTCTCTGGGCAACCTGTGCTTGTGCTCTGTCACCCTCAGTAAAGTGCCCCCTCATATTCAGCCAGAAACTTGTGTGCTCCAGTTTGTACCTTTTGTACCCATTGCCTCTTGTCCTGTTGCTGAGCACAACTGAGAAGAGACTGGCTCCATCCTCTCGACACACCAGATATTAATAGAGATTGATGAGGTCTTCCCTCAGTCTTCTCTCTTTCCAGCTAAACAGGCCCAATTCTCTCAGCCTGTCCTCGTATAGCAGGTGCTCCAGTCCTCTCATCATCTTCGTAGCCCTCTTCTAGACTCACTCCAGTAGCTCCATGTCTCTCTTGTACTGGGGAGCCCAGAACTGGGCACAGCACACCAGGTGTTGCCTCGAAGATGAGTGTCTAAGTAAAAGTGAAGCTGACACTAAAGCTATTTTGTATTTTTTAAAATAAGCTTCTCTCTTAGACTGGGGAGGAACCACAGAGATAATCCAGTAGTCCTATGATACACTCTTCTGAAAACATGTATTTTATTTTTGAGAATTCATAAGAAGCAGCATTTCTCATGCAACATTTTTAAAATTGAAGAGTATAAAAGAATTGAAAGACTAAAATTGAAAAGCACAAAAGAATATTATTCTGTAAACCCCTGAAGAGAAAAAATAAAAAAAGTTTCCTTTATTATTGCAACAATAATACATCAAAAATATTACCTTTCCCTCTTCATGTTTTGTATTTTGAAGTTCTATAAGGAGCTCAAATTTTTCAATAGAAATCAAGTGTACAAATTCGTGTCAGTCTCTCACACACACATATATATCACCATAGTCTTTGGATATTCCCAGCACTGGTCATTTTGTGGATTCACTTTGTAGGAAGTAGGTCTTCAGGTTGATAATTTAAATTTTTATTTCAGTGAGGTATATTTACAGTTGAGAAATAGGTATGGTAGGTTTCGTAAACACTATTGCACGTTTTCATCAGCAAGGAATACGGGTTGTCCTAATAATTACCCGGGAGCAGGTAAATGTCTTATTCCAAACAGTTGTTTAAGAAATAATAGATTTGACTACTTTAACTGAAAAAGATTTTTGTGTAAATAATTAGCCTTCATATATCCCTTTTTACCAGTGTTCTTTATTTCTTCTCTGTGATTACTGCAGAATAATTACATTTTACTTTATTGCAGTGCAGTTGAAATTTTGATTATATTGTGAATTGAATGCATAATTGTGTTGGTGTGTTATGTCATGAAGTGGTAAGCATTGTACAGTTTGATAAGTTTGTTAACTGATGAAAAGATTTCTATCTGATTGTGTAAAGCCACATCTAATTCTTGAATTGCATGCCTTACAAAATTTTACATAGAAATGCAAGCGGGACACATTATTGATCTTGACTGTACACACAAAAGATCTTTATTTTTGTGCATATCATGGATCGCTGGGTTCTCTGTATTTTGCTGACTCATATCTCCTACAACAACTAGCTGTAAATTGTAATGCACTGTAGTAATTATAACCTGGGAACTCACTATTGAAATTGCAACTAGATAGCTTTTGTTCATTCCCTATGATAGAAAGCATCATTAGCATTTTCAGCTTTCTGCTTACAAGATAATTTTTCAAAAGTGTTTAACTGTAGAGAAATTCTACATTAAAGACCTACACTTTAGGTTCCAGAAGGAATATACAAAAGGAAATCTCTAAGTAGAATGAAAGCAATATATTCATTTTTGGAAGCTGTGAACATATTACTATAACATTAAGATTTACAGAAAATAAAAACAAAATTTTACAATCAAGAAGATTCTCCTAAGCATGTTGGACAGTACAAGTAGTAGACTGCAGTGTTCTGTTTCTCCAGAAGAGAACTTGTAAAAACTTACAGGGTATGGTAGTAATCTGTAAAAAGAGTTTATAAGACCTGGGCAAATAACTTAAATCCATAAAAAGTATTATTATTATAGACTATATCACAAGCTATAATTAATGATGTTTCTTTATCTAATCAACTTTGTAACACTTCTTCTAAATTTCTAGCAATTGCTAGGATAGGATGAATAGACTACCAAAATGAAATTTCTAATTTAGCAGATTATTATCTAGGTATCAGAAGCCCTAGTCTACTGCACTGTTGTTTCTTGGAGGAGCTGTGTTATCTGAGATGTTACAGGAATGTAAACAGTGAAAAAAATGTAAAAAATGGTGTGTTGCTATTTAAATATATATATTTCACTTATTTTATAGAAACTTTAATGAAAGACCTTGATGTAATAACAATTCCTAGTAAAGATGTTGTGATGGTACATGAGCCAAAACAAAAGGTGGATTTAACAAGGTACCTAGAAAACCAAACTTTTCGTTTTGATTATGCCTTTGATGACACGGCTCCTAATGAAATGGTTTACAGGTATGTGTAAATGCTTCTTTTTTTTCTTTTGTGAATATTTTTTTATTTTATCTCTCATTTATCTCCCATATCAGTAATAGGGTCATGGATCTGACCCCTGTTCTCTGTTATCAGATATGTATGTTGCTACCTCCATTCTTTTGTCTGTATACTTATATTTTAACTCTGCTCATCCTGAATTTTCATCTGCAATGTCATCGCCATTTCCACGTCTGTTGACCTCAGTCCTGTTCTCAGTCTTTCTCCAAGCCCAGACTTGCCAGACAGTGTGTATTACCTGCCTTCTCAGCCAGTGAATGTTTGAACAACTTCATTGCTACTCCATCCGCCTCAGTGTTATTTTCTTATTAATTAGTATGTGCATGGCACCTGGGGCATGAGTCATTGCTTTTGGTCTTCAGGAAACTTGGAATAAAAGGGCAGCACCAGCCCCAAATACCTTGCTGTTTGAATATAAGATAATTAACTTTTGGAAACAAATCAGAAGAGGGTGGAGAAAAGTACAAAAAAAGAGCATTGCTATGTTTTTCATATTGCTGAGATTCCTGAGCTGTTGGAAGAAGTCTAGGTGATGTCATGCAGACCTACATGGAAGCTAATTTATTTTGTTCAAAATGCTATAGCTTTCTGATTTAAAAAACAAACAAACAAACAAAACAACAGCAGCAAAAACACACACACACACACGTAGCTCCAAGGTATTTGGATCTCTTTTTTCCTTTATTCTTTCATTTTACTTCCACATCTGGCACAGAATAATATACACAACACTTCAAAAACTTGTTTAGAAGTAGCTGTTTGCATTCTACCTGTCACTGAATGGGTTAGATACACTAGCAGGCAAAGTTACGACAATAGGGTAGGTCATAATACTGGTATACAGTCTAAATATTGTGAAGCATTTTGTGAGGAATATTGATATTAGAATAGAATTTGATGATTTAACTTCTCCTTATGGTTTGAGAGTGCATTCTATAACCCTAAGGAGTATATATTAATTTAATATACTAATGGTAGTTTTTAATCCAACAGTTAGGAAGTCAAAGTTGGCATCATATCCTGGTGGATTGTGGATGAAATGCTGTCATTGGATAAGTGAAAATACATAATAAAAGGTTCATTAAAAAGCCTTGAAAATTTGAGTCCTGCACTTGATAAAATTAGGAGAAGAAAGATAGTGAAATGCAAATCTCTTTAGCCTGTTAGTTTAAAAGACTTTCATTAGTGTAAACTGAAGCAAAGGGAAATCTCCCTTGGAGATTTCTCTGTAATGTTTGTCTATCGTTGACTTTTCTTTCGTCACGTGGAAGGGCTGTGGGAGAGCCTTATGAAGTTTGCCTCTTGCAATGGTTTTCCTCCTGCTTAACAACCAGTTCTTTAATCTCCATTTTTCCCGTTAGTCCTCATTTATCTTTGTGAGCATAGTGTTTAATTGTGAAAGGTGTTTTTGGCATACAGTGTTCCCATATTTTAGTGTTCAGTTTCTTCTGGATAGTTTTTATTAGTTACATAATAAATTAATGGTAATATGAGAAAATATTGAAATATGTTTGTACTCAGCCTGAAACAATCTCTGGCCTTTGTAGTAGTACAGGGTTTTTTCTTCTTCCTCAGATGGCACAATATTGATTATTACTTGAAGGATAGTTTGCTTCAAGGTCTTCTGTTATAACTGAATTAAGAGCAAGATAGGTGTCATGGTAGGCTGCCACAGTGGGGAACAAAAAAATGGTATTACTAGTTACTCCAGTTTTCTTCTGTATGATAAAATTAATGTATTTGTATACTGGAAAACATTTTTCAGTTTGTCAGGAAAAAATCTAATATTCCATTTTAGTAGTTTAATTTTGCCTATTTTGTATTTTGAGTCCTTGAGCCACAAAACTGAGTTGCAAGTTGTTCTTTTTTCAGTGTTAAAAAACTTTTAACACTAGTTTGAATGGGCATGCATTTTGAATATTTAAAGGAGAAACAAAGTTTATATATCTAAAAGATCAAGATTGCAAAGGAAGGTTCTGGCAGAAGGAAAGTTGGACTGCATTTGGCTTGGTAACATTTGGAGTTGTATAACACTTCATGAAAACGTTTCTAGTTATGATTGTATTTTGTCTTCTTTTAAAATAGATAATATAAATACCACTTTTTATAAATCAAAATGCATAATTTCAAACTCAACAGAGATAATGGAGTATGCTTTTTAGGAAAATAGGCTTCTTGAAATTTTTATTACAAATTTAAAAGAACAAACAGAGAGATGGAAATATCCTGTTGAGGACAAATGAAGTATATGCTTGGAGGAAATAAAAAAGAAAGACTAAGGCTGATCAGAAGTCATCTGGTGCATTCGTTTTTGTTTTTTTTTAAATGATGATGCTGTTACATTTTGTATAACCCTTGGCTGCTGAATGGGTTGATCTTGCCTGTATACTTTTTGTAAGTAATTTTGTGTTTTTTCCAAAGTGAAATAAAAGGAAACATCTGGAGGAAGTTTAGAAAGAGAGCATTAGAAGAATGCTGCAGAGACTCTTGCTGTAATTATTTAACAGAGATAACCCTCCATTAGGTTACACTTTGCTTTTCAAGATATTTCATGAAATAACAGTGATATACAGCTAGCATTAGAATATAATAACAGTATTATATAGTAACAGAATGTGTTTTTTAAAAGCAGAAGTTAGTCCTTTAAAATAGAAAAACAATACTTTGGGAAAGTTTTTGACACATCAAGCAATACCTCAGGTATCTATAGATTTTTCTGTTCTGATGAGCTTGGTTATACATCTTCTGAGCCTTTTCTCAGCATATGTATGTTCTCAAGATAGTAAGAATCTCAATGCTATTTTGGCTGTCTGTCTTATAACATTAGTCTTAGAAGCTGATTTAGAAAGAAAAGAAATAATTAAAAAGCATTGTAGAGGGACTTTTCTAAGGGCAAAACTTAAGTATTTATCTATTCTGTTCTCCCGCTCCCATATTTTCTAGTGCTGTCTATTTTTTTTAGGAAGCTGCAGACTCCATGTAGTAAAATGTGCTGTGTTGTGTTATTAAAACAAGGATTTTTTTTTCCTCAGGGCTTAAAGGAGGATTATATTGTTGTAGAATAAATGGGAGACACCTTTTAGCTTTTGTTTAATGTTTTAGGATATTTTAATGCCTTAGAGCTGTATTAGCTCTAATTTGGAGATGTTCTTTGGCATCTCAAAGTACAGACCCAGTTCTGTCATTTCTGGCCTTATGTTGTCCCTGTGGTAGTGGCAACTTCAAGTGTTTCATTTTCTTACATGCTATTTTTTTTGCATTCAAGGTTTACAGCTCGACCATTAGTTGAGACCATATTTGAAAGGGGAATGGCCACTTGTTTTGCATATGGGCAAACAGGCAGTGGAAAAACGCATGTAAGTATTTCTTGCACATGTCAGCAATACACTGTTTTTTACATACGATGCACTTGGTTAAATTCTAATAAGTAACAAATACTTAAGTTATGGTTTTGTGACTTTAAGTGTTTTTTTTTTGTTGTTGTTTTTTAATGTAGACTATGGGTGGCGACTTTTCAGGAAAGAACCAAGATTGTTCAAAGGGAATATATGCACTTGCAGGTGAGACTTTATTGGTTTGTTGTCTTTTTGCAAATTAGTTGAGGTCAATAAATTTTCTACTTCTTATTGTGCAAATATAAGGTTCTACATATTTTGTGTTACAGTAGGGATTTAGTAATATATAAAGTAGTTCCTAGCTGTGTAGTCTTTACACTGTAGAGGACATACAGATTATTTCCAAAATGTAATAATACTAATGATTAATTGAGTTTACCATTTGGGGTCTTCAGTATCTTCCAATATAATCTGGCAGTTTAAATACAGTGTTTTAGACTTGGTGACTGACCCTATTTGTTATACTAGCAAGTTATGAGAGTTGCTGTATAATAGACAATTATATATTAATGAGTCTTTACTAAATGAAAATACATAACTAGATTTTGTTTTAATTTGGAAATATATTCACAGCTCGAGATGTCTTTTTAATGCTAAAGAAGCCAAACTATAAGAAGTTAGAACTTCAAGTATATGCAACATTTTTTGAAATCTACAGTGGTAAGGTAAGTACCTGATCTCTTGCAGTGAAAAAAACACTTCCTCAAAGAGATTACGAACTTATTATGTAAAAGTGTTTTTTTTTTTTCTCCTTTTTGTTCTGAAAGCTTTATTTCAAATAATTCTTCACAATTCCCTTCCAATCATATTTTTTTTTGCATGTGATACTTTACATAGTTTGATATGGGATTTGAAACAAGTGTCTTCTAAAATTCCTCTTTAACTGTTCTGTTTCCCTCCTCCCCAAAGGTTTTTGACTTGTTGAACAGGAAGACAAAATTAAGAGTATTAGAAGATGGTAAACAGCAAGTCCAGGTGGTGGGATTACAGGAACGGGAAGTCAAATGTGTTGAAGATGTTCTTAAGCTTATTGAAATAGGCAACAGCTGCAGGTATCTCCCATAGCTTCCACCAGTTTTTCATTGTAAATTAAAGAATCAGAACATCTTGTAATTTCTGTGTCTGCATAGTGGTTGCTTTTTAATATGCACTGGGGTTTTTAATGATGTTGGCTGCAAGTAATCAATCTGCCAGCCTTTCAATTAATATAGTTTAGACTCTGTCTCCTAGAGAGAAATAAGAACTGACTTTTCTACAGGATACGAACTGTGTGCATTTATGTAACCAGATTACTGACTTAAATTCACATTATTTTTAATCTGGAATACTGCCAAATTCTTCAGTTCTAAAAGGCCTTGATATATAGTGACAGAGGTTAAGCATATAACTTTTATTTTTTGTTAAAATCCAGCTTCATTGTTTTTAAAATTAGCCTTTTGCACAGACTGCTGCGTGATCATTTAAAAATGCCATTGGCGTTTTGCATGTAAGCTCTCTGATGATCTGAAATCTTTGAAGATCTCATTATTCTTGCTTTTAAGGTGCAGGTAAAACACTGTAAATCTTCCATTTCTATAATGAAGAGATGGAAACATAGGTATAACTGTACTATATACATCAACTTATTAAGGTTATATCTCCAGTCTCCATTAGTATGTTAGACATGCTGTCAGTATATGTGAGAAGATACAGGACTCTGCCTTGAAAAAACTAACGTTCCTAGCGTAGTATGTTTAACACGTGTGGTCCTTCATGTCTTCATATGTCCTCCCCATCTCTCCTTTTGTTTAAAGGACATCTGGTCAGACATCTGCAAATGCACACTCATCACGAAGCCATGCAGTGTTTCAGATTATTCTCCGAAGGAAAGGGAAATTG
Organism: Aythya ferina; assembly: GCF_964211825.1. NCBI lineage: Eukaryota > Metazoa > Chordata > Aves > Anseriformes > Anatidae > Aythya > Aythya ferina. The sequence continues at coordinate 21,415,144 of NC_140299.1, forward strand.
CATGGTAAATTTTCGCTGATTGATTTGGCTGGAAATGAAAGAGGAGCGGATACTTCCAGTGCAGACAGACAGACACGGCTGGAAGGTGCTGAAATTAACAAGAGCCTTTTAGCACTCAAGGTAACTGAAATGTTTCCATTGCGTTTGAGTAGGTGGAAGCCTTCTACATTTAATAGCAATGACTATTTAAATGAGTGTTTTTGAAGGCTTTGCTTGTCTACATTGTCTACTGATGTGACAGGTAAAATAATGCATTGATTTTTCCTCTTAAGTGCCTGACAGAACACCTGGTAATTACTGAGTAGAAACATTGCAGAAACATTGTGATATCAACTTTCATTCAGTTTTAAAAACAAAACAAAATAACTTGATTTTTAGACTTTTCTGATATATACCTAAAATGAGAGCAGATTGGAGGAAAACTGACTGACTTTGATACTAAAGGTCTGAAATAGAATCATAGAATCATTAAGGTTGGAAAAGACCTTCAAGATCATCTGGTCCAACCATCACATTGCTACCAATGTCACCCACTAAACCATGTCCATAAGCACCACGTCCAACCTTTCCTTGAACACCCCCAGGTGGTGGACGCTCCACCACCTCCCTGGGCAACCTGCTCCAAGGCCTGAGAAGAAATGTCTCCTTACTTCCAACCTAAACCTCCCCTGGTGCAACTTGAGGCCATTCCCTCTAGTCCTATCACTACTTCTCTGCAAGAAGAGGCCAACTCCCAGCACTCCACACCTTCCTTTCAGGTAGCTGTAGAGAGCAATAAGGTCTCCCCTGAGCCTTCTCTTCTGCAGATCAAACAAATCCAGTGCCCTCAGCTGCTCCATCTCAGGATATTATTATTTTTTTTAATAGATTTTTTAAAAGATAAATAATAAAGTTACCTTTGTGATGTATTTGTTTGCTGAATTGGTTGAATAAAATTGTTTTGTTTTCATTGTATTTAAGTTACTTGCTGATTTTTTTCTGGCTATTGTCTTCAGCGAACATACAGCATAGTTCAGTTTCATGCAACACATCATTTTTAATTACAGTGAAAATTTCGTCTGGTGCTGTATTGGTAGCTGTGATCTAAATTAAATGGAGAAGGGGAAATAAAAATTAGTGGAAGTCTTGCAGAAGTCTTAAAAGCAGTATGATAAGATATAACTGTTTCTCAATATGTTTATTTTCTGTATTTCATGTGCCTCCAAAAACATTGCACATCTTTTTCTGTTTGCATTCAATAACCTTGAAGTTACTGTCAAGCTCAAATTAAACAAGTATGTTATGAAGAGTGGTCTTCAGTGCTAAACCAAGATTTGCTGCTCACATGTGTATGTCAGTCCTGTCTTAGCCCATTCAAATTTTGGCACAGAAAGCTATTTCTGTAATGTTCCTTCATGGAAGTAGTGTTGTTGTTTTGTTACCTGGTTTACCATGCTGTGATGAAAAGAAATATGGTAAAAACTCTATTCAAATTTAAAAGCTGGCAGTGTTCTCCTATAATTCTTTTACTATTAAGAAGACAACACAATTCAATTTTTTCAAGAGTGAGCAAACTAAAAATTGTCACAGTAATTTAAAATATCTTAATTAAACTTGTTGGTTGCTGTACTAGTAACTCAACATGCACATTTGGTATTGTCTACCTACTTCTCTCCTTTTCTAAATATAACAGTAACGTACAAAAAAATTTCAAGGAATGCACTGCCTTGCTCATCTGTAAGTATTGGTCATTGGTGAGCCTTTTAAGTATTTGCATGTGAAATTTACATTCAACAAGCTTCAGTTTTTCTGTCTACCTGAGCTATGTGCATTCTAATAAGTTCAGCTGGCGAGTTTTTAAATAATCACATTAGATAAGTCCACCCTGCCATTTTGTTTTTTCTGTTCTGTATCATGACAATTTTATTCTGAGCCCTTTTGCAGTTCTGTTTTATACTGTTTCATGAGTGCAGTGGTTTCTTGCATTATCATCCCATGGTTTCTAGCCTTGCTTTTGGAAGACCTGTTTCTAGAAAATTTCAAAAGTTTAAATTCAAACTTTTTTATGTAAGAAGTAATTTATTAACTATTGTTTGACCTCTGGGTGGGCAGAAGTGATGTTTAAGTTATAACAATGGCATCTTTGCACTTCTGGACTTTTTTACTGCTATAAATTCTATAGTAATTTCATAATAATAACTTCTGCACAGTATTTTTTTCTCTGGAATTCTCCAACCAATTGCAAATTTTAGTTTAGCCTCATGCCTTTTTTACGAGTGAAATATTACCCCCGTTTTTTCAAAAGAAGTATTTTGAAACAGGAAACCGGATTATCAAGTGTCTTCTGACATTGACTACATCACCATAGAGCTGTACTCCCTACATTTGTGATCTGTGGAAGCTTTCAGAAAGTTTGATCACTGATACATCTGAGCAGTAAAGAATGTCCAGGATAGAGCCAGAATCAAAGCTATTCTATTAACTGTTAATATTGGCCACACAGCCTCGGTGGAGGCTGTAGATCATTCAGGCTTTTACAGCTGGTAGTCAGAAACAGTTGTTTGTCTGGATATTTAACATCAATACTGAGTTTGTTGTTGTTGCTGGATACAACAGATATAAACATTTCAGGTGAGATTCAGGAAGCTTTTAAAGCTCCTAAGGTAGAAAGTAAACTTAATGAGAGGTAAAAAAAAAAAATCTAACAGTTCTTGAATCCAGGCTTTAAAGGTAAATTTTAATGATGTCTTAGAGGACAGCAAGATAACTAGGGCACGCATTATCTGATTTCGAATTGCATTTTAGTATGTAATTTTCTTTAACATTGAATAAATAGAAATCTTTTTGTTCTTTCAGGAGTGCATTAGAGCCTTAGGCCGAAATAAACCTCATACACCATTCAGAGCAAGTAAACTTACTCAGGTGCTAAGAGATTCATTCATAGGAGAAAACTCCCGTACCTGTATGGTAAGTATGTTCGGTTAATTTTATGTGTTTACAACTAAAAAAAAGAAACAAATCTAGGAATATAGGATATCATGTTTAGAGCTGGTCACTTGCTACTGGCAATCTGTTAGGCTTAAGTTAATCAACCTGAGAAAATAAGAAAATAGACCACTTCATTTGGTGGGAATCTTTCAGCAGAGATGTGTCCTTGCTCCCTCCTCTACTTTTTATTGGCCTTTCTTACTACTTGTTCTAATTTTCCAGCTAAGGTCCTAGGTAGAAACACTTCTAGCTTGAAAGGTGTTTTTTTAATTATTATTATTATTGTTTTAATGCTTTGCTGATGAAGCTGATAGAAGTAGAACATGCACCTTTCACAAGAAAAGATTTTGGAAAGATTTTAGGGACTTGTAGGTTTTTGTTCACTAGTGCTCACAGTGCTTCATACAGAGACATGCAATCAAAGGATCTTTTCAAATATACATTTGTTATTTTCATTAGTAACTGACGCATACCAGTGTTAGAGATCTAAACTTAGTGCATGTAGTAGAGGGCTCTTTAAACTTTCTAATCCCCTCCTACTGCATATTTCTCCCAAGGAGGAGAAATTCCTCTCAGGATGAGTACCTGTGCTCTTGTACAGTAATGTCAGTAGTAGGGTGAAACAGAAGGCTGGGATTATCTGATCTTCCTCGGTTTCTGATGCTGTGCTGCCAGCAAAAGTGTTAGTGTGTTGGATCTTAGAGGTGTTTGTCCTGGGTAGTGCCTTTTTGGCTCTTCTAAAAAGAGCAAAGATGTAAAAACTACTACTGAGAGAAGCTAGGACAATTAATTGTGCTGATCTTGCCACTCTGGCCTGATCACTGTTGTATTTTTGATGAATTCTGAAAAGGTGATATTTTCAATATATTTTGTGTAAATGGAGAAGGAAAAATTTAAGAGATTACAGATATGTGTGGAAACTTAGCTATCAAGTATTATTTACAGAAATTTCTGCATCAAAAAAAAAAATCTCTATTTAGGAAAATAATAGTGATATTAAAGATAAACATTTGTTCAGGTACAATTTTAAGCTGTGACCAAAACAGTTCTCTCCAATCAGTATTCAGTCTGCTTGAATGGAGAACAGCCTTTGAACATGCATGCGTTAAAAAAAAAATCTGATTATTGCATGCAGGATGCATTAAACTTACTTTCTTCTGAATCGCATATTTCCCTATTTCTCTTTCTGGGGAGTCTTATTTTTTCAGTTAGAGTTTTTAGTTCACATGTGATATTACTAAGGCTGATCAGATGAGGGAAATTGATTGAAATTTCCGTGAATTATTAATGTGTCAGGTATGGTTAAAAAAATTGAAGCTGAAGGTTTGACTTGATATCTCTATTCTTGACGTATTATTGTATAAGCACAACTATACACTGTAGGTGGTGTTTGTAGAAGTTGTTAAATGAAACCAGGGATTTAAAACAAAACAAAAGTTCATCTACACTTTCATCTATACAAAGTGATTTATTAACGTGTGTTTTGTTTTCTGCAGATTGCTACAATTTCTCCAGGGATGGCATCATGTGAAAACACTCTAAATACATTGAGATACGCAAATAGGTATGGAAAATATCATTTCTTACAGTTGTACTGGCTGTTGATCACTGAAGTTTGGAATACTGTTGTTCCATGATGTATAATTTTTTTATCTACTTGAATAATTTTAGGGTACTTGCATTTCATAGTAAGACTAAAACCTTACTTAAATAAGATTATTGATCCAGGCTCACATTTAATTTAATTGGTCTTTTTTTTTTTTTTTTTTTTTTCAAGCATTTCAATAGAATTGTTAGAAACTGCGTTTAAGCCAAACGTGGATATAGTGTGCAGTGCAAGTACTGTGGAAGATGCCACTGTTCTTTTTGCCCCTGCTCTGGAGGCATCGGCTCTTGTGTTAGGTGTAGTTGGTATTCACAATGATTCCCTGGAGTGCAGGCTGAGATTCCTTTCTACAGTATGTATTTTCATCCCCTTGGAATTCCATGCAGTTGCCAGGCTATTTCATATATATATCAGCTATTTTATTCTAATTCTAAACAAGATTCCACAGTTGCTGTGGCCCTTATTCTATACTTCCTAACTATTTCTGAGATAACTGGTAAAGAACTGGTTAATCCAATGGTGACACTATAATCAGTGTAGAGAAATTAGCACCTTCAGAGGCTGAGTCAGCACTGCTGAGACTCTGCTTTCTGAAAATATGAGCCTCTCTTCAATGATTATAAAAGGAGCCTTTCCCAGCTGGAGTTCTCTTTTGTTTCATGTAGATGGGGTGATCTTGTGTGTGCTGCAGTCAGACCTGCTACAGTTTTTCAGCAAGACCCAGAGACAGCAAAGAACAAAGGAGGCAAGCTAGCATCTGGGCCATTAGCAATCCTTTTTTTTTTTTTTTTTTTTTTTTTTTTTTTTTTCTTCCCTCCAGAACAGGCTACCACCTAGTGGCCTGGAATCACATTTTCTTGCCTGAAAGAAAGAAAGCCAGAACTGTTTCTCTTGGTCGTCTGGCACCCCTGGCTAATCACTAATGAGCAAAAAGGGTGATGGAAAAGCTCACCACCAAGTCCTCTTGTAATCCAAATTTGTGCCTGGATCAAGGGACTTAGTAGCAAATCTGTCTGGGTTGGATTTGTCTGTGTGATTCCTTCCTTTTGAAAATGATGCATCTAGTCTAGTTACTGCAGTCACAGCGATGAGGGAGTTCCATGTTCATCAAGACTCGTTATATCTTCCTCTCCCATATAGCATACACATTGCTGAAGTGACTTAAGAAAAAATGCAAAAAAATTAAACACCGATTTCTAGTATTTGACATAGTTGCATTGAAACTGTTTCTTTGCCTTTGTGTCAGATTTGTTTGCTGCTGCAGTGTAAATGCTGTTACAGGGTAAATGCCTTTCACCATGAAGTTGTTTCATGTTTATTGTCTAAGTTGTTTTGTAGCAATGTATCAATTTCATAATACAATTAGTTTTCAGGTACTGAACACAAGTGTATGTGCAGTGTAAGACAGTGGGAAGGATAGAATTTAAAATATTTATATATTTATTTATTTTAAAAGGAGCAGCATAATTGAATATTGAGTGTAGACCAAATTTTATTAACTGCACTAACTGAAATCTGGAATTACTCTTCTGAAAACACTGCTACTGTAGTCTCCTGTAGATTAGCAGCACTGGTTTTGCTCAGTTTTGTTAGTGATCTGCAACTATTTACAGATGGTTTAAGTAAGTTACTCTTCCTCATGTTCTGATTTAAAAATAATTTGTTATATTGTTAGACTATCAAAAAAGAATGCTAAACAAAGAGTTGTCATTTTAACTGTGTTTACAAGGACATTTTCTCTTAATTTGCTGCTGTATTTTGCTGCTGCAGAGTAAAGGAATTTGGAATTAGTCCTTCGGACATTCCCTTCTCACAGGGTAGTGGCAGTCGCTCTGATCTCTCTCCTTCCTATGAGTATGACGACTTTTCTCCTTCAATCACCAGGTCTACTTCATTCTATACATGGAATCTTATTTTTAAGTTTTCTTTTTGGCTACGTAATTTTACAGACCAACTTTTCATTAGTTCCCTTGCCTTGAGTCACACATACTTTTTGTTTTTATTTTGTTCGGCAGGTGATGGTTCTGCATGATCTGCAATCATCTTCCCACTATTTTATTCATCCTCCTTAAACATCCACACTTTGTATCCAGGCTTGCTATTCTCCATCATACATTAAAAAAATAAATAAAAATGGTGATGTCACCTTTGCACATTTAGTGAACCAAATCTGACTACTCTGTTTAAAGGATAATTAAGATATTTTCATTTTCGAAAGCATTTCAATTATAGGATGTATTCATCCTCTGAAATACTTGGTTGCATAACATTTTCTGTAGAGTTTTGGTGGGTTTGCTTATAACAGCTAATTGGGTGCTGCTGATTATTATTTTTTTTAAACACAATTGTTTGAACAGAAAAAGAAAGATGGTCAGGTTTTGGGTGTTGAATGAGCTTCTCTGTCATGCATTATTTACTGCTAAGAAGTTGAATATTTTTGCCCTCAGCATTTTAATGAATAGTGAGCTCTCAGTTTAAAAAATGCTTTTTGCTGGAAGATGGATTGTAATTCACAAGTAGCTGAAACTCAATGGTCCGTGGTTTGTTTGTTTGTTTGTTTGTTTGTCATTAACATGTTCTTGGTACAGTAAATCTGTGAAGGTGGCATCATCATCTGTATTAAGTGAATTAAATAGCATATGAACTCATAGAGCTTTATTTTTGGTGGTGGCTACTTTGCACAGGAAGTTACTAATTGGAAAATGAAATATTTTCTGATTGTAGGGTGAAGGAGCTGACAGTTGATCCTAGTGCTGCAGGAGATATCCGTCCCATTATACACCATACTCCCAATCAGATCGATGACTTGGACACGCAGTGGGGAGTGGGGAGCTCTCCTCAGAGAGATGATCTTAAACTGCTTTGTGAGCAAAACGTGAGTAGTTTACAACAATACATGTAGAGAGGAGATGATAAATACAATGGTGGAACAAATCCAGAGTAATGTTATTTTATAGCTCATAAGCAATACAATAAAGTACATACAGCATTCATCTTTACTTTCTTACTTTACAGCTCATTCCTATACAGAATTTACAAGTAAATGTTTTTTTCACGAGTGAGAGAAAACACTTCTATTTATCTTCGTCACTTATTAGGACCTTCAGTGTCTAAGCAGTGTCTGTTCTAGGCTCTTAAGGTTTTTAGTGTACGTTTTTTCCAGTATAGCTTCACCTTATATTAGGCAGTTTGACATATTCTGGGATACTTGTCCATTTTATTTAAAACACTTGTGGGTTTGAGAATTTTTTTCTATGCATTTCAAGTGAGTTTGCCTTTCTCTGCATTTAGGAATATGGGTACCCACATTCCTCTTCCCGAAATCCTGATTTTCATGGTGTGAAACCCCAGTTACTGGTCTGGGGTTGAGCCCCACCATATTCCCAAAATATCAAGTGAACAAGTGAGATGCTGGGGCAGAGAGACTTCTTCCAAAGAATATTTTTCCTTCAGTGATGATTCTCAGCTCTTGTTCTGGTTCCTTGAATGTTCATCAGGGATCAATGCTCAGTTTGTGAAAATGCTTATGAATGATTTAAAGAAAAATCTGTACTCTCATAACTTATATTTGTCAAGATTCTCTTCCTTCTCAAACATGTCTTTGTGATCTTACTTGTATTTTCTCTCATGTTAGTAACTAGCTCTAGAACATGATCTATGTGATTCCTGAAGTTTCCCACTGGACAGACAGATATCCTTTCACATGCTTTTCATTGCTCATGTGGAATTCAATTAAGCTTTACAGTGTATTTTTAGAAAGATGTCAAAGGCATGGTATAGAGAACCATACTGTCTTGCTAAAAAATTATTTACAACATACCTAGTGCTTTCCCCTCTGATTATTAATTATTTATGTCTACCAAAATCCTGTTTACCCGAATTTCTAATTCCATGCTCTGCATTCTTCTAATGTATTATTTAGAGGAATTAACTACACATTTTTTAGATTTTTCACCTTAGGTTTATTTTTTTTCCCCAAGGGATGAACTTGATTTTGATATCTTGAAATGTATTGAATCTGTTCTCCTTTTTGAAAATTGTTGCCTCTATTGTGATATGCTCAACAAAGACTATGACAGAAAACCCAGTTTTCTGTAGGTGTTAAAATCTACTAGAAATTACCATTCTTCACTTGTAACTTTCTCCTTCTACTACTTTCATTCATTCTTCTGATGTGGGATATTCTACACTCCAGTATTCACAAAGATGGCTGGCTGGGAATGTCTAATGAGTATGAATTAAACTTAACTCTGTTAACATTTTGATTTTAATTGCCCTCTCCCCCCATGTCTGGAGAATTTCATGTAGAAACATAAAATCCCTTTTTTTGTCAGGGTCTGCCTTCCACATATTTATTTTTTGTGCTCAGTGATGGGATGGAATGTGTTCAGTGTATTCCTTGTAGTCATGGCTCTTTCCAGACTAACAAGCTTACCTGTTGTTTTTAGGAAGAGGAAGTTTCTCCACAGTTGTTTACTTTCCATGAAGCTGTGTCACAAATGGTAGAAATGGAAGAGCAAGTAGTAGAAGACCACAGGGCTGTCTTCCAGGTAAGAATGGATCTACATTTTGTTTTATCCTAATCCAGGAATTTTGTTTTTTCCAATTGAAGCAAATATCCTGCATATGCTTTGTGTATATGATGCAGGGTATCATCTGGTCATTACTCTGCAGTCAGGGATTTCTCAATTGTTTTATTACACTGAATCCATTGTAGCAAACAAATAGGGGCAGATGTTTAGATCCGATAACCACTAATCTTTATCCCCATGATGAAAGAGAAGCATATTTTTCCAGCAACCTAGAAATCTAATAAGATTTTCCTTTTCTTCTCACAAGCATTCTAAATAGGTTGTGTTCATTGTAAGAAAAGTTATTTTGTTGTTAGTACTGAGATAATTTCTGATTCAGTCCTTTTCCAGCATTAGTGACTCTTTTATTTTTTTGTAGTTGCCGGAAGCTCATTCAGATTGATCTTGAAATTTTCATTTCACTGTCTAATGCATGCTAATATTCATATTTAAAAGCTGGAAGTTAATACTAATGTTTCTGTTAGCACCATTTCTGTTGATGGTTTGGTCATCTCTCAAGCTGCTGTAATACTCCCTCCAAGTATCCTTCTGTGATATTCCCATCTGAGCTACTCAGATTCAGAAGAGACCATTATTTTTCTAACTGCATGTTTGCTTCCTTTTTACCGACACACAAAGGTTTTCACTTGCTAATAGTCAGGGTCCTTGGAAGGAATATAGCCAACAAAGTACGGTGCTAGTCAACACCATGGATCCTTTTACATTCACAAAACAAATTATAATAATAAGCATGAATTACTAGTTTTCAGAGAGAAATGCGAGCTGCTTCTGTTTATAACCCAAGAGTCTTTAGGCAGGCTGTCCATTTGGCACATCTGCTGCAGGAGAACAGCAGAACATTAGACCTGTGGGGAATACACTCATCTCCTCAATGTAGGCATTGAACTTAATGGAACACTGATGTATGGTCACATAATACAGTAGGATGCTAAAAAACACATTTTCCAACAGATCTAGAGATTTAGTTATGAAACGTTAGTCCTGAAGTGAAATGTGCAGAAATGTGAAAGTCAAACGCCATATGCCATAGCAGTGTCCTCATGCCTGGGACTTCTCGATAGACAAGGTGCATTAATTTATGATGTTATTGCCTCTGTGTGTCCATCTGGCCTTCTGCTGGAGAATACTGTTCCTCACAGCAGTCACTAGAAGGAAATCTGTTCAAGCCTCAGCTCCCTTAGTTCGCAGCATGGCTTGTTAGCTTATGCTATTGGCGGAGGTGTGCTGCACCAATACAGAAGCTACAAGCTGTACCAGGCGGACGTTGTCTTCCATCAGCTTTCTTCTGGAAGCTATTGATTGTGGGATACAAAATACCCTATCCTGACACAAACATCTAAAATGAACGAATTGCGCTCTAATTGTGTCCATCTTGCTTTGATTCTGTGATGTATGAGCTTACATTAGGTGTCCTAAAAAATATACATGGGGTTTGGACTGTATTTTTTATATTACTTGAGCTACTGAGCACAGAGGGAAAGACTTAATTTTAGTGTTTCAGGCCCAGCATGCCTAGAACTGTCTGCTGCTTTCTTTTTTAAATTAAAGCATTTCTAATAAGATCAGTTCTAATCATAGCTTTGCACGGTACTGTAAGCTTTCAGCTCCTGCTTGCATTCTTTGCTGCAATACTATTTTTTTTTTTTTTAAATTCCCCCTTTTTGGTAATATTTGGAATACAAATGTGCTTAAGAGCTGGTTTAATCAACCTTTACAGTACTCAAACCTATGTGGGGAGTTAGCACAAGCAATAGAGAGCTTAAAATAGCCCTTGTTTTACACAGCTTCTCTCAAAACTGGTTTTGAGTGTGGACAGAGTTGTCTTGTCTCCTTGACTATAGTAATAAGACTGTGATCACTGTCAATGACAAACAGCCCCTATTTAAAACTGAAGACTGACTTCAGAACCATGTAAGGTTATGGTTGCTGATAGTTCTGCTGAAATTAAGAAACTGTGTAGCAAACACACAGCTTTGTTGAACTGTGCATAAGGATTCATTTTAGGATTGAAATTCGGATATTGAGGTGACTGTAGAAGTACGGTCATCCTGTGAAAAGGAGTAGGTCTTTGTTTTGCACCTTGTACTTCTGCCAAAGTATTTAGTTGTTTATTGTTTTTGTTTGTTTTTAATTTTAGGAATCTATTAGATGGCTAGAAGATGAAAAAGCACTTCTTGAGATGACAGAAGAAGTAGACTATGATGTGGATTCTTACGCTACCCAACTTGAAGCAATCCTAGAGCAAAAAATTGATATTTTGACGGAACTTAGAGGTAGGTTGCTTTCAATCACTTTTGTGGGGGTTATTAGCAATGCATAGAGTGTACTTTTATTCTGTGATCTTTTTTTCCTCTTACGCTGTCTTGTGGAAGGAATGTTTATTCTGGGAACAAGTTCACATCTGTGTTGCATTCATCCTAGTTTAAAAGAAAAGGCTCTTGTTTTACCTCCAGGAAATATGCACTTGTTCTTGCAACTTTCCCTTTCTTTTCCATCATTCCAAAATAATAAATGGAGGAAAATGAAAATACAAAGGAAGTGCACAAAAAAAAGTAATGTAATGTAATAATGAAAAAGTACCTGGAAATCCCAGTTCCTGCTCTGCTGCAATCTGTAGTGTAGCAGAGTCCACTTGTTTTTTAATCTGTGTGTTGTTAACGTAGGTTTTTTATACAGCTGCATTTCTGCATTAATTCTGCCAGCTTATTTTTGTTGAAAAACAAAGTGCAATTAATTCTTAGTACCTGTTCTGTTTGTCTTCTAAGTCAGGTTGTCGGCTTAATACCTCATAAAAGGTACTCAGAGCTTAGTACCCGAGTATCTTCATTTTTGCAAACATATTTTTTTGATCCATGTTAGAAAGATAACTCCTTAGAAGATAAAATCTTAGATTTTACTCAATCTCAGTATCTGCTGTAAGTTAGAATGAATCAAATCAGATATGGCCTGCTCAGCAAGTAATTGGCAATTACACATTCCTTTGCTTCATACAAACTAGCTGAGGGCTTCCTCTTCAGGAAGAGACAGCAGCAGTGAGAAAACACAGTTTAGGTGACTCTCTGCTCTTCTAAAGCTTGTTGGATACCTCTTCTGAAACAGTGTTCTGGAGATAAAGGTTGTCTAAAAGATCCTTGTATGTTTACAGGTAGGATGATGTCTACAGAGCTTGCAGGGGAGAGGAACTGTTAAGTCAAAGATTCTTTCTCCCAGTTACTTCTGAGTTCTGCTCGTGGCACACAATGGCTGCTGCATATTTCAGCTGTTTTTCCTGTCCTTTTGGGACTGATTTCTTTACATTGTTATTTTGGTTTCCTTCTTTGAATTCTGGAGCGTGTTACTGGGAAGTGGCTGGGAGAGGAATAGAAATATGAAGGATTGCCATGCTTCCTTTCATAGGTTTCTCCCCCCCTCTCCTGCTAGTTATGATGAAAAGTATAAATGATGTGCTTATCTACTTAGAGTGAAAAACTTCAAAAATGTAATCATAAATGCATTCATAGGAAAATAGAATTTATTCTGGTGGGTGTTAGGATGCTACTGATTATACACTGAGATAATTTTTCTTCTGCTTTTAAAGATGGTTGGGAAGCTGCTGGGAAGGAAAGGGAATTATGCTGTGTGTATCTTCCTGTGCTCTCCAAGTTAGAAGCAGAACTGAAACACAAACAGGTTACATGCAGGGAGTGCAATTGTGCAGCTTCCTGCCTAGAGACTAGGCAGGATAGCATCTAAGAAGGTACCAAATTGCTAAGCTGCTTGTTTTATATGGTGAGCACTGAATTTAAGTTTATCTGAGTCCTCTTGCCATTTGTAGCTTCAGCTGCTTTTCTGCAGGAGTGTTTTTTTTGTTTGTTTGTTACGCACTCAGGCAGGGATGTGGAACTTCAGGGCTCTTCAGGGCTCAGTTTCATGATCTGTGTTGAGAACAGGCACATCAGTACTCATTATTTCTTTTTCCTTAAAGATAAAGTGAAATCCTTCCGGGCAGCTCTACAAGAAGAGGAACAGGCCAGTAAACAGATCAACCCCAAAAGACCACGTGCCCTTTGAAATGGGCCTTTGCTGCTAAAGGAATCCACAAACCTGTACTGCTGTAGCACACATTTGTTACAAAACCCAGTGGCCGTAAGAACTCAACTACTTGAAAGTGTAAAAACATTAGAAATGTCTGTGGAGGTGTCCTGTTTCTTATTCACCTGAGTGACATTTTCGGTTTTGTGTGAAATGCTCCTATGATGTCTACAAAATGCTTCTAGACCAGACAGCACAACCATGCAGGGTTCAGATCTGTGAAGCACTTTGTTTTGAATATTTCTTTTATTCGAATTGTGAATTTTTTTTTTGTTTGGAAGTATTTACCATGTTTTTAATAATGAAGTAAAACTGTGGACATTAAAATGTCACAGTATTTCCTTTAAACTGTTCAGTTTTGTTACAAAGACCAGCTGTGCAGTTTTGTGTTTGCGTGCATGCACACCTCACTAGTGGTTGTACATAACTTCTCTTCTACATACAGCTGTGCTTACCTTTTTCCATTCTGTCATTCTGTGCCTTGATGAAGGCTACTTAACCCTAAACATCCTCTTTTTGAAGCACAGCCTTAATAAACAACATTCCTTATTTGTCAATATAAATTGCTTTTAGTGTGTGTACATTTTTAATGTGTTTTGAGACCTTTTTTTTTTTTTTGGTTAGTTCATTCATTTCACAGGATGTGCCATATCATTTGAACAGGAACTGCAAGAGCTGTTGGAGTGGACAAACAGCTGGACATTCCATCCTCCTTGTAAAAAAAAATCTGGATTTTAGATTTATTTGAACACCGTAAAGAATGGTTATATAATTCTAACATTTTTCTCTGTAAAAACAAACAAAAAAAAATCAAACAAAAAACAGAAATATAAATTAGTTGATGTATGATAAAGGGTAATGTTTAAGTACTGAGGAGAGTTGTATCTTAGAATAATGCAGATAAGCAGTATGTGGTATGATGTGATAATGCTGTCGGAAAGAAGGTACAATCTGACCTCTGTGTATGATGCATAGGATAACTGTCAAAGTTTGGGGATATAGCTGAATAAATATGTATTGGCCTTTCACATACTGTTAAAATTTGGCTTTTGATGCATGACAGACTTACATGTACATTAACTGTAGTATGCAGGTAGTTTGAGTAGCTCTGTTGCTTTAATAAAAAAAAAAAAAAAAAGTAGCTAATGCCTATTTTTCCCTTTGTATACGGTGCCAGCAGCTGAAAAGTGAGGTGAAATTGCATCATTTGAGGATTTGCACAATACCTCTACCTAGTGCTAATAGAAATCCCTGAAGTACCCGAATTCTCACAAATGGCGCCATGTATATCAGCACTTTTTAACTGGTGGCACTCAAGTTATTTTTGCAAAGTCGGTATCCAGGAAAGATTGACCTCTCATGTAAGAACTTTGTGTCAAATGAAGAGTTGTAGACCTCTCTAGGAGTTCTCCCTGTTTCCAGGAGTTTCTATCAGCAGACTTTCCCTTGGAACTGTTTAAACATTACTTTTGGCATACAGGCCTGTATGTTTGTGCCAGGCCTGAAGGAAAATAAAGGGAAGGCAATGAAAAGAGAGTTAAATGAGCCAAGAATTCCTGTAGTGTTTAATGTTTGTATCTCTCATAGGAAGGTAGGCTATGGGAAGCTATTGTCGCATCATGGTTAAATCAAAAAAATCCTCCTGTGTGTAAACATGAAAACTGAAACAACAATGTAGATTTTACATAATGTGTTTAATAAATTAAGCTATTAAATGAATTACAGATGAGAATTTACTTCTATGAAGGCTCTGTTCTGCTTTGGGAAGGGTTGAGCTTTGTAAACACATGTGAGTTGTTGCACTTTTCAAAAGGTCTCCGATTTCAAAATGAGTATTTACTTCTGGAAAAAAATATTCTGTGCAAATGTGTAGTGTAAGAAGAATTCCCCAGAGCACTGTCCTGACTTTATTTTGCAGCAGGTCTCAAAGAAACATCACACAACTTCCTGAGCATTTGGTTAAGAACATCATTCATTACAGTTAAAAAGAAAAAAAAAAATTAATTAAAAAAAGCAGCCACTTCTGTTAGTGGAGGATAGTACAGGTCATTGTATAATACCAGAGGGTTTCTTTGAAGTTGCTTTAGAGAACTCTTACTTTTACTTTGTAAAGAGCCTCTAAAGACTGGGGCATCGTATGTGGCAAACACTTGCTTCCCTACTACTCCTCCATGCAAGCCAAGAGCCACAGCCAGGCTGTGGTTTATAGCAAGTAGTAAAGATGAGAGGCAGAGAAAAGGCAGACAGATCTCAGCACCTTTTACTAAACCTTGTAAATGATGTGGCCTGTGAGTTACCAGCTGCAGGTTAAAATCATGTCTAGTGGCTGTTAAGAGACTGCCTCTGTGATAGTGTAGAACTAATCTTTACAGCAGACTCTGAGGCTGAAGTGACAATTAAAATAAGCAAGTGAATGCAGCTGGTTGTAGCACTTGAATTCTGTAGGCCATTGTAGGTCAGGCATGACTAGGACTCATGCAAGCACGTTCTGTTTCCTGTGCTGTAAAACAAAAGCTTACAAAAACCACGATGCATATATCCCGTATTTGTTCCTTCTGTGTTGGGCAGCTTAACCATTGCTCACAAATTGGTTCTGTAGGCAGGGAAGCAGCACTGGAATTGTTACAGTATAAAATAATTGAGCACTCCTTCAGGATGCCTGCAAATTCAGGCAGCGTTTCTGAATCACTGACCTTTCAACTTGCATGAAGTGAATACTACACTACTTTTTGTTAATCTGTCTCTTCTGCATTTACTGGCAAAATGCCACACATGAAACAAATGACTTATCACAGAATCATAGAATATCCCAAGTTGGACTCAATGATCCTTGTGGTCCCTTCCAACTCCTGGCTCCACACAAAACCACCCAAAAATCAGACCATGTGTCTGAGAGCATTGTCCAAACACTTCTTGAACTCCACAGCTTGGTGCCATGACCACTTCCCTGTGGAGCCTGTCCCAGTGCCCAACCACCCTCTGATATCCAGTCCTGATACCCAGTCTTATGGTAGTTAATACATAGTTGTGCCATCACTTGCATCATGCTACAGAGTTAATGGTTACTGTTTTCCTGAATTGTAAGAGAGATCAAAGTGGATTTTTCTTTTGGTGGTTGCTATGTAGAGTTAACGTGAACTTCCTTGGGAAAAAACTCTGCCTTGTCCTTAGTAACAAATACATAATCCAAACTATATTAAGACACTTCAGTAAGTCAGGACACATGAATGTATTGCTTTGAGGTTCACTGAAAGCTTTGATCTATCTTAATCCTCCTCTTGGCCTTAAATGACAAAATTTTCTGACAAAAAATAGCTGCCTGACTTCACAGTTGAACACCTGCTATAACCACCTTCTGTCTGTGTTTAAGACCACTGGCCAGTTAGTAATTTTCTGCTGATTCCAACCGGTGTCTGATGGCAGTAAGGAGGTGGTAAAGGAGATGACACTGGTAATTTTAGGTCCCTCAGTGATACTTCCAGCAACTGACACCATGCCCCTAAGATAAATGCTCATTTCTGAAAAACACTTACTGGGATTTCTTGAATGGAAGTAGGTTACTAACAGACTTGGAATGCTAGTAGCTACCAGACAAAAGGAAGAAATGGACATCCCAAATCAAAAGGAATTGTTTAAATATATTTTAAAGGAAACAAAAACCAAGTGGAATGACTACAAATCCATTTTTGTTGCTGCTAAACAGACAAGTTATACTGTAAGTATTACAAGAATATACTGAGATCAAGTTCATGACCAGAGAACGGAGATCTCAGTTACGGCAGCATCAACCTGCATGTCACCGGGTAAATCTAAACATGCTCTGTTGCGTGGAAGTCCAGCATCTCACTTCAGTCCTGAAAGAATTTAACGCTTTTAAAATACAGAGCGGCATCTTCTTGCCTCTTCATTACCTGTGATAAAATTGTAATGTTCTTAATAAGAACCAGTGTGCACTCTGTATTCTGTTGCTTTTGTGAGAAAAGCTTGTCTCATTGCAGTCACTGCCGCTTCAGTAAGGCTTAGATAAGAAAATAAAGATCTTTCACTCTTCTGGTAGAATCTATGAGAAATGGATGCCTTCTGAATTGAAGCCATGCAACAGTCTGAAAAAGGGAAATAATTCATGTTATAATTTCCACTCGTTTATACAGCCAATTAAGTCATTTCCAAGTCACGCTGGCTGGCGAAGAATATAAGAAAGTAGCACAAAAGCAGCTATTGTTGTTCAAGTACTATAAAAATTGTTAGAAAGCTTACACTACAAGTTACTATTAAGTTTGCCAATTTAGAGATACATTTCCAGTGCAGTTACTGGTGGTGTGTCATACCAGGTTAGCTGCATCTCTTTGAAAAGTAGTGACCATGTTAATCGTCATGCTACGCTTACGAGGAACAGCTAGTTTTACCTTGAATTAAATTGAATTAGGACAGGATTCTTGTTCCAACATATATTACTCACCAGAAGAGCAGAAAATAGTACTAATTACTAAAATATCTGAATTATGTTAAGGCCTAATCCTCAAGGCAGCCAGACAGGGAAGGACTGTTTAAGTCTCCAGAGAAATTATGATAACCAATCCTGTTATTAGAGCCATTTTTAGCAGAGGCACTGTCTAGTGTCTAGAACACAAATTACAGAAGTAATGATCTTTAGCTAGTTCCATCTGAGTGCTGTAAGCAGCAGCAGTTTATACAGGGTTTATGCAGAGGAAAATGGTTAGTCCTCTTCCTATGTAACCCAATGCTTATCTGTTTGACACAGGGGTATAGAAGCAGGTAGAATTTGAAGAAGCTTAATAGGGTAAAGAGAAAATATTCACCTAATGAAGTCATCTATATCCATTGAACGAGCTCGTTTTTCAGAGAAACCCGTATCTTTTAGAACCGTCTGTATTTTCTCTGCAATTTTGAAGTTTTCAGGTATTTCCTATCAATGGAAAATGGGATACAAATTATTTTTCTATTCATAGCATAGGAACAGGTTAATTTAAATACTCTTTCTTTGCTTTTACAAGAGTTCTTCTTTCAAGTGACAAAAGCTGTAGCTTTTCTTCTCTGGATTACTGTATTCTTGCATCTGAGTTTTTATATCTTAGCTCATTCACTATAAATGAATCACCAACAGTATTGCTACACAGATTTGAAGTTTTCTTACTAGATTTTGGGAAAAGGCCATCCTTGAGACGTGTACAGCCAATATACTAACAACATCCCCAGATTTCATTTTTTTTCACTGTAACTTAGTGACCCTTTTAAACTGTTCCTTAAGAAAAACAGTTCCTCCCTTCCCAAAACTCTCTTGGAAAAGCTTTAACATGTCAAGCTTTTTAATTCTGATTTTTTTATTCTTACAAATGTTAGAGTTTAGGTCAGAGTACATATAAATAAAATGTAATATATTAAAAAGGAACTTACTCTATTATGTAAGGAACAATGAATTCGGTAATTATGATCCAACAACTGTTCTACAGCACTTGACCTGAAAGAAATTCAAATCTAGAATGAAAACTGATCTTTAATTTTTTTTTTTTTTGACTTAACTGGTTGTTCATCTTTAATATAAAAATAAACGAATAACTACACAGAGTTTTCTTCTTAAACAGCTGCCTAAAAGTTTAACTTGAGAAGTTTGCGACCTTAGCATAGATTCCCCATTGTGGTTTATCCCGAATTCTGCTGGCCTGCATATAACACTGCTAGATATTTACACAAAATAATGGACTCTCAAACTTCAAAAAATTCTAATATAAGTTACTTACTTAAAGGCTGCAGAGAGCGTCTTGTTTTTCCTAACAAAGGCTATCCTTACCAGACCATCCCATTCCTGAAATTAAAGCACACAGTACTTACTGAAAGGAACATATGGCTGCTAAAAACAAGAACACTATTGGCAATTTCACAAGAATATCAAATGCAAAAACATCTTTCCAGTAGAGTACTTTCTTAACAATACAAAGAGCACACATTTTTGGACAAAGCAACACAAATGGAAGGAAAAATACTTCACACAATACTACTGAGTACCACGGTCCAGATCTTAAGTGATGAGAATGTAGACACTTCAAGAAAATCTGCTAATGCTAGGCAAGGTTGAAATGGTCTTGAAGACCACAGCATTTTAAAAATTAACTTTGAGTATATTATCCTGCAGCATCTGTCTTCTGAGACTATGCAGAGTAAAGTAAGAGTTCTCAAAAACACTCCTTTGATCACAAGTAACTTAAGTCATCAATTGGAAGAAACTCTGTGCGATAATAATAAGCACTACGAAAAGGATATTATGAGTAGCAACTCTCCAATCGATACAGATTTGGTACCTCGGTCTTGTCAGAAACAGAATCATAGGATTGGATAGAAGGGACCTTAAAGACCACACCCTCAGTAAGTTCGCAGATGACACCAAGTTAGGTGCGTGTGTTGATCTGCTTGAGGGTAGGAAAGCTCTGCAGGAGGATCTGGATAGGCTGCACCGATGGGCTGAGGTCAACTGCATGAAGTTCAACAAGGCCAAGTGCCGGGTCCTGCACCTGGGGCGCAATAACCCCAAGCAGAGCTACAGGCTGGGAGAGGAATGGTTGGAGAGCTGCCAGGCAGAGAAGGACCTGGGAGTGATGGTGGATAGTCGGCTGAATATGAGCCAGCAGTGTGCTCAGGTGGCCAAGAAGGCCAACGGCATCCTGGCTTGTATCAGAAACAGTGTGGCCAGCAGGGCTAGGGAGGTGATCGTCCCCCTGTACTCGGCTCTGGTGAGGCCGCACCTCGAGTACTGTGTTCAGTTTTGGGCCCCTCGCTACAAGAAGGACATCGAGGTGCTTGAGCGGGTGCAGAGAAGGGCGACGAAGCTGGTGAGGGGCCTGGAGAACAAGTCCTACGAGGAGCAGCTGAGGGAGCTGGGCTTGTTCAGCCTGGAGAAGAGGAGGCTCAGGGGCGACCTTATCGCTCTTTTTAGGTACCTCAAGGGAGGCTGTAGCGAGGTGGGGGTTGGCCTATTCTCCCACGTGCCTGGTGACAGGATGAGGGGGAATGGGCTTAAGTTGTGCCAGGGGAGTTTTAGGTTAGATGTTAGGAAGAACTTCTTCACTGAAAGGGTTGTGAGGCACTGGAACAGGCTGCCCAGGGAAGTGGTGGAGTCACCATCCCTGGAAGTCTTCAAAAGACGTTTAGATGTAGAGCTTAGGGAAATGGTTTAGTGGGGACTGCTAGCGTTAGGTCAGAGGTTGGACTCGATGATCTTGAGGTCTCTTCCAACCTAGAAAATTCTGTGATTCTGTAATTCCAACCCCCTGCCATGGGCAGGGACACCTCCCACCAGACCAGGCTGCCCAAAGCCCCATCCAGCCTGGCCTTGAACATCTCCAGGGACGGGACATCCACAGCTTCTCTGGGCAGCCTGTGCCAGTTCCTCACCACCCTCTGAGTGAAGAATTTTTTCCATCTATCTGATCTAAATCTACCCTCTTCTATATTAAAGCCATTTCCTGTTGTCCTATCACTCCACTCCCTGACAAAGAGTCCCTCTCCAGCTTTCCTGTAGGCGCCCTTTAGGTACTGGAAGGCCTCAATAAAGTATCCCTGGAGCCTTCTCTTCTCCAGGTTAAACAGCCCCAACTCTCTCAGCCTGTTCTCATAGGAGAGGTTCTCCAGCACTCTCAACACCCTCGTGGCCCCTCTCTGGATTTGTTCCAGTAAATCCATGTCCTTCTTGTGCTGAGGGCTCCAAAGCTGAACACAGTGCAGTCTCACAAGAGCGGAGCAGAGGGGAAGAATCCCCTCCCTCACCCTGCTGGCCATGCTGCTTTTGATGCAGCCCAGGATACAGTTGGCTTTCTGGGCTGCAAGCTCACATTGCCAGTTCATGTCAAGCTTCTTGTCAACTGACACCCCCAGGTCCTTCTCCTCAAGGCTGCTCTCAATCCATTCTCCACCCAGCCTGTATTGGTGCTTGTATTTTTAAGTATTGCAAGAAAAGTTGCACGCAACTACGTGCAGATAATGCAGTAATACAAGCCTGATCAACACAAGAGTAAATGTTGTGGTGTTTTGTAAATACCAATGGATACTTAGTTGTTTATGTTGTTTTCACTACTGACTAACAAGTCCAAAGAAGTGAAACAAAATTAAACACTATTACTAGAATATTACATTGTCATTACACTATACAACACTTACCTGAAAGTTGATAGGTGGTGGTGGGTTCTTTGGCTCTATTCTGACAACGCTGGATTCCACTTTGGGTGGAGGCCTGAAGTTGTTCTTTCCAACCTGTTAGAAGTTAGGCAGCTGCATGAATAGGCAGCGAATCCTCACGTTCTTAGAGACATTATTCTCTCTTTGATAGCTTTCTTAAGTAAAGCAGAACGACATACCTTCATCAGATGGTCCACTCGAGCTAATAACTGGGTATTAATAGAAAGTCTGCAGTATAGCTTAGTTCCTGGTTTTGCAACCAAACGAAGTGCAAATTCCCTTTGAAACATAAGTATTGCACACCTGAGAGTAACAGAAATGAGAAAATGAATTCTAAGTCTAACCAACTTTTAACTTAAAAGCTAACTGCTAGTTAGAAAATATTTTTTCCCCCCTCAGGACTTAAAGGAATGAAATTCTGTGATATGCACACACTCCCTTGATTAGGTCAGACTGAGAAACAAACAAATAATAAAAAAAAAAATACAACTTGGTAAAACTATCCAAGTTTCATTAAAACTACAATAGAGTTTTGTTCTCTATACTGCTAAATGGATCAGAGAGAGTCCAGTCTCAGAGTTTCATGCATGACAAATAATTTTGAGAAATTTCACAGCAAGCCCGCCAAATACAAGTTCTCTAACACTGTAAGATGACCAGTAACGTCACTAATGTTAATATTTCAGTGTGAGAAATGAAGAACTACTGTCATGGTGAAGAACACACAGAAGTACCTGGGCAGTTACATTTTTAAACCAGACAATAATAAATGTCTTGGCTTCAATTCTACCCTTAGCACGTACTTCCTAACATAGGAAGACATTTGAAATGTTACCATGCCCTGCTTATCCTTGGAATAACAATTATTTATAATCTGAGTGCAAACAGGTGGCATTCTTCCTTTCATCAGCTTGACTCTCACACCAAAACTAAGTTTATCCTTATGCATTAGTTGATATGTTAACTACTTGACATTAACCAATTATCAATCATTGACAGTTTTCATATTATAGAAAAAAAAATGGTGTGGCTCTGATCCACCAAAATGGTATTTAAAAAAAATGATTTGTGAACATTTGTAAAACTATTTTTTTGCCTCTTCCACCCTGCCCCCAATCTGGTAATCTAGAGCAGTGCTCTTGTACATACCTGAAAAAAGGTCTATGAAGTAACAACTTGAAAACAAATGGTGAGGAAATCTGAGAAAAAAAAATAACATCAGTAGTGTAACTTCCAGGCGCTATCATTAACAAAAAAGTTTCATCATGTTTTTTAGTGCATACCTGGTAAGGTAAATTAGCTACACATGCATCAAAGAACGGTAACTCTGTTTTCAAGACATCTCCAACCTTGATTTCAAGTTTGTTTGCCAGACACCTGGGTGAAAATATACTGTGGTTATCATCAGATAAGCACATTGCCAATGTTTTTGCCAAAGCAGCTCCACTGCTTTAAGTCATCACTACTTCAAAGGCTGATACTTACGTGCCCTGGACTCTCTTCTGAAGTTCACCCACAAGTCTAGGGTCAATTTCACAGGCAATAACCTGAAAATAAAGAAGATACTTAGAACTTAATACACAAACTCCTCCTAGCTGGGATTAAAACTACAACTGTAAAAAAAGGATCAAATAAATATTGCTATGTGATTAAGAAAGTCTTAAATACTTCTCATTATGCTACACACCTTTTTTTCTGCCCCCATAAAACATGCAAAAGTTATCACATAAACTGATAACAGCGATGTAGTTTGACAAAGCCATGCATATTTTACAAACGCAGCTAAAAAAATCATTGCTATACATGCGAATGTTAAGAAAAATACACTTTATTCTATTTTTTTAACCAGGTAGCTGAAAACGCTTCTCTATGCCAAAGGCCAAGCCATAACATACGGGAAGGTGGTGGTAGAGTCACACTTACTTTTTTTACTTTCTCTAGCATTTTTACTGTCAGGTTGCCAGTTCCAGGGCCGACTTCCAGAATGACGTCTGTACGTCGTAAGGCAGCCTAAGAACAGACAAAATAATAAATAAAAAAAAAAGTATTAAGTAAATAAATAAGAAGTGTTTTTCTGGAACTGATTTCTAGCAGCAATTCGATTATGAAATGAAAGGTGTAAGGAGCTCAATAAAAAGCTGAAATCAGCTAATAAAGAAATATGAATGTATTTATTTATTTATTTATTTATTAAGGAAACGTTGTACAAGTTAACTAGGAGCGGCACTTGACCGCGCACAGCCAAGTAAGCGAGTTATCAGCCCCCTGCCGGCTCGGCACCTCCAGCGCCCACCTTCTCGATGATGCTGTTGACGACGAGCGGGTTCTTCAGGATGTGCTGCCCGGCGCCGGTGTTGAAGAGGATCCCTGCGGAGAAGCACAGAGTCACACACACACACAGCCATAACGCCGCTCCTGCCCTGCTCTGCCCTGCCCTGCCCACCCAGGACCCCCCGCTCCGCGGCCTCCCACCCCCCACCCCGGGACCCGGCCTCACCGGGCGCCTTCCCCTCGGGGCGCTCCCTCCGCGGCCGCTTCCCGGCCCGCGCCTTGGGCATGGCGGCGGTGGGCCCGGCCCCGGCCCGGCTGCGAGCACACGTGCGTCCGCCGCGGCGCCCAGCCGGCACTACGCGAACCGTGGAGCACCGCGGCGGGGCGGGGCGGGGCGGGAGGCGGTGCCCCCGGGCAGGCACACGGCTTGTGTGACAAGCACACATCCCTGACGCGCTTGGGATAAATATGCGGGTTTGTCCGAATGGCTGGATCTATTGTGCTGCTCGGTTATTTCCTCTTTTGTATAGGATCCTCACGGGAACACGCTTTCCTCTTTTCTCTTATATATGGGAACGTCCATGTCCGTGCCCCTAGCATCACAGAGAACATCAGCCTGTTTTCCCAGCTAATTACTTGTATTTCTTAGTTAAGTAATATTTAATATATAGTGCTAGGGAAGTCAATGGCGTTGGTTACTTGGACATTGTTTTATTTGTTGTGAGTTAAAAAAACGTACGTACACACACACAGACAAAACAGAATACCCATTCCAGGTAGCTGTGGAATGGGTATTTCAGGCAGGAAAAAACAGTGAGAATAGATAGCAAGGCAAAAGAGAAAAACTGTTAACAGCGGAGAAAAGAAGCATTTTTTAATAAAGGATGTTCTGTGTCAGAGTATTATTCATTATTCAGCATTATGCTGCTATATACAGATAACTAGAACTATTCCTTCTTTCGTGAATCCTTGAGGGGCCTCCCATATTCCAGGACCTACTGTTTAACCTTTTTCACTCTCGAAGACGTGACCAAGAGGTGATTCAGGACAACGCTAGAGCCACGCGATGCTTCAACTCGCACAAACGGGCTACCACCAGTTCATCGCCACAACCCGTGCCTTGCATCTGAACAGCCCCGCGTCGCTGCGCGCCGTGCGGGTGGGTGCTCGCTGCGGCTCCCAGCGGGAGGGCTGCGGCTGTGCACAGCAGCGCCCACCGTGACGCGGCCGTTAGGCAGCCGTTAGGCAGCCGTTACGCGGCCGTTTAACGGCCGTTACCCCCTCACCCACGCCACGCCCTCACCCCCTCCCCCTCAGCGGCACGCGCATGCGCGCCGTCGAGCGAGCGGGGAGGGAGCGCCCCCCTCCCGCATGCGTCGCTGGGCGATGACGTCACCCTCGGAGCGCCCCCCCCCTTCCCCCTCCCTTCTCTCTCCCCTCCTCCCCCCTCCCCTCCGGGCTCGTGGCGCCCGCTTCGGAGCGGGCGGGGGTCGCGCGCCAGGCCCGGCCCCGCCCACCCCGGGCCTCGCCCCGCCCACCTCCGGCCTCGCCCCGCCCACCCCCGCGTGCGGCGCCGCCGCCGCCCGCCGCCAAGGGTGAGCCGCGCGCCGGGCCCGCGCTGCACGCGCTGCTGCCGCCGCCGCCATCGTCGCGGGGCTCAACGGCCGCCAACCGCCGCCTGCTGTGAGGGGGCGGCCGCGCCCCGGGTACCGCAGCGGGCCGGGCCGGGCCGGGCCGGGGCGGGGGGTGCCGGGGCCCGGCCGGGAGGCGGGGAGGGGGCGAGGCGGCCTCGGCCGCGCTGCTGGGCGCCGCGTGTGCTGCCCGCCGCCCGCCACGCCTCGCCTCGCCTCGCCTCGCCTCGCCTCAGCCGCGGCGGGTGGCTGCGCTCCGCGCTTCTCGGCCCCGCCAGGGGAGGTCCGGCAGCGAGCGGCGGGGGCTGCTGCCGAGAGGCAGAACTTGTGCGCCGTGGGGAAGGGGCGAGTGCCGTCCCGTTACGCGTGCTTTGTTGGTAAATGCGCCCGTTTTCCTCCTGCAGGTTCTCGAGGGACAGCAGGTGACAACTTAGCGGGAGCGGCTCCTTCCCAAAACCGAAGGCAGGGTGGGTGCAGGAGTGGTGAGTTGTGCCTCCTGTTTGTGTTTGCGTCCAAGTTGGCAACACGTGTGAAGCGTAGGAACGAGGCCCTAAACACAGTGCTGATGCAGCTCCAAGCTTCTGCTGCTGCAAACCTTGCCTCAACCATCAACTGTGTCTGTAACGTGCGTGCAGTGCCTTTCGGATTCATGCTTGTAATACGTGGGACCACCTCAGTCCTTACAAATAGCACGTTCCTTATGGGCTTTGACTTATTTTTACTTATTCGACTTATTTGACTTATTTTGACTTCGTTTTAACTCTAGTATCTTTCATCACTCTCCACATTTCTTCTTGCATTCCGTCATTTTAATGTTCTGCAGAAGGGCGTTTTGTACCATATATATATACATGGCCTAATAAAGGTTTTTGTTGCCCAAGCTGAACATAGAAAATTTTGAAACTGTATCATCAGACGCTAGTTCTAACCATCTTCTGAAATTGTTTTCAATTCAATATTCAGTTCAATTAACTATTTAATAATTAAAGTCTCTGCATGAAGGCAGACTGAACCTTGCATTTCCGTGTCAGTTCTTGAATACTAATTCACCATGAAGTGTTGAGATGTTTTTTTGAAAATCTACTAAAACGAGATGAGCTAGGAAGAATAGGGAATACGACTAGTCTTATGAGTTTGGTCATTGCATAAACTGACTATTAAATGTTAAAAATATTTTTCTGTTGTCTCCATGTATCTTTTTTTTTTCCTTTTTCTCTGTTATTGGTACCAAGCCCTGTGACGTGGTTTCCTCTGAGCTATATCCAAGCATATTCCTTGGAATAGTCCCACTGTTAGTTTTTATTCCTGTTATTTCTGTTGGGATTTTTGGATAGTTTCATTTGGCCAGTTTCCACTTACCATAAGAGGCCATTTTTCTTCATCTGCATATTTTATAATGTAATCTGAGATACCTCTGTAAATATTATCAGCCTTGCTTGCAGCTCTCCATTATTCCTGTGTTCCTCCTTTTTCTTTACTACTTCTTCCCTGGTCTCTTCTGCATGCTGATTTTTCTTAGACCTGGGTTTTAGTTTCAGTGTTGTACTCTTGTAAAAAATATTTACACATGCAAATTGTTACAAATAAGTTCTAGTCTTCTGTTTCTGTCAGTAACAGTGAGGAGAAGAAACACTGTAGCTCCTTCCTATATAAGCGCTGTTATTTCTCTTTATTATGTTTTCAATTGGCAAAGCATAGGCAGTCTTTCTGCCTTTTTTATTTACATAAAAAAGCTACTGTTTTTGAAAGTCTTAATAATGACTAACATTAATCTTTGTAGTGATTGTGTTCATTAGTGTAGTTGTTAATGATTCTAGAAATACCCAGAATATTCAGAATACTGGTGGTTTGTTTGTTTGTTTTTACTGCTCAGTAGAATTACTAACATCTGGCATGATTGATACAGGTACTATAATCTTAGGAAAAGAGGCTCATAGGAAAATTTATAGAATGGTGGAGAGACATTGGAATGTTTACCAGCTGTTCCTGAAATTGACCGTATCCTTACAAGCATTGCTAATGCCATGTGAATATTGCTGCAGATGCTAGCTTTTATGTTACTTGTTTTTTTTTGTTTGTTTTTTTTTTTTTTTTTAGAAGGTGTCCCGTTACTGGTTTTTATGGCTTTTCAGAATAGAAACTTTGTTTTTTTTCCATTTTCCTCAAAATAAATGTGCTGAAAAACAGTCAGTCCTAAGTTTCTTGTTGAACTTCCCAAGCTGCAGTTTGTAGCTTTAATCTATCATCTGCCATTGACCAGAAGAGTTTGCCTCTGTCTTCTTTGAAAGTACTCTTCAGGTAGTTGTTTGTTATTTGTAGGTGTCTTTTAAGTCATCACTTAGCTCTGCTTCACTGACTGAACAAGTCCTCAACATCTCTTCATAAGTCAGACCCCAATCATGTTAGTAACTCCGGGCTTTCCAATTTCTGCACTTTTTTTCTTTGAACTGGGGAAAGGGAGAGCAATGATGGCAAAACTGAAGACAGTGTGCTAGAAGCAGTCTCACATATTGCTGCATAGAAGAGAATGATAACACCCTTAGAGCTGCTTACCATGTCCCTCTTAAAGTAGCCCAGAATGTAGTTTGCATTATTTTCAGTGATAACACTATGTATTTTGTGCAATATTTTAACCAATTTCAGAGGATCGTAACTGGATCAGTTCTTACACCTCATCATGGTGGAAAAGAATTTATGGAATTAACAAAAAAATAACAAGTGTACAGAATTAATTATTGGGATATGAATGAATACTGCGTTGTTTAAAGCTCAAAAAAATGAAGCTTGTAGGCATTTACAAATGAAATCTTTGGTTTGTTCCCTTGCAGATACGTAGTTATTCTTTTTTTTGTTTGTTTTCATAATTGGTGAGTGATTCTAAAATTCAGATGTGTGTCAGTGTCATGGGAAAAGTACCTGTATACCTTGTAGTCTCTATTAAGAGGACTGACTGATAATGGAAAACATGATGGCAGAACATTCAAGATACTAGGACTGTATGTGTGTTTTCTTACAAAGAGAAAGAGTGGAGGGTAGAACAGCAAAAGTGGATCCTGGGTTTTTGCAATGGAAAGGATATGTAGGAGTTAGTGAGTGGGAACAGAAGTGCTGAGCACTGGAAGCTAAGAATGAGAAGACAGCATTGGTTTTCCCAGTGTCTCAAGAACACCGCTGGCTCATTGTGCTGAGGGGTTGCATTTGATGTGTTATATATTTTCTAGGTGTAAGCAAAGTTTTTTATTTCAATGTAAGCCGGGGAATATGCTGCTCTCTCAGGTCTGTGCATGCGCAGTATGGTTGTCGAGAATAGGTTTCCTTCTTGTATGTGGTTAGGCTCACTTCCTTCATACAAGCAGAAACTCTAATATGGCAATAAACCCATGCTTTGATTTGCAATTGTAAGATGTTCAATACCCTCAGCTGAAGGGATTTCTTTTCTTTTTATCCCCATGTGCTTCCTGCTTTATTGTGATAGCAATGGGTATGAACCACAGAAAAGCAGCAGAAAGCAACAAGTGCTGCTGCAGTTGCTCACTGCTTATTTTGAAAACAAGCTCTGAGATTAGATGTAGATGTCAGAAATGCTAAGCTTTACCCAGTGATCAAGCTTGGAAATTCTATCTTCTACTACTCAAAAGTGCAGCCCCTGTCTGTCTTCTAAGAAAGTGGTGTTTGTAATGTAGATAGACTCCACCAATGTTTCTATACATCTGGCATGGCTGTGAAGGTACCCAAAAGATAACAGGTATTTAATACTTGCCTCATGTGTTTCACCTTTAGCATGTCTTGTAGAACTTGTTTAACAATGAATTGGGTACTGGAAGTACTCAGCAGACTGTGGAGAAAATCCTTGTTCCTGTGGTGTAACTCATCTGTGATGTAACCCATGTCCCTTGTTTTTTGCTGTGCAACAGAAAAGACTTTTGCACCTCCTGTTTTAAAAGTGGTCTGACCTGGAACAGCCCTGCTTCAGCTTTTATGTAATTCCTAAAGTTGTGGTTTGGTGGGGCTTTTGTCATCCTAATGCAATCCAGCTGTGTTCCACTGTTAATTCAATCTCTGATTTAATGTATTTGTTCTATTTATCTAATGAAAATGTTTGAAATAATATATATATTTTTTAAATAGGTACCTTTATATTATGTACTTAAGCTCGTGGATGGTTGGAGGGAGTATAAATTTTTCTGTCTTGTGTTTTTATGGTATGCAAAGCTTTAACTGTCAGCTAAGCACCAGACCTGGCTGGGTCCTGTCTGCAGGAGCTGATAGCACAAAAGCATCTCTGCACTGACAGCAGTAAAAGTTTGTGTTCTGGGAGGATCCACTAACACCTGAGATAGGAGCTGATGTGCTAATTGGGTTGATCATATTTACAGAGTGCATGCAGGAGATAGGATTTCTCTTGAAAATAAAGTTGTTTTTGGGAAAGGAATATCAGGAGAGACCTTTGAATCAGAATTCAAATTTCCTGTTAAAACCAGAGCCTGTAATGGCTTGATGCCATTGCTGGAAGTGCTGTGTTCTTCCAACCTCCCATAGCCCCTTCGGGTGTCTGCTGAACAGTGTGCTCAGGTGACTTGACACGCTAACCTTGCAAAACACACAAAAAAAATGGAAAAACAACTTTTGGTTCTCTGGATTGAATAGTGAGTTCAGCTGGCTTACCAAAAGTGAGGTTGAGAGATGGTGAAAAGAAGGGAGTGGAAAGACAAAATCAAGAGGAAAGGGAGCTGGGAGGGTGTGGTGGAAAGGGAAGTATATGTCTCCCTTTTGGGGCTGATATTTTAAATTGGCTCTGTTTTAATATATGTTTGTTTGAAGTATTTCTTTATGAAGCAGAAATAATAATAATAGAAATAAAAAGATTGGTATACCCAGGATTTTTTTTCCTTTTAGGAATTGCTTGTAGTTGAAAGTTCACTAGCTTAAAGGAATGCTGAAGTCATCTTGAAGGCATGCTTTTTTTTTCCTGTATCTGAATCTGGTAATTGATTTAACTTTTTTAAAATTTAAATGAAAAGTACTTTTCTAGTGTTAAGATTGGTATTAGCAACATGTCCTTTTCTCATAAAAATCAAAGTTTTCCATTTCACTGAAAAGGGGCATCCCTAAACAAGGGTACTCATTCATTCTTAGAGTACTGTTAAGCATCTTAATATAGATCATGGATCTCCTAATAGCTGTCAATGTTTCTTTATTAAAACTGCAGTTGGATGAACACTTCCAGCTGCCACAAACCAGTACTACTGAAGAAGCACCTTCTTGCAGTTCTGCCTGCTCTTTTATGCCCAGCACCCTTAGTTGCCTGGTAGTGTGGTGTGGAAACGACGGGGGAACTTGATGCAAATAAAAATTTATGCATTTTCCCCACCCTCCTCCAGCATCCAGCATTTAAGGGGTGCAGGGGTAAGCACAGGGTGGTACTCTTTACTTTAGTGATCATAACTTTTTCTATAGGCATAACTTATTTGTAATTAGCTTAAGCTGCGAAGCTTAATTTTATCTTCTATTTCGCTTATGACAGCCTCATTAAATGTTGTCTGAGGGATATCGTCTACATGGGGTCAGAAAACAACATTGTAAATTTGTGGAAGAACTGAGGGCTGTTAAATTCAAATGGCCTGCTTCTAGGAAGTCCTTGAACCACAGTCTTCTGGAGGATGGGAGAGTTTTTCAGAAATATTACTGAAAGCTTGTCATATTCCAGTGTTCTCACTTGGGTATCCAGTATGGTCTTTGTCAGAGATAGAATAATGGGTTAAATTATTTTTCGTTCTGACCTGCTAAGGTTGTTCTAGGAGTGAGCCCCATTTTTTTTTTTTTTTTAAGTGAAAATGCAGACTTCTTGAATAATGAAAAGCATTATCAAAAAAGAAACTTTGCAAATACTTTGATTTTTTTTTTTAACATCTTTAGATCTGTCAGGTAATTATTTTGAAATCAGAAAAAGAAAAACGTCCTTGTAGGTTTTTGTTTGTATTACACTAACTTCAATAAGCAAGTTACCTAATGACAGCTGTTCTTGATGAATTATATGAAGCTTTATTAACAGCACTGTTCCCTGGGGAAAGGACAAAAAAAAAACTCCTTTTATGCATTCAATTCACATGTAGCTGAGAAACAGTTTTGTTTATCAAACATTATGTTAGTTTTTTAGTGAAAAATCAGTTGTTACGTAAAAGTTCATTAATGATTTTTTCCATGTACTTGCAATGGATGTTTACAGCAAGTATCTGGATATATGCCACAGAATTGCTGTTGACACGTGCAGTTTTCCTGTGCAGTTTTCCCTGTTCTTCTTTGAAGAACATGGTTCAGCAAAAGGCTTAAAATAAAGTTATTTGGAATTTAAGAAATTATGTAACATTTTGCTTAGGCATGTACACACTGCAAGCCTGTTAACTTTCAGAAATTGTCTTTTTGGCTTTCACCTCACAATTAAAACTAATGTTTAGCAATTTTTTTTAGTTGATTAGGTGCTCCAAAATTATACTTTATCAGGTTCTGTTTGCTGGTGTAAGATGAGAATGTATTTCTTTTGGAAAGCAAATAGTTTGACTTTTAAATGGAAATAAATGAAATCACTTAAAATATTAATAATAGTTTTGATCTTGTAGGAATTGAGATATGTTTTTGTCTTTTGTGCAAATTCTACATCTACTTCTTTGGACGTTTTACCCCCATTTACTTATTTTCCTCCATTCTTTTCCCTCACTACCTTTCTTTTAGGTTCTCTGAAATTCTGTTAGCTATGATAGACATACTTTAGCACTGTAGTGTTTATACCAGAAAAATCTGAATGTTATCTTTTACTGCAGCTTTGCTTGTGTGTCTGTTTTAATCAAGTTCTTTGTGCTGTGCGATATAAAGTTCCTATTGTGATCCATGTGAGTTAACCCAGTGTTTTTATGTGCTGTCATTGTCTTGCTGCTTCCTGGTTAATTTTGGCTGTGCAGTGATGCAGGCAGACAGCATAGGGTACTCAAGATACCAAAATACTCCCTGAAAGGGAGAAAAATAAATGATACAGCACCTAAATATGTTGTCTTACTGTCATGCCTACAAGATCATTTACAGGTTTATCATTTCTTGATTACTTTTGATGGAAAAATGTACCTAGCAGGACTTTTAGTATAATACCCAAGTCTTACCTTGACTTTGTTTCTTGGTTCTGTGCAAACCAGTCCTGGCTCGATTTTACAGTGTGCATCAGGGTCTTGGTTCCATGGAAATTGATGGCCTTCTAAGAAGAAAGCTTAGAATTTGAATGTGTAAAGTTATGTGAAGGTCTCATAATCTTAGGAAACCTTTAGAGAATCTGTGAGCTGATAAAGGCTTAAATGGTAAGAGTAATTAAGAAGAAACAGGTAAATTGTTTTTGTATGGCAGTAAAAGCAGAGACATAAAAAGATGGATCACATGGCAAGTATAAAACAGAAGATTCCTTGCTTCTTTTCAATTACTGTTGTAAAGAGATGATTTAGTGGTTAGTATTGAAAGTATGCAAAGGTTTGTTCTTCAATCCTAAAACCTTTAAATTTGTCTTTTTATCATTAAGGAAGATTGGAGACATACATATATTGTGAATTCTTAGATTTTTTTTTCCATTTAATTGTGCAGGAATGTTTCTGGGATAACAAATCTTTAATCTTGTTTTTTGTTTTGGTGTTGGGGTGCTTTCTGTTTTTTCAAAAGAAAATTTTACACCTGCATCAAAATAAGGTTTGATTTCTCTGGCGTTCTTACTAACACTGTAACAATTTGCTGCTTTTTTTTTTTTGTTTTGGTGAAATTGGACTTAAACTTTTTTCAATTTTGAACAAAAACAGATTTTCATACCTGTTTGTAGTGGAGAAATAAACTGTGCTTGCTTCTTTATTTGGAAAACTTAAGTATAGAAATACTTTAACATGTTTTTGTGTTACAATAAGGTTACATAGGTTATAAATGGAGGTTTTTGTAGACAGAAAACCAGTTCTGTTAATTGTCAGATTTTGTAGTAGTTTTTGTGTATGTTTCTCTTCAATTTGTTCTAATTCTTCTCCTACAGTCATTCTCTTCTCTGTGCTATTTGGAGGGCAATTTTCTGGTTTGTCTTTATAGATTGTAAGAATGTATTTGTATTGGAAGTTAGGCAATTGGCACTCTCAATTCATCTGATCATAATCTGATGCTAAACAGATAATAAAGAAATACAAATACGTTGAGGAAAATTCAGTTTCTTTGAGAACTCTAATTGAATAGGATTCCACAATTCAGCCTTTTTAAAGTAGATATAAAATGTCTATATGTATTTGAATGATGAAATTTAACTGTTGGAAATGGATCTGTTTTTCTTTTGAGGAAAAACTATTTTGGAAATGAAGTGTTAATACCGCATCTTTTCCCGTTTCAGTTAACCCCATGGTGGTGCTTGCTTGGAGCTGAAGTTTATCGTGACTTGCAATTTTGCTCTGTCTGCTGTGCTTCACAGGAGAGGTAACCAGTTTAAAATCAAAATATTTTCCCTAATTCCTCAAATTTAGTAAATATACTTGTAGTGATAGACTTCAGGTTTGTGGAGGATTTTCTGAAAGCAGAATAGTTTAATCACTTCTATACCTTGATACTGCATGTGAGTGGGTGTGATGTTACCATACACAGTGTAGTCTAGTGAAAAGTTAGTGCCGTTTGTTTAGATAAAACACATGGCAATTACTTGTCTCTATTTGCTGTCTTCTTTTAAGTGGTTTTCTTTCTTTTTTAAATGTTCTCAGATTTTCATGGATCTCAACAGTGCAAGCACTATTGTTTTGCAAGTCTTGACACAAGCTACTAGTCAAGATACTGCAGTACTGAAACCAGCTGAGGAACAACTGAAGCAGTGGGAGACGCAACCAGGTTTTTATTCAGTCTTATTGGTAAGTTACACTGCAACAGTGTTATTACTTACATTGTGAGTAAATTTGAATGTGACTTTTTTTTAGAATGCGGTTGAACAGTGATGTCTAGAGGGAGGCTCTTAGTTGTCATGGCCCAGCTGCTGGTATCTGTACACTATGCCATGCGAAGCATTGCTCTCACTGTCTCAAAGCAGATTCTTTTCCCAGTTTTTTACAAAAAGGAGGAAGTCTGTCTTTTAGCATCATGAATGATTGGGCCTTTAGTGCTAAACCTGTTTTTGTCCGCTTGTGAACTGCAGATAACAGAAGACGATTGCCAAAGAAATTGCCTGTACCACCCCAGGGGGTGGTGACAGTTGTATATGGTGAGGAAATATACCTTTTTCTATAATTCATAATACACCCCAGGAGGTGGTGTATTGTGATGGTTTTTGTAGAAGAAACATTCCCCATGCTTTTCAGTGTACTGAGTTTAATTCTCATGTTAGATTAGTTTCCTTCTCAGCAGAGAGGGACTTCCAGGGAGATTACCTGACTGGCTGGTAGTAAGGTTCCCAGGAGGATGAAAACTTGTGAAGGTTCCACTGCTGTTGATGAAACAGATGCATTAGCATGTTGCAAGGTGATGGAAACATACTCTAAGGAGACCAAACAGTTTCAGAGAAGATGCTCAGAATTTAAGTGTTGTTCTTGTATTCCTTTGCGTATGTGTTTATATTAACTATACAGTCTTAAAAAAAAACATGCAGATAAACTGCTTTTTCTACAAACATCTGCCTTCAGTGGACCCAATGACAGAGTTGTATGGTGACGTTCTGTTTTCTGCAGACCCCCTTGTTTGAAAAGTTGAAACAAGTCAGGATTTAGGAAGAGAGATTGAGCTGCCAAATTCAGTTTTACCTGCTGCTTAGTGTTTCTGTAGTGACATTCTTGAAAGAAAACAGCAGAAATAGCCTCTGACTCAGAATTGTTTTCTGAGCATTACTGCCTTAGAGCTCAGGTGGTGGACATGATGAGCACTCACAGCTGTAATTGAAGTTAGTGGGAGTTTTAGATATAATGGCTAAAAACTGTTGTGGTTTAATCCGGCCAGCAGCTAAACACCACACAGCTGTTCGCTCACCCTTCCCCCTCCCTCTCTGGGATGGGGGAGAGAAATGGAAAGAGAAGCCCGTGAGTTGAGATAAAAACAGTTTAATAAGACAGGAAAATAATAATAACAATAATAATGATGATGATGATGATAATAGTACTACTACTAATAATATGTACAAACAAGTGATGCACAATACAATTGCTCACCACCCGCTGACCGATGCCCAGCCTAACCCCGAGCAGTCCGGCCCCCTCCCCCCGGCTAGCCACCCCTATATATTGTTTAGCATGACGTCAGATGGTATGGAATACCCCTTTGGCTAGTTTGGGTCACCTGTCCTGGGTCTGTCCCCTCCCAGCTCTTGCTGCACCCCCAGCCTGCCCGTCGGCAGGACAGAGTAAGAAGCTGAGATGTCCTTGGCTTAGTATAAGCACTGCTCTGCAACAATTAAAACATCGGGGTGTTATCAGCACTCTTCTCATCCTAAGCCAAAACACAGCATTCCACCAGCTACTAGGAAGAAAATTAATTCTGTTCTAACTGAAACCAGGACAAAAACTGAGGCATTTAATAGAATTAACAGGATTCGATCATTTTAATGTGATGAAGTAGACCTGTTTGGGGACACATGAGCCTTTCGTCAAGTAAAAAAAAAAAAAAAAAAAAAAAAAAAACAGTAATCTTCCAAACCAAATGTAAGTGGAGAATCTCTACTTTGTTTAACTTGATTATGGGAATTCAACTGTCTAAAGGAGAAGGTAGCTGGTACCTTCTTAGTGGAGCTGAAAATGAGGTCTTGAGGGGCGAAGCAGGTGGCTGTAAGTGGAGAGTGGGTAAGACAGCTAATCCCTATGGGACAGAGGAGTAATGTAAGTACTTAATGTCAGATATCTCTTACGGGGTGATCAAGACAGAAAACCATAATTCACAGTGAAACATATCTGTGAATCTATAGCCTTTTATACACAGTGGAGATGTTAATATATATTTCTATGCTTTTTTTGAAGGTGCTAATGTACCTCTCTTGAAGAACAAAGATGAAAAGTCAGAATGCTTGTTTGTTTTGAAAAGCAACCTTTGTCCTTTACCAGTTGTATGAGTTTGTGGTGTCTTGTAGCTGTAATGCTGTAACAGAAATTACAACCTTTTTGTTATTTTTCTAAAGGTTGCTAGTTTTGAACTGATACCTTTGTTAGCATGTAAGTGTTTGCTTTGTAGTGATTGGGGTTTGTGGCTTTTTTGGTGTGTTGCTTGATGATCTTAGGTTTCTATAGTCCTCAGCTCTTTGAAGAGTGTATTTTTAACTTCATCAAACCTGGCACCCAATTGTAGCAGGATCTTCTGACCTGAAACCTTGTGTTTTAGTAGAGTTCTGAAGCTACCTAATTTAAGTGCACTATAAAATAAGACCACTGAGCTCATGCCTGTTTATTCCCCAAAGAAGAGAGTAATGTCTCACACCCTCAAAATGAAACCATCTAGTGTAGTCGCCCTTTTTTTAAGGGGATGATGGACACAGCTGTAAAACAGTAGGAGAGCTGCTATCCAGGGTAGTACCTGTATTAAGTTTCAGTAACCATCATTTATTTCAGCTTTTCCCAATTGGTTAATTTTACAGTGGCATATAAATATAATACCCGAATGTGTTCGCATGCATTTGTGCATATATGTATGTATTGTGTGTGTGTGAATATATGTATATATAAGTATATACACAGATACCTATATATCTAGCAGCAGAAGCTAATTTTCAAGAATAAGCGTAGGCAAGTTTGAGAGTTGCTCTCCTACCAGGTCACTGTTTTTCTGTCTACCATAGTGGTAGTGAGGAAGGTTCTTGGCATGGGTCAAGATAATGAAGAAATTTCTTGAAAGATTTTAGAAATCTGCATGATACAGAATACTTTTTTACTGCAGCCAGAATCCATCTGTTTTGTTAAAAAAAAATAAAAAATAAAATAATAATAATAACTGGTTGATGCTAGTAGTTATTGCTATTATGTTCCCTGCTCAGCCAGACAAAATTAGAATTATTCTTACACTATACAGCGGGCTTAATTTCTTATAAATTCTTAGACCTAGTGCTAAGCATTTCTGTAATCTTTTGAAAATAGTTTTTAACACATTATTTCACTTGCCTGTCAAGTGCTGACTATGCATTTTGCTTATATACAACCGAATATACAGAGGTATGTGTATTTATACATACGCCAGTGCATATGTTTATACAACTTCTATCCTGTGAGTGTCATGCTGAATAACTTTTAACTTATTTTTTTAAACAGAACATCTTCACAAATCATACCCTGGATGTGAATGTCAGATGGTTAGCTGTGCTGTACTTTAAAAACGGAATTGATCGCTATTGGAGACGAGTTGCACCACAGTAAGTCCTAGTTTTCCTGCACTTAACCTACAATAGGTTTTGTTCTTACCCAACTGGAAAACAGTATATTTCTTGGCTGATAGCAGCTTCATTGGAATTTATGGTGAAATTGATAGAACACTTCTATATTAGGGATCATTAATGTATCAGTCTGTTTTCATATTTCTTCTTACAATTTTGTTTATATTTTACTCTCATAAACTGAGTTACAAGTTTTATTTCATAGATGCCAGATTTTGAAGTTATATAAGTTTTATAAAGCTATGACCTAGATTATTAGATGTGACAGGTAGGAGGTTTCTTGGAGAGGTTATTTGAGACACATTAATTCAGAATTCTTATTGAACATATAGAATCATAGAATGGTTTAGGTTCCAACTACCTTGCCTTAGGCAGGGACACTTTCCACTAGAACAGGTTGCCCAGAGCCCCATCCAGCCTGGTCTTGAACACTTTCAGGGATGAGGCATCCCCAGCTCCTCTGGGCAACCTGTTCCAGTGCCTCACCACACACTGAGTAAAGAAGTTTTTCCCGATGTCTAATCTAAATCTACCCTTTTTTAGTTTGATCCCATTTCCCCTTGTTCTCTTTTATGTGAGAAAGAGGCAGTAGCTGTCATGATAGAAAGTTCTGGTCCTCTTTTTTCTTGTTCTGATAATGCATGATAAAAAGTTCTCCAAAGAAACTAAAAATCCAGCCAGTATTCTTGAGCATTTACTTAAAAGTTAGGAGTGGCATTATAATCTAACTATAGAGCTATATACTTGTCATTGCTCTCCGTGGGGTTATTTTCTTTTTCCTTTAAAGGTAGATATAATTTTAAAAGGGTTTCAATTTTCTTTATTTTTTTGGGAGCTATGACAGACCTGGAAGTGTTAAGTCTGGCTTTTAGATGCTAATGATATTGATAGGTGGAACATCAGTGTCAGGTTGTGTAGGGTGTAAACAGGAATTTCAGGTCTGGTTTTTATGGAATGTAACTGTAAACTAAGAAGAAAAACTAAAACTCAAAGTATGGCATGGTTTCCATTATGTTGTGTGAGGTAGTTTAGTGTAATTTGCTTTGCACTGTAAGCTTTTTTGAAGATCCACCAAGCTTATGTGGCAGTATGAGGGAAAAGTGGTGAAATTCTTTACCTACAGGACATTTCAAATAATGTGGTATTCTATTATTACATGAAGCACTGGAATTTTTGTATAGGTGGAGTAGTATATGATTGAAAAACATATGCAAGCAGATTCTCTTTTTCGAGAGGAAAATACTGTCTTTGGCATGGTTAAAGTTACAAGATAATGCTGTTTACATTACTGCACCTTACTTAACAAGTATTAGTCAAACCAGTTAAAATACATTGTTCCAATGTGTTACCTTTTTTAAGATAGATATTAGTAGCACTGGCCTAGAAGCCAATGATTAATTTCCTGCAGAAGTAATGACTGCCATCTTTTTGTTTGAGGTAAAAAATGAGTAACAGTCTTTCAATATACTTTTACTGTTGCAAATTTAATTTAAAAAAAAAAAAAAATTAATCATTAGTTACTATTAAAGATTGAATGGAGTAAATCCACGTTAGATTTTCACACTGCCCATTTCTAACTCTATTCTAACTGTCTTTCTCAATTTCTTGTATGGGACATGTTGCCAGTATTTTGTGCTCACACAGATCAGTTTTCTTTTTGTTGAATATGTTGCAATCATTTTGAGAAATACTGTTCTTGGTGGCAATTTCTCAGTCAATTGTTCTTTGCAGTTGTGTTTTGGATACCGTGACTTTCGGAAGTTACATTCAACAGGTTGCTTTTTTTTTTTTTTTTTTGTCCTTGCATAATTCTCATCTTTCAGCTCATCTCTCATAGCAGCAGCTCTCACTTGTCCATACATGGTAGTATGTTCAAGCTTGCTCTGATCTTCCTAGGCTGTTTGGTTGAAAACATTGTACTATTGACACTACTGCAGTTTGCCAAATTTGATGGTGCGTAGATTGAAGAACTGTCAGAACTAAAAGAGTTCTTGTGGATAAATGACCTCTTCATGTAGCTTTAGTAAAACAGCTAAAGAAGGATTCTTTTAAGACTGCTAGTCTTGAATATTTATATACTTGTGGGAAATCTTGAATCTGTAAAAACTTTCACAACAAATTAAATGCCTCTGTTGTACAAGTGTGTTGAAGTTAGTTTTCTCTCAGTCTAGCAGGACTAGTTTTACCCTACTTCTGTGCGTTTGTGGTTTCACAACTGCTACTACTACAAGGCAGGAAAATATGTAATAAGTTGAGATCATGAATTCTTTGGAGAGTACAGTGGTTGAGTGTTTCATTATAATAAAATACATAGTTACAGAAGGGTGAATACAAACTATTTTTTAAAAAGAAATCGAACCTTCTGAAATATTTTGCTTTTTGCACACATGCACCACTGCTATCTATCCTACTCATGCTACTCATTCTCTACCCGCCTTAGACTAAAATCAGCATTTTTGGGTGAGTATATTTAGAGATGGGCATTAGAGATGGGCATTCTTTCTCTTGTTCTTCTCAGGCAGTCTCTGCAGGTTGCTACAGGAGGGAGGCTAGTATTGTAATGGCCTGTTTTCAGGCACAATTTGGTCTGTCTTCTGGAAGTGTTACCAGCTTCCTCATCTTACAATTTTTGCACACTTTTGGCTTCTTTAGAAAAGACTTCTTTAATCTGAATGGTATTAAGATATCATTTTCCTGGACACACTTCTGATTTCACAGAGAATTTCTATTTCTGTCTTTTGTGGACTTAATTCTTTGATTTGATTACTTTGGCAGCAACTTGCATAATATTTTTGTTTTAACACTAATAAGTATCTTCAGATTCATATTTCCGGTTTATGAACTAGTTGGAAGAAGATCAAAAACTTTGAAACTGCAAACTGTGGAAGAGTACAACATAGAGTTTAAAATTGTTCTGCCAAAGATCTTAATTTTTTGTTTGTGATTCAGCGCTGAGGAGAAACAATTTTTTGAATAACATGCATGCTTCCTAATTTCTGGTTTGCCTACAACTTCACTATGGAGTTGTGGGTTTTTCTTGCAGTATAATAAAGGAGGATAAAGATACGGTTTTCAACCGTTAAGTTTCAACTAACACTGCAGTGGGTGAATATGTAGCTGGGGCTTCAGTGTCCAGCAGATGTCACTGTTGGATTAGCTATATGGTAAATTCTTCTATCCTCCTGTAGCGGCTAGAGACTACTTGACTCGTATAAATCACATAAAAATGCACTATACCACTTGAATCCTAATTAGTTTCTTAAATTCTTGTACTTACTATTTGCTGACTTTGCTTGTCAGCATATAAGCTTTTTGTCAGCAACATAAGCTTTTGTATTTGAGGAGTTCATCCTTATGAGTCCTTTTTCTTTTTTCTTTCAAATTACTTCTGAAAATAAGGCTTATTATGCAGTTAGTATGTAGAAAGTGTGGGTTAGTATCACAGACTGGCAACTGAGATCAGACAACAGGAAGTGGTAGTGTTGGTGTGTTTAATCTCTGTTTCTAGCTACTAGACTTCATTTGAGATGTGATAATTGAATGCATGCATCTAAATCACAGCGATATGAGGTAAAAAATTCCTAAATAACCTTGACTGAGGTATGCAAGAAACAGATTTCTAGGTATCATCAGTAAATAAAAGAGCATTTCTTTTTCCTTGTTATATAATCAAATACCACCAAGGAATTTTGGAAAGCATTTTTTCCTGTCCAGAAATTAAAAGGAGTTATGTGGCTCATAAGAAGTCTGGAGCAGTAGGGGAGTGATACGATATTTTGTAACCTGAATTCATAAAGAAGCATAAAGATAATTTAAAGCTTTACTTGAGTGAAAATTGACCTTTATGGCTTACAGTTTGTCCTTACTTCTTTTCCTTGCATTTTGTAGAATCGTAGAATCACAGAATGGTTTGGGTTAGAAGGGACCTTAAAGACCATCTAGTTCCAACACCCCTGCCATGGGCAGGGACACCTTTCACCAGATCAGATTGCCCAGGACCCCATCCAGTCTGGCCTTGAGCCCTTTCAGGGATGGGGCACCCACAGATTCTCTGGGCAACTTGTGCCAGCGCTTCACTGTGCTCACAGTACAAAGAATTTCTTCCCAATATATGATCTAAATCTACCCTATTCAAGTTTAGAGCTGTTCCTGCTTGCTCTATCACTACACGCCCTTGTAAGAAGTACATCTTCAGCTTTCCTGTAGGCCCCCTTTAGGTACTGGAAGGCTGCTGTAAGGTGTCCCTGGAGCCTTCTCTTCTCCAGGCTGAACACCCCCAACTCCTTCAGCATGTCCTTACAGGACTGGTACTCTAGCCCTTTGATCATTTTTGTGGCCTTCCTCTGGACTTGCTCCAACAGCTCCAAGTCCTCATGTTTGGGGCCCCTGAGTTGAATACAGCACTCCAGATGGGGTCTCTCAAGAGCAGAGCAGAGGGGGAGAATCACCTCCCTTATCCTGCTAGCCACAGTTTTTATGCAGCCCAGAAAGCCAACTTTGTCCTGGGCTGTAAGCATACATTGTTAGCTCATGTTTAGGTTCTCTTTAACCAAAACCCCCAGGTCGTTTCCCTGAGGGCTGCTCTCAATCCATTATCTGTTTAGCCCATGCTTATGATTGCCCTGACAGAATTGTAGGATTTTGCACTTGGCCTTGTTGTTGCGTGATGTTGCTGCAGGCAAGCCTTGAACTGCATGAAGATCATATGGGCCCACCTCTCAAGCCTTAGCATGCTTTTGAGGCGGGTCACCTCCTTTTCAATCAGCTCCTTATTTACCAAGTGCCTTAGCATAGTTTGTGGGAGGATGTGCTTCCTAATGTTGCCTGGCACGGTGGTGAGATTGATGAGCCTGTAGTCCTCCAGGTGCAAGACTTCGTACTCGGTGTTGTTGAACTGCACAAGGTTCACATGGGCCCACTTTTCAAACCTGTCAAGGTTCCTTGGTATGGCATCTGTTTCTGCCATCAGATCAACTGCACCACACAGTGTGGTGCCGTTGTCAAACTTGGTGACGGTGCACTCAATCCCGATCAAGTCAATGTTCCTGACAAAGATGTTAAATAAAACCACTCCCAGTACTGACCCCTGCGGAACACCACTTATCACTTCAGTTGTCTTCACCTGGACAGTGAACCATTCACTACAACTTTTTGAATGCAGCCACCCTTTTTGAATCCAGCACACCAATTCCTTATTGGAGTGGTTCCTCTGCCAAATCCAATTTGGAGACAAGGATGTCATGTGGGACAGTGTCAAATGCGTTGCACAAGTCCAGGCAGAGCATGTCAGTTGCTCTTCCCCTGTCTACCAAAGCTATAACTGCCACGACTTGTTAAACATGATTGAGAGTGGCTTAGAAACTTCATCCACCAGTTCCTTTAGGTCCGTTGGTTACATCTCATCAGGTGCCATGGACTTGTGCTCCTCATTCTCCCTGCCCCTTCCTTTGCCTTCTGCAACTTGGGTGGTGTGCCTAGAGCACTTCCTGGTGCAGATTGAGGCAAAAAAGTCATGGAGTACCTCAGCCTGCTGCATTTCACGTGTAACCAGGTCTCCCATTTCCTTCTTGAGGAAGTTTTCCCTAATCTTCCTTTTATCAGGGATGTACTTGTAGAAGTTCTTGTTGTTCTTGACATCCCTGGCCATATTCAATTCTACCTGGGCTTAAGCTGTCCTAATCTGACCCCTGGCTGCTCAGACAGTGTCTCTGTGTT
This sequence comes from Aythya ferina, assembly GCF_964211825.1. Lineage (NCBI taxonomy): Eukaryota > Metazoa > Chordata > Aves > Anseriformes > Anatidae > Aythya > Aythya ferina. Next base: position 21,458,569 of record NC_140299.1, read on the forward strand.
CCTCTCTCATTACTTGTCCACCCTCTGTAAGCAATGTAATTTTCTTCTTTTAGTAGTTTCTTAGTTCAGTAAGTTGAAGAGGATTATTGCTTTTGTATTTGATTGCCTTATTCTTAGCACCTTTTTGTTGTGATCCACTAGCATATGTGGATCATATATAGGCCAAGTCATGCTTCAGTCATAATTGTCATAGTAATAACTGTATAGTAACTCCTTAATAACAACCAGTTTATGTAGCTCTTTTCCTTAATATAGCTGTGTACCCTACTGTATATGTGAACTTTGTCTTTTGCCTCTTGGGTTTGCAGAGATCACAATAAAACCTGATTTCAAAGGGCTTCATAAAAACGTGGTTGTTTCACTGTTCCCTCTCTTTTCAAATACCTTGAGATAGTGAATATGCAGTGAATACAGTGAATATGCTCTTGATAGTCTATCAAGCTGAAATACATGAGTTTCAAGAACATGGTGTGTAAAACTAATTTTTAGCATTTGTGCAACTGAATTTGACTGAAAAAAGATCAGCTTCTGTGTCCATTAATAATGACAAAATAATTCTAAATATGAATTAGTAGTTGGGTTTTATTGAAAATGAAATGATATTCTAATAATTGTATCCTGACAGTGCTCTTTCTGAAGAGGAAAAAACTACGTTGCGTGCTGGACTTATTGCCAACTTTAATGAGCCAGTGAACCAGGTTAGTGATGAATGGGTAATTATTACTGTCCTAGCAAATGCTTGTATTGGTGTATAATTTGGTTTCTTTATTTACAGAGTGTACAAGAATAATAAGGAAGTTGACAAGTTGCAATTTATGTGTTGCCTCTCAGAATGTTTTTCTATGTATCATAATTCAGTGTGGTCTCTTTTTTGTTTTTTTTTGTTTGTTTGTTTTGTTTGTTTGTTTTTGTTGCAGTGACAGCTCATGTTGCCCCTTAATGTTTATGCAGCTGCTTGGTGAAATGATTCAGGGAATGGGTGTAGCTCAAAAATAACCCTCTCCCTGCTCCTTTGTGACTTACTTTTTTCAGATGTATCTGTTCTCTCAGTTTGATCTGACTCCTATTATAGCCATACACGGAAGTGTGGTGGCGTTGGTGTAGCAGGAATGAGCTGTTGAAAAAGCTGCTGCATAAACCTGCCTAAGCAGTATTGCTGTCACGTGTCCAATCACAACATTAATTAATTTAAATAAGCATGGTAAAGATTCAGTATGATGTTGTCTTGCCTTACATAATTTAAAGTGACTAATATTAAGCTACTGTTTTGATTAGAATAAGGGTTTATTGTTAAATTGAGTGTAGAGCTAATGCTAAGGGTTCAAAATATGCATAGATGAATCAGTCTTCCTTCTGCTACAGTATTCTTGCTCATAGATTGAGATTCCGAAATGAAGTTATTAGCTAATATTTTAAGTTAGGTCTCAAAGAACTTGGAAGACAAAACATAGATGTGATTTGCAAAAGGTAAAACTTAAACAGAAAAGGTACAGGAAACAAGCTTTCATTCTGCAGATAGAAGTTAAAAACTGAACTATTGAATTCCTTCATGGGATTACTGCTATTCATAGGATTACAGCAATATATCAGAGTAATTTATGCTTCGTAGAACTCATTTGTGCAGTGATAAGTTTGAGTAGAATTTAGTTTTTATTTCAAATATTTTTTTTAAATGCCAGTAGGCATAGGAATTGATAAATTTTTCATATAAGTACGATTTTAATGTAAAAGTATGACCAAATATTACTTGTTTCTTTTTCAACCAGAAGAAACTATGAAGTGTTTCATGCTGGACCATAATGTGTGCATCATTTATGGTATTACTAGGTAGTGCAGAGTTTAGCATATACTTCATTTTAAAGTGACTATTTTAAACCTTTTGAACTGCCATTTATTATTATTTATAAGAATGTGAATTTATGTATTTATCTGTGTCTGTATGACACTGTCAGGGTTCAGTCTTTTAAGATGTGGAGGGGTTTATTTTATGCCAGCACTGTTCCTAAGTGTTTGCCCAGGCAGTTGTTGTGATATTGGAAGTGTATTTATAGACTTTATTGATGCTTATTCAAAGCATGCAGTGTGATTCATGAACCACAGATAAGCCACGCAGAATTTCGTGTTATGTGTTCTGCACATTGTTTGCTAATATGTTTTGATGTTAAGGTTCTTGGGGCACGCATAGTTGGCAGTTGCAGAAAGGTATTTCAGTCCATTTCCCTTACTTTCCTATCATCCAAACTGTGCTATAGGTATCTTTGTGTTTCCTTTCAGAGGCAATGTTCATTTAGTCCCTTCTCTGAGAAGCCTGAAATTTGGTATCTTGTGTTCTTCGAGAGTACCATTTTTTTTTAGTCACAGATACTTCATAACAGTTCCTTGTGCTTTCTGCATCATTAAGGGTAGGAAAAATATAACTGTTTTATGTATAAAAATGAAAACAAAAACAAAAAAAAAAGTACCTCAGCATATAGGAATTAGACATGGAATTGTGATGACTTCCTCTGACTTCAGGGGAGGGGAGGAAGAAAAATAGAACGTATGTTGGGAGCATAATTTCCATGCCCTCTGATTATATTAACATATGGAGGGCACAGTGAAATAAAATGCTCCTTGAAGTGTGATGTCAGATTTTTTTTCTACTTAAATAGCCAATACCTCAAGACAAAAGTACTTTTAGCATCCCTGATGCTAAGTGTTAGCATCAGGTTCCTTGTGTCATATCTGGAAAAGAGTTTATTTGCTCCCTCCTGCCAATCAACATCACTTGATCTAAGAGTAAATAAATCTCCTACATTTTCTTTGCAAACTTTGACATCAGCTTTCTGAAGAAAGCTCCCTTAGCAAGCAGGCAGCAATGAATATTGTAGAGATTTTTGTGGGGGTGTTCAGACTTCATGTTTAACACCTAAGGAAGCAGTAAAGGGCATGGTTATTACCTCTTATGCCCTTAAGTTGCTGAAATTATGTTTGATAACATCAGAAGGTAACTTCTAGTGCAGTGGTTGTTGTAAGGGTGGGAACAATGGCTTCATTAGGGTTATCTGATGAATGGCCTTTTCAGTGTGAAAGAGAAAACAGACACAGCCTGATAGATGAGGGGCTGACAGGCAATGCCACACACCAAAAGTCTGCAGCCACTGACTGGTGGGCAATTAAGGAACTCCAGGCATGGCTCTGAAGAGAGTCAACCTGGACTTAGTAAGGGATTAGAACTGGGAAAGAACAACATCATGAGGTTTAGGGGTATTTGGGATGAGGGTATGTGAAACTATGCAAAGCTTATTAAGAAACGTTTAGAGGGAGAAGTAAAGTGAGGAATAGGCAGGAAAGTGTATAGGAGGGGCCAGCCCTGTAAACCACAGCTGGTCAATACCCTTGTCTGAACAAGTGCTGTGCTTGATCACTACAGTCTGTCCTATTTTCAGGTTAAATCCCTTCTTGGATATCTTTTGGTGTAATCTTACTCTCTTACATGTGTGCACTGCAAGGGATAGGTACCAGTTAATAGTGAAACTGGTGTGTTTGGTGCCAGCAACTGAAGTTGGAGGGTGAAGTTGTCCCTGGCCTGTGCTATGAGGATCTGGAGCAGGAGAGAGCTATTTGGTTGGGACTGTTGGTTGTAGACTAGGTGCCAGTAGATGGAGGGAAAGAAAGACTCTGTCTAAAAGTTAAAAATCACATACAGGGATAGCAGAAATAAGGGTGATTGGTATTCAGAATTCTATTTTTTTTTTTTTTTTGCAGGAAGTGCTAGAAAAGATGATTAACTAAAAAGTGCTTCCCAAGTATCTGATTCTTCATTAACATGATTTCTAGAACAAATGACTTGAGTGATCTTTATGTAAAATTTAAACAGTTTAGTGAGCTTTAGTGAGCTCAACTTTTTATGTAATATTTAATCTGATCATAAAATTGAAGATTGAAGTACAGTTTTTTTCCACTCTGTTTGTGTTCTGCAAACTTTAAAATAGCTTAAGGGGGAAGAAAACCGCAAACTCTGTCAATCTGTACTACCTTATTTTTAATCCAGGTTTTATTTGACTTAAATTCTGCGGTGTCTGTTTTCTAAATGATTTTGACATTGTGGTACCTGTATTTATTTATTTTTTTTCTTTTTTTGCAGATAGCAACTCAGATCTCTGTGCTAATAGCTAAAGTTGCCAGGGTGGACTGCCCGAGGCAATGGCCAGAACTGATACCCACTCTTCTAGAATCTGTGAAAGTCCAAGATGATCTTCGGCAACATAGAGCATTACTTACCTTTTATCATGTTACAAAGACCCTGGCATCCAAACGGCTTGCTGCAGATAGGAAGCTTTTCTATGATGTAAGTAATGTGGTGCAGTATTGTATAGTATAGGCAAACAGCTTGTCTTATATGATTGCTGCTTCCCTGTGTTTAGTGGGTGCTGAATTAATGGCAGGTATGTTGACTCTTATGTCTGCCTTTTGAAGCAGAAAAACTCTTACTTTGGTGGTTATATGTACAATATGAAATATTTTAAAGTCAATTCCTCTGTGAAATGTTTTTGAGATTTTTATTAACTTTGTGTGTGACAAATATTTTTATAATGTGACTCATGTTTATGACTTGGATGGTTTTTTATAACAACTTGTGTTAAGAAGCAGAGTATGATCTGCAGCACAATCTGTGCAAATCAGCCTTTTGTTGTCAGGCCGTAAAGCAGATGTTATATATAACGTGCAGTGTTTCTGGAAGATTGCTCTGGATTCAAAACTCAACAGTTTAAACAGTGCCGAATTTTAGATTTCCATACCTCAATATTTTTTCCTTTATTATTAGTGGAAGTGTGTTCATGATGACAGGGCTTTTATTAGATCAACTTCTTTTTCCATTTTCATTCCGTGAATGAAAATGCGAAGTCTAGTCTCATCCAGTTCGTAATCTCCATTGTAACAGTCCACTGATTAGAACACAGATTTGTCTTCAGCTGAATCTCCAGTCCAGTTCGGAGTTAGGCAATGATACAGTACAGATAACTGATCTTTTGCAGGAATGTTGCATTTCAAATTTCAAAATTCTAGTTTGTTTCTTGATTTAAAAAAAAAAAAGCTTATCACACAAGTATTGGAGAATGCTTCTGAAGGTTTATTTATCTATGTGGAAATAACTTGCCTTGTTGTGAGATCATCAAGGTGAAATGAAGTCAGCAGGAGCTTGAGGGACTGAAGGCTGATTCCTGTAATAGGACAGAACTGAGATTATACGTTTCTGTGAGGGGTTTGTGTGTGTCTTCCTCCCTCAGACATACATGTATATAGATACAGATGAATATAATCCCTATATAGGAAATACTTATATTTAATTTTTGTAATCTGTTAGACCATTATACATGACCTGAGTACTTGTACAATACAGGTTTTGGTAGATTCAGTTCTTTATTTGAAAGTAATGAAGAAAGAGCAAGATAATTACTTGTTTTCTAGCACTCTCCTAAAAGAAGCAGCTGTGAATGTTGCTGATGCATATGGAGATAGGGAAAAAACAAACAAAAAAAAAAACAACAACAAAAAAAAACAACTGAACTTCAAAGCTTCATCTACATAAATAGTCAAATCTCAGTACAGAGGCAGAACAGAATAAATAGGTCATAAGGTGTCGTATTGTTAAAGTTGTCTTGTCCAAAGGTACCTGTGCAGTTTTTCAGCCATTTCACAAGATTCAGAAAGAGCTCAGATACCTTCAATCATATTTCACTTGTTTCCAACAAACTCATTAAGTTTGTGTGACCTTCTTTCTTGTGGAATACCATTTTTCCAGCACAGCACTTTCTTTATAGATTATTTTGTTGTTGGAGAAAGAAAACTTCAGGTGTGAAGAAAAGGCATATAACATTTTTTTAAAAATTTATGGGGAGGGCATTTCATATCCAAAATACAATTGAAATTTGCTAACCTTTAGGCACAGTTTAAGTCTTTACATTTAAACATTTGTTGTTTTTTTAATTTTTGGATAAGTTCAATACCTAGAGTTCTTCTATCATCTGATTTGAAATTAACAAATATTAGTGTGTTCAGTTTCACTGTGAAGAAAAATAAACAGCTCTGAACTCTGTATGTGCAGAGTTTTTTTAATGTTATGTGGAAAAAGGAGATCTTTTGAGCATCTGGCACAATGGTATTCATACTTTATGATTTTAACAGCAGCAAAACTGGTCAACTTTGCAGTTTGCTTCTTCTGTCTCCTGGTAAAGGGAATTTTTCTGTCTCCTGGTAAAGGAAACTACAGGCCTGTCAGTTTGACCTCAGTACCAGGGAAGCTCATGGAGCAGATCCTCTTGACAGTCATCACGCAGCACTTGCAGGGCAAGCAGGCGATAAGGCCCAGTCAGCATGGGTTTATGAAAGGCAGGTCCTGCTTGACGAACCTGATCTCCTTCTATGACAAAGTGACGCGCTGGGTGGATGAGGGAAAGGCTGTGGATGTGGTCTACCTTGACTTCAGCAAGGCTTTTGACACCGTCTCCCACAGCATTCTCCTCAAGAAACTGGCTGCTCTTGGCTTGGACTGGCGCACGCTTCGTTGGGTTAGAAACTGGCTGGATAGCCGGGCCCAAAGAGTCGTGGTGAATGGAGCCAAGTCCAGTTGGAGGCCAGTCACTAGTGGAGTCCCCCAGGGCTCGGTGCTGGGGCTGGTCCTCTTTAATATCTTCATCGATGATCTGGATGAGGGGATCGAGTGCACCCTCAGTAAGTTTGCAGATGACACCAAGCTATGCGCATGTGTCGATCTGCTTGAGGGTAGGAAGGCTCTGCAGGAGGATCTGGATAGGCTGCACCGATGGGCTGAGGTCAACTGCATGAAGTTCAACAAGGCCAAGTGCCGGGTCCTGCACCTGGGGCGCAATAACCCCAAGCAGAGCTACAGGCTGGGAGAGGAATGGTTGGAGAGCTGCCAGGCAGAGAAGGACCTGGGAGTGATGGTGGATAGTCAGCTGAATATGAGCCAGCAGTGTGCTCAGGTGGCCAAGAAGGCCAACGGCATCCTGGCTTGTATCAGGAACAGTGTGACCAGCAGGGCTAGGGAGGTGATCGTCCCCCTGTACTCGGCTCTGGTGAGGCCGCACCTCGAGTACTGTGTTCAGTTTTGGGCCCCTCGCTACAAGAAGGACATCGAGGTGCTTGAGCGGGTGCAGAGAAGGGCGACGAAGCTGGTGAGGGGCCTGGAGAACAAGTCCTACGAGGAGCAGCTGAGGGAGCTGGGCTTGTTCAGCCCGGAGAAAAGGAGGCTCAGGGGCGACCTTATTGCTCTTTACAGATACCTTAAAGGAGGCTGTAGCGAGGTGGGGGTTGGCCTATTCTCCCACGTGCCTGGTGACAGGACGAGGGGGAATGGGCTAAAGTTGTGCCAGGGGAGTTTTAGGTTAGATGTTAGGAAGAACTTCTTTACTGAAAGGGTTGTGAGGCATTGGAACAGGCTGCCCAGGGAAGTGGTGGAGTCACCATCCCTGGAAGTCTTCAAAAGACGTTTAGATGTAGAGCTTAGGGATATGGTTTATTGGGGACTGCTAGCGTTAGGTCAGAGGTTGGACTTGATGATCTTGAGGTCTCTTCCAACCTAGAAATTCTGTGATTCTGTGATTCTCTGAATTCACATTAAGTGGCAGGTGATTTCTCTTGGACAGGTTATTATTTCTCATAATAAGAGCCATGCTAAATATTTTTACAGCTTTTGAGTGTCCGCACTTCAGAACTTTTGTATCTTTTGAAACAAGAGGACAAGGTTACTTACCCTAATTCTTTGTATTACTTTTGTGTATTGATCATCTGAACAAGGTACATAGCTATATTGGAAAAGATATCGTGAATAGCTGCAAATCAGTGAAAACATCAATTACATTATTTTTTCCAATTTCTTATGTTTTTTGGGCCTTCTTCAAACTGGCCTTGAACACCTCCAGGGATGGGGCATCCAGAGCTTCTCTGGGCAACCTGTGCTACTGCCTCACCTCCTGCTGAGTGAGAAGAATTTTCTCCTAACATCTATAGTCGAAATCTCTCCTCTTTAAGTTTAAAAACGTTCCTTCTTGTCCTATCATTATTTGCCTGAGGAAAAAGTTACTCTCCATCCTTTTTATAAGCTCCCTTTAAGTAATGAAAAGCTGCAATGAGGTCTCCCTTGGAGCCTTCTCTTCTTCAGGCTGAACAGCCCTACCTCTCTCAACCTGTCTTCACAGGAGGTGCTCCAGGCCTCTGATCATCATTGTGGCCCTCCTCTGGACTCGGACTCACTTTAACAGCTCCACATCCTTGTGCTGGGGACCTCAGACCCAGATGTAGGACTCCAAGTGGGGCCTCACAAAAACAGAGCAGAGGAGCACAATCCCCTCCTTCCACCTGCTGGCCACTCCTCTGTTGATGCAGCCCAGGATGTGGTTGGCTGTCTGTGCTGCAAATGCACGTTGCCAGCTCGTGTTGAGCCTTTTGGACCCCCAGGTCCTTCTCTGCAGGGCTGCTCTCACTATGTGTCTGTACTTCTGTCTGGAATTGCCCCAGCCCAGGGACAATGTTGCTGTCATCAGTGCACCTTGCACTTGGACTTGTTGAACCTCATTAGGATCACATGGTCCCACTTCTCCAGCCTGTCCAGGTTCCTTTGGATGGTATCTCTTCCTTCTGTTTTATCAATTTCACCACTCAGCTTGCTGAGAGTGCACTCGATCCCACTGTCATTATGATGTTGATAAAGATAGTAAACAGCACTAGTCCCAAAACAGGCCCTTGAGGGTCACCACTCATCACCAGCCTCCACCTGGACATAGAGCTATTGACCACCACTCTCTGGCTGTGCCCATCAAGCTGATTCCTTATCCACTGAATGGTCCACCTTTCAAATCCATCTCTCTCCAAGTTGTAGATCAGGATTTCATGCGGGACCATGTCAAAGACCTTACAGAAGTCCAGGTAGATATTGGTTGATCTTCCCGTGTCAACTAATGCAGTCATATTGTTATAGAAGGCCACCAGATCTGCTTTTCACTTACAGTGGGAGGCACATTGCTCCCCCAACCCCTGCCCAGTGTTTCAGGGACTCAAGAGATGTGGGAAGCCTGACTGGCAGTGAAGTCTGAGGTAAAGAAGTTGCTGGGTACCTCATCCTTCTCCATGTCTATTGTCATCAGTCCTCCTCTCTCGTTTATCAGAGGGGGCATGCTGTCCTTGGCCTTCTTTTTCTGGCCAATGTATGTATAGAATCCCTTCTTGTTATTCTTTGCATCCCTTGCCAAGCTCAGTTCCATCCATGCCTTGGCTTTCTTGATCCCATCCCAGCACACCCAGACAGCATTCCTATGCTCTCCCCAGGCCACGTGTCCCTGTTTCCACTGCCTGTGCATTTCCTTCTTGTGCCTCAGTCTGACCAGCAGGTCCTTGCTCAGCCACCCTGGTTTCCTGCTGTTCCTTCTTGCTTTCTTATGCATTTACGATGATCTTGCATATTTATTCTTCAGTTTATATCTCTTACTACTACCACAATCACACTTTGTCTGCTTTATCGACTAAGGGAATTTAAATTAGCCTAGCCCCATGATGAGGTCTTTAGGTAATGCAAATTACCTAAAGTAAAAGTAAAGTAATGCAAATTACAATTGCCATTTGAATGACTTCAGATGTTAAAAGTATGTGGTGGGTCTTCCTATTGGATGGTATACATTTGTGGTTCTCTTTCTCCCCGTTATTGTTAATAAAGCAATTGCTATTTTGAAAACCATCAAGCATTCTATATTTTAAATGATTTGAGGTGAATCCAGGGTTTGCAGATATCATGGTTATAAGTTTCAGTGTAAGCATTGTTCAATACTATTTTGCTTAGCTATGTGCATGTAACTACTACGTGTTTTCACAGTGTAATTTGATTCAGATGTTACCTGTAGTGTAAAACAAGTAGTTTAAATCTTGTGAGAAAGAAGGCAATAAGAACAGCTGGAATTTTTTTGAAGCTTCCTACTCTGTTGTAGACCTGTGGCTAGAGTTAGTGAAGATCAGGTAAGAAAGGAGGCCTAGATAGTTAGTTTTAAAGCGATAGTGGTAGGACAAGTAGTCAGGGATGCAAATGAGTCAGTCACAGCATACTCAAATTAAGACAAGAAATGTTTCTGGAAAACAGCGTTAGGTCAGTACAACTTGGTACACCAAAGTGTACCAATGAGTGAAACATTCAAACACCAAAGTGTTTGAATGAGTGAAACACTGTTGCTTAGAAGAAGATGGATTATACTTCTTATACAAGAAGATGGATTAAGTAATAGTCTCAACTGCCATTTAAAATTTATGAATATATTGTAATACATTCAGGAAATAAAATATGCTGTTGATCTTTTGCAGCTTGCATCTGGTATTTATAGCTTTGCGTGTTCCTTGTGGAATCATCATACAGATACGTTCCTACAACAAGCTTGTAGAGGGGATGAAGCTGCTGCTACAAATTCCTTAGAAAGAACCTTGTTATCATTGAAAGGTAATAATACAGAATAATTATTTAATAATGAGTATTTAATAGTAATATAATAATAATTTAATAATGAAATAAGTTTCTTCACACCTGATGATTAACAGTTAAAGAGTAAACAGAATACCCGTAATGTACAGAATTCTAAATTATTTCAGGAATCATGTTAGGTATGATAGAGGTATCCAAAGGCCCGAAATTTATGTATTTTTTTAATTTGGAAATTGGAAGAAATGCACAGCAACTAATCACGTTCTGAAATCTGAACATGAGAAATATCTACACAACTAACTTCTTTTTTCCTAGTGCTTCGTAAACTAACAGTCCATGGGTTTGTAGAACCTCATCGAAGTGCAGAGGTGATGGTAAGTAATATACATCTGTTTCTAATTGTAAAATCTCTTGTCATTATTTCAGGTGTTACAGCAATGTTTAAAGATGGCTGAAAGACACATTTTTGTTTTGTAAAGGAAATTAAAGTAATACTCTATCAAAGTTGCCCTCCTGTAAGTTAAGGATCATCAGACCCTAGATAGATCCTAGATACTGTGACATCAATGGCAAGATGTCTTTGGGGAAAGAAAAAAAAAAAAAAAAAAAAAAACCTTAAAAAGTGTCCCATCCAGTTTGTGTCATGTGATAATAGCATCTCTCTCTCTACCGATAGATTTCAAGTGTACTCTTCCCCCCATCATTTGAAAAGATGTTTTTAATTTAATGATGAATGTAATGGTGTATATATCCATGATAGATTTTCTCTGATTATGAGATGAAAGCCTGTGGTATGCAGCCCATCTAGGGCAAAAACAAAAATAAGAAAATGAAATCCAAACCTCTCCTTCACCTCAAAACACTTCAATTTGCTGAAAAAGTTGGGTACCTAATAGCTACATCCTAAACTGTGAAGTAGAGAACAGTTATACCTGCCATATTACATGCTGAGTTCAAGAGGAAAGATTGTAAAGCAGGAGTCTGTATTTACAGACTCCTCTTTCTATTGGAGGTATTATGCTATTTGTGTGGTGCTAACAAAGATCATCTGCTAGCTAGCTAATTACTTGTTTCATGATGAAATTGCTTGTCCATTAAAATTAATTACTTAATTGAAAGTGATCCTGGGATGTCTGAGCCATTAACGTGTATGTTTGGCTCAACTCTCTTTTCATAACACAGTGCAAAATGAGCTTAATCTATAGACACATATACTGTTATTACATTTTTCAGGGTTTTCTACATGCAGTGTTTGAACGGCTAAAACAGTTTCTGGAGTGTAGTAAGTATCTTAATCTTTCCTTGTGTTGTTTAAATATTAGAAATTGGATGAAAGAGTAATACAGTTCTATCAAAATATTTTTTTATAAATGCAGAGTTGTTATTTTAAATGGTGCTGAAACTGCACAGGAAAGACTTAAATAACTTTTTTTTGCTTTTGTATTGAAAGACTAAAACCCCACCAAAATCATACCCAGTGTTACAATGTCTATTTTGGGGAGAAGAAAATCTTAACCCATGGAGTGACAAAGTATGCATACTCAAATATGTAGATATTACAGAAACACACATCTTGAATATTCTTTTTGTTTTTCATATTTCCTTGAGTCTACTATATATTTTGGTAACTGTCAAGTGGGAAATAATTACCACATTCGGCTATATGTACTTTATGCCTGGCAGAATAGTACTCTTAGGCAGACAACCACAACCATGGGTTAACACAGTCAACAGAAGTATAAGCATAATTGGCAAGTGTTACTGCTTTTGCAGGGAAGTTACCTAAAGCAGGTAAAAAAAAAAAAAAAAAAAAAAAAGAGAAGCTCACTGGTATTGCATCTGAACTGACTGCTTTTCTGCTCACTTGCAGTAGGCCTGCAAAGCCATTCATTCATTTAATTCACCCATAGTGCAAACCATTCTTTAATTTGAAGCTTGTCAGGCCACTCTCTGAGGATTCAACAATTTTTTTTTCCAATGTTTGATGTCTGAACTGAATAGAAATACTTTTTTGATACTAATGAAAGTAGTTGGCTCCAGAACTTGTACTTAGGTGAGAAGCGCTGATCTGGACTCTGAACCTTGTTTATATGAAAGCTTACAGAAACTTCCATTCTGCACAATGCCAAAACATTTTTTTAATTTTTTTTTTGTCTTCTAAAATATGATCTTCTATAATACAAGCTTCTCTGCATGCAACTGTTTGCCCTGTCTGCTGTGCTGTAATCACGCACTTTCTGCCCCTTCTTTCATTGTTGGCTATATAATCTCCTGGCATAAACTGAATGACTTTTAAGGCGATCCCATCTTGATGCTTTATGGTTGTCATAGGATTTAGATGTCCTAAGATAAGAAATGAGCTGAGGCTTACTACACTTTGGTTTCTATAGAATCACAGAATGGTTTGGGTTGGAAGGGACCTTAAAGATCATCGAATTCCACCCTCCTATCATGGGCAGGGACACCTCTCACCAGACCAGGTTGCCCAAAGCCCCATCCAGCCTGGCATTGAGCACTTCGAAGGATGGGGCATCCACAGCTTGTCTGGGCAACCTTTCTCAGTGCCTCATCACCCTCTGAATAAAGAATTTCTTCCTAATATCAAATCTAAACCTACCACCTTAAAGCCGTTCCTCGTTGTCCTATCACTCCAGTCACTCCAACAGAGGTTCCTCCCCAACTCTCCCGTAGGCCCCCTCCAGTTACTGGAAGTCTGCTGTAAGGTCTCCCTGGAGCCTTCTCTTCTTCAAGCTGAACAACCCTAACTCTCTCAGCCTGTCCTCACAGGAGAGGTGCTCCAGTTCATTCTCATGGTCCTCCTCTGGACTTGCTTCAAGAGCTCCATGCCTTTGTGCTAGGGGCTCCAGAGTGCTTTTGGGAGGGGTCTCATGAGAGCAGAGCAGAAGGCCAGAATCACCTCTCTTACCCTGCTGTCCCTGCTTCTTTTGACGCAGCCCAGGATATGGTTGGCTTTCTGGGCTGCAAGTGCAGATTGCCAGCTTATGTCAAGCTTCTTGTCCACCAAACCCCCCCAGGTCCTTCTCAGGGCTGTTCTCAATCCGTTGTCCACCCAGCCTGTATTTGTACTTAGGATTGCCCTGGCCCAAACGCAGGACCTTGCACTTGACCATGTTGAATTCCATGAGGCTTGTACAGGCCCACCTCTCAGGCCTGCCCAGGTACCTCTCAATGGTATCCCTTCCCTCCAGCATGTGGACCCCACCCCTCATCTTGGTGTCATCTGCAAACTTGGTGAGGGTGCACTCAATTCCACTGTCCATGTCACTGGCAAAGATGTTAGTGCCAGTCCCAATACTGACCCCTGAGCAACACCACTCATTACTGATCTCTACCTGGACAGTGAGCCATTGACCGCAACTCTTCGAGTGCAACCATCTAAGACTTATCCACCGAGTGGTCCATCTGTCAAATCCATGTCTCTCCAATTTAGGGACAAGAATATTGTGTGGGACAGTGCTAAATGCTTTGCACAAGACCAGGTAGATGATGTCAGTTGCTGTTCCCCTATCTACCACAGCTGTAACTCCATCATAGAAGACCGGATTTCTCAGGGATGATGTGCCCTTAGTGAAGTCATGGTGGCTGTCACCAGTCACCTCCTTATTTTCCATGTGCCTTAGTGCAGTTTGCAGGAGGATGTGCTTCTTGATGTTGCCTGGCACAGAGATGAGACCGACTGGCCTGTAGTCCTTACCAGTAAGCTGTTTTTCAAAAGCACACACCACTAACTATAATGAAACTAGAATTTACTTCTGTTATATCATCTTCTTTGCTTGTATGCTGTCAATATGGCTGTCTTTTGTTTTTTCTATTTTCTTATAAAAGCTTTCTTTGTTTTCTAAATTCAGATTGTTCTTTTTTAAATCCAGACTCTTTTCCAGTGTCCATAATCTTTTTTTTTTATGATGGGTTTTCTAGTAAGGCACATACATAGATATGTAATAAGGATATACCATAGTATTCTTATAAGGACATTTTAAGCTTTTCAGTCTGCTCTTGCTAGCATTTTGCTTGCATTATTTTGACTGTCTTTTATGATTGAGTGGTGTGTAATGATGTCCCAACTGTTTTACTCAGATCAGTTATAGTGACTTTCACTGCAGCTGAGAGAAATGGTTAAAGATTATTTTTTTGCAATACTCATTACCTTCAATTTATGACTTTGAATTTACTCTGCCATAGAACATTTTTTTCTGGCTGCTATAACCCCTGAACTGCAGATAAAAACAAGTTGTTCACCAGTATTAACTTTTTAAGATGTAGCTATCCAGAAAGAAAAGGGGAGTCTGAAAAAATGATAGTTGTTAAATATCTGATTTACCAGGTAGAAGTATAAGAGCAGAAAACGTATGCAGAGATCGTCTAGAAAAGACTATAATTCTGTTCACTAAAGTGGTAAGTATATTCTCCATACAGTTACTGAATAGATTTGAGCAGTGCAGTCCCCAATATGTATGTTCCTTAAAACCAGTAGGTTTCAGATTTTGACAAGAAGAAGGTACTGCAGCTTGGAACTTCTTTGCTATACAATAGCCTTTATTTTATTTTATTTTATTTTTCAGAAATGTATTTGTATGTTCATGCTGACATAAATCACAGGAGCAAAGAATCCATTTCCTTAGTGCAAATAGAATGGCATTCTATAAGTAAATTATTAACTAGTCTTTTGTTTAAAAAATAAAAATAAAAAATCATGGTCTTTATTAGAAATAATGAGGTTTTTCATCCAGTTAAGTACTTCTATAAGTACTTAGATTGCTATTTCTAAGGCGCTGTTAGTTCTATTGAATCTCTGGCTAGTTCTGGTTTACTGAAAGAAAATTAACAAAAATAACCCTTCTCTTTCTCAGTTTTACAGTCTATGACTTCTGTATAATATAGTACATTTTGAGTTTTTAGCTAATTCTGTGCAACCATTAATTGTGTTACCAGAAGGTGATTTTAGCATTGACATTTGCTTTGCCTTTAATAGGTATAAAACCTAATGACTTCCCATTGTTTGCAAATTATGTTTTGGGACAATGGTTCTAATTTAAATGTTTAGCATAATTATAATAGGTGGGAGGCACACATAGCCGTTAGTAAAATTGAACTGAAGGTACTCAACTCAACATTCTTAGTCTTTATCATAGTACATCTTCTTTTGAACTAATAAGTCTTCTTTTAACTAATAAGCAGAGTATGGGGGCACATCTTTTTTCATCTTTTTTTTTTTTCCCCTCAGAGACCTGGAGAGAAAGCACACGTTATTCATAGATAATCTACCACCTCTAGAAATTAAGATGTAAGAATTTAGCTTTAGGCATTTTTGCAAGTAGTAGAGATTAGGAAGTTGTAAGCACATTCTAGACCACAAGTTAGAAGAACTAAGGTCAAGAAGTAAGTGCTTGTTCTGCAGTGTTGGGTGCATGGGGGGAAAAAAGAATTTAAACTTCCTACACTTGCACCTCCTATCTTTATGTCCCATGTGTTTAATTATGAGAATGTCAGTAGTATCTGGTATGCCTAATGAACAGATAGTAAGTATCTGTAGTGACCAATTTAAATATTTTTCCTTATGTTCTGTGTACATTGGAATTGCTTTTTGTGATTCGGTATAGGATGTCTGGAAATTGGCAATAATTTCCTGTATGTTTATGGTCCAGTGAAAATACAGAGGGTTGCCTCTCCTTAGTAGTTACCCATTTGGAGGCTGGAATTTTTTTAAACAACATGAACCTTAAATGCTGCTCTAGAAGTACCTGTGGATATCAATGTGCTAAAATGTTGACAGCTTTAATTGAAGTGGATGTGTTTTACATACTGTGTTGCTATCAAGTTGGTCAAGTTGAAAACAGGTATTGTTCCTTAAACTTTTAACAAAGGATAATTTTGAATGTGAATCAAGAATTTAGTGGAGAAACTAGTGCTTCATTAAGTTTTGATACCGATCTTTTCCTAATTTCCTCCTTTCAATTTTATTTTCTATAATTCTGTATAAATAGAAAGCTTTTCTGTAATTTTTTATGAAAGTATTTAATGCAAGACTTGCACAAAAATTAATTTGATTCTTTTGCTCTTCTCCTTGCTTAATTTCTAGCTTTTGGACTTCCTGGATCAACATCCTTTTTCATTTACGTCTTTAATTCAGAGATCATTGGAATTTGCTGTAAGCTATGTTTTCACAGAGGCTGGTGAAGGAGTTGTATTTGAGCGCTTCATTGTACAGTGTATGAATCTCATCAAGATGATTGTAAAAAATTATGCTTATAAGCCATCAAAATATATTGAAGGTACTGCTGCTATTTACTAAATATATTTTTATATTTTGTGAAAAAAAATTAGCAAGTTGTAAGTGAACTCCTTTGAGTCATACTTTTGAAGCACTTAATGCATCAATACTTAGTAATATGCTTCTGTCTCTATACAGGTAATTCTTGTGTTGATGGTTAAAGTGTTGATATATATGGACATAGATTTGCCAAACATATACAGTGTTTGTTTTGGCTGTATAGCATGAAGTATTTGTTTTTATTGCTGCTTTCTATAACCAGTGTTAATTCCTTAAAACAAAAACAAACAAAAAATGTTATCCTAGTTGTTTTTAACATTATATTTGGATAAACTTTTTGAATAGATATAAACGAAACCTTCTTTGAATTCTGTGTTTTTTAATTACATTCTTCAGTAATGTGGTGTGTGTGTGTGTATATATAAAGCAGTAAAGCAGTGTTTTTCACTTTAGTAGCTGTAAAACTTGATAAATATTTTGTGAAGCTGTACTGACTGAAAGGCTGTCTTATTGTAGTGTTTGAGAACTCCCATAAAATTAAATTACAGAATCACAGAATGGTTTGGGTAGGAAAGGACCTTAAAGATTACCAAGTTCCAACTCCACTGCCATGGGCAGGGACACCTCCCACCAGACCAGGCTGCCCAAAGCCTCATCCAGCCTGGCTTTGAACACTTCCAGGGATGGGGCATCCACAGCTTCTCTGGACAACCTGTGCCAGTGCCTCACCACACTTATACTGAAGGATTTCCTCACTATTTAATTGTAATCTGGATTTTTATGCGTTTCATTTCAGATAGCAGTCCTGAAACTCTTGAAGCACATAAAATAAAGACGGCATTTTTCACATATCCAACACTAATGGAGATATGTAGGAGATTAGTCACTCACTATTTTCTGCTGACAGAGGAAGAATTAACAATGTGGGAAGAGGACCCAGAAGGCTTCAGTAAGAAACTTGTATAGTTGGCCACAATTTATTTAGATATGGGTATAATATATGTACCTCCTACAATATTGGTTGTTTACTTTTTGCAGTCTTGCTAAATTGCCTCCAGAGGGAGTGTTTTCCGTAATGTGAGAGCTTTCTCAGTTGTCCATGACACTCACATTTAAATACTAAACTTTGTTTGAACCATAGCTGAAATAATGCTTTCTCCTTTTCTTTGTGAAATAATAGCTGTAGAAGAGACAGGAGGAGATTCTTGGAAGTACAGTCTCAGAGTAAGTATTTCACTTTGAAATAAAACATTCTACATCTCCACGTGTGCTTCTTGATAGTCTTATAACCAGGAGAGATGATAGGTGGTAAAAAGATAAGTTCATGTTTCTCAAAAAAATCTTTAGTTAAAGAAATTTAATTCAAATTAATGTAAATGAACTCCATTTGTTTATCAATGGTTAAACTTTCTGAAATGTATTGGAAACTATGCGCTTCATATTCTAGAAGGGAGGAAAAGGAGTTTGCTTCAGCATTTTGTGTTGTGTAGGATCTGGTGGTTATTGAAGAGAAATTGTCTCTTTTTTAAACTGATAACTGATGTTATCACTAATGACTTTATTAGTATACATGATGAATGAAGTTTCAGATGCATCTGTACCTTTCAGATCAGATCAAAAATGTTCTTTTGGAGTGAATCTCCCAATTATCCATGCTGTGCTTTGCTTTGCAAGATCTCAAAGCATATTTGCTGGGTTACTTTCAGATTAAAATAACTTTGCATATCTAGTGCAAGTATAGCATTCAGTCCAAATGACTGAACTAATGCAAAGGGAAACTGAGTGTGGTCGTTAGCTTCTCAGTTTTTGTGTTACTTCACAGATGCAGTCTTGTACCACAGAGCTCGCTAATATTGTTTCATATTATATGCTGTATAAAATGAAATGATATTTCATATAAAACTAATTTATCTACAGAAGATTACATTTCAAATTGTGGCTTGCACTGTAAGGTATTCAGTACTTAAAAAATTCAGCATAAAATACATTTTAATTGCCATTTTCTTGACTCTGAAACGTTTTTTTTTTTTTAATTTTTCAGCCATGTACAGAAGTTCTTTTTATTGATATTTTCCATGAGTACAATCAGACTCTGACCCCTGTGCTTTTAGAAATGGTTCACAGTCTGCAAGGTAAGCTGTTTGAAACATACAGAAACTGTAAAATGTAGTGTTCTTTGTTTTTTATAAACTGCTTTATCAACTTTTGTCAAATACTAAACAATTTAACCTTGTGATAGCTAATGCTACATAGCACATTCATTCTGTATTCTGTATTTGAAAGAATTTGTTAATACATTAAAATTTTTAAACTTGCTATAAAAAAATACAATGTGTACGTAGGAAGAGGAAATCCTAAGTATTCCTTCCTTTTCAGTGTGACTTTTAGATGACTGACAAAGATTGAAGCATTTCTGCTTCTGTGAAGTTTCAGGCTTTCTTGAGAATGGTGAAGTTTAATGAAGTCTGTGAATTATTTTTTACCAGGAACTTTCTGTTCAAATGTTGCAAGACAGTTTATGTTGATTTTTCCATGTCTATGCAAGAATCGGGGGGAAAAAACATTTAAATAGAAAGCTCAAGGTATGCTGTTGTTTTGGAGGGTCTAGAGGACTTTCCAGCTCTGTACAATCTACTTTTAAAATCTTAATCTTTTTCTGTATGAAACAGAAGCCTTTGCAGGCTGAGAAGTTACTTTTTTTTTTTTTTTTTGCTCCCAAACTTAAGTTAAGCATCCATAGAAGATAACAAGTAATAACTGGCCCTTTTTCTCTAGTGTTTTGGCTTAGGTTTTGTTTCTCCAGGTTGCATCTTATGTAATGTTTTGTATTTGACATATATATTTGATATATTCTACTATAATGTTTTGTATTTGAACTTACCAGAATGACTCAGTACATCCTATTAAATAGAAACAAGGCTCAGAAAATGAATGTTTATTTCTGACTTCACATCCAGAACCTCTTCATATACACGTTTCTGGATGGTTTGCTGTGGTTTGATACTGGGAACTGCAGATCCCTTATAGAAGTGTTATTTTGTTTTCCGAGAATTATGAAAGATACTATTTTTATGTTATCAGATACTCATACTTTTTTTTTTCCCTGAAGACCCTTAGTACCCATTTCTGGGTATTTTCAGTTTGAGACTTACAGTTAAAGTACAAGATGGTATTAAGAATTCATTATTTTCAAGACTTGGGAAAATTTTTACTTAGGCATTCTAAGCACACATGCATAAACATATAAAGTATATCAGAACTACGTCTGGGTAGTAATTGTTTGCAGTGTCTACCTCATGGTAGACACGGTCTTCAATCTGCTCATTAAAATACAATTTCTGACTTGCATATTGCCATGAAAGGTAATTCTAATCTGAGGAAGCAAGTCAAGAATAGGTTGTGAAAGCATATTCACTGAAAAAGGTATAAAATGTGAAACACTGACTTGTAAGTAAAAATAACAACATAGTCCTAATTTAGAGTATAGTTAGTTGAAGCATAAGCTCTTTAAGAAAGCATCTTGCTTGCAGTCTTTATTTTAGTTATGCTTTTTTCTTTAACTTTTTGTCTTGTAGGAACTACCAACATGGAAGATACCAGTGCTATACTGATTAAAGATGCTGGTAAATTAAATTTTACTTTACCTTTGAAGGAACAGAGCTGCTATTGTGTATGTGCTTGACTTCTTAAACGTTATATGAAGCATATGCAAGATGTATTTTTTAAGACATTTGGAAAGTAGGATCTGAGTCCTGTTTTTCCTTGAGCTTGATGTCAGTGTTAACTTTTAGAGAGACTCGTGTAAATATATGATACTTTTTCAGCTTTTTAACAAGCAATTAGACAATGTCCTTTACCTTCCTATTTTTTCCTCTCTGCAAGTAAATGAACTGCAATGCTGTCATGACTATATTTTATAAATAGGGATATTTTTTGGCAAAAGAGCTGTTTGAGGCCTCTAATGAAACAACTCTTGATATTAGAATGAGATCTTCATTGTTCTTATTGCTTTTAACTATTTTCAGGAGTGTTTAAGTTATATGCATTGCTTTTGTTTGTTGCACTTACACTAGCAAAAGTGTTTTTAGTCTTAAATTTGACTGAGTATTTAGAATTAAAAATAAAACATTAAACAAAACAATAAGCATGACTTTATTGTTTTTTCCCAGTGTATAATGCAGTTGGACTGGCTGCTTATGAGCTGTTTGATAGTGTGGATTTTGATCAGTGGTTTAAAAACCAACTACTAGCAGAACTACAGGTTTCTCATAACAGGTAAACACCTTGGTTTGGTATGTATTTCTTATTTAAACATGAATTATTGTTATAAGTCTGGTAAGATAGAAGATCTGATTGCAAAATTACAAAATGCTTGTTATTTATAACACATCCACCAAATGAACAGAGGCATGAAATACGAATATATAAACACTCACACATGTAATGTTCATGAAACTGATATTTTGTTGATGTTTGTTAGTGTGGTGGCTATTTTCCACTCTCTGTAAAGATATTATCACTCTGTCCTCTTGAAGCTCTTTGACTTCACTAAACTTTCTCAGCACAGCCATATTTTCTTATTTAAAGAAAATTTCTTAGGCCTCCAGACTTCCCAGAACCCCTTAGGCAGCAAAGTCCTGCTGAAACCTGTGGAAGTGATTTCTGTGAAGCTGTAGTTTAGCCAACGTGGTGATTTGTTCTTCTGTACTAGTACAAGCCCCCTGTAGCACTTTTCAGTTAATTTGGCCAGCAATAAAATATGGAAGTAGGGGCAAATTTGAATTACGTTTACAAAGTGTGAATGATTACAGTCTGGTTCTATGTGAAAAGTCTTACATAGTTTGTCTGCCAAGGGTTTTTCATCCCACCAAAGTCCTCTTCGCTTGGATGGCCTTCATCTGAGTACCTGTCTTTAGTGTCTAAGGTACTGTCTAAGTCTTTGGTGTTTAAGGTATTTTGAAAGATATTTTTTTGGTACCTCGGAATAGAGATGGACGACTCTGACTAGGAAGACAATTTTCCTCCCATTTCCTCAGGCTGTCACCCTTCCCTTGGGGGAAGAATGCTAAATGCTTTTCTACTGCTATCCTCATTAGGTGAATTCCAAATCACCCTTTGACTCAGAAGATGTCTTACTGTGCTTTTCAAAGTCATTGGTAGTGACCCTAATGTCCTTTGAAAAAATTAGCTATTTTTTCTTCTGTATTTGAAATTCAAATAACGGTTGAGTCTGGTGAAATAAAATATGAACTAATTTGTATGCTAATGCCCTGAAGAGCTGCTTTAAGTTGTAAATGACTTTACATAACAAGCTGCTAGTTGACTTTTTTATTTTTAAATGGCAGTTATAAACATTTTCTCTACAAATACAGTTAAATTTCATGTACAGTGGAAGATCCTGCTAAACTTAAATACTTGCCATTACAATATACTTCTCTTCTAATTATTTACTTTAACTGTGTCCGCTGATGTTTTTTTTTTATTTTCCTCATTAGTCTTTTTTTAATATCACAAATCTGTCCTGCTATCTGCCAGCGGCCAAGTACTGTAATGGTTATGCTAAATGTCAGAAAAATGGGAAAAAATGAGAGATCCTGTATATATGATTGTTCCTTTGCTGTAATGCTGCCCCAGCACCAGTCTCTAAATAAAGCTGATGTCATATTGGCAGCATATTCTGTTTTTGGCATATTTATGGTGGTATATTTATGCAATCTACACATATATCATTAGTAAAAATTGACAAAACTTTTCCACAGGTGATACAGTTGTATTTATAGTAGGAAAAACCATTTGATTGGCATTTGTGATATCCTGGGATGAAATTGCTGTGGGGGCAGGAGCTTACAGTAGCTATTGCTGTGTTATGCACAAAATAAACAGTGTTTGTGACAACTTCAAGATTCATTTAGGAAAAGTGGTGGTTTTTTGTGTGTGTGTTTTCAGACATGAATTTGTTTCCCAAGCCTTCTGGTGAAGAATTTTGATTTGATAAAAAAAATTACTACATTAAAGTTACAGAAAGTTGGTCTTGACAAAATAATTTTTTAATAGTTGTTTTGCAGAATATTGTGTTCGTATTGATTGTTAGATTTATTTTTCATCAAAGTATTTTAGAACAGCAAACATAATGAATATAATATTTTTTCCCATCTTTTTTTTTAAGGTATAAACCAATACGTCGACGAGTAATCTGGCTGATTGGACAGTGGATTTCAGTTAAATTCAAATCAGACTTGAGGCCTATGTTGTATGAGGCAATTCGTAACTTGCTTCAAGACCAAGACCTAGTGGTAAATATAAGAAATGTTTTGGGTTACACATTCTCTATAAACATAAGTGAAACATGCATACTGTACCGTATATAAACTTTGGAAACTCCATAACATCACACTTCAAAGTCTGTTGTGTCATGCAGAAAATAATCTGTTTGGAAGTTTGGGGGGAGTCTGTGGAAATGCTGGAAAACAAGTTTGCAGGCATGAAACCAACTTAAGATGTCCACTAGGTGATAAATCTGGGAAAATGAATGGCAAGAGCATCCGTTTTTGTAACAAAGTTGTGAGGCATCTTGAGATAGATTATTTATTAACTCAGGAACAGTTTGTGTAGATAAACTATATCACAGAATATCCTTGTTTTATGTGGTATACAATATTACTTAAGCATCAACATAGCTATTGTCTGCTGGCAGATTATGGTAAATGTCATTGGTTGATAAGCTGCTGTTTGAGCACAACTCTGGTTCAAGCAACAATTTCAGTTTACCAGCAGGTGAAGTTAAGTTGAGAACCTGTATTAGTGTTTTTTTTGTTTTGAACAGACCTAGCATCTACCCAACAAACAAAACAAAAGAAAAAAAATATGAAGAAAACTGCCAAAACCTAGATAGTTTGTTAGTTAAATATTACTAGCTGGCAATCTAACAGTTATTTCTGTGACAGCTTCTCCAGACAGCTTTAGCAAAAGCAGGATGAATTTTCCTGCCAACGCTATGACTTCTTAGTTAGTGCTTTCCCGATATCTACCAGGGAAGAACATGCTACCTTTTGAGATTGATTTATTTGCTTTTTGGGTGACAGCAAGACATGAGATAATATCAAATTAAACTCCTTTGCTGTTACGACATTTTCTATCACAGGCTTATGATGGAAAGATCTTGCTTAATTCTTTTTTGACTTCTGTGAAGGTTTTGCTTGAGTTGTTTTTCCAGGTAGTATCTCCAGGCAATGCCAAACAAACTGCAAACGATACTAAAAGCAAACAAAAACGTGGCTTGACTAACTAACCAAATTTCTTGTATCAGAAGTAGTGTGGCCAGCAGGACTAGGGAAGTGATTGCTTCCCTTAACTTGGCCTCTGGTGAGGCTGCACCTCAAATAAATACTGTGTTCAGTTTTGGGCACTTGACTATAAAAAGGACATAAAGGTGCTGGAGTGTGCCCAAAGAAGAGCAACAAAACTGGTGAAGGATCTAGAGATTAAGTCCTTTGGGGAGCAGCTCAGAGAGATGGGATTATTTAGCCTGGAGAAAAGGAAGATCTGGAGACCTTATTGCTCTCTTCAACTACCTCAAAGGAGGTTGGAGCAAGGTGGGGGGTCAGTGTCTTCTCCCTGGCAGCAAGCGATAGGACAAGAGGAAATGGCCTCAAGTTGTTCCAGAAGAAGTTTAGCTTGGATATTTGGAAAAATTTCTCCACTGAAAGGGTTGTGAGGCATTGGAAAAGGCTGCCCCATGGAAGTAGTTGCCTCACAATCCATGGAGGTATTCAAAAGACAGATAAAAGTGGTGCTTAGAGATACGGTCAGCAGACTTGGCAGTACTAGGTTAATGGTTGGATGTGATGATCTTGGAGGCCTTTTCCAACCTAAAGGATTCTATGTTTTTATGATTCTGTAACCAAATTTCTTAGAGGGTGACAGAACACAAAGAACAATTCAATTACTAAAATAACTGGTTTGATGTTTTTAGATACTATGTTGATAATCAGGATAATGTTTAATGGACATAAGTGTTATGCATATTTTGTCTTTCAGGTTCGTATTGAAACTGCTACAACACTGAAGTTAAATATCCTTTTAGTAACATAGAAACTTGATTAATTCTAAATTAGATGTTACTGGAAAATAAGCAGCTTTAAACTTACTACTAAAATTTTCACATTATAATTGTTATGTATTCATAAAATAATAGCTTGCTGTAGTCTTGTGCAATGTGCATTATTTTCCTTAATGGCTTTTTACCTGTTGATGACTTTGAATTCAGAACTGACCAGTTCTTACCGGTAAGAGCATCTATATGGATGTATTCTCGTGAGCTGGAATATCCATAGAGAAAAGCAGGAAAAAACATGTCCTATTTCATTTTAAACCAAGTTATTTAGTAATCAGTGTGCCTGCGTCTGCATTTATTTTTAGTTTTCATAGGGCAAAATGTGAAGATTCATGTTGCTGCCCTTAAGGTTGCTGATGTGCAGTATTCAGACAGACAATTTAAAACCTGGCTATTACAATTTCTTTTTGTGGTGTTTAGTACTTTATATACAACGTGTTACCAGATGCTAAGATTTTTCATGCTCAGACAGTATGTATGCTGTTGTTAGTGAGTAGTTTCCTTCTTGCCTGTTTCAAACAGTACTTCCAAACATTCTGTTGCACATCAGTACTAAACATAGACATGTGGTTAAAATAGTGCATTAAAAACATGGATTTGTTCTCCTATTTTGGTGTTTCTTAATGTGGTCATCATTGCTGGCATTGAATAAACAAAATGCTACTTATAAATGCAGCAAAAAATTATGTTGATATTTAAATGTAGCAGGTGTTTGTCCTCATTTGGTTGAGACCTCTGTGTTAACTGTAACTTTGGGGGGGGAGGAGGAGGGAATGAAATGCAGAGTGTATCTATACTCTAAACATTGGTTAAGATGTCTTTTTAAGTTCAAAATCTAATTTTTACCTTCTGATCCAAGAGCTGGAAGACCATACTTTTGCTCTAACCCTAGCAAAGTGTTCCGTCTGGAGCGAAGGTTTTCAGCTTCATAGAATTTTGTTTGTGAAATCATGTTCATACTATCTGAAACACGAAAATGATCTGTGTTCAGATTGATTACATACTTGAACTGTTACGTAAGAGCGTATCTGAATTATGGTGGTTAGTCTGTGGATATCTAATGTGCATTTTTCCAAATGAAAGAGTAACATTTTGCACACTTCTATGAAACTTGAAAGTCACTTAATCTTTCAGTGTTGTAAGTGTACTGAAAAACTAACAATTCATATTACTGATTGGAAAGGGTTCTTCATCAAGAGGGTGGTTGAGCACTGTTTGGACAACGCTCTCAAAATTAGGGTTTGATTTTTGGGTGGTACAGTGTAGAGCCAGGAGTTGGAGTCAATGAATGTTGTGGGTTCCTTTCGACTCAGGGTGTTCTATGTTTCTTGGATATTTTTTTCGATGGTCTAATACCTAGTTCTTTTTTTTTCTTTTAGTATCTGGAATCCATGTTTACACTGCTCTTTCAACTACTTCAGGAAGTAACAGAATGTGACACAAAAATGCATGTTCTTCATGTTCTGTCATGTGTGAATGAGAGAGTCAATGTACAGGTATTTTTTCTTCTAGAATTCAGACAGTGTTAGCTTTATATTAACACCACAGAACTTACTGTTTTGGACTTTTGCAAAAATAGTAGAAAAATAGCATTGGTTAGTCGACTGGTTGTTGTTAGAGTAGGTGCCTGTATTATTTCCTTTATTTGGTCATCTACTTTTTAGTTTTCATTTATCTCTTTGTGTAATATTGTTCTTGTTCCATGTTCTGGTTTAACACGTCCGGCAGCTAGATACCACACAGCCGTTTGCTCACCCTTCCCCCTCCCTGTCTGGGATGGGGAAGAGAAATGGGAAAGTGAAGCCTGTGAGTTGAGATGGAGACTGCTTATTAAGACAGGAAAATAATAATAAAAATAATAATAACAATAATGATGATAATAGTATTACTAATAATGTGTACAAAGAAAGTGATGCACAATGCAATTGCTCACCACCCGCTGACCAATGCCAGCCTAACCCCAAGCAGTCTGGCCCTCCCACCCCAGCTAGCCACCCCTATATATTGTTCAGCATGACCCCATATGGTATGGAATACCCCTTTGGCCAGTTTGGTTCAGCTGCTCTAGGTCTGTCCCCTCCCAGCTCTTGCTGTACCCCCAGCCTGCTCGTTGGCAGGACAGAGTGGGAAGCTGAAATGTCCTTGGCTTGGTGTAAGCACTGCTCTGCAACAATTAAAACATTGGGGTGTTATCAGCACTCTTCTCATCCTAAGCCAAGACATAGCACCCTACCAGCTACTAGGAAGAAAATTAATTCTGTTCTAACTGAAACCAGGATATTCCATTACTATAACTTTTTAAATTACTATTTATTTGTGGGATTCACTCACTTTTTGGAGTACAGAATGCATTTCTCTGCTTATTTTAATGCATTTCTTGCAGTTTTCATTTTTTCCATTTTGTATCTAGTTATATCATCTTACATCTGACCTATAACTTTATTAAACCTTATATATTAGACATTTCTGGGGACAAAATGCTTTATATTCCCAAGGAATTCTCATTGGCATGGGTAAGGGTTAGGATTGCCTGTACAGCACTAGTTAACACAAACTTGGAATTTGACATGCAGTTACCAACTTCCTGCTAAAGTATATAGTTTGGTTTAAACTTAAAAGATGATATTTTTTGCAGAAGTAAAAATGAATCGTTGACTGCTTTTGTCTCTCTTCTGGTTTGCTGTATTACTCTATTAAGGGCAGAGACAGTGCATGCTTTGTAGTTTCTCCACCTTCTACAAGTAATTCTGTGTGAGAGCCAAATGTAGCTCTCTTAATTTTCCCTCGTAGGAACAGTCAATGTGATAGCAGATTTATCTGCATTTGTATTTATATCAGCCATGGAAGCAGCAGGAAAAGCGACTTCACTAAGAGTCTTTGAGTCTGTTAAGGTTAATTCATTATTAAGTACTGTAGTAAAAAAGTAGACTAAAGTTTTAGCCATGTAGAGCATCATAGAGAAAATTAGGTTAGGACAACCATCTGGAGGTACAATGCAAGCTCACACAGCATGTCAGAGTTTATTCAGGACCCTCTCCAGCTGAATTTTGAACATCTCTGACAATGGCAATTCTGCAGTCTTTGTTTTGAACTGAATGCTTGGTGTTTTATAATAACTGTGGATAAAAACTAGCATCTGGCTATTGAGTGTTGTTTCTGGGAGAAAGCAGTTGCTGTGTGGTTTTATTTGTGCTTTCTTTTTAGTAGGGGAGAAGCTTTTCAGATGACACTCTGTGTGTCATCTGAAGGGTTCATATAGGTTTTAGAATTATGTTTAGTGTCCTGTCATGGGCTCTTTCATTCTTGTCATTATCACAGGGTAGATGTAACCCTGTAGTGATTCTGTCTTTCTCCCCAGAGCTGACAACATTGTTAGTTTGAACTAGAATTCAGTGGGAAGTGACGATTTTCTTATTTCCATTTAAAATTTTATACTATTCCTTCTCAAAAAAAAATCTAAGTTTTGATGTACATTGGAACATTTATATCTGAGTTTACTTCATTTTTCTTGCTTTTTGTACTTTTCACCATTTTGGAAAACTTCATAAACTTAAAATAATCTTTAGGGATTTATAAATGCTTAATTCTCAAATCTTAAGCACAGAAAACAAAACTCTAGCTTGTTAATAGTCCTGCTGTTACAGATGTCAAGAGAACAGGCATACACTTAAAATGTGCAATAGGTAACTTCTTGGTTATTTTGCTTGCAATTGAGTTTGTGTTTTGTTTTGTTTTTTTTTTTTTTTTTGCTGAAGTCCTGTTTTTTTGTTTTTTTTTGTTTTGTTTTCCCAGAAATATGATGATGATAGATGTAACAGCTTCAGATTAGTGTCCTGCTCTGGAAACTTAGTATGTTTGAAAACTTCATATAAAATAGCATTCAGGAACTACACTGTCTCTAAGGATCCTTTTTCCTGGCACTGCTTCTGGCCTTCTTAATTCAGCAATTGTGTTGTAGTGAAGACGCATATGATGCAGATATTGAAATGTCTTCAGTTATTAAGTTACCATTCATGTTCTATTTAATACTTAAGCTTTATTGTCACCACAAATGTTACCATGTTAGATGTGAAATGTTAGCAGGTTGTTTTCAAACCCCTGTTCGGTCAGAAATCACTTCAGTCACAGAGTAAGGAATATGCTGTTTAAGGGAAACCTCTTAAATCTGTCAGAAATCATGTTTGGGGTAAATTAATGGCATTTTTTCACATATTAAGAAACACATTTGTGTTTTGAACTTCAGATACGACCATATGTAGGATGTTTGGTTCAGTATTTACCACTCCTTTGGAAACAGAGCGAGGAGCACAATATGCTTCGGTGTGCCATTCTGACCACTCTAATCCATCTTGTTCAGGTAAGATGTCAAAAGTACAGAAATGTTGCTGGTGTTTCCTTCACTTTTCTCTTATCAATCATGTCTGCACGCTCTCAATGTGTACGTGTGTTTGGGGGGGGGTATAATTTTTTACATATTTATATAGATAAATTTGGATATACTTTACATATTTTGGCTTTAAAGACTATTTTTAAATGCTATTCAGTCTTATAAAAACATAGTGCTATGAATGGAGATAACCACAGCTATTCGTTTATATTTATAATATTTAAGTATTCAACTGTTTTGTTTCCAGAGGGTTGTTCAGGAAAAGCAGTTCTTTAAGCACATAAGCTTGTGTTCTGGAACATTTTAGTTTGGTTTTGTTATCTTGGAATTGAACCTCTTTTGGTGTCTGTAAAACATCTTGTTCTGGCTTCCTTTCTATCCCAGAAGACATTCAGAATGTCAGTCTCTTCTGACAATGTATATGCTTCAGACTTCAGCAGTGCAGGTGCACCTGTTTCCCCAATGTGTTTCATTCAGCTCTCAAGGATGCAAAATTCCTATTTTGGTTGCAGGCTTCGTGACGAAAGTGAGCCATTTCTAAATCATCGGCTGAGAAGTAGGCCATCATAACTAGCTTCAGAGCAGTGCCTGTTTTTTTAATTTGGCTTTTAATTCAGGTTATCATTAAATGTTTATCGTTTAATCCTAACTCTTTGGTTTAATGTCTTTCAAGGATTTTTTTGGCATTAACTAATTATGGGTCATCTTTAGCATTCTGACCCTTCTGTTACCATTTTTACTGTTGTCTTTTTACTATATAATCCATGATACCTGTAATGTGCTCTTACAATAATTTCTGCAACATTATGTAGCACGTGAGAAAAATACTTTTTCTCAGCTTTTATGATGTTCTCTTCTGCTTTGTTCATGTGTTATATGGAGCAGAGATAATAGCAGCTTTGAGTTGCCTGCTTCATTATATAATTAATTTGCTTCACATATACTTGTGTTTGAATTTCAAATTTTGATTTTCTTTTGAGAACTCATCCATGCTTATAAGTCTTTTTGAGTATACTTGAGTATTTTGTCTTTCTCAATGTTTGCTTTAAAATGGTATTGTCAAAGCTATTAAAATTTCTTTAAGTATGGTCTGTCACCTTACCTTTATTAATGACAGCAGCTTCTAAGTAAAATAACATAAATGTAGTAATACTGAGAATAAAGGTAAATACAATGATTCTTAGACCATTTTGTTGTAGGTTTTTGTAGACGTTTTTGTAGTTCTGCATGTTGTAGGAAACTTTTCCTGGCCCATAATATATTGATGGTGTTTATCAATGTTAGGTTTCATTTGCACATAGTTCGTTTAGTTAATTTTATATAGTTCCCTTGACAAAGATAGATCTAGGTATAACTAAAAGACAATGATAAGATCTAGGTATAAATAAATCCTTAAATCTGAAATAACAAGAAATATCCCTGGTCTTGGCAGGAAAAAAAATAATGCGGTAAGTTAATTAAAAAAAAGAATAAAGTGATCTATAACCACATACTGCCTGCAGAATTAATGCTATTAAACACTTCCCTAATATGCATTGTATCCCACAAACCAACCTTCTCTAGTCCATACTGTATCTCCAACTAACTAACTAAATAAATGTAGAATTAGCAAAGATTGTGAAGGGCTTCTAGGATGTAGGGCAGCTTCCATACAGGAAAAGATTAAATATGCAGGCAGTCTTGAACCTGGGGAGAGGCATGACTAAAGGGGTATTATTGAAGGTCTATGAAAACATTTAACACTGGAATAAAAGTGTAAAAGGAGCTGTTATACGTTACAACTAAAATAAAAGTTATCGTTCTTTTAAAAGGCAGGTTAGTTCATTAAAAAAAAAAATAATAATAATTCCATAATGCATAAATTGTGGAATTTCTTACAGGCCACCATGGAGGCCAAAACAAAATAAACTCAAAAGAGTTTAGACACATTTATGGAAGGCTCTTTGTTGTTGTTGTTGTTGTTTCTCTTTTAATCAAAATTTATTTAAAAACAGGAATAATAAATTATTCTACAAAACAAAGTGGTAATTGAAAAATATCAGTTTTAAACTCAAGTTTACAAATGTTAGTAATCATATAAAAGTTGCATTCAATTAGCCTTAATTCTCTCTTGTAGTAATATTGCAAAATGGCCAGTAGTTTCCATTTTAAGAATTCCAATCTTTGTAAAATTTAATTTATGTGTAGCTTCAACAATTTTTATCTTGAGCGTATTTTTAATTGTTTTTTTATTGGCTGATGAAGGAAAGATGTATTTTATATCCTTGGGAAGGAAGACATCTTTGTATATGACTCATGGATTACTTAAAAAAAAAACAAAAAAAAACTTTATCATTAGTCTGTGAATCTTTGTTTAGGAACAAAATCAAACCCTTCTGCTCTTAGAATGTGTCAAAAGGTTTAGGATATGGTAATGTCCAACTAGTAATTCCTTTCTGATCTTTAGCATAATTTATTCAGCATGTAATCACTTAGTATTTGTTAAAGCTGTGATTTTTTCAATAAATGGAATGGCTAGTAAATGTTATTTAGGAATGTGTATTGTTCCTGCAGACCATTGGTAGCTGCTCATTCTCCAAGTATTGAGAAACTTATATAAACTTTTGTTGAGAGAAAGCTTGAGTATCAAACTAAGCAGCTTCATGTTGTATGAAATGGAAGCAGGTTCAGTGTTTGGTTTCTCAAATGCATGTTTACAGTATATAAACTTCTATTTATATAGTATTACAGATCTTTTTCAGTTCTATCCATGAAATGCTTGAGTTAATTTTTTGAAGCATTTTACTTTTTTTTTTTTTTTTTTTTTTTTTTTTACTTACTCCTACAGGGCCTGGGAGCAGACAGCAAAAATCTCTATCCTTTTCTACTTCCGGTTATTCAGCTAAGTACAGATGTTTCCCAGCCTCCGCATGTCTATCTTCTGGAAGACGGTTTGGAGCTGTGGTAAGAAAATTATTTATCAAATTCTAATACTTAATTCTTCTTTTTGTATCTTTGGAAGGAAAAAAAAAGGGATATAACAAAAGCTTTTTAGATATCTTACCTTGACATCTATACTAGACGTTTTTGAAGAAGTAATGTTAAAGTGTTGATAACAGAAACACAGTTGAAAGTGACTACTTGAGTAGGAACTCCTTTTTGAGACAGTTCGTAGAAACATATGGTTTTGTTTAGATAATAAACTGCAAGACAAATTCTAGAATCTCTTCAGTGTGTATGCTGAACTAACAATTTGACATGCTTGACTTGAGCACAATAACCCACTGATTCTCAGAGCTGGTTGCTGGAAGAGATATGGTGTGTTTTAAAAGAATAAAATTGAGAAGTTATCTTTCAAGTGTCATGCTATCTCATGCTATCTGGTGAGTGAACATAAAATAAGAAGTGGCACTGATCTATTTTTAACTGCCTTCTATAAAGGGAGAAAACAACCTTAACCTGAAACAAATTCAACATATTTTTTTTCTATGGGATAGGAATATATTAAAATTGTCTTAAAAGAGTGAGAGATTAATTAGATCTAAATTGCAGGTAAGTGTCTGTAGTTCAAATGCCTAACCTGAAAATGATCTGTTTTATGTTACAAAGATTTATAATGCAATTGGTAGGGAGGAGCAACTTTAAATTGCAAGATCTTCACAAAATTTAAGACAGGGTTTCAGATCAGCACTTTCATATTTTATCTTACCAACCAAAACCATTCTGTGATTTATCAATGCTGATCTTAAGGTGGTTGTTCTGATGCCTATGCTGAAGAATGTATATGGTATTTTAAGTTGTTCTAGAGCATCAGAGATACCTGAATGGAGCTGGCAGAAATGTCCAGGACTATAAAAACTATTTGAGCTGGTTTCTACCATAGCTCTTGAAGCACTGCACACCTGGTCTTTATACCATCAATATTCCCACTTCTGAGTTCAGCCCAGGATCCCCAAGTCGGATGCTTAAACTTCCTCACTGCTCCATTTTTGAGGTTTTGTTAGTTTATTGTTTTTCTTTTTTTTTTTTTTAAACCAACCACGCTCCCACCTGTAAAAGAAAAACCACCAGTAGCATATCTTTGTTTTACTACCTTAGCAAAACTGATGACTCTACTAATGTGTATTTTCTTTTCTCAGAAAGAGCAGTCAGGCATTAGAATGGGTTGCCCAGGGAAATACTGGAGTCAACACCCCTGGGAGTGTTTAAGGAAAGGGTGGATGTGGTGCTTAGGGACATTGTTTAGTAGGTGATATTGGTAGTAGGGCAATGGTTAGACTGGATGATCTTGGAGGTCTTTTCTAACCCTAATGATTCTTTGATCCTTTATATTGTAAAGGACTGATACTGGACTTGAAATATGCTTCAAGCAATTGTTATGTGGTTTTCATGGGTCATGTACACATTTACTTCAGGTTGCAATGCTTTATATCTGTCAAAACAATTAGTCAATGTTACCCATAAATCATTTGAATTATTTCATCTAATCTATTCTTAGGTTAGTGACGTTGGAGAATAGTCCTTGTCTTACACCTGAGCTCCTGAGAATATTTCAGAACATGTCTGCCCTTCTTGGTGAGCCTTTTACTAATAAAACTTCAGTTTGCTTTTTTTCAAATTCCTGTATTGTTACTGAAAATCTAACACCAAATTTGCTGAGTTTTACTGGTGTGGGTTATATATTTGCCTGTTCTGCTTACAGCCATAATGATGATTTCCAGTTTCAAGAATTGAATTTTCCATTATTAGCTTTTCCATTATTTAGTCAATAATTACATAGGAGGTTTTCAAACTCTCTAAATGTTTAAAAGTGTATTGGACAAGCAACACTGAAATTAAAGGCAGTAGTTTTGCCTGAGTTGTTGCCAAATATAAACTTAATAATGAGAATTAAGGTTCAGATTTTTTTTTCTTTGCAAATAAATGCGGTATAAAAATTTTGCATTTCAATTTCATTATATAAATATTTTTGATTCATGAAATCTTTAGTTGTGCTTTTTTAGGCTGTGGAACTCATGTAGCAAATATATATATTTTTTAAAGGAATGTTTTTATAAGATTACAGAAGCTGGCTTTCTTCTTATAGAGTGATTTTTGGCTCTTAATATTTTATTCTGACTGAAGGTCAGTAGAAGGTTGCAACACAGTGGGTAGGCAGAAGATAATTCCTTCTGTTACAGTGTTGCTTCAAGTACACTAGGTCTCTAATGACAACTGTGCTCAGGAAAGCTGTATTTTGTACTGGTTTTAGTATTTATCTCCAGATACACCTTTTAGTTTCTGTAGCTGCCCAATACTTACTTTCTCTTCACTCATCTACAAACATTCCCTTTCTCCTCCTTGTTCTTTGTTAGTAGTAGGTAGTCTGCTCTGGGAAACTAACAATATACAAGTGGCCATGATTTTTATGGGTGTATCACTACCATTCTACTTGTGTTAAGTTCAGAAATGGGCTGTGCTTGTGCTTTCCTTACATTTTCTGTTTCTGTTTTCTGCCTAGTTTTCGAGCAATAAGTTCCATGGAAGTGATAGGGATGAATGGAAACCGTGGCACACACTTCAGACAAAATGTAGATGTATTATGAAATCAGAATCAGATAGTGGCTGGCTTTCTGGGCTGCAAGAAGACATTGCTGGCTCGTGTTGAGTTCCTCATCAACCAGAACCCCCAAATCTTT
This sequence comes from Aythya ferina, assembly GCF_964211825.1. Taxonomy (NCBI): domain Eukaryota; kingdom Metazoa; phylum Chordata; class Aves; order Anseriformes; family Anatidae; genus Aythya; species Aythya ferina. The sequence continues at coordinate 21,493,480 of NC_140299.1, forward strand.
CTCCTCAGGACTGCTGTCAATCCATTCTCTGTCCAGGTATATTTGTACCTGGAATTTCCCTGACCCATGTGCGAGACCTTGCACTTATGGTGTTGACCTACTTCTCAAGTTTGTCAAGGTCTCTCTGAATGGCATGTGTTTCCTCCAACATGTTGACTGCAGAGCTCGGTGCTGTTGGCAAGCTTGGTGAGGGTGTGCTCAGTCCCACTGTCAATGTTGCTGACAAAGATGTTAAACAGAGCCAGTCCCAATACTGACCCCTGAGGAACACCACTTGTCAGTTGTCTCTATTTGGACACTGAGCCATTCACTGCAACTCTTTGAATGCAGCCACTCAGCCAAATCCAATCCTGTCTCCAATTTAGAGAGAAGGTGGTTGTGTGGGACAGTCTCAAGTGCTTTGCACAAGTCCAGGCAAAGGATGTCAGTTGCTCTTCCCTATCTACCGAAGCTATAACCCCATTGTAGAAGGCCAGCAAATTTGTCAGGCATATGTGCCCTTAGTGAGGCCATGGTGGCTGTCACCAGTCACCACCATATTTTCCATGTGCCTTAGCGCAGTTTGCAGGAGGATGTGCTCCATGATGTTGCCTGGCACAGAGGTGAGACTGACTGGCCTCTAGTTCCCCAGTTGTCTTTTTTTCCCATTAAAAAAAATAGATGTTATGTTTCCCCTCTTCCAACCAGTGGAAACTTCACCAGGCTGCTGTGACTTCTCAAACATGATTGAGTGGCTTAGAAACTTCATTCACCAATTTCTTAGGCTTCTTGGGTGTATCTCATTAGGTCCTGTGCAATTGTGTACTTTCAGGTTCCTTACACGGTCTTAGACCTGATCCTTTCCTACAGTAGTCAGTCCTTTATTCCCCCAGTCCCTGCCTTTACCTTCTGTGACTTGGGTGGTGTGCCTAGAGCACTTCCTGGTGAAGACTGAGGCAAAAAAGTCATGGAGTACCTCAGCCTTCTCAATTTCATGTGTAACCAGGACTCCCATTTTCTTCTTGAGAGCACCTGTGTTTTCCCTAATCTTCCTTTTATCAGGGATGTACTTGTAGAAGTTCTTGTTGTTGCCCTTGACATCCCTGGCCATATTCAATTCTACCTGGGCTTTAGCTGTCCTGACTTGACCCCTGGCTGCTCAGACAGTGTCTCTGTATTTGTCCCAGGTTACCCATCCTTGCTTCTACCATCTGTAGGTTTTCTTCTTGTGTTTGAGTTTGACCAGGAGCTCCTTCATCCATGCAGGCCTCATGGTGATTTTGCCTCACATCCCCTGTGTTGGGATGCATCGTTCATGAGCTTGGAGGTGATTGCTGCAGACAAGGCTGCCTTTGAGCTTCACATTCCCCACAAGCCCCTCGTTCATGAGGCCCTAGAGAACGAGGTCTATCTTCTAAGCTTGTAACAACTTGTTTTATTTTTTAATGAATCCTGGAGAAGAGCGAGACACTCCTTTGGAAAAAATGTACATTCCTCAAAGGAACATTTCTTATTTTCATTAAAGAAAGTTAGTGTATGATACTGACAGCATAAATACTACATATAAGCTAGGCAAGTTTTACTTAAGGTGAGGCTTCAGACATGCTTCTGTCAATTTTTCCTACATCAGAGATGGAGTTGAGTGGTGAAAATACAATTGCACTTGCAATATGTAATCATAAACTGATTTCCTTGTATAGCCTTGTGGAACTCGTTTACTTCTTGATCATTTTTCTGACAAACTTTTGTTTTCTGACTGCCTTTTCAGTCAAAAAAACCTATGATTTCTATAATCCAAATTAGTGTATGTTTTCCAGAAAGCAGAAACCATTCTGATGCATATTTTGCGTGCAATTCAGTTTTTTGTTATATCTGGCTGGACTGCTTCCACATATCATAAACATGGCAATGCAATATTGAAATAGTGCTTGAATTTAAAGTTAGTGCTAAATTTATTTTCAAGTTATGTCGTTACAAAAACTGCAATATTTCTAGTATGCCTTAGGCACCTGCTTTTTCGATACATTGTACTTGTAAAAGGGATCCTCCACTTAAATCCAGTGCAACAACAACGTTTAAGCTGCAGCCACCTGAAGAAGAAAATATGTTAATCAGAAATGACTGTCCAAGTTAGTTAAATTACTGCTCAGTCTTAATTCTATAGTAGTTTCTCCAGTAGACAGTGGCAGTAATGATATGAAACTTCCAACATTTAAGAAAAACACTCCTTTACCCATCCTTCCCACCATGGTGATATAACTGGCAAGTTTGTTTATTTTCAGTTGGACAGATGCAGAAACCCATTTGACTTTTGAGATCCTCAAATTCTTAATCTCAAGATCCTGATGTCTTATGTGCCCTAACTTTCTGAGGTAAAATACATGAGAAAAGTGCACTTGAGTCTGGTTCTCATTCAGTCTTAAGTTTCCAAAGTGGAAGCTGTAAAGCAAATCTGGTGAAAGGGGGGTCATAAGTAGATGATTGCTTTGCATATGTCTTTCAGAGCTGGCATGGACCTATCTTCAAGGCACTCCACAAAATTATTTTGTTGGAAATACGGTATAAGGAATATGAACCTTCTGACCTTCAGTTTCTGAATTTATTCTTACTGAATGGAATTACTCTAATACACAAGTAATATAATTGTGTTTCTGCTGTGATTAACTAACTACTCTGTCAGCGACTGTGTTCTTCTGAAAAAGTGTGCTATTAGAGGTCAAGATGGTTGAACTAGAAGAGCTGGAAGGAAAAGAAGAGGAAAGTTCTTAGATAAGGTTTTTTGGACATCAGAGAGAGGCAGCATACTCTGTCCTGCTGAGAATGAGAAAGTGGTTGTGGGAGAAGCCTTTATGCTAGAGAAGAGAAGTTCCGTATGCATTTTGTTTTCTTATTTCATCTTCTTCACTTCCAGATAATGATTTTTAAGACTTGTTATTAATGTTACCTCTCATAGAGGTACTGTATTCATGTATGCATAGGTGACAAACTACTATAGGAATTGAACTGTGTATGTAATAGTGCAGCTTTGATAACTCACCCAAAGGCACCGTGGAAAATAGTGTTGATGACCATTTGTATGTAAGCATATGATTAAGGAGGTATAGAAAACAGGCTGACAGTCGTAGATTGTATATTGTTGAGTTTGTTGGCTTTTCACAGTGTAGCTTTTGCTTTGAACTAACTTCTTTCATGGATGAGGTCCTGTGCTTACATGGTTGTGACTGTATACCATATTCTTTAGCGAAGTGGTATAAAATTGAATGAAATACATTGTGAACAAATTGTCAGGTAGTTTTTGAAGTGCACTATGAATATCACTTAACTGGAACATGTTGCTGTGCTGTGTTTTCTGTTGATGAATTCATATCTAGATGATTGCAAAAGAATGTCACCTGTTGCACAATTCTTATGAAGTGCTCTTATGATGCTTACCGAGATTTGTCTATGATTACTTCCTGGCCCATCGGTAGCACCTGGCAAGCCTGAACTTTGAAGATACCCCTACTACTTCCTCTTATGCTTTCTCTGCTGGAGATAATCTTTACTGATAACAGTACCTTCAGGGTCCTTTGACTTCAATTCCAAACTTAAATTTACAGCATAAAGAAGCAATTGTTCACCTTTGCTTCTCCTAGATCTTTTGGGAGAATTTTTATGACACATATATTCATGTGCCTGTTGGCAAGCTGTTCCAGTGCTGGATACATAAAAATTAGTTTGGGATTTAGTTAGATTTTTTGTTGAGTGTTTTATACATTCCTACTGCTTTTTTCATCGTTTGAGCATCTCTTTTTCATGGCCATGTCACAGGCTTGTGGCATATATCAACATAGGTATATGTCAAACATCTCTTTTACAGTCAACTTCAAGGGGAAAAAATTTAAAAAAAAAAAGTTTGTTTTTTAACTAGTTCCAATGTAATATATAGCTTTTCATTTTCAGATAAATCTGAAAGAGCTTTTCATATGTTGGAACTGGATGTGAGCGGTACAAATCAATTAGATTTGCTTCTTAAAGTAATCAGTGCTGTCGTTAAATCTTAAAGATATAGGAATAGAATGTTATGTTTGATAAGAGTAATTTCACTTGTATAGCTGACCTTCCTTCAAACAGCATAGTACTATCACTGATGTATAATAATAATTCACAGCATAATTGTAATATTTAATTTTCATTTCTGCACTGTTAATATTTAAATTCTGAGGAAATATAATTGCCCTACAGAGGGGTTGCAGCAGATTCTCTTAGTGCAGCAGACTGAATAATGTGGAATGGAGGAATATATTCTCTGTGGATGAATGTAATTCTGCAGCAAGACTGCTTAAAATTACAGCTGAATCTGATACAATTTCAGGTTGGGGTATGTCAGAGTCAAAACATACCTGCTTTAAGAAGCATCAGGTTTAACATGAAAAATGCTTTTAGAAGACACTGATCTTTATGCACAGATGACCAATTAAATTTTGTAGTTTGTCTTAACTGTTTTTTTCTTCTGGCAAGAAATAATTTTGCTTGTAATTTTGCTAGTTGATTTTTATTATCTTTCTATCAGCTATCAAAAGCTCAGTAGTATTTCATGTTTAGGTGACCATTTATTTATTTGTTTACTGCACCAGTGTCTGAAACTTAATGTATGGTTGTATTCAATAAAAAAAAAAAATTTGCAGGCTTCTAAGAAGAATGTAAGAACTTCAGGGAAAAAAAACAAGTGCAGTATTAGTAGTATCATAGAATAGTTTTCAGTTGGAAGGAAGGTTGATAATGACCTGGTTCCAGCTCCCCTGCCACTGGTGGGGGACTGCCTACTGCACCCACCCACCCCCCCCCTCCCCCCCGCACTGGATGGGATTGTTCAAAGCCCCAGCCAACCTGGTCTTGAACACTTCGAGGGATGTGGCATCCACAGCTTCTCTGGGCAACCTCTTCCAGTGCCTCACCATCCTCATAATAAAGACTTTCTTCCAAATGTCTAATCTAAATTTTCCGTCCTTTAGTTTAAAACCATTACTCCTTGTCCTGTTGCTACACTCCCTCACACGAGTCCATCTACAACGTTCTTGCAGGCCCTCTGAGTACTGGAAGTACATCCCCAACATTCTTTGAGTACTGGAAGGTCCCCCCAGAGACTTCTGTTCTCTAGGCTGAACAGCCCTAAATTTCTTAGCCTTTTTTTTTGTAGGAGAAGTGCTCTAGCCATCTGATCATCTTTATGGCCCTTCTCTGGACTCACTCCAACAGGTCCATGTTTTTCTTATGCTGGGGTCCCCACAGCTTAACACAGTACTCCAAGTAGGGTTTCATGAGTGGAATAGAGGGGGACTACAAAATATGGTAATAAAGTTAATAATAAAGTTAATATATCAGAATCTTTTGATGAGGTTATTGGATGGATGACTTGAAAGTCCATCTCTTTTCAAGTAATGATATTTAAATATCTAAAATGAGTGATAATAAGGCATGACCTGTACAATCACTGAGATATCTAAGTAATCATGCATTCAAAGCTCTTCAAGGGCTATGTCATATAACAGAAACTTTAATGATCTTTATAATGAGAAGGGAAAGAAGGAACTGTTCAAACTCTCTAGAAGTTTTCAGATACTGCAATAGAAAACCGGCCATAGTTTCTGTCTTGGAAAATTATCTGTAGAAGTTTTTCCTTTATAAGCATCACTAGGTGTAAGCCCCACTTTCGTAGAGACTGCATGCATTTAAGCCATGGAACACATACCAGATTTTAGCCAGCTCTTGGAGTTTGTTTAATCTGATAAGGATTATTTTTAGTCTGTGTATCAGACGCTCCATGAGAATGTGCCTTTTTACCTCTTTCTTCAAATTGTATCTGTACGCCATCTATTAGATCTGTGTGCTTTACTTAACTAAAGTAGTCATGGTATGGCCTATAGCTCAGCTTGTTTCAGTCTAGAAGCTCAATGCCATTTGACATGGCTCATAGGTCAGACAAGCAGACTTTATTTTGCTCCTTTGATGCAACAGTTACTGAATCAAACAGGAAAGAGATGATGTATCAGAAAGTGCAGGACCCTCATATGTTTCGTCTGTTTGTTCTGTCTTCAGTAGCTTCTTTGTGTATTGTTACATCCAAAACTACTTTTTTTTTTTCTTGATTAGAATTAGCTTTTGGGTTTATAGGATTTCTTGTGCTTCCATATGAGAACACGTTAGCTGAACCCAGTAACCTAGCAGGGAAATAGAATTTGAATGGTACTGAATCTAACTACTTTTTTTTTTTTTTTTTTTTCCTATTTGTAGGCCTTTGGCACTTTATTGCTGTATGATGAAAACCAGTTTTAAAAGTGGATTGTTTTGGTTGTATTTCAATTTGGCTATGAGTTTCTGAATTGCATGTTTATTTTTTTTTCCAGAGCTGAGTTCAGAAAACCTCAAAAATTGCTTTAAGATCATCAATGCTTATATTTTCTTATCATCGACTGAATTTTTGCAGGTACATTACCATGGTATAATACCTCATATTCCTTATTAAGCACCTTAATTCCCTACTGGCAAGTTATTATTCTTTTTTTAACAAATGCTGGGAAACATTGGGCACATTAACGTTTATACTTTTGCTCATTTGTGTGTATATAGGAATGTTAAAATCCTAGAATCATAGAATTATGTTGTTTATGGCACGTGGTGAACACTCAATAAAATCAGATTTCTGAAAGATTGAGAATTAATGTTGATCAGTTTAGTAGTTTCCTACCTGAAAAGGTCCTGTGCAGGGCAGTAATCATTACTCTATTGTTTCTCCTGCCAGATTAAAATTATGATAAGTTCTATCAAAAAATGAAAGTTCTATCAAGAAATGAACTAGTGATACTATGCCATGATTTAAAATCTTCTCTGTTAAAAATATCACTAATTGTTTTGAAATATATATGTAAACATATAAAGCTCAGTGCAAGGTGAAATATAGGAGGTTCCACTTAAATATGAGACGAAACTTTCTCATGGTGAGGGTGACAGAGCACTGGAACAGGGTGCCCAGGGGGGCTGTGGAGTCTCCTCCTCCAGGGATATTCAAAACCTTCCTGTGTGATGCAATCTAGGTGTTCCTGCTCTGGCAGGGAAATTGGACTGGTTATCTTCAGAGGTCCCTTCCAGTCGCTGACATTCTGTGCTTCTGTTACTTAATTTCAGATGTATGCTGTTGACTTGTGTCGATCATTTTGTGAACTCTTAAAGGACATCACTACTGAAGGTCAAGTTCAAGCTTTAAAGGTAGAGTACAATGAAAATAATGTTAATATTCAGCTCCAGACATCAGTATTCTTACTTTCTAGTTCTGTCAAGTTTAAATAACATTTTCAAGTGTGAATATAGAACTTGTAGAAAAAGAACAGCTGATTTCACACATCTTATTACAGGAGTCAGAGATGTTTGAAACTACATATTTGAAGTGTATGTATTGGGAGCATGTATACATGCACACATGTATTTTCAAAAAAGTATATTTATATATGTATTTTACCAAGAGAAGGCTAGTATTGTCCCATATAGTCACTGTAAAAGATGATTCTATAATAATTAGCTGATGCACTTGCTGTTCCTGTACCATCTCTGCAATGCTTTAAGTCATGTGATTTCAAGATGTTTTTAAGTAAATTTAGGTAAAGTTTGAGTGCTCTTCTTACAGATTGATTTAGATTAAGAGTCTGAGATCTTCTCCACTTAGATTATTACAGAAAGAAGGTTAGTGTGGGCTTGCACCCTCATGAAAGCAGTTCATTTTGCAGCAAGGTAGCAGCACATTTAAAATGCCAGATGACCAATCACTGTATGGCAAAGATGATGCTATTCTTAGAAAACCATGAGGACACTGAGTTGCAAAACAAAGATTGTTTTGAGTCAAGGTAACTCGATGTAATCTGTGAATATTGGTCACCCAGGGTAGGTGAAGAGAATTTATCAAAGCTTTTCAATTCTAGCTGACTTATAAAATGGAGAAGACAACATAAAAGATACCCACACTTGTAATTACAAATAAGAAGGCAAAACTAAGATGGTTAATAAGTTTTAAAACTTGTCCTATTTGTGTTTTCAGCTTGATTCAGAATTCAAAAAAATATTTTCCATTATTTGGTTCAAAATGCAACATAAAGAAATGATTCAACTGTAAAAATTTTCAAAATCATTCAGCACACATCAATAATGTAGATTCATTTTGAGTGTTTCTAATCATTATATGAAAAGAGATAACTACCTAATTGCCATATCTAACAATCCAAATCTGAGATTCATCTGTACCCTGTGAATCGTAATTGATCCCTTTGGTCATACAGTAATTTTACTTCTCAGTATTCAATACCAGTAAGAATAATAATCAAGAGTTCAAGTTTTGTAACTGGCAAGATAAGGCTGAAGTGATGAGGCTACATATATACATTCATTATAAAAAGTCTTTGTGATTTTATTATTAAATAAGCACAAAGCATCACATTTTTTTTTTCCTGCATTTCTGTACAAATAGTAGAATTTAATAGCTCTTGGACCTGTATTTACTACATACTGAATGTATATACTCTTTATCATGTACATATTCTATATCACATTGCTTTGTATAGCACACTTGTGTTTGTACTGTGACATCATGTTCAGCCTATCTTTGCGTTTGTCGTAAGTTGCTTAGTAGTAGCAACAGCTGCTTAGATGGAATTACTGGATGTTTTTTAAATTATTAAAAAAAAAAAAAAAAAACACAAACTATTTCCACACAAACTTGAAATGGTATTATGCAAGAGATCTTGCAAAATTTGTAAGCATTTGAAATATTGTATCTGACCTTTCAAATATTCCTTTTGAGGAGTTTCAGGAGGAAATAAAGTTACAATAAGAACTTTAGTAGTAATACAGGATCATATACTATACAGAATAGTAACTGTAGTTTTACTACTTATATTTTCAGTGGCAGTACTTACTAGGAACTTCGTGTTGCTTATGAAGTCCAGTTCATTATAAACACAACAGAGGCAAAAATTAAAATCTCACCTACCTCTTTGGGTTGCACAACTATTTGCAGAAAGAATCTGTGGACAGGGAAACAACAGGAGGAGTTAATAGCCCTCCTCCATTTATAATTCCTGCTGCAGGGAGCATAAGGACTCTAGCTCTGTAGTTTAAAATGTTAATACCTATCCATTGATGGTATTATTTAGAGTCTGTTATTGGGCAAATACATGATATAGCAGCTTTTAATCTGAACCTTAAAATGAAATAACACTAGTAATATGGCATACTTATACACTTGGCTGCAGTGTGACCTTGCAGTAGCCACGGTTTGTCCACTGTAATTTGAATACCTTCCTAGTATGCCTATCTGATCACAAAGGAATAACTGAAATATCAGTGTAAATATTTGTATTTTAAAAAAGAAAGTTTTCTCAGGCATCACCATACTGATGTGTTGAACAACAAAAAAAAGATCAATACTGGCAACAAATGTGGGAGTGTTCTGAAATACTGTGTTACATACAGGTTTGGTTTGTTTGAAAATAGGCCTTAGAGCAGTAAATAAAAGCATAAGGTTGAAGAACCTTAATTTGGTTAAGGCTTAAGACAAGTAGTAATAAGACAATTTATTACAAGATTGCTGAGGCTTGATGCAACTTGATTTTCAAATTATCTGAGATTAAACAATGTGTTTTTTCTGCCGTTTTTATCCAAAGATAAGTGATGCTATAAACAAATCCGTAGAAATAAGGCACACACACAAACACACACGAAAAAGGAAATAAAGGGGATAGACCTAGTGAACAAAAAGTAATTCTGTTATTACTCCAATACTAAGAGTAGCATATAAAATAAAAAGGAGAGATCTAAAGCAATCAAAATTGGCTTAAATGGGTTTTCTGTGTGTGTGTATGATGACTGTATTAACACATGTCTTAAGACAGTTGAAATGATTGCTAAATTATTCTGTCAGTAGCAGTGGTTAGTGTCTAAGGAGAATGAGAGGATTACGGAGCATGAGAACTTAGATCATCTGTCTTACAATAACTCATAACTGTCAAATGTGTTAGGTAAATAAATACCTTTTTCTCTTCTGGAGGAGGTTGTATCAAACAAATGTTAATCCTCTTGTCAAAGAAGTTCTGACTTTTGTGGTCACTTGAAAATTCTTCTGAGATATGGGACTTCAAAAACTCAGATTCTTAATATTTTAACTACTGCTGCATTTAGATTCAGGAGCAATAAAGTTATTGCTTACAAAAATTTACTTCAGGTAGTTTTAGTCTATAAAGTAAGCCTGCAATAAAGAAAACTCTTCCCCTTTGTTTGTGATAAAAGTCCTATTCTACAAGTTTTTGAACATCACTTTATTAAGAAAAACAAACTTGTCTGGTAGTGTTGGCAAATAATGAGTTTTTCTTGGGAGTTTGAATGTTGCCAAGAGAGACTTCTTGGTAACATTCTATCAGTTTAAAACCTCTGTTCTGTTAGCTCAAAAATAGGTTTACAAATAATTAGAAGATACTTCTGTTGCTCTTGGTGGTCTGCACATCAATATTATTGGTGAACATACTACACTGTATTTTAATGATGACAATCTCTATATATCTCCTCGATCCTTTCATAAGATTACCAGTTTGAGTCTTGGATGGACTTCTACTTCTCTAGGCTGGTAAATGTGTACCTCACTCTCATGAGCAAAGTGTCTTAAGTCACTTACATGTATAGATGAGAAAGGAAAGGCATTTATGACTCTTTTTCCCTCAGGTGGACTTTGTTCTCCTTGTTGTCAGGTTAACAAATTGGTTCCAGAGTTTAAACAAGAACTAAACAACTGTATTATTTCAGAGGAGTGCAACAGACTCTTTCATCTACAGGAAGGAGCCTCTTTGTTGAGATTTCAGCAGCACACTTTTTTGGCTGCTAGCCTCAAAGTATCCACAGAGTTTAATAACCAGCTTGTTGAAATCAGTCTCAGTGCTGTTAATTAATGGTAAAGTCTTTATCTAGTACAATACATTTATTAACAACCCTTCTGTGCTGGACCTTTTACTTGGGTCCACATGCAACTGAAAAACAGGTTGTATGCACTACACATAGCAAATTCCCAATACTTGCAACAGAATTAGCAATCTGAATCATCCCCAATATCATTTGGTATGCAAATTAGAGCCCCATAATACATGTTTTACCTTAGTGGTACATAGTACTTTTTTTCTTTGCAGGAAAAAGATTTTCCTTCTTAGCAAGTAATGTCTGAGTCTTTTCAATTATGTGCTACTCTTGCTGTTTCATCCTACCATTATTTCTACACATAACTCAACACCAGTGTTTTTTAAGGACCTGCAGGGTTAGTGTTACAACTGCTTTTCAACTCTAGTGGAAGCAAGGAAAGATTACATACGGTTTATTGCTGCCTGTAGCAATTTCTTCTCTTAAATTTGAAAACTGAAGTCTGGTCAAGTCTTGTATGTAACCAAGCTGTTATAATATACTTTTATACATGTAGCATACATTTATGTATCTTTCTCGCAGGAATCTTTCCAATCTTATTTAACATCCATCTCTTTCTTATTTTCTACTCCATAATCCAAAATTGACCAAGTAAATCTACTAAATAACCTGGACAAGATTTTATGGGAAAGCTGGCGACCTCTTTTATCAAACTTGCCACTTTGTGGCTTCAATCAAACTTGCCGATGTGTGACATCAAAATTCACTATAAATAAGCAATATTAACATAATCTCTTTGGGGGGAGGATCTATTGTATAGGAAATGCAAGATTATAATTTCTCAAACCATTTTTCTCTTTTGTGCTTTTTTCTTTAAAAGCCTTAATTTAAATACTTTATCATATCCAGTTGCAAACTTTATGAAGTAATCCTGCATGCATTAGCAAGTTTTGACTCTTGAGCTTAATCTCCAAGAGCAAGCATTTATTTAAATGAAGCTGTTGGCCATCCACTAAAAGGGAGGAGCTGAAACACAATTCTTGCTTAATTTCTCAAATCATTAAATTTACTGTTACATATCTCATGAAATAAAAAGCCATAACTCTTTAGTGCAAGTATTTAATCGTTTTATTTATTAAAGAGAAATTCCTTTAAAGTGGCTTGGCTTCTCATGTCAGTTTGCCATGTGAGAATGAAAGCAGGTCAGGTTTGCAGAGCACTTAACTAGAACGTACTTTCAACAGTCCTGGGTTTTGTTAATGGTAAATATCGTACCAAAGTTTTATTTATAGATAGGTATATGTAGTTTTAAAGTTTCAATTATGGTTTTTAAATGTATTTATTGTCTAATTTTATTTTGTTCTTAAGGTTGTGGAAAATGTCCTGAAAGTAAATCCTGTTTTGGGTCCTCAAATGTTTCAGCCCCTTCTGCCATCAGTATTCAAGGGGATTATAGATGGGGAGGTAAGAGTTTTTCTTTTTGTCCTCTCTACTTTTCCTTTTGAACAGGAAAGTACCTTCAATTGTCTGGCCCAGTTTTCTTGTGTTGGTATTTCTCTCTTTTTCTCTAGTTTTAAGTCCATCTGATAACTCTTTGACAGCTATTTTCATAAGTATTTTCAGCTATTTTCATTAAGTATGTAGTAAAAATGGTAGCACAAGAGTTAAATCTATTCATCACTTATTTTGTCATCTAATGTTCATTATAATAAAATACCACAAGTTTTATTATTCTGTTCCTTCACCTTTAACACTGAAAATTTGCTATGACTGCACTGGTAGCACTTAAATGCTTTGTAGGTATTAGGGCTTTTTGGTGTGTCTTTTTTGTGATATACTACTCATTTTTCAGTGTACGTGCATTAGAGAAAAGCAAGCTGGAATGTAGGGAGAAGAGTGACTTGACCTCTTTTTTTTTTTTTTTTTTCTAATTTACATAACTAATATGAAGAGCTGAAGAATGTGAGAATGATTTATGTAAGGTGGAAGCAAGTTTCATATTTTGTTTACTTAAATGTCTTTGTTTTCTCTGTGCCTTCAACAAATTTGTATGTTGGACAGAAAAGAGTAAAATCAAATATGCTTTAACCAAGTACTGATAGGAGGAAAAGGTATGTTTACTGGCAGAACTGGTGGGTGAAGTTCTCTCTGCTTGTGACCTCTTTGATCAAAACATCTCCTTTTTTATCAATATTTGACTTGTACTGTGATTAAGTTAAATAACACATGTCCAAGATTAGACTAAGTAATATTGCTTAATAGTTTTATTTTTGCAGTACAAAAAAAAAAAAAGGACTTTGAACAGGTATTAATGTGTTAACATTTTCAGGTAAATGTTGGAGTTCTGTTTTTCAAGTAGGCAGTTCTGCAAGATACATTATTAGATGTTGGATTTATCTGTAGCTTCTTTTAAAATGAAAATAAAAGATAAGTAACAACTTCAGAAATACTAGCTGTGTTTATTGTTACTAAAACTTAAAACGCTATTTTGTAACCATAATCAATATTAAGAATAACTTTTTATAACAATGAAGTATATTGCTTATTTTCAAGCTGCTGACTTTTAAATATATATGGTGAAATTGTTTTGCTTGTTGTCATGGCTGTTTGAGAGTAACAGACCATGGATTGCCATGTTTCTCATTTTGTAATTGTCAGTATACTCTTTGGTAACAATTGCTCAATATTGTGTTCTAGGAACATTTAAAATTATAATTTAATAAAATATATAAAGGATGCATGTAAATGTTTTCTGTGCATTTCTGTGCTGTATGTTAAGTATTTTTAACACTCGATTGAACTAAATATGCTTTGTTTTGGTTTACTTTTGTTTCAGAGATACCCAATGTTGATGTCTACTTATCTGGGTGTCATGGGTAGAGTTCTACTACAAAATACAAGTTTTTTTTCATTACTTTTGAACCAGATGGCATGTGAATTGGGTCAGGAGGTAAGGATGTTTGTCTTGGTATTTCAACAGGGTTTCATGTGGAAATCTCGCATTCTTCTGACGTGAAAAAAAATATTTCCCTGTGTTTTCAGTGCTTCTTCCTCCCCAGTACAAGCATGTTCCCTTTCTCCTGCTTTGTTCCTTCTCCTGAGCTCCTTCACCAAGTTTTGTGTGTTCCCTCAATTTTTTTAAAACATCTCAAGAAATTTTATACAATCTCTAGATTTTCTTCTTGCTGTATTCTGTTATGATCTTTATAAGCCTTCTTAGTTTGCATGATGCTTCAGGGTGAGAGTTGCTTTCCTTGTTGCACCTTGATGGTTTTGTACCAGGGACAATGGTTTTAATTGTTCACCATTGATTCACCAGCACATTGAGCTGGTTCAATGTGCTCAGTTTTCAATTATGAGGTTACTGAGGCAGGCTCCTTTGCTACAAGTGTTTTGCTATGTCTTGAAGAGGAATTTAATAATTTTCTTCAGGTTTAAACAGAAAAAGACAAGTCTCTGCCACCAGTGAATTTTTTTTTTTTTTAGGAGTAAATTCACATGGCTTACATGTGCTAAGATTCTCATACGAAAACTGAGTAATTCAGTGTTCTGAATCTGCGCTCTCTGTCTGTGAACTAAATACATTTGTAATTTCAAGGTTACAATGGTAACCGTGGTTCAAGGCCTGGAAGCATGATCAATTAATGATTTTAAAGGGGGGTGGGGGATGTGGAGAGGCATGGAAAAATAAAAATACACCACTTGCTTCAGCTTCTGTCACATTTATGTAACTGTTTCCCATTGCAGTTGGACCAAATTCTTGGTAACATGATTGAAATGTGGGTTGATCGCATGGATAACATCACTCAGCCAGAGAGAAGAAAGCTGTCTGCTTTGGCATTGCTTTCACTTCTACCATCGTTGAACGGGTGAGAGAATTCAAGATGCATTAAAATAGTTCTTCAGAGCCCCTTTAGACAGTTTGTAAGACCTTTCACAATATTGCAAATTAATATTCAAATATTAGTAGTTTTATTGCATCTTTATTTAGGGCTAAAGAAGCTTAAAAAGATAAAATTTTGATGCTACATTATATTAATCTTTTCATTGGATTTGTAGTGATACAGCAATAAGTTTTTTTTAGCTTCTTTGAAAATGTCATTCAGCAAAAGTGAGGAAACTACAGTATTTTTTGACCATAATTTATAGTGTACATTCTCATGTTAGTATCGGATTAGCTGCTGCTCTCATATGTGGTTCTTTGAGTTGGCTCATTAATCTTTTGATGTCCCTTCTAGGGAATAATGTTTGTTCAGTCTTGTTTCAGGTTGAGGATAGTTCTTAACATTCATCCTGTTTTTCTACTTAATGACATTCAGTGGAAGAGTAACTGTGGAAAAACTGTGGAACAGATTTTTCCCTGTATGGCTATCAGCTTGTAGTATTGCCCTTTCTCTGACCATGGCAATTGGTGGATAAAAGCACAAAAAAGAGTTCTTAATGAAAATTCTGAACAGAGTTACTCTTTTAAATGGTCACTACAGGGATTGATTTGTAATATGTGTTTAGATGAGAGCTCAGGTCATATGTACCCTCAGAGTATTCTTGTTTGCTTTGAAAGTCGGGAATGCAGTATTACATGAGTTAATGTTTGGTCTCGTAGATTTCTTGAAAAATCTGAAGTATTTTCCAATGATAATTTAGATGTTGCTTACAAATCCTAAAGCTATGTTAATGTTTGTAAAGCTGTAGAGTACGTAGCTAGTACCTAAAAATCAAGGAACTCTTATACATATAACTTCAAGGTTTCATTTCTTTTAGTGTGCACAGAAGCTTTCATTTTTTTCCCCAGATCGTCAAGACAGATATTTAGTCAAAGGTGAACCAAGCAGCTGCTTTGAGAAAGCTTTTGTTCTTTTCAGCAAACATAAGTGTTAAAACTTACTAGTGTATTTGAAACATCCTTAGATGTGTTAGCTAAAACCTGAAGTTGCTGAAGAACATGCCTGTCTTCCTGTGAAGTTTCTTGTAAAGAGAGGAAGGAAAAAACTTGCTTTAGATAACCTTGTTATTTTGAACTACCTTCAGCTGTTCCAAATTTCCTGCTGCAAGAGCAAATTATTTTTGGCAGTCCTCAATGCAAAAAAACTTCTGCTAATGACAGTTTTAGTTTTCAGATATTCAAATTACTTAAGAACGCCTGTCCCCCCCAAAAAAAAATAAAATAAAAAAAAGAAAGCTTATCTTCAGTGGGCATATACTTATAAAGGCTACAAAAATTTTACTGTACAACTATTAGACTGACAAAGCCAAACATACCTTCAGACTGAATATGTGAAATCGATTCTGTCAAGCACTTGTTCCTTCTGCCTAACAGTGTGAGTCACTGTTTTTGGCATTTCATAGACATTTTATTACATATGCTTGCTGCATCTCACATGTGAAACTCCTGTTTAAGAAATGTTCTTTTGCAAGTCAATTTGCAGAGTTCAGCAAAAATATATTAAACTACTGTATTTAAACAGGGTACTTTAATTCTTACAAACAACCTTCTCAAGAAAAGCTATGTAATTTTGCCTTTTGAATTACCTCTCCAAACAGATTACTGATTAGACATTTCTTTGGATTTCCTAAGCCAGTTCAAGATTTCTCAGCTGCTAAGGCTGAACAGGATTTTTGTCTCCTGAGGATGGCAGTGAGGCAGACTTGCTCAGGAAAACCATGTATACGTTTCTGCTTGTTGCCGAGCAGGTTTCTACCCTCAGCTCACTTCCATAAAGGGTACTGCTAGTAGGTTTCAGGATTCCGCTATAGAGAAAATAGATATCTGTACTGCATCTAGCATTAATAAAGGATTTTAGAGTGGATATGATGGAAATTGTTACAGTGCAGTTGTAGGTCACAGTGGTTCTCAGGCCAATTTGTTGGCCTAAGCAAGTTATGAACTGTCACTTTATAACCCCAACTATAGCTGTCTTGTAAGCAATATCATTATATGGAATGACAGATCTTTAGTAGCAACAGTACCACTGCATTTTATCATCTATGCATATGGGCCTTCAATCCAGCATCCTGTTTATCTTCTACTCACAGCTGCACATTGTGTTAAGTCTTTAGAAGTTCATATTAAAAATATATATATATTAAAAAGAACAATAACTGTTTCTTTCCTGAGTAGTGTTGCAGCACCTTTTCACTTTGCAGTAATTTCCTGGTTTTACTCATTTGTTTTTTTTGTGTAAACCAAATGTTACTTAATTATCTGCATTTGCTGTCTTGAATCTGGGCACTCAAATTGTTAGTGTTCATTGAGTGACTGATACATGTATCCATATTGTTTTCCACATTTTATACTTGTACTGTCTTGTCACTCATATCTCCACATTCACTTTTTGCCTTTATTAAAAGCTCTTGGTACTTCATAAAAATTGAACCTTTTTTCACTAAATACAAGCTGTTTTTTAAAGGATTTTTGTCTTAAAGCTGATGTGAATAAGAGTAGGGTCTAGCAACAAGATTTAGGCAATAGGGATACATTTGCAGAATAGTCTTGTTTCCGTGTACAACACATGGGGGGGAAATGCACATAGACACACAACAGATAGAAAATTGAGGTGTGCTTTTTGTTTATTTTGTTTGAACACAAAAAGAATTAAAAGTTTGGAGGAAGAGAATCATGAGCAGGGTGCGAGACATGAAAGACGACAGCAGCCTGGAGTCCTGAGGATGAGTACATTCACAGATGTCATAAGTTCTTGGTCAGGTTTAGTCAAATTCTTGGTCAAGTTTAGTTTCTTGTAGAGCAGATATAATTCAGTTTGATTAAATGTCCCCTTGGTCCCTACAACAGTGCCTAGTGATAATGGTCAGGAGCAGCAGCATAAGTTTTCTTCAGGCCATTGTGGAAATGGAGGTGGGCCCCCACCACTGTCATAGGTGCTAAATCAGCAGTCTTTGCATTTCCCAAGACCGAAGTGGCTAAAATTGTACATCTCTCCCTTCTCATACCTATATAGCTCTGGAAATAATCAGTTTGCTAACTGTGCTTTTGTACTTTTTTATAGTATCAGTATCAGAATGTTTTGAAATGTCCTTTTTTTTGGGAATTTATAATTAGCAGAGTAGTGTTGTTTTTTAAATTCTTCCGGTTACTATCTCTCTATCTTGATAGAACACAACCATTACTGAAAAATGCTAAAAAATGAAAGGAGTATTTTACTTTCTAATAGGAAATAAAAGCATCAATTTGGCAAAATACAGTGGCAGTGATCGATTTAGCTTTATGTACTGCCTAACTGTAAGCATGGTTAACATTTGACACCATGTTGAAAGCTAAGCATTCCTCTTTTGCTGGGAAGTGTGATTATTGCTGTGCCTTTCATTCTTTAAAGTGGGGTTACGAACATTGTTTTTACTGAAAGTCAGTAAATTCTACATCTGGGATGTAATCTAGTTTTGACGGTCACACAGTCTTGGAAAGTTTCTTTCAAGACTCCTTGATATCTGTTAGATAATGCTGCTTTGGTATTTGTTACTTGTCCAGCAATGGTATGTTTCTGTGCTCAGATTCTGATATACTAGTGTATGGGATTTGCAAGATTTCTTTGGCCTGAACTGAGTATTGCTGTTTTTTTTATCACATCATTTTGTCTGGGAGCACACTTCGTTTTACACAGGTGTCTGTTGAAAAGAGGTTGTTGTAGATTGTGCTGTCCTATGTAATGCTGCCAGCTTAGACTCTATGGTTTGCTGATACTGAGCAGGAGGCTTGTGAACATCTGGCATTCATAGTCCAGGTTGGATTTTTAAGAGGTCCCAGATCTAATCAGTTTCTGCTTTCACTGGAAAAAAAAAAAAAAAAAAAAGGAGTCTTAGAGTCTATAGCTCTTATACTCTATAGCTCAGAGTAAAATAGCTCTTGGATTTGTTCTTGTTTCATGAAGCTTCTAAGGCCATGCAGGTTTTTGCTCACCTCTGATACTTGTCCTTTCACTGTTTTCTGTGAAAGTGGTTGTAGTTTTTTTAGATATTAAATAAAAGTCAATGCAAACTTCAACATAGAATTTGCAATGTGATATCCATGAAGAGCTATCTATATAAAATAGAAACATGCTGTACATAAATTATCCAAATCTGAATAGTGACATCTGTAACCTCTTATTAATATTGATTCCTGATGAGCGTTTTCAAGTGGAGAGCAATTGTTGTGATTACTCTGTCAATTTAAACAGTAGTCTGGTACTACAGTTGAATTTCTTTTTTCAAAATTCTCATGATGCTGTGTAGGGAAAGATGTGTTAATTTCATATAACTGATGTTCATATTCATATCAGTTTGGGAAGGTTACTAGAAAAAAAAATGGTAACAGAACTAATGGTAGGAAGTTAAGTCCAAATATTAAAGACTTAAATAATATTAAGGCAATTAATTAAAAGTTAGAATAAGTAGGTAGTAATTTCCTAATGGGCTTCTTTGTTCCACTTCTTACTGTTCATGAGGGTTTTTTAAGAGCTCACCTGTAAAGTGTATTTTGTCCGTTTTTAATTTCTTTCTGCTGTAAATTCTTAAAGTCAATGCCTTCCAAAAATGGTCAACTAATTGTGGTGCTTGTGAAATACGCTCACTTTTGCTAGACATAACAGTGTAGAGTGGTACAGCTCCAAAACAGCAGAGATTTTACTTTGCTAAGTATGAAATATAAAGCATTTGAACCTATCCAGTCTTTTTTCTTTTTAGATTATGGCACTTGAATAGTATTTCCAGTTTCCAGTGTTCACTCTTTCTCTTTGATTCAAATGTATTTGTCTGGAAAAACTATTGCAAAGAAGAGACTAAGAGCAGAAAAGGTTCTTCAGGTTGCTCTACTTGTATTTAATCTTTGTGTAAATGAATGTCTGCATTTTTTCATTGTGTATCAAATCTGGTATGTCAGCCAGTGTGATTTCTGCCAATTATAATTGGCATTCAGTGAGTTCAAGCACTTACAGTGTGCAATTATGAATCTTCATTAGGTTATTACAGAAGTTTTTCTTTGTCATTTTTTAAAGTTACTTCATTAGAAATTTAATTTTCCTCTTAAGAAGATGTCTATATGTAATATTAGGAAATAACAAGAAAGAGCCTAATAATGTCATATTCTCCTTCAGGGTAGTTATATCTTCCTTCATAAAATCAGAATTTGTTACATAACTAATTTTATCATCTCAATAAAGACACCAAAGCCATTGCCCTTCCTTCCCCACTTCCTTTTTTATTTTAGTGAAAGGTGTGTTCACCTACATAATTAGTATTTGACATCAAAGCACTGACTAGAGGATGCAGATTGGACTTACTGTTTAAACTTCTCTTGTTCAAAAACTCCATTAATTTTTCACCATATCTGAGTTTTTATTATGGGCTGGTCAGGAACATTTCCTATTAGGCCTATAAGGGTTGTTTGCAAAGAGTACTGAGTAATGACAAGGGGTTATGTCACTTAATGCAACTGAGCTACTGAAAAATAAAATAAACTGTAGTCATAAGGAATTGACTGCAGCTAGTATCTTGTTTTTGTTTGACCTATGTAAATACAGGATTTCAGGAATCTTTCCTAAAACTCTTCTAAATCTATTCCACCCTAAAATAAAATCTTTTAATTATATAGAAGACAGCAAAAGTTGTTAATGGTTTGTGGCAGGTGCACTCTGTTCCTGCACTTGACATAAGTCTTGTTCAGGCTTCTGAGCCATGGTAGGCCTCGATGGGATCCTTCCTTGCAATTTGGAGTTTCAGAACATGGTAAGGAATCTGAGCTTGACTATGAGTCAGTCACTTTTTCTTATAAATACATAGCAGCTAGAAAAAAGCTAATTTGAGCTCTCTAGGGATCGTGGCTGGCTTAA
This sequence comes from Aythya ferina, assembly GCF_964211825.1. Lineage (NCBI taxonomy): Eukaryota > Metazoa > Chordata > Aves > Anseriformes > Anatidae > Aythya > Aythya ferina. The sequence continues at coordinate 21,514,206 of NC_140299.1, forward strand.
TCTATGTGGTGAGGTTCAGCTGTGGTTCAGGACTGATGTTATGTCACTCCTCCATTGCCAGTGGACCGCAGGCATAATGGGTGAGTACAAACAGGCACTCCCTGATCGTGTCTCCAACCGTGCTGTTCAGGCTCTGGTCAGTACCAGAGCCATACATTCTGCAAGGTACCAGGTTGGCAGGGTTGGTGGAAAATACTAAAACTGCCTTATCTATACCATAGCCAGGATGATAGTACTGTTAGTCTCACAGTCCTTTAAATAGCAGTCCTGAGTAAAGGGCCCCTTGAGCTCTCCAGGGTCTGCAGAAGGCTGCACTCTCGATCTGCCCCCTGAGATGTGTGTGTCTTTATTCTGCTTCTTTGGCTCACGTGCTTCCTTTGTTTCAGTTTGGATTTTTATAGACAAAGATATTTTGGATGACATTTTGTCTCTTAAGTGAACTCATGCTTCTGACGTGAGATATTTGTGGCTGAAGCTACTTGATTCTCCTGTAATGTCTTTGTGTTTGTTTCTTGTGTTTACTTGTGTTTGGCCATTGATGGGCTTTCTCTTCTTCATTTTGCTAAGCAAGGTGTCTCATGTTAGTATAAACTGATTTTATAGTTAATCTATTTCTACATTTAATCTCTGACTTTACATCTCTTATTATTTCATCCTCTTCCCCTTTGAATAAGTCACTGTATTTTACAAGTGTTTAGTCCCTGTGACAGATAAACCGGGGATGTAATGTCCGGTACTTAAGTGAGGGGACTATTTATAGTTCATATTTGCAAAGTCTTTATTTGCACAAGGGACACTGAAGGAAACTAAAGTCATGTACGTAGGATGTGGCTTTTAGAAATACATAGACCTGTGCAGATAAGTGCTTAAAAAAAAAAAAGTGTCCTAACATGAAACTTAACTAAGTGCCTGGATCCAGACTGAAATACAGTGTAATAATATTATTATTGCAATATACATGAATATGTAAATTATATATGTAATGTAAATGTAATTCACAGCTGTTTAGTACTGTGTTGTGAAGTTCTCATCTCCAAGATTTCCTAGGCTTCCCTGGGCTTTCTGGAGGGGTTTGCCTGGCTGGTATGCCCCAGGTACCGTGCCAGGGGTTCAGGCCTTGCCTTCCAGACCTCACTGTTCTACATTTCACAGGACTTTGCTTACCTGAGGAGCAATTTTTCTCTATAGGCAGAGATAGAACAATATAAATGTTGTTTGTTTGTTTAATAGAATGTTTTGTTTTCTGGCTGGGATTTACAGATAAGGCAATAGTACAGTTGCAAATAGGTATGCTTTATAGTAATAGCTATAACTATCTTCGACAAAACTCTTTAAAGCTCGTCTGCTTAAAATCGTTAGTTTTATAAAAAAAAAAAAAAAAAAAAAAACACAACAAATAAGGCAACAGTTACAAACTAGGATAGTTCTTGGTTTTCTAGAAACAAACAGTTGAGATTTCCTTTCCAACAATGCTTCTGAAGCACAGATAAAATGACTTCCTGTCTGACAGTTTCCTGTATCCATGGCAACCTCAATTTAACCACTTCTTTCTTAGTTTCCTGAGTGAGCAGTTACAAATCCAGGGGAAAAACGTGAGAGTTGTAGCACAGGACAATAGTGTTTTTACTAACGTTTCGCAGATGAGTATAGTCAGTCAACTGGTAACAGCCTAACAAACTGCAAAACAAGTAAATAACGGAAATAATGAACTTCAGATTTGGGGTAAGGAATTGTTTTTGCTTATTTTGAATGTAACACGACTTTATTAAAGGAAAATTCAAGTTAAAAATGACCTACAAATGAAAGGAACAGTGTTTTAGTTGGCACTTTTACTTGATTGGTATTGAAAAAGTTCCTGGTCATTTTTAACTCTTAAAAATAAATAATAAGCAGTAACTTGAATCTACTGGAATCCATCATTTTGGCAGTTTTTATGCTGCAACTGGTTACATATTTTCCAGCTATTTTGACAGCATATTTGTTTCACTGTTCATTTACTTTGCAATTTGTGTCTATGTAATTCAAAAACATTATACTTAACAGATTTATTTTGAAAAAGATTATTTGGCATCACAAGGAGAGTATATGAAATAACCATCTTGAAAGTAATGCCTGTATTTTTTTTAAAATATACAAGTAGAAACCATAATTTCAAATGAATAATATTCATATTTTTTTATCTCTACTAGCGAAGTCAGAGATGAGTGAGAAGGACAAAGACAGGGATATGTGTGGACTACAAAGTTTTCCACCCTGCACAGGAGCATTACCGTATCTCCTTAATGGTTTTCTTTTGCTGCTCCTCCAGAAGGAGGTACTTGGCTGTCCAGCTGTTTGCCAGCTCTGCACAGGAAGGCAAGTTACCTGTCGTAACTTGGGTCTTTCAAGCATCCCCCGGAACTTCCCCAAAACTGTAATTCTTGTATACCTCAGTGGGAATAATATATCGCATGTCATTCCAAATGAATTAACAGGTCTTCAGAAGCTTTCTGCACTTTACATGGATAATTCCAGTATTTCATATGTACACCCAAAAGCTTTTGTGGAACTCCCTAATCTGTGCTACCTGCATCTAGATAACAATAGTATTAAACGCCTGGATCCAGGAATCTTTGAAGGTCTTTCCAATCTTCGTTATTTATACCTTCAGAATAATCAAATAGCTTTTATTTCCAGAGGATTATTTAGTGATCTCCTTTCTGCTAGATATTTAACTCTTCAAAGAAACCGCCTCAGTGTCCTTGGAAGTGGAACTTTCATGGGAATGATAAGTCTTCAAACGCTTAATCTAGCCAATAATAAGATTTCACGGATATCAGATTCAGCATTTTATCATCTTGAAAACCTTGTATATTTGTTCCTTGAAGGTAACAATTTAACACTTGTGCCATCAAATGCCATTGGAAGGCTCAAAAACCTTGAAAGACTTTCTTTGTCTCACAATCCTATTCGGTCAATACATCGTTTTGCATTTAAAGGACTTAACAAGCTTAGGTATTTGTCTTTAAAAAGTGTAAAGCTAAAAGAGATTTCTGTAAATGTTTTTTTTGGATTAAATAATCTTAGTCAGTTAATCTTAAGTTATAATGATTTAGAAAATATAAATTCCAGCACTTTTACTTTATTGAACAATTTAATATATCTGCAGTTAGACAGAAATAAAATAACCAGTATTGGTGATGGTACCTTTGAAAAAATGGGACAGTCACTTAAAATACTCAGTTTAGCATTTAATAATATTACAGAGTTGCAGCCTGAAGTGCTCAAGCCCCTAGTGTCTTTAACTCACCTACAGGTGAACTACAACCCTTGGAACTGTAGCTGCAAAATGCTTGGGTTGCTGAACTGGCTAGCTTCATCTCCTATTTCTGTTAAAATTCACTGTCAAAATCCCCTCAGTATGCGTGGCAGACCTTTGCGTTACATTAGGTGGACTCAGTTTGCAAACTGCAGTAGCCCCACTGCCAGCCCAGAAGCAGCCTGGAATCTAGGATCTACAGAAATCCATCACAGCCCTACCACTTTGCTGATGGCATGGCATAAGGTACACAGACAGAACACATTGGAACAGTTTGTTAATGTGGATACAAAATATGTTACTTTCTGGGAAGGAACTACAGCTACATCTGCTAACCCTTTGCCTTATGAAGAAAATGCTGCTGAAATTCCATCACAGGCAACTACATTATCAATATTACCAGTAAAAATACCAGCACGGATTATACCTGTTAACAGAACTGTAGAAGGAAAAGGTTTATTTCCAACAGATGCTGCTCCTGTATCATTAGAAACATCTGTACTTTGTACACAACAGGTTGAAAAGCTGAATCAGGCTTTTGACATTTTGCTAGCCTTCTTCATTCTGGCTTGTGCTGTTATCCTGTTCCTAACCTATAAAATTATTTGGTTTAGACAGAAACTAAAGGTGCTGGAAAACTCAGGGGAAAAGAGAATAGAATATTATGGTTTTTATCAGCCTGGCAGATACAACATAACCAACCCAGTGCAGTCTCTAACTGAGAATTCAGTGGGACATACAGAACTGGACCAAATTAGGTTGCTTAAGAGAACAGCATCAGAAAGTCAGGCACAGGTCATATTGTTTGAACATTCATCATTGTAATTAACCTCATTTGATTTTTTTGTGTGATCTGAAATTCCAATAAGTCAATAACTCAATTTTCTAAAAAAAAAAAAAAAAAAAAGAAAAAAAAAATAATAATAAAATAATAATCTTTCACTAATGAAAATCATCTAGTTGATAGAATTGTAGCAAATGGTGTAATTTCAGTTCTGCATCATCATTTGCTTGCTGAATGTTGTTTTTTTTTGATGTCATTTAGTTCTGACATGGATAGGTGTATTGTCATCTTTCCTTGTTGTAAGATTATTTCTATGATTCAAATATGTATGCAGTAAAAAGTATATTGATTTAATTTGCAGTATTTACTGGTATTAAGTTTCTGTAGAAATTGCATAGATAACTTGAAGTTAAGCATAAGTTTTTAGCAGGATCATGGAGGCAAGAAATGCAGGGGAGTGGGAAGAGAACAATGCTTACTGTATTTATTCTGAAGCATAGTTTCTGTTCTGCCTCCATTAATCATCACAGAGAAAAAAGTGAGCATATTTACAGCTAACGTGTTGAAACTCTTAATGAAAAAAATGTAAATGATACAAAATTTGTTCATATCTGACATTCTAACATACAAATGTACATTCAATCTGTATAATGAATATATTAAAAAGTGATTTTTTTTGTGTGCATCTGTATCATTTTATGGTTATAACTTAGCTAATAGGGAAGCTAAATTTCTAGTGGATTGAAAACTTGAACAAGTTTATGATGTCTAGGGTAATGGAGTTGGTTAATTTTTGTCTATAAATGATTCTCATCTCTATAGTAAAATTTCAGAGTGTCTGGCTCAACAAGGGGTATAAACAGAATAAATCTATACTTCATGTATATGATTATAGCTGGATTGCTGAAGATAGTTATTTTTGTGATGTATATTTAGAAATGTAAATTCTTCAAAGTATGTTTTCTTAGTGACCTTATTTTATGATTACACTTTAAATGATGGATATTATGTTTGTTTTGCATTTATTTTAACACTTATTTAGGATATTAATGTTCTATTTACATTACTGTTAGGTTACATCTAATGTGTTGTGGTTGTGTTTTCAACCTGAATTTGTGATTTTTTTTTTCTTGTTTCTCCAGTAATTCAAGTTTTATTCAGGAAGGAGTCTAAAAAACAGTCTCAAAATGATCCAATCCAGTAAAATTTTCAGTTGTGTACCTGTTTTTGTAAATACTGTTTGTCTTCAGGTATGCACCTTAGAGACTTAAGTCACTCGATTTATCAACAGCACAATTTAAAGGGAGATCGTTTTGCACAGTGAGAAATAGGGAGCAATATTTTAATAGTCAAGATGTTGATTCAACTTCATACTTGCATAGAAGTATCTCGCTGTTCCAAGGTCCAGCCTGGAGACCAGGACTTCTCCAGATGCATAGGACTGCTGCAGGGTTTCTTGATCCAGACAGCCTTCCTTCTGCCAGTGTAGCTGATGTGCATGGTCACGTTGTTCCACTCCCTGTCATCCTGTTTGTACATCTCCAGTGCATTTCCAGGAATGACAGATACTTTCTGCTGCCAATACAAATATAGACCTTGACTGTACTTGTATGGGTGTGACAGCGGAAGTCTTCACTGTGTGCTTCTATTGTTGTTTGCTACATGTTTTAATTCAATGTAATACAATCTCAGTTTCATTGAGATTAATTTCTGTTGTATCACATATTTTATTCTAATCTACTGCGTAACACATATACTTTCAGTTTATGGAGCACTTAATTCAGCTACTTGAGCAAAAGCTTAAACTATTTTTGGTTGCATCAGTAGAAACTGCTTTATTTAGACTCTTCTAGTCAGATATTAATTAAATGTAACATGCAAATATCTTTTAAGAAAGGAAAACACTGACAACTCTTAAATTATTTATGCTTAATTATTTTTATGGCTAAGTAATTTTCCTCTTTAGTCCCTTTTTGTTACTTTCTGCCTTCCCTATGTAATTCCTTGTGATAAATGTTAATTTTGTTGCTTTTTCTTTTTTTGGTGACTGTGTGTGATTCCACAGTGCTAGGTTTTGTAGTTTTAAGTGCTGTATTTCTAAATTTTCAATTTTATATGGACGTCTTCAGTAATAATGGACTTTATTAGCACCCAGGTGATAATTACAGTCAAAACTAGTTAATGTGTCCATAAACGAGGACTTTTTTTTGAGAGAATGGATGAAAGTTGAGCAAAACGAGCCCAATACTCAAATCTGTGAGGGGTGGGTCTTCAGTTTTTAGGCTCTGTATTCCCTGGCTGCTCTCTGCAGAAGACTGGTTTTCTCTGAATGCGTCTCCTTTCAACCTGTAGGTGGAAAGCTCCTGTAGGAATTATTTTTCAGGCATGAGTCTCACAATCTACAGGGGTGGAGTGTAAAAGGATCTTTTAAGAGCTGTCTGGAAGGAGTATTGGGGCAGTTGAAACCATCTTCTGGAGAAGAGTCATCCTCTAGTATCTGTCTTGCTAACAATTTTGTGTTTCACTGTAGCAAAGAATTGAGAGATACATTGTGCATCTGCCGGGAAGTACCCTTGGCAGTTAGCAGCTTTTAAAGTTAGGTGTTCCTACTAGGAAATAGATGCATTCATGTACACGTGTGATTTGTATGGCTTAATTATTTAAATCATTAGGGAACACATTGAGTGTTCCCTAATGGGAAGGCACTCCTTAGTGCCTTCCCTCATGAAGCAAAATGGTCCATAAGTTTCCACTTAATCACAGTCCCTTACTAGGTTCCAATTTGTAAAGTTCATTGTCACATTTACAGTCAGCCATAGGATTACCCTGGAAATATCATTTTAGATGTGTCATTACCATTTTAGGAGCTTCATAGCGAAGTGCAAATTCTAGGGGAGAAAAAAGGATTCATTTACATTGCTCATAGCATGTGTCTAATCTCCATTTGTCCCTTCCTACCCTTTCTACCTCTTCCCCTGTCTAATGAAATAAGAATAAAGAATTAGTCTTTCTCAAGTGCACACCACTAAAGGTATGATATGAAGCTTCTCCGTTTCTTTTTAGATGTTTGCTGCTTCATCCTGGCAAACAGAAAAGCAGAAAAAATGTCTGGAGGAGAAGGGTGTGTTTTCCAATGAGAATTTTTCCTCCCTGGTAGACTGAGGAAAATGTATAGCAGACACAAGGACCATTTTATATACTTATATAGCAGTTGCACCACTAAGAATTTATTATGAACTGTGTTTTGTTAAGCTGATGGTAAAACTTTTTTTTTACAGTAGCTATGTAAATGAAATTCAAAATTCCGAATGTTTGTATAAAACATTCAGATAATGAGATACTAAAAATACTAAAAAAAAAAAAAACAAAACAAAACAAAACAAAACAAAAAAAAACAGCTGAATGAGCTGGAAATGTCAAACAGAATGAGAAAGGTATATTACTACTTTATCACAATATATGTGGTCTGTTTTTTTCCTTTGCAAAAAGTTCAATATTTTTATCTGACAGAATATGCAAACTTTTGAATGTGAACAATCTCAAATCTTTCATTTAAGCTACCCTAAATGTTTGTGATGTTTTTTCACTAGAGACAAAGTGATTTTTTTAGATGGTGTAAGAGATCCTTTTTGTAATAATAATAATAATGAATGTGTCAATTGCATCTTTGGAACTGGATACTAGACTGATTAGCTTCTACATGGTTGTCAGTTAGAATCTTATAAACCTGGTTCTGGGCCTGTCTCTTGATAACTCGTGCTGCTTACCAAGCTAGCTGTTGTCCCCATAATTTAGAAAACCTTAGGGTAGATATAAACCATACCATTATGCTGTTCTTTGTTCTGCTGCTGAACTGGATTGGATGCAGTTGAAGGGGCCGACTGCTTAATTACTGCCTTCCTCCTGAGCTGAGACTATTATGAGCAGTATCGACAGTTCAGTTTTAATCTAAAATACAGTGTCCTTTTCTTTTCTGAATCCACTCATACAACTTCCCAACGTGTTTCTTGACACAACCTGTAGACATTTTAAAAGATACTTCATTGGTTTACAAGGCTATTTCCTCCTTGTCTATGAAAATGAGGCCTAATATCTCATTTGTATTGTCATTGAACTTTAATCCAGGTTTGATTTTTTTTTAAATCACAGTAAACATAGGCCCTTTATTTTTCCCTCATATGTGTTTTACGTTATAAAAACAGTATTATTTAATGATCATATACTTGATAAACATTGCAGTGAGTCTCTGGTAGGAAGAAACTTTGTCCCATTTCAAGGGAAAAAGGAGAAGGGGGGAAAGAGAAGGTACTAGTTTCACTGAAAGCTGAAGGTATCAGTAATGCTATTTTGAAAGATCTTCTGTATTCTGTAGTATTGCTGTCCTCAGAAAAAGAAAATGTATAGTTAAATTTCTTGTATTCACTGCAGAAAGAAGTAAAATAACATTCCTAATTTATTCCATAAATTAAATATACCTTTTCCAAGTAAAGGAAACATTGATACCTCTGTGTTTTGTAGCTAGCTATCAAGAACCATATTTTGGGTCTTCAACCACTGTCCTCAAGTTTCTTCCAGAAATGTCACAGATTGTTGGAAATAGAAGTAACTTGAAGTCGCTATTCTGTATGCTTCTCATATCAATCTGCAAGCCTGGGGGCTTGTAACTAGTGAACAGTTAATGAATACTATGTTTGCAGTAAGTTTTACATCTTTGTTACCCCACCACCCAAGTAGATTGACCATAATTAGCCCTTGCAGCAGATGAAGAGGCTGTGCCTTTGTAGGGTCAAACACCTTTCTCCCTTCCCTCATCCCCAGTTAAAATTACAAAATTATAAAATATCTCTGGCAATTAGGCATTCTTCATGAAGCTTGAAAGGAGCAAATACAGCTACTGTGTAGCTGATAGCAACCTGTACTGTTAATTAAAATAGTGTATGCTTACAGAGCATAGCTTGCTCCTCCAGGGTGCAAACTGTTCTTGGTTGAATTCCCCAGGTTCCTGTTGAAATAAATGTGAGGACAGCTGTTTCCTTTCTCACAGTGGAAAATACCAAGCTAATGGGGGATTTTCCTAGATAAGTGTTTTCTACAAAGTATGAGGCAAAAGAGCTTTAATGGGAGGTGTACTTTGTTGGAATCTCTAACTCAAATGAAGAAATCCCTTATCTCTGAGGCCTTATTCCGCAGGCTGCTAAATAGCCCATGCTTATTTTCTCAGAGGTCTGCAGGCTGTTTGCTTTCTTCTTTGAATGAGGTAGTGAATCTGTTTGTAAGGGAGAAAGCATCTTTCAAAATCTAAACGAGTTATAAGAAACCAGTCTGAAAGAAAATTGAGTCAGTTTTCATCCCTGAGAATGCTGGAGTTCTAGGTTTCTTCATGCAAAATTCAGTTCAATTCCTAGTATTCGACTGTAGCCAGGCAAAAAGAAATAATCCTGTGAAATCAAAATGGTCCCGAGCTGAATCATAATTTATCAAAGTAAATAGAAAAAACAGGTTTTGTATGCTTAATATTCTAACTTTGTACCTATTTTTTTCCAATCTATTGCTCTGTAGTCTGTTTTATATTTATAACTTTGTATGTCTGAAAATGAATTTATCAAATAGAAGTAATGTAAAAGTAGCTGTATTTTTATCCAGTCTTTCAGTTTTGATCATATTGTAAATATGAAAATGGAGTGAAAGAATATTAAAAGAGTTGACTAAACAGTTTTAAGTAACACATTTAGAATATAAAGGATGAAACTACCATGAACACATTTAGTGTTCAGTATCATTAAACATATATGAAACCTGTTTGCTTCTGTATAATAGGCACCAGCTGCATCTTTTGGGGAAAACTAAGTCTGAAATTCCAAAATGGGGCTAATACAATGCTTCAGCCAAGAGCAGTGAACCAGGAAAGCTGATGTTTACCATCACCAGTTAGACTGCTTCTTTGCTGATTATAGCTGGAAACTTTGCAGTCTTTCAGAGAAGAACATTTCTTCACTTGCAATGTGCCTTAACCCTTTTGTAATTCACAGAGCAGGAGTTCAGGCACTGATAGTCAAGCCCAAAATAGCAGGGAAATCAGCAGAAATTTCAGCAATCACAGCTGCTTTCTTTTTAACTGGAAGTTGGTGGCAACTATTTTCCCAGTGAGTCTGGGAGATTGTGGTTCTGTGCTTTTCTTATGCTACAGGCACTCTTTCTCAAGGCAGAAATAAGTGTCTAAAAGTAGTGTCTTTTTGGGTATATGGGGAATCCAGCTTGGCCTTTAGCTGCAGAAAGGAAGGTCCTTTTTTTTTTTTTTTTTTTTTTTTTAAAGTCCCTGACAGTATCTGACAGCCCTTTTCAGTTGTCTTAAATAACGTGGTATTTCGAGTGACAAGAGATGCCTGTGTTTAAGCAGAGATGAATCCTGTCCCCACCTTTCTAGTTAAGAAAATTGGCTGCTGTGGGTGGAAACAGTGGAAGTTGAAAGAAATATTCATAAAGCTGAAGAGAGAAGACAGCAGGGGAGTGTACTGGCTTTACACGCTGCTCTTTGCTCAAGAGTTTGCAGTGTATGTTTTTCATCAACTCATGATGGGAGAAAATGTGCAAATGTGTTAGGAAGATAAACCACTAATATGACTCCCTGCTCATTTCTGGAGTTCTATGCAATTATTTGCAATTATTTTTAATTTTAGTTTTCAACAACAGCATGCAACACTTCATTCTATTTTTTTTAAAGTCAGTGTTACTTGCATCTTTCGGTGACTTTAGGTCATTTATGTAATCAAAATAAAAATCGAATTAGCTGCTTAATAGCATGCTCAGCTAAGCAGTAAGTAATGAAATCACTGCTCACTAACTGTGCTTTACAGTTATTGAGCAAATTTCCTGTTTAATTCCTTTAGCTTAGTCACTTTCCTGTTCTTTTTCAGTGTTATCCAAGATAAATTTTGTTCTTTTTCAGTGTTATCCAAGATAAATTTTTTTCTTTTCCAGTGTTATCCAAGATAAATTTTGTGGTATCATCCACGTTACATTGGAAGGGCTGTATGATGTTATGACTGAAGATCCTGAAACAGGAACATACAAAGAGTAAGTGGAAAATCTAATTTTTGCGTTGTGTTTTTTCACAGAAAAGCATGAATGTAATGAGAAATGCCTGCTGATTTTGTTAATGCTACAGTTTTGTGTATGTGCCACTTTTATTTTCATACTGGCAGAATGCAGAGTGTTTGTATAGCTCTCACCTGGAAAGATTGGGAAATTCTAGTTAGGGACAGTAGATTTGATATGTTACATGTTTTAAACCCACTTGATCTGTTTTCTGTATGCAGAAACATATTTTTAAGCAAGAACTCGAGGCAAAATAGACTTTCTTTTCCTGAGGCTTGTTCTTTTTGAATATAATTTCTGAATTGATCTGCCAAGACAAAAATGGCTAGTCTTGATGAAATCCACTGCAAAATGAAAGTACCTGTTCACTTAAGTAGATTAAGACCAAGTTTACTATCTATAAATCAATTTTGAAGCATATGTATTAAACGTTAGCATAGAAGACTAGTTGCCTAACACTACTGGAAATTATTAAAAAAAAAAAAAAAAAAAAAATGCAGTCTAACAGAAGAGATGTCCATCAGCAGTAAATTTGATGCCATGGAAACTTCTAAATGGAAACTTCTAAATGCAAGCTTTTTTTTTTTTTAAAGAGAAATAGTCATAATAATAACCTACTGTTAAATGCAGTACTGATATAAAAATAAGTACATACATGCTGCCATCTATGCACTAGAAAATGGCCAAGTTTGGTTGTCTCTCCCAAACTTGAATAGGTTTTAAATTGGTGGCTAATTTTCCAACTGTTTCAACAAACATCAGTTACGACTTTAGACAAATTTTTCAGAAGTTACCATCTTGGCAGAGGAGAGAAGCGTGTTTCCACTGAAGGAAAGTCAAGTGAAATTTGGCAGCAGCCATCTGACTAAGCATTAATACTTGTTATCTCCACAAGCATGTATTACCTTGTTAATAGGTATTGACTTTCAAACTTCCTCCTACCTGTCCTGTGTTTTTAAAACTGCTTTAAAATAAATTTTAATTGCAATTTGTACTCAAACTATTTTTATTCCCATTCTTAGCTGCATGTTGATGTCTCATTTTGAAGAGCCCAAAGTTACAGAAGATGAGGAACCTCCCACAGAACAAGACAAAAGGAAAAAAATGGTAAGTTTTAGATCTGTTAATCAATTATAGAACTGATTATGTAATTCACTTGTATTAGACTAAATTACTTGGATTTGGTTCAGCTGTTTTTCTTTGAGAATTCATCTCTTGAATCAAAAAAAAAGAAAAAGCTCTGATGATGAGCTTTGCAGCCACAACATTTATGCTTCTACATTCCTTTTGAGAATTAGAAAATGTTGCCAAAGTAAACATCATCTGCTCACAAAATCTGGACATTGTAAAATTGAGATGCTTTAAAAATGGTTTATTGAAAAATGCAAGAAGATGAACCTTACTGATACGTCACAGCAGGCCAAGTTCACTGCAGAATTATAGTATTCACTCCTAGGAATTGTGATGTTTCTTTAGGTACATATCTAATCTAGATAGATAATATGTATATCTATGCAGGTATCTACATAGATAAATCTGATAAGGATTTCATACATTGAAATAAAATATATACACATATCTTGAGATATATACATAGGTATTTCTATTGAGATAGCTCAAGATACAAGGCTCTATATATTCATATCTGTATGTATAGACTTATACAAATACATATACGCTGGATTTAGTAATCAGATTTTAAAAACATCAAGTGAATTTTTAAATACAGTCCTTCCATTTTATTAGCATTCTTCAAATATACCCACATTTTATTTCTCTCTAGCTAAAGTTTTAATAAATCTCTAGTCAAAATTCTATTAAGTTTGTAGTTACAGATTGACATTAATAATATTGTATGCATTTAGAAATTTTAACTTTGTAGATTTAATATGGATTACCATTGTTGGGGTTGTACAAGAGAAGTAAAAAGGGCAAAGGGCTCATTATTTTATGACCAGTATCATTCTAACCTCCTGAATGATTCAGTGCAGCAGTAGTGTTGATGAACGTAGTCAAAACTATACTATAATCATACAAAGTTCATTGGACATTTGGTAATAGTTTTTGTTTGTGTTTAAAGAGAAATGTTTGTGCTTGGCTAGTGAAGAGCCAGAACTTGTAAGGACATGACAAGTCAGGTGTTAATTTACATGGGAAATATTTTTTAAAGGAAGTGCTTGTGATCTTTCCTCTACTGTTTAACGTTCAACCTGAACACAGTCAGCCTTTGTGTCTTTGGAAGTTTTACATTGAAGACATTATACACAGACATTGCAGCTTCCTCTGTTTCTTATTTCATAATATAGATATATCTATTTCTACTGTTACCATGTTTTGTAGGTTCCCAAGTATTATGAAAATCCTTTGTTTTTCTCATTTCAAGCCTCTGTTGTAAGAATATCTTTCTTTGTTTCACTCTTCATTCTTGTACTTAAATGATTATTCCTGATACACTTCAGACTTGAGCCTTCTCTACTGTCATTTTTTTCAGCTAATGTGTTTGCTATATTCTTACTCTGTTCTCTGCAATTTCTCACAGCTGTTAAAGCAAGCAAACTCTAGCTGTTAGGATTGTCTGCTAGAAATTCATTCTGAATTGCAGCTGAAATTACTCTCTATAAATTTTTCTGGATGGTGCACAAGTTGAGACTTCTCACAAATGTTTATTTCAAATTGTCCTGCTTTCAATAGCACAAATGATGCAGATGATTTGGTTGGTTTACTAGTAGTAGGAGTGTGCCAATCCTGGTTATTATGTGATACTGGGCTTTTAAAGTGCAACTAGCATTTGATTTGCAAAACTGGATTAAAAACAAAATATCACCAGGGACCATACCAATCCACCTGCACTGGAAGCTTTTTCCTTTATGTAATAGCGTCAGCACACACATTTGTTGTGATGCGATAACAAATACCTCTGGTGAAACAAAGATGTGAACAGACATTAGTAGAAGTCTGTGAAAACCTTTCACATTGTCCATCTCCATTTTATAATCTGAGATCTTTGTTAAATGTAAAGGACATAACACAACTAAAATAATTTTTCCAGTCTTTCACAGTCTGAAGATACTAACCATCTTGGTAAATATTTCATGTCCACCACTCTTGCTTTTTTCAGTATCAGCGTTCATCTTTAAACTGAAGAGATCCTTTCAAATTCTGGAAACCTTGTCAAGAAAAATTTAACTCAGGACCAAAAAACTTTTAGAGTCTTATTAGATTTTTATTACCCATTCTTGTATTCTAAATTGACTTTGCTTGTAGTGATTAGATCACTGATTGAATACTGGATGATGTATAATAATGTATTGGAAATTGTATGATTTTTGATGGTGTTGTCTAAAGTTGTTGAGGAGAGAGATCCACCTGACAAAAGACTGGTTTCAAAAAAACTGATAATTCTGCAGAAAGTCTGATTGTGGCAAGTGGATTTTGGAGGTGTGGGGTATGTTTTTTCTCCAGATCTGTGTACTGCTTTTCCCATTCAAACTGCTTTTTTCAATCAGTGAGGTGGAAAACTTGCTTTTTGAGTCCAGCCTTAAAGTAGGCACCTGTGTCCAGATTCAAGATCAATTTGTAAAGTAGCTATATTAAAACGCTAGTCAAATTGGGTTTTTACTCAGCATCTTAAAGCAGATTTCAGTAACATATGTTTCCTTGCCAGAATTCTGCTGCTTTTGTTTAGCTTGCTGTTCAGGTGAAGAAACTGTTGGAATTTTCTAGATTTTTTTTTTATTATTATTATTTGCAAGCAGGTACTTCTTGGTCTTCTCTGTATCACAAGTGTTTCAATCAAAAAAAGTCCAGCCACACAGCTAGGAGCACAACATACAACATTAATTCAAAGATTGTCCCTGACCTCGAGTTTAGAGAAAATAGCCAGTGTTAATATTAATATAGCTGTTTGAGCCGGACTCATGTTAGATGCTCAGTGCTTATCAAGCCAGAGACTTAGTTTTCAAGAGGACAATTGTTCCTTGAAAAATCAGGTAGAATTGGCTGAAAACATCTGAAAGGTTATCTTTTAAACCAGGTACTATTATAATTTTGTCATAACAAAAGTAATTTATAGACTTGATTATTGACTTCCACTGTTAATGTTGAAGGACCTTTGTTTTAAAATACATATGCATAGGAGTGTACCCGAATACCTTGGTGAAATTCTGTTATGCTCAGGGGAGACTTCTACCTGAAGCAGCATTTTCTGTGGTGTCACAAAACGAAATATCAGAGCTCAAGTGTTTAGTGTTCTGCCAAACTGATTATTTTGCTTTATTATTCAGCTGAGATGGCAGCCGATTGTTTAATATTATCTATAAACTAGTTAACTATAAACTATAAACTAAGGGGTTTCATTTTTGTTAGTTCTGAGTACAAGTTCCAAAAGTGTAAAGTAGTAGGAAAGCAAATTTAATTTACTCAAAATATTTTTTGATGTGATGATCTGAATGAAATCAAATTAGTGTATTTAACTCCTTGAATTTAAGTCAAAAGACTAAGTCCCATATGGCTTAGAAACATTAGCTGGTAGTTATGACAGCAAGCATTAATCATACTACAAAAGTCCCTACTGGCTTACAGTGTTGCTGCATTGAACAGATGGTGGGAGATATTTATGCCTATTGCAATAACCTAAACAAATTTTGATACAATTACTTCTCAGTAGTATTGCAGAGATTATTCAAAAGATTTTTGGAATTGCTGTCTGCCACCTGACAAGTGCTAGTGTGTTAGCACCTCAAAGAGATACTAGAGAGGACCAGTATAATTAAGAGATGATAGCAAGAGTTCAGATTTGAAGTTCCAATGAGCTTTGCAAAACTATGCAAGGATTCAAACCTTGTATTTCAAAAGAAACAGGACTTCTGTCTGGAAATTGAAAAACACCATTTGTGTTCCAGAATAGCATTATATGCATAATTGTATTCCAAAGCTTTTGAGAATTAGGAAAAAAAATGGTCTTAAACTGGGGCTTATTAGTGAACATTGGTTATAAATATTAGAAGCTTTTTTTTCCAATTGACTTGGAAGTCTGTTTCTTCTTTGTTTTCACCTTCTTTTTCTGTAGACATCAGGGAATATACTCTGTAAATATGAAATTGTTATGTGGAAGAATTTTTTTTTTAGAAGAATAGAACAATTAAAGCTGATATTTTCAGGAAATTGTTCTGTCTTCACACATAATGAGTACTTCAGCAGAGATTTTTGGTAGGGTCACGTAAGTTACTTAGTTAACTACATCTGTGGATTATTAATTGGTTTGTGAGTAAAATGGTCGTTAACAAACAACTTTTTAGAGTTGTTTCCCAAGGCAACTGTGTAGTACATGCCATTAATGTAGTTGCTGCTCTGAGGGTCACAACTATGAGAAGACTTGTCTATTGCAGTTTCAATGCCTGTTTTTTTCTGTGTAATATTTCCTACAGTAATTTTATGCTTGAACGTTTTGAGCTATGAAACTAACTAGAAATGTGTTATGTGCTCCAAATTACAATCATTCATTAACAAAAGCAAATAGTTAGGAAACTGCTTTCTTTGCTTGGCAAGATGTCTTTTTTTTTTTAAAAAAAAAAAAAAAAAAAACTATAGATTTTGCTAATACTGCTACTGAAGAATACAACCTCTTGTGGCAGTTCAACACCAATGAGCTCCACCATGCTGCTCTCCCATTCTCCCTCAAAAGAGCAAGCGAAGAAAATATGAAACAAAGGTCACGTGTTGAGATAAGGACGACCCATCACTCACCAATGCTGAGCATCACAGGCAAAACAGACTCAGTTTAGGGAAGATAAATGTGAATTTATTGCCTGTTACTAAGAGATCAGAGCAGCAAGAACTAAAAGCAAATCTAAGACAACTTACCCCAACTACCCTCTCCTAAATCCTATCTCCAAGCAGTACAGGGGAACAGGGAATGGGGGCTGTGGTCAGTCCCTGATGCTTCATCTCTACTGCTCCTTCACGGTCCCTCTCTGCCCCTGCTCCCCATGGGGTCCCTCCCATGGATGCCGTCCTTCCCAAAATGAGCCTGCGGGGGCTGCCCACAGGCAGCAGCTCTTCAAGCATTGCTCCCACACAGCTCCGTCCCATGGGGTCCCTTCATCCCCCAGGAGCAAACTGCTCCAGCACGGGTCCCCCACGGGTGGGGGCAGCTCCCCCCAGACCCCCTGCTCCTGCGTGGGCTCCTCTCCACGGGCTGCAGCTCCGGCCCGGGGCCTGCTCCTGCGGGGGCTCTCCATGGGCCGCAGCCTCCTCCAGGCCACATCCACCTGCTCCACCGGGGGCTCCTCCACCCATGGGGGGCTGCAGCGTGGAGATCTGCTCCATGTGGGACCCATGGGCTGCAGGGGGACAGCCTGCTCCACCAGGGGCCTCTCCACGGGCTGCAGGGGAACTGCTGCTGCCTGCCTGCAGCACCTCCTGCCCTCCTCCTGCACTCACCTGCAGCAGGCTGGCTTTCACTCATTGCTCTCCCAGCTGCTGTTATGCAGCTTTTTTTTTTTCCCTTTCTTAAATCTGCTCTCCAGAGGCACAAACAACATCACTTGGTGGCTCGCTCTGGCCAGCAGCAGGGACCTTCTAGATCCAGCTGAAACTGGCCCTTATCTAACATGGGGCAGCTGCTGGGCTCTGCTCACAGAGGCCACATCTACAGCCACCATGCTACCAAATCCTTGTGATGTGAACTCAATACACCGTGGTAAATCTGGACTATAGTAACTGTAGTTTAGAATTTATGTTACAGTATTTCAATTTGAGAAGCTTGTGTATATTCTAGCAACCAGACTACATTTAGTGAGAATTACTACTATACAAAAAAGATTAAAATCTTACTGCAATTAGTCCTTTTCAAAAGGGGAAAGAATATGTTAAAACAAAATTGTTATACAATGTTAGGATTATAATAATGTTATTAAGTGCTATTGTTATAAAATGCTAGGAATAAGTAGTAAAAAGATTGTATTTCACCTTTGAAATGTAAAATAGATGAATAGTATAAAATGGTGGAGGATCAAAGGCTATGAAGACAGAGGTAGGAATATATAGGGAATGATAAGATTTACAACTTGGAAGTTGATGTGACCATAATTAAAAAGAAGGGCTAGCACTTTATCATGATAATTACAATGTTTTGGGGTGTTCTACTCTTTCTTTGCTTTTATTTTTTTAAACAACCACTAATAGGCAAACATAAGTATTTATATTGTGATAAGTCCCATGTTTATATGGCTGTTTCTCTCAGTATGTCCCTATGTTTTGGCTGTAGTATTGTTTAATAGATAAGTAAACCCTAATGTATTCCACACCCTTTTAAAATTCAAATATTCCTTTCTTTCTATCATACCAAAACAGAAGAGATTCTTATTTATTCTATTTATCTCAAAGCATACATTACGGTATGCAAGAATTATTTCTGAATTTGCGATAAGATTTTTTCTTTAAATAAAGTTTTTTAGATGCATCCATTAATGTTACAAAAAAGACACAACTCACAGGTTGAGAGTGACCTATGATGACTACTGCTCTGGAAAAATAAAAACTCTGTATTAGGCAGTAGATATCTGTACTCTTACTGGTGAAATGATGCATCTGTGTTCAACCTCATTTGTTAGGCCAGGAAGCATATTTAATAAGGCATATTTTTGATACTGCATTCCCATTGATACAAATCCCCATGTGATGCTAATTGTATCCCATAGCTTGTAGTCAGAGAAGAATTAAATGCCATAATTCCTTGTTCTGATTTAACCCAACCAAGGAATTTGATCAATAAATGTACATTACTGGAAATATCCTTTTGCCTGTAGCAAAAATCCCGTGTAATTTTCACTTAAGATTTTTACATAGTGGCTGCTAAGATAATGCTGTAATAATGCAACAGACTAGGGCAATAAACTGTGAAATAAAAAAAGTAAAATAAGGAAAGAAAAAGGAATAAAAAAAGTACAGTTATGTGCATTTAGTATGCCCTGTTTCTTTGGAAATAGCATAGCAGGGTATACAGACTCAGAAGGTTCTTTTTCAGAGAAAAAGACTGAAACCTAGCATTATATGTTGTTTCCTGACCTTCCAGCGTAAATAGTAGTGCTGTTTGGTTTTGATTCTAAGATAGCAGAAGCTCATGCATCTGCAGTGGTTTTGTTATTATATCAATATCCTAATACTTTTTGATGCTGCAAGCTCTAGGTGTCCTCACCTCCCCATCAACCACCCTATCTGTATCCGTAGCCAGCCAACCACTCTCTTCTGATTTCAAAATCGGTCTTCTATCAATGTAGCCCTTATATTTACTTCTTCTGCAGTTATTGTTTAAAATAGACAAATATTCTGTTGCTCCCTGCCTAAAAGAAATTTGCATAATTCAGATGGACAGATTGTTACATAAGTACTGCTACTGAAGAAGTGTCTACTCTTTATGCATATGAACAATTTATTTTAGCTATTGACCTAACACCTAAATATTGACCTAATTGTAATTATGATTTTTATTTCCAGATCTTGTTTGTCATATAAATCTAGTGCTGCACTAGTTAAACTAGTTTGTTTCCTTACTGATAAAATATAACTGATCATAGTTGATACACTATCTAAAGTGCTTATCATAATAACACATCTGATGTGTTTCTTAGAAGTTATGGAGAATTCATTCAGCAGAATGAATTTCAGCAGAATGTATTCAGCCGAATTTCAACAAAGCAGCTTTGAAATTGTTGTATCTTATAGAAGGGTGAAACTTTACAACAGGCTGTGTTCATGGTTTGAGACTATTGTTCAAATGGTGTTAGGCTGACGTTTGCTTTTGATAGTAATTAACTTGATCTCTGTTTTATGGTTTTTCCTTTTGTTTCTCAATTAATTACAAAGAATTCTAGATTTCTTTCCTGGGCTCAGATTATTATAGAGATGAGTACTTGCAGTATTTTAAGTGCGTTCTTATATTTTTTTCCTCTTGTTTTCCACAGCTTGCACTGAAGGACCCTGTACACACTGTGTCATTGCAGCAATTCGTCTATGAGAAGCTAAAGGCACAGCAGGAATTGCTGGGAGAACAAGGTTTCCATGCACTTATGGAAACTGTGGATACAGAAGTAGTTGCACAGCTACAAGAATTTTTACAAGGCTTCTAAATAAGTGAAAACAAGATTTTGTATGTCCAATTTTCCTTTCAAAAGATACAAAAGAAAAAAAAACTCTAACCTCCTCTTGTATGGAAGAACCTCCTGAAAGCTGAAAATAATGTGTTCACAAAGAAAAAGCAGATTTTTTTTTTTTTTCTCACAGTATGGCTGAAAGAATAAATGTAAATTGGGTCCTGGCTAGAGTTTAAAAGTGTTTCATGACTGTGAGTGATTTTTCTATGCATGACGAATGATGGATTGTGTAAGGAAGTATGTTTAATTTTTTCTGTTTCCTCTGCTGTTAATAGTAACAGGAAGTGTTTTTGATTCCATTCTGAGGAGCAGAATCTGATTTTGGAGCTGCTTTTATGCAGTGGTAATACCTTGATTTTTCAGCCTTATACTTCTTAATTGCCTGTGACAGCATTTTTCTGCAGCTGTAGGGAACTGTTTCAACAGGAAACAGTTTTTGATTGAAGTTTGTTAAACATTGTATGCGCACATAAGCCTATATATGCCTAAGATTCCAGGCTGAAGAAGTTGAATACTTCTTTTCCTTACAAAAAAAGAATAAATCCTACCATATGTGAGTTCTCTCACAAGCTGATAGGGTTCACGTGTACTGTTGCTATTTAAGTTACCAGTCTTAGTAGAAGTGCGTCCTATGATATATTCAGGATTGAGTAGCATCCTCTTTGTAAGATTAAGGACATCCAAAATCTATCGAGGACATTTGATTTTTAGAGCAGATCCCTTAAGACGTAGTGAGGATATTAAACCTAGAAAAATTGTAGAGAAATCTTGAAGGGAGTTGGTGATTCAAAGGCAGTGTTTTTCCCCTTTGTCATTACTGCTTATTTATTCCTCAGCAGAATAAAGTGCTGAAGGGAGGAGGGACGAGGAGAAACCTGTTTTTGTATAGTTGGCCTATGGTGACAGGACAGACTTCTTAGGTGTAATGTCAAAATGGACAGTATAAATTCTCTGTATGTGGCTGTACACAGGATGTGACTGGGGAGTCCTTTGTTCCCTGTGAGTTGTAAAAGAGTGCTGCAATTTATGGTGCTTCCAGAGAGGAAAACAGAAAAGTGTCAATTAAATTTCAGGATGATGCCTCAAAACATGTTATGTGCTATTACAGGTCATACTGTTTTCTTTACTGTTACTGACTGTTTCACAAAGCTATGTCATAAACTGAGAGAGAGGTAAGAAGGAACTTGATAATATATATCATGAGGCATACCTACTAATCCAGCAGTGTGGTTCAGTATCAGTAGTTGCTTGGTTTTTTTTACTGTATACCTATAATTTTCTCTTTGTCCTGTTACCATTTCTTGACTCCACATTCAGCCATACAAGTAGACCTGTAAAACTGTGAGTAGAAGCATTCCTTCAGGAGTGAAACATAACTTTAGCTTGAATTGTCTTAAGGAAAAAGAAACTTAGATTGTAACATTTAACCTGTATTTGTCAAGGGGTTACAGAATGCCAATGTATATCTGTCCAAAGATGGAGGTTTTCATTTTTCTTTATTTCTGTTACAAAATTTTTCTTACTTTCTCTTGAGTTCCTTCTGTCTCCCTTTTAGCTGTTGTAACACAGTGAAGCTCTCCAGAGTTTAGTGAATAATTAATTTCAATCAACTCTGGACTGTATTTGGACTTAAAGTTGCTGTTAACCACTGTCTCAGTTCTTTTCTTTTTCACCAAAGTCATATCACTGAGATACTTTTTAATTGTTACTGAAAAGTTTGAGCCTGGTGTCAAATTCAAACAATTATCTACAAACTTGAGACTCAAATGAAACTCAAAGCTATCTTTATTAGTTACCTGGCAGCTGCAGGAATGACAGGGCAAAGCATCTCCTTTCTATGTACCTTTGTCTTTCACAACTGGTTTTGGGGTGTGGAGAAGACTCTTGCATTTTTAGCTTTTGCTTTTAAGTTCTAGTCTTCCATCTTCAAGGCTGAAGTTTGTTTGCTTGACTAAAGGATAATTAAGCTACTAGGATGGACTTCTTTTTTTCCTCAGAGTTGAGTAACTATTTAAAGATAGAGATACTTATACTTTTGATAATCCTACCAGATAACCATACTGTTGTAGTTTAAACTTGGCAGGCATCTATTACCACACAGCTGTTCATCACTGTCACTAGATGAGATGGGGGAGAGAATCCTAAAGGTGAAAACACAAGAATTCTTGAATTGAGACATTTTATTAGGTAAAGCAAAAGCTACACACGCAAGTAAAGCAAAATGGAATCCATTCACTACTTCCCATCAGCAGGCAGGTATTCAGCCACATGCAGGAAAGCAGGGCTTGTCATGCATAATGGTTTCTTGGGAAGAACAACATCACTCCAAGTGTTCTCACCTTCCTCCTTCGTTACCCTACAGACGTGCTGTTATTTCATTAAAATTGCATTTGTTGTGTGGGTGTGATCAGCCCTGCTAGTTTTTTTTCGCTGCATAGCATCACTGCAAGGCCAGCAGAGCAACCTCAGGTCGGGAAACAGTACTTCTGTATCTTAAAGCACTTTTTGGTAAAATCCCATGTGCAACTCCACATGGGGCTCTGATCTCAGGTGGAGGGAGGTCCTGCCACCCCTTCTCCAGACATGGATAGAAGAAAGATGGTCTCTGCATTAGGACCCTACACAGCATCTGCATGCAGTTGGGGATTGTCAGCACAGCTGTGTGCAGATGAGCCAGACCTGCTTTGTTCTCAGATGTTCAAGCCTTGCACTGCTCCATGTGGTGAAGCATTAGCAGAAGTTTATTTTAGTGCACTGTAACTAATATTGGCACAGGCTGTAAGGAGTGATGGACATACTTTTGGCTGATAATGGCATCATAACATTGTGATTAACTTTGAGTAATACCTCTGAATTAGCATATTAATTCATTTTCATATGCATTAGGGAACAAGTTGAATTTTTCACTAAATGTTTAGCTTTTCATCTTGAACTATTTTACTGCAAGACTTGGACTACAAATTAATGTAATTGTCATCACTGTAACTGCTTATCTGACAACTACTATCAGCACAATACAAAACAAGTGTCTGCCAGCACTCAGTTCCATTCCAATACTGAAAAAGTGGAGAAATTTCAGCTTAAAAATAGAAGAAAAACATGTTCTGAGACAATGGGAGAACTTGTATTGCCTGTTAAGGCAATGCCAGGTTCAAATCAGGTAATATTATATGTGGTATAGCAGGGAAAAAAATCTTCTAAGATGCTAACAAACTATTTCCACTCTCCCTCCCAAAATAGGATTAAATTTCCACTAAAAGGTTGTGAATTCAGGACTGCTGCAAGCTTTAGACCCTTTGTGTTGAAATTTCTGACTGCAGCTACTTGGATAAGAAAGGAAGCTGAATACAATAAAACTACCTGAAACAGAAGCCTTGAAGTAATTTCTGAAACTGTCGTGAATGAGGAAGGATCGTTGATCCAGATGCCATTTTAGCTTTATTTTTGAAATGTTTTTGAAATGGGGAGGGGGGAAGGGAGGATGGAATACAGTATAATTAAACTTCTGAGGCTTACACAGTTTATCACTTTACCTTTCAGAAGAGGCAATGTAATGGCTTTACATGGCAAGGTTTTGGTAGTGGTGGGCTGCAGAGGCAACTTCTGTGAGAAGAGTCCAGCAGCTGCTCCGTGACAGATCAGAGCCAGCTCCAAAAGGGACCTGCTGCTGGCAGAGCTGAGCCCATAAGTCATGCTGTTTGTGACTCTGGAAGAGCACTGGCACAGGCTGCCCAGGTCACGGATCCGAGGTGCTGGAGTTCAAAAAGCTTTTGGACAATGCTGTCAGACATCTGGTCTGATATTTCGGTGGTTCTGCATGTAGCCAGGAGTTGGACTCAATGATCCTCGTGGGTCCCTTCCAACTTGGGATATTCTATGATTCTGTAAACAAGGGGGGATGGTTTTAAACTAAAAGAGAGGTTATTTAGATTTAGTGTTAGGAAGAAAAGCTTCATGCAGAGGGTGGTGAGGCCCTGGCACAGGCTGCCCAGAGAAGCTGTGGATGCCCCATCCCTGGAGGTGCTCAGTGCCAGGCTGGATGGGGCTTTGGGCAACCTGGTCTGGTGGGAAGTGTCCCTGCCCATGGCAGGGGGATTGGAACTGGGTGATCTTTAAGGTCCCTTCCAATCCGGGCCATTCTGACTGGCAGGATGCACCATTTGAGGAAGGGCTGGGTGGTGATCTAGGAAGTCATCTGGAAGAATTTGCATAAGGAAACTTGGCTACTGCATTGTTGTTTAGAGACAATACAGGGGGGAAGAAGGCCAGTGGAAGTACTGTTTTGTTGCAATTACTCTTCAGGCTGTATTATTCATGCTACAAAGGAAAGAATGATACAGTGCAGAGATTTTTGTTCTTCCTGTTGTGAAGTTTTTTTTGTTTGTTTGTTTTTCTCACAAGGTTTGGACCACAATTTTTCTTTTAAAATGGACCACCTCATAGTGTGGTCTCCTTTGCAAAGCTACTCATGATAATCTTTGTTTTCTTGTTGTTCCCCAAAGGCATCTTCTCTAAGCACACCAAGAATGCTGACTGAAGTCTTTAAGTGGAGACACAGCTCCTAACTGAAAATCATAACAGATGGGTTCATTTCTTTAATGGTTCAACAATGATAAAACCACTTTTGTAAACTGTATTATCACAGACATGCTATTAGATTTATAGCTACTAACATCCAGTAATTTTTACATTTTTTTCATTTTTATATAGTTCCAAACTCTTGTGATGCCCTTAAATTAAGAGTTCTTGGTGTTTTTTGAACTGCTGAACGTGCCACATCTTCCCTTAGAAAATGCAGCATCTTTGTAATTGAGGTGCACATTTTGAAGGCTTTCCATCTCATTTACTT
Source organism: Aythya ferina (assembly GCF_964211825.1). Classification (NCBI taxonomy): domain Eukaryota; kingdom Metazoa; phylum Chordata; class Aves; order Anseriformes; family Anatidae; genus Aythya; species Aythya ferina. Next base: position 21,539,384 of record NC_140299.1, read on the forward strand.
GTCTTGTTCAAGTGCTGCTGTTGCAAAACATAAAAGATTAATTACTAATTTTTAGATGTTCACAATTGCCATCTTGCAGCTAGCTGTGATTAACCATGATGACTAATCATCAGATAGTCAAATTTGACTGATTCTGTAGAAACTTTCCAAAAGGTATGATAGCTGGTTCATATTGGATTTTGCTGATTCTGGGGTGAAAATGGAATTGAGTTAACCCCCTATAAAATTTGATTGTGGAGTGAACAGAAGTGTTTAAAATTGATATATACTCCATAGTCCACACTGCTTAGGCACAATTTTTTAGGATAAATGCATATTACTGCACTGATTGTTGCTTATACTATTACATACTACTTAGAAAAATATAGATCATGAAAGAATTTCTTCTCGGGTTTACACAAAATGGGTGGTTGGTTACATCAGTTTCCAAAGAGGGTTCTAAAGAGAAGTATAAAGGAGTAAAACTAAAATTGCTGCAAACAAGACAATTCTGCCACCAATGTGCAAATGTAACTAAAGTATGGCTCTTAAAAGAGATTACAGAAAATAAAATCACACTCTACATCAAAGTATGTTTCATGCTTGAAGTCAACAGTGGCTGTTGGCAGGTGGCAAATGTGTCCCCTGGGCTGGAGCTGTAGAAGTAATTGGCTTTTTCATTTACTTTCTAAAGAAGGGTAAAATGGTGTCTTGGTTAAAAAAATATTCTATGTGACCGAAGGTTTAATACAGTACTTCATTTTCAGGTTTCGTAGCCAGCTTTTAATAAAATACAACAGCTTTTGAAATAGCTCTGTCACTTCTAAACATGTCAAAAACCTAGAACATTTAAAATAAATATTCTTAGGTGAAATAATTTCCTGAACTTGCATACAGTTTCTTACTATCTGAAACTAGTTTTCACTTTCTGCATTTTATTAAGCTCCAGAAAGCTTATTCAATTCTGTTATGGGATTTAGTACTACTATAAATCATTGGAGGTAGGGGCACACTGTTTTAAACAACAGCAAAATAAAAGATCAGTTATATTTGTGATTGTGGGTTGTTATCACTTCCTACAGTGGTTTTTAACTGTATCCTACAAGAACAATCATTGAAACAGCGTTTTAAAATACACAGAACGCAGTCTATGACATGACTGAATTGAAAGCTATTTATTCCCAGTATTTCCATCAGCAACATCTTTGGTGTTACTCAGGGAGAATAACAGAATGCCTGTGCATTGTTCAGTGTTTGTGTTTTAAGCTATGAATATGTTGTTTTCAGGAAAACCAACTAAATCAACCATACAACATAGACAATTATTATCTAATAACTTACCAACTTGAGAAAACTGGAACTGCTGATAGGTAAATGCACAAAGTCTAAATCTGTAGAGCAATAACAGTAGTTATTTTGCTGCAAGGCAGTGTTTCAGAAGTACAACACAAGTAATTTCTGAAGTTGTTCTGGAAGTATTTTAAACCAAACAGTCCTTCTTTCAGTTGGAGGTTTATTCTTATTTATTTATTTTTGTTGGTTTTGATTTCTTTCTTTTTGTTTAAACAAAATTGACAAATGTATCTTCCAGATATTTTCCGCAGTTTTTCCAGCATGCTGAGGAAAACTAGAAACTCTTATGCAACAGGAATGTGGGATTTTGTACATACATACCGAATTTGAGTTTTCAAGGGAAACATTAGGGAACCCAAAATACCACTTTCACTATGATGGTTCAGGCAGGAATGCATACAGGAATAAGCTGTTCATCCACTACAGTTTGTTATTAAAAATTTTAGTTGTTATTAGTGTATTTTAGTTTCATACAGCTGGTGAAATGCTCTGCTGTGTATTTTCCCCTTTTCTGTACTAACAGAACTTGCTCTGTCTTTTATTATATCTGTAGCAAATGCCTGGTGGTTAACTAGCACTTGTGTTTTTCATTATTTTATTTTAAATATGCAACTTCTTCAATATATAGCACTAAATATGAACTCCTTGAATATATAGCACTAAACACTCAGGTCAAAGCTAAGGAGATTTATTAATCCAATAGCTATAGGTTTAGGAAGCAGTAAGAATCCTGTGTTGTCTTAGCTATTGTCAAGGCTTCTTATATACTTTATTCAGCAATATTGTAAAGCAGAATATATCAATACTCCCTAGATCCCAGGAGCCCTCTTCTGGCTTTCTTCTGCTGGCCATGCACTTATTGAAGCATTTTGATGTATTGTCTCACTTCTGAAATCAGCCTGAAACCCTGCAAACAATTGTTCTGCTGTACCTAAATTAACACGTTCCTTTGAGCCTCTTTCTTGAACATGGCATGAGCTGAACTTTCACAAAGCCATGTCACAAAGACTGGTAAGGAGCGTGGGTGGCTGCATGGTCACAGGTGGAATTCTAACATCTCAATAATTAGGGGTAGAAAGCAGAAGGTGAATGAGCAATCTTCAATCTGGTAAAAGGTTTTCAGAAAGATGACATGTTCTGGATTAGATTAGATTCTTATCAAACTTTTGATGGTTAGGAAGTGTTGATGAATAGTGAATTGGCAAAAATTGGCAGCAAATTGGGAACTGCCAGGAAGGTAACTGAGCAGGGTGGTCTAGCAATGCAAAGGCAGATAAAGCTTCAGGGCTAGCAAAGGCTAATCAGCCTTGCAAGAGATATCCTGAGTCAGCTTTCATGTGTGAACTGGAAACCTAGATGGTCAAATTACCAAGGAGGGAGAGAGAGAATTTAAACAAAATCACACAGTTATGCAGAAAATGAGATGTCACACAGTTGTTTTGGTTGAAGGGACCTCTTGTGACCACCTAGTACACTTTTCCTTCTCAAGCAGTGTCAGCTACAGCAGGTTGCCCAGGACTGTGTCCAGTTGTGTTTTGACTATGTCCACTGATGGAGACTCCACAACCTCTCTGGGCAACCTGTATGACCACCCTTACAGTAATAAATAAATAAATAAATAAATCGTGTTCAGATGGAGCTTCATGGGTTTCAGTTTGTGCCCCTTGCCTCTCATCCTGTCAGTGGGCACCACTGAGAAGAGTCTGGATACCTCTTCATTCCCTCCTAGCAGGTACTTATACATGCTGGTAAGAGACTCCCAATCTTTGGGTATCTTATTGTGAAGAGTTTTTGAAGGAAAAATACAGTCAATGAAAGGCTGCAAATGTTTTCCCTCTAAGGAAGTCAAAACGAGTGGATGAAGACCTTGATTTTAAGAGTAGTTGGTATGAAAAAGAAAAAAGTATGCACTTAGATTAGGACAGAAAACTTAAGAGGTTTAGGGTACCAGGACCAGACCCATACTAAAAAGAGCATAAGGATTACCACACTCTGGAGGGATGTTACCAAAAGTCTGTAATGAGGAAGTAAAAATATCTTAGCCTTGTTGAAGATAATCTTTCAGGAACAAGACCAGAAAGAGGAAAGATCCTCTTCAGAAAAGATCCAGTGATGATTTATGCTCTATTGTAAAGGGATGACTTTTGATTTTTTTGAAAGGAAGAGTGGGATTTGGAGAAGACTTTCTGCCTTGAGGTCTATATCTGGTGAATGCAGCAAATTGATTTTGGAAGGAGTGATCACTTGATGTTGAATTTGCTCACAAAATCTCAGTTGAGGTTGCAGAGTGAAAGATGGGATCATTTTGTCCTGTTTTTGTAGGTTAGGTTCCAGAGAGATAGGTAAACCTCAAATGTACTGCTTTTGTTTCAAGGCTCAGCCCATGGGTTCAAGTCACTGAACATTTCATATGCAACCAGCCATATGCACACTTGCATCAGAACCAACACAAAGCCAACAGTGTTGGCACAGACCACTTGTAAAATGGTACAGAAGATATTAACCATAATTAGAGATGGAGATACTGACATTGCTTTTCATGATAGCATGACCACCCTCACGAATCTCACTCTCTGGAATTCAAGGCCCTTGTTTTAATATGTAGGAATGTGAGTCCAGCACCAAAGACAATCTGAAATATTTAATGTATTATTTCCTGCAGGCAATTGAGCAGCATAGTCTGGTTTAATTTGCACTTTGTGCGAAATCTGTTTGTAAACACTGAAGTAATGATATGACAGCTTTAGAAGTTTACTGATGTTATTCTGTTCTGTCAATTTCTTATTACTTCAATACAACATTAAAATTTAGCAGAATGCGTAAACCTAGCAGACCATATCGGAGGCTGCTGTATCTTTACATTTTATTTTGAGCCTCTTTTATCATTTATTGTAAAGGATTCTAGGATGTTGCTTCTGATTGAACACTAATATACTGTCATTTCCCTTTTCATCACATTTAAAAAGAAAGAAATGTGTGATTTTTTTTTGTTTGTTTTTCAAACAGGCCATTTGTTTTTATCAGGCCATTATTAATATTATCCATTACTTCTACAGTTATCTAGAATAAATAAATATATATAGATATAGATAGCCAAATCTGCAACTAAATAAAGATCAGTGGCATTAGTGAATCTTCGTGGTCCTAGATCTGGAGAGAATTTTGTAGGCTAGTATTTAGAAATTGAGGTGGAGAGGAGGCTTTAAGAAATGTCCCATATTTCCTTCTATTTGCTGTTGGGGATGACTGCAGGTGCAACTTTTCATTTACTATACTTTTAAACTAGTTCTTTCTGGTCTGGAGATTGGGAGAGCAGCATGGACCTCACAGTGTCACTCCTGCAGGTTAATTCTGTCTGAATTGCACTTTTACAGCCTGAAACTCTCAGCATATTGGACATAACCGGGTCATGTTCTTTGTGTAGTGAAAGTGCACAGCTCAGAATGGGACAGTTTCAACTGCCTGCTTGCAGGGAGCAGGTGCAGTAGAGATGCCCTTAGGAGTAGATTAAGAGAAATGAAGAGAAATGAACTGGCCTAGGGAGGGGGAGGACAGAAAAAGTGAGCTATGGGGGAAAGAGTGGGAAATAACAATGAAAAAGGAAGATGATGAGAGCTGACACAAGCACAGAGATAAGAAATGAACGATGCTGAAGAATAAAAATGATGAATATAAAAGGATGGAAAACAGGAAAACCAACAGTATTAGAGTTAAAACGTTCTGTGCAGTGCAGACTGTGTGTGTGTGTGTCTGTGTGTCTGTGTGTGTGTGGTCACCTGTGCTTCTATGGCTGTTACCAGAACCGGTGTATTTTCCAGGGCTCACCCAGGAAAACGAGCCTTTGCAACTTGTGCTTGAGCACATTCAGAAGTTTGCCAGAGCTACTTCAGTTTTGGAGAAATTAATCTCTGCTTAAAAAGCCCCACTCATACAGTAGCAATAGAAATCACAGCATGTAAAGCTACTACTTGTTATGCTGCTTATGTACTATCTCTGCCTGTTTTAAGCAGGAACAATGTACAAATTTATTTGCTTAGACCACCAAAAACTCACACCAAAGATGCACAGGACCATGGGGCTTCAGAGCTTGACTGCAGCATATTAGCGATAAGTCACCAAGTGACAATAACACAATTGATTCGGGTCATTTTCATGTGCCTCAGATATGAACATAAGGGATCACCAGTGGAACACCCATCTTCAAAACATGGGTTTAACTGGAAGAAAAAAAAAAAAAAAAGTAGGATATTTGCCTCCCCCTTCAGGCAGAGGTGCTTTTTTTTTTTTTTTTTGGGGGGGGGGGGGCGGGAAGGAGGGTGCAGGCAGAGCTGGTACTCAGGAAGGCATAAAGGGAATAAATTTGTTGGACTGGCTTAAATGAGCAGCCTTTATCAAAGCTCTTCTTTCAGCTCTAGAGCTGCATATAGGCAATGCCATTTACCCCAGGTATTACTAATCCATTATATTACACATTCCATTGCAGCACCAATGTGGTGCTTCTATAGTAACAGAGGCTGCTAGCAGGGTGAAGTTCTGCTACTTAAACACCACAAGAACCTGAGAAACAGCAGTGTAGAAACCCATACCTATTCTCCTCTAATACTTTGTTTCATAAAAGAGTAATTTTTTCATCTGTGAGAAAAGTCATGACAAATTGTCACATGAAGATTTCATAGGTAGGAGTTTGGACTAGTTCTATTTTTTATGAGTAACAAAATAACAAAACAAAACAAGCTTTTCCTGAAACTAACTTTTCTCTTTTAAAACGGACAAGTAGGATGATGAATCCTGTAAAAAGGATTTTTGACTTCTTCTTTTTTATTTTTATTTTTTGACTCCCGAAGGTTAAGTATATTATCAGAGAGTGCCCAAAAGAGAGCTGTGAGGATGGTGAAGGCCATAGAGGTCGAGATGTCTGAGGAGCAGCTAGGGTCCCTTGGTTTGCTCAGCCCCGAGCAGAGCAGGCTGAGGGGAGGCCTCATGGCGGCCTGCAGCTCCCTCACGAGGGGAGCGGAGGGGCAGGCGCTGAGCTCTGCTCTCTGGGGACAGCGACAGGACCCGAGGGAACGGCATGGAGCTGGGACAGGGGAGGGTCAGGCTGGGGGTTAGGGAAAGGGTCTGCACCCAGAGGGTGGCCAGGCACTGGGACAGGCTCCCCAGGGCAGTGGGCACAGCACCGAGCCTGACAGAGTTCCAGAAGCATTTGGACAATGCACTCAGACATCTGGTTTGATTTTGGAGTGGTGCTGTGTGGAGCCAGGAGTTGGACTCAGTGATCCTTGTGGGTCCCTTCCAACTTTGGGTATTCTATGATTTTATGATATTAGTTGCTATAACTAAAAAGAATGAAAGAATGTATAAAACATTTCTTAAAGTTTCTGCAAGTTTTTTTTTTTTTTTTTTTTTTTTTTTTTTTTTTTTTTTAAGCAATTCAATAACTTCAGGAATTGATAACTCTGGACTAAAAACAACAACCCAAACTATGATCACTCAATTTCAAACAAATTGCAAGGCACTGAATTTTAAAGTGAAAACACATCTCTGTGTTATTCAGAGTCATGGGTGTCAGCAATTCACTTACTGGCACGTTTGTAAATGTCAGGTGAATGTCAGTCTTCTGAGCATTAATGAGGCAAAAAGTAGGATGTGAACAAGGCTTCTGATAATGCTGGAGGTGTCTTTGAGGTAAATATGAGCTATGACTGGTAGGAGTAACATAGTTGTTCCTCCAGGGAAATATTTTCTGTCGAAAAAAAAAAAAGCATCAGGCAGTGTGAACTAAGATTTTCTTCATCTGCACGTGTTTTTGACAATTGTGCTTAAAAACAATAACATTAAAATAGAAACTAGTGTCCCATGGGTTATGGTGTGCATTTTGTGACTCTGTAATATTCAGGGAAGATCTGTTTTGTACAGTCTGGTTGATAAAGCCTAGACAAATGATGAATGTCTGTTAAGTCTATCACTGGTGGCAGGGCTGATGGCTTGGAATCACATACATAGCAGGATTTTCATCTTCAGTGAACAAATGTTGACCTTCAGACATAGAGACTGGTTTTCTTTATAGGCTTTTAGTGAGAATATGATAGTATTAGAGAAGATTATGTAAAGATGAAAAAGCCTAATAAGTGCTCATTCAAATATAAAGATCATGCAGTGTTTTGTTTTAAAGACTGGGGTTTGAGGGTGAGTGTGTGAACATCAAGAGATGGAAGTTGTCATCATCTCTTTGGCCAGTTATTTTAATATAATTCTTAAACATGGATAAACAGAAGTGTTTTTTTAAGGTTTACAAGTTCTATTCTCCTATTGCTATAAAATCTGTTGAAAGGACAATTTTTGTCAAAAGCCAACCCTCTAAAAATAATAAATTTTAAAATAATTAGTTATCAATCCTCATGAAAGTCCTTTTCTTCATTTGCAGTGTCTAGTGAATGGCACAGGTTATATCATGCTTTGAGGTTAATTTAGTTAGCCAGTGAAGTTATTTGAAAAGTCTAGAATATATTCATTTTAATTACAGGACTTCAGGCATTGTGAATTTTCACAAGGCAATATAAGGTTTGATGGAACCAGAATCAGCTTTTCTGTTGCTGTTGGACTTACTGTTCACACTCAGCAAAAATGGGAATGGCCTGATAAAACAGTAAGAAGCAGTGATAAAATAAGCACTAGTGCACAAACGTGTTTTTATGCCAGTGTATGGTTTCTGAAGAGTGAGTTAAAATAGGTGAAGGGAAGTACAAGTGTGCTTCTTTGGTTCAGCTAATGTGGGATAGGAAAAGGCAGAAATACACTTTGTGACTGAGTCAAGCTGGAAAGAAAAAGTATTGTTAGAGCAAATTCCAGTCAGATTTCAGGTCCCATTTTGCAAGCCAGCTAGTTCTGTTGAGTTTTAGATAGACATCCAAACTTTGGGATTTTTGTCTGGTTCCATTTCCTAAATCTTATAAATCTCACTAACTAAAACCTTGTGCTTTGTTTTGCAATATGAAAACTGAGTGATCATCTGTTTTTTGTTTTGTTTGGGGGTGGGAATGGGGGTGGTTTGTTTCTTTATTTTATTTTATTATTTGATTTATTTTCACAGACACTTATCTAGGATTTTGAACCAAAACTTTCAGGTAAAGCCAAAAAGGATGCCTTTTCAAACAGGCAAGAAATGTTGATGCATATATATGTATATAACTTTATTGATTTTAAAAATAATATTGCGTAACTCAAAAGTATAAAAAAGTTGTTACAATATTCAAAATGTTCTCCACTGTCTGGGTTTACATGATGTAAGAACATATGCAAGGAATTTTAGAAACAGAAGTCATATGGACCAGAGTTGAATCCTCTAGTGCTTCACTGTATTTATTTGGGCTTGGTTCAGTTATATTCTGTAAAACCTATTCTGCTCTGCAGCTGGCAATGAATTGGTATGTGCAAGACTGCCAAACTAAATCTAGATGTTGCACAAATTAGTACTGCAGATGGTGTGCCTCCTTGTGAATACTTTGGTTTCTTTACATTGAAGAGGGGACTGTGCATGGGGGGATGGAGGTAGGAAGTGTGTGGGTGGAAATGCTGTTGTCTGGGAGGCAGAGACTGTACGAAAAGAACCAAGATGACCTTGCTGTATTCATTGTGCCTCCATATTGTCAGCTTGGTTTAGCTGAAATCTCTTTTTGTTACTCAGTGATCTTATTTTCTTCAAAAGGCTTTGCTCCTTCAGTGGTGCTGGTACAAGGAAAGGGATGGCAAGGTGAGGGGACAGACGCCAGCTGGCATCTTGTTGCTCCCGTGCTTTCAATGGTCCTTCTAAACCTGAATCTTCATGGCTTAAGGTGCAGTCCTGAAGCTGGTGGGCATAACTATCATCCCCTCCATCCACATGCTGCATCGCAGTCAAGCCAGCAGTGAAGGCTTACCAATATGACGCCCAGGAGAACCCTAGTGGCAGTCAACTCACAGCTTTGGAGGAGCGTGACTTTGGCCCCGGGGTAACAGCATGCAGGTAAGGGAATTTCTTCTGATGCTGAAACTACATCTGGAGGCAGTTTTTGCCCTTAGCTTTACACAAACTTGCTCAGCTCTAGTAAGCTGATCTTTTTTTGTTGTTGTTGTGGTCCACCACTTGGCCTTGTTAGCTGGCCTTGATCTAGCTAGATCTGGCCTCTTACCCTTCAGCATTAGACTAGTGAGTATTAAGGGAAATTTGTGACCTTATTCTGTTCCCATTTTCTCCTGACAGAAGGCAAGAGCACAGAAAAATTCAACTTCACTCAGAAGAACACTGTTTTTTCTTTTACTTCAGCTCAGCAGTGTAAACTGCAGCAATCATTCTAAATGATGAAAAGGTTATGGGATGATCATTTGTCATTTCCTTTTTTTTTTTTTTTTTTTTTTGTGATAAACAGATTATGACAGTAAGAGTTGATGGTTCTCTTCAGATAAAGATAAGAATAGGTTTTACCATTCCAAGCTGTTTCTCTTCAGTGCATTTCTGACCCTAAAGGTGAAGGAAGAAGTCGCAACAATAAAAACAGATTTGTGCAAAGTGCTGGAAAGGATATTGAGGTTTCAGGGGATGAATGAATAGGGTGTTATACCTCTAATCTCTCTTATTCTGAGTTTCTGGCTGCTGTTCTGCTAGCAGCCTCCAGATCAGATGTTTGCTTCAGAGGTCCAGCATTTCTTGACCCTTCATTGCTCACAGACTAACATGTTCTTTATCCTTGTCCTGGTTTAGGATGAGTAACAGTAGCTTAAATTGCTGACTACAGGCACTGAAGATAGGGTCCACATTAGTGGTGGTTCTGGACTGTGCTTGGAAAATCAATATAATTGGAAGGTGTGTCAGCAGTGACAATTGCTTGCTATCCAGCTATAAGGATCAAATCATAACTTTGCATACCCAGTTTTCAGAAACACTGATGAATTTGCTGTTTACTTTGTAATTACCAATTTTCAGTTGTTAGAACCATTCTAAGTTAATTTTACATTTTGTTGAGCATAATTTGATCATGTTAATATCTAACTTTATGCAAATGCTAACTGGAATCAATTTATACATTAATAATCTTTTACTGACAATATATACGTTTACATTGTCACATGCAAGTACACACAGATCTTAGTTCTTTTTTTGTTTGTTTGTTTTTGTACTTTTAGCCAATGTTGCTTTTATCATGCATATTAAACTTTACAGAATGTGTGGCTAACATTTAACAATTTTCCTGGCAAAGTGAGGTAGAGGTGTTAGATTCTTTGGTTAGTTTTCGTTCCCCAGTGTCCTAAAATATCTCTGCTGAACAGTTTAGAGTCCTGACATTCAAATGATTTTTTTTTCCTTAATCAGTAGATCTAAGAAAAGGTTTACAGCAAGCTTCAGAAACAGAACACTGAAGTAAAAAAATAAATAAATAAATCAAATGTGTGTGATCAGTTTTCAGTTTTGTTTACTTTTTAAGTCAACGGTCACTCCTACTTTAGCTGAGTATTCTGCTTTCCATTCATATGTTGACACGCAGTGATCCAGCCTTCACTGTGGGGTACCTTTTATGTAACTGTTAGTCAAGGATGAAGTCACTGAGAAAGAATGGTTGTTGTATTAAATAGCTCATCTGCAGCACGTTCTCTGAAGAGCACAGCAACAGAGAAGTGCAGCTTCATCCAGATGAGGGAGCAAAAGCCTGGCTTGCTGTGGTGGTTTTAGTGCACTAGGCAGCTGAACTCTACCACAGCTGCTCTCTCACTCCCCCTTCTCAGGAGAGGAGGGGAAGGAGGAAAGGAAGGAAGGAAGAAAGGAAGGAAGGAAGGAAGCTCATGGGTTGAGATAAGGCTAGTTTAATTAAAGGGAATATAATTATTAAAGTACATTTATTGTTAAGGAAAAGATTAAATAATTTAACTAAAGGGAAAAGGAAGAGGGGAGAAAAAGAAAAAATAAAAAGTGAAAAGAAAAAAAAAAGTCATGTAGAAGCACAGAGAGAGGAAAGAAATTACTCTCTACTTCCCACCAAAAAGCGATGTTTGGCCAAGCCCCTGAAGCCTAAATGCGCATAGCCATTGTTCAGGAGGACAGATGTTTTCACAATCAGAGCCCTCCCGTCCCCTCTCCTTACCCTTTTCCACATTTTATTGCTGAGTGTGACAACATATGGTGTGGAATATCCCTTTGATTGGTTTGGGTGAGCTGCTCTGGTGATATTCCTTCCTCACCTGTGGCCCACCCACAGCCTGCTGGCTCTTGGGGGTTAGAGGGAGTGCTGATGCTGTGCCAGTATTGCTCAGCAAGAGACAAAAAGTTGGTGTGATACCAGGGCTGTTCTAGCTACAGGTACAGAGCACAGCACTGCATGGGCTGCTGCAGGGAAAGGTAATTCCATCCCAGCCAGACCCAGCAGACTTGCACCCTTCCAGGTGCATCCTTAGAGCGGTGGTAGCACCACTACTGCTGCAGCTGCCTTCTTCACCAAGCACAGCAGAGCAGGTCCTGGGCACCTTGCACTTGTTCTGCTGCAACAGGAAAAACATGATGGGAGGGTGTCTCAAGTAAACATTACCCAAGAGACTGCCTATGCTCACTGCAGAGCTTCTATGTTCCTGTTGGCTGCTCTGGAGCTGCTCGTGGAGAAGGGGCAGATGTGTTCTCCATGCAGATACAAAGGTCTCATACCGATTTTGCATCTGCAGGGAATTATTACATGTTGATGAACAGTTTAGAAAGTTTTATGTATATATTTCTAGTTGTGCAATCAATTTTACTATTCTGGGAAACTTTTGTAATATAAGAAAACGGATAATTTACCTGGGAGTTAGTTTGTACTGTATATCAAAGGAGGTAATTTGTTCCTGACAATTCTCAGCATTACTTCAGAAAATGGTACTTAAATGTTCTTTACCATTTACCAAAACTATTGATTCTTAATATTACTGTCATAATTCTAGGATTTTATTAGCAATGCTTCTTTATTTTTCAGTTACAGTGAGAGAGTCTTCTCCAAAGAAGGGCTACAAAGCTGGTGAAGGTCCTGGAACACAAGTCCTATGGAGAGTGGCTGAGGTTGCTGGGGTCTCCTCTGGAGAGGAGGAGGCTCAGGGGAAACCTTATTGCTCTCTGCAGCTACCTGAAAGGAAGGTGTAGGGAGCTGGGGGTTAGCCTTTTCTCACAGGTAACTAGTGATAGAACACGAGGGAATGGCCTCAAGTTGCACCAATGGAGGCTCAAGTTAGAAATGAGGAGACATTTCTGCATTGGGACGGGTTGCCCAGGGAGGTGGTGGAGTCACCATCCCTGGGGGTGTTTAAGGCAAGGTTGGATGTGGTGCTTAGGGACATGGTTTAGTGGGTGATACTGCTGGTATGGTGATGGTTGGACCAGATGATCTTGGAGGTCTCCTCCACTCTTAGTGATTCCATGATTCTATGAATCTCCAAGGATTGATATATCAGTACATCTTTCCTGCTCTGAGACAGGACCCAGTTCAGATTTTGCTCTGTTGGGAAAGAGAAATAGAAAAAGGGAGGAGATGTTGGTCAGGAACTTGGGTATCTGGGGTCAACCAGCTGCCTTGAGGGAGAAGGCAGTGCGAGAAGGAAGGAGACAGAGTCCGTAGCTGGAGAAGGTGGTACTACCTCCACCCTAGCTGCTGCTGTTCTCCAAGTCCCATGTCAGCCCTTTAGGGCTACAAACTATACATGTAATAATTTAAAGTGCTTTTCATTCAGGCCAGGGTTAATGGAGTGTGCAAAAGCAAGTTCTTAATTAGCTACTCTGTAAGCTTTTTACACTTTACCCTCATGTCTATCTCAAATGAACAATATATTCCGCACTGTGCACTTAAATCCTCAGTATTACCAGAAGATGAATGAATTTGCATCTCCTGTGTTTTTCTTTGAAATTTTCTTTTTAAAGGCTGTGATGACTGTAAATTGAGCAAACTTAGCTGAGAAAGGGAGAAAAAATAGATATCTAATATGATACAGCCAGGAGTTATTCAGCTGCAAAGCATTAAGCCCATTTCCAACACCATTCTTTACATAGATACATAGAACAAGCTTTGCAGATACAGGAATTGGAGAATTCTTAATGCTGTTAACTTCTTAGATTTTGAGCTGCTTATTTTATCATCTGTTGCAAATTGCACCTTCTGTGACTCCTCTTAAGGAAAGCCAGCTGTTTTCTATTCTTCAGATGATGCCAGACATACCAGCTCCCTTTCTTCCTATTTATATATAGCCTTTTCAAACTTACATGTAGAAATAAGTTTTAGAGAAAGCAGTGTTGGGATTTGTATAGCACAAGTAGCTTACACCAATGAAGATCAAAATCTAAAAGATAATACTTCCAAATAGTAAAGATCATAAACTGTGCCACTCTTCTTTTGGCCTGACAGTCTTCTCATTTTCCAAGTGCCAGGTTTTATCCTCCAAATTTCTTTTACTGCCACTAAGAGGACTGCAGATTTACTGTTTCTCTTATAATCCTGATTGCTTATACAGACCTCTTTGGGAATCCTATTGCATTTAATTCTGAGTGCTATATTGTACTGTATTTTGGACAAATTATTTGTAGAATAAAAGTCTTCATGAGGGCTCAGATCTCAATAAGAGTCTTCATGAAGGCTCAGATCTCAATAGTAGATTTCTAATAATACGGTAATAATTGTTTCACATTTTCTTTTTTATGCATGCTCTAACCTACCTGTTTCCCACCATTACAATTCCTTATTTCTGTTCAGTGCTGATACCTAACAGATAGAACTCATAATGCTACATGGAAGAAGCCTTGTGAAATAAAACGTATGTATCTCATATGGGATTCTGGTGTGCATTAAAAGGAGCGTGGCCAGTAGGTCGAGGGAGGTGATCCTTCCCCTTTGCTCTGCCCTGGTCAGGCCTCACCTGGAGTACTGTGTCCAGTTCTGGGCTTCCCGGTACAAGAAGGACAGGGGTCTCCTGGAAAGAGTCCAGCAGAGGGCCACAAAGATGATATGGGGCCTGGAGCATCTTCCCTATGAAGAAAGGCTGAGAGACCTGGGTCTGTTCAGCCTGGAGAAGAGAAGACTGAGAGGGGATCTCCTCAGTGTATATAAATACCTGAGGGGTGGGGGACAGAAGGATGTAGCCAACTTCTTCTCAGTGGTTTGTGGGGATAAGACAAGGGGCAATGGCTGCAAGTTAGAGCATAGGAAGTTCTGCACTGACAAGCGAAAGAACTTCTTCATGGTGAGGGTGACGGAGCACTGGGACAGGCTGCCCAGGAAGGTTATGGAGTCTCCTTCTCTGGAGATATTCAAGGCCCGTCTGGACGTCTACCTGGGCAGCCTGCTCTGAGGAACCTGCTTTGGCAGGGGGGTTGGACCCGATGATTTTTTTTTTTTTTTTTTTTTTTGGCCATATGCCATTCTGGGTATTTATTTGTGTGCTATGGAGTATGTCAGGTGAGCCTGACATGTATCCACTGGTTAAGTGTTCTTAGCACCCCCATCAAGTTCTAAATCTCTGATATGCCTAGGCACCTACCTCTTATTATCTTCCTTTGTAATTGACCACTTATTGATTGTAGATAATAGAAGCGGTGCTAAGAAGTGCTGGGCTAGGAGATGCCAGAGCTTGACATCTCCTTACATACAACCAACATAGGTTCTGCTCAGCTTTTTTGCTTGTTTCCATGAGATGGAGAATTGCTTTGTACAGCTGCTGCCACAGCCATGACTGGCAACCAGCATAGCAGTGTTAATGAGGCACGGCAGCTGAAGTCCTTGGCATTGGATAAGCTGCCCATGGTTATCAAGATGTTTCTTGCAGTTGTGATTGTGCTTATAATAATTATGGAAAACTTTTGCACATTCACTTGTCTTGAGTTATTCTGCACAGGTGTCTTCATTGCATGTTCCTGTAATACAAACTGAACAGACTCCTAGTTTTTTTGCTTCAAAACTGTGCAGTGTGGAAACTGGTTAGAAATGTCAGTGCTTCATATTTCATTTGAAGTTCTCCCTGATCATACTGGACCTTCATTACATACCAAATTTTTGAAATGCAGCACTTGTCTTCCAGGACTCAGCCTCTGGTTTAGGTAGATTTATTATCAGTTGTTGAGACTTCTCTTTTCAAAGAAATTAAATTATTGGTAGGTAAATTAGTTTTCATTGCTTCTGCCATTGATTTATTAATAGTAAGACCCATTGTTTTGGCAGAGCTCATAAGACCATC
The DNA here is from genome assembly GCF_964211825.1 of Aythya ferina. Taxonomy (NCBI): domain Eukaryota; kingdom Metazoa; phylum Chordata; class Aves; order Anseriformes; family Anatidae; genus Aythya; species Aythya ferina. Next base: position 21,554,924 of record NC_140299.1, read on the forward strand.
TGTCTTTCTGTGCTTATCTTCAACTAATGTTTTTCTGTTATAAGAAATCAGATTTGGTCAAGTGAGACAGCTCTGCCAAACATTCACTGTTTGTGTGCTTGCTTATTTATCTGTTGACCGGCTATCAATGTAATCAATGGCCATGTCAAGCTATGTGGAAAAGCAAAACATCAAGGCCAAATTACTACATACAACTTAGGTACAAGCATCATTATGAACCTGTAGGTACAGCATTTCGAATCTGAATGCTGTCTTACACTGGCAAGAAATGCCTAAATTGGAATTTAATGACAAAACAGCCGCCTTCTGGTTCTATCTCCAGGAAGGAGCTAGTACACACAGAATTAAGCATGTCGTAAGCCCTGTTGGCCTAAGAAATGGGTTGCATTGGAGGAACCTGAACAGTGAATCAGCACAGATCACTTACAATTTCTTTGTGTTTTTATGTATGCATATAAATTGCACCTGAATGATATGTATGCAACATTTCCCCCATCTTCACACATTTGTAAGCCTTCAGCAAAAAGCTGTTTTTCTCAGAAATTTAAACACTCCTAGTAATCATGCCACCAGTTATCATCACGGCTCGGGATAATAAGCAAGGAGGCAGATAAGCTGGCAAAACAAGGTAAGTAAATGATCCATATTTTGTATCTCCACTTCCAGAGCCCTGAGCAAAATGAAAGAGAAATTAGATAAATTTATGTATACATGTAAAACTCTGTGTGAGGTGGTTGTGAACGGTGTGTTCTGTGCTTCAGTTTTATATGGCAGCAGAGGTACTTGAAATGAAAGCAGCTTCTAAAAATAAATGTCATTGAGACCTTGAAATAAAAATTAAATCACAGGGGTGTCAGTCACTTTGCTTATATGGAAACTGGTGGATTTCATAGTCTTGTATTAAAATAAAGCCAGTTTGCACAACCTGAACACAGCTTATTCCAAAACATTAATGTCATATAATCATAGAATCATAGAATCACTGAGGTTGAAATCAAACCCATATCTTTAACTGTTGAAGGGTTTTGTTTGTTTTTGTTTTGTTTTGTCAGGTTCTCAGGTTAAGCACGTCAGTCTGTCAGTCTCTCTGGCACCCTGGCACCTGGAAAACAGTATTTTTCCTAGACAGTTTTCTGACTTCTTGAAAGTTGTGAAAACAGGTGTCTTAACTCTAGCAGTGCTGTTTTTTGTTGTTGTTGTTGTTGTTGTTGTTTGTTTGTTTGTTTGTTTTCAGTATGCTTCTTGGATGTAATAAAGCCATTATACTAGTTACAGAGAAAATTAATTTGATAATAAAAAAGTAGTAAATCTTCCTTATAGTTTCATGTTTATCCTTCAATCAGATTAAAATGCCAAGTGTAGAGGTCTGTCCCTATCAGGCAGTCATTGAAGAGCTGGCTGACACTCCAAAGAGTTAGAAAGGAAGTATTTATTCCTAAACAATTTGTTTTTGTTATAGATGTATATTTCTAGTATTATTTTTTTAATAGTCTTTAAAGAGTGCATACCTGCACGTTAGATGTAAGACATTATGAAACCCATTAAAAATCCTAACTTTCCGACATATGTTGACTGAACCTATCATTAAAAATCTGTAGAATGACTAACCAAAAATTCAAAGTGGGAGCTGCAATTACGGTACCTACGTTGAAGGAGAATTAACTATGTAAATCATTCAAAAAACAGCAGTTTTGAGGGGATTGGCCACTTCTTCAATGTGAGTCAAAGGAGAAAACTATTCTGCCTCTGTGTACACACTAGTAGAAAGTTAAGAATCTGAATGGAAAATAATATAAAGGAAAAGTAGTTTGCAATTAACCTTTCAGAATTCCAAACAACTGATGATATAAAATTCTTAAAAGCTGAAATTTCCTGACTTTTCATATCTAGATGAACATGGAGAGGAGGAAGGGAGCTTAAGGAATATTAACTTATCTGAAAAAAAGACTTTTGTGCAGTTTTTAAGCCAGGTGTTTTAAGGCATTAGCACATCAGGATTAATTTTTCAACTAAGACCTTAGCTCATAGCACAGGTATATATTCCTGCCTATATTTCATATATTTCTGAACCTTTGCTGAGGAGCAGCAAAGCTTTACGCTTTAACATGCTCTACAGCTTTTTAGCTTGGCTGCTTACAAATTTGTTGTGCGTATTTGTTCTTTACATATAAACTACTACATTTTGGTATTTGTCTTTGTTCCACTGCTGTCATTTTAAATGCTGGACCTGCTTTTATAATGTTCAGGAGACATGTTTTTTTTAGTTCTGAAAAAAATATATTTTTGTATGAAAAGCTGAATGTATTTCTGAGATCACTTCCTTAAAACATTCTTTCTTACCAGAAGTGTGTTATTTCAGTAATTTTACACCAAATAGTTATCCTTATTGTGTTCTTTCATCTGGTAATATTTTTAACCTTAAGACTCTTATTGCTGCAGAACAGCACAATAAACAGACATGTTCCTACAGGCTTGTATTTTCAAAATATGTAATAAGGGTTCATTTGAGTTTAAGATGAGCAGAAAACATAAGATGTCAGAAGTTCCTGGTGTTTTTATGAAAATCCTCTATTTACTTGTAAGAAATGCTTTCAACTTTTCTTTTTGCCTACTCTATAACTTTATATTACTGTCTGGATTTTATTGAAATGACAATGGTAGATATACCATCACACTGTAGATATAGATATGATGTAGATATACATCACAAGTTGCACACTTTGCACCTTGCTTTTTCAGCAACAGAAGGGTGAGTGGCAGGCAGAAAGAAGGATGGTTACACAGGTGTAGCTGGTCAAGGAAGAACCAAGGCAGCCTTTAGAATGAGAAACCTTGAATCTGAACTCTCTCACTGGAAAAAAAAAATAAATAAAAAAATAAATAAATAAAAAATGAGACATTTAACAAAGGGAAAGAAGATGGAAAAGAAAATTAAGTAACAGAGTTCTTATTAAAATTCTTACTGCAGATTTCATAAAATCTATTTGATTTTTTAAGAAAAAGAAAAGAAAAGAAAAGAAAAGAAAAGAAAAGAAAAGAAAAGAAAAGAAAAGAAAAGAAAAGAAAAGAAAAGAAAAGAAAAGAAAAATGAGATCTAAGAAAAATGAGATCTGAGCTGTGAACAGGAATAAGTCTTCTGACACCATGACACCAAAGGGTTGTTTTCTAAATTTTAGCAGAGATATTTAAGACTTTGTAAGATTTTAAATATCCAACTTTTAGAACCAGAACAGCAAAAAGCAGGCAGGTTTTCAGCTGGAAAGTTGTTGTATCATTGGAAAAATCCAGATGTGTCATTTTATGTATGAGACAAGAAGTGGCATTTTCTCAAAAGCACTTTTTCTGACTTTGCATTACTGGCACTACTAGCCCTCAGCATTCTCACCTGCTGCTCCCTCCTTTTCTGCACCATAAAACTTACTTTCCTACTCCCAACTTTCTCAGTTACGAAAACTTGTATAAAATTTATAAAGAATTATATGTTCTTTATGTAAGAATTACATAAAACTTACAAAGAATTATAAAGAATTTATAACTTTGTTGAAATGATAAGGTTAAAGGGGGATTAATAGCTACTGGGTCTTTGATGTAGGGCTTCTATCCTCCAGTGTGGGGGCTGAGAACCTTGGGAGGATTCCGGTTGCTTATTCCTAAGATTAAAGATAGATTGCTTGAAGTACCATGTTATCCTTTTTTCTTTAGTGCTAAACCTTGTGGACTCAAAGGTTACCATCACAGAGAGGAATGCAGATTTGACACCTGATTTCCATTTACTGTTGCCTCATAGACCTCTTGTTCAAAAACGTTTTTCACATTCCCATGGGAGGAATGCATCACAGAAATTTGCATTCGTATACTGGTCACTAAATGATTTATTTCCACTTGCCCACTCATTGCCAGTATCAAGCTCTTCATTCCCATCATAGCAATGGGGCAAACTGGTTTTACTATATGGCTATACTGTATGTCCAGGAAGAAAGATGAAGTTGGTTGAATTTATACTCAAAATGAAATAAGAATTACCCAGCTGTACAAGTTATACACACCTCTGAAAGTCTGGTCTCAGTAGATGCTCTTCCGAAAGAGTACAGATCTACACAGATCTTTCACATAGTAATCAGAGGCTGATGGCAGTTGAGATTGTGCACAAAGAGAAAGATTTATTGCTTCTGGTTTTGTGTTTTGCCAGAAATGTAAATGCCTTTTCCACAGAGATATATCTCTATATATCTGACCTCTCTGAATTTAAAGGAAGAATTGAAAAAGTGGGAAAACTTTCCTACAGAACTGAGCTACTGAGCTATACAATTCAATTTATTAAAAAAAAAAAAAAAAAAAAAAAAAAAAAAAAAAAAAAGTTTCCTGCAGAATGGCACACTAAGTAACTTAAGCATTCAAGATTAATGAATTATGTCAATGTTATGACATTCAGTTAAAGCTGAAATGCTTTCATCATGGTTTAATCTCCAGATTATAAATCCTCTAAATCAGAGAATAGTTGTTCACACATAAATATGTCCCATCTGAGTTCCCATTTTTCCAGTTCTTTCCAGTCACTCATGATATTACTTTCATTCGTGCTCTCGTCATTTCTATCAGAAGGAAATAAAATTTTCTGAGCTGTTGTGCTCTTTGTCATCAGACTATCAGACTGTGATACACACAATACTTCACCGTGATGCCATTTAATTTTCAGAGTTTGGGATCTTTTTTCATGATTTTTAGCAGTAACATTTTCTGTCTTACTCTACTATTTTATTTATATATATATATATATATATATATATATATATATATATATATTTAATAACAAACAGTTAGTAGAACCAAATGAATACTTGTTAGGAGGACATTATTTCTTCTTCCCTCCATCCCTCCCGTCCTTCCTTCCTTCGGAATACTGTCTCTGTTCAGAAACAATTCCTCTTCGTTTATGAGAACTTATTTGCAGAAATAAGCTGACAGTTTTCAGCTAGATGCCTCAAAGAATGGAACATCATTGATAAAGAAGTAGTAAATGTTTTAAAGATGTTAAGCTCTCCAGAAGCTTAATCAATATTAAGCCAGTGAGTGCTTATAACTGACAATAAGTGTGCCTTATTTAAATTCCTAAATAGCGTGTTTTAAAGGGGAATCTATCTGCTAATAAGTAGTAAAGCTTAGTCTGATGATCTGTGACCACAACATTTGTCAAATATCAACTTTATTGCTTGCATCTACTTTCAGAGGAACGTTATAAGATGACTAGAGCAAGTAAGTCTCTCAGTGTAAGCATAAATTCATGCAATATTATGAAGTATCTATGTAGCTTAGTAGTTCTTTTTTAAAGATGTTTATAGAAATCTATGGTTTGTGTTACTGCTTGTGGTCTGCAAGTGTGGACACACAACACAGCAATTTACATCACAACATCTGACTCTTGGCCTCTAATAGTGCCACCAAGTCTTTTTGTAGTAAGGGGAAGTTTTCCTTCCGATGTCATGATAAAGACATTTGCCCATGTCCAGAAGAACATTATACAGTGTCTGTATAGTATTCACATCACATTTCAGTCTTGCAGAATGGATATATCAGTAACACTGTAACAATGATGCTCTGAACTTTCTTGCTGGTGAACTTCACAATATCTTCTATCTTGGGCTGAGTAAATTTAGCTTAGTTTGCCTGTAGGTGTCAGTGGAAAGCCAAACCAAATTGTAATATCTAAACCTGCCTGAAAACTAGCTAGATGGCTTCATGGAAGATAATGTGATGTATTGATATTAGCAGTGTGGAATAATTGCTTAAGGTGAGTGTCCTGGTTTCAGTTAGAACAGAATTAATTTTCTTCCTGGTAGCTGGTGGAATGCTGTGTTTTGGCTTAGGATGAGAAGAGTGCTGATAACACCCCGATGTTTTAGTTGTTGCAGAGCAGTGCTTATACCAAGCCAAGGACACCTCAGCCTTTTGCCCTGTCCTGCCAACAGGCAGGCTGGGGGTGCAGTAAGAGCTGGGAGGGGACAGACCCAGGACAGGTGACCCAAACTAGCCAAAGGGGTATTCCATACCATCTGACGTCATGCTAAACAATATATAGGGGTGGCTAGCCGGGGGAGGGGGTCGGACTGCTCGGGGTTAAGCTGGGCATCAGTCAGCGGGTGGTGAGCAATTGCATTGTGCATCACTTGTTTGTACATATTTTTATTAGTAGTACTATTATCATCATTGTATTATTATTATTATTATTATTATTTTCCTGTCTTATTAAACTGTCTTTATCTCAACTCACAGGCTTCACTTTCCATTTCTCTCCCCCGTCCCAGGGAGGGGGGAGGGTGAGCGAACGGCTGCGTGGTGTTTAGCTGCCGGCCGGGTTAAACCACGACAGTGACTTGGAAATTAAACTGATATTCACATTTTAAAGAAAAGGTACAGCATTGAACAAGGTTCCAGGGTGGAGTGTAGCTGCACTACACAGAAGTTTCCTAGGCCTCCAACCTTAGATGCTAATCACACTGGGAGAACTTGGTGTGCTGACTCTAAGAGGAACAGAGTGTGGAGCAGAGTGGAGACAGCTAGGCTCTGTAATAAGATGGAAACTCAATTGTTATTGTGCACACTGAGACTGATAGGCTGCACATTTGCTACCCTGAGCCAACAGCCTGCCATGTTTTTGATAAAATGCTGACCTTTTGGAGAACTTTGCTCACTATAACTGCACCAATTATAATCAAGATATGCATGACTAGAGTTACTCGAGCTCCAACTAAAGGATAGAAAATAATATAAATTGGCTTAAGAGAGAGGGGATATTAGGGAAGATAGCATCACAAAGGATACCTTCTGACTTCTGGGATCGGTCAATGGGCTGAGCCTCTCTTCCCCCCCATTGGGACACCTTTGGGTAAGATTAAAACACTTGGTTATACCAAGTGCCTCCCTGGGAAACTTAGAAATCTCTACAGAGTTGTTTTATATCTTTCAATGTTTTTATAGCCAGGCTGAGTTACTCATACTTTTGGTATTAGTATATGACTTGCAGACAATGAATTTATCACCAGCAATCCAAATAACCTGTGCACCTGTTGCTTTAATAAGTTGCACTACTCATTAAGTCTAGGTGTGATAGTTCTCACTGAATGCAACCAAACTCTTTAAGTGTGGCCATGGTAGTTCATGGAATGTGACTAGACTGAGAGTGTATTATGTTATTTGTGAATCCGTAATAATACCCTGAATGTGACCAGACTTATAACAGCTAATTGGGCATCACACACATTTACTACTTTAACCTTTAACACAACAGGCAGAAAAGATATGCTCTGGATATTAATCTAATTTCTTAGATACAGGCATAAGAGTGTTCTTGAAGGCTCTAATATTTATGTGCCTTAAAATCAGTGAAACATTTGTCTTTATCTAAGACAACCAGATATCAGTGGAATGCCATTCCATCCAGAGGCAATGAACTATGTAAAACCTTAAATCCAGAAATAATTGGACAGAGTCAGGGTTATTTTAATCCTTCAGATTAAAATACTTTTTTTTTTTTTTTTTTTTATGGAGCAGAAGATATATTCCTTTAAGAAGAAAATGTCAGATAAACATTAGATTAATATTAGAAAAATATTATTCATTTTCATTTCCATGAGGATCTTAAGGATTAGATCCTCATGTATTTTTTAAAATGAGAATTGCTGGTTTCTTTGTATAAGCTGTGTCAGCATGGTGAATCTTTTAATGATTGCTTCAGAGCAGATTGATAGTAAAAGAGCATTTCATTCTTTTCCTTGATATCAAGTGTTTGCACGAGAATCAATTCATAGATTTTACGGATACTACGATATAGTATTACAGGTATGCAAGGTTTCAGTTCTTTCACTAACTCACTCAAATACTGCAGAGCGTATAACCCAAACTGCTCTTCTCCCATTTATTTAACTCAAATAGGTGTTGTTGAGAGATGAACATTGTTCATTCCAAAGTGTACCAAATAACATTTAAAAATGTAGTTTGAGCACGTCACCTGCAGTATAGGTGTTACTATATTCTGTGTGAAGTGTAGCCCACTAAAGGTCCACAGCAACCTTTGGGACAACATACAGTGAATAGTACTGCCACACTGGTGTGCACAGTGCTGCTCAGCATTTCCAATGTGTCTGAGTCTTTCTGATCATCCTTTTACATATAAAAAATGGATAATGAATAAAAATATGCAGTTAGATAGCTGCCCTTTCTGGCGGCTTTCACTGCTTTGGAATCATGTTTCTTTCCTATAGCTTATCTATTAATTTTTTTTTTCAGCTGCATGTTCTTCAAACTTCTTGAATAAAATGTATAGGCATACATTTCTAATGTGCATACCACTGCTCAGAGCACGTTCATGTTAGATACAGATCAAGTTAGATACAGATATAGGCAAGATAAATTCAGTAAGACTTTTTTCTTGTTCATATCCCCCCATGCTGGTATGAAGAAATCTTTACTCCTGTGCAAGTGAAACAAATCAACATGACATGCAGAGATGGTTTAGAATGCTAAATATGAATTATGGTGAGGGCAACTCAGTACTCCATCAGTATTTATGATTCATTGCATTAAACACATCACAACTGCAGTTCTGGGCTCCATCATGCTATGTGCAATACAGATACATCACAAAAGAAACAACAACAACAACAACAAACAAACAAACTGAAAACTTTTCTTTCGTGTAGAACAGAGATGAATTTTTAAATATATAATATTTGATTTTTTTTTTTTTTATGGACTGATAAAAAAATCAGATTGAATCCACTCTGTGTAGACATGGTCAGTAATAATATGGGAAACAAACAAATAATTTAAAAGGCTATCACATTTAAATTTTGCTCTTTGAAATTATTTCCAAATAAAACTACTTTTTTTTTTTTTTTTTTTTTTTTTTTTTTTTTTTAAGAAAATGGGGCGGACATACTAGGAATCATCAATTCTTCAAATCTCTAAAACAGAGCCAAAATTTCTGTGAGTAATTTTTGGCAATATATGTTTCCTGGTTATGTAGAAGTACAGGCTAAGTATGTGAACTACCTTGAATGAGGCATGTAGGCAGTAGTACTTAAATCTGACAGTGACAGTGAGTTGTTGGACATTGTCTTTTGACATTGCTGGCCCATAGTGAAAATACTTCAGCTAAGGGAAACATCTGACAAATATGGTGTGACTGAGGATGGCAAAATCCCCCTCTGGGGATGTTCAGAAGCATCCCTCAAAAGGGATGCAGCTTGCTTCCAAATAGTTATCCACTTAAACTGAGGCCAGTGAGATTTTTCTTTCCAAATGGCATTACTGGGGAGTAATTACTTTATTTTCCATGATGGGATACAAGATTCCATATTGGTCTCACTGATGTCCCACCTCCATTCACATACTAAAGTAATGGACCTTTTTCATAGTAGTGATATGAAAAATAATACTTTGTTGCTTGTTTTTGATGATCCTGGAAATTTTTTATACTATTTCCTGTACAACCCTTTGACATGAGCTTTATGCCCTTGTGTTACAATACTGTAAAATATTTTAAAATACATTTTTATTAAGGCCCAAATCTCAGCATTCATGATTAGTTAGTGCAAAGTTGACAGTGTAATAATATTTCAGAGGTTAAGAAAACCTCAAGTAATTTGCCTTAGTGAGTGAATACTTATTTTTTGTATCTTATTTGTAAACTAGGCGTCTCTAAGTTATAGAGCAATTTTGGATCTAAAGGTACTGAGATACCACTTCGTACCTCCAGTAATTTATTGAATAGTTCTGTTATTGCCCAGTTGACTTTAGGTGATTAAAATGATCAAGAACAGTGTTTGTAATGAGGATGGCTGCTAAATGTCAGTACACACTATATGATACTGTATAAAATATTAAAGATAATTCTGGAGTATGACAGTAACTCTACATCTGGAAATTATAGTGGCTACTGTTAATGAGAATAGTATTTCCAGCTAAAATCAAAGCTTTTTTTTAAACGAATATGTTTCTTCATTATTGCATAATCATTTTTCTTTAGAAAGGGTCCTCCATATCCAGTTAATCAATAAACATCAATGCATTTACCTTTTTACTTCTGCACCATAAAAGCTGTGAGCAGGAAACAGATAAGTCTATGGAAATGTACCAATTCTGTGTTGAACTCTCTTTGTTTTTCAAGATAATACATAAAACTGATAGAATAAGATGCAATTATTCTGGACTTTTATTTATTTACTTACTCATCTTTGCTTCATGTTCTGTCCTCGTCCATATTAAGGATAATCTGCAAATAAACTAGAAATTGAGGTGACATCGCATTCTGATCCTTTTTGATTTGCAGAGGAAAAATAAATGTTCTTGTTAATAAAAGTTTTAGGTTATCATCTGCTTGCTCTAAAATTAAGATTCTGCCTGGCTAGAAGGTACAGATACTTGAAGAATGCTTGAAGTTATTAGAACAATAAAACAAAACTTGAATTTTTTATAGGCTAGGGTAAAGGATCTAGCAGTTCTTTCACAGATGAAACTATTTAATACTCATATCTAACAAATACCGTGAAGAAAGAAAGATTCAAGTGCACATACACACACACAAAGGAGCACCACCTGGGGGATTCCATTATTGTGTAAAAGTTCCCCCCAAACCTAACTGACAGGGGCAGGAATCATTCTGGGGAAGCTTCTCAGATTGAGTGCCTTATTGCAGTCAGTGGACCCAGGTGCAAGTCAGTGCAATAAGATATGTAGGTATAACCAAAAAATTCCTTGCCGAGATCATTTTTACACCTAAATGTTTTCTTACAGAGAGAAGGGCTCCATGACAACCAACTTCCAGTTCAGAAGGAAAGAAAGAACAATAAAACTAGTTTATTGGTATATACCTTTTATTTGCAGTACATGCTCTTCAGAAAACACGTCACTAAAACATATTGCTGTTATGCAGTCATGGTGTGTAATTATTCTGAGCATTTTCAGAGTTGGTTCTGGTTCCAGTTTCATGAACAAAGCTTTTAAGTGAGGGCAGATTTATCCCTATTCCAAACTGAGGGCTTGATCTCAAGTGCAGATGATGTTTGAGATGACTCATTGACTTCAAATATATTAATGTGTTTAAATATAATTGTAATGTGTTTATGTGGCAAGGTTTTGGTAGCAGGAGGCTGTAGGGGTGGCTTCTGTGAGAAGAATCCAGAAGTTGACCCAAGTTAGATAAGGGTCCCGCTGCTGGCCAGAGCTTGAACCAAAAAGCTATGCTGTGAGAACGGATTTAAGAAAGGGAAAACAACTATAGCAACAAAAACCTGCTCGGCAACAGCTGCTGGGAGAGAAAGGAGTGAGAAACAGCTTTGCAGACACCAAGGTCAGTGAAGGAGGAGGGCGGGAGGTGCTGTAAGTGCCAAAATTCTCTTGTGGAGTGGGCTTCTGGAGAGGCCCCTGGTGGAACAAGCTGTCCCCCTGCAGCCCATGGGTCCCACATGGAGCAGATCTCCACGCTGCAGCCCCCCCATGGGTGGAGGAGCCCCCGGTGGAGCAGGTGGATGTGGCCTGGAGGAGGCTGCGGCCCATGGAGAGCCCCCGCAGGAGCAGGCCCCGGGCCGGAGCTGCAGCCCGTGGAGAGGAGCCCACGCAGGAGCAGGGGGTCTGGGGGGAGCTGCCGCCCAGCCATGGGGGACCCATGCTGGAGCAGTTTGCTCCTGGGGGATGGATGGACCCCGTGGGACGGGGCCGTGTGGGAGCAGAGCTTGAAGAGCTGCTGCCTGTGGGCAGCCCCCGCAGGCTCATTTTGGGAAGGACGGCATCCATGGGAGGGACCCCACGTGGAGCAGGGGCAGAGTGACCATGAAGGAGCGGCAGTGGAGAAGTGCTACAGACTGACCGCAGCCCCCATTCTCCTGTGGTGCTCAGGGATAGGAGATGGAAGAGGATGGATGGGGAGAAAGTGTTTTTAGTTTCTTTCTTTTGTTTCTCACTTCTCTAACTTGCTAGTAATAGGCAATACATTTTACTAATATCCTCACACCCTTTTCATCTTGGTGCACTGCCATAAGGGCCTGCCGGTATCAGGGCTGTGGGAGGACACCAGAAGCAGGAGGTTGTGGTCCACAGCCATTTTTTTCTGGCTATAAACATGGCCTCTGAAACCAGTGGAAGCACAATGACCTTCTGAAATTTGAAGGTGTCTGTGCTTGCCAGGTGATAGAGTTCCACTTAGGTAAGAGGTGTGCCTATGTATACAAAGTGAAAAACAACACTGTAACCCCTGGTGGCAAGCCCAACAGGACACCAGTGATCTGGGGGAAGCTAACACGTGCCCATGGGAATAGCCTTATGGTTAATGCCAAGTTCCATTCCAATCTCCCTGCCAAGGCCACTGGTCACAGTATCCAAGTGATGCTGTATCCATCTAGGATCTAAATTTTATTGGAAATAAAATGCAGAGTTTGTTTAAAAACAAACAAATAAAAACAAAATAAAATAAACAAAACAAAAAAGCTGTGACAAGAGGTTCAGGCTGGATATTAGAAAAAGGAGGTTCTTCACCGAGAGAGTGGGTTGCTGTGCACTGAAACAACAGTCCCCAGGGATGTAGTCATGGCACCAAGCCTGTCAGAGTTTAAGAAACATTTGGACTGTGCACTTAGTCACATGGTCTGAATTTTGGGTAGACCTGTGTGGTGCCAGCAGTTGGAGTTGAAGATCCTTGTGGGTCCCTTCCAACTTGGGATATTCTATGACTCTGTGAGTCTGTTTCGCCCATCGTGATTACTGTTGAGCAATCTCCCTGTCCTTATTTCCTTTTTTTCTGCCCTTTCCCTTTGAAGAGGGGGAGTGAGAGGGCAGAGGGCAGTTGTATTGGATCTCAGCTGCCCACCTGAACAAAACCACCACAACAATACATAGAAATGATTATGCCAGAATAAACACAAGCCAAAAGCACACATGGAAAGAAGCCTCCAGGCAAGTTCTTTATCAAAAGGTGACTACACATAGAAGAATTTTTAGAATTATTTGATGTGAGGATACATCTCACTGAGAAAAATGAGAATGTCAATGTCCTTCATACAAAGATAATGAGAAGATTATCTATATGGAGCATTGTTTGGCTGTATTATAAAACACTTTATCTATCTTGAAAAATGATTGTTGACATTTCATTGTCTTATGATCTATGCACTGAATACAGATCTCTTGAAGTCTCTTCATGGGCTAGTACACTTAATGAAGGTCATACATATATGGTAGTTGACTGGATTAAATAGGATTATCTTAATAAAGGGGCATAAAAAGAACAGAAATTATTTGAAGTTGGAATTTGTACATGTGCTTTTCCTACCAGGATGTATTTTAGGTAAGTAATTTGCCAACACTGAAGTACACCACAGGAAAGTATCAAAAATAAAACATAAAAAAAAACCACCCAACAACTTAAACAAAAATAAAATAAAAAAAATAAGTAAACCACACAACACTTCAGTATTTCTTCATCCTGGAAATCTTTGAATCCTCAAAGACCTGAACCTCATCAAATTCATCCATTTTTTGTGCAAAGTAGTAGTGTGATTTTTCCTCCCTTGAGAGTTCCTCTTCACCTTTTAATGTCAAGGCTGTATAGCCCAATGATGGTTACATTTGTATCACTAAGCCTTATTTTGTCTTGATAAAGGCATAGAGGCCCAGGAGCACAGATGTTAGCTTTTCACTTATTTATTTATTTATTTATTTATTTATTTTTATAATGGAGAACTATGGAACCAATCAAGTAAATTCCATAAAAACAGAAATAAGTACTTACAGTAATGGAAAACATGGACTTGATACCATAACCATCCTTGTTCAACATTTTTAAAGAAATTTTTCAATTGTGCTGAACATCTGCAACTACTGTTAACTCAAAGTTTAGCAATCCACTCTTATGGATGCCATGTTCATCATGCTAAGTGTGTCCTCATTTGCATGCAAAGAAGTTACTTAATGTTTTTCTTGTTTTCTGGCTTTCAGGCCCTTGTAGTCCAGCAGTGTCATGCAGCTGATGACTTGCTGAGGGTCTGATGAGAGTTATGTCCTGAGGTGTATGAGGTTTTTTGAGCTCTCTGCCCTCTGACACTGCTCAATCAACAAAACTTGGCTCCTCTGTGATCTTGCAGATTGTTCTTGGCCAAGGCAGCCAGCCTGCAAGACAACATAGCTACTACTCATTTGTATTGAGCTGAGGTAGATTGGGCTGCCATTGTCGCCCCATGAAAAAAAAAAATAACATCCAGTTGTGCTAGCTGAGCCAGCAACTTTGACTTCCAAGATCTGTAAAACCATTCCTCTTGAAAGTAGTTGAAGAATAAAAATTCATGATAGCATTAAATTATTACTCAGTTTCCTGTAATGTGTTGCAAATTATGCGTAATTATATCCCTATAAGATTCAATTGAAAAGGAGATTTAATCTTATTTGACTGCTGTGAGGGAACAGGTACAAGCCAAGATAAGTGAGGGGACTTTAAGAAATCTGCCTTGTAGTTCATCTTCCAGCTTTCCAATTTTATTTATATTTGATTTAATCTAATTTTTTTAATTGGAAATTGAATGGTAAACCAGACACACTCTCTGCAGAGCATAATGAGATAACAACCCATGGAAGTATTGCTCTTTCATAAGGTTGATGTGTTCTTGGCCTTTGTGAAACACATTCTGAAAACATGCATGTCATTTTATGCAATAACTGCATAAGTAGCATGTATTGTTATATCTGAGACATGAATTGATGTGGTGGGATGGGGTTCTGCTAACTGTAGCTTGCCTACAGGCCCGATGGAAACTGTATAGAGCTCATAATTGCTGTGGGGTACTGCCTCAATTCAGGTATTGATTCTTGGGGGAAAAAATAAAAAGAAAAAGACACTTAAAAAAATATATTTTCCCAATGAGTCCATTTTCACTGATGTGACGGATGAAATTTCTTTAACTCCATTTTGCATTTGGGTGCCTGAAAAAATGTTTGGATACAATGAGGGTGCAAGCTGTCTGTTGAGGCAGCCAAGCAGGCTGTCTCAGAGATACAGAGCAGATAGTGCTAGCCAAAGAGCTTCAGAGAACAGCACACAGCTGAAGTGGTCAGCAAGGGGGATGGTTTGCACTCTCAAAAGCATTTAATTAGTGACAAGATTGAATTTTATATGTGTCTTTGCCAGGTCACTGTATCATAGAATCACAATGGTTTGGGTTGGAAGGGACCCTAAATATCATCTAATTCCACCCCCCTCACCATGGGCAGGGACACCTCCCATTAGACCAGGTTGCCCAAAGCCCCATCCAGCCCAGCCTTGAACACTTCTAAGGATGGGGCATCCACAGTTTCTTTAGGTAAACTGTTTCAGTGCCTAACTGCCCTCACAGTAAGGAATTTATTCCAAGTATCTAATTTAAATCTACCCTTTTTTAGTTTAAAGCCATTCCCCCTTGTCCTTTCACTCCACTCCCTGACAAAGAGTCCCTCCCCAGTTTTCCTGTAGGCCCCCTTTAGGTACTGAAAGGCCTCAGTAAGGTCTCCCCAGAGCCTTCTCTTCTCCATGCTGAACAACCCCAACTGTCTCAGCCTATCTTCATAGCATAGGTGCTTCAGCCTTCTGATCATCTTCATGTCCCTCCTCTGGACTCACTGTAATATATCCATGTCTTTTTATGCTGGGACCCTAGATTTGAATGCTGTATGAGAGCAGAGCAGAGAGTAGAATCACCTTCCTTGACATGCTGGCCACGTTTCTTTTGAGGCAGCCCAGCATATGGTTGGCTTTTTACAAGCACACATTGCTGGCTCATGTTGAGCTTCTCATCAGCCAAGATTCCCAGGTCCTTCTCCTCAAGACTGCTCTCTATCCACTCTCTGCCCAGCCTGTGTTTGTGTTTAGGATTGCCCTGGCCCAGCTGCAGGACCTTGCACTTGGCCTTGTTGAACCTCATGAGGTTCACACAGGCCCACCTGTCAGGCCTGCCCAGGTCCCTCTGGATGGCATCCCTGCCCTCCAGCGTGTCGAACACACCACACAGCTACACAGCTTGGTGTCATTGACAAACTTGCTGAGGGTGCACTTGATCCCACTGCCCATGTCGCTGAAAAAGATGTTAAATAGTGGTCACAATACTGACCCCTGAGGAACGCCACTAGTTACTGATGTCCACCTGGACATTGAGCTGTTGACCGCAACTCTTTGAGTGCAACCATCCAACCAATTCCTTACCCACCAAGTGGTCCATCTGTCAAATCTATGTATCTCCAATTTACAAGGATAAAACGGGGGACAGTGTCAAATCTGCACAAGTCCAGATAGATGGTGTCAGTTGCTCTTCCCCTATCCACCAATGCTGTAACTTCATTGTAAAAGGTCACCAGATTTCTAAGGCATGATGTGCCTTTAGTGAAGTCATGTTTGCTGTCACCTATCACCTCCTTGTTTTCCTTATTCACCACCTTATTTGCCTTAACAATGTTTCCAAGAGGATATGCTCCATGATCTTGTCAGGCACAGGGGTGAGACTGACTGGCCTGTAGTTCCCCAGGTCTTTCTTTTTATCCCCCCCTTTTTGAAAATGTGGTTTATGTTTCCTCTCTTCCCATCAGTGGGAACTGCACCAGACTGACACAGCTTCTCAAATATGATGGACAGTAGCTTAACAACTTCATCTGCCAGTTCTCTCAGGACCCATGGATGCATATTATTATGTCCCATGAACTTCTGTAGGTTTATGTTCCTTAGCTGGTTTTGAACCTGATCTTCTCCTACAGTAGGTGGTTCATCATTCTTCCAGTCTCTGCCTGTGCCTTCTGGAGACCGGGCTATGTTACTAGAACTTTTTCTAGTGAAGACTGAGGCAAAAAAGATGAAGGTCCAGCAAGCATGGCTTTGTTTTCAAAATTTTTCAAAAATGCCCAAATATAAACAAATGATTCATGCATACCTGATATACTTTACTCTTCACCAAGTTTGGGTATATTCTACTGGTTTATTATAAACAGTTCTGTAGGGCAGGGGTTCCTCTATACCTACTAACTCTAAATGCACCTGTATAATATAAGCTGTTTGATTTTATAAGACAAAGCCAGGTAAATTATACATTGTACACAGTATTGCCTCTGGACTTCATGTTGAATTTCAGCCTAGATTCTCACAACTGAGTTTTAAATTTCTAGAAATGCTCATGGACTATTACCAGTAAAACACTGTGGGTGTTGCTATACTTACCTAGATGGTAAGATTGTTATTTTCCTGTATAAGCTATTATAATCCTGAAATAGTCATGTTAAATCCCTCAGCTGTCAGCACCAGTCCTGATTTATGAAAAGAAATCTTTGGATAATGGCTAATGCCTTCAAAGAGCACACAGGGTGAACAGTAAGGAGCCTGCGTTACAAAGCACAGACAGTCTTGCAGCAAGTAAGATGGGAGGTTCTGCTGTCCTCTAAACTGTCTTTGCGGAACATGATAACTTACTGCTCATTTCATACCAGATAAAAATGAATAAGTATGCAGTGCTCATGATGAAACTTTATTTATAAATACAATACAGCACAGGAGAAGGCTGCACAGTTTCTGCTTCGCTGTCCTGTCAGTATGGCTCATTTATTTTCAAGGTATTAAAAGAATAACTTCCAAGGGCACATTGCAAAGCCTGTTTTTGCAAAGAGAAAGTTGTAGACAGAGGACAGCTGAATCTGCTGAGTTTGGGAAACTGTAGTTTTCAAATTTCTTTTTGATGAGTCAGCCTATCTTATAATGTCTGTTCTAGATTTGTTAGTTTTTAAAGGGATTCAAAGTGTAAGACCTATTAGTAAATTGTGGGTTATGACTATGCTGGCCTCCTTATTCTCCTAAAAAGCCAATGGATGCTAATGGTTCTCAAGCCTACCCTAAAACAAAACAATCCTGTAACCCATCATGACTGCTTTCAGTTTAAGTTTTGTTTTAAAGTTTTAATATTTCACATTATATTTTACCATTATCATATATTATAATATTTATCATATTCTTATTCTAGTAATGCAGATGACTGGGAAAAGCTACTCACGCAAAAGCACACCCTATATCTGGGCAACAATTTACATTGAAGTATTATCTAGCAGTGGAATACAACAGGACTCTTAACTTCTGCATTTTCTAATTCACCATTTTGAAGGGATGCCTTGAAGTAATTCAGGCCAAGTCCAGAAATTTTGTGCGATTTTGTGCGTAGAAATTTTTCTATGATTAATCTTTTAAGAGTTTCTTGCTGTTACTCTGAAATGTTGAGAAGGATGAGAAGGAATCATTTCATATCAGCAAATTTTCCAGATCCTTTATCTCAACAGCAGTATCTGCCTTGGGTTTCTCTCATACAGCAATTTCCACTGAATTGAGACACTGTGATTTGATCCAGCCAGGTCTCAGCTAATGTACATCAGAGAAAACAACTAACTCATTTCTGTGTTCAGCATAAATGTGGTCAAGGATTAAAAGATTAGAATGAAGTTTTGAGAATAGGCTTTTGAGAGCCTCTGGAAATTGAGTCTAGTATTTTACTTGTGTTCTACATTTTAATGCAGAAATTATAATCATTAATTAATAAAAAGTTAAAATCTATTTAAGGAAATAAGTGAATGGGTGATAGATGAGTGAAATGTCTTCTTAGAGCATCACTTGTCTGTATACACTGTTTTGTTTACAAAACCTTGTCCTATATAGTATATGAGAATTATTCTCTCTATATTTTTTTCTTTCTATTTTTTTTCTTTTTTCTTATTGATTTATTTCTCAAATGTTGGTGTAAATGTACCATGCTAGGAAGGAAGTTTTGCTTCTGTTTCTTCTTATTTCTGCTTTGTATTCCTCTGGGAGTGCACACTTGAAATAGGATGGCTGGGAGAAAGACTGGGCACACTTGTCAGTGGGTCTCATTGCTTAAGGAGCTATGCCTTTAATTCCTAGTAGGGGTGCTAATGGGAGAGAAATTCATGAAGGAGTGATCCTTAGAGGCAGTTGTCAACAGTCTTGGGCTACTTCTGCTTGAGCCACAGTAGCATATATAGAGATAAGCTCCCAATGCTCAGCCTGTTCCCTAAGTCACCAAAGGGTGCCCTGTGAAACTTTGCTCTCGCTGGCTGACATCTGAAGTCCTGGAGCACAGGTGAATGTTGTAACATTAATGGAAAGCATTTTACATGCATGGATTTCCTCATTAAGGAGGAAATGGATATGGGAATTTTCTAACAGATGCTAATGTTGTCTCATTAATTTTGTTCAGTCTCAAATAATTGTCACTATTTGCTATGTGTTGGTGATCAGGAAAAGTGTTCTAGTGGCAGTCCTGAGGAGGGCAACTGACATTATTTTAAGTGTATATCTGTGTTTAGTTTATAAACCCTGATGAAAATCAGATAATTAAATGATCAAACATTTTCAAATAAAAATACTCTCTTGGAAATAGGGCAGATGCACTTGTCATGGTTGATCAGTGAAATCAGAGCACCAGTGTCTCCTTTTGCCAGTAAAACCAGAACCAAACCATTATGACAACCTCAGTGATGGTAAAAATGGATTGCCTGGTCTCTCTTTTTGACAACAAAATCATGGTAAATTTTGAAAGAAAGCCCTTGAGTATCTAAGCACCAAAATAATTCATAAACAATCCCTGTTCTGATGTACCAAAAAAAAAAGCTATTACACCCTTCCCTTCCCTTCCCTTCCCTTCCCTTCCCTTCCCTTCCCTTCCCTTCCCTTCCCTTCCCTTCCCTTCCCTTCCCTTCCCTTCCCTTCCCTTCCCTTCCCTTCCCTTCCCTTCCCTTCCCTTCCCTTCCCTTCCCTTCCCTTCCCTTCCCTTCCCTTCCCTTCCCTTCCCTTCCCTTCCCTTCCCTTCCCTTCCCTTCCCTTCCCTTCCCTTCCCTTCCCTTCCCTTCCCTTCCCTTCCCTTCCCTTCCCTTCCCTTCCCTTCCCTTCCCTTCCCTTCCCTTCCCTTCCCTTCCCTTCCCTTCCCTTCCCTTCCCTTCCCTTCCCTTCCCTTCCCTTCCCTTCCCTTTCTTTTACAAAAATGGCAAAAGAACAAATTAGTGATACAGATACACATTACTAGGCTTCCCAAAACAGATGTTATTCAAATAATGTGTGATATAAGTTTCTATGAAACATACTGACCTGTATTTCAAAACTAAATAATGCAGAACATTTATTATGATTCTCTGTTGATCCACGAAGTTACAGAATGCTGTAGAAATCACTTAGTTTGCTTACAAATGATGTGAAAGGCTCCAACACTCTTTTAGTATGTAATTAATTTATGGAAATTCTGCACAGTAGAATGTGGAATTATACACAGTGTCTGATACCTTCTGGTTATTTCTTTACTTTTTTGTTGTTGTTGTTGTTATTTTTTTCCTTTTTTTTTTTTTTTTTTTTTTTCAATTGGAAGTTTATAAAATTGAAATCCTCTTGGTCATCTCTTGCCAGAAGGCTGTGCAACCATTCAGTGAGACCTGGGCAGGCTGGAGAGATGGGCAGGAAGAAACCAAATGAGGTTTAATAGGAGCAAGCGTAGAGTCCTGCACCTGGGAAGGAACAACCCAAAGTATCAGTACAGGTTGGGGGGTGACCTGCTGGAGAGGAGCTCTGAGGAGAAGGACCTGGGGGTCCTGGTGGACGACAGGTTGACCATGAGCCAGCACTGTGCCCTGGTGGCCAAGAGGGCCAGTGGGATCCTGGCATGCATTAAAAAGAGCGTGGCCAGCAGGTCAAGGGAGGTGATCCTCCCCCTCTACTCTGCCCTGGTCAGGCCTCACCTGGAGTACTGTGTCCAGTTCTGGGCTCCCCAGTACAAAAAAGACAGGGGTCTCCTGGAAAGAGTCCAGCGGAGGGCCACAAAGATGATATGGGGCCTGGAGCATTCTCCCTATGAAGAAAGGCCAAGAGACCTGGGTCTGTTCAGACTGCAGAAAAGAAAACAGAGGGCATCTCACCAATGTGTATAAATACTTTAAGTTTGTGAGACAGAGGGATTTGGCCAACCTCTTTTCAGTGGTTTGCAGGGACAGGACAAGGGGTAATGGCCACAAAATTGAGCCCAGGAAGTTCCACACCAACATGCGAAAGAACTTCACAGTGAGGGTGACAGAGCACTGGGACAGGCTGCCCAGGAAGGTTATGGAGTCTCCTTCTCTGGATATATTCAAGGCCCGTCTGGACGTCTACCTGGGCAGCCTGCTCTGAGGAACCTGCTTTGGCAGGGGGGTTGGACCCGATGATCTCTCGAGGTCCCTTCTAACCCCTACAATTCTGTGATTCTGTCATCTCCTCCTCCTGATTATTAATGTCATATAGGAGGATTTCAGGAAAGGATTGTTGTTGCAAGCCCAATAGCAGTAGGAATAGGCATATGAAGAACCAAATTGATCCTTGTCCTCTATGTAAAATTAACAATGGTGATGAAACATCAGATACATTTAGATTATATTCTCTGTTTACCTTGCAGCAGAGACTTTAGCATGCAATTTCAACAAGGGAGTGAGAACTGGAGCTTGAGTGTTATTCCTGGTGGAGAACATTTCCAGCAATATTAGCTGAAGATACTTGGATTTTTGTTACTTTCTGTTGCAATAAAATGTCTAATCTCTTAACTGACATTACCCTCCCCCCCCCCCCCCCCCCCCCCCCCCCCCGCCCATTCTCATAGATTATAAAGGTAGAAAGGCAGAAAGGCTTGTGTTCACATGGTTTGATCTTTGATACAGGATCTGGGCCTTGTCTAATCTCCTATTGAAGCTGGAGTAATTTCCTTGTAACAAAAATGAATGAAGGATTTTGTCATTAACTGATTCCACTGCAACCTTTGGTAGGTTTCTGTAATCACCACCAGCTGAAATGAAGCAAACTGCTTTTGTTTGTTGTGAATATAGTGTGATTTACCCTGGGCTTCGTTATCTTTGTTGTGTCAGCAGAGTGCAGCTGTTGCGATGTTTCACTGAGCAAAAACGGGGCCTGATGTTCATTGGATTTCACCAATAGCAGTGAAAATGACATTTAAAACATTTTGATGGCATCAGAATGGCCCTCTGGAGGTTCAAGAGATTAACTGTGCAGTGTTCACAGTAGGGTGAATCATGGAGAAATCAATCAGCCGTATCCAATTCCAGATGTCATCTTTGTGTTTGTCTTCAGGGATGGTGTCACAACATCCCATGGTGGAGATGGAAAGGCCCAGTTCCCACCTGAGTGGAGGGAACACTTGGACAAAACACTTGGACCTCCAAAACCACGGATCCAAAGGAAAAAAAATGTATTTGGAAACTGATACCACTGCTCCTAGTATAGGGAAGACTCCAGCAAGTCTTTCAGGGTTTTGAGTGTTGCTGATGTATAGGGTTCCTGCTATCACTGAATGTGGAGACAATATATTGATCAAGTCTTCTAAAACTGTCAGCTTCAGCCAGATGCTTGTCATGCAAAATGATGACTGTTCCCAGGGCATTTCATAATAGAAGAACAATAAAAACAGGGTATGTAGCTGAGAATAGTCAGCCAATAGGGGGAAAGAAAACACAGTTGTAATCTCTATTAGAGACCTTGTTTAAGTATCCAGAAAAAATATAAATAAATAAATAAATAATTGTATATACATCTATATATCTATGTTTTATATCTATGGATAGTACTAGGTCCAGCTGAGATGTAAGAAATCAAACGTCTTTTAAATAGACATCAAATCAAAGATCCCAGTGGATTTTTGCTCTCTGCACAGCCTTTATCAAACCTAAAAAAACCTGAAGTAGACTGATCCTCTGCCCTGCCTAAATGTCGTATTGTGTTTGTTTGTTTGCTTTCTTTTTTTATTTTGTTTTGTTTTGTTTTGTTTTGTTGGTTTTTGTTGTTGTTATTTGTTTATCTTTCCTCCTTTACTCTTCATACTTTTCATGTTGGTATTTTTCTATTCAGTCCTTGAATTACTTACTACTGACTTAACTTCTTTGTTTTTACATTTCTTGTCTTGCCTAGATTTAGCTTTATTATAGTCTGTCACAGCTCAACAATTGTTCTTTCAATAATGCTAAACCAGGGATCCTCAGCTATGATAATGTGATCTGGGCCCTTGGTCATATTAGCTGAAATCCAGACAGGGGATTACAGCTGCATGCCAGTCAAGTTACTGGTTGCATGAGTTTTTTTTAGGATCCCCTCAGAAAATGCAAGCATTCCAGAAAACTAAGGAAAAATGATATGCCAGTTTCCTTGTATGTTATATGAACAATTATTTATATGAAGTAATGCATTAAAAAATTCTGCCTCTTAATATGAATTGTGCACACATCTATCAACTAAGAAAATTTAATTAACATTTTAGAAAAACAGACAAACGTTGATATGTGATTTCACTGCAGTTTTACTCTCAGCTTTTGATCGGTGCATTAGGGGTCTCATAACTCCACTGTCAAGGGGAAATATGGCATTAGTAATGAGGAAAAACTCTTTTGACAGTTAAAATTTTAAATTTCACAACACTAAATCTGACACTGGAATCAGAAAGGTAGGGTTTAAAACAAAATAATTTAATACAAGGTTAACTTTTAGGATAACCTTTCTATCAAGGTAGATCAATAAAGGCCCTGTGGTCATGAATACGAAGGACTTTTTATATAGTTGTCTGAGTCCATCTCAGAGATATCTTGGTATTGTGCCACTACACATTCTTTTAATCCAGTGGCATCTTGTGTGATAAAGCTTGGGCTGTGCAATCAAAGAATTGCCTTTGGTTGTCTCTGTGCCTTGCTCACAAGATAAATTAATGTATAGATGGATGCACCCAGTACCAGGACTATGTCAATGCTCATGGACAAGATATAAGAGGGCAAATAACACAATGATGGTCTTCAGTGAAAGCTGATTTTAATAGATTAAGGTCCACAAGAGAACAGATACGCAAATTTTGTAAAGTGAAAGGGATTTCTGTGGTTACTAAAATGTTGTGGTTTCTTCATAGCATGTGTGTTGGTTTTTCTCAGCTCAGCAGCTGAACTCCATCACAACCACCATTAAAGGCAAATGGGGAGAAAATACGATGAAATGGGATAAAAAGGCTGAGATAAGGACGGGGAGATCACTCAACAATTACCATCATGGGCAAAACAGACTCAGCATAGGGAGATTCATGTCATTTATTATCCAGTACTTACATGATAGAGCAGTGAGAAACTAAAAATTCAAACTAAAAACACCTTCTCTCTATCTACCCTCTTCTCCCTCCTCCCAGTAAGCAGTGCAGAGGAAGAGGGAATGGGGGCTGTGGTCAGTCCCTGATGCTTCATCTCTGCCGCTCCCTCTCTGCCCCTGCTCCCCATGGGGTCCCTCCCATGGATGCCGTCCTTCCCAAAATGAGCCTGCGGGGGCTGCCCACAGGCAGCAGCTCTTCAAGCTCTGCTCCCACACGGGGTCCATCCATCCCCCAGGAGCAAACTGCTCCAGCACGGGTCCCCCACGGGTGGGGGCAGCTCCCACCAGACCCCCTGCTCCTGCGTGGGCTCCTCTCCACGGGCTGCAGCTCCGGCCCGGGGCCTGCTCCTGCGGGGGCTCTCCATGGGCCGCAGCCTCCTCCAGGCCACATCCACCTGCTCCACCGGGGGCTCCTCCACCCATGGGGGGGCTGCAGCGTGGAGATCTGCTCCATGTGGGACCCATGGGCTGCAGGGGGACAGCCTGCTCCACCAGGGGCCCCTCCACAGGCCACAGGGGAACTGCTGCTGCCTGCCTGGAGCACCTCCTGCCCTCCTCCTGCACTGACCTGAGGGGCTGCAGGGCTGCTTCTCACTCCTCTGTCCCAGCTGCTGTAGCAAAACAGTGTTTTTCCCTTTCTTAAATCTGCTCTCCCAGAGGCACAAACAACATCACTTAGTGGCTGGCTCCGGCCAGCAGCAGGTCCCTTTTGGAGCCAGCTGGAGCTGGCTCTGCTCTGACATGGGGCAGCTGCTGGGCTCTGCTCACAGAGGCCTCCCCTGCAACCCCCCTGCTACCAAAAAGTTTTCAATGGAAACCCAATACATGCAGTTCCAAAATATACCATCTTCTGAAATGCATAAAGCAAGAAAGAAGACTAGTAATTATTTAGAATAGGAAGTCTGAGTTATAAGTTCATGGAAATGTTCCTGAAAGAAGGCAGGTACTAGATTGATCACAACTAGAGGAAATGGTGTATTTGGTATCTTAAAATTTATATGCCTTGTTACGTGCTATATTGCATGGTATTAATGAATGACACTTGAAAAATTTCAGCTTTAGAGAAGAATTCTCCTGTTTGATAATTACAGTATCATGAATAACTTCAATAAAACTACTTTTTTGTTGTTGTTTGTTTGCTTTTAAGATGGCTTTGTAAGAAATGGACATTACCTGAATTTTGAAATTTCCAGGAAGATCTATGTCATTTAAATGTAGGCTGTATGTGGGGGATTTTAATGTCTAGAGTTTCATGGGCATTAAATTTTTAATATAATTTTCAAGATTTCTTATTTTGAACTGTTTCCTTTTCTAAATCAACATTTATACTTGTATTATGTTTCAGTTACTTTTCTTATCACATTTTGTATTTGCAGGTGATTTTCTCCTCGTGATCCTCACTTCACTGAAAAAGTGTTATGTTTTGACTCTTTTATCATATCCCTATTGAGATTTTGGGAAGAAAAAAAAAGGGGGAAAAAAAAAAAAAAGGGAAAAAAAAAAAGACAGTCCCTGAGGCTTTTATCAGCTAATCTATGGTAAAATTTCTGAACATTACAGATTATATTTTATAGATTATATTATATCTATATTATATATTATATTATACTATATCTATAAAATCTATCTATAGATTTTTACTGATGAAGAAAATTGTGCATCAGTTTTCCAGATGTTGTTATCTTTAGTGTAGTGAAACTGTATCTAATTTGCACATCAGACCCAAGGCCATAGAGCTTCTGATGTTCTCAGTAATGGGGGGAATTCTTATAACTTAGAATGTTGCTTTTTAAAAATTATAGATTAAATTTTTGATTCCAGTCACTTCTTGGTATAGACTGTAGACCATGTCTTTGCTAGACCAAACACTGCTTGGGTTAATCAGGGAAGAGACTTCCTGTCTCTGGACCAAAAGTTCTGTTTTTAACCGGTCATGGGATTATGTGGAATACAGAGTAAGTATGGCTACAGCAGGTAGTTGTGCAATCAGGATAAAATAAGATAAAATAAAATAAAATAAAATAAAATAAAATAAAATAAAATAAAATAAAATAAAATAAAATAAAATAAAATAAAATAAAATAAAATAAAATAAAATAAAATAAAATAAAATAAATAAATAAATCTGTTCCATCCAAGCACGATTTTAACTGGTTTGGTTTACATATATCATAGCCCCTAATTTTCTCAGTGACAACAGGTTTAATCAACAGGGATGCTCAGATGTTTTAACACACTTATTGCTCATGTTATTTAGGCTAAAACAAGACTAGCTTTAAATTAAAAATAAATTTATTCAGCAAGGCAAATAAAATTGCTTCAAGGAAGATGTGTAAATTTAGCCTTCCTAAAAACAAAACAAAACAAAACAAAAACAACAACAACACTTGCTGCTCCCCTAGTAAAGGAAGCATCTGCATGAGAGTAGCTCTCTCCTCACTGACTCGTATTTCTGTGGAGGAGCGCAATGATGTAAGAGGTGTCATATATCCATTTAAATGCTCTATGTTCTTGAAGAAAAAACAAATGTAGAAAATTGACCTATGCCTGCCCTGCTAGCCATCAGTACTGTGCTTTTCTAGAACTGATAAATGGTTTTGGACCATTTATCTGAGAGTCTATAGAGAGTCTCCCAGGACTCTCTACCATACTTAAGTTCAAGATAGCTTAGCTGCTTTAACTTGTTTATGAGTTTTATATTCTTATTAGAATTAGAACAAAGCAGAACAGTGAAAGAAAGGAGCTGTCAGACTCAAATCAAGTCATTTTGTTACCTGCAAGCAGCATAATTTTCTAAATTCAGCTCCAGCTAAATTTCAGTTTCACAAATATTGAAGATGTTAATTACAGCTAATACAATGTAATTCATTTCCCATGCACAGAAAAATTGCAGTTGTACTTCTTTGAGCAATACTGTTAATACAGACTGAAAATTTGATAAAATATCCAAAGCAGTGTCGTGGTTCCGCTCGAGTGGGCAGCCGAGCTCCACCACAGCCACTCTCTCACTCCCCCTCCTCAAAGAGGAATGGGGAGAAGTATGTGAAAAAGGCTCAAAGGTTGAGATAAGGACAAGAAAATCACACAGTAATTATTGTAACGGGCAAAACAGACTTGGCATAAGGAGATAGTAAGATTTATTGCCTATTACTAACAAGCTAGAGAAGTGAGAAACAAAGGAAAGAAAACAAAAGCACCTTCCCCCCCATCCACCGTCTTCCACCTCCTCCCCCCAAGCGGCGCAGGGGAACGGGGGACTGGGGGTTATGGTCAGTCTACAGCACTTCTTCTCTGCCGCTCCTTCTCGGTCACTCTCGTCCCCTGTGCTGTGGGGTCCCTCCCACGGGATGCAGTCCTTGATGAACTGATCCGGCGTGGGCTTCCCACAGGCAGCAGCTCTTCCAGAACTGCTCCAGATATGGGTCTGTACCACGGGGTCCATCCCTCAGGAGAAAACTGCTCCAACCTGGCTCCCCCGCGGGCAGCAGCTCCTGCCAGGTCACCTGCTCCTGCGTGGGCTCCTCTCCACGGGCTACAGGTCCAGCCCGGAATCTGCTCTAGCAGGGGTCTTCCACAGGCGGCAGCCTCCGTCGGTGCAGGGCCACCTGCTCCACCGTGGTCTCCTCCACAGGCTGCAGCGTGGAACCCTGCTCCACTGTGGTACTCCATGTGCTGCAGGGGGACATCCTGCTCCACCATGGTCCTCACCACAGGCCGCAGGGGACTTCTGCTCCAGCGCCTGGAGCACCTCTCCCCCTCCTTCTACACTGACCTTGGCACCTGCAAGGCTGTTCCTCACTCCTCTCACTCTCCCAGCTGCTGTGTGGCACAGCGTTTTTTTCCCTGTCTTAAATATGCTCTCACAGAGGCGCAAAACAACATCACTTATTGGCTCAGCTCTGGAAAATAATGGGACCCTTACCAAACATGAGGCAGCTTCTAGATCCTTCTCACAGAAACCACCCCTATGGCCCCCTGCTACCAAAACCTTGCCACATAAACCCACTACATTCCACCCCTCGCCTCTGTAAAAAGCATATTTAAGATTACTCACAATATACTCTTACTTTACAATTATCACAACCTTCACGAACTTCACTTACATCAAAAAGAAAAAGAATTCACCACACCAAAATAAACATAAAATCATCACAGCACCGACAAGGTGGACATTTTACACCACACCACCCCTCGTCCCTTCACCACACTAACATCTCACAGCTACTGCTTTCTTAAATTCTTCACAACTTGTACATTCCTAACAATCATCCTGTCCATATTTTGCCCATTACTTCTATCAACTATCATCCTTATCTCAAATTCCTCGAGCCCCACGTTGGGCGCCAAAAAGGACTGTGATGGTTTTACTCAGGTGGGCAGCTGAGCTCCACCACAACAGCTCTATCACTCCCCCTCTCCTCAGAGAGGAAGAGGGAGAAAATACAACACAGAGAACTTGAGGTTTGAGATGAGAAAGGTTTAATTAAAGGGAAAGGGAATGGGGATGAAAAAAAAAAAGAAACAAAAGAAACAATAAGTCCGCACGGAAGCACAGAGAGAGGGAAAAAAAAATTATTCTCTACTTCCCATCAGCGAGCGATGTTTGGCCATGTCCTGGGAAGCAGGGCCTCAAAACGCATAGTGGTTGTTCAGGAGGAACAGCCCCGTCCCCCATGAGAGCCTCCCCTTTTATTGCTGAGTGTGACATCAGGTATTATGGAATATCCCTTTGGTTGGTTTAGGTCAGCTGCCCCGGCAATGTCCCCTCCCCATCACTTGCCCACCCCCAGCCTGCTGGCTCTTGGGGGCTTGGAAGGAGTCCTGATGCTGTGCCAGCACTACGCAGCAATAGACACAACACTGGAGTGATATCAGTGCTGTTCCAGCTACAAGTGCAGAGCACAGCACTGTGTGGGCTGCTGCAGGGAGAAGGTGACTCCAGCTCAGACAGACCCAACACAAGCAGACACAGCACTTATGCCCCAGGGGAGTAAAAAGCTGTACTTTGTTGAAGGTTAGAGATCATTTATTGTAAGCATAGTGTTATAAAATCAGTGAGACATTGCTATTTTCTAACAATTGGTGATTTAAAGAACAAAAAATTGGTTATTTTCCATGAGGGTCAGGTTAGAGAAGAACCATGCACCATTTTATATTAAAAAGTAAAAATAGTACAAATATAAAGTTGGCTTGCCAGGGAGAGTTGTAATGTGGAGGTTCATTTGGATTTTAAAATGGTAGCTCTCAAACAATAACAATGTATGCAGGCTGCTCAATTAAACAGAGTTGAAACAGTATAGGTTTCATCAATAGGGTACTCCTCTTCACTCTGCTTAATTTCTGTGGCTGCAGTATAGTACACAGCAAGACCACTGAGAATGAAACCAAATTAGCTTCTGCATGGTCTTAGGGTATAATTGCAGCAGGACTTGTTGCTTTCATAGTAAATTGTAATAGGTAAAATAAAAGATTGTCAGATATCTTCATTAGAAAAGCTCTGTAGTTTCATTTTCTGATGAGAACCAAAAGAACCATTGGAGAATAAGCATATTTAAAACAATGAATAAAAAACAAGGAAAAGAAATTATGCTAAAAGTAAGCATTGTAACTGTTTCTTATTTGTTCGATTACTGCTTAATAATGGTAACTCTAATCTGCAGCCTTGTACATATTAATAATGCTTTATGCGTCCATTGCCCTGTGCTAATTTACAAGGGAATACTTACAGAATGAACTAATGAAGGAAATGCTAAATTAATTAAGAACTTGTTCTTACAACACAAGTCAACAAAATCAATTGCAAATGGATCTCTGAAGTGCTA
Organism: Aythya ferina; assembly: GCF_964211825.1. Lineage (NCBI taxonomy): Eukaryota > Metazoa > Chordata > Aves > Anseriformes > Anatidae > Aythya > Aythya ferina. Next base: position 21,584,948 of record NC_140299.1, read on the forward strand.
CTTCACTAAATAATTCCACTGTAAAAAAGCGCTGTGTATGCAAAACACATGAATTTTTATTTTTTATTTTTTTCCTTGACATATGTTCAGCAGTGATTAACATGAATCCTATTGCTCTCCCTTCTCAAGCTTGATGTTGTTCCTTCAGCTGTATTTCTGAGGAAACTGGAAAGAAACAGGTATGGCCTATTGAGTACCTGCCGCATACAGCAGCTCTTGCTTTTACATCAGTTTGATGCTGTACAGCAATGTGTCTGACTACATGTCAGCTGCCTTAGGACGTTGACAGTGACTATCCAGGGGGTCTGCAAATGGCACTGTAGACTGACACGTGCCAGAGTACACTGCACCACCTGTCAATCTGATTTTAAAAGGAATTAGGAGAGTGACTCAGCCTCATAATTAACAATTTCCCTTGCATGAATCTGCTCCTTTTTCATCTGATTTGCCAGCTCTGAGATTTATGAACACTACCGCACATAGCAGCTGCTGAAATAAGCTGCGAGACACAGAGCAGTTCGGAGAGGCTGTGCAAGGGTACATTGGGAAACACAAGAGGAAATTGAAATAGCAGAGCTTTGGAATTGGTCGATGGGTCTGGCTGATATCTCCCATTCTGGAGGTAACCACAGAGTGTGTCTTTGCAGTGGGGAAAAAATGGCAAGCAACTTGGAGAGAGTAATCATAATGGCACACACATTTTCTTGCTGTGTTTTAATACTCTTTGCTAATGGCTATGTTGGTGACTTTTAGGCCATTCAGTGACATTTGAAAGGCAAAAAAATAACCAAAGAAAATCCCCACCTTCTGTTGTAACTGAGAAAATGTCCAACTGGGGAACATGCAACCCCCCTCTCTGATGGACATATCTCTCGTTGTGCTTTGTGCGATGTGGATCAGAGTTTTCTTAATGCATCAGTTCACTGCTGGGAAGGAACTGTGACTTCCAGGAAGGAGATCTTCCCTTAGCATCAAGGTCTGGTTTCCCAAGTGACAAGCAAGAACAGCAACACCAGGCCCCACCACAGAGAGCTCAGCTCCCAACCGCTGCAGATGCACTTTCTCTCAGAAAATAGGATAAAGTTTGTGATATCTCTCCCCAAAGGATAAGAATTCATATCCTGGGTGATATGAATTATTTTGGGGCTTATACCTGTGTTTTTTTTTTTTTTTTTTTTTTTTTTTTTTTTTTCTTGGTAATCCACTGTGAAAGGTTCTGTGATGAGACAACGAAATATTTTTTGAGAGAAAACAAGATAAGGTGAGTGGTATGCACATGGTGTATGAGAGGCTCAGGGGAAGAAGCTGCTAGTGGAGGAAAGAGTGGGGTGTGCCTCATGTTCTGCGGTGAGGCAGGAGGGATTTCTCCTTTTGTACCTCTGTCCTGCTGAACTGGTCCTCTTTGTCTGTGTTCTCACTTGCTCCTGATGTTAAGTCCCTCTTCTGTGAAAGATATTGCAAAGAAGCAGCCTAGTAAATACCTGCTTTGTAGCAAGATACTTCCTTTATGTGGTTTTATGCAGGATGTTGTTTCTTTTTTTCAATTATATTCCAGTATCATTAGTTTAATTTGAAGCCTTTTCACAATTTTTTCTTCCATTAAAGGATTGAAGCTAATTAGAATGAAGTCATGCACAAGAAAATTTCCACCTTGATTTATGAAAAAAAAAAACAACATTCCGGGAAATCTATTTTTGTCACTCATTTGGAATGGACAGGATTATTTTACAGCTTTGCATATGAAATATATCCCTTTACTTTATAAATGTATTGGCAAAAAGTGATTAGACACATGGGTGAGAAGATGTAACTGAGCCAGTTATTTAACCATTTATTTTTAGAAAAAATTTCTGATATAAGGAAAAGCACAACTTTTCTTATATAAAATTGAAAAGGAGGTTTACAGGCAAGTGTAGCTGAACTGTCAGTCTGAAAATTTATCTTACGATTACACAATTGTAATGTTGAAAGAGGAAAAAGTAATGTTTCTCTCAGGGTATTTTTCATTTCTTTCTCTACAGCAAATCTTATGCTGACTGACTCAAAGTCAGCCACAATGCAGAATGCAGTGTTTCATGCTATCTTCAAGCATGTACGTATGACCAGGTTACATAATATTATTGTGACACTAATGACAAGTTTACACATGCCTGAAGTTATTTCAGTTTGGCTTAAAAAGCAGACTGGAGTCACCCAGATAAGTATCTCTCAGAAGATCACGTTTTTCCTTGTGTCATCAATGTGAAATAAAAACAAACAAACAAGAACAACAAGAATAGAACGGTCCACCTAACATAAAAATCTTAAAAATGAAAAATATATATTACAGAGAGAAGTTCATATGACTGCATCTTAGGAAGAAATTAGTTTTAGAATGAAATTCTTCAGTCAAAGGGTGGTGAGGCCCTGGCACAGGCTGCCCAGAGAACCAGGATGCTCCGTCCCTGGAGACGTTCAAGGCCAGGCTGGATGGGGCTTTGGGCAGCCTGGTCTGGTGGGAGGTGTCCCTGCCCATGGCAGGGGGGTTGGAACAAGATGATCTTTAAGGTTCCTTCCAACCCAAACCATTCTGTGATTCTATGATACAGTGATCTGGCAAAGACGCATAAAAAATTCAATCTTGTCATTAATTAAATGGAGACATATAGGGCCAAAAATAGAATTTTAAACTTGGCCTAGGATATCAGCAAGTCATGTAGCTAAGTAAGCATGAATTTCACTTGTTATGAGAATAGTAAGGTGAAAAAGTAGATTTGTGATATCAGGCTTAATAGAGGGAAACTATGATAATGAAAGCAGAGTCTTGCATTTTTAGTCGAGAGGTGAAATGGAAAGAATCCTCCAATTAATTCAAGGTGTCCAGTTTCATGTGCTGTCTTACAGATCATTCTGTTAAATCCTGTCACTTAAGGAAAATTCCCACTGTTTCTTATACAGGTCATGGTTATTATTTCCACTGTCTAAAGCTCTCCTGAAAGTAAGCTGCAAAAATAAACCTTCCTTATTTTCAGCTTTCTAATTTGGTGAAATAGATTCCAGCTCACAGAAGTCATGAATTTAAGTGATACAGATAAGAAAGTATATCTGGAATAGTGTCTATTCCAATATCATCTCTGACATCTCATTAGTGCTTTCTTACTTTCGACATAGGATTGAGTTAAAAAAAAAAAGAAACAAAAAAAAAAACCTGTAGATGCATTTTCTGAGCTACCTAGTTCTGATATGTAATCTTACAGTACATTAAACTTTATCCATTGTCCCTTCGTCTTCTCTGGAACTCCTTATTATCGCCATTTTCTGGGAAGAAGCAATATATATATATACATATGTTTATTTATTTATTTATTTATTTATTTATTTATTTATTCACTAGAATGCCTTTACCTTGCATTCTTTACAAGGAGATAATAAAATGCTGAAGCAATACAGATATTTCACAATAGTCTTAGGTTATTCATAAAGTAACAGGGCTTTTGATTTGGTTGAGAATATTATTTTGTTCAAGCTGTAGCTTTTTTATGAATTTTCTGGAAAATTCACTGAAACCTTTTAAGCAAAATTATATTCAAATATAAGAAAAAGTACTGCATTTTTGTAGATCATATAAAATGTACAAAGTGTAAGTAAATATTATGGAAGAAACTTAAGCTTTAAAAAGCCTTATTTCATGCTATGTCTGCTGCTGGCATGCAATGATTACATGCTCTGATTTATTTTTGTAAAAGTTTCCCAAGAGCTGCTGCTACCCAGTGATGATATATTTTCTCCTCTAGATGAATGTGCCTCTTTTATTTGCTTTTTTACCCCTAAGTTTTATAGGAATTTTAACTTTAAAGGAAAAAAAAAAATAGAAAAAAGGAAAAAAAATATGATAGGAAAAGGAAAAAAAATGATGTTCATAAAACAATATTATTTAACAATTATGCCATGAAGCAATGATGCAAAAATATAGAAAAATATGAAAATAGAAATCCATTGAAGACATTTTGAATTTAATTTCCAACTAGATAATTGAGATTTAAAATGTTAATACAGTACTTTGAAAGTTCTAAACAAATAGTTTTCAAATCAGTGCAAACAAATATATTTTATCAGAACTGTTGTGCATTTGTTTTCCATTTCAGTCAAAATATTTTTAATTTAAAATGCTAACAGCAAAATAAAATTTAAACAGGAACATTTTGAATTGACATGCTTTCCTAAACATTTGATGTAAAAAGATTTGTGGGAACTTGCCCTGTGCAGCCTAGCTGTTCTGCAGTACTGCATCTGCCCAAGAGCTGAAGACATAAAACATCAAGGGTAGCAATTTTGCATCTTTTATAACAGCTTGTGTAATCAGATTCTTGATGTATTACGAAAAATTATAAAGGCATTTAATTACTGTTTCACTTTACTTGGTTTTAGCTTTTCAAGCTGTTAGTAATATAATATTCAAAACTGATAAATCGTTTTCCTCTCTTCGACTGCTTATGCCAGTCAGTTAGCACTACTGTCTGGAAGTGCTGGACAGTTATTGCATCCCACTTCTGTTGTATTTGTCATGGCCTAGGGAGCTTGTATGTCCCATGGTTTTTCTGCACTGCCTGACAACTCTTTGGCTCTGTTTTGCAAGGCTGCTTCTTGCCATGAGAAAGCAAACCCTATACCCTATATAATTAATTTTCTCCTTTGATTTCCTCTCCATTTTGTTCAATAAATGAAACTGCTACTCCAAGACGTATCAGTGAAAATTTAATATAGATTTGGGTTCTGATATTGCCAGACAGAGCTGTCATTTATTCAGAAGTGGTAGGGAAGAACTGGCTGCTTCTTTAATTTGGTCTGTTCTCTTCCTCATATTATGCATGTGGAAGGTACAGGAGATAATTTGAACGATGGATTCAGTAGAAATAGGATGGAAAATAGTGTAGATAACAGTATGGATGATATTTTGTCATATATGGATGATACTTTGCAGCTCTCTCTGCAAAGGTACCTGGCAAATACTCAGGCATGCGTGGTACCTGAGCTCTGCTGCAGCATGAATCACCCCTTCTTCTCATTCATTACATGACATTTACCAGCCTTGACTTACTCTTAACAGTGGGTTAATGGTTCGTGTCCCTCATAGAACCTTTTTGCATATCCAATGTGTCTTCAGGCTGTTTTCTTCTGACTCCCTGATGTCTTCCCTAGTACATTTTTCATAATCTTAAAATGGGCTTACTCCTTGTTTCCTGGGAATCTTAAGGATGCCTTCAAAAATGTAAACCTGAACTTTTTGTCAGGTTCTTAGTTTCTGATAATATTTATTTGCAGACTGAACTGTTGGGAGAAGAGTATTCAACATAACTTTCAAAAAGTGCTACACTGAGCAGTGAAGTTCAAAATGGGTCTACTGGAGAGGTGCCTGAAGGTGTCATGTATGCCTTGTCACTGGACACCTTCAGCTGCACACACAGGAACAGGTAAGGGGTAAGGGAGGTCACTCCTGCTCACTTTGGAGGTTGTGCTGCATCCATTGTTTGTCTCAAATTGGCCCTTTCAGCCACCCTGCCTGTTTCTTGAGGTTATCAGGGATTGTGAATAAGATTTCTCTGAAACATTCCCTGCACCCTAATTCCTCAATATCTTACTGCACATCACTTAACACAATCTGTTAGGTGTAAGCAGAATTGTTGGTGATCTGTACTTCACGGTCTGAAAACCTGCCTCTTTGCATGTGGTTGTGAATCATGACATAGTCATGGGGCTCTATTCTGCAAAGAAACTGAGTTTTAGGGCACACCTGGATATTTGCAGTCCTTGAAGCACATGGAGCAGAGAGAAGGGCCAGGATAAGCTAGCCTAGCAAACCTGTTGAGGAGTGTGACTTGCTCATGTCAGTATCCACGTGCTACACCATAATGCTAAATAAATAAACAAATAACTTTCAAATAATTAGAAAGGACTTAAATCTTTGCCAAACTTACAACTTAGAGACTAGAATGGGTTGGATGAATGCAAGGTAGAAGTATGTTTTTTTTTTTTTTTTTTTAAACATTGTTCTTGTTATTAGCTGGGATTGAGCTGCTACTGGGAGGAATTTGGTTGCAATGGTCCCTGTTGTTGTAAAGCATAGTTTTCAAAACAGCTTTCAGTTTTGTTCTTTATCTTCTTTCCAATTATTCTAATTTACAGAACCTATAACATCCGACTAAAATTGTTAAAATATAGTCTACATATCCAGTCCTCTGTTCTTTCTCCAATGACACCAAAATGAAATCCTGGGGAAGTGCAGGAACAGTACAGACATATGTGATGCTTTCCCCTAACTTTTCCCAACATTGGACATTTTGTGTGTGTGTGTGTGTGTGTGTGTTTTCAGAGGATCTCCTTTGCCTATTTTGTTCATGTAGGATGCAACTGATGGTAACTCTCTCTTATGATATTATTCAGGCACTCCCTGAAGCAACCTAATATTCCTGTATCCACAGCATCCTCTAGCAGGGGGCTCCACACATCTGTGTATGAACTGCTTTGTGAGCAGTCTCCTTTTGCTGGTTATGAACCTGTCTCCAGTCACCTTCTTTTGATGACCAGTGCTCCTTTGCATTAGCAGAGGGAACAGCTAGTCTTTATCCAGTCCCTTTATGACGATTATGATCTAGTAAGCCTCTGTCATTTCACTGAAGAATACTCATTTTTCCAAACTGAATTCAGTCTGCTCAACCATTCCTTTCATGAAAGCTCTTTGTTGTTCAGAGAGGTCCACCTATGGAAAAGTATTATAAGTGGTTACCTCGATCTGGAATTTTGCACTATTAGGGGATGTTTCTATATCTTCCTTTGGATTAATGCGATTAATGCTACTATATATATGTGTGTATATTTATATATATATATATACACACTAATATCACTTCAGTAAAAACAGGAATTTAATAAATTAATCAGTCCACTTTAAAAACATTTTAGTGTCAGTGACTATTATGCACAACAAAGGACTGTACAGCACAGCATCCTTCTGTGTGCATATTAAATGTCAGATCCTGGGAGGTGGCTGTTTAGTGGAACCTGTTGCTGTCTAGGTTCAATGAGAAGAGTAGAATCTGCTTTGTTTGGTAGTAAGAACCAACAGGAGTCTTTCAAAACAGTAGGTGCACACATACAGATCTGCAAATTCTGTAGTTTTCATACTTTCCAGTAAGAAAAAGTCAGGGAAGCGTATTGTCAGCCATTCATGTGTACATACTCTTGATTTTCCTGTGTAACTACAGGTAGAAGACCAACATATGGTAAATATACACTACTCAAAAGTCAGCAGCATTGAGGCCACACTAAAAAAAGCTATTATTTCCTATTCTGTGTTGCAGCTTGGCAGACTGGAGTGTAGGAATGTTTTCATATTTTTTCAAGTGATAGATTATCCATTATAAAATATAGAAGAAAATAATTTCTGTCCAGTTTCTAATGTGAAACTACAGAACAAGAAATGGCAATGTAAAATATTGATGAAGTGCAGTTTACACTATTTCTCATGCTTTGTGGTAAGGACAAAAAAGTTGCTTCTGCTTCTTTGGCCTCTCACCTGTGTTTGTTCAGGATGGAAAGATTTTCCTTTCATCTTCTACAAGGCTTAGGACATCTATTAGCAAATAGTAAGTTAATTTCCCAATAAACCCCTTTTCTTCTCTCTTTCTGCAGCTACTTTGCCTGTGTTTCACCTACTCTGGATAGCCTACACTTTTTCTTATTTTTTCCTTAAGTGTTATTATTTTCTTTTTTTCCCTGTGGCAGACATTCTTTATTTGTTCTGATTTTGCTACTTCTATAATGTTTTCATCTGGTTTCTATTTATGGTGTTAATTCTGTATTTTTTTCAAATTTATGAACACTTTTTCTTCATCTTCCTCTTTCAAGACCTTTCACACACTGACAGACCCATAAGATCTCTGATAATTAATGGCAGCTCATCATTCATTTTCATTACATTACTATGCAAGTCTTCTGAGAACAGACAGGGAAGCCATAAAGTTGCTCACCCTATAAACTTTGCAATGTGTCTGTTGATTGATATATCCCTTTGTTGTTAATGATCCCTGAGGATATAATACGAACATTGACCTAAAATAACCTAACAAGAAATAGGGAGGAAGAGTTTATTTTCTATTAACCAAGTCAGAAAGACCTCATAACTAACAGACTGAGGTGATTGGGATAATAGTTTTGGAAACTTGTCCTGTCTCTTGGTAAAAGCAGAATTCCTAGTCTAGGCTTAATCGAGCGTTGGAGCAATCAACTAATGGTAGCTCTAGAAGATTACCTTCCAAATGGATGTGCCTTGCATGATACACTGGATGGTACAGATGTGTAATTGGTATATGGTCTGATGCATCTGTGTTGAAATAACTGTTTAGTGACAAGGTGGGTGACCAGTATTATTTCTGATTCATGTATAGAGCAGATAATTTTGCAATATGTTAATATGTTTTAGTTTATAACATCACAGCAAGCACGGTTTTCAATTTTAAAATAGCCGGTGGAAAAATACTACCGAGCTACGCCCAGATATTGTCATTCTGTTGAAAATACTGATGTAACTGCATCTTTGTTATAGAGCATGTGCCAGACTCTGTCTCAGTAAAATGAGTAATGGTTGTCATTCGTATATACCATGAAGGATCAATCTCCATGTAAACCTTGGACTTTCTGCCTATAACAGCTTGATTTTGCCTGATCTTTATTTCAAACAAAATCATTTTAAAAACTTTTTTTTATTTTTATTTTTTTTCCTTTAGGGAAAACATAGCCAACATAGCAGGGCAAGATGCATCCATGAATTCTGTATTAGAATAGGAACCTCAGGAAGCGCTGAGTCCATGGAGAAACTGAGTTTGACAGTTATTGTAGACCGTGATAAATCATCAGTGCTGTGGGACAGAACAGATTAAAATTTAATATTGTCTCTTTTGTAAATGGCTATATCTTTGGGAACATAAGGATATAAGATAAATGAAGGACTTGAAAGGGCATTGTGAGTGGATTGCTTGCATATTTTGGCACACTGTGTACCACTGCAGTACGGTGGATGTCTGCAAATAGGCAGGTTAAGTGGTACATCGCTCTGTAGGGACATTGGTTAAGCTCTATTCTCATCTCTAATCACAACTTTTCAGAACAAAGGTGTGGTTTATTTAAGAATAATATCAGTACCCTGTCTGCATTTAATTATAAGGAAAACAATTTAAAATTCTATATAAGGGAAAATGTTTTTGGAATTTGGATGGAATCATATAATGATTTGAGTTGGAAGGAACCTTAAAGATCATCTATTTCCAACCCTCATATAATGGGCTGGGACATCTTCCGTTATACCAGGTTGCTCAAAGCCCCTTCCAATCTAGGGCATACACAGCTTCTCTGGGCAACCTTTTTCAGTGCCTCACCACCCTCGCAGTAAAGAATTTCTTCCAAATATCAAATCTAAATCTACCCTCTTTTAGTTTAAAGCCATTCCCTCTTGTCCTATCACTGAACTCCCTGACAATGAGTCCCTCCCCAGCTTTCCTGTAGGCTCCCTTTAGGTACTGGAAAGTCGCTGTGAAGTTTCTCCAGAGTCTTCTCTTCTCCACGCTGAACAGCCGTAAGTCGCTCAGCCTGTCTTTGTAGGAGAGGTGCTCCAGCCCCTTGATCTTCTTTGTGGACTTCCTCTGAATTCAGTCCAACATCTCCATGTCTTTCTTGTGCTGGGGGCCCCAGAACCAAGTGCAGCACTCCAGGTGGGGTCTCACAAGAGCAGAATAGAGGGAGATAATCACGTCCCATCATCTGCTAGTCATGGTTCTGTTGATGCAGCCCAAGATACAGTTGGCTTTTTAGGCTGCAAAAGCACATTGGCTATTCAAGTTCAATTTTAAACCCACCAACACTCCTCAGGGCTGCTCTCAATCCTTTCTCCTCTCAATGTATATTTTTACTTGGCATTACCCTAACCCAGATGCAGGAGTTGGTCTTGTTGAACCTCATGAGGTTTGCACAGGCCCACCTCTCAGGCCTGCCCAGGTCCCTCTGGATGGCATCCCTTCCTTCCAACATGTCATTAGCAAACTTGCTGAGGGTGCATTCAATCTCACAGTCCATGCCACAGACAAAGATGTTAAATAGTGCTGATTCCAATATGGTCCCCTAAGGAACACCACTTGTTACTGATCTCCTCTTGAACATTGAGCTCTTGACCAGAATACTTTGAGGGTGACCATTTGAACTGCCTTGACTGTGTTATTGTTCTATTAGAAATAATCTCTACTATATAAAGATCTTTAACATCTCATGGAGATATGCACATTAAAATCCTCCTTAAACATGTCCTTTACAGCAAGGAAAGCTGGAAACCATGTTTGTGGTGCCCCTGCACCCATGTTGTACCTGTAATATTATCAAAAATATGTGTCTTAAAGATGTCATTTTTCTGGCAAAAAGAGACAATCACTTCAGTGTAAACAATGTTGGCTCCTACTCAGTCTCTCCTCTCAGAAAATGGTCTCCAACTCAACCATGTGTTGCAGTGTATTAGATAAGAATCCAAATAATCCATATGACTTTATACAAGGTCCAAGTGAATTATTGAATGTGAGTATATCTACTGCTGTGTTCTTGACCTGTTGAGCCAGTGCTTTCCTCTGCCCTAGCCTGTGTAGTAGCTCTGCTTAGGTAGTGCTCAGAGTTTAATAAATCATAGACATATTTCTTCACCCCATTTGGGAGTGGGGTGGGGTGGGCGTGCATTTGGGGGTAAGAGGGCGGTGGCTTGTTGTGGAGGTTTTATCTTCTGCAGAAACATGGCATGCCTGTACTGAAGTGCATTATACATAGACGTGTATTGAATGCAGATCAATCTATTAAGGTAGTGCAAAATACTTAAAAGGTCAGGACTTACAATAATGTTTGCACAAGCACGTTAAAGAGCATGTGGTGAGCTGCAGAGATATTCAACTGCCAGCTTGAGAAAGGAACAGAAAATGAGTATGCAGTGTGGTTAAACTGTTATTTTTTGTTTGTTTGTTTGTTTGTTTTGTGTTTTTTTTTTTTTTCTTTTTCTAGAAGTAATCTCTTAATCTTTGTTTTATTTTAGTTTTACTCACTTAATTAATTAATTTTATTTTGAAAGTTTCTTATTTTTGTACTTAATCTAGCATTCTTGCAGCAAGGCTGCAATAAGGGTATGGGAAAAGCAGGGCTGATAAGAGAGGGAATAGCTTTTGTTGTTTACCGCTACTATTGTGAAAAATCAACTAAACTGTTTTCCATACAGTGCCCGTCAGTCCTATAACAAATAGCAAATTTCAAATTGCTCTGATGAGCAGGTGCACACAGAGTTTTTTTATAGATTAAATATTCTAAAATTTCATCTATTTGTCTTTGAAAATCCATCTACTCTATTCGTTCTTTACAAACAAAGGCATTATTTTATTTAGGTCTTGAGCAAACCAATGTTTGGTGCCAGCAAGCACTCTTTCATATAATTAAACTTTACAGAACTGTCCCATAATAAAAAACACTTGAAAAATGGGAGAATTAAAAATATTTATGAATCATATATGAAGAGAGAGAGATGATAAACCTCGATTTCCAGTATAGGTGAATGATATATATAATTTATGGGTTTAACAATAATAACAGTTGTCATGTTATATCTTAAGAGTGAAGACTGGCATTTTTAGGTCTGATGAAACAACAGTATTTTAAAGAAGGGTTTAAAAGAAGAGAGGATAGAAGATGACAGATGGGGTTTCTAAAACAGTGAATTGCTTGGAGGAAAGTTTGGAAAGGTAAACGAGGGAAGGAAATGTAAATTGGTTGGCAAGGTTTATTGAATAGCCTTCTACATGTATAATAATATTATTGCAGATGGCATGTACAGGCTGGTTAGCTAAAGCCCACTAAGAGCTCAACATTATCTTTAGTTTAGCTCGTATAAAAGCTTACATTTATGATATGAAAAACATGTAAGAAATACACCTCATTAGCTTATGGAATATTGAAAGGCTTGTCTTCACACAAAGGTCATCAAATTCATAGGGTGCTTTCTTTCCTAAAATGGCACTGTTACTTTAAGTTTGGATTGTTAATACATTCAAAGGAAATGTGATTAAAACACTGTAACTTAATATTTCTCTTTTAAGATCAGAAAGGTGTGGAATTATCTAAATTAGGAATTAAGCTTTGCAACAGGTTAGCATTAACCAGCTATTCAGTAGCTGTGCATAAATATTTGAAGAGTAATTCTTCTCTTTGAAGAAGTAAGATTTTCCCCTGGTTAATCCAGGATATAAATATTTTAAAATACCTACTCCACTGAATACTTAAGGGTTGAAATTTATTAAATGAGAATGCTTTAATTCTCTGTTGTGATTTAACCTGTCAGGCACCTAAGCACCACACAGCCCTTGGTGCAATATTGGTACAAATGCACCTTTGTCCTAGCAGTTGGTACCTCTGTTCTTTGACCCTCAGCAACCTCACAACAGAAGAGTTCTCTGAGAGACCGGACAAGATAGACAACTGTTTGACCTTCTTATTTCTTAAGTCAGGTATGACAAAAACCCACCAGTACTCTTTTGGATCCTTGAAGTACACTGTCCTGAGGGTACTGCCAAGGATGTATGGAGCCTCCAGGCCAGTCACAATGGGGTGCTTTTGCCACTCATCCCCAGTTAGGCTCACTTTGGCCCCCAGTACTGTTAGTTGTTGGGATCCTTCTGTCATTCCAGAAATACAGATGGGTTGTGCCCCTTGATAGCTTGATGGCATTAGGGTAAACTGTGCACTAGGTCCACTAGAGCCTTATACTCATGCTGTTCTGATGTACCAGGCTATCAAGTCTACACAGTCCAATAAGACCAGTTGTATCTTTCCTCCACATGTCTGGAGGTAAGGCCCCTCTAGTCCTGGTCATTGCATTTGTTACTCACTTCTTGTAAATTTGAATCAAATGTCCCTTTGTTATGGTCAGAAGTAAGATCAGTCCATCTACTGTCCATGGGAAACTGGAACAGCCATTTCCATTGTTTTTCCTTGCAACTCATGTACCTGTGCCTAAAGAGTTGAGGTACATTTTCCATTCTACTTCCTCTTGTCCTCACTGTGGTCATGCAGATAAAAAAACACAGGATGGCCCATGGTGCATGCCCGCTATATCCTCCTTCCTGAGCAGAGAAACACTTCTAATAGCTGATATACTGGTCTGTATGGGTGGGGAAGAAAACTTATTCTGTGTTTGAGCTGCTGAATCAGCTTCTCTACAGCTGAGACACAGGCCTATAGGGAAGAAGGGAGACTTTCTTTGTATTTCTGGAGTTGGCCAGCCAATTCATCCAGCATTTTTCCCTCTCCATTTATCCAGGTCATTATTGTCAATGAGTTGGCATACTAAGACAGTGCACTCTGTATAAACTTCTGCCACATTTGCCACACAGTGTTGCATGCAGTTCACTTTATCTGGATCTTTAGATATCTGTTCATTGTCTAGGTCACCATAAATCACCTCCAGTATGGCTAATTCTCTCAGGTACTGGGTGTTCTCAACATGGTTGTCCATTTGCTTGGGTGACATAGAGCACGTTCCTTGAAGGGATATTTTTCCTTCATGCCTGACAGGAAGCTAAAGGCTTGTACCTGTTTTCCAATCTCTTTCTCAATGCTCCCTTCCCTAGAGATGGATCCCAGCTGCCTGGCTTCTCTGCCTTCTAATTCCATGCTACTGTCCCTGTTGTCCCAACATTGGAGCAGCCAGGTGACAATGGGCACACCTGGATGACAGCTAAAATCTTTTCACGTACCTCATTGCTCGCTCAGGGGTGGGGATCAGGTGGTTGACTGCTGCATTTATGAGATCTGCCTATTCTTCCTCCTATTCCCATGACAGCCCTACTTCAGAGTAGCTTGCCTTGACTTCTTCTTCCTCCTTCCTATTCTAAGTAGGAATCTATTTCCTTGCTAAACAAGATGACTTTTGCATCCCTTGTTTCTTCCTGTGTATAGGTGTGACTGATACCTGCGTGGGTTGGTTCTCTGGTTCAGCTTCAGGGCCTTTTGCTGGGGTTGGAATAACTGGAGGGCCTGTCGTGGGAGTCTGCAGATGAACTGCAGATGAGCTGCAGATGAGCTGCAGAAATTGTCACCAGAGCTGGATCAGATTCAGAGGCATTTTCTTCCTCTTAAAAGTGCTGATTAAAATAAGAAAACGTGCTAAATAATATTTGATGTGCACAGACCCCAGCACAGCACAGTGGGCTATAAACCTCTGTCATTGCCAGGATCAGAGCTTGCATTTAAAAAATAAAAATAAAAAAAATCTATCAGCTTTTTAGCATTCTGCATTTGTTCAGGTGTAAATTCTAAAACCATCAAAGATGACAATCATGATAGATACCTGCTTACATCCTCCCACACATGTTGTGACCCACAACCAACTTTCCTCAGGGCAGATCTCTGGTTGGTATTTTAAAATAGCTGTATAACCACAGACAAAAATGTAAAAAGGTGTAGAAGACAAAAAATAATAGGATCATGCTAGTTTGAACTCCTCAAGAGTATTCAGAATTTTCAAAAACTACTTTAACTTGCATGGAGTAAAGGGTGTAATTTTTAATAGTCTCTATAGTGAGGTCCAGGTGGTTGGACCAGATGATCTTGGCCGTCTTTTCCAACCTTAATGATTCTATGATCCCTTTGGCCAGTCTGGCTGTGTCCCCTCCCAGCTTCTTGTGCAACCTCAGCAGGGCAGCAGGAGAAGTTGAAAAGTCCTTGACTCAGTGTAAGCACTGCTCTGCAACAACTAAAGATGTGTTATTGACATATTTTTTCTCCTAAATCAAAAACATGGTAACATACTCTGAATACACTCTGAATACACTCTGAATACACTCTGAAGATAATTAACTCTATCTCAGCTGAAAGCATGCATTCTCTTAGGCTGGCATTAAAAAACTAGGCAAGCAAGCGAGAAACTAACAAAACAACAATAACATGTTTTGTGATGAATACTGAGGACATTTGTTTATACAGTCTAACAGTTCTGTGTGGAGATTCTTAAATTAAATAACATTAGGCACTTGTGTGATTTCACAAAATTAGAGAACCCTGTGCAATGCATATAATAATTATTGTATTACAAAAATGTCCAGATAGGATGAGAATGAGTTATTTATAAATGTAAAAGTACAGTAAAACACACTGTCTTCAGTCTTTTTTCCATAGCCCTCTGCACACTATATTGTTTAACATGTTATTAATGGTATTATTTAACATCTTTGTCAGTGACATGGACTGTGAGACTGAGTGCACTCTCAGCAAGTTTGCTGATGGCACCAGGCTGAGTGGTACAGTCAAAATGCTGGAGGGAAGGGATGCCATCCAGAGGGACCTGGACAGGCCCAAGAGGTGGGCCTGTGAGAACCTCATGAGGTTCAACAAGGCCAAGTGCAAGGTCCTGCAGCTGGGCTGGAGCTATCCTAAGCACAAATACAGGCTAGGAGGAGAATGGATTGAGAGCAGCCCTGAGGAGAAGGACCGAGAAGTGCTGGTGGATGTAAAATTGAACTTGAGCAGTAATATGCATTTGCAGCCCAGAAAGCCAACTGTATCCTGGGGTGCATCAACAGAACTATGACCAGCAGATGAAGGGAGGTGATTCTCCCCCTCTACTCTGCTCTTGTGAATCCACCACCTGGAGTGCTGTGCTTAACTCTGGAGCCCCCAGCACAAGAAGGATATGGAGCTCTTGAAGCAAATCCAGAGGAGGGCCCTGAGGATGATCACACGGCTGGAGCACCTCTCCTGCAAAGACAGGCTGAGAGAGCTGGGGTTGTGGAGAAGAGAAGGGGCATCGTCTCCAAGGACACCTTACAGTGGCCTTCCATTCCTTAAAGGGGGCCTACAGGAAAGCTAGGGAGGGACTCTTGGTCAGGGAGTGGAGCAATAGGACAAGGGAGAATGTCTTTAAACTGAAAGAGGGTGGCTTTATATTTAATATTTGAAAGGAATTATTTACTGTGAGGGTGGTAAGGCACCGGAACAAGCTGCCCAGAGAAGCTGTGGATGCCCCATTCCTGGAGGTGCTCAAGGCCAGGCTGGATGGGGCTTTGGGCAACCTGGTCTGGTGGGAGGTGCCCCATGGCGAGGGTTGGAACTGGGTGATCTCTAAGGTCCCTTCTAACCCAAACCATTCTGTAATTCTGTGATTAACGTTGTACAAGCACCAACATGACAGTACAAATATCATATCTACTCTGCACTTTCTGAGAGAACATTCAGTGTTATTTTACAGTATCTCTAGAGAAGTGGAGCTGTGATGTTTATGACTTGATTTAACACTATCTCAACCAAGTACAGCAGTACTGTTGGCTTTGCTCTGAGAATAATGTAAGCTGCAGACTCAGATTGTCAGACAGCACATAAAACAGAGAAAAAATTACTTTTATGGTTATGTTTTAAAAGAACAGAAGGATACAAATCCTCTTTTCACAGAATGGTGTGCAGGTATAATGTCCAAGGTGGCTTGGAGGTATCCTGTAGCCAAGATAAACAGCTCTTCCACCACAGCTGCAGATTTGCTGAGGTCCACCATTGCCTGCTGGCCAGAATGCCCTTACCACACTGTGATGGTTTTACTCTGCTGGGCAGACAAACTCCACCACAATCACTCACTTCCCCTTGTCAAAAGAAGAGGGGGAGAATATATGCTGGAAACAAACAAACAAAAAATACTCACAAGTTCAGATAAGGATAATTTAATTAAAGGGAAAAGAAAGGAAAAAAAAAAAAAAGCAAAAAATACATGGAAGCAAAGTGGAAATTAAAAAAAAATAAATTGTTCCCTACTTCCTGTCAATGTGCAATATTCAACCACATCCCAGGAATCAGGGCCTCAATACATTTAGTGTTTGTTTGGAAGGACAAATGTCCTCACAACGAGAGTCCCTCCTTTCCTACCCCTTCCACACCTTTTATTGCTGAGTGTGCCATCACACACTGTGGAATATTCCTTTGGTTGGTTTAGTCAGCTGCCCTGGTGATGTTGCCTCCCCACCTCTTGCCCACCCCCTGTCTGCTGGCTCTTGGGGGGAATTGGAGGGAGTCTTGGTGCTGTGCCAGCACTGCTCAAAAATAAATGCAGCACATTACCGCTGCTGTCCTAGCTACAGGTGCAGAGCACAGTACTGCATGGGCTGCTGCAGAGAAAGTTAACTCCATCCCAGCCAGATCCAGTATAACACACCATTCGCTTTATAGTGGACTGGGCACTTAATGTGCAATTAAGATGTGTATTGTGCTGCAGCTTTGAGCTTTGTGAATAACTGAGATGAGGAGAGAAACTGTTGTTGGTCATATTTTATGATCTTGCTGCTTCATGGTACACTTTTGGGTCCTGTCACATGTCACCCACAGTTTTACACAAATGAAGCGGTCTCTTTCAGTGACTGCAAGCCTGTTAATCTACTTGATCCCACACATCTCATCATTTTCTCATCTGAAAACCTATGACTCTGTTGGTCACCTTGTAGGTATTATGCTCTTTGATTTAGCTCATTAGTGAAATTACACATCATTAAAACTTAGACCTGTGTATGGAACAGCAGGGAATATGTCTCCTATGTTCTCTCTTATGTTGAAATAGCTGATGAGAATATCTAATCTTCATGAGGCAATGTGTTGTAATAGTTGAAATAGATAACCAGGTTTCTGCTTCCCATTTTGCTATTGACTTATTTGATCACATTGGTAAGCTGTCTGAACACTCAACAGATCTCTAAAGGTGAGGTGATGTGGACCCAACCTGTTGTGTGCTTTGTTATGTGCTTTGCTATTTGAAGATATTTTCCAAGTCTATTAAGTACACACTAGACTTCTGTATAAAATAATTTCCTGCATGTTTTCCACAATGGAAAATAGGGTTATTTTGCTAAAGTCTATTAAACAAAACAAAACATAACAAAATAAAACAAACAAACAAACAAAAAAAAAATGGTGAGTAAGAGGGCTGTGCAGATCTTGAAATTGGGATCCATATAGAGAAGTGCTAATGAGAGACTGCACCCCTAGTAAATGTGTCTCAGACCTTTTTTGTATACCACACTGTAGAAAGTACACGTGGCTTCGTGCTAAAGAACTCTGGAGTTTCTCAACAGTCTTCATACCCCACAGTAGAAAAATGTCAGAGATTCACATATAACTGCAATGTCAAGAGGTGTTGCATTTTGTGAACATTTCTTCACGGTAATGTTTTTTCCCTTTTCTTTTCATAGATGTCTTCCTAATAAAATTGTACAATGTACTGAGATTAGAATGCAAATCTTCCCTAAAAACATATTTCTTCACCATCATAGTTCTAATGCTTTGTTTATTTTTTCTTCTCTTTATTCTGGGTGAGTGAGACGTGGGGGTTAGGAAGCAGACCCGTAATAAAACAGCAATGGGTCAGTGCAGAGGCAAATATTGTAGTATGGTAACAGGACTGTAACTGCAACCTAAAACAAGTACGTAATCCTTCTCCCTAAAAGGTAGCACTGCTATTGCTGGAAGACATTGTGATATTTAAATAAATAAATAAATAAATAAATAATAATAATAATAATAATAATAATAATAATAATACATAAAGAAGTTTTGTGGATTGAATGGGAAAATGTGTTCCTGTAGTTGTGATCTGTGAAGTCTGAACATGTATTAAGGTCACAGAACCAAAGACAAATTGCCTGAAATAACTAACAAGTAAGCAAAACCCACAGTAGCAATCTGCTGTTTACTTATCTCTTTCCTTTTTTGCTGCGTTGAAGTGAGTCTTTATTTTCAGCTTATTGAGAAACTTTTGTGGATTCCAGTCATTTGGACACAGATGCTCAGCCTGAATATGCAATATGTTTCAAAAGTATTTGTTAACTATTTAGCTTCACTTGTAGCTTCTGTAACTCTGTTGTAGAACTCTGCTGATAGAAGTGGTCATTTGTAAGTTGTTCATTCACTATGGAACATTTCTAAAACTTGTCAACTTTTCTTCACAAAGGGGGCATGAAGTGAAGGCTAACTAGAAGTGAGTGAATATTACTCCAGCCAGAAAACTGTGAGTGAAGGCTGGCTGATACATGCAACAGAGGCATTCTTCAGAAAAATTACAAAATTTCTCTAGCCCCACCTGTCACAGAAGATAAACATTCAGACGTTTTTCTGAAGATTTACAAGTAAACAGAAGGTATTTGAACCTGATATACTGAAGATTAGATGTGTTGTGTTTCACTTTTCTCTTTTTATTGAGGGAAAGCTTTCTCTGGGATGTGTGATATAGGTGTTACAAATCTGAGTGGGCTGAATGACACTGGTGATTTTGTGGTTATTTTCCAGCATTTTCCCAAGTTACTGAGCAGCTGTACCAAGACTGCTGTCTGCAGTAGGAGTGGCAACACCTGCTCAGCCAGCAAGTGCTATAAAGATACTCTTATACGCTTACTACATGGACCTAAGTTAATGAATCTTTGTAGATGTTGAGCTGCTGTTTTATCATCTTGCTGTCTGCCTTTTGACCTTGCCACAATTCTTCATTGTTAGAATGTAGGCATGTAGTCATTTTCTGGCACTTCTCCAGCAGTCTGTGTTCAGTTTCTGAACCCTTGTTTCACTAAGGTTGCTTTATTCAGTGTTTGCATGAGATGATTGGAAAAACGTCATCCAGATTGACAAAATGGGACAGTGGGGTGCTAAAATAATACTGGTATTTTTGAGATGTAGAAGGAGCCATAGAAAAGTTCAAGTTTGCTTTAAATACCTAGTTCCACTAGGTATTGCACATTCATTTCTCTTTTATTCCACTATTTGAGTAACTTACAAATAGATTAACCACTTCGCTTTTCTCATGTAAATTATATTACATACAGTGTAAAAATCTGTAAGCAGGCTACACAGATTTATGACAAGTCTCTGCTATTGGCACAACCCATTTTACTTCACAATGAGTAATGCAACTCATAGGCTAATAAGAATTTATTTGAAAGCTTCAGGATCAATCCCTAAGGGATCTAATTCCTGCCTCATTGAAAGGCAGAGGTATAAAAAAATTTAGCAAGACAGTATTAACTCTCCTGCATTTTAAACTAATCTTGTTATATACAAAGTACATTTTTCATACATCATGTGTATTTTGTCCCTTCTGAATGGAAGCAAGATGCAAGATGCAGAATATTCTTCAAATATTCTATTTGAAGTGTCTTTTTTTTTTTTTTTTTTTAGAGCTGTTGTTGCCACAGATATATTCTTGAAGTGTTTCTGTTATGGTTTTTCTGCTGTCTTGTAATTTATGCACAAGTATTCTGGCTTGAAATTGGCAATGAAAGTGTTCTCAGTTATCTAATAACCAGAAGTACTGTCCTAATGTGTGTGTCTGCTGATGTACATCATTTATGAAAAGCAGAATCTGACTTTATAGCCTGTTTAAAATTTCCAAAGCCTTTCACTGTCCTGTTGTCAGCTTTGGCTGTTTCAATGTAACCTTCTTGTTCCCCTCTTGATGATTTTTTTATTCCTTTGTTTAAATTGCAGATTAAAAATATATTTTTTTTTTCTTATACAGATTTTAGCAAATCAGGCAGACTGTAGTCACAGGCCTTTAAGTCTAATCAAATATCTATATTTTGAAAGACTCTAGATTGCTATGTGTCCTTCTGTGCTGTGGGGTCATTCTGACTGACATTTTATTTTGGTTTGGTTTAATTTTATTCTACAAGACCAGCAAAAGCTCTCATTATCTCCCACACTTAGACTGGAAGAGGAGAGAATGCCTGGCACCATCTCAGCCAAGGAAGACTGACTTGGCTGTATAGTTAAAGACTCTGAGGAAGATGGGACTATTCAGGGAAATATATTTACTAGTGCATTTTCTCTTCTTTCTCATGTTTAAGAGAATAGTCTGCATTAGTCTTCATGCAATGCATGCTTTACACATTGCTCATACTGTTTATGACATATTAGGTGTATCTCTGAGTCATTCACACAAAGGCTGCGTGCCCACCAAGTGCTGCATTCACAGAATCACAGAATCATAGAATGACCAAGGCTGGAAGGGTCCTCTGAAGATCATCTAGGGGACCCCTGGGGGAAACCACTAGTTACAGACCCCCCGCCGCTAGACTCCTCACCACTAAGCACAACTCTCTGAGCTCTGCCATCCAGCCAATTACCAATTCACCTCACTGTCCACTCATCGAGGCCACACTTTCTGAGCTTGTCTATGAGAATGTTATGGGAGACTGTCGAAAGCCTGGCTGAAGTCAAGGTAGACTATATCCACTGCTCTCCCCTCTTCTCATCTCATCAAAGGTGTATAGAAGATTGGCTAAGCATGATCTCCCCTTGGTGAATCCATGCTGAATATTCCCGATCATCTTCTTATCCTCCATGTGCTTGGAGATGATCTCCAGGATGAGCTGCTCTGTGACCTTTCCAAGGATGGAGGTGAGGCTGACTGGCCTGTATTTTCCTGGGTCCTCCTTCTTTACCTTCTTGAAGATGGTTTTGGCTTTCTTCCAGTCCTCAGGCACCTCTCCTGTTCTCCACGACCTTTAAAAGATGATGGAGGGTGGTCTATATAACATTGGCCTGCTCCCTCAGCACCCATGGGTGGATTCCATTGGGACCCACGGATTTGTGGGTGTTAAGTTTGCATATTCACTCTGTGTGTCACCACTGTGGTGTAAAGCTTCGCTGCAATGATGGCATAAATAGAGTTCCAGATTGCCACTTAGCAGAGGTCAGAAATAGTGACAATCCTGAGAAGCATCTTTGTCATGTGGAGTGCGCCTTGATCATAGTGTCGAGGCTCCACAATGGCAGGAATGATCTGAATTATCTGGTATTTTTCATCTGGAAAAATAAATAAATAAAAATAAAAATATATATTTATATTTATATATTTACACTATCTTATATATTATATATGGTATATTAAATACCATGTATGAAATATTATATATTATATTTTATATATTTACATTCATATTTTTATATATAAATTTTTATATTTATTGTTATTTTATATGTAAAATATATGAATAAATAATATATATATAATAATATTATATGTGTCATATAATATTATATTATATATGTCATTATATATGTGTCATATAATATAATATGATATTATTATATTATATAATATTATATGTATCATATTATATATATATATTATGTTATATATTTTTATCTATCTATCTATCTATATGTCAAAGAGTCAATCCTGGTGCTGCTATGAAAGACAGAATTTAAAGGAATGACCATCTAAATTTGTTCCTTTATTAAGATGAAACTCAGATTATAACCAGGAAGAAATTAAAAATTATGACACAGGAATATGCTGTCCTGAAAGGGTAAATTCTTTTCATCACTCTTCCTTTGATAGTACACTCTTCTTATCCACACTGAAGAATCATCACCAAGAATGACATATTCATAAAGTGTAATGATGTATGTGTAAGATTTTCTGTAGGCTTAAAAGCTGGTCCTAGGAGCATCCTGACAGTCAGATATAGAATCTCCTATGGAATTAATTTTCCACAGGTGAGAACAACTTAAACATCCCCTTGGAATGTGTTTTTGATTGTATCATTGGAATACTCTGCAATGTGACGGGCAGAAATGGCTGCTAGTTTGATAAAGCTGAATGGCATATTAGGTTTCTTAAGATACACCAGACAAATGTAAATAAATGGTATTGAGGACTTGCCTTGGTCTTGTAAAGGTTTGTTTGGTCTATTTTTCCAGGCAAGTACATATTCTGAAGCTGTTGTTTCTGATGCTTGAAGCAGCTTCACTAAATTCTTCTAAAAAGAAGTAATGATTTATCATAAATAAGGATGATCAAAATATGTGGTGATGATGGTCTGTCATCACACAGAAATTATCTTCCTGCAAAAGAAAAACAATGTGTAGGAGATATTCTTATTTTTTCCTCATGTGACAATGCTGTTCTTCTGGCATGTGAACCTAGTGAGAGGCCGGTTCCTTCAAACAGGTCTCTGTCTTCTTCCTGAAGTGTCTAAAGAAAGGCAAATAGAGTACTGGACCTCGATGTGCATTCCTAGAGATACAGTCCACCTTCAGATGGAGGGTTGTTTCAGGCTGTGGCACTGCAGCAGCCAGTCTGTGAATCTGGATCTGTAAGTCTGAGGAGCATTATCACTCATGAGGTGTCACTGTTGAGGGATTTTTTGAAACAGCAAAAATGCCATGGCTTGCTGTAGCTGAGCAAACCAAGCTACCAGGGCAGCTATGAGAAGTTCCCATGACAGTGTTCCCACATTGCCCAATTGAGGAATTCAGAAAAATATTGTTACCAGTAGCTGGCTTCAAGGACAAGGTCTATGTGACTGCTAATCACAAGGGGGTTGTTTTCTTACAGGTGTGGTTGTTTTCTTGTAGTTGTTTGTTTGAGTGCTTTTGACCAATAATCTTGTGTGAAACACTGTCTGCCCCTATTAAGTTCACTATAAAAGTTAGGCTTTTCGGGCAATAAAATGGAGCATGATCTGACTCTACTGGTGTCTGTTGTGCTTTCGGCTGTGCTTCCTGCAACAGTGTCACAAGGTTTAGATTACCGAGGAAATCAAATGATCTAAAGTCACTGCTGAATTTATTCTCTGCTGGTCCTTTTTCAGCCAATCATTTGGATCTAACATCAACATTCTGGATGTTCTTGAATGAGCAAGATGTCCACCGCAATCTCAACAAAATTGATAAACCCTCTGTACTTTGACAGCCTGAATGGTAGGATGATGTATGAACTGGTTATCATATTGGTTTTGTTGTTGTTTTGTTTGTTTGTTTTTGTTTGGTCTGTTTTTTGTTGTTGTTTTTGTCTTATTTTTTTCTTCTATTTTTTATTTTTGTCTGCTTTTGTTGCTGTTTTTCTAATTCCAGAACTTAAAAGAAATGAAGAGAATAGCAATAAAACAGGGTCAGGAATAATGGACAGTTTTCATCAAACCTTTAATTTTCAAAAGAAAGGCTTTAAAATTCCTTATATATAAGATATATTGCCCTCCTTTTGATTTTTCATCAAAAAGTGTGCATTCCTTTGTACAGCAACCAAAATGTTGCTTTATAGCCTTCTGTGTTCAAGAGAATATCTACCTGCTGCTAAAGCAAATTGCACTTGTGCTTACATGGGGGATGTGTGAAAGGATGAAAGTGAATGTTAAACTCCTACTAGGAGACCAACATAACTGTTGAGAATATAAATAATTAGATATATATATTTATATATATATATTCCAGTTTATACAGTAAGAAGTGCAGAGTCCTGCACATGGGGAGGAATGACCTCAGGCACCAGGACATGCTGGAGGCCACCCAGCCGGAAAGCAGCTCTGCAGAAAGGGACCTGGAGGTTCTGGGGAACACCAAGCTAAACATGAGCCAGCAAGGTACCCTTGCTCCAAGAAGGCTGATGGGCAAAGTATTGCCAGCAGGTCAAGAAAGGTAATCTTTCCCTTATATTCAGCCACACCTGGTGTTCTGTGTCCAGTTCTGGGCCCCCTGGTACAAGACAGACATGGTAATGCTGGGAAGAGTCTAACAAAGGGCCACCAAGTTGACAAAGAGACTGGAGCATTTAACTTATGAGGAAAGGCTGAGAGAGCTGGGTCTGCTCAGCCTAGAGAAGGACAGGCTCAGGGGGATCTCATCCATGTGTATAAATGTGTGAAAGGAGGGTAAAAAGAGGGTGGAGCCAGGCTTGTTTCAGTGTTGCCCAGTTTCAGGACAAGAGGAAATGAGCACACACTGGAACAAAGGTTTCTTTGTTCGGCAAAGACGATGGGTGGCCAAGCACTATCTGAGATTGTACAGATAGGTCATGAAGTCTCCCTCCTTGGAGAACTTCAAAAGTCACCTGGATGTGGTCATGGGTAACCTGCTCTTGGTGTCCCTAGGTCCCTTCCAACCTCAACCATTCTATGATTCTGTAATTTCATTGTATAGTAAGATCATGTATTTCTTCTGCACATCTTCAGTGAATGCCATATTAATGTCTGTGAAGAAGCTCATCAAGAGAGATCTCTCCCAGGACTGACCTTTGGAGAAATTCAGTGGTCTCATCAAGACCAGTGCTCACTTTTCTATAAAATTCCCTCATATTCAGACAGTCCTCAAATATCACTCTCTGTGTTACTTCATATCTCCTACAGTTGAATATAAATGTATATTCTCTCTCTCTCTCTCTCTTCACTGTATAATATGCCATAGTTAAGTCTTGGGATACATAAATAGAAAATTACAGATTTTAAAAACTGTTAACATAAATAGAGTTGAGAGAAATATTTTAGTGAGTCACATAGGCACAGAGATTTTACACCTAATTACCACACTCTCACTCTGAATTTTTATTTTGCTCTGCATTAGCGATTGGTGAATAACATAGTTTGCATTTTTTTTGGTATACCTAAATATTTCTACATCAATCAAATGATGAAATACAAAATGTATTATAAAATTATTAAAAAAATTATAAATTATAATTAAAATTATAATTAAAAACAGAACATGAATATTTTTGTAAAGAATAAATTTAGACAAACAGCTTTAATTATTTAGTTAATTCTGAATCTAGTGAACCATTTTTTATTTCTTATTTAATAGTGAAAAATGAAGTATTTATAACTGGCCCCAAAGCTCCTTTGCCAGAGTAGAATCTACAATACCGTAAATTTCAGACAAAATGTATTTCTATATCACCACATGTACTATGTAAACAACATTGAGATACTTAAAATTAGTTCATCATGGTATATTTTGCTTCTGGAAAACAAACAAACAAACAAACAAATATGCATTTTCATTATGGAAAGTTTAATCAGCTGTTGATCGCTGCAGTGATGTGTTTGATGGCAAGTATGAATTCTGTTGTTCTCACTTGAAAGTCTTCACTGGATTTGATACCAGTAGAGAAATAGAGCATACTGTGACTGTGGGTCTTTCAGAATTTTTTTCTTTTCCTTCTAGGTCATGGGAAGCTCTAAATGGCTTGTACAGAAACTGTCCCAACAGCTTAGCAAACAATTTATTTGTCAGTATTTGTCCAGTTTCTGCATTAAGTTGCAAAGTTGATCACTGTCTCATTTTAATGCTCAATTGTAACTTCTTTTACTCCAGTGAAATTACACAAACTGTTTTTTCCTAAACATCTCTGAATATCAGATCTTAGGAATATGTTCCAATAATAAATATCATGTTACATCATTCAGCAAAATAGGGATACCCGGTGTAGAGTTTATACTGGCTTTCATGAAGCCAGTGTTTTGTATTTCATGTTCCCAAATCAAGCTTTTCCTTGATAACAGCAAGATAAGAATACATTTTTGACATAGTAGCTTAATGATCTTTTCTTGCACATTGAAAAAAATAATAAAAAAAACACTGCTACTACCAAGAACAACAAAAAATAAACAAAAACACCACCACCACCAATAAAAAATAATAATAAAAAACAACTAATAAGCAACAATAACAAAAATGACCATTATTTTATGGATGATTTATTTATTTAGGAGATATGTAAATGCAGGTATTTGCAGAACAATACATTTTGCAGATTGTTGTTGTTGTTGTTATTATTATTATTCCTCTTATCTTTGCTCTCTTAACAATCTGTTTCTTTAAATCACTACAGAACTAAAATTATTGATTCTACTTGTTATATATCAAGAAAAGGAATGGAAAATGGAGATTGTTAAGTCATGGAACTTAAAGGATTGTTTGTTACCTTTCCTGATTGTATGTATGTATAGGCATACTTGGGTTTAGTATGTAAAACAATGTGCTGTATATTTAGAATGTTTGATGTTTGTGTGTGTGTGTTGGTGGAGCGTAGACTCCCCACACATGCAGTGCTGTTTACTTGCCTTTTATACCTTTTAGAAATATTTGTTTTATAAATATTACAAAATTCAGATTGAGTTGAGACCTCATTTATAACACTTCAGTATGTTATAAATGAGGTCTCAACTCAATCTGAATTTTGTAATATTTATAAAACAAATATTTTCCATTCCTTTTCTTGATTACTAACAAGTCTCCATTTTCCATTCCTTTTGAACAATATGTCTTGCTTTAATTTGTCAGGCAACTCGGTCTTCAGGCCTTATGTATCCCGTTCTTCCCAGATTGAAGAAAAGCATATCCATCTCCTTTTCAAGGCCAATTGGCCTGGGTCAAAAGGCACATTCAGGTCAGGGGGCATAACAGCAAAGGCCTTCAATAGCTGTAGCAGCAGAGGGGCCGATGGCATAGCAGTCGGATCTGTAAAGGAGCCTGCAGCTCCCTCACTGTCTGGCAAGCCACGTGTTTGTGATTGTGGCTCCACATGGCTCTTTAAAGCCTCAGAGATTGCTCGCCAGGTGCCGAGCAATCCCACTGCAACCCTGTCATTTTTAGTTGCAGAGTCCCACACCTTGACCTCAGTTTGGTCCCATATTTCAGGATCACAAACTGTCCGATTGTTAATAAGGAGAATTAGCTATAAGTTTACCAGGACAGTCTTTGTTCCTAAGGACGTATGACTCCCCATAATGCGCAACTGCTTACCAGCAAGAGGCAGTTTTTTCCCCAGTCTGCTTCTCTCAGCTCAAGCTTCTCTCCAGCTCCAGCGCACTTCTGCACTTCCAGTGACTTTCTGTATGAGCTTCTCTGAGCGGTTTGCTGAGTCTGGCCAAACCTATCTTCATGAGGCAATCAATGTGCCTGTTCCCTTCCTGGTCTCCATTCTGCCAGCCTGTTCCTCTTCACTTATTTTTCCTGCTTCTTTACTGATGTAACTTCATCATGTTGCCTTTTTTTATCTTGAGGGCAGGCTCCCCTCTTATACCCTTCTCTCCACAGCAGTTCTTTTCAAAACAACTTTTCATTGGTCAAACAACTTTGAATGTAATAACAACAGCAAACACCCAGAAACATCCATTCCTTAATGGCTGGAGAACCAGAGAAGCAGCTGGAGAACAAGAAACCAGAGACTGCATGGAGTCTCCTGAATCACTGTTCTTTTTTCCCTCTAAACTCTTTTATATTCCTGATTGCCTCGTCATTAAGAGTCTAATGTTATCTCAACCACGGGGCTTTCCAATCCCCATGGCCACATTCCCAAATCTCCCCCTTCTTTACTAATATCAACCATTTTCTTGACATGAATTATGACTCCATATATAACAGAAGTAATTCCAGACTGATCAAGATTCACCATGATATTGATTTCATTTTCTGTCTGTTGACTAAACTTTTGTTGAAGCAATGTGCAAATAAACTACTCTGCAGGATGCTCAAGCCTGAAACGAGCTGGTAAATGCCATCTTCATTACAATGAACTAGACAGGAAAGTAGTCTGATCATTTTGAAAGGGTGTTAATTTTCTGTTCTGATGGAAATGTATCAACAGACTGGCTCTTTCTTTCTTGTCACCCATTTCTTTCTCAGTTGTGGCTTTCAGCTAGAAGATTTCTCCCTAATTTCAATTCTTTATTAAAAAGCGCAAAAAAATGCTGAAGACCCTAAGTAATTAGCCTGCACATGTGAGGAATCCCAGTTTTATAGTGTTCCCTTGTGAAATGTAAATCTGTTTGCAAAATCAGAATCTAAAAGGATTTTTCTGATGGTATGGTTATACAGCATCCAATCATTTCTCTGAATAGGAATAATCTTTTGAAAAAACACTGCTTTTTTATAGTTCTTCCTCTTAGCTTATTTATGGATGTTAACATTGTTCCATATCACTATTAAATTGTCCATTCTCTCTAAGTTTAAGGTGCTGCATGGTTACTTGGTTACTTGGTAACCCATTGTCTTAAATCAGCTAAGTATTATTATTATTTTGGCCCTTTTTTATCCAATTGCTAGTGGGTCGGTGTGTGAGAGGATTGGGCAGTTAATATTGATAGCTAGATAGGCAGATCTATTTGAGTTCAGTGTAGTTAGGGTAAGATAAGCAATAATAAACACATCTTGCCAATCTTTCAGTCAGCTCTTCAGGGTGACGGCTTATGTGATTCTGTTATACAGCCATGAGATTTCTTTAGGGGAAGGCACTCTTTCTTTCTGCTGTCCCCATTATGTGAAAGACAAATCATTTAGAGTAGAAAACAACCTTTACAAGTCTGCTTATTATTATTATTTTTTTTTTTCCAATTGTGAAAATGGCATTCACCAGTGCCTATTTGCAAGCAGCTCATCGAAGTGAAGAACTAGTTTCTCTGTCTAAGATACACCTCATTCACTCTTGTTTAAAACAACCCATAATAGAAAGGTAAGATCAGGCACAGATGCCAGACTGATTTGCTGTGAAAGAAGCATGAAGCAGAAATAGAGTAACTCATTTTTGTTGTATCAGTATTCGTGCTGCAGGGCTGAGTGCAGTAAAAGGTTACTTATTATTAAACTGAATAAATGCAGAAGTCACACACTCAATATGTTTATGTGACAGAAAAATTCCATTTGTATTTCAAATAAAAAATTCTTGCATACATGGAGGATCATTTAAGATAAATAGATTTAATATTTATGCAAATACATTTCAAATGCTGCTGGTGATACATGATAAATAACTTCAATACAAAAAAAGCTTCATGTTTTGTAACCACTCTGAAAAGGCAAAAGAATCCTTTCACATTTTTTTCCCTTGTTGGATTAGAGAATGATAAATATGCTAACCCTGAACACCACTAATAAACCAAGAGAAGACACTGTTAAACATATTTCCTGAAAGGCATCTTTTGGGGAAGATTTTGTACTCTAGCCAAATCTCCTGCCCCTCCCCTCATTTTTCTTGCACTCCAGTTTTTGCCTCAGTTCATGCTTATGGCTCTGAGAAGCAGCTATATTCATGTCTCCTAGGTATTGAGGTTCCTGTTCTTTTTCCATTCCGTGTCCTGTTTCCTTGTTCCTTTATTTATTTATTTATTTATTTATTTATTTATTTATTTATTTCCTGGCTATAGTTTCCAAAGGCCAGAAGGTAAGCACAAGAACCAGCTGAACAATCAGCTGTGGGGTAAATGGAAAGGGAGAATTTTCTTAAGATAGAATAGGTTTGGGGAGATAAGAAGACAAGACATCTATAAAAGACCAAGGCAAAGGGTCAACAAAACGGACAGTAGCACTGAAGGGGGAGCAAGTAGAACGTGATGAATTGTTTAACTGCTACCATCTCGTCAAATGGGGAAAGTGATCACAAATCCTTAGGTGAATCCTAAAGATGTTACAACAATGAGTGCTACCCAGAACAAAAAGATGGGCCCTACGAGGAATTTCTGTCCTTTTTAATTGTGTCAGTTTGGCAAAATGACAGAAATCCAGTTAGTACCTATATGTTGTTTCTCTGTTCCTCCTCTTATACCACAATTAGACTTGAGATGCAAATGAAAAGAACGGTAATGAAAAATCACACATTTCTTGTGACCATAAAAAAGAACCAATGATAAAATCTGAAAGGATGGAGGAAGAAGAGAAGTTCAAGACAGTGAAAAGGAGGGGGAAGTAACACTCTCGGGATTGGGATATTTACACACTGATGGAAAACCAGAAGCACATACTACCTTCCTCACTTTTCATTCCTTTATTCATGGCAGAGAAACAACATATTCAGATAAACTAGCATGTTTTATGTTTTTTTTTTTTTTTTTCTTCCTTTAGAAGAAAATGAATATATGTTTCTTCTGTAACAGTGAGTCACATATGCTATTACTACAGTTAAAGTGATACCACCTTATGTTCTGGCAACAGAGGTACCAGAATAATAAAACTATATCTATTTTTATACAGAAAGAGAAACACAACTCACTTTTAGTGCATCTTTATATTAAGGTACTTAGTGACTCTAGCTTTCTAAATATTTTAGATTTTGAAAAAGTCTTGCAGTGAACCAATGAAGTCACATTTCCATGAATTTTTTTTGCTTCTCTTGCCTGAAATCCATATCTAGTCTTTTTTTTTTCTTTTTTTTTTTTTTCTTTTTTTTTTTTTTTTTTTCCCCAGCCCTTTAGTACCATAAAAAGAGTAGAGACATGTGGCAAACCACTGTGTTTAGCAGAGGTGTTTTGGTTTGCTAAAGCTGTTTGTCATTGACGAGGATCATAATGTGGTGATATTTGAGGTAGGAGATTTTGTACCTATGAAAAGCATTGTGAGTCACACTCCTCATCATGAAAGAAAAATAAAAAAATAGCTCATGGATATCTGACTGACAGTGAATATTTCTATTCTCCAGCTGCTAAAGCTAGGCATAATTTTCTTGGTATTTGCTGATTCTACTGGTCAGCCTTTTCTTCAATAGAAACACTGTGAATAGTAAGACAGTCTAGTTGAGGATCTCTTCCTCCTCTGCTTATTTAGGTTTTATGTGCTCTTTGCAATAAATGCCTATAGTATCTACTGTAGTTTCATTATAGTGTTGAAACGGTGCTCTCATTTCAAAATGAATTTATGTTAAAAATAAAAATATCTATAGGTGCCTTTTAATTTAATGAGCGTGTTCACCTTGCCATGTGGTATAAATATTTTATAAATTGGTACCTTTCTTCTAAACTTCCTGTTATGCAGTGCAAGGGGAGAAACTCTCAGAAAGTGTGTTGTGAACAGAGTAGTAGAATTGCTAACTGGAAACCTGTTCTTTGTCCCCACAGTCTGAGGAAAATGAATTGGCTTCTCCATTTAGCATGGAAGTGTGACCTTACTCCAATCCAAGCAGAACACTGCCTTGTAAAATTGTTGGCTTCACCACTCTGTTGTAATGGATTTTAACTACCAATGTATTACAGTTTAGTTATAGACCCTACCCATTCTTTTGGAAACAGGTTTTATATGCCAATATGGACACCCACCTTTTGCAGTCATTATCTCAATAACATGACAAAACAAACAAACAAACAATTAATCCTTAACAAAGAAATAATTCTACTTGCAGAAATATTCTGGAGCTGTTTTTTTTTTCTTTTGAGGAAGCATCCAGCAACCTGCATGATCTGTGACAGACAGATTGATCAGGAATAGGCAAGCTCATCACTCAGAGATGTAACCTAGTAGAAATATATTTTCCCTTTTGGATTACACTACAATGTATTTTTACCCTTTGGGTTTTTGTGTGCTCTGCATCTGTATCTCTAAAAGTTCTTTGAATCCTTGGTTGGCTCTTCAGAAAAGTTATAAGAATAATTTGCCTGCAAGGACCTACCCAAAGTAAAAGAGCAATGGATTAGAAAGCATTAAAAGCTACATCTAGAGATCTGTTTTCTACTCAGTTCCAAAAAGGTAAACATTTCCACTTGAGATACTACAAATTTTTTCCTGAGTTAAGATTAAGCAGAGACTGAGTGAAATCCTTCTTATATTACAATCATAAAGTAATAGAACAATTATCTGGGGTAATCAACAAGACAATAATTATATATAGATATTTTGTTGAAGGTTTCTTTTCTCTGAAGTTAACAGCAATGCAGTCCAACAGAAACCATGGTATCGCAAGAACACAGACCACTTGCGTGTTGAAAAGCACAAGTATTAGATAGAAGTGAGGACATTGCTCTGCTCTGCATACAAACTGTTACCTACCACTGTATTTGAGTCTCATTTGAGTGTGTCTGCAATAGTAATTTTTTGGTCATCAGTACATTTATCCAAAATCAAATGCATGAAGAACACAACAAAAAGCAACTATTATACAAGAGGTGAAATTGTGCAATCTTCATCTGTGCTTTAACTTGTGAGGTTCCCACAGAAACTACAAAACATTTTCAGAGTAAGCTATCTGGTGAGAGTTCATGCCTCTGAACAGCAACAATCACCCATACAAATTTTCATCTGTATTTAGATTTAATGTAATCATTCAGGGCAATATTGAGCAAAGACCAAAAGAGATTTCTCAAGCATTTATGTTTCAAATAAAGCAAAAAACAACACAGTAAGTGCTTTCACCGTGCTCTTCTTTTGTGCTTCTCCTGAGAAATATACAAATGGAAAAGTGATGTTTTTTAGCTCTATGTGCCTGCATTGATGTAATACTTATATTTGAAATACATTTAATTGCCTGGGAAATATTTATAGAAGCAACAGTAATTTTCAGGTCATATATAAAAAAAATAAAATCATAGCATTTTGGAAAGAGACAGTAGCATGTGATGTTTAGAAGAACTAACAAGCCATGGTGTAACTGAATCCTCTAAGATCCTGTCACATTCAAAGCAAAAGCACTTAGAAAATTGGAAAAATACATTTTTTCTAATATTGATGGATCTATGATGTGCAGTGAAGCGTGAAGAGTCCAAAGTACGCTGAAAAGGAGAAAACCTGATGACAGTGTGCCAGAGTTGCTAATGTCTTTTGATGTGGAGCGCAGTGAGTTCAGGTAGGGTGTAAGGTGATGACAGATGCAGCAGGTGGATGTGATCAGGAGGTGCAGCTAAAGGTAATGTGAAATGGGCAAAAGTAATGGGAAGAGGGAAAAATAATCAGCTGTAATAAACATGAGGGTCCATTGGATGTCTCCATTGTTCTGTTTCAATGAAGCAGTCATGCTGTCTTGCAGCATCACCTCAATAACTCCGGGACAAGTTTTTTTAGGCTGTTTGGAGTTCTGCAGCAAATAGGTTATTTTATGGGATAACAGTCATAAGCAATGATGAGGGTGTAAAAGGTGGGGAAAAGAGAAAAGGTTTCATAATGGGTATGTAGGAGCTAGGCACAGGTTTTGTTGCATCTTATTTTATAGATAAGTACTCTATTTTTAATGGAATGTAAATGGATTAGAGCTTAAAATTAGGTGTCTGATTTATTACAAAAAATATAAAATGTAATCCTTTTGAAAAAGTTTCATCTAAATTGCAAATGACTTCATGTCTCTAGGGATCTGGAGCAGCAGCTCTTCTCTTTCTTTCATTTATATTTTTAAAGAAAAGCTTGATGATGATGATGATGACGATGATGATGATGATTATTATTATTATTATTTGTGGAGACAAAAGAAAATGAACAAAACAATTCTGACCCTGAGTAGTTAACTTGTTCTCATTACAGAGAGGAAACTGGTTTTGTACCTAATGTGCAGGCAGGAGTTTAACAAGTGATGCAGATGATGCGTTTGGAGCCTGAAATCCTGTCTGGCCTGGGTTAGCAACATTGTGGTAGGTAGAAATCTTTGTGCAATGCAGAGTTACAGAAGCAACAGCAGGAGGAACAATTAAAAGCTGGTGGGAGGTAATTTATTTGAAGCAACCAACATTGCCACTTCTGTAGCAGAAAAACATATAAGAAGTATTTTTCAGCACTTCTATTAATCTCACTTTTATGGAAATATTTTCAAACTGCTTTGGGGGATTTGAGTACCCAAATCATATTGAAACTAGAGAGGAAGTGGCAGTTTTACAGTCTGTCTGAAAATCTCTTTAACAGCCCTCTTTAACAGGTGCCAAAGTCCCAGTAGAAAGGATTACTAAGAAAAAGCTTGGGTTTTTTTTTTTTGAGAATAATGGAGAAAGAAGAGAGTTTGTAGGAGCCACTGCTCTAAATAGTTAATCAACAACTGCTTTTCCTGTTTGGCTGCAGTTTCTTCTCTAAAAAATGTCAACTCTGAAATAAGTGGGAGTCCTTGTTCAGTAACTCCCATCAATAGTTGCAAAATAAGAAGAGGATTTATAACACGGTGTTCAGCATTTCAATCCAATGCTGTATGGATAACCACTGACAGTGCCAACCTCAAATAACATGGTTAGTTTATATTGTGGCTTTCTGTAACTTCTGGAAAGCACTTCATGTTCTTCTGAAATCTCCAATATTTTGAATATAAAAACGTCCCTGTACAGGCTGGACGCTTAATTATTAGTGATTGTAACAAGTTTAAAACAAAGAAATAAACCTTCCCCACCCCTCCCAACAAAAACAAACAGAATCAAAAACACATACATTGTAAACATACCATTTTTTTATTTTTTATTATTATTATTATTTTTTAAGGTGGCCATATTCTTGAAGCCATCCACTACATGGTTTTGACAGAGGAACATAAGGTAGAA
Organism: Aythya ferina; assembly: GCF_964211825.1. Classification (NCBI taxonomy): domain Eukaryota; kingdom Metazoa; phylum Chordata; class Aves; order Anseriformes; family Anatidae; genus Aythya; species Aythya ferina. The sequence continues at coordinate 21,620,002 of NC_140299.1, forward strand.
TATCTTTCACCTGTGAGTCACTCACTGCTGCTTCAAAAACATATAAAGAAGATGTAGGACTGATGTATTTCCAGTGATTCTACCATTGTGAAATTCTGGACAGACAGGCAAGTGTAAGCAATTTTGTACATTCAAAAATAAGTCAAATATATTTGGAATCTGTATTGGAAGGGTATGTTTATCCTTTCTTTTCTGTACACTTCTAATTTATTCTGGTAGAAACCAGACAAAGGTAAAGCATTGTCCCTTTTGCAATAACCTCTGTTGATAGGCTTTTTGTAGGATGGAGCAAGTGGAGGTTTTCAGAGGAACTGAAAAAAGAATTAAGAATTAATCTCAATTTAACAACTAAGAAGGTGTATAGCTAGGCATTACAGATATTTCTGACTTTAGGTGACAAGTACCCTTTTGATACCACCACCTCAGTCAGCCAAATAGGATTTGATATATTTTCTTTTCACCTTCTATCCCTAAGATTTTTGATCATGTAAACCAAACAGCTCTAAGCTCAACCAGATTGCAGCCACTTAAACATTTTGAACATTTAATTGAACATTTAACATTAAATTAATAATTAACATTAAATTTGAACATTTAATGTACATTTTATAGAGTTTAATTCCCTGTACTTAAAACAGTGAATGCTGACAGACTGTAGGAAAAACTTTGTAAGAAGGTTTTAAGACCACTGAATATATAGTTATGTGTTCGCCTCTGTAAGTTTTTTACCAACTACTAGACAAATTACAATGAAAGCTTTGGAAAAATAGAAACTGTTCTTATTGAAATCTTGAGGACAAGTAGAGGTAAAATGCCATCCACTTTTTCTGTCTTATGTGGATATGTGTCTTTGGAAACAGGACAGAATGGTTTGCACATCCTTATGAACTTAGTCATTTGTCTTTTGTCTATAAAGTACTATACAGTTCCTGTAACAGGAATGAATGACTTATAAAAATAATATACATTTCAAAGGTTGTATGGAGTAGAGCCAGTCACCTTAACAAGCAGGGAAAGAAAGAAAATCATCTAATATTGAAACAACACTGCTGATTCAAGGCTGTATAAAGAGGAGATGAATAGGAAATTTGCACATAGACTCTATTTAAGAAGGTGGATGAACAAATTTATACTTTGTGTTGCAAATCACTTTTAATATAGTAAAGAAATAGAAGATTTCATAAATGTATGTGAACCCATCTGCCAAAATGTCATTATAATATGGAGCACTAAGTGAATAGTACCGAGAGAGAAGATGAAAGAGAAATATTACCATAATCTATTGCCCAAAGAATAATTTTAAATTCTCCCCTTGAAAGCCACCAGAACTCAGGCTGCTTCTCATAGTGATCCAAAGAGTATGTTGTCCCTGTTTCCAAGCTGCCATCAAATCTTAATGCTCTTATCCCAAATACGTAATTATAGAAAAAAATATTATATATATATAATATATATATACACATATATATATTAGTATTATATATATTATATATATATACTTTTTTTTTTTTTTTTTTTTTTTTTTTTTTTTTTTTTTTCCTTATTTACAGTTCAAATAATCAATCACTTTGCTGTGTGAAACTTCACTGATGGCAGACCAAGGCAAGGACTGTGTATTTGCTTCCAAACACAAATCTCACCCTGCTGACTGACTGATGGTTGCCATGGGTACAGCGATGCAGTGTCTCCTTTCCATTCCAAAGCAAAGAGCTTAAAACCAGTTTTCTGGTTAGAGTACAAAGAGTAAAGTGTACATAGAGTACAAAGTAAAGAGAACAAAAACTCAGTTGAATAGTTGGATATTAGTAGCTGTGTTAGGTAGCTAGGGTTGTATTTTGCTAGATTGTTTTGTTTTGTTTTGTTTTTGGTGATGATGGTGGGGTAGACAGCAATTAATTTTTATAGGAGTTAGTCACCCAGTTTGAAAATCAGAACTGTGATCAGTCACTACCTGGCCTGTGGTTTTACAGCAGTAAGAAATGACACCACCAGAGGTGGCAGTGTATTTTTGCCTTAAGCTCTGGTTCATTAGCCCATGGAAGATATCACATTATTTTCAGACTGTATAGTTTACAGGCACCCATCCCTCATCCTGCTCAAAGATCAAGGAGAACAAAGCTTCTCCACAGCAATCCATTTTACACACTTATATCTAAATCCACACTTACATATCTCCAATATATACCTCAAGGCTTCTGAGCTATTTAGACTAACTTAATAACGGGTGGGCACATGCTGCCCATAGTGGAACCTGTAAGGGTATTTGGTTGTGTAAATTTTGGGCAGAAATATGATCTCTCTGGAGTACAGGATCTCTCTGTTTGGACGGGTTTTACCAGAATAAGAAGATACACATTTCTTTCTCTTGCTCTCCCTTTTTCCTGAAGTTTCTATGTGTTTTCTTGTTTTCATATTAATTCTCCTTCCGGCTACAGCCACTGATGCAGGTTTTTCATTAATGTCCATTGAAGGATATTCCATGAGAAGGAACAGGGTGTTTTTTTTGCCTCTTTTCCCTCTTTTTACCAGCACTAGATCTCTTTTACCCAGGCCCAGGATTAGCCAGCTGCTCCTGATCCACCAGTAAAGACATTTATAAACTGATGGTTCAGACTGCCTCTTTCTCTGCCAACTGCTTCAACATGCCAAAAGGCACGGGACAAGGACTGGAATCTGAAGAAATCTTAAAAGATAAGAGAAGAAAGAATTAAAAGCAAATGAAAGACAACTGTCCCCAACCAAATTCTTCGACCTCCTCCCCCTCAAGCAGTGCAGGGAGTGGGGACTGTGGTCCATCCCTGACACTTCATCTTCTCCGCTCCACGGTCCCTCTCTGCCCCTGCTCCACGTGGGGTCCCTCCCATGGATGCTGTCCTTCCCCAGCTGAGCCTGCGGGGGCTGCCCACGGGCAGCAGCTCTTCAAGCACTGCTCCCACACGGCCCCGTCCCATGGGGTCCCTTCATCCCCCAGGAGCAAACTGCTCCAGCACGGGTCCCCCACGGGTGGGGGCAGCTCCCCCCAGACCCCCTGCTCCTGCGTGGGCTCCTCTCCACGGGCTGCAGCTCCGGCCCGGGGCCTGCTCCTGCGGGGGCTCTCCATGGGCCGCAGCCTCCTCCAGGCCACATCCACCTGCTCCACCGGGGGCTCCTCCACCCATGGGGGGGCTGCAGCGTGGAGATCTGCTCCATGTGGGACCCATGGGCTGCAGGGGGACAGCCTGCTCCACCAGGGGCCTCTCCCTGCACAGCCCGCAGGGGAACTGCTGCTGCCTGCCTGCAGCACCTCCTGCCCTCCTCCTGCACTCACCTGGGGGCTGCAGGGCTGCTGCTCACTCTTGTAACCGCAACAGGTTTTTTGTTGTTGTTGTGCAGCAGGCTGTACATATCTAATATGGAGCAGGCCATCCCTACAGCCCCCCACTACCAAAACCTTGCCACATAAACCCAATACATGAGTAAACAGACTTTTAAACCAGCAATGTGTATTACTCTTGTTGAAGAAGTTTAATTTCTGATTAAGTACAAATGTTCATTATTTTGCAGACAAAGGAGATTTGGAAATGGTGGAAGGTGGTGCAGTAGGAAGTGACACACCTATGTCTGTCTTAAGATAGGCTAAGTAAGATGCGAGTGTGAAAGCCCCATGAGCAATTTTTAGCTTTTTGTCTAAACTAGTTTGAATGGTATTTTTTCATTGGCATTTGAATTACAGTTCTATCTGTCAGAGTTGTTGCTTGGAAATAAAATTGGCCATGATTGTGACACTTTCTGGAAACATTTTTATATGATCATATTTTTGCTGTGTCCATTTCAATTGTTTTCTTACTGGCAGAGGCAGATAGGAGCATGAGGCTGAATTTTACATACTTTAAAAAAGATGAGGTCTATAATACATCATTAGATATATAAATACTAATTCATTTGAACTTTTGATCAAAAACTGCTTTTTACAGGCAAAATAACAGGTTTAGAATAGAATCTGAAATAGAATATAACCTGAAATAAGACACTTCCCCACCCCCACTCCCACCCCCCGCAAACTCACCATAATTGTGTAAAACTTCTGAATAAACCTGTTTTGCTCTACTGGACAGCACCACACAGTCAAACAGTTTGGTGCATTTTGTTCAACCATACCTAAGAAGAGTGCTATACAGCATGCCAAGCTCCACAAAAAATTAATCCATCTTTACCTCTGTGGGAAACAGCAAGTGCTAAGTGAGATAAAGCATAGTCTTCTGTTTCAGGTTCTCAGAAATAAATCTGAAACTGGGTATAGACAATTACCTGATATAAACCCTAATGGCAATGCTATTGCAAAGTGAATTTAAAGCTAATGAAATTGAAATATTAAAGAGCAGCACATCATCTAATTATTAACAATTACAATAAAATCTAAACCTTTTATTGTTTCTGAAAGAAAAACAAAAATTTAGGTGGAAAAAAATCAATCTTTGAAGGACCAAGTACTTGGCATTCCTGAAAGATAAATGTACCATACCTTTATGGAAATGTATCCTGAAATACTCAGAAATAGGTCTTATACAAACATTACCATATATATACACATACACATACTGAGTTGATCCTAGTCAGCATTTAATTCTAACATGCACATTTCTCGATAAAGGTAAAAGAATACCAATGATAACATCTAGGAGAAGATGAGTTCAGGTGTACCTTGGGGAGGGGTGGGGAAGGGCAGGAGAGGGAGAAGTACTATGAAATAGGTTTATCTAATTGAAAAATATAAAAAATACTATATGACAGAACTGCAGATTCTCAAGAAGAACTTGTCTTTCTTGGAAATAATAATAATAAAGATTCCTAAAGGTCAATAAAAGAGGAAAAAATAAGGAGATCTTGATGATGTTGCTGAATGGAAGTGCAGGCTGAAAGCATCCAATGTTTGCCATTTTTCTTAGGTCTCATTTTTAGAACTATTGAATATTTCCAGAGAAAGTTGGTAGGTGCAGTTGAAGTTAGTTGAAGTTGCAGATGATCTAAGAATTCAGAACTTCAGGGTATACATATTCCTGATGATTATGCCTAAAAAGAAAGAATACCCCAAACTTTCCCAAATAAATATTGATTTGTTGTAGAAAGACAAAAGAAGAAAACTGAAACTAGTAGGAAGCAGCTGTACCCAGGGCTGTTTACATTTTAACTCTTTGTATGCATTTATTTTTAACCAATTCATATTTTCCTGTTGTATAAACTATTTTCTAAGGAATTGTATCTTTATTTATTTCCTCCTGTAAAAAGGTACATTCTAATAGTTTTTATAAACTTGTGGCCTGAGTCCTGATTTTTATTCAAAGGGCAGGAATTATCATGAATTTTGATGTGATTTCTTTTATCTTTGCAAGCTGTGAAGTGATAAAAAGTATTGGATTTAGACTAAATTATGCATGCTGTCAATATCTCACTTCAATACAGTAATGAGTGACTTACTAGGGGCTACTTGCCACCCAAAAAAACTGTCAAAAGAAAAAAAAATATAAAAGGAAAGGAAAAAGATATCAAGCCTTGAGGTAAGAAGGAAGATTTTTACTATATTATTAGAAATTTGTTTTATATACCTGGACAAAAATGCAGCATCCCAGGAGCTTATCTTTCAATCTTCTGTTAGCATACAGCTGTGTCCTTTTTGATGCTAATAACTATCACTGTGACATAACTTTTTAAATTGATTCTTACAAAATTTTGTGACCTATAGTTATAATAAGGTAGTGGCAGTCATGAATTTTAATGTTAACCAAAGTGCTTTAGCTGATTTAAACCTTCTGTAAGATTTCTATTTATTTATTTATTTATTTATAGAAAAGGCTTCAACACTTCAACAGCTATGTATTTAGTATATCACAGCAGGTTGGATTTTTTTTAAATGATTGTTATTACTTTTTTTTTTTTTTTTTTTTTTTTTTTTTTTTTTTACATACCATTGGTATAATCTCTGGAATTCTTCATGCTTAATTTTTTTTCAAAAGAAGAAACAAAGCTCCAACAGCATGAGAGGAACTTCTGCAGTCCCACACATAACCAGCCCCACAGGTTTATGCTAATTTATGTTGCAATTAAATGAGGACACCTTGCCATACCACATGGAATATAAGTATAATAATGGGTGAAGATGGAACCTTTTGGAAGAGGTTGTGAAACTTCATTTGTGTGTGTTTACTGTATTTCTATCCATTTCTGCATTCCGAGACATCAGTAAAAAAAGTGACTTTACCTTAATCTGTTCGCTTTCCCTGGAGGATACTCAAAATCCCATTCTTACTCTTCTACATTTCTTAGAATAGAAAATCCTCCCCAGACAAGTAAACACATTTATTTATTTATTTATATTTATTTTTATATATTTATGGTACTATTGAAACTGAGTCACTTAGGAACCCAAGTCATGCTTTGAGATCAGTGTTCTTCTAAGTAATTGAAACCAGTCTGGTGCACGTGTAAGTGAAATTAAGCTTCTGCAACTAAGGATACTGAAGTACCTCCCATGCCCAACTCATATGTCTAAATTGAATTTCAGCCCATATGTCACTTAGGTCTTTTTGAAAATGGGGTCCACCAGGTTTCTCTGGCCAGAACAGTGAATAGTAAACTATGTGAGAATGCATCATTACTATTACTTTCTAGCATCATTTATTTTCAATACCTGATTCTTCACACATTGTTCATACATAGCCTAACATCTTGTTTCTTCTTTCAGTTGGCATGCACAGTTCCACCTCATTAGTGATCACATAAATGCATTAGGTAGGGGTTGTGAAGAAAATAGAAATGAAGAAGAATGTAAATTATTTCACTGACTGAAACAGGGAGGGATGTGAAGGAACTGTCCTGGAACACTGCTGAATTTGAAGCAGGAACAGACCGAATTAAAGTCACCAAGAAAACTTACTGAAGTGTGTCTTTGCAGATGTGAATTTTACTTTTTGTACTAGAATTGATAAGACACTGGATACAAACAACCCAGAAAATCTGGACCCTGATTTGAATTTTTAGCCATTTTCCATATTCTTTCTCATCTGAATTATATTCTTGAAAATAAATTAAAAGACTGCAACTCCAGTTCTCCCACTCATCTGTTTTTATGGCCATCTTCCTTTTACAGTTGTTTCACCTCTCCCTGACATCCATAATATATGGTTCAAATTTTCAGATGCAAGTTTTATCTTCTCAGTGGAGGAGAGACAAAACCACTGTAAAATTACCCGAGAGATTCTTTATCTAGTCATTCTGGTTCTAGTGTGAGTTAAATATTTGATAGCAGCAACTGCTCATGTTTGTAACCCTGATATCAATAGTACATGCTCCACAGCACTTTTCATTTGGTTAGAAATTTTTTTAAGGCATTTTGTGATTGTATTCGTTTCAACACAGGAGAAATAAAAACTGATTGCATTGTATTTCTTTAGGCATATTTCTGAACTAGAGAAATGTCTATCTCAGGATTTATTGTGCCTTGCTGATTCTGTAAAAACTGTGTTTTAAACTATCTTTTTTTTTTTTTTTTCATTTTTTTTTTTTTTAACTTGATATTTCCATTTTATTATTTTCTGATTTTTAGAGATATTTAGGTCTGTAAAATTAATGATCAAAATTAGACCTGTTTAAATAGTCCTTAAAGCTACTATTTCCCAACATATTACTGTTAAAACAGGTTTGCAGGCAAATCAAAGTTTTGAAATAGTGCTAGCCTACTGTTCAGGAAATTGTTTTGAGATGTGAGTGTCATTGCAGGCTGATACTTTCAGCTATAGTGTGTTAAAAACCAAGCTTATCTTTTAAATGTACTAATTTAGCACTTAGTATCTGAGAAGGGAGAGAAAACTGAGGCTATATTTTTTGTTCCCTGAGTCTTTTTATCTGTTTTTAAGGTTGTTGGGTGAATACCTGTTGTTAAATAAAGAGCACAACCTACGAAAACCTGATGACTGAAATTTCTGTGTTTTCTGGGCATTTAACAGTGTTTAAACTCAGCCACAGAGCCGAAGTTACAGTGCTCTATCAGAACAAAACATTGCTCATGCAAACTAGTTTTGTATTTGTTTCTGCTTGCATAATTCTGTGCTGCTGACCACACTGAGGACAGCAAGTTATCTGAAATAGTTGTTTCTGAACCAAAGGGTAAATATAAGCTGTCAGTTGATAAAATAGGATCCTTTATACTTAGTTGAGATCACCCATAGCTCTGTGATGGACCAGCTATGCTCTTTTGCTGCAGAGACACAAAAGGGCGCAAGTCTGAGTCTTGCTTTGGACTCTTATGGATTGTGATGCTGAAGATGGTGCTTACTTATCCAGGGTGCCTTAGCCATGCTAGCCTGCTTGATTGCCTCCCTGCTGGTCAGATCATGATTCAGATTGTTCATGTTAACCTAATAAGGTTCTAACAGTCTAAGTGCAAGGTGCTGCACCTGGTTTGGGGCAATTGCAGTCAAGAGTACAGACTGGGAGAAGAACTCACTGAGAGCAGCTCTGCAGAAAAGGACCTGGGGGTTCTGGTGGACAAAAAGCTCTACATGAGCCAGCAGTGTGTGCTTGCAGCCCAGAAGGGCAACTGCGTTCTGGGCTGCATCAACAGAAGGGTGGCCAGCGGGTCAAGGAAGGTGATTGTCCCCCTCTACTGTATTCTTGTGAGGCCCCACCTGGAGTATTGCATCCAGGTCTGGAGGCACCAGGCACAAAAAGATGTGGACCTGTTAGAATGGGTCCAGAGGAGAGCCATGAAAATGATCAGGGGGCTGGAGGACCTCTCCTATGAAGAGAAGCTGAGAGAGCTAGGGGTATCCAGCTTGGACCAGGGAAGACTCCAGGGAGTGGCCTTCCAGGACTTAAATTGGGCCTACAAGAAAGCTGGAGAGGGATTCTTTGTCAGGGAGTGGAGTTGCAGGACAAGGGGTAATGGCTTTAAAACAGAAGAGGGAAGATTTAGACTTGATGTTAGGAGGAAACTCTTTACTGAAAGGGTGGTGAGGCACTGGTAAAGGTTGCCCAGAAAAGCTGTGGATGCCCCATCCCTGGAGGTGTTGGCAGGGGATTGGAACTGGGTGATCTTTAAAGTTCCTTCCAACCCAACCTATTCTGTGATTCTGTCCTCCTTCACTCTTGAACCACACAAGAATCTCATAGGTGTTTACACAGGTGCCTGGTGATTCGTGGTTTGTGGTTGTTCCTACATTATCCCTTCTTCTCTTGCTCCTCCTCATGTTTGTCCAAGCAGGGTGGAAGCTTAGCCTCTATTGAAGGTGTTTCTCCCACTCCAATTGGAAACTGAGGGCTCTTGCAAAGTGTGTGCGGAAGGATGGGGCTGCTGTGCCATTCTAGATTGAGCTCATTTTCAAATTAATGGATGTAATGCACATGTTATACCTGTATCATCTTCAGTAATGTCTATAATATACACGAGGTTTCAATTTTGCTATTATTGCATGCTTTGTTATTGCTTCCATAAATGTATTTCTTCCAAAAATTATAACAAAGACAGTAAGTCCAGATCCATATAATTTTTATGAACACTCAGACAAGTATTAATATTCTTATTTATGTTCTGTTATCATAAATGTACCAGCATATTTGTTCATATAATTTCCAGAATTTACATTTAACTCTCCTGGTTAGCTGGTCCTGTGGCTTTTGGAAGCTGACCATTGTCCTTGCTTTTAGTAAGGTAGTGTTACAGAGTATTACAGATGCACCCAATAAGAATAAACCATACTTATGGTAAATGTGCTTACCTGCTCTTCAAAGATGAGAAAAAAAAATAATATAATATTTCAGATTTTCTTTGTTGTTGTTGTTGTTGCTGTTTAACTGTTATCAGATGTAACATTTAAATTCATATCTAATGCTGAAGAGAGCAAGTGGTATCCTACAGCATAGTATTCAGGCTGTGATTCTCAAGTGTAACAAAGACTTGTTCAGGTGAAGCACAGAGATACAGAGAAATGGCATTTCAGAATGGATTCATTGAAATGGGTAAAGGGTTTCAAAGGAATGAAATGTATCACTCAGGCTCTGATTAACATGAAACTGGAGGCATTGAGCTGCAGGTGAACAAAAGGGAGAGTTAATAGTGCTTAATGAGAGGCCTAAAATTGTTTGAAAATTACTCTGTAAATGATGTTTTAGTTCCTAGATGGTAGTTTAATTATAATTGAAATACTCATAGCATAATGGTGATGACAGAGCTTCTGTTGCAGATGATTTCTGGCAGCACTCTAAGGGACAGCAGCACTAAAACCTGGTGCCTCTCCCATTGTTCTCCATGCCTCTCACATGTGAATGGGCATTGTTTGCTTTGCAGGTATGTGAAGAACAAGGGAACATTGAGATAGAATGATGTGTTCAGAAGTACTTATCAACTTCAACTTCGGTCAGTGCAAAGCCATTAATAAGAAAATGGGCACCCTGGAAACAAATAGACATATCTTTCACACTTAAGAAGTGATTGCCTGAACAAAGCTCAATTTTGTTTCATTTTTAAAGCAAATAGAGAGAGTAATCAGAGAAATAAGAAACAAATTCCAATCCCATAAAACCTGTTTTTCAATAAGAAAGCAAACACAGGCTTGTATGTATTGAGCATTTTTTGTACTCTTTCTGTCTTGTGTTTTTATTTTGTGTATATTGGTAATCAGAATAGCTTCACTTCCATTTGTGAATTGTCTCCTATTCTGTAATGTAAGGAGTGTCATATGCTTTAGATTATATATAATAGTGCCTGTTGATATCAACGAGCTTTTTTTGGATTATTCTCATCACTTCTTCCTGAAACATACAGCTACACTAAAATAAAACACATCAGAAAATAACAATGTATTGTGATGCTGAGGTAATTGCAAAAAATACTATTGTAACTCTTTTTTTTTTTTTGTTTGAAAATTGTTTGATTGTTTGAAAATCTGTGATTCTTGTACATTGCAAACTGAGTATCCTGATTTTTTTTTTTTTCCTAGGGTTATTAAGGATAAGGATAGGTTATTTTTTCACATTAAGTTGTTTATTTGGTCAGAAACTTGAAAAAAAGAAAAAGTCTTTTGGTGAATGTAATTTATTATAACAATTTCACCTGTGATTTCCCTGTCATATCCATCATGACACAGAACTTCTGAGTTTAAACAAATGCATATCAGGAGGATGTCTTAGCATAAAAATTACCTCTGGTACAACAGAGGCTGGCATTACAGGAGCTAAACAAAATTAGTAAGGCCAGGGAGGCCTTAAAAGAAATAACTTCAGAAAAAATGTCCTTTTGAACAATGAACAGCAATGCAGAGAGGTAGAGTAAGTGTTCATGATTAATCTGCAGTGAGCCTGTTTGGTCTGAAACAAAATATACTACTTAGGCAGCGGTGTTGTTTAATGATGTGGAGTTGCTTAGTAGTCCAGAATGAGAGAAAAATACCTTACTATTATACCGATGAGATTATACTATTATACTATTATACTTATACTGGGGCCCCCAGTATAAGACATGGACTTAACAGTGAGTCCAGAGGAGGTCCATGAGGATGACCAGAGGGCTGGAGCACCTCTCCTACTAAGACTGGCTGACAGACTTGGGATCAAGGATCTCCAGGCTGAACAGACCAGGCTGTTCAGCCTGGAGATGAGAAGGTTCTGTGTAGATCTTACAGCGGCCTTCTAGTACCTAAAGGGGGCCTGCAGGAAAGCTGGAGAGGGACTCTTTGTCAGGGAGTGAGTGGAGGGAGAAGACAAAGGGGAATGGCTTTAAGCTAAAAAGTGGTAGGTTTAGACAAAAGGAAGAAATTCTTCACTCAGAGGGTGGTGAGGCGCAGGCACAGGTTGCCCAGAGAACCTGTGGATGCCCCATCCCTGGAGGTGCTCAAGACCAGGCTGGATGGGGCTTTGGGCAACCTGGTCTGGTGGGAGGTGTCCCTGCCCATGGCAGGGGGTTGGAACTGGTTTGTCTGTAAGGTCCCTTCCAACCCAAATCATTCTGTGGTTCTAGGTAACACTGTGCCCTGCGGCAGATGTACTCTTACTCTGTGTGTGGTGCAAGGGTTATTCTGTCTAACCCTACAAAGCTGCAAAGTGGGTTAACAATGTGGTGGAGATGATATAAATCCACCCCTGATTTCTCAGGTGACAGTGTTCAGAATATTTATTTTAAATTACTTATTTCACCTCTGACATAGATATTACTGTTGCTGCAGATTAATCTTCATTAGATAACTTCAGAAAGGGCAAGAAATTGCAGCAAAACATAGTTCATGCTTTAGACTATCTTTTGCGTGTGTGTGTGTGTAACTATCCTACTCTGACATAGTTCCACCTTACAGAAATACTGCTCTTGAACAGGCTAGACAGTTTCTCTTAGTTTCTCTTTGGCAGCCACATGCCCAGTTTAGTAATCCACCTAAGCCTTTCTCCACAGTGTCCTTATCAAGGAAATTGGACATAGCTGTGCTATTTTGTAGAAGCTTGACAGGTGCTCAAAGAGCTTATGTTTGTTAATGGTAAATGGGTTCCTTCTTCTCACTCCAGAAATTTGGATCTTCACTGCTGATCTTTAAATGCTCAAGGAACAGCCTGAGCACTAGCATGTATGTTCCAAAGACTGTTCCTAGGCTTAAATAGCTTTCCATTTGCTCTTTGTTGCCTTTATAAACCTCACACCCCAACCTCTCAAACATACTATCTTCATAGACTTTTTTTAAAATAATTTTTATTTATTTTTTTATTTCTGAACAATATAACAAATGGCAGAAACAAATATTCAGCATCTTTCTCTTAAGTCAGGCACAAATATTTGGCTGAAAGCAAAACATTGAAAGGAAGTTTGATGAACAAAAAGTTCAGTTTAACAATGATCTGCCAAATGGGGGTTGTGGATCTTTGACTTATTTGTGATGACTGACCTTATTTTTTTCAGACTGACTTTTGCCATGTGGGTGATGAAACTGTATTAAGTCAATGAGCTCAAGGGTAACATGTGAAGCTGTGCAAGGTGTTTCTGAGGAAATTTAAACCTGTTTTTTTTTTTTTTTTTGTCCAAATTATTTGGACACTGAAAAAAAGAGAAGGCTGTAGCAATCAATCTTGTAGGAAATTTGTTTTAATGGATGAGACAAAATATTTATGATGGGTCATATATCAAGTATGGCAAGAAAAAGTTTCCTGTTTGAACTCAGGAATTAAAAATATACATTAAAAGTGCTTTCCAAAGCCTGTTTGCGGGGGGTGAATGGTTTTCTGGATGGAAGAAGATGCTATGGAACATTTGAAAGTTATGGAAGGTATAAAGGGTCTTCTGGAGGATCACACCAATGACATGTCTTCACAGGTTGTGTCATGGAAGAGTGCATTCTTTTCAGAATAAGGCTGGCACTGCCAACCCTGTGAAATCCATGTGGGGAATCATCACATCATGAACTTGTTGAAAAAGTTGTGTTGGAGTGACCTACTCAAAGCCATGTTCCAAACTGGGTTAAATTCAGCATTAACTGGTTGTTTCAAGGCCCTGCTTAATGCAGTGGTGGCTCAGCAACTTCTTAGCAACTTAATAGCTGAGCAGATGGCAACTGCATCTTTTGTGGAAATAGAGCAGGAACATTAGCCTGGAACGGGTTCTGTCTGTTAGCATTTTCCACCCTGTCACTGACGTCTAGTAGATTGTGACATTTCTTTCTATTCCTAAATTGCAGAGCAAGAGTTAGGTTTACTCTCTTAAACCTGAATATAGATTATCAGACAACCTACCTCAGAGCCTTTAGGCATGCATTTATGCTCTAGGCAGAGCACAATAGTATCGATAAGAAAATAAAAGAAGAAAGTCCGTATTTTTTGTCAGAAAACTCATTCAAATCCTCTTAATCTTCCAAAGCAAAATCCAGTACAGAAATATACTTTTAACTGAGATATAATCATATACAAACCAATGAGATCAAATATACTTTGCCATCAGATATGAATAAATAAATTACATTTAACATATTAAAATCTTTGATATTTCAGAGGTGTTTTTGCTTGAAAGTGATTTCTCACATCCTGTGTAAAATGCAATTTTGATCACAATAGCATGTTAATTTGTTGAAGAATTATCATTTTGCCTACAAAAGATGTTACTTTTCCCAAAACAGCTTTAATTAACTGTTTGATCTAGTCATTCATCCTTTTCTCTATTGTGTTCAAAACCCTTAACCTGTTTTTACATCAGCTATAAGCCCTGTGAAGTAAAAGATACACCTTGATATACAAAGTTGTTCTGGCAATGAAGGCAGGGTAATCTCATTGAATTAGATAGAGAACTCAGAACTGGATGTTAGATTAGCAAGAGTTATGTTCTGGATGTTCCTGTAATGCACAATTTTGATTTTTTTTTTTTTTTGGCCTGGATCACCAGCTACGTTTTTGCTTGTTTGTTTGTTTGCTTGTTTTTGTTTTTTTCCTAGCTTGAAATAGAAAAATTCCTCAATGACATTTGTCTTGCACAATTGTATGTAAAAAACCAATGTGCCTTGGTGGGGGCTTATTTTAGGGTTGTTTATAACACCTATCGCAAAACAGTGAACGCAAGGACTTAATGGCAGAACTTGTGTCTTTAAAGTGAAAAGAAGGGAACAAACCTTTCAAATGCTGAATACACACATTCTTCACTGGAACCTGAGGAAGTCTGAGTGTGTTCTTCGCACCTCTTCAGCACAAGCTGCTTGTGAAACAATGCATAGTGCAGACCTTACTGTATGTACATGTATCTATTTGCAGACACTTCACAAAAAGAAAGTGTTACAACCCTCATTTTCCAGGTTGCTTTGCTCATACAGATTCTACTGTGCACAGAGACTCTGCAACCAGGATGCACACAATTTATGAGCACGTAACAAGTTTATTGACTACTCACACATAGTATGTGTCTGGGACTGTCATGAGGCTAAACATAAATATCCTTTCTCCCTCTCTGCAATTTTTCAGGTGAGTCAAGCGGGAGATTTTGGCTGGTGTAGCTGCTGGGACAAGCTGGCTCATGAACTTACTGGGTTCTCACTACCTTTTTCCCCTCAGTGCTTCATGTGTTTTCATCCTGATATTTAAGTTTGAGACCATGAGCCACTGTTGACAGCAAAATCATTTCAATTTTTGCCTTTGCTTCTGCTGTTAAGTGGCATGGATGCCAAGTCCCTCAGTCCTCTAGGTAGCACACTGCTGTGTGGCCTCAGTCAGCCACTAAGGTACTTTCAAAACCAGGACCATGCCTTTCTCTGATCCATGCTGGACCTCTCTCTCTCTCTGTTCCCGGGAATCCCTTGTTCCTTTATCATTAATAACCACTAACCAGGTAAATCAGAGAAGACATGTTTACTGCTGGCAAATCGCATAAGGAACAAGGTCATTTCAGGGCTTGTTACAAATTGTTTCAGAAGACCTGCTGAAAAGACCCAGGAAAGCTGTGACCGCTTTTAAAAATGATGGAGAAACAAGCTGACATGCAATGTAATCATAAAGAGTTTCCCTGCGTAATCACCCTTGGTGAATGTGTTTCTTACCTAAAAATTATGCTGACTTGCAAATGTTAACTACTTGTGCTTAAACAAGCTGATAATTTACTATCCTATATATAGCAGTGTACTGTATTCTCAATGTGACAACAATACAATTTTAAAGTGATTTAGACTACAGCTTTATTTTCATTAAAGTTATGAATAGATGCAGCTTTCCAATCAGAGTAACCACTGGTCTGAAGCGAAGGCATTTGCCATAATAGCATGACATTTTTTGCATTTTCAATATATAAACCAATCATTTTCTAGTATTAGAAACTAAATTTTATTTCCATAGTGCTTAACTGCTGCAAGGTTGTATGGGCCTCATGAGCTTAAGCTGTGATTTTGCAGGATAGAGCATGTTACAGAGAAGAGAACAGAATAATGATCACACACAAGCCAGCAGCTGACCGCCACATTATCCTACACAGAAAGACTACACACAGCATCACAGACAGACTGTCCTGGCTGGGTTTCTAGTATTTGTAGGCAGTGGATCAACCATGCAGAATCATTTTTTTTCACTGCCTTTTCAGGCAACATGGAGTTGATCTGGCTGTGGTAAACTTACAGCTTCCAGGATTGCCATGGGTTCTTTTTACAGACAGCCAGACTTACAAGTAAAGTGATAGCTTAACTTTATTCTTTTCTGTTTTATTCTTTCAGTAGCTAGTGGGATGCAAGCAAGGGCTCAGAATAATATGAAATTCTGCAAGAACCATGCAGAGATATGGGAGCTTGTTCAAGTGCTAATATATATTCTGCTTTCCAAAGCTATCCAGACAAAGGGTGAATACATCAGCTCCTTGGCTCTGACTCATTTTCTGCATCTACTTTCCAATATCTGTTATTTTCAGGATTTTTTATTTTTTTTTTTCATGCTTGCAGTTACCTTTGACTCTTGTAGGATATAATAGGGATTGCCCTCCAAGTTCCTCCTTGAGTTTGTTTACAAAGCTTATAGCTGTGCAGCAGCACAGTTACACTCACCATGCTCTTCCTTTCTTCTTGTTTTGGTCCCCCAAATCCCTGATCATCTGGCAGAATCCCTGATCTCTGCTGAACCTCAACTGTCACTCTGGAGGCAAAGGGAAGGGAAAAACATCCTATGATCCTAGGTCAGTTCAACAGCAGGAGGTAGATCTGTGTTTTCAGCTCCCATTTCTATTGTTTTCAGCTGGGAATGTACAGTCATAGAGTAGAACTTTTCAAACGGTACATGAAAGGTCTCTCTTTTAACTTCTCTGACAAGTAAAAAGGCTACTGAGACTGTGCAGCTTCAGCACAGGTTTTGTCATGTCAACAGGGTTTATCTGCACTAAAGGATCAGAGCTAGAATTTTCTTCTTTAGCTTCCTTTTCTGATATTTCAGCATGCCTTCACAATGTTGTACATTATGGGGAATACTTGTGGTTGAAGTATCAGGACAGTGTTGCTTTGAAAAGGATAAAAATCTTGTCAGAGGAAAAGAACCTAAACTAGATCTGACCAGTTAACTATCATGATATGAATAAATTATATAAAAATCTCAGAAGTGCATCAGAAGTCAAGAGTGGAGTTTATTAGGCAAGCCAGTAACAGAGCTTTTCTTTAGTTCCTCCTGCTCTGAGTAATTCTGCATGTTTCTTAACACATAGTCATCCATGCCTCAGCCAGCCCCATGCCTCATATCAAGAAGAAGAGTAAATTCTCTCTGTGGTATGAAAAACCCAAAACTTCCAATGCTATCTTTTCCTGTTTTAGAATGTTTGATTGCCACTAATATTATTCAATTTATGTGTTAAATTTGTAGCTCAGACTTTTTGGAGTTCAGACACTGTCACTGGTGTTCAGTATTAATGGACACTCTTTGCTCTGCAGTTATACTGGATACACTCTTCCATTTTTCATTACATATATATATACATGTATATACAGCATATATATATATATAGTATATAGTACATATACACGTATATATATATACTATATTCTGAGCCATTGTTTTATGGGGCCAAGCCCCATTTGGAAAGAAATATGACAAGGAATGTCAAGGACAAGAAGGAAGGCTTCTTCAAATACATTAGTAGCAAAAGGAAGACTGGGGAAAATGTTGGCCCGCTGCTGAATGAGGTGGATGCCCTAGTGATAGAGAATACAGAGAAGGCAGAGAATGTCGTCTTCTCTTCTGTCTTCACTGCTAAGACCAGGCCTCAGGAATCTCAGACCCTAGAGACAAGAGAGGAAGTCTCACAACTCCTAGCCCTTGTACTTGTGGGGGACTTCATCTTATCAGATGTCTGTTGGAAATATAACACAGCAGAGAGGAAACAATCTAGGAGGTTTCTAGAGTGTGTGGAAGATAACTTCCTGACACAGCTGGTGAGTGAGCCAACTAGGAATGGTGCCCCACTGGACCTTTTGCTTGTGGGTGATGTGAAAGTTGGAGGCTAGTGCCATTAAAGACACTAAAAAATGCTTCTATAAATACATAAACAAGAAAAGGAGGATGAAGGAGATCTCCATCTTTTATTAGAGGTGAAGGGAAATACAATGACAAGAGATGAGGAAAAGGCTCAAGTACTTAATGTCTTTCCCTCAGTTTTTAGCTGAAAGACCTGTTGTTCTCTGGATACTCAGCACCTTGAGCCAGAAGGTAGGGACAGGGAGCAGCCCTCATAATCCATGAGGAAATGATTAGTGACCTGCTATGCCACTTAGGCACACAGGGGTCTATGGGGCCAGATGGGAATCACTTGAGGGTACCGAGGGAGCTGGTGGAAGTGCTCACCAAGTTGGTTTACATCATTTATCAGTGGTCCTGGCTATCTGGAGAGGTCCCAGATAACTGGTGACTAGTAAATGTGGCACCCATCTACAAGAAGGGCCAGAAAGAAGACCTATGGAAGTACAGGCCTGTCAGTCTGACCTTGGTGCTGGAGAGGCTCATGGAGCGATAATCTGGAGTGCCATCATGCAGCACTTACAGGACAACCAGGTGATCAGACCCAGTCAGCATGGGCTTAACAAAGGCAGGTCTTGCTTGAAAAATCTTGGAGAGGATAATACTGAAGAGGGATCTCCACAATTTATATAAATATCTGAAGGAAGAGAGTCGAGAGGATGGGGCCTGACTCTTTGCCCAGTGGCAGGACAAGAGGCAATGGGCACAAACTGAAATGCATAAAGTTCCAGATGAACATGAGAAAATATTTGTTTATGATGAGTGTGACAGAGCACTGAAACAGGTTGTCCAGAGTGGCTATGGAGTTGTCTTCTCTGGAGATATTCAAAACTTGCTTGGATGTGACCCTGTGCAATGTGCTTTAAGTGACCCTGCTTGTTGGGGGGGCTGGACTAGATGATCTCCAGAGGTCCCTTCCAACCTCAACCATTCTATGATTCTGTGACTCTGTGTCTCTGAATACATCTGTACTCTCTCCCCCCACCTCCACCCCCCCCCCTTTTTTTTTTCATGCTACCATTAATTCCTAATGATTTTTTATTTTTACTCAGTGAAGGAAATTCTTCTCCATTAAACTCTGTGTGTGTCCTCTTGAGGCTTCATTGGCTATGGTGATTCACAGAAATTAGGGCCATTTCTGTTATCTGTTTTTTGTTTGTTTGTTCTGCCGCTTCTCTCCAGTGGATGTACTATGTGTGTCATTTCATGGCTGATTTAGACATACTATTCATAGTTTCAAATCTGATTCATAGTTTGTGTGTAGCATCTTCAAGCTTTCACAGGATGGAGTAAAGTAATGCACTTTTTCATTATGCATTTATTGGAGTTTGATAGATGATTTTTCTTCAAGCAAGATAGGTCTTGGATATTATTCAACTTTTTATTTTGAAAAATTGGAGAAGACTCAGGAGAAAATGAATAGAAAATCCCCGAGTCTGGATGAAGTTCAAGGGATGAAGGAGTGGCAAACATTGTCATTAAAAGTAAGATGGCAGTCTGCCTGCTTTCAGTATCTGGTATAATATTGATCCAGTACTTTTCAGTCATTCCAAGAGAGCTTAGGTGACAATAAAATTACAGATTGAAGAACGCATTTTTAAAAAGTATAAATTATATGAATGCAACCCAGTTTTCTTCCACAGAACTGAAAGGGTGGAAATGGTCACTGGTGAGTCTGTTCACAGGGTCTCATATGACACTGTGCTAAAAGGGATTTGAAAAATATGTGCAAAATTAAATCAGGATGAAATGGGTACATGAGTTAAAATAAATAAATACTTGAAGACAGTTACCTGGAAGAGAATTCAAATGGGAACTGCCTGTATCTATCCTGGCTTGTGTCTGATGATTGACTAGGAAGGTGACTTCAGAGTCAGAGTGTTTCTGAAGAAGAAGAAGAAATAGAATTGGATGACAAATGAGCTTCATAAACTGGACAGCTGACATGAAGAAACTGAAATTCAAAGAAGGTGACTGCAAAGTGTGCCACTGAAAAAAGAAAAAATAACTATACAGCTGTAGAATTGGGAATAACTGACTTGGCAGAAGTCCAGCAGGAAAACATCTAGGAGAATTTAGAGCAGCTCACACACAGTCAACAATGTGTTGCTGCTTGGGAGAACAACTAGTATCACAGAATGGTAGAACGGCTTACATTAAAGATATCTCTAGAGGTCACCTGGTATTATTCCAGAAAGCAAGGCCACCTAGAGCAGGTTGTCCGGGTAGTTTTTGAAGTTCTCCAACTTCAAAAAGAAGGAGACTTCACAACCTCTCTGGACAACCTCTGACTATGCTCAGTCACCCACACAGTAAAGTGCTTGCTGATGTTCAGAAGGAACCTCCTGTGTTCCAGTTTGTGCCCATTGCCTCTTGTCCTGGCACTGGGCAACAATGAAAAGAACCTGATTCCATCCTGTTTGTACCCTCCCTTCATGTATTTATACACATTGATAAGATCCTCCCTGAGCCTCTTCTTCAGGCTGAGTAGTCCCAGTTCTCTCAGCCTTTCTTCATGGGAGAGGTGCTCCAGTCCCTTGATCAGCTTGTTTGCCCTCCGCTGCACTCTTTCCACTGTGTCCATGTCTCTCTTGTACCAGGGGGCACAGAAATGAACACAATACTTCCAGTGTGGCCTCACCAGTGAAGGATCACCTCTCGACCTGCTGGTGATGCTTTGCCTAATGCAGCCAAGAATGCCATCAGCCTTCTTAGCAGCAAGGGCACACTGCTGGTTCATGTTCAGCTTTTTGTCCACCAAGACCCCCAGGTCACTTCCCACAAAGCTGTTTCCCAGCTGGGTAGCCTCCAGTATGTTTGGGGTTGTTGTGTTTCCCCAGGTGCAGGACTCTGCACTTCTTGATGAATTTAATGGCATATTCCTGTTACTATTTCTCTATATCATATCATAGCTCATCATCACCAGAGAAACTGTATGGCAAATAAAAACATGAGTGGTTATATTCTTTCCCTAGCCCCCACACCATTTTTATACCAGAATTGCCAGGCTTTCATCTAAATTTAATGATAATGAGACGTTGGAAGTCCTGTGGCTTCTGCCCTGATGGCAAAAGCTATAGAAAAGATCTGTAGGTGACAGTTCAGCACTGGTTAGCTGGAAGGTTTGGAGGTTTTTCATCTTCAGTTCCTGGGCTGAACAGGTCTTCCAGGGCTGTGTCTTCAAGTAGCCATCAAGCACCTGGACTGCAGCAGAGACCAACTCCTGCCACATCTGCTCTGGAGGAGGCTTTCTTTTTTGATTGATATTATGTTTTTCTCTGCTAACACTCTGAGCTTTTCCACAATCTGGGTCACCACAGCAGTGCCAGCTGTAGAGATGTGTTCAACTCTACATAGCTGAGTGATCTGAAGGGTGATGCGATCAAGGACAAAGCTATTGTCAGCTGTGGTGAAGTTGAATAAAATAAGCTTCAAATCTGTCAGGAGAGAGCGCCTAACAACCCGATCCAATGGTAGATCTAAACTGCAATTTCTTTTTATTTTCTGCCAAGGCCAAAAGTCATTGCAGCTTGTGATACTGGAATAAAAAGTCAATGATGGAGTCAGTGTCTCGCATGCTGTGGCTGCTCTTCTGAATATAAACACAGATGGCCCAGGAACATTTCTTTGTGGAATCTCTGAAGCAAGCTATGAGAATGATGAATAATGAATTAAATGAAAAAATTCTGCTTGCTTTCTGCCCAGTGAAAATAGATAGTGCTATTCTGTTTGCTGTGATCTTTAGCTCCAATGCACCTAGAAACATCTAGATAATCATTAAATTTAAGATTAAACAAGAAGGAACTTTCAAAAGTGAAATAGCTATTTTTTTCTGAAATTGTTTTCTTTAAGATTCACCTGATACCTAGAGCACGTCTTTAAACATGAGAAGAGGAAAAAAAAATAAAAGAAAACAAAACAAAACAAAACACCCTTTTGTCCTATTTATACAGGGCATGATATTTCCAGGTCTTTCATTTTACTTTAATCTTCAGAAATGTTTGCAAGTGACACTCTGATCTTGATCTCAAAGAAACAGTATTCTCAGGAATGGCAGTGTGGCATCTCTCACTTGGTACTTTCCTCACAAGAAAAGCTGTTAAAAAAAAAAAAAAAAGTGATCCATTGCGTGGCATGTAAGCACAACCTTTCTCAAAGTTTGAGAAACCTTTCCAGTGAAAAACATCAATGAGAAGTCTCAGTTTTTCTGAAGAAATGTTACTTCTTTTGTGGTCAATTTATCACCTTCACATTCAGGTGTTTTATGGTGTTTCCTATCCAAGAGGTGACTTCTGTAGCTGTTGGTGAGCAAATGTTGAGGCTCTCTTATTGTAACAACGATACCCAGGGGATCACAAGCCTATTTGCTCTGGATGAGGTGAAAATAAATTATATCCTGTTTATTATTACACTATTTTAAAACATATTATTACACTATTTTAAAACATATTTTAAACAAAAGATCATCTGTGTGCTTTTGTTGGTGGTTATTTTTTTAAGCAGCTGCCAATTTGCTGCTGAGTGCTTAGGATAATTTAAAATATTTTAGATTTCCTTCATCCCATCTTAATTATGATTTTTTCTCCTATTTTCTCTTTTTCCTGCTGTTTCTGTCACACTTTCTTTTCTAGAGTAAGAACAAGAATCCACTGCAAAAGGAACAAAGGAAGAGGATGTGAATTCTCCTAGTATAAATTAAATAAGCAGAAATGATGCAGAATTAAGGAGTATAGAACTGCTTGCCTGTAGACAAGAGTCTTGGGAAAGTCTGTATGCCAGTTTAAGAAATGTTATTACTAAAGTTGAGATCAGGATGACACCCTTTTTCTTTTTCTATTTTTTTTTTTCCCCCTAATTTCCTGTAAAACAAAATCTTGCTCTTTATGTCCTCTTGCTAACTGCTTTTTCTAGCAGCAGTTGATTTCCAGTCTCTCTGCAAGGGTATTAGTGTAGAGAGTCTGAATCAGGAGAATGTGAAAGGCAGCACACACCAGGGTGGATGGTTTAAGATACTTGATTATTGGTGGGTAGAGTTAACCATGTTGTTCTGATGTATTTAATGTTTACTACTGTTCTGTTAACAAGGGAATATTTTTCTCTTCATTTACTACTATTTCAAAAGTCAGGTAAACTTTTTTTTGGACTCAGTCATGTAGAATTACAGTGGAAATGGTCTGGAATCTTAAGCACCTCAACATAACCACTATACTACGTCTTAGTATAGAGACTGAAATTCAAACCTTGAGCTGGGTTCATTTCTGGTCTTTGCTCTGCAGTACCCACATCTTGTTGGGTTTCTTTTCCCTGCTGGGAATGCCTGCTCTCATCTCTACCAGCCTGTGACCAGCCATCCCCTCTCTCCATGCCCACTTGTTAGCCAAGCTCCCCTTTAGACCTGGAGTATGATCTAACACCAGGCATACTCCATTATCCCTACCCAGCTGCCTGAAGAGTCTCCATCCTTATCTTCTCCTGTGATTTCAGGGGCTGGCTCTAAAACAAGTTTTTTGCACAGTATTTGAACTAATGTCCCTCCTGGCCCCTGTTCACCTGTCTCTCATGGCTTTCCTCCAGTAATGTGTCCACAACCTGGACAGATCACTCAGGTGGTTAAGAGCTGACTGTGGTGAAATTCAATTGAATGTTTGGTTTCCCGCAGGTCACATATCTCAGTTTTAATGGCACAGTAATGGCTTTTTACATTATTGCATCACCACTGAGGAATAATTTATATATATTTTTAATTTAGTTAGAATTTTATATGACATTATAGAAGGAAGTAAGGCACTAGATCTGAAATAATTTGACAAACCAAGCACATTATGTCTCAGATTTGTGAGCGAGGTATCTGATGTTCAAATTTGTAGCTGTGATGCTGCCCTTCCTTTCTGTGCTTAGAACATTGCAGTGTGGCAGTGAAATACATGGGATCTAGCTCCAGTTAATAGCAAACTATTATCATCAAGATGCCAAGTGGTATAGAGAATTATGGCTTAATGTAGGGGCTTTGTTTATGAGGAAATAAAATCACCATGACACATATAGGGAAGTGGCTGACTGTGTGGGTTGCTCCCTCTTTGGAAAAAGGGAAACCCATTCTTACCATTGTTTTTACCTAAGAACCTGTTTTTTCTTGGTGGGTGATGCAAAATTATGCAAAAGGATGGGGACATCAGGTGTGTGCCTCTGTAAGATTTAACCTTAGGAGAAACTAATCTGTAATCTGAAAGCATGGAAAAATTATTTTTTCCTTTTACTTCTGCACAGCCTTTAGCTTTTTTTTTTTTTTTTCCTCTCTCCTAATTCCTTTAATTAAGCTGCTCCTTTTCTCAATCCTCAAGCTTTTTTTTTTTTTTTTTTATTTTTTATTTTTTTATTTTTATTTATTTTTTTTTTCTCCTTCCCGTCATGTTTTCTCTCTCTGTCTTTCTGAGGAGGGGGGAGTGAGAGAGTGGCATTATAGAGTTGACCACTTTTTTGCATTCTTTTTTTGTTTGGTATCATCAGAACTACAGAACACTGAAATTCTGTCTGTTTCCATAATTACCAGAAAAATGAGAAGTGTGCTTGTAGTCCCATTAGCTGAGACACATCTTCAGAAGATGTATTTTACATTCATATTCTTCAGAGGATTCCTCAACAAATATTTCTTGCAAACTGTAGTAACAGAGGTGTTCTCTATAAAGTTCTCTTCATGGCTGCAGAATGTTTAGATGAAGGATAATATCTCAGCACTTACATTTTTTTGTGTGAAATACAGACCTTCAGATAAGGAATGCTGAATGAAGATAGAAACACCAGCTCCAACATTATGAGTGTGTGCCAACAGTCCCAGGAAGATCATCCAGTATTTTCAAGAACTTTTAACTGTGGATCTATCCTCAGGAATGAGATTTTTGTGCCTTTATGAGAAGCAGTGTACATTGTCATCCCCAGAAACTGCCAGAAATATTAAATCTGACTTCAATGACAATGAATACTGAAAGACTTATATTCAATAAGGTTCATGAAAGAGAGAGGGAAGGTTGTGACTTAACACTCCACAGTCAAAAGATTCAATAGGAAAAAAAAAAGTCTTTGCTTATTTTGAGCGATTTTCCATATTTTCAAGTCATTTAGCCGATAAGTGAAAACAGCACTTTGCCAAGGGAAATGGGAAATTGCAGTTACACAACTAGAAACTGTTGAGAATTGTGAAGCTGGGAATAGAAAATACCAAAAATATCTTTCTTTGCAAGAAGTATATGTTACTGTTTACTGTAAATGTATTCTGGTTTTCTTGCAAAATGCACTGGAAATAACTTAGCAAACAAGATGGAAAAATAGCAATTGAAATGCCTTTTCCAAACTCTGACTCCAATGACTTCTAGTGAAAGGGAACTACAGAAGTAAGTGTCTTGTTTTCAGTGACAGAACATATTTCTGTATGGCTGATTATTCCATATATTCCACTTTTTCAGATATCAAATGGACTTTTCCCTGTTGGTACTCCATCCTACATTCAAATTACAGCTCCTTCCTGCAGTGGTACAGCAGTTGCTGTAATGAACAGAGTTGCTGTAGTGTTCCTGACAAAGGTTTCAGTTTGCTACCATGATAAAAAAATATATTAAATAATGATTACTCATTATGTGTTAGGAATCTGGTAGATTTAAGTTTCTATATATGCTTAAATATTCTTGTGTTATCTTGTTTTACGGGTGCAATCCATTAGCAGCAAAGAGGAGCTGGAATAATTCTGTTAGGTAAAATGTGCCCCTTTTGGAAGCTGGTGCTCAGAAACATTCTTTTGTGCTGCCAGAAAGCTAGCTCTGCTGACAGATAAACCCTGCATCTCACACCTTGGCTAGCAGAGCATTTAAAGTGCTTAGAAGTTGGAGGAATTAATGAAATGCAACATAGCACTCCAAAGATGCTAGTGCTGATGGACCTCAACCTGAACAGGATTGACGTGCCTGTGGGATGAACGTACTGATACTGCAGCACAAGCCACATAGCTGTCTGTTGCTTAAAGGGGAGAATGTGCAAGTCTCTAGCTTGTTGAGTCTGCTTACCGAGGAATATGTTTATTGAAAACTATGTAAAGAACAGTGTGGTCAACAGCTGGTTAAATGATGTGACAAATTAAGCTAAGGGAATATTTTATAAAATGCTTATTAGTGCCACATTCTGAAAATCTGAAATAAGTCTGAGCTTAAAGGAGAAGAGCAAATTTGCTTCAGAACTGACACTGCAACTGCAACCCTTCTGTTTCACAAGACTGTGGTGAAGACTACTGCAGGTTAGATGTGCTGTTGGGTAATTCAGCATGTAAAATCAGAGGACTGATAGGGTTTTGCAAGCATCATGTCTTTCTCGGATACGCATGCAAATCTGTCATAAAGTGGTGGTGAAAATATTTACAATTGCTAAGTAGTTAATTATCAAAGTACTCCTGGGAGATAGGAGGAATGTCAAGCAAGTGACTCCAGAAGGCCATACAGTGAGGCAGGATAGATCAGAGGCACATCATAAAATTATCTGTATCACATGGTAGCTAACTCATGCAAATTATATTCCCTACAGTTTGGATAAATGAACAGTCTCTGTGAAACATACCTGCAGTGTATATTCCTCCCTTGAATTCCTATGTGCACTGCCTCTGCCCCAGTGCTTTTCTCAGGTTTTCCTTGGGTGTTTGCTTGTGCAGCCCCCCAAGCATGTTTGCTTCAATCTTAGGCTCTCTTTCTCCATTGCACAGGGTGGACTGGAGACTCCTAAGGACAGAAACTGCCCTTTAGTATTAGTGTGACAAGAATTCACATGTCACTGCTTTGTGTGAAGGAACCTGTAAGGATGTGATCCCAAGTGTTTTTGAAAGAAACCACCAAGGTAGTGATTGTAACGTGCACATGACTGATGATACATATTTGATGCAAGTTTTGTAATCAGGTTTTGAGTACATGGAGGGTAATAAAGATTTAAGGCAGATTGCTTAAGAAAAACCTCTGCCAAAATAAATAAATAAATGTGAATTCCCATAATAAAATATGCCAATCAGTACCCTGTAGGGTATATTGCATTGAACTAGAATTCCCACTCCTGGGGAACAGTATTAATGCAATATAAATATATATAAATAAAATTTCTTAATTCAGACATATTATGCAAGTTACCGCTGTCATTAACATATTCAAAATGATGATATACCAGGAAATTATCATCTGAATATGCATAATTTGTGATTCAATACATACATTTGCTCTCTAAATTCTGGAGGGTAGTTGTGTAAGTGACAAGCTGAAATTAGAAAACGAGGCAGCCATTAAGGTTTTCATTGCACACTTTCACTTTTTCCTTAGTTGTCATACTTAGTTTCCTATAGTTGTTATACTAACTTCTGGAGTAATGTGACATTTTGCAAGCACAGTGTGTAGAACTGGACTCCCACCTGGGTCAGCCTGGGCCTATGGCCATGGTTAGCATAGACTCTCCACTACTTGAAGTTGCTACAGCTGTAAGAGTTAGCAATGTAGCTGAAGAGCTTCAGGATCTCCAGGCTGAATGAAACTCTTGTTTCTTGTTTGCAGGTTTAGGTGAAGAAGGAAGTTGTCAAGTCATATCTTAGACTAAGGCAAGAGAAGCTGTGGGAGCTTGTGTGAGAAGCGAATGCATTTCTTGACAAGAAAAACTGTAAAGTAAGGAAGAAGTGAGGAACATTGTCCTTCTCATATTGAAATTAGGACAGCTATCATTGCACTGACCAAATATGTCCTGAAGAGGTACAATTACCACATAACAAAGCGCTAGCATTGAGCAAGGGGCTCCCAGGTGTTCTGCTGCCCTGCTACAGGTTAGTACTTAATGACTCATTACAAGGCATGTCCTCTGGCAGACACGCCTCGTCTCTTGTCTTGGGAATATTTCCTATTGGAGGCATCTGGGCCTTGCCTATGAGACTGTTATACCTCTCAGTGATGAAGGTTAATCCTTCCTCTGTAGGCAGAGGAATTCAGTAGATACACAAATCTTTCATTGAGAATACACAGTCCATTAAGATCATTTTGAAAGACAGTGATGGAAATCACAGCAAAACAATTGCTGCTCTTAGTCACCTTCTAGAGGGATGGCTGAGCACTGAAAATCAGCACTTTATGTTTCAACTTACAGCAAAATTCAGAAAGAGTTTCATGAGCAACTGCTGCATAATGCTGCCAAAAGGATTTTGCCAATCTTTGATTTACATCAGCAACATCAATTTTAAGCTTGCTTTGCATTTTGTTGCTTATTTGCTAGTAAAAGTTGTTTCTTGCTGATTGATCATTATAAAGACAAACTGATTTCAAATTAAATACTGTCTTTATAATAACATCAGTAATTTTTGGTAACTATAAGGTTACACTGGGTAATTAAACACTTAAGCAAATATTTATGGGGATTTTGAAGCATCACTAATGAGAAAAGGAGTGTTTACTTTTTAGATTATTGGCATTTTCTCTTCTTGGTGAATATTTGCCTGCCTATATTTATCTGCATGTTGGAGTTCACTTAAAATACTTCCAGAAATGATGTTTTAAAATTGTAAGAAATTCAATAAAACTATCTTAAACATGATACATAAAGAAAAAGGTAAGTTTGTTAAGATGAAAATTGCACATAAAATTAGTAGTGAGTAAATGTTACTGACTGCTTTGTGTTAGCATTGCTCTTCAGATTTGTTTTTCAAATTATGACATCTCTTTGCTTCTCACATTTTTAGTCAAAAGTGAAGTAGAACATCAGGTTGCCAGTGTTTTCCTTTCCTGGTGAGCTGGGTCAAATGAGGCAATGTATACACCCCACCCTGTGAATTGCATATACACAAGAGAAAAACCTTTTGCCTTGAGAGGATGTGTTCAAGTACTTGACCATCAGGTACAGAAGTTGTAAGTTGCAGAGTGTGTCATCCTCATACCCAGATTCCAGCCAGCTGTTGGCTCAAATGAACGTTGTAATTTGATTGAGATTCATTCAATATTTTATTGCTTTCCTTAGTTTGGGTTACAAATCATTTCCAAGACTGCTAAAGCAAATCTCTCCAATGATAGGGATTTCAGTGGTGTACTGGGTCTGGCTGGAATGTTAACTTTCCTGGCAGCAGCCCATACAGTGCCGTACTCTGTACTTGTAGCTGCAACAGCAGTGTTATCACACCAGTGTTGTGTCTACTGCTGAGCAGCAGTGGCACAGCATTGGGCCTTTCTCTAACCCTCCTAGAGGGTGGGCAAAAAGTGAGGAGAGAAACATCACTAGGGCAGCTGACCTAAACCAATCAAAGGGATATTCCATACCATGTGATGTCACACTCAGCAATAAAAGCTGGAAACAGGAAGAAGAGGGGAGGGGTGGGCTCTCGTTGGGAAAACGTCGGTCCTCCTCTCGAACACCGGCTGCGTGTGTTGAGGCCTTGCTTCAAGGACGTGGTCAATCATCGCTCATTTGTGGGAAGTAGAGAGTAATTTCTTTCCTCTGCACTTCCATATAGCCTTCATTTATTTTGTTTGTTTGTTTTCCTCCCTTCTTTTTATTTTTCCCTTTTCCCCTCCCTTTTCCCCTTTTTTTTTTCTAAAAAAAAAAAAAAAAAAAAAACAACTAAAAAAGCCTTGAAATGCTTCTGATTAAAGTGGGATTTTTTAAAGTATGTTCTAAATGTGGATAGCAGTAGTAAGCTCTATCTTTGGGGGGTTCAAAATCTGGGAAGACAGCATATAATTGGAAAAAAAAAAAAAAAAGAACAGAAAATAGATGAAAGCCTTCTAGCTTTATGTTGTCTTTACATGGCATGTTAGATACCACAAGTCAGTACAGTATTCTGTCCTTGTATATCACAGAATCACAGAATTTCTAGGTTGGAAGAGACCTCAAGATCATCGAGTCCAACCTCTGACCTAACGCTAGCAGTCCCCACTAAACCATATCCCTAAGCTCTACATCTACGCGTCTTTTGAAGACTTCCAGGGATGGTGACTGTCGCGTTAAGGGGTGTAGCTGATTAACCGTTACGGGCCCGGTCAGATTCAGGATACTGAACCAGTCGGACATTGACCAAAAACACATTAACCGTCTGGGGGTCCAGTCAGACATTCACCATCAACGCATTAACGGCCTGGGGGTCCGTTCAGACATTCACCAAAAATGCATTAACCGCCTGGGGGTCTGGTTAGATTCAGAACACTGAACTATCACGGATAACCACCCTCACCCTCGTTGCACTCAATGAGAGTTATCACAATGCAATCAAGTATGGTTTATTACAGCAACAGATAATCAGGTTCTTTTGGATTGCCGGCGATAGTGACTGTCTGAAAAAGCAAGTTAGTATGCATAAAATACACAGGTGTTATAGGTGTTGTAGGTGTTACAGATGTTACAGGTGTTATAGATGTTTATAGATGTTACAGATGTTACAGAGGTTATAGGTGTTGCAGGTGTTACAGATGTTACAGGTGTTTACAGGTGTCACAGGTGTGCAGCCTAGAAATAAACGCGTTAAAAGGATCAAAGACTCTATAGAGATTTATAAGCAAGTATTCAGATCTCACCCAAAGGCGTCCCAAAGGGGGGGGAAGAGAGGCTCAGCCCGTCGACTGATCCCAGGAGTCAGGAGGTCCTAAGGATGTTGTCCTCGGGATGGTATCTCCCCTGACGGTGGTATCTTCCCTAACATCCCCTTTCTCTTGGGCCAATTTATATTATTTTCTATCTTGGTGGAGCTTGAGTGGCTCTAGTCAAGCATATCTTAGTTATGATTGGTGTAAAGTTTTCCCGTCTCCGTTTAAAGTAATAGGCTCTGAGAAATTCAGAGCGCATGCTCAGTGAGGGGTGGTCGCACCTTGGAGGCGGGTAGCTTTTGGGATGGAGGTGTGTTTTGGTATTATAATGATATTATAATGAGCAAAAAGAACACTAGGGTACAGCATTTGTCAAAACATGACAGGTCTTTGGCTTAGGGTGGCAAAAAGTGCAGCTTTGTGCACAAGAACAATCGAGGCCCCATCTGATTACAGAGCCTAACCGTGCTGTCTCCACTCCACTCTACGCTCCGTGCTGTTCCTTAGAGCTAGCACACCAAGTTTCCCCAGCGTGATAGCATCTAAGGTTGGGAGCCTAGGGAACGCTCAGATAATGCAGTTATGCCCTACCCTGAAAGCCTCTTCAATGCTGTACCTTTTCCTTAAAAATGTGAATGTTAGTTTTATTTTCCTAGTTACTTCAGGCATTTACACCACAGTGACTCCACCACTTCCCTGGGCAGCCTGTTCCAATGCCTCACAACCCTTTCAGTGAAGAAGTTCTTCCTAACATCTAACCTAAAACTCCCCTGGCTCAACTTAAGCCCATTCTCCCTCGTCCTGTCACCAGGCACGTGGGAGAACAGGCCAACCCCCACCTCGCTACAGCCTCCCTTGAGGTACCTATAAAGAGCAATAAGGTCACCCCTGAGCCTCCTCTTCTCCAGGCTGAACAAGCCCAGCTCCCTCAGCCGCTCCTCGTAGGACTTGGTCTCCAGGCCCCTCACCAGCTTTGTCGTCCTTCTCTGCACCCGCTCAAGCACCTTGATGTCCTTCTTGTAGCGAGGGGCCCAAAACTGAACACAGTACTCGAGGTGCAGCCTCACCAGAGCCGAGTACAGGGGGACGATCACCTCCCTAGCCCTGCTGGTCACACTGTTCCTGATACAAGCCAGGATGCTGTTGGCCTTCTTGGCCACCTGAGCACACTGCTGGCTCATATTCAGCCGACTATCAACCAATACTCCCAGGTCCTTCTCTGCCTGGCAGCTCTCCAACCACTCATCTCCCAGCCTGTAGCTCTGCTTGGGGTTATTGCGCCCCAGGTGCAGGACCCGGCACTTGGCCTTGTTGAACTTCATGCAGTTGACCTCAGCCCATCGGTGCAGCCTATCCAGATCCTCCTGCAGAGCTTTCCTACCCTCAAGCAGATTGACACACGCACCTAACTTGGTGTCATCTGCAGTTTTTATATGTAAAACATTAAACACTGTGGATACCATTCAACACAGTAACAACATCCAGTTTACTCTTCTGGCTTACTGACTGCTCCCTCAAATGGGCATGACATCAAACAAGAGTCATATTCTGTGAGTCTTTGGCTGCCTAAAATTGTTGGGGTAAAAGCAAAAAAACTCATCTAGCCCCAATTCAAATGCTAGTGTTTGATGGGATCTCCCCACACATGATAATGCTAATGGTTTATCTCAGACCTCCTTTTGAAGGTGACACACTTCTGCAGCATTCTGGAAGACTACCCTGCCACTGTGGTGAGATTTCGTCTATCTAGAGTAAGAAAGTGGCACTTAAGCAAGAGACATCTTATGCAAAATTCTCCATACCTTGCATATGTCAGCTTCTCACTTAAAACAAAAATACACTATCTGTGCAAGCTACTTGGTCACCTTTGGGGTTCACACCTGTGATGGTAACACTCTTTCCCATGTTTCATGTACATGAATGCTGTTCTACCATTGTACACAGACTTTGTTCTAGAGTTGACAGAGAAGGACTTTGGGCTCAGTAGTGAGTCTCTCTGACGGAGCTGTTTGGAAGGAA
Source organism: Aythya ferina (assembly GCF_964211825.1). Lineage (NCBI taxonomy): Eukaryota > Metazoa > Chordata > Aves > Anseriformes > Anatidae > Aythya > Aythya ferina. Next base: position 21,652,551 of record NC_140299.1, read on the forward strand.
AAAAAAACAACACAAACACAACAAACACTTGTGTCTTGAAGCTGGTTGGAAGAAAACCTTGTGTCTTCCCCACAGCTTGACTTGGAATCTCCAAGGTATGGACCACAATCTCAGCTGTTCTCTCATTCCTTTCTAAGGCAGACAATAGTAACAGGATCCTTTGACAAAGAAGAGAAGAACCTGTGTACCAAGTGGTGAATTATAAATGCTAGAGCAGAAGGTCTCTAAGCACAAGAACATATGCTCTCATGTGTAAAAGAATGTGGGTGCTTCTAGTGACTTGACAAAACATCTCTAAAACTTTTCTGCATATGTAAGCATTCATCAGGGCAAGCTTAGCACCTCAAAAATCTCTCATTTCAAATTCTCAGTACAGTTCGGGGTTCTAATTTATTTTGAGACTTGAACAGTAAATACTGTATCTCCTGAACACTTCTTCTTGATTTGTGTATTTATTTATTTATTTATTTATTTTGTGATTATAAGACTGTAGGGTGATACTTAAATATTCCTACCATAGTATTCTCCATCTATTTGCAGTTGATTTTGTACAGTTTTCTTTTGAAAAGAGAAAGATGACTTGGAAATTAACCAAAGTGAATGCTTGATATATCAACATCTTCATTGCATCTTTAAATCCTATAATTTCAATCTCTGGTTGAATCTTTCAACAGCATTTCTTAACATCTTAAGTTTTTTGTTCCCCCCCCCCCCCCCCTTAATCCCACAACATATTAACAATCATTTAGTTTATCCTAATCTGTGAAATTAATTTCACAATATACCAGGGATTTTCTGTGTTAGTTTGCAGCACCATACATGTTCAATAGGAAGTGCTGAGAGTATTATTTTTAATAAATCCTTCTAAGTGATCTAGAGGAGTGAAAGCTTCCATGTAGAGAAGTTTCTTATGTGCATAGGTGTTTATAGAATGATTCAAGGAAATCCACTGGGATTTCTTAGAACAGAATTGTGTGTGTAGATCTAGTTTATTAGAAACTGTGCACACAAATATTATAGTTTTATATTCATATAAAATATGCTTTATAACTTTGATAGAATTATTCTTCTCCCTGTAGTTAAAAAAATATTCTTTCAATTTGCAGAAAATTTTTTCCTTTTTAATTTGTCTGTACCTTATAGTGAAAAGATACATTACATCCTTTGTACACTGTAATATATTGAATATTAAGCAATATGAACAAATTCAGTAACTTAAGTAGTGTTATATGGTTTTAATTGTCTGAAGTTTGACTTGGATTCTTATTGACATGCAGTGAATAAAAATAGAACTTTTTTTTTTCTTCCAAAACTTATTACCAGGCTCTCATCCCATCTCTCTCCCAGGATGGACAGGTTAGAGCTAGCTCAGCTATATCTATTCATAACATATAAATGGATTTACTGACAACTTGATATTTGGTAATGGATATTTTAATATTAGAGAGTGCTGATTCATTTCTGTGCCTGTTTCAGCATTCTTTTTTTTTTTTTTTTTTTTTTTCTGGGGATTGTCAGATGGCTGCTTCTCTCTCTCTCTCTTTCTCTCTTTCTCTTTTATAAAAAACTTCAAATATATCTATGTCCTCAAGCAGGTCTCTGTTGCCAATTGTCAAACTGTGGGCTTTTTGGCACCTTATGTAATCCAGTTAAAATGGCTTTGTGTGAGAAAATAAAGCCTTGACATTATTTTTAAATGTTGACATTTCTCTGTTATGTTATCAACATAGATGAACAGGTTAATGATATATAACTATCATTTATGATATCTATGATATACATTATGATATATAAATATCATTTATATAATGATATATAAATCATTTAAATCTAATCATTTCAGAATAGAGCTAATGTTGCAATTCTGAAAGGTTTCTTTAATCTCCCATTATAAACTAAAGGTGCATTGCCTGATGTCATGGCAAAACCTATAGAGAGCACTTCAGGAGAGGAAATCAATGGAGCGTGTTTCAGGACTTATTTGAGATTTCTCCTACATTCAGGAAAAAACAGCAAGATAGGATTCATCTTGCCTAGTTTTATTTATTTACAGGCTGAATATGTGCATTCATCCTACATGTTTAGGCTACTCCTATAGGTAACTCTAGGGCACAGGCCATCCTACCCAAAGACAGATGTCCAAGAAGAGACAGACCCTCATAGTCTTAAGTGTCCATTTCTCCCTGCTGGCTTGGAAAGCAAACAGAACAGCTTCAAAAGTCTGAACCTTGAAGAACTGCATGCCACCTCAGGAGACCGCAACTTTGCATATGGAGCTTTTGTGCCTACGAATTGCTCTGGTAATAGCCTTTCTATCAACAAGACTACTTTGAAGTTGCACTTTATGGGAATTCTTTTTGTCTCCACAAGTGACAGGTTTCATTAAAAAGGGGCAGTGAGCAGTGAAGAGAGTTATGTGGAATTTACAAAATCAGTCTTAATCTCATTTATCCTCTCTTTGTAAATTGCATTGGGCCATTATAACTCCCATTTTACTTCACAAACCTGAAAAGTCAGTGAGACTTTCCAATTCTTTTCCTCACAAGAGACGCACAGAAGTTCACCAAGACAGTTGTAATGTGAGATAAGTGAGAATGCAGCAAAGACAAGGGAATTTTGGGGTGTCCATTAAAAGAAACTTCAGCATTTCATTTTTGCAGCTGGGGCAAAATCCTTAAGACTTGTGCAAAACACAAAAGTTGTCTTACCTTCTTCCTAAAAATATGTATCTGAATATTTTGCAAAATAAAGATTCTATACTTAAGCTGCATCTTGGTTGCAAAGTTATTACTATGGAAAGCTTTTGATCAGCTGTAGGGTGCAACACTTATTAGAGAACATAGTCACTGGGAATTAATTGCCATCATAACTCCAGTACAAACTAACTACTGTTTTGCTTTATTGTAACGTGGCTTTCCAATTAAAATTTCCATTCCTTCACCTACATAATTCTTATCTTGGTAGCTCCATTTAAAATTAACAGAGTTACTTCCAGTTAAAGCAACAGTATACAAGAATGCAAATAAACCTGGCTTTTGACATCCTTTCAGCACAGTTTGGAATGCAAATGCCTCTTTACCACCAGAGTAAGCCACCAGAAATGGATATCACTTCAGCTGTGCCTGGTTTCCCCCTTAGAAGAATTTTTTGAGACCTCATATCTAGTATGACTTCAGGAAGTTGTTTTTCCAGCTATATGAAATGCAACAAGAGATGTAACTTGTGTTACACCTTGAAGACAAAACAAGGATAAATTCTGAAGAAAATTCAAAGATAATATCTGTTGCCCTTAGGTAATGAAATGATACTGGTGAACTATCACAATCAAGTGTGCAATGAGTTACCAGTAATAAAATTTGAGGCTAGTTTTAACTGGTCTGTTGCCAAAACAGGTTGAGGTTTTATTTGCTGGGGCTGTTCCAGGAGATAATTCACTGCCATGATGGGTCACTGCAGAGGGAATTCCCAATCCTAAGGCACCATCTTAAGAAGTGGTGACAAGCAAAATTGATTGCACTGGCTCATTAACTGTACTAAGGAGAAAAAAGGTAATATAATGGAAGGGCAGTCCTGGAAATACCTAGATATAGTTGAACGTAGGCAAAGCAGGCTTATTCAAAATATATTTTTTTCCCCTCATGTTAATTTAAAGGATTATTTTCAATCTGGCACAGCCAAGGAGAATGTTACAACATGTTAATGCAATAAAAGTGAATCCAAAACAATTTTCTATATAGCTATTGGGTAGTGCTGAGATGTGTGTTAATATAGCATTATCCAAATTCATAAATGGCCTCTAGAGAGGAAGTGTTCCTCACAGCTGATGTGGGGTGATCAAGTTCAAGGTTTAAAGATAATCACTTTGAAGGTCACTTTATAGGTCACTAAGACACATAAACTGGATGTGAAATCCTCAGGAATCAATTATTTTTTATGTAAATTGCTATGGTAGTAAGGTTTTAGAGGGAAAGAGGTTTGAAACTTTCATTGACTTGTAATTCTGCTCACTTATGAATGTCATATGCCCTGTGTTTCAGAGCAACTTATAATTAAAGAAAAAGATAATATCTAAGACTGAAAGCACCCATACTCTAACAATGAAAAATGAGATTAAAGCTATTATTTAGGTCTCTAATCTTACTTTCTTCATTTTCAAGCCAAAATGATATTAGATTATTTTGTGTAGCTGACTCATCAAAGCAGGAGGACAAAAAAAAAAAAAGTATATTTGCCATAAAAGTAAATGTTATTTCTTTAAAAAATTGCCTTTTTTTTTTGACACATACATTAGACAAATGTCCAGAAGATCTCAGCCTTATTTATTTATTTATTTATTTATTTTCTCTGAGAAATTAATTAAAAGAACAAAACAAATATTGGTAATGCATAAATCAAAACAGTGGTATCTGGTGTGTTAAATGCCATCCAGAAGCTGGGAATTGCTTCTTACTTGACTGCTGGAGATCTGACTGTGCCCAGCTCCTCTGTCAATGGTCTGTGGAGGTGGATGGGCTCTGGTGCAAGTTGTTTGCAGATGGTAGGCAGTGCCTCATTAAGCAGTTTCATTTGCTATTTCTTTTAAAAGGTGTATGTGAAATGTGTGTTGTGGTCTGCAAGACTTTTTAAAGGGTTACAGGAATCCTAAAAGTTTCAGTTTCAGGACACAGAATGATTTTCAGTAAGTTTTCATCCTGTGTATTACTTCTCACAAAAATCAAGATAAAAAGAAATTTCTTTCCAATTTAAAGTGAGCTGTTGATGTGACAGTTTTTGACCGCTTCTGGGTATCTCACATGTTTCCATAATAAATTGAATCAAGTTTTCACTTACTTAGCAAGTGAAAACTTAGCCCCGTAGAGTCAGCATCTATTCTTACTTTTATAAGTTTTGTTTTTCTTTCCAATTACCATAAAAGAGTGTCAGCAAGATATATTATTAAAGGTTTAAAGCCATAATGTCTGTTGTAAACAGTTAGATTTATAACAAGTAGAAAGCACAGTTTGGTCTGTAGCTGCTCTGTTACTTGTGAGGACCTCTGAATAGGAAAGTACTAAGCTTGACTTTGTAGGTATAGCTCATGTTAATAGGTCTTTATGCCTAGGGATAGGGATGAGCTAACCATACATTTTTATTATTATTTTTTTCTTCAATGCATTCAGCTCATTCTGCTAGAAGAGCGCTGCAGATAATTGGTCTATAATGTCTGTTATGGATGGAGAGAACCAGAATGTATATTGTATTGCATACTATACCATCTGCAGATGCCAAGTATTAACTCTGAATAAAAGTTAATCTCATATCTGAAATCTGTATACAGAAAATAAGCAGTTGTGACTACAAGGTTAGCATATTACAAAATTAAAAAATCCCAGTTCTTATGACAGTGAATACCAAGTGCTTAATACAAACTGAATTTCTTCAGTATTTCCTTGCTCTACTTACCCAATTATTTATTTAATTTTCAATATAAACTCTTATAATCAGATATTACCTGTACTACTGTGACAGTACAATAAGGCATGATGGATTGTTCCAGATACTGTGGAAAACAAACAAACAAACAAAAACAACAACTAAAATCCGAGATGTGACACAAATTCTATTCAGCTAGTGGAAGTAGTAGAAGACAGATTTCAGTGTGTTAGTGACAACTATCATAGTTTCACAGCAATCTACAAGCAATTTGTGATATAGGGCAAATTTATTCATGCTACTATAAAGTAAATGAGACTTCTGTCTAAAAGCATTTGCTGAATGGTAGCTGAGAAGTGGTTTCTATGCACGGTTGCAAACTGAACACCCTTCTTGCAAGAGGATCATAGAATGTCTGAGTTGGAAGGGACCCACAAGGATCATCAAGTCCAACTCCTGGGTCCCCAAAGGACCACCAGAAGAATCATACCATGTGTCTGAGAGTGTTGTCCAAATGCTTCCTGAACTCCAGCAGGCTCAGTGCTGTGATCACTGCTCTAGGCCTTTAATGTCTTTAATAGCCCACCACAACCTGGTGTAAATTCCTTCTTTTTCTTATGTTAAGACATAAAAGGATCTGCTATAGTATTACCTCATACTGTGCCTGGCATCTGCTGCAGACCATAACAGGTTTACTCTATACAGAATTAAACCAAAGCTATATCAAAAAAGAAGCTCCTCATTTCACATGAATCCAAGCTGAGCAGATGACTTGAAGACCAGCTGCTGGTATCTTTTTTTAATTCAGTCTGGTGCTGTGTTTATTTTAGTCTAGTTACCCTGCTTTCTTCTTTTTCCCCCTCCTGGAAGTTAATCTTCCTGCTGTTACCCTTGTCCCAGAATGCAAGGGAATGGCTCTTTTCCAGTCAGTGTCAGATGGAGAGTTAATAATGGGAATGAGAAGCTGACTGTGGTCAAGACATTTTATCAAGAAACTAAATATGTCAAATTGCTTTTACTGAGCAAGGTCTGAAGACCACTCTTGCTTGTCACCTTGGTTCTCTGACACAGCTGTTGTTTTCCTCATCCTCTTATTTTGTTGCAAGCCCGTAATACTTTGTGGATCAGCTGAGTAAATGGTGAAGTTAAACTACGTGGACCTGTCACCATGATCATGGAATGAGGGCCTGTGCGGACACTGCCAGTCTTATTTGTAACTCCTTTATATTGCTGCTTTGTTGTTAAGTAAATCATCACTAACTTAAAATCAGTTGAAGAATACTGATAGTTGAAGAATACTGAAGAATAACCCCCATGGAGAGTTTCTAATATGTTGAATTTGGCCTCAGAAGCATAATCTCAGTAGATCTTTGTGGTAACCAAGGGGGAGAAGTAGGCAAAAAGTTAGCAGGAAATCAATTTTAAAGTAAACAAAATTGGAGTGAAAGAAATCCCAGAGAAACTGTGAGATCACAGAAAGTTAAATAAACAAGGAGTGAGCCATAAAGAAAATGGCCTAATGGCACGGAAAAATGCAAGAAAAGCTAGCTCAGGCAAAAGGATTATTACTTTCTAATCTCTTTCTAATGCCTTGTTCACTGCAGCAACGTTAACAGAAGGGGCTACAAAAATATTTTTCTTCATTTTAATTACTTCATATACTTGTTTTTTCAGCGATAGATTGTTCCTCTCCAGCTCTTTCTTTCATTCAGTCATGTCTCGTCTTTTGTCTAATTTTATTTCCTTGGGACTAAGCTTTCATAAGCAGTAAACATTGGTCTTGTTGGATTTCTGTAGCAGTCAGCAAGGAACTGATCTGAAGTTCATTGAGTTCAGCTGAGGGCTGGACCCTATACAGTGCTCAGCAGCTTTCAGAGAATATGATCCACTGTTTTAATAGTGTTGCAGTTGTGCTAATGCTATGGGCAGAAGACCTGTCTATTTCCATGCCTTACACTGACATTGGCAACAATATCTTTAAAGCTCTCTAAATGTCTTTCACACATGTGGTGCTGTGGGACTTGCTGGTGAATTGATTGGTAAGTATAATCACATAAAAGACTTCCAAAAACATTAAATAAAGGAGGTTTCATAAAAGTAGTGAGTGTTAATGGATAGTCTACATAAGAAAGTGCTAGTGGGTTTGGAAAGATTATACGAGATATAAAATCATGTAAAAAGGGGTTAAGAAAAATCTGTTTAATGTATACATGGTGATCTAGTGGTTTCTGATAGGGATGGGATATGAACCTATATTTATCAGAATGCATAGAATCATAGAATCATAGAATATCCTGAGTTGGAAGGGACCCTAAAGGATCATCAAGTCCAACTCTTGACACCGCACAGGTCTACCCAAAAGTTCAGACCATGTGACTAAGTGCACAGTCCAATCTTTTCTTAAATTCAGACAGGCTCGGTGCAGTGACCACTTCCCTGGGGAGCCTGTTCCAGTGTGCAACCACCCTCTCTGTGAAGAACCCCCTCCTGATGTCAAGCCTAAATTTCCCCTGCCTCAGCTTAACCCTGTTCCCGCGGGTCCTGTCACAGGTGTTAATGGAGAAAAGGTCTCCTGCCTCTCGACACCCCCTTACGAGGAAGTTGTAGACTGTGATGAGGTCTCCCCTCAGCCTCCTCTTCTCCAGGCTGAACAGGCCCAGTGACCTCAGCCGTTCCTCATACGTCTTCCCCTCCAGGCCTTTCACCATCTTTGTAGCCCTCCCCTGGACACTCTCCAACAGTTTCATGTCCTTTTTATACTGTGGTGCCCAGAACTGCACACAGTACTCGAGGTGAGGCCGTACCAGCGCAGAGTAGAGTGGGACAATCACCTCCCTTGACCTACTAGCGATGCCGTTCTTGATGCACCCCAGGACACGGTTGGCCCTCCTGGCTGCCAGGGCACACTGCTGGCTCATATTCAACTTGCTGTCTACCACGACCCCCAGATCCCTCTCTTCTAGGCTGCTCTCCAGCGTCTCATCGCCCAGTCTGTACGTGCAGCCAGGGTTTCCCTGTCCCAGGTGCAGGACCCGGCACTTGCTCTTATTGAACTTCATGCGGTTGGTGATTGCCCAGCTCTCCAACCTATCCAGATCCCTGTGCAAGGCCTTTACACCCTCATTCGAGTCCACAACTCCTCCAAGTTTGGTGTCATCAGCAAACTTGCTCAAAATACCTTCTATTCCTACATCCAGATCGTTTATAAAAATATTGAAAAGTACTGGCCCTAAAATGGAGCCTTGAGGGACCCCACTGGTGACCGCCCGCCAGCCTGATGCAGCCCCATTTACCATAACCCTTTGGGTCCTGCCCGTTAGCCAATTGCTCACCCATCGTATGATGTTTTTATTTAGCTGTATGGTGGACATTTTGTCCAGTAGGATCCTATGGGAAACTGTGTCAAAAGCCTTGCTGAAGTCCAAAAAAATCACATCAGCTGGTTTCCCTTGGTCCACCATACGGGTGATCTTAACATAAAAGGAAATCAGGTTAGTTAGGCAGGACCTACCCTTCACAAACCCATGCTGGCTGGGACCAATGACTGCTTTGTCCCCCAGGTGTGCCTCAATAAGTTCTTACGCATACATGTATATGTAAGAGTGTTGTGGTTTAGCCTGGCCGGCAGCTAAACACCACACAGCCGTTCGCTCACCCCCCCCCCCCCCTCTCTGGGATGGGGAAGAGAAATGGAAAATGAAGCCCATGAGTTGAGATAAAGACAGTTTAATAAGACAGGAAAATAATAATAACAATAATAATAATAACAACAACAATAATAATAATAATGCAATGATGATAATAGTACTACTAATAATAGTGTGTACAAACAAGTGATGCACAATGCAATTGCTCACCACCCGCTGACCGATGCCCAGCCTAACCCTGAGCAGTCCAGCCCTCCGTTCCCCGGCTAGCCACCCCTATATATTGTTTAGCATGACGTCAGATGGTATGGAATACCCCTTTGGCTAGTTTGGGTCACCTGTCCTGGGTCTGTCCCCTCCCAGCTCTTGCTGCACCCCCAGCCTGCCCGTCAGCAGGACAGAGCAAGAAGCTGAGATGTCCTTGGCTTAGTATAAGCACTGCTCTGCAACAATTAAAACATCGGGGTGTTATCCCCTCTTCTCATCCTAGGCCAAAACATAGCATTCTACCAGCTACTAGGAAGAAAATTAACTCTGTTCTAACTGAAACCAGGACAAAGAGGGAGATCAAAACATATTAAATTTGTATTCACCAAAGCAACATGAATTTTGGACCAAGACTCTTTGTGAGTATTCATCTGTTAATACTTTGTTAAAACAAATGTGTTAGAACCTGTCTTACAGATGAGAGCCTCTGCCACCAAAATGAGCTTGTGGCCATGTTTCATGAGAGGACCTTAGTGTTGGAAGTCATGAAGGGCGGATGTGCTCTGATGTCTTTGGGTTCAGAGTGCTGCCAGTTTAATTTGCTATTAAAAGATGACAGCAGCATCTGTAGCAATAGATTTGTGTGCAATCTATGCATGAAATATATCAAGATTTTTGGGAGAGCCACAAAAAGCCAGAAAGTGCTGCTGAAAATACCTGACACATTGCAAATTTGATTCAAAGTATTGTTTTTGCAACAGTTTCCCCCCATGAGGAATAATGGCAAATAACATCAAATGTCTGTGTTCTTTTGTAACCAATATTATGTAAATATTATATATATATACCCTTCCCTGAGTTATTAATGTCATATTGTTGCTATGGGGGTGGCTAGTAAATTCAGCCCTGGTTTCTTTTCACAGATCTGCTATAGCTGAAACTAACTGTTGTAGCTAGTCCAGTCCTCCCCCAGCTTTTGGTGACTCATGCATGCAACATAACAGATCATTCAGTTAACACTTCTTGCTCTAACCAGCTGGCTGGTGGATCACTGTGTGCAGATGGGGGTAAACCCAAACAGGAAAAAAAAAAAAAAAAAATGTTCTCTTGGAGACCCAGAATCAGGAGCAAAGCACATGGATGGGTGAAACTTGTAAAATTATAGCATAGCAAGATGTGTTATAACAACATTTCTAGTGGTTGTAATCCTGGACATATAGACCCATCTTTGATGTCTCAACACTTTCATAATGTTCAGAACTCCTGAAATGTTTGAGAGAGAAGCAGGTATGACCTAGTCAGCCCAGGCCAGGTCAAATATAGTTGCTCAAACTCAGCTCTGCAGTTTTGTGAGCCATCTGACAAATAAGGGAACTTGCAGGGCTTGACTTGAAAAGGAATGAAGAATGCAGATTTGACACATGACAAGAAGGAGATGTAGTGGGAGAGTTCAGCAGGAGACTCAGTGAGTCGTCTTGACAGACCAGTTTGCCAGTGTCCATTATTCTCCATTATTCTTCCATTCCTTTAAATGTCTGAATGTCTTTAACTTACTCACTTCCCAGAAGGATCTAGCCATTCTGATAAATCAATTCCTGTCCCAGCTTCTGCCAGGTCTCACTTTAATTTTTTTTTGTAAAATGAAAATTCAGTTTTAACCGGAAAATATCTTGAAGGGTATTGCAAGTTACAAGAACAAGGAAAGGTCTTGAGCTGATAAGTTTCATGGGGGTTGTTGGAAATATAGAAGCAGTTTTGTATGGTACCTTCCACTTTAAATCTTTACTTTCAATTTCAAACACTGTAGCAACCTATATATATAGCAAACTGTATATATTGCATATATGTATATTACAAACACTGTAGTGACCTATATATACTTCCAATTAAAACACGCTATCCCATGAATCAAGAATCTGAAAGGCCTAAATGTTTCTATATGCAATGAATGACTTGTATGAAAACTGCATACCTGATTTTCTCGGGGAAAAAATGAGAAAGAATCCTGTATATTTGTAAGTTTAAAAATACCGAAAATAAATTACATGAAATTTGTATATAGTTTCAAATAAGAAATAATCTTACATGCATGAAGTAGTTTTTCTAATGTTCAAAATTTTCCTTTTGAAAATAAAATATATTCACATAAAACTTTTTTTAGGACAATCACACACACACACACACAAATTTAAATATGTTGGAAATTAAAAGAATATATTCAAAACATAGTAATATATAAAATAACAGTGAATCCTACAAATAAAAGTAGTTAATAATATTTATATGTGATAACCCTTAGCATATTCCATTTAAGAATCAACACTGCTATGAGCATGGGTTTAAAAAATAAATTCGGTTTGTCATTCTAAATCTACATATGAAGCACTTGAGGTTCAGAGAGACTACTACGAATTGTTGTTCTCACTTGTCTGTTATTGTCTGTGTTGATGACTACATAAGATCTTATCCGTGCTTAAAAATATAAAAAAATAAATGAGTAATTTTCTAACATAATTGGTATGCTTACAGGAACACCATTGCAGCATTGCATTACCTACCCTTGATCACAGCAGGAGACTTGACTTTTATGCGCAAGGTTACATTCAAAGTCCATGGAAGATATGGGTACTGAAACATCAGTAGGAGGTTTTAATTCCCTATTGAACACAGCCAGTTGCAGTACAGCTGATATTGCAGTGGCACTGAAAACCAAAGCTGTGTTGTAAGCTCAGTGAGTGACAGGTCTGGGATGTCTCTAAGGGTATAATCTACATTAAAATAATAGCTCAATTATTAAATTAATAAGTTGTCAGCGTTATTTAATGGGAGGCCTCTAGGCATCCAAAATAATGGGATCATAAATCTGCTTTACAGAGAGATTCTGGAGTCCTCTCTTGCTGCGTACAGAAAGAACGCAAAAGCCCATCACGAAAAGGAAAATAGTTGACTGAAAACATGTCATCAAGAGAACCACTAGTGTTTAAAAGCAATTGGGAGCTCTACATTAATGAAGACAAACTTTCCCATGGAAAGAGACAGGTGCAATGGTAGGTCAAGCTGACCTGATGCTGTAACAGATACTTAGGGCATGTGTTCCACCAAAGAACTTCTATTATTCAGGATTGATATTAACACAAAGAAAAATAGATATAATTTTAGGGCATTAGAGGATGCTTCAGTCCAATGCTTTCACCTACTATATTTAGTCAATGTTCCACCTGATCTGCTAAAGAGACACTGATGACAGTCTACCCTTTGGTTAACAAACAGGAAGAAGCTCATGCTATACTTACAACACTACTAAGCACAGACAGGCTGGTTTATTCCCTTCCTGACCTGCTATGCAGATAATTTTCCATAGTTTTATTATGTTCATACAAGTTCTTTTTATTTATGCTCTATTGTGCTATTTTGCTGCTTCTGAGAATGGAAATTCGATTTTGCTTTAATCCATCCAGATGAATAATAACAGACTTATTCAGAAATAACAGAAAAATAACAAAACCAGTGTCAAAAAACACTGAAAGCAAGCAGGCTGTGACAGCACACGCTGCAGAGCCTCTGCATTCACCTCCACTCAAGAACATAAATATTGTACAGTGAAATCCAGTAGAATATTTAAAAATATATATATATAAATCCTTTAGTGGTGCTATAATTTTTCCAGGATGTGGTGGAATAACATGTTCTTTGTGGCTCCAGGGAGCCTCATCATGCTCCAGAGGAGGGAGGAATGGCTCTGGCAGCTGACAGCTGAGCAGGACATCCTCCAGCATCTTGTGGCCTGGGTGAGTAACCAGCATCTGTGGAGAACGCCACCAACACCATACTGGTGGGGTTGTAAGACAGCCAAGTGGGACTGAATGGCTTTATACTAAATTAGAAATTGGTGATGACAGAAAATGAGGTTGCTCTAAAACCACTATGCTCATCATGTCCCAGAGTATCTGTTCAGTTTAAATATGGGCCAGGTCTTTCCATCTTGTAGTTTTGATACTCTCCAGGAGATCTCTCTCCAGGTCTCACCAAACACATAAATTCCATGGACAGTGATTTAAACAATATTCTGACTTTTTCTTTTTTTACCAGTCTTGCTATTTCTAAGCATAAAACCCTGCCTAACATTAGAAAATGTCAGAGGAGGAAGGATGAGAGGAACTCAGCAGCTCTCACCTCTTTTTCCTGACTTCTCCATTCCCATTTGTGCATCCCACCAGAAAGGCAACATCATGATGGCTTTGGGTGTAGAAGGATGATGTTTTCTTGCAAAGGAGAAATAAAGTTAATCTCAGTGTCTTCTGGGAGCAAAAAGTTTCATGAAAGGGCAGGGATCACCCATCCTTCTCTGGCCATCCCCAATTCCCTCTGGCTGTGGTTTGGTGACCCTGCTGGACATTATCAGCCTCCCCACAAGTCTCCATATCCCCTTGAGTGTTCTGCCATCTCCAGCCCTCTTTTCTGGCCCTCATGCAGTGCCTGCTCTGTTACCTCCACAGAACTCTGTTTTGGCTACAGTCCTGGAAGTTACTGAGGTGCTTCTGACAACCCATGATATACGGAGGTTTGGAGCAATGTGAGCAAGAGTGCAATAAAGATAAAAAAAAAAAAATGAAGGGCAGAAAAATATCTGTTTTCAGAATCACAGGAGAAACAGATTTAAAGGAACTTGTCTAGATTAAGTGGGTTATCCTTTAAACATTTGTTGTAACATTAGAAATGAAATGTTGAAAACAAGCATGGACTTGATAACTTCCTGCTGTTTTCTGAGGCAGTATATTGCACCAAATTACATTGTCTGGCTTGCAACTTATGGGCACAGTTATTCCTGATTTCTGTAAATGCCAAGGAAGGATAAAACAGATTTGTAAATAACGGCAGAAGTTGGCAATAGTAGAAATATTTTGAACATATCATAAAGCTGTGTCTTTATGATATGTTCAAAGGTGGACAAACATCCTTTTTTAGTTTTTGTTTTGTTTTATTTTGTTTTCTTATCAGATGGATTGTCTAAATGCCTTCTGTTTTTGTCAAAGCAAATGTTTTGTAAGTGGCATTTATCAATGACAGGAAAGCTCTTCATGTTCCTCAATATTTTCCATTCTGCAAGTTCAGTTCTATCAAAACTACAACACTGTTATGAGAGCAGGCTATAAACTGGGTTTGAACAGAGAACAAAATGACAAGGATATTGAACATGACATGGTTGTATCCACTCTGAATTAAGCCATAGATTTTTGGCCAACCAAGATTTTTGGCAAGAAGTGGACTTTTACAGAATCACAGAATTTCTAGGTTGGAAGAGACCTCAAGATCATCGAGTCCAACCTCTGACCTAACACTAACAGTCCCCACTAACCCAAATCCCTAAGCTCTACATCTAAACATCTTTTAAAGACTTCCAGGGATGGTGACTCCACCACTTCCCTGGGCAGCCTGTTCCAATGTCTAACAACCCTTTCGGTAAAGAAGTTCTTCTTAACATCCAACCTAAAACTTCCCTGGTGCAACTTTAGCCCATTCCCCCTCGTCCTGTCACCAGGCACGTGGGAGAACAGGCCAACCCCCACCTCACTACAGCCTCCTTTGAGGTACCTGTAGAGAGCAATAAGGTCGCCCCTGAGCCTCCTTTTCTCCAGGCTGAACAAGCCCAGCTCCCTCAGCCGCTCCTCGTAGGACTTGGTCTCCAGGCCCCTCACCAGCTTTGTCGTCCTTCTCTGCACCCGCTCAAGCACCTCAATGTCCTTCTTGTAGCGAGGGGCCCAAAACTGAACACAGTACTCGAGGTGCGGCCTCACCAGAGCCGAGTACAGGGGGATGATCACCTCCCTAGCCCTGCTGGTCACACTGTTTCTTATGCAAGCCAGGATGCCGTTGGCCTTCTTGGCCACCTGAGCACACTGCTGGCTCATATTCAGCCGACTATCAACCAATACTCCCAGGTCCTTCTCTGCCTGGCAGCTCTCCAACCACTCATCTCCTAGCCTGTAGCTCTGCTTGGGGTTATTGAGCCCCAGGTGCAGGACCCGGCACTTGGCCTTATTGAACTTCATAGAGTTGACCTCAGCCCATCGGTGCAGCCTATCCAGATCCTCCTGCAGAGCTTTCCTACCCTCAAGCAGATTGACACATGCACCTAGCTTGGTGTCATCTGCAAACTTACTGAGGGTGCACTCAATGCCCTCGTCCAGATCATCGATGAAGATATTAAAGAGGACCGGCCCCAGCACTGAGCCCTGGGGGACTCCACTAGTGACTGGCCTCCAACTGGACTTGGCTCCATTCACCACGACTCTTTGGGCCCGGCTATCCAGCCAGTTTCTAACCCAACGAAGTGTGTGCCAGTCCAAGCCAAGAGCAGCCAGTTTCTTGAGGAGAATGCTGTGGGAGACGGTGTCAAAAGCCTTGCTGAAGTCAAGGTAGACCACATCCACAGCCTTTCCCTCATCCACCCAGCATGTCACTTGGTCATAGAAGGAGATCAGGTTCATCAAGCAGGATCTGCCTTTCATAAACCCATGCTGACTGGGCCTGATCGCCTGCTTGCCCTGCAAGTGCCGCATGATGACTCTCAGGAAGATCTGCTCCATGAGCTTCCCTGGCACTGAGGTCAAACCGACAGGCCTATAGTTACCCGGGTCTGCCCTCCGGCCCTTCTTGTAGATGGGCGTCATGTTTGCTAGCCGCCAGTCAACTGGGACCTCCCCCGATAGCCAGGACTGCTGATAAATGATGGATAGTGGCTTGGCCAGCTCCTCTGCCAGTTCTCTCAGTACCCTTGGGTGGATCCCATCCGGCCCCATCGACTTGCGCACATCCAAGTGCCGTACCAGGTCACCAACCAGCTCTTTATGGATAGTGAGGGCCACATCCTGCTCCCCATCCCCTTCCACCAGCTCAGGGTACTGGGTATCCAGAGAACAACCGGTATTGCCACTAAAGACTGAGGCAAAGAAGGCATTGAGCACCTCTGCCTTTTCCTCATCTTTTGTAACAAGGTTTCCCCCCACATCCAGTAAAGGATGGAGATTCTCCTTAGTCCTCCGTTTTGCACTGATGTATTTGCAAAAAGATTTTTTGTTGTCTTTAATGGCAGTAGCCAGATTGAGCTCCAGATGAGCTTAGACCTTCCTAATTTTGTCCCTGCACAGCCTCGTTACCTCCTTATAGTCCTCCTCAGTGGCCCGCCCTTTTTTCCAAAGATTATAAACCCTCTTTTTTCTCCTAAGCTCAAGCTGCAACTCTCTGTTGAGCCAGGCCAGTCTTCTTCCCCGCTGGCTCATCTTTGGGCACGTGGGGACAGACCACTCCTGCGCCATTAAGATTTCCTTCTTGAAGAGTGCCCAGCCTTCCTGGACTCCTCTGCCCTTCAGAACCGCCTCCCAAGGGACTCTACCAACCAGTGTCCTCAGCAGCACAAAGTCAGCCCTCTGGAAGTCTAATACAGCGGTTTTACTGGTCCCCTTCCTGGCCTCACCAAGAATAGAGAACTCCACCATTTCGTGGTCACTCTGCCCAAGACAGCTTCCGACAATCACATCCTCCACCAGTCCTTCTCTGTTTGTGAAGAGAAGGTCTAGCGGGGCACCACCCCTGGTAGGCTCTCTAACCAGCTGTATCAGGAAGCTATCTTCCACACTCTCCAGAAACCTCCTAGACTGCTTTCTCTGGGCTGTGTTGCGCTTCCAGGGAAGTTGAAGTCCCCCACAAGAACAAGTGCCGATGATTTCACAACTTCTGTCAGCTGCCTGTAGAACTCCTCATCCGTCTCCTCATCCTGGTTTGGCGGTCTATAACAGACCCCGACCAGGACGCTAGCCTTGTTGGCCTTCCCGCCGATCCTAACCCAAAGGGTCATTCCCAGCCTCGAGTTCTTTTAGCCATGCTGGAAATTAAGGCCTTCACTTATCATGAGAATATCCCAACATGAGTTTGGAGATTAGAACAAAAGAACAGGGAAAAAGCAAAGGGAAGTCAAGAAATGGTGCTTATGTTTCCAAAAAGTATAGATTTTGTTATAAGATACATGACTGGGCTCTTTTCCCAAGCACCAAATAATAAAATGAGGGGAAATGGCCTCAGGTTACACCAGAGGAAGTTTAGGTTGGATATTATGAGAAATTTCTTTGACTGAAAGGGCTGTGTGACATTTGAACAGGCTGCCCAAAAAAGCGGTTGGGTCACCATCCCTAGAGGTCTTCAATGTGTAGATTTGTAGCATGGTTTAGTAGTGGACTTTAGTACAAGGTTAAGATGATTATGGGCTAGAGGATCTTAAAGGTCTTTTCCAACCTGGTTGATTCTATGATTCTACGATTATTTTGTTGCAGATCACTGGCTGTCTCAGACAAAAAACAGTCTGCTACCTATGTCAAGGAGGAGCAGCAGTGGTTGATAGCCAGCTTCTCTCAAAGTCTGGAGGCCACATGTTGCTCCCTTGGGAAGCAATGGGCAGAGGCTGTCCTGCAGAGTTGAAATGCCATGCACAACTTTGTTCATGCCATTAGATGTATGAGCAGACTGTGTTGCTAGTGAGGAAATGCATGTAAGTAGCGTAAGCATTGTGGTTTGTACTCCCCAGCCATGTTGTTAGTGTTTGGTAAATAATTGATACCTTTATGCAAATGGAATGAGATTCCTCCATCTACATTTCTGTGAAATGGTAACAAGGACTCGTTTTCCTACCTGATCAGGTGCTACAGGTCCTCCCGTTACTATAGTGGTGGAAGCTACAAAGGTTTCCAGATCTGTAGGGAGATTAGCTGAGTGATCAAAGAGAAAGAGAATCTTTAAGATAACTGGCAGAAGTCAGGATAAGACCTCAGGAGCTGCAAGGGGACTTGCAAAAAGCAAATGGTTCTGGTTCTGGAGAACTGCTTAGCAGTAGAGATACAAATGATAGGAACAGCCTTAGGGTGGTTTGTGCTAGAGAACTAACTGAACTGGTTGAGTTCAGGGACCATCTGTGAGTCTAATGGCAAGACATGACATTTGAAGGACTTTCTGAAAGCACTTCCCAGATTCTTTATTGTCTCATCTACATTCCATCTTCAAGGTGAAGTAATATCTGCATGATTGCTCTTCCTCCTCACTCTGGCTCACATGGGAAGGAAACCTGCTTACATGTGTCTAAAGGAAGACACAACATCGACCAAAAGGCCCCAGCTCTGAACAGAGGGAACACAAGAACTGTGGAGTGCCAGATAGCATGTGGAATGATCAGCTGTCACCTTCCTGGGGTTCCTGTCTAAAAACACGTCTCATCTTAAAACCAAGTTCATTTGGAAGACTTAAAGGTTTTAGATGTGTTTTAGCTCAGTTTAGTCAGAGCTTGTAATGAAAGCACAAGCCAGACTGCAGCAGCATTTTGTTTTCTTTGTGTCAAATTTGCAGACTCTGCTCCTCATTTTAAGACTAGAACAGCAAGGTCATTGTCATGTATTCTAACAAAGCCTCTGGGCATTTTGGTTTTGGTAATTTTTTAAAGCAAGAAAAGAAGGATGGTGCTGTTCTTCATTACTGAATATATACAGGAGAAAACTACAGACATGATAATATGGTGAAGTCAATATGCTTTAAACTTTTGCTTGACTGAATTGATTCCAAATTTTCATTAGTCAAGGAGAGGAGTCCAGCATATCGACATATCTGCACCTTTAGTGGGATGTTCCCCAGAGCAGGGCAAACGATGAGAGACTGCTTAATCCCAGGTCAGTAAAACAAAACCCACTGAATTGTTCATTCAGGCTGCATCTATATGTCAGTAAGAATGTATTTTATGCAGTACTTACTATGTCTTGATCAGAAAGCCAGGCCTAACACGTGAACACGTATAACATATAAGCTACTAATCAGTGTGAGAGGCAGAATAAATTAGTCTGGTATTAACACAGAGCTTGCACATTGAGTTTCCAATTGACTTCAAGTACAGACATGAGCTGCAAAAGACTACAGACCTAGTCTGTAGTGCCCACTACACATGCGTGTTTCCATTCCCCTGAGCCTGCTTCTATCATATATGCAACATAAGTATCTTTGTGAAAAACTTTTCCTTTCAAACCTCAATTTTGGCAAGTAAACTAACAATATAACTCCCTAAATGAAGTTGTATTGTGGTAGCATTATTTCAGTTTAAGTGAAATGTGATATAGAGCCTTGTGGAGAGGAGTAGTTGCATCAATGGAAAGAGAAGTGTATTTTTTGTTTTGTTTACAGAAACACCTTGGTCAGTCATCACTGTGTGTAACATAAGAAAACTTGCAATGACTACAAATACTGCTGTATACCACAGCTAGCCAGATAGATGTGGAGCAGTAGTAACAATCCAATCAACTGGAAGGACTTTAAATGCTCTAAAAACCAGTGTGGTTAGCTGTAGAAGATGCACATTCACATACCTTCCACAGTATCTATTTCCTTCTCCCATCTGCACTTTATTTCTGCTTGGCAAAAGTTGAAAAATGGATTTCATTTTTTTTGATTGTAAATTGGAATGCTTAAGTAAAGAATTTTTTGAAAAGGTACTGATACGAAACAAAGTGTGAGAGTTTATGAATCCGGGTTTTGTCTAAAAGAACTACCTGCTCTTAAGGGAGGAATCCCACAGCCAGAGAAATGATGTCGAAGCATCCATGGTGGTCCTTTCCAGGAGGCCAACTTCTCACTCAGGCTGTGACTTAGTGCTTTCCTGTGTGGTGGACTTTTATACCCTGGAAACACCTTTCTGTGCTCCCCACATATCCAGCCTTACCATGGCTCGATGGCTTGCCCAGCAAACCCATATGTATATATATATATGTGTGTGTGTGTATGTATATATATATATAATTATAGATAAATAGATAGATAGATAGATAGATAGATAGATAATGTGTGTGTGTGTATACACACATGTACTAATATCTGTCTTTCAATAGGTATTTTGTATCCTCTTTTTTCCCCTTTTTACACAGATTTTCAAATTTTGTACTGATAGCCAACTTAATGCTAACATAAAAATAGAGATATAGTTATACCCAAATCGGATCTGCAATCATAGTGGTACAGTGGTTAGCACTAAGGTTAATTTCTTCTTGTGAAATTAATGAGATACACTTTTTCAGCTGGGTCTCTAGAAATACTATTGCTTTGTTGCTTTTTGCTTGGCTGTCTGCAACTTTTTAGTCATAGTTTTTTCAAGACAGTTTCTAAGAAAATGTTTCAGGCTTAACCACTTTCTTTTTGTCCTGATTTATGATGGTATTGCAAGTCTTCTTAGTGTGTTTTAAACATCAAGCAACAGATATGTAAATTGGCATATATATGTTAACACTGACAAAAGTAAAAAACAACTACATTCAAGTACACACAGGAGTTTTCTAGCAAATATTTCTGATTATAAACAGCACCAGATGCACTGGAAGAAGGTGTAAAACATTAAGGGTAAATTGTTATGTAATAACTTACTTTTTAGGAAAGTTGATTTAAAACCTGAGACAGTTATCTGACATACAGATTTTTGTACTATCAGCTATAGTTCCATATATAATTATTCATACTGAAACAAAATTATTTTTTGAATCCTAACATTCCTTGGCCTCATTAATATCTGAGGGCAGAGGGATGCACAGATTCATGCTTTATCAGGTTTCAAATCCTAACTCAGTAGATATTCCATGCCACATTCAACCCCATCATACCCACACTTGTAAATTCACAGGATTAAGCTTTTAGCACATAGGCACATCTCATTTCTATTCACTTTGTTAGGACATGTGCTCAGCTTTCTTTTTGAATCAGAAAGATGCCTGCCTTCATCATTGGCTGAACCCCAAATTTCTACTGGTAGAGAGGTAGACCAAAACATCCTGTTTTGGAGAGCCAATTGAATGTAATTTTCTTTTCTGCATGTCTCAGCATAGATGCTGTAATACAATCAAGATTTGCACTTCATTAGTGCTGCAAACTTGGAAGATCTCAACTCCTGCTATAACTATTTAATTTCACACTTGCAGGCTGCCTGCCAGTGATCAAGCTGTGACTTCAGTGACCCACAGGAGTATTGATTTATGTGTTTACATGACTCTCTCATTATCTTGTTTTGATTCCATCTCTTCCAAATTATTCCTGAGCCTATTTCAGCTACCAGCTAACCCAGGATCTTAGAACTGACTTTATTCTGTTTTCTTGTGTCTCCTGATGGTTCAAATGCAAAGGAAGTTGGAAGGAAGCTCTGCCCAGGCAAGATTGAAGAATATGAAATGTCCTTATTGTGTAAATGTCCCAGAATGTACAATTGTGATGCAAAAATCAAAGGAGCAAATCAAAACAGAAGGAGCAAAATGAGCAGAAAAGGGGCTAATTATCTTTGAGGTCAGACATTGAGATGGAGCAGATTCATACAGGTCTGACAAGCAGTGGGCCAGTCTTGAATTATAACCTGAAACCAGATGGAAACTACTGTGAAAATATGTGTAGATAATGGTGACATTGTCCTGCTGCCTGGAGGAACACAATAAACTGTCTGCAGCATTGTAGACCCCCTGAATGTGTGCCAAAAGCTTTGGTTAAGACCTGGGATGCAGCAATGGAGACAGTCTGCATGGTGGCTGTATTCTAGTACCACAATAAGAAAAAAAAAACATGCATAAAGACAAAATAAATCTGATCAAAAATGTTAGTGACTTTAGTGAAAATGTGGTTTCACACTTTTCCTTTCTTATTTGCCTTAGTCTATATCAGAATTATGCAATGTGATTAGAATGTGGCTACTTCAGAAGAAAAACTGTGGGTTTGTATTCTGATTTTAATATTTTCAGTATTTTCATTCCTCAGAGAGAGCTGCATTCCTCATTCATGCAGTAGCCATAGTTATTTTTCAGTTGAGAAAATAGGGAGACAGTAGACACCAGTAAAAGAAATGAAATTCATAAGAAATCTATATTTTTTAGGATAAAAACTAAGGCAGGTATTTCTTTCTGAAATGTTTGTATTTTCCTTTCTGTGCATCTCATTACAAGACCACGCCATAATGAATTGCCACCATTTTTTTTTTTCAGAAAAAAATTGTGGCCAAGAAATGCACAAATTCCCTCCCTTCTGTCATTTATAACAGTTCTGAGACTGTCTCCATGCTGAAAAATGCTGAAAGAGAAAATTGGAGAAAGGTAATCTAAAAGGTCTTCCCCATAAAATTTAATTAATTTTAAATATATATTGTATACATATGCTTGCATATTTAAGTGTATAAAAGAAAGTTCTTTGCCTTGCACAAGGTTTATTTTTAAACAGTTTAGCAGTCATGCATTAGATAATTGATAATAATACATTATCATCAAGCAAAGGAAATGTGCCATATAAAGAGAGAGACAATCATTTTATTATCCAACTCTTCAGGTAAGCACCATGGCAAAACTACTAAGAAGCACAGAAACTGGAATCCAAAAACATCAGGTCAAGGTACGGCCATGGTATTTCTTCTTCTTTTTTTTTTTTTTCTTTCTTTTTTCTTTTTTTTTTTTTTTTTTTTTTTTTGAAAAATGGTTTTCTATTTCCATTGAACAATGTAGAATAGAGTTTCAAACACATTGCCATTATTCTGAAATTTTCCCATGTTATTCTTCCTCATGTGACATGACCAAATCTTATTACTACCCTGCTCAGTAAATAACATAAGTACTCAGAAACCCCAGAGGAAACAAAAACCATTTTTATTTTAACTCTCTGGTTTGGAAAAATAATCTACTTTTTGTTTATTATCCAGGAAAACATCACCCCCTTCTCAGCATAATTTGTATTTACTAATAAATTCAGCTTTGTCATTCTCTTTCAAGCTGCCAGCAATGTGGAACCCATACACCAAAATAATTACTTTCAAATATCTTGTTTTATAACCTCAGTCTATGTCAAACTTATTGTTTCTGAGGTATGCAGAGATCCTGTTGTGAGATAGGGCACATCTCAAGGGCTATTCAATCAGGCCATTATTATTATCATAGGAAAAGATGCAGCACCAATGATCTGCAAAGGGTAAAAGAGTACTCTGAGTATTCACCGAGTCTGAATCAATTTGTTTCTGCAGAGAAGAGAAGGCAGCCTGTTTCATAGGGTGATGACCCATCACCTGGAGACCATGAGAAGCATACATGTATTTAGTGCTTTGAAATTTGGTGCACAAACCTTCAATATGTGAACTGTTTTTGTCACGGACAGCTAATGAACTGAGGAAGGTCAAATATACCTATTATTCTTATGAATTGTAAGTCTAGGACTTTAAAAAGGTAAACCCTGTATTTTTAACCCTACCTAGTATAGAGGCAGTTTCCCTGGAAGTGTGCAATACTCATTTCTCTAAAAAGTTCCTATGTTTTGACCTCCACTGTGCCATGTGTATTGCACATTCCTATCTTCATTGGGGTGTGTTGGCACCTGACTGTTAGAAAAAAAAAAGCAAAACTGTGTTTTCAGGAGAACTGGGGCTTGCCTCAGTCCTAGCACATGATAGGGTGGAAGGAACAAGGGATACTGATAGCCTGATGCCTGAGCCAGGCCATAGTTAAGCCCTGATTAATTCATTGCATTTCAATAACCTCTACTTCAAGCAAATAGGATTTTAATGTAAATTTTATAAGTGTGGAAAGGATATTGGTTAAATGACATGCTAGGAGTCACTGAGGGGCTTCATCTTGCACCCAGAAAAGTCAATCAGAGGGTATTTTTTGCTTTAGTAATGCAAGACCAAGTATGCAGGAATTAGCAGAAAAGAGGAGCCATTTGGAGCACTCTTCTAAATGCTCTGTGTTAAGCTCCCAGATCAGCTTCTCTGGAATCATGTGGGGTGGTCTTCCTAAACTGAAATGGGCATTAAATATAATATTTCTCTAAGTTGTGCATTAAGAAAACAGTTGCCACTTACAAGTATGAGAACTATCCTTAGTATAATTAATATAAGCTTCATTAATAGACTGAATGAGCTTTACCTATTCACTTTACAGTTTTAATTTGAAGTTCTGAAAAATTTACAGCCTACTGCTTGGAGTAATGTGAAAATCTCAGATGAATTTGATATTGTTCTTATTACACATTTGGAATCATAATATCATAGAATTTTTTGTTGGAAAAGACCTCTAAGATCATCAAACCAACTATAAACCTAGCACTGCCAGGTCTACCATTAAATCATGTCCTTAAGCACCACATCTATATGTCTTTTAAATACATCCAGGGATGGTGACTGAACTGCTTCCCTGGGCATAAGGTTGTTGTGCTCTAAGTGCAGGACCAAGCACTGTACCTTGTTGAACTTCATACGGTTGACCATGGCCCATCAATCCAGCCTATCCAGATCCCTCTGCAGAGGGATCCTCGAACAGATCAACTCTCCAGCCCAACCTGGTGTCATCTGCAAACTTATTGAGCGTGCACTCAATTCCCTCATCCAGATCATTGCTAAAAAATATTGAAGAGAACTAACCACAGTACTGAGCCTTGGGAGACACACTTGTCACCAGCTGCCAGCTGGATTTAACTCCATTCACTATGACTCTTCAGGCCTGGCTATCCAGTCAGTTTTTTACCCAGCAAAACATCCAAGCATCCAAACCCTGAGCAGAAAGTTTCTCCAGGAGAATCCTGTGGAAAACAGTGTCAAAAACCTTACTGAAGTCTACGTAAACAACATCCACAACCTTTCCCTTTTCCACTGTGTATATCACCTTGTCATAGAAGTAGATCAGGTCAGTCAAGCAGGAGCTGACTTTGTTAAACCCATGCTGACTGGGCCTGATCATCTGGTTGTCCTATATGTGTTGCATGATGGCACTCCAGATTATTTGCTCCATGAGCCTCCCCAGCACCAGGGTCAGAATGACACATCTCTACGTCCCCAAGTCCTCCTAGGTCAGTATCATATTTGACAGTTGCCAGTCATCTGGGACCTCCCCTGTTAGCCAGGACTTCTGATAAATGATGGAAAACAGCTTGGTGAGCATTTCTGCCATCTTCCTCAGCACTCTCAGGTGGATCCCATCTGGCCCCATAGACCCATGTATGCCTAAGTGGATAGCAGGTCACTAACCATTTCCTTTTGGAGTATGGGGGATTTCATTCTGCTCCCTGTCCCTACCTTCCAGCTCAGGGGGCTGAATACCCAGAGAACAACAAGTCTTCCTGCTAAAGACTGAGGCAAAGAAGGCATTAAGTACTACAGATGTTTCCTCGTCCTTCATCACTGTGTTTCCCCTCACATCTAGTAAAAGATGGAGATTCTTCTTAGTCCTCCTTTTGTTGTTAATATATTTATATATATATGTTAATATATATTTACAAATATATTCATAGAAGCATTTTTTTTTCTTAGTGTCTTTAATAGCACTAGCTAGATTAAGCTCCAGTGGGGCTTTGGCCCTTCTAATTGTCTCCCTGTACAACCTCACAATATCTTTATAGTCCTCCTGAGTGACCTGCCCCGGCTTCCAAAGGTAATAATTCCTCTTTGTCCTCATGAGCTCTAGCCACAGCTCTCTGTTCAGCTGGGGCAGTCTTCTTTTGCACTGACTCATCTTTCAGCATGTGGGGATGGCCTGCTTTTATGCCTTTACGATTTCTTTCTTGAAGCTTTCCAGGACTCCTTTGCCCTTCAGGACTGCCTCCCAAGGGACACAGCTTGTCAACAAGTCTCCTATACTGGTCAAAGTCTGTTCTCCAGTTCCAAGATGGAAGTTCTTCTAACCCTCCTCCTTACTTTTCTAAAAATTGAAAACTCTATTACTTCATGATAGCTATGCACAAGATAACCTCCAACTTTCACATGACCCACAAGTCCTTTTCTATTTACAAGCCAAAGGTCCAGTGGGTCACCATCTAGGTCACCATCTTAGCTCACTCACCAGCTGTGTCAGGAAGTTATCTTCCTCACAAACCAGGAACTTCCTAGATTGTTTCCTCTCCGCTGTGTTGTATTTCCAGTACACATCTGGTAAATTGAAGTCCCCTACAAGAACAAAGTTAGTGACTGCGAGGTTTCTCTCACCTGCTTACAGAATATTTCATCTGCATCTTAGTTCTGGTTGGGAGGTCTGTAACAGACTCCCCGTGTGACACTTGCCTCGTTTGCCTTCCCCCTGACTTTTACCCTTAAACACTCAAGCCTATCGTCACCATCACTCCCTAACATACAGAGCTACTCCCTCAACTCTCCTTCCTAGCTTCCTACTTTCAGAAGATTTTGTAGCTGTCAATTGCAGCACTCCAGCTGTGCAAGTCATCCCACCATGTTTCTGTGATGGCAACTATGTCATAGTTTTCCTGCTGCACAGTCGTTTATGGTTCCCTCTGTTTGTTGTCTATGCCTTGTACATTGCTGTAGATGCACTCCAGTTGGGCTAGTGTTTCCATTACCCGTAGGAAAACCCGTAGTTCTTATATTACCTTTCTCAGGCACTTCCATGATATCCATCTCGTCAGTATCTCTTTCTGTCTTCACTTTTTTATGGCACCCCACTGAGAGAGAAGAGTGAAGGACATTGCTAGCACACTGTCTCACAAACACTGGTGTACAGCTCTCAGGCTTATCTCTGGTGACCCTGCTTTTATTCCTTTCCCCCTTCAAATCCAGTTTAAAGCTGTTTCAAAGAGCCCTGCTAAATCCTACGCAAAAATCTTTTCCCCCATTTGCAACACGTTTACCCCACCTGTTGCCAGCAGGTCTGGTGTGTAAAATGACCCATGATAAAGAAAAAATAAATTCTGCTGGTGAAAATAGGCTTAGAGCTAGGTATTGATCTGCTGACTCTTTCCTGTTTCTCCCTACATGATTCTCTGCAGCTGGAGGGATAGAGAATGTTACCTGTGCTTCTGACCTATTAACTGCTTGTCCCAAGGCCCTTGTCCCAAGGCCTTGGTTGCCCTTCAACTTCTTGTTTACCTCTGCCTACCTGAAAAATCAATAATCTGCAGGCCATACCAGGGTAGAGAGCTTTCTTTTCACATCTTTCTCTTCTCTACTGACGGAGAGGCAGCAGACTTCCCTAAGAAGTGCATCATCTGCATATTGTACCTTCTGTTGCACCTTCAGAAGGGAGTTTACTATGACAGTGACACATCTTTTTTCCCTTTGTGTAAGCAGTTCTGATGCATGGCATAGGCCAATTTAACCTCAGTGACCCATGCAAGCCATATGATCTGTAAAAAGAAAAGATGGAAATTTCATCCTGAGACATTCTCTAAAACATACGTTTTTTAGAAGTAAAAATTTTTTTTTTTTTTTTTTTTAAATGTCACATGTAACCCAGATGTTGCTTATTGGCATTCTGATGAAGCAAAGGTAACTGAAAAGAATGATGAAAAAAAAAAAAGGAAGTGGAGGGAAGGAAAGGGGAAAGCAATCCACCTGCATATGTATAGTAAATTTAGGATTCATTGATCAGAGAATGGCTCATCCTCAGTGTGCTACATGTGCTTTAACTATTTTTAAGTGTAATTTACCTGTATATTACTTAGTATATTACTTAAAGATCTTATATTTTGGCTACTTTTGGCTACAGAGGTATATGGCTGTATTAGAATCACCTAAGATATACATGTATGTGTTGTTGTTGCATATTTGACAAAATCCTTTAAGAGGTTTAAATGTATGCCAAGGGCAAAGAAATGGTTGGACTGTAACTATACTTCTGTACTTTTACTTTGACTTATTTCTAGAGTTGTCCAAAATAATTGGTAGAAGTGCATGGAAATATTTTTTGTTGTTGTTCCTAAGCATTACAGCTTTCATTTGATCTCACCAATATGATAGTAACAACAATAATAATAAAAACAAAGGAAACATAATGAAGATATTATGATTTCTAAGTAGAGTCTTTGAACTGTAATGAATGTGGCAATATCTAATTGTATTGGCAGTTTAGAAAGGAAAGTGAGATGTTAGCTGTTTCTATTAATTTTGATTTGGAGTACAGTGATACTACTTTTGTCAGTATTTTTATTATTCAAAGCACATAAGAAATAAGAGGTAATATCATAATGGGAATATCTTGAATACAGTTCGGCTTTTAACACCAATCTGACTGAAGAAGGATGATGGTTGCATTTTCTCAAAAAAACAAATCTTGTCCCTGCTCATGACAAGGGGGTTGGAATTAAATGATCTTTAAGGTCTCCTCCAATCCAATTCAATGATTCTTAAACTTCTTAAAAAATCGCTGAAATTCAGCATTATCTGTTTACATTAGAGAATACAGTATGAAAGGAATCCCTGGTGGTTATCAAGTCCCACTACCTACTCTGAGCAGGGGTAACCTTAAAGGTTAGGTTGCTCAGGGCTTTTTCCATTCAGTTTGTGATAGTATCTGAGGACTGAAATTTCACGATATCTTTACCTTAGTAGTCATGTTTTGTGTTATGTTTTTCCATCATTTAAATTATCTCAGACTTTTTTTTTTTTTTTTTTTTTTGATTGAATGAATTCAAAAGATGGACTGATGCTTGATGTTTTTCTGTCTTTGTGTGCTTGTCATTATATAAGAATTGTGGTAAATGGCATCTTGAATGTGAACGTTATAGACTGCATCCTACATTTCTGGACAAACTTCTGACAAACACACTGTTTCTGAATTGAACTCTGTACCTTCACATTTCAGAAGCAGTCTTGATTGCTCTAACTATATTTCAGATACAGGTCAGAAGGTTTTCCAGATTACCTTATTTAAAAATAGTATAAGATTATATTTCATATTCTTTTTTTTTTTTTCTTTTTATTCTTAAACAACTTTTTTCCCAACACACTTAAACATTGGTATTGGATTCACACGACAAGGTTTTGGCAGCAGGGTGCTGCAGGAGTGGCCTCTGTGAGCAGAGCCCAGCAGCTGCCCCATGTCAGATCAGAGCCAGCTCCAGATCCTCCAAAAGGGACCTGCTGCTAGCCCGAGCCAAGCCAGTGAGTGACATGGGTTGTGCCTCTTGGAAGGAAGATTGAAGAAAGGGAAAAAACTGCTGTGACAGCAACTGGGATGACAACAATTTTTAGTTTGCTTTTGGTTTTCACTTTTCTAGTCAGTTGGCAAAAGATGGCAATAAATTGCCTTAATCTCCCTTATACTGAGTCTGTTTTGTCTGTAATGGTAATTACTGAGGGATCTCCATGCCCTTATCTCAACATTTGAGCTTTTTTTTCATTATGTTTCCCTGCTTTGGCCTTTTGAGGAGGTGAAGTGAGAGATCAACATGAAGCTACCCACCAGTTAAGCTACCCAGTGTTAAGCTACCCACCACTGTGAAACCACCGCAACCATGTGTCAGAGCTGTGTATATTCCAGAAGGAAAGTTAATGAGTTTGGCAAAGATACAGCACAATTTTACTTTCAACAACTGTAGTATTCCTGACAAATACTCAAGTTGTTTTATTCTTGGGAGTATTTTGATCTCCAGAATAATTTGTGCAGTGGCAAAACTAAGTTACCAGGTCAAGGTGGTTAATGATAGGAGAAAGACAGAGATTTTAGTACATTTTTTTTAGCTTGCAATTCAAATAAAGAAGACAACACATACATGGCTCAGGCTTTTTCTAATTCCATTTAAAAATATATGTACTTCTGCAACACCCAACAGCTACATGTCCTGCATATATATTCTTTTTATTATGTTTGAAACTTTAAGTTAAACGTTTTCTCTATTTCCACTTTAAAAATATGAATGTAATTTGTACTTAAAGCCACTGAGGATGATAAGAGGCAGTAAGAACAGGATGGTATTTAAAATGAAAGAGTTATCCCTGTGGGTTACCAGGGATGAATAAAAATAAGAAATGAGAAATAGAAAGGTCCAAGACCTCAAATGATGTAAATTGGAGCTGATAGTGGGAGAAGATGTGCCACTTGACACTATCTGAGTATCTAGTCCAATGTTCCAGAAAAGACGCGTGTCAAATGAAAGGCATAAGCAATTGCTTTTGAAAAAGTCATTAGTAAGTTAAAATCATTGAGGTAGGCAAAACAAAACTCTGGGGTTTAAAAAGGTGACCGAAGATAGCCTGGTCTCAGCATATTTCTTCTTTGTGGGAGATTTACAGAAAAGATACAGAAAACAAAACAGCCCTTAGGAAAGGAAAGAGGAGAATGCTGAAAGATTCAAACAATTGAGTCTGATCTCAACTTCCAGGGATTTTACTAAAAGCTTATATAAACCTGTTAGTCTTTGCTAATTTTGTCCAGTGTGTCTGCATTGTGCTGGATGATAACTAACAGCATGCAAAATAATAGAGAGAAAATCATAGGGAAAAAGTTTCAAGAAATTTGGAAAACCTATTTTGGAGAAAAACCTTTTATTGCTGATACAAGCTATTAATCATTCTCCTTTGTTACATCCTTCATCCCTTCTCTCTTTCTATTCATCTATTTTCTTTATCTTTCCCTCTTTCCCTCTTTCTCACTTTCCCTGTTTCCCTGTTTCCCTCTTTCCTATGTTTCTCTTATAAGATCATATACCACACCCATTTTCCATTTCTACACAGTTCATCCTGTAGCTTAATATTAAGGAGATACTTTGTATCATTGTTGTAATGTGAATGTAATCTTAAAAGTATGCCTTTGCATTATCAGATACACTACTAAGTGAATATGTATGTTTTCAGAAGAATTATAAATCTTTCATGACCATAATAAGAAAGAATGACATACTTTATTTTATTACTGATTCATATAACATATTTGCTATCAATTTTATCAGCTTTAACAATTACATTAGTTTTTCACAGTTTTAATTTGTGCAAGGTTCAATTTATAGAATGACAGCCATGCAGAATTATTAGTTCTTTTTCTTTAGTCTGAGATTTTGGATAATTAATAGAAAGCTGACACTGTGATTATATTAATGATGTATGCAAGAGATTTTAGTGAGGATAATCAGTTTATGCAGCTTTTTATCTAATCATTACAGTCGGGCAATAACTACTGAAGACATGGAGCACTGAACATACCAACCATGTCTGCATATTTAGGCAAACTGTTCTTGTCAGAGTCAGGTAAGTTCTAGCATTTGTTTCAGGGAAAGACATACTATAATTGGCCCTGATTAGAGCACCCTAAAGCTGTTAAGCTGAGGCAAAATGGGAAAGGTTACTGAACGTTTTCCTCCCTGGAAATCAACTAACAAATCACTTTAAAAGGCTTGAAGAGAAAAGAAGGAAAAGAACAAGAAACCTAAAATGAGAGAGAAAAACTTCAAAAAGATTGGAATGCCAATTTTGGAGAAAAACTCTGCCTTTATACCAAACCCACCTAAGAAACATTCTCCCTTTTCGCATCTTCTATGCTTTTGTTTTCCTTTTCTATCTGTGTAGGGAAATGATGGTTCCTAAGATTCTCAGAATGTTATACAAAAGGAAAACTTATCTTTCTAATATTATCTATATGTTATATTATATATGTATTATTTAAAATATTTGTTTTATGGTCAGTTACAAAGAGATACCACTGTATGCCTGGAATTCAACTGGTAAGCTCCTGAGGAACCTGTAGTGCTGAAATCAGAGGTGCCGCTGTATTTTAGTGTTATGAAAAACATTAGAGTAGCCCTGTTCCCCTTTAAAATTTTTAAGAGTTCCCAACAGTACTCGCCTCAGCGCCAGAAAAAGAAATTGATGATGGAGGGGGTGGAAAAGATTGACTGCATAAGCTAGCATCACGTGTCAGTACGAGTCAGCACTGTGCTGAGTGCCCATGGGATGTAGGTAGTTTAAATTCTTAGAGATTCCCACTCCTGGGAACTAGCTGTTGATGTCAGTCACTGCATTGCTCTTTTCACAAGGCCAAAATTTTGAAATTAGCACAACTATGCCAACTTGTACTAGAAGATAAGCCACCCTGGTGTCAGTGGGGGCTTAAAATTCCTCTGCCACTTGTGGCTGGTGATTAATCAGAAAGGAAGAATGAATTGAATGCTAATCCAACCTGCTTTGATCCTGAGCCATCTTTCCTGTAGCAGTTCAATGAAACTTTCCCCAGTGTTACAGAGCTCCAGGGACTGTCCAAGGCACTGACAAGCGTCACCTACCTCCCCCCCCCTCCATGAAGAAACAGAGTTTGGTACTGTACTAGGACATGAATATATAAACACTGCAACAAAAGCTTTTACATGAATTTAGTGAGTGTCTCTAATAAATTGTAGGTACAAGTCAAATCAGAGTTGTTGATTTGAGTTTAAAGTTCCACAGCTTAGCCTGTGTTATTGATTTTATTCTTTTCTGTGCAGGTACAATAATAATTCCTGAATCAACTGCTAATGCTACTCAATATAGAGGAAAAAAATGTAGTTGCAGTGATTGATTTTTGTTAATTTTGAAATCTTTGCTGAGTTGGTCCTATTGTTTGAAAATCTGTTCCGCAGGTCTGACACACACATACAAAAAGAATTGGTTGGTGATTTGCAAAATATGTTCATCCTGGCATCGTATGCTTGAGGTTTGAACTTTGTCCGCTGGTTAACTCACTGTGTGAAATTGTTCAAATTGTTCTTGTAATGAATAGTCCTTCCCCTCTGTGTACCAGAATTGGGAATGCTCAGTAATAGAAATACACACTCCGGCTGTGCTGAGGAGAATGTTACAGTGAGCAGCTCTCCACTGTCTAGCCATCCAGGTCTGTTTGCCCTACCTCCTTGCCAGCCAGATTGGTTCACACATGGGTTCCCCTGGCACTGGGACCAGACTCTAAGGTGCTGTGACACTGGTGGGATTACATCAGCTCTGCTGAAGAGACTACCTTCCCTAACACACTTGTGTGGCACTGGCTACTTTCACATGCATCTTTGTGGGAGTCCAAGCGGTGTGGTCCCAACAAAGATAGCTGCTCAGGTTACAGGGATGGGTTTTGTGGCCACACAATTTTCTGAATGCCTTTGGGCAAACTTGGTATCTCCTTGTTGGTAGGCTGGTGGTGTGTTCAAACTGATAGCCAGGGATGGTGAATGAATATTTGCATTTTCTCTTGTTATGCAAATGCCTCTGGTTAAGTGTGCTCAGAAGTACCTCTCTCTCTGCACTTAGAAATTGAACATTGTAAAAGTAATTTTATTCAAACTTTACTTCTGTCTCTGAAATTTCTTTTTTTAATATGGTTAGAAATACCTAAAAATGTGCTTTTTTTTTTTTTTTTTCACTGCTTGATCAACTTTAACCATACATGTATAATCTTATTAACACTTTGCAAAAATGAACAAAGTACTAAAAATATCGGAGGGCTTCATGGTTTGACTGTTATTTTATTATTTAGAGTAAAACAGGTGGAATATTGATAAAGCTGATTGTGCTCTTCCTCTGCATATCTGTAAAGGCACAGACCAACTTGGAAAAATCTGTACTCGATAAAATATTAATTTAATTACAAATTCCCCATGATAATATGGGTCATTCCTACTAACATTGCAGCAACACCAGTTTTCTGAAGGTCAGATTTATTTGATTAGCTTTCGTAATTATGTCTGTCAAGCTTGCTACAGAAAGAATAAAAGGTAAAGTTGTTAGACATCTATGTTAGTCTAGAGAAACTCAAAACTGACCTAGAAATCTGCTTTGAAATGTGCTCTAGAATCTCTTTGTTAGATCTCACAAAAATGCATTTGTTTACAGTATGCTGGAAATGTCCTGCTTACTGTGGCTTAGAAACAAACTTCACAGAGATTCCATATTCACACTTCAATCCAGATTTGGGCAGTTAAAAAGAAAAGCAAAATGTGAGAACTCTCCCTCAAAATATTCTGTGCTCAAGATTCCTGTGGAAACCTGCAGGAAGGAGAGGTTAGCATAAAAGGTTTTATTCAACAGAAGACTTTGGGTTGGGAAAGGAACTTATGACAGTGACAAGACCACATGTGCATTCCTCCTGTAAGGCTTCTTTTTCCTCACTTTACTTCTTTAGCTTGCTTTGACTACTCTATTTTCAGCCTTGACAAATTGGACTTCAGTCTTTTCATGTCACTGTCCTCATGTGAGGTGAGGCCAGACTCCTGCAAGAAGTGCCTTTTCATAACTACTGCCAGAGATGTTCTTCGTGTAATCTATTCTTACTTAACTGATTCATGTTGTCCATACATACTAATTATTTCTGTGTTTTACTAATTGTAAGATGAATAAGTGCCATTTTCCTGAATCAGTATCTCAGTTATCAGGCCATCCAAAGATTGTTGCACCTCAGCCCGATAGATGTATTTATGACCCCTTGCTTGAAAGGGTCATAAAGATTCTTTTGCTAATGTGACTGTGTTTCTTAAAGTGTATATTTAAGCAAGTTAATAAGTATCTGTGACTCTAGAGATTTAAGTTTTTTTATTTTGTTTTCCAAGAATAACAAATTTTCTTGATGTGTGGAGGTATCTGTTTGCTGATATTTTAAAATACGAGTTTTTTGTTTTGACAAGAATTCAGTAGATCATGTTAGGTAATTGCTAATACTTTTTTAAGCATCAGCCTGGCTCATCTTTTCCTGATGTATTAAGATTTGCAATAGTGTTCTTGACAAATAGTGAAGCGTAACATTTATGAACATCTTGAGCAAACTGTAGAATAAAGCTTCTGTGTCTGGATCCCAAAACACAGTGACCTTGTCACCAAGGTAATAATTAAATAGACAAAGCATTAACCCTATTGCTCATGGATCTCTAGAGCAATTGATCAGGAATCCCTAAGGAATGTCAGATTTCCTTTTCTTAAAATGTTAATTTGTGCTGTAATTAGCAAGGATTTTCTATGTTAAAATTGGAATTGATAAAACATGGTAGCTTATTGGAATCACATATAAGGTGAGCCTCGAGAAGAGAAGGAGAGACTCCAGGGAGACCTTACAGTAGCTAAAGGAAGCCTACAGAAAAGCTGGGGAGGGCCTCTTAGTCAGGGAGAGGAGTGATAGGGCAAGGGGGAATGGCTTTAAATTAAAAGAGAGTAGGTTTAGATTAGATGTTAGGAGGAAATTCTTCACTCAGAGGGTGGTGAGAAACTGGAGATTCTGGAGCAGGTTGCTCAGAGAAGCTATGGATGCCCCGTCCCTGGGTCAAGGCTAGGCTGGATGGGGCTTTGGGCAGCCTGGCCTGGTGAGAGGTGTCCCTGCCCATGGCAGGGCGGTTGGAACTATATGATCTTTGAAGTCCCATGCAACTCAAACCATTCTATTATTCTATTATTCTGTGATTCTAATTTTCAAGTAATCCTACTTTTTATATCTTCTTTTAATGTAAACTGGGATTTTTTCTTGGTGAACCATACAACCATAAAATCCTGCCATTAGCAGGGACGCTTTCTACTAGACCTAGTTTCCCAAAGCCCCATCCAGCCTGACCATGAACACCACCAAGGATGGAGTATCAACATCATCTTAGTGAATGGCAGGAAAACTTTGCTTTGATAAAGAGAATATAATAGAAAACCTACTTTACATCTCTGCAAAAGACAGATAGAAAGTCATTTGTGTACTTTCCAGACTTTTAAATTTCTTTTGCGTGCAAATATAATATGTAAATATTACTCTTTTAAGCATACTTTGTGATTCTGCTGTTCTGTAACATTATTGATAAAGAACATTTTTAATAATATATATATTCCAAATTTTTTGGTATTGAATTCTATTGAATTTCTTTGAGAGTTTCTTGAAGATGTATCAGCAAATTCAATTTTTCCAGGGAAATCTTGATTTTAAAGCTCTTTGAATTGAAATCAGGTATTGTAGTCTCACTGTCCTCTGTCTGTAGACTGGAATTTTATGCTATTTCTATCTTATCTTTTACAGGACCAGAGAGTTAGCCTTTTCCAATGGACATAACATTATTAGCATGAAACTTTTTTTCTGTAACAATTCCTTGTTTC
This sequence comes from Aythya ferina, assembly GCF_964211825.1. Lineage (NCBI taxonomy): Eukaryota > Metazoa > Chordata > Aves > Anseriformes > Anatidae > Aythya > Aythya ferina. The sequence goes on from NC_140299.1 coordinate 21,688,641, forward strand.
CACAAAAACATGTTTTAGAACTGCTGAGGACCATGCCAGGGATAAAAATAGATCTTTTGATGGGAACAAACACAATGTAGCTTGAGTTCACCAAGGAAATTCCAGGCTGATTTAAATACTCCTAAATTCCCAAGTGTGTGAAGGCAGCCTCCTGAGTTTCCATGCCATAGTATCTTCCCTTTTCTGTTTTTCCATTTTTCTGACCACCCCTGGACCACCCCATTTTACCTTGCATTTTACCTCCCTGTGGCATCCTGGATCTGTTGCTGCCAAGTTGGCATCAAAACAAATGCTGCTAGCAGATGTGAGAACACGTTTCTAGGTCCTGGTTAGGCAGTAGTTCTGGCAGAGGTGTGATAAATTAATTGTCACCAAATTTAGTTGAGGGCAGAACTTTTCCTCAGCAACGTTAAGCAGCATTCCACAGAAGTCATCCCTTTAGAGACAGAAAAAATGCCATGTAAGGATTATTATTATTATTATTATTATTTTATGGATTTGATGATTTTTTTTTCACTAAATATTTCAGCTTTGGCAAAAGAAAGAAGCTTACTGTTTCCATGTAAGAAACAGTAAGCTTAATTTCAAATCTTAATGAGCTGTACCTATATTTTCATAGTCAATTTGTCTGCTTCTCAACTTTTAGAAATCTCAGCTTAAGAACTTGGGTAACTCTGAGTTTTAAAGGACAAGTAGTTATTAAATATTTTAGAAAACATAATGATGAAGACTCTTATGTCCTAACAATAAAGACTGATTTCCTGAATAGTCTTATTTTTAATTAATATGCTAAAAAATTATATCCATACTTCCTGTTCATTAAATGTATGCTTTCAGCAAGACTGCTCCTTTGGGTGATTTGCAGAATTTGGTGTCAAGATATGTTAACAGAGAAGTTCATTTTGAAGAATAGCTAATTATTGTGACATATCTTTTCCCCTTAGGTAAGAGAGAATGTCTCCTGTAAAGAAAGAAAAAGGCAAATTTGAATACAAAGCTATTAAATGCTACTGTTTCCTAAAGAAATCTGGCATTTTCTGTTATAGTGAATGAATTATCTAATAAATTGACTATTGTGTCAAATTAAGTATCTGCTGAAAGCTTGGGAATGTAATTAAGCATTTGCGTTGTGATGAAATTTAGTGTCATTTTAATAGGTAGTTAATCTGTTCTGCTCTGAGATATAATGAAAGAAAGTGTTTTTGATCTATTAAATTATATTTTCAGTCTACAGTTCATGCTCCTAGGTGTATTTGCAAACACTTTTGCTCACACTTTTATGCTTACGTGTCACAAGCTTAGAGGAAAAATCTGACTTATGTTTTAATTAGCTGTGGCAAAATAATAGAAATATGTTTCAACAGAGGAGAAAATCCAAAGCAAGCAAGAGAAAACCATATTTTGTCTGTACTGTTGTTGCTTTAGGTGCATTAAAAAAATAAATAAAATAAAAATAAAAAAAAAATACATATTAAGAGAATAGCTTTTATTTCTGGAAACAAAATTATATAGAACCCTGAGAAATAAAGTGTGTGAAACAGCAGCAGCTGTACACCAGTAAGTTCACCTGATATAAGAAAAATGGGATATTTGCCAGATAAAAGACTTTCAGGTCCTACATCAAGAGATTAAATAGATGGGCTGTTGGGCTGTTATGCAGGCCTTTCTTACGGCCCACAAATTTCCTTCATGAAATGGGGACTCTCCAAAAGGATAACTGACTAGGAAAGAGGGAAAGAGGTGGAATAATCTTCACTGGAGAGCTTTTAAAAAAGTTTAAGGTAATATTTGTTAAAAATTAGACAAATTATTTCCTCAAGACACTTCATCTCTTTGCCTGAAATTAAGTGCTCAGATATAGCTACCACATAAAACTATCTTCTATTACTGACAGCTGGCAAATAACTGTGTCACACTTTCTCAGGGAGAAAGGGAGAGGTTGCTTAGTTTTGGTAATGAGGTCATCCTTAGCAGCGTTTGTAAACATGGGCTTCGATATCTAAATTTAGACACTTGGCAAATGAGTTGCAGTTTTAAACTCTTGTCCGTTTTTATTGACTCTAGTTTTCCTGTTGACCCTGACAATTCTGTAATAGAGCTGTAGCTGAAATACTTTCTGAGAAAAAGTATTTTCAAAAGGACTTACATTCCAGTTTCTAACATTTTATACAGCAAATAAATGTTCTTATTTATTCAGTCTTAACTTTCAGAGATATTTTTAGAAGCTGTTTTGCACTGCTCTATTTTCATTACACAAGTTAAGAGTGTTATTCAAAATAATATTTTTCTTGGCTGGCTAAACACAAGACCATAAGATAGCTAACACCAACACAAGGGAGGCAGGTGGTGTTGTTGTCCATGGACAATTAGGGCAAGTGGTCCCAAGTATGCGACACCTTTCCCAGCATTATGGGAGGATGGAAAGAGGATCTATCTGATGGGGCTAAATTTCTCTCTCAACACACACACACAAAAAGTATTTTATAGCTTCTTTGTAAAGAGCTCATAAAGTTCATTGTTTGTGAATCTCAACTACAGAACTGCACAGGCAGCACAATTCAGATTTGACTTTTCTTTGACCAGATTTTCTGATCTGGTCTGGTGTATCCAGAAAACTAGAAACCTGTTGCAAAACACCCAGGAACTCCTAGCACTGAGGGAGGAAAACCAAAATATTTCATCTGATTTCCAACACGGGTTTGGAAGCTGAGTTTATAGAATCATGGAATCATTCAGTTTGGAAAAGACCTCTAAGATCTCATAATTCCACCTTTAACCTAGTACTGACAAATACACCACTAAACCATACTATGAAGTTCTACATCTATAGCAATAGTATCCACTTCCCTGGGCAACCTGTTTCAATGTTGCACAACCCTTTCCATAAAGAAATTTCTCCTAATATCCAACCTAAACCTCCCCTGGTGCAACTTGAGGCCATTTTCCCTCATCTTACCACTTGGTGTTTAGGAGAGGAGCCCAATCCTCACCTTGCTACAACCTCTTTTTTTTTTTTTTTTTCTTTTTTCCCAGGCTAAACAATTCCAGATCACTCATAACCACTACTCATAAGACTTGTTCTCTTATGTTCACCAGCTTCGTTGTCCTTCTCTGGACATGCTCCAACACCTCAACTACTTTTTGTAAACAGGGTCCCAAGACTGAACGCAATATTTGAGGTGCAGACTCACCAGAGCTGAGCACAGGGGCATAATCACTTCCCTAATGCTGCTGACAACACTATTTCTGATAAAAGCAAGGATGCTTTTAGTCTTCTATACTACCTAAGCACTATGCTGGCTCATATGCAGCATATGGGCCTATGACACTGATAAATGATATCTGTTACTTCCAAACAAAAAAGCAAATACCCTGTAGAGAAAACTTTCAGCATGTTTTGCTTCGGCTGCATCTAAATAGATAGGCAAATGCATGACAAATAATTTCCACGAGTACTTTTTTTTTTTTCCCCCTTAATGGGATGATTCATTAAAATAGCATAAAATATATTTCTAGCATTATATAAGTATGTTCCGTGCACACTGAAACCTCTTTGGTAGTGTTTTGCAAGGTTTATTCCAACAAGTGTGAGCAGAATATTAGGGTTGAGTCATTCTTGTCTCCAACTCTAAGGTGCCACTAACATTGTTAAGTTCAAACTACTGCCTGCAAATACTTGCAGACAAAAAATACATAGTAAACCTAATTTTCTAGTATAGAACTACATGTTCCCTCTTATACATATTACCACTAAAGAAGGCAGTAGTTACCAGGTGGGAGATGATTTTATTTTTAAGTATGACATTCCATGACAATTTGACATAGTCTGAGCACAGTGTCCAACATTTCTTAATAAATGCAGGGAATATGCTTTTGACATATACTAGGTAAAAGGTACTGTGAAACTATCACTAGAGAAAAATGGTGCACTGACTGATTACTCTACATTCATCTGTAGTACAGGTATGAGTAACTATTAGGTAGGGGGAGAAGGCACATTCAGCTTTTTGGAGGACTGTATAAAAGCATCCTTGCCCTGATTTGTTAAAGTTCATTCAAACCCCACTGGACCATCACTTACAGAAAACTCAACCTAAAACATTTTTTTTTGATGTCTCAGGGTATCCCAGAATTTACATAAGCATTCACTGGGTGCATTCACTTCTACACTGCAGCCTGTTAGTGCTTTATTCAGTCTTATATTGTGTCTAAATTATGTTAGTGCTTCAGAAAAATGCACAAATACTATTATGCATAGTAAAAGAATATACAATTTTTTACTTAATTAAAATAAATAGACATGGGCATAGCTGTATCAGAGACACTTCCACTTCAGGAAACTATCCTGGCCTCTTTATGCTTGCAGGCATCCCTTATGGCTCTTGGCTGTGGAGGCTCAAACATGTATCATTCTACAACTATTTTTAGCACTCTCCCTTCCATGCTCACATTAGACCCACTCACCGTTGTCCTGTTCTATTGCAATTTTCAGGACAGATAGTGGCAGCTGAAGGACAAGAAAAGAACATTTTCTTTTCTGTACAATAAAAAGAAGATTGTGTGTAATTAAAATTTAATATACACTAAACAGTCCTGGTAAGTTTCCAAAGCAGAAAATGCCCTCTCCCTAAATGGGAACTCAGTCAAACACAGATGCCTGGCATCTGTGTCTTCCTCTACTGAGGTGTGATTGCAATTTAACTATACCTCCCTAAAAACTTAAATCTAGTGAATAAGGCATGTTATCTATTGCAATCAATGTGAATGTCACTGTAACACAGCTTTTTAGAAAAATAACATCATGGAGGAAATCAGAGGATACCTTCCTATATCAGGAGAGAGGGCTGCACTCCCAAAGAGATCAGAGGAACAGAGAATGATTCTGGTTGGAAGGGACCTCAAAGATCATCTTTTTTCCAGGTCCCTGTCATGTGCAGGGACACCTCCCACCACAGCATGTTGCCAAAAGCCCCAACCAGCCTGGCCTTGAGCACTTCCAGGGATGGGACATCCACAGCTTCTCTGGACTGTTCAAGTGCTTCACAACCCTCTTCCTCTGAGCAAAGAATTACCTATCTGATCTAAATCTTTCCTCTTTTAGTTCAAAGCCATTTCCCCTTGTCCTATCACTACCCTCCCTGACCAAGAGGCCCTCTCCAGCTTTCCTGTAGGCCTCCTTAAGCTACTGAAAGGCCACTGTAGGGTCTCACTGGAGTCTCTCCTCTTCTCCAGGCTGAACAGCCCCAATTACCTCAGCTTTACCAGGGCTACAAGTGGATATCTGCTAAAAACATACAGAATAGACTCTGGGTTTGGTAAATTTGAAAACTCATGTTGGCTTTGACAGAACTTTTTTTTTTTTTTTTTTTTTTTTTTTTTTTTTTTTTTAAACTTTAAAAGCATGATGAAAGAATAATTTGGAAGAAACTGAAAAGTGAAGATAATTAAAATTAAATGCTTTTAAAGAATTTAGGAAAGGATCATTCTGATTCTGTCAAATAGAATTTTAATAAGACTACATTTTATGATGGTAATATTTTATCACTTCTCCTAGATAACAGCTAGGAAGTTACCTGACATAAAACTTGTGCTCTTGAGACTCCCTCTTGCTCATACAACATATGTCTTTCTATGTTGGGAGATTCTAATAACATCTTCCTTAACTTAATGTTGTCCATTACTTGCAGTCTGCAAAATCACTTTCCAAGTATGTAAACAATCTAAACTAAATTCAGGGATGTCAGAGAGCAGACGCCCAAGTACCTTATGTGTCCTTGTATGGCCATGGCAAACCAAATGCTTCTACAAATCTGTAAACTATCTGACTTTACATCGTGCTTCGTATATTGAGTTGTGGCCTTGAATCTTTCTCTGTTCCCACATGTTCCCTGAATGTCATTATATTTTGTAATAAAAAGTGAGTCATAATCATTTCAACAGTTTTTTTGTCAGGAAGGAATTTTACAAACAGAACTTGTAAACAAGAAAAATATTCTGTAATTTCTTCTTTATTTCAAATATGTTGCTATTCACTGTACCACTAGCCTGATAACTTGTTCTTCACGTTTTTTTTTTTTTTTTTTTCCAACTGTCTAAATACATCTGACTAATACAGCGTGACATATTTGTTTCTCAGATATCTTGATCTTACTAATGTGTTTCTATAAATATATTTCATCACAATATCTACTAAATCATGAAAAATATTTATTTCTTATTTATTTATTTTCTTATTTACTTACCACTGGTCTATTTTTCCTCGTCTACGTGGGTAGCTCCTAAAGCATTCCTCATGTTTCCTGTAGAGGTTCTCTAAACTAAGCTACCATCACCTGCTGCCATCACAGGGCAGAATTCCTGCCAGAGTCCTTCTGTATTCACTACATCACTCAGTGAAAGACAAAGAGAACATATACCATCGTGCCTTTGGCATTCAAATTAGAAACATAAATCAAAGAAACCCAAGCCCTAAAAAGTAAAGAGAGAAGTAAAAGAAGAATAAACATAATGCTTGTAAAATATTTTTTTGTTTGTTTTTGGTTTTGTTTTGTTTTGTTTTTTACACTAACATATTGCTTTACAAGTGGAATTCTTCACCTATGCTGTAGAAATGAAAAAGAAAAACATATATACAAAACATATAATAAGGCTTTCTGGCTTTATTAGGCTTTTCAAATTATGTTAGAGAATCTTTTCTGTTCCTTGCACAGCAACATTCTTCCTTTGATATGTATGCAGAGACCAACCTTCACAGGTGGTTAAAAAAATAGAGAAAAGCTGCATGCATCTCTGCTGATAATTAAAGCAGATCATTTATATCTACTGCACTATGCTAATTTAGGATAACTGTAAGGCCAAGATACAATGAAAAGCTTGTAGTTAAGGTCTTTGATTTTTCAAACTGTAAAGTGTCAAGAAGTAAAAATTGCAAATGCTGTTGCACAGAGAGTTACCTTACCCAAGCTGTCATATAGACCACCTTTGAAACCTGAAAACATCTGTTTTTCATTACCATTTTTTACTGTTCATATCTAGATTTTCTGGTTCTGGCTGATGTTGACTGTCAAAATGCTGAAGTGTTGCATGTGTGTTCCTGCTGGTGTTTTCAATTACACTGTCAAAAATTATATTTCAGAGCTTTTCAGTTTTTCATTTAAAGACAATGTTAATGATATTCCAAAACCAGTTCTGTGGACTCCAGTGCTTCAACTATCATTCAGTTTTTAGGGTACTTACTGAAACTAAAATGAAAGACTTTAATCATTTAAAGTTCATTTGTAGCTTCAGCATGAAAGCCATCCTCACAAATGGTGCTAACTGGCATTGCTGCTAACAGATTCTTCAGAGGCAAGTGATTGAATAACCTTTGACTCTGAGCTACATTTTTCTCAGAGGCATCCAACAATGAAAACCAAGTTGAAGGATTGTTCAGGCTTCACTTTCCTAGGCTTTATAGGTTGATGCAGAATGTCTGAAGAATATCTGTGGGCACCATGTCAATCTTATTCTGACTTAGGTTGTCAGGCTGCTCATCACTTGGTTATCTTAGATTTCATAGTTACAGGACAGTAACTGTGAAACGTATCAGTAACGCCTGATTAAGCAGAGACACCTAGAGTGGGTTGCACAGGACCATGTCCATGTGACCTTTGAAGATCTCATAGGAGGAAAATTTATAACTATTGTTCTTTGTCTTACTGTTTGGCGGTTGTGACATCCAGGATGAGACTGCATCTGTTCTGCCTGAACACAGACATGGGTTTGAGCCTGATATTTTTATGTTCCATCTTGATAGGAAGCAGGTGACAGTGACTACAGGAGGTACTGATTTAGCAAGGCAATGTTAAGGAGCAGGGTAAAAACAAAAAGGCTTATGCAACTTTAGAACATTGCCTCCTTTAGCTCTGATATTGTCACAGAAAGGCTGCTTTCCACTGTATGCTCAGGTCCTCAGATTTGAAAGATGGCTCAAAACTACCTCTGCATTCAAGGCAATCTAGGCAATCTGATATAACAGACTTATATATCCATGCTTCATAATTACTATTATTTCAATTAATTTTAGTACTTGGATCAATTTTACATCAACTGTAATGAAACTGGACATTTACATTTATGCCATAGATAATGACACCTTCCTTTCTGTCATCTTTCTTGTCAATACTTGATACATTTATATTAAGCAGTTCCACTTTTTATATTTCTTTTCTTTTCTTTTCTTTTCTTTTCTTTTCTTTTCTTTTCTTTTCTTTTCTTTTCTTTTCTTTTCTTTTCTTTTCTTTTCTTTTCTTCTCTTCTCTTCTCTTCTCTTCTCTTCTCTTCTCTTCTCTTCTCTTCTCTTCTCTTCTCTTCTCTTCTCTTCTCTTCTCTTTTCTCTTCCTTTCCTTTCCTTTCCTTTCCTTTCCTTTCCTTTCCTTTCCTTTCCTTTCCTTTCCTTTCCTTTCCTTTCCTTTCCTTTCCTTTCCTTTCCTTTCCTTTCCTTTCCTTTCCTTTCCTTTCCTTTCCTTTCCTTTCCTTTCCTTTCCTTTCCTTTCCTTTCCTTTCCTTTCCTTTCCTTTCCTTTCCTTTCCTTTCCTTTCCTTTCCTTTCCTTTCCTTTCCTTTCCTTTCCTTTCCATGTATATATATTATTTTTTATTTATTTATTTTTTTTAGACTAACACCTGTGTCCTTTGTTTCACTTGCTACCTTATCTTGGACAATCTAGCAACTAGCTTTGCTAATATGTGAACATTTTCTCAGTTTTCTTCTCAGTTCTCAAGACCCCATTGACAGTACTTTGATAATTCTTTGTGAGTGAGATTTCATTCTCATACAGATCTTCATGTTTTAAGGAGGTGAATTATACCTGCACTGCATGTTTTTATATTTCCTTCTCTGCTGAAAATAGTAAGAGGAAGAATAATGGTAACAGTGACTTGTAATGTACAAGCTACTTTTACATTTGCTGAATAAAATTCTATCATGGTATAGCATAGCAATGGTCAAACAGAGTGTGGTAAAACATTCTTGCATTTCCCTTGCAACTTTTTTTTTTTTTTACATTGCTGGATAATGAAGAGGTCCTGACAATGGTAGTGTTGCACTGCTGTCTTGCATGATGGGTGATTATTGGAAGCCTCTGTAGCAACCTTCTCTTGAACACTCAGCCTGGACCTCTGTGGTGGGTTTGGTAATGCTGTTTTTAATTATCTTGTTACAAATTCATATAGTTTTGTTGAAGTGGGAGAGAGAAGCAAGATGGATTGAGATTAATTTTCCCCCTCTACTCAGCTCTGGTGAGGCCGCACCTCGAGTACTGTGTTCAGTTTTGGGCCCCTCGCTACAAGAAGGACATCGAGGTGCTTGAGCGGGTGCAGAGAAGGGCGACAAAGCTGGTGAGGGGCCTGGAGACCAAGTCCTACGAGGAGCGGCTGAGGGAGCTGGGCTTGTTCAGCCTGGAGAAAAGGAGGCTCAGGGGTGACCTTATCGCTCTCTATAGGTACCTTAAAGGAGGCTGTAGTGAGGTGGGTGTTGGTCTGTTCTCCCACGTGCCTGGTGACAGGACGAGGGGGAATGGGCTAAAGTTGAGCCAGGGGAGTTTTAGGTTGGATGTTAGGAAGAACTTCTTTACTGAAAGGGTTGTGAGGCATTGGAACAGGCTGCCCAGGGAAGTGGTGGAGTCACCATCCCTGGAAGTCTTCAAAAGACGTTTAGGTGTAGAGCTTAGGGATATGGTTTAGTGGGGACTGCTAGCGTTAGGTCAGAGGTTGGACTCGATGATCTTGAGGTCTCTTCCAACCTAGAAATTCTGTGATTCTGTGATTCTGTGATTCTGTAATTTCTTTTTATATGTCAAGAAAATATACTTGCAATGCATGTTAATATTCCTGTATTTCATTTGAGGATTAGACAAAATGAGAGATTGCAGAACCTTTTCCCACACTGGTCAGTACTGGCTATGTAGGAAATGCTGTTGCAGCATTGTAAGCTGTACAGCAAACACCTGTGAGTCATAGAATCATAGAATCATAGAATATCCCGAGTTGGAAGGGACCCATAAGGATCATCAAGTCCAACTCCTGGCACCACACAGGTCTACCCAAAAGTTGAGACCATGTGACTAACTGCACAGTCCAATAGCTTTTTGAATTCAGACAGGCTTGGTGCAGTGACTACTTCACTGGGGAGCCTGTTCCAGTGTGGAACCAACCTCTCAGTGAAGAATCGCTTCCTGATGTCAATCCTAAATTTCCCCTGTCTCAGCTTAACACCATTCCCGTGGGTCCTATCACTGGTGTTTACAGAGAATACATCACCTGCCTCTCCATTCCCCCTTGCGAGGAAGTTGTAGACCACGATGAGGTCCCCCCTCAGCCTCCTCTTCTCCGGGCTGAACAGGCCCAGTGCCCTCAGCTGCTTCTCATATGTCTTCCCCTCTAGGCCGTTCACCATCTTCGTCACCCTCCTCTGGACACTCTCCAACAGTTTAACATCCTTTTTATACTGTGGTGCCCAGAACTGCACACAGTACTCGATGTGAGACCGCACCAGTGCAGAAAAGAGTAGGACGATCCCTTCCCTCGAACGAATAGCAATGCCATGCTTGATTCATCCCAGGATACAGTTGGCCCTCCTGGCTGCCAGGGCATACTGCTGGCTCATCATATTCAACTTGCTGTTAACCACAACCCCCAGATCCCTCTCTGTGGTGCTGCTCTCCAGCATCTCATCACCAAGTCTGTACATAAAGACAAGTGCAGGACCTGGCACTTGCTTTTGCTAAACTTCATGTGGTTGGTGATTGCCCAGCTCTCCAAGAGTGGGACCTTATAGGAGGTGAAAGTGATTTTTTGTAAAATAAAAACTGAAGTAGATCAAGTCTAACTTGCTGCCACTCACAGATATACTATTATGGAGTGCTTCAGTAGATCTTCAGATAGGAAGACACCATCTCCACTTTCAGCTTCTGCCTTCTGAGTTCTAGGATTGATCTCTTCTGAGTAGGAGCCACATTATGTGATATTTTTGCTGCCAATATTATAAATTATAAATATAAATATATAACTTATAATTAATATCGGACATCCCACTACATACAGGCAACCAATTACCAAACTTCAGGTCATGTATGGCACAGTCTGAGGTCAATAACTAGCAAATATCAGTGCAATAAATTGCAAAAATATTTTAAGCTAGTCTCTGGCCTGAAGTAACTGGAGTTGTCCTCCCCCATACAGTGTGCAAAACCTTTAACAACATGATGAATGGAATCTGATAAGTACCTGAGACTGTTTCTTACTCTCTACGATAGTTACTGCTACTGCATTGCTTACTTCATGGTTAGACTAACTGCTGTGACATACTGTGGCACAAAAGCTGTCCTTTCTACAGGGCTAACAGATATTTTTCCCAGTAGTCTCCCTGAAATGCAAACAATGTGTGCTCATTTCCATACTGAAAGGTAGCAATCAGCTCCCTCACTTTTCTGACACCACCTTTTATTCTCTGTGTTTGAGAAATAAGTCATGCTCAGCTGCCAGATTTAATTAGAATGTTAAGTTCTCTAATGCATTCAAAGTGGGTGTGAGGTTTCTGGGACTGTAGCCCCTCCATGAAGAAGAGATAGCGCATGCACATGGTACTGCTTTGTGTGACACAGCCCTGGCAATGTGACTGCAAGTTTCTACCTTTTAAGTAGACCTAAATCTACTTTGACATCATATGCAAAAAGACAGTCATACACAACTTTTTTTTTTTCTTTTTTTTTTTTTTCTTTTTTTTCTTCAAGAAATAATAGTGGAGAGCTCTCTAATTCAGCTACCTCAGACCCCAAACACCCTCCTTTCCTGAGCTCTGAAATATTGTTTAGCTTGGCCATGGCTTCAAGACATCTTTTCTTAATGTATTATTACTGTTGACAAGTGCTGAACAGTATTATTGTGTCTGGGCACAAAATGATGTTGTACACTTCATATGAAGCATTTTTTGTGTGTGAAGATTTTAAAAGTCAGAAGTATTACTGCTGAGTCTAATGGATAAGTAAAAGAATTTCCCCCTAAACAAGATGTTTTCAATTTGCTTAAGTTGAAAAACATGCCAGTGAGAAAGATCTAGTGCAAAGATCAGCAGACGGAAGAAGGAGAAGAGTTAACACACAAAAAGAGACAAATAGGTTGTTTCCTTAAACAATACTTCACAGTTTTTGGTTCACTGGTGAATGATGAATTCTTCAGGGAATTCTCTTTCAAGGTAGATGGAGTGAATAAAATATATATTAGCCACATTGACATAAGAGAAAGTATAAAAAATACCAAAGGGAAAAATATGTTCCTTATTTGTCTTATCATTTTATTGATGTGTTAGGGATGTATATGTTAGAAGTGTAGTACATATTGTACTTCTTTTCTTTCTAGATAGCAGTCCTCACTGCATTTTAATCATTCTTTGATGTTTCTGTCAAAAATCTAAAATTGTTGGTGCTATGGTGCTTTATCCTTTTGGCTGTTTTCCCTATTACCAGTAATCACTAAAAGGGAAAACAAGAACAAGAACAACAACAACAACAAAACAACTCACTGTGATTGGTATTTTTCTTGTCTCTAGACTTTTCTTAACATTAAGACAAGAATAAATCCAACCCCCATCTAAATTTCTATACAAAATATAATTAAGTAATCACTAGTAAAAGTTTTTATCCAGTTATTTTCTTTTATATGCTACTTCAGAAACAGTAGATGAGTATCACTTGTCAGAAAAAAAGTCACACATTTATGAAAACTTAATTAGAATGAATAGCTTCACCTCAAGTCAGTTGCTTTTTTGAAGATAAAATAATGACCAAACAGAAGAACAGAGGACACGAGTAACAAGAGGTCTAAGAATGTCTTTTACGGTACTTGTATGTTCTGAATCCCTTTATAACTTGCATTGTAAATAGATTATCAACACAGTTTCAGGGTTGAATCTTGCTGTGTTTAATTTATTACAAAATCCCTTGATGCTTTCATGAATAGATTGCCTACTGGTCTAAGTTTTAATTATTTTCTTTATTTTAAAGAATAATCCCATGAAATCTGAGAAAGTTAATTAGCTCGTGCTGAAGAGGGTATCTTAACCTCTCTGGAATACACACACACACACACCCATAATTAAAGATGAGTTATTTTGGATGTCAAATTGGAAGGACCTGTTTGTCATTTCAAGTTTTTTTTTTTTTTTTTTTTTTTTTTTTTTTTTTTTTTGTATAATACAGATATAATGTCTGAATCATGTTTGCAAGTGAGTTGCTGTGTTGTTTAGATCAGTGAAGCTCTAACAAGTCATTCTAAGCATGCCGTTCACAATAAGTTAAGGCCACTTTCACTCATCACAAGATCCTAGGGGATCTCTGAAGCCACTAATGGGGTGGCTTCAGGAGGAGGCTTTTGCTCTCACTTCCATCATGAGATGAGGGAAACTCATCTAATGAAAAGACAGTGGGTTCCCAGGCTGCTTTCCAAGGAGCAAATTGATCAGTACCCTCCTTATTTTACCTAGCTCCTGTTCTATCCATTGTTCACAGATTGAGATTTATTTGTATAACGATATATTTGAGTATAAATAGAAAAGAAAAATGAGCCTCTTCAGCTGTTTTAATGTAATACTTAAACTTGACATATGTCTAGATATTAATTATTAACACAACTGTTATCTACTTTTGGAAACAGCAGTATGATCAACTGGATTAACAGAAGCATTTTTGGTAGTTTTTATTTCCCCTATTTTTTCTTCTTTGTGTTGTTTTTGTATAACAGTGTTCAACACTCTAATGAACAATCATATATTTAAGCATAATCCAAGCATTTTATTTTTAGTTTCTAAAAAAAAAAAAAGAACTAATTATACTGTTCAAAACCAGCAAACTAGTTTCCATTGAATGTAAGATTGATTAAATTGACAAATTAATCTGATTCTTCTATCCATATATTAATGCCTTGGCCATGATAGTGGTTAATATTGGACTGAATCCTATATATGTAAGGTCTGTTCATAATGTTACATTTATAGCTAGTCTGATATAACCTGTTTTTGTTTATTTGTTTGTTTGTTTGTTTGTTTTTTAATTCATGACACCAGAAGAGGCCTAAATTCCATCCCGTTAGTGAAAGGGAAGTAGGGATGTTCTTATCCCGCTATTTTTCATATGCAAACAAAATATCCCTCCTTTCACATACTTGTAAGATAAAGTTAAGTATATTTGAACTCAAAAATGTGCTTACAATACTGAGAAAAACAGGCATCTAAATATAATTTAGGAAAGATGCAGAATATCAGTCACATTTCTGATGAACAAAATGGATCTACCCAAAATACACCAGAAGACAGTCTGATCACTGCCTTTATGAGACATTCTTTTGAACCAATAAGGGCTGTTCCAAACAGCAAATAATATTCATCTTTCATCATCATTTGATTTCATCAAATCATTATTCATCATTCCAAGTAACAAAGAGTGATCTTTCCTTTTCTGGGTTTGTTTACACTTCAGTGATTTATTTATATTAAAGTGAACACATTTGTGTTTGCTTTTTGTGGTGTACTGAACTAGTTCTCAATGTCTGACAATCATAAATTTTGCTGGCAATACAACAGTTATTGAAATAGATATTTGTTTTTTAATATTTTTGGCATAGTTCAATTATCTTTCTCTTAAAAACAAACAAACAAACAAAAAAAACAACAAACAAACACATTTGAAGGAATCTTTGCAAATGATTATGCATTTTTATTCTGCAATTTCTGTGTGATAAAAGGAAGACATGATATTGTACACTGTCACTTCCACTGCCCTGGAGCGATTACAGTAGTTAATTTTCTTCAGGTGGAACAATGAAAAATTATCTCATTTCCTCATGATTACTTCCTCTCTGCAGTTATCAGTAACCAGTTGCTATTACTGAGGAAAACAGAGGATGTAACACTGGTCTTATTGATGAATCTCATTGTAGAAGAACAGACAACAATTTTAGACATTAGAACTGGGGTTCATGGAAGAGTAATTGCATATGAGTAAATGAAAAATTGTAAGACTAGTTTCAGTTAGACAGATAAAGTAAAAATAGGAAAGACCTACAGGTTTTCCACACTACCCTTAAGCTCACTTCCAACACTTGGCTCATTTAAAAAGTTAAATTAGTTTACTTCTGCTGAACCCAGGATTTTCCACTCTTAGAGAGGAAGACTAGGAACAGCATAAAGATGACTTTAGTCAATTCATGTTGTTTAATTGTAAAATGGCACTCTTCTCACTCTCACTTTTCTTCCTTCTCCACATGTATTTAGCTGTCTTCCCCATTCCTTTCCTCCCCATGTCCCATTCCCTCCAGATCTGGCTACATAATCTCCCTGTTCTGGCAAACATAAAAATCTTCCATGAGTTAATCTGACTCAGTAGAACATCAGAAAACTACCCAGTTTTCTTGCTGTCTCATTCAGTGTTTCAGGGTTGAACAGGTGCCAGAGCTGGCACAAGATACATAACAAGATCATGTGGCCAAGTCAAAGAGATGAAAATTGAGATGGTCCTTCCTTAAATTGGAAACATTGAGCCATTAATTTACATTATTGCATCTCCCAGAAACAAACCTTCAGATGATTTCTAGGTCTGCTGAGAAAATGGTGTGAGGGGAAAGAGAACCGGCCATCCTTGCAGTGAACAGTGAGGGTGAAGTGAGTGATAACTGACCAGCTGCAACATTGGAAAGGGAATCCTGTTCTCTTCATTGACCTCAAACTCAAAAGTCTTCTACAAGGGAAAAGAGTCAGGTTATGCCAGATGACTGAAAATGTAAAAATGAGACTGTAGAGACAAAATCAGAAGGGCTGAGGTGCAGAACAAGATAAAACTTGCAAGGAATGTTGTGTGTAGAAAAAATCTTCTGTAAGGATGCTATCAGTAAAAGGAAGATCCAGCAAAGAGTAGTTCTGCTGTTCAGCAAAACAGGTGAGTTTCTGACGGATAACATTGAACAGGCTAAAACATTCAATTACCTTTTACATCTGCCCCCTGCAAAAAGGTTAACTGCAACAGAGTGGACACTGATAACCAGTAATAGAGGTAAGAGCATGCCCTTTGTTAATGAAAAAAAAATGTTTATACATTGGCTGTGCTTGATGAAATACTGAGATTCTGAACAAACTAATCAATGAATCTTCAAGCCTATTAATGCTTATCTTTGAGAGCTTTTGGAATACAGGGATACAGGGAACATTCTGCACTACCAGAAAATGCAAACAGGTCTAGGAGAAAAAAAATAAGGGATGGGGAGGGGGAGACACATGGGATACTTGACACTTGGGAGTTATTGAACCACCAGCTTATCTTCAGCTCCTGAAAATATATTGAAGCATATAAATTGTTTATTTGTAGTTACATAACATTTAATAGGAAAAAAAACAACATCTCTTTCTCTGGAATAAATCATGTCGAACAATCCTATGTTTTTACTTTGTCAAAGCAAAAACATTTGACGTCAGAGGAAAAATTATACAAGTAATTTATTTTAATTTTAACATCTTTACTACTCTGATTCTCATTATTAATCTTCTTCTCTGCAGATGTCATCCCTATCTTGGATGGTGTGAATATAGTTTACTGTGTCCTCAGGCCAGACATTAGAGGGAGAGTAGAGTTGCTGAAACACAGTTCAGATTTGGCTGCATCTCTAATGGCTTAAAAAATAAATTCAATGACACTTTTACTCTTCACAGTAACATAAGAAATAATATAAATACTTGGGCATTAAATGAAGATCAGTTTGAATATATTTGATCTCAGGGTAGTCATGCTATTCAAATAGACAATGCTATGAGCAGCATTTTCTATTAATTATTATCAGTTATGAAACTGTTAACAAATGCCATCTTATAAAGGAACTACTAGTAACTATGGAATTGCTTTGTTTTATTACACATGCCCAAGTCTGAATCAACTTTAGCCCAAATGGTAACAGTATGAGTGCCAAAAGAGCTTTCTTTAAGTAGAAATCTAAGAAATATAAATATTAGAAGTTCTTTCATGTGTTGTTTTGGTATCAGCTGTTCTGAATACCTAAGGATTGCTAAAGAAGTGAAACAGCAGAGTTAAAACAATGTTATAGATAAAACAGCATCATATCAGTCAGACCATGCCATCCTGTAGCCTGACTCTTTTGATTTGTCAAGATGGGAACAGGACAAATAAATAGCCCTTGCAGGGGAAGGTGAGTTGTATTAATGGTGGTGTTTTGATGGGCTTAGTGAGAGCAATGTGGAGCCTGCAGCTTGCCATCGCCAAATCAGAGGTGCTTACTTGCAGATAAACCATTGTGTAGATAGACCTCTTAGGTTTAATTATCACTCTCTTAGGTTTAATTTATTTTCTGTGGGTATAGTGGGCTTTGGAAAGACAAAATCTTTGTTTTAAGCACATCGTTTGTAGTCATTCCTCAGTACCATCCACAGGCTCCTCAAAAAGAAGTTTGGAGACACCAAGCAGCAAAAGTTAGCAATGACAGGGTAATTAATTTCAAGCTCCTTTTGGGAAGTGATTGTGTGAAGAGGTGTCTTGTCCCTGAGAAGTGAAAGAACATATCTGCTGTGTGAAAGGGGTACACTCAGCTGAGGGTTCTCCATGAGAAATGCATGCCCCTTGTGCTTATGTTCTCAGGTTTTCCTGGAAGTAAACCTAGATGAACAGGGCAATTGAATGTTCCCATGTCTACTTCTAGCACAGAATATGTGGGTCACAAACTCTGATGATTCTCCCTGCCCTGACAGGCCAGAAAAGTCTTTAAGATGCAGTTTAGCAAAGCTTTGAAATGGTTGAAATGTGTGATAATGTGAGAAACACTCTGTAGCCAATAACTGAGGCTCAGGCAAGGATCTCAGTGAAGTAGTAATTTATTTGCAATTGCAATGGCGGGTGCCCCACAAGCAAGAGAGTGTGTCTACTAGTTCCAAAACACAGTTTATATACTTTTTGATGACAGAACCCTCCCCTGTTTCCCCACTGAGTGGGTAATCCAAGTTCATAATCTATCTGTTGCTTCACATGCAATGCGTGGCCTTCAGTTGCCAGCCTGTTAAATCTCAAATTTCTTTTGATGTTTTTACTGCTTTAAGTGGTAATGTTTCTTCACTTACTTGACTTGACACTGAATTTCACCTAATTATTCTAAGGAGTCTGGTTGTCTGCATTTTACAAGGTCACCTGCTAAGTTTTCTTATCACTGCAAGCATATCTCAATACCACATTCCTTTTCTCTAAACAATGTAACTCTGCAAAAACAACATTTTTATTCCCACAATAGTACTCACTGAAAAACTGTTGTTTTTTACCTCTGTCAAAAGATTTTCTTTACCTATGAGGTAAACTTTCTCTTTCTTTAAACTTTCTTTGGTTTTACCTTCAAGATACCTGTGAGTGTTCACAGTTCTGGTCGTACATAACCTTGATCATCAGTTCTAAGATGGACTTTTTCTTCATTGTTCAGCATAAAAATCTAAATTTTGAATCATTAATTGCTTTATTTGAAGGGTTTTAAGTAAGGACTTAGAGTAAAATATGGAAAACAACATAGCAGTGTGTCAGAGGCATGGAAATATCAGAAATAACTGCACATATTTGGTGAAATTCTGGAATTTATTTGTGCAGATGTTTCCTCACAGAAAGGTGCCTAATTACATCAGAAGACTCGAAAACAGACACCCCATAGAGCAGTGTATGTCTTGGCATTAATGTCTTCACAGAGCTTTGTGAAGTTGACCTTCATCTCCAGTGTAATGCAAATTACTTGCATGCAAAGAGGGAGAAAAGAGAACAAGTGTTGTAACAAATAACAGCTTGCTGCTGAGTCACCTTTTGCCACATCTTCTTAGCTCACAGAAATACAGAGTGTTCAAAGGCTTCAATTCTTTCACAGGATTTATGTCATTTCTGGCATCAACATTTCCATTTTCAAGGCTGAGCATAATTTTCTCAAAATTTAACCAGTACATTTGTAAATATTGATATTTTCTCTTTTGGATATTTTAAGTGTTTAACGTAGGTGTGACGCAAAAGAGAATACTTTGATGTCTGTGTTCCTTCTATCTGGAGAGAGATAGACACTTCCCCCTTGCCTCATTTCTTGGGCAGAGACTGTGTGAGGTTAGCAGCTTTATCAGATATTAACACCTGGGGACTATCTGTATATCACTGACAGCTACTTTGCTATATTAAAAATTTTTAAACCTTTCTCAACACATGGTAAAGCCCTTTGCTGAGCAATACATCCAGTAAGTAAATTTGACGTATATATTTCCTAAGACCTCTATTAAACTGTGACCCTGTAAGCCCCCAGCATGGAGCTGCAAGTGGAATGATGACCAGACCCACAGTTCCAGGTGTCTGCTCAGGAATTTTGGATGGCATCACATCTGAGGAAGAGCACCCTTTCCTTTATCCCCCCTTCCCCACCCCCGAACTATTGTTTTTCTCAACACTACATAGAAAATGATTCTAAAGACACTCTGAATGATTCAGATTCAATGACTCTGCCACTGTCAGAAACAATGTTAGTGACACTGGTCATACATCAGAGCACCAACTTTCATTCTTCTCCCTCACATGTGACTGTACCTTAAGTTTGTGGGCTGGCTGGTGGGTGGAGGAAAAAGAACCAACATCCCATCTAAAGCAGCTGGTGATGGACTGTTGTGAAATGACCACACGGACACCAGGGTTCTTTTAGGATCAGTAACTGCTACTTTATTGATGACATGACTTTATTTCTCTCTTGCTGAGGGCCTAACTTCATCTCTCATATTGAGGACATAACTTCATTATCCATGTTGCATCCCATATTGAGGACAGGATTCCTTCTTATGGTATATACCCCACATCATTCCTTTTCCGCTATCTATTCATTGGTCAACAACTTTGCCCGGCAACAGCAAACACCCAGCAAATTCCATGCCTCAACGGCTGGAGAACAAGCAGCCTGAGACAGCATGGCGTCTCCTGAATCATGTTTCTTTGTTCACTATAAGCTCTTTACATTCCTGATGGCCTCATTATTTAGAGTCTGATGTTATCACCAACCACGTGGCTTGTTGACCACCATGACCACACTCCCACATCTCCCCCTTCTTTATTAATATCAACCATCTTCTTGATATGAATTATTACTCTATATATCACAGTGTCACAGATTTGATAGTCTCACTAAATCTGAAGTTAACCACAGAGTTCCTCACAGATGGAAGCAGAAGATAATGTGGCAGAAGCAGAAACACCACTGTGTATAGGAAAATAAAACGACAGTGAGAAAACAAAGAAAGAGAGAGAGAGAGAGGGCACCTTGTGGTGTGGCCATTTCTAACCATGTGTGCATTGGTAAGGGAGACTCAATGTCAAAGAAATCTGCCTAGTTTCAGAGGTGCTCAAAGAGAGTTGCCCCTTGTATTTCAGAGTCCAGTGTCTGGATTCATGCTTAGGCTCTACAAAGTCCGTACAGTAAAGCTTGAAGATACTCCTTTTAAAGGCCTCCTTATTCCCATAGGGACCATGTACAGAGAAGCCATATGAGCTTATTATGGTGTGAAAATAGAATATAGTTAAGGTGTATTTAATTTTTTTTTTTTTTTTTTTTTTTTTTTCCAAAAAGAGAATGCTATTCTGTGTTACTTTGGCAACTGGTACTGAGATAAGCAAGGCATCAAAGAGCAGCAGGAATGACAAATAAATTAAAACAAATATGCTCTGTCTATTTCTGATCTCTTCTCCCTAGAGTATGCCACTTCTTTTCATGTTCAGTGAATAATTAGAAAATGGAAGACAACTCAAGAGCTGTCTTAAGAGACCATGTGGAACAGGAGCCTGACTTGTTTACCATTATCAAGGCTCCACATGCTGCGGCTCTCTGTGTAGTCCAAAATAACAATGCAACATTTTACCTTCAGACTTCTCATTAAAAATAATGGAAGTCAACAGAGGACATCTGCATGTACATTGTAACATTCTGATTAATAAGTCCTTTTATTAACTGCAAGTGAAGCAGAAAAAAACATTGATTTACAAGAATGGCAAACAAGTTGAAAGGAATGCATATTGTTAATAGAAAAAGAAAGTAAAATATGGAAATAAGTAACAGCAGGGTATGAGTTTGAAGGTTGTGTAAGTACTGGCACATTTTAAAACATATAGATAAATGACAGTGTCTTATTAATGCACATCCTGGCACTGTGCATTGCTCTTAGAAGACTAACACAATATTTTGCTTTTTATTTTCATGAAAAAAACAAAAATAAATAAAAAAAAGATTTTTTGACAGTTTATAAACACGTTCTCTAAGGCTGAATGTTAATTAATAAAATGTAAAGCAATAGGAAAAAATATTTTATATTTGGCAAAAGAAAAAGCAAAGGACCCATAGCTGAAGGAAATACTTAATACATTAGATACTATCCAAAAGAGTCAAAAAAGTGAGAGCACTGAATCTAAGACACTGCTTTGGAAAAATCTCAGATGAATCATAATGCTGTGACTCTGTATTACATACAGTAGTGCTACATATATTCTCCCTTTGGCATTTCTAGGCAAAAGAAACACATTAATACTTGTATCTGATTTTCCCATGGGTTTTTACTACACCCCAGAATAATTTATCCTACAGCTGCTGGGCTAAAGTGAGTACAAAATGCACAGTACAATACTGCCTTTTATATATTGTATTTGGTGCCTCACCTCACCTTACTTCATTGGTACATTGGCAAACATCAACTCCCTTTAGAAGAGAAAAGCAAAACTGTGATTTCAGCAACTTGCAACTGAAAGCTGAATTGCTCCTATAGTAAAGAAATATTTGGTTGGGATCACACAGAGTTACAATGTCATCTAGGTTGGAAGAGACCTCCAAGATCACCTAGTCCAACCTCTGACCTAACACTAACAAATCTTCCACTAAACCATATCCCTAAGCTCTACAGCTAAACGTCTTTTAAAGACCTCCAGGGATGGTGACTCAACTGCTTCCCTGGGCAGCCCGTTCCAATAACTAACAACTCTTTCAAGTAAAGAAGTTCTTCCTAATATCCAACCTAAACCTCTCCTGGTACATCTTTAGCCCATTCCCCCTCATCCTTTTGCCAGGCACATGGGAGAATAGACCAACCCCCACCTCTCTACAGCCTCCTTTAAGGTATTTATAGAGAGCACTGTCACATCCCATCCCCTTACTGACATTTCCTTCAGGTATTCCAGGGCTAGTAGAGGGAGAAGAGCAGCTCCTGGTTTACTGCTTAAATTTTCCCAGTCTGTAGAGCCCCTAGCAGAGCAGGAAGAGAACAAAACGTTTGTCACTGCAGCTTATTGTCTGCAGAGTTCAGTAGGGCCTCCACCTTCAAGTTCTCAGGACAGTTTTCTTGTCCCTTGTTACTTTAGAGAGATTCAGTACATGAAGGTTGATTTCACTGCATGGAGAGATGCCATGGAAAAAAATTATGTGAGCTAATGCATATCAGAATTTTAATATATGTTGTTCTGATAGCTAGTCTTCCTTTAGGGGGACACATCAGTACCTGAGTCTTCAGCAGTTCTTTCATTAAGCAGAAAACAGCACAGTCAAATCTAATAGCTGGAGTCTGAAGGCCAAAAAATTAATACCGGAAATAAAGCTGCCATACATAAATAAATATTGCAACAGTTTTTTTGGGGGGTGTGATGGCCTGTTTATCTGCCAGCCTCTTTATATATAGAGACTAGTCCATTCTTCAGGACATCTGATGTTGATGTTCTGACTGAACACTTCTGATAAATTTTTACTTTAAGATTCATGAATCTACAAAATTAGGTATTTGGTAATGGCTAAAACCATATGCTAGCAAAATATTGGGTACTAGTCAGTTTACAATGTTCTCCAGAACTCTTGAAAGTTTGATTCTGTTTGCCATGAGCAAAGTTCTTAACCAGGTATTTGAGAACATTTTTTCATATGTCTTGCTATGAAACCATGCAAAAGGACATTTGAAAATAATTAAATAAAATAGATGTAACATTCAAACACAACTGTCATTACTTTGTTGTATTTATTACCAAAATCAATGCATCTACTTACTATTAGGTTTGCCGTGTTTTATTGTTCAGTGTTTCATACGAGTTCAGTGAAGTATCACAACCCTGTGCTGTGAGTGCCTTTCACTTGAGGTACAGGAAAAATAACTTGTCCTTTAACAGGAGAAGTGTTCAGGAGGCTTGGCTTAACCAAATGAGGGAACAAAAATAATATTACTATTCCTACAGTTTCTGTCATGATTCACATTTACACTAAACAAAATCTCCCACGAAAGACTCCCACTAAATCTGACAGACTCTAGAAGAGGCAGGCATCAAGGAACCAGAGGATCTGTTGTCTTTAGCTGAAGCTTTCATAGAAATCTGATCATTAAAACAATCAGCAGAAAAACAAAACATTTGATCCTGCTCCAGCAGTGCTGTTTGTAGAAACAAACCCTTAAAGCAAAGATATGGGGACTATAAAAATGAATACTTCAGAACAGAGAGGATTGCAGCTGCCTACTTGGAGGAGAAGCTGGGAACAACATGTGAGAGCAAATGTCTTTCTCCAAATGCTTTTTCTGCAAACTCAACATCCATGTCAGTTCATTCAGGTCATCACCAAGTATTGCTACTCATACTTACTAAGCTGCTCCAATACTCCACACATCTTTTCAACAATACAAGATCAGAGACCCTCCAGGGTTTTTCAACCTGTGGTTAAAACAAAGCAGATGACAATCAAGTATGCTTAACATTATTAAAGCATACTGTGCACTGTCAGAATGCAAACTGAGACTTGGGCAACATCAATGCTGACTCCTTCTGAAGGTAAAACAAATCAGGCCCTTTCCTGATCATGTAAACATATCTGCAAGCTGTGTTGTAACACAATTGTTTGAGCTTAATTATTTAAACTTCGCAGGTGAAAGAAGTTGAAGTTGATTTAAATCTCCAAATAATCTGTGACACATTCCCTTTTCACTGGAAATTTCTGTCAAACTATCACAAGTTTCCCTTTCAAAAATATTTTCAACAACGTTTTCAGCTCATGGGAAAGAAATTCATGGTAAGAATGGTGCAGCATAAACTGCAGCTGCATTGAAAGGGGGAAAACAATGACATCTCGTAAGGAGATAACATATATTAGAGTTTGGAAGATAAAGCTAGGAGTGATAAAACCAACAAAAGAGCACTGTTATGCTTGTACTTCACAATCCAAGGTTAGAGTAACAATGTATGTAGAGTTTTATACAATTTAGAGCAAGATAAGACCAAGATAGCATCTGGAAGAGTAACTATTCTGAGACAAAGTGAGATCTGATTTTTTAAAGTAGAAATAATATACAAGGGTCTAACACAAAGGGTTAAGTTACCAGAAAGAGTCAGCATAGTTTTGATTTACACCCTTGATGATCTGCCCTTAGATATCACATACAAGTCAATCTGAAGAAAGACTTAAATGTTTAATTGTTTGCAGTTTACTGTCATTCTTTTTGTACCTAAATCACCTTTAAAGACATCAGTGAGTTTGTCTGCATGGAGAATAAGAGTGAATTAGTCTCTGTTGCTAAATACAAATAAATATTCACAGAACACTTGAAGAAATTCAATAAAAAGGATATCACGTCATGTGTTTTCAAATGCAGTGCCTCATAGAAAGGAGTTCAGTAGCCTTTTTTCCTAAGGCTGACACATTTTGATTGAATTTATTTAAAGATAATGTAATGTATTAACTATGGATTTACCAACAGTGAAATACAAGGTTTATTTACAGAGAAAAAAAAAAAGTTTGGTTTACAGTTACACATTAAAAACATATTTCAGGGAGTGCGATTTAATAATTCTGCTGACTGCTTATCATAGTGCATCTCCAACGTTATGTTTTACTATAGAGTAATATTAAGATAAGGAATGAGTTTTTGTCTAGGCAAGGAAGAATAAGATTTCTGGTAAACATCCAGAAAAGTGTTTTTTTTTTTTTTTTTTTTTTTTTTTTTTTTTTTTTTCTTCTTCTTGTAGATACATTAATTTTGAATTGTGTTTATGAATAAGAGAATAAGTTTCCATTGTCCTGCTGGATCTTTCCATTTTGCTGTCATAAAAGAGGAAGACAGGTTCTAAATATAATAATTTTTTTTTTTTTTTTTTTTTTTTCCTCTAGGGATAGTCTACATTACCTTGATAACTAGATGTCTTGCAGAAGCAAGGACAGGTAACCTGGGAGGAATACAGAGACATTGTGTGAACATCCAGGAGTGAAGTTAGGAAAGCTAAAGCCCAGATAGGATTGAATCTGGCCAGGGAAGACAAGATGAACAAGAAGGGCTTGTTCATCTTGAAGGGTACAAGGGTACATCAGTGGTAAAGGAAGACTAGGAAAAACATGGACCCTCTTAAGAAAGAAATGGGAAACCTGTGTCCTGAGGGAACTCACAGATGAGATTGCTAAGCCACTCTCCAACATATTTGAGAAGACATGGCAGTCTGGTGAAGTTCCCACTGACTGGAAGAGGGGAAACATAACTTCCATTTTTAGAAAGGAATAAAAGGAATAAAAATTTTAAAGGAATAGCTGGAGTACTACAGGACAGTAAGTCTCCCCTCTGTGCCTGGCAAGATCACAGAGCAGATCCTCCTGGAAACTGTATTAAGGGACATGGAAAATAAGGAGGTGATTGATGACAGCCAACCTGGCTTCATTAAGAGCAAATTGTGTTCAAAGCATTTAACACTATCCTGGATGATATCCTTGTCTATTTATTGGAGAGAAATGGATTTGATGGATGGACAACTTGGTGGGTAAGGAATTGTCTGGATGTTTGCACTCAAAGAGTTGTGGTCAACAGCTCAATATCTAGGTAGAGAACAGAGTTACTCATTGGTTAGTATTGGGACTGAAATTATTTAACACATTTGTCATTGACATAGTGAAATTAAGTGAATGCTCACCAGGTTTGCTGATGACACCAAGCTGCCTGTGTGGTGGACACACTGGGGGGAAGGGATGCCATCTGGAGGGACCCGGGCAAAATTGAGAGGTGAGCCTGTGCAAACCTCATGAGGTTCAACAAGAGCAAGTGCAAGGCCCTGCACATGGATCAGGGCAATCCTGAGCACAAATGCAGGATCAGTGGAGAATGGATTGAGAACAGCCCTAAGAAGTGGGACCTGGGGGTGTTGGTAAATAAGAAATTTAACATGAGCCAGCAATGTGCACTTTTAGCCCAAAAAGCCAACCTCATTTTGGGCTGCAGCAAGAGAAGCATGACTAGCAGATCAAGGAAAGGGATTCTCCCCATCTGCTCTGCTCTCATGAGACTGTACCTTGAGTATTGTTTTCATCTCTGGGGCCACCACCACAAGAAGGACGTATAGTTCTTACAACAAGTCCAGAGGAGATCCATGAGGGTAATAAAGAGGCTGGAACACCTCTCCTACGAAGACAGGATGAAGGAGTTTGGGGTTGTTCAGTCTGGAGAAGAAAAGGCTCTGCAGAGGCTTTATAGCAGCCTTCCAGTTCCTACAGGGGGTCTACAGAAAAGCTGGGGAGCGACTCTGTCAGTTCATATAGTGACAGGACAAGGGGTAATGGCTTTAAACTAAAGTAGCTCAAATTTTAAATTAGACATTAGAAAGAAATTATTTATTGAGAGGATGGTGAATCACCAAAAGATGTTGCCCATAGAAGCTGTGAATGCCCCATCCCTGGATGTGTTTAAAGCCAGGTTGAATGGAGCTTTGGGCAACCTGGTCTAGTAGGTGTCCCTGGCTATGGCAGGGGTATTGGAATTAGACGATCTTTAAGGCATAACCATTCTATTATTCTACAAATTTTGTCATGAGAATATATGAGAGAAATGAAAGCTGCCAACAACCTGGTAGCTGAGGCACTTATTTGAGAAAGTCGTATTGTGTAAGAAAGCCATGTTCAAAGCCTCTTGTCTGCCTAATTCAGTGCAGGGAGTTGAACCTCCATATCTACAAGTGTTAGTTCTAACCACTCTATTATGGAGTAATGTCTTTTTCTGTCTTGCTGCAGTGCATTTCCTACAGAAGGTTGTCTCTCATAAAAGCAGGTCCAAGACCCTTACTCCAAAGGGATCTGTGAAGTACATTCAACCCCCAGCTGAGAAGCAAGCACATAACCCGGATCTCTACCTCACTCTGTTCCTAGTTGTGACCAGGAATCCCACTGACTCTATTACAGCCAAATCCTGACTATTTACATGAATTTTATTTGGATTAACATTTTGGTTCATTTGTTTGGTTTGGTTTATTTGTTTGATTGTTTATTTCATAGAAACTGCAGTTGAATTTGAATAGTTATGAGTGTCTGGATTAGAGGTCCTGGCCTCCTAGCTGCTCCTGGTGAGGTAGCATATCATATACCCATCATCCTGTTGCTCTCCATATTGGTCTGGTTTTATTACAATAGTCATAACGGCAGAGCATAGTAAATAGTTTAAAAAATGAAGTTGGATATAGGTGCTTGTAGCTATTATCAGTAAAATGCAATACCAGGTACAAAATCAGTACTCTCTAAACAGGTTGTCTTAGATGTTTTAGTTTACACAAAGACCAATTGTTTCTCAAGTCCTAAGTTAAATATCATGGCTTCTCTGTTCTCCCCAAAATACAAGAAGAGAATTAAAAAAAAATCCCCTTTTCTTCCATAATAGCTTTTCTTTATTGCATGACCAAATGAAGACCTCAGGATCCAGTTACCCCAAGGGAGGTTTGCTGCAAGCCTTGGCCTTATTTATCAGCAATGACATTTCTAAGGCTAGATGGCTTTGCTTGCCACTGTAATTTGTGTTTTCTCATCTCAGTTTGGGTGCAAGTAAATGAGTTTAAAGTGAGAGCTTTTGTTTCAATTTCTCTCTTGTAAAAGTTATACTAGTGTTTGCATTGCATTTTATTTCCTCCCTAACATTTGGGAATAGAAGGGTGATATAGTCCATAACTTCACTGTCTGCACAAACTCCTTCCTAAGACAAAGAATGAAGTAGCTGATTGGAATAACTTGGAAGTGGTACTCCAGTTTCAGTAGACCAGGACACCAGATAAGAGGAAAATGAGGGTGATCGCAAATGTTGAGAAAAGAATTCCTAAGAGGTTTACAAAAACTATAGATAAATTTAGGCACACATCTTTATCAGTAACTCATTTTGGAGGAGGAATAGCTGGTTAGGAACTACTTATTAGGAGTTCCTGTTCAGCAGTGCTCCAGAAAGCAGAGTGCTCTGTTAATGTGTGGATGGTCCATGCCTGCTTTTCTCTGCTGGTGATAGGTGCATTTTCACTGTTTTTTTTTGTTTTTTGTTTTTTTTTTTCTCCTTGGCCTGCATTGACCTCTTGTCCTAGTTTCAGTTAGAACAGAGTTAATTTTCTTCCTAGTAGCTGGTAGAATGCTATGTTTTGGCTTAGGATGAGAAAAGGGGATAACACCCCGATGTTTTAATTGTTGCAGAGCAGTGCTTATACCAAGCCAAGGACATCTCAGCTTCTTGCTCTGTCCTGCCAACAGGCAGGCTGGGGGTGCAGTAAGAGCTGGGAGGGGACAGACCCAGGACAGGTGACCCAGACTAGCCAAAGGGTTATTCCATACCATCTGATGTCATGCTAAACAATATATAGGGGTGGCTAGCCAGGGGAGGGGCGCCGGACTGCTCGGGGTTAGGCTGGGCATCGGTCAGTGGGTGGTGAGCAATTGCATTGTGCATCACTTGTTTGTACACATTATTATTAGTAGTACTATTATCATTATTGTATTATTATTATTATTATTATTATTATTATTATTATTATTATTATTATTATTATTATTATTATTTTGTCTTATTAAACTGTCTTTATCTCAACTCACGGGCTTCACTTTCCACCTCTCTCCCCCGTCCCAGAGAGGGAGGGGAGAGGGTGAGCGAACGGCTGCGTGGTGTTTAGCTGCTGGCCGGGTTAAACCACGACACATCTATATGTGGTTCCTCTTTACAAGTACTGCAGCTACATGGAAGTGTGAATCTACTCCAGAGTATCCCCATTAAAGAGTTAAATAATATGATCTGGATTTTGTATGATTTTTATGATTACCTCTAAATATAGTTTTATTTTTTATATTCGTCTTTGGCAAAACCTTAAGCTTGAGAGTGTTCTCTTCTCATCTGGCCAAGGTGTCAAAGTGATGGGTGTGAGCACTTGTAATTCTTAATCCTGTACAGGTTATTTTTAGAATTTTTCTTGCTGCTGTAATAAAATGAGGGAAAAAAAAAAAAAAAAGTGTAGTCTTTCTGTCAAGTTATGTTTAATTTTTGTACCTATTCCACACTGTAGTCCCAAAGATGCTCTGAGTGAAAAAAAAATAATTAGTTTTTTACCACTTCTGTACTTTAGCATGTATATGAATTGTAACATCACTTTAAAGGACAAGAAGTGAAGCTGTCCTGAGGCCAGGAGCCATGGCTTTTTACGGTTCCCTAAATAACTACAGTCAGTTCCATTTCTTCAACATATGGGTCAAATCTTTTTCATATAGACACTACTGGCATCCTGTAGGAAGAATATTTGCTTTTGGAGAGCCAGGGAATTGTTCTTTAATTGCAAGCATTTGGTAATGGACTCTTCTTTCTGTTACAACATGTACATCTTTCTTGCTCTTTGATGTTTAGCTTTTTGCTTATCAGATATCTGAGAATTACAGCTACAGTAACAATTCTCTCCTGCTCTGTTAGCTTTCTACTTCCAGCAATTTTTATCTTACTGTAGTGGTTTATTATTTTAAAGCAAGCATAACATTCACAGAAATCATTCTGTATATGTCACTTTCAGCATAGCTTTTAATCTACTTTTTTTCATCTGTAATATGGGACTTTTATAAATGAGTTAATTTAGTATTATTAGATAATTGCACAATTGTGAGATTTTCTGAATTTTGCCAATTTTAATAGCCTTCCACTGGATGCTTTCTAATAGTTTTATGTCCTTCTTATATTGTGGCACCCAAAACTGCACACAGTACTCAAGGTGAAGCTGCACCAGCACAGAGCAGAGTGGGAAAACCACTTCCCTCAACTGGCTAGCAATGCTGTGCTTGATGCACCCCAGGATATGACTAGCCCTTTTGACTGCCAGGGCATGCTGCTGGCTCATATTCAATTTGCTGTCAACTGAAAGTCTGGGGCTACTCTCCAGACTCTTATCCCCTAGTTTGTACATCCCAGGTGCAGAATATCCCACTTAACACTTGGGTCATAAAGGTAGCAGTGGGCCTAGAGCATCTTATGAAGTGGGCCTAGAGCATCCTATGAAGAAAGGCTGAGAGACCTGGGTCTGTTCAGCCTGGAGAAAAGAAGACTGAGAGGGGATCTTTTCAATGTTTATAAATTATTTTTAATTTAATTATGTTTAATTTATAAATTTACTTAAAGTGTGGGAGACAAAAGGATATGGATAACCTCTTTTCAGTGGTTTGTGGGGATAGAACAAGGGGCAATGGCCAAAAAATGGAGCACAAGAAGTTCTGCACCAACATGCAAAAGAAATTCTTCATGGTGAGGGTGATGGAGCACTGGAACAGGCTGCCCAGGGAAGTTGTGGAGTCTCCTCCTCTGTAAATATTCAAGACCCGTCTAGATGCCTACCTGGGCAACCTGTTCTAGGGAATCTGCTTTGGCAGGGGAGTTGGACGCAATGATCTGTGGAGGTCCCTTCCAACCCCTACAATTCTGTGATTCTGTGATTTCCTCTTGTCCTATGGTTTGCTGCTTGGGAGAAGAGACCTATCCCCAACTTGCTACAACTTCCTTTGAGGTAGTTTTAGAGCATGATAAGGACATCTCTGAGCATCCCTTTTTCTCCAAGCTAAATAACTCCAGCTCCCTCAGCCACTCCTCATAAGACTTGTGTTCCAGACCCTTTACTAGCTTGATAGAATCATAGAATTGCTCAGGTTGGATGGGACTTTAAAGGTCATCTAACTCCAACCTCCTTGCCATAGGATTCCTATTGCTAATTACCTGGAAGAAGAGACCAACCCCCAGCTTCCCTCGACTTCCTTTCAGGTAGTTGTAGACAGCAATAAGGTTTCCCCTCCTCTTCTCCAGACCAAACAACCCTAACAACCCAAACAACCTCTCAGCCATGAGGGAACACTGAGAAATGCTCCAGAGCCTTCACCAGCTTGATAGAATCATAGGATGGCTTGGGACCATAGAAGGGACCTTAAAGATCATCTAACTCCAGCCCCTTTGCAGGCAGGGATGCCACTCACTTGGTCAGGTTGGCCAAGGCCCCACCCAGCCTGGCTTTGAACACCTCCAGGGATGGGGCATCCACAACTTCTCTGGGCAACCTGTGTCAGTGCCTCACCGCCCCCTGAGTGAAGAATTTCCTCTTAATACTTAATCTAAATCTATTCTCTCTTAGTTTAAAACCATTCCCCCTTGTCCTATCATTATCTACTTGAATAAAGAGTCCTTCTCCAACCTTTTTATAAGACCTTTTTAAGTATTGAAAGGTTGCAATGAGGTCTGCCCTGGAACCTTCTCTTCTCCAGGCTGAACAGCCCCAGCTCTCTCAGTCTTTCTTCATAGAAGAGGTGCTCCAGCTTCTTGATCACCTTTGTGGCCCTCCTCTGGACTTGTTCTAATACTTCTATGTACTTCTTGTGCCTTGGGCCCCAGAGCTGAATGCAGGACTCCTTGTGGGGTCTCACAAGAGCAGATTAGAGGGGAAGAATGGCCTCCCTCACACAGCTGGTCATGCTTCTCTTGATGAAGCCTAGGTTTGGTTTTCTGTGCTGCAAGCACACATAGCCAGCTCTTGTTGAGCTTTTTACCAACACCCCCAGGTCCTTCTCATCTGGGCTGTTCTTAATCCATTCTCCACTTAGCCTGTATTTGTGCTTGGGTTTGCCCCTGGACCAGATGCAGGACTTTGAACTCTGCTTTGTTGAACTTCATGAGGTTTGCACAGGCCCACTTTTCAAGCCTGCCCAGGTCCCTCTGGATAGCATCCCTTCCCTCCAGTGTGTTGACTGCACTCCTCAGCTTGGTGTCACTGGCAAAGTTACTGAGAGTGCACACAATACCACTGGCTATGTCACCAAAAAAGATGTTAAATAGTGCCAGTCCCAATAGTGACCCCTGAGGAACACCACTCATTATTGACCTCCATGTGGACATTGATTATAGAACAGCTTATATGTTGAAGTTGTAAATCTGGAAAAAGCAGAGTCTCTTATGGCTCTATTTTGTTATACTGTCACTATGAACAACATCAGCCATAGGCAGATGCATTTCAGGAACACTTGCCCATAGAAATCTGATTGGAGTTATTCACTAGAGTAGGATCCAAATACAGTAGCATAAATATATCACATGTAGGTGTGTAAAAGTTTGAAAAAAAAAAAAAAGGCTCACAGAAATGAAATAATTAGATCTTCAAATTTTCTGAAGATGGATTCAAGGGAAAGAAAATTGAAGAGTCACAGTCTGTGTTTATTG
This sequence comes from Aythya ferina, assembly GCF_964211825.1. Taxonomy (NCBI): domain Eukaryota; kingdom Metazoa; phylum Chordata; class Aves; order Anseriformes; family Anatidae; genus Aythya; species Aythya ferina. Next base: position 21,721,178 of record NC_140299.1, read on the forward strand.
CTGTGGTTTCAGCAGCACAGATGTAGTTGTGGTTGAGTTGGATCCTCCATTTACAGCCCAAATATCTTAAGGTTTATATCCAGGATGTTTCATAGTACAGCTGGTTGAAAGTGAATATATGGATATTAGTGAAACAGGTTATGTAAAGTTACTTATTTCTAAAATTACAAACAGTAATATACAGAAGGGGGAATGTTGTTTCAAATAACTGGGAAGGGAGATATTCTTTACATTAGCTTCAGATGAAAATATTGTTTCAGAATATACACATTTTAGCAAAAATTATAAAACTTTTAATATCTTAAAATAAAGAACAAAACATTGCTATGGATTATGCCTAGGAAATGCTTTCTGAAAGTTTTTTTGTTTGTTTGTTTGTTTGTTTTTTGTCTTAATAAGTACAGTAATTCACTGTGAATTTAAATACAGTTTATTTTTGGAATAGTAAGTACATGGGATGAGGATGTAGCTATGTGGCTATTCTAATGTGTTTATATGGATTTTGAATTCATTTTTATTTGTCATCCACATCCCTCCCCCCCAAAAAAAAAAAAAAAAAAAAAAAAAAAAGATCTTGTTTAAATATATATTTAAGTGTGTTTCACTAGTGAAATGGGGACTGGCTTTATCCATTTGGCATCTGTCAGTAGGGAGTACTGACTTCTGATTAAAAAACACTTACTGAGTAAAGATTGTAGCCACTGAAGCTAGATAATAATAGAAGGGCAAAGCATTGACGGACACAATCACAATTTCAATTTCTGTGCTTGTGGATACTTTGATCAGAAGTTCTGCACCTGGGTTTGCTGAGGCAGGGAGAAACCATTTCCTAAAGGACTTGCCCAGTTGCTCTGTGCTTGTGAGCTAGAAGGGCATGTGAAGGTTGAGAACCAAAGGGCTTTGTTGGTACTGTGAGAAGTGTGTTTTCAGAACAAAAACACAGACCCTCCTACAGTGCACTCTCACGGCTGCCCTTCTTCCCTGTCAGTCCTGGAACAGCACATCCATACCCATCCTCTCAGCAGAGGCTTGTAAACAGGACTTGTAACTATAACTCCAGTGTTCTGGCTCCTTTATAAAGACTGGAGTGCGTTTCTCATCTCAGATATCAGATCAGTTAAAAAAAATAAAATATTTTTTTTACAGTGGTTAGTTGTGCATCTGCTGATATTGACTTGGTGTTGGAAAAGCTGTCAAGGGAGCTGAAGCACTCTGCCTACCACTTATTAATATTTGTATTTGCTGCATACGGCATAAGGTCCCTGAACCAGCGAGGTCAGTGAAAATGTGTTGTGCTAACAGCAAACTCCAGAACAAAAATTCTGCTGGAGATAATTCTTCAGTGTAGACTTTAAGAAAGAGTATGCGCATTCTAACAGGAACAACTTATTTTAGGATATATTAGCCTAGAACTTATAAAAACAAAGGTATAGAGAGAGCTTACAGGAGTCAACATACTACATGCCAGTGATGAGAAGGTTTTTCTTAAATGAAAAGCAATTACAACCTTTTTTATCTTAATGCACAGCTCAGCAATAATGCAAAAACTATTGACCTCACTTCCACTGCACTTACGTGCCACATGTATCTAATTCATCTGAGGAACAAAATCCTGTTTTCTCTCTTCCCTTCCTGAAAGAGGAATTGTCAGGTATAATGGAGACTATGAGTCCCTAAAATCCCTCCTCAGTCGTTATGGGAGACCCAGTGTTATTTCTTGCAGCTTGTGCAGGTTCCTGAGCCACCCTGGTGTATTGGCTTTTCCCTTTCTTACTCCACTGCCCTGCCCATTCCTCTGAATGCATGTTTACCTCAAGCTCTTCCCTTTTCTTTTACCTTTTTCTTTTACCTTTCCTTTTGTGGTGTGGGAGTGAGCACAGCTACCAGAAGAGACAGCTTTTAGGGCTGTGTGGAGAGGGACTAATAGGGGAGGTGATGGTCCTGAAAATATAGGGCTTGGATACACTTCCCATGACAGCGAGAGAGGATGCAGGGGAGAGAAGATCCTAAAACATCCATGGGGCTAGAGTCTTCCCTCTTTCCTTCCAAGCTGGTTGGGGTCAGGGGAGACCTCCCACCCCTAGAAATATTGTCCACCACAAGTCATATTTAACTTCTCTTATCACAAAAATCTCATGAAATTTTTGTCATGTTCTTACAAGAGACTGGCAGCCATTTTTAACCCCATTGCAAGGAGAAAATGGCAAAAAGCAGTACTGTTTCATCAGATGGGTGGTTTGAAAGTGCTGCTGTAGCATGCTGAGGGAATAAAAACTATTCTCCTATAAAGCTGCAGTTAGTTAACATTGCAAAACAGATTTGGAAACTTAAAGACTTCTGAAAGACATTGACTTCAGGACTAAGAGTAGAAGTGACAGCCACCCAGTGATAGGGACAGGGATGAAAAGAAGCACTGACATCTCCAAGAAAGGCATAAGAGTTCCTGCCCAGGTGGGAGTGCATTCCCATTCATCAAGGAGACACTCTGAGGCAGTGGATGCTGGAGCCTGAAGCTGCAATGGCTCTCTCAACACACTGGTCAGAGGATGGAAGCAGGATGCCAAGGTGAGGTGGCTTGTTAAGGTCAACTTGATTGAAAGCCTGTCTGGGAAGGTTCTTAGGAACCTGGATCTGTGACCAGGCCTTTGTTTCCAAGTCTCTGTTCCAAAGAGTAATGTGTTGCTAGCTGTGTATCCAATCCAGTCCTTCCAATCCCTAATCATTTTGAAACATCTGGAGGCTACCAGCAGGTTGTACGTTCAGTGGCATCTCTACTCTGGTTATTCATGGTCTGCTGCTTGTTTGCTGCCTGCAAACAAGCTTCCTGGTGCTTTCAAGAAAAGTGGGAAAGGTTTTAGACACTGTGTTGTGAACTTGAGGCAAGAAGGCTCATCCCTTTCCTTCAAGTTTCTGGTATACACAGCTCTTTTTCCTTTCCCCTTTTCTCTTCTACATGCACACACACACATGGCATAAAGCCGGTGCTTTTCAGCCATGGATTATAAGCCCTGAACTGTCCAGATCTCACCCTCAAGGTGAGGGAAGACTGCAATTGTACACATCAGGCATATGTATTAGACAACACACACACACTGAAGAAATATACACTGGAAAATAACTTTTTTTTCCCTCAGCTGACTGTCCATATGCCACATTCACATCCTGTGTAGCATCTCTTCTTTCCCCAGAATTGTATATCCTGCAACTTGAAGGACAGTTTGGACATTTTTATGGAAACACCATCCAAGACAACATCTGCTGCTCTCCTGGAAGGTCTGCCATATTCAAAAGTGGTCCCTGAAGCCTCTCTGACAGCCCCAGGGGATGAGACCTCTGTGAGGAGCCAACAAGGCTTAACCTTCACAGTAACATGGAAACTCTGCCCAGAGTTGTATTCAGTACCAGGATGCTGGGCTTCACTCAGGTCTTTGCCTCAAGTTAGCTGTACCTCTCAAGTCTGCCACAGTGTAGGAACAGCCTAGAGAGATATGGGATAGCTTAGGGATATGGTTTAGTGGGGACTGCTAACGTTAGGTCAGAGGTTGGACTCGATGATCTTGAGGTCTCTTCCAACCTAGAAATTCTGTGATTCTGTGATTCTGTAAGATTTCTGAAGGTTTTTGTTTTGTATATACTCAAAATACATACGCTTGATATCCTAGGATTGTGATGATAGCTCAGTCCCAGAGTCCAAGATTTGGGGAAATAAATGTTTGATTTGAATTGAAGGCTAAGATGAATAAATAAGCTTCTAGAACTAGAAGCAGATTTTCAGGCAAGAGTACCACAATTCCCCGGCAGAGGAAGATATTTGTGACCTGAACTGGGATGACAGACCTTTAGAAAGCTTGTGCTCGAGCTCTATGGAATAATAATAATAATAATAATAATAATAATAATAATAATAATAATAATAATAATAATCTTTTTCATTTTCTGCTCCTTAGCTTTGTACAAATTATGTAGTATGCAAAATTATTCAGAGCACGTCATGTATTGATGAGTGTCTGTGGTCTGGGAGGTTTTTGGCATGAGTTCATCAGCCAGAAGCCATTCTCAAAGATTTTGTGGAGGTTGGCTGTAGAACACAGGCCAAATATGCACAAAGTTTACTTTCTTCCCTTCCAGTGTAGAGTTCAGCTGGTGAAAGTTTATGAAAAGGAGATGTAAAATACAATGGTCCATGGTCCCTAACTTTGAAAGCACTTCCATGTCATTTGTTAATGAATCTTTTTAATCTGACTGAAAATATTTGAATTACTGTATTTGTAAATATACTGTAAATAATATACTATAATATACTAATAATATACTGTAAATAAAAATGGTTACACAAGTGTGATACCTATTTGCTAAGTTGATAGTCAGGCACAGAAAGAGCTCTGGCTCTTCCTGGTGCATGGAGCATGCAGTGTTCTATTTCTTCATGCAAATGGCATGTGATGGCTCAGCATGTACTAGAGCATCATCAGGGTGCTGCTGCCTCTTGAGTGCCTTGATGTTAGTGTGTAGTACCTAGTGTGTAGTATCTATGTGTGTATCTATTTGTCTAGTATCTGTGTGTGTATGGACAATTACTCTAAAACAACGTAACAAAAGCCCATAAGGTACCTGTAATGGGTTCTGCAGAGATGTTCCCTGTGACTGTCATATGGGTTTAACTGAAGTCCAGCTAGCCAAAGCTGAGCTTCCTACTCTCATGCACACAGCACAGGCAGGCTGGACTCATACTTGGACGTAAAAATGATTTGGAAGGGACTTTAAAAAAGCTCTTTTAATGGTAGTCTGGTGATCCTTGATTTGAAACAAGTGGGAATGGTGCTGTTGATATGGTTGTGGCTGAGCACATGCTTATCCAAGCCCTGCAAAAAGTCAGTCTGGAACTTCTGGTTGCTGAAAAGAGACTGCACTTTTCTGCTGTGAGGATTGATCAAGACTGATGACAGCGATGATTAGGATGGCAGGCTCTAACTTGTTTTTCAAATGAATGTAAAAATACTACTGGGAATGTTAGCTATTAACTTTAAGCTGAAGGGAATACAAACATAATGAATTATAGCATAAGTCAATATTGAAATCTGACAGTAAGTTGCATGATCCTCCAGAAGATTTTCTTTGGCTCATACACTGATCTCACTTTTTAATTGAAATTTTAGACAGTAGTAAAAATCCAGAAAGAAGTCCTTAATGCTTTTTTTCTCTTGAAGCAATGGAAATGGCAAGACGGGGTTGGCAATTCTCTTCAGGAATGGAATGAAGAAGAAAGACAAACATCAAATTCAAAATGCAAAAAAAGATGTAGGGCATGGTTGGTTACAGATGCAGAGTATATAGACTATGGGTATTTCACTAATAATTCTGACAGGAAAAACCCAGACTCTGAGCTCAGTGTGTACTGCTAATATCTCCTTGCAAAGCATACAGTTGATAACATGATTGCTCAATGAAACAAATCATAAAGTTGTCCTTATTATGCACAGATATAAGGCTGATTTTAATCTTTCCATAACCATCAAGTGTTATATCAGCACAACTAGTATTTCAATGAAGCTCCACATAATTTTGATATGCAGAGAAATCTTTTGTTTCAACAGATACCAAATTCTTCATGCTAACTTTGTAAGAGAATCTGAATTATTCTACAGAAGTAATGTATTTTAAACTATTGAGTATGGAGTTAGATAAAACTGGGCATATAATTTAGAATCATAGAATCATGAAATCATAGAATATCCCGAGTTGGAAGGGACCCACAAGGATTGAGTTCAACTCCTGGCTCCACACAGGTCTACCCAAAAACTCAGACCACATGACTAAGAGTGCAGTCATACACTTCTTAAACTCTTAAAGCTTCTTAAACTCTGACAAGCTTGGCTCAGTGACTATGTCCCTGGGAAGCCTGTTCCAGTGTGTGACCACCCTCTTGGTGATCACCCTCTTCCTGATGGCCAGCCTTAACCTCCTCTGTCACAGCTTGACACCATTCTCTTGGGTCCTATCACTGGTCATTAAGGAGAATAGATCAGATTTAGTCCAGAATTTGACTAAACTGAAATTTTTGTGTGAGAAGTGTTGTATGTAGGGTCAAACCACAGGACATTTTGACATTCCAAGTGGATTTTCAATTACTTGATAATTATTTATGACAGATAACTTAGTTCAGTATTACTCAGAATAATAATCAATAGGGATCGTCGTTTTCTACTTTAATCTACTGTTGTTTTAACCATTGGATTTGGACAAATAGAACGTTCTGGTACCCACATGCTCCAAAGCTTGAGAGTTTAGTTCTAGTTCAGCTGTGGCACATTAGGATGTTTCTAGAGCTGTGCAGTCTCACCTTTGTAAGTATAGTACTAATAATCTTTTGAAAAGCAATTATTCCAGCCTCAGTGTCTATTTCAGGATATTGTATGAAACAAAGATAGCAGAAAGAGAGGGTGTATTACTGAGCTGCTGTCTGCAGAAACACTTTGAGGTTACCTCATCTGTGGAAGCACCTTTGCTTTCATACTTGTTATTCTCTGCACGGTGTGGATGTGCCTGTTAACTTCTCAAAGGCAGATTCTAGTTTTAAGGTCAGGGTATTGTTTTTAGTTTTTAAAAAGACATTGACAAAATGGGGAGCTTGCATTGTAATATTGACTTGCATAACTATCTGTATGTTTCATTGTACTGGTTTTTACATTTCTTATTTATTTTTAAGTACCTTTGCAATTGGCAAAAATAGTGTTGCCCTTTCATGTCTTAGGTAATGAAGGAATTATAAAGAGGGTTGGGAAAGCACACGGCATGGACAAAAGGTAAGAAATTAGTATTTATGATATAGGGTTTTTCAACATTGAAAATTTGTACTCTGGTAATAATCAGCAAAATATATATATTTTTTTTCTCCTCTCCTTATGTTTAGGGGATATAGTCTTGCAGTTTAGCCTGGCAAACAGTTAAGCACCACACTGCCATTCAGTCACTCCTCTCCACCCACAACAGTGGGACGGAGGAGGGAATCGAAAAAAAAGGTAAAAGTTGTAGGTTGAGATAAACACAGTTTAACAGGACAGAACAGGAAGGGAAAATAATAGCAATGACAATAATAATAATACCATATATATTTATATATATATGTATATAAAACAAGTGATGCACAATGTAATCGCTATCACTCACCTACAGATGCCAAGCTCCTCCCCCCCATCCCCTATTTTTTTTGTTCATCATGACATTGTACAGCATGGGACATCGCTGTGGCCATCCTAGGCCAGCTGTCCTGGCTGTGTCCCCTCCCAACTCCTGGTGCACCCCCAGCCTCCTCACTGGCAGGGCAGCATGAGGAACTGAAACATCCTGGGCTCTGTGCAAGCACTGCTCTGCAACAATTAAAACATTGGTGTGTTAGCAGCATTATTCTCATCCTAAATCCAAAACACAGCACCATAACCGCTACTAGTAAGAAGATTAACTCTATCCTAGCTGAAACCAGGACAGGTGGATAGTATCTGAGTCATGACAGTTGCTGTGGAATGCAACAGTCTTATTCAAAATTCAAGATTAACTTTTTTGTTACCAGTTCCTAAAGTCTAGAGGAAGTATTCTTTACGCAGAATTCCAATTGCCTAGCAGCTTCACACAGACAGCCAAGCCTCTTCTCAGTGAAAATCATATGTTTTCACAAGCTTGCAAAAGTAAGATTTCCTTTAAATATGTCTTATTTGGTTAGATACAAAGCAGATCTCCTGAGGTAAGGACTTGAATACTAAACTGGGAAGAAACCCAGGACTGCCAGAGCAGCTGAGCTTGAATATGCTCCATGGCTCTTGAGCTTGGAGGTTCCTTGTGGTTCCTTGCTGAGGAACCACAGCAGCCTAGCAGGGAGGCCTCGGGTGTCACCAAGAAGGAAACTGTTCCATGCAGCAGTGCTCCATCCTGTGATGGGCTTCACAGAGGTATGAGGGAGATTACTGTGTCTCCATCCCCCATCTCTTCTGATGTGGGGGTAGCTGCACTAACAGAGAGAAGTGCTCATATGTTCTTTCGCCTGCTGTGAAGGCAAGTGTGTGGGGTAGGGACTCTTTTAGGAGCTTGGGGAGCACTAGCAGTAGGCATGCTGCAGCTCGGTGACTCAGAACATCCTCAGGCAAATATGCATCTAGTGCTAGGAACGTGATGTTACTATTCACTATCATCTACAGGAATAACACCAGTGCCAGTCCTGATCCCTGGGTGACAACACTGTTGACTCATGTCTAACCTAAAAAGTGACTGCTAAGCTTTGCTTCCAATTCTTTGTTTTCAATTCTTTGCTTCTTATGCTGACTCATCTCCAGCATCACAGGTGACTGCTAAGCTTTGCTTTCAATTCTTTGCTCCTTATCCTTTAACCAGCTTTCAGTCCAGCTCATCCAGCTCCAAGGCAACATAGTTTCTCTAGTATACTTTGTGTCAAAGCATTTTGGGAAACCTAGATGCTTCCATAGGTGTCCTTTATCCATGTGCTTATTGATGCCTCCAAAGTACTCTAGCATGTTACTGAGGGAGAATTGTTCTTTGCAGAAAATATGCAGGCTCTTTGCAAATAGACCATAGCTTTCTATAAGCATGGAGATTTGTTCCACTCTGTGTAGCAGACTTTAAGCAGTGATATTTTGGATGTGAGTAGCTTCTATAACTGATAAAATTCTACTGTGGTGCATTAACTACTGAGGCTAGGAAATGATTAAAAAATGAATATGAAATGTCGATAAACGTTCCTCTTGCATCTTGTCCTGAGGGGGAAGTTTTTTTGATGTGTTCCCTGGTAACCTATGCAATCCTCTTCAGCTGTGGCCTATTGAAGTAAACAGAGTAACTGTTTTGGCTTTCTAGTAAATAAGGTGAGCTCTACCCCTTGATGACTGCCAGCCAAAACTTACAACCTTCTGTAGCAACTAAGTGTGAAAGTGAGATATGACCCTCGCATAAGAATAATGATGGTAACAATAATAATAATCTAGCCTAATCTAAGATTTTTTGCCCCTGCTGCTTTTTCAAAAGCAGTTAGGCCTCACCAGAGTGACATAACAGTTTCCAATGCATTCTGGACCACATGCTCTGCAGGCTGAACCATTAAGGACCTCTACGTACAGGTATCTAAGATCCTTTCCTCCTGCATTTTACATTTCACAGACCACTCCAAAGACATTCCATGGACATGGTATTAAGATGCACCCTGGCTTCCTCTGCAGAATCTTGCAATGAATTATTCCCACAGCGGCCATTTCTCTTGCTGGGTTCGTCTTCACACTGGGTAGGAGTTTGGGAAACAGTAGTATAAGAAGACCTGGAGTCAGGAACAGGGTCAGCACACCTGCTGCTGTATTTTCTGTCGCTGAGGTCTGCTGTGTTTGAGCTCCAAATGCTTTACAAAACCTGTCAGGCAAGAAAGAAGTGTCAGGAGGTGACTGAAGGCCCAAAAGGGTACAGCTGCTCTAATCTGCCAAAGGTAATGGTTTGTAATAATTTATAGCAGTTGTGGTCAGAGGCCAAAAGCCTGAAGTGGGTTTAGTAATCAACATAGATGGACAGAGATTTTATTCCATTAGTTCACATTACATAGTTGCACCTTCCTATAAAACTTATAGGAGAGATGATAGACAATGTTTTTATAGTGAAAATGTTTTTACCCTATAGACTGTTAAATGCACATTATTTTGGCAATAATAGTGTGGATATCATTATTTTATACATTGTTACTTTACTTCCTATCAGAAAATAGAAATGTATACTTATGCCAACTTCTGTCTTTATGCCACCTTGATAAGTGGAAGCTCTGAATTCTAGTTTCTCAGGAACCATTAACTAAGGATAATTGCCTTGCCCATATGGTCATGTTATTTTCTATACAAAGTCAAATGTTTTATCAGTCTGTATTCATTAGCTAGAAAGGGATGGAAATGATTTATTCTCTTCCTTGCCTGAGACCCATGAATATGAACATAAGTAATTCTGTCCACAACATGTCACAATGATCTCTGTCAAACAGAAAATGTTCCACTTCCGGGCACCACCTATTGATTTACTAAAAAAGAGTAAAATGTGTTCCTAACTTAAGTAATTTCTAACATAACCTTCCTCAATCACAAACTTATCGACTTTTCCCCTACCTTCTCGTTTTATGTTACTTGGTGTTGTAAGGTAAGTAAATAGGGCTAAATAGTCCAACTAAAGAATTTTTCTCAGTATATGGAAATTTCTAGAAAAGGAATAATAACATAGTTTCCTCTGAAAGACAGTTTTTCACAAAAGCTGATTTTTTAGCCTTTTGTATTCCAGAAAGCGTGTTATATATTTACCAAAACTGTGCTAGTTGTGCTATATTAGGTGCTTACATATAGCATGGCAAGTCTATTTACTCCTATAATTAAGTCCTAAGCTTGTACACTTCCAGTCAAGGAGTTTCATGGTCTCAAAATAGTTCCCCAAAACATGCCAAAACTATGAGTGATGTGGATACTTAGTTTTATACAGAATACTGGAGGTTAGTGACACATATCTGTGATTCTGTGATATGTAATACATAACAACAAAATTCTATATATGCAGTGGACACTTGCCTCTGGAGACCCTGAGGTATACCTGATCTGCATCCTGGCTTGGATCTGCCTTTTAGGTACAATAATACAGCAAAGGGAACAGCAAGAAACAGTAAATGTATGCCTGCTTCCAACTTATATGTGGTTCTTATAGTTGTATATAGTTATGAGATTTTTACCATGAGTATCAGATATCATGTTAGTGATGCTTAAATCTTCAACTTTTATTCCCTCTAAGAAGATCTTACCCAATAACTTCTAAACACTGTCAATTTTATATGTATATGTATGGATTTTTTATATGGACATACATACATATGAAGACGTAAGAATATATAATGGTTTCCTAAAAATACAGGAATAAATCCTAAAAATACCTGTCTGGTTTGAAAGGCAGTAAATTTATTTTTAAAGCTTCTGTAAAATGAAAGTTGTACAACCACACTGGATCTAAGCCATGATTTTCTGGAAGGCATGTCTTTTTAACCTTCCCTTCACCCAAGTGTAAGGGGTGCTCCTCTTCATACTCAGACTGTGAGCTGTTCAACACTGCCTTGCAGAAACCCAGTCTCTGCTGTGACACACTTGGAGAAGTCTGTGACTAACCCCTCTGACACACTGTACAAGATGTGCAGTTCTTCTTTGACCGTATCTATAACAAATAAACAAAATTAGTCCTGGAAAATGAGTAGTCAAGACTGACAGCTTCCTTCTGGCTAGAATACTAAACAGAAAATGTGGCATTAGAATGAGATTGTTCCAGAGATATTCAAGTGTAATTTATTTTCTGAGTATTGCTTCTATGTGCATTTGTGCCTAGACACAGTGATTAGATTCTTTAGGGAAAAAAAAAATCCCTCTATAGATAGATTTTATTTTCCCACAGTACTTGAATTTTTCCATCTTATTACAATTCAAGAAGCTGAATTTTCACAGGCTTTTATTACTACTTCCCTGTCTGTACCTGGGCATGGAGCATCTTGTTCTAGTCAGTACTTTATCACTAACCTTGTGTAAAATGATACACAAACAGCTGATAATAAAATAAATATCTACACGTAATGAAAAGGAAAATACATGTTTGTCTGTATTTTTTTTTCCTTTTTTAACTTCAAAGTGTTTTTTTTGTTTGTTTGTTTGTTTGTTTTAAAGTCACTAACTTCCAAAGCTGATTTATAAACCGAAGGCTTTTTAAGCCCTATATACTTTGATAGATTTCAACTAAGACAATTCAACTAAGACAAAATATTCAACTAAGATTTATAGACTTCAGATACCTGACACCTCACTTCTTCATACCATCTTAGAGAAGAATAAGATGAGAAAACAAAACTTAATTATTTCTTTTATGAAATGGGTAAGAAAAAGAAAGGGCATTTGAAAAAAATTTTACCACCAAATGGTATGTTTAAGCCCAAAGATAATAGATAGGAAATTTTTGTGGGTGGAAGCATATCTTGTCAACATATATTTTGTTAATTGTCAACATATATTTTGTTAATTTGTCAACATATATTTTGTTAATATTCTTAAAAATATAAACAATACATAAACCACTGAGAATAGGTCATAGACTGAGGTTAAATTCCACTTACTTTTCCTTCTCATCAAAGTCGTATAGTAAGGGGATTATGGAAAATCTGCAAACTACTCCTAGACTTTTTTTTTTTTTGTAAAAACTTCTGAAAAGTATTATACTTGTCAATTCTTTATATTCTAATTTTGCTGTTACATTTATCTACTTCCCAACAGAAATTGAAAGAAGCTTGTATTTTTTGTCCTCTTCAGTCTTCTAGAATGAGGACCACTGTAAGGAAACTTTCATGGACAAGACTCAAGGATTTTATCATTATTCTATTCGAGTCAGTAAGACTTCCACACTGACAGCCTTGTATTTTTATTCTCCCAGTATACTGCTTCACGGCCAGGGATCAGACCAGATCACAAGACAATGTGATGGTTGGTAGGATGGAGAGAGATTTCTCTTGGCAGATTTATGCACAGTTGGGACTGCTATGCCAGAGAAGAATGTCAGTATAGTTACACCTAGTGTGGACAGTCTGGTTACATTCCTGACAGGACAGAGGTAGCAGGCTGAACAAGACATCTAGAACACAGTTGTGTAGGAACCTTTGCAAGGACCTATATGAGTACTTATGGAATGGAGGTAAGAGAAGGCAATGCTCTGTAGTTTAAGATATAATCTGTTGATTAATGAACTGTATGGGAGGATAGTATGAAATGCCCCCAATACAACATGTATGACTGTTGATGAAGGGTTGAGGAAACAGGGGAGGAAAGAGGGTCTTATACCAGTTAACATCTACCAGGATAGGTGGAGACATTACAGTAAGAATAACAGTTCTTCCTAGCTCCATCTAAAAGAAATAGAAGCAGGCTTGTGACACTGAAAAATATATAGTACAGTTATTCATACTGAGGGCTGTGGGAAGACAAAGAAAGAAGAGCACATAGTTTTGAATGACACATTCTGTAGGCACAGAAGTATAAGACTTTAAAGGCTTTCACTCCAGAGGAATGGAAAGTGGCAAATATGAAAGGAGTACTTTTTTAAACGGATTCAGGGAAGTTTTGAAAAACTGTAAACAACTATAGGTGAATGTTGTGCCTGGTTAGGTGCTAGGCTCCTTAATAACCAATAGCATTAGCAGATGTGGAGTTAAATCCTATACAAGTGGGACAAAAGTTAACAATCCTATTGAAGTTTTTTAAAGGCATTGCTGGACATGTTGATAATATTGGTATGGTTGATAAGGTGCTTTTGGATCTCCAAAATATTTTTGAACAGTAATCTGATTAAAACTACAAAAACATAAAGGGACAGTAAGAAAGCTGTCTTGTTGATTCATAACTGACTGGCATGACAAAAAGCAAGACTGTTAGTAGAAACTCATAAGGCCGAGAATAAGCTATTTTAGTGCTTCTTAGGTATAAACAGTGTTTGTAATCTATGAACTGGATGAAACTTTTGAAAACTATAAGTAGTGTAGTACACAAACATCTCTGAACTCGTTTTCTTCTAGAGCAGATATGAAGGTATTTTGTACCTTCATGTGTCTGCTTTTTCACTGGTATCTGATTCTGATTATGGTGAGTAAAAAGTATGCCTTCACCATTAGTTTTTGAAGCACTACAGACCACGAACAGAATAATGTTTTTATAGAGAATGTGTGGTCACTGCTAAGCAGAGTAGTGCTTCTGGTGTTTCACTATAAATATAGCTTTTTTCTTGCCTTTGTGAATGAGAGAATTTAACAGTGGGATACAAGTTATTTACTGTATAGTAGTTTTACATCAAAAAGTAATAAGCAGATAATACAGTCTAACACTTATACTCCTGTTACACCAGGAATTGGGAAAAAAAAAAAAAAAAAAAAAAAAAAACCAACAGGAAAAACAAAAACAAACAAACAAACAAAAATATAGTGCTCAGCTTACTACAGATGCTCTACTGAGAGTAGTTTTAATCTGCTATCTTCAGTATTTGACTTCTTATATATGATACGTATGAAGCTTTTTGTCATGGCTTGTACGTTAGGTGGGTTTAGTAGAAAATACTTCAGCACATAACTTCTCTGCATAAACTAAAAAACAAGTCTTCCACCTCTTCAGAATGTGGTGGTTTTACTGTGCTAGGCAGCTGAACACCACAACTGCTCTCTCACTCCCCCTCCTTAGATGAAGAGGGGAAGAAGTAAAGTAAAGAACAACTCAGGTTGAGTTTGAGATAAGAGTAATTTAATTAAAGGGAAAAAAAAAATATTAAGGAAAGATTATTATTAACCAAACAATTTAACTAAAGGGGAAAAAAAAAGGGGGAGGGGGGAGAGGGGGGAGGAGAGGGAAAAAGGAGGGGAAAAGGGAAAAAACAACAAAACAAAACAAAACAAAACAAATAAAGGCTATATGGAAGTGCAGAGGAAATAGATTTCTCTCTACTTCCCACAAATGAGTGGTGCTTTACCACGTCCTTGGAGCAGGGCCTCAACGCACATAGCTGGTGTTCAGGAGGAGGACCAAAGTTTTCATGAGAGCTCACCCTTCTCCTCTTCTTCCTGCTTCCACCTTTTTTTGTTGAGTGTGACATCATATAGTATGGAATATCCCTTTGGTTGGTTTAGGTCAGCTGCCCTGGTGATGTTTCTCACTTTGTTGCCCACCCCCTATGAGGGTTAGAGAGAGTCCTGATGCTGTGCCAGCACTGCTCAGCAGCGGACACAACACTGGTGTGATAACACTGCTGTTCTAGCTACAACTGCAGAGCACAGCACTGTATGGGCTGCTGCAGGGAAAGTTAACATCCCAGCCAGACCCAGTACATAGAACTTCAAAAACTTCTGATGTATATTGTTAGTGGGAATGTTCCAAATTGTACTTTTGAGGAATTCAACATTTATCTGTTTCCTATTTGATCATAAAAAGGGGGGAAACACATTTTTAAGCCATAGCTGTTTTCTTGTTGCACAGAATTAACTTATGAGAAAATAAATACTCTCGTGCTTCATTTTATGACATCTTACCAAGCTAAGCACAACTTTCAAGGAAGAAAACTCTTCCAAGATCTGTTGGGTAGGCCCAAGAACAGCAGAGACATCCATAAATTGTCTAACACATGCCAGACAAATTTGGCTTAAATCTGTTTTTTTCAAGATGTTCTACTAAAAGATTGTTTTATTTTATTTTATTTTATTTTATTTTATTTTATTTTATTTTATTTTATTTTATTTTATTTTATTTTATTTTATTTTATTTTATTTTATTTTATTTTATTTTAATTTTCACTTTTGGTACAATTCATTTCTCCTAAAGCTAGTTGTCTTCACATGAGAGAAGTGTTAAAATCCATTTATGGATTTTATGGGTAAAATTACATTTGATGGGTACTTATCTAAGCAGTCAATACAACACGACATTCATCTCATTTTCTAGCAGACATCTATATATGGTGAAATGCTTAACCTCCTTGACTTTGTTGACACTAAGTGGACCTTGAACACATACACACATGATGTAGGTACCCCAAAATAATGTGAGAGGAAACTTTTCCTGGGAGAGACACCATCCTGTACTTATGTTTTATATTTAAATGCCAATATGAGAAGATACACAGTAGAATAATATGAAATGGGATGTCTAGCAACAGAAGAAATATAGGTAGAATCAATTACATCAAAACAGCTGAATGAGTGTTTATGGGGGTGTTCCATCACGTTCAGGACTAACTGACATACCTGTGAGGTCAGAAATAAGATCTTCTGGAGTACATGGATATATTTTCAAAATGTATTAAGACATACAAGGCAAGGAGCAGATTCCTAAGCTGGTTTTGTACTGTGTTTTCTGTTTGAAAATCGGTAAGTGTCATACAGTTTTGTTAATGATACACATCATCTACTTTTAATTCTTAATACTGCTGTAAATCTGGTTCATATCTTCTAGTTAGATTAATCCATTAAGCAACAAGTATAAAAAAAAATAAAATATTCCCCATCATCAGATCGAAACAGAATAATATAATTATGCTACTACTGTGTTGTCAAGAAAAGTGTATTAAATACTCTGTCTTAAGCGGGTGAAATCAAAAACAGCTCTAAAAAATATTAATAAAAATTATCTTGTTACATGTAGCAGTTAGGTTAATTAATTAACTACCAATGAATGAGTCATAGAACCTATGCAGCACAATTTCTAAAAACAGTGTTTTCAGTGGATATATTGTGGCAGATATAACAGTGTATTAATACATCTTATGACAGAAAACTTAAAAATAAACAAACAAACAAACAACAACAAAAACAAACATAAAAAATTTAACAAATGAAAACTAGAATAACTTTCCATTAGCTATTTGTTTTATCTTAATGGAGATAAAGGAAGCACCCTTCTTCATAAACAAACTGGAAACATGTAAAATTTTATGGCTTACATGAATAAGTATTGAATTTTTCAAGACTCATAAAATTGTAATTAAAAACTGAAATGTAGCTAAACTGAAACCAGTAGATTAACTAGATATAAAATAGTATTACAGACAAATAACACAATAGGGTACTACTTTTAAAAGTAGTACTTTTAACTTTTTCATAATAACAATTAATTTACTTATGGGAACTACTTTTGAATGTCAGAAAGAAACAAGCACAGTTATGCTAAAGAGAAGAGAATAAGAACTGGAACAGGTCCTAGGAAAAACTACTAAAAACAAAGATCCTGTAGTTATTTCTTAAAGGATTGTAACCCCTTCCCCTAAAATTCTATGTATGTTATTATATTAGATTACATTCTGTTGTGTTTCTTAGGTTTGACATTTTCTTTGACTCTACCTTTGACTATTTCCATTAGGAATAAATATGAGTTCTTATTTCAAGTCCATATATTAAAGTTCTGTCTGTCTCTGTATTGGGATTGCATCACACAGCTTTATTACGTTTCAAGATGGTAACTCAGAAAGCTGAGAGAAATATTTTGGCTTCCTGTGACCATATTTTAATGTGCACAATGACATATGTCATATGTCTACATATGTTTAATTATTTTGTACTTTTAAAAGTCCATTTCCTTTCACAAGTATGGCATATGTGTGCAGAACTTGAGCATCCCTTTTTTTTTTTTTTTTCCCCCCTAAGGTTTCAATCAAGCTATCGTAGTCTTAATATATATTTAGTCTTTGGTTCCCATATCTGGTAATAAAAGGATACAGCATT
Organism: Aythya ferina; assembly: GCF_964211825.1. Classification (NCBI taxonomy): domain Eukaryota; kingdom Metazoa; phylum Chordata; class Aves; order Anseriformes; family Anatidae; genus Aythya; species Aythya ferina. The sequence continues at coordinate 21,738,471 of NC_140299.1, forward strand.
TCAAAATATCTCTACCCCATATATTTTACATCAGAAGAAACCCAGTTTGGTAAGCAGAGTTTTTTTGTTGATCCTCTTTCAGTCATAAAAATTCCAGCATAAATACCACTCCCATGAGAAAAAAGTTTCTACGAATGGTTCAAATACACCAGATCCAAGTAACCAGAAGGGCATAAGAGCATGTGAAAAACTGTGGTTCAGATATTTTTCACTTCAGGGGATATTCAATATTTTATTTTTACCAACATCAGAGCACAGGGTTTTTCTATTTGTCACCTGTAGTTCTAATCCTGCACAGGGATGTAGCAAGTTAATGGGCACCAATCAGACTGTGGAACTGTGAATGGAGCTAGTCTGCGTACTTTAGTCTGAGTCCATGCACTTACTGACTGATTATTTTTGAAAGAATAAATCTGCCTAATATTGTGAGAAGCATGAGGCAGTTTAGGAGACACTGTATACTAGCATCACCCCACAAAAAAAAAAAAAAAAAAAAAAAAAAAAAAAAATACTGACAAGAAATGGTTCAGATCAGAAAGAAAAAGTGATCTGTAAGACTGTAAGGGAAATTCTGCTACAGCTTTTCTAAATACAGAAATGCTCAAGCTCAGAATGGCTTGCCTAGGATGTTTAAGAGTTGTTCAAAATAAAGGAATGTTTTAGGTACAGCTGATTTGCACATGGGCATGAAGTAATATATGTGACTGTTTTTCTGGTTTGGTAAAGCTGTTTCACCCACCATGAATATCCTCTATAGGAAGCTTGTCCCACTGTGTGTAACACTGAAAGATGTCGAAGCTCCTACTAACAGTGTGTGAATTCAGGATGGTTGTCATAGATTTCTGTGCTATCCAGAAAAATATGGCATTTCAGAGCTGTTTGGGAAGTAGGAAAGATTGTCTCATGGTCTTATGAAATACCCAATGAATATTTTTAGTCTGGTTTCACAGAAAATCTGCCTGATTCATGTAACTGTAACCAAAGAGTAGCTGTTCTGATAGCATCAAACTTGGTTTGGCTGCTAAACCTATATATAAACTTGCTGTAAATATGAAACTTATTTTGTCTATTAATGTCTATTTATCAGCCTATGAGAGCAATTTGCGTATTGAGGAAAAGATCTTGTGCTGCATATTGACAGGGATCTTAACTTCTTCACACATCACAGGATGTACAATCTCTTCATCCATTGGTTATGAGCAAGCACAGAAGAGTGAAAAGGAGGAAAAAAATCATAGAGATACTTGTCCCCTATATCATAGGGAACTGGAGACTGCAGTTATAAGCCTAATGACATTTGTATTGACTTCTAAAAAGTCTGCATGCTTTGTGGCTCCTTGTTGTGACCTAAGGAGAAAGGGGTTTCATGCTAGAGCAATAGTAAAGAGCTATTCTATGTATCCTTTTCTGTTCTATGTCACATAAGTCTTTCTCCTAATGTGAAGCACCAAGGTCTATATGATGAGTTAGGCTATGAACCCATGTTCAAAATTACTTATGTAATATGAATGCAGTATTTCTTGTCAATGCTGTCGTCAGAGTTTAGACTGTTATCTGCCTAACATATTTCCAAAAACTTGCTCTATTTTCTCCTATAGTAGTCAGATTTTATTTCTTCCATGCAGCGTTGCCATTTTTGGTCCTCACAAAGGAATGCAGAGTTCATTAGTTCAGACGTTTTAAATGTTTTACCTTTGTCTGCATGTTACAGACATTTTATTGTGATATATCATCTCAGTGTAGAAATGGCTGTTGCTTCATCTCTGACGCAACATTTTTATTTTTTTTTTTCCTAAACAAAACCTCAGTATGACAGATCCAACAGGGCTTCCCTTGCCTGGATAAACTCCAAATATTTGTGCTAGATCTGACATGTATAAAGCAGCTGGATGTAAGCAAATGCTTAGACATCACTAATATTTTAGCACTCACAGACATTTCCAAAAAACAGATCCTGTGAAGCCTTCTTTCCTAAAGTCTGATCCTGGAGGTAAAGTTGGTCATACCCTCATTATGGTGCAAATGTGCAGCCTGTCAGAATCTCAACCTGAGAAAATCTGATTTTGGATACTGAGGGCAAATGCTTGTCTAGTTTGCACAGCAGTTAATGAAGACTCCATTTTTTCTCAATACATAAAACATATGGGTGGACTGTTCGTTAGAAGAAAAAGTGAATGTGCCCGTTGTATGCATGTCTCCCCTACATTATCAGATTCTTGCAACTGAGATTATTCTTTTGATCTTTTAAAAAGACTACCAAATAAATCAACCCTTTCATAGCCCTTCACTTTTCTCTGCCTTCAGAGCCATGGGAAATTTCTCCTACCCTTTCAAAGAACTCCTGCTTGGTTATGAGCTCACACACCGGGCACAGACTCTTCACCCTGAGAAGTACACATTTTGCTTTTTCCAAGATTGCTCCATGTAAATGGAATGAGATCAAAATTAAATGTCCTTTTACTATTGACTCTGTGACACCTGTCAGAATTAAAGAAAGAGAGAAAACCAAGAAGGTGAAAATAGGCCTTATAATGTATATGGAGTTTGCAAATTCAGCAGATTTAGGGACAGACAGACTTTCTGCTTTGTTCATAGTCATTTCCAAAGTTGTCAAACAATGATATTCTTGCTTGGTAGTTTCCAAGTAGTATAAAGAACATAGATATATTATTGCCACTTCAATTAAAAGATATGTCAGAAGCTCTTCAACTACTTAAAAAAAAAAAAAAAAAGACTAATTTGGATACCAAATATTGGCATTTTTCCAGGTAGTGGTATGGTAATCAGTGCTGAACCACTCAGCATTGCATTCACTGAATTTATGCACAAAAATCTATAATTACCTTTTCTTGTTTAGGAACAGAGAAGAAACACAGGCTGAAAGTAAAGGAAGGCAAATTCATCTTAATTTACTACAGACCACAGCAAGTCTTTAAAAAACAGTACATGTAAGTGAGATGAGAAGTTTGTCGATAAAACCAAAATATTCATAATCTGTAGAAGAGGCAAATGAGACAAGAAGACAATGAGACAAGAGGTAGTAGAAGGAGGAAGCAGTCTGAAAACACAGTAGAGCAGGGGAGGCTAATGACTAAAAGCAGCTCCCTGAAGAGGACACTGAGTGTCCTTGTGTTTGAAGGTGTTGTTAAGGATGATAAGATTGTGGACAAGAATCCAGAGGACAGAGCTGATGAGGGGAGTAAACGTTCAAACATGCAGACAATGGAGATGAATTCAAAACATCATTGTGTGGGGGCTGATGAAGGCAATGACTGCATTTTGGAGAATATTTCATTAATCAAGTCATCTTGCATGAGGACCTGAACAAGATCTTTGGCCATAAGGATGGAGATTATAAGGCTTGTTCTGTGGAGACACTGAAGACACAGAAATGGCTTTTTTTTGGAAATTAATTTTTCATTAGAAATGCTAGCAAGAATGGTGTCAGTATGAAAACACAGAAAACCATATGAGAAGACATCCAAAAACAGCTGAAAGGGAGCAAAATTGTTGTATTTTGCAGTAAAAATAAGGACTTCAGGAAAAGAAAAAATGGAAGGAGAGAAAAGGGCAAAAGATGGAAAAAGGCAAGAAAAATGAGGGCCAGTTTTCCGAGGGACATGGTACCTGGAAATGAAAGTTTGAAAGACATGTCGAGAAATCTGAAGACAGGAAGACAGTTCTTTTTGAGAGAATTCCTCTTATTAAGAAAGAGGAATAAATCCCCTGAGAAACAGACATGTGCTGATCAGCAAGGTAGGAAAAATACAAAACAGAAAAACATTTTGTTAGACCTCAGAAAGACTCAACAGCAAGGGTGTGAGCTTCCCACAGAAATAGCAACCCCCCTTTATCTGTATTCAGAGTAATGTTTTATTTTCTTTGCTTCAAACTATATCTGTAAGTTAAAGTATGTTTGAACTATTATGTGGTCCTGGTCCATGTCTGTTACTGAATACTTTTACTTTCCTTGAGAAGAGAAGCTCCCGTCAAATTGATCTTTGGGAATAGTTTGTAGCTCTTTCCAATTCCACATTTGTGGCTTGAGAATTGTTTGGGAAAATGCTATTTGTTATAGGTTAAGTGTGTGTCAGAGACACTCGAGAAATTTGACAGTTCAGATGCCAGTGTTCTGAGGTTTTTACAGCTTTATGAAGATGCTTTCTATACATGTGTGAATTTATTTTGGCCAATCCAAAGTTACTTGCTGAGGAAAGATATGCATGTCTGATTGGGAAAGCTGTATAGTAAGAATGAAAAGGGTAGGCTCAAGTTGCTGTGAAGGCATGGTGGAGTTGGTGCTGGTGCTATGCTCAATGGCAGTTAAGCAGTACTACTGCAGAAGAGTATCCTGTGCAGGGTACTACTTGTGGGAAGGCACAATCCTAGGCACAAGGAGACCTTCATTCCTTGGAGATGACACAAACACCAATGCAACTTAGACCCACTAGATTCTGAAGTAAGTACAATCCAGAAATTAGGTCCAAATACAGCACATTAATGATCACCCAGAAAGAAGCAGAAGATGATTCCAAAAGAGGTTAATTTTGATTCTGACACACATTTGTCAGAAACCATCTGAGTATGAATCTTTACCATTTCAGATTGGCAGGCTATAGGGTTAAACATATCTTTCCATTGTTTTGTATTTTAATCAGATAGATTCTAAGTATCTCACTAAATTGTTAATCTCATAGTCTCTACTGGTGACTGAGGCTGTTAGTTTAATATAAAGTTAATTACCAGTTAAAGAATATTTCACATTCACAACTGGCTGGAAAAAGGAGTCTGTCATCATAGTGGTATGTAGCAGCTGTGAGTAACCAGCTGTCTCATTTCAGCTATCAGGAAGACCACCACAGAATAATAGCCATTGTCCAGTGACTTTCTTTTGTAATAATCAACACAAATAAAAGGACAAACAGGAAAGAAATTGAATGACCTTTATTTCAATTGAAATATACTACCCACATGAGGCAGACTGAAGGTACCTTTAGTGTGAAGTCAGATTCAAAATACTTCTGAGGAGGAAAGAGTTGTGCTGGCTCAGCCAGTTCATGCTGTATCCAGAGAATGCGTGAACACCACCAGCTTCTGCAGAGGAAAGTACAAGAGACTGTGCAGAGGCACAGCATTTCCATGGTGGTTGAGAAAATAGCTTTTTATTCTACACAACTGAAGATTGCTTAAAGATCTGAAGAACTAGGTATTCGATTTCCAACAACAACCTCCTTCTCAGCCCTTCTCCTTCCTACTGCCTATCCTCTTTTCTGAAATTCAGCATCTTTTCATTATTTCTCCAAAGCAGAAGAATTGCTTTTTCACTGTTGTCACTATTGAATCCACTGAAACTACCTCAGTTGTATAAAGATATGTTCTTTGGCTAATAAAAGAGTTCAATTACCGTGTTCTATGTTGCAGAGGAATTACAATTATGTGAGAGAATGCAGAGAAAGACTTCCTTTTGAAAAATACTCATGATTCCTAAAAGGTATAATTTCTCCATAAGTATTTTCTCTAAAAAGGAAGATTATACAGAAAATATTATTTCTAATTCATGACATCCTTTAGGAAAACTGTTATCCAATGCAGGAGTAAAAAGAGCAGGTAAGCAAAATGTGTAATGAAAACAAAGAATTCCTGAAATCTCATGCTCCCCATCATCTGGATTACAGTGAATTTTTATCTTGGCCAAAGTTTTACATATCTTCCTGTTTTATTGTGTTTTGCTTTGTTTTGTTTTCAGTATCTACTCGTGATTAAAGGGGGACTATAGCCCCCTTTTATTAGAAAGAAGGTTGGATTATTTTGGTATTCATTGGTACTCATGTTAGAACAGGTGATAGATGTAGCTTGAGAACTTCAGGGATTCTTAATTTAAAACTTGAAGTGATCTCTTCACTTATATTTTCTTTTCCTCTGGGAACTCTGACTCCAAGGATCCATTTCTATGTTGGCTTCATTACCCTCCCTTGGTCCTGGTTTCCTGGTTTTCTGCAGTGCATTTAGTTTCTGCCTAAATTTGCAGAACTACAGATACAGTTATTAGTGCTGCCTGTGTGCCCGTCACATAGATAAAACTCCTTTTAGAGAATTCCACATTTCTAGCTTTTTAAAACTATTGGTCCAAAAGGGATACCTAATGTCAGAAAATGGTTATTAGTCTTTGATTAGCTAGAAAAGGTAAGGTGGGGACATAAGAAGAGAAAATAAAAGACATTTTCCATTTCTGCAAATTTTATCCAAAATTTGATCAAAATTAGACATTTGTGATTTGCAGCACTGTCCCACTTGTGTAGGGACAATAAAAAGTCCTCATTATTTAAAACTGTTCTTTCTTCAGTTGCAGAGCTGACCCTCTGCAGCTGTTGTGGCAAATCCCCCTACTATGCAAACTACTGCTGCTTCTTTTGGATAGCAAATACCAGCTTTCAAACCTAATTCAAAGCCCATTGAAACTTATGGGAAGGCTCTTTTTTCAACAACTGTGTATTAGTGTAGAATTTCATGGAGTCCAACAAAAAAACTGAGAGTCCTATTAAGACTGTGAAGTGAGGTGGATCCACATAATGCACTACCAAAGCTAACACAGCTACGCAGTAATCAAATCAGCCCAATCAAAGTGGCACCAGCATCAGCAGATGCATTTTCAAATACATTTTGCCTCTGAAAACATACAAATATGTAATTAAGAGCAAAATAAGTCCTCATCAGTGATGGAGTTCAAAATACAGACAAATTCAAACACCTGCTAAGCTACTTGCATTCATTAACATCCAAGTTTCATTGCAGTAGAGGTGGGGCACCTGCAAAATTCACTTTGCAGCAAAGGCTTACATTTCTTAAGTTGGCTCCTTTAAGGTATTCCTAATTTTGTCACCATATACTTACTTATTTGTTGGTTGATTATTTTTATTTTTAAAGAAAAGGGAAAAGCAGAGAAAAGGAGGGGAGAAGAGAAGAGGGGAGGAGAGGAGAGGGGAGGGGAGGAGAAATATCTACTTGAATTTCATAGTGATTTATAGTGTATAAATAAAAGTGGAGCATTCCCCTTTTTTAAATAGATGTTTTTATAGTCTTAATTTAATATTTTGTTGGCTCTGCAGTAGGAGAGGTTTCATGGCTGTTCTTACCATTAGTCTGTCTAATAAAGAAATATTTAAAAAGACATCTCATGTTAAAGACAGGGAGTGCCATTTTAGAATTGCTAGCTCAATATGACAGGACATTGGCTGACCTATAGCTGGAGTGATATTGCTACTGTGATTGTACAAAATATATGTTTGAAAAAATGAAAACATCTTGATCTTCTATATGTAAAGAAAAACAAACAAACAAACAAACAAAAAACACCAGTTCCTTCATATCACCCTGAAGCTTAAAATCAACAGACAGACGTAGTAAAATGTCATATTTGTTTCACATACATATCATACAGTTGTCCTCTCAAATAATCTCAGATTCCTGATGTTATCATGAGCCTTGTGAAGTCTGAGCTCTGTCCCTTTTAAGTTTCAGATTTTTTAGTAATACAGTTGAACAAGAATCATAGTTCTCAGTGATGAAAGAATCTTCATATTTCTAAATAAAAGATTGGAATTGCAAAGTCTGTTCTCAAACTGAAAGTCAACTGGAAAGATTACAGAATGTATTATTTTCTTTCATTTTGTTATTGTTGTTGTTTCTTTCTGATATTTACTTTTATTTGCAAAGTACACAGGCCTTGCAGAACCTGTATCAATATATATTTTTTAAAATATGAACATCCTACAAAGACCTATGTATGAGTAATAATTTATGTAATTAATTAGCTCAATTAAACAACAGAGTTTCCGGTTGGTCATTGTTATTATATTCATCTCTTTTCATCCTGTTTTGACCCAAAGAGTGTGCTCAAATCCCAAGGAAATTTAGTTCAACAAGTGTCATAGTCTTGGCACAGTTTAGTTATCTCTGGGTGCATCTGATCTACTTACTCTTTGTTGATGTGGAGGACTGCAAGCCCTCTGGAGAAGGACCTGGGGCTACTGATGGATAAAAAACTGAATATGAACCCTAAATGTGCACTTGCAGCCCAGAAAGCCAACCATATCTTGGGCTTCATCAAAAGAAGCATGGCAAGCAGGTCAAGGGAAGTGATTTTGAGAACCCACCTGGAGTGATACATTCAGCTCGAGGGCCCCACACAAGAAAGACAGCAGATCCAGAGGAGGGCCATGCAGATGATTAGAGGGATGGAGCACCTCTCCTATGAAGACAGGCTGAGAGAGATGTGGTTATCTGGTCTAGAGAAGAAAAGGCTCCTGGAAGACCTTATTAGGGTCTTCCAATTCCTAAAGGGAGCCTACAAGAAAAATAGGAACGGAATCTTTGTCAGAGAGTGTAGTAATAGGACAAGGGGTAACAGTTTAAAACTGAAAGAGGGTAGGTTTAGATTAGATACAGGGAAGAAATTATTTACTGTGAGGGTGGTGAGGCATTGGAAGAGGTTTCCCAGAGAAGCTGTGGATGCCCCATCCCCAGAATTGTTTAAGGACAGGTTGGATGAGGCTTTGGGCAGCCTGGTCTGGTGGGAGGTGTCCCTGCCCATGGCAGGGGGGTTGGAATTGGATGGACTTAAAGGTTCCTTCCAACCCAAACCATTCTTTGATTCTATGACTTTAACAGGACTTCACTTGCCCATTAGTCCTGAGGTCATCTGAATGTGCTGAGTATTGTTAACCTCAGAGGTTCTCATCAGTATTAAGGACTGCATAGTGTGTTACTGATAACTGTTAAAATTTTAAATATCCTAAAAAGCCCTTGTTCCTCCTTGATACAGAAAATGACCTGTATTGCCAATCATCCCATGTAACCAAAACAGCGATTTTGTTACTACTGTCTGTTACCACAACCACCTTATCTGCTTTTCCTTTGCATCAGTTATGCCTTCTCAGACTCTCTTCCCATTCCTGCAGTGGAGAGTTTGGCAGCAGAGCCCCATCCCCATTGCTTCTCTGCAGTAAGGTAAATGAGGAAGACTACCAACAGGTTTCTGTGATCACCTTCTATGTCTGGCATAGCCAAAGATTGCAAAGAAGAGCTCTGTTTGAGCTGGTTCTATGTCTGGCATAGCCAAAGATTGCAAAGAAGAGCTCTGTTTGAGCTGGTTCCCTTCTGCTCTGCAGGTGGACAACGTTAGGGGTACCCTGAAATGATTATGCCTTCCTGGACAAAGTAGGCTCATTAACTTCAAAGACATGGAGATAACCTCTTTTACACGTACATGATATCATGAACTTCAGCAAGTTAGCTGCCAAGGAAAGTCCACTTCTGACCTTGAGAAATGCTTGTTTTGATCTCAGTCACTTCATATGAAAGGAAATGGACCAGCTTGGTCATATGATGAGGATCTCCCCATAGAGTTAAAACAAGTTAAACCATTGATAGAAGAGGGACAGCAAGACATGAATGCTATGATTAAATGGATGAGATAGCTGTTCACTAGAAATAGATTAATAAACAAGTTTTCTTGCTGTCTCTTTTTCACCCCCAGAAGAGCCTCAGATTCTGAAGAAAATGGGAGAAAAAAGAGCTGAAGCTTTTTCCAGAGCACAAAATCTTAGCTCTGATATATAAGAACATGTCCAAAGGGATTCAGCCTATTTAGAAACAAAATAAAAAACAAAAAAAAACAAAAACAAAAAAAAAAAAAAAAACAAAAAACAAAAAAACAACAAACAAACACAGAGTAAATCTCAACTGAAAGGGGATTTCAAGTTAATTTCTAATTGACTTTTCCCCGCCTAAGCAGGGGATTTTCAGCAATAGATAACAATGTTATTTTTTAAAAAGCCAGATTGTCTCTTTGATTTATTAAACATGTTTTAAAGAATGTGTAATCACTAAACTCCCATTGAAACTTTCTATATTGGTTCTTTCAAGTCTCTTAAACCCTCATTCTAAAGGATTTGCCATTTCATTACATCACCTTGTGAAATTCAAGTGATATTTTGCATCTAAATGGCAGTAAAGATTGTCTTATCAAAAACTAATATACACAAAATACTGTTCCTGACTGAAATTGCTCAATGGTAACTATGGTACTGCTAGAAGCAGGAAATAAAAATATAGTTAATATATCGTCTTAGCTAATAAATCCTGGTGCTTTGTGTCATGCAGCCTTTTAGCTTTGCGCAGCAGTGATAAAATTAAGATTTAAAAATAGGATATAAAAATGTTTATTAACATAAATTCATTAATAAGATTCTTTTTATGCTGCAAAGGAGGAGAAGGTAGAATAATTCAGAACACCTGTTGATTATTAGTATTATTTTTTAAAAACTCTTTCATCTCACCCCTTTTCTTCCCTGTCCTTTTTTTTTTTTTCTCTCTCTCTCTTTTTTCTTTTTCTTTTTTTTTTTTTTTTTTTTTTTCTTCTTTTTTTCTTATTATTTATTTATTTGGTGTGTTTAGTGTATTTATTTAGTGTTTAGTGTATTTCACACCTTTCTCCGGTGAAGACTCAGGTCCTAGAGCTCACCCTGACCAGTAGCATTCCAATTGCACAGTTCTGAGTTCCCAGTACTCAGGCACATGTGCAATTGCTACATTGTGCTCTCTTGTCTTGACTAAGTAAGGCGAAAGCTGCTTCCTTGGGTATATACATTGCTGCTCTGCAGAAATGTCTCATCAGAGTTATCTTGTAATGCTGATATTTCAAAATTAATGGCATTTAGGAGAGTTGGATTTAGTTATTTTTCCAATGTGAAGAAGTTCAAACATAGCTGAGACTTCACATTTTGAAAATATAGGAATGTAACTCCTATGTTTTCTCTTGTAGAGAAATTGGTAAAGTCTGGGCTTAGTTCTGCAAAGACAGAAAGGAGAGGAGCAGGAATCCAAAAATGCCTCCACTGACCTCATGCAAACTTTTTTTCAGTTTATAACATTTTCTGGCCTCTGGATTCTTATTTTGTTGGAATGGGTGGGAGATGAAAGAGATAAAGAACACTAGCAGCAATCTTAAAGAACAGAAAAATGTCCCTGGTCAAGTTCTGCAAATTAGTTAGCCTTCAAATTTTATACTCTGCAGTTCTTTTGTGAAACAAACATATTGCAAATGATTCAGCAAATCTCATGTTCTTCAGTGCAACTTGTTGCTGTGAGTTTTTGCATATTGGTGGATTCTGGAGAATTTAGTGGTAGTCCAGGAGACCCTGTTAACAGATCACAGTGCAAGATCAGAACATAAATCATTTCAAGTTTCAAGGAATTTTATTAATAGAGAGAAGCACATCTATAAACAAGAATTGGCATGTGATTTCTATCCCAGGAAATGTTTTTAATGGATCGGTCAGACTGTTGTCACTGAACACAAAAATGCCACTCTGGGAGAAGTTATAATTTGGTATATTTAAAATACTCTTAAAAGTAATGGTTTAAAATAAAGACAATAAGCTTATAAAGTTTGTACATATCAAACAGCAGTAGTTGATTGGTATTTAAAACATAGTAGGTATACTGTAGCTTGATAATCAGGTTCTTAGTTCCATAACTGGTTTGCTAATTCAGAGCAATGAATAAATTCACGTAGTACTTTTGTTTCTTGTGGATTTGTGTTTTCCAAGTTATGTTCCAAAGACCTTTTATAATTATTTAGCCAGTTAAAGGAGTCAGTTTAAATTTGCATAAGTATCCATAAGATGTGTCAGGGGACTGTAGAGAGAATTTAAAAGGCAATGACAAATTATGAGAAGCCAAAAAGGTTTCATATACAGACACACAAACACACACACAAACACACACAGAACTTTTAGACAATACAGATTCTTCTTAATATTCTTTAAGATCACTAAAATAGATGAGAAAAAGGAATATAATTTCAGTCATGACTATATTTTGAAGTCTTTCTCAATTTTTTTGTTGATAATGAACAAGTGCAACCTGATCTGCCAAGTGAGGCCATTAAGTAAGTCAAAGTCACTACTGAAACAAGTCAAAGTGATTACTGATATCACTAAAAATAATTTGACATGGAAAAACTTAATGGGAATATCTGATAAATACTAGCTTATGAGTTACCTTGTGCTTTATGTAATTCTGTAACTACAGAAAATGGAACACTATGACTTTGCCAGACTCTGGGTAAAGTATATTTATTTTAGAGTTTCTGAAATTTAAAGTGCTATTCCATGCAACTTGAATGATCTCTAGAATAGATTTTGGTATATTATTGTACATCTAAACTTCGGACTGTAAATCCCACTATCCAATGAACCAGAGTACAGTGGTATATGTCAACTGGTTATAATGGAACAGCATCAATTTGCACATCTACAGGTCTACCCCAGGTCTTGTTAGACCCAAGGTCAGGGTTACTCGATTACTTCATGAGAAGAGAAGGCTGTCCCTTCTGGGAGGGAAAGCTAAGTCACAGTGGTGTGGGACTGACAGTAGGCAGACAGAGTCTTTCCAAAATACTATGTCTCTCCTAATATACCACAGCAAAATCATTATTTAGTACTTGAATAATTGGGTTTTAATGCAAACACAGAGAAAGCAAAGTTAGTGAGGAGATGAAGGAGGCAGTGGAAACCTAACTGGGAGAGGAAGCTTGATGTTACCACATATGCAGAGAAATAAATATCAAGGCTGATAAGATGCCAAAATAACGAAAAATTTGAGGTTCATAAAAATCTTACTTAAGGAAAAAGAAACACTTTGACAGGTAGGATATAGCAGATTGTTTCAGGAAATGTGAATTTCACATTCTGCAGAAAGACTCCACCAAGAGATGGAAAACCACTTGGCAGCAAAATTCATGGGTAGATGATGTACAGATGTTTGGTCCTTTCTTAAAGATAGAAACAGTCAAGTTGCTGGTGGCCACAAAGAGATTCACAAAATGATCTGTGTTTACACACCAAAAGGACGTGAGATTAAGTGTAGCATAAACTTTAAAGATAAAACCCACCAGGACCTGAGTCACAGAAAAATTATGTTTAGGGATAGCTGTCTTATCACAAATAACTTGCGTGGTTTTTGAAAGTCCTGAGACACACACCACAGCTGTACTCTCACAATCCAGTATTACTAAGTATACCAGAGGGCATCCTCCCTGACAGTTAAGCCTGAAGACTGTGAAAGTATTGTTTCCCAGTGTTGCTTTAATAATTACAGGAATTCTTTACAGAAATACTTTGTAGCAGACAAAGTAATAATGTTATTTGCAAATAAATCCAAGGCCAGTCTATATAAAGATCTATTTTATTCAGGAAATAAGTTACCTTAGTAATTTTATTACCTTCGACAATCTTGAAAACCAAAGCAAAGAATCTTGACTCTCTCTGGTAAAACATTAGTGAAATCCCACCAACTATAGCAGAACTAAACCCTATACACTTAAATAAGTTTGCAGATTTTGTCTAGGGCTATGGTGTTATTTCTAGACATGCCAGATGGAATCATGTTTGCTTAAGTGATAGAGCCTTATGGTTTGATCTTGTCCTTTCGCCAGGTAAGGATGCAGCATAGAAAGGACTAAGAAAACACACAGTTTGTTCTTGTGTTGTCTTAAAAGAGCTCTTTCAACACCTCTCTACCAAAAGTCTGTCATATTGTGAGGCCACAAACAGCACCGATAAATTTGGGGTACCTGATAATTGGGAAATATTTATCAGTAGGCATACACATACTTAATTTTTATATACTTACGAAATCCTATTACAGTAGATTACAACTCAGTCAGGCAACCATGTGGTAATTAAAACATCTTTTTCTAAATTAATATTAGTTTATTGAAGGCACATTAACTGTTAATGGATTGAACTGTGAGAATTAGGTAATTTTGTGTCCTGAGATTGCAGATTGACTTTTTTATAACGTCTAATGGTGTTTTATGTTTTAATTTCAATTTTAGTATTATGTAATTAAAAATATTTTTGTATAGTTAATTCAAAGTGTCCTTTGTAGAGCACTATACTCCTCACATGTTTTCTATCTCAGATGTATAAAATGACAAGAACAGCAATTTTATCTTGTCTGCACTTCCTTTACTATATCCTATTAATTTACAGATATTTGCTTACTGCTTTTTCAGGGTTCTTATTAAAGGCAATAATAAATATCAAAATAATATTGACTGAAAGAAAGTGATAGCCCTTTTAAATAAAGAAACAAGAATAGAATCAAATTTTAGGTTATATCTTTATAAACTTTTCTTTAGTAAAACAAGTAGATACTCTGGTAACAGTTGCTTTTAACATTGTGCATGCTAGGTTCATTGCAGTGAAGCTGCAGAATAAAATTTTATGGTGATATATTAAACTGACTTGAGAAAGGAAATTATTTGCACTCCAAAATTTAAAAAAAAAAAAAAAAAAAAAAAAAAAGTATTTATTTGTTTGTTTGTTTATTTTACTTGACTGCTCACATTTCCTTTTCCATGTATTTTCACGATGTATTACTTAATCAAGGAGTGTCTGGTAGCCCTTTATGTACACTTTCAGTATTGTGTAAGCAGTATATAATACATTTCCTTGCTTTTTCAGGTGAAGACAGACAGTACTCTTTAAATTCAAAGTCAAAATGTTTTCTAAATCTGCTATGGACCTTTTAACCTTAGCTAGCTTTATGGTCTGAGAAATTTAAAGGAAACTTTATGTGTTACTTTAGCTGGGTATGAAGTTAGCCCATTATGCTTTCAGGCACAATTAGGCTTTCTTGGAGTCCTTCCTCAGGATGCACATAATGTCTTACTGGAGGATAAATTTATAATTTGACCTTCTATTTCCAATTTGTACTGCATGGTAGACTTAAAATGTGGACTGAATGACTTTCACTGAGGAAGTAGTAGAAAGACAGTAATAAACTTCTGTGGAGATAGACACTTCTGATGCTTCTGAATAGTTGGTTTGATTTTCCATATGTGTACTCACTTATCTGGAGCAGCAAGGAAGTGTGCTCGTTCATTAAGAGGTCCAGGTTATAGTAGTGGCTCAGGAGGGGCCAAAATACTTCTTGGGGATTTGACTGAAGAAAAGATGAACCTATTATTGTATTGTATTGAGGAGGTAGGAAGGAGATTTAGATCTGCTTCTTCTGTGATGTTTGTGATGAGCAATCCACTCACTAGTCTGAAATTTAAAACATCAGCACTGTCAAAACTTCCCCATTGCATTCAGTTACTTAATATGTTTGAGATGTTGCTGAGATGTGTGCATTTTTAAAACCTGAGTCAAAACAGTCTATGCTTTTCTACTTTTAAATTAGGTATATGATCTTAAACTTTACTAATGCTTTCTAGCTTTACTCCTATCAGCCTACTTGATGTATTTGTTTTCTGTCCCTTAGTAATCTTAGACTTTATGTTGACATATTGAAACAGTTTGTTTTGTGGCAGTAGTTATAAAATAGTATGCTCAATCAGAGAAATTCTTTTCACAGTATTCTAGAGACTCTTTTCACAGTATTCTGAATAATCCTGATGCTTGAGAAGAAAGAACAATTCAAAACATTCAATTAAAATGTTTTTTAATGTAAAACTGTCAATGTCTGTGCAATAATAGAATATTCTAAAAAGACGTTGATTATTTTAGAGGTAAAGGTCTACATCTTCAAAAGAGCCATCAGTACAATTAGTTGCTGAGCTCCTTTGAAGATGCTTTGAAATTTCTAGCTTAATGTTGTTTATTCCTGTGAAGTGTGTCATCTGAGTACAAGAGTAATATAAAATAAAGACTCACTCTTTCCAACCTGTATATTCATGGCTTTATACAATTGGGAAGGAGTTCAGAGGGGTTTATAATCCCTTTCATCCAAGGCTGTTCTTTCTTCTCTATGGAGGTTTTAGTGGGTCAGAGCTTAATGGCTATTTCCTGCTTCAACATTTCCTGCTTCAACATAATAAAGTGTGTTTCAGTAGTGTTAAGGTGTTGGCAAGCAAGACTATCCAAAGGATTGTGCTATAAAAGGTGGGATCTCTCTTTTTTTTGTTTTGTTTTGTTCTGTTTTTGTTTCCCTTTTTAATGAGGAGTCCTTGCTAGAAAAGAGACAGAGAGAAAGAGAAGTATGGTCTTGTCTCTCAGCTCAGAACATAGACCAGGGTTCAATGTAAAAATCCAGCCAAGGAAAAGTCATACAATCATAAAATCAAAGAATGGTTTTGATTGGAAGGGACCTTAAAGATCATCTAATTCCAAACTTTCCACTAGACCATATTGTCCAAAGCCCCATCCAACCTGGCCTTAAACACTTCCAAGGATGGGGCATCCACAATATCTCTGGAAAACCTCTTTTAGTTACTCACCACCCTCATAGTAAATAATTCCTTCCTAATGTCTAATTTAAATCTGCCCTCTTTAGTTTAAAACTATCTCCTGTTACCTTATCACTACTCACATGGATAAAGAATTACCCTATCTCTCTTGTAAGTGCCCTTAAAGTACTGGAAGGCCACTAGAAGTTCCCCCCAGAGTCTTCTCTTCTCCAGGCTAAACAACCCCAACTCCCTCAGCCTGTCTTCATAGGAGAGGTGCTCCAGACCTCTGATCATCTTCACAGCCTTCCTTGGAACTTGCTGCAACAGTCCCATGCCCTTCTTATGTTGTTATCCTTAAAGCTGAGCATAGGACTTCAGGTTAGTTCTCATGAGATCAGAGTAGAGAGGGTGAATCACCTCCCTTGACCTGCTGGCCACGTTTCTTTTGAGGCAGCCCAGGTGAGAAAGTCAGGTTGGCTTTCTGGTCTGTAAGCACACATTGCTGGCTCATGATGAGTTTCTCATTTACCAGCATCCCCAGGTCCCTCTCCTCAGGGCTATCAAGGTCCCTCTGAATGGCGTCCCTTCTCTCCAGGGTGTCAACAGCACATGCAGCTTGGTGTTATCAGCAAACCTAGTGAAGGTGCACTCAATCCCACTGTCCATTTCGCTTACAAAGTTGTTAAATTATACCAGTCAATGAGGAACACCACTCTTCACTGAAAGGTGCTCCACAGGGACATTGAACCATTGACCACTACTCTTTGAGTGTGAGCATCTAGACAATTCCTTACTCGTCAAGTGGTCTATCCATCAAATCAATTTCTCTCCAATTTAATGACAAGGATATCATGGCAGGTAGTGCTAAATGCTTTGCGCAAGTCCAGGTAAATGATGTCACTTGTATTTCCCCTATCCACCAATGCTGAAACCCCATTGGAAAAGGCCAACCAATTTGTCAGGCATGATCTGCTCTTATGTCAGGTATGATCTGCTCTATGTTGGCTGTCACTAATCACCTCTTTTATTTTCCATGTCCTTTAGCACAGTTTTCAGGAGGATCTGCTCCATGATCTTGCCAGGCACAGAGGTGAGACTGACTATACTTTTGTTGCCTAGGTCTTCCTTTTCTCACTTTTTAAAAATTGAGGTTAGGTTTCCCCTCTTCAAGTCAGTGGGAACTTCAGCAGACTGCTATGACTTCTCAAGTATGATGGACAGTGTCTTAGTGACTTAATCTGTCAGTTCCCTCAAGACCTTTGAATCACAGAATCACAGAATTTCTAGGTTGGAAGAGACCTCAAGATCATTGAGTCCAACTTCTGACCTAACACTAACAGTCCCCACTAAACCATATCCCTAAGCTCTACATCTAAGCGTCTTTTGAAGACTTCCAGGGATGGTGACTCCACCACTTCCCTGGGCAGCCTGTTCCAATGTCTAACAACCTTTTCAGTAAAGAAGTTCTTCCTAACATCTAACCTAAAACTCCCCTGGCACAACTTTAGCCCGTTTCCCCTCGTCCTGTCACCAGGCACGTGGGAGAACAGGCCAACCCCCACCTCACTACAGCCTCCTTTAAGGTATCTGTAAAGAGCAATAAGGTCGCCCCTGAGCCTCCTTTTCTCCGGGCTGAACAAGCCCAGCTCCCTCAGCCGCTCCTCGTAGGACTTGGTCTCCAGGCCCCTCACCAGCTTCATCGCCCTTCTCTGCACCCGCTCAAGCACCTCAATGTCCTTCTTGTAGCGAGGGGCCCAAAACTGAACACAGTACTCGAGGTGCGGCCTCACCAGAGCCGAGTACAGGGGGACGATCACCTCCCTAGCCCTGCTGGCCACACTGTTTCTGATACAAGCCAGGATGCCGTTGGCCTTCTTGGCCACCTGAGCACACTGCTGGCTCATATTCAGCCGACTATCCACCAATACTCCCAGGTCCTTCTCTGCCTGGCAGCTCTCCAACCACTCATCTCCTAGCCTGTAGCTCTGCTTGGGGTTATTGAGCCCCAGGTGCAGGACCCGGCACTTGGCCTTGTTGAACTTCATGCAGTTGACCTCAGCCCATCAGTGCAGCCTATCCAGATCCTCCTGCAGAGCTTTCCTACCCTCAAGGAGATCGACACACGCACCTAACTTGGTGTCATCTGCGAACTTACTGAGGGTGCACTCAATGCCCTCGTCCAGATCATCGATGAAGATATTAAAGAGGACCGGCTCCAGCACCGAGCCCTGGGGGACTCCACTAGTGACTGGCCTCCAACTGGACTTGGCTCCATTCACCACGACTCTTTGGGCCCGGCTATCCAGCCAGTTTCTAACCCAACGAAGCGTGTGCCAGTCCAAGCCAAGAGCAGCCAGTTTCTTGAGGAGAATGCTGTGGGAGACGGTGTCAAAAGCCTTGCTGAAGTCAAGGTAGACCACATCCACAGCCTTTCCCTCATCCACCCAGAGCGTCACTTTGTCATAGAAGGAGATACATCTCAACAGGATCCATGGACTTGTGCACCTTCAAATTCATCAAGTGGTCTCACACCTGATCTTCTCCTACAGTGCATGGTTCTTCATTCTCCCAATCTTTGCCTTTGGAACCTGTGACTTGGGCACTGTGGCTAGAGCTCTTACTGGTGAAGTCTGAGACAAAAAGTTAAGTACCTCAGCTTTCTCCATGCTCTGGGTAACAACGGTTTCCTTCTTGAGG
Source organism: Aythya ferina (assembly GCF_964211825.1). NCBI lineage: Eukaryota > Metazoa > Chordata > Aves > Anseriformes > Anatidae > Aythya > Aythya ferina. The sequence continues at coordinate 21,757,408 of NC_140299.1, forward strand.
GGGATTTCTTTTTCTCTAGTCTTCCTTTTATCACTGACATACTTGTAGTAGCTCTTTTTGCTGTCCTTGATGTCCCTGGCCAGATTTAATTCTACCTGGGCTTTAGCTTTCCTATCTTGGAACTGGATACTCAATGTCCCTGTATTCCTTCCAGGTTACCTCTGCTCTTTTCCACTACTTGTTATCTTTCTTGTTGTATTTGAATTTGTCTAGGAGCTCCTTGATCTATGCATGCCTCCTGGTGTTTTTGACTGAAATCCTCTTTGCCGGAATGAATTGCTCCTGAGCTTGGAGAAAGTGGTCCTTGAATATTAACCAGCTTTCTTGTGCCCCTCTTCCTTCCAGATCTTTATCGCACAGTTCTCTACCAAGTAGATCCTTGAAGAGACCAAAATCTGCTGTCCAAATATCCAGGGCTGTGAGCTTGCTGTGTGCCCTCCTCACTGCCTTAAGAATCTTGAACTCCACCATTTTATAGTCACTGAAGCCAAACCTGCCTTTGACTTTCACAATCTCCACCAGCCCTTCCCTGGATGAGGTCCAGCATAACACCTCTTCTCATTGGCTCCTCTACCACTTGGATAAGGAAGTTATCATCAATGCATTCTGGGAAACTCCTGGGTTGTTTATACCCCACTGTGTTGTCCTTCCAACAGATATTGGTGTGGCTGAAGTCCCCCATGAAGTCCCCCATGACTCCGTGAACACGAGGCTGCTTCTGTCTTTCTCTAGATGTCCTCATGTGCTTGATCTTCCTTTGCCTGTAACAAACACCCACTATAATGTCATTTGTTCCTGTCCTCCGTTTAATCCTAAACCATAAATTCTGTCAGCTCCTTGTCTGTCCCCAGGCAGAGCTCCATGCACTCCAGCTGCTCACTGACATACAGGAAAATACTCCTTCCTCATCTTCCCTGCCTGTTTTTCTCAAAGAGCCTATATCCTTCCCTCAAACACTTCAGTCATGGAAGCCATCATACCATGCCTCCATTACACAAATAAGACAATAGATTGGCAAACATGCATACATCTCTAACTCCTCTTGTTTAGTGTCCTTTCAACATGGATTTGCATAGATCCATTTAAGTCAGAGTCCTGATGAAGCCGGTCTACCAGATGGAGTGGGTGTAATTCCTTGTGATTCTCTTCAGGTGCTCTCCCGTTGACCTCTGATCCTTCTCCAGGTTGTGGGTGTCTATTGCTGGAACTGGCATCAAACTGTTAGGAGCTGGATGGACTGATGTTTCCATGCACCAATACCTTTAATTTAAAGCTCTCTTTACCAACTTGGCAAGCCTGTAACCAAAGATGTTCTTCCCCTCCTCCAGCAGATGGACCCCATTATCCTCCAGTAGACCAGGTTTCTCAAAGTGAGTCCCATGTTCTAAGTAGCCAAACTAGCCCTGGTGGTGGTTGATTTGCTCTTTCAAATCCCATCCCTTTAATTAGAATAATCATTAAGAAAACTACCTGCATGTCAGGGTCCTTTACTGCTATTCTCAGGGTTCTTGATACTATTAATACAGGCCTCTATCACACTACTCCTTAATACTCCTCAGACTGCTCTTTGCTGTGTGACTGGTGTCCATGTGATAAAACGGGGATAGACAAAAGGGATAGATAAAAGTGGTATGTACGAGTGCTTATAGTCTCTTGGTGGCATCCCTGATATGTGTCCCAGGTAAGCAACACACCTCTCTAGAGAATGCATCAAGTTGGCAAAAGGGTGGCTCTGTACCTCTCAGAGGAGAGTCACCCACAACCATTACAGGTTGCTTTTTATTAGTTTTACTCTTTGTTATAAAGGGAGCATATCAGCCTGATTTAGTCTGCTCCAGCATCTCCCCTGATGGGACAGGTCTTTCCTCTTCAGTCTGCAGAGCAGTGAAGCAAATCTGTAAGGGTACCTCAGGCTTCAGGGGACATCTCTTCCTCCTGTGCATTCTTTCCATTGCAGGTTTCCATTCTTTCACACTGTTGGCATCCCTCCCTTCTGTGTGTGCTGGTGGAGGATTTCTTGGCTGTTTTGCTGTGTGTCCACCACACGCTGCACTTGGAAGCAGCTATCTAGTTCCTTCTCAGACTCCCTAATATTACACAACCTTCTCACTGCTTCCTACAGGTCAACCACCTGCTGCAGGACATCCTCCACCTGGACATACCTTCTGTAGGCAGGTCTGTCACCTGTCCCTGCCCCAGGAGTAAGGCCTGGGTGCTTCCTGCAGTCTGAGTTCTGCACTGCAGCCTCCACCTGACTGGAGTCATCAGACATCAATGGGAGAGATGGTGCAGTCCCCCCAGCTAGAGCTGCAGTGTTTGCTCTCAGAGTGCCTTGAGGGTCTGGTAGGATGTGTGCTCTTGACCAGTGTAAGTGGTCCTGGAACATGACTGTTGGGTTACATGTACTCCAAGTCTCCCACTTGGCCAGTGGAATGGCCCTCCTTCAAAAAGACACCCTCCTGTGCAAAATGCTGTGCCATGCCCTGGTCCCAACACTCCTTGGGCTGCGTTTTAGAGTTGTGGGTTTGGCTGACTTTGCTCCTGGCCCCAGCCAAACCTCATGAGCCACTCCTGGCAGTTCTCTGCATCCCCCTGAGGTTTTCCTGGCCCATAATCCCCTCCCATCTGCTGCACTCCCCCACTCTGCTGCAGAATGTGCCTGCAACAGAGCTGATTGACCAATGTTTGTGAGTTTTCTGGAGTTAGACAACACAGCACACAACTGAATACTATACAATATAAGTACCAGGAGCTTTGCCCCTCATTTCTGAAGGAATTTCTTCTACTACAAAAAATCATCCTTGAGTTATGGTATCATAAGAAAACTTTTTTTTGCTTTAAACCTCTTCTTGTTGTTGTTGTCATTTTAGAGTATCAATCTCAATGCTCTATCAGCACACTGAATCTCTGAAAGTATGAAGGCTTTCCCAGATGGGGATTTTGCTGTAAAACAGGGGAACTTCCAGAGGCTTCTGAGATACACAGGACAGCATTGTGCACAGAATGTAGCTGTGGATCCTAGCAGTGAACTGGCAATGTTACTTTATTTTCTGCCTGACTTTTTAATACAATATAGAAAAAACTCTTAGTCTCCAACAAACAGTGCCTTACATTTGTAACTCCTGGTGCAATACAAATTAAGTCCTAGCTACAATGGGCAGAAAAATATGGTGTCATTATTTATTACAAAATGATATTTTTTTGTTCAACTATTTCTTAAATTAATTGGACACTCAGAGTAGATATTTGCCCAGATTCTGCACACTTCAGAGTGCTGATACAGTACCAAGTATTTTCAACAGCTGGATACTTGCCTATACATGAAACTAAGTAATATATATATATATAAAAGGTTAAAGTATTTGAGCAAAAGCCAACAAATTCCATTTTATTTCTTAATGGAAGCATTCAACCAGGTTTTAATGGGCTTGAAGGGTAGAATAGGTCAGTAAATTAAAGAGAGGAGGTAAGAGACCTTATCTTGCTTAGAGAGCTTGTCTGCCCTTAGCCATTGTAATGGCCCCAAAAAACCTTCAGTGGCAGGAAGAAACTATTAATCAGAAGGGACTGGAAGCACACTGAACAATTGACTCTAAGTTTTTTTTTCCCTTAAAATAGACAGAGATTAGAGGCATCTTTATGTGCCACATTAAGGAAATGCAGTAGGAAAGTTCATTAAAATCAGTACCCTCTGATGACACTGAAAAAGTGAGAAGACAGTGATATTGGATGAGTACTGTAATAAAAGCTTTCCTCACCAAAACTGCATCTTGTGTTTTGAGTATCTCTATCTCATTCTTATTTATCCAAGCATTAACTCTCTAGTTTCCTCTTACTGTACTGCAAATTTTAATCTTCCTGTAATGTTATGAATTTGTTCTGCTAATTTGATAGGTTGGTTTGTTTTATTGCTGTTTCCATTATATGCATATCTCAAACTTCCATCACTGAAGAAATAAGCCTGCTTGACTTTTTGTCTGTGAATAAAACTCTAAAGAATTTTTTGTATCTTCTTTTATACCTCTGATTATATTTTCCTTCTCTACTGAATGTCCATGCTAATTAATTTAAATCTGAATTTTCCTAAATTTCAAAGCAGGCTACCTTAGGACTTCCTATGTTAGAAAACATGTTTTGGATCATTGGTTTCAGCCTTTCATATCAACATCTGAAAATGTTGAGAAGCAACTAGAAATACACAGCAGTGTATGGTTTGTGTCAATCTATTTTCTAATTGGCTTGAACGCATAAGTCTGCTTTTGCCAGAATTCAACAGATTGCCACGACTGACTATATTTCTCCGAAAAGGAAGCTCTATATCCCCCTTTGTTATCACTGAGAGAGAAAGGCACAGATATTCAAGAACTGGTTGGTGTGCTGTGTATATATGCAGTGGGATCACTAACACAGATTGTCAGCATCTTCTTCAGTGGTTTATTATTGTGCTACCTTTTTCGTTATTAAAAAGGATAGTTGTAGAAGAATCTTCTCCCCCCGTAGTTAAATGCCCCCAGCCCAGTATCTTGTCAGAAATTTTGGAAGAAAATTCATTTTTTTTGCAGAGGACGAAGCAGGAAAAAGTGGGATTGGGATTTTTTTTTCCTCATTTTTTCCAGAAAGCTTGGTATTTTCGTTCACTTCTGGGAGTGAAAGATGTTTCAAACCACTAAAAAACACAATGGAGTTTTTAAGAAACTGTGTTTTGACTGAAGGTTTGCTTGGGCTATTCAGAAATAAAAGCTACTGTATAGAGAGAACACGTGGGACTGCTACTGGCAGAAGCATCAAGTGTGGCCATGAAGCGGAGATGGAGTGTATTTGTCACAGAAAGGACAGCACGTAAAATTACACTGATTACTAATGGCTTTGATTTGCCAATTTTCAGATGGCTTTGGATAGTTTGTAACCTGTACCATGATTCACTTTGACTAGAGTATTTTGCATTTTGGTTGTTACTATTTAGTTCAATTCAATACCTGGTTACACTTTCACTCTAATGTGACAATGATGGAGAGAATGATTTAAATTCAGTAATTAGTCTGTGATTTAGCAGATTCAACATGACTAGCAGTGAAGGAAACAGAGAAAGGCAGCTGAATGAGTAAACTGAAAGAGTGAAAAGTTAAATGCTATCGATGTGTTAAGGAACATGCCAGAAATATTGCCTTTTATCTCCAAGTACAAAAAAGCACTTTCTTTTGAAGCTAACATATGTCATCAGAAAGATTCACTTGCTACAGTAGGATATTGAGTAAACTTGATGATCTTTTTGAAAGAACAGGTGCTATCTCCATCCTTGAAATGTAGCCACTGTAGATATTGAATGACTGTTCAGTTTCTCTTCAACATCACTTTTAATCAGGAGCAGATTTTATTCATAGAAATTGATAGAAAATAAGCAGAGAGTAAGAAGGAGAAGGAGAAGAAGGAGAAGAAGAAGAAGAAAAAGAAGAAGGAGAAGGAGAAGAAGAAGAAGAAGAAGAAGAAGAAGAAGAAGAAGAAGAAGAAGAAGAAGAAGAAGAAGAAGAAGAAGAAGAAGAAGAAGAAGAAGAAGAAGAAGAGGAGAAAGAAAAGAAAAAGAAAAAGAAAAAGAAAAAGAAAAAGAAAAAGAAAAGAAAAAGAAAAAGAAAAAGAAAAAGAAAAAGAAAAAGAAAAAGAAAAAGAAAAAGAAAAAGAAAAAGAAAAAGAAAAAGAAAAAGAAAAAGAAAAAGAAAAAGAAAAAGAAAAAGAAAAAGAAAAAAAAAGAAAAAGAAAAAGAAAAAAAGAAGAAGAAAAAAGAAAAAAGGAAGAAGAAAAATAAAAAGGAAAAAAATAAAAATTTATACATAATAGGAATGTTGCTAGTTCTTATGCTATCACCACCTTCACCATACCAAAAGAGAGCACTAAGAAGAAATGACCAAAGAATTTTCTCCCTAAATGAACTTCCAGACAATGATGATTCTGGTGAATCATTAGCTGTTGCAAATAAAAAAAATAAATGTGAGACCAACATTTTCACTCTCCAAACTCTAGGACTTCCATAATGACTACAGATTTTCTCTAGTTTGGGGTTATGAATTCAGACCTCTTTATCCCATGTTGAAGCTAAAGTGCCCTTGGGGATATTTCAGATGAGACCAGGAAAATCTGCAGATGAAAAGACTGAAAGAAACATGGATGGTTTTCAGGCAGAAACCATCCATCTCTCATCCTGCAGATAGCTCTTTTTAGAGTCTCTTCTGCTTCAAAGTCTGCAGAAAAGAGATTAAAAGAAAAATATCCACCACCTTTGCTTTTTCATACATACTGTGACTCACCATAACCAAAAGGCTTGCTTCTGCAAGGACTTCAGTGGATGCTTCAGTGGAACTGTTTATGGACTTTGACCTAATGTAAGCAGGGCAGGGCAGGAACCCAGTCATTGCATACTGCAATTGTACATTTTGATGCTTATCCCTGTTGCAGTAATCTTTTCCTCTTGAAAAAGCATAACCATTGGTCCATGCTCACTCTATAGATTAAATGATATTCCTTGCCAACAAAGCAGGTGCAGAAAGAAGAAAGGGCCTTGGAGGCAGACGAAAACTGAGGCTCTTCTTCAGTTTCATTGCAGGATTATCTAAGGAAAAAAAAAAAAAAAAGTTACTGCAGGGTCATGACCAATATGCAGTGTAAAGACCAATAAAATAAAAGGTTTCAAGAAGTTTCTTTATACATACCTTCTCCATCACTCAAACAGTCACTTGCTTTTGGGTCTTCTGTCTCCATTCTCTAACATATGTCATGGTAATGCTCTGATCTTTTTTCATGTACCTAAATTGGAGCAGCACAAGTAGCATTAGGCAAAGTTGCGTGCTGCATTTAGTGTCTGCTTTGAAAAGCAGTCATTCTTCCTAATGGCAGTCCCTGAGAGACATACACAGTGGGTTTCAGAGGTGAAGAGCTCTCATCCCTGAATAAGCTGTTCCTCAGAACCAATAACCTCTAAGTTGTGCAAATGGCATCTACTGAATTGCCTGCAATCTAGATTCATCCAGTCAAAGAATTTGTCCAATCAGATGCACTGCCCTCAAACTCCTCTTGGTCATCACACTTGCTTGATGTGTGCTTAAAGAGCTAAGCGTTCATCTTTTTGTGAAAGGTGCTAAAATGTTCTCTGGCACAAGTGTTAGACTTAAAAGCCTGACAGTTTTCAGCAGATTTTTTTTTCCCCTTATTGAAAAAGGAGTAACATTGGCCTTCATCAACTTCTCTACCATCATCCAAGTATTGTATGCCAGTTTTCTATGCAAATTACATTTTATTCTGGGGACGTATCCCACGCAGTCATACTAATTTATTTGGAGTAAAAAGTAAGTTTGTTTTAAAGGGTTCAGTGGTCAAAAACAGAAGCAGATTTTTTTCTTGATGAGCAAATCCAGTGAATTCAGTTACATGTCACTCCACTTTGATATAAGTGATTATTTAAAATGAGTTGAAAAGTCCTTATTGTCCTCCTACCATTTGTGTGAAATATTGATTCCGATTTCACATCTCACAGAAAATATAAAATGGAGAGTTTAGCTGTAACTTCTACAAGAAAGCTTTTCCAGTTATTATAATTTTCCAAGGGCTGTAAGTTGAATACAGTAACAGTTAACAAGTATTAAATCTCTAAACTGAGAAAACAAAAAACAAACAAACAAACAAACAAAAAAAAAAAAAAAAACAAAACAAAACAACAACAACAACAACAACAACAAAATCTTTAAAATCCATACACAGATATCACATATTTCCCTGCAAGGAAGTATTTCCATTCCTCTGTCTAATGTAATGCTATTGTATCTTCTCATACAGTCCATGAACAAAATGGACCCTGAAGACAGTTAGGACATATCTTAAGTGGCATTTCATTTAAAAATATATAAAAAATATAAAGTCTAATAGCCTGACCTACTATCTTACCTACATTTATATTAACAGACTTGATAAATTTGTGCATGAGGGAAAGGTTGTGCATGTTGTCTACCTAGACTTCAGTAAAACCTTTGACACAGAATTATCCTGAAGAAGCTAGCTGCTCAAGGCTTGGATTTGTGTACACTCCATTGGATTAAAAGCTGGCTGTGTCACTGGGCCCAAAGAGTTGTGGTGAATAGAGATAAATCCAGCTGGCTGCTGGTCACAGGTGGTGTCCCCCAGGGCTCAGTACTGGGGACAGTTCTTTTCAACACCTTTATCGATGATCTGGAAGAGAGGATCAAGTGCACCCTCAGTAAATTTGTAGCTAACGCCAAGTTGGGCAGGTATGTTGATCTGCCTGAGGGTAAGAGACCTTTGCAGAGGGGATCTGGATAGGCTGGATTGATGGACTGAGACCACCTGTGTGAGGTTCAACTCTGGGTCCTACACTTGTGGCACAACAACCCCATGCAATGCCACAGACTGAGGGAAGAGTGGCTAAAAAGCTGCCCAGCAGAAAGGGACCTGGTGGTATTGGTTGATAGCTAGCTGAATATGAGCCAGCAAAGTGCTCAGGTGGCCACAATGGCAATAGCATCCTAGCTTGTATCATAGTCAGAAAGACTAAGAAATTGATCATCCCTCTGTACTCAGCTCTGGTAAGGCCTCACCTTGAATACTGTGTTTAGTTTTAGACCCCTCACTACAAGAAGTATAATGAGGTGCTGCTGCATGTCCAGAGAAGGGCAACAAAGCTGGCAGATGGCCTAGGGTACAAGTATTATAAGGAGCAGCTGAGGGAGCTGGGGTTATTTATCCTAGAGTAATGGAAGCTCAGGGAAACCTTATCACACTACTACTGCCTCAAAGGAGGTTTTAGCAGTGTGGAAATCAGTTTCTTCTACCAAGCAACAAAAAATAGGACAAGAGGAAGTGTCTTCAAGTTGTGCCAGAGGAGGTTTAGGTGGGATATTAGGAAAAAATTCTTCACTGAAAGGGTTATGAAGCATTGGAACAGGCTTCACAGGGAAGCAGCTGAGAAAACATCCTTGGAGGTTTTCAAGATATGCGTAGATGTAGAACTTAGTAGCATGGTTTTGTAGTAAACTTGCCAGTGCTAGGTTAATGGTTGGATGTGCTGATTTTGGAGGACTTTTCCAACTTAAGTGACTCTGATTATATTGCAAAGTTTATTTTAAAAGTAACTAACATGTCTTGATTGAACTAAGCATTCCAAGTGAAAAGTGTTTCATATTCTGAGTATTGCACAGATGTGCCATTTTCTGCAGTTGTAGCTAAAGGCCATTAAAACAGTAATTGAATTGCACTAGTCTATATATAGTTATGTCTTCTGTGACAGGTACTTTAGTCAAACAATGAATAAAATGAGGTCAGCTTGCTAGTAACTTTTAGAAATATTTTATTGTTAGCTTTTTCAGAATGCTGTTAAAAGGACTGCATAGCAGCAAGATATGAAGCCACACACTGCATTTGTGGCACACTCCTTGAAAATGTGAGACAAGTCCTCCTTATCTTTTGCTTTGTGTTTACACTGAGTCACACTGGAGATAAGGTAGCATATCAGAGCACAAAGAGTCAGCTTTGACGTGATTTTCATTTCACCCAGTGACTTTCCACAAAGCATGGCAATGCTGACTACAGTGTAGAACAGCTCATATTAGGACCATATAACATTGCTGGACTGCAAGTAACTTGTGGTTATATCAACCACAAATAGTCAAAATGGAGGCATTTTATTATTTATACTAGTGCATTGCATGTTGCAGTGTAAAAGTAGAAGTACAGACAATCCCTACAATAAATGTTTGGGTTCTGAGAGATTCATCCAAGAGATTCATTGCTACATGTAGATATACAGGTTTTGCAGTGTGTGGGTTTTTTAAAGGTACACAAATGCTCTGCTGTAGCATTTTAATGTAACTAAGGTGAATTAGATTGTACCTGTGTAACAATAGATATTACTTGTCTCAAGGGCCTTGTTTACTTTTGGAAAGCTAAAACAAATGCCTCAGGTCCAAAGGGGTCTTATTTGCTGGAGCACTGCAAGTGAGTTTCTGATTTGTTGGGTTTAAATAATTCAATAATTATACATTATATTTATTATATTTCACATGTTATGAAACATCTTGCTTCTGTGGCTTTAAAACATAATCTTCATTCAATATTGCATATTTCTGGAGTCCTCTAGCACTAAATTCAAGTCAAAAACCTGAAACCTTACCTAGTCATCAATCTCTGTCCAAAATGGCATAACAAGTAGCATTCAAAGGGAAAGTGGAGAGCAAACTCTGGGACAGATATCAACAAAGTAATACAAGAATCTGCTTGTTGCTGAGAGCTTTTTTCCATTCCCAAACTAAATTAATGTAAAGTTACACCTTCAATCTCAATTGCCCACAGGGCACATTGATATGCTACAGAGATATTTTTATTATTTGAATAATGGCTGGACAATTTGTGAGGTTCAGTTGCCTCCAAAGAAAGGCTGGCATCTAGTAACAGTTTCAGTGCCTAGTAGACACAGCTTGCATTTTCTTTTCCAAAGGAAAGAATTGCATTAAGATGTTTCTTTCCAGGCACTAGCAGGTAAATATGTAAGCTGAGTTCAAATCTGTTTTCAGACCAAAAACCACCATTGCTGGGAAATCTTAATTAGACAGCCCCCAATATATATAGGATAGAGCCTGACAAAACTACATTGATCAGTGCTGTTTTCTAGATACAAATAGCACAAAAAGATCTACCACAGTATATAAATAAATAAATAAATATAATATATATATATACGTATATATTATAAATATTATATACGTTATGATGAAGTCACATGTTCGTTGAAGCACACAGAACTAGCTTTTCTGAGTAACTTTGGGATTTGGTCTAAATTATGTGGAAATCAAATTCTGAGTTACATGACCAGTTTGTGTTATCCTATAGTTCACACAGTTGTAAGTAATAAAATGCCTGTCACCCAAAATATTAAGCCGCTTCTATTACATGTTAACAAAATGAATTACTTTGCCTCTGGTCACAACAATATTTGTCATGATATAAAGTACAAAAATTTAGTTGTTCTTGTTTTTGCATCTAAGAATGTTGTAGATTGTAGATGAGTATGCAGCTTGGAAGTTGGTAAACACAAGTAGTGAAGAAACTGGCTCCCTTGGCAATAAGATGGATTTACTGTTTGTTTTTCTTGAAGATTTGCATCTTTCAAACTACTATTTTAAAGAGAGTTGGATTTAGAATTCAAAATGTTTAGTGAGTGGGAGCAAACTAAGAACACAGCATCTTCTTTCTATCCACAATGGGCCATTTGTCTAGAGAATGTCATCGTGGTCTTTGTTGTTGGTGGGTTTTTTTCTTAATTTCAAAATTATTGCTAGTAAATATTACCAAACACTCTGTATCCTCCTTCCTTAAAGTCTGTTCTTTTTTATATTCTCTCTGTGCATATTTCCAGTTAAGGGAACAAACACTCATTAAGTAATGTAAAAGAGATATTTTGAAGGTACCTTAAAGGAGGCTGTAGTGAGGTGGGGGTTGGCCTGTTCTCCCACGTGCCTGGTGACAGGACAAGGGGGAATGGGCTAAAGTTGTGCCAGGGGAGTTTTAGGTTAGATGTTAGGAAGAACTTCTTTACTGAAAGGGTTGTTAGACATTGGAACAGGCTGCCCAGGGAAGTGGTGGAGTCACCATCCCTGGAAGTCTTTAAAAGACGTTTAGATGTAGAGCTTAGGGATATGGTTTAGTGGGGACTGTTAGCGTTAGGTCAGAGGTTGGACTCAATGATCTTGAGGTCTCTTCCAACCTAGAAATTCTGTGATTCTGTGATTCTGTGAAATACATTGATATGACAGTGACTTGGGTGACACTACAGTGTTCTCGGCCAGGACAAACAAAAAATAAAAAGCAATTCCTGGAGAAGGGATTCCTGTCTGCTCAAAAATATTGAGAACAGAATATTACTTTATTCATTATATTTGCTGAAAATATTCCTCAAGCCCTTTACAAATTGTAAAATAAAATAAAATAAAATAAAATAAAATAAAATAAAATAAAATAAAATAAAATAAAATCCTCCTGTGAGTGTCTAGGTCTATTTTATATTAGAATTCTTCCATTCTAATTAGAGACAAATTATTTCTGTCTTCCCAGTATCTTTATGGGAACTATCTGCTGGACTTAAATTAACTTAAACTCTTCTAGAGAAGTGAGAACGGCACTATAGAAGTTATTACCTGGGGTTGATTCATGGACCAATGGTATGTAGCAGACAGCAGTTCTGTGGCAATGGAATATTGATTGGAGGTATTTCATGGTAAACTGAGGAATGAAGAGGTCATCAACATGTTAACTGTCTTCTATGGCATCTGTAGCATGGTCTGCTACTCATCCTGTCAGCTAAAGCTTCTAATGTCAGTGAGGTTCCTTGTGTTTGACAACAGTATGATAATTGTTCTTCATTCATTACTTTATATATATATATACACACATGTATTTTTTTTTTGAGTAATAATACTTCTAATTCTCATTCAAATAAACAAACAAACAAATATTATAACGCATTGTAGATTCTCAAATCTCAAAGCTGTAAAAGTAGTAATGAAATATTAACCTTACTTAAATACTTTGATATGCCACACCTGTTGCTAATTCATCAATGGATGGTATATTTAATACAAGAGCTAGAATACACAAAACTCTGGACTTAACTGTAATTATCAATATTGGGTCAGTAAAGTATTTCTATATTGAACTTTCTTATTTCATGAGTAGCTTTTGGCATATCTTTATGTTGAACCTCAACTGCTTTAGAAAACTGAATTTCCAGATATAAATTATTCTCAATGGAAATCTGACTAATACAGACATTTAACTTTCCAAAAGTCAAATCAAACTGTTAAAACTTATCAGAATGCTGTTTAAATCCAGAAGCTTGTCTCTGATGATAATAATACAGACTTTATGTTACCAAAGCCTTACTGCAGCATACTGTATTTGACAATTACAGCAATCTTATGATGTAATATTATGGGTATTAAACAAGCCCATTACAACATTCTAAAATCAAAATCATTTGCTCAGATCTTCTTCAATTGGATCTGCCTCTTCCCTGGAAGAAAGGATTTTCTGGTTTTGGTGCATCTCAGTTTCAGTAAGGCCACCAAGCTCACCCTATAGGTTTCACCTCTCAGGCAATTCTTCCATGAAAATATATCTTATAATTACTTAATGGTTCCTAGTATGAATCAACTGATCAACTAACTATCAGGACTAACTAAATCAACTAATTATCAGGACTTCAGAAATAGTGAATACCCTGTTCAGTTCAGAATTGGTTAGGTGGTTTTAACTAATAAGAGAACAGTGTATTTCAGGCTTTTATGATTTAAGACTAAAGACTATGACATAGGGGTAAAGATGTATTATATTTTCTGATATATTTTGCTGCTGTAAGAGATCTAAATTTATTATTTCAACACTATTTTAATCTAATTATTACATCTTTAGCAAGAAGTCTAAAGCACCTGCTGTTGTGAATATGGCTTCATAAGTTTTCTATAAACTGGTTAAGTTAAAGACATCTCTTTTGCCCTCTGCTAAGAGACTACAGTGATTCCACATGAGAATTTTAATGCTAGTTTTATTTATTGTGAGATATGACTGCCTCTTATAGTGGCAGAAGTTCCTTTTGTTCATGTGTATGTAATTATCCTGAGGCTGAAATAAGAAATCATAATAAACACCTAAACTGTTTTCTATAAAGTGACTAAATATTTTATTACATATCACTCATTCATATATATATTTGATAAAAATAGTTAGTTATAGTTGCTTGTCAAGATATCAGTATTTATCCTTTTACTTTTCTTTTTTTTTTTTTTCCCCCTGTATCAAACACCATGAAAGAGGGTTTTGTTTTGTTTTGTTTTCTCTTACATTTTCAAAAGCAACCTCTTATTTTGTTTCGCACTATTTATAATGAAGGGTAACAAAATGCTGGGTGGAAAAGCACACAGAATTTGTGATGCTTTTAAAAATTTACATCTTGGCTATGGTGAAAATTCGACCAACATATTAAAAACAATATAGACACTATACGGATAAATTTCTAGCTCTTGATTATTCCCATAGTTTAAAATTCATACTGATATGATTAACTTACCCTTGCTTGCACTGATGCAGACTGTTTTCAAGTTTTTTGTGGTTATCATGGTTATGACATGTACTAGACTAATCTCTAGACCAATTTTTGAGATTATTTTGAAGAATAGGAAAGAGAAGTACTGATATGTAAGTAATGGCTGCTTCACCCCATCTCCTTCGTACACCTGCGTGTAAGGTGGTGGATGTTAATGAAGGCAGGAAGCCTAAAGGACAGATAAGGAGTGACAGTTTATTCAGAATATTAGCAACTCTTCTCAGGAATATCTTTCCTGAGAACTCAGATTTTTATCTTCCCTACACACTCTGGGAAGATTTTATTTTTGTCATCATTCTTGTTCTTCTAAACTTGGCAGCTTGTAACACTTGGTTTGCAGCAGACTATTTTTCCCTTGGTGGACTTACTTCAGGTTACTTGTTCTCCCAATCTCAGTCATAAAAAATGTACAATCTAACTGTAGCACAAATACAGTATTTATGATTAACTGAAAATGGCTCTATTTTACATGAGATTTCAAAAGAGATGAAAAGTCCTGTATTTCCCTAGATTTCACATCACAAATACTTTTATGTGTTCTACTTCTTGGCAACAAATCATTTCTGAGTCATCCGTTTACAAACATGAAATGATTAATGTCTCTAAAACCACAGATTCCTGTGACTAACATGTGTGAACACTTTCAACTAAACCCATGTGAAACTGATCTGTACATGAAAACATATGGGCAAGCTACAAATTTATTCTGAAATACTGAAAAAGATGTATTTTACTTTATTTTGAAGATTAAAATTTGGAAGAATTTCTTACAAGGTTTGAAATTTATTAAAGTTTGATAATGCATTTTGTCTGGAATAGAAATTCATATATACAAGGTTAAGAGAAAATTCTCAATGTATGTTTGTTCTCTAAAGCAGAAAGTAGATTTATTGGTATTCTGTACAGAAGACAAGGTCAATCTTAATTTACAAAGATGCATTTCTGTTCTCTGTATTCATCTGCTTTAACTTCAGGTCTTCTCAATATTTCTAGAGCTTCTAGACTCTTTAACAAGTAAGATTAGGCTCAAATTACCTTTATTGAGAGAAACAAAAACAGCTGCCTGCTAAGCTGCTCCATTTTGAATATTAGTGGAATCAGTCTGTGAGACTTATGTTGTCAGGTGCATAAGGGTGGTGAATTAGTGCATTTACATAGAGGGGACAAACTGAAAAATTACAGTATAAACCCCAACTCTGACATTCTCCTGCTTCTCTGCATTTGTCTTTGCAAAGTTACGTTCTCTTTAACATTGTTTTGTGTGTCATTTCCTGTTTCTTTTTTAAAAAGAAAACTGAAAAAAAAATGCTAGAAAATTTATGAAAATTTTATGATTATATTGAAAGCCATCTGTTCAAGAGCAGAGCTGGATGTCTTAGCAGTAGATCTTGGCTAACTAAGCTGTTACCATAACTCAAGTCAGTGGTAAGTTATTCTCTCCATCTGAAGAAGTGAGCAGATTTTCACTTTCCTTGCAGATTTCACCATAGGGACTCCTCAATATCTGAGTATGCTCCCCACATCCTGATATAATTTTATTCCTGCTTCATCGTTTTGAAAAATCAGTCTGTACTCATCATACTCTTGCCTAGTTTTCTTCCTGTTTCTCCCAGCACTAAATTTGCCTATTTCTGAGAGTCCTTTTCATTCTCTCTATGTGGTCCAACACAGAGGTGTTGGAGTAGTGAAGGTCCATCCTTCACTACTCTTGTCCTCATCCTGGTCCTTCTTGTCATATTGCTTGTTCTTGGATTGCTTATTTCAGTTTCTCTTCCTCATTCTTCTGCTGCCCTTCCTACCCTTGGGGACATCCCTGGGACTAGCCACTCTGCTTCTCTTCCCATGTCAGTTTCCAGCCAGGGCTGCCTCTGAATTCCATCTCCAGTCTGCACTGTCAGTGTTCTCTCCTTGGCTAGAAGCTGGTGCTTCAACAACAACAAAAAAAATAATAATAAAGATTCTGTTTAGCAGTGTTTTGTGGTGTAGTGTTTCCTGAATAATAACAACAATAATAGTAATAGTAATAAAAATGTCCCACAGCAGATAAAGGTACTTCAGAACAAGCTATATATATATATATATATATATATATATGTATATTTTTACCAGATTATGTGATATGAAGGAGTCTTCTTACAAGGTATCTTGGGCAGCTTTACTGAGGAAAGGCAGTAGTACCTATATTGCATCTAGTCCAATGTACATCATTTTTCTGGACATTTTGTGTTGCTTCCAGTGGTTGTAAACAACCATAGATTTTTATCTAAGTGAGGTTTGCAGTGCATTTTCTATCCATAAAGAAATGAAAAGATGCATAGTACTGATGGATCTTATCTGTTGATTCTTTTTAGCCATAGATACGTACTGCATATCTGTCAAGATAAGATCTCTATTAAGGATAACTGACCAAAGAGGACATTCAAGATGTTTTCACCGGTTATGGATGCTTTATAAGAGCAGTTGCTTTCCCATGGTCTTTTATATGCAGCTTGAGCAATGCAGCAGACTACTGAAAAGATCATCTCAGTGAAAACTTTCAAGCTGCCAGACTTTCATGAACATAAAGTAACATAAATAATGTAATATAATATAACATAAACTATCAAACTTTACTAGAAGAATTTTACTGGACATAGCAGCATTTCATGTCTCAGACAAATAAGTGTATCTCAGTGGCTGGACCATACCAAGTTTCTAATTGTAAGTAAGACTTGGTCTCAGTGGGACTATTCCTTCAGTCTTTAAAAGAGAACTTTAGTCTGCTCACTAAAGTCAAGGTTGTTTGCTTAGTGCCAGTTCTAAAAAAGGCTATGGAGTGACAGGCAGGAGATCTGACCAATGTTCAGGCATGAGTGGTGACTTCCCTCCAAAGTGTGTGTGTGTCTATATAGACAGATCCTGAAGGATGAAAATACTTAATGGGTCTTGTACTTATCAATATGAGTTGTAAGATTATATACACTACTACTGCTTTCTAGAGGACTTTTAAACATTAACAGAACTGTATTCAGAGTCAAATAAAATACCATTAAATTTATCATAATAATTTCACTGATTTATTTAAATTCTAAGCTGAATTGTCTTTTTCATTATTTTTTTTTTCTCTGTAAATTTTCTGCCTAACGGCTGCAAACAGCATACTCCAACTAGCAATAATAGCAGACCTGATGCTGAGGGGACAAAAATACAAATTAAATATCTAAAACAAATGACACTTTTGCATAAAGCAGGGCAGTGTTTATTGTAATTATCCAGTCATTTCTTTGCTGCTAGATGAAAAGAGAGTGATTACTAGGCATTTGTGTAAATGCTTACTGATCATTAATGTGTTATCTGCTAGCTGCCACCATTGCTCTTCTCAATGTTCACTTAAAAATAATGAGTTCATATAACTCAGCTGATCAGCCACAAAGAGCAAATAACAAAAAGGTCACACTTGTTCAGACAATTCAAGTGCTTTCAATTCAATAATCAAGCAAATGTCTAAAAATAATGCATTTCTTTTAATCTGTATATATACACTTACATGGGTCTATGTATGGGGCCTTCTCTTCTCATTTTGGAAATCACTTAGTCGGCTCCTTTTTCCCCTTCAAATAAAGCATTTATTGTATTTTATTTTATTTTTTTTCAGAAAAGGTTTTGGGGAATCAAGTATCTCCTTCATATAATTTGTAGATATTCTAACCTAAAAATAAATTTACCCTATTGCTCTAGCTTTAGCACAGAACTAAATGGATTATGTTATATTTATCATGTAAATCATAAAGCATTAAAGAATGAAATACCTCTTCTTTCCTTGCATTTAACGCAGAAACATTCTGTCATTCCTGTAGTCACGCTTGCACAGACTTTACTTGAGAATTTACTTGCTCACTTAATTTAAGGGTCATGTTCTTTTCATTTTGGGCAGCATCATATTTTCAGTTTCTCCTTGGGGCAACAAGTAGATAGGACATATATATTTGTCAAAGTTCAAATATTGCCTATCCAGGTACATCGAGGAACACCAAAGTAGCAGGTAACAAACTGGCAAGTGGGATTTTAGCTAATTTTGCTTCCCTCTGTACCCCACTTCTTTCCCTCTATCCTGCTTCTCTTTCCACGCTTCTAAGCTGTATTTCACTGTGCTCTTTTCATGCTGACCCAGAAGTCAGCAGCTCAGATTAGTCAACACTCCTGTCTGTTACAGAAAGCCCCTCCTTTCTGGGGCCTGGGCAGAGAGGGGAAATGTGGCTGGGTTTGCAGGTACAGTGAAAGGCAGAGATGTTGCAGTTTGCTTTCCTTCTGTGTTAGTGACTGTTCTCACCCTTAATTCTCTCTTCTTCTTCCATCTTTTGACTTCTTCCACCCCACCAACAGCATATCTTCTTCTTTTTCTCTGTTGAGCAGGTGGCACATGGCTTTGGGGCACTTTGGGGACCAACATTCCGGCTGGGGGAGCACACTGCCTCTTCTGCTTTAAGGTCTGTCATCTGTGTCTGTCTTCTGGGTCTTGAATGAACTTAGTCTTAGTCTTCAGTGAACTTGCAAAACTTTAACCTTTGTTTTAAAAATCTTTGAAAGTGCTAAACTTCAAGGTGAATGATCTGTTTTTTTGTTTGTTTGTTTGTTTGTTTTTGTTACTTTTTGTCCCCTTTATTGCTTCAAAGTGCTACCATTGTTACAGAGGAAGCAGAGCAGAGTAAGAAACAAAACACATGTTTAAAGGTTCTAGATAGCCAGAGATTGTCCAGCCAGCAAAAGCGACCCCAACCAGCTGATGGGCCCCTGTTCCTTGTGCTCTGAAGCATAACAGTTAAAGGTATAAAAAAATCCCTGGAGAAGTCCCTGCTGGCTTGGTAGATCCTGAGCAGAGAGCAGGCCTTTCCAAGCACCAACCCTGAAATGTAAGCTACAGACACCAAATTGCCAGTGAAACCACTCTTGGTCTGATAGATCCTGATCAGTTGGTAGACATATGGGCTTCCTGCCTGAAGGCAGAAAGGTTGCAAATGTGCTAAATCTAAAGTATCCCTAGTCCCTGTTTCTCCTCATATAAATAGCCTGTGTGCAGAAGCACAGTGTATGAGCATCCTCTTCTTTTGCGGCTCTGTCTCATGTCTCTTCAGTAATCTGCAGATTCAGGACGTGCAATTTTTTTAGTCCAGTTGTTATTAAAATTAACAACCAGTCCATGACAAGTGCAGGTAGCAACCTGCTGATGAGGATTCAAAATTTTGGACATATGCACACATAGAAGTATCTGCTGCCTATGAGCAATCAAAATTCAAACTATTTTTCCACACATGAGTCCTGTGAAAAAGGCAGCTTCACTTCTAAAATCTCATTTCAATGTAGAAAGTGCCAACATGCAGAAAATTCAGTTCAAAGGATCTGGAACACATTCAGACACTTTTTCCAGATGTTTCTTGGCCCATCTGATAAGGATGTGTATTGTGTGAAGATTAACGTTTGGATGAGCACTTCAGGGAGACCTGGATGAAGCCTTTGTTCAGTGGCATTTAAATGAATTCAGATCTGCTACATTGCCATGGGGTTTGGGGTTAACAATCTTCTCACTAAATCCCCCTTGCCAACACCACCATGCTCAGAACTAATGTGTATCTGACAGATGTTTTCATATGTGCTTTTCGTGAAACCAAAGCCATTTGGGAAAAATGCTGAACCTACAGCTGGATATTCAGACAAAGATGTTTTAATTCAAAGGCCAAATGTTTGCTAAAAGTATATTTTTGATAATTGATTGCTAAATGATTATTTTTGATAACTCTTTAGTTACCTACTTGATGTGAGAGGAAAGAAAAAAAGAATTAACTATGTTATATTATTATTGTGCATTTTTATAATCTACTGAAGATATATTTTTTCTTATCATCATGCCTTATTAGTACTACTTTATGGTAACTTATTTTTTATAACTTTGTTTGCTTTTTAGCATCCCTCTTGATGTAAAATGAGCTGATTCAAAGCCAGTTTCAGAGGATCAGTCAGACCTTCCATCTCATAATCAAACTGCATCCAGTTCTAGAGCTCAAAAGGTGGACAAGCACACTTTTCTATAGCCCTTCTTTATTAGGACATTTCTTGGAACATGATATGCAGATACCCAAAAACCTCCAATGTGCTTGTGCTGATAATCTACATCAGTCTTAAGTGTGAAGGAGCAGTAAGCCAGGACGGATTGCAAGGCTAATGAGGAACAGTTTTCACAGTGCCCCTGTCATGCAATGCAAATGGCATGAAACTATGTTCCCACCAACCACCTTCAGGAGTGAATGTGCTCCAGTATTATTTCTGATCAGAGGGAGCTGATATCAAGATTTGTTGCATGTCACAGAGGACTTCTCCATCAAAACTAGGCACTAAGCCAACATCTTTGATCAGTTTTGGTTCTCTAGGACCATGTTTTTTATTCTTTCAGAATTGACTGGAAATATGTAAGAGAATAAAACCATGCTCATTTTTCTCATTTAGCTGCAAAGCTAAAAAAGGAAGATAGGGTACATGAGCAACTATATGTTTTAGTATTTTAAATGGGATTAAGAGACATTCTTATTCTATTATAAATCATCTGGTCCCTATTTTCCAAATATAATTTTTAACACAGAATAGCCACGTCACAGTTAAATACAGTGAAACAATCCTGTGAATCACAGTAATTTCAAATATTTGAAGTTTGTAGCAAAACTTGAAAACTTCAATTGCTGATGATTTAACAACCTGCTATTAAATTCTGCTTAGTGTAACCAATCAATATAAGAAGTTACAATGTTTATTCCTTTAAACATGAGAATTTATTTCAGATATAATGGGAAGGAATTTAAAAGCAAAATGCACTTATTTGACGCTTATTAGATTTATAGCACAGTTAAATAGTTTTTTATTGACACAGAAAGTCAGGATTAAGCATTGAATTGCTTATTCACATCTGTAAACCGTGTCGGGAGAGGTCAGAATTATTAACTTTTTATACACATATACATGCATATTTTTTATTTTTTTCACAATACTGGATGTTGATTTTTTTTTTTTAACTTATTTTGATTTTATGTTTGGTGTCAGATAATTTAATGTTTTATTGTGAGACCACCCTTTAGGACAAGGCCCCCCAAAAAAAAGAATGAATAGTTAATATGAATACATGGAAATAAATGTTAATTCAATTCATGCTTTGGAGGCATAGAAGTGTTATTTAAGCTTCTTAAACAAAAGTCTATATTTCAGACTTTCAGTCTGTATTTCACCTTTTATTTTCAGTCCTGCTCATTTCTTTCCAATTACTATCTGTCCTGTTTCCCTGACCTACAGCAAAATTGCATTTGCTTTTAATTAAGATTTATTGAATAGCCAGATTAAAATTGTAGATTTTTCCTGACTATTTCGACCATTTTAGCCTGAATAAGTTGGACACCTCAGAATCTCTAAGAGCTTGCAAACATTTCAACAGATCAGTTAGTACAATAATTTGTTAGTTGGTATCAACAAATTTTGAGGCATTGAACCCCATTATATACATACTGTCATATAATGGTTGTTACAAAGTCATGCAGTGAATGGGAGATAACAGATGGCTGAGCTTTGTGCTTTCTCTTATGTATTCAGTATCTGTGGATGTTTACCTGTTCACACATTGCATCATAGGACCAAACATCTCAGGAAGCAACTTTTTAAATGTTAGTAGCTTTTAAGAAGCTGGAGTCTCAATGAACAGATGAAATGACAATGGTCATGAAGGAGGCCTTTACAAACTCTTTAATTACATATGATTATTGCTAAACCAACTATTAAATAGAATGGTCTAAATTTTTAGGGCACTGACTCTGATACAAAGTCTCAGCTGTCCTGAGAAAAATGCCATCAGTCAAAGTTAGGAGTTTTTACCTGTTTTCAGTACATGACTTTTTCTTGTTCTAATGTTGTTGATGGGCTCTCTTCAGCCCCAACTGAGATGCTCATCTGAACTTATTTTACTTGAGATGGTTATCTTCAAAGCTTTGCCTCCAGTCCATCATCACACCAGTCCATCTTTCATGTGATTTTGACTTCACCAGTCCTTTCATCACAGAGAAGTCCAAAGATATTTAGGTACAGTTGCACCTCTTTCTCTACTGTAATGAAGTCTATAGGAAAAACAAAAACAAACAAGGATAACACACCATTTCTAACTAATCTCTGTAGCATCTCCTCATGTAGGTTTGTAAGTAATCTAGGTGTTTAAATGACCCATATTATCTATAAGAAATGTTTTCTTTCTCTTGAAAAGGTAGTAGGAAATTAATGGACTAAATCCTCTGGTTAAGATAGGACTAATTACCAAGGGTTACTGAACAACATGTTCAGCACTGTGTATACATCCATGTACAAGCATGTCCATTAATAATTAATAGTTCTCTAGCATCTCGGGGATACCACCTGGACAGGTACCAAAGTTTCTCTGGTGTCTCAGTGCTCATGTGAGGTAGAGTCCTCATCTGCCAGCGCCTTCCAGCACCCACACTGCTGTCTTTCTGCCATGATGTATAGATGGAATCACCATCACTAGGGGTGTTTAAGAATGATTGGGTGTGGTACTTAGGGAGATCATCTAGTATATAATATTGGTGGTAGGGGTTGGTTGAACCAGGTGATATTGGAGGTCTTTTCCAAACTTAATGAATCTGTGATTCTATTCTATGATTCTATGAATTTATGACATAGATTCCACTTTAGTTTCTACTGCAGAAAGTATTGGTGTAAACACATTATTGGAGGAACCAGCAGCTTCACTAACTGATGAACAGCTTTGCCATTGATAAACAGCATACAAATGTCACAATAGAGTTTTCAGAATAAAAGATTTTCAATATGAAAAATGTCCTGAGGCACATATCTTTCCATTACAGGATGCCTGCACTTCTGGTTTCTTAAATATATTCAGCATTACAGAATCACAGAATCACAGAATTTTCTAGGTTGGAAGAGACCTCAAGGTCATCAAGTCCAACCTCCAACCTAACGCTAACAGCCCTCCACTAAACCATATCCCTAAGCTCTACATCTAAGCGTCTTTTGAAGACTTCCAGGGATGAAGATTGGTGCCTGTATTCTCCTCTGCTAGATGAAAATATAAAATATCCAATAAATACTTCAATTCTTTATTTCCATAAGTAAGAAAAAAAATATTCAAAATCAGTTAGACAACCTGGGAAGATGAATACAGAAAAGAACTTGCTTACTAAATACATTAGGTGTAGAAGGACTCCAATTTTTGTTTCAGTGAGGCTTCTGTAAAATGAAATTTTAGTGTTTTTACTTGTGAAATCTGTATTCACAGCTAGAATGTTCTCTACTCTTACCAGTATATTTGGTGCACACCCTAAGGACAATGATCTTTTTGTTGGTTTGTTTAAATAACCTAGCAAATAATATTTCCCAAAACTTTTCACTTCATGTACTGATGTACTAGAGGCAGGAGCCTATGAATAATTCTTACTTTGTCCTGATACTGCAGAGCTGTGCATAGCAGATCTATCAGCCTTGCTCCAAGAGCTGCTTCAGTAACAGGCAGCTGAGACCTACAGACTTAAGGTAAAGGACTTTGCATTCATTATATAGTGTTGTCAATTCCTGCTCTACAGAACTATACAATTACAGTAAGATATTCTGTGTCAATAAAAGAGAAGCAGAAATCAGGTTTTTAAAGATTATAAACTATTCAAAAATGAAACAGTCTAAGTTTGCGTTCCAATGTTCATAGTGCAATATGCAGACACATGCGCCCTTGGTGACAAACCTCAAGAAACAACATATCCTCCTATAGTAAGATAGGATCCACACCATCCTGCTACGGATTTACAGTAAAATTGTAAAAATCTTTCTAAGAATATATATTTGCTCTCTTTTTTACTTTTTCTTTTTTGTTCTCTTTGCCTTTTCACATGCTGTGTTCAGGAAGGGGACATTAATACTGCCTTAGTTGACACTAAAGCAAAACATCATTCCGCACCATCTTTTTCAGATTAAATAAATTTGATTTGGAGTCAGTAAATTAATTTCAAAAGGCATTTGCATGAATAGAACCAAGAGACTAATGCAGGGAGTCCTCCTGTAGACCTAAAGACAGTAGCAGGAAACTGATGCAGCACATTGAAATTACTTCTTGCTGTGTGTTTTAACAAGCAACCACTCTATCAGCTTCCGTCTATCAGTTGTATCTATCTGAAATGTTGATGTGCCAATGCAAACCTTTTATCCTGAGGTCTCTGCTTCTTCCTGATCTGTATAGGTATTGCATTTTATAGGCCAAGTGATGGGTTTTGTGTTTGTCCTCCCAGGCAGTTCACTGCAAGAGGAAAACAGCTAATTTGTAACTGGTTCTAAATATACATCGAAGAATAATAGAACCACTGAACAGTTTGGGTGGGAAGGGACCTTAAAAATCATCTAATTCCAACCCCCCTGCCGTGGGCAGGGACACTTCCCACTAGCCCACGCTTCCCAAAGCCCCATCCAACCTGGCCTTGAACACTTCCAGGAATGGGGCATTCACAACTTCTTTGGGCAACTTGTGCCACTGCCTGACCACCCTCGCTGTAAAGAATTTCATCCTTATATCTAATCTAAATCTTTCCACTTTTAGTTTAAAGCCATTCCCTGTTGTCCTATCACTCCACTTCCTGACAAAGAGTCCTTCCCCAGTTTTCCTGCAGGCCCCCTTTGGGTACTGGAAGGCCGCTATAAGGCCTCCCTGGAGCTTTCTCTTCTCCAGGCTGAACTACCCCAGCTCTCAGCTTGTCTTCGTAGAAGAGGTGCTCCAGCCCCTTGACCATCTTCTTGGACCCCCTCTGGAATATAGGGTCCATGTATAGGTCCATGTCTTTGTTCTGGGGGCCCAGAGGTGAACACAGTGCTCCAGGTGGGGTCTTACGACAGTAGAAGGAGATAATCACTTCCTGGAACCTGCTGGCCACTTCTTTTGATGCATCCCAGGATACAATTACTTTTCAGGGCTGCAAGAACACATTGTCAAACTTCTCATCAACCAGTTTGTATCTCCTCCCATATATGATCATGCATACATCCATATACTGAAAGTACCTTACATTTCAGAAAGTAGATGTAAAGTACAAAAAAGATGTAGACAATAGACATGACATCACTACTTATGCCACCAAATGACAGCAAGTCATGCTGACCTGGCTGATGAAGTGCAGAGCTTAGGCTAGTACTTTACTTCTTGGAAAAAAAAAAAAAAAGGTTACTAGAGCAACAAAACAAACAAACAAACGAACAAAAAGATTCCATCAAGTTTTCAATGACATGACACATGACCAGTAATTTTCAATTTGTCTACAAAGGATTGTATACATTTGCCTCATAATGGAACTTAAGTAGTAGTTCTTTTTTGCTCCACTTCTAAATATTTGTTTAGCCATTGAAAATTCTGTTATGTACACCTACTTATCTATTTCTTATGAAATGAAGTAAGCAAACAAAAACAAATTTGAAAGTCAGAAGTAGAGAAGGTTTAATTATAAAGATACCTCTGTGTCTGGAGGGTGAGAAAAGGTGCCGATTACATAGAAAATCCCTTTGAAGTAACTACATGGTCATTCTGAATAGTTTGGGAGAAAGTTGTAGTTCTCAAGACTGGCAAGCCTATTTCATACTTCAGCTCATCTGCACTGATGGTGGGTTCTGCAAGAAATACAGCCAACTGGCTCCTTGCAAAGTAAAATCTCACAGCATGGTGGCATGAAAGCAATAAGCTTTCTGTTCAAATTTTAGCTTCCAGTACACAGACGAGATATTACAGCTCAGCAGAATTATTTACTTGACAAATTTTTGGTGGACGAGCTGAGAATAGAGGCAGACAGAGGAAAATTAGATTCCTGCTAGCTCATTTGTAAATCAGATATTAGGCTGGAGAAGTCAATGATTATGCTGATAATCCTTTCAGCAACACCAGTGTAACTCTATTAACTTTAGGGAATAGAATCCTGCTTTACAGCAATCATAAAGAGCCCTTAGGGGCTCTTTTTTAAGTGCAGCCCAAGCTGACTATGAACTTCAGCTAGCATAGCTGTGTCAGTTACAGTCAGTCTGAGTGACCCCAGACATATTTATAGGTGTTTTATAGTGTTGACAAGGTTATGCCATCTGTTAGCAAAGCAGTGGAGTTTCCTTTTTCGGAGATGAGAGTGGAGATTTTACTCTTAGATATAAGTTATAGCTTTAATGTTTTAGATGCTCCTAGTGTAAGAATGTTTTTCTCTATGAACAGAAAGATGCTTTTCATACAGATTTCATACAGATTCCACTGTATCTATAGTGTGGAAAAGGATTAATTGCGCAATATAGGTCTTTATCCACCTAGTAAAACATTATGTTTGCAAAATTAAACATAGTACTGTTCTCTCTCTACGATGAAAGTGTGTAGCTGATGAAAGGGGAATTTTGATCAGTGCAATATACTAGGACTTCAAGAGGTGCATTGCTGTTTCTGTATGAACTTCTCTAAAGCACTCTGACAATTTTTGTATCACAGTGAAATTTGCGTATGGCTAAGTTTCAAAAATACCACTCAGACTAGAAGGCCTACAAAGACTAAAAGTAGTAATAAAGCATATTTATTTCAAAGAGTTTTTATTCTTTACTGGAAAAAACAAAGGAGTGGGTTTTCATTTCCACTGAGTTTTGCAAGACAGAAAAAGTGTCATTCCTAACCTACCTAAATTATTCTTGTTGCACAGTAAAAGATAAATGATTTCTGAGCATTCACAATGTGTTTTTTGGTTGGTTGGTTGTTTCGTGGTTTTGGTGGTTTTGTTTGTTTGTTTGCTTTTTTGTTTGTTTTCGTTGGCTGGTTTTCTTTGTTTTGTGGGGAGTTGTTGTTTGGTTTTGTTTTGTTTTGTCATAGAATACACTGCAAGAGAAAAATTAGAACTGCAACTGAATTTCTGAAGTTAACTATAGAAAAACATTTGCATCTTCACACATCTAGCCAGCTGTATTTCTCATCTGCTTTGTGTAATTTTGGACCAATACTTGAATGAACAAAGTCTGAGTTACTGTGGTTTTTGTGGAAAACATATCTTGCTTTTGACATATACATTGTTCTGGAAAGAAAAATAAATAGTATCTAGTACATGGGGCTTTAATGATAGTTGCAGGTGGACAGTGTGGAAAACAAGAACATTTTGTGTCTGAAAAGGACAAGTAGGAGCTTACATTACTTGTAGGTTACTCCAGTTTCTCCTTACACTGTGGCTTACTGCTTTTAATTTGTAGTCACTAAAGCTCTAACTTGGAGATGGAAGTATATGGACCATCTGGTACTTTTGTTTTTCAGACTTCAAACTCAATAAGAAAATGCAAATGACACCCAAGCTGTCAGGTAGCATAAGTTGAAAACAGGTATGCTCTCTCTTTCACTGAAAGCTGTATTTTTTCCTGTTAAACAAATCCAGTAAAATTAGTGCCAATGTGGGAACATGCTTGAAATGTAAGATTTTGCTTTAATTTCCAAAATACAGAACATGCAAAACTTTCTCAACAATTTCTCAACATCATCACCATCAACCTTGTATTATCATTACTGCACTGTACAACTTCACCTGTTATCTTTTACCATAATTCTTAGTTTCAGTTTTGTGGAGCGGCACTTTTTCTTTGCTTTCACATTATTGTTGTTATACAATCTATTTACTGTTTGGCTACATAACACTTCTCTTTTTGTGTCATTGGATCTAACTCCATACCACTTAACACTTTCCTGTGAGGTGTGATTTCATATAGCAAGATAATAACATTTTGTTTGCCTAAGTAACCATAATTTTTGGAGTGTACTGGGCAGAAAATCCCACTTCAGTGTATTAATTTTTTTCATATGTTCCATGAGATTATTGAGGCTTTTCAATAATTTTTTTTTCCACACTCTTTTACTGTCAGAGCTCCATAGCAGAAATCACCAAAGCTGTGGTTTGAGATTCTTTGTTTTCCTTCTGATGCACTTTCTATCTCCTTGCTGCCCCTCAGCTGAATTTGTCTTGCCACATGCATTACTGTACACTTAAACTACCATAAACTGAAAAGTACTTTTACTCAGAATCAGTGCTCCAACCTGGTTCTTCCTGTCACTAAGCAAATACTTGTAATATAGTTAAGTCAGATATAATACTTGTAGTATAGTTAAGTCAGATTTTTTACCAAAGTAAAAAGTACTTTGAAGTAGATTTCCAACATTCAGCCATCTCAAATCAATCTATTATTTATCACTAAAGCAAGAGATTCACTCCATTTCAGAGTGAAGCTGTCTTGTCATTGGGTTGGTGCTTTGGTGAAAAGGACATAAAATATAAATATATCTGGTTGATCATCCTTGTGAGGTAAAAAAAAAAAAAAAAGACTCAGAAACATGTTTTCTGGGAATACCCTCAGAACCAGTGGCTAGACATTCAGGTCCTGATTGGCATTCAAAAAGTATACACTTCTTCTTAGAGTTAACAAACAAACAAACAAACAAACAAACAAAAAAACATATACAGACAGAGGCGTTTTTCTATCTTTCTATACTTTTTCTATCTAGAAGTGATGGGCTACATATGTTCCACTGGAGCCACCTAAAGCACTTCAGCAAGACCTGAAAACAAGCTTCTTGCTCTATGATACTTTTAGTCTTCCCATGATAGTCTCTAAAATTACTCTCTCTATTCCTTACTGTTCCTTCATTCTCTTTAGTCATTTAACAGTTCCACTGAGGTATCAAACTTGTAATTATGATTCTCAGATACAATTTCTATTAAAAACAGAGATTTGTATATTGTGCAAAATAAATTTTTGACAAACCTTAACTGAAACTCACATGGATTTCTGAAGAACACTCAAGTGGAAAAGATTAATAACATGCTTTTCTCTCTGTAAGAAAATATGGATTTCTCTCAGTTACATTTATTCTTTACTTTGGATGTATTTCCTTGATCATTTTCCATTGCTTGTAAACCTCAAATATGAATTAATTGGAAATTTGATCTTGGACAGCCCTAGGATGTCAGTGAATTTATAAGAAATTTGGGAAAGTTCATTTAAGGCTCATAATTATCCAGTTGAGCCACTGGAACCAAGGGAAAGGTGAAACCTTATAGTTTTGTGAGATGATTCTGAGGTAGGTTCTACGTTTGATTGGACTATTTGTGGCTTAATTCAGCTATTTAGCATCAGCCTGTTAAACACAGAACTTGCACGTCTGCAGTTCAGTCTGCAAATCAAAGGGCATTTTGCAGCCTCCTCTCAGAGCAAGATTAATGCTATTTTGATTAAAGCAAATTTAAGTTTCTCCTCTTGGACTGATTGATTTCATTTGCAGTTCCAAAAGGAACATTTCAGGTCAATCAAAAAAATATTTAGCAAAATAAAGATGGAAATTATTTCAAATAGAAAGAAACACTTCATTTGATATAAGATAGTTTGCTTGGATTTTGAGCATCATGTTAAAGTACATTTGGAGGGGAAAAAAATATCTTGCTTCAAGTTAGAAAAATCAACTGCTTCATTTGGAAAACGTGAAAACTTTGCAGAATTCAGAATATTTGTTCTGGGGAGTGCTACTTTTTTCAAAAAAAAAAATCAAAGAAAGACAGTGAATTTGCAAAGCACACTGCTGTTGCCGAGCTCTCATTTGATATACAAAAAAAAAAAAAAAAGCAAACAAACATATTTGCTACACATTTATCTAATGAACACATTTTCATACATAGAGAGAAGTACATTACATTTCATGTAATAATCTGCAGTATGCATCAATTTTTTTAACATCATTTTTTTAAATTTATTTTACATATGTAACTGTCAAAAAATATAATTGTAATGCATTAACATCAGCTTTTAGAAAGTGGCCTGCATTATTATTTTTTTTCCTCTTTTCTCTTATCTGAACCTCTCTTTAAAGTACTTACCTACCTACTTTTTTTTTGTATTCCAACTCCCTGCTTGGAGTAAGGACAGTTAGGTCGGGTTGCTCAGGGCCTAAGCAGAAAATATTTCAGTAGAATACAAACAAGTCCATCCACAGTCTCCAGGCAACATCTATTCTGGCACCAGAGTTCATCTCCTCCACCTGAACATCCCCTTAGCCCATTCTTCTCTGAAATGAGCTTATGGGTCCAATGGAGGAAGGATACTTTTTTGACAATTCTAATCCTGGTTTCTTGGAAGGGTTCTGCACCAAGGTCCACCAACAAGGAAATATTTAGCATCATGACATCAAACTTAGGCATCAGTATAATTGTAAAATATCTTTCATTATTGGATTTTATCTCAACTCTCTTCTAAAGCTCAGATCTCATCTGTAACAATCCCTTTCTTGTCCCAATTTCTGTTGAGTTTCAATACCTACAAGGGAGTTGTAATTCCTTGTAATTCTTGTTTCACAAGACACATTTAGTATAAAGATTTCCTATGATTACTTACTGTACTGGGTCTGGCTGGAATGTTAACTTTCCCGGCAGCAGCCCATACAGTGCTGTTCTCTGTACTTGTAGCTGGAACAGCAGTGTTATCACACCAGTGTTGTGTCTACTGCTGAGCAGCAGTGGCACAGCATTGGGCCTTTTTCTAACCCTCCTAGGGGGTGGGCAAAAAGTGAGGAGAGAAACATCACTAGGGCAGCTGACCTAAACCAATCAAACGGATATTCCATACCATGTGGTGTCACACTCAGCAATAAAAGGTAGAAACAGGAAGAAGAGGGGAGGGGTGGGCTCTCGTTGAGAAGACGTTGGCCCTCCTCTCGAACACCGGCTGTGTGCGTTGAGGCCTTGCTTCAAGGACATGGTCAATCATCGCTCATTTGTGGGAAGTCGAGAGTAATTTCTTTCCTCTGCACTTCCATATAGCTTTCATTTATTTTATTTGTTTGTTTTCCTCCCTTCTTTTTATTTTTTCGCTTTTTCCCCTCCCTTTTTCCCCTTTCCCTTTTATTTCCCCTTAGTTAAATTGTTTAGTTCATGGTAGTCTTTATTTAATTATTATAATTATTTCCCTTTAATTAAATTATCTTTATCTCAACCCGTGAGTTGTTCTTTGCTTTACTTCTCCCCCTCCTCATCTAAAGGAGGGGGAGTGAGAGAGCGGTTGTGGGGTTAGCTGCCCAGCATGGTAAAACCAACACACTTACCTTTTCACTATCATGCATGTTCATTAGATAACCATTCCTCTTCATGTACTAGAAGTATGAAAACGGCGTTTCCCATCACTAGCCTTTGAAGAATACAGGAATCTATTGGGACCGTCAAAAAAATAAAATTGTCTAAGAATAGGTGTGTTTGTTGCTATTGTTTTATTTTGGATTTGTTTTTGTTTTACTTTGTTTTCAAAGTGTTCTTGTTGCAGATTGATAAAGCAGGATTCCTCTGTTCTTCCCTCCTCTGACTTTTTGAGAGGAATAGCTCTTTCTTCCTCTCAACTACATCTGAAAGAAACATCTCATCTTTCTGACTGTGCAGCAAGGCTGATGACACTGGTAACAGGTAAGATAAGATGTTTAACACAGATGTTAATCAACAGTTATATGATCCAATTTATCCTTCCTTTCTATGCTACCTGCACTCGAGTGTTACCTTACTTGTCACAGTTTTGATTTAATTGAGAATATTTGTCATAATGAAGGAATAATCTACCATGGAGCATTCCTTTCTTTAAAGGAATGGAAAAGGAGAAAATGAAGGAGATATAAGAGGTGAAAATGGGATATATTACAGAGAAGGATATTGGGAGATGGAGTTTTGAAGCTTTTTAAGAGATTTTAGAAGGCAAGATCTCACTTTGCTACCTGACTAGCCTTCAGGCATCTTCTTGATGGCATCTTCAGGCATCTTCACCAGACTTCAGATCCACCACTCATCTTTAATCCACCTCTTTTTTACCCCGTGAAAAAGAGACTGAGGAAAGACTTCAAGGCAGCATATAGCTTTTTGAAGAGGGGGGGGGGGGGGGGGGAAAGTGGGAGATGCTGATCTCCTCTCTCTGGGGACCAGTGATAGGACCAAAGGGAATGGCATGGAGCTGAAACAAGGGAGGTCCAGACTGGCTATTAGGAATAGGTTCTTCACTGAGAGGGTGGATGGGCACTGGAACAGGCTCACGAAGGCAGTGGTAACAGCACCGAGTTGCCAGAGGTCAAAAAGAATTTGTAGAATGCTCTCAGACATTTGTTTTGATTTATGAGGGATGCTTTGTGGAGCCACATGTTGGACTGGATGATCCTTGTGAGTCCCTTCCAATTTGGAATATTCTATGATTCTGTGATCCTATGAAATGACCTCACCTTCCATTTTTTCATAGAAATACCTGTGATAGGGAAAATATAAACAGGACTAACTACCTCAGAGTGCTCCAGTTACTGATAAGACATCTCTTTTCTGGCACATTTCAAACCACCTGAAATACATGGCATTAGTGCCATCAGTGCTTATAGGATTGTTACATTTTCAACAAAAACTGATGATAATATACTTTTTAACTCAAAACAAATTAAATGGTTTGAAATAGCACATTTAAATATTGCACTAATTGCTCAGAATCAAATGTGATTTTCCCTGTAGCTGTGACTCGGATACACAAGATTAATTTTTGTTCACTGAAAACAATACTTAATGAGAAATTGAAAGAGATGGGACTTTCTCAATATATATTTTTTATATCCTAAAATTTTGGTATGTTCAGCCTGGACCCTTTAACAGCAATATATCTGCTTCGACAAATCTCACACTCAGAATATTTTGTGATTAAGACATTGATAATGTATAAAACTTAATTCTACCTGAAATTCTTTTGTTGCTGTTGTTGTTGTTGACCCATCTGCCAAATCTTGGTCTTTGAATTTTGATTCAGAATAACATGCTAAATGCTGAAGCATGATTTTTTTTGATGATTTAATGCTTGCTTGCTAGCTAGTCCTGAGATCAAAACCTATAATTTAAGGCAGTCTTCGAAATTTAATAAACTTAATTTCATTTTGAGAAAGGGAATAGAAACATAAGATGTAAAAACAAAACCAACCAACCAAACAAAAAACAAACAAACAACAAAAAAAACAAACAACATGACCCTTCTTTTATCTAGAACCTTGCTTTCTTGTATTATGCTGATTTTGTATGTTTTGGTAAGTACAGAGAATATTAGGTAACATGCAGCATCTGATTAGTGATCTTTTCCCAAGCATAGCATTAAAATAAGGTGCTCCTTACTGCGTTTTTTTTTTTCCTTGCTATTTTGTCTTTCTATTTCAATGACCACTTCCATTTAAATTATATTAATACGTGGTAATAACTTCTAGTGATTCAGGTCCGATATTGAGTGTTAAGCATAAGCAGCCCAACTCTATGTTATTTCATTCTGCTTCAGTGACTCTGTAAAACTTCTGTCACAGATTGTTTATGTTTTTATCAGTGTTTCATCAGGATTAATTTTCATACACAATTAATTAGAAAAGAAAATTCTGTGGTCCTGCTTCATTAGGAATATTATCCCTTTTTCAAATGGTAGTTCTGAGAACTAATGGAGAAATCCATCCTGATTTAAATAAAGAGATCAAGAATAGAATTATTGTCACATAGCCTGAATGTATGCTCATTAACACTAATAGCCAGACTGTCCCCTCTCCAACACCCTTTAATATTCAAAACCTCTGTTATAGCTAAATAACTGAGATCTACCAAAAAAGAGCCATAATCAACAAAACCAAACCAAACCAAACCAAACCAAACCAAACCAAACCAAACCAAACCAAACCAAACCTAAACTAAACTAAACTAAACTAAACAAAATAAAACAAAATACAATACAATACAATACAATACAATACAATACAATAAAAGTAAAAATGACTATACACTTTATACTGAGATGAATGAAATCTAAACCATAGGATGGTCTAGATATTAAAATTATAAAAAATGGATTTTCTTACTAAAAAATAAATGTTATTAACATTTCAAAAGTTCATTTCCTTGTACTTTACACTGTGAACACAAAACCTCTTTTGATGACTAGTACTTTTCTCTTAATTAAATCTTAATTGTATAGGCTATTAACATGCCATGTGTACTACCTGTGGGGAGTCATTCACATGTTATGAATCATGAGTATATTTCCTTGATGTATCATTCATAAAAGGATGCAATAAGTTGGAATTGTAAATGTTTGCAAATGGAGGAAATGGTAGAAATTTTATTTTGGCAGTTTTCTTAAGCCAGCAAGTAAACCTAGAATGGAGAGTCAGTGTAGCTAGGAGTGTTTGCATAACAAAGATTATGCAGCTTGAATCAAACTTAAAGCAGTGATTTATGTGCTTTCTCACTCACAGCAAACCAAGTCTGCAATATATTTAGTTTATGTTAATTATTTAATTAGTAAGGTTGAAGAGAAAAAGCAAGACATCAAGAACAGTCTGGAAAATTATTTTTATTGTAGCGATAGTGCAATAGCCATGTTTTTTCTCATGATAAAAGCGAGGCAAAATTTGTAGAGAAAGGTTTTTTGTTGTTGTTGTTGCTTTTTTAATATTATCAACTGATATTTTATTTTAAATAATAATGATACTTTAAATGAGGTGTATTTTACAAACTTACTTTAAATGGCATAAGATAACTTCCTGTGTGACTACTTTAGAGGAACCAGGACAGTGCTTCTACCTGAAATACCATATCTGAGAAGTGGAAATTGTTGTTTCACTTCTTCAAAAGAGCTTAATATGACAGTCCAAAAGATATCCATGTCAAATGCACTTTAAATTTCAACTTTCTTGTGTCTAATTTTCTTTTATAAATAGTTCTGAGCATTAAAATCAATAATTAAAGCTTTTATTCAACTAAAATTGATCTTGTTTTCCTTTGAAGCTAGCCTAGCAGTTAAAATGACAAATTCAGATACAATGATGGTACCAAAAAATATTTGAAGTTTTTCTCTTCTGGCAGAACTGCAAAATTTGGTTTGTGACACAAAGAGCATGTATATAGTAAGGTAGCAGACATAGTAAGGGAAATTATCCCTATTAAGAATTTTGCTCAAATTCACATGAATACTTGAAATCATAATTTGAAATACATTGTAACATTACCAATATACTACAACACAAATCCTTCAAGGGAGTAGGACAATGGGATTTTCATAGCTTCTCAGTAGCTTTATCAAGGATATAATTTTCATATGCAAAGATTATTTTGCATGAGAGGTATTAGTTCACAATGATAATATACTGCTCTGTTTGAGCTCTAATTCTTTCTTGGCATAGAAAATGGTCTGTCTTGATATGTGAAGGGGCTATCATGCTTCTTCACTGGGAGAAGAGGAAAGCATGCATCACAATTACTTTAAAAGCAAATATTG
Organism: Aythya ferina; assembly: GCF_964211825.1. Taxonomy (NCBI): domain Eukaryota; kingdom Metazoa; phylum Chordata; class Aves; order Anseriformes; family Anatidae; genus Aythya; species Aythya ferina. Next base: position 21,792,926 of record NC_140299.1, read on the forward strand.
ATCATTGAAAAGTCTTTTCTATATTTCACTATAGAAAATTACTGTAATTTAAAAATAAGGGCAATATGAGAGCCAGAGGATGAAAGACAGTATTCAGAATAGACAAGCTCTTCATTTCCATGAGGGATACAATAAATGAATCCATAATAACTCAGAATCTTCTTGTATGATAGATTGTCTATGTTCCAACATGTCCATGAGTATGAGTCTCTCTCTCTTTTTATTTATTTATTTATTTATTTATTTATTTATTTATGAGACTATCATGATAGAATACATGGCTTAATCCAGTGCAAAAACGTCAAGCCATAGATGAAGAAAACAGCCTGACGTTTGCTCTTTAGCTTAATAGAAATGCTAGTGTCAGAAAAAATAAAAATAAAAATAAATTAAAAACTTCAGCATTTCTGTTAAAACAAAGGCTACACTAGGAATACATACTATATACACAAAGGAATATAATGCAATTAACACATCAAAGTAATTATTATGCTTTGGGCAGAAGGAAAGCACTTAACACAGTTTTGACTTACAAGAAAGTATTATAAAGACAAAAAAACAACAACAAAAAACAACAACAACAACAAAAAAAACTGAGGAATCAGGGTATTTGGCATGGATCAGGTCAAAACTTGTCAATGTTTAAAATGGAAAACACAACTTCTGTTGATCAGTTCCAGGCAAAACAACAACCACTTAAGAAAACAGAAGGAGAGAAAGAAATAATATGACAGGCAAAATATGCCTGTCTTCTTTCTGCATTCTGAAAACGAGTATATTGAGTTTCATAATATCACCTATCCCCAGCATAAAACAGAAAATTAGTATAAGCAGTTTTAGGCCTTAGAGATCATGAAGATGGTGATGAAAAGCTTTATTTGTTTATCCTGATTGCAAATAATGTATGTGGAGTTTCTGGTTAATTCTTCAGAACTGGTCCTTAATGTTTAAATTTCTGTCACTTAAACATTGATTAAAGACACATAAAAGATCCTCTGAAAGTCTTAAGAACACCTCACATGAGCAAAAGAACAAATATTTATTATTCAGTTCAGTAGCCAAGTGCTTACCTAATCTATGCCTCATGTTTCAAGAGGATTATTGTCTGACCAAGATTCTGCAAAAATTACACCTAAGGATTTGCAAAAACTTTGCAGTAAGAACATGCTTTCATTTCCATTCAGCTATTTTCTAATACGTTGTCTGAGTTCTTAGAAAAAAATATAAAGCCTAATGACCTGAGCAGAGATGGAGGACCAATTGAAAATATGTGTGGTTTTGTTTGGTTGGTTGTTTTTGTTTTCTTGTTCTTGTCTTGTTTTTCCTAAATGCATTAATATATTTCACAATTCCCAGACTTTTTCTATTTACTTATCCATTTGAAATCTGATATTACAACTGCATTTTTATAATAGCAACAATTTCAAATGATTAAAATTAATCATTAAATTAAAAGAAATAATTAAATTTAAAAAAATGATACTGTAAATATATACTCAAATATGTTATTGTATTCTTAACACATGCTGAATAACAATGACATTTTCTTCAGTCATTTATTGCATGATGTAACTACAGTGGGGAAATCTGTAAAACTAACTTGATGTTTGTGGTATCCCCTACCAGGAAACTAAGAAAGGAAATCATTCATCATAGACATTAAATTTGCAATTCAGTAAAAGATACAGAGCTTTTACAAGTTTATAGTTGATCTTCTACCAGCTGTTAAATCTGAATTTCAATGACTTTTTTAAACAGTATTAACATTTGTTTGGGTGCTCTTGGTGAAGGAGGAGTCAGACAGCAACTCAGTAATTTTTTATTTTTTTTTAATTTTGCAGATAAACACAAACTTGCTACAAAAGTCCAGAATAAAACAAGTCTATGCTACTGGGCAAGCATACAGTTGAATATAATTAAACAAGCATACAAACACAAAGTTGAATATAATCCATAGCCTGAAATTGTATTCAGAAGTTTATCAGGTATACCAGATATTTCATATCAGGTATGAAATAACTGTTGCTTTACATTCTAATTAATTCTTCTTATTAAGTAAATTCATCTGCCTCGTGATTATTAGATGGCACTGTTAAAACAACTTCCCAATTAATACAAATGGACAAGAAATAGAGAACTCATTTTAAAAATCCACAAGTCGTTTTCTTTCTTCTTCACTCATGAATTTGGAACACAATGAACAAGTCATTGATATTATCACTTATTTGCCATTGATACATATATTATATATATCGAAATGCTGACATTGAAATATCCACTAATGTGAAGACTAGGAACTAGCAGAAACAAACAATGGAAAGGAATTTGGAAAAGTATGTCTCAGGTGTTTTCAGTTTTAAGAAAGTGACTTTAAAATAACTATCTGCTTTATAGTAACAGTAAACAAAGTTTGTGTGACTAAATTCTTCCAAAAATTTGATTTGATTTATTTATCAGTAACATTCTGTCTTACAGCAACAATAACAGAGCTTTAAATAGAGTACTCTCCTACACTGGGATGTAAACTAAAGATTTTGTGGCTAAAAAAGGACAACTGTTCAGTTTAATCCTGAATCTGTTATAGGATATCCCTGATTTACACTCCTGCGTCATGTCCAACAACCATGGTAAAGGATTTAGCGAGGCTGTGCAGGGACAAAATTAGGAAGGCCAAAGCTCATCTGGAGCTCAATCTGGCTACTGCCCTTAAAGATAACAAAAAACGTTTCTCTAAATACATCAACACAAAAAGGAGGACTAAGGAGAATCTCCATCCTTTACCGGATGCAGGGGGAAACTTAGTTACAAGAGATGAGGAAAAGGCGGAGGTGCTCAATGCCTTCTTTGCCTCAGTCTTTAGCGACAATACCGGTTGTTCTCTGGATACCCAGCACCCTGAGCTGGTGGAAGGGGATGGGGAGCAGGATGTGGCCCTCACTATCCTCAAAGAACTGGTTGGTGACCTGCTATGGCACTTGGATGTGCACAAGTCGATGGGGCCAGATGGGATCCACCCAAGGGTACTGAGTGAACTGGCAGAGGAGCTGGCCAAGCCACTATCCATCATTTATCAGCAGTCCTGGCTATCGGGGGAGGTCCCAGTTGACTGGCGACTAGCAAACGTGACGCCCATCTACAAGAAGGACCGGAGGGCAGACTTGGGAAACTACAGGCCTGTCAGTTTGACCTCAGTGCCAGGGAAGCTCATGGAGCAGATCCTCCTGAGAGTCATCATGTGGCACTTGCAGGGCAAGCAGGCGATCAGGCCCAGTCAGCATGGGTTTACGAAGGCAGATCCTGCTTGACGAACCTGATCTCCTTCTATGACAAAGTGACGCGCTGGGTGGATGAGGGAAAGGCTGTGGATGTGGTCTACCTTGACTTCAGCAAGGCTTTTGACACCGTCTCCCACAGCATTCTCCTCAAGAAACTGGCTGCTCTTGGCTTGGACTGGCGCACGCTTCATTGGGTTAGAAACTGGCTGGATAGCCGGGCCCAAAGAGTCGTGGTGAATGGAGCCAAGTCCAGTTGGAGGCCAGTCACTAGTGGAGTCCCCCAGGGCTCAGTGCTGGGGCCGGTCCTCTTTAATATCTTCATCGATGATCTGGACGAGGGCATTGAGTGCACCCTCAGTAAGTTCGCAGATGACACCAAGTTAGGTGCATGTGTTGATCTGCTTGAGGGTAGGAAAGCTCTGCAGGAGGATCTGGATAGGCTGCACCGATGGGCTGAGGTCAACTGCATGAAGTTCAACAAGGCGAAGTGCCGGGTCCTGCACCTGGGGCTCAATAACCCCAAGCAGAGCTACAGGCTGGGAGATGAGTGGTTGGAGAGCTGCCAGGCAGAGAAGGACCTGGGAGTGATGGTTGATAGTCGGCTGAATATGAGCCAGCAGTGTGCTCAGGTGGCCAAGAAGGCCAACGGCATCCTGGCTTGTATCAGAAACAGTGTGGCCAGCAGGGCTAGGGAGGTGATCGTCCCCCTGTACTTGGCTCTGGTGAGGCCGCACCTCGAGTACTGTGTTCAGTTTTGGGCCCCTCGCTACAAGAAGGACATCGAGGTGCTTGAGCGAATCCAGAAAAGGGCGACGAAGCTGGTGAGGGGCCTGGGGAACAAGTCCTACGAGGAGCGGCTGAGGGAGCTGGGCTTGTTCAGCCTGGAGAAAAGGAGGCTCAGGGGCGACCTTATTGCTCTCTACAGATACCTTAAAGGAGGCTGTAGTGAGGTGGGGGTTGGCCTGTTCTCCCACGTGCCTGGTGACAGGACAAGGGGGAATGGGCTAAAGTTGCGCCAGGGGAGTTTTAGGTTAGATGTTAGGAAGAACTTCTTTACCGAAAAGGTTGTTAGACATTGGAACAGGCTGCCCAGGGAAGTGGTGGAGTCACCATCCCTGGAAGTCTTTAAAAGACGTTTAGATGTAGAGCTTAGGGATACGTTTTAGTGGGGATTGTTAGCGTTAGGTCAGAAGTTGGACTCAATGATCTTGAGGTCTCTTCCAACCTAGAAATTCTGTGATTCTGTGATTCTGTGAAAGCAAGGAAATAGCCTGTCTAAATTGCAGAGATTTTCAAGATGGAATACCCATCATAGCCTCGGTAGATTATTTTTTTTTCTATTTTTTTAAAGACCTCACTAATATCAAGATCCTGTCCCTTATTTGAATGAACATTTTATCATTTAAATCATTTTAATTTTGTTATTCATTTGTCTCATAACAGCTTCCATAACATAAAATTTTGGATCCCCAGGATAAACAAAGCAGTCTTTAACCTTCTAAATTAAATAAGGATGTTCCCAGCGTCGTTCTCTACAGTGATGTAACTGCCTGAAAGCTCTTGTATTGAAGAGACGAACAAATTCTACATGTGATTGATTTACTTCATTCACAGGAAATGCTGTAAAACTTGTGAAATTAAATTTTCAACAGCAATATTAGCAAAATGTTGTAACTGATATTCTTCAAAAACTGGAACATGACATATTCAGCATACTTTATTTCAATCTACTGTATTGAATACAAAGCTGAAGCCAATAGAGGAGATGAAATTTTAGGCATGGGCCCAGTGGTGAAGCCCAGAACACAAATGTTGCATCTGAGCCCTGCACTGTATACTGGGACACAAATCTGACTTGAACTTTTGGGCCTGTAGTGAAAACCAGAGGGTCAGCACACAAGTTTGTATAAACAAAGACCATACCATGAGTCCAGTCAGTTTTGCCTGGACTCATCTTCCACCTTCTACCTTAAGCCTGTGAGTAATAACAGCAAAGCAAGATCAGACTTCTAATTACAAGATTGGAAACTACATATTATTATTTTGTCACCAAGGTAACACCAATATCACTTTGTCCAGCAGCTACAAAGAGACAGGTCTCAGAGATTTCTCTTGAGATCTGACCTACAAAGCAGCCTCCTGGCTTCTATAAGATGCACCCAAGGTTCAACACCAACATGGCAAGGATGTGATTTCTGATTTCTCAGTTTTATGTTTGTAGCATTCAATAGATATGAGTAAGATTTAGGATTTAAGCAGACGGGTGTTTATGTTTCTGGAGGAAAAAGGCAATCTCTCCTTGATAAGGGGAATAAAGATTAAGCTGAAGCCTATTAGCAAGCTGAAGAAAGGCTATGTTACATTGTTAATTTATACAGTAGAATCTCTACAATGCCATCTCTAGATCTAATTAAAAAAGAGTAATAATAAATAAAACAAAGATGTAATCCAGCATTCAGAACTTGTCCCAGTGTTTTCAGCTATATGCCCAGAAACAAAGATCCTAGTTGTTAAAACACAATCACAGAACAGTTGGGTTTGTGTTCTATATTCATCCACAAAACCAAATATTCAGATGAAAAAAGGAAAATCCCTGCAAGTTGGAAGTATGCCAGAATTGATTATTTGTAAATTCACCTAGTTAAAAATGTACATCATTTAGCTAAAAAGTAAATTATTACTTACTCTGGTCTCCCATCCATTCCAGCATTAAAATTAGAATTGTGCATAATTTTAAAAGCATTGGCAGAGATTAAAGCCTATCAATCTCAGCAAATAAGTTAAGGTTTTTCAAATAAGGCTACTAATCCAAGAAACCCTGAAGAAACTAGAAGTCTTCATTAATACTGTATGTGATTTCCAGGAGGGCTCTCCTCCTTGTCAGGAAGTTTTGATAAAAGTTGGGGCTGAGGGAGGGGGGCCATGGGGAAAGGATGGAAATGATTCCAACCAAATCACAAATATACAAATGTTATGCTTTTCCTAGATATTTCTGAATTACAAAAGACACCTTATGCACATGTAAAAGCTCCTTTCTTCTTCCAAAGAAAAATACAGAGTGCTTAAACGTAGACCCTGAGAAACTGTACAGAATGCACCTTAAACAGGACATGTTATCATTACAAGGGTCTCTGAGATGCCCTGAAGCAGTGGTTCCTGCATGTTTTCTGTCAGTGATGTTTTGCATCCCTTTCATTCCTCAGCTGGCTTTCTACTCTTGCTCTCTTTCTTCTTTTATCCTGTCCTAAGTACTTTCTGTATGAGCAGCACTTTCGTTCCATCAGATTATCTTTCTTCTTCAGGCTCAAACTGAAAAGAGAGAGCTTTCAGAGCTGACGGTATCCAACATCAAATCATATTATATATTAAAAAAAAAAAAATGGGGGGGGTGGGGAATGAAGAGATTTGGCTGAAATCTGAAACTAAAACCAGAGAAAACTAAATTTATGGTTATATGTCCATCTATAATTTCCTCTGAAGAAGTAACGAACTGACTGCCTCCTACAGTGTCATATTGTATTGCTTCTGTTTTTTAGTAAAGAAATAGAAGTAAGAGAACCTAAGGGAACCTTTCAACTTTAAGTAAAGTTAAACACAATTTAATGTACACAAATCTAAAATTAATTCAATCTTTTGTTCAAATACATTTCCTTAATAAACTTAAGGTCTCCATATTTATTCAAGAAAATGATTTATTTCTAATCACAGAAAAACAGAAAGCTCTCTCTGATACTGCATGGTTGCACTAATATAAGTGCCATGGACATAACATAACTCCAGTTCTGTATTATTTGTGCAGTATGGTTGCTGTGGCTCTAGGCAATTTTAATAACTTCACTGGGTTTTCATAGGGCCATTCATATAGTCACTCATGTGGAAATACAATATGAAATCTGACAGGCAGGATCTGTTTATACTGGTCTACAATTATTCAAAGTCCATTGGTTTTCCTGATTTATACAGCTTTTGGTTAGTGAAGGACTAGTCTTTCACTTTTTTTTTTCACTTGATTTGCTGCAAGTATGCATATTTTCAACAAATTCAATAAATCTCTTTTATTGCATAAATTCAGGAGAGTTACTGGAATCATATAAGCAAGTGAGATCTTGTACCAATTATGAAGAAAATTGAAATGTACCATCTTAATTTTTGAATTACTTATTTGGATGAAGCTCTTAGATTATATGGACCTGGTGAAGTTCCTGGCCTGATGTCTGTAATAGACCATTCCTTCTAATTAAGTACCTCAGTGTTGTTTTAAGCACTTATTAGAATATTCATCAAAAATTTCATGTGAAGTTCACTGAAAAATAATATTTGAGAGGAACCACCATCAAAAAAAAAAAAAAAAAAAAAAAAAAGAGTATATTGAGAAAAAATGAACCTTTTAATAAATCTTTTTAATATTACAAATGACAGGAAGATGATTCTTAAAAGAACAATGGTACCTTTTGCCTCTTATCTAGATGATTTCTTGTTCTCTTATATGGTTTAGCATGAACTCACGTAAATTTAGTTGAAAAAAATCCACTTTCATTACATCAGTACTACTCACCTACACTGAAAGTGGACCATACCGAAAGCATTATATTCCAGTATTTCACATTTTTAATGTAGGTGAAGAAGCAGAAGCTTTCTAGGGCTCAGGTCCCAAGAATAACTATGGAGCAATTGGTGTGAAACAGTAAAAGCAATTACTATCCCACACAATGGTCAGCTTGTTTGGGTAAATTTTCATGGGTTTGCATTTCCTCTAAGTTTGAGCACACTGAAGCCTTAACATACCACCAGCATAGCTCAGATGACAGCCAACGCCAACCAGCAGTAGCTTCTGGGGCAAGTTAGCACCACTCTACCTTACCATTCACCAACAGAAGGCCACCATTTCCCAGTGTGCTGGAACCTGAACATCATATGAGACTAGCTAGGTCTCTTCCACTTCCTTCTAGCACTACTCTATCATCACCCCTTAAATGTGCTCCAGCACCAGCACTAAGACTAAACCAGGCAGTCAGATTTCTCCTTCCTCCTGCTGACAGGCTTGTTACGCTGCAGCTATCCATTCCAGGCAAAGTAGCCTCTGCCACCTAACACCTTGGTGAAACCAGTACATTTACCCTGAGTTGCCTGGGTGGCCTTCAGGCTTCAAAATCTGGTGATGAACACGACCACAGTTTTGATGGTCTTACAACATGCCTTTTGAGAAAAGAAAAGTGTAGTCCAGAACTGAGCATCTCTAGCAAGCCGAGTGTGGTGGTTTCATACTGATGGCTAGCTAAGATCCAGCACACCACTTTCTCACTCCCCCTCCACAAAAGAACATCAGGAGAAAATATGATAAAAAAAAAATGTTCATGGGTTGAGATAAAGACAGTAACATCACTCACTAATTACTGTCATGGGCAAAACAGACTCATCACAGGGAGATTAATGTAATTTATTGCCTATTGATAACAGACTATAGCGGTGAGAACTGAAAGCAAGCTAAAACCATCTTCCACCATTTCCCACCTCCTTCCCTTCAGTGGTGCAAGGGAACAGGGAATGGGGTTTGTGGTCGGTCCATAATGCTTCATCTCTGCTGCTCTTTCATTTGTGGTGCAAGTTGTGGCTAGAAATCCTAACAGATGAGAATGAGTCTGTAAGTGATCTCCACAGGTTGTCCAGGGGACCTTTGTTCTGATACTGAAGATACCGGTCAGGCCCTTAAATCTTCCTGAAGATTCTAATTGGAGAAAACATGGAAAACAAAAAATCTTTTCAGCATGGAACTGGCAAAGCTGGAAAAGAAGACATCTGAGACTGTAGTGCTGTCCTTGATATATTTTGGTTTACTATTTTGGGATTTTGTCCTTTGAGTAGTGGTAACATAGGTATTCTCTGACAACATTTCATATAGCTCATGATAATGAGAGTTTTAACTAGTTTGTGGGCAAATATCCCAAAGTCTGAATACATGCTGTGGAAAATGTATGGCAAAATGTAAGTGTTCTCATTTTAGTTTACAGCTGAAATGCAAAAACTTATTTTTCCTGCAGAGAACTGTATCTCAGTTACCTTGAGCCAAAAGCAGACTGTTTGTGTTCCTAGTCTTTCTTAAAAATGTGCCAGAGATGGCTTGAGGTTGATACAATGTTAAAGGGCTCTGAATAGATGTCTGATTACGGCATAAAAATATTTGCTCTTGTTTCAATGGTCTTTCTTAGACATAGACCAGCTCTACTGCAGTTACTTACCTTGTTATTTCAGTCTCTGCAGAGCGGCATTTTGCTGTGAGCTAGACCTCTTCTATACTATACTTCTTGTGTCTTATACTACTTTGGTAGTGACAGTGTGCTACCCACCTACACAGTTCTGCTGCTGTCAAGAGCACAGATGGACCACAAGGCATTCTTGGACCAGTAAACCGGCAGTGAATTTAAGTGTCTGAAAACAGTTTCTACCTACCAGTTTCAACAAGTGCATACTCCTCCCAGTAATGAGACAGTCCTTTAGTCTAGCAGTAAACATTCCTGAACTAATGCTGGCTTTCACAGTTTAATTTTGGCCTGTCAGTCTAACAGAAGACCAATGTAGCCTGCCTGCACTTGGCAAAGGTAGAATGTTTTTTTATATTTTACAGCAGTCACATATGCTTGTGCTTTGGTAAACGGATTTGTTCCCTGGAATTGTATTCTTTGGGAAGACTTTTAATTCTGTCATTCCCATTGTTCCTTTCATCTGCTGACGAGGTGCAAGTTTGATACCTGTACAGCCTATTCTTGTGCAATTCATGCTTGGAATCACATGGGCTTTCACAAGACAGAAACCACTTTTATTTATTTATTCACAGGTGTGTATTTGGAAGGGAAGGAGAAAGAATAGAAAGGTGACAGCTAAGGGAAGGGAAAAGAATACCCTGGACTTGGGGTCAGGTGGGGCATAAAAAAGGGAGAGGCTTTGGGCTGTTCTTCAAATCTGAAGAGTGTAAACAAGAATTTCAAGGCATGGCAAAAGGAGAGCTCTTTGGAAGAAGAAACATTGCTACCTGTGTGGCCCCCACATTGACTGAGATATTGAGACTGACTCAACAGGTCAATCTCACCAGAAGCTCTCTTCTTCCTGCCATCACTCAATCAGGAGAGGCATCAAGTTGTGCTTAGAATAAAATGGTGGGAGAATGGCTTAAAATTGCTTCAATAAAAATTATATATTGAAATTGTTGTTTCCAAAACTGCAGCTACAGAACACCTTTTGAGTCCAGAAAAGATATTTATAGTTGACATCAGCCATTACCTCCCAGCATATTCTCATGAGTCTAATGTCTGTAGTACACCAGGGATTATGTTCCTGTAGAATCTGAACTTTCAAGAAATTCTGAATGTACTTTGGCTCCCTCCCTACCTGCCCAAATATGCCCAACCTAACAGTATGAGGAGGAGAAGTATTTGTTTAGATCTGAATATTAGTTTTCTGGAAATGCAATGTTGTTGGAAAACATGAGTTTACATACTAGTTTATGTTAGTAAGCTAATATAAACGCAATAGTTTAAACCCTTAAAGTTCTAAGAACATTAGTAGTTAACCTGCAGATCTGTGCTACCAAATTCCCTATGGCAAAGATGGGACACAAAGTTTCAGCAATGATATTAGGAACCTCAAGCACCTGACAGTTTAGGTTTCCACTAAAAAGTGCGGAAAACTGAGACCTGCAGGTGGTACTAAGCTTCAAATTAGAAGAAAATGCCTGGAAGATGTCTGGTTGGAGAGAGATTCTTCTTGTCTTCCTCACTTGTATCTCACCACAGACCTGAGAATTTGGATGTCTTGGCTAGCACTGAAGCCTAGAAGCTGAGCCCAGATGCTCTGTGTTTTTGTGTTAATGCTTCCACATGGACTACCCAAAGGCCTAGAACACAAACCTTCTCATCCTGCAAGGCAGCCAGCTTCCAGAAAGTGCTTTTGGAGAAAATAACCCTGAGGTGTGGCATTCCCATTGTGCTGAACAGGGCAGAGCTGCAGTGAAGCCACAGGTCTGTCATGGCCTGTGTTAATGGAACTGGTCAAAAATGCAAGGAACATTTTGGAAATATCTCATATGAGTATTTCCTAAATATTCTCTTCAGCTCACAGAGAATGAAGAAAGTTTGCTTCCCTGAATAAGCAGAATATAAACTATTTTTGCAATATCATATAATATTCTACAAATTTGAAATATCAGAGTTTGCAGCAGCTCTGTATTCAGTGCTGGAATGACAAAAGGATTTCATACAATCATGGGTAGGTTTCTTACATTTGGTTAGTCAACATTCACAGAATCCATGTTCCAGTAGCTAGATATTCACATAATAAAATATCAATATTTAAATCAGACCCCAGATCTTATGGTGTCAAAATATTTCTAAGTTTAGAAATAATTTCATATAAAAGAATTTTACTGTTACAAAATGGTGAAGCCCGTACAATTTTCGTGAAGAATTGAATGAATAAAATGAAGATTGAATGCAGCAGTAGATCATATTTTTATGGGAATTAAGTACTGTTGCAGGTATTAACTACCGCATGACATTAAGTTGTATCGATTTGTCATTTAAAGTCAAAGCAGAAGAAATTGTTGTAGCATAACCTTTTCATAGAATAGCAATTTAGCTTATTTCATGACAGATTATGTTGACTGTTATCACTAGTCTCAGGAAAGAGATTAAGTACTGCATCAAGGCTGGTTAATAACTTTGACTCTGGTCATTCTGACTTGATGCAGTGTCTGAAGGCTGAAAATGGTAGTTGAAATAGGTCAGTTGTCAGAGTCTAACCCAGCCTGAGCTACCAAACACTTTTATGTCTTCTGCCTCTTCACAGACACAGATGTTGCACATTTAGAACATGCTTTCTAATGCAATCAAGTGTTTTATTAATCTATTTCCTCACTTTATATATTAAATATATCCCCAAATGTTGGGATTTTAATCAGAAAAGAATAACAGATTATTTATTTTATTTTATTTTGTTTTCTTTTATTTATTTTATTTTAATTTTAAATAATACATGTAGTGCCATGTAAAAGAAAGGGAGAGCTGAGGCAAGAGTCATGTTGATGACTTTATTTAAAATTATGGTACTAGCTTTCTATTTGTCTGTCCATCTTTCCTGCAGAAATCAGGGTCATACTGGTTGGTCAATAAAATATTTTTAGCATCCATTAAGTTTTCCAGTATGTAATAACACAGTTAAATTATATGTAAATAAATAAATAAATAAATAAATAAATATATCATTAAGCCATTTGAAGGTGCTTTCCAACAAGTCTGTCCTCACGCAGAAGCTGACCTGTTTCTGTCTTCACCAAATCCACGTGCCTGTTTCTTTAAACTGTCGCTTGGCATGGCCAGCTTTTCTGCAGGTGCATCACAGCTCCATACCTGGAGAACCCTACTGGGGTTGTCTGTGCAGGTGCCAAATATTTACAGAAACACAATTCTGGAGTTTCGTTGATGGTGCACTCTCAGTAAGTGAAAGCTGTGTAGTGAGAACCGTTTTTTCTGGTGAACTGTGAGGCCCAGAGCTAAAAGCTAGGACATAGTGGGAGGTAGTTGAGAAGACTCAATTGCACCCTGGACAATGAATATCAAACATCTTCCAGTCAGCAATGGTCCATTTATCAAAGAACATACCTGCACCTAAGACATTTAAATTAACTGAAAACACAGATATATTATTTGCTTAAATCTTGAGTTTTCATAAGAAAATCTAGATATCAGATGAAGCTCTACGAGCTGTCTCTGAAATCCAGGTTTTCTACTCACATATTCCAGTTAGACATGTGTCAGAACGAGAATTGGAACATCTGTTTGGTCTCCTCAGATACATCTTTATGACTAAATAAAAGAGGACAGGGACCATGCTGTGGTCCTGAGGCATGAAACAGCCTGGACTTGGACCACTGTATGCCCTGTTCACTGTCCTCTCCATGTGGCAGTGTCCAAACTGTTTCCTGGGAAGAACCCCTGGCATTAGCTATTGCTCAGAGTGCACTTAGACATTGTCTAGGACAGCAGGCAGAGCAGCAGTCTTTGCTACAGGAAAATGACAGAGCAGTGCTCAATTTCCTATCCTGGTCTTGTTTTACTTAGTACTATGACAAACACACACATATATATATGTGTGTGCATATATATATGTTTGTACTTATATGTACACGTATAAATACATCACATTCTGTAGTATATTCTGTAGTATCTATGCCACTATAATTAATGAATATTATCCAGTGCACTGTCATGCCCTAGCATGCAGGAGGCTCACTGATTTCATCTAGAGCATTTTGTCTCTGTATTATATGCAGGAGGGTTGGACTAGATGATCTTCAGATGTTCCTTCTCAACCATTCTGTGATTCTGTGAAAAGTGAAAGGTCAGTTTCTGAGAAGTGGTAATCATGTACACATAATTTGCACAAGAAAACTGAATATGTGAAGTATAGAGCAACATAGAGCTGGGCCCATTTATGTTACCAAGATCTCCAGATGGGAGGGTGGCCCTGATGGCACTTTGAGGTCCTTCCTTGTCCTCTTTGCTCTGACCTATGAAAAATATATGTGTATGAAAAATCAGTATCTGTTCTTAAAATTTTCAGTCATTGAGATTCAGTCCTACATTTCTCCAAGATAACTTTACTGCTTTAAAAATACACTGTTGTCACCATTGGGATACCATCACCAGAAAGCAATGTTCTATTCCTTTTGGAAAAAAAAAAAAAAAAAGTCCTTTATATTAAAGTGACAAAAGAATTTTGCTTTGGCAACACCAGCAAGAATCGATTCCAAATTAAATGCAAAGGCTTTTCTTTCTGTCATTCTAAACAATTAACAGAAATTTTAAAAGATCACTGGCATTTCTTCACTTCAGAAATGACAGTAGTACATCTATATCATCTGGGGGTTGCTATTATTAATCCTGACTTTTCCTACATATGGAAGTTTAAAAATTACTACTATTTTAGTTTCAACTCATATGCCTGTAAGATGGATAACTAAGCCTACAACAGCTATATTAAGAATATTATGAAACAAACAAAAACTAAATCTGATGAATGTATACTGATTCAGCCTTAGGAGAAACAATCAAGGAATACAATCTGCTGTTCCTTGTGCCAGGTCAAAGTGGTGATCAAACTGATGAAGTAAAGTTAATTTAGCACTCATATATTCAATAAAACCAGAATCCATCTACTTAAAAAGGTCTACGTATTTATACTTCATTCAAATACACATATGTATGTCTTATTTACTCTGCAAATAAAAAAGTCTAATCTTATTATTTTTAGCCCTGGAAAGCACCTGCTGATATTCACAGGACATTGTGCATGTTAGTCCTGGAGTATGAGACACAGGGATTGTTTTTCTTTCCCTACCTTTAAGTAGAACCATGGAATCATTGAATCCCTTATTTTAGAAGGGATGCCATGGGTTCATTTTGGCCAATCTCTTGCTTAAAGCAGGTCCAGCTTCAAAGTTAGATCATATTGTTCAGGGCCATATCAAGATCAGTTTTGAATATCTCAAAGAATAATCAATATTTGAAGAGGTGGGGGATAAAAAAGAATCTTCTCTTATTTTTTCATTATTGAAATGAAATTCAATATTCATACTGTTCTTCTAGCTTTGAATCCTGTGATGTCCCACTCTGCACTTTGAGTAGTTAAGCATTGGAATGGGTTGCCCAGGGAAGTGGTGGAGTCACCTTCCCTGGGGGTGTTTAAGGAAAGGTTGGACATGGACATAATCCATGTTTAGATACATGGTTTAGTGGGTGATATTGGTAGTAGGGGGGTCATTGGACCAGATGATCTTGGAGGTCTTTTCCAACCTTAATGATTCTATGATTCTTATGTGCCTTTTATGAGTTTTCCTTTCCTAATAGTTAGTTGAATCAGTGTAATTAATATTATTGTTGAATGTGTTATCTTTGGTAGCCATCACGTATACTGGGTAGAGAAGAAAATGCCATTCAAAGTTTTTAAAAGATGTTCTTTATAAGTTATCCCTTCTCTGTAATAATGAAATGCAACACTGGAAAATAAATAAATACAGAAGTCTGTCCTGATTAAAATTTTATTTTTTTATTTAATGAGCTCTTACTCATACTACTCTTTGACAACTACAATTTTAGCAAATTCAGTTTTCATCCTGGTAGTATTATCCACTGCCTGACCTGTGCCATCTCCAGTGGAAGAAAGGACATCACTTTAAAGGAAAATTGGTGATAATTTCCTTAAAGGACTTTTGTTGCTATTTGTGTGTTTTCATATTCATCTACTTTATCTACTTAATGTCACTTGTTTGTTTGTTTGTTTGTTCTTTTTTGAGATTGAAAAACAGCATGCAAAAGTACTTGATGATCTGAGAATGAAATCATAACTGACAGGATTGATTTAACTGTAAACTTAGAGTAATTTTATCAGGGGAAAGGAGATCTGTCCAGTCAATTCATCTAGCTTGGAGGCTGAATTTTAACAAGGTCCTATCCACCATGGTAATGATTGGATTTCTTCATGAAAATCCAAGTGCTAAATAGAAGCTGGCTTTCCTGATGTCTGGTGCTTTTGGATATATCCTGGATTTTTTGAGTATTGCTGTCTGTGTTCTTAAACCTGTATTACCCTGAA
This sequence comes from Aythya ferina, assembly GCF_964211825.1. NCBI lineage: Eukaryota > Metazoa > Chordata > Aves > Anseriformes > Anatidae > Aythya > Aythya ferina. The sequence continues at coordinate 21,808,843 of NC_140299.1, forward strand.
TAATGAAGATTTGAGTGAAATATATTTCTGCAGTTTGGCAATCCTATTTTATCTGTAGGGTTTTCTTTTTTTCTTTTCTTTTCTTTTCTTTTCTTTTCTTTTCTTTTCTTTTCTTTTCTTTTCTTTTCTTTTCTTTTCTTTTCTTTTCTTTTCTTTTCTTTTCTTTTCTTTTCTTTTCTTTTCTTTTCTTTTCTTTTCTTTTCTTTTTTAGATAAGTTTTTGTTTGTTTGTTTGTTTTACTTGAAATTTGCCAATATGGAATTTAAAGATTTTTCATATATCCTCAAGTTCTGGTAAAATGTGGTGCTATTTCACACAGAATAGCTGACTCACCTTATGTGAACTGGGATACAGCTGCTAAGAACACACAGGTCAGGTACTAGGTACATCTCTATCCACACAGTGTGCTACACACAGCACTTCTCAGACATTAGAGGGAACTCTGAATGTGCTGCAGAGCAGCTGTGAACCTAAATCTCAGTAGACGAACATTTGGCACAATTCTCTATTTAGAAAGCTTTGCAGTGGACACTACTGTATGTATAAAATGTGAAATTATTGAATCATAGAAAGGTTTGGGTTAAAAGGGACCTTAAAATCATCTATTCCAGCCCCTCTACCATGGGGAGGGACACGTCCCATCAATTCGCTCAAAGAACCATCCAGCCTGGCTTTGAGCACTTCCAGGAAAGAGACATCCACAGCTTCTCTGGGCAACCTGTTCCAGTGCCCAACCACCCTCTAAGTAACAAGTCTCCTCCTAACATATAATGTAAATCTACTTATTTTTAGTTTAAAATCATTACTCCTTGTCCTATCACTCCACTCCTTGACAAAGAGTCCCTCCCCAGCTTTCCTGCAGGCTTCTTTAGGTACTGGAGTGCCACTATATGGTCTCCCCCATGGTAGAGGGAGTTCTAGAATTAGAAAATCGTTAAGGTCCCTTTCAACCAAACCATTCTCTGAGTCTCTGATTTTATGATTCTATGATAGTGTTCAAGATAAAGAAATAGAAATATAGATACTGAAGACCTCTGTCTTAGACTTGCTGTAACCTTTTCCACCATGATGTGAGGGAGTAAAATGAAATCTTTATATTAAGCACAAGGAAAATCCAACCACATAGAATTCTATTGTACTATATATAATCACACCAATTTATTGCCTTCATTAGCAACTATGCAGATGTCAGACTTAGCAAAGGGTCTGAGCAAGCTGAAAAAGATAAGAGAAAAAAAGAGTACGTAAAGGATAGCAGGAAATTTTAAGGATTGCATACACATACACAGGTTTTCTGTTTTTTATATGAACCATAGTGGAGCTCTGCTTGAACCAAAAGCAATATAATTATCTGTAACACCCTTGAAATAAAAACCTCATCTACAGGCAGATGTGATTAAAGAAATTCCACAGCCAATTCACAGAATATGCTAATGGGAGCTGTCTGTCAGAGTAAGCATAGAAATTACAGGAAACCCCTAAAGTCGGTTAAAAATAATAATAATTTAGGGTTCTTTCCCTCAGAACAACTAAGTCTCAAAGAGTGCTTGTTGAGCAAATAGTTTTCTTTGCCAAATTCTCCCAACCCTGGTAAATCTAAAGCTGTTCTGCAGGTATTGCACTTTCTGCACTGATTCCTTTTGCCCTTGATATGTATGCTATATCGATTGCCAGATGCAGTCAGACCTTAGGAACAGTGAGATTTCTTCTAAAAAGTAACTGTAGACAAAGTGAAAGTCATTAGTCTTAAGAGATGGCAGAGGAGAGAGAACTCAAGTTGGCATTGGCACAGGTTGCCCAGGGAGGTTGTGGATGCCTTGAAGGTGTTCAAGGACACACTAGATGAAGCCCTGAGCAACCTGATGTAGTGGGTGACATCCCTGCCCATGGCAGGGGGATTGAAACTAGATGATCTTTGAAGTCCCTTCCAACCCAAGCCATTCTATGATTCTGTGAACTGGCCAAAGGAATGTTCCATAACATATGATGTTATATGCTGAACAACTAAGGGTGAGGAGCCTGAGGGTGGGAGTGGACAGCTGCTTGGGGATGGGATTGGCATTAGTTGGCAAGTGGTGAGCAACTGAATTATGCATCACTTGTTTTGTACATTATTATTATTATTATTATTTTCTGTCCTAATAAACTGCCTTTATCTCAAACCCCAAACTTTTACTTTTTTTCCTATTTTCTTCTGATCCTGGGGGGACTGGAGGGGAGTGGGTCGGGGCAGAGCCACAGAGAATGTCTGTGGGTGGGGTGCTTAGCTGCCAGTCAGGTTAAACCAAAACAGCAGGTTGTCTTCTTTCCATCACGCAGTGATGGTCTTTCTTTGGCACCTCTTACTGATTCCTGAGGTGATACTTAAGAAAGTATCAGCTAGTATTTGTGATGAAAAGAAAGTCAGTGTGTTCAAAAGTAGAAAGGTATGAATATAGGCCGTGCTATTTATACAAATAGGACTCTAATTTTACTAAATTAAGCTGGAAGACTTTGAAGAAAAGGATTCTGTATAAACAGAATCTTATGCATCCACTCTCTGGAATTTCACAAATCTCATAAGTCAAGCCAAATAGGCTTATAGGAAATAGGCAAAATAGACAAATAATAGATAGGGTAGTGGGGCACAGAAACAGAGAAGCTGTGGATGCCCCATCCCTGGATGTGTTCAAGGCCAGTCTGGATGGGGCTTTGAGCAACCTGGTCTGGTAGGAGGTGTCCCTACCCATGGCAGGGGGAGGTTGGAATTAGGTCCCTTCTAACCTAAATGATTCTATGATTCTAAATTCCAATAACTAAATTTGTGTGAAAGGCTTCAATAACCAAACATTTGCATTTCCCCAGTTTAAAGCAGTTTAGATTTGAAGAGTGCTAAATAGACTAGAGATGATAAAGAGGAAAACCAGAGTACCTCACCTTCCACCAGCACTTTGGATATTAACAAGGCAGCATGCAAGGGCAGCTAAAATAAAGAAGGGTTAAGTGAAGAGATCCTTACATCACAATTTTATCTCCAGTACCGTATTTGTTCTAATGCTACAAACCAGGAAAGGATTTCAGTGCCAGTTAATCTTGCCACACATTTCTTAAAAAAATAGATAGTAACACTTAGACATTAGCCAAAAGATTAAGAGCTTTTAAGGAGATCTTTTTCAAATGGGTTTCAAACAAACATGTAAATATAGCTGTAAGACTGAGGCATAGTGTTCCAAGTCAGCTAAAAGGAAATGTACTTGGACAAACCCTAATGTGTAGGAGTCTAAAAAGGAAGTGCTGACCCAAGTTTAACTGTAGTGATGTGAATAATACTACACTAATGTACCATTACCATATGTATTATAATTCTGCAGCCACAGATTTTCTTAAGAAAGCAGCTGCAGTGCTTAAGTTTTAATCTTCTCAAAGTTACAAGGCAGAAAAATTACGCAAGCCTCAGAATCTGAGTATCACACACATACACACACACACACAAAAAAAAGAAAAAAAAAAAAAAAAAAGGTTGTGAAGACTGTCATTATGATAACTATTTGCTCTTTCTTCTTGATAAAAAGATTTTTAAACCTCAAGTGTGGTTGTGATGCCTGCTTGCAATAGCCCATTGTGAAATGTTTTCAAGTGTCCACCTATTTTTTTCAAAGCAAGAACAAGTTTTCTAAGATATGTGATATGGAGAGAGAGATAGGGAAGATAGTACAGCCAGCCCAATTAATCACTAATCTTCTGTTCAAAAGGAGGTCAAAATACCTTGCCAATCCATCAGCTATCAAGCTAAAAAGAAAGAGGAAAATTCTGATTAATCTTCGCATACTATAAGGGATGGGTGTAGTCAGTAATGTATCCCAGGCTCATCTGATTGTTTTGGAAATGTGTTGTGGCTTTCTTCTGATTTGTACAACTGGGCTTCTTCTGAGGTAACCAAAGGACAGAGGAATTAGTGGTTCTTATTTCCTTGTGGTCTGAATGAAAGGAGGTACACACTTGGGTCAGGAGTAGAACTCAATGATGTTTGTGTGTCCCTTTCAACTTGGGATATTCTATGATTCTATAGGTCAAGGAGCCTGGACATGCCTTCAGGTCCACTAGTTTAGATGTAGTTGTAGTGGTGAGACTCCAGCTGGTTGGATTCAAACCTATAACATTTCAGCTATCATAGAATCATAGAGTAATCTAGGTTGGAAAAGACTTTCAGGATAACCAAATCCAAACATCAACCTGACCTATCAAATTCCATCACTAAACCATATCCATCCACATGTCTGATCCTGTAGCTGATATTCATGTCACATCATAGGATTTTGTAAAGAACTTATACCTAATAAGTACGTTTTCTTTATCATCTATTTCTGAGATAGAAGGATTCACTTGAGTCTTATTTCTAGTTGTATCTGAGTAAAGGAGGGGAGGAAGGGAGGGAGGGAGGGAGGGAGGGAAGAAGGAAGGAAGGAAGGAAGGAAGGAAGGAAGGAAGGAAGGAAGGAAGGAAGGAAGGAAGGAAGGAAGGAAGGAAGGAAGGAAGGAAGGAAGGAAGGAAGGAAGGAAGGAAGGAAGGAAGGAAGGAAGGAAGACTGCAAAATTGCCACTACAAACTTTGAAGTAGACTGCAAACCTTTCTTGGCCCCTGAAATACAGTGAAAACTTTATACGGACTATAGTCTGGGCTGTATTAAAACAACAGAATGAACAGATTTTAACTAGAAGGTAGTAAAGGGGAAGATCATAGTTTGTATACAAATCACTTAGATGCATATATTTAGTAAGAAGTAAAAGCCACTGTTTGTAGATCACTGATTAAAAAACGAAAAAACAAACCTTCTACATTAACTTCTTTGAGTTAAATGCAGATTTTTCTGCTATTTTAATCAATCTCTACTCTGGGAGAATGCAGCTATTACAACAATATTTACATCTGGTGATAGTAATTTAGTGATTTTTCTCTGTTTAGTTTTGAATGCCTTTTTTTTTTCTTTTTTTTTTTTCTTTTCTTTTTTCTTTTTTTCTTTTTCCAGTTATATGCACTTGTATTTTTGGAGTATTGCATAAACAATGCATAGTGGAGCCTTATAGCTCCTATGTCTGCACAGGACAGGCCAGTAATTACTGTTATCTCCATCCTGTAGGTGGAGAATTCAAAGTGATAACAAAACTTTTCACATTGCTGGGATTATCAGGTTTTCATGGTTCCCAATTTCATGTAATTGCTCTGCCATCAGGATAAAACACTATAACTGTAGTATCAAAGAGTCTTAACCTCACAAGAGGTAAATTGCAGTGCAAAGTTTCTAGTGTCAGGAACTGTAATTTCTGGAAACATATCTCAGGATTCCTGGTGCATCATTAACCTTCAGGGGTTATTTTTCAGTGTGATATGAGAAAAATTATCTGCCCTTCAGAGACCCTGTGATGACAATGTTTGTGGCAGTCCACAAAGGTTAAAAGCAGAAGTTAGTTTGGCCTACTCTACACCTTTGTTCACAGAGAGCTGTTCTGAGAGAGGGATGGAGCACAGGTGATCAAATATGAGATACAAAGTTTATGGATGAACAGTAAGGACATATTCAGCAGTTGGTACCTACTCTGGAAACCATAACATAGGGAAACCACCTGAAAGATCCTCTAGATAGACACATTTTAGTGACTAGCTAGTTTTTCTTAGCAAGTTAACTATGTGTTAGCAAGTGATATGACAATGAGGGTTTTTGGGTGATTAATGTTGTAATTAACCCATAAATAGTGGGCATTAATGCAGGCCCAGGATCTGAGCCTCGATCTGAGGTAGGATCAGAGTTCAAGCCATTTCTTACCACTCCTTCTGCTTCTTTGCTTTAATCTTCTATCTTTCCTTTCTCGTCCCCTTCATGAGAAAACTTGAGTTGTCAGATGTATGCCTAAGTCCTTTCCTTCCTTGTAGTCATCCTCCTCTGTGTCAGACATCTGATTCTCTTCTCTCTTTTTTTTTTTTTTTTTTTTTTGCCAATGTATTTAGGAGTAGTTCTAATGAGGCTACTGAAGTAAAATTGATGAAGAAATCTTGGTGTAAGTGAAAAATATAAACCTCTTTAAAGCTTTTGGTAAATATACATAAGTGTAACCCCTCTGTTTGGTGCTGCTTCACTCATGCAAGCAATCATAAACCCACTGTAAATTACAAGTTAGCCAGGTCTATAGCTTATCTGTGCTGTAAGACATCCCAAAGGAACCTGGGTTTTGTGTTACCATATCCATTAATTATTTGAGACTAATTAGTATTTATCTAACATAATCTTTTGTTTGATATAATCTCTTTTTTATTCTACACTTCGACAGGATGGTAGAAGTTACTACAAGTTTAATAAGCAGTGCCATTTTCTCTGTCGTACTATTTCTATGGAGAGATACCTCATATTTTATTCCTAATGGTCACTTCCTCTTTTAAATGCACAAAGTTGATCTAGAAATAACCTCCCAAATAATGACATGCTCATTAGAAAATCACATAATTGATGCATCAGGTTCTTAAATGAACATAATCCACTTAAAATATCTCAACTGAGAGGAAATTGACCCAAAAGGGTGTATAATAAACCATGAATAAAAATCAACCCTGGTGATGAAGAGCCACTGTCATTGATAATGCTATTTTAAACCATGTCAAATCGATAGATTCCATTTTTAGTGGAACGATTTTGTATTCTGACCTTTATCTTTCTGGGCAAGCAGCAAGTCCTAGTGGTTACAGTTACAACACTGGAAACTTTAAAACTAAAGCTCACTATTTACTAGCCTGGTATACTGAAAACAAAGCACTGTGGCGTTTAGACACCAATTCTTGTTTGTTAGATATGCTCTCTAAAATATAATCTAATAATGTTACTCTGTTTATGCCAAATGTGTGGACTTAACTGATTAGTTTTTAAAACAAATATTTCTTTCCTTAGCTCATTTAATCTTGTTTTATGTGAAACCCAGTGGTTTTGTGAAAGAATGTTGTCGGTAACCCGTTACCTAAATTCTAACATTCAGTACAATTGAAGTGGGACCTTAAAGACTTCATATGAGAAGGAAATATCCTCTCACTGACCCACAAACCCCAAATGCCATCCAAAATAGACATACCCAGCTAAGGACTTCTGCCCAGAAACTGGAGCTAAAGAAGGAGTTCAGAAGCATTGTTTTTATATATATTTGTAATATAAATTCTGTGTGTATATATATATATATATATATATATATATATATTTATTCTCTGTATATATATATATATATATTCTGGAAAAGAGGCAGAATATAAATTCTGTATATGAATATATATATATATACAGAATATATATTCTGCTTCTTTTCCAGTGTTTCCAGAGTATTACATGATCTTTCTACCCTTCACGCATCTTTGATATTGTATAAGCAATGGTCTACATCCAGGCTGTCTACCTGTGTAGATATGTTCTTTGGGTTATTGTTTCTTTTAACTGATAGCTATATCAGTAGAAGCCTTGTTATGAATGTAGCTCATGCTAGAACAGACAGAAAAAGCTTATCATTTCCTATATTTCCTCTGTTGCTTCAAGTAAAATAGCACAGTTGAAGTGATGATTCTTGTAGATGAAGGAAGGATGCTTTTTAACTGTAGATGTTAAATAAATTTACAGCTGTAAATACATGCTATCTTCACATTTGCTTGTTTCCAACATCAGCTTTTCTGCAGTTTCTTTCTTTTGAACTCTTGTGACAGAAAATATATAGAAAAACAAAACAAAACAAAACAAAACAAAACAAAACAAAAAACTGATGAGTAAAATGGCAAAGCTTACTAATGGAAACGCTAGAACAAAGATGAAAAATCATAGGACCTAAAAGGACAGAGTAATAAAACCAGCACAGATAAATGAACTTGATTTAAATGGTAAAAAACATTCCTACCTTTACATTTAAAAACATGGCTTCTGATTCTAAAGGAATTACAGGCACTCGAGAGAGTAAGGCTGCATCTCAAGTACTGTGTTTAGTTTCGGGCCCCTCACAAAAAGCTGGCGAAGGACCTGGAACAAAAGTCCTATGAGGAGCTGCTGAGGGAAATGGGGTCGTTTAGTCTGGAGATGAGGCTCAGGGGAGACCTTATTGCTGTCTACAACCCCCTGAAAGGAAGGTGTGGGGAACTGGGCATCGGCCTCTTCTCAGAGATAATTAACTTCTTCTCAGAAGGAGTGGTTAGGCATTGGAACAGGTTGCCCAGAGAGGTGGTGGAGTCGGTGTTGTTCGTAGGCGTTGTACTTAGGGACATGGTTTACTGTGTGATAGGTGGATGATGGGACTAGATGTTCTTGGAGTTATTTTCTGACCTTAAGATTCTATGAGGATGGACTCTACCTGTATGAGAAAGATAAAGGTGGATCAGGGACTACCTTAAATCACAACAGGTTTGTGTAGGGTGTGGAAAATAAAAACAAATAAAAATTGATTTCTGCATATGAGGCCAGGGTTTGATATGAATGCAAGATGGAAAATCATTTTGGGTATGAATAGATAAATCCTGACTGTTTTAAGTTGACTCTGTAAAACCTATTAAGGGGAGTAGATCTATGATCCTTTTCTAAATCTTCCCTTTTCCCCTTCACTGTCACTAAGTCTGGGCAAAACATGATCCTGCTTTTTCCTCTTTAGAATTCTTCTGCAGTGATTCTTTCAGCTGTCAGTGAAGTAATCGGTCCTAAATATAGGGACTGGATAAAAAGGTCCCATTGGTTGAGGGACTTGTGAGTATACCATATATATGTGTAATAACATGTAATATATATTACATATTATGTAATATGTTATTACATAACATATATATTATACATATTATGAAATATATATTACATATATATTACATATTACATTACATATTATGTAATATATATTACATTTTTCAGAGAGCCAAAGATGTTAACAGAATGAACAGTTTATAACATACATGGAGACATTGTTCTCAGTAGTTTTAATTTGATCAAAATGTAATTATATGATAATGTTATCATGAAATGGGTGATGTATAGCAATTTACTGTCACCACACTTACCAGAACAGGACACTATCCATCACAAACACAATATTGCCACAGCTGCAGTGTAAATAATCCAGCTTTAATCAAAAGCCACTTCTGGTCTGGGTTATATGGTAAAATTTTATATCAAAATAAGACTTACCCCACCTGCCAGTCTTGCAGGTGATTTGCATTATTTCTGTATGAAACCATTATGGCCTGCCCTCTGCAGAGAAATGCAGAGCACAAAGAAAAATTCACATATAAGGCTGAAATTCTCCTTTAAAAACACATCCTTGTATTGCAGGCAGAAACTTATTCTTTGTTTATAAGTGTTTGCTTGCTTTGCCACACTCCCACTACTATCATTTAACCAGAAGTCAGTGGGAGTAGCATGTATCACACACAGAAGCAGAAGACAGCATAATGGTTGCCTTTATAACCCACAGATGGTCACTTGCTGGGCAATAATACTCTACCATATGTCTCAGACATATCAGGCATAGTGGTGTGAGTATGCTTAAGTGTAGCTAAGGTATGGATAGAGTATGTCTGGAAGAACAACAACAACAACAAAAAAATGTCCTATTGAAAGAATTACTGCATGATTGCATGTTGGTGTTACTATAATGCACCTTGCAGGAAAAAAGCTAGAGTGAAAGTGTATGTTCTGGCATGATTTAAAGTCTGCAACTTGCTTCTGTGACACTGTATAGCATATACAGTAGCAGATAAAAACAATGCACAAAAGCATTGTCTACCAGCTAGGAGGTCAGGACTGGGAAGTATCTCCCACACTGAGTCCAGGCTCCTGAAAGCATCAGTCCACCTTACCTAATGTGAAATTAGGTAGCATTTTATCCACATCTTCTCATAGGAAGATGTAGCTAGGGTTCCACTTTCCTCCCAGTTAGAAATGTTCTATCGTCCAGTTCATACCAGGTCATGGCCAGTTCATTCCAATCTGGTTTTGTGCCAGCATTTTCTTTCACCTGAAATAATTATGTCCCCTTGCCATATTTACATGTTTAGTCTTAGCTTTTGCTTTGTTAAACACTGTCTTTGAGACTACTTTTTATGATAGTGCAGCCAGTGGGCAAATGTTTAAATTCCAGGTGAGAGTTAGCTCAGGTACAAGAAACAGCCAAGCCAAAGAAGATCAGAGCCTAATTTAGGATAATTAGCTTTATTCATAGCAAGACTTTTTATTCTTAACTGAGTTGTCATCACTTTTTCCCTTAGTTTAGCTATAATTTCCATGTGACTTCATATCAGATACTTATGTATCAGGTTACTTTTCTACAAAAAAGCATTTATTTTCTCACTAAAGATCAATACTGATACAGTCTACCTTTGACCAACCCATGTGTATTTTGTGTTGATTTACATATATTTATCCATTCTACCGCTAAACATGTTCTAACATTTTGAGTTGTATTGACATCAGGTTAATTGAAAATTAGTTACTTGGATCTGTTCCCTCATACTCTTAGATCTCTTCCCCTCATACTCCTCCCCTTTAGCTATTTTATTTGCAATTTTGCAAAAAGTGTTACAGTGAGGTTGTTTTTTTTTTTTTTTTTTTTTTTTTTGTTTTTTTTTTTTTTTTTTTTTTTTTTTTCTGTGCCTGTGATTGATGTAGTAGCTCTTTCAAAATACAAAGCTCCTAAGTGCATCCTAAATACACTATTCTCAGGTTGGAAATGAGAAGACATTTCTTCTCAGAAAGAGCAGTCAGGCATTGGAATGGGTTGCCCAGGGAGATGGTGGAGTCACCATCCTTGAGGTTGTTTAAGGTTGGATGTGGTGCTTTGGGACATGGTTTAGTGAGTGATATTGATGGCAGTGTGATGGTTGGACCAGATGATCCTGGAGGTCATTTCCAACCCTAATGACTCTATGATTATCTTTAAGTTTTTCTTCCCACTCAAATAAGATAAAATACAATGCCATACCTTCATTTACATTCACCAACATACTTTGTTATCACAAGACCACTATATTCATCTAAAAACTGGGCAAAATGTGTCTTTTGTGTTGGGACCAGATATGGATTGTTTTTCAGTAGTAACCCACTCTTACTGAGGATACACTTCCTTTACTGTTCCTCTGTCATTTATGAAGGCAACTAAATCTTTTCTACATGGTTTAATTTCATTCTCAAAGTCAACATCAGCTTCACATTTGCTAGGTGTTACTTTGCCTCTGCATGTCTTGCTGTAAAGACATGGCTTCCTTTGCTGACCACTTGAATTCTTCCTTCTGGGTTCTTGGTTATGCTGGTTTATTTCTGGGGACAGTTATTATTTTAGAGTTAACCAAAAGTCTTTCCTACAACCCCTTCTAGTTTCCAGATGCTGAATCCTCCCTCCAGAATCCCAGCTTTACAGAAACTTTATCACCAGCATAAAGGTTATAGTTAGTATGTCTGGCAAGAATGAACAGAGAAGTCAGGGAAGGGAAATAAGCTGAAACTTTGAAAGCCAACTGCTGAAGTGTTAGCTCCTAATAGATGATCATAATGATAGAGTTCCCTTGTCTGGAAAACTGTCTGGTTGCAGAATGCTGCTCTCTGAATATAGATAATAGATATTTTATTACTTCTTATAAAATGAGAAGATCATGTTCTGTTAAATTATCTCTTACACTAATGACCTTTTCAAAAATGTATAATATTGCTAGCAGAAAATGTTCTCTTCTGTGAGAAATAAACCTTTATTATTAGAAGGCTTCTTCAGTGCAGTACATCTATCTACAAACAAAATATTATTGTCTATAATCTCTGTGTTTTCTATACCAGCAGATTATCATTAACTTCAGAGGAAAGGCTGTGGCATTGTCAACAACAGATTTGTTACAAGCATATAAAAAATATTTTCATGTATTTCATTCCAGAATTACTTTTAGTCTATCGAATACTCTTCTGGTTTAGTTTAGTTTAGTTTTTTTTGTTGTTGTTTTTCTTTGTTTTGTTTGTTTCTCTATAGTTATCAATTTTGACATCAGTGATATTTCTTTCAAAGGATTTCTGAGAAAAAAATGTTTTATCTTATAAACTTCTCATTAATTTTGAGACATTTCTTTTACAACTCATTACAATTATTTTATATCTAAATTGACAGATGACCTCATCCAGAAAAATCAGTCCAGAAAAGATGAAATAATGATACGATGGTCAGATCATATCTGTCAACAGGAAACTTCCCTTTGCAGATTACTTGTACCCAATCAGGCTAAATTCAAAGTGGATTTAAAGGAGTATTCATCTCCCTTAATCACTAACAGGCATAGATAGTTCAGTTCAATATTAACATGATTGCAAATATCTCCTCAGGAGAAGCCAAAAGACAAGATAATGGGATAAAAGTGCTTACTGCAATTCAAAATTAAGGGTCTCAATGGAAGATTGCACAGGATCTGACTTACCATGTTTTTTCTATAAACTCTTGTCAATTCCTTCACGTTAATAAGTATTAGCTTTACTTAACATAACGTGGAAAATACGAAGGAAATTCCATTATGACATTTGTATGAACAGCTAGAGATATGAACATCAGTGGTAATTTGGTGTTTCAGCCTGAGTGGTTTTCAAAAGACTTTTTCTTCCTTGAAAAAGAGGAAGGAACCAATCAGAAACACAGTGGCAGAAGCAGCAGCAGCATGAAATGAACACCTAAAGTATGTTTTACCCTGTGAGAGACAGACATTGTATTTGAATTGAGCATTTTTAATCCAGAAGAAGGTCTGAGAAGCCTTTAGGACACTGGTATAGAGGTGTCTAAGAAAAATAATGCTCTTAATAACCCTGTATACAACATAAGATAGATTCCACAAATAAGATAGATTTCCACAAATGAGAAATGGCCCTAGCTAAGGATAATGTGAAAAATGATTGAGAAAAAAACTCAGGGAAAATCATTACAAATGCTTCATTTATTAAAGAAATAGATAACATTCACTGTTTTATGACAGATAAGTGCCCCGCTCAGAGACATTTGAATGCAATGAAATGGCTTCAGTCGGGAAAATGGATTGTTGGCCAGTGTTTCCTTTACATTATATGCATTCTCACAGACAAGTCTTTACAGAAATCTGTGATATAAGCACCACAGCATGAGATAATGAAGACGGAACTGGAAATAGAAGGTTTGTCTAAATAAAAGTGCAGCAAAGATTTTTGTAAAGAACCTCTTCAAACTGCAGTGGCAGATCATCACAGTGGGGCATTCATGGCCCAAGGTATAGGATTGCAGTAGACTTTTCACTGCACATACTCTCTAATAGATGTCACTTGACTGATTAACTGTGGTCATCCTGCCTCAGTTGCAAATGTCTGCATTGCTAGATCACACCTATGTCAGCTCCGTGTTGTTTAGGTGTGTAACAGAGTACACCTTTTCATGATGATATGTGTGTGTGTCCATGGTTAAGGGCAGAGAATAATTGTTCTAAAACCACATGGTGCTGGGACAAGTGATGAGACATTTAGTATTGCAGAAGAACATGACTGTTTTTTCCGGACACCTGAGTACAAATAATCTGCCAGAACCTCATTAGGTAGATGATCCTTGTGCTGTTAGTCGTTTCTGTGTTGTGGTTTCTGTTCCAAATTCTACAAGGCTTGGAAAGGACATATTAGAATTCTGACTTGTTCTTAATGTCATCATTAGGGCTAATCCCATTTCACTGAAAAGTTGCAGAGCGTGCAATATAGGTGTGAGCACTGTGTCCTATGCCTGATACCTGGAGAAAGTGGTTCCATGCAGAACAAAGGGCTAAGATATTTACCTTGTTGCATTCAGGGAAGATGAATTCAAATAGTTTAGTAATCATTAGGTTAAATACTACTTTATGAGCTATATTTTCAACAAATATTTGGAATGTCTTTGATGAATAATTCATCTTAAAATGTAGTTTACAGTGCCTCAAGAACTAGTCGTACTTGTCACATTTCAGAATTAAGAACATCATAAAATCACCAGGTTAGAAGGATTCTCTAAAATCATGAGTCTGGAGCAAGACTGAAAAACACTAGATAAAAATAAAATGAAAAAAAAAAAAATCTCTGATGTTGAGATAGAGTTGATCCATCAGCCATTTAATCATGACAAGAAAATCCAAGAAGAAGCAGCAGTGAGTCAGTCCCTGAAAAGTAGTTCCACAGACCAGCTTTTACACCTCTTCTTTCCCTAGTTAATATTGTTTGGGTTTTAATATGGAGTATACTACATCTTATTACAATTTTTTTATTTGGCTTTTTTATCTTTTATTATCATTGTGAGAATATCAATGTTAAAGACTGAGAGATACAACTCATGTCTTATAGGAACATGTTTGAAGAAGAACATTTTCTTTCCCAGCTACAAATTTCTTTAACCTGTATCTCAAGTGATTGACAGTAACTTATATTCCTGGCACTGTTTTCTTTTGGGTATTTTTGATTAGTGCTTCCAGACTTTTCCTGCTGAGGATCCCATTTCCAGTATCTTCTGTTGGTTGCTCAAGTTCTGCAGATGAATTTTCACAACCATTCACTTCAGAAACAAGGACCATGACTTAGCAGCAGTAGCTGCTTGAATGAATGGGTATTATCAGTGCATTTATGAATTCTCATTTGTAGTTCAAAAGTTATCCAACAAAGTTAGGAAATTTGTTCCTATCTCTGCTGTTGTCATTTAAACTTCTTGGTTCTTATTCTAATTGTAGATTTCAATATTCACATTGTAGATATATTTCTAGAGATCTCTGACCCCCAAATACTCTTCTGAAATAGAACAAAAGACAGTTTTTAGCATACAGTTTTGCCTATTTCTTACTGGAATTTGACATCAGAAACATTTTCAGAGAAAATCTTTTGTACTAATTTTATCAGTTCTCATCCTTTATACTAATTTTATCAGTTCTCATCCAAGTTATCTGCAGTGACCCTTGCTGGCATGGGCTATATTCTTCATTTTATACTCATTTGTAGTTATTATTTGCTTCTCCTTCCTGAAGATAACTTCTTCTGTCTGTTCTTTGGCCACTTAGACTCATCTCAGAATTATGTTGTCTGCTGAAAAAAAAAAAAAAAAAAAAAAAAAAAAAAGGTTAGATGCAACAGCTTCTTATATGCTAATTTAAGTGAGAGATTCACTGTGTAAATTGTCAGTTTTTACTCGTTGTATTCCAGCAGAAGAAGTTCACAGGAGAGTATGAATACAAAAAAATCCTACCCATGCCTCTTCATCACTTCTCAGCCTCATGCAACTACGTTTGCAAGCTGAAGTGTTAAAAGTCCCAGCTGATGCTGTTGGAAAGGGTTGTCTTGGTACATGGATCCGAGAGAACTCATTGCAACAGAGGGCACTGAAATTCTGTGTGGTAAATCAGCTTGCTTCACTCACCAGGGAGGAGAATTTACCTATTAACTTTCAGATAGTAACCAAGGCAGTTTACTATACTTTGTATACAAGAGTGCCCTTCCAAAAATATCATTTCTGGTTAAAAAAACTATTTTTTTTCTTATAGGTTCATAAGATATTTACTTTTGAGGGGAACATCTGTGAAATAAGATGGTAAGCAGTGATGGTCCAGAGAGGGAGCAAAGGAAAAAATTCAGGTTTTTTGTTAGAATAAGAAATACCAGATATTTGTACAGGTATGTGCCATTTTCATTATGATGATCACATTTAAGCCAATATATTTTCTGTTTGTCTTCTTCTCTTTTCAGCACTGTTTCTGAGGGGAAAGGTCAGGATTTTGCCCTTTCCTACAATCTTGTACATGTGATTAACTTTATAAAGCATTTGCAGGAATGCAAAATTTTTTTAATTTCTTGATAATGAACATGCTCAGACTGTAGAAAAAGAATGATTAAACCTTCAAGTATATAGACAGTCTGTGTGGATCTGGAGTTGTTTCTCAAAACACTTAAATAAATTTAAATAAATGCACGACTGAAGCCTCTTGGCTACACATGGGCACCGTTGTATATATTAAAATATAGATTTAAAATTTACCTGCAAATATGTCATATTTGGTAAGCTTTTAACTGTCAATATACACTCAGTAATACACTGGAGCCTCGTACATAATAACATATAGTATTGAACTGCATTAATAAATAAGTAAGTACATCTATAGCAGTGATTACCCCTTGTATTTGAAACAGTTGGGAGATGAAGGTTTCAATGGAACATAGCAGTTTATTGGTAAGGTAGAATATCCCACTTTGAGTTAAAATTACTAGCGATCCACAGGCTGTTTTAGTATCTGTAGGGATTTGAAAAGCTGTTTTAAGCTTTTGGGTTCTACTGCTATATGAGAGCAGTTCACAAGTTTCTTAAAGATGATTTATCAGTATGGGAATTCACTCCCTCTCCACAACTTGTCCAAAATAACCTATATTTGCTACCACTGAGCAAGCCAGAACTTTTTGTCTGACAAAGGTGTTTGCAATAGGATATATACCAAAAAAAAAAAAAAAAAAAAAAAAAAAAATCATTTGGTTTTGTTTTACTGTGAAGCTTGTTAGCTGTGTGTCTAAGGAAAGCTTTTATGTTTCTTCAGGATTGTATATTATATAGCTAATTGGTGGGAGTGTGTTTAAAGTCTTAATTAGAAATCCTTTTACACCAGCTGTTGAGATACAGACAACCTAGTTATTTACCTGATTCACTGTGAAGAATTACAAACATTTCTTACTGTCTAATTCAACAGGATTCATACTATATTTAACGTATCTTCTTCTTAAGTGACTAATCAATGTAAAGCAAATGCATTTTCAAAATATTATTCACCTACCTTATCCTTTCACATTTTAAAGTGGACCTATTATTTTATGCACTAAGTTGGAAGAGTAATTTTTAGCTTGTCGTATGAAGATTTAATTGTGCATCTCTCATTAAAGCTAATGGAGATTGTGTTGTTAAATCACACTGTGCATAACATTCCATATTCCCTTAAGTGTCCTTATGTTTCTGAACTGGGAAGAGGATGCACTGTTGAAGATGTGCGTACATGTGTTTTGGTAAGGATCTGTCTAGGAGACTTAATTTAGTTTTCAGATCTGAGCCCAATGTCCTTGAAAAACTGGTCTCATACGTGTAATCAAACTAAACCAGGCCTTTTGAGTTCAGGAAAAGAACTGGTAAAAAGTGGCCAGATTTAGTTCAAATTAACAATATATTGTCTCCTTGTGAGAGTTGGCCCAAGAAAAACGGTACCTTTAACAACTTGTAGAAGTGGTTTCCCTCATTTGCACTGATAAAACCTTGCAAGTGAATTTTGAAAGCTTGAAGCAGCTGAACTATTTGGGTCTAGCATTGTTAAAGCTTGACTCAATTCTTTGTTACTCTTTTCAAGAGTTTTTTGATTTTATTTTTATTTTTTTAATTTAGTTTACAGATTTCAGTCTGAACTTGCCCCTTGAAAATAGGTTTTGTTCAAAATGGATGGAGATGAAAAGTTAGCTTTGCTTTACATCGTCCTTCAAAGGAAAGATATTTTATGGTTTCCTAATGCTGATCTCAAATTAATGCTATCTATCATATCACTGTAGCAATTAAACTCTATAAGGAATCCCCTTTGAATTGTATGTGGCAATATTACTTTTCATTTCAGCTGCAGTGAATACTGACTATCACCCAGTTATGAAGAGGAATCACTGAAATGTATATACTTATATACATGTGCATACTTATGTGTATATCAGGTCACCATTAATCTAGTCACTGTCAAGTCTACCACTGAACATCAGTGGTATATCTCAAATGCAGATAGCCTTGCTTGACATCAGTCTACTCCCCCTCTCACTCTAGTTTGTTATACAACCTCCAAAGGAGAGAAATTTTCTTCCTTCTTTGTTGCCCTATAACATATATTGGAAGTGGACCACAGAAAGAAAAAAAGCATTATGGTGAAAGATCAAGATACTGTCTTATTACAGAAGGCAAAACCATTCTTTCTTGAGTTTAGACAAATGAAATCTAGAGATAGATATGACTTATGTGTATCAATTAGGTAAGCTCTGGGACTGCTTGCAGTGCACACTTTCCCCAAGAGCAAATTCTCTACTGAAATGCAGTCTCTTGTAAGTTTGTTTGTATTTTTTTCCCCATTTCCTTTTTGCAATATACACTAGCATGACATTTACTATACTTCAGTTTTCTGCTGAGGCTCTTATTTCAATCTTCCTACCACTTTGTGCCTCTGCGCTTTTTCTTCTCCCTCCCATGGCCTAGCTATCTCACTGGTATTTTGCAGCCCCCTCATGCATGCTTTATGCACCTGCCAGCTGGGCAAAAAGCAGCAGTTTAGGGTTAAAACAGATATGCAACCTTCTGCCAAACACACAGTGAAAGAATGGTTAGCTCCTTCTGTTCTGCTCTAGTGAAAGGAGCCTCTCACCTTGTTGTGGTTTAACCCCAGCAGGCAGTTGAGCACCACACAGTGTTTTTCTCTGTGGTGGTGTCCTGATTTTGGCTGGGATAGAGTTAATTTTCTTCACAACAGCTGGTATGTTGCCATGGTTTTGATTTAGGAGGAAAACAATTTTGGAAATACATGGATGTTCTAGTTACTGTTGAGCAGTGCTTACACTAAGTCAAGGGCTTTTCAGCTTCTCGTACTGCCCTGCCGGTTTGGAGGCTGGGGGTGTACAAAGAGCTGGGAGGAGACAAAACCAGGACAACTGGCCCAAACTGGCCAGAGATATGTCTCATATTATATGACATCATGCTGAACAATAAATATGGGGTGGGGAGAACCACTGCTCAGGAATGGGATGGTCATCAGTCAGAAGGTGGTGAGTACTTGTATATCACTTGCTTTCCTTTCTATTATTATTATCATGATCATGATCATTATTGTTATTTCATTTGCTTTTTCTGTCTTATTAAACTGTCATTATCTCATCCCACAAGCTTTTATCTTTCTTTTTCTTTTTTTTTTTTAAATTATTTTCATGATTTTCTCCTCCATACTCCTGTGAGAATAGGGTGGGCCATTAGCCAATGGCTGTGTGGTGCTTAGTTGCCTTCTGGGTTAAACCACAACAGGTGGAGAGAAAGATGGGGAGAGGAATGGAGGAATGAATCAGAAAGGTAAAAGTGTGAGAATGCATGGGTTGAGATAAAGGCAGTTTGTTAGGTAAAACAAAAGCTGCATATACAAGTAAAACAAAGCAAGGAATTCCTTCATTACTTCCCATCAGCAGGCATGTGTTCAGTCACTACCAGGAAAGCAAAGTTCAGGGTAACAGTTTCTCAGGAAGACAAACACCATCCCTCCAAATGTCTCCCCCTTTCTCTTACCCTTCTTTACCCCAGCTGTTACTTCTGAAAATGGGACATCCCTTTGGCCACCCTGGGCCAGTTGTCCTAGCTGTGTCCCCTCCCAGCTCCTGGTGCATCCCCAGCCTCCTCGCTGGCAGGGCAGCATGAGGAGCTGAAACATCTTGGGCTCTGTGCAAACACTGTTCTGCAGCAACGAAATACATCAAGGTGTTATCACCACTATTTTCATCAAAAATTCAAAACACAGCATTGTATGAGCCTCTGTGAAGAAAATTAACTCTGTCCCAGAAAAAAACAAACAACATGACACACTTCTAGCAAGATGTTGGCTTTTAAACAGAACTAGTAGGAATTTTAATTCTTTAAGGAAACTTGCCCACTATTATATTTTCTTGAAATTCACCAGCAATACAAAACAGAAAACACAGTCACACAAGTCTCCACATCTATGGAAAACAAGCCAAAAACAAAACAAAACAAAACAAAACAAAACAAAATGATCAAGAATACATTTTTGGCTTGAAATCAGAAGCTTAAAACTTTTAGGTGAAGATTCAAAGGCATAAGTTATGCAGAAAAAGAAATATGGATTTAAGGAGTAGCTTGATAACATGTCTAAAAAGCTAACTTTATGTGATATTGCAGAAGACAGGATGTGATACCCCTAGAAGATCCTTCTGATTTCATGTTCTTCTGACATTTGTTCTATGATCTATCATCTCCTTCTGAAACAATGTCATACAATACCATTAAAATACAGGCTGAAGCAGATGATTATTTTATAATCTTAAATTAGAAAACAGTAATTTCCAGGAACTCAGGACTGATAAACCAATGGATCCAGACTTTCACCTGGTAATGGGGTAGAAATGCTGCACATCTAACTAGGAAGCCAAAGAGCCAGCAGTTTTTTTTTTTCAAAGAACATTTTAAAATTTTTAGTGAAACTTTTACTTCCACTGGATCCAGACTATTTTTTGGCTTTGTTCTAACTTAGAGTATCTTTTAACTGGCACGGGTACCAACTGCCATTAAAGGCCAACTGCCTTTAAAGCGTCTTCAAAGTTGAGATATGTATCTTTAGCTTTCTTTGATTTCATTAAGCTCATACAACTGCACTGAGTTCAGAGAAGAGATAAAACAGGAAATAACCAGGGCAAATCAAAAAGGTTGAAGCAAGTCATAAAAATAGAGTGTGCTCGGATTGTAACTTAATTACAGGTAAGTGAAATGAATTTTAACTGCTATCTAGATTCTCTCTGCCAAAACACTCTGTGCCAGAATGAATGAGTTTCTCTAGTTTTCCACTTTCCTTTATCTTGCATCCAGGATAATCTTTAAGATCCCTGTTAGAAATAAGCCCTCTGATACTGTTAACACAGTTAACTTAACACAGTCTCTGATTCATGACACATTGTTGCCCTCTAATGTAAATCAACCATTACAAAGTTTATAGATTGCTTCTTATCTCATTGAAATCGGTCCAGCTACTGGGAGAGCAGACGTTTTGCTCAGGTTTCATAGGCTCATAGAATCACAGAATAGTTTGGGTTGGAAGGGACCTTAAAGACCCCCATGCCATGGGTAGGGACACCTCCTACTAGACCAGGTTGCTCAATGCCCCATCCAACCCAGCCTTGAATGCTTCCAGAGAAGGGACACCTACAACTGTGGGCAACCTGTTCCAGTGTCCCACCACCCTCATAGTGGAGAATTGCTTCCTTATATCTAATCAAAACCTACTCTCTTTTAATTTAAGGTCATTCCCCCTTGTCCTGTCACTGCACTCCCTCATAAAGAATCTGTCCTCATCTTTCCTGTAGGCTCCTTTTATATACTGGAAGCCTGCTATAATGTTTCTTCTGAGCTTTTTTTTTATTATTATTATTTTTCTCTAGACTCAATGATCCCACTTCCCCACTCTTCAAGCTAAGTAGAATAATGCATATTCACTTTTGAAATGGAAATATCTACTGAAACCGCCTGATTGTAGAAGTAACTTTAACATAGCTCAGTAGGTGGCATTTTTCCATCTGCACTGATGTAAATGAATGCCCCATCATTATTCTGATAGGACATCAAAAGCAAAACAGGAACTGATAGTAGAGTACACAACTTAGTCCTCAACTGAGTGGAAGAACAGGGGATCACAAACAATTTACATAGCTTAAAATGACTGTACTGTAACTGAGATGGGGGCAACTGTAGTTCTTACAGACCTAGCCAAGTTAACTCGGGTAGTAACTGTTACACAGCCTGTGCTGGAGATTGTGAAATCATGTCCTCACCCAAGTACAATGGTACCAAATGAGTGGCTCATGTACATGTGGCTATGGCTTTGCTGTTCCTCAGACCTAAAATATATAGACCAAAACTAGCTGAGATTAGTCTTTCTCCAGTCACAGAATAAATTTATGAACAGATTCTGTGGCATTGTAATAAGGTGTGGGACACTGGATATGGTCTTGTTGAAGAGTTTCCAGTAGATATGACTATACCTTATCCATGTAATTACAAACTGGTTTTGATTGGTCTCTTGAAATGCCCTGTTCACTGCTGTTTTATGTTGCTATATATTTTCCCCATGACTGACATTTATATTTCAGTAGCTGGTAAATTTATTCATTTGTATCTCCTGAAAAAAATACTCATGTTTCAGATTTCAGTGCTGGCAATCTATAACACAAACATTAAGGTTCAAGAACAGTGTTCATCTCACCTTACTTTTGAGATTTTTGAGCAACCAGTAAGACATCTTGGTTAAACACTTGCAAAAATTTCTCATATACTGTAATTTCCACATCCAAATATAAATAATAGTAAATAGAAACCCTCAGGACTGAGCAGGTAAGAATATAACATTCTTAGATTTTCTTGAGCTTTGAAGATACTGTATAGTAGGGCAGGATTAGACTTCAGAAAAGTGACAACTGAGAAAGTTGCTGCCTACTATTACTATGAATAATTTTCTGACAATGTGGGATAGTTGGTCTATTAAAGACAAATCAACTATCAGAAATATTTGCAAAGGGACTATACTTGTTAAGAATCTCACACTTAAAAAAAAAAAAAAAAAAAAAAAAAAAGGGCTACCATGACAAGAAATATCTCTGAAAAACAGACATCAAAGATATAAGATTGAAAAATCAGACTAAGTCCTCTACTTTGATTCTCTCATTAGATCAAGGAAAGTCTCAGATCATACAGGTTAATATTGAGCTCATTATTTTTGAGTCCTCTGAAATCTCATTCTTTTGCCTCAACTCTTCCGAACTCCAGACTAGAACTGACATTCATTTGGTAACATATGGTTGGTCTGATGGGGAATAAGAGCCAGGAGAGGAGGAGAACATGGAAATCGGACACGGATATCATAGGAGAATTGGGAATATGAAACAGTAGGCACCAGAATCTAGGCATATCATTATGTATGTAGAGAATGTATCATGATACAAGAGAAATGAAGACTGCATAGACATATGGGCATATCATATTGGCTGAGTACTAAAATATTCTAAAATATTAGTAGCATTGTCTTAAACCAGATTTTAAAGAATTATTTATTCACATATAAATACACATACCCATATATAATATGAAACATACAAAATATTTGTTAAAATACCATTTAGGTTGCACAGTAAAGTATTGCATAATCAAGAAATGTCTGAATGGTCTCCAGGCAATTCAATTTGTCCCCTTGTGTGAGTATATTATACCACAGTTAAATCTCAACAGGTTCTAGGGATGTAGTTGTGCTGTGTATACCAACAGCAGATGATTTTGTTCTTGTTGTTGAAGATTTTGCCTGCCGTCAAGTTTGGGAGAGTTCTTACAATGAAACTCCTAAGGAAGGATAATTTATGACAGTACTAGTAATCTACTAGTAATCAGAGACAATAAAATTGTTGTGGTTGCCACTGACAGTTTGACAAGGCAAAACGTTAAGCGTTAATGATCACTGTCTTACTAACAAAAATGTTACCTAAGGCATCCCTTCTTATCCAGTAGGTCTTGAGTTTCCAATTTTACAACATTGTGATAAGGATTTTATTGCTAATGCAATCTTTGAATCATGGCATTTAATTTAAAATCATTTTTCATTTTGCTGTCAATATTTTTCTGTGCAAACACAGGACTGTGGCAAAAATTTTAAGGTAATTTCTGGTTTTGTTTTTAAGAACAGACAAAATGTATTTGAGCTTGGACTCAGTGATTCCCTTGGAAAACTAACAAAGGAAAGTGTCATGCAGAGAATGGGTTCATTAAAAATGAAAAATAAAAAATCATCAAATCATCATCATAGTCATGTTTTCCATTTGTTTTGGAAATTGAATTGAAAGGTGCTGTAGAAACTGCAGGCTTAGTTAAACTATAGCAGTTCTAAATTATTCAGAATTAGATGTCAGCTCCACAGTACAGTGAGGTATGGCCCCATGAAAAACAGCTTGAGAGGGGATCATATTTAGCACCTTACACATTAAAAGTGGTAACATTGCAAAATATATTTCTTCCTTGTGTACATTCACATGCAAATAACATGTGCAGACCCCTAGTCACTCCAGAAGAGAGTCACTTCAGTCTTGATAGGAGCTTCAGAGCTCACTGCCCCTCTGCATACGAAGTGTGTAAACCGCACATGCACATAAAAGTCATTAGCATCCTGGGACTGGTGAGAGACAGAGAAGAAGAAAGGTTCTATCTGAGATGGGAAGCTTTGTGTCTATATCCTGCTGTCCTGCAAAGAGTTTTTAGAAATTCTCCACAGCTCTTGAGTTACCTTCTGAGACATCTTTTGAAAGCAGTTATTTGTATCTGTCAGTAGCCTCTTGTGGCCCACAGTGCGTACATTCTGACAGAAAAAAGCCTCTTAAATAATCACCAGGTATTGTAATGACAAAAAAAATCTAGTCCCAATATTTTGGTTTAACCTGGCTGTCAGCTAAGCACCACACAGCTCTTTGCTCACACACCCACAGTGGGATGGCAGAGAGAACCAGCCAAAAAAAAAACAAACAAAAAAAAAAACTGAGCAACAGCCGATGATCCCAGTTTTACTGTTTATCAGGATGCCATGTGGCATGGGACATCTCTTTGGCCAGTTTGGATCAACAGTCCTAGCTGTGTCCTCTCACAGCTTCTTCTGCACCCCCAGACTCCTGACTGGTGGCATGAGAAGCTGGAATGTCCTTAACTCAGAGCAAGCACTGCTCAGAAGCAACTAAAATATCAGCATGTTATTAACATTATTTTACTCCTAAATCCAAATCATGGCAACATACAGCAACATAGCAGCAACAGGCACTATGAAGAACATTAATTCCTTCTCAGCCAAAACCTAGACACACACTGAAAGCCCTGGAGTTTTTATTCACCTGCAGAGACTGCTCGGACGATGTCGTAGTGATGGAATTTGGAATCATTTGGCTATAAATATTTTGAAACACTGATGAAAAAGTTCTACTTTTCTGCCAAGACTTAATAGGGAATTCACAAACTCCAGCTGTCATGCTTTCTATCAACACATATATTGTGATGACAATAAAATTGGAGATATTCGTCTCAGAGATGTTGCTCTATGAGAAAAGTAATCCCAATGCAGCTGCCTCTTCAGATCTTGTTCTGTCTGCAAAGCTCTTTCTTCTCCCTTTAGATAAACATGCACAACTGCCCCTTCCTTCTGCAGTTTTTCCTGGCAGGCCTCCTGGTTGCAGAGTACTAGGAAGTCCCAGAGTTAGCACTGTGCAGAGGATGATCTGGCATTTGAGTAACAAAGTTTTGGGGAACAAGTTCAAATGCAGTACTTACCCTGCTTACAGAATCTGAGAGCACTTTGCAGATCTCCCTGTTAAAAGTTAAAAGAAACCTGCATTCAGGTGCTTCACCTCTGCACTGAGATCCTTGTCTTCAGTGTAGAAAAGCAGTCTTGTATACCAATAGCTCCCAAGAAGAAAACAGCAGGGCACCAAATGCTGCTTCTTCATCTGTTGTTTGTACCCCTTTGTTGGGGAATGGAATGTGAGAATGTGCCAAGAGACAAAGATTTTCTCCAGCTACTTTAACCTACTCTTTCCTGAAACCTTTTGGGGAAAAAATACCAGACTCATCTTGGTCTTAGGAGTTATGTTCTGAGCCTAGACATTCTAAAATTTTAGCAGTGCTTCCAAAAGCAAAACTTGTTAAAGTCTCTCAGACTTCAGTGTGTTTATTTTTGAATTGTTGATTCAGTCATTACATAAGCAATACATCTAGTTCACAATAAGCCTGGACCATTACTGATACAAAGTTATGCTGTTAGGACCCTACATGGCCTTTAGGTTCTTCAGAAAGGAATGAATGGAGGTGATTGTGGTTCCTCAGATGCAATGGTGTCTCTGTCTTCCTTTGGTGAAGGACTTTGCACAACTAGATTTCAAGCACTTCTTGATTCCATATGACTAATTCTGAACTTTCTGGATCTAATGGCTAAGCATACTAACATCTCAGCACTAGGGCAGTTTGTTGGAGGCACTCAGGATATGGTTTCTGTCAGGTATTGCTTCTCCAGGACCACTTCAAAACTCTTGAGAAACCTCTGCAAATGTCTGAAGAGGTTTCATCCCACTGTATCTGACGGTTCTTGTGTAGTCATGTTGAGCCAGTGTTACGTGTTACAGACAGAGATATGCTGTGGCAGGATTGGTGATAGACACCTTTCTCCTAGACATTTCTCCTATTCAGTACATGCAAAGGCATCTCTTTCTACTTCTAAAGAAAAGCCATTGTCCAGGTCTGTTATCACATGTGTTTTATAATCCTTTTGATTGCAGTCTCATGCTCCCTGATTTCCCGAAGAGGCCAAATACAGCATTATTATTATGGAAACCCAACTCTTCTGAAGCATGTATCAGGCACTCCTGCTGGACCTCAAGGGCCAGCACATCAAAGCAACAGCCACTACCATTCCAGAACATCCCTACTACAAAACAAGGGAATACCTCTC
This sequence comes from Aythya ferina, assembly GCF_964211825.1. Taxonomy (NCBI): domain Eukaryota; kingdom Metazoa; phylum Chordata; class Aves; order Anseriformes; family Anatidae; genus Aythya; species Aythya ferina. Next base: position 21,835,099 of record NC_140299.1, read on the forward strand.
TTTTTTTCTAGGAATCAGTTCGTCTTTAGGTCTGTTGTATTGACTATCAAATTCAACTATTATCAGTACCAAATCTCTTGAAGTTTTGAGTATGGTGTCAACTGAGCCATTTCAGGCCGAATGAAAGAGCTAAGGGATGATCTCATATCCCTGGATAAAGACTGCCAACATTCTATCTCTTAATCTGAGAGGAACATCCATCCCTCTGTAATCTCTCGGATCTCTTCCTGATGACACTGCAAACACAAAAACACCTCTAATTGTGAAGAATAAGAATTCATGTATATTGGTAGTGTAAGCATGTATATAAACTATACTTCTCAAAAATTCCCATTCAATGATTTACATATCTTTTTTCAGTTAAAAATAATTATTGTATTTATTTCTGAAAACTTTTCCTTGCTTATGTTTTGCTTGAGAGAGGTATATTTTTCTTAACACTTCAAAATTAGGAGACTAATTTCTGCCAAAGTATTTTGCATTTTAGAAAGAAAGCTTTCATCACAATGTTTACAAAATAAAAAAAAAAAAAAAGAAACTCAGAGTCTGTTCTTCTAAATCATATGTTTAGTTTTCATGAACCTTCACATATATATATGCAGAGAAAAAAAAATAAATTATGAAGCTATGCTAGGAAAAAAGTTAATAATAGGCTTTTTAAATTCATGTTCTTTTTTTTTTTTTCTTCATAACTTTCTGTCATTATACTATATGCAGGACTTTATGGATGTATATTTTTTCTACTTTGTCTACTTGCTTTGTATGGATCTTTCATAAAGCAGAAGGGAAGAGGAAAAAAGTATACTGTCAGATGTAGGAAACTCAGTGAAGTTAAAGATATTAACAGAGAATTATGGACATATATAATACTTTGATTTAACTTTCTCTGTCTTTATGAGCATATCATAGGCTGAAGAAAAAAAGATTATTTTCTTGCTTGTCTTCCTAACATTAACCTCTGAACTGTCCCTGTTCTTGATGTGTTAAATTTGCTAAACTTTAAAAAAAAAAAGTGGAATGCTTCTATCAGCAGATAGTGTAACACATCTGCGGAGAACTGTTCTTAGTGTAATATATTTTTTCTGTATAGAATATTTCTGAAGAGTATCACTGTATACCAACAACTCTGGTTCAAATTTGTGCCTATGAGACAGTTATAGGCACTGTCGCTCTGCTCTGCATCATTCCACAGAACAGTGCATGACAGTAGTCACTCACTGTGCTCAACCATAAAATATCTTCTTTTTCTTATGTTGATGTTCCCATTGTTTTGAGGAAATTTGGACAGAAGTGTATGCACTTGGACACTAAAACCAATGCAAGTCTGACGTGAATATACTGAAATTCACAGGTGACTATCACGTGCAATTTGTACAGATCAGTCTGCATAAAACTAATAGTTATTTTTGCAGGGCGGCTAAAAAGTTGCAGAGAATTTGAAGAGTAATCTTTGATCAGTAAATGACAACAAAGACCTCATGTCCATGCCACCTGGATGAAACTAATTCCCCTTTCATGCTTTTACAATGTCTGTTGTCATGTGGAACAATATTATTAATGTCTTGTGAGGTTCATGTATGTCACTACAGTGGTAACTAGAAAGCAACTGTTCTATTTCTTTGTACTGAAAATGCTGCTACTACCTTCTGTTCTACCCTATTAAATCTGTTTGACATAAGCTTTATTCTAAAATTCAGCAATAAGCTTTGTATTTTCTCAACTTGAGATACTTGGTGTTTTTGTCACGGTTTAAAATCTGGCTTTTTGTCACAGAGAGAATTGAAATCCTTAGCCTGTTTTTTTTTTTTTTTTTTTTTTTTTTTTTTTTTTGAAAAGCTGTTCCTTGTTTCTAAAACTTTTTTTTATTATTATCATTCTCAAAAAAATAATAAAAAAAAAGCAACCAAAACAAACAAACAAACAAAATAACCAGGAACATTTTAATTACTATACCTACATGTATCTTCTGTAAATATTACTATTCTTAAGTGCTTATTCATAAACAACATAGGTTCTTCATGGAGGTTTCAGTCACTGATTTTCTCCTGATCAATCTCAGCTGCCTGGATAACATGGGAAAATCTCAGTGTTGTTTTTCAAGTGAGTGACAGACAATTGCAGAAGTTGAAAGAAAGCCATCTGCCAAATTTTGCCAGCTTTCATTGTTTTAGTCTAGTGCTGCAATCTTCATTCATGTCACACTGAATAACAGAATAACACTGCATCCATTGGCACAATCTCCTTTGGTTTTCAAAGTGCTGTGGACTCTCCAGTGCAGTAATATTTTTATGTCCTTTATACGTGCTCCAGGATTGAGATCACATCCTTTTGTAGATTTGTACTTTGCTGCTTACTTGAAGAACAAGGAGCACTGTCTAGGATTTGGGAAGGCAGATCATGACTGACATAAAATGTTATATCCCAATGCCCAAACCTCCAGTTAACCTTGGTTTTCATCTAACGTGACTGCAGAGACAATCATCGGTGATACACAACCCCTTTTCTGAATCTGTGTGAGTTCACACATATTTTGGCAATGGATTCCAGAGGTTAGGTTTATGTTATTATATGAAAGAAACACTGTAATTAGACTTACATTTCTTGCACTTTTTTTTTTTTTTTTTTACTGTATATAATTTTATTCTTTTGCTGTAAGAGTTAGTAAACATACTTTCCTTATCTATCTCCTCTTTTACATTTATTATCTTTAATAACTGCAATTAATCTCCTCTGTAAGGCAAATAAACGTAATCTTCTCAGTCTCCCAGAGGAGGAGCATTTTCTGTATCTCTGATTATTTCTTGTCACCTAATTGCTTGGCATATTTTATTTGCATAAGGTAAGAATCTTGGTTGAAATATTGCATTCATCTCCATGCAGTCCATCTTAAGTGGTGGCATTTTATGTATTCTGCTTGTCTTCTGTTATATCCTAGTTTGCCGTATTTGCTGTTCCATTTTTCTTTCTAAGAGGTCAAAGTGTAGTCTGAAAACTAACAATGCAGATTGCTTATTTCAAGTTCTTTGCCCCAGGGTTTTTATACTTCTGAACATTGATCTTCATCTACCATCAAGCACCTTCGTCACTTGCCTGTGCAAAAACCATCTGGAATTATTCAGCTTTCTCTAGTGATTACCTTACACAAAATCTCTAATGTGAAAATTTTGGTATCTAGAAATTTTGGTACCTCATTGGTGAGTCTGCCATTATTCGTGTCCTGTCTTGTGAAGCTCACTCTCACTCACTGTTCACTCACAAGGTTCCTTCACCAGGCTTTGCATGCTCCAGTGGGCTGCAGCTATTCTTGTTGTGATGAATCTGAAAGTCCATTTCCAACACAATTTGATGATGCTGAGCCTTGATTCTACCTTGACAGTTCTCCTTAAAACAACACAAATTAATACAGGGGGAAGTTAATCTCAAAAATTAAGTGATAGGATGAATAACAAGGCTTATGGTTTTACATCTTTTCACTCTCACAAATCTGACCCAAAGTTCATGACTTTGTAAACAGCTACTAGTTGTCCTTTCGGGTATTCTTGTATCATGACAGGAAGGATATCCACAGCTTGCTTTTCAACATTGCACACAGATCATCAGGAGTTAATCTTCCCTAGTGAAGTCATTGCTGTAACTCCTTAGGACAGGCTTTCCATTTTGTGGGGTTTGTATTTGGGACACTGTATTTTATAAATCAAGAGGTATGTTTTTCTGTATCTATATCAAGCTTTATATAACTATATTATCTATATCAAGACTGGTGATGTATTTAAAAATAATCAATTCAATTTCTTCCTCCATACTATAAGCAAAATAGAAAAAATAGAAGGAAAACCTTATCAATCCACTGGATAATGGTAATCATAATTTATTATTATTTATTATTGATGATTATACTTTATTATTTATTATTTTATAACACCAATAATTATTATTATAAAGTATTATAATTTATTATAATTTATTATATGTAACAGCCCTCATGGGTCAGGGTTGTAAAAACACATACTGATTTACTTATCTGGGCCTGCTTTTGCAATAATTATATTTCTGATTTAACTCTTCTACAAGAATTAAATTTGCACATTAAGTGCAATACCTGGAATTCATTTTGTAATACCTAAAATCCTTCAATCAAATACGAAGTGTCTTAATTTATATCCTCAGAAGTTGTTCAGCTTATTGAAGGTAATATGAGGAAAAAGCAAAAACAAAAAACTGTTTTCTTGTTGAGTAAGTAGAGGATTTTTGCTACAGCAAATGTGAATGAAAAACTGCTACTTCATTTTCACTTCTCTGTTAATTATATCATCAATATGGAAAGAAAATTCTGTATGAAATGCTACAACATTCAGTCTTCCTGCAGCTTCATTTTATTTGATTGATTGGCTGATTGATTGATAAACCCTGGGAAGTGTCCAGAGAAGGGCTACAAAGCTGGTGAATGGCCTGGAACACAAGTCCTGTGAGGAGCAGCTGAGGGCACTGGGGTTGTTTAGTCTGGAGAAGAGGAAACTCAGGGGAGACCTTATTGCTCTCTACAGCTACCTGAAAGGAAGGTGTGGGGATCTGAGGGTTGGCCTCTTCTCACAGCTAATTAGCTGTGAGATGAATGGCCTCAAGTTGTACCAGGATAGTTTTAGGTTGGAAATTAGGAGACATTTCTCCTCAGAAAGAGAAGTCAAGCATTGGGACGGGTTGCCCAGGGAGGTGGTGGAGTTACTGTCCCTGGTGCTGTTCAAGGAAAGGTTGAATGTGGTGCTTAGGGACATAGTCCAGTGGGTGATATTGGTGGTAGAGTGATGGTTGGACCGTATGATCTTGGAGGTCTTTTCCAACCTTAATGATTCTATGACTATGGTTGATTGATTGATTGATTGATTGGTAGTATGAATTTCCAGGACCATTAGGGAAGAATCTGAGTATTCAGAATCCCAAGCATGAGTAACAATTACATCCTACCTAAGACAAATGAGATATAATTTACTAATAATTATTTACCGGCAGACTACATACACTTCTGAAAGTATACTTGGAATAGTGTTTTAAACTCTTTCAAAGCCAATGTAATTGCATAGCACATCAGTTTCTTTGCAGAGCGTTGTTTGTTCATCTGCATGAAGTCCAACATTTACATTTCTGTGTTACCAGCCATGTGTGTACATGCTCTGTTTTGCAATACTGCTCCACCTTGTGCAGATTTCCTCAGACTTCGAGAAAATTTCAGTTCTCACTGTTAGCTTAAGAATCATTTTGTGGTTTCTTTGTACTGAGTAATAACTGCCTAACCACCAACAGGATCCATCACAGTCTGTTAGGTCTGTAGTGATATGGATGCTAAGACATTTAGGAGATACCATGTTAATGGATTTTATGTCTCACTCTTTTCTTGGGCTCATATCTTTTAGTAGAAGATCATTCAGATCTCTCCTGCTCGCTGATTAATAGACTCCCACCTGAAGCATGTAGTTAATATTGAATGTTCTTCCACAGCCTCTGTAGCCTTTGGAGTTCACAATCACTTTCCACCCCTTTCCTCTCCTTCAGTGCAATACACCACCATGTCCTTACACTCCTCAACTGCCTGTTTCCTCGAGAATGGGAGTTGTCTGAGCCCTACCATTTTTGTAGACATTTTCAGGGGCATGCTTTATCAAACCACCAGGTGCAGGAAAAAATAAAATGTAAATTCTGTTGCTTTTCACTGTGCTTGCTTAATCCAGCTTCGGACTTGAGCAATGCTGTCATGGAGGGATCAGCACCCTGTGCATTAAATCAGACATGGATCTGCAGAGAGGTCACTGGGCTGTCCCCAGCTCTACCAGACCATTTTATTAGAGGGAAATCCTGCATCTCCAGCCCAGTTTTTTGCCGTCCTCTCCATCTGGCAAGACCAAAGGCATTGGCAGATCCCCACATTTCTGTCTTTCTCCAGCCCAGATGGAGCTCTCAAAAATTGCCAGGTGAATCTAGATCCAGAATTTAGTCTGAGAAGAATGTTTTCCAGATGCACACAAAACATGATTTTGTATCAGATAAATGCAAGTGAATATTGTCCTCTTTCTTTATACAACCATATCTGGAACAGTTTACTTATCCAGAAAAACACTTGGCAGTAAATATTTTCCTGCAGCATTTTTTGGTTTGGTTTGTTGGTTTTTGGTTTGGTTTGGTTTGTTTCTTCTTTCTTGCTGTTGAGCCATCTCAACAACCCTGCTTAAATTAAACTTATAGAAATTTCTATTTTTTTTTTCCTGCTCAGACTCTGCTCTTACAATTAGAATAATTTTGTCATTGGTCCATACTAGAAGGTCTTTGTAAACCTTCTGCTGTGAATGTATATGTAATAAATATGTAATTTCATATGTATAGGAAGGTATAGGAATATATATGCGATTTCAAGATTCTTATAAGTATTTCAAAGCCTTTCTACACTTTCATGTTCTACTCTTTGCATGCATGTAACAGAGAGCATTCAAACAAACACATATCTCCACTCTCTCACCTTTCTCCCCAGCATACTGCATGCAGGTTATAGGTGTAACTTTACTTGCTTGCACCCAACAAAGCTGGCATTTGGGTTTGCAAATGCTAAATATGCCAGCTGAGAATTTGGCCTTTCCAGTCCAGTTGCTGATCTCACAGGACAAAATGGACTCCCTCATTTCCCTTGCAAGTTTGGAGGAAGTGTTCTGCAGAGCTCTCCTGCTCTGCTTGTTCATTTTGTCTCTGCTGTCATGGAATCTTTGTGACTGTTCATGCATTAGCACACATCACCATGAAACTTCTGTTAAAAACATTATATTAACAGAAGAATGTTTTCCCATGCATTCACCAGCTCTTGCAGTCTAAAGCAAATATTTGTTCAATCTTATCCCAGCAAGTCGTTTTTGTGAATGCTTTGTATGTGCATGCTGCTTATTCATATAATCATATTCATGACTTCTGTACATCAGCCAAAAGTTTTTTGTTTTGTTTTGTTTTGTTTTTCTTTCCTTTCTGGTACATGACTATTTTTTTTTTTTTCATTCCCTTGTTTTTCTTAATTCTTACAACATCTGTCAGTTAAATGAATATGTTTTCCAGTAGGTAGGAAGATGATGAAATTCCTGTTGCGCACAGATTATATTAAGCACCCAACACTGTGAAATTACACATTCCATTTAAAAATAGTTGAAAGGAGGAGGAGAGGGTGGAAGAACAAATTATTAGCAGTCTGTTTGTCTGTCACACTGCTGATAAAATTTAGAGACCTAATAAGAGACAAGTTGTTGGGAGAGCTGTGGGATTTTAAACTGTAGGAAGATCTCCTTGTGAGAGTCTTTGCCCTTCCTTTCAAATAGCATTTTGGCAACTATTTACATGCCCCTTGTTCAATTTGGAAGCACAACTATTATAAAAGCAGGTGTTCATTTTAAAAGTTTACAATTGTTATATCCCCTATGTTATGTACAGAAGATATCCTGGAAATATGTATTATCTTTAAAGCACAAATTCACTTTCAAAGTCTACTCATCTGTTTTCCTCTCAGTGTTATATTCAGGGGCAAGATTGAGCCCTTCGGTGACTGCAGCTGACAGCTGTGGATGAAAACTATTGTATCAAATGCTGTCGTGTCTATTTTCAAGCCCTCATCCTGTCCAGGCCAATGTGAATCAGGCTCCAGGCCTTCTTTCATTATTTGTCTTTAGGAGATGAAGTTGTAGTTATTTCTTTCAAGGCTGGGGGTAAATTAAACTTCCAAAAGATCTCCATTGAAGCTTCATTTAGAGAAAATCAGAGTAGCCCTGTCAAAACATAAGGTATCGAAGCAGAGACAGCTGAAGTTCTGCAAAAATTAATCAGCACAGCTGCAGATGTAAATAAAACACAGGGATTAATGATAGTGGTAAGTTAAAAGTCAGTACTCCTCACAGTGCAAGTGGAAATCAGCTTTCACAGAGGTCTACCCAGAGATGACATTCAGTCAGCATCCTCATTGTGATCAAAGAATCACAAAATAGTTTGGGTTGGAAGGGACCTTAAAACCCACTAATTCCAACCCCCCTGCCATAGTCAGGGACACCTCCCACTACACCAGGTTGGTCAAAGCCCCATCCAGGTTGGCCTTGAACACTTGTAGAGATGGGGGATCCACAGCTTCTCTCGGCAACCTATGACAGTGCCTCACTATGCTCATAGTAAAGAATTTCTTCTTTATATCTCACCTAAATTTATCCTCTTTTAGTTTAAAGCCATTCCTACTTGTCCTATCGCTACAGTCTCTAATAGATAGACTCCCTCAGTTGCTCTCAAAACCTAAAATTTGCTAATGAACTTTGAAAATATTTATTGGATTAAACTTGTGAATAGTCATATCTAGTCAGAATCACAGAATTTCCTAGGTTGGAAGAGACCTCAAGGTCATCGAGTCCAACCTCCAACCTAACGCTAACAGCCCTCCACTAAACCATATCCCTAAGCTCTACATCTAAACGTCTTTTGAAGACTTCCAGGGATGGTGACTCCACCACTTCCCTGGGCAGCCTGTTCCAGTGCCTCACAACCCTTTCAGTGAAGAAGTTCTTCCTAACATCTAACCTAAAACTCCCCTGGCTCAACTTAAACCCATTCCCCCTCGTCCTGTCACCAGGCACGTGGGAGAACAGGCCAACCCCCACCTCGCTACAGCCTCCCTTGAGGTACCTAAAAAGAGCGATAAGGTCACCCCTGAGCCTCCTCTTCTCCAGGCTGAACAAGCCCAGCTCCCTCAGCCGCTCCTTGTAGGACTTGTTCTCCAGGCCCCTCACCAGCTTCGTCGCCCTTCTCTGCACCCGCTCAAGCACCTCGATGTCCTTCTTGTAGCGAGGGGCCCAAAACTGAACACAGTACTCGAGGTGCGGCCTCACCAGAGCTGAGTACAGGGGGACGATCACCTCCCTAGCCCTGCTGGTCACGCTGTTCCTAATACAAGCCAGGATGCCGTTGGCCTTCTTGGCCACCTGAGCACACTGCTGGCTCATATTCAGCTGACTATCAACCATCACTCCCAGGTCCTTCTCTGCCTGGCAGCTTTCCAACCATTCCTCTCCCAGTCTGTAGATCTGCTTGGGGTTATTGCGCCCCAGGTGCAGGACCCGGCACTTGGCCTTGTTAAACTTCATGCAGTTGACCTCAGCCCATCATAATGCTTGCAGACTCGTCTGTATCTCAAGAATCAAATTAATCTCCTTCTCCCGAGGATAACAGGTCTGTTTTCTCTCTGTGTCTTGGGTTCAATAGTTTATTTCAATGTAAAATATACATTTGGCTAGGGTATTAAAGAAGATGATTTAGAATGCCACATGAATGTGATGTGATGAGGCAAACCCGTGTGCCTCCAGTGCAGGCAATCACAGACATCCAATCTGCTGTAGCTTGCTTGCGGCTTCAAAGGTCCATTAAATTATATGGTCTGATTCTCCTCTATCCACAAAGTATTACAAGATGAGCTTTTAAGAAAACCAAGTAGTTACCAAATTTGTATACCTAAGCAGTCAACACAGATGCCTATTCACTCCTTCACTGACCTCATCAGAGCTTGCACAAGGCTGTAGGCAGAGAGCAGTCAGAGATGGAGCTGACAAAGTTTAGCTAATCTGGCTCAACAGCATCTATCTAATCCTTTTTTGGGGTACTGCTGAAACAAGGGGTAGGAGCAAAAGAACCATCACTGGTCCCATCAACTGCACAGCTCCTGTCATTTAGGTGCTCTGCTCTGACACACTCCTTCCCTTCCCCGTGTTAATGTCTTTGGCTAGTGCTCTTGCTCCCTCTCCATACCCAGAAACAAGTCACAAGAAAATGAGTGGGAGCTGATGTGCAGGAGGTTACATAGCTCATCTCAGAGGCCAGAGAATGACGAACAGGTGAGGAACAGAGGTTTATAGCAACAAGTGTTATACTCAAAGGTACAAAAGAAGGTGACACCAGAAGATCTGGCTTACTGGAGGAGTTAAAAAATAGATGTCCCACTAACCACCTGCAACAACTCCAGTGGTGCCTCCCTACACCACAAAGTCCTCTCAACCTTAAGAAAGCTCCACTTTGAGTCCTGGAAATCTTTACCTCTGCCAGCCTTCTTCAGTCATTTTACTCTTCCGAGACTTCTGTAGACTATTCCAATCCTGCTTCCTAATTCATTCTCCTACTCAAATCCCTTCTGTTTCCACTGCAATACTGAGTTTTCCTTTGAACCGACCCTACTAAGTCTGTCTTCATTTTTTCTAAGTGCACATACAGAGGGGCACAGGTACTTGCAAGATTTGGTGATGTGAATGCATTTTAAAACAGTTTTGACAAATAATTTCCTCATGAGTAACAGACAGACAATACACAAATAACAAAATAATTGTTTATTGACTACATCATTTAGAAAAAAAATGTACCAGTTCTAGTTCAATTCTTTCAACATAGTATAGTGGTTTTTGTTGTTGTTGTTGTTTTCTCATATACCAATTTAATTACTTCTGTACATTGGTTTTATGTTTTGTTTAAATATTTCATATACTGAACAACCCAACTATAAAAACTCACACTTTAAAGCAGGAAAAAATCCATTGTAACAAAACTATTCTTAACTTTGCCAAATTGAAGTCAAGTTTGAACTGGAGAGTTTGGAAATATCCTCAAGTGATTTTCTCTCATCCAAGTCTCCAACTAAATCTATATTTTGTTGTTGTTGTTGCTGCTGCTGCTCAGCTTTATTTATAAATCTTTGAAAATAGGAATTTATAATGAACACACAGTTTCTTAAATTACAGCACTGAGGCACTGAGAAGTAAGCACCACTATAATCAAGCTAATTAAAAGGCCATGTTGAGGACAGGAATCTGCATATGAAAAGGAACATCATTTTCCTGATGGTAGTTTTGCTATCCTCTTATATTTGCATACACCCTGTAGAGTCTCACCATCATTTGAAGATGAGCTACTTAAATAAAAAACAGGTTTTCTCCCATTCATATCTTTCAACCAAGGCAGTTTTTCTAGTTTTGTCCAACTGGTCCTGTGTTTTTCAAAGTTCATTCTTTGAAGAAATGAAATGCTTTCGTTTATCCAGAACAGCAGATGCACAACACACTTGGGGACAAATGAGATGAGTGAGTTGTGTACTGAATGTTTAATGATGTTTCCCTTGTATAGGCTTCAGAAGGCACTTCTGAAGATTGTAAACTAACCTGATAATGAGCAGTTTTCTTCTTTTCAAAACTATGTGGAAAGATTACTACTGGCTTCAGTATTCAGAAGCTACTGCAGGACGTTCTGTTCTTAACTGGTTTGTTAATTGCCGGAAAGGTAAAGAAGTAGGGTGAGAGAGACACCAAAAAAAAAAAAAAAAAAAAGCACTAAAGTCTTCTTCCCATCCCCAATACAAACACTTCTTGTAAATCTTTGGTTTCATAAAATCCCTCTTTTGGTGACAGCTAAAATGTTTTTCTGAATCTTGAAATACTATATTTAGGACATGAAATGTCTCAATGAGCTCTTAAGTATGTGATGTAGACACAAGATCAGACAGAGAGACATTGAGGTAGCTTGGAGCTTAGCAGCATAGAGCACAGGGCTAATAAAATAAATACTTTGATGAACTTTTTTTTTTTTTGCAATATATCCTTATAGTTTCAGCACTAAATCAACACAAGAATCTCAGGAAATCATTTTTCTAAACCTTTTTCTTCCAAAAGTCTAAAAGATTGCTGTACACTTGTAAACCTATAGTATATAATGCCTGCCAAGCATCACAAAATTTTTCTTAACTGTCCACACAATATCCTAAAATCAGTAATTTAAGGCCTCAGAGAATGCAGCACTCTGTGAAGAATCTGTTCAGCTGTGGTTTAGTTTATCAAGTGTTTTTGACCACAGTCTGCTGTGGGTTTGCTGTTGTTCTTGTTTTGTTTTGTTTGTTTGTTAGATTATGTTTTGTTTGTTAGATTATGTTTTGTTTTGTTTTCTGATTGTGCTTAAATGGAAGACTGAACCACAGACTTTCTGAGGTTGCTTAGAAGTCAACTCTTACCTTCTATATCAAGCACAAGCAGATTTGCAAGAAGTTCCAGTCACTGTAATTTCCCTGCTCAGTGAATGGATTCTGGGAGTAACCCAGCACACATGTACATGTATCCTGTCATGTTCTTGCATTTCTTTTATGTGTTAAGTTCCCTTTGGCTGCTTTAAGGTGGAACCAGGTTTAGGGAATACACTGTTAACAATACTTATGTATTTAAATTCACATAACCATCCAGCCATGCTATTGCATTAAAATAGTTGCTTCTAAACCTGGGATTTTTCTCAACTAAGAAATAAATCATCAGGAAGGTACTGTGTGCAAGTGAGGCACAATCACTTTCCAAGTGTGTCTTGCATTTATCAATTTTATATCCACCTGCATTAGCCTAGTGCAACATAAAAGTACAATAGAGAAAATATACCGTCTGGTAAAGAAAAATACATGTCTGTTGCTTGATATCATGCAGAGTCTATAGGGAGCTAGAATATACTGCAGCTTGATAAACATCTTAGTGCCCAGGAAACCTGAGCATCCATTCAGGATGAAGAACTTCTCCTCTGCCTCCTAGAATGGACCTCTCATCACAAATGTTCTCCACCTTATATTGCTGGCTTTTTGGGTTTGCTTGTCTTAGCACACATGCTCTTTTCATGCCTCATATCCCACTATTCCTCTTATTGCTGCAGAGCAACATACTGTCTGCAAAGATAATCTCAAAGGGCTCTTTTCTGTACCTTATAAGAAGAACGGTGTTGGATGGTTTGGCTTGCAATTTAGGACCAGCCATCTGGAAGGCTGATTTTGAAGACGAGGCAATTGTTTCAGATGGATCTCATCACCACTTTCTTACAGGAAGAGCATGAGAGTATGATGATTATTAAATGTAATGCTGTCAAACTGAGTAGAATTAGTCCACACTTAGTAATACAGAAAAAAAAAAAAAAAAAAAAAAAAAAAAAAAAAAAAAGCTTACTTATTTCCTGAATCCTTTTAAAGAGCATTGATCATTGAGAACTAGGAGAGCTTTATCAGGGCTACACATCTCTTTTGCTTCAGTGACATTGAAAGTGACATTTATATTAGGTGGGTTCCTACACACGAGATTTTCAGATTTGCTTTCATCTGAAATGTTGGAACCAGTCTGTTTCTGCCTCTGCTATTGGTAAGCTAACAGGGAGAAAATATTTTTGCTCTTCTTAAAGCTCTTTTTCTTGGGGTGGAGAAGAGGGAGGCTGCAAGTGAAGGCACTGATTGGTAAGGAAGATGTACCTTTAAGTACCCAGACACAATGACACCTTTCTTTGGAACTGTCCTGTGGTAGCAGGTTCAGCATGAGAAAAGGTTAAATGCTGTCAAGTTCATGTGTACATGCCGTTTGCATATTTTCTAATGACATAGTTTCTTGTAACTGATCCTGCCTTTCCTAGTATGGCAAGAACTAGTGTTTCTAGCTGAGTGACTGAGCTTTGTTGCAATGTTCTTGGCAAGATGCAAAGGGCTGTAATATGTGTTCTTCTGCATGTCCTCATGGCACACTCATTGCTCCAAACTATCAATGCTCAGGGGAATGAAGTATTCAAAATCCTTCAGAGATTATTCATTATTCCCCAGCTTACTTTTTACAGTAATCTTAGTTTAAAACAACTTCAAAATAGAAACATTTCATGAAAAAAATAAGCCTGGAAGAGAAGGCTGAAGAAGGAAAACACTTGCAAAGCCTCGATCTACGTGATTGTCTGTCTGCTGGAAATCAGCATGGTCCACAGTGCTTTGTCATGAAAAGAAGCTTCACAGACCTCTTGGAAAGGATACTTTCCTACCAAATCTAAGGAGTCTGATATTTTTGAGATTTGCATTTACCTTTAGCATCTTCTTGCACCTTTCCACCTAAATCTCTATGCCTTTGAGATTCTTGTATTACTTTTACACAGAGTGTATTGGCATTTCTCAGATGATAAAAGAAATACACTGTGTGTGAGAATTCCTGCCTTCAGTGGAAAGTTCATCTCATAACTTAGAAATAAAATGAGAAATTGAGATGTGGAGTAACAAATCACAGAGGTGACAAAATTCAGGAATGATTTTTCAGAAGAAGACAATATAAGTATATTAGTTTCATTTGAGCTGGGGATCTAAAATTTGTTTTAAAATAAGGTTCATTCAATGTTGTGACAGCTTTTATCTCAGTAATGTAGGCAGCCAACACTTTTATTATTATTTAACATCTATAAAAAAATCACTGTGAAGTCTGATCTCTTCACCATATACAGAAGGTCTGCTGGAGAAATTTCAGTAGGAATGGGACTTTTCTAGACACAAATAATCTCTAAATGTAAAAATAAACATAAGCAACTGAAAGAGAAAAGGCAATACAACATGTTCAAAGACTCCAGTCATTGCCTCCTTCATTGCCTTCCTTCCTTCCTCATCCCATCACAGTCTTCCATTAACTGTGTAGGACAGGTAGCTGGCAAGTACAAGTGTCAAGTTTGGCAGTAACATCTAGAACATCAGATACAAAGGTGAAATAGAAGACAGAAACACTTGCAAATAACATATTTTCTGTTTTCTTGGAAAGCAAAATATTTGCAACCAACTTTTTGTTCTTTTTGGGGGTTATAGGGGAGGAAGAAGGTTGGGCTTTTGTTGTTGTTTTGTTTTGTTTTTCAGATTTAGCTTTCTTTTTCAGTTGCATATTTTGATAAAGTATGTCTGAAACTGTAAATTAATTAGTCAGTGTCTAGAAAGCATATAAGCAGAACCAGTCAAGTACATCTGCATAATGATTAAACAGTATCTTAAGTCTTTGTAGCTAGAGGCAGGATTTAGAAAAGCTATGTCAAGAATTTCCAGATGAGAGTCTGCCAGGCAGTTGGCCTGGGAGGAGAAGAGCCCAGAGGGAACATTGTAGTCTTGCATTTCACTGAGCAAGCACCTGACTCAAAAGCTTGTAGAAAACAGTACCAATGTAACTTTGCAAAAGACAGAACAGTAGTCTGTCAGTAGTGATTTTGTTCTGTAATCCTTGCTATGGAGCTCTCGGAAAAGCCACTATCAGGAAAAGAATCTCCTAAATTATGTTGATTAGATCAGGACAGGAATAAATTAAATCAGTGATGATACCAGGGAAAATGCCAAGAAATATGTAAAATATATTTTATTCATTTGGGAAAATTTTTCGGACTTTGTCAAAGTCATTGTAGGTTGCCCTGTTCCTAGACCAAAGAGGCTGAATTCTTCTTCTTCTTCATTAATGTCACAAGGTAAATTCTCTGCAGAGGTCACCAAAACTGCATCAAAACAATTCCTACTCCCAATTGGCCTAACTGCAAAGGAGATTTGAGCACAAATATATCATAGAATAGGGAACATGTTGTTTTCTGGTCAGAACATACGTTTGGTCATTTTTAAAGAGCATTTTAAAAATATTAATGTTGTTCTTAATTTTTAAACACAATATGATAGGGTGTTAGTAGTGAAGACTTGAAATGTAAGCAAGTAGTGTTAGTGTTGCATGTTAATTTGGACTGGCTGAGTAAAAGAACACAGAGATTGAAAATATATTCACAAAATCAGATCAAAATAACATTAGTAAACTGAATCTTATTGAAGCCCATGGGTCCTGTGAGTATGACTCTTAAAATTTGGACATAACTTGTGAAGAATAATATTAATTTTGTAAAATACTTTCAGTTGTTCTGACCAAATTCTAGAAATGACATAGTGGAGAGACATAGTGGTCTCTCCAACACACATACAGTTAAGAAATCTATGCTCTAATTTTTTCTTAAAAGAAAAAATTGCTCTTTTCTTTTTCAGTATACATAAAGGTCATTGATTCACTGAGCATTGACATATGCAGTGCTGTGGCTGAGGGGCAGATTTGCCCCTGTACAGGTTTCTCTCATCTCTGTAGCTTTCCAAACACCATCCGATCTTCTAAGCTTTGCTCATGTGAGCAAAATGCACAAAATAAAATAAAACTAGGTGTAACTCAGGCTACCAGAAAAACAACAACATATTTGAAAAGTGGTGCATTCCCTAAGAAATCACACTCACACATCCATCACTGTTTATATGGAGCCTTTCCCAACAGCTGATCACTGTGGTTGATAACCTGCAACCTTAGCCTATTCCTGGAGCTGTTTACCATCATCAGAAAGAATCACGTGGTGCAATTTGAAGCCCTGAAGCTTGATTGCAAATCAGTGTCAGACATTAAGGTTTTTTTGTTTTATTTTACTTTTGATTCTTAGAGCACAACGGGAGATAAAGAGAATGATTTACATTACCATCTTAAAGATTTAAAAAAATAGATAAAAGTAACAGAAAACTGACTAGATAGAGACAAATAAAACTAATAGCTCTGTATATCTAATCCCAGACTCCATGCTGCCACAATAAATAGTTCATTAAAAAGTATTTCTATATCCCTTGTGTACTTTTTGTGACAACAGGATATTTTATTCAAGTGAGTGAGCACAGAGGGGAGCACTTGTGGAATTTCTTTTTTGTTCTGATTATTTTGCTTATAAAGAAGATTTTGTCAAATTCCTACTGATGAGGTGGAAATAAAGTTAATGCAAGCATGGCAGAAGTGCTCACAGAGTGGGACTGTGTCCTGCTCTGTACTCAGGCAAAATTTCAACTGGCTTCATTACTTTAAAAATCTTTACTTGTGTTCAGCATTTGGCCTGAATGTATTACTTTTCACTGAAAAATGTAGACTCAGTACATCTGTTGTTAGTTTCTATTTTCTGCTACATCTAATTGACTTTAAACTGGGGAGAAAAGACAAAGTCTAATGCCCAACAGTGGATAACAGGGGTCTTTATATCCGGTGAAAAATATGGAGCCAAGGAAGTAAAGAACTCTGCCTTATTGGTACTTCACATGCTAATTCCTTCTATGGTCTTAATACTTTGCTTTGGTTATCTTACATTGGACCCCATTTTGTGTAGCAGAGAGATGATAAAATTACTTATGCTTATAAATGGCTTTGATTACTATAACGAAAAACACTAAAGAAATACTACATGTTCTTCTGGTTTAGTTTGATAAGTTTGAGTGACGCACTACCTATTCAAAACCTTAGGATGTCTATAGTGCAGTGATTGACAGAGCACCACAGGGGACATTTACAATAGGGAATAGTCACCATCCTACAAAATGTCTTATCTTCTTTCCACTGAAGCCAGTGGGAGTTTAACCAGTAATTTCAGAGGAAGTATGTCCATTCCCATAATATCCTTTGAAACCTCCTTCTCCCAGAAGAAAAGACAAGTAGGATCCAAAACTGGGATGCTCGTAGAACAATATTCAGTTTGGGAGCAGTATCATTGCTGGAGACTTGCTTTGTTCTTTTGCTGCTAAAAAACACGATCCCTTAGGTTTTACATTTCAGTCTCACTCATTTATATGTGCACTAACATGGTCTTATCACGTATTTCTAACAGAATTCTTCATAGAAAAATGTGGAAGACATGCAGTTTGAAAGACATTATTTTTCCAGTATCTGAGCTATATACTCTGTAACTAGTTCCTGTTCTCAGACTGCTGTTCACTTTGCTTCCATAAAGCCAGACTCATGTTGTTTCCAGGGGGAAATACTGAGTGGAACCCTGAATAGACAAACTATACCATTATATCTCAGAGCTAGAAAGTATTTCTGCAGGTTCACTCCCTATTTCTTTGCCTTGGTGACATATGCAGTTCATCTCTGCTGGAGCAGCTGAAGGAAGTTTTAAAGAGTGCAGCAAAAGGATGCAGAAGACACCCTTTCGCTGTGTGGATGACCATGACAAATGATTCTACCAGAAGTCATCTTAGACAGCTTCATTGCAAAATTAAGATTTAAGATCAAAATTAGGAGTCCGAGTGAGCTTTTACTTCTGGTTTATCATAACCTACAATTAGAGTGGTGGTAATTTTTATTTATTTATTTATTTATTTTGGATTAAATAAAGTCTCTTAAGGCAAGAGACTTACAAAGAGGGAGGATGTAGGAAAGCAGACAGGTAGGACCAAGTAGGTTTTGTGGGGTTGTAAAACATGTAGAGTTCCAGTATGTTTTTTGACTCGATAAAACATGTACTTCACACAGAAAGGAATGAATATGAAGTACAATTAAACCATTTGCAAGCTTATTTATTTTTTTTTGTTGTGTTTTTTTTGTTTGTTTGTTTGTTTTCTTTTGTAGAATACACCAAACCCACCTCTGTCTATGCAGCAAGTGACACTGTGAACACAAACAATATGACATACCAATAAACAAAACCAATTACATCATTGTGACCATAGTAAAAAAAAAAAAAAAAAAAAAAGTAATAAAAAAATGCAAGCGAAGATGCAGAGGCACTGGGATCAAAGGGATGCTCAGGACACATGGATATGGCAGGATGTTGACACTTATCTTCATTTCATCGCTGTTTTTATACCCTAAAGATCTCTGTTATTTCTGTATCACCTAAGTGTCAGACTAGTAATAAACCTTCTTTTAAAAAGGTGATATAACTTAGATGCATTTAGTAAGTCATAAACACCACCAGCAAGACAATCAGAAACCAGGAAAGGAGATTTAACTCTGTCTGCAAGCAAAAAAAGCTGTATGCTACAGAGGAAAGCCTGAATCAGTCGTAAAATGCTTCCAAGCTTGGCAGAATTCAGAATGGGAATTAAGTCTGGCTTTGTAATTGAATCAGGCATTTAGATTCACTAACCTCCTTATTAAAATGATGAAACACATCAGAGGCACCACTTGCCTCACAGATCCCTTCAGAGTGATTTGATCTGATTTATCTAAATGCAGTTATTTCTCCTTTTTTTTTTCTTCTTTTTTTTTTTTTTTCTTTTTCTTTTTTTCATGCAGAGCACTTGGTTTGCTGTTACAGAGAGTGTGTGTGCAGCAATAACATTGTGCCCTTCCCTGTGAGCACATCAATCCAACACCAGGAAGATGAGCAGCAGAGACCAACTGAAATACCTGGCCAGCCCAAAAAGGGTGAATCTGCATCTGCCTGCATTACCTGTGTGGACATTTCCAGGTCTTGGCCCTGCTCCCTTGTTCCAAAGTTTATCCTGAGATGTTTAACAGCTTTGTGTTCCTGGCATTCACAGTTCATCCTCAAAGAATGGCACCAAGTCACTTCAGCTGGCTTTGCTAAAGCTACGCCTGCTCAACAGAGACAAATCTATGTCCAAAGAAACAAGCACTACTGGACTCTAGCATGCTGTACCTGCAGCACAGTAGTTGCCCTGAGAAGTAACAGATACCAAGAGATTCTGTATTTTCCTGTTTTTTCTTTTTCTAAAGCATCCTAACTCCACATTTCCTAGATAATAGAGAACTGAACAGAACTAATTAATTTCTCATCAAGAAATATGCACACTGGTCTTGAAATGCTGAATGTTTCACAGGCATAGAGTGAAACTGAGCCACTGGGCTACCCACTGCCCCTGCTCAGTGCCCAGAGCAGCCTGAAGCCAACAAGACTACAAGTAAGCCTCAACTTTTTCTTTTCCCCATACCTTTTCATACAAGATAAAGTGAAATGGTGATTGCAGCATCCAAAAAGGGAATATAGTCTAAATTTTCATTTGTAGGTCATCATTTTGAGATCTCCAGTTTGAATTCTCAAACTGAATTATGCTCATGTATCTTTGGATGGTATTTCAGCTGTTATTCAGTTGCAAGCAT
This sequence comes from Aythya ferina, assembly GCF_964211825.1. Classification (NCBI taxonomy): domain Eukaryota; kingdom Metazoa; phylum Chordata; class Aves; order Anseriformes; family Anatidae; genus Aythya; species Aythya ferina. The sequence continues at coordinate 21,854,826 of NC_140299.1, forward strand.
GATTTTTTAACAAGGTATTTTCCCCTTTGATTTAAAGAAAGAATCTGAGAAAGTGAATCGCTATGTTCCGTCCATCTCAATGGTGCTCCAGTAGTTAGGAATAAATATACTGATAAATTTCATCTTCCCAAAGCAGACATAGCCATACAATTCCATACAATTCTATGCAAAAACTTTTCATGAAAAAAAAAAAAAAAAAAAAAAAAAAAGAAAGTAACATCTGAAGTAACAATGTTTGGGAAGCTGGGAGAGTTAGGCCAAACAGTGTCACTTCTTGTAAACTGACATTTTCAGTAGAAAAAGCTGTTTTACAATTTTCTAGTTAGAAGAAACACTGGAAGGAAAGCCTTTTGTTGAAACAAACTATTTCAGTTTGTTTGTTTGTTTGTTTTCTTTCAGCTCATGGATGTATGAGCTGATATTTTCTTTTTTCTTTTTAGGTTTTGGAGATGACAATTTTTATTTGAAATGTTATCATACTTTAAGGCACAGCCTTGACATGAAGAGTATAATGTGGGGTGTTGAGAAAGATGCTTCATGCTGGGAGGAAGGTAAGTAAGGAAAGTCAAGTCCCTCTGGAAATCTTCAGCTTCTGTTTGGCCAACTCTACCTCACTGCAACTCTGCTGTGGGGCACTGGCTTAGTTTTCCTCACATCTCCAAAGGTTGCAGTGCAAAAAAATGCAGCTTAGCATTGAGGAGACCTGGGTTCATTATGTTTGGTTTAGCTTCCCTCTAAATAAACGAGGTTAAGTTTTAAGTGGTGTGAAGTTCTATCACCTTAAAAAGTGTTCCGAGTCATCAAATTGTCCTGTTTGCAGTGCAACAAGGTGATCAGGTCCAGTCAGCATGGGCTTATGAAAAGCAGGTCCTGCTTGACGAACCTGATCTCCTTCTATGACAAAGTGATGCACTTAGTGGATGAGGAAAAGGTAGTGGATGTGGTCTACCTTGATTTCAGTAAGGCTTTTGACACTGTTTCCCACAACATTCTCCTCAAGAAACTGGCTACTCTTGGTTTTGACTGGCGTACGCTTCATTGGGTTAAAAACTGGCAGGATAGCCGGGCCCAAAGAGTTGTGCTGAATGGAGCTAAATCCGGTTGGAGGCCAGTCACTAGTGGAGTCCTCCAGGGCTCAGTATTAGGGCCAATTCTCTTTAATATCTTTTTTGATGACCTGGATGAGGGGATTGAATGCACCATCAGTAAGTTTGCAGATGACACCAAGTTAGGTGCACGAGTCCATCTGCTCGAGGGTAGGAAGGCTCTGCAGCAGGATCTGGATAGGCTGCACCGATGGGCTGAGGTCAACTGCATGAAGTTCAACAAGGCCAAGTGCTGGGTCCTGCACCTGGGGCGCAACAACCCCAAGCAGTGCTACAGGCACTGTAGCACTGGGAGATCAGTGATTAGAAAGCTGCCCGGCAGAGAAGGACCTGGGAGTACTGGTTGATAGTCGGCTGAATATGAGTCAGCAGCATGTTCAGGTGGCCAAGAAGGCCAACAGCATCCTGGCTTGTATAAGAAGCAGTGTGGCCAGCAGGGCTAGGGAGGTGATTGTCCCCCTGTACTTTGCTCTGGTGAGGCTGCACCTCGAATACTGTGTTCAGTTTTGGGTCCCTCACTACAAGAAGGATATTGAGGCCCTGGAGCATGTCTAGAGAAGGTCAACAAAGCTGGTGAGGGGTCTGGAGATCAAGTCTTACAAGGAGCAGCTGAGGGAGCTGGGGTTGTTCAGTCTGGAGAAGAGGAGGCTCAGGGGCAACCTTATCACTTTCTATAAGTACCTTAAAGGGGGGCTGTAGAGAGGTGGTGTTTGGTCTATTTTCCCATGTGCCCAGTGAAAGGATAAGGGGGAATGGGCTAAAGTTGCACCAGGGGAGGTTTAGGTTGGATATTAGGAAAAGCTTCTTTACCAAAAGGATTGTTAGGTATTGAAATGAGCTGCCCAGGGAAGCGGTTGAGTCACCATACCTGGAGATCTTTAAAGACATTTAAATGTAGAGCTTAGTGATACGGTTTAGTGGAGGACTTGTTAGTGTTAGGTCAGAGATTGGACTAGGTGATCTTGGAAAAGGTCTCTTCCAACCTAGATGGTTCTGTGTGATTCTGTGTGAAATTGGATTTCTCACTTTTTTTTTTGCCTTGTTAATGCGTGTGTGGATGTCCACTTGTTAAGACACACATTCTGTGGATGGCAGAGGAAAGAAAACACTCAGTGTAGCTGATTACCAACAACACTTTGCACTCCAGAGTTTCCTATCACCTGTTGTTTCTGTTGCATGAAGTAGCAAGAGTGACAGACCCAGACAAAGCCTTTTTTGTACCACTTTCACTTCTTGCATGATATGCCTTGTATCTTGAAGAAAGAAATAAACTATATTTTGGCTTGAAGAGGGGCTGATTTGGAGATGGTCTAATTAGTGTCCTCGCCAGATGTCCCTGAGTGAAAGTGCTTACAGTAAACAGATAGAATTAGGTCTGCTATATTACAATAATTGGAAAATAGGGGTCCAACACCAAGCATGACTGTCTGCCTTTCTAGAGAATAAATGTACAGAAAGCCTAAAACATGTATTTAAAGGATCTAAGTTGTGCAACTTGAGTATAGCCACCATAAAAACTCAGGGTGGAATTTATTCATACAGGAAGACTGACAAAAAATTCAAGCTTTAAACAACTGTCTAAGTATACTCAGTTATATCAGAGAGCTAAAAAGAACTATCATCTACTCATAAAATGAAAATATCATCAGACCAATGACACCATATATCACCGTTCTTATATAAATATAAGCAAGATGGATTGAATGTAACAATATCAATACTGATGCTACCACAATAATTTATCAGATTCTTTCAATTTTAAATTTTCAGTTCTTCTAATGTCCCATAACTTAGGTTATGAAAGAAATGGCAATGTAGTTTTGAAATATTTATCTTCTTTAAGTTTCAGTATCAAATCAGTATCTAAACCAGGTGAAACCTAAAGACCAGTGTATATGTCTGAAAATAAACAAACAAATAAATAAAAAATAAAAATAAATAAATAAATAAATAAATAAATAAATAAACATAATTCAAATAACTTCATGACCTGCAACCAGATTTGCAGAGATAAACTAAATACCTTGTCACTGGTGTAGTCTATACTACAAGTTACTCATCCAGACCATAATGGCTCTCACAAAATTACCCATGTTATTCGTGAAGCAGAACTAAATTAACAGATGAATACAACGCTGTTCTCAAATTACGAAACAAATAGTTTCTTGGCATTTTATATCATCTCTGACATTTGTCCAGGGACAAATAAATACCAACTACAGTTGAATGACTGGTACAACAGAGTTGGATACGATGTGAACTGCCTTACCTAAACCCCAAAATCTTGATCTTTCTGCATCAGTATAGAAAGCAAAGTGTGATGACAGTTATCTTGCTGACAATTTTAACTCTAGTAAGCTTATAATATTCAAAGTTAGCTTTAAAAATATAACAGTTTAAGCACCTATAAACAGACTCAACAAAATATGGTGTCCCAGCTTGACAGCTGCTTTCTCCTGGAGATGCCTGAACTCTATAGGCTCCCTGATTTTTGGTCTGAAATTGCCCTGAGCACCCTCAGTTATGACTTCTGGGCACATACAGAACTGCTCCAACTCAGAAACTATATGCCTCTCATTTTCCTGGTATCCAGAAACTATTCAAAGACTCACCAAAGGCTCTTGAGAGGCAGCCTATCTAGTCAGAGCACCTCAACAGAAAACTGCAGCACAGCCCTCAGTTACAGCCAGGAAGCAGACTCACTTCCATGTGCCCTTCCATTTGAAATGTCAAGTGGAGATCCCAGTAGGTCTTTTAAACAATAATTAAGCAGTTAAATGCTCACAGGTTATTTGTGAGGATTGTGTTTTAGGGTCCTCTGGGTTCAATACAAAAAAAAAAAAAAAAAAAAAAAAAAAGGTTTTGTATAGACTATGAAACTTTCTGCCTCAGTGTAGTTGTGGATAAGAAGAGATTTCACATGTAAAAATTATGCAATTGCCATCCCATACCATGTAATTCTTTTCTGTATACACCATATGATTTATTTTATTTTATTTTATTTTATTTTTACATACATAGAAATAAAAGCAATGGACTTTGCTCTCTGAGACTAGATAGAAGCTGAATATCTTTGGAGACACCAAATATCTGGAACATATGATGAGTGAAATGTCTTGCTAGTTCTGCAGGTCACTCTAAAGCCCTGGTGTTTCCAAACGGTCTTTTAACATAAACCAAAGTAACCCTGAAATCAGAACCTCTTCACATTTTTCCAGACAGGAGAGCTCTCTGCCTTAATGTCTCTCATTAACACCTTCCACTCAGTGATGACAAGCAGGCTAGGAATCACAGCCCTATGTCTATTTTAGGTGAAGTTTGCAATTATTTTACCATTGACACCATGTTTATCGTGAGTGGCACTAAATCTGGGGAATTTTACTTCCCCACTCCTGGGAGAAGCAAAACATAAAAGAAAGGTTTGGTTAGGTCTAAAGTGTTCACTTAAGTAGACCATCTAGATGTAGAACCTACTTCTGTAAAGTGCTACCAAGAATTTGTACCAGCATTTGTTTCTTCATCAGACCTATACATTTTCATAGAGCAATTTTCAACTACTTGAGCAATCTAATCACATACCTCAGAATTACTGAATATTTTTAACTTGTTTTTTCTTTCATATACACTGTTTAAGAATCCATTTTTCATCCATGAGATGCTGTAGGCATTCTGTTTTTCGTCAGCTTTGCAGAAATCATTTGCTTTTAACATACTTCGGCTTTTTTTTTTTTTTTCTGTAATACTTTCAGTACTACTAAATCACAAGAAAAAAAAGTTTGCATTCATTTATAAGTTTTTCTAAGACAAAAGATTTAAGAATGATCATCACAAAACTTTTCTTAAAAAAAATCTATCAGCAGATTGTTTGCATAAAGTAGTGTACCATGCAGTATCTATAAATTAATAAGTGCTGTGGGAAATTGTCAGTCTACTCTTTCCTCACCAGGAGAGACAACTAATTTGTATTGTGTTTTGAATGACACTTATTCACCCATGTGGATAAATGCCATGGAAGAGGTGACAGAGTATGTGACTGGCAGTGTCTGTAATTGCATTTACCTTCATAAACAAAAGGATTAGCATATGTTGTATACACCAGAGAGTATTGCCAATCAGCCTTCAAAGTGAGAATCCTGGGAAAGATAACAGTCATTAAAAACATATAAATTAAAACTACAACAACAAAAAAACATAAATGAATAAAAACTCTAGAAAAATTACTTGTAATATTATATCACCATATTTCCATATCTTTAAAACCATTAAAGATTTGGGCTTCAAAATACACATAAGCATGTATTGTCTATGAAAACATGGGGTTAAACTTTGCTTAGAAGATCCAGAAAGGGCCTTGACTCTGGTCCCTTTATTCTCTGTGCCTTTCATGAAGATGCATTTGAAGAAAGAAGGCTGGGGACAGGGAATTCATTTTATAAATGAATACTGCCAGGTTACACGTTTTATATTATGAAAGACAGTTATAAATTATATGACAATATGCCATTATCTTGTCTTATTTGCTTTTCATCTACTATGAAAGCTAATTAAAATTTGAAGCTAAGATTTTGTATAGCCCTTTCTTCCTTTTCTGAACTCTTCTGTCTGGTGAGCAGAGACAGAACCCAAGGGCACAGTATGGAGATGGGACAGGGGAGGGTCAGGCTGGGTGTTAAGGAAAGGTTTTGCACCCAGAGGGTGGTTGGGCACTGGGAAACGCTCCCCAGGGCAGTGGTCATGGCACCAAGTTGCTGGAGTTCAAGAAGCATTTGGACAATGCTCTCAGACATGGTGTGATTTTTTGGGTGGCCTTTTGGGGGCCCAGGAGGGGACCCAATGATCCTTTTGGGTTCCTTCCAAATCAGGATATTTTATGATTCCTTCAGACCAAATTGTTATCACTATTAAAATGGTGTAATTCTGAATGAATTCTATTGAAGTCAACTGATTTCTTTCAGAATTATATCGATGTAATTAGAAGGAGGAAAGTAAAAAAAAAAAAAAAAAAAAAAGATTGTTGCTGCACAAGGAAATTGTTCAATGCAACTTCTAACAAGCTGAAATGATGAAATGTATAGTAAAGTAAGGAGGGGTCACATAAAGCAAATTGAACATGGCCCTGCAGGAGAGATTTCAAAGCTAAGGAAGCAGGGAGAAAAATTAATTTATGGGCTGTAAGACATAGAAGCATCATGATGGGGTATTGGGGACCTTGGTGGCAGGGTCCCTGTAGGTAAAATGGATTGCCTAAAGAAACAGGAATGTCTCTGCCACAGTTTCCTGCAACTGCATATATTTTGATATGTTTTCAGCCACTTTGGGACTTGTATCAACCTTAGGGCTCCCTTAGGTATGGAGAGCTGCTGTAAATGGAACTGCAGCAAGCTTAGGCAAATCACATGGAGCTCTTTTCATTACACAAAACTCCTCCCCTGCACCTTCAAAATATGCACTTCCTCTATGATCTGCTATTTTTATTCTTTCATGGTTTCTAGAGAGTACATATTGGACACAAATGCTTTCATTTTATCTAAAATATTCCCAGAAATGTACCCATGTGTTTAATACAGCCTAAATAAATAGGGCGTGGATCCTGTGCAAGTAGGACCATGAGATACTGTAATTAAAACCTTTATTGTTAGTCATACGAAGAAGGTAGCAAAATAATTAATATGGTTCCAACATGAAATTTACTTTACCTGAACTATATAACAGGGGTTCAGTTGCAATATTAAAAGGGTGGTTTTCAGATTTAATGTGCTAAGCATTCCAATTTTTTTTCCCTTTTACTGACAGTCCTTTACGCCAATGGTCAAACCTCCTTTCCATCTTCCTTGCTGCTAATGTCATTTGTGCTTTTCAAACCTTTCTACCTGTGATGCCAGCACAAACAAACATTTGAATTAATATGACTGGACTGTAATAAATAGACCCACCAGGAACTAAATATTGAGGAGGTGACATTTGCAGAGGGAAACAATATTTTTGTGAGTTCACATCTCTTTTCATTAGGTAGCTCCTCCCTCCTGAGTTCTTACCTTTTATGCAGCATACACATCCCAGCATTCCTTTTTAGGTCTTCTGTGTCTCTGGTCTTGCTTGTCTCTGACAAGCAAGGGGAATCCACAGCTGCTGGTGCCTCATCACTAAACGTGAACAATCAGGTAAGGGAGGGATTTTTCACATCTAGGACATCTACCACATTTTGTGAATCATCTGTTCTTTAAAACAGCAGGTATCTGGGCCTAAACATGATATAAATTGCTTTAAGCTGCTAGCTAACAAAAGAACCTCAAATCTGAGGTTATTTCTTACACAGTCACACTGGAGCTGCAGCAGATGTATCTAATCTGACATTTTCTCTGTGTGCTCATGATATCTGTGCCATGAATTATATTTGCAATAAAGCTGATCTCTTCTGTCTGCTACAGAACATCTTTAAGGGCCATTTTAATATTTCAGAATCTAAGCAGCACAAAAAAGCCACACCATTCACAGAGGCTAGTCTAGCTCACTTATTTTTCTCCCCTGGGATGTGTTTCTCCTAAACTCTGAGATGAGGGGAGTAGATAGGGAAGCTCTTCATACAGAGCTATTATAACTTGGGACTATTTGTCATTTCAAGCATAGCTCCCAAACTAAAGCTAGATCACAGAACTTGGGCTGTGCTGATGCTCATGCCAACAGCTCACCCAAATTCCTAGTAACAGGAAGAAACAAACAGCAAATTGAGCTCAGGGAAACATTTGGACCCTTCTGCATGTTCACTGCACATCTCAGATAAACAGGCTGAGACTCCTGTGGAGATACTTCTCATCAGTGACCTTCAGCTCTCTAAAGCAGCCATCTGCCTTCTAGCTTTAGGCCCCACAGAGACTTTGCTTTGGTAGAGTTATGAAGTTGTTTCTCCTTGTTCCCTCCCTGCTTTGTACTATCATGAAAATAATGTATTAGGCTTCCAGTATTCACTAGTAACAACAAAAGGTTAAAGATCACTCCTGAATCAGTTTCTAGTATTTCCAGCCATTTGGAATAAACATCAGTGAAAACATGTCTCTGTTTCTGGAGAAAGAGGATGGCTGATTAAAGACTTTAAGCCACTTTCTCATTGTTTGAGAAAACAAGGTGAGGTGAAATTCTGCAAGGTACAGTTCATACTCAATAAACCTATCAATCAAGGTTGTCAAATTAGGCAGTGTCTTAATCTTCCTAATATCCATCCCCAGTTTTTTGTAGCACTCCATTTTTTGGTTAATGCTATCAATAACCTTTAAAGACTTAGTAAGCAGAAACATTCTCAGTGTTTGAACTAGTAATTGAAGACTGGAGAGAAGGAGTGAAGAGAAACCAGGCTATCTGAAAATGTGATTAACAAGTCTGTTGCAGTATAGACATATATTACACTCCTGGACAAAGAACTACCCCTTGCAATAATGCAGTGTTTGACATTTATAAAAGATTCTGAATTAGATCACAGAAGTATCTTTTTTTTTCCCCTCTCAATTCACAGGAGGCAATAAACTTCGTTCAGTAGCTACCACAGAAAATGAAGCAGTTAATACAGACTTCAAATTTTAATTAACTTGCACAGCAAGTTCTCCAAAGCACAGAGGCTTGGTCTGCTTAAGCACTGAATGCACATATCCACTTAACAGTACATGTGCAGTCAGTCATGGCATGAGCAAATACAGCAATTTCACATACAGCCAGTATTTTCATTTGTGTTTCTGAATACAAACACACTGCTGTGACACTGCCTTACTGATGTGTCTTTTGACACCCAGGGATTAAATGTGAACATTCATTATATATCTCTCTTTTTCTTTAATAAATACAAGCCCTGCTTTAATCAGAGAAGATGTTTTCTTCTGCCTTATACAGGGCTTCTGCAATTTCTCCTTAGTTATGAATTTATGAAATCATTTCAATGTCTGGCCTTTGTATAATGCAACTTATCCTCCTTGTTCTGCCATTGTAGATCAGTCTTGTTTGTGGTTGCGAGAAGTCTGGCGCAGAATAGTCCCAAGTCCCACATTTCCAAACTCTTCAATACTCTGGTAATGGTATAAGCATGACTTAGTTGGACTGGGCAGTGTCAGGGACAGCTCCTCTGTATCAGTGCTATCAGTATATCAGTCCCAGCACTCACCAGCATTACCAAAGAGTCTCCTAAGCTACTTTTACTGAGGAGGCTCCACAGACACATCCCTGTACTGCTCTCTAGGAACAGATACAAATTCCCACTGCATCCCACCTACTTGCCTTCTCCAGAGAGCTGTATACAAAACCCTGCTTTTCCACACATTTGTTTATTTATTTTTTCCTCTAATGCACATGTGCTCCCCTTAGTCAGCTCTTCCAAAAGCTGCCTGTCAGACTGTAGCAACACCAGTATGTGATTCACAATGCAGTCATAATGCTCTGAACCCTGTATCTGCACCATCTGAGCCCTTCTATCACTATAAATAGCAAGGACTAATATATTCCCAGCTTTCAGCCACACAATTTCAACTGGAAAACTGGCATGCTGTCTTCAAACAAGTTATGACCAGAAATATATTGCAAAACAGAGGAATCAAAACAGAAAAGCAAGAACTCCCTCCAACTTCAGGCTGCCAAAGGGTACGCAAAAGTCTTCATTATGGAGATGCAAAGTAGTCAGAGGTGCTATAAGAACTTCAAAAAATTCAAGGAGAGCTTGGGACAGGTTTAAGTGGACATAGCAGGTTTTATTCAAAATATAAAACATTAGCCAAGGTTTGTAACCTTATAAACATTAAGAGATTCTTCATGCATGAAGACCCCTGGTTTTTGGACACTTGAGGAATCATTTTAACCTGATTTCTAAATATGAGTGTTCTTCAGCCACTGGATAACATCCTTCAGTTTAAGCTCATTAGGACTAAAATGATCAACATTTACTTTTTTTTTTTTTTTTTTTTTCTTTAAACAACTGTCTCTACTGGGGATGGTGCATCTGTGAAGTCATTAACACAGTACCAAGTGTATAAGATAGATGAGACAAACCAGCTATTGACCTTACAAATTCCTCTCCACTTTACTGACTTAGGTAACAAGGTTTTGTTATTATTGTTGTTTTTTTATTATTATTTGTTCTTATTGTTTTTCCCCACTTACCAAGAGAACAATGCTAAACAACATAGCAAACTTCACTCATCATCTAAAGAGATATTCTCAGCTGTCTGTTTTCCAGTGTGGAATTGCAAGCCATACTCTCATACATATTTAGATACCAAAAAATCTGAGTCATGTATTAAATTTTTTTGAAAGCAAAAAGGTAACTAACTCTGATTTTGTTTTGTATTCTTATTCCATCAGTTCTGGTGACACCTAAAATCTGAGACATGAAGCTACATCTTTAGACATTTAGATACTGTAAAAAATTTACATGTCTTTCTACATCAAGTATCAGACTGAAAAATCATATGACTGCTTTAAATCAGTTTTGAACTCTATAAGTATTTCTTGTTTGAATGCAGACACCCTACTTGTAATACCAACAGCTAGGGCACATTGTGCTGATGAATTATACAATCCATTTTATTTTAAAATGCCTATAATGAAAGCTTCATATGCATACATACCTGTTGTACCTTTAAATGTCTCTCTTAGTCTAACCTAAAGCGTCCCCCCTCACTGACTGGCAAGGGAAAGGTTAACATTTTTCTGATTTCCAATTTCAATTTCCAATTTTCCAGTTTCAGTTGTTTCCTTACAAATAATTTTAAATCTCTGAAAAACATTTGATTCCACAACTGCACATATGCCTTTTCCAACAGCAAAACAGGTTTTTCCAAACAGGTTTTTCATTGGACCCCGGTAAATTGAATCTCAACTGACTGTAACTGACAGCTCTACTGTTGTATCTCATCATAAATGACTAATACTATAATGAGGTCACTGTTCTGCTCTTTTCCTCTTTCTAACTCATCTCTTCTTAAGCACTGATCTGTTGATTTCTGCAAGTGTATTTGATACTATCAGTTTAGAGGAGGCCCAACACATTCACATGGTGAATGCAAATGGTGGTTACATCAGCCCTTGAAAGCCCTTGAAAAGATCTGTCTCTTTTCGTTAAGTTTCTGTGGCAGGGTTACTGAAGTAGCAAAGCTGCAGAAAAGATTTCAAAAGATCTCAATGGAAATATTCTAGGGAGTAGAAAGACATAGATAACGTTTTATGGTTTACTGAAATGTTATTCCCACTACCCTCCTCAGGAGAGGATCCAGAGCTAGTACTTCCAAGGGGAAGGGGTAGAAAATTCAATTTTCTGGCAGGAAAGAAGACTTCCAAGGCTGCTGGACTCTCCTGTTGCAAGGGCTCAAAGCTGCAGGAGCCTTTGGATATCAAGGACTTGGAACTGACAGATCTGTCAAGGAACTAATATATTATGAGATTTTTAAAGTTAAATCTCAACTTTCATAAGTAGGAAGAAATAGAGAAGTTTGAAAGAGGATCAACAATGATTAAGCAGTGTATGCAGCTGAGGGGACTGAATGCAAGGAGGAAGCTCTTGACACCTGGCTAAGGAGCTCCCCTCACTATCTCTGCAGGGAAAGCTATGCAAGAGCACTAAAGACTTATCTGGATCAACGGGCTCCACAAGCATTGGCTGAAACTCCACCCTCCCTGGCCTCAGTGAAGGCAGGATGCTTTTCTCCCACCAAAGGGGATGATCAGAAGGGGCTACTGCAGATATGCTTCAACAGTTTAACTGAACAGGAATTTAAATGCTGGTATAATGTGCTGTTGGTGACTGTAGAGCAGATAACATTGGTCAAAGGCTTCACTTATTATCATTAGCATTCATTCCTTAATATATTCATAAGCTAATTCCATAATGTTATACCATCATTATTTCTATTGAATACTACATCTATGTAGCACATATATCTGAAGCCCCTACATAGTGAGGGAGCACTAAGGACTGAGATACCTAATATATTTTTGAGCCTCTTTTTCTACATTCCATTATTATAAAGCCAAAAACCTCTATTAAAGGACAATGGGAGTTTAGGAAAGAAAGAAAGAAACCCAGACCTCTGTGGCTGACAATACTGGTCACGCAACACCCAAATCAGTGATTTTTCTATTTGTAACCTTAAAAGTTTAGCATTTTGTTACAGCTAAAATATCTAAGCATGTAATAATAAAATAAATTTAAAAAAAAAAAAAAAAAAGAGGATTTATATTTTTGCACACTACAAAAATGTCTGCAGATAGTTGTTCCACAATCCTTTTCCCTGAAAGGAGGATAAAGATGCATAAATACCAGAATGAGACAGGAAGGGTGGTCTAGCAATTAGGCTGTCAGATAATGAGAGGATTGCTTCTCAATTCTGCCTCTTTCAGATTTAGTGAGTGACTCAAGGATGGTGTTTTCTCCATGGGAAAGCAATCCAGTGAGTGCTAACCTGTCTTCATATGGATAGTCATTGCTGAAACCATCAAGCAGTCCTAAACTCAAGGTTCACTTACAAATTAGCTGATTGGGCTGGGAAATTGTATAATTAATTTATAATGAAAACAGGGCTGGAAGCTTAACCACAGAACTGTAATGGCTATCCTGAAAAAGTGAACTACTTCTAGCTCATACGTCCTTTTCAAAAAACATGTGTACTACTTAAAAATAATTTAAGCGATTGCAGTTTGGTAGCATTAACAAGGAACCTACAAAACTGAAAGAATATTCATTTCATTAGCAGGAAGTCCTGGTTATCATTATGTTTAATTTTGATGCCTGAAGTACAACCAAATTACATAGATCTTTGAGATAGAGCTTCCTCAATCTGTATGCTTTTGTCAGTCCAAATCAATTTAGCAGACTGCCTCCAGTGCCCTTGAAAACACTGAGGCTCTCATGACTAGTTTCTCTGTCAAGGTTTAAAAAAAAATCTAGTCGGTTTCTTAAGTAGCAAATCCCCAAGAGCATCTTCACACTAGCTTTAATAGCTTAGTCCATGACTGCTCACTCAGTTATCCCAGCTAAAAGATTCTGCAATCCCTTCCTTGCCAATTGTAGTGGGTTTACGTGGCAAGGTTTTGGTAGCAGGGAGCCATAGGGGTGGTTTCTGTGAGAAAGATCTAGAAGCTGCCCCATGTTTGGGAAGGGCCCCATTGTTTTCCAGACCTGAGCCAATAAGCGATGTTGTTTTGCGCCTCTGTGAGAGCATATTTAAGACAGGGAAAAAACGCTGCACCAGACAGCAGCCGGGAGTGAGAGAACAGCCTTGCAGGTGCCAAGGTCAGTGTAGAGGGAGGGGGAGAGGTGCTCCAGGCGCCGGAGCAGAAGTCCCCTGCGGCCTGTGGTGAGGACCATGGTGAAGCAGGATGTCCCCCTGCAGCCCATGGAGTACCACGGTGGAGCAGGGTTCCACGCTGCAGCCCGTGGAGGAGACCACGGTGGAGCAGGTGGCCCTGCACCGACAGAGGCTGCCGCCTGTGGAAGACCCCTGCCGGAGCAGATTCTGGGCCGGACCTGTAGCCTGTGGAGAGGAGACCACGCAGGCAGGAGCAGGTGACCTGGCAGGAGCTGCTGCCCGTAGGGGAGCCAGGTTGGAGCAGTTTTCTCCTGAGGGATGGACCCCGTGGTACGGACCCATATCTGGAGCAGTTCTGGATGAGCTGCTGCCTGTGGGAAGCCCACGCCGGATCAGTTCATCAAGAACTGCATCCTGTGGGTGGGACCCCACAGCACAGGGGACGAGAGTGACCAAGAAGGAGCGGCAGAGAAGAAGTGCTGTAGACTGACCATAACCCCCATTCCCCCATTCCCCTGTGCCGCTCAGGGGGAGGAGGTGGAAGATGGTGGATGGGGGGGAAGGTGCTTTTGGTTTGCTTTTTCCTTTGTTTTCTCACTTCTCTCGCTTGTTAGTAATAGGCAATAAATCTTACTATCTCCTTACTCCTTATGCCGAGTCTGTTTTGCCCGTTACAATAATTATTGCGTGATTTTCTCATCCTTATCTCAACCCTTGAGCCCCTTTTCACATATTTTCTCCCCATTCCTGTTTGAGGAGGGGGAATGAGAGAGCGGCTGTGGTGGAGCTCGGCTGCCCACTCGAGCGGAACCACGACACCAATTTAAGTGTAAAATATGGGATACGTTTTTCGGTCTGCATGAGGGGTTCAAATTTTGTGTGTCCAAGAAAAGAGAAGTTTGTTTATTTAGTTAATTTGCCCTCTGTGACATATGGTCACAGTGATTCTCTCTCTACCCTCTGCCTTGGTTCATACAGCAAATCTGCCTAAGGCAGGTAAAAAGAGGCCAACTCAGCAGTGACCACATCAGCATGGATGAGATTTGGTCATTAACTTTCTTTCTTAGTAGCCAGCTACTGGAAGGAACATAAATTAGCAGAAAGCTTTTTGAGTCTGACATGCTTTTAGTGGCTGGATTCTTCTGGTGTCAGCAGATACAAGCTGTGGTGATGTCTGCCAACAGCACTGCAAGCTGGAGTGCAGCCAGGATTTCTGCCATAAGCCTCAGAGGTATATTTGTCCTTATGTAATAACACTTATCACAAAGGATCCCAAAGTGCTTTGAAACCACACAAGATATATTCAGCAAGTGACTCATCAGCAGGGCTTCTCCAGGGCACAGCTGTCTTTACACAGGCTGTAAACTTCTGGGGTCTTAAATAGCAGCATCTTCAACCATCTTTTTAAAGCATGGGGTGGGTGGTGCCTGTGCTTGGCTAACTCTTCTCTATGTGGTTTGTCCTATTTAAAATAGAAAAAGGTATGGCGATTTCACACCAATGGGGTGCTAAGATCCACCACTCAGCTCTCTGACTCCCCCTTCTCAGAAGGACAGGAAGAGAATATGCAATTAAAAATAAATAAATAAATAAATAAAAGCTCATGGGTTGATATAAGGACAGGGAGATCACTCATCAATTACTGTCACAGACTAAACAGATTCCACATAGGGAGATTAATTTATTGACAAACACTAACAGACTACAGAAGTGAGAAACTAGAAGCAAACTAAGAACACCTTCCCCCCACTCTTCTCTACCTCCTCCCCCCAAGCAGTGCAGAGGAATAGAGACTGGGGGTTCATTCCTTGGCGATTTGTCTCCACTGCTCCTTCACGGTCCCTCTCTGCCCCTGCTCCAGGCAGGGTCCCTCCCATGGGATGCCGTCTGTGGGGTCTGCCCACAGGCAGCAGCTCTTCAAGAACTGCTCCCACACGGCTCTGTCCCACGGGGTCCATCCATCCCCCAGGAGCAAACTGCTCCAGCACGGGTCCCCCACGGGTGGGCAGCAGCTCCCCCCAGGTCCCCTGCTCCTGCGTGGGCTCCTCTCCACGGGCTGCAGCTCCGGCCCGGGGCCTGCTCCTGCGGGGGCTCTCCATGGGCCGCAGCCTCCTCCAGGCCACATCCACCTGCTCCACCGGGGGCTCCTCCACCCATGGGGGGGCTGCAGCGTGGAGATCTGCTCCATGTGGGACCCATGGGCTGCAGGGGGACAGCCTGCTCCACCAGGGGCCCCTCCACAGGCCGCAGGGGAACTGCTGCTGAGATGGGTAAGATGCTAAAACTTTTCCGAATTAATATTTAGCTACATATACAGTAAAATATCCTGCTTATCAGGGATGTAGATGAGAATCTGGGATGTAGATGAGAGCCTTACAAGAAGCACTTGTAAAAAGGAAGATATCCCTCTAGGCCAATGGATGAGGGAAGGACGTACAACTTGTTGGCAGGAAATACGGCAAAGATTAACAAAAAACTTCTAAATACTGTCCAACAGAAGGTTAAACTCCAGAAAGGTAAAAAGTTTAACCTCTTCCTCATTGCCTTCATCCTGAAAGACCTCTGCCCACAACCACCAGGCTACATTGCGCAGGCACAACCGGGAGGATCTAAGGGCGTTAAGTATGGAAATGAGTACTTTGAAGAGGTCTGCCTTTTCGGGAAAATAATAAATATGTATTAGAGCTCCTGTAATATGTAACAGTATTCATGTATAAAGTTGTGAGAAACCACTGGGCAGGTGCACACCTTTTTGAGGGAAGCTGTTCCCAGAGCTCCCAGTGCACCGCAATAAAGTATACCTACTTTACAACCCTATGGTTGTGGAGTCTTTCCCATGTGTCACTGACGTGTGCCTGGAGCACCTCCTGCCCTGCTGCTGCACTGCCTTTGAGGGCTGCAGGGCTGGTTCTCACTCCTCTCTCCCAGCTGCTGATTTGCAGCAGATTTTTTTGCCCTTTTGTTTGTCTGCTTGTTTTTCTTCAATCTGCTCTTTCAGAGACCCAACCAGTGTCACTCATGGCTCAGCTTTGGTCAGCACTGGGTCCCTTTTGGAGCCGGCTGGCTCTGATCTGACATGGGGCAGCTGCTGGGCGCTGCTCACAGAGGCCACCCCTGCAGCACTGTCGCTATTGCCTTATAAGAACAATACAGTGGAAAACAACAGAATACTGAACATTATTTTCTCTCAGTTTCTTGCAAGTGCTTATTTACAGCACACCTCTTAAGACCAACCTGTCATAACCCCCAGAGCTCTTGAAATCTTATTGTAAGCAGAAGCTCTTTAGCATAGAATTGGCTCTCAGGACTTGGATACAGGCCCAGCATCTTGCAGAGGTCTTAGCTATCAAAATTCTCATAAATCCAAAGCAACTCAGATTACTGTTTCTTCCTGAACATTTCTATCGAAATTTGCAGTTGCAAAGTACAAATCTTGTGAATATTACCTTAAGGTCTTGAAGTAGTTTGTATGAGCATGGCTTCCCCTTTCCCTTCTGCTGCAAATAGTTAAACAGTGTCAAGCAATATGCATATTATTTCTCATTCCTGCTTGGAATCTTCATTTTGGAACCCATCAGAGTAAAGGATGCAAGAGAGATCATACTATTGCAATTGTGGATGAAGCTTGATTAAAACTGATATCCATAAATGCTGAGGCCAGTGAAGAAAGATTATAAATTTTTGAAAAAATATAAAGATGATTTTATTTATTTTATTTATTTATTTATTTATTACTCAGAACAGGAAATGATTGCCATAGGCATTATTAAACTAATAGGCAACACCAAGCACTTTTAAAACACAATCCAGTAAAGGTGAATCATGGGGAAAACACAAAACAAAACAAAACAAAACAAACAAACAAACAAAAAACTAATATAACAATATTACATATATTTATTATTATATATGTATATATATATATATATATATGTATATATTATATATTACATATTATATTACTAATATAACACCTTCCTAGGAGTGCATGAAAGCTCTCCAGGTTTCCAGATCTCCAAATAGAAAGATAAAGACAGATCCATTCTCAACATATAACCTAATCTCACCCTAGAAAGAAAGCAGCAATAACCAAAAGGATAAGTTAACCAGAAAGAATTAGAATTTGAATTAGTTTAAATATATTAGGAATATTGCATCAACTGAAAGAATTACAACCAGATCAAAAGCTCATTGGTATTCCACTGAGATTTGAGCAGATTGGGTGATCACAGGGCCTTAAAATTACAAAATCATCATACCACAAAAATACTCTAATTAGGAAGAGAAAGCTGTGCTCTTCCACTATGTAACAGCAAGAAATATGTGAAAGTGACACATCAAAAAGTCAATTAAAAATTCCATTAGAAGGGAAGCTCTGTCCTGTGAGCTGCTGGCCTTGGTGGTGGGTGGTTCTCATTCCACTCGTGGGTGGACAGTCATCCATTGTTGGCTAGAGTGAGGGAAATGCCAGTAACAGTCATCAAAGTCTAAATTTATGGCAATCAATTAAGCTAGAAGACAAAAAATAGCATTAGGCAAACAAATGTATTTACAATACACAGTTCCATGTCATCCCACCTTTGAAAGCTGGTAGTGAAGCCACTATAAGGATTAGCACAAAACAGAAATTCTGTATGGTTTCTCCTGACAGTAGCTTAGGAAGAAACAGTACAGTCCCAAGATGGTTTGAAATGTGTGATTTGTCATTCAGAATTGCTGGAGGACAATCACAATCTCCCAAAATATTCCAGAAAATTATCTCATAAACAAATATTTGAAACATTTCAAGCTTTCAATTTGCATAAAATTTATGACATCAGATGCTTTAATTTCAGAACAAAATCCATTCTAAATTAGAATACTGATTCTTCTTAAAGCTGGGTTTCCAAAGATGTGGTATTTGTCATTTGTGCTGTCTAACTGCTTGTCTGTGTAGAAGAGAGAATGGAAAATTCCTGGTGTTTTGTGTAGAACATATTTAAAAGGTAATGTGAGAGAAAATAAAAATTATTCTTTCTTTGGTAACTTTTGCAAAAATGAAAAATGTGCAAAATGCTTTCTCCTTAAACTCAGGCTGGTAAACCGATGCCTTTTTATTAAATATGTGTATATATATATATATATATATACATGGTTTATGGTTTAATGGTTTAGTGGAGGACTTATAGAATCATAGAATCATAGAATATCCTGAGTTGGAAGGGACCCTAAAGGATCATCAAGTCCAACTCTTGACACCGCACAGGTCTACCCAAAAGTTCAGACCATGTGACTAAGTGCACAGTCCAATCTCTTCTTAAATTCAGACAGGCTCGGTGCAGTGACCACTTCCCTGGGGAGCCTGTTCCAGTGTGCAACCACCCTCTCTGTGAAGAACCCCCTCCTGACGTCCAGCCTAAATTTCCCCTGCCTCAGCTTAACCCCGTTCCCGCGGGTCCTGTCACTGGTGTTAATGGAGAAAAGGTCTCCTGCCTCTCGACACCCCCTTACGAGGAAGTTGTAGACTGTGATGGGGTCTCCCCTCAGCCTCCTCTTCTCCAGGCTGAACAGGCCCAGTGACCTCAGCCGTTCCTCATACGTCTTCCCCTCCAGGCCTTTCACCATCTTCGTAGCCCTCCCCTGGACACTCTCCAACAGTTTCATGTCCTTTTTATACTGTGGTGCCCAGAACTGCACACAGTACTCGAGGTGAGGCCGCACCAGCGCAGAGTAGAGCGGGACAATCACCTCCCTTGACCTACTAGCGATGCTGTGCTTGATGCACCCCAGGACACGATTGGCCCTCCTGGCTGCCAGGGCACACTGCTGGCTCATATTCAACTTGCTGTCTACCACGACCCCCAGATCCCTCTCTTCTAGGCTGCTCTCCAGCGTCTCATCGCCCAGTCTGTACATGCAGCCAGGGTTTCCCCGTCCCAGGTGCAGGACCCGGTACTTGCTCTTATTGAACTTCATGCGGTTGGTGATCGCCCAGCTCTCCAACCTGTCCAGATCCCTTGTTAGTGTTAGGTCAGAGGTTGGACTCGATGATCTTGAGGTCTCTTCCAACCTAGAAATTCTGTGATATGCATTAACTATATGTGTGCATATATATATATATATAAAAATTACAAAAAAAAAAAAAAAAAAAAAAAAAAAAGTTCCATTAATAACCTCAACAAAGTCAAGTTTGTTGGTAGTAGATATGTTGTGGAATAGAATGTATCCATTTCATGTAAGCATTCATTGCCTTCGGTGACTAAGATTTGAATCCACTACTCTAACTCAAGAAATAAAAGTTTTATGGAAAAGATGTAATAAAATGAATTAGATATAGAATATATCGACCAGTAAAACAGATTAAGACCTTAAGATTGATAAGAAATGTGTCTTCTGCAGCATAAGGGTCAGATTTCCAAAACATGTAATGATGAATATTAAAACCATGATCAATCAGAAAAGCACATTTCCATGGGAATGCTTTGCAAGAACCAGAGCTGCAGGTCTTATTTTTGGCTGTGCTACCCAGAAAGGAGCAGGAGATGCCCTACTCAACACAGCTTCTTTTTCTGCTGGGTAATCAATTACACTGTCAGCTTTCAGTATTGGCTTCACATTTTAGTAACATGAAGAGAGAGAAAACATAGTTTTAAATCTTTAAAAAAAAAAAAAAAAAAAAAAAAAAATTTGAACAAGCTCAAATCCAGCCACACTATTTGACATTACTCATATGCCCCCCACCCATGACTTACTCATTTTTCAGTTTACGATGCCTCCTTACATGATAAAATAAGCAAAATGTGAAGCAATCCATGTGTCAATGACACCTCTACAAAGTCTTGAGTTGCTTAGATCAGCAGACAATGCAAGTAAAATAATATGAGAACTTCTCAATTATCACAACTATCCCTCAGCAGTCCCTCTATACAAATACCTTAAAAAGTATTGATTTAACTCAGCTATATGTTCCTACTTTATCCTAGAAGTCTGCCTGAGTCCGTGATTTTGAGATCCATTGCTATGGCAGTACAAATAAACTCATAAAACAACGAAGAATTATGGGAGTCATGTTTTGCTCAACATAGAGGCAAAACGATCAGCACAAGTTGGGAGATTTGCAAGGAAGAGCATTACTTTTTCATTCTTATCTTTGACTCAGCATCAGCTGCAGCTTCAAGTGCAGCAGCTGGCCTGGCTACAAGCAATTCAGAGAAGCAATGTGCTTCCTTCCAGATGCAAAAAGCATACATTTTCCAGATAGGATATATGTAAATATGTGTATTTCTCTGCTGCTACCCAGAGAGAGTTCTACACAAGATAAATGCTGTTTCAAGCCATCATCTTAGTATAGCCGTCAGCATGCTTTGTACCATAAACATGAAAAGTTGATTTAACAACATACAGAGACAATTTGTCCTCTTGCCACAGTGAATAAAGCATTCTTGGTGTTGGAAGTAACAAAAAGCTACTTCATCTTTGACCTGATTAATATCCAGTCAGGTCAAATCTGATGTTTACTCATAGTAGAAATATCTATATCTGTTTATTGCAGTAGAATTTATTATTACATATGGATATAATATTCTATTAGTTTCACTTATTAAGATCCACCATAGCTTTCCCATAATACAGTTGCCATCTAAACATGAGCTGAAATATTCTCTGCAACTAGATAGGTCAACTTAGGAGAAACAATTGTTCTAGTGTTATTAATAATTTTAAGATACTGCATATTTGTCAAAAACAGTGCTATTAGCCTGATTTTCACTTATGGGGGTGCATGTGGTCCTGGTAACTGTAGCTGATAAAATTGAGGAATCCTGCCACTTACCAAAAATTTTTGAAGATGAATATTGTAACCTGTTCTGAATAAAACACCAGAAGAGCTACAAGACACATCTCTAATGATCAAAATAAATCTACTTCAACACTCTGCATGTTCATACATAATAAAGAATATTTTCAAATCAGTCTTCAACATTAACAATATTTTTTGCAGGCATTTAAGCACATTATGAAATTATTATGTGATTTGATCATAGACATTTCTTCTGTAAGATCCCTGCCTCATTCAGTGGTTACGATGGACCATGGAAACAGATTTTTCTCTTCTTTATCAGTTTTTCTTGAAACTTCCCTCTTAGGAACAAATTATATTAGTGTTAGTAATCACATGTGCTCCAGGGTAATCTTTGCATATCATTTCAGCATTTTATAAAGCACCTATATCTAAATTGGTATTGTTATCCCCATTTTAGATAAGGAAAACAAAGAAGGAGACATATTAAGACCAAATCAATTTTTTGATTTGAGGTATCCTGCTTGTGGTTAATTGAATCTTTATGTTTAGATAGTTTTGCATTAGGTTATGCATCACCTGAAGAAAAAAATAAATAAAATAAAAAAATAAAAGGAAGAAAAAGAAGAAAAGAAACAGAAGAGGTCTCCATCAAATGTTGTCACCTATCAAAGACCAGGTTTAACTGGCTAGTGTAGAAGCAAATAAATCAGTGGCAGAGTTGGAGCAGCTGCTATTACTTTCAAATATCATTCAGTCACGTTAGGAAGTCTTTTCTTTCCTGTTCTCTACTGTCTGGTTTAGCAAGTGCTTGCCCACCTCTGCCCCATATGAGGGTGAGTACTACCTTCCTCGTCTGCTACCTTGTACAGTCATTGCTCATCTGCAAAGCAAGACACACTCACGCTGACTGCAACGGAAGACCCAATGAGAAAAAAAATAAAAATAAAAATAAAATAAACAGAATACTTAAAGCTAAATTAAGTAACATTTGCAAAGCATTGTCATAAAGCTGCATTTGCACTCATAATACAGAATTTCTACAACCGTCGGCCAAATTGCTCTGCATCTTGGTATAACAATAAACATAGATCAAAGAGGCTAATTTCCTACTTATTTTTTGTTAAAAAATAATAAAATTCAGAAAATAGCACGAAGTATTGAACTTTCCTATTTGAGCCTATTATGTTGGCTTCCAAGAGTTATTTACAGCCCTTGGACTTCTGCTTTCACCACTACTCTGTGTTTCTGAAGCTACCAAGTGACCAGTTGCAACAGGAGACAGTAACACCCCAAAACTGATGAGTGGGATGAAAGATGTACTTTCCCCATGGACTCCCTCCCCCAGCCTTTCATCCCTCATTCCCCAGCTGCCTTTTCAAGCCATGCCTTCTCCTGATCTGCCCCCCTTCCCAGGCATGCATCACCAGCAGCCCTTGACATTGCCAGCACTTTTGACCCCATCTCCTGCTCCCTGCATAACTGGTGGTCTCCTCTCCTCCACACCAGAAGAACACAGACAAGTATATGGTATGTACAAGTGTCACATTTCTTCTGGACTACAGCAGCTAAAGTCAGTTTTGGTCTTTGGTTGGAGCGTGATAAGTTGCTTTTTAAGGATAACATTAGCATTCTAGTCCTATCATAATTGCCTTATTCCTAGTTTATAGATGGTATGTTCATAAGAGTTTGTTTCTAAATGTAAGCATTATCAAATTAGTCACAGCCCCCAAATATATATATATATATATTTCAATCTAGTGCTTTAGACTGTTATCTCTGATGATCAAGATCATTTTATGTGTTTGTAACATACATACATGAAATCATATGAAACTTACATGATGCTCATTACAGATGCAAGCAATCCAGGTTTCTCTACCCATTTCTGGCATGAATGGTGATGTATAAGAATCAAACATTTGCTTTTCAATAATATGCTTTGTTATAAAACTCTTGTCAAGCATTTCATTTATTAAGTTAGAATTCTAATGAATAGAAACATGAAAGGGGAGGAACACTGGTTAATTAATTTTGCCTTGAGTTGAATTGAAAAAAAAAAAAAAGAAGCATATTCATGGAAAAATGTTTTGAATTATTTGCCTTGATCTATAATCATATATAGGTAGTATTTGGAAAGGGGAGAAACAATATTTTTTTAATAATTTATATAAAATAACAGTTTACACTTTAATTGCAGCTCTCCAAAGCTCCACAAATAGTAATTACTCATAATTAGAAAAAAAGAAACTGTAATTCTAAAAATACTCTATAGCAAAAGTGGAATAAAATAAAAAATTAAAGCTTAAATAGAATTACTTTCTACAAACATTTGCAATATTCCACACTGTGGCACTCTGTAACACTTAATTATCACTGGTTCCATTTTCCTTACGGAGCTTGTGAACTTTCTAGGCAACCACTGCACAGTGGGCATGCTTAGGTTTTAAAAGCTCTGGGAAGCCAAGAGAGCACTTAACAGAAAGAGCAGGACAGAGCAACATGCCTGTATGAGGGCAGTAGATGTCAAAGGACCATCACCACAATAAAACTCAAATACTACGTAAAAGTACCCATTAAGAGCCAATTTGAAGCATTGAGGAATGTTTAATCTTCACCAGCAGTCACCTGTGAAGCACTAACAGCTGCCTTCATAGTGGTCATCAAAATATTAGTTAAATTGTCCCTAGGGATTTGAAAGTTCCCTGGGAAGATGAGCTATATGCTTGCAGTGGGTTTCTGTGGCAAGGTTTTGGTAGAGGGGGGTTGCAGGGGTGGCTTCTGCAAGAAGAATACAGAAGCTGCCTCACGTTAGATAAGGGCCCTGCCATTGGCCACAGCTGAGCCACTAAGCAATGTTGTTTGTGCCTCTGTGAGAGCATATTTAAGAAAATGCTCAATCAAATGCTCAAATGCATATTTAAGATGCAGCTCAACAGCATCTGGAAGAGACAGAAGAGTGAGAAGCAGCCCTGCAGCCCCCCAGGTCAGTGCAGCAGAAGGGCAGGAGGTGCTCCAGGCAGGCAGCAGCAGTTCCCCTGAGGGCTGTGCAGGGAGAGGCCCCTGGTGGAGCAGGCTGTCCCCCTGCAGCCCATGGGTCCCACATGGAGCAGATCTCCACGCTGCAGCCCCCCCATGGGTGGAGGAGCCCCCAGTGGAGCAGGTGGATGTGGCCTGGAGGAGGCTGCGGCCCATGGAGAGCCCCCGCAGGAGCAGGCCCCGGGCCGGAGCAGCAGCCTGTGGAGAGGAGCCCACGCAGGAGCAGGGGACCTGGGGGGAGCTGCTGCCCACCCGTGGGGGACCCGTGCTGGAGCAGTTTGCTCCTGGGGGATGGATGGACCCCGTGGGACGGAGCCATGTGGGAGCAGTTCTTGAAGAGCAGCTGCCTGTGGGCAGACCCCACAGGCTCATTTTGGGAAGGACAGCATCCATGGGAGGGACCCCATGGGGAGCAGGGGAAGAGAGTGACCATGAAGCAGTGGCAGAGATGAAGCACTGTAGACTGACCACAGCCCCAGTCCCCATTCCCCTGTGTTGCTTGGGGGGAGGAGGTAGAAGAGGGTGGTTAGGGGGAAGGTGTTTTTAGTTTGCTTTTGGTTTCTCACTGTTCTGGTCTGCTAGTCATATGCAATAAGTCATAATAATATTCCTATGTTGAGTCTGTTTTGCCCGTCACAGTAACTGTTGCGCAATCTCCCTGTCTGTATCCCAACCCTTGAACCCTTTTCATCATATTTTCTCCCCTTTCCCTTTGAGGAGGGGGAGTGAGAGCTTGGCTGCGGTGGAGCTTGGCTGCCCACCCAGTTAAAACCACTACAGTGCTGAGAGCAAAACTTGAGGTGTTTTAACAGCTCCAGTGCACTTCATGAAACTGAAGATATCTCTGTCTTTTTGCTTGTCGGAGAACTTGAGCAGGAGTATAGCTCAACATTGTTAAAGAAATGTCATCTCTGGCTTGCTGCAGCGAAGACAGCTCTGCAATTTTCACCCCAGTGCAAGCAGAGCTTGAAGGCACAGCAGGCGCTCCAGGTTCAGAGGGTGCCAGCCACACTGAGTTTTGAAACTCCTGCTGTGAAAATAATTCAGAAGTTTCACTGATGCCATTTCTGGAGCTAGGTGGACATTGGTTTTCCCAGGCTTAATCAGAAGAAGGTTTTGATTGCACGTGTGCATACACGCACACACAGACACACACACACTGCAGTACTTCATTTGTAAAACAAACTAAAAATAAAAATAAAATAGGTAGGTGTCTAGCTGCATATTACTGCTCTTGTTGTCTAATGCCTTGAACATAAAGCTAAGGATAAGGAGCACTGCAATATATATAGTATACGTATTGCACTGTCCTGGGTTTGTAGTACCACTAGTCTCATCTCTACAGGTAGCAGCAGCTTACGGTTACATACACAACTTAAGGCTCCATCAGCTGTTGAAAATCAACCACTGTGTTCCTGCAGCCTTTCATCACAGCAGCAATCAAAGGCTGTGGCTCATGTTGGAAGTTGTTGCGATCTGAACCTGCCTAGCGTGATTTACAGAGGGGACTCATCTGCCTTGTCCTTTTAAATGCTCCTAATGCCATGCCAGCCTCTGTGCTGTTTGCAGGAGTCTGAGGATCTGTCCTGAATCTGCACCAGTCATCACTGTGATGGGCAACTTTGTTCTGTCATTTTTCTGATTCCTGCCTCTGCTCTTTGAAGAGCCTTGTGCCCCAGGAAACTCTATCATGAGCTGTGATTCTGGGTATTTTTTTCTCTGGTTCCTTTGAGGATGAAAAGGAGCTCTGCAAGGGAGGGTTACTTTGGCTTTCCCATATTATTCATCTGCTGAAAGGTTTGCCACATTCAGTTTATGTCTAATTACTTCTCTGTCATTCCAATTAGTCACCATATGTGATGTCAGTAGCTGAAGGATCTTTGCTGGGAATGACAAAGCCTATCTGGTTTAGTTATCTTTTGTTTGAAATGTCTGGTATTGGGCTATTATATCAATTACAATCTACGTCAATGCCTTGTAGCTTTCTGCCCCATTATGATGAACATTTTGTAGTGCCAATCAAGCACAGACCCAGATCTGCCCTTGAGTACTTCTCAGCAATGCTGATATCTTTGCTCTGAACACTGGCCCTTACCTTTTGTAAACTTATGGGTTTTTCTTGCACATCCAGTATGAATTTTTGCTATCATCGGTATAGCTGTGATGGTTCAGAGTCCACCATTTCCTATAGTTTACTCCTAACTGGATTTTTTTTTTCTTTTTGAATGAATACACCCTGCATGTGAGGTGTGTTAATGACATCCAGGACAGGTATTGCCATATTTCTGTTCTTGCTTACTGGGGGACGGATTGATATTGACAGTTTAATAACATGGATAGCTCAGCTCGTATCTTCTGCGTTATTCATGTCAAGATTGAATCTCTAGCAATTATGCCCTGAGTTTGGGATTATTAGATAGCAAAAAATTGTGTCCTTAACAAATGGGTTAGTTACCCAAATTGCTGTTGGATTTTGTTTTGTTTTGGTCATATTATATTACCTTCATAAGAATTATCTTCATACCAATAGCTCAAATGTGCCAACATAATATAGTTCAACCAAAAGTTTCTTGATAATATTACACAGCTTAGTTTTGCAGTACCTATTTCTGGATCTCCTGAAGAGAGACTAACCTTTTCCTAGTTATATGGGATAAGTAGGAATGCAACAACAGATGCATGACCAAGGGGGGTGGAGGTACAAAACAAGCAAACAAAACAAAACAAACAAAATCTTAAATGGTATATTGACAAAAGTGAAAATTAAGATGAATAAAATATATTTCATATTCCAATATTTCAGGAAAATTGTGTCAGATTTTGGTCTCTAGGTAGCTGACAAGACCTGGTTTAAACTGAGATGGATTAGGAAATTCTCACCCTTCTACCACACTCCCTGACATGAGTTTTTTCTTAATCTTTACCAGGTATGTAAAAATCTGGTAATATTTGCCTATCTAATAATATTTAAATGTAAGATATCTATATCAAAAATCTAATCCTGCAGGGCAAAAGTAGAAAAGTTCCTTCAGTTCTTGGGTCTTCCAGCATCAGTTCTCCAGCTAACCATCAGCCTTTCCAAAACATTTTGATATGCCTTTGTTGTCCCTGTTTTCTAGAGATAGTATATGGTTGGTGTGTAATGTTATCTTTCTTTACCCGCTCTTCTTTTTCTCTGAAACACTTCAGATCCCTCTGTCTCTGCATTCTGATCACAACCATAATTCTCATTTACAATAAACTATATTTGGTCCTTTTCAGTAGTCACTTGCTTTATATTAATATGCCCATATGTCTGTACTGATATGGGTAGAATAACATAATGACTAGTCATTCGTGGTCAGTGTATGTATCCTTTCAATCCCATAGCGAATGGTTAGTAAATGTACTCAGAAAGAAGGCATACGATAATCCACTCGTGGCATACTTTCCGGCAAAAAACATAGGAACCTCCTGTGCCAAAGGTTAGGACAGGATCCCTCTTTTCTACAGTTTCCAGCAGTGCAGACCAGATCCACTCCCCATCACTTGGTCTAAGACCAGCGATAATACCCTTACGCCCATTCCTGTAGCAGAGTAAAAACATCCTGTAGTGCTGTGATCTGCACAGAACCAATGTAGCATACTTACTCTACTTCATTTGTATACTAATAAATGTTTTCCTATCAGTGTAAGTTTTTTGTCATTCTCAGGTTCTTCACTGAGCAACCTGCTCTACTTTGATGTGAAACTTCAAAGGAATAGGTTACACATAATAAATAAATAAATGGAATAGCAAAAACAAGCAAGAGATGTAAAGGCAATCTCTCACCAGCAGAGCAATTGCCAGTCTCCAAGCAACAACTGCCCTGGAAAGACTCCCCACAGTTCCACTGTTGAGCAAGATATTCTAGGTTATGGAATACCCCTTTGGTCAACTAAGGTCAGCTGTACCCACTGTGTTCACCCCGAGTCTGCTCCCTTGGAGTTAGAAACATACAAAGCCTTGAGGCTGTGCAAGCACTGTTCAGCAGTCAGTGGTTACCAGCTGCTATTCAGTCATGAGCCTAAAATAAAGCATCCTACAGGCTGCTGTGAAGAAAATTAACTCAATCCAAGCCAGACTCAAAACAATTCCTAAAGAATAACTGCTTATGTTTCATTTGGCTTCTTTTATCACCATTGTTTATATTGTCTATCTGTTGTTCTTTCCTCCCTGTAGTCTCTCTCTCTGAGATGCTATATTTTTGGTGATTTTTCTCTCCTTTACCTCTTTCTGTGAATTAAAACTAGAAAGAAAGAAAGACTCAGAGAAACTGTTTGAGTCCCTCTTTCAAGTACTATCATTGTTCCCAAAACTGAAATTCATTTTCTCAGGTATTTAACAAAATCCTGAATCCAAAGATGTTACATAAATCTTTAAAGTTAAATAAAATATATTTTAGTATTACTAATACTTCCCTTGTTTTTTTTTTTTTTTGTTTTTTTTTTTGCAACTATAAAATAAATTTTGACAAATAAACTTTAACAAAACTATTCACTTTGTATTTTGTCTCATGATGTTCAAGAAAAAAAAATCACTGTGAAACACTGGGCAAAGGAAAAACTGAAACAGGTATTCTGCCATTCTTAGTAACATAAATAAAATGTCTTGGTAAATAATATCATATTTTAAAAGTTTGCAGAAGAAGGAAATCAATGACTGCATATATATTCACACATGTTGAAACAACATGTTTCAGCACAAGTGTTAATAATAATAATAATAATTCTCAATATAAAGAGTAAACTAATGAAAAATTGCAACCAAATTCATATGTGTTGGATGATGCACATGTACAAAGCTCTACAGCGTTGAAATAATAGGCTGGATCTCATTTCGTGCATAAGCCACTGTTACTTTGTTACTTTTTAACCTTGACACTTACAGCTGTTGACAGAGGGTAGAAGATGCACTGCTTTATCAAAAAAAATAATAATAACAATAATAATGTAGATTTGCAAGGGTTTTCTTGCAGTAGCACAACTCAGAGAGGTGTGTTTTGATGCATGTCACAGCTGCTAAAGCTGTGCCCTTGCTACAGCAGCCAGAAGCACAGGGGAAGCTGCTAGAATTCTGCTCCCAGCTGGCTGCACAAGCCATGTATGGTGCTCACTCATCTCTTCCCTTCTCAGCAGCTTGTGATGCTTGTGTCCAGGTGTCTCTGGATATAGACAGTTTCCTAGTTTCTTATTGACCACATTTAAAGTCTGTTTACTCTACTGTGGTTTCATTAGTATCTTCGGTAGCTGGCATCTTCCTGATGGTCTGCAGAGGTCAAGAATCCATGCTATTTTGTTAGGTCCATCAAGCAGCCTTTGACACTGGTAATGAAAACATTGACAAGTTACCATGGGATTTCAGACTACCTACCCTGAGTTAACTTCTCACATGCAGGCTCTTTCCCCTTGTAAGCTTGATGTAGCTTACTTTTAGTTCACTGGGGATTAAGTAAGCTCACATTTGTAGCAACAAAGGCATAACAACTTGAACACAAAGGATTCTCACCCTGCTGCTGCACCATGTACTCAAAATAAATAAATAAATAAATAACAATAGAAAAAAAAAAAAAACACATCCAAGACAGTTTTTACTGTTAGAAAAGTGTTAAACTGCCTGCATGTACTGTCAGAAGAAATAAGGTGACAAACCATTCTGACTAAAGGAATTTTAATCTCCAAAATCTGCAGAAATTATGGTTTTATCATTGATCATTTGCATTAAGTAGATGCAATCAATGGTCTGATAAGAGGTTCCTCTTTCTGTGAACACCTTTCAGTATTTTAATACTCTACCTATATGTAGTAGTAGCAGTACTGAAGGATACACTAACCTTTAGAAACAGATTATCTCATCTACCAAAAAGAAAAATCATGGTTCCTTTATTATGTCAACAATCTTCAAACATCTTCAGTGTTTGAAGGAGACAGTAAACATAGTTTATGTGACTATTTAAAAATCCTATACTTTTATGTGACTCAATCATTTTTAGCAGATTTTTCATGTTGCCTTTTCCCACACCATTTTTCTTTTATAATATAGGAAGTCCTTCACTGTCACCAAAGGAGAATATAATACTTTGTTGATTCTTTCTACAGCACCAAATGAATACACTACAAGAAGAGTGGACACTTCACTTGTTAGCTAGAAGTGCCATCCAATTCTACAGCACTTGCAAACAGTGCACAGGAAAAGAATTAGCAATTTTGCTCACCAGAATCTCTCTCTGCGACAACAGAAAGTTAGACATGCACAATTTTACATGGTGAGCATTGACCTATGGGACTAGAAATTTCATATGGCTATTGAAGATATTAATTTAGTCAAACCTTTCTCTGTCAAAGGATATTGCAAGTCTTCACTTTTCTGCTATGCAGCTTGTGAGCAGAATGCTTTCAGTGATGGGGTGCCCCTTTGAAAATCTAAACGAACCTCAGAGTGACAAGAATGACATCTGCTGAATGTAATGGTAAGAAGAGAAAAAAAGAAAATACATCAGAGCAACCTTTGGATTTCTTTTCCATTGCAGGTGGAAGGAAATGGGACCGAGGGGGGGAAAAAAAAAAAAAAAAAAAAAAAAAAAAAAAAACACCTGCAGAATCAGGAAGTTTGTTGTTGTTGTTGTTTAAAAAAAGCTAGTTAATATGATTAATAATATACTTTGTCAAAAAGAAAAATAAAGGAAAAATGTAGATTGCTGACTGCTCTAGATTGCAGCCTCTATTTATACCACTGAATAGTTTCATCTCTTAAGATGCTGTTAAGATGAGCAGTAGATGCATCCTGTACTAGCCAACTGTAATGTCAAGTTATTTGTGTCCTAGGATGTGCTCTGTGGATTTACGTGAACTATTTGCCTGAAAATAAAGAAACATAGTCCCAGACTTCCCAAATTTCAGGGCCTGACTTAAAGACCAAGATCTAGAATATGCTGGCCATCTGTTTTCTGGATTCAGTTGCCTAACTGTTCCAGGTTAAAAATTCTCAAGTAATATCTCAAGTTATGTAATGAATTATATCCATCCTAAGACAGAAAGATAGTGTAGTACAAAGGATTGCTAATAGGGCCTGACATCTTTTGTATCTGATTTGTTTGCTTGTTTTAGTTTTGTTGTTTGATTGATTGTTCTTTAAACAAGAGCAGGTATGTGATCTCAAGCTAGCTGCTGGTTTTCAGAAACCTGCCTGCAATCAGCACCAATTAGCATCTTTGTTACCAATCGTAATGTGAAGCCCACAAAGTGCTTAGCTAGGATCCCAAAGCATGCTTCCACATCTGCACCAAAAAGCAGGATAGCAAACTTCTGAAAAAAAAAAAAAAAAAAAAAAAAAAAAAGTCTATTTACTTTGCCCATTAAATATTTGTGCTGAAGATTTCTGCAACCTAACTTCATGGTGTGGAACTTTCACATATGTTTTCAGATGGAAAAAAAAAAAAAATGTGGTGAAAGGGTCTTTCTCTAGTCTGTCTTCATTTAAGAGTTTCCAGAAGAGTCATGTAATCAAATTTTCCACAGAGGAAGTGAAGTTCACCAAAATATTATCTGAGACTTTGTAAACTGTCTCCAAAATATCATGTGCATCATCACTAAGATTTTTATCCATATATATTCATACCATAACAAAAATTCTCTTTTTGATTTCATTTAACTTTTTTTTTTTTTTTTTTTGGGGGGGGGGGGAGGATAGACTGATTAGGAAAGATTTTTAAAAGGCAAGAATAAAGTCAAAATATCCAAGCTTGTTTAAATGTGCTTTGTTTCCACTTTTCCAATATGCTAAATTGATATGGAAGCTGCTTAAGCATAATCTCTTACTAGTTCAAAGTCTTTTGTGGCATGCATTTTAAATGCAGTACTTTGAGGTAATATTTTTATATATTCATTTTTAATATATTAAGTTTTCCAGCTTAGATCATGAAGTTGTGTGTCTCAACATTGTCTGAGCACTTACTGTGCAAATAAATTTGACTTTTCACTTTGCTTTACTAGTATATGGACATATCACATCACCTGAATAAACTCAAATGCATATTTCCATTTTTGAGGTCTCCTCTTAAACTGCATTTAATATATTTACTTTCCTGCATCGTTATTTCCCTTCTCATTTTTACTATTTCTGTAACGTATTTAGGAAGTCTTTATTTGTCTTATTTTCTTTAAAATAATCATTTAGAATGATTATTGATGATTATGTGATTATTAATTGTATGATTATTAAATCATTATATGATTATTAAATCATTGAGAATATAAGATCAGGGTTTGAGTTGTGATGCCAATAAAACCAAAGGCCTTAAATGAACTTCACCTGGCTAAATGTAGATGTTTGAATTCGAGTCACCTGATTTATCTTACTATAGATGTTGCTTTAATTGTTGGTATATATAATGGTATGAATAACTCTAGTCTGAAAGTTAGGAATGTTTCTAATCATCAAAGAAATAATATGTAGGAGTGCCATCCAAATAGAAACATACTAACTTTGGCTACAAAATGGCTGCAAAAAGTTGTGAAAAGGATGATACAAAGTTTTATCTGTTGTAGCAAGGGCTAGCCTCTACAGCCCAGCAACTCTCACCCATGTGATACCTCTTTGCTAGTATAGCCCTGTATTCCTAGGCTTTTACCTTTCAAGTCCATGAAGTTTTAAAATTCAAGCAAACTACTTTTTTAGTTGTTTACTCAAAGACTATTTTGTAAGTTTGGACTAGATATACATGTAAAGAAACATATTAGCCATAAATTAATTACTTGATTCATGCAAATTACTGTGCTGAGAATGGAAGGATCCAGATTGGAAATAAGGTCAAAAGTCCACAGGGTTTAGGATCCAAAGCTGACTTCTCATTAAGTCACACAACAAACCAAATTCCACAGCAGTATGGATTACTGTTTTTTCAGCTCTCCAGATATACAAAATTATTCTTTTGAAGTGTTTTAATTTCCCGTGCCACAATGATTATAATGGAACATCTTGAATGTACATGGTGTTAACAACAAAGTAGCATTATCCCTTGTCCTCATAGGGATAGAACAGTGTCTCCTTGCCTCTGGTTGGAAGTCAACATTTATTTATTTTTATTTATTTACTCCACGGGTAAACAGGAGCCATCTGATTAAGATCCTGACTACAAAAGCTGCTAGTGCTAGTATATCTTCACTTACATTTATACAGAGACCACAGTCAGGTCCAGAGACATCCAAATCCATGCTCAGGAATTTATTGTTGTTGCTGAAGGCACATCTTCTTGTGGCCTTCTAAATAACTATATGTTAAGTACACAGCCAAGCTGTTCTATATTTACTCAAGTAGCTCAGACGCCTAATTCATTTAATTGACATGATTTGCATGACACAAAGAAGCCATAATCTCTGCAATCCCTTTTGATCACTCAAATGTTCCTAAGAAGTGCCAAGGATTAGATTCTTTCTCAGTCTTCCTGATTATGAGTATTAATGCTCACACAGAAACTCTATTCCCACTACACTGCAGCAGAAATAAACTTTTTCTAAACGAATTTATTAGTTCCCATCAGATATTTACTCATAAACAGTCCCTGATTCAAGAACATCTTTGAAGCTGACTTTTCATAAGATGCAGTACATGAAGATCCAGAGTATTTCCTAGTACAAGTAGAACTACAAAATTTGAATCACAAATTATGTCCTTACAAGGATGTAATACTTCTGTTGAAGTAAATTTTAATGTGGAACTTATCCATGATTTGATATAAGGCCCTCACCAAAGCTATCATAACCCTTACTTGGAAGAAAGGCTAAATGGTAGATCAAAAGAAAAAAGAATAAGTTAATGGAAGTGTTTACATGGGTTGATGCCTGTGACAAAAAAGAGACTTGTCCAGAAAGGCCAGATAATAGGAAGCTGCTTTTTCTTTAGAACTCCTAGCTTGTAGTTCTCCTGGGAGCCAGCTGCGTAGTGAGAATCAGAATCTTCATTAAAAAAAAAAAAAAAAAAAAAAAAGCAACATTAATAATAGAAATCATTAGAACCATAGAATATCCAGTTTGGGTTTGGGAGGGACCCACAAGAATCATCAAGTCTAACTCCTGGGTCCCCAAAGGGCAACTCAAAGATATATATATGATACATGTATTAGGTCATGTGTTTGAGAGCATTGTCCAAATGCTTCTTGATCCAAATGCTTCATGCTCAGTGCTGTGACCACTTCCCTGTGGAGCCTGTCCTAGTGCCTGACCACCCTCTGGGTGCAAAACCTTTTCCTAACACCCAGCCTGACTCTCCCCTGTCACAGCTTCAAGATGTTCCCTTGGGTACTGTCTCTGGTCACCAGACAGCAGAGATCAGCGCCTGCCCCTCTGCTCCCCACCGGGAGGAAGCTGTAGACTGCAATGAGGTCTCTCCTCAGTCTTGTCTTCTCCACATTGAACAAACCAAGTGACTCCAGCCACTCTTCATAAGTCTCCCCCTCCAAGCCCTTCAACATTTTAGTTGCTCTCCTTTGGACACTCTCCAACAGTTTATCCTTCTTAACTGTGGTGCCCAGATCTGCACACAGTGCTTGTGGTGAGGCTGCGCCAGCACAGAGCAGAGCAGGACACTGTCTTCCTTCAACTGCCTAGCAGTGCCATGCCTGATGCACCCCAGGATACAGTTGGTCCCCCAGCCACCAACTGAACATGAGCTGGCTCATGTTCAGTTGGCAGTCTATCAAAACCCCCTTTCTCCATCATCTCATCCCCCAGTCTGTATGTTGCCCCTTCCCAGGTGCAGAATCCAGTACTTGCTCCTGTTAAACTTTGTATTGTTGGTGAATGCCCAGCTCTCTAATTTGTCCAGATCTCTCTTCAAGGCCTCACCACACTTGGCAGAGTCAACAGCTTTACCTAATTTGGTATAATCTGTGAATTTGCCCAAAAAACCTTCAAGTCCTTCATCCAAATCATTTATGTAAACATTGAAGAGGATGGGTCCTGAAACAGAGCTCTGGGAAACCCCACTATTGACAGGTCACCAGCCTGACGTAACCCCATTTACAAGAATCCTATGGGCCCAACCCGTCAGCCAATAAATTAACCTGAAGTCTAGAGACTTTTGCTGACCTCAATCAATTCACAATTCAATGGTGACTGACATCAGTCCACACATTATCAGAAGGGAAGCAAGAGACCTTAAAGCACTGTAGATTTTCCACATTCATTGCCATCTATGCTTATTATCTCCATGTACTGCTTAGTTTATAGTTAGTGCCTTTGGAGGCAGCAGGGACCAGTCACTTCCTCACACTGCTTCTGTAAAATCTCTGTGTTCAACAGTCATTTGGACTGCTGAACAGTTATCATAATGCTTTTATAGGTAGGTTTATACTGTGGCTTGGAGCATTAGCACATTTATTAAGATAAACCAAATAATTTATTTAAAAGCTCATATTTGTGTTTTCCATGCAAAAATAGCACAATCTAAAGCTAAGGGAATAAAGAATTCAGGAAAAATAAGTAGAGATGCAACATGTCAGTGGTAACTGGTGACTCGCACCATCGTGGAGAGCAAGCATCCTTTAGGGCATGTCTGTGTGCAAAAGTGGAAGGGTAGCAGGAGAAGAAACCTGACTGACCACAGAGAGTCTTTCACACAGACATTCAAAAGCTATTTTTCTCCAACAATGTCAGTATCTGATTGAGGAATAAATTAGGTTATAACTTTTTTTTTTTTTGAGAAAATTGAAAAATTAATGAATTTCTATAGCTTAATGAGCACACAGAAGCCATATCAATCAAGTGTGATAAAGTTCATAAGACTGAGCGAGCACACACTATATGATCCCAGAGCCACCAGGCTGAATGTGTTTTCTTTCCACGCATTTTATGGTACCAGCAATTATCATAGAGAATTTTATTTTTTTCAGCTATTTCTAGTGAGAAGCTAGAATTCTAGTTTTCATAAAGTTACTTTTGATTACAGAAAGTTTTCTGCTGCAGAGTCATTTTTCATCTCCTGCTGAAACTGGAAAGCAATATCTTGAAATCTCCACTGGAAATCCCAGACACTTTCTGACCCATGCACCAGCCACACACCCACCAGCACTATGTTTGGTTTTCCAGTGGCTCTGCCCAAAAGGCAGAGCAACTCTTACAGAAGAAGGAGTGTTTTGAGGTGGATGAAGGATTGCTGTGTTGAGAGAAGCGTGGTGGTGTTTGTGAAGGAAGGTGCAAGAAAAGGAATATAAATTAAATCATGGAACTAGAAGACAGAAGAAGCGTAAGAAGAAAAACATTTTTCCTGTCCCTTTATAACTTGATCTGTAGCATGAAAGCACTGGTGACATATAAATCTTGCCCATCAGCACAGACTGGGATAACTGTTTTCCTTCATGCTCCAATGATGGTTGGACCAGGTGACTGAGAATCAGGGACTTATGTCCCTCAGGACCTTAGCAACACCTGCTTGGAGACTGCACCTCGGTGTGGATGATCTTCAGAGCTAAAACATGGTAGCAAAGGACACTTCATTAGAAAAGGGCAAGACCATTACAGTGATGGTGGAAGGATGCTTCAATTAATTACAAAGCTGCATGGGCACCCATGCCCATGGTGATTTCAGTTCTTTATCCACAGCTTTTAACTTAATGAAACATTTCCCTGTACTGAGCTACTGTGGGCATGCCAAACATTTACCACCTGATACCAGATAAAAACTGCAGCAAGCAGCTGATCCCTGTGCAGCATAACTGCAGCTTCAGCCTTGACATTTTGCAGTTTTTAAGATAGCAACTAGCCAAGTATGAATGGCTCCTGCCTCAGAGATTACAGCCAGCCATGCAGAACATCAGCAAGCATGTTTTAAGCAATGATTACTCCCTTGTACGATCCATTTATTCTCAGAGAGACAGAAATCAGGAAAGATGGTGTTTGCATGGGGCAGATTCAGCAAACCTGTCACAGCAGCTTGGCAGAGTCGTGGCTTGTTTGTGTCAAGTCTTCTTCCCTCAGGCTGAGAAGCTGGTTTGGCAGCGACATTCAGACAAACTCACACATAGCTGATTAATAACCTACCTTGCTGAAAATGGCAGCTCCACTTCAAAATCTCACATCCACATATAATCCCACCCTACAGAAAGAAACTTATTTTAGGAGAACTGGTCTCCTCCACTCATCCATGGCTTTGGATCCCCAGGGCCCAACTGCTTCCTGAGACTGGCTGGCAAAGTACAGAGGCATAAAATACTATACACTTTTCAAAAGTATCAAGGGGTAAAGAAGAACTAAATGCATTCAGGTGCATCAAACCCATAGAAACTAATCAGTTAAACTACTTCTGAAGGCAAGAAACCCATTTCAATTCCATGTTTAGCATCTACAGAATCAACCCTTACATTGTTCCCTTCTACATGCAATGCACCTGCATCTCTATAAAAATAGTTATTTCCCTGCAGATGCATCTACACTTCTCTAGACACACCAGAATACTTAGCATCATGAAACACTACAATGCATCTGCAGCAACCCTTCAGATTCAGCAAGTTTAAAGGTTTCTTTCTTTGTACAAGAGCAGTGGCCAAAGAATTTTACAAAGCAAATAATAACAGGAAACTTGCAAAATTCCCCAAGTGAAACCAGAAAATCCTTAATAGCTTTTTGTGCATAATACTAATACAAACATAAAAGCTCTTCCAAATTATTGCCTTTCATTTAGAAAATAAACAAGATAGAAACTTATTACAAAAAACAGTCAATCAATCAAAAAACAACAACAAACTTTTCTCTGTTTTCTGTTGCAGCAACAGTTGTGTCCCTGTGTTGGACAGACATGAGAAACCTGGATTACCAAACACAGTAAACAAAAGCTTGTCAACTTATATCATTTTAATTCTATCACTGTTGTGTTTTGGGGTCTATCTGCTGAATTAAAGCCACACCAGAGCTGTAGTTTAAGCCAATCAAGTCTCAAAACCTCATGCCACTTTACTGCACTAAATTAGTACTACATTTGCTAGAAGTTACCATGAGTTGGATGAGTCACTTCAAATACAATGCTTTACAATAAAACTTAATTTATAGGTACTTACAGTTCTGTTTTGCTGGTGTTTTCTTGGGTACAATGGATTAATTGGTACTTCAAAAGTTAAAAGTGACTTCAACTGAAAAAAAAAAAAAAAAAAGTTTGATTCACTGCTGGGCTTTTTACATACCTTATGTTCAACATTGACTTTTTAAACTAAGTTCCTGGGAAGGCTCAGTTTGAGTCCTTAAAACATTATTTTACTTTCTTGAAATTGAAAAGAAAATGACTGTTCCTTTGGTTTAATCTTAACTATTAGCATCCAACTCTTTTTTAATACTTTTCTGTCCAACTAAGACAGCATTCCTGTGCCAAAAGGTCTTGTGGAGAGCAATCTAATGTGCCCATTACAACACCAGCCTCCAAGTTCATCACTCAACACAAGAAGGTTTGGGCTAAGTTTTGCATGGCCCACACATAACTTGCTGGGACAGTTATTTACTAATTCATAAAGGAAGCTGAACTTAGTCCTTTGGCGACATCAAGTAAACAAGATGCGGCACTCCCCCAAAAAATTTTGATTGAGACCCCTTTCATGTGAACTAAGAGACTTCCACCTAATTTTGATGAAAAATCTTTACAGTCATACTGCAAACACCAAACAGTAGGAGGTACACTACTTCGCTAGTATGTCCAAATTACTTCCCCAATTGTCCCCATAAAGATATAGCAAATTTTACTGAATACTGCTTGTTAATAGACAATGAGTGAGCCATTACTATTTTTGCCTGGTACTCCTTGGAAGCACCTTGACAGCTCCAAGGCTTGTAAGGTTCATTGGCCACATCATGATTGTTCCTCTAAAACTTGAAGAAGGCCTACCAATTTGTTCATTATTCCTTCCTTTCATTTGCAGCTTTGCAAGTATTTTCAGCTTGAATATGAGGGTAACATTTATGCAACTAAGCAGGGTAAGGATCATCTCAAGAATGGCGTCTTCTGTGAGTGATGCATGTCATTTTGCTGTAGGAAGTGTTGTTCACTTCCTTGAATACATCAGCTCTACATAGATCTGTCCCAGACTGCTAAAAGAGGAAAATACCGAGAGGTAAAACTTTCATGCTTGTTTATGGGGTTATTTACAGTTATAAGGAATCTACTCAAATTTTTGTTTTATTGCCAGAAGCATAGAATAAAAATCTTATTATCAACACAAATAATAGAAGGGAGTAAGAAAAGTAGATTTTTTATTAAGAGCAAAAATAGAAATGTTTGTCAGTTTTCAGCCTGTAACAAGATCTAAAAAGTTCAGACAAATCTATGTAGGTTACAGGACAGAAAATAAAAACTATCAACTAAAAAACTAGAATACAGTGCTAGAAAAACATCTAAGGGGGGGGGGGGGGAAAGGGGGGGAAGGAATAAAGCATATAGAATGATAGTAACAAAAACAAAAAGAAAGAAAGGCACATATAGCTTGGTAGTTTTTTATATATCTTTCTAAATAGATGAAGTCTGTATAGTCATAAGTCCTGCCTGATATTGGCTGATTGACTGCTCTTTTCTGCTGCTGTAAGTTCTGAATTATTAACAATTTCATGTATATTTTAAATCATGAGAAAGAGATTTCCAATATTAGTGGCTTCGCATAAATTCTGTGAAAAGCAGTACCTGGGCAGAAAAGAAGAAAAAAATAAAAATAAAAATAGTCCTTGTCTTACAGTGGAAAAGGGAGACAAGCAGTGACATACACCTAGTGGTAGCTGATGGCCAGTTAGTTAACAACTATTGGCTGGCTTATCAGCACACCTATTCCAACATCACCTGCAACAAATACTGGTTTTCCTTGGGGAAGGAATCACAGCTGTGATAGAAGCCTGTCTTAGGGAAAGAAAATGCAAGGGCAATGGGACATACATTGAAGAAATTGTGCTGTACTATAGTATTCTTTTTCTAAAGAAAATTATAGACAAAATTCTTTTTTACTGTGGAAAATTACGAACACTTCATTTTAAAAAATGTTATGGAACAGTCATTTGTACATAAACTCGAAATTTCATTTCTTAAAGCAAATAGAAATGTTTTAAACTGAAAATAACAACTTCCTGTCTAATAACAATTATTAACCATCACCGTTATGCATACTGCTTCACTGCTCCCTTTTGCTTTACAAGAAAGCAGCTATTACTTTTAAGATTCTTCATAATTGTGTTACCAGCTTAACTAGAAGCTGCCCTATGTTTCAGTCGGTCTCACGTGCAAAAATAAATAAATATATTAATATTAAAATGAAGAGTGATAATGACCCTTTATGTGTTAAAGAAGACTGTTTGCTCTGCTAGCACACTTGCATAGTGTGCTTCTCCTTTTCTTCCCAGCCCCCTCCTCCAGACCAGCATACAACCTTGCCCCTGCACTGCTCAGTGTGGACTGTCCCCTGATAAGCCCACTTTTTCCAGGCCATCTTCTTCCCTGCTTCCTAAACAAACTATGCTTCTTTGTTTAGAAAAAGTCAACATATCTTCTAAATCTACAGTAGTAAGGTAAATATAAGTAAGAACAAGGACTGAGGCCAACTGGTACAGAGCTGGCGTCCAGGCTGTTAAACATTCTTTCCAACCAGGAAAGGGTTCCCACAGTCCCTTGGCCCAATCTCAGGAATTATTTAAAACAGTGCAAGTCAGCATGAGCTGAAATAATGTGGAGTTTATGGTTTTAACAACCTTATAGCACAGATGAGTGAACTCCAGGCATCCAGGAATTTATTTGCATTGGCACGACTCTACTGGTTCTGGGATAGGAAAAAGCAGACCAGGAGACTTGTGGACCATGAAATATAGACCGAGAAGTGTTCTGGAAGTCCCTGAAGCTGATGGGATGCTGGCAGGCGAGAAGCTTTTGGTAAAGCATGGAGAAATATGGCAACCTTGTTTTTCAGCAGATATGAAAAGCTTGACCATTCCACAAAGCAAATAGTAGGACTGCTTGGCCATGGCTATTTAACAAATTCTACCACAAACAACAGCTAATTAATGTTTATCGTTCTTAGGATAATAACTCATACAGAGAGAAAGTCTTTGTCTTAAGTAAGAATAGTACCTTTAATTGAGCATGTATACAGTCAAAGGTCTGCACAATTATATTAGTGTGCATTAAACAGCAACCAAATTAAATGTCAACATCTGCTTAGATGCAGAGGTTGTCATTAAAGTTTATTACAGATGCCTTGGAAATAATTAATATGTGTGTGGCATTCATGGTATCAT
Source organism: Aythya ferina (assembly GCF_964211825.1). Classification (NCBI taxonomy): domain Eukaryota; kingdom Metazoa; phylum Chordata; class Aves; order Anseriformes; family Anatidae; genus Aythya; species Aythya ferina. The sequence continues at coordinate 21,896,291 of NC_140299.1, forward strand.
TCTAGGTGTTACCAGTAATACAACCATACCTGAAAGGCTAAAAAAGTAATACCATTCAGTACTACTTTCCACTCTCTTGTGTTTTATTGCTTTAGCAGGATATACACTAATTTTTCAGTTTTGTTCTGTTTTGCTTTTAATTAAGCTCAGCCCACAATTTTAGAATATAGGAAAGAACTGGTCTAGCAAACAAAGAAGTTTAGGATTGACTTAAACATCTTAGTAGTAGGAGCCTGTTTCTCTAGTGACTAATGTTTAAATTTTTCTCTATATTGCAGTACAATTCACAGATGAAGATAAGTTTTCCATAGAAAGAATATTGTTTGCTGTATAACTGGATTTTGGGCCACTTTTTAGAATACCCATGTCTCAATATCTGCTGTAAGAAAGCACATCTATGATGCATATTACAAATGTGCTTTCATACTGTGAGCAATAAAATCTAAAGCTCACTGGCCTTGTCTGGCATTCTTCTTTAACAGGGACTGTATAGATGTGTTACTTCATTCTCCCAAATAGAGGTGTGTTCATTTCTGTTTTAACATTTCCCTTCATAAAAGTGTTTTGATTAATTGTGTAAAATCTCACTTGGACAGGATATATTGAACAGCTGAAAATAATTTTTTTGTTCGACCTAATGACTCTATGATTTTGTGTTGGAAAAAAAAATAAATAAAACTCTAAGTAAGCATCTGCAACTTTTATTGTTTATGGATGTTATAAGTGAAGGAGAAAGCCCAGCAGGAGAAAGCTCCACAATGAGAAATCCCATTTGATAACCTTTACCCCAGCTCCCTGGTGATTCTTATCCTTGCATCCAGTTTCTGGACTTAACTAAGGTGACATACTTAGGCAAAGAACTATACAGTTGCAATGTATAATAAAGTGAAAATGAAGTAGGCAAATTGTCCTCTGGTTGTTCTGCCTTTTTGTTTCTGTGGACAAATTCAGTGGACAAATTCTAAGCAGATTATGTAAGTGAACAATGCTATATGATTCCAAAATTGCACACAGCAATAGTCTTGTCACAATATGCTTTCAGCAAATATTGACACACACAACCTTAAAAAAAAAAAATAAGCATTTTTCCAGTTTTTGCAAAGTAATGTTTAAATATGCCAGTATTCTCAAAGCAGAACACAGAAGGTTCATGGGCATAGGTGGCTCAAAAATTTGGTCTTGAATGTGCATAGAAAAGGCTTCCTACTATTTGTTCAGCTTTAAAAATTTATATTTCTTAGGCAAACCTCTGCCAGCAAATTTCCAAAATTTTAAAAGTTGTACATTCCTACATCAGGTAGCCCTTCAAATGAAAACTCTAACCACAGAGCCATGAGAACTCAGAGCAATATTTGAATCATAAGCTGAACCCTTTTTACACATGCATTGTAACTTGTAAGTAAAACAGCAGGATTTAGATCTGTGGAGCTGTGGGAAGTAAAGAAGAGCCTATATTGCTGTATTCTTTTACTTGGGTTGCTTCTGCTTCAACTAGAAAGAAAAAAAAATAGCTATTTTCAGTCAAGACAGATCAAAGTACCTAGCCTATCAAACCTACTGAAACCAGTTGCTAATAAAGATTAACAGATGCAGTTTCCAAATATCTGCACGAGTGTCCAACTTCAGAGACCATTCCAAAGAACTTTTGGGAGAAATAAAAATAACTCAAGAACCCATGACTAAAAATGAAGTTTGAAATAAAAATAAATTGCAAATGTAATCCAGCTCCTTAGTAGTAACTGTAATGAATCATTGGAACACAAGGGAAATGGTTTATTAGTCAGCTGCTTTAAATTGGGTGTCCTTCTGAAACATATGCTATATTTCAGTCACAAATTATTGAAGCTGATAGTTTTCAATTACGTAATGATGAAAATAATAGCCTTCTCTGCAGGAATTACTGAGTAAAATTTGATAGCTTACATTATGCATACATTTAGAACATTTAGAAGAGATTGATAATAATCTTTTCTAAATTTGAATTTTAGTATTCTATCTTCTGATTGGATCAGGATTTTACTCATAGGGAGCTGAATCACTAATATCATTTTTACATTGTGTTGTTATCATATCATGCTTTCATGCTTAGTTAGCTTGCTTGGAGTACTCTTTTAACCTAAAAAGCTAAGCACCCAACTTTTCATAGAATCATAGAATCACAGAATGATTTGGGTTGGAAAGGACCTTAAAGACCACCCAGTTCCAAACCCCCTGCCATGGGCGGGGACACTTCCCACCAGACCAGGCTGCTCAAAGCCCCATCCAGCCTGGCCTTGAATACCTCCAGAGACAGGGCATCCACAGCTTTTCTGGGCAACCTCTTGCAGTGCCTCACCACCCTCTGAGTTAAGAATTTCTTCCTTATATCTTACCTAAACTTACCCTTTTTTAGTTTAAATCCATTCCACCTTGTCCTATCACTCCACTTCCTGACAATAAGTCCCTCCCCAGCTCTCCTGCTATGCTCTCCTTTCAGTGCCCTTTAGGCACTGGAAGGCCACTGTATGGTCTCCCTGGGGCTTCTCTTTTACAGGCTGAACAACCCCAACTCCCTCAGCCTGTCTTCACAGGAGGGGTGCTCCAGCCCTTTGATCATCCTCGTGGTCCTCCTCTGGACTCTCTAATGTGTTTTGTATGTTTATCCTTCTTTTATAAAGTATATCCTTAAAGTTTAGTATTAGTCCAATAGTTCTATAATTGGCTGCTTTTAAGATGGGAAAAACATTAACTGCAGTGTCCTGTAATGGTATTCAACTATATACCTCAAAAAGTAATTTGTCTCATTTTATTTGTGTTAAATACCTTCTTGTGTGTTTGTGTATGTTAAATGATATACTTTTATTTTTGTGCTTGCATAAGGCTAGTGATTTATGAGAATTTAGCAGTTTGTATCCCTCTCTATCTTCCCTCACCATTATTTATGAATGCCATTTTTAATTTCTAAAACCCTTTAGGACTTTCTATGAAAAAATCTCCCTAACTATAGCCACAGTTCTGTCACACATCTTCTCTGTCTTCAAACTTGTTTAGCTATATAAAATTTTGTTTCCATCTACTAACACAAGTTATTAAGAACTATAAATCTCTCTTGGTTTGTTTGCACCATTCAGAATAATTTATTATGTCCTCACATTTACACCAACTGTATGTCTTTGATATATTACTACCTTCTAGCTTGGTCTTCTAAGAAGATGAGGCTTATGCAATCATTCTGTCTGTCTGTTTGCCAGTATTATCACAACAGCTTTTTTAATCTATTGGCAAATTTCATTCATATTTGAGACCTCTAGGGTATTATGTTCACAGGCATTTCATGAAAATTTGGGTGAAGTAGAAAATCCTTTGAGGTACTGAGGAAACAACGAAGTTGAAGATGTGGAGAAAACAAAGAACAGCAACAGGGAAGTTAGAGAAAATGTGGGTAGAGTTGGCATTGCTGAAAAGGGAAAAACAGGTGGCAAAAATCAAAGATCTGTAATACAATTTATTCCATTGTTGAACTCCATGATTTCCGGTAATTTCATTTACATACTACCACACTATTAATAATGAAAGAAGTCCCTAAGTCATCCCCAGGGAACCTGCACTTCACCACTTAATATTATTAAGTCTCTTTTATTAAGTTCTGGCTAGTACATTTAAATAGAAAGGTTAATTTTACACCAGTAGAGTAGTGATGATATTAACTCTGGTTCTGACACTTGTTAACTTATTCATTCTTCTCTTAGGTCTACATGCAGGAGTCCCAGTTCCTTTCCAACATAAGGAAGTAACCAGAAAAGTGATTGTCAAGTCTCCTTCCAGCAGCCTTCGTTCAGTATCTGCCACAAGCTTATATGGATGTTGCAGATGAGAGCTGTGTAGTTACAAGTTGCTTGCAGAAGAAAAGCATCACAGAAATAAAAATTATAAGCATAGATATGTAGAAGCTTTGACACCAAGCAACGGTGAAAGTTCATGTATCAACTGAGGACAGAGAGTATTAACTAAGAGAAGAAGGTAGTGTATGCCCATAAATCTCATGAAATGATGCACATCAAAAATACTTTTTAAACAGAAAATGTGGAAAGCTATAAATTGAGCAGCAAAGCTCCTGCATTGTATTCCACCAGCATGTTGCTGTAATATATCATATCATAATTATTTTGTTGATAAAGAGATCTGTGAGAAACAAAAGGTTTCATAGATAGACTGATTTTCCATCAAGAATTATCTGTTGCTATGACATGAATGCATCCATAGTGTTTCAAGTTCTGTTGGACTCCTCAAGTAAGCAACGTTACAGTTCTGCGCTCAGAGTAGATGTTATTTTGTGCTCTCAAGACTGAGGCCAATGACTTCTTAAGTTGTCAATACTGATTATCACAGCCACCTGTCAGATCTGTACAGCAAGTCTGGAGAAAAGTTATTATCAGCTCAGCCAGTATGTTGATTTCTGATACCTAGTGTTACCTTCCAAGAAGTTCGAGGAGAAAAACTAAAGATAAACAGTTTATTTGTATGGTAAATTCATTGTAATATTTCATACGTGTGTCTTTGTATGTGTGTGTGTCTGAGTGTGTGTGTTGTAGACAACAATGGGAACCACAGGTACTTTTTTACATGTGCAGACAAAAACTTGAATAATAAGAATGATATTGAAATATCACATCTAACTGATTTGTACTCTTAGGTGAATCACAGAATCACAGAATTTCTAGGTTGGAAGAGACCTCAAGATCATCGAGTCCAACCTCTGACCTAACACTAACAGTCCCCACTAACCCATATCCCTAAGCTCTACATCTAAATGTCTTTTAAAGACTTCCAGGGATGGTGACTCCACCACTTCCCTGGGCAGCCCGTTCCAATGCCTCACAACCCTTTCGGTAAAGAAGTTCTTCCTAACATCCAACCTAAAACTCCCCTGGCACAACTTTAGCCCATTCCCCCTCGTCCTGTCACCAGGCACGTGGGAGAACAGACCAACCCCCACCTCGCTACATCCTCCTTTAAGGTACCTGTAGAGAGCGATAAGGTCGCCCCTGAGCCTCCTTTTCTCCAGGCTGAACAAGCCCAGCTCCCTCAGCCACTCCTCGTAGGACTTGTTCCCCAGGCCCCTCACCAGCTTCGTCGCCCTTCTCTGGACCCGCTCAAGCACCTCGATGTCCTTCTTGTAGCGAGGGGCCCAAAACTGAACACAGTACTCGAGGTGCGGCCTCACCAGAGCCGAGTACAGGGGGACGATCACCCAGGACAACATACAAACATTTATCTGTGTGAGTCTGTGGATGTGTGTGTAAACACTTAAATTTCACTTTAAAGCTCTGGAGTCATGTTTGGTACAGGCACAAATATTTTGATGCCTGCATGACCCTGGAATTCTTGTTAACCTATCTTTATAGCCTTTCCTCCTTAACCTGGCTCATTTCCAGAGATAGAGAAAAATGTTTCCTTTTTTTTTTTTTTTCTTATTTCTTTTTTCTTTTTTTTTTTTTTTCCTCTGGTACTTGTTCATGTCGGTAGTGCATTTGTGGTGGAAATGACTACGACTGCACCAGCACCATGTTTCTGGGTACATTTCAAAACAAGGTAATGGACAGATTGTGAAATAGGTTGTGCTTTAGAAACCTTTAGATTATGGATCCAGTAGGGAAGGTTCATTATGTTATTTTCCAGTGTGCAGCAGTGCAGAAGAACATGACAATGTACTGAATGATTTCTCTATTTACCAGCTCTCAAAATCATGTTGTGTAAAAGCCAATAAGCATAATAGTGTGCAAATAAAGAGATCTTGCTCTTGCAACTGAGGTATGCTGAGGTTTAGTCCCTCTTCTTGAAAAAAATCCCTAATGTTCTTATTCAGCCTAGAAATAAAAATAAAAATAATAAAAATAAAAACACCTGTCTGTGTGATGGGAAGGCAAAAATGACTGAATTTCACTTTTGTTTTACTGTAAAAGTGTTCCATTGCTTCAGGATACTGAGGCTGGAGATGGGATATGATGGGATGTCTGAAATCCAAGAGATTTCCTGAAGGCAAGGAAGGGTGCTACTGTCATTTGTAAGAAATCCTGTGCATCAAGACAAGCAGGTTCCCTGATTGTGGTGAGGGCTGGTGCACCTCATAAGACCCACTGCTGCTGTCAGGGACAGGGGAGTGAGTTGATGGATGTACCAGGCTGTCTCCTCAGCAGTCCCAATCTTGGGAAAGAGGGACAGTTAGCAACTTTATGAGGTCACCCAGAGACCCATACCAACATCTTTAGACATGGGTGCCTAAAGTCATGATTCCTAAGTAGAGAGAGACACTGTGTACCTCCAGCAGAGAAGTAAGCTTCTGGACACTTCAAAAAATAGACTCACATCAAAGAGGCACTTAGGTGCTTAATGTCTAGCTTGAGAGTGTCTCAAGCTGTTATGTATCTGAATGCTATAGAAAGAAATAGATTTTATCTCTTTGGACACCTTTGTAAGCCCCAGCTTGCTGTGTGGAAATGAGAATAATTCTTCTACTTGTATCACTAGCATGGGGGGGCTGAATTTTTTTTCAGTTTCAGTTTATACAAATTGTTTAAACCTATATTTTTAGAGATATGTGCTTCATTTCCTTAGTCCAGTAAAAAATCAGTTCAGTATCTGGGACTATTTTTCCCACTGCCAACATTAGGTGGAAGCAGCATAGGGAAATTAACCTTTCTAGCTTGACATAGAGTTTAATCCTGAAAGGTTCTGAGCTCCTCAGCTGTCATCTGAGAAAACCTTGGACATGGAAACTGGCTTTATACCATTTGCAAGTGATTTCTGGGAGTCTCTACTTCATTCAGAGTAAGCAACTGCTTTTAAACCGCAGGCCATTACATTATTATGAATGAACGAGCCTTAATTGCATTAAGACCTTTCAAAAGCACAGCTACAGCAGCAGCATTGAGGTTTACTTCAAGTAAGCTACACCACTCCCTCCAGCAAAGGCAAAGCTTTAATTTTTAACAGAAGGGTTGTTCTTCTATTTATATTTTAAACCAAAGGCACATACTATAATATGGAGAAACAGACTCATTACCCAAACCACACTGATATGAATCAACTCCTAGACTTTGCAAACAGTGCTTATTTTATCAACTACAATTGTATCACCTTTTACTCCAGTAGATTTTGACACATGCACACATACACATTACAAATTTACAACAGAAACCATGACTCCTCTCAGCAGTGGGTATAAATGAATCATTAAGGCCCCAGCAGGCATTTTCCTGATACAAAGATAGAAAAAGCAGGTGCTAAACTACATCCAAGTTAGTGTACCTACAATTAAAACACCAGTCAGGGAGAAAAAATAAAAGTGAACATATTTTCACTTTGAACTTGCAAAAAATGGCTCCACTGGCACTGGAAAGAAGAAGATAATACTTGCTTGCACCTGCTGAGCTGCTCTGCCTCCACCACGAGACTTTGAGGAAGATGAGAAGCTGAACAGCCTGGTTCTTTCCCTTGTCTTTCTGTTGTGCCACTGGGTAAGATTTAAAGACACTATGCATGACAGTGACTGGGACACGTCATCCCTGCCCTCTGTATCAGGCTCTCTTCCATCCACCCCTCTCTCTGACCACAGTGGGAGCCTCTAGGTTTATGGCCAGAGGGTGCACGCGCAGCTCTTCAGCACCATACTAATGTGAGTAACACTGGCAGGTCTGGACACTTTAGCCAGAAGTTAATCTAAACCAGTCTCTGGGAGTGTTCACGAGTAATTTCAATGACAGCCTCATCCCAAAGGCATATTCTAGTTATGTGTACTTTTTGCTGGCCTCCAGCACAAAGTGTCAGAAAGAAATAAAAACTCTCCCTTTACATCTCTACCCCTATCCCTAGACCAAACTGAATATATTTTCTATGTATTTTAGAAATGAACCAAATGCCTGTTACTTCCCATTTCCCACATGAAATCTACCCAAGAGATTCAGGCCCAACAAGAAGCAGGATGGATTGCAGCCATTCAAATCACATTGCATCACCACTTGAAAAAGGATTCATCTGTCTTTGGAGAAACACCTGAACACTGAATCATCTGGCAGCTCCTCAGACGTGTTGTCAAAGCTGTTTTTTCTCAAATATACCCATACAAGCACACACTCACACACACAGAGCCTTAACCCGTTTCTCTGCCGTTGGTGGCAGGAACAGCTATAAACATCCATATTGGACTCTGGCAAAGGCCCAGGCCATGCTGTTATCACCCGGCAATTTGACATCCACCTGTTTCAGCAGTGCTTACTAGTCCAGCCCAGGAAGTACTTACAAGTAGTCCAGTCCAGTAGTGAGGGGAAGGGAGGAGGGAGAAAAGGAAAAGGAAAAGGAAAAGGAAAAGGAAAAGGAAAAGGAAAAGGAAAAGGAAAAGGAAAAGGAAAAGGAAAAGGAAAAGGAAAAGGAAAGGGAAAAGGAAAAGGAAAAGGAAAAGGAAAAGGAAAAGGAAAAGGAAAAGGAAAAGGAAAAGGAAAAGGAAAAGGAAAAGGAAAAGGAAAAGGAAAAGGAAAAGTCTCCAGGACATCCAAGATACAAAACCTCATTGTGTGGTTCTGAAGTACACTGCCTCAGGATGATCTGACAGACAACCATGCAAATCATGGCATATGGATTGGCTGCAGGTGGTTTAGGAACTATGAGTCCTGATTTTGAAGAAACTGTTTGTGCTGTTTGTGACTAATGTGACCTAATCTATCAGACAATGATATGTTGGTCTCTGTTTCAAACAGAAACAAGATTTTAAACTGCTTTTGAATCCTCATTATTCTGACTTCACAATATGATTCAATGAACAAATTAGGAACCCTGGAGATAGATGCATAAGAGGTAATAATCTTTCCTAGACTGTGCAATGTCTTCAACCAGCAATGAAAGGATAAGATCAGCTACAGAGTACTGAATGCATAATATTGATCTAAAGATTTCTATGAAAAAAAAATTCTCTTTGCTTGAAGGATGTGCTCCAAGCAAAGATGCTTGAAGCAAAAGAAAATGAAAGAATTTGTCTACAAAAGGAACTGTTAGGGGTCATAGGGCTTTCAGTTCTTAAAAGGTAGTTATCTCTTAAAAGTAAATATTCTTCACATATAGTAAAAAGGTTTCAACCAATTTTATTTGAGGATAGACCTGGCACAGTAGGCAGTATGCTTCAGAACACATATCGCTACAGAATGAAGTGCTATCCAATATTTATTTATCCTGCTCATTGGTTTTCTTTGTATGGAGGACAGGAATATGGACCTGGTTCTCCTTCCCTTTGTTCTTCATTCCCTGTTGGAGAGACTGAGGCTCTACCTGGGTTCAGTACTGGCTGCAAAGAGAGGGGATGTATCTCATTACTTTGAGTTTTTATGGGCGGCAAATAATCAGAATGGTAATAATGGAGCAGAGAATGTACAAGTCTGGTTCACTAGGTGGCAATCAGGAGTAGTTTTGCTTTGAGTTAAGGAAAATGTTGTTTGCAATGATTTCTAATTATTATGCTCGTGATATAACCACAGTCAGAGCCACAGAGGCTGAGGGTTTAAGCTTTCTAGCTCTCCATTTAAGAGTTTGCATAACTTCAGCACAGCATAATTAAAAAGCATTTCTGCACAAATAAACAAGAGAATTGAGAAAATGTTTGTAAAAAGTAAAGTTAGTTTTGTTGTGCCTTGATTTAGTTAAAAAATAGGGTTTTTCCTGAGAGGTTCTGACTGGAACTGCACTTTTCCACCAGTATGGTTGACCCCATTGATGATTTGCCTGAAACATATGGGCAGAAAGCCACAGGTCAGGCTGTGTATTTGATGACCACTGCACAAGATCTTTAGAATTTGGGGCTGTAATACTTTGGGGCAGATGCTGATCTAAATCAGAAAAGGCAATCTATACTAAATTGTTCTAATGTAAAAATAACAACCACCAAGGCTGAGGCTATGAAATTACTCTATGTTTTCTTTCATGTCTTTCCAGTGTTAATGGGTTCAAAAATATTTTAGTGCATATGCTTTGGTTAATACAAAAATTGTTTTACTAGAAAATCTTAAATACTTTCCAGATTTTGAAAGCAACTTGCAGTACCTCAAACTAGGGTTTATGAAGTACTACTCAAAATTATCAATAGTTTTCTGAGTCACAAAAGCAGCCCAGAGTTACTGAAAATGTTTTCTGTTATGATTTACTGAGATTCTTTTCTGTGTCAGCTTTCCTCTGAAATAGGTAATGTTTTCTATCAAAATAATTCTGATCTGAAGCCATATAAATAAAGGAACCAGGGTCTTACGTCTTTATTCTGTAATACTAATTTGCCATGAGAAACACTGATAAGTCATAACTGAGAAGTAATTAAAAAAATAAATAAATAAATAGTATCAGCACCATAAATTCACCTTAAAAGTTGTTTACACGCCAAATCACAAGGAGGGTTACATTTGTAAATAATCACAGCTCTGGCAAAGAAACATTATTAATTTCATGTGTGGTACATGGTTCCTACAGAATGCTCAGACCATGGGTTTCCCTTCCCCATTACAATGTATTGCTATCCACATCATGGACATGTATATTAAAGGTACAAGGTACAACTGAACTCTTAGAAATCACCATATCCAGAGTAAAGTAACAAAGGACCAGTCTCTAAATCTGCATCATATAGAGTATAAAAACCTTATTTTCTGTGATAGAATGAAGAATTTAGTAAATGAGCATGATTACAATGAAAGCTTGTGCCTCCAGCTTTGACTGAGTCTTTATGTAGACAATTTTTGAGGAAGTTAATTGTAGCTTTACTGACTGCAGATGTTAGCCCAAAAACTTTTAGGAGCACAAGAGTTTTCACTAGACGTAGAAGAGAGGGAAGTATGATCAAGGTTTCAGTACAGTGTGAATTCTAATTTCATGTGTTCTGTAAAAAATCTCATTTTGTGATACTAAGAAGCCACAGATATCGGTGTACTTCTTCATAAGCAAAATATCACAGTTACAGTTAATTCAGTCCACTTACTGCAGACAATGGAAGAAAAGATGGGTCTTTAATTTGTGCCCGTGGTCATCTGTTGTTTTGTTGTTGTTGTTGTTGTTGGGTGTTTTTTTTGGTTGGTTTGTTGTTTTGTTTTTCACCATCACAGATAATTCAAATTATTTTGAAATTCCGTTTGTTTCACTTCGGAGAAATTGTTTTGACCCAGACAGCATGCAGACTATGTCACAAAAGAACTTATGGCAGACCTCTAGAGACCAGCAGCCCATATGTAGGCAGGACTCAGAAAATCTGTCCCTTGGAGAGTCATAGTGCATCTCCTCAACATTTAAGAGGCAGGATATGTTCTATATTGTGTCCAGTAAGCTTTTTCAGACATTTATTGAAGCTTGACATCGATTTCTGTGGATAGAAGGCATGAGATATCTCTTCCAGTATTAGTTCCCAAGTTATTTAAGGCAATGCTTTAAAGAAACTGTAAAGAAAATACTTCCTTTGATAGAAACACATCAATCTCAATGAAACTAATGGAAATTACATGTCTGTAATGATGACAGAATAAATAGAGCCACTGCCATATGCCATAGCTAAACCGTGTCCTTATTTCTTCTAAGTCTGAAAGAAGCACTTTGCTTTGAAGAACTGTAATTCCAATCAAAAGAAAAAAAGATTCTAATCAAATTTATAAAACCCAAACCACAGAAATATTTTCAACTAGAAAAATATTACAGTATTACAAGTGTAATTCTCAATAGGACCTTGCCAAAAAATAAAATAAAATAAAATAAAATGAAATGAAATGAAATGAAATAAAATAATAAAATAAAATAAAATAAAATAAAATAAAATAAAATAAAATAAAATAAAATAAAATAAAATAAAATAAAATAAAATAAAATAAAATAAAGTTAGACTACTTACAACAAGGAACATCTGTTATGAAATTCCTTTTACCTTCTCTAAAGAAGCATTCTATATATTCAAAACACGTTACTGCTCAGCTATTTGGTAATCTTTTCTCAAGTTCAGTTGCAGCTGGAAGTAAGAACAGTCATCAGTGTTAGTACAGCTTGGGGGAGGGGGGGAAGGCTGTACTACACATCTTACTCAGATAGACCTGCTGTTGTTTTGTTTGCTGTTTTTTCACAGCCTTCCAATAAAACAGCTCACAATTAGTTCCTGTCTCAAAACCGTCCTGAGAGCACTGGTGTGGATACAGGAAAACCACTTGGCCATTATCTGATGATATGGTGTTAAGTTCTGAAAATTGCCTCTTTGACACAAATCTGATGTGCTACAAAAGCCAAAGGCCAGATTCTGCTGTCAGATGTACAGTGTTTATCTGTAAACTTCACTGTCACTTAAAGGTATAAGCAATTTGAATCCATCATTTAAATCCTGATGTAGGGAATTTTCATTGGGGAAGAAGCAGCTATGCCAAAGTAGGAGAAGTGATTTATGTAAAGGAGCAGAATTACATGAAATTGTGCATCATGGCTTCAAAAACTTTGCGTTAGTTTACTTTAAGAACTTTGACACATTTCAATAGAAATGCTACTGAAGCAAAGCTTTACAAACTGTAACACACCCAACACCAAACTTCTTTGGTACAAGTACCTGAGACCTGGAATTATCTTTTTTATTAAAGCTAAAAATTAACAGAGAAGTTAACAAAACACTGACTTGTTACATGCAAGGCTCTCATGGATGACTGAAGGTGAAAAAGCACTGTGAAAGGTGAAAAGAGTGAAGGTGAAAAATTGCAGATACTGAAGTCTTGCCCTTCCAGAGGTGGGCAGGATAACCCAAGTGAGAAGCAGTGGAGCTTTCTATTGAGAGCAATGGTGGGTTTCTAGACAAACCCTATTTCTTATATCAAACCTTCTGGTATTCTAACAAGGATAAATAAGATAAACCCCATATACTTCTGTGACTGACTTCTTCAATAAAATCACTAGTTCTGCAATACGTATTTTCAAGAGTTTTAATACAGTTTTAGAGAGTGCAAAACACTCAGCTAAACCTTTGGGCTGATAAATTCTAGTGCATGGAAACAGTAGAAGAAAACTATATGCTAAGCAGTTATGAGCATTTAGTATAAGCATGAAGTTAAACACTTCAAACAGTCTTTGGAGGATGAATTCTTGTCCCTGGTGAATCAGTGACAAGTTTGCAACTGATTTATTGGAGTCAACGATTCATCTTATATGAAGCCAAATCTCCTAGCATGTTCCTCCTATACCACCTTGTACACATACCTTACTACTTGAAAAAAATACAGCCATGATTTCTGAGTGAAAGTTTTTTCATAATATTTTCAGTGCTAGGGTAATTCAGACAGCATCACCTCACTAATTTCTAGCACAAGCTACATGGGTGTAGCTCAGGCAAGCCTCATGCATCTGAGTGTCATGTCAAAGGTGAAAAGGTTGGGTTTTGCTCTTAAGAGGCTTGTATTTACAGAAAATTCTAAATAATTGTTTTGGTTAAGGAACTTAATGAAAAATTAAGTGAAGACAATGGTAACATCCTTATTGAAATTACCACTTGCACAAGATAGCCATGTCTTAGTGGGCAAATGTAGTCTGCCAATAAGCCACACAAATTACAAGTTAGATAAACAGGTGTAATTTCTATGTTAACCTGGCATTCTATTTCTAGCTAGTCTTTATTTTTACCAGTCTTTTTCCCCCTTTGCCTTAACACTATGAAAGCTTAATATGATTTTATTCTCACAATTTCACCCTTTGGCTATGTCATAAAACTTTATTTTAATCCTTTAGTCATCTAACTTTCTAATTAAGTTCTGAGTATTTAAAATAGCTATAAACATCTTATGGAGGATAGTTCATGTTAGATACTGTTCTGTGATGAACATTTAATATATATAATTAATGTAGAATCAGAAACAAAAATTTTAAATCCCACACAATATGCTACATAAAATTGGGAAGTGTGGGAAGTGTCTTATGAAATCAGAGTTGTAAAGAAGTCAGTAAGTTACCTTCTACTTCAAAAATAAGACTTCTAACTCTGTTCAAAGGCTTGTGATATATCCATAAACCACCCAATCTTAATGTTACTTTTGGTTTATCAAGGAAAGGTAATGGAATAAGTTCAGACTTACTACAAAGCAAACTTTTTTTCCCACCATACTCACCTATACCTAGTATCATCAGGAGATCTCTAATGACTTCTTTTTCATGAGTATCCTGAGTCAATGAGTTGTCATCTACCTCCAGCAATAGAAGCCGAGCTCCTCCAGGATCCTACTTTTCTTTAGTGCCCAGTATTCTGTATTCTCCTGGTTTTCCCCTTGTATGCCCAGCTGCTCCTGTGATGTGTTATTCAGAGGATCTTCTTCATATCTTTTTGGCTCTCTGTGGGAGTTCTTTCCCCACCATCCTTCTTTTCTCCCCTGCACTTATCTCAGAAGTGCTCTCATCTCAACCACAGATGCTTCTCAGATCTACCTCTCTGCTCCTCACCCATTCCCTTCAGCATAACTGAAATCCTGGTCTGTCTCTCTGACAGTTTGCATGGATACATGACTATAAGTTCAAACTTCATGTTGGTAAGAAAGAACCTTCGATATTTTTCAGTCCACCCTGATACTTCAGGACAATGTTGCAGTCCTGCTTGCCATCAGGTCTATAAATTGGGTGTTCTTTGACTCAGGCCTCTCCATGTCTCTCTCTTTTCCCAGATACCCATCAACCTTGTATGTTATTTCTTCCTATGCGTTTTCTGTCTACCTATATAGATGTAACTGGTGCAAGCAGATAGCTCATACTAATTGTCTTTCCAAAACTACAACAACCTTTTCTCTGACCTTGGCAGTTGCAGCTTTACCCTGCTCACGCCTGCACTGAATTCTATTCTAATGGTCAGTTGCTTTAACTATGCCTTTCCTCTCTTTGTATCTGTGGAGATATTTCTCAGCTGGGCAGCTGTGCTCCACCACAATTGCTCTCTCACTCCTCCTCCTCAAAGGGAAAGGGGGAGAAAATATGATGAAGGGCTCAAGGGTTGAGATAAGGACAGGGAGATTGCTCAACAATAATCATTACAACCAGAACAGACTCAAAGTAGGAAGATTAGTATGATTTATTGCTTATGACTAGCAGACCAGAACAGTGAGAAACCAAAAGCAAACTAAAAACACCGTCCCCCCATCCACCCTCTTCTATCTCCTCCCCCCCCAAGCAACACAGGGGAATGGGGGCTGCGATCAGTCTACAATGCTTCTCCTCTACCACTCCCTCACAGTCACTCTCTGCTCCTGCTCCACATGGGGTCCCTCCCATGGGATGCTGTCCTTTCCCAACTGAGCCTGTGGGGTCTGCCCACAGGCAGCAGCTCTTCAAGCACTGCTCCCACATGGCTCCATCCCACGGGGTCCATCCATCCCCCAGGAGCAAACTGCTCCAGCACGGGTCCCCCACGGGTGGGCGGCAGCTCCCCCCAGACCCCCTGCTCCTGCGTGGGCTCCTCTCCACGGGCTGCAGCTCCGGCCCGGGGCCTGCTCCTGCGGGGGCTCTCCATGGGCCGCAGCCTCCTCCAGGCCACATCCACCTGCTCCACCGGGGGCTCCTCCACCCATGGGGGGGCTGCAGCGTGGAGATCTGCTCCATGTGGGACCCATGGGCTGCGGGGGGACAGCCTGCTCCACCAGGGGCCTCTCCACAGGCCGCAGAGGAACCTCCTGCCCTCCTGCTGCACTCACCTGGGGGGCTGTAGGGCTGCTTCTTACCCTTCTCACTCTTCTCTCTGAGCTGCTGTAGCACAGAAGTATTTTTCCCTTTCTTCAATCCACTTTCCCAGAGGCCCAACCAGCACTTCCTCCTGGCTCAGCTCTGGCCAGCAGTTGAGCCTTTCAGAGGCATCTGGAACTGGCTCTGATCTGACATGGAGCAGCTGCTGGGCTCTGCTCATCAAGACCACCCCTGCAGTACCCCCTGCTACCAAACCTTTTCATGAAAATCCAATATGGCATCTCTCTATTATTCCTTCATGTTTTGTCACATGAAGTGTGTTTCTACTTTGTGTTCAAGTCAGTCTTTTGGTTAGTTCATCCCCTATCCGTCTCCAGTTTGATATCCTCACTTCCACTCAAGGACCAAAACTATCAGCCACTACCTCACATGCTACATTTTCAAGAACCCTTTGTGTTTCCTCCAGCAATGCTGCACATGTTTAGGTAAAGCTTCTATAAATAGATTCTAAAATTAACTCATTAATCTTCTTCAAAAAAAAATCTTTTTTTTTTTTTTTTTTTTTTTTCTATACACAGTAACAACAACAACTTTAATAATTAGGCTATTTGTCATGCTGCCTAACATTGTCTCATTGCTTCCTTCTATATCCACAATTATTTGGTCTCTATCTGTTATCTTGTTTGTTACTTCAGTTGCAAGCTGCAGCTGCAGCAGAATTGGGATTGCCTTCTCTGTTTGTACAACAACTAAGTAAGATCTTAGTCCGTAAGAGCAGCTCAAAACCATTGCCAAAATACTAAAAATGAATAAAAGTGGCACACATAAACTCTGTCAAGCTAAATGTGTGTCCAGGTGAGAAGCAGTGCCTGTTCTGAAGAAATTGGAGCCATCTATGATGCCAAACCTGACACTTTCTATAAGTGTGTCTGAAGTTAATATTTAAATGCTGTAAAGGCACTGGGACTTTATGGTGTTATCAGTCTAATGATAGTCCAGATGGAAAAATGGATGTCAAATAAAACAAATCCACCACTTTCATCCCTTTACAAATTATTGTACATTGCAGATGGAGATAAAACTGCTAATTCAGAAACTGTAACACTGAAGTTTAGATAACCTCTGGATGTGCTGAACTATGGAAGAGAAGTGCTGAATAAGTGAAAATAAAATTTCAAATGCAGCTCACCTTTCTCTGAATATTCTCTTGACCAATCTGAGGAATTGTCAAAACACCTGTTTTCAGGAAACACTGATCACTTAGTGCTGAAAATTAGGCCCTGGTGAAGATTTGCCCTTGCCAGTTGAGACCCTGGCTCACCATGAATGACATACCTATTCCTCACTTTGCTTTTCTGGCAAACTGCTTCTGCCTCAGGGGTGAGGCCTCAGGAGGCAGTGAACCCAACAACCCCTACAGTACACAAGCTTATGTCCAAAGCTACGTGCAACCAGAAAAAAAAAAAAAAAAAAAAAAAAAAAAAAAAAAAAAAAGCTGTAATTGCAGCATATACTACTTTGCTGTGCCAGCTTAGTCTCACTGATGTAGGTAAAACTAGTTGTGAAGCCAAAGAGGAGGGAAAGGCTTTATTCAATGTAAGCAATATAAATTAGACTCATATCCATGATTCCTGGAGAGTACATATGCTGTACATATTCCTGGAGAGTACAGACTGGTTAAGACCTTCCTTTTGATGGGGATCCATATTGAGAAGAGATAAAGATCAGGCCAAGTGGTATATTACTGTATGCATGGGACAAACAGCTGTCTGTAGGATACTGACAGGAAGTGCTTCCCAACTGGAAAGCTACTGGATGTTAAAAGCAATGGCAAAGTTCGTTCCTTCCAATAAGCTACAGTTTCATCTGTGGGATGAGTTATGATGTGCCAAAAGCTCAGGTTTGGCTCAATTCACTTACATGCATAGCTGTTGATGCTTGTGCTGTTTTGTGTGATGGTTAAATCTGCTAGGTTAACCATTGGACTTGATGATCTTACAGGTCTTTTCCAACATATGATTCTATGTGTCTATCTGTCTAAACACTCTGAAGACAGTGAAAGATAAAAATAATCAATAATCATAAAAATAAAATAAAAATTCTTGTAACCAGAGGCATAACCGCATTGTCTGCAGAGGTCAGGTAATATGTCCTTCATACATGGTGCAAGAAAGGTAAATAGTCAAGGTCTCTTGCAAGTTGAAATGGAATGAAATGAAAGGAAAAATGGGGCAAAACGGCTTGTCCTGTTCAGAAACCTTTCCTTCAGAAAAGTGAATATCTACCAGTGATTCCAACCATAATGCTGGTACTGAAATTTGGATGAGATGAAAAAATGCTAACATAGGGAAGTTATTTGGGATCACTCATTTGAAATCATGGCTGCAGAGTGAAAGAAAAAAGCCACAATGATATTATTTAAATGCAAATGATTGGCAAATGATCTGAAATTTGAAATTTGTGAAGACTAATATCCTGACTCAGTGCTGACTGAAATATTGTTGGGTTTTGAGCAGATTAAATGCTTTAATAGGAGCAAAGAAAAATAGTCATTTGCCAGATTGAAAGAATGACCATAGTAATGTTTTCTTTTTTGTTCTAAGGTAATAGAAATGAAAAATTAACTGAGGAGAAAATTCATTGCAAAAGCACAAAATAAGACTACTTGATGTCAAAACCCTTGGTTTCATCCATAAATAATAATAATAATAATAAAGAATAAAAAATCATCAGTTTACTTATCCCAGACATATTCTATTCCAGTCCTTTGCATTGTAAGACATTACCCTAGTGATGTTTATAAACACAAACCTAAAGCTCAGTTAATAATATTTTTGTGTGTGACTGAATATTTTAATATTTTGCATATTTAGCAATTCTTCTTAACAACATAATCAAGAGAAATTATCTAAAAAGTGATCAAATTTCATGTTTCATATGTAGCAAATAAACACGGGCATTTCTGTGTAACTGAACATTTCTATTGCCATGTTCTGATTACCCTTCATGAGTCCCTAAAGCTATTTTCTCTGCCATTACACAACACATTATTTGAAAAGGTAAATCATGGCAAAGCTTCTGATTTGTAAACAGACCAGTAAGAAAAATGCCAAATGTCATTATTTTCTCCTTACATCTGTCCACTTACAGAAACTTGAAGTTTTCTCACTATGATGCTGGTTTGGTTTGGTTTGGTTTGGTTTGGTTTGGTTTGGTTTGGTTTGGTTTGGTTTGGTTGGTTCATTGGTTGTTTTTTGTTTGTTTGTTTGTTTTGTTTTTGTTTTTGTTTTGTTTTCATGTAGGTGGCCAAAGTAAATGCAACTTGTGGTGGTTTCACCCTTATGGACTGCTAAACTCCACCACAACCACTCTCTTGTTCCTCTTTCTCAATGGGAGAAGGCGGAAAGAAAGTATAATGGGAAAGAAAAAGGCTTATGGGTTGAAGTAAGGATAATTTAATCAAATGGAAAAGAAAGAGGAAAGAAATGAGCAAAGGCCATGTGGAAGTAAGGAGAGAGAGAAAACAATTATTCTTTATTTTCCATCAATGAGAAATATTTGGACATGTCTTGGGAAGGAGGGCTCAATATGCATAGCAGTTGTTTGGGAGGACAAACATCTTCACGACAAGAGCTGCCCCTCTCCTTCCCCTTCCCCAGGCTTTATTGATGCGTGTGACATGACATGTTATGGAATATCCCTTTGGTTAGTTTAAGTCATGTTAGTGTCTTGGCCATGTCCCCTCCCCACCTCTTATCCACACCCAGCCTTCTGGCTTTGGGTGCTGAAGAGAGTCGTGATGCTGCAACAACAGACAAAACACTGGTGTGATATCAGTACTGTTCCAGCTACAAGTGCAGAGCACAGCACTGGATGGGCTGCTACAGGGAAAGAACTCCATCCCAGCCAGACCCGGTACAACATCCACCCCTTATTCCACAACATTTATGTCACACTCAGGTTCCACATAATTAAGGATGTTTATATCTTCTGATCATCAGTTATATCCAACATAGAGATTTATACATTCTTGTCATCACTATTCCCTCTCCCTTACCATATATATATGTGCGTTAATATATATATTTATATATATATTAACATATATATAACATATGCAATATATATATAACATATATATATGTTATATATAACATATGTAATATGTTATATATATATATTTATATAACATATATAATATGATTTATATATATATATATATATATATATATATATATATATATATATATATGCTTTTCACATTCTGCGAGCCTCTCCCAAAATGTTCATAAAAACTGGTACGCCTCACCTGCCAAAGCGGTCACTCAGGATGTGAGAAACAGGATTTCTGGATGACAGCAATTGCTTAGGTTGTGTCATTGCTGCAGTCCCTTGGTTCCTTTTGAAGTTTACCTGTTGTTGGTTCTGCAGTGTATTCCTACAGCATATAACCCATATAATTTCTCCAAAGGTTAAGTCTCCTTGAGGCATACACCTGACAACCCCATCATTTTGCACCACCCACCATGTACACCCAGCTCCCTGGGCAAGGACAATCCCATGAATGGGTTTGCCTTTTCCCAATGTAGGAGCAATCTACACTGCCTTCCCCAGCCACTTCTCTACTTGCACTACAGAGACTGTATCTCCTGCCACAGTGTTTGAGATTTGTTTCAGCAGGACCAGGAAGGCTGTCAGATTCTCTGGTGTTAAACATCCAAGTGGCTTCTTCTACATTTTATCCCAGATGTTTCATGCCACAGCACCCAATGCCCATGACATAGCCTTTAACAGTCTATTATACCTTTTTACCTTTCCAGAGGCTTGTGGATTATAGGGGATGTGATACATCCAGTCAATGCTGTACCTCTTGGTCCAGAAGGTTGTTTCAGAAGTGATTCCCGTTATCTGACTTGATCCTCTCTGGAGTACCATGGTGCCATAGAACTTACCTTTCCAGGCCCAAAGTGGTGTTTTTGGCAGTGGCATGTTTTACCAGGCATGTTTCCAACCACCCATGCAGTTGTTTCTACCATGGTGAGTGCTTGTCCTCATGGGTTTGTGGTAATAGTCCAATATAGCTTCAGACATGTTCTGAGCAAGGTTGGCAGAATAGGCCCTTATACATGTATGACATCTTCACTATCATGTCAATGCTGGGATGGATGCTCAAGCTCAAATGGTCCCATCACCTGCACTGCCACCACTTGTTCCCCCCAACACTGACCTGAGTTTGGACTGAGCCAAACTCACAAGTACAACTCACAAGTACTTGCTTGCTGTACAGGGAGGTCAGCATGTTTCAGGAGGTAGATCTTGAAAACTCAGCATCCTTGTCTGCAGGGATCCCAAACAGACTCAACAGCTCACTGTGTCACCCCAACACCTTCCTGTCCCCACTGCTCTGGTCCTTGCTTCCTACCCAGAACCTCTGCAACATGCCCAAGTCACAGCATCCTGAAAATCCAATCAGAAAAGGAGCAAAGCTATATGGCGGAGTTAAAAAGCCTGGATTCAGCACTTCTGAGAAAGTAGAGGGGCTGTAATTGGAAGGATTTGTAAGTGGAGAGCTCAGTTAAAAATGGCTTAAGTTCAACGGTGCAGTTAAGCTTTGCTCAGGTTTAGAAATAACTACTATGTTATTGTCATTGGCAAAAAGGAAAAACTGCACACACACACACACAAATGTTGTTAGCGTAGTTTAAGACTCAATTGTTGAATTGCTGAATAAAAGAATTATTTTTAGGCAGATATAATTATTACAGGGAAACAAGCAAACAAACAAACAAACAAAAAAAAAGACTGGGCTTGCCAATCTGATCCTGTGCTTCCTCAATAACCATCCCATCACTTCACCCTACATGGAGTGTCTTAACTATGTCCTTACTCACAAGGCATTTGCTATCACATCATACCTGCATTCATCTATATTCATCTATATTTATGTGCTACTCACATAAATATTCCTTTCCACACAAAATAACTATGTATCACTACTATCTATATAAAATTTACAGTTATATTGTATGATTATAACTGAAAGTAAAACAAGCTAGGCAATAACTGTCTGATAACTAAAAAAATTGCAGTTACTGGTGAACAAGCTAAAGCTAAGGTCCAGGCAGCCCAAGTTCTGGCAAAGCCTGACATGTCCCTTGTCTTTGCAGGGTTACTTTGGAGCCTGCTGCATCTTGACAAACAATGGGAACACCAACTTTTGGAGAGCCAACTTCTACCTGCTTGGGAGTATCTCATGGGCTAGGTTGCTAGAAGGCAAAGGTGCATGTGAGAGCTGGGCAACATTTTAAAAGCATTTCTTCGAAGCTCAGGATC
Organism: Aythya ferina; assembly: GCF_964211825.1. Lineage (NCBI taxonomy): Eukaryota > Metazoa > Chordata > Aves > Anseriformes > Anatidae > Aythya > Aythya ferina. The sequence continues at coordinate 21,918,302 of NC_140299.1, forward strand.
TGTGCATCCCTAAGAGTAGGAGATCGGGGAAGGAGGGCAGGAGACCTGAGTGGATGAGCAAGGAGTTCATCGATTAAATCAAAAGGAAGAGGAAGGTTTATGAAATGTCGAAAAAGGACCTGTCCCCTTGGGAGGAGTATAGAAATGTTGTCAGGGCCTGCAGGGACGCAACAAGGAAGGCTAAAGTCCACCTAGAGTTAAGGCTTGCAAAAGATATAAAAGATAATAAGAAGGTTTTTTTGTTGTTGTTTTTTGTTTGTTTGTTTTGTTTTGTTGGTATTTTTTTGGTTTTTTTTTTGTTTTTTTGTTTTTTTTTTGTAAACAGTAAAAGGAAGACTAGGGATAATGTGGGACCCTTGCTGAATGTTGGTGGTGTCCTGGTAACGGGAGATGCCAAGAAGGCAGAGATACTGAATGACTTCTTTGCTTCAGTCTTTGCTTCAGGGACTCCCCCCCAGGACTCCTCGACCCTGGTGAGAGGAGAAAGTGGCTGGGAAATGGAGGGCTCCCCCCTGGTTGATGAGAGAGTGGTTCAGGAGCATCTGAGTGGGCTCAATGCACACAAATCCATGGGTCCCTATGGGATGCATCCACATGTACTAAGGGAGTTGGCAGAGGTGATTGTCAAACCGCTCTCTATTATCTTTGAAAGGTCCTGGAGAACAGGAGAGGTGCATGAAGATTGGAGGATAGCCAATGTCACTCCAGTCTTTAAGAAGGGCAAGAAAGATCCAGGAAACTACAGGCCAGTCACTCACCTCTGTCCCTGGAAAGGTGTTGGAACAACTTGTTCTGGATGCGATCTCCAAGCATTGGAAGAAAGAATGTTATGAGGAGTAGTCAGCGTGGATTCACCAAGGGGAAGTCGTGCTCGACCAACCTCATTGCCTTCTATGATGGCATCACCAGCTGGGTAGATAGGGGGAGAGCAATTGCTGTCATCTACCTTGACTTTAGCAAGGTTTTTGATACTGTCTCCCATGACATCCTGATAGCAAAGCTGAGACAGTGTGGGATAGATGAGTGGATGCTAAGGTGGGTTGAGAACTGGCTGAGTGGCCAAGCTCAGAGGGTGGTGATTGGTGGCGCAGAGTCTGGCTGGAGGCCTGTGACTAGCAGTGTTCCCCAGGGGTTGGTGCTGGGTCCAGTCTTGTTCAACATCTTCATCAACGACCTTGGTGAGGGAATAGTGTCTGCCCTCAGCAAGTACGCCGATGACACAAAGCTGGGAGGAGTGGCTGACACACCAGGAGGCTGTGCTGCCATTCAGTGAGACCTGGACTGGCTGGAGAGATGGTCAGAAAGAAACCAAATGAGGTTTATTAAGAGCAAGTGTGGAGTGCTGCACTTGGGAAGGAACAACCGGATGTATCAGTACAGGTTGGGGGGTGACCTGCTGGAGAGGAGCTCTGAGGAGAAGGACCTGGGGGTCCCGGTGGACGACAGGTTGACCATGAGCCAGCACTGTGCCCTCATGGCCAAGAGGGCCAGTAGGATCTTGGTGTGCATTAAAAGGAGCATGGCCAGCAGGTCAAGGGAGGTGATCCTCCCCCTCTACTCTGCCCTGGTCAGGCCTCACCTGACCAGGAGTACTGGAGTACTGTGTCCAGTTCTGGGCTCCCCAGTACAAAAAAGACAGGGGTCTCCTGGAAAGAGTCCAGCGGAGGGCCACAAAGATGACACGGGGCCTGGAGCATTCTCCCTATGAAGAAAGGCTGAGACACCTGGGTCTGTTCAGCCTGGAGAAAAGACTGAAAGGGGATCTCATCAATGTGTATAAATACATGAGGTGTGGGAGACATAGGAATTTGGCCAACTTCTTTATAGTGATTTGTGGGAACAGGACAAGTGGCAATGGCCACAAGATGGAGCACAGAAAGTTCCACACCAACATGAGAAAGAACTTTTTCACAGTGAGGGTGACAGAGCACAGGAATGGGCTGCCCAGGGAGGTTGTGGAGTCTCCTTCTCTGGAGATATTCAAGGCCTGTCTGGACACCTACCTGGGCAGCCTGCTCTAAGGAATCTACTTTGGCAGAGGGTTGGACCCGATGATCTTTCAACGTCCCTTCCAACCCTTACAGTTCTGTGATTCTATGATCCTTACTAGGCTACAGGTCAAAAACTAAGGCTAGATGTACTCCTGGATGGTAGACATAGTCCAGGTATGTACTGACATAATGTTCTTCAACCAGAGAGGATAGAATCAGCTTAAAGTGCAGAAGTCTACAGAACTGTTACTTTTTCTATACAGTTGTTTCCTGTGCCATACCAGTGATGAAATGTCAGTCCCTTCATAATTTGTTTTCGGCTGTTCTACACTGGACTTTCAAACAGATCTCTGGAGATTTGCAGGCAATCATAAATGAACTCTCTAAAGGAAAAGACAAGTGTTCATGTCCCCAAATTAGAACTGCTTTTTTCTTTAGCTGTGCTTTATCATTTCTGCTCTACCTCATTTTAGAGCATTTTGTGCTCACCACTTGTTTTCTGCCTTAAAATCAGTTCTGACACACCTGGGAACTGCTTTGTCTTTATTTTTTTTTTTTTTTGTCCTTCCACTCCTAGGTTATAATAAGACATAGTTACAGATTTGAGTGCTTTGAACTACTAGCTACTGCCCCAGTGTACTATGTCTTGGTTCTTCACACTTCTCAAAGGCATGTTTGCCCCAGAAGTGCTTTTACTCATCATATCCCAAAGCACATAAGCTCATCATATCCCAAAGTACAAAGGAGCAGGTGGAGCAGGTCTTTTTGCATGACAGTTATGTTTTTTTTTTCTTCCAAAATTTTTTGGGGAAAAAACAATTTTCTTCAAAAGATATGCCAAGAGACATCAACTTCCCAGACCCAGTTGTTTGAAATGGGATATACTTTAAAAATACTTGTTTCAGAAAAGAGTCTGTTGCTCTTTTCTATTAACTTTTCATTCATGTAGTACAAACATTACTAAAATCATCTGCTTTACTTAATTTGGAGACTTCCTCTGTAGAGGAGATTTCAAATTATAATCTTTTGTGACTGTAATGTGGTTGAAAAAGATTATCGTTGGCTAGAGTCCTCACCTAATTCTAACTTAACACAAGCTTTGTTAGGAACTAATTTTGAAAACAATTTGGTCTTCATGTGCTAGATATCACTGTCATCCATTGGGGGGTTTATGTACTTCTCCTTTTTAACAGCATCACTTGCACTCATGTGAACATATATAGTATTAGTGATAGTTGTTGCTATCACTGCTTGGCTAGGATTGTCTCTAAGTCACAGAGTCTTCTTCCAGCTTGTGGAGCATCTGAAGCAATGCAAAATAGCTGAAAGACTGTCACTGCCACAACGAAACACCTCACTGTCATTCTAACATCAGCTAGTAGGGCTCAGTTTTATCCCAGAAGTAAATGCAATTGGAACGCATTCTCTGTGAGATACAGCAGATTTCAAGGGGCGTGCTTTCATTGCACAGCTAATGCGAGTGCGCACCCAGAGAACTCTCACATCCATGATGTACTCATGAGACTCAAGGACTCCCTGACATCTACTTGCCACAGTGCTCTGAAGCATATTCCTCTGATCCCAGTCAAATGGTGCATTAATATCTCTCTTCTCCAGCACGCAGAGGAACAAAGGGAACTATGGCAGAATGGCAATATCTATGTTCCCTAGCCAAGAAAATAGGCTAGCTAGCACTTAAACCTTAAACCAGCTCAACCAAGTAAAAAGCAGTAGCTCATTCCCTTGGATTTGGCACGGAGCGTTCATAGAGACACCACCCAAATAAGAAAGTGAGATAACCTTACAGGGATAATAAAAGAATATCATTTTTTCATACTGGGGGAATCTGACAGATCTGGGGACTGAGCCAGAATAAAGCTGCTGTGGATCATGAAAGCATAGCCCCAGATACAATTTAGGTTATGTTGATTTACAATGTGCACCAAATCCTTTTCATTGTATGGTTTCAGTCTATATTTACGCAAAAACTCGAGCTCCATTAGCTACCTCTTTACATACCTTGAAAGGAGCTTTCCATTTCCAGAACAAGTTTTTCAACAGTGGCTGTGAGGTTATTATTATTTTTATATGTTTTCTTAAATTTTTGCAACTTCATCTATGAGACCCCAGTGACATCCTGCCTCACAGGTTAACATACTATTACTATTGTAGTCAGTGAAATAGAATGTTAAACACAGAATACATACCATGCTCCTGGGAGTCATACTTGGAAATAAGTATTTTACTCTGAATAGATTTCCCTCATGAAGCCAAACATTCATAACATTACTTTGAGCCTATCAAGTCATTTTCTGAAAACTGAGATAATCTGTCTTAATAACTAAAGTTCTGTTTCAACAATGATTTTTTGAAAATACATGGGACTACTGATTTTTCTTACATAGTGCATGCCGAGAACAAAATTTGTTTTACAATGACATTTACCTAGCATTTGAGGAAGTAGTCTCATCATTTATACCGTGGGACTTTCTTCCATCTTCTTTTTGGATTCATACTCATACAATCTTCTTCTCAGCTAGTTGCATCCTGTAGACAGGTGCTGAATACAGTATATTTCAAGGCAGTAAATACACCACACAATTGACTGAGAACAGTAATAGCAGTTAGTATTTGATAAAAATCCCAAACAAGCACAAAATGCATACCACAATTATCAGGAGAAACTGGTAAGGTACCAGATGTGGAGGACAATTTGCTGGGAAAAAATAAATTAAAAAATAAAAATAAAAAAGAATAATTTTGAATACCAAATAATTTCATGATCTGTTCATGAACTAACTGGGAACATTAAATTTGTCTGCTGGATAAATTACTCATTGTGAAATATTTCGTCAGCATCATCTGTGACTGTAAAGAAATTGTTCCCAGAGCATTGCACTGTCATTTCACTATGGAATTAAAGTTATTATAAGCCTGTCTCTGTGTGGAAGTCCTAGAGCAGAGGCTGCAACAAACGTTATAGTAAATATAAACCATTTTAAACATTAGTTAGTTAAGAGCGGTAATCATACCAAATATATGATCAAAATATCATCAGTTGGTGTCTAGATGCAGAAAATCATCAGTCAGCTGAACTCTGAAAAGGATGGGAACAAGCTAAGATGGGAGGGCCCAATTCTGCTGACATGTTCAAACTCACCCTTTCCCATTCTCTTTCACCAGTCATGCAAAATGTTCTCACGCTCTTCTCACCCTCAAGGGCCCACAAGGCCCTTCACACATTCTCTCTCCTTTCTTCCTTCTACATCAGTACTCCTGGGTTTTTTTATCTGCTTCTCCTCTATCTGATCCCCTTCGGCTCAGACTCCTCCATTCTTGGTATTACTGGGCCAAAGCGGTCACCTTTTCAGTAACATGCTCATCTGAGCTGGGTGCTGCTGCTGCTGCTTCTCCATTCATCCCTTGCCTCTCACTCTTCTAAGGTGTGAGAAAAGATCCCCAGGTGTCACCTGGGTAAGGGAGATGGGCAATGAGTTAGGCAACACCCTTCTCTATACAACATAACCCAGACCAACACTAGAGGAACATTTTGGAGAAACATCATACATTGGGCTAGGAAGGAACATTCCTATTCCTATTTGCTGGCAGCCTGGAATCATTTTTGGAAAAAGCTGTCCTAGTTCAATGCATTTGGTTTGCCTTAGGACATCAGCCACTATCACATCCTGCTCCAAGGACACAGTACGGTTGCTAGAACTTAAAATTACTCTAAAACCATGTTTTTGTAATGAATGTCTGTATATGCATGCACATAAACAAAAAATACAGCATTTGAATTCAAAGGAGCCAGGCTCACAGAAAAGAAGTGTCAGTATTGTAAGTCAAATCCACAAAAGAATTTGGCATTGTTAATTTTTGGCATTGATCATTTTTTTTGTGTCAGAATTCATCGAATGCAGGTTAAGGTCTGCATAATGTACACAGTAAGCCCAAAGTAAAAAATCCAGTCAAAGCACTTTTAGAGATGAAAGCAAAGAGGCCTTATATGTTCTCTGTGCCTGAAGCTCCAAAATGCCTGCTGTATGACTAACATTATTTCCCAGTACATCAGCTGGAACATATTTCAGAAAAGTAATGGGTTTTGGTTTTTGTTGGTGGTGCTTTATTTATTTATTTATTTATTTATTTTGGTGGCTTTGTTTTTCCTCATAGTGACTGAAGGCAGGATTTCTGAGAAAAGCACAGATCTGCAGATGCCTTAAAACCCACTGCTGCCCTGCTGTTTCCAAATGATCTTTCCAGCAGGTGCCAGAGCTGCTCTAAACAAGAGTTTGCACTGAGAGCACACTGAGGGCCAAATCCACTCAGCTGGCAAATGGGATATTGGCTTCTTAAACATATCCAGACTCTTGGGGTTGAGACCCATTTCAGCTCAACTTTGAATCTCATTAGGTATTTCTTGTGGCATAACCCAGAAGGATGTCATATCACAACACAGTTTTGGTTACAGTTTTGAGTACTAGTGAGGTCCTGTTTGAAGGGACTTAAAATATTTAAGATGAAGTTGAGATATTCAGCTTGTGGTACAGGTTTCTTTGCTCCAATATTGTGTTTATCCATTAAATATGTATTTATTCATTATATATACATATATAATATATATGTGTGTGTTATTAATATATATACATATATATGTATATTATGAATGTATACTATAAATATATGATATATTCATATATTTATATATTATATAATCTTGGATTGATATGGCAACTTCTGTCATCATCACCTCTTTCAAAAATGTTCAATGGCAGAAAGTAGATCTTTCTCTTTGCTCAGTGGGTTCAGTTCAGGGCAGAGTTTAAAAGTCCCCCACAAATTCTCAGTCTCACAGTTAATTTGGAGAAAATGTGTCTGAAATGCCATGGGCTGTGTGATTACACCTGACAAAAATCTGTAGCAGTTTTAAAGCCACTGTATATTAATTCCTACATAATGCCTAGAATTTCTGTCAGTTGAAATCTGAGCTTTCTTTATCCTCTAAAATCAATTTTCTTTAATAAGAACTCCACTGGGAAAAGGAGCTTTGGAGAGTAGTCCCATAAAAACAAGCTTATTTTTGCTAAGTTTAACCTGAAAGAATAAATAAATAGTCTTTTGCTTATGTGCACATTAGAATCAGTAAATGGTGTTTTTAACTTGTAATAATATATAGGCAACAATCTTAGCAAACTTTGTATAAGTAAAATGTAATATTTTAACTAAAATTTAAGTCAATATTAAAAAAAAAAATATTTCAGTACATGGAATAAACAAAATATTTTCATATACTTTATAGGAGGTCTTTAGCACCCAATATTAAAATTTTAAAACAATCATGGAACTGAAACATTCTAAATTTTAAGTCTATGTGCAAGTCTGTGAAGGCCCTAAAAATACTTCTGTCACCATGACTCTTGTATTTTTTACTGTAATCATTATTCCTATGGGGAAGAATAAGATGTAAAGAGGTTGGGAACAAACAAGCTTGTGAGGAAATGTATACCTGAATATGCTATTTCATTGGTTTATTCTTAGCAAGACTAAGAGTTATACTTGCAAAGATGAAGGTACTTTGATCAACATAATAAAGGCATTTACCAGATCCTAGATTCACAAACTACTTCTGTTATTCCATTTGTCTGAATATTATTCATTGAAAGATCAAGAATAATAAATAGGACGTGAAATATCTGGCCAAAGTTCATGTATTAGAACTTATATCACTGTTTAAAAAAAAAAAAAAAAAAAAAAAAAAAAAAGTGTTAAAATCAAGTGTTCATCACTAGTTATTTAGAGTCATAGAATTACTCAGTTTGGAAAAGACCTCTAATATCATCTAGCCTAATCTTTAACCTAGTACTGACAAGTCCACCACTAAACCATGCTACTAAGTTATACATCAGCACATTTCTTCAAGACCTCCTGGGATGGTGACTCAACTATTTCCCCAAGCAGACTGTTTTAATGCCTTATAACCCTTCCAGTAAAGACTTTTCTCCTAACATCCAACCTCCCCTGGCACAACTTGAGACCATTTCCCCTTGTCTTATCACTTGGTGTTTGGGAGAAGAGACTGATCCCCACCTTGCTACAACCTCCTGTTTAAGGTAAGGAGTACTTTACACTTGTAAAGTACAATAAGGTCTCCCCTGACCCTTCTTTTCTCCAAACTAAACAATCCCAGCTTCCTCAGCCGCTCCTCATAAGACCTGTATTTAGGATGCGTAATACGATAGAAATGTGTGAGATATGTATAACTGTTACAGGACATGTTGATCATATACAAGCTTCAGTTAGAAGAAAATAATCCTTTTCAAGCCTCATCATTATAAATATACAAAATAAGGTAATTTTTTGCTACTGAAATGTCCATTATCAGACATTGTTCAAAGAGATACAGTTAGGTTGTTTCATCATAAATGTCTTTTTTGTCCTTTCCTAAGTACATAAAGAATGTTTCTGTGAGACAACAAAAAAAAAAAAAAAAAAGCCCTTTTTCACACTCTCATATTTCTTCTCATATATTTTTAGGAAGTTTTAACAACTGAAAACAATCCTTAACATTTTTCTTTGCCTCAGCTCTCTCAGCTCTACTGCGCTGTTGTCTCACAGGCCCTAATCTAGTCAGTTCCTGATAAAATTACAACCCTCGCAACATGCCCCAGCTAAAACTTAACCAAGTAGGAATTTCAGAAGCAGAGCAATATTTTTCTCCAGTGCTGATATATGAAAGTTTGGCCAGTTCTGTTCTGGAGATATGTATTTGCAGGAACAAGATATATATATATCAGAGCAAATCCTGTAGCTCAGCACTCAGGAAAGAAGGCCCAATACAAAACTTTGGATGGCATAATTTTATTACAAAGACATCCTCAGAAGTGACGCTGATGGAAACTGCCAGGGATTAATTTCCTGTGTTTTGAACATAAAACTTCTGAAACAAATACATGCTCTCATGACCCAAGCAAGATATATATCTGACCTTAATAACTTCTTCTGGGATATGCATTCTTTGTGATCAAGTCAATAGTTGCATCAAACAATGACTTTAAGAATTATTAGGTGGACTGCTCTCCTAAATCATTATGAAGATACTTTCCACATTGTTATACATATAATGTTGAACTACTAAATCAAATGTCTGTCAGCAGTACTTAGCAAAGTACATAGAATTTAAATTGTCACTGAGTCCAAGAAAAACTACTTCTCAAAAAGGAAAACATATTTGATGCATCCACAAACTATTTCTCTTATTCTCCTTACTAATGAGAAATGAATTATTTTCAGTATTAAATATTTACCAAATTCATGCACCACCAGAGAATTAGTTTTATGTTGCCAGCCGTTACAGTATATAGTGCAAAGCAGTATATAGTATATAGACCAGGTCCTGAGCACACTGAATTGAATTGGATCCTGCAACTACTTCACTTCATCTAATGTGTGTTGTCTTGGCCAAAGAGGCATGCCTATACAGAGGAGCATCAAAGGAGCAAAGGCAAGGACAATTCCAAGTGTAGAAATGCTCTTCAGGTGCAGATAGAGCTGGTATCATCTGATTGTGGCCAGAAATTACTTATGGTGGAAGCAATTTTGTAGCATATGAAAAATAATGCTTTGGTTCATCATACAGAAAACCTGACACAGCACTCTCTGACCTGGGAGAGCTTTGCCAATGATTTACAAATCATTTCCAACCTCTATTAATTTGTGAACACCTTAAAGTTTTTCCATCAACTGGAGGCCATCACTTAGCAAATGCCAGGAGCTCACACAGGCAATGCCAATAGACTCTCTTTCCTTAATTGCTTTTACCTGACTCATCCGCAATGCTCCAGGGATTCTTCCTATGATGAACTCTGCAGGATGCAGAATGAAAAAAAATACTGAATTTTCAAAATAAATTACAGAAGAAGAACCAAAGGCAGCAGCAATTAACAGCTGATTTCAGCCAAATTTTATTTCATTTCACCCTCACTGTGGATGAGAGGCTGCTCCCGTGGGTGCAGGAGCCAGGACTAGAGCAGTGGGTATTTGTTAACCACACAGTGCCTTTCACTGGGGTGCTGTCAACCCATCCAAGGTGAGCAGAACAGGTTGCAGGCAACATTTTGACCATGAAAAACATAATAATATAGATTGAGACAAACAGATATTCATATTGACATTATTTACTACCAGGAAGAATGTGTAAAGCTAGTGCCTGCTAAATAAGTTTTCAGTACTAAACCTTACTAACTTGACACCTCTTCCAAAGGCCTGTTTCAGTGACCACTGAAAACACAGTAAATAGTCCTGCTGAAGTAACAAACTTTTGAGTCAGGTCCTGAAAGAGTTGTTTCTGCTACCATTGAACAAGACAACCCCTCCCTGCACCAGCCTCCCTCCCCCCGCACCCCAACCTACCACCTATCATAACACCTAAATAGTTGTAACATTTGAAAAGGGGTGCCATCAACTAGCAAATTGCAGTACAATTCCTATGGAATTCTTTCCCACCCTCTTAGAAATCTCAGCACATTAAGATGATTAGAAAAACAACAATCAGAAAAAAAATAATAATGCCATCCAGGCATTTACATAGAGGATAATATAATAATATTATCCTCTATGTAAAGGGTATTAATAAATAATACCCTTCCAGTTTAGGTACTCAGAATACTGTAGTGTATGTATCCTCACAACATCTATCTGAAGACCAGAAGCAGTGAAAAACTGAGGGTAGGAAGTAATGAAGCACATGGCCAAATAAGGAAAAAAAAAAAAAAAAACGTGTCTTGAAAACACTAGACTTGTAGTCCCATTGTTCTCCCTCAGTGTGTACTGCTTGAATTTTATAACCTGCAGAGAAGACTGAATAATGCAAGAAGCTATTAACACATCGCTCTCCAAATAAAATATGTGCCTTCACCTAACTACTGCTTTTTGTGGGGGATTAGAGGAGTTTCTTTGGACCATGTTTAATCTTGTTTGCTGGTATGTCCTTTTCTGTGTCCAGTCCACAAAAATTGCTTTTTCAACCATGGAAACAAAATTAGTCTCTTTTCAAGCAGCTGAAGAAAGTTTTGCACAACATGCACTTATGCAGGGCCCCACAGAAAAAATAGGCAGAAGCAAGGATTATTGAAGTGAGCAGGCCTTTACCCCATGGTACTTTAGAGCAGTAGGACCACGACATCATTAGCCCTACCCATCATATATGGTAGGACCTTAATTCATCCAGACCCCAGAGAAGGGGCTGCCATCAGAAAGGTGGTGCTGATAACCTGTTCCTGAGCAATGGATGACCTCTGGTACACACCCTGATAGAGAGTCTTGATGACATGGCTGTGGAAGACAATCAGCTTAGAAGAGAAGAAAATGGATAGGAACAAGATTTGGCTCTGCTTATGCAGTGGAAAATGCAAGACAAGGACAGAAATGTACAATGCATTTAATGATTCTTCCTTGTTTCATACACCAATTACACAGCCTTTAATTCTATGGTTCAGTTGCCAGCATGCCTGTAAAGATAGGAACTGTTGCATAAGACTGACTCGGAAAGCCATTTTCTTTGCAAATTAATATACAAGTAGATATCAGTGTAAGGTTTTCTGCAGAACCTTAATTCTGAAGTTAATTGCACATCAGCCAGGCAAAATCACAAACACCATGCAAACAACAAATGGCTTATGCTTCTTTTCTCATTATATACTCATGGTCCAACACCTGGCACAAGGCCTGTTATCCTACATTGTAAGGGTGCCCTGCTTAAAATGATGGCACTGAAAATAGTGTAGTGGGTTTATATGGCAAGGTTTTGATAGAGGGGGACTACAGAGGTGGTTTCTATGAGAAGAATCCAGAAGCTACCCCATGTTAGATAAGGGCCAGTTTCACCCAGCTCCTAAGGGACCCAGTACTGCCTAGAGCCAAGCAATAGTGTTTGTGCCTCTATGAAAGCAGATTGAAGAAAGGGAAAAATACTGCTGTGCTACAGCAGCTCAGAGAGAGGAGTAAGAAGCAGCCCTGCAGCCCCCAGGTCAGTGCAGGAGGAGGGCAGGAGGTGCTCCAGGCAGGCAGAAGCAGTTCCCCTGTGGCCTGTGGAGGGGCCCCTGGTGGAGCAGGCTGTCCCCCTGCAGCCCATGGGTCCCACATGGAGCAGATCTCCACGCTGCAGCCCCCCCATGGGTGGAGGAGCCCCTGGTGGAGCAGGTGGATGTGGCCTGGAGGAGGCTGCGGCCCATGGAGAGCCCCCGCAGGAGCAGGCCCCGGGCCGGAGCTGCAGCCCATGGAGAGGAGCCCACGCAGGAGCAGGGGATCTGGGGGGAGCTGCCGCCAACCCATGGGGGACCCGTGCTGGAGCAGTTTGCTCCTGGGGGATGGATGGACCCCGTGGGACAAAGCCGTGTGGGAGCAGGTCTTGAAGAGCTGCTGCCATGGGCAGGCTCATTTTGGGAAGGACAGCATCCCATGGGAGGGACCCCACATGGAACAGGGGCAGAGAGTGACCATGAAGGAATGGCAGAGGAGAAGCATTGTAGACTGACCGCAGCCCCCGTCCACCCGTTTCCCTGTGCTGCCTGTGGGAAGGAGGTAGAAGAGGGGAGGGAAGGAAGAAGATGGGGGTAAGGTGTTTTTTAGTTTGCGTTGTTTCTCACTTCTTGTTAGTAATAGGTGATAAATTTTATTAATCTCCTTATGTTGTGTCTGCTTTGCCTGTGACAACTATTGTTTAGTGATCTCCCTGTCCTTATCTCAGCCCTTGAGTCTGTTTCATTTTCTCCCCCTTTCCCTTTAAAGAGGAGGAGTGAGAGAGTGGTTGTGGTGGAGCTCAGCTGCCCACCTGAGTAAAACCTTAATAGTCCTTTTTGGCGCCCAACATGGGGCTCGGGGAATTTGAGATAAGGATGATAGTTGAGAGAAGTAATTGGCAAAGCATGTCCCGGATATTGTTTATGAATGCAATAGTTGTGAAGAATTTAAGAAAATAATAATTGTGAGGAATATGTTTTGTAGTGATGTGGTGAAGGGACAAGAGGTGGAGTGTTTGTAAATTGTCTGCTTTATTGGTGTCGTGATGACGTTATGTTGGATTTCTATAGTAAAACCGCCACAGATGCAAAGAGTGAAAATGCACAGTCAAGGCAACTGGTCATCACATCGGCATTCAGAATTTCAACTAATTAGACCAGTACTCAGTAATTGTGTGAAAATCACAGGAACACCATACAAGAAATCTTAGCCCAGAAGACATTTTCTTGAAACTTTCACCAGTCACACTGTTTACAAAAAAAATTAAGATAATTCTAAAAATATTCCAGTAAATGATTCACTATGCATAATTATGAATAGTCCAATCATCTCTAACAAGATAGCACTGCTTTGTTTTGGGAAGTTGCACTTCCCAGATAATTATATATTGACTTCTTAGAATCCTAATGAAAATTAATATAATTTCTCAATATTTGCATATGAATTTTCTTAGACCTTTGTGATTTTTTGGCATATAGAAATATGTATTTCTTTAGTCCTGCTACTCATCTTTATTATTGTTTATTTTCTGTCCTAACTTTATTACCAGACATCAAGACTTAGCCTCTCCTTTTCCAAATTACATCATTATCAGCCAGAGTTTTAATATTAAAAATAGGTATCATATGTTCCTGTTAGTCTGATGGGCTACACCAGTCTCTGATAAAGTACAATAGTAAACCTATGTAACAGTACTCCGATCTGCTATGACTGAACATTTTTCTTTCTTTTTTTAGACCCAGACAAAAATTTTCCCTACTTACTGTTCTATATATACTTAGTCAACTGTTCAATTAAAGAATAACACAAAAGAAAGCATGAAGCATGTTATTAAAATAAGCAAAACAAAAACAAAAGCAAACAAACAAAAAACAGGTTCCGAAAAGCTTGATGGGTAGCATGTACAAACGATGTAATGTTTTCATCTTCAACCTGTGGTTTTTGGTTTTTTTTTTGATGAAGAAAAAGTGTTATAATGCCTCTCACATTCAGGAAGGTGTTCCACTCTCTTAATTGTGTTGACAACTACTCTGACCTCTAAGGTAAAGAGTGGAGGGAATCCAGTAACCTTTGTATTCAGTACCTATGAATCCTTTTAATGGATTTATAGGTTTTGATAAAAGAGCATGAATACACTTCTTGACATCAATAAAATTAACATCTGGAGACAAAGCTCTGTAGGTAATGGTACAGGTTTCATTCCCTAGTAGCTCCACAAACATTCTAATTAAGGCATCAGCCAATCTTCATCTGAACTATGTGGATTGACATTTGCCCTCAGATTTGACTCTCGTATAAAACTTTCCATTTTTCTCTTCCCAATGTACAATACAAATAGAAGAGCTGTAATTGAGTTTGAGTGGGAGATGGGGCAAATCAATCACTTGTCACTCTACAGGAGCAAACTAGTCACAACTGAGTGAAGAGTTACTGATTTCTCCCCACCTCTTTGCAAGGGAGCAGCTATTCAAAGTATATAAATGCGAGAAGGTAGATTGAGAACCTCTTTCAAGCAGCTGTTGTATTACAGGCACCACAGGTGGTAAGACAACAGCAGAAGTTAGGGATTGGTGTTTAGAGGTGGAGACTGGTCACTACTAACAACATAATGGAGGAAAAACTAGCCTTTGTTTCTCTACAGTGATATATTTTCTTTAGGGAAAAGTGTTTTTCTCCATAGTAAGACCCCTGTTGATATAAAAAGTTCATTGTGGAGGTTGATATGCAACATCATCCTTTGACAGCAAAGAACAGATTGTTAGCTTTAGTATTGATAATTAGATTCATTCCTGTGCTGCAAAGACTGAATAAATAATGCTCTAACAATAAATAAATTAAAAAATAAATAATCAACAAACCAGAATATTTGTAAAATGTAGTACAACCTTCTGCAGAGGCAGTCAAATCACTACATATGTTTTGCCAATTGGTAAGCGAAAAATATTGACAGATTTACCACACATTATTCAGCTAATTATGGTGATGAAAACAACATTATATCAAATAACAACCAAGGAGAAACCCAAGCATAATGACTCTGATGAGGGAGACTATCAGGTTTCATACACTGGGCTCACCACCAGCCACAAGTACTTCAGTACTTCAGATTCAGACTTGTTCTAGTTCCCATCACAGCTGGCAGGCTAGTCAGCTGGATATGGAGTAGCTTACACTGTGACTCTGAATCACAGAGATATAAAAACTTGTGGTTATAAGCTGTATCTGGGTGTCCTGAAGTTTTCCTGAATGTGAGGCAGACAACTGGACATGCCGATAGGGCTCCTGAGTTACTGGGGTCTCCTGCAGCAAAGACAATCTAGTGAAGTTCACATTTTAGTTTCCTCTCCCACAGAATTTTTCTGATGACCTTTGGATCAGAACTGGATATGTCAGTTCCCAGCTGTGAGCTGCATCAGGGTGTATGAAGGGTATAGTTATTTTGAATTAGGTATATAAAGGGTATGGTTATTTTCTATTCCTCTCTCTGACAGAAATATCTACCATAGATATATTTTCAGGATTGATTCCTGGATATGGCCAACCAGGAAAACACCTTGCAGAACTGGACATTAGTAGATATTCTTCAAAATCTCCATATATCTACAGGAAGAGGTATGTAGCACTGGTATTTTTACCACCTCTGGCCATCTTGGTTTGTCTTTGGGTTACCACAACCCAAAGTCATCTGGCTTGCAAAGATTTGGATTCAAGCTAGCACCAGGTATAAGGTAAATCGGATTACGGAGGATCACATTCCCTCTGGTGTAGAAGAAGACAAGAAAGTTGTAGTATTGCTCCTATTTAAGCAGTCCTCACCGTACACAGATTGTTCTCTTCAGGAAGGCAAGCTGCCCACAAAAAAAAAAAAAACTCCCAAAACTTTTATATAAACTTTTACAGCCCATGCCTACTGATTCAAAAATCATTGAAAGCAGGAAAGAGAAAGGCTATGAGCAATTCTATCTCTGTTGAACCTGAAATGAAAGCTAATAATAACCCAAATTATTTCAGGAGCTTTCAAGAGCATTTCTCTATTTTCTTCAGCTAAATTAAAATGAACTCACATGCTCAACTGTGCTTAAGCAAAAATAGTTACTATGGTTACAGTGGAGTTTTTCTAAATGTAGTACAGTATAAGAAATAATCAGCCAAAAAAAAAAAAAAAAGACCATGTATAAACTGAAGGCAGCTGGACAAGCCTTTTAAAAATACCAAATAAAAAGAAAAACACCTCAGTAAAAATAATTTCTCAAGATTTATGCCATTTCCTTTATAACATTGTGAATAAGAACATGGTAAGGGGAAGGAGGTTGAAAGCAAATACTTGAAAAATCACCTATTTAGCATTTGTAACACTGGCTAGAAAGGAGCTGACTAGCAGATAATATATTAATACAGGTAAGCAAATTAATATACATCCCAAGACACAATTCAATTGAACTATTCTTTACAGAGAGTGCTATTTCAGACATGTAAGGAACATTATTAATCAAAGAAAGCATATTGATTCACAGACACAGGAAAGAAAATACAAACCAAATAGACTATATTTTACAGGCAAGCCCCTGTATACTGAAGAACATCTGCACTCTGGTTTAGATACCCTTTTACCTCTCCACAAGGGAGAACAGCATCAGCATCTCTAAGAACAGCTATTATTTACAGAAGTAAAACATTTTTAATCAGACTGAGTGGCCTAAGAGAAACCTGCTCACAGTCCCACCTTTTGCTCTTTTTCTTTTTTTTTTTTTTTTTTTTTTTTATGTCTTAGATCAATTCCTTTATGAAGAAATTGTGTATATAAGGATACAATCTCTTCAAAAGAGAATCTAATGGTCAATGGAAAGCAAGTTTATTACTAAATAACCTTACTTCTATCTTACTCAATTTATCACCATCACTACACTCCACATCCCACACTGTGATGTTAGAAATGAACAGGGCAAAATGGTTAATACCTTGCCTTGAAAGAGAGGGTGGGAGCCTAACAGAAGCTCCTCCAGATGTGGTATTTCCATCAGGACAAAGAAGGCTAGAAAGTGGAGATGTGATAGTGGCAGTGCCTGTTCATACACCAAGTATAATCCTGCTGATAATATAATGTCCCATGCTTTGGAAATCCCTGCTTTAAGGATGTAGTCCAACAATTTACTTTCAAGAAAACAAAGTCTGACTGATTGACCAGGAAAAACATTATAAGCAGTTAAAAGACAGTACAAAGATGAGGATACTGCATCAGAGTGCAAAATGTCCTTAAATTTGATAGGCACAATTAACTTTGAGTTATAATACATCATAACAGAATAATTAATATTTCCTAGTGTTTCGTAATTGATTTTATCAAATATTTGGATGCCATCTCAACCGTACTTCTGTGAAGTCTCCTGTGTAAGTGAATCAGAGTACAAATTGGTGAGATTTTACTGTAGAATTGGGACAGCCCAAGACTGTGGGAAAGAAAGACAATTTCAGAAAAAGACTCTCCATCCAAACCCTGGACCAACAGCTGAAATGAGGATTAAGAAAAATGGAGTAAGAAAACCTAGACACAGAGTCTTTCAGAGTCTCACATTTCCTATCACCCTACACACACTACACAAACACACACACAGAAAATAAAAATAAATAAATAAAAAATATTTTATAGACCAGGGATCAGAGAGTTATTTTAACATTTTCTAAACATCTGATTAAAAAAAAAAAAAAAAAAAAGAAAAACCTGAATACTGGATGGCAGAAAGAAAGCAGAAATAAAACATTTTTCTTCATACAAAATGTATGTTAAAGAAGACAGTGTCTAGCTGTTCAATGTAAGAAGACAGTGTCTAGCTGTTCCAAAGACATTAGAAATCGTAGAAGTATAGAGCTGTTTGTTACTGTTAAGTGCAACTGATGAAGAAGGAGATGGTGAGAAGGTGCTAGTACTGTTATTTATTTTCTGATTCTTTCAAAAGTAACATTGGAAAATAATCATCTGTCTGCTGTTGACATATCCAGTCTTTGAGCTTTAGAAAGGGTTAGTGGACTGAAGAGAGAGGATAGTTGGTTTATAGTGTCAATGTCACGTTAAGTGTAGCAGAGAGATATTTTTCTTTGCAGGTAAGAAATTCAAGCTTTTTGCTTTAAGACAAAGAAAACGTAGGCAGGGAAATCTCAATGGAAGTTTTGAATAATGATTTACCAAATCAGATACTAAAGGATATTTTCTTCTACTTGAGAATAATGTAGCATATTTGGAAACCACTTTTGCATTTAATGTAGTGGGATTCAATATGAAAGATCATATTTTGTTCTTCAGGGCCATGTTACAAGACCAGGGTCTTCATAAAAGCAGTAATTACATTGACTGCATTTTCATTAGAGTTGGGACTGTTACTTTATTATTATTATTGTTGTTGTTGTTGTTGTTGTTGTTGTTGTTGTTGTTGTTGAAACCTTTTTATTGTAGCAATGGTGCTACCAGCAACACAAAGGTGTTGAATGTTACCATTACTATCATTGCTGTTTTCCTTCTCTTTTTTGCTTTCTGAATAGTTTGAGATATTTTACACATTTTGGGTAATAAAACATAGTCCCACTGGTAAAAGCTGACCTTAAAAAAATTAAGACCACAGCATAACCACTTGGCCTGAATCCCCTGAGGCTACACAGGATGCTATTCCTACATGATATTATAATTGGCAGACCACAGCTAAAATTATTTAAATTAATTTACTGTTCAAAGCTGCAGTGACTTAATGTGTTCTTGCTGGCTTAAAGTAATACCCCAAATCTCACTTCTAACAAGAAATCTTATATTTTTCTCCTTGGGTAGCTCTTTGCAACTCTCTCACCTCACAAAATGTGTGATTTATGAAAACATTTAAGGATTTTGTCTACCAAACTTGCTCAGCATTGGCTTATTTATGGTGATATATGAATTGTCCAAACAGAAAAAATGCAGTGTTCCCTATAAAATAAACTGGTTTAGGTAGAAAAGCTGATTTTCTCCAAACAATAACATGAATTTCTATTGTCCACAGATGGTACTAAGATCCTGTTTGTTTTGCAAGAACTCTGGAACCATAAATTAAAAGACCCCACTAGCCTGTCTGGGAATAATCCTAAGTAGCAAACGAAATGATGGGTGTGAGTTACTGCTATCATGCTCCAGAGCTCACCTTCAGTATCTGGAAGAAGAGAGAGCAGGACAGAACTATCTTTCTTATTGTCATTGTGTTACAGGATGCTGAAATGCATTCAGTGCCCCAGAGCCTTCATCTTCACAGTCTCACCCAAACCAAACCAGAAAGTAGCTTCCACATAACATTGTTTCCACCTAGTTTTAAAAATATTTCAGATGTGTGAATTTATTCCTTACTTCTTTTCCTTTGCCACTTTTTAGTGCTTCCCTCCTGTTGTTTAATAAGAACCTTGCTCCAAGTGTTTGGTGCTCCACATGCTCTGGAGCACCAAACGCTGTGACTTACTGACCAGAGAGATGAAAAGCAGTCTGATATTGAAAAGGGAATGAAAAATATTTGAGTATCTCAGTTTGATGTTGTGCTAGTCTTTCTCCAGGAATATTTATTCCCAGAAGGGCACTGAAAAGCAGGCCTTAGATATTCTTGTTAATAAGGTTTAAATTACTACTGTCCTCAATTGCTCATCCTCACCCTTACTGGGTTACTTATCCCACAGCAGGAATGGCTGAAGAAATGTGCAAACGCATCTTAGCCTGTCACCTTAGCTTAAAGTGATGATAAAGTGGGTGAGACCTATGACTGTGATTTTGAGATGGGGTAAAATGTTAGCTTTTCCTCCTGCCTCAGACAAAGGGACAAGAGAGACAAGTGAGAATGGAAACTCTGACTGCCGCAGCAAATGATAGAGATAATCTGTTAAAGTCTGATGTTGAAGGCACCCTTTCTCTTTATTTTATTTTCTTGTTTTCAAGGATACTGTTCACCTCAGCTAACTTCCTTTTACTCCAAAGCACAGTTATCTCAATACTTCATAAAAGACTGTGAAATGGTTGGTGTGTTTTTCCATATAAAAATTCTTTACAGCAAAAGCAAATAAAGGTATTGTTTAAAATAAATAAATAAATAAATAAATAAATAAATAAATAAATAAATAAAAGCCCTGCTGAATACTTTGCATTTAAATACAGATTGTTTTCTCCATATTTTTTCCTCCATGTAAAGGAAGGTTAAAAAGACTTTAATAGTTGCTGTTTGCTATGAAACTGCAAATATTTCGGTCTCAGCATTTAATTACTCAAGCCTTAATGAACTCTTTAATGGAATACAATAACAGATATGATGTTGCCACATCTATACCTAAGTCCAATTTTGAAATGTTTGAAAATTTCACCAGCAGTTTCATAGCAAATATCTATTAGCTTCACAGCTAGCAATATAACTGAGATCATCCCATTCTGACGGAAAATGAGTCACAGTGATTTAAAAACAAAAATCCAAGTAATCTAGAATGCAATAAAGAAAAAGAGAGTCATGGGAGCTTATAACATAGCTTTTTTTTTAGACAAATTATTCTGAGAAAAGTATTTACTTTATTATTAGGAGGTAAATGGATTTTTTTTTTTTTTGTGATGAGAAGGGCTCTCACTTTTTTTTTTTTTTCTTTTTTTTTCTGCAATCATTATTCAAAAAGTGCTTATTTCGTCCTTCAAGGTACACAAGGTACACTCTCCTTCAGGAGTATATAGTGTTATGCAATTTTTTACCTCACTTATTTGGAAAATAAAAATAAAAATCAGTAACATAGTGCTTGTGATGGCTATTAGCCTGCAGAGTAGGGCATCCCAGAGCAGGATCTTGTTGACCTGCCTTGCCTGCACTCGAAATTATTGCCAATAGGATCTTGACATTTTAGTCCAATAACTACCATTTATCTAGATCACCAAACCAGAAATTAGCACGTCTTGCAACATGAAATTTTAAAAGGAAATCCAAGGGGTGGAGCACTGATTTCAACACAAAAAACACAAGCCTTGAAATACAAGTAGTGTTATCACTATGCTGAATGTTCTGCCCATGAATAAGCAGTATTGCTCATTCCAAAACCGTAATTTTCATATTACCTTTAAATCCCATTGATGTATGGGAAACAGATGACAGTAATGTTGATTGACATTCTTCTAGTTTAAATTTCAATAGATTCTCTTACATGGTACTTTCCATAACATGGGTTAGTGATGGAACATGGTTGGTCAGGTTGATGGCTGAATTGATGATCTTGAAGGCCTTTTCCAACCTAAATGATCCTATTTTCCATACATAAAGTGTACTGTCTTGGCCCTAAATTAGTAACACCCAGAAACAAAAAAGCAAGCAAATGAAAACTGGTTCATTTCCAAATTTTCTGTAGGATTACCACAACAGAGACATGGGCCATGCAGTTATAAATCAGTGATGGCCTGAATGACACAGTAATTAGGAGCCCATTGAAAAAAAAAAAAAAAAAAAAAAAAAAAAAAAAAAAGTAAGAATAAATATTTTTAATTGTCTTTGAGACCTGAAGAATATAATCTGAAAACTTCAACACCAAGAACTAATTTACAACAGTGGACTAAAATGTGGCTTCATCATGCCTCTTTCTCAAGGTCAGTTTTCCTTCCTTTCCGAAATGTTTTCATTCGCCTTGCCTTCTCCTGAGCCCCTGGGACACAAATGTGAAAGTCTGGAGCTTTATGGTATCATGTTGTACTAGCTTTGATCAGCAAAGAGGAAGGAATGGGAAGCACACTGTAAGCACTTGCATGGAAAATAACAAACATGAATGCAAGCAAGACACCTCCAAATTCTCATTTGTCACCTCCTAATTTCTCAACAGGAAGCTGCTATGGGAGATGGCACTGGTTGAGGCTCTCTGTGGTATGTAATATCAGCGCTTTGTAGCCCTTTCATATAATTTTAAATATGTATACATAGCTTTATCTGGTCACCAAGATAACAGCCTGAAAAAGAAAATATTAATTTGACATAAAATGTTTATTTATTGAGGCCTTGTTCAGTATACATAGACTTTAAATAGTGTACTGTAAATGGAACACTAACATTGGAAGTGTTCTGTAGAATTAGAATAATTCAATTCTTTTTTTATTAAAGTGCTTGACTTGATGGTTCTTGTACAGACAAACAAACCAAACAAAAAAAAACCACCATCATGAACACAAAAATAATCTGCAGGATATGATAATTACCTAACATTACTTTTTCTGATGTTTTTCTGGTTCTGTTATCAATGTATATCACATTCTTATTCTGATGTGATTGTGGTCTCTTGTCAGCTTCATGCCTTTTTAAAATAAGGGATATTACTATTCCACTGGGATAAGCAAGACTGTAATAGGTTTTCACATCTTTTAGTGCAGTACAATTGTCATAAAGGATTTGTTTTCATTGTAGCTCATAATTTTCTTCCTTGGTCAATGTGCAGTGTGATCGGTTCCTTTACAGTCTGTTCTGCTTGGCTGTCCTCTGTTAATTATCTAATATTCTCATTTACATGATATAAGCATCATTTTCTGTTAAAATGGGTAATAAATAAATTAGCCAGAATGAATAGAAGGTTGGATTGGAACACTTGTCAAAATAGCTACAGTTGATGTTTTTGGAAATTAGATGTAAAATCACTGCCAGACTTTTAAGACCTTTTTAAGTGAAACGATAATGTTAAAGCTATTTCTGTGAAAAGGAAGAAAAGGTTTCAAATGCCAGTAAATAGAAAGACATTTTAATAATTTTCTATCCTACCAGGAAAACAATAAGAATTGTAGAGGCTGACCAGGTAAATCACACCAAAAACCATTAAATAGGTTAAATGGATTGGAGAGATATTATAAAAGTGCACGGCATATAAATTTAAAGTTATCAGGCGGCTATGAAAAACATCCTATATTGTATGCCTATAAACGTTTCCAACATAGAACAAAACTGAGCACCCTGATATGTACTTAAGAGGTGAATTCTTCTTGACCTGCAACTGTGCCAAGATACATAATTTGCAGGAGACATTTAGTGGAAAGGTTCATTTAGTGGAATACTTACCTAATAAAAAATGGTATGCAAAATGAATATGTGTCCCTATTTCTCAGCAGTACAGTGGGGCAGTCAGATACTAAGAGGAATTCTAAAATAAATTGAAGAGACAAAATCATACATGTTAACATTGTTCATCTAGGTCTACAAATGCCGTTGTCTTACCCATCCTTATTTATCTGTATTCATACTCAAATTTTGTTCTCATTTCTCTGTATTTACAATAAAGCAAGGCATTTAGGAAGGGACAAAGATTGCTTGTGAGAGCAGGATGCACAGTGCCACCTCTCCTGCACCCAGCCTTGACCTCCTCCCTGAGCAATTCTGCCAAAGCCTGTCCTAAGAGCACCTGGAGTCCCTCTCCCAAAACAGAAGATTGACAGGCAGCTCTGAAACTTTTCCACCTCCAGAGATTCACACAGAACAAAACAAGCTGAGACCTTCCCACACCTGTGGCATTGAGCATTCTTGGAGCTTTTTCCTTTCCAATATCCTCTAAAAATGGTCAGACAGTTGTCCTATTTTCCTAAAGTTTTTGCACTGAAATTCTGTTCTTACTTTTTTTTTTTCTACTCTCAGGGATTTTTGTGGAAGAAATGTTCTGAGTGGGAATATTTTATTGTTTTGTTTTGTTTTATTTTTGCCAGTTTGATTATTTGTTTGTTTCATCCTAGATTTCAGAGATATAGGTTTCAAATACCATCCTGCACAGTTACAGTTGGTTCATTTGCTTTTGGATCTCATGATGTGTCCCTCGGACCTGCCTGAAAACATGCACAAAGTCTGGCCTTTTCTTTGCTAGAAGTTTATTCTCTGACAATCTGCAATTTTCCATTGTTCCTGTGATTGACTACTGTATCCCTTTAGCACTCATTTAAAGAAAATACTAAAAAAAAAATAAAAATAAAAATAAAAAAACACTCGTCATTGCTTGGCTACTTAAGTTTTCGGTGACATTTCCAAGTGTTCTTATTTTTTATTTTGCCTCTATGGTTAAAGATTTTTTATAAGCAAAACCACTTTGTTTTTCCTTCTCTGTCCACCTTGGTGAGAGAAGTAACCTCTTGAAGTACTCTTTCTTTTAAAATGCAGAGGCTTTAGAGTCACTTTCTCTCCTACCTTAAATTTAAAGTAAACCAGTCCCTCTGGGTAGTGCTTTAGTATGCAATTGCTATTTACTGCAAAATAAGCTTGCAAAAACTATTGAGTTAATTGGCACTCTGTGTCTTTTTGTGCAGTTCTCCTATTTCTCATTATTTCTTGAAAATATTTTAAAACAAAATCCTTTGGGAGTTTTTCATCTTCAGCTGTCTGAGAGTAAAGACTGTGCAGTCATTTCTCCTTGAACTTTCTCCACTGTCCTATTCAGACAGTGCCCTGAACATTAGATAAATCTCATTTTGATAGGGGATTTGGGATTTTTAGAAAACATTCTTTGTCCGGGTAGTGCTTTAAATAAAAAAAAAAAAATCAGAGAAATTGAGAGACTTTCTAAACAGAGGAGTTCTTGTTCTGGGTTTATAAAAGATTTTTTCTTCTCTTCTTTCCCTAAGGGGAATGGCTCTCACATGAAACAAGTGAATCAAACAGCAGCCAGGTTGTAAGCTGACTTTTCATCCTCATGAAGATGGGTGAGCTTGCAGGCATTTTAAAGCAAGCCTGGAGGGCCCTGTGCCAGGGCTCCCATCTCTAGAAAATCATTCACTCCAGTCATACATATCCTCACGCATCAGGAAGGACAGTCACAAGAATACTGCAGGGACCTTTCCCTTACACAAAGCAACCCACCTTTGGATAGGTATGATGCAAAGCAGCCCATGTCAGGGCCTAGGCCACAGGCTGCCTGCTGCCAGGGACCTGTGTTGCACAACTTTATTCCTAGTTTCAAAAAACTTCCAATTTAGACTGCAATATTCATGTGTTATGCCCTGATTCTGCTTACACTAAACTTCAGGACATCTCACAACAAAGTTCAGGGCTTAATACTCAAAAATGATCAGAGGACTGGAGCACCTCTCCTGTGAAGACTAAGAGAGCTGGCATTGTTCAGCCTGAAAAAGAGAAGGTTCTTGGGTGACCTTATTGCAGCTTTTCAATACTTAATGGGGGCTTATAAAAAGATGGAGAGCAACTTTTTGCTTTGGCAGACAATTGCAGGACATGAGGGAATGGTTTTAAACTAAAAGAGTTAGTTTTAGTTTCTAACTAAACTAGTTTTTAGTAATCTAACTCTCCTGAGTTAGATTAGGTGTTAGGAAGAAAATCTTTTCTCAGGGGGTGGTGAGGCACTGGAACAGGTTGCCCAGAGAAGCTGTGGATGCCCCATCTCTGGAAGTGTTCAAGGCTAGGTTGAGCAACCTGGTCTGGTGGGAGGTGTCCCTGACCATGGTGGCAGGGTTGGAACTAGATGGTCTTTAAGGTCGCTTCCATTCCAGTCCAGGCTGTTCTATGATTCTATGATTCTATAACTAGTATGAGGTTCTCATTAGCAATTGTAAATTCCATCAGGCAGACAGATTCTATGCTGTATGAATTATCCATCCAAATACACATTGGTCCCTTAAAACAGTTTTAATCCATTAAGCCATGTTTAGCTACAAAGTTAATATAATAAGGTTCACCTCACCTGAATTCTGAATTCACCTTATACTCTAATCATCAGCTGTAGGAAGAAAAGATGGGGTACGTAAGATTGACTTTGGCTAGATGTATTAATCTCCTTGAAAATTTAATTTGAACTGTTTAGTGCTTATGTGCTTATGTACATAACCTCCCTCTGTTCCTTCTGTGCTATACTGCTTTCTAATTTTTCAAGGCTTTGTCCAAATTACCTTCCTATGAGTAGCTGGAGGGAAAACTTGTAATGAATCTCATCTTAGAATAATCCTGCCCTTTAAAGCTGTTCCCAACAGTCACTCTTTTCTGTGTCTTGAAATAATGAAACAGAAAAAAAAATAACTTAAAATTTTTCCAGCAACAGTGGCTATAGCCCATCAGTTAGATGCCTCTATAGGGTTCAGGCTACCAAATATTTATGAATATGGTACAGCACTCTACTTCATGAGTAAAGTGTTATTCAGCAGGTAGGAGCACTCAGACCTGCCTGGCTTGTTCTCTTTTGTAAAAGAGGGAGCACCTATAGTTAGAATCCCCAGATGAAGTACTGACAGCTGCCCACCGCCCTTACATGATCCCCCCATAGTCCCTCACATCTACCTGTAAGTCTTCTGGCAGGTCCAGATCCTCTGCAGCAGATCTCTGCTTATACAAAGTTTTAAGAACTGAATCTTGTAGGACTGACACACCTTGAAAGTTGTCTGGTCTGAAGGTCTATGCAGTCCTGCTGATAAGTAAATACCGCTCTGTCAGGAAAGGACAGCATCTTCCAATCTAACCAATGATCTAAAAAAATATACAAAGAAAAGTCACTGATTCCATTAGAGACCCAAAGCTGGATTCAGCAATTAGTGAGTAATACACTACATGTATGCGATATCATTTCTGTAGGAGTAAGTACAGAGCTGAAGAATCTCTTTAGAAAAAGCAGTGTACTTCTTTCCCAGTGCAGTAGGAACAAACACTCTCTTTTCTCCAATAAGAAGTTGTTGGTAGCCATGGACTAATCAAAATTTCAGCACCTTGTAAACCCCTGTGCCACCCTGCTTCTCAGGAACCTTGTTTTGTTCTGTAGCAATCTCCAGAGGAGAAAAAGTTTCACAGCTTCCCATCAGTCTTCTGTTTTGAGACAGGGACTCCTAGTGCCAGGAGGACAAGCTTTGGCAGAATTGCTCCAGGTGGAGGTTAGGACTGGGTGCAGGAGAGGTGGCACTGTGCGTCCTGCTCTCACAAGCAGCCTTTGACCCTTCCTTAAGGTGAATGCTTGTTTTTCCTTTGAACAATTTAACATAATGGCACATTGGTCATGTTTTAAATTTAGAGATTGACTGACTTTCATGTCATTACCTTGGTGCAACTCAGTGACAGCCCCAATGAAGTCAGTTACGTTCAATTTCTATGGAATCAAAATAATGAAAATTAGCAACATTTTCCTCAGTCTCCCTGCACCAAAAATCCCATCCTAATAAAGAAGCTATCTTTCATCCTTGAAGAAGATAGACTTTTAAACGTATCACGATTGTCCCAGTTCTGATTCACGATTGTCCCAGATTCTGATTTATCTTACTGCTTGTCACTGACATTGTGCTGATAGAAGCTTCTTTGTCAATAAACCATTAGTAAATATATATATGTGTTTGTTGATTCTAGCTTCTGCTGAGCAATTAAGTTCCATCTGGAAAAGGCATTTGATACACACTGCTTATTCAGAAGAAGATGCCACTAAGCTTCTGAGTCAAAGCATGGAATTTATTTCTCAGCTTAGTATGCTACGTTATATATATAACATATGACTTCTCAAGTTGTATGCAACCATTGCATTCAGGTTGTCCCTTGCCACCTGAGTATTTCTATGACAAGGAACCAAAAATCCAGAACAGTTCAGAAATGGTGCATGGGATGCATTTTTCAATGATTTTCACTTGTTTTGTTGATCCGACTAAATTTTAAAACAAAATAGTTCAGTCTCTATTATATTTGTAATTAATGTGGGCAATAGAGTATTCACATACTTAAAATAGATTAATCTCCTAATTGTCCCACAGTCAGATTCCAAGAGAAGAGAGGACCTCTCAATACATTTTTTAGGGATGCTGGCTCCTAAGAACCACCTTCAAGCTAAGTACAAGAACCAAAGCAGGTTCCCTGTTCCAAGCACTCTACAGCTGCTGAGTATACTGCAACCTACCCTAAAGAGCTTTTCCTAACCACTGAGTATAGGGAGAGATACAGGCCTTGTAATTTGTATTCTGGTATCTTCAGAAAACAGCTCTCAAAACCGTACTAAAGTAATACACAAATGCAGACACTAACATCAAAAGATGTTCCCATCTCAAACAGATTGCAAGCTGCATAGCTTAGGTTGAGTATTGGAGGAAAGGGATACAGCAGACAAGCAGAGAAAACATAACAGCAACTCACTAATATCACTTTTTTTTTTTTTTTTTTTTTTTTTTAAATCCCATGCAGTTCTTTTGTTTCTATCCCAAAACAAGCTTCTGATCTGCCAAAAGAGTAGACTCTTGAGCTTTTAGCATTCCTTGCATTACTGTTGTTTGGGTGGAGGAAGAGAAAGAGAAGGTTGTTGCTTGCTTTCTCTCTCAACTTTTCTCCTCTGCTGTTAGCACTATTTTCTTCATTTGAAATTGCCTGGAGTGTATCCAAACAGCTGAGGTCCCACCAGCAGAGGGACATAATCTATTCACAAACAAAATGGAGAAAGAAGCATATTAGAAGTGAAGTGAAAAATTATCCAGCATGATGTTTACAAGAAATACTGAGTAGGAACCGAGTGAGAAAAAATATAAAGTACAAGGTCATTGTAGACCTCGGCTGAGAACATAGGTGTGCTAATGAAAAGTACAGGTGACACTATATTAGGAGCCATTATCAATGCAAAGCGAGACTGAAATATGCAGAAATTACTATATGACCTCAAGGTCAAGGGTAATAGAGGCTGATCTAATGAATTCATACAAGGTGCAAAATACTATAAATGTAAAAATAATGGCAAGAACTTCTCCTCTAAGCTCACAGATGATCATTTGGAAATAACAAAGACATGTTAGCTGGTGCCAGACTCTCTATTATACAATCAGTATAATGCAGCCATGAAACAAAGCAAATACCCTCCTAGGATGCATCAGGAAATATATTTCCTAAGAGAATTATTAATGCTATTGTACCAGACGTTAGCTGCAGTACTTTTTTAATTTTGTGTACCGTGTCAGTCATGAATGTGAAGATTAACTCAAGCTAGCAGAGATACGTGGAATGGCCACTGGGATGCAAACAAGACAAAACAAGGCTGGCCTGCTTAATCTCCTAGAGAAAAAGCTGAAAGAAAAAAAAATGTGACTGGTCCATAAATACATTGAATGGATAAACACAAGTGAAGGAGAAAAGCTATTTGAAAAGAAGGATAAAGCTGGCATTAAGAAATTGATAAAACTGCCATGCAAAACAGTAAATTCACCCCAAAAAGGAGACTGCAAAACTGCATGAAGTGCTGCTTATAAGCCAGCTGCCTGATATCAGCAGGAATGGTATGATATGATATGTGAGAGGGAGACAGCCAGGACAGCACAGGAAGGGTGACAGTGTGAATTCCGTTAAACAGATGTAGTAAATTCCTTTTGAAATGGTAGCATGGCAGAATATCATAAAAACATTAAGAAGGGGCTTCTGAAGATCATCTAGGCTAATAACTACTCAAACATTATGACAAACATCAGGCTAGCCACACTAAATAAGCAAATTCCCTTGCAGAGGTATCTCAGCATTTCTCAGAAAAATAGGAAGATCCTGCCTCTAAGGAAATTAATTAATATTTTTTCTTCTCAAAACAGCATTTTTAATAGTGGAATAATTCTTCCAGTCTCATTCCAAAATATGATGGATGGAAAACTAATTTTCTGTGATCTTCTTCCTATCCCACAGTATGGGATAGGATAGCATGTTTGTCAGTATCATTGCATAGTAGGGACCAGTGCCAATCTCAGCCTTTCACAAGAAGTTTCTACATAAATGGCTTGTAATCCAGGAGCTAGGCCCAGCCAGTACCTTCCCAAGAGCCAAGGTAGGCACTTTATCATCATTTTTACTCTGATGCCCACCAACAGTCAAAAGAAACTCTAAATTCTTCAGGAAATCAAAAAAATAAGATAAAATAAAAGTGTGTGAGGTATATTTTGCCAGGAGAAATTCAATAATGTAATATGCCAAGAGACTTTTCTCTTCACAAAATAAATAAATAAATAAATATAGAAAAGATTTGCCAGATTATTTCAGAATGCTTGTCCCTTACTGTTAATTTGCTTTGGCATTTTTCTGGGTAATTTTACAAATTTGAGTCTTGCTGGAGAAAAAGAAAAAAAAAAAGAGAGAGAGAGAATATGTGAATATGTGAAATTCATAATACCTCATCACTGTTGATTATTCTTGTTTCATGAACCCTTTGAAATTAAGCTCAGAGGTTTTATAAATTGGATTTTCCCAGTTTGCTCTTCATTCCTGCAATGCAACTGTCAGTGATGAGTTCAGCCAGGCTAAAAAGATTAAGAGAACTAAGATTTGCTCCAAATTTTCCAAATCTATTAGCTTAAAATAAAAGTTTGTCATTAAACATCTAGGCAGAAAAGCTCCTCAGTTGACCCTCTAGTTTATATTAATTTCCAAAGACAGCTGGACTTCCTGCACTGAGTCTCAAGATGCTGGATGCAGGCCAGCTCATAACACATGAATTTTTATTTATTTATTTATTAACATTTTTGCCCATTACTTGTTAATAACAATGTTCAGAAACAATTGTCCAGATTTGTCTGATCACCTGCTGGTATCAGGCACCCAAAAGTAATCTTGCTGCAGACAAACCATTTGCCTTTGTCCAGACAAGGTGGGGCTGCCTTTTGAAGCCAGTCCAGGAGCTGGTCCTTGGGGCTGCAGCAGTAATGGCGCTGGTTGCAGAACACAAGATAGCCAGAGTCGGCAACTGGGGAGCTCCACTCACAAGGGGACCAAGGAAGCCAAGAAATGGAGTGAAGATGCACCATTTACCCTGAGCACTGCAGCTCACAGCCCTGGGCACCATCCTGCTCTGTGCAGAGAGGGATGCCAGAGTCCCCAGACACCAAGATGGCTGCTATGGGAATGGGGGTTATCAACCAAGCTCCAAACAGGGGCTTCTATGCAGAAAACTATTCTGACTCAAAGCAAAATTTTCCCAAATTAGAGTTTTGTTTCATCATTTCATACTAAAGTTGGGTCTGCTGACAGCATTAAATTTTTCCAATCTGGTGGCTGACAGAGGAAGGAAATGTGATTAGAAATTGAATTTTCTATCACAAAAACATGCAGACAAAGAAAGTTACACACATTCAATGTATTTCTTGTAGACAATCAATTTGTTCTCAAAGCTTCTTCAGTTACTCAAATACTGAATACTCAAACACTGTCATGTGAGAGTGTGAAGAAACTGCAGGGAATGTCATTTTAGCCTGAAATTAGGTAAGATACTTAATAAGTTAAGAAAGCAGCTTTATTCTTATAATCTTTGTATAATTTACATCTAGAGCCCTTCCTTGCTCTGTTTTGGTTTTCAAAATTTAAAGAGACATTTCCAATGCTGTCTGCCACCTGCTGTGGTGCAATCTCTTGATTTGCATGAATGAATCCTGACACAGTTTGGAGCCCATGACTATCTTAAGCAGCACACAAGTCTACGTATGAGAAGCTTTTTAGTTCAAATAGCTCAGCTGATTGTCATAATGCCTGCTGATTGCAAATATCAGAGTATCACCATAGGAAAGAGGCAGAGCCTGGGTACTTTGGGGACTAAAGCTAATACACTAAGCCTTGCAGAGATCCAGTGTAGAAATGACAAGGATGAAGCTCTGTAAGGAGAAGAGAATGTTGCTATTTAAATGAAGTTTTCCATTTTTTAAGTTTGACAGAGACAACAGACACGGCCATCTCCACAGCTTAAATAACAAGAAGGTTTTCAGGTCTACTGCACACTATTTAGTTAATATTGCATAAAACAACAAATTATTGGTTTGTTCAAATGGATAGTTTACATTTCTAATTGGCTGACTAGACAAAATATAATTTCCTTATGTTATCAGACTAGTGCACACAGATTCTGGCTGCTCCTTAAGTGACATTGAAGAAGATTCCTTGAGAGCTGTCAGATCTTCTTTGATTCATTTTGTCTTGTTTACTTGATACCCTGCCAGGATACCTGCGTCTCTCAGACTTTTACTGCAGTCCAGCAGCCTCCTTGTGGAATCTCACAGCCAAGCCCAGTTCTCTTGCTTCACTGGTGGCCCACCAGCAACCGTACCTGCTGCACAGAACCCAAGCGGGCTGGGGGGTAACACATGGGGTTTCCACCAAGGAGGTGAGAATAGAAATACACAGAAGAGCCTTGGGCACAGAGGAGCCCTCTTAGGCAATGCAGTCCCTAACCATAGCCACATGCTGTCACTCTCCCTCCAAATGATAGGAAATTGTCAGGACACAGACCATTTACATAAGTGGTGGGTTTGTTTTGGTTTGTTTTGGTTTGGTTTATTTTGGTTTGGTTTGGTTTGGTTTGGTTTGGTTTGGTTTGGTTTGGTTTTCACAGTTGTTCTTTCCTTTTGTGATGGGTGTCTCGATTTTGATAAGATACCAAGGCACATTTAAGAGCAAAATTTTCTCACCTCCTCAGTCACGGGCAGCATTAAGGTCTGGAGGGCACTTGCGCATCACCACAGTTCATATTTTGTCAGCTGCATTTAACAAGCTATTTGCAGCTTCCTTGTTTTCTCCAGCACATTGCACATTTCTTAAAATTAGAGCAGTGAGAGCCAGAATTGCTGACAGGTTTGTTCGCTGCTCTTACCAACAATTTGCAGAGATTATAAGTCTGTCAGAAGGATATCACAGGAGATTTATGGGATTGCTTTCTAGAGTCATTCTGAAATGACAGTTAATGTGCAGATAGCTTTCCATCGTATTCTCCCACCTGAAAAAATCTTCTTATGAACCATAAAAGTGTGTTTTATTTACAGAAAACGATGGCATATTGTAAAACACGTTTGTGAAGAAATAGATGCATTTCATATAAATCTACTAATACATATATTAATTTTGGAGCTACCACATTTTCCTGCCTACAGTTACCTGTTGTTTTGCTGTCATTGTGGATGGTATAAAAAAGGATCATCCACCAGACTGGAAAAGCAGCACACATACATTACAGTAACAGGCTCATGCATCTAGCTTATGCTGATTAAAGCAAGGAAATTAAAGCATAAATCTCAGAACCTTAGTGTAGTTCATTGCACTGAATTCCTGTGATGCAGAAATGTGAGTAAGATCTATGAACAACTGCCCAGATGTTCCTCTGATATCCAAGATCAGTAGAAAACAAAGTAAGTTGAGATCAAATACTGGATTCAGTTCAGCGATACACTAGAAAAAAAAACTAATATAAAGATGAACTTAACTTTTAATGTTGATTTCCACTATGGTGGTATGAATGTAACAGACCCTTTTATTTAGAAGTTAAAATTAATAATAATAATAATAATAATAACTTAAGTAATAGAACAAATAATACACTCAAGTTTTACCAGATAGAAACTCACTAAAAATAAGCCACACATCTGTACTGGGTTTACGTCAAAAGGGTTTAGTAGATGGCATTGGGACAGTAGAGGTGGCCTCTGTGAGCAGAGCCCAGAAGCTAACCCATGTCAGAGCCAGCTCCAGCTGGCTCCGAAACGGACCTGCTGCTGGCTAGAGCTGAGCAAGGGAGCAGCACTGGTTGGGCCTCTCAGAGAGTGGATTGAAGAAAGGGGAAAAAAACAATTGCTGTGCAACAGCAGCTCAGAGAGAGGAGTAAGAAGCAGCCCTGCAGCCCCCCAGGTCAGTGCAGGAGGAGGGCAGGAGATGCTCCAGGCAGGCAGCAGCAGTTCCCCTGTGGCCTGTGGAGGGGCCCCTGGTGGAGCAGGCTGTCCCCCTGCAGCCCATGGGTCCCACATGGAGCAGATCTCCACGCTGCAGCCCCCCCATCGGTGGAGGAGCCCCCGGTGGAGCAGGTGGATGTGGCCTGGAGGAGGCTGCGGCCCATGGAGAGCCCCCGCAGGAGCAGGCCCCGGGCCGGAGCTGCAGCCCGTGGAGAGGAGCCCACGCAGGAGCAGGGGGTCTGGGGGGAGCTGCCGCCCACCCGTGGGGGACCCGTGCTGGAGCAGTTTGCTCCTGGGGGATGGATGGACCCTGTGGGACAGAGCCGTGTGGGAGCAGTGCTTGAAGAGCTGCTGCATGTGCGCAGCCCCCGCAGACGGCATCCTGTGGGAGGGACCCTGCCTGGAAAAGGGGCAGAGAGGGACTGTGAAGGAGCGATGGAGACAAATCACCAAGGAATTAAAGCCCTCAGTCCCCATTCCTTTGCACTGCTCAGGGGGAGGAGGTAGAAGAGAGAAAGGTGTTTTTAGTGAGCTTCTACTGTTCTCACAGCTCTAACTTGTTAGTAATAGTTAATACATTTCATTTATTTCCTTATGCTGAGTCTGTTTTGCCTGTGATGGTAATTAGTGAGTGATCTCCCTGTCCTTATCTCAACCCTTGAGCCCTTCATCAAAATTTCTCCCCTTTTCCTTTGAGGTAGGGAAGTGAGAGAGTGGTGGTTGTGGAGTTTAGCTGCCCACCAGTGTAAAACAACCACAGCTTCAAAGCCAGGTTTCTATAACATGAAAAATGAGAAGAACTCAAAGTTCTTCTTGCTGTTGTCAATCTATTTTAGGTCAACATTCTGATGGCTGCACAATACATTTAAAATGAAGGAGTATGATGCATTATATAACTGTGGTATCTTTTTTCATAAGCTGACACTGTTTAGTTGAAAGAAATTCAGCTGTAGATGTGTGACTGTCCTGGTCTATTGTTGCACCACAGCAAAGGGCAGTCAGACACCGAGAAGCAGCTGGATTAGAACAGGATTAAATTCCTTAATGCCAAACTGGATAACAGTCTTAAACAGCAAGGTTCCTCGCATCCTTTGTTTGAAAACGCAGAGCTCACAATCCACTGTAAAAATGATAAATAAGATCAACTTATTGGAGCAGAACGCATATTCATGGGGCTAAATGATGCTCTCAGAAAGAAAGAGCTTCAAGGCAAGGGACAGGCTCTTCAAAATAAGGCTGCAAGTTTGGGCAGAATGGATCTGAAGCATGTATTGAGGAGAGACTGTTTTATCTCTACTTTTGGCCTTCAGAGGTTTATGTTTGTTTATTTTCTTGTCTAGATAGGATATATGCCTTTAGCTTTGCTTTGCTGCTTGTACAGGTAATTTTGTTTAATTGCTTTCAAGTTTTCTCCTCAGTAGCTGTGCTGCACTGGGAGGTAGTCTTGGTTGTATGCATATAACTCTCATCATCACAATTTTCTGTGGTTGTCAGGTATACCCAGCCTTTGTCCCTTGTCTTAGTTTCAGAGGGGTAGAGTTAATTTTCTTCAATGTAGCTGGTGCTGTGTTTTGGATTTAGGATAAGGATAATGTTGACAACACACTGATGTTTTAGTTTTTGCAGAGCAGTGCTTACACAGACCCAAGGACTTTTTGGCTTCTCATACTGCCCTGCCAGTGAGGAGGCTGAGGGTGCACAAGAAGCTGGGAAGGAGACACAGCCAGGATAGTTAGCATACCTGACTACAAGGACATCCCATGCTGTGTAATATCATCCTCAGAAACAAAACTGAGGGATGTTGGCTGTGGGTGCTGCCATTGCTTGAGTACTGGCTGGGCCTTAGTCAGCTGGTGGTGAACAATTGCACTGTGCATCACACATTTTATGTATTCTTTTCTTTTTTATTTTTTTTCTTTCTGTTTCTCATTAAGCTGTCCTTATCTCAATCCACAAAATATCCCTTTTTATTTATTTGTTTGTTTGTTTGTTTGTTTATTTTAAATTCTCTCCCTCATCCCACTGGACAGAACTAATGGCTGCATGGTGCTTAGCTACCTGCTGGGCTAAACCACAAGATCCCTCTTTCCACATTTTTCTTCATATACTGAAGTAGTGAAGTGGCAGGTACACCATTTTAATCCTTTTTTTTTTTTTTTTTTTTTTTTTTTTAGCTATATTTTGGCCATACAAATAATAGATAGGGAGTGGGATTTTTTCGTCATGATTTTTTTTTTGTGTGTGTATTTGAAAAAGTTGTCAGTGCTTTCATGTAAGGATATTTCAAGGTGGGAAAGCATATACATTTCCTGCTGAACTTAGTGAAAACCAAAGAGATGATGAGGTCATCCTGAGCAAGACTGTGGACTGATGTCCCATGGAGCTACTGATAGTATAAATGAGCATTTTAATTGCTTCTGGTTTTCCTGCCTCTGCATGTATCTTTATCCAAATGATTCCGACTCAGAAGATAGCATTATCAAGTGTTAATTATTGGGAGAGCAATTCAGGGATAACCAGGCAGACTTGAGAGGCCAGTCATGTGTATACACAAATAACTTTGAACTACAGATGTTTGATATTTGGCTTAATATCAATGTTTGTACTATGGTATATTTTTTAACATGCACATCTTAACAAGTACAACAATAGGTTAGAAAATTTTAAGAAAACTAAATTCTCAGGTCAAATCTTCATTGCAAGGGAATGTTGTTGAGCTGCAAACTTTATCCATATCAGATATCTCAAGAGAACGGATTTATTTGTTTATTATTTCTAAAATATAAAAGAGGAGACAAGCACTGAGAACCTTTTTTTCTTCTACTACTCCCTCCATGCACACTAGTGATCTTAAAATTTAGAAAGACTACATGGTGTTTTAGTAAATATTTATCCAGCTTTCTTTCAAGGTATATAAAATTCATTCTTAATCCTAAATCCCACACCTCCCAATGACAAGAGAATCTAGATCTGTCTCTTCCAGCTTGCTTTCAACTTTGAATAAAATCTATACCTTATTGTATACTGTAACATGGCATTTTGTTAGAACAGAGCAAGCTGATTAAGCATACAGATCATTCTTCCACCTCTAACCAGACACCTCCTCTTCAAAATGCATGTTTCTATGACTCAGCCTCAAGACTAAATGAACAATAGACACAACACCAAGTTGCTAAAATTCTTTGTGCTCCTGCAGCTAATGGAATCTCAAGTATTATCTGCTATGCATAAAGATGTGAATAAATTGCCAATGCTCAACCTCTTCTCACTGCATTTGAGTAATTACCTTCCCAATTAGTCACTGTAAAGCATTGCTAAAGAAAACTGTATTGAACGGTATTTATGGGCAACATAAGTACACATGATCCTTTGCTGTAGATGGAAAATGGAAGGCAAATACAATAAGACTCTCTTTGATTTAAGGATAAATCTTGTATAATGCAGGCTCCCTAATAACAGTGCAGAGCAAGAAAACACAGTGGTTAATGATAATGGGTTTCTTTACTGAACAGATGGATTTTTCACCAGTGTTTTTGATGGAGCAGTGCGGTATTTTACATGGCAGGAAGTCCCAACCACAAGAGAGGCATGAATGAAGTAGCTGAGTTCATAAAAGATTTAGTACAAAGAAGGGTGAAGTGAAAAGAAAGGATTCTGTGGGGTTTACCACATTGAAATGGGCTCAAAAAGAGCAAATAACGGAGTATGAAGAGGAAGCGGGAGACAGGGGTAGAAGGAAAGAAGTTTCAGCTAACAGATAGATTAATGTTAATGAAGCAATATTCAAAGAAAAAAGAAAAAAAAAAAAAAGCAGTAAAAATTAAACTTTTGTGTTACCTCTCATTATTGAAAAGCAGCAACAGAGAGCTTGAACTGAGCTGCAGCCTCTGAAAGTGTAGAAAAAGGTCCCCACAATTATTACTTCAGGTAGTGCCATCACATGCTGGCTTCGTGTCCCAAGACTGTAATATCACTGTCTCTGCAGTCTTCAATGTTTCTTTGTATGTTGATGGAAGATCTCATTAAACCAATAGTGGATTTACCAAATTGCAGGAAAGGACTGCATAGGAGGACTGTGTGGACTGTGTACTTTGCAATGGCTTTTAAATCATAAAACTGTCCTGTTATATTTCTGTTCTGAAGGCCTCAAGCATTATTCTCGCGTTGCAGCATGGGAGTGAAGATACAGCCATGAGACGTGAAGAAAGTTAAGCACTTGCAGACCTTGGAATCAAGAATCTGGTAAGGGCGGTCTGTGCAACCAGAGCAGGGACACATCTACGGAGGTCAGAATCAATGTGGACTTCTTCCATGAAGTATGTGATATTATTGCCTCTGCTATTACTTACTGCATTGCTTCCCCCTTTTCCCTCTGCCATTGCTGGCAGAGCTGGGGAGCAATACAGGTAACCCACCCAGTGTCACTCTCTAAAGCTGCAAACCCAATGCCATGCTTGCATTTTTTCTGCCTATTTGCTAGAGTTCTGTTTGCATGATACAAGAAACCCATGCAGAGCTTTTTGCTATGTCCTGACAGTGGGAGGTAGTTGCAAGGGATTCTAACATTGATGGTGTCAGAGGACTTTTGGATAGCATTTGCACAAAAGATATTGGAAAAATAATCAAATAAGTGGCACTGATTAGTTGATGATCTGCTGCTGAATCCCTACTTAAAATGCTGGTCTGCCTTTCAAATGCTTCCCTCATGTGCTGCATCCCATTTTGCTTAGTAAATGAGAAGTGTTTCAAGATACTACTCAAGTGCTTTTTCTCAGCAAGCTAAATGCATTTTGCTGGTGATTGAGAAAGCCTATTCCAGCTTCTGGCAGGAAATGACCAGGGCTGTCAGGTCAGACTGGGTGCAGAAGAATGAAAGACTCCTCATATACAATCAGCCCCCAATTACAGTTTATCAGCAAGAGAGCAGATCAGAAATGAGTTTTCTTTTCAGTTGGAGCTCTCTGCATACAGCCATATGAGCCTTGGTGCTTCAAATCCAATATATATCCAATATCCTTCGTATTTAGCTCCCTTGTAACAGTTTATCTATCAGACCTATCTGCTTTTTCTTATGATCACAGGTTTCTTTAAATGAGAAAAATATCAAAATATCCAACCAATGAGAAATCTTTTATTTGTTTAAAGTTTCAAGCAACTATCAAAGCTTTACTCTTTTACCTGTATTCAAGGATTTGCCAAGCTTATTTCCTTTGACAGATCAGTTTAGTCTGTGATGAATCCATCATATTTTGAAAGCTAAAGTTATCCAGACAACACTGAATCTATGAAACCTGACACAGCAAATCTTTTCTCCTAAATACTCTGTGAACTCAGATGTTACAGTGTGTCTGTCTACTTTGCTGAATATTTGTCTAAAAGTGTTTTACTACTGTAAACTAAGCTAAGCTCCTTTTCCCCCTTCCTCTAAATTTTTCAAGCCCACAAGGTAAGAATAGGTTACATAACACATTAAATACCATATTTCTTCTTACCTGGGGAAAAAAAAAAAAAAAAAAGAGAGAGAGAAGGAAGGAAGAAGTAAATTATCTTCTCTTCAGGGGCAGCAAAACTGTATTTATATTTTTTTTCTGTTAATCTCACAATAGCCAAAGCCTTCCTCAGTCATCAGAAATTATGTGTATTTTGACTGCTGATGAAAAATGCCCAGGGCTGGCAAAATTTTTACTCTTTTCTTTTTGTTATGGTTGTGCAGAGGTATACATAACTGGCAAGAACACATACCCAAAAGAATACAAAAGTACAGAAGAAAGAATACAGAGTTTGGGTTAGAGGCTTCAGTAACTATTTTTTTTTTCTCTTGATGCATAACTCATTCCTGTGGACTATATATGTAAAAATAGCGAAGTAGAAGTCCTCACAAAAAATCAGTTTATTCTGCTAACATGATACAGGTGTGCTTCCTATGGATACTTACATATACATAGTCCTTGTTCAATTATATATATTAAATATATATATTAAAAAACAACAACAACAAAAAAAAAAAACTCCACATTCAGCAAAGGATTTCAGCAACTCTAAAGTTTTACTTCAGCATCTTTTCTTCTCCGTGTACAAAACAGAGACTGTTTCTATTGGTTAACAGTGCCAGTCTTCCCAACCTCAGCTATTCTGTGATTCTGTGAACATAATAGCAGCCTATTTTTTAGAAATTGAGAACATATAGAATATAAATTTTAAAAGCCCTAGTTCATTTATAGGTGGTCTTGTGAACATAGCAATAAAGGTATGTGACACCAAGGGCCAGGGTCTCAGAAAGGCTGCTGGCACAGCTTTTTTTAAGCTCAGCAGTTCTCAGCAGGTGTTTTGCAAGGAAGGAGCTTTGACATTCAGATCCTGTAGCAACAACAGCAGCATTTATTAGTCCTGAGACCAGGTCTTCCTCTGGCATGAACTGTCATAGCTCCACTGAAATTAATGTCTCTGTGCCAAATTACACTAGCTGAAGGATATCTTTTGGGTTTTATGTAGAGAAGATGAAGAGCTGAAAAAGCCAGGTACTAGCAAGTGTCAGCTAAAGGACCATTGCAGTTTTCTTCTGAAAACTATTTTTTTTCTGAAGACTTTTTAAGAAAGAATTGTAGGTGGGATTGCATAAGTGAACTTTTTAACTCTAGTACTTCTTATCACTAATTTGAGTGCCATGTCTGTTTCCTGATAATTAATTAGCACTCTTGAGACAGACAAGGACTTCCTTGAGAGGGATCTGGGGGTCGTGGTAGACAGCAAGTTGAATATGAGCCAGCAGTGTGCCCTGGCAGCCAGGAGGGCCAATCGTATCCTGGGGTGCATCAAGCACGGCATCGCTAGTAGGTCAAGGGAGGTGATTGTCCCGCTCTACTCTGCGCTGGTGCGGCCTCACCTCGAGTACTGTGTGCAGTTCTGGGCACCACAGTATAAAAAGGACATGAAACTGTTGGAAAGTGTCCAGAGGAGGGCTACGAAGATGGTGAAAGGCCTTGAGGGGAAGACGTATGA
Organism: Aythya ferina; assembly: GCF_964211825.1. Lineage (NCBI taxonomy): Eukaryota > Metazoa > Chordata > Aves > Anseriformes > Anatidae > Aythya > Aythya ferina. Next base: position 21,958,922 of record NC_140299.1, read on the forward strand.
GGAACGGCTGAGGTCACTGGGCCTGTTCAGCCTGGAGAAGAGGAGGCTGAGGGGGGACCTCATCACAGTCTACAACTTCCTCGTAAGGGGTTGTCAAGAGGCAGGAGACCTTTTCTCCATTAACACCAGTGACAGGACCCGCGGGAACGGGGTTAAGCTGAGGCAGGGGAAATTTAGGCTGGACGTCAGGAAGGGGTTCTTCACAGAGAGGGTGGTTGCACACTGGAACAGGCTCCCCAGGGAAGTGGTCACTGCACCGAGCCTGTCTGAATTTAAGAAGAGATTGGACTGTGAACTTAGGCACATGGTCTGAACTTTTGGGTAGACCTGTGCGGTGTCAAAGAGTTGGACTTGATGATCCTTAAGGGTCCCTTCCAACTCAGGATATTCTATGATTCTATGATTCTATGATTCCTCTACTCTTTTTTCCTCCTGTACCATCCCTTTAGGAAGAAAACAACTGCTGTCCTTTCCATAGCACAGAGACTTCCTAACACTTTGTCTGCTCACAGAGGGTGGAGGAGACTTCTTCAAGCCCTCTGAAACATAAAGCCATGTAGGGCTGTGATGCATGTCATTCAGATGAATTGCAGGAAGTGGAAGACAGGGACTATCCTGTTCTGTGTTTTCTTCTGAGTATGGAAGTGACTATTGGAAATGCCTCCTTTAACTAATAAGATGCTGCTGCATCTGAAAGGGGACACTCCAGTGCCCATACTGGATGGTAGAAGAAAAAGTTAGAAGAAATTATAGTAATTTCCTCTTTTTTTTTTCTTTTTTTTTTTCTTTTTTTTTTTTTTCCTTTTTTGTTGTTACTTGTTTTTCATTATTGTGGCAATGAATGAATGTACTTTCACTTCTCCTGCAATACTCAGCAATCTTGACTATTCTGAATTTTTGGTGTAAATACTCATGCTATCTGCTGCCTCCAGTTGGTTTTTAGGGTAAAGAAGAGGAGGTTTTTAATCCCCTGAACTCTGGAGCAAAATGCAGCTGGAGTTCTTCAAAGGTACCATTAACGGGAATTGGACATCTCAGCTTTTAAATCAGCTTTGAAAATCTTGGCCTGAATGTCAGAGAAAGATGCAAAGCTCCATTATTCAAAGCTGTGCAGTTGTCCTTTGATCTATCACTGGTAATTTAATACAGGGCTTTGCTGGCTCTGGTCAATTATTTTCTATTGCTGTTTCTGATCTAAATGGCTTCTTGTTTTTGAGTATTTCACACATTTTGGTGCAACTTTTCACAAACTATAGGGCTGTAGAGAGCAAACTCAATGAGAGTAGAGAGCTGATTTGCTAACATAATGTTTGCAGCTGCAGTTAGCTGCCATAACAATATTGTGCTTTTGCACACAATGCAGCAGCAATACTTTCTTGATATCTTTTCAGTGAAGAAGGGAAAAAAGAAAAAAAAAAAAAAAAAAGACTGGTTTTGAGCTGGTTGCCTGTAATTTTTGACTGAGAAAAATCATCCACCAAAATAAAAAAGAGAGAGCAATGGTGCTGGGGAAGAATGCAAGCTGTTTACTGCATGTGAATCAAAAACAAAACAAAACAAAGAAAAAAAAAAAACACACTTCATAAAGATTTTACTTTCGAAATGGCCTATAGAGACTGCAAATTGGGCCAGGCTCAGATGTTCTTGTCCTGGAACATGTCTCATGGAGAAGCTGCAGGATATCTTGGCAGGTTGGAGCTGACTACCCCACAAGTGACTGTTTTCTTCTCAAGCAGCAATGGAGTCAGTGATTGTCCCAACTCCCTGCTGCACAGCTATGCCCTTCTTTCATTCCATTTTCCTCCACCAGCCTTTAAATCCTTCCTCTCACCTTCCTCCCAAAACAATGACAATATAGACAATATACAAAGCCAGGACAGGGAGAAGAGGCAGACAAATGCATCTTGGAAAACAATTTAGAATCACTCACAGAATCACAGTTATGCCAGCCAGAGCTGCCATATAAGCAGACACTGGTTTGAAATTAAAGAAAAATAAATGCAAACAAACCAGGGATGCAAGCCCAGCTTCTGCTGGGTGAGTGTTGATCTTCAAAATGGACATCACAGTTAACATTAGTGATGTTTTTGTCTGCACATAGCAGCAGAGAAACACAGGCTCCAGAGCCACTCTGAGGCCTGGAGATACTCTGCCTTTGAGGAAGCCGAAAAAGTAACTGCTTTCTGCTGGGTTAATTAGGGCAAGTATTAACAAGAGCCGATACCAGCTCTTTAAAAAAGTAAGGTTGCCTTTTTGATTTCTCTGATGATTTCTCTGATGATGGTGGTGGGGACAGCAGGAAGGCTGCCCTAGGTAGGTCCACACAGCTGAGCACCTTCCCCCTGAGAGCCTGCAGAGACACAACAAGTGGCTTGATTTTTTCCATGAGGTGGTGGCTTGGTGTGACAACACAGAGCTGAGGAAGATGCAATGCAGGCTGTAAAAGACCCTGTCAGAGTCACAAACAGTTGGGCAGTGAGATGTGGCCCAAAAAATATATATATTAAAAAAAAAAATCTTCTTGTATACAAATAAGCAAAACATAAGCATTGGTCTGATATTGGTCTGATATTACCACCTATAAGACACAGTAAGGTCCACAGACCTTGTGAAGGACAAAAGTTTGGCTGTTTAGGAAAATGACACTTTTGGATAAACCTTTTGGAGCCTTCTGGGATGTGAAAGCCAGTTCTCAGATCTCATTCCCTAAGTTTTTTGCCTTATCATTCTTCCTCATATGGAAAACTGTTATAACTTTAATTTATTATGATTATAGTCTCTTCTTTCCTAAAGTCTGGTTGCTCTTCCATGCCTGTACCTCATTCCCTTGCCTGTATGACCTCTCCAGTTACTTATATACACTATGCCCCTGTTTAGGTTTACAGCATGCAAAGGCCTTGGGGTCTTTTGGTTTGGATATATCACAAGCAGTAGTTACAGATATGATATCATAACTGGAGTGGCAGTATTTCTGTTATTCCTCTTTTTTTTTTTTTTCAGTTTTAATGTTTTACTGTAGACAAAGAGCGAAATACTTTGTAACATATTTCAGACCACTGAAAGAAGTGACAGTATCTCATTGGCTTTAAAATGTCACTTTCTACACTATATTTATAATTTAGATAAAAAAATATTGATTGCCTGCAGACCTAAAATGTCAATATCTTATTAAATCTAATTCAAAAACATTATCAAAGAAGTCTTGGAGAATTCAATCTATTGGGCTCACAGAGGTTTCTTACCAACAGCCTAGAACCACAGCTTCTCAAAATACCATTATCAGGCATAGTCAACATAGGTTCACCAGGGAAAAGAGAAGATCCTGCCTTAGCAATTTGGCCTCCTTCCATGTTAAGGTCACCTACTTCATGGACGAAGGAAAGGCAGTGGATGTAATCCTTCTGGACTTTAGTAAGGCCTTTGATACCATCCCTTACAACATCCATCTAGACACATTTTCCAACTGTGAGATAGAGATTCATGCTGTGCTGGCGGATGAACTAGCTCAACAGTATAGCTGAAGGGTCACAGTGAATGGGACTGCCTCTGGCTGGCACCCAGTCACTAGCAGTGTTCCCCAGGACTCAACTCTAGGGCCAGTCCTGTTTAACATTTTCATCAGTGATCTGGATGTAGGAGTGGAATGCATCCTCAGTAATTCTGCTAAGGATGCTAAACTGGGAGTTGCTGTTACCTCTATGGAGGATTGAGAGGCTTTGCAGAGGGATCTAGAGACATTGGAGCATTGAACAATCATCAGTGACGTGCAGTTCAACAAGTAGCTGGGGAGCAGCTCAGCAGAAACGGCTCTGGTGGTTCTGCTCAACAGCAGGCTTAGTGCAATGAAAAAACTCACTGAATTGACAATCTTATGTCATGTGCTTTTTAATTACCCTCTGATTTTCAGTCCAGTATGACTTGAGCTGAGGAATATAATTTTACAAAAGTAATATTTTCCATCATTTTAAAGTAACAAAAATGTTAACATTTTAGTTAACTTTTATGCTTTTATGTATCAATATGACTTTAAAGTTACTCAAAAACTAACAAGAAGAATACAGATTATAAGCAGTTACCATGTTTTAAGCAGAACTATTTTCACTTTTTTTTTCTTTTTTTTTTTTTTTTTTGAGGAAGTAGTTGGGATATATGATATATACCAATTTTATGGATTATGCTTGTTGATTTGCAGTAACAGTTTAAATCAATAATTTGAAATCACTTGAATCAAACTGAGTCACCTTGAATGGCCCACCTATTTCCTCTTAACTAGCTCATAACCAAACTTGGATTTAGTTTTGTGATTTTGTTTTTGTATGTTTGTTTGTTTGATAATTTGCTATTATTTTCTCCTCATTTAACTTAAAATCTTTTCCTTCATGGGTAATCCATCCAATATTCAGGGAAGATTTACCAGAGCTCCACCTGATCCCTGAATTTTCTAAGTGGTTCTTAATTTTTCATTAGCCAAAAAGGTTTGGCTATGCTAAATCTGCAGTGTACAGTAGATTGCTAAGAACCTGATTTTAAAAAGGGAAAATGAGGTCATGCATCAACATTCTGCTTCAATTTTGTAGTCTTATCTCAAAGCTACTACACTATGTCCTTAATCCTTTGGCAATGGATGATTGTTAACCATAAATTGTCCTTATATTTATATGCTTTGCACTAAATATAAATTACATCCTTTCTTTGGTTTACTATTGCCTTCCTTGAATTCGGTCTCTCTAAAGAGAAACTAAGTGTCCTAAGTATTTACTCCAGAATCATTATCCCTCTACTGCTAAGGTCTTTTCTAAATTGCATCGATGGTACTAAAGAATCCATAGGTATATAAGACAGATATAATTTGAAATGTCAGTTACAGCAATTTGATAATATGCATGACTTTATTTTCTTGATAAACCAACAAAAGCTGCTAGCCTAACTTAAGATTTCCTTCCATCTAGCTCCACTCCTGCAGGTACAATTACGCTTTATAGCTAGCTTGCCAGAACCCAGCACAGGACATGCTGCCGTAGCATTATGACTTGGAGAACTTTCAGATAAGTTGTTATTTATACGGATTCACTAGAAGGGGAGGAAAAAAAATCTTAAAGAAAAGTTAAATTTTCTTAAATAAAAAGAATCAGGAGTCTGATAGTCAGTCATGTACGAACTATGGCTATAATTTATTATGTTGTTCAGAAGACTCTCTTTCTTTTAAAACCTGTAACTGATTAAGTCCAGACTGCTCGTGAAAGGGAGTAAGACAAACGTATGAGACCACCATACTTTTCTCTCATAATTTGGCAGAATATTTTGTCTGTGCAAAGAATGCCTATCTGGAGAGCAACCAACCATACACCTGCTCTTGCCAAAGGGCATGCCAGACAGAACCAATTAAATGCACTACAAAAGTTCTTTTTAACTTAATCAGTTGGCTTGAAGCCAAACACCAGACTTGCTACAGATTTGGGAAAGAAAATTAAAAAAAAGAAAAAAAAGAAAAAAAAAAGAATAGCAAAGACATAAGAGGATGAAGGCTAATTCTTACACTGAATGTATTGAAAGAGACAAGCAGCAACAGCTGTAAGTAAAAGCATTTCAGACAGGACAACATTTTAAAATGAGGCATTTGTCTCTCTTACATATCAGATGCATACATTGCAGTTCTCTGCTTTACTTCCATAAGCAGTGTTTTCAGTAAATTCAGGGAAAAAAAAAAAAAAAAAAAAAAAAAAGTGTTCCTGTCAGTTTGACCTCAGTGCCAGGAAAGCTCATGGAGCAGATCCTCCTGAGAGTCATCATGCAGCACTTGAAGGGGAAGCAGGCGATCAGGCCCAGTCAGCATGGCTTTATGAAAGGCAGGTCATGCCTGACGAACCTGATCTCCTTCTATGACAGAGTGACGCGCTGGGTGGATGAGGGAAAGGCTGTGGATGTGGTCTACCTTGACTTCAGCAAGGCTTTTGACACCGTCTCCCACAGCATTCTCCTCAAGAAACTGGCTGCTCTTGGCTTGGACTGGCGCACGCTTCGTTGGGTTAGAAACTGGCTGGATAGCCGGGCACAAAGAGTCGTGGTGAATGGAGCCAAGTCCAGTTGGAGGCCAGTCACTAGTGGCGTCCCCCAGGGCTCGGTGCTGGGGCCGGTCCTCTTTAATATCTTCATCGATGATCTGGACGAGGGCATCGAGTACACCCTCAGTCAGTTCGCAGATGACACCAAGTTAGGTGCGTGTGTCGATCTGCTTGAGGGTAGGAAAGCTCTGCAGGAGGATCTGGATAGGCTGGACCGATGGGCTGAGGTCAACTGCATGAAGTTTAACAAGGCCAAGTGCCGGGTCCTGCACCTGGGGCGCAATAACCCCAAGCAGAGCTACAGGCTGGGAGAGGAATGGTTGGAAAGCTGCCAGGCAGAGAAGGACCTGGGAGTGATGGTGGATAGTCGGCTGAATATGAGCCAGCAGTGTGCTCAGGTGGCCAAGAAGGCCAACGGCATCCTGGCTTGTATTAGGAACAGCGTGACCAGCAGGGCTAGGGAGGTGATCGTCCCCCTGTACTCAGCTCTGGTGAGGCCGCACCTCGAGTACTGTGTTCAGTTTTGGGCCCCTCGCTACAAGAAGGACATCGAGGTGCTTGAGCGGGTGCAGAGAAGGGCGACGAAGCTGGTGAGGGGCCTGGAGAACAAGTCCTACGAGGAGCGGCTGAGGGAGCTGGGCTTGTTCAGCCTGGAGAAGAGGAGGCTCAGGGGCGACCTTATCGCTCTTTTTAGGTACCTCAAGGGAGGCTGTAGCGAGGTGGGGGTTGGCCTGTTCTCCCACGTGCCTGGTGACAGGACGAGGGGGAATGGGTTTAAGTTGAGCCAGGGGAGTTTTAGGCTAGATGTTAGGAAGAACTTCTTCACTGAAAGGGTTGTGAGGCATTGGAACAGGCTGCCCAGGGAAGTGGTGGAGTCACCATCCCTGGAAGTCTTCAAAAGACGTTTAGATGTAGAGCTTAGGGATATGGTTTAGTGGAGGGCTGTTAGCGTTAGGTTGGAGGTTGGACTCGATGACCTTGAGGTCTCTTCCAACCTAGAAAATTCTGTGATTCTGTGATAATTTCTGGGCCACAAAGCCTAGGAAAAAGTCCTTATTTCCCCCATTAAAGCCATGCAAGGCTCAATGAATTATTTAGAAAGTCCCTGAAAGTACAAACGTTAGTAGGACTAAATAATAGGGTGGAAATGGTCATTAATAGTGCTTCTTTGGTTCAAGGAGATTAATATGTGGCTCACAGCAGTGACCTGACCATTTCTAGTTAGTGTCAGGAAAATTGAACTTGTCTGAACATCATCTGATCCCTTTTTTGCTTCTGTTTAAAAAAATACATCACACTCTAAAAATAATCCATCCCAATCCCACGTCTAGAAGAACCTCTAAATCCATCTTGACTCTTGCAACACTGTTTTAATGCAAGTGTCATGTTTCTTGCATTACAGCAATGCATGTTAATGCAATTGGCAAAAGCCAGATAAAATTACTAAAACAGCCCAGTCGGACCACCTGCCAACTCAAAAAGTCCTCTGACCCATGCAGATGCATTGTTGTTCTGCTGCAGCCTGATGTGAGCCAGCTAGTACATGCCAGGTGTCACACAAAGCTAGCCTGTGCACTGCTGTCATAGCACAAAGCTCTTCTAAAAGTGAAATAGGCAGGGGGAGGGGGAACAAAAGCTTGACTTTCTTGAGCAGTTCTTTTAACAGTAAACATGAATCACCTTGGTCACCAGCTTTACAGCAACTGCAGCCAGTGTATGAAGCTAACGTGTATGTTCAAGTCACTGTACAACCACAGCATGAGTTACATGCTTTGCACTGGTTAATTTTTGTCACATTTTTCCTGATGATACCCTGTTCTGTTGTATTATGCAAAGTGAGTACGCTTTCACACTGTACATAACCTCCTTACAATAAAATGAAAGTAGACCAGCATCATTAAATAAGCCTTATTGTCTTCATATCAACAATGATCTCATCTGACATCAGGGACTGCAACTATGCTGTTTCTCCTGCTATATTAGACACCACTGATTTTCCTGTTTGTTCCATGCTTTCCTGCACAGAAGAGAAATTGCTTCATTTTGTCAGTTAATGCTTATGGTAGAAAGGAGTTGATTTTTTTTCAGGAAAAACAAGTCAAAATAACTTTGTATTCTGTATTCAGAAATCTACAGAGAGTTGAGGCTATTACTTTTTTAATAATTAATTCTGATGGCCACATATTTCTGAAAGCCAAAGGAATATAGTCATGAGACTATTAAAAAGAAAAAAAGAAAAAAAAAAAAAAAAGAAAAAAAAAAAAAAAAGACTGACTGTCCCCTGTACTGTCTATGTCTAGCAATTTATCAATCTGTGTACAATGAATCACTGGTGGGCCATAAATTATGAAATGCTACAACTTCAGACTGTTATGAAAACACACAAAACTCTCTGTGAATAAGAAAGGAATAAAATTTGGGAAGATGAAAAGTAACAAGCATTGAAAGCTTGCCAGCTTGTATTTGGCTGGAAACGAAAAGTACTCTGCAGGCATTTCAAAAATGTGATGTGGATTATTTTCAAAATAATTAGACTATCCTCAGGTATTTTTTTTTGAAAGTCTTAGGTGGTTCTTTGATTGATACAGTCTGTGAAATGCAAGTAGATATCACAGCCTTGACATGAGCAGCCCATACACAAAGGCAAAGGGTAACTCAGACAAGGCATGCTCAGGTGTTTGCTCCATTCAGATCCTGATAAATCTGCTACAAGGGAAGATGTTGAGGTGAGAGGGGCATATTGAAAGACAGACTGCTAAACATAGAGATACTTGTTCTCTCTGTTTATCTGTCCTCAATATGACACAATTTCTTTGAGGTGACTTGAAATGGCCATAAGCTGCCTTAAACAGTACCCACAGCAAAGGATTCAGTAGCTGAGCAAACATACAGAGCACATGAAACATATTATGAAAAAAAAAAAGAACGTACCCTTGGATGTGTAAAATCAGGTTTTGTTCCCTTTTCTTATATGCTTTCCTTTGTATATTTCTATCAAGATCTTTTTATAAGACTGTTCAGACAAAGTTAGCACAAGGCTTTGCAAACAGGAAAAGAGACTAAATTAAGAGAAATATTTGCTTGCTTAAAGGCACTAACAGTACAAAAATCTGCACTTGATTAAGGGAAATCGTTAACAGTTCACTCAACATTACATTACAAGAATGAAGACATCAGACATGAATAGATGATATATCTATAAACTACAATTAAAAATTAATAACTCCATTGTTTGTTCTTATAGTTTTGATCATACAGAAATGTAACATTCTATTTAAGCGTGTTTTAGATAGAAAGATTTAATATAAATACGGAGTCATGTGAAACATAGAGCTGGCTAAATTTTGCAGAAGTATTTTCTACAACTAGTCTTACTTTGAAATGCAGCTCAGTTACATCAGAAATTCATCTTAATCAGCTCTTGTTAACATCTGCATCATTAGCACTTTTTTGTGACTGTTTGTGGAAAGATGATTCCTCCCACAAAAGTGGGCACTGCACCTGAGGAAAGAGCATCTTCATCCACAACTGCCTGTCTAATGCTGCCACCACTTTTTGTGCTGTGACCCATCTCTGCTGCTGTGAAAGAGTCTCCTCTAAACCCAGAGCAGAGCTGATATAAACAGCCATACCCACAGATGAAAACGTGTGGTGGGCAACAACATGGTCCATAGGCATTCAGAGACAGAATATGTTCACCAAGTGTTGAATAGGGAATGTCCCAGGCAACTTTCCAAAGTTGCTGGTAATGCTATGGCACCAGAAAGAGGTAGGTATCAAAATGGCATGCAGCATTTTCATGAACAGCTTGTGAGTAGGGATATATATATATATATATATATATATATATATATATATATATATTTCTCAATAGATCATTCGCAATTAATGTTTCAATCTTTTCTTCCCAGTGATGCAGATAGTGCTACTTCAATCTCTATATGAAGGTACAAAGAAAGAAAGAAAGCACTCCAAGTTCTGGTGCAAAGAAAGAAAGAAAGCACTCCAGGTTCTCAGTTTCCGGAATGCCATCCACTGGAAACGACCTCTCCACCCCAGAAGCTGCAAGTAGCATAAAGAGACCTGTGCTCTGACCAACTTTTGTCATTTTAACTGACATCTCTTTTTGGCCATTTACCAGCCTTTTTGTAGAATGAATACCAGGCGAAAATAACTCCTGGTTACACTGCACTGCTGATCTCATATAAAGGAACTTCATTAAACTGTAAATTAGCCTTACCAATAATTAAAATTAAGGGACATGGACCTTTAGAATAATGTTAAACCTTTAACATGTACAGGTGCAAAACATTACAGTATATTTGAATACAGCAATCAAAGAACCATAGAACATCTTGGGATGGAAGGAACCTTAAAGATCACCCAGTTCCAACCCCCTGACATAGGCAGGAACACCACTCACTAGATCAGGTTGCTCAGGTTGTCCAACCTGGTCTTGAACACCTCCAGAGATGGGACATCCACAACTTCTCTGGGCAACCTGTTCCAGTGCCATGCTACCCTCTGAGTAAAGAATTTCCTCCTAGCATCTAAACTAACTCTTTCTTATTTTAGTTTAAAGTTGTTAAAAAGCCTTTAATGCACCAGATACTTGAATAAGGTTCCTGGCAAAAAAATGGTAAAATAAAACCAAGTGAGGTCTATGTTCACCTGCTATTCTGGGTGGAAAATAATCCCTTTGGTAGTTCCTTTCTCAGAGATCTCCCTTAGACTGAGGTTCTGACTTGTGCAATTTACAGTTACAGCATTTTTTTTACTGACAGTTCAAGACTTCAGCACTGGGCACTGTAGCATATTCATCACAGTGTCCATGTCTGCTGGCATACAGCTAGCCATGCAGTCCAGCCAACCTTATATTGAGCACATTTGAGTTAATGTGGTTTGACAGCTTGTCTGCCAAGTATTGCAGTCATAAACCCTCATCCAAACTGTGATAAGTGGAAAAGACTAACTGGATCCAGCTCCAGACACAAACCATTTGTCTCCACAGGATATATTTCAACCTTCAAGATAGCACAGTTGCAGAGAACAGAAGCATGAGCATGTATACAATTGCCATACACTGTAAACTGAAATGCATATGTACGTGATTTTACAAAGCTTCCACTTCACCAAAATAGTGATTGAGAATCAGCCCAGCTATGTTGGTAAAAATCAATGTGCAAAACCAGGATGAGACTGACAAGTAGAAAGAGAGGAACCTACAGAGCTACCCATTCATAGTTCAGTGCAGACAGATAGCCCAGCACTTGGTCTTTATTTGGTGTTTAACTAAACTATGTGACTTTTTCTTGCCTGACGGAGTGGATTGGGTAATGCATGTGAATAATTCCTTTCCTAGGATTTAGCAACAGAATATGAACTACCTTCCTTATGGTATTTTAAACCTTCTGCTACTCACACTTGCTATATGTTCTTGCTATATGGAAGTATTTAAAAGACGTTTAGATGTAGAGCTTAGGGATATGGTTTAGTGGGGACTGTTAGCGTTAGGTCAGAGGTTGGACTCGATGATCTTGAGGTCTCTTCCAACCTAGAAATTCTGTGGTTCTGTGATTCTGTGATTTACTCTGATGAAAGAATGTAGTGCTTTTTTTTTTTTTTTTTTTTTTTTTTTTCCTACTGTCCTACTGTCTTGTCCCCTGAAATTTCTTACCAAAATTACTGTGTACAAATTTCTTTATCTACAGGTGGACTGAGCCACAAGCGTTTTGTCTCTGGCATCTCTGCTAAGAACTGTTTAATGCATGATTAACTTCATATTTTTTATTTTCACATTCTTACCATGTAATACCAATGGAAGAAGGACACTGTGAAAGAGTTCTAAAAAAAAAATTCTATCCGATTTTTTAAAAGCCAGCATGATTTATATATTTCATAATTAATGCTTCCTTCACATAATACTAGCAGTGAGTGCAAGAGGGAGTTCCCTTCACCTCCTCAACATTCCTTCTTCCAGAGGCTGACTATATCCTAGGCTTAACATTCAAATTTCTTCCTGCTGCAATACGTTTTTTATTAAACATCTGTCTGCTTGGGGACAGGGATTAAGTGCTGATATTCTCCTGCATTCATTCCTGCTGCTTTTGTACACATTTTAAAAGGAAAAAAAAAAAAAAGCAATTCTATTTTTCTATTTTGATGGGAAAGAAAGGAGACTATACATAGAACTGGCCATTATTGGTATCAAAGGAATAAATATCTCTGAGTTGCTTTCTGCCTTGTGATTCTGTCCATAAGAATATCTAACTTCAACAACAACCCTAATTTTGTCGGTCTTTTAGGTCTTCAAGTAAGCTCAAATCAAACCATTTTCTACTGAACTGATGCTGGTCTCTCCAGCTTCTGACTGCCTTCTGCAGTCCAATCAGACCCACAGTACAGTCAAACAGCCTTAACCAACAGATATACAAAGTGCTACCATGTTTGTGATGAAGTAATATGTCAATTAAAACTAGTTGATTTTGTTTAGTAACGCAAATAGTTCTTTCAACAATATCGATGGAACTAATTGATTTTTTTTTCTTTATGTAATTTCAAATTACAATTTTAGTATATAGCAAAACTAATTAAATTTAGACTTGAATTTAGGATCCCTCTGATGTGATTCCTTTTTTTTTTTTTTTTTTTTTTTTCCTCTGCTTCTTCAGGAAAAGAAGGATGGAGTTACAAGAGAGGAGGAGTATTTTGCTTTGTCTCTTCCTATTCCATTTAATGGCACACAGAAGGTGCACCCTAATCTTTGTAGTCTTCAGGGCCAAGGGTACTTCTGCTGTCATATCTATGTCTTCACCGGAACAGCCCTTACATTCTGGTGTTATTAAAGGTAGACATTTCAGGAGAATGACAGGCAGCTGTGCAGTCATCAGTGCCCTTGAGCTCAAGAGCAAGTCACTCTGGCCCAGGATGTAGCAGCAGTGAGTAAAACGATACATACTCCATGTGCAATACTCTGGGAAGGAATCCATATTGTTATGTTTCAAATGTAAACTCTTTAAATTAATCAAGTGATTTCTTTGGCACTATAATACCAGGAAGGCAAAGTTACAATCTATGAGGATGTTTGTGCAGACTTTTCTGGGGAATGACATCGAGAAGATTCAACAAGACAAGTTTATAATAAGCAGCATGTGGTATGGATCCACTCTACAATCTTGATGACAAATTTTCATTACAGCAACTGCTATCCCTATTCATATGAAGTGATGCCAAAAAAGCAGTAGCCTTCCAGAATAATAACTATAATAACTGGCTTTAGAAGTGAAGATTTAATGGGCTACTTTGTAACACAAAACTGAAATGTTAAAACTGTACAAGTATATTTCACAAATCCACAAAATAAAAAAAAAAAATTAAAAAAAAAAATAAAAAAATAAAAAGGCAAAAAAAAAAAAAAGGCTAATCTTTCTAATGGTTGTGAAGACTTCTACTTGGGATTTTATATGTGAATTATTTTGCTTTCTATTATAATCCACCCTGTATTATATTATTTCACATTACTACTACTGTTACTAATCTTCTGCACTTAATAAATCCTAAAATCCACCAAGAAAAGAAAAGGAGAAATTCAATTGCTCAATAAACAGAAAGCTTTCCCTGCTATGAGAGTGCTGACCATAATCATCCTTACTTGCCAAAACACAACAGTAAGAGTTCAATGAATTATGGGTAAAAATACATCATTACTTTTTTTTTTTCTCTTTATTTACCAAAATCTGAAGCAAATTCTCAGAATAAAATATGATTATTTCTCCTTCCAGTCTATATATCTCCATCCCATTTTTCTTAATGTTTCTAATAGAATACAGCCACTGAAAATTAAAATGTTTCCAACTGGAGAGTTTATTCATAATTAAATCTTTAAGTATTTGAGAAAAATTATAAGATATCTGTGTGATATGTCAGAAGACGATGGAAGTTCTCTGCTTGTGAGGGCATTTCTGATTGCTTCATAATCCACTGCTATTTTTCTCTCTAAACAAATTATCACCTATGTGTTCAGCAATGTGGTGTGTTTCATAGGGCAACATTAGCCTGACTTGAAATTAGAAGTAAATAAAAAAACTTGTAAAAAACAGTCTTACTTACATATATATGTATATATATATAAATGCAAAATACTTCAATTCCAATAATATCCTTCACATGCTTTTTATAAATACCACTCCTTACTACAATGATTACATGTCCATGTATGTAAATTTCTTTTGTTAGTGAGATTGATTAACTTTTCTGAAGACAGCATCAGAGCACTGATGATTAGCAGTAAGAACAGCAATATCCTACAGTCAACTGGGAACTGAAGAAGAAGTTGTACTCTCAAAGCAGGTCCCTGATGCCCTGATGCAGATGCCCATGCCTAAGGTGATATCCCTGGAAAGGAAGGGGGTTGAGGGGTGGAAGAGTGGCAGGGCACATCTAGAAGCACTCATCTCTGGCAAGCATTATATACGGTTAATGCTTTCTATGTGGTTATTTCACAATGTCAATGTTTGCATTGTATTATAGGACGTAAGTGGCTATGTCATAAGTCACTAAACACAGCTGCTACTTTGTATTGCTTGTAACATTTTTCTCTACTGAAAGGCTCATAAAAGGAGATAATAAATCAAAGAAATACAATATGTTACCTGCCTTTAATTTTCATAGTTTAAGTATTCTTTTCACATTATTACAGTGACTTTTTAGAACAGATTTTTTACTACTGTAATACTTTGGAAACTTATAACATTCTCTGAAATATCCCACACACATGTTTACTTAAATTTCAGAGGGAAGCATTGTTTTGCCTGCCTCTGCTAAAAAAAGCCATTGCTATGTAAGGGGGTTGATGTAAAGAGAGATTGTGTTACCCTCTATTTCCCTTGTTGAAGCTAACCAGTGCTCAACTAAAATTTGTGTAAATTTATTTTTTTTTTAAGCTATAACTTTTTATGGAACTGCAGAAGATAGTGAGATGAAATACAGATACAGTGATCTCATTGTAGTAATTTTGAAAAACTAGAGAACTTTTACCCAGCAATTTTGAATAATTGGATGGCTTGCCCACAGGAAAGGGGGGGGAAATACATTCTGAGGGCTACTGAAAATGGCATTTTCAGGCAACAAGCCCAAGGGTGCTCACAATAGGTGCCTGTAATTGAAATACAGTGGGGAAAATTGCCTCTTTGGCCCATACCATGTTTTGATTAAATGCATGTGCACTGAACTATGACAAAATAAGGTAGCATAACCTTAGCTCAAGGCATAATAAACTAAATTCATGCCTTATGCAATTCTTCTGAAGAAAGGAATAATCTTCAAGGAACAGAATTGATCCATTGAGTTGCCTGCTCTGTTTGCTTGTTGTCTGGATGATTTTCCCTCTGCACAAAAGATGGTTAAGACAGGGTATTAGTCTTGGTGTGGAGAGCTTTGAACCTGGGAGTTCCCAATTTTACAACCAAGTTTAACCGCAGATTGCCTTCTGAGCCACAATACAGGAAGAAAGATCAATGTGATATTTAGTAACATAGCTTTATATCACTGCACCTGTTTTACTTTTAAATGGGTTTTGCAGATTTATTAGAGCTAATTTCCCCTCTTACAGAGTAAGAAAAAGGCAGAGCTTTTAAACTTCATATTATCGTAGACATCCGAAGTACTGAACTTAGCACAACCCATCGCTGTGCTTCTGTCTTGTGTTAGATCTTTTGCAAAATATTTTTGCAAAATCTTGCAAAATATTTTTGGGTACAACCAGCAGTTTGTGGGTCTTCTTGTTCAGAACCTCAGGTGTTCCAGTAAGCCCAGACAGCCATGTCTGTTTTGGACAAAGATATGTCCCCTTTTAGAGACAGAGTCTGGGAGATGGCACATAGATGAGCATTCAAAGGAAGAAGAAAAAGCCACATGCCTGGCTTGAGCAAAGCTGGCAGTAGCTCTTAGGACTGGGTACAATAAAGGCAAAAAGTAAAGTTTGTTGAAGGCACTTTGCAACAGGTAGTTTGACTAGATCAGACCATCTTTGGCTCAGCAGTGGGCCTGACCTAACATTTAGCATAACCTGCCTAGCGTGAAGAGAGTAGTCATTTCCACTTCACGAGAAGAACTTCCTGATACTGCCCTTCAGTGTCAGGCCTCTTCTCCAAAGCAGACTGGGTCAATTCACTATCATGGATGCTCTCACTCACTGACTGGTCCTTTCCTGCCTTCGGGAGACTGCAAGTGCAAAAAAGCTACCTCGAGGGCAAACCCTAAATACTATCATTGGCATCCTACCTTCACCCAGGGCCTTTGCCTACATAGCCTCATGTGAATTACCCATGTTGTCCACCACATACAAGAAACTAGAGAAAAAGTCTGGAAGATGATGGAGAGCAAATGGCCACCAATTTGAAGGAAACACCTAGCCTACCCGTTCATCTGCATTAAACATACCTTTCCCACAACTTCTACCTGAGATCAGCAGTGGGATGGGTGGACAGGCAGCTGGCCAAGCCTGAGTCCAGCCAGCACCTCTAAGTGTGATCCAGGTGCTGTATCTGATGATACAGGTGTCTGTCTTCAGTTACAAGCCTGCTCCCCTTCACCTGGCAGCACTCCTTCAAAGCCCATTTAGAAATTAATGTCTAGTGAGATTCCGACTTCAAAGACATATTTATGTGTCAAATTTAATAGCTTCCCGAATATTTCACAACCCACTTTGGTTCAAAAGCCCTGTGCTTAGACTACGGCAGTTCAAGCAGACAGCCATTATATCTATTTTCTTCTGTCACTGGATATTTTAAAATCATAACCAGCCACTTAGGTATCAAATTGAAAAATGACATTTTCCTTCTGAGCCACTTGAGCAAAAGATTACAGTATAATCCAGCTCTTTTATGAAGCTAGAAGAAGTTTTTGGATTTCTGTTAAAAGATGACATTGTAAACAACAGTTTCCAGAGATTATATGTGTGAAATAGTACGGTCTGTACTGTATGGTACGAAGTCCATTCTGTACAAACTCCCTTAGGCCTACATTCACCAACCAAACCAGCCACAATGGGAGTGCCAAGAAGAAGGAACAAGGTGCAAGTTAAAATAGGCTGCAGATAACACCTTTAGTTTACATCATCTTCATCTCCTCTGTGTGTGTGTTACAAATCAGCAGAGTGGGTGTAAATAGCTCTGAAATGTGAAAGTCAACTTGGAAGGATTGACCCTGTCTAATAGCAAAATATGCCTCAAGTACTGTTTAGTACAAACAATAAAACAAGTTGTTATTACAAAGGGAGCAGATACTGACCTCTGATTGTGCTTTCCAACATTTCCATTACAGGACCCTTGTGGGTATTTCATTTGTCTGCTTGTGGTTTGTTTGCTTGAAGGATATTTTTTTTCCTTTTTAAGACCTTTGCTGTTTTCAACAAATCTGTGAAGCTTGAGAGAACCATCTGGATGGTCATGTGTCTTTTTCTCATTTTCTTAGTCCTATCAAATTTTGTTCAGGTTTAGTAATTTTTAAAATATTTTATAATCCATCTGTTTCCCATCCCTCATCTACATTCTGCAGGACAATGCTGACAGCCGGCCAAACTAACTTGGCACAGACATCTGCAAGGCTGGGATTTGTGGCCACATGTAAGTGTTTGCAAGGGTTGTGTCTGTGGTCATCTGCATGCCTGAGAATTTTCCTTTACTCTTAATTGAAAGATGCATGAAAACACCAATGAATCTCTCACCCAGTGCCCAAGTTAAGAAGCCACTTCATTAAGCCAAATAGTTTTCCTACTTTCTAGCTATGGAATGGCTCCTGCAACAATTTTTGTTGTTGTTGTTTCCAGTCCAACAGAAGGAACTTCATACCATGGAGTTGCCCCTTTTTGTGGCTGGAAGTCATGCTGACTACTCTTAGAGAACAGGGCTCAGCTGTAGGCAGCAAGATAAGGTGAGGCTCACAACAACATAGACCCAGCAGGGTGAACTGGGCTGGGATCCAGCCATTCAGAAGATGCAATAACTACACCGAGCATTTTTTTGAAAGTATGAGATGTATGATCATTTTTAGATTTCACAGAGCCCCCACTAGGACAGCTCCCGTGCTACATGATAGTAATTCTGGATTTTCTCCAGATGTATCTAAGAGGTAATACTTACCCACACTGTTAAAAATCCTTCTCTGAGCAGCCATGAAACTGAAATTCTCTCCCAGCATCCTTTTCTGTTTCTTCTCTCTGAGGGCTGAATTGCTTGGTTATGTGTTTTAATATAAGATTCACAATGTTGCCCTGAGCAATGTTTGAAACTGCAGATTCCAAAGACTGTGGTTTTGTTTGTTTGTTTGTTTGTTTGTTGCTGTTGTTTTTTTTCCTTTAAACTGTGATGATACTGTGGGGCATTCTTTTGAGGGATTTTATTCTTGTTTTTACCAGCCTATAGCATGTTTCTGCCAGAATAGGAATGTCAGAAGACAGTAGGGAGTCATATATTTCACAGGGAAATTTTATATTAAAATATATATATATATTAAACTGTTTCATATATATAAATAGGTGAAATAGACTAACAGACTAGTCAGTCACTTTGTGGTTTGATCCAAAATAGATGATTCCAGTATATCCTCCCCTTTCTTCTACCCCTTCCCCTCCCCTGCCCTAACCATAAGTGCATTTGGCTGGTATAAGTGTGCTCAGAGATCTCTGCCAGTATCTCTTGTCAGACATGGATCTAGGCCCCACCTTTGCCTGGACAGGAGCCACAGAGCAGTGAAAATTCAAAGACACTTTCTTCTCATTTTACAGCAGTCTAAAGAAGCATTTTTAAAGGAAGAAAAGGGTAAAGCGTTTGTATCTGTCTGTCCTTTGGATTCACAATTGACTCAAGTTGTTAAAACTCAATTTTCTGTGGCACTGTTTGAAACATTTTGCTTTCTATTTGGATTTTTAGATATTCATTGCTTGAGCTTCCACAGACCTCTTAAAACTAAAATGAAGTTTTCTAAACTGAGAGGAGGTTGGTCATTAGTGGAGCAAATCCAATACCACAACCAAGTACACATATTGATTCAATATAGAATTGATGTCTCCTTTTAAAAACTCTAAATTCTCTATTTGCTTGCTTTGTTTTGTTTTAATCTTAGTAGAAATCAAATTAGCAATGTGAAAACCGCATCCCAGAAACAAAATTCCCCGTCTTTGAAAAGAGGCTGTTTCCCCCATGCTGCAGAAACAGAAAAGGATTCAATTTAAAACTGCTCAGGTCTCCACCGAGTTCAGGGGCGATATTTCTGCTGCGGCTTTGTGCTGGGGGGCAGCCGGCGAGAGTCTGCGGGGGCCTGAAGGGGTCTGCGGGTGTCCGGCCCGGCCTGAGCCGCCCCGCATGTGCCATCCCCCTTGGCAAAGCCAGAGGGGGAAAGCACGCCTCGCCCCTCTGTGCAAGCCGAAGGGACCCGAACCCTCCAACCCCGCAGTTCCTTCCCGGTGGATGTGACCCCCGCAGCCCGCGGGCCCGGTTTGGGGTCTTTGCCCCCCTCCGTCCCCCTGTCTGTCGCTCCTGGGAGCGGGGTGGGGGTCAGCAGAGGAAGGGAGCGGCTCGGGAGAGGTGTGTGTGGGGGGGACGTTCGCAGTGAGGTTTGGGGTTAAAAAGTGTAGAACGGAACAGAAACGGGCTCGCAGGAGCCGGCGTGGCTGTAGGGAGGATGCAGCGGGAGGAGCAAACCTCGCAGTTTGGAGGTTCCCCGTGGTCCCCCGGCCACCCGGAGGGTTCCGCCGAGCCCCGACCCCTCTCCTGGTCCCGAAATAGCCGAGCACTGGCACTCGGGGCAAGTCTGGGCTCCCTAAGCCGCTACAGGCTGCGCAGGCTGCTGGCGCTGTGGCACTGCGAGAACGCCCGGGACACACGTGGTTAGGAAAGATCAAAGCGGAGGTAAGAGCAGAAACCACTTTAATTGCGAAAATGAGGTCGAATAAGGTTTTCAGAAAGTCAGCTATATCCCCGAGGCTGTTAAAAGCACTATTGCCGTTTAATGTAAGCGGTTAAAGTTCAGAAACGACTGGACACTTACATTCACGCGACGCGCAGACTTAACATTCCCTTTTGCCTACAGTTAACATAGATTACACCATACTAAACAGGAAAATATCTATGTGTATATATATTTGGTCAAGCATTCCGTTCAGGCGGCCCGTCGCAGGGGTCCCGGCAGGGTGTCAGGGCGGGCCGGGCTTTCTGTCCTGCCGTCCTGCCGCCACCAGGGCCAGGCGGGGAAGGGGACGGGGAAGCAGCCCGGGGCGAAGCAGCTGGGATTACAGGGAGAGGGGGGAGCCCCTGCCGGGGGAGGCTCGCTGAGCCGCCGCGGGGAGCAGCCAGGTGGGGGCTCTCCTCTCCCTGCCCTTGGCACCGCAGTGGCACTGCCTGCTTCTGGCCGCAGCTCTGGTTTTGGGGGGTGGTCGTGCTTACCCTTGCCGGGGCTGGCCCGGGGGAGGAGAGAGCCGCCCCTTTCCATGCTGCGCTGAGAGATGTCGCTTTCGCCACCTGCGGCTGCCGCCGGGATGCTGTCAGCCCCTCCCCTGCTGCCACGGAGCACATGGCAGTGTTTTGGTTGACCGGTTTGGTTAGTTCTGCTGTGTTTGTTTTAGGTTTTTTTTTTTTTTTTTTTTTTTTTAGTTGTTGTTTTGTTTTCTTTTCTTTTCTGTTTTCCCGAGCAAAGTGTGCCGCATCTGGCTGTCTCCGAAACAACAGCAAAGTCTCCGGAGAAACTTTCAAGCGGCTTCAAAAAAGATCAAAAAAAAAAGAAGAAGAAATAAAAAGAACTGCTACTTGCCGGCTGTTCAAACTCCCTGTGCCGCCGCGTGCGCGGTGAACTCAGAGACGGTCTCACAGCGCCAAGCTTTTCCAAGGCATTTTAAAAAAATACACATCTCCATGTAATGAGGCATGGGAACTGCCCGTTCCCTCCCCGCGGTGTAACCAAGGGAAGCCCGATGAACTGGAAGGTCCTAACAGAGCAGGAGAGCTGTTACACACACATAAGGCAGAGGGAATGATGCTGGAAGTACCTTGCAAGGTTACAAACCACTGTCTCAGTTCCCCCAAGTAAATAAATCCCCGTGGCGGTTTCAAGCCCAAAGCCCCTTCCTCCTCTGGGAAAGTCGCCTTCAGCTTCCTCACTCACAGCGCAGAGCGAGGTCGGACTCGGAGCCCACCGCCGCCTCCTATTAAATCCAGTAAAAAAGCCCGACACGGCGGTGTTCTGCATAGGGTGGTTTATTTTTACCGATGCTACTCGGGCAGACGCCGTGGTTTTACAGCGACCACAAGCAACGACCTGCAAAACCCTAAAGCCTACCCAGAATGACAGCAGGGAAGGAGGCGGCAGCGCAGCCCCGGCGGCCGCATCCTGACACCTCGCTGCTCCCGGCGGAGCCCCGCTCTGCCCTGCCCGGCACAGTACGGCACGGCACGGCCCTTGTCCGATCAGCGGAGGGGCGAGGGGCGAGGGCGCCCTGCGAGGGAGGTCCCGGCGCCCCCCGGCCTCCTACCGGCGCTGGGGAGGGTCTGGGCGGGGGGTGCACTGCTGAGGGGGGCAGGCGGGAGGGAGCCAGGGGCAGGAGCCGCCGCTGCCCCGTCCCGGAGCGGGGGGCTTCACTGCCTGCAGAATTTGCACTTGATAATTTTCTTAAAAGCACTTTGGAAGTCTTTGTTGAAATAGGCATAGATGATGGGGTTGAGGAGGGAGTTGGAGTAGCCCAGCCAGTTGATGACTGCCCCCAGCCACTCGGGCATGTAGCACTTACTGTCACAAAAGGGCAGGACCAGCGCCACGATGAAGAATGGCAGCCAGCAGAGGATGAAGGTGCCCATAATGATGCCCAGGGTCTTGACAGTCTTCCTCTCCCGGGACAAAGCCATCCTCCGCTTGGCCTCCGTGTTCTTCTCGTTGCGCCGCTCAAAGGTGGGGGGCGGCGGGGAGCCGCACGCCTCGCTGGGCAGCGGCAGGTGAGTCTTGGAGGAGCTGTTACAGCGCTGGACCTCGATGATCTCCAGGGCTGCCCCGTCCTCGCCCTGCCGCACGGCGCCGTTGACACAGGCGCCGGTCCTGGGCTCCACAGTCCGCCGCCAGCCCTTGCCGGGCTCCCCGTTGCTTTTCTTCTGCAGGGTGGCCGGGGAGAGGGTGAGGCAAGTGTCGGCGATTTTCTTCTTCTCCGCTTTCTTGACGGTCTTGCGGATCCTGAAGCGGGCCGCCTTGAAGATGCGGCCGTAGAGCACCAGCATGAGGAGCAGCGGGATGTAGAAGGCGCCGAAGGTGGAGTAGATGGTGTACCCGTGGTCCTTGCTGATGGTGCAGGCGTCGGGGTTCGAGCGGTCCTCGGGCGTTCTCCAGCCCAGCATGGGCGGGATGGATATCAAGAAGCCGATGAGCCAGGTCAGGCTGATGAGCACGGCGGCCCGCCGGGGAGTCCTCTTGTTGACATAGTCGATGGGGTCCGTGATGGCCCAGTACCTGTCCAAGGCGATGGCGCACAGGTGCAGGATGGAAGAGGTGCAGCACAGCACGTCCAGCGAGATGAAGATGTCGCAGGTGACCTGCCCCAGAGTCCACTTGTTCAGCACCTGGTAGAGGGCCGCCATGGGCAGCACCAGCACGGACACCATGAGGTCGGTGACGGCCAGCGAGCCGATGAGATAGTTAGCCACGGTTTGCAGGGAGCGCTCCAGGGCGATGGCCGCGATCACGCAGGCGTTGCCGCTCACGGCGCACAGGATGAGCGTGCCCAGGAGCAGCGAGGTGAGCAGCTGGTAGCCCAGGGTCACCTCGGCGAGGCCGGGGCCACCTGCCCCCTCGGGGGAGCGCTCTGGGGAGGTAGTGTTGTTGGCCACATCCATGCCGGGACGGGGGGGGTCGCTTCAGGAGACGGGCATGGGAAGAGGCGCCGGTCACTTGTGCGCTCCCCTGGCAGGAGGCATCGCCGCCCCGTGCGCTTTGGCCACGCCGGGGCCCCCTCCGACACCCCTCCCTCCCCTATATAGCGCGGCGGGAGGCGGCCGAGGCTCGGAGGACGGCGGCTGGCGGAGCCGCCCCGCGCCCGCCCATCACCGCTGCCTCTGCCCAGCGCCCAGCCCCGGGCGGCGGGGGCGGCCCTCCCGCGGCCGCCGCTCGCCGCGCTGCTGCCCCTCGCTCCGCCGCTCTCCCGCGCCTCTCCTTACTGCCCTGCCTCCCTTCTCCCCACTCGCTTTCTCCCTCCCTCCTTCCCCTCCCCTTCCCTCCTCCCCCTCCATCCCGCCCGTCACGGGGGAGGGAGGGGGGGCTCTCGCTGGGTCTCTATCGTACCGCCGGGGGCCGGGTCGGAGGGGTGTCCGCGACTCCCCTCCGCCCCCTCCCCGGCTGAGGGGACACCGCAGGGACACCCACCAAGCCCCCGCAATTCTGCCTCCAAATCTCCTCCCAGCAGCTCCGCCCCGGGCAGTGAGGACTCTGGACTTCCCCTCGGGACCGGCTCCGGAGCTGGTGCGGGCTGTGCGAGGCGGGGGGAGGCTTTCTGCGGCTAGGTGCTGCCGGCTGGGGTCGGGGGACACAACATGCGCCAGCGCTGCCCGCCGCCTTTGGGGTGCCGGGGCGCTTGGGGGCGCCGGGGGGCGCTTATCGCCACCAGCAGGCAGGCGGCGGCGGCCCCAGGGCACGGGGCACCGGGCAGCTCCACCGGGCTCTCCCGGTGGCGGGGCCGCCAGCACTTTCTGAGGGGTCGCACCACTGACCCCCGACCCCCGCGGGGCTCTGCACTCGCCCCAGCTCGGCCGCTGTGGGCACGGTGCTGCCGGGGGTGCCCGGGGAACAATATCAGCCTAGCCGCTGGTGCGGGGAGAGGGCGTATGGACAGCGTGTATAGCTCTGCGTGGTGTCTCGGGAGGGGTTGCTTTACATCTCAGTGCCGGGCAGGGCTCCTACTCAGTCGCTTACGAGCAAGGAAAACCCCATTGGTGATGATTCATGCCCTCGCCGCAGCGTCCTGGGGCGGTCGCCTGTCGTCGGGGGCTCCGCGCCAATTGCGCGGCTCCCCCGTGCCCAACTGGACACACGACATTGACCAAACTCGCATCCCGAGGCCACTGAGACGGGAAATTCAGTGCAACGCCCTTTGAAATCACTATTCTCCGAAGAAAAACATCAACAACATCAACAAATTCTATTACAGTTCCTCCCGAAAAGAAGGGGAAATGCTGAGTCTGAACGTGAAATGAGAAAAATATCTCTGGGAACAATCTTGAGTTAAAAAAAAAAAAAAAAAAAAAAAAAAAAGTCAGATTGGCACATGTAAGTAAATACGTTAATATCCAGTATATGTATATAAAGAATAGTAAACCTGGGAAATACTTGTAATTAAAAAAAAAAAAAAAAAAAAAAAAAAAAAGTTGCGTGATTGACAGGCTTAACTTTACCTGTCTGTGAAAAGTAAAAAAAAAAAAAAAATGTCTTTGGAAGTGAGGAAGTGACTTATGTGGCAGGCTTTATAAGATTCTGCGGCTCAGTGTTTCTAACGATGTGAGAACATCTCTCACTCTAGCTTGTAATTATGCCTTGCAAGCTCAGAAAACGCAGAAAGCCAAATAAGTAATTGTTTAACAGGAAGATGTTGCCAGATTCTAACTTAATCAAACTTGAGATGAGAATCACAGAGCCTTGCTTTCACGAACTTAAGTTTCCTCATCTTCTCTCAGTCAGCACTTAACAATAAGTCTGAGTTCATAAATTCACAAGATTTGGATGGATTTCGGCCAATTCCTCTTTACTAGGGGACCAGGCTGCGTTTCTCCACCTCCAGGCTTTCAATCTTCACCACTTTAAATGATCAAGACACAAATATAGACTGGTTAAGGCTGGATAAACTGAGCAGAGCTGTACCCCTGCCCGTCCGTTGTGTTAGCTGATCGTAATAACATTTACATGCTCTGTGTCCTATTGAAAGAAGATTTATGCTGTTGAGACACAGGCAAAACAAAACCCGTCTATTAATCGATATCTGAGTATGCTTTGCTTCTTCACTACCAAAACCTGTTCTCTTTTTAATGTCTCCTCAAATGCACGGCGCGGGTGGCTCCTAAGCAGTTGGATAGCAAGCCACAGCAAACAAAGCAAAGTTTGTGCTTCTTGCTGTTCAGAGACAGCTCGGTGTAACACAGAAAGTGCAAGTCTGTAAGGCAGGAAAATCACGAGGAGATTGTCCCAGCTCTCTTGCATGGTGGTGGGCAAGTCATTAGCCTAATTAGATTAGCCTGAAATTAGTGCTTCAGAGCCACGGGGGATGCAGGCTTTAGAAATCTACAAAGGTCTCTCAAAGAAGTTGTAAAACAGAGGGGTTTTACGCTGACACGGCCAAGAGGAGTCAATCTCAGCCGCTTTTTGCCCATAACTTCCAGCACAGAAGAATCGTTAGGGTCCTTTTCCAGTTGAAATATTTAAAATCAGCTTTACTCTTCAGTTTTGTTTTTTTGTTCAGAGACCGAAAGTCATTTCCCTCTCAATTAAATTGCGAGGCAATTTAGGCAACCATGGAGGGATGAGAGGGAGTAGGAGGTGGAAGAGTTAGACGAAGGGAAGACTCACTCTTTTGATGTGATAGCGCCTTTAATCCTACTAAGCATTTAAACAGCAAGATGCTGTTTAAACTTTCAAAAAACTAAATGAGGTGCTAATGTGTTTAGACAACCTAAGTCAAGCACCTGGGGAAATTCTTTGAGGAAAGTCATAACCTCATAAAATCCACACTGACTTGAGTGAAAATGAAACGGTATATTACTGCACAACCTAAGTCCAATTGAAATATTAATGTTATTCGGTTATGACACAGTTGCAGTAAAAGAAGAGGTGCCTCAGTAACTACAAAAAGAAAAGGCATTAATAACCATGGTAGGAGGTGCTTTACTGAGCGATTTCGTTTTACACACTTCAGGAAGAGCTACATACCCTTGATGCTCTCAGATTTTGACTGTATTATTTAGATGTATTTGCCAAGGTGAAACTGAAATGCTACAATTTGATCATAGCATTTTTTTCACGTGGCTGCATACAATGATTTGGTTTGAAAAGTATTTTGGTTTTGTATCTCTACCATTCAGCAGCTATAAGACAGTACTTCTGTTATCCAAAAAAAAAAAAAAAAAAAGTATTTAAGTAATGGTTTCAGAATCAATGGGCTTCACCAGAGAGCTAAGGAAATTAATGTTTTCATTTCACAGAAAGTGATCCAGTACATGCAGTTTGCTGTGGGAGAAATTCCAAACAGGTGGAAGAGAAGATGTGCCAAGAGAAAACCTACCAACTACAGACTTGAATTTTCTCATTAGGTATCTTGAAAATACAGCCAAGAGGAATTAGTATTACTCTTCCTTGTTCAAAACCTTCTGAAGAACAGCTACAATTTTAAAATACAGAAAAGAAAACAGGAATTTCATGGCTGGAGTGACTGTATAATTGAAACAGGTCCCCTCCACACAAGCTCATGCATTTCATTGTGAGAGATCCACATTGTAAGATACCTGCTGCATATTTCTGATCTTTCATAAACCTCAGAACATACCACAATACTTTAAAAATTTTAAGCTTTGTACAGTAAGAGGCAAAAAAATGCAGGAATAACACAGAAATGTTTAAGGCCATTGCTGCAGAGCTCTCAGACAAACTGGTCTGGAGCAAACTGAGTCCAAATCTGGCAATCTACTTAATCCTGAATTTGTGGGCAAGATGAACCAGCTGACATTCAGCGCCAGTAGCAGATCTATTCCCTGTGTCTTCTACCTAGCTATGGCCAATCCCTGAAGCCCTACACATCCAAAATATATATAGTATGTATATATATATACATAATCTTTCTTGAATCCTACAATTTGTCTCTTCAGTAACAATAGACTACACGTTTAGTCCAGTAGCAGAATGAGCAGAATGGGTGGGAGAAGGGGGGTGAGGGGGGAGGGAAGACTACATTTCTGATTTCTGTATCACCTTTGTGAACTGTCAGTATGTTTTCCCCTAAATTTCTCAGGTTCCATCTTTAAACAGTTATGGATTTTTCCCTATTTTCAAATGGCTATCTAAAAACTTGGCTACCGGCTAGAAATCTTCCAATTTATAATATATCTCCTAATTTTTTCTATAACACTCTCCTCTTCTAATTTGTAGTTCTTTCTACATCTCAAGTCTTTATTTTGGATCACAGCTGTAGCTAAGCAGATGAGATGTCACTAAGCTCCTGCTGAGCCACTTGGCTGCTTCTACACTACCTTCTGTCTAGACCACCTTCTGGGACATAGAGTTGGCTAGTTGTCTATGCAGTCCTCTCCAGCCAGCTCAGAGCTGGCTAGCTGTGGCCCAGCAAGAGTGCCCAGATATTCTAGTAGTTCTGCAAGAATCATCTTGGGTCTAACATAAGTAACAGCATCAGCACAGCTCTCAGCTTCAGATCTGGATTTTGTCCTGCAAGGTATAGTGATGTCTCTCAGTCTGTTCTGTAACACTCCCAGTTTTGCAGATGCAGAAGAGTACACCCAAGTTCAGACCTGGCAAGATCTGCTAGTCTGGTGCCAGTCATGCCAAAACAGCAGTGCTGTTTAAATCTGCCTTAGCAGGTCTCAGGAGCAGTAGAGTAGTAGAGCAGCAGTTTACATGCTGCTAATGCAGTCTCTGGGAACTCTGCACTAAGCCCAGTCAGATTTCTGTTCCTTCTTCATTGCTCTTTTTATTTTGTTTGAGCCAGATAAATTGTTTGTGCCCAATAACCCAGAAGAATAATTGGGAATGTGCAGGAATAACTATCATCTCAGAACACTGGAGCATCTGCCTATTATTAACTATGTTTTCCATCACCTGAGATCTCCCAGTTTCCACTGTCATCCCAGACAATAATGAGCTGACTGCAATTTTCACTGTCTTGTTCTCATTCCATTCAGTTAGCTTATCACAGCTCTCATGTTCATCATTTTTATTAAGAACAGAAACAGATTGTCTAGGTACACAAGTACTTCTTTGCTACTTCTGCTTTCCTCTGCTAAGAGATTACAGAACTAACTAAAATTATAGCTTAACTCAACATAACCCACAAGAGGGGATAATTCATTCCACCTCACAGTCTTAGAGGTAATAGAATAGTAAGTGATCATTTCTTCCAAAATGAATAAATGCTGTGTACATTCAAGTAGCATTACTGAAGTGAATCTGTTACCAGTGATTCCTGCTACCAAAATCATGGGGCATCTTTTATGCAGGTCTAGAACTTTAAGACAAATTTTGAAAAATGTCTGCTTTATTATTACTACTCTGTGAAGGAAAAAGACTTTTGAGCTTATTTGTTAAAACATAGGTTTTCATAATTTTACAGAAACATCTCAGAACTTTGACATTCTGGGAAAACTCAAGATTAGACTAAATTTTCTGTGTTGCCCCTTCTGTATGCAGTGCAGCTGTGATGAAGTAAGACCTGGAAGTTTGTCTCTTAACCATTTCTGCTTTTTCTTGATAATTAAGCTTCTAAGCACGGATTTGATCCCAGAGAAACACTAGGAAAATCAATTCAGTCGACTTTAATCATGCTGTGGAGAACAAAGCAATGTTCCAGCCACGCAGAGGTTTTTATCAGCACATCTCCTGTGTCAGAGACAAGGGAGAACAGTGCACAGAGCTGATGCACTAGGAGCCGGTCTCCATGAGGAAATATTTGTAGTTGGTTAAGAATCACCTCTGTGGTGCAATGCAGTCCTGAGAATCCAGAATCTGGCTAAATGGTTTCTTAAAAGCCACAGTCTGATATTTTTAATTGCATTAAAAATACTATATCACAACTAATTCTTTCCCATTTGAAGTTTGCTAAATAAATCATTCTAATAACACCTGTTACACTATTCTAAAATTGCTGACTGGTTAAATCAGGCTGTTTCTCATAGTTAATTAAGATTATTCCATCTATTTATTTAACTCTCACATTCATCTTATAGCAAAATATACAGCCAGCTTAAAACATTTGCTGACAATACATACCATATTCCAGTAGTATTCTAGATGTTAAGCAATTTTTCTAGGTATTAAACAATATTTGCATGATTGTTTAAACAAGGACTGCCAATGCAATGTAAGCTTTGCAAGCATTTTTAAAATCTGCTGCTTTATTTTTTCACTTACTTGTTGCTTTGTTTAATGTATTTAATGGATATATTTCAGTGGATATATTCAAGCATTTTTGTTCCGGCCCCCTTCCACCCTCCCCTCTCTAACCTTACTCACCCCCAAGAATATGGAATACCTTCCAAATGAAAGGAATTTTATACAATGAGCATTACAGGACTCCCAGATGAATATAACTTTGGGAGAATTATTCTCCAAAGATTTTTTTTGCAATGCCTTTTTTTTTTTTCCACTTTTAGATACATATATAATTTCAAGGAGACAAAATAATTTAAATATAATATATATATATAATTATAATTATAAATAATTATAATATAAATATATAATTTAAAGGAGACAAAGTAAGAGAGAAATTATTCTGGAATAAAGGAAGTTATGAAAAAACATTTTGTCATTTCTCTAAATAATCTTCTACAGGTCTCAGCTTCAAGTATCAGACCGAACTAAATCACTTTTCACAAAATAATGTTAAGGTATTTGAATCTTACAGCTGAGTTGTAGTATAGCAGCTGATGACTTCTTCTGCTCTCATCATGTGAGATTTTCATACTACACCAGAGCTAAAAAGTAAATTCCATACTCTTATTGTTTTCTCAGTCAATAAAGATGGCACTTACAACATCAATGCTTATAAAGGGTATAAACTCTTGATGCATACTGCAAGCTCAATAGTATTGGCTGCAGTTCAATGTGAATCCAAGCACAATATTTTTTGAAGATGTTATTATAAACTAATTTTAATTTCCTTACATTAAAATGAATATTATATTATTTTTTTTAAAAGACATTGTTATGAAAAACAAAGCTGATGTATAGAAATTAAATTTCTGCCTTATCTTTGCAGACTAAATTTATCCCATTAAATGAAAAAAATAAAATAATTTTATCTGTGCAGAGACAAGTCACACCTAGTCATAAAGGCCTTCACCAACTCTGCATTTAGAGTGACCTTGACAAAGGTCATGAGGATGCTGCGTTTCCTAACCCATTAATTCCCTTTGCCTATGGCATTAGCAGTGACAGTACTAAACCACCATGTCTTCTCAGGAATATGGGACCCTGCTCATCATGGAAGGTTGTTGTCTTTGTTGGAAGTCAATGTGCTCTTGAGGAATTACTCAGCTGCAAACCCCTTCTTTTTCATTATGAATTTGTTGCTTAGTACTGAGCCCAAATGCTAGTATTAGAGGCAGCTGGAGTATGGCCAATGGTACACAGGAAGGCAGAAATGCTCATTTTAGCTGCAGCCCATACCTGATGTCTATTTATAAAGATATACTACTCACTGTGACTGCTCATTAACTTTAAAGTGCCCTGCCAACTGAGTTCAGGTTAGGTTAAACACCTAGGATTCCCAATTAACAAATGAAGTTCAGAGATCCCCCCAACTTAATGATTCATAAAAGTTGATTCACTGTGCATACAGCTTCTTAACCCTTCTGGTAGTAAACGTAAAGGACTGTTACTTAGCCTATTCTCACCAAAGTAGTTCAGATACTTACTCCTACCAGCAGAGCTAGAAAACCCAGGAAGCTGCTGGTTTCTAATAGTTTTAAAAATCCTGAGTTTTCAGTTTGCCAGTTCCTTTTGATTATGTGTGTGTGGGATTAGGCCAGTTCAAAATTAAATTGCTGAACTGAGCCATAGAGGCCACAGAATATGTAGTCTGTGAAACCAGCTGGCATTCAGAACTGAAATTGGTGTTGCCAAGAAATAATCAATTATGTATATTCATTGCAGTAACAATGTTAGTTCTATTGAGTTGACCAGAAAAAGTCACCAGAGGAAAACAAAACAGTGGTAAAATCCAGAATATGGACCAGTGGCAGTTTGTGCTCTGTGCAGGCCACTGCCCATCACCTTACTTTCAGACCATTCACGAGATGAC
This sequence comes from Aythya ferina, assembly GCF_964211825.1. Lineage (NCBI taxonomy): Eukaryota > Metazoa > Chordata > Aves > Anseriformes > Anatidae > Aythya > Aythya ferina. Next base: position 21,990,026 of record NC_140299.1, read on the forward strand.
CCTTAAAGGAGACAAGCAAAGGAAACCATACAATGAAGTTGAATAGATATTTTGGCTCACCATGGCACTTGGAAACACATAGAGTAACATATTTATATAACCTAAGATGTGAATTTGGTATCAAGATAAATCAAACAGACCATGCCTACTACAAAGAAAACAAGCTAATAAAGTTACACTTGAGTGAGATTTGATCAGATCTTAAAAACATGCCAAAAAAAAAAAGTCCTCTTACAAACATCATTGTAAGAGGAGGACAGTTTTTTGTGTTATTTCTTGTGTTCTGATGCAATTCCTTGATGACATTAGTTCAAAACCTTCTTTTCCAATGTTTTTTTTCCTCTCTGTTATCCTATACTATTAATCACTCATTCTAAGCTTCTAGGTGCTATGAAAAATTTCTGTGCTTTCAGGGGCTTCATCATATCTGCCAGACAGTCAAAATTCCTTTTCTAGTTGCCATGGTCAACTACACACTCCTTTCATTTTCTGTTATCACTCAATTATGTTCAAAATAAGTAAAACTTTTAATTTTTTTTTCCCAAGATTACCTAGATAACTTTTTCTCATTTTCAGTCTTACCTGACCACATAGAGTCAGATTTTGAGGCCTTCAATGCCACTTGAATGACAGTGCCCTCCGAGGAGGCTGTGATGTGCAATTTTAATGCACAATGTCCTGCTAAAATTTTAAGGGATTTTCTAGAATCATAGAATACTTTGGATTGTCCTATCACTACAATCCCTGACAAAGACTCCTTCCCTGGCTTTCCTGTAGGCCCCCTATAAGTACTGGAAGGTTGGTAAAGGGTCTTCTTGGAACTTTCTCTTCTCCAGGCTGAACAACCCCAACTCCCTCAGCCTGTCTTTGTAGGAGAGATGCTCCAGACCTTTGATCACCTTTGTGGCCCTCCTCTGGACTCGTTTTAATAGTTCTACATCCTTCTTCTGCTGAGGGCCACAGAGCTGAACACAGAACTCCAGGTGGGTTCTCACAAGAGCAGATTAGAGGGGGAGAATCACCTCCTTCAATCTGCTTGTCATTCTGCTTTTGATGCAGCCCAGGATACAAATGGCTTTATGGGCTGCAAGCACATATTGCCAGCTCATGTCAAGCTTCTCATCAATCAAAACACCTAGGTCCTTCTCCTCAGAGCTGCTTTCAACCCATTCTCTGCTCCGCCTGTATTTTTGCCTTAGGATTGCCCTGACCCAGATGCAGGACCTTGCACTTGGCCTTGTTGAACCTCATGAGGTTTACATGAACCCACCTCTCAAGACTGTCAAGGTCCCTCTGAATGGCATACCTTCCCTCTAGCACGTTGACCACACCACACAGCTTGGTGTCATTGGCAAGCTTCCTGGGGGTGCACTCGATCACACTATCCATGTCGCTGACAAAGACGTTAAACAATGTCCATCCCAATACCCATCCCTGAGGAACACCAGTCTCCACCTGGACATTGAGACATAGAATACAACATTTTGAATGTGACCATCCAGCTAGTTCCTTACCTACTGAGCGGTCTATCCATCAAATCCATGTCTCTCCAATTTAAAGACAAGGATATCATGTGGGACAGTGTCAAATGCTTTGCACAACTCCAGGTAGAGGACATCAGGTGCTCTCCCCCTATTCACCAATGCTGTAACCCATCATAGATGGCCACTAGATTCATCAGGCACAGCTGCTCTTAGCGAAGCCATGTTGGCTTCATCAAGAAGTATACTTTATGAGGATCCAAAATTTGCCTGTAGGCATATATATCACAATAATTAAGTTTGTTTGTAAAGCTATTGTTATATTTGTTAGATGCTGTCCTCAGTTATATTATATCCAGTACTCAGTACTGTAACAATAGTACCCTTACTAGTATAGAGCAAGATCTCAGAAAAAGATGTAAAGAATATTCTAACAAATCAATCCCTTCCTTTCCATTCTTTTCAACAATTTTATCTTCATGGTTGTTCATACAAACAAGTTGTGATGTGTTTTATGTATACAATACATCATGTATCCCTCAAGGTCTTCACAGTTTTTTTTTGTTGGTGGTGAGTTTGTTTGTTTGTTGTTGTTTTGTTGTTTTACTAAGACATATTTTACATTAGTCTTGAAAGGCTAAATAAACTTTCTTTTACCTGGACTCTGTTGCAATGTATAATTGCATTACTGCAAAAAAAGTATAGAACTATCCCTCTGAGAGGAGCAACTCATTTCCTCCTTTCCATTTGCCTTGGGGGTGGAGAGTAAACAGCCATTTGTTATTCTGTTCATGTCATTTAGAAGAAAATCTGTATGGCAGAAAACTCTTTTCTCCTTCCTGTTTGAATACTGGTAGTGACAGTCTGTGAGGCATTCTCCTTTTGCTCACCCAACGCTTTGTGTGAACCAAGACACAGAGACACAGAGTTAATCCATTAACAAAATAATTTTTTTCTTAGATTTTTCTATAGCCACTTCCATGAATATTGACACTGCAGTCATATATATGCTTCATGTATCCATTTAATTTGTATCATATTCTCTTTTTGTTAAGAAATCAATATTATAATATTGCCCTTAAATTCAATTGCATTTTGCTTATTCGCCATTTCTATTTTTCTAGGACTTAGGTAAAAAAATACTCTGGCTGAGGTTTTTGAAAGGAAAAGGGAGTAAATTGTTTTCTGTATAAATGTACAAATCTGTTTTTGTTTATTTTGATGTCAGCGTAATGCAGCAATCATGGGGATAAATTTAATTGTATTTGATTATTACAAGACAATGAGAAAGCTGAGGAAGATAGTATTTCTGATTCTTTTTGTTGGCATTGTGATTCAAGTTAATAACCTCTCTGGCTTTAAAACATGCAACAGAGGACCATAGGAAAAAATTACCAATGCTATTCCTTACACAGCTCAAATCCTGGATGTTCATATTTTAAACTGTGTCTACATCCCTCCTCTGGGGGGACTTCTATCTGATCACTCACTAAGTGATAGGTAACAGTTTAAAAAAAAAAAAAAAAAAAAAAAAAAACAGGGAGAAAAATGTGACCTTTATTTCTGTCACCAGAAATCCTGCCATTCAAGTTTTAATGAATCAGGACACTGTATGCCTTTTTCTAAAAAAGTGCATTTTTTTCTTTTAATATACAAAAAGTCAGTTTGACTGGATTGAAATTACTGAAGTACAAGGGTCTATGTTAGGGTAACTCAGAGAGAGATTTGGTCTTGCGTCTTTTATTCTGAAGTCCATATAGATTAAGCACAACCTGCAGCTGTGAAAAGTTATACTTATTGAGACTAGTTTTCTGTCTTTATCCATCAGTGGACAGAAACAGCAGTTTCACAGGAAGGCAAAAGCCACCACTGGAAAATTATGTACAATATACCTATTGGAGAAATTACCAAAATATTTCCATACCCCACACAGTTCGCGATTAATGTACATGCATATTCAAAAACCAAAGGGCATCTATTCATATCTCTTAACATAAATTTTACCCTAATGTAATTAATAGCATTAAAATGTCAGGTTCAAAAAGAAAACATATTTTGCTCTTGATGTTTGTTCCATATTTGACAACAAGTTGAATAGTTTAATTATGTGCTGTGTAAAGGCTTATAAACTGTAGAATGGAATCACAGAATGCCTTGGGTTGGAAGGGACCTCAGGGATCATCTAGTTTCAACTCCCCTACCATAGGCAGAGATGTTATGAGTTTTGTTCGTTTGTTTTTCAATAAATGATTTTTTTACATTCTATTAGCCAGCCTTCTATTTGTCTATTAAGAAAACCTGAATTACTTTATGTATATCTACATTGTCTACATCTTCTACCACTTTCTAACAAATTTCTGCCTGAACAGAATTACCACAGTGTCTTCATATTGCAGGGAAGCCTTCTTAGCCTTCCGAAAACCAGACTGTCTTTTGTATCTCTTGGAAGCATCGTCCCAGGAGAAGAGAACCTGTAAAGTTCTTTTCCTGAGAAGGTTCATTTCATCAGATGTGAAATTTTCACTTGGGATAGCAATTTTCTTATTGGTTCTAATCTTGATATATTGATATATATTGATATATATTGGAAGAGTACTATCAGTAACTAGTTCTATAAGCAGAGTTTCTCTGTCACTGACCTACCTTACTCAATAGGAGAAAAGTCCTATTTCTATATAATATTTGATTTCACTTGCATCCTTCTTTCTGAAATTTAGATAGAAAAATATATTTCAAGCCTTTTCAACAAGTAATAGCATTGACCATATTATTAATTCTGAGTGCTATTAGAAATGAATAATTGGTACTTAAATTAAAAATCTGAAGAAAGTTCGTGCCTTAAGAACAGTGGAAATCAGTTAGAATTAACATCACTATTAAAAGATGTTGCATTGGTTTCCCAGCTGTTGTAAATCAGGATAGTTAAATCAAAATGTAATTATCAGAGGACACAAATTATACCAAAGCTGAGAACACAGGAAGATTTAAAAAAAAAAAAAAAAAAAAAAAAAATCTGTGACATATGAAATAGAAATTCCTTTGTCACACAAGCACAGACAAAAATATAACACTGGTTTCTATCACTCTTGGTCACAATATTTAGGTTACAGATCTTGGCCATTATAGTATTCCAGTGTTGTGTATTTCTAAGGCAGATGAATGAGTAAAGAAGGTGTGCTGAAAAATTTGCTGTTCAAAAGCAATCGTTTCTTGATTGCTCTGTACCACAATAATAGTTGCATCTTTTTCATCTAATAATTCATTTTTCTTAATGAGATGCAGATGAGGTTTATATCACCAGACACAAGAAACTCAATAAAGATGTGCCATTCCTTTAGAGGCAGTATAGAAATGCATACATCCGTTACCATTATAAAAACAAACAAACAAACAAACAAACAAACAAAAAAACTGTGAGATGGTGCCAGAATATCTCCACCACTGCATGGCAGCTGTAGCCCTGCACCCATCAGTCTTCATTTCTAGGATCACCACTGTTAGGGTTACAGTCCTGGCTTTGGGAATCTTCCTTTTTTTTTTTTTTTCTTGCAAAACTAATCGCACCATTCTAATGAGCCTTTAACAAGCGCTCTTTCTATAATAGTTCTTACCTGTACAGCAAATCAGTTTGTCTGAGGGGTTATTATAATAAATAAATACCCTAAGAGAAGCTTTGGTATTATACATGTCACTTTTTCTAACTACTTTTTCAATTTTTCATTTGTCTTCCTTTGAGGTTTGCTGCAGATGGATCTTCATTGGTTTCTTTCTTCTCTGTTTATATTAAGCGGCTGCTTACACTCATACCTGAGGCGGATGTCCCAGTTTTCCATAGGATGATGTCCACAGGATGAAGACAGTCTAGTTAAAGCTATTCTTGCTTTAGGAAAATCCCCACAGATTTTATTAAAAATTTTGCAATCATAAAGGTTACAGGTTTACCAAGTGTATATGGACAGTTTCACAATACCTTATTTTCTTTAAAACTACATGAAAATAAAGATTATGGCAAGCACAAATACATCTATAAATGGACCCTTTCAAAAGAACCTTTGTTTAAATGATAAAATGACAATTTTCTTCTGTTTATGTCTTTAACTCATTTCAGCTGGGAGAGGTTGATGGTGAAGTTTTTGCAAGCTAATATAAGCACTTATGTAATGCTCAGCAAACACTTGGTATTTTTCCACAGGCATAAGTATGTTTCACTTTCATACGCAGGAAGGCCAACTACTGTACAAATATTCAAAATTCAGGGGAAAATAATGAACAGAGGCAAGGCCATGCCAAAAACAATTATTTATTTATATATTTTTTTACAGCTGAGGCAGGGGAAATTTAGGCTTGACATCAGGAGGGGGTTCTTCACAGAGAGGGTGGTTGCACACTGGAACAGGCTCCCCAGGGAAGTGGTCACTGCACCGAGCCTGTCTGAATTTAAGAAGAGATTGGACTGTGCACTTAGTTACATGGTCTGAACTTTTGGGTAGACCTGTGCGGTGTCAAGAGTTGGACTTGATGATCCTTAAGGGTCCCTTCCAACTCAGGATATTCTATGATTCTATGATTCTATGATTTCAGTGAGAGTATGGTTTCTTTCAACATTTTCTTTTCAGGTTTCCCATCTGCCAGAACAGGTTCTCTTTATTTTCCAGCATTATAATTCCCAATCCAAATATACCTAATAGAAACTAATATTCATGACTAATATTAATAGAAAATAACACATCTGATTAAATCTAAAAGATAAAACCTATAGTGGTAAAAGCCAGTAGTTACCCTAAATCAAATAATAGTGTTTCTGTTAATGTATTGTTGGTACCAGCTGATTTTTCATTTCCCATGCAAGAGGAAGATAGCAAGGGAAAGCATAGAGTCAATACCTGTCTCTCTATTTATCTCTTGATTAAAACTCTATTTCTCTCACAACTGCCATTATTTTACTTTCTGTAAATATCTGTGAGTCCATAGGGTGAATGATTCAGTGGTGTGATGCATAAAGGCAGGAAGCAATTTCAAATCCCTATCCCTATGACCAGTTAATTGTTTATAAAAACTGGAACAGCTCCATCAAGCTTCTGATTCTCTCCATCAAGAGACAAAAAGTGCCTTCCTTCAGCATAGCCAACAGCTTTACAACTAGTATTCCCAATGGGCATGGGGAAGACCTACATTCAAATTTGTACTGTAAACCAGAGGTAGGAGGACATGAGTTCATGTGTCCAGCACCCATTAGGATTTACCTAATAATGCTGCTGTCAATTATGATATGCCAGTTTCTGAGTTTACTAAAGACAGAATGTAGACTGTCATGGAAATCCAATTTTTTTTAAATCTCACCCTAAAAAATTCTAACCTAAGAGCAAAACAGGTAGATATATAACATTTTTCAAGCTTAATAATAATAATAATAATAATAACAACAACAACAACAACAACAACAACTAAAAAAAAAACCAAAACACTTTATCACAGATGAATGATACTCAAGGTAACTGTGGGTAGTGACCTTCTTCTTGATAGGCATTGATCTTCCACATCTTCATGGTAGTTTATTTAAGTAGTAGACAGCTTTATTGTTTTCAAGCTCATACTGTTAGCGGGTGGGACTGAGAATGAAGGAGTCTTCATGTTCCCGTTTAATCAGTCATTTGCATTTTGCACCAGGAGGGAGTTTTCCTAAAAAGCTGAGATAATGCAGACTAGATGGGTATTTCCTTCCCTACAGCCTTAGATCTCATTGTATATTTGGTAAATTCAACGCCTGTCTCTGAATTTGTCACAGTAGCAGTGTGGTTGCAAAGGCCAAGGATGAGCACTTGTCTACTCATTCAGGATTTTAGATTAACAAACCATGAGGTTCGTAAGAGACCAGAAGCTGTGGATACCTGCAGACAGAATTTTCTTTCACAATAGGAGCTTTCATTATTCCTAATAGTTAATATTCCGTAAGTGCAGGTATGTGAGTGTAGCTCTTTATCTATGTACTGGATGCTAACTGTACCAGTACATGTATTTTTCAAAAATATCCAGCTACAGACCATAGCTTGTCCTACAAATTCTCAGTCTCCAAAATGAATTCCTAGGAACACAGACTCTGCCAAGTCTCTAGAGACTTTTATCCACCAACAGCATGAGTGACTAGGCATTTGCTTCTTTCCCATGCACCAGTTTTATTCCAGTATAATTCAGTATATTTTCTCCTAGATTACAACAAGCAGATGAAAACCAAGCCCACAGAATGAAGAGATCTAAGACTTTTCTATACATGACTCAGCTCTGTAGCTAAGGTACTGTTTCCCTTTGCATCAGGCCCTCTCTTTTCCAATTACAAATGTCAGGACAATGATCTCATACTGGAATATATCAGAAATAATTTAATTAGAAATTTATTGGTTTAAAATTGAAATAAGTAAGAGCAAAATGGGCTATATGATATTTTGCATACTACTCTGCCATCCAACTAAGATTCTGTGTCCCAGAACAGTGGTCTCCAAACATTTTTGATCACATACATGTGATATGTGATACATGACAGATAAAAATTAAATAAGTACTTTTAAAAATATTTATTTTATTTAGTTTTATTTATATTTAATTATTTTATGTCATTTCATTCATTAATGGCCAAAAAAATATTTCCTTCATTGAGCTGTTTTGTGCATTCCTTGAGATGTGAGGGAAAGGAAGGGAAGGGAAGGGAAGGGAAGGGAAGGGAAGGGAAGGGAAGGGAAGGGAAGGGAAGGGAAGGGAAGGGAAGGGAAGGGAAGGGAAGGGAAGGGAAGGGAAGGGAAGGGAAGGGAAGGGAAGGGAAGGGAAGGGAAGGGAAGGGAAGGGAAGGGAAGGGAAGGGAAGGGAAGGGAAGGGAAGGGAAGGGAAGGGAAGGGAAGGGAAGGGAAGGGAAGGGAAGGGAAGGGAAGGGAAGGGAAGGGAAGGGAAGGGAAGGGAAGGGAAGGGAAGGGAAGGGAAGGGAAGGGAAGGGAAGGGAAGGGAAGGGATAAATAAGAGTATAAAGCTTGTGAATTACATACTTGTTCCTCAAAAATTCTAAGTTTCCATCCAGTTTCACAATGTATGCGAAATTTTGTAAAAAGTATAGATGTGAGCAGCTCTCCTGAAGAGAACCAGGCGAGATTTCCAACATGAACACTGTAAATTAGATCAATGCATATCTTTACAAAGATAAAATATATTTTATTTGTTGAAATTAAACTGGACTGGTGGAATTCATTAGGTAAAAATGTGAAAGAAAAAAATAAATCTCTATTGTTTGAAATTAAATGAAATGGCTCTTCAATGTATTTTAGTTGGTTGTCAGAGTGCCAGTCTGACTCATTTTTAAATATAACTCAGCCACAAGAATGCAGCCCAAATCTTGAAAATTTCATTCAGAAGTCTGCTAATAGCTATGACAAAGAGGAAAAAAAAAAAAAAAAAAACAGCAAAAGCTGTACCAATTCTCATCAAAAAGGGTTACCATGCAAATTAAAGTGAACTGGTAAATGTTCTGTTGGTTAGTCATTTTGTGAAGAGTTTAAATCCCACAATTGCAGTAGCTAGCCTAATTTCCAGGGATTTCAAGGAACTCAGTGGAACTATTTATACACTTAGAGATAAGTCCTGAATCAGCAAAAAACTTGGAAAAAATGTTGAAATTAACAGACATTTGCATTCTTTATTGCTGCTGAATGAAATTACAGAGCTGCATGTTTGCTTTGACACTGGTCAGTACTCCTTACTCAGTGTCATTTCTGCCTCAGGGAAGCAGATAAATCTGTCAAATCTCTAAATCAGATTAATGCATTAAATGGTGATATGGATGCAAGAGAGAATTACTACAGCATGCAGTCTTAAACCATGGATTGGTGAGAATGCCCTTTAAATATATGTACATGAGCAGTGGTCAGAAAGAACCAGCATGAAATGGTACCCTAGACAGGTATTTCTAAATTTTTCTTTCAGCCAACTGTGACTGGCAATCAGTTAATTGGTAAAATGCAAGAAGCCTTAGAGTATCTCATATATAATCCTCAGCATCCCAGGATGAAATCACTCAGTTTTGAGCCCTGCAAATGGCATTTTATAAGCTTCCTATAGAGCTTGCTGGCTCTTAGTCGTCATTCCAGTTCAGGTTAGCAATCCTAAAATTAAACCAGATCTCGGCTACAGATTGGAAGGAAGTGAGGTACAAAGAATCACCAGAAAGGATGTCAGTACCCTCAGTGTTTCAGCTCAAAAGACTAAAAGATGTTGAAATCAGTGTGGGTAATTTCACACAGTGCTTCAGTTTTAATGAAAGTGATCCAAGCAATATAATACCTGTGAAATACTTTGTATATTGTATTTGCAACATATCTAAACATAAAATTATCTGTTTATTTATTATTCTCTAGGGACCTTTTACTGATTTGGAGCTTGAGGGGAATTTTATTGGTGTTGAATTTTCTTGCATGGAAGCATGTAAGACTTGGGTCATATAGCTTAGTGAATGTTTAAAAACAGAACTAACCAACTGACTACAAACCTCAGGAAGTCCAGCATGCAAAGCCATTAGAAAGAACAAGATCAGTTTTCATATTGTAAAAGACAAAACTGAACATCACTTGAATCAAACAACTCAGTGTCCTGGTTGACTGGAGCTGCTAAAAGTCATTGTTGATCTGGGAAGCTGTCAAATGTTCCTAATATAAAATACAGATAGAAATCTGTATTTAAAAATTAAAAAAAAAAAAATGAATGAGCAAATATAAGTTGTTACCACATAAATCTCTTGTGCAAAGAAGTCTTTACAGTTGAACAGAATGGGATTGTAGAGAATTTAGTCACTAAATTGTTAGTAGCTCAAATTTTAATACACCAGTCAAGGTTTGATGTTATATCCTTTACAGCTAGAGTTGAAAGAAGTACAATAAAAATTATTGGCTGGAATGAATAAAATTCCATCATCAAAGAAATTGGTAGTTGAAAGAACAATACTTCTTTTAAAGGGGAAACAGCTATACCTAGGTTATAGTTGTCATATAGTATATATGCAAGTATTGGAGTTTGTGAGCAAAAAGCAGACAAACCATGGCCATTTATCAGTCTCTCATCCAGAAACTCCTTCTGTTCACACCTAGTACATTTCTCATTCCTGTTGGCATAGAGGTTTAATGCTGTACATCATGGCTTTGTGGAGCAACCAATGGACAGAAAGCTCACATACCCTCCAGGATTATATTCTCTCAGAAAGCTAGACTGGTTTGGTCTATGGCCAGAAATTAATCAGAAATATGTCTTTTTTTTTTTTTTGTCTTTTTTTTTTTTTTTTTTTTTTTTGGGGGGGGGGGGCTATAGTCCCTGTTTATTGTTCTGAGATATGGGGGTTTGCTTGATATAGCGTAAAACACACATTTTTGTAGATGTTGCATATTTATGGGCTGGGAATTTCATGGACATTAGCAGGAAAAAAATAGGCTAACATTGAGTACATCTGAAAATGTTTCCCTAATGGAAAGAACATACTAACAGAAAAAGTAGGCATTTCAATATATTTAATTATTGCTTCCGTTATTATTTTCTATTAATAATGTAAGCATCTTGGGAAGCATCAGACATCAACAGCAACCAGTTCTGCAACTGGATACAATAAAGACTGTGGCAGGCAGGCAGTTCATGCTGTCTGTTCCACTAAATTAAATGAGAATGCTCTTGGGCCCTGAAGTGAAATGTGTGAAAAGGCCAGCTACACTAACAAACTCTTTTAGCAGCCAAAAGATGTTAGGTGCATGCAATATGCCTTTTAGTGATGGTCTCAGACAAAGGTGTAAGAATTGACTGGAAGTGGCAATTGACCTGAGCTGAAAGCATCCCAAGAAAAGCTCATGCAGTACAAGGGAAGGTATTCCAGCTCATGGGCACATCTGGTCTACTGCTTAGCAATATGGGAAGCTATATATTGCAGTTTTAGATATAGTTTCAGAATTCAGATGTATTTTCACACTTACATTTTGCTGTCTGATTTCATATATGTGCATGCAAACCTGCAAGAATGTACAAATTTGAAGAGTAACAATTGCATGCTTCTTGTATGCATTGCATACTTCACCCAAATAATTTATTATCCAATCTAGATTTGAAGACATTCAATCACAAAAATATATATTTTTTGGATAGTTTTTCTCAAAATTTTGCACCCTCATTGTTCAATCTCATGCTTAATATCCTGTTTTAATTAGTCTAATTCCAGCTTCCAATTTTAATTCATAGTGATTGTACTTCTTAATTTCTTTTTATACTCAGTGAAGAAATTTTTAGTTATAGGATATTTAAAAACTAAAGTTTAAAGTGTTTATATTAACTTTCAGAGTAATCATCTCCCCCAGGCTGGAAAACACTTCAGAAAATTGTGATATATTTCTTCACTGTACTTCTCCCTTTAAGAGTCACGTTCACTAGCAGTTTTGGATGTGTTACTGCATCTGTTCATGAGCACTCAGTTGCTTCCTTGTTTGAACACAAAATCATTCATGTATTTTAAAAATAAAAATAATTTTAAAAAAATCAAAATACTTGTTCTTTTTAAGAAATAGCAAGACCTAACATATTTTCAAACTTAAAGCCTTTTTCATTGTGTGATGCTATCATCACTTGTAAATGACATCCAAAATGGTGGGGTATGAAAAATGCATACTTAATACACAGCACTTCTCTGAACATTTTTAAAAAAAATCTGCAATGTTCAGTAATTCAGTTATGTTGATTCCACTGCAAAGCACAGGCTTTTGGGTCATATGTTGAGTGCAGGTGATATGAGACAATTCCAGAGCTGGAAAGCTCAGGGCTGAGGATTAGATTGCAGTCAGACTCGGAAATATTTTACACTGTCCCCGTCCTCTCTCTCTCTCTCTCTCTCTCTTCCTTCCTTCCTTCCTTCTTTCCTTCCTTCCTTCCTTCCTTCCTTCCTTCCTTCCTTCCTTCCTTCCTTCCTTCCTTCCTTCCTTCCTTCCTTCCTTCCTTCCTTCCTTCCTTCCTTCCTTCCTTCCTTCCTTCCTTCCTTCCTTCCTTCCTTCCTTCCTTCCTTTCTATGGTGATTTTAACTGTTGCATAGGTTTTGCATAACAGGAGTTATTGACAGCCTCTAGGTGGACAGAAATTACAAGCTCGGTGTATCATTTTTCTATTCACATTTAAGAAATGCTCAAATAAAATCTTTCTTGTTACATTTTATATGAAGATTATGTCCTTACATGAATAAGTCTGAAATCTCTGTTACCCTGCATAACGTGATACGCATCAAGGCATTGGGAGCATAAAACACTATCATCTAATCTGAGCAGTGTTATTGTATTTCTGTGTATTATTGTAAAGTAGGGAATTTTATTGGTAATACAAGAGGAAATCATGCATAAGTGAAACAGTTCTATGTATTACAGACTTGCTTGTAAGAGGTGGTTAAGATTATATGTTTACCATTGAAATATTTGAGCATAAGTCTAGACCTTCTTTACTGTTACAATTGGTATGTATGATTTATATAGCATAAAAACAAAACATAAAGGTATGAAAAAGTACATGTATATTCTTCCTTTTAGCATGAGCAGAGCTCAGAAGTCTCTAGAAAAAAATAAGTAGATTTAGGTTTCCATCAGCAGGCCTATCTTGGAGATGAGTTAAAGCTTGTGTGTAGCTAATGTTCAAACTAGTCTTGTGGAAGACAAACATACACGGATTTTTCAACCAAACTACTGCTAACCATAGTCCTAATCTAATGGCTCCATTAGAAACTCCATAGCTGAAACATGTAGCACTCTTGAGAAAAACTGCCACAGTGGACTTTTTTGGGGTTCTGTGAGATGTTTGTTATCACAGCAAGACCAAAAATCTTACTACCTTAGTCTTTCTGCTTAGTTCTTTATAACATTGTTGCCTCTGAAGTGAAACCACCCTTTCATTCATGGATCACCTCTGTTTTTAGCTCAGCCTACCAAACTTACTTCTCACTTCACACAGGTACAAGCACTTGGACAAGAGGAATATTGCCTATGTCAGACATAGCTTCCTACTTATGAGTCATACAATTGTTCACCTAATTTCTATCACAATCCATACATAATCCACACCCTGCAAATCTATTGCTTTTTGGGGTGGAATCATCAGTGACTGTTGAATATAGGGGATAAAACCATTTATTTTCTTACTTCCTTTTTTTTTCTTTCCAACAGAATGTCTCAAATGAACATGATACTAGTCTGAATTTGAGGCTGGAGGTTTATCACAGAGGCACCAGTAGAGAAATAGAAGAAAACTGGTAGGAGGTGTTTGCTGATGTATCAGAGGACTAATGGGAATAATATCTTGTAGCAAGACTGTTGAAGAAAATGAAAATTTCTTAGAGAATATAAATTTGTAAATAGAAAGTAGAAATTAAATTTTGTTATTTAGTAGTCACTCAAATTCATCAGAAGTAAGAGTACAAAAACAGGTATAAAAAAGCCTGCCTTATTTTGGAAATTGGGTGGACTGCTAGTAGAGAACAGAATACAGCTTTCTTATGTTCCACAAGGACACTTGCATGAATGCAGACAGCTGGTCAGTGAGGTCTTAGGAAAATCATTTCAAGGAATGTGTGAAAGAAAGTAATTAGTGATATAAGTGTCAAAATCAGAATGGCAAACTGACTTGCCGTGGAGAAAAACAATTGAGAAATGCAGTAAATTATGAATATAGCTGCATCAGACATTATTTAATAGACAAGCAAGCACAAGTACCTAAGGACAAAATTTGAAAGACAAAATTGGAGAGTAAATGACATAAAAACATCAAGAAACAGACATTATTCTGTAAATAAAAAAGGAACAGACAGGCCAGTTCTGTAAAGGGAAGAGGTGATCAGTCACAGGTGCAGAGAAGGATGAAGCATTCTCTCAAAGAGCCATTTATTACCACTCAGTTAATGAAGAAATCCCAAGCAACCTTGAAATCAGTACAGACTATCACTTTGAATCTGAAAAGAATAAGGCAAGCATGGAACATATCTTAAAAAGGGAGGACTTAAAGGATTGTAGATCCAACTTAATGTCAGTATTGGTTAAAGAGCTACAACAATTAATTTTATAAGCATCTGAGGGATAACAATGCTGATTAACGTATGCAGTGTAGGTTTGTCAAGAACAAATTGCAGAAGCAAATGTAATTTCCTCTTCTGCTAAAAGAAACAGCCTAGTAAGTGAGGGAGAAGCAGAATACGTGATATTCTGGCAAAGACGAAACTTTTGTCACTGACTTGAATGACATTCTAATTTGCAACTGAAGGAAGTATAGTCCAGACAAAATAGTTATCCAGTGGAGAAACACAAAAGTAATTCTCAAAAGAGAGTTTTCAAACTGGGTAATAATTTCAAGAGTCCTACACAACTCTGTTTAGGGTATGCTTCCGTTCAAGATTTTCATGAAATAATGAGAGAGAGAGAGAGAGAGAAAGAAAGAAAGAGAAAGAGAGAGAGAGCAGATATCATGGGACCACAGTGAGATTAAAATTCTTTAGATGAAGGACAAGAGGACTGAAATTTAGGGTGTTCTTTCCGTAAGAATGAGTCCAAACTCAAAAGAACTTCATTTTGTGAATTCCATTCACAAAATGAATGCAAACAATATTCACTTTATTTGCATATTTTTAAAGGTTAACTTTTCCTTTAAATTCATAGGAGTGTATAGGTAATAGGGGAAAATATCTTAATACACATTCACAGATCTTTGCAAGATTGACTGACCCTGAAAAATACTGCTCCAAAACCCACAAAATGACAGAGGAAGTGTACATATTTTTGGATGAATACATGAGCAAGAATTTCATAGTTCACTGAGCAGCCAATGAGATTAGAAGCTATTTTTATGTAATCCACAGGAACAAACCAGGATGGATAGATGAGATAACCTGTGTTTTAGGAGCAAGCAGTCGAGCAGAATCATATATAAGATTAATGGGGAAAAATCACAGAATAGGGTACTCTCAGGGGAGATATGAATGGAACATACTGAGAGTTGAATAAATCTGATAGAATCCATTATTACAGAACTAAAGTGGGGAAAAAAAAAAAAAAAGCGCAACAGCTAATGTTATATCAGAACAGACCAACTTATTAACACCAGGGAAATTAACACTTGGGAGAAATCCATAAACACTACAACAGGTGCCTGAAGTGGTAACACCAGTGTGTACATACGGAGAATAATTTCATGACAGCAAACCAAGATAATCTTGTTAGTGGTTTTAACTTATTTATTTATTTATTTATTTATTTATTTATTTATTTATTTATTTTCTGTGTGGAAAAGGACCCCTGATATGAACTTTGAACTTCTCATGAGATGCACTATGATGCACTATCTCAGTGTATTTCCTGAGCTATCGTTGGTATTGCAGTCCGTTGACTCCTTCTCTTTTCCCCCAGTAGAGCTATATTACTTCTTGGGAAACCAGCAGTGGAACCTCAGGCACATCTGACCATTTGCTGTTTGCTGAAATGGAGGAGTACAGTCTGATGTGATATTTCACAAGGTGTAATTCCAGAGCTTTTGGCTGTGATACACAGGGCTTTCTTATTAGGGGGAGGAAACCTTGGTCTAGTCTTCCTGTGAGGAATATGCAAACTATACTTCAGACCAGGAAAGTTATGTGCCTGGAAACCTTCCTTTAGCCACTGTGCTACAACTGTATTTCATGAATATGTGAACAGCTAGCAGAAAATGATTACAGAACTCGTAATCACATGATACAAAGAATCTGTTATTGAAATTAACAGTAAGAAAAGGTAAAAAAGCATGGAGCAAAACTTTGCTCTGTGTACTCAATCCCTAACTGAAAGAAAGGTTCCAACCTATTACAGACAACCTGTACATGAGAAGTCAAAGGAATGAATATTGATAGTATATGTATGCATATATAGAGGAGGTGATGTTTGACTTGATCACAACCCTGAAGTCCAAAACTGTGTAATTTAGTAAGAGCTCTGGATGCAGAAGTGTAATGCATCCTCAGCAGTTTTGCTGGGGATACTAAACTTCGAAGTGGTGTTTACTCCCTGAAGAGAGAAGAGTCATTGCTGAGAGATGTCTAGAAATACTGGAACAGTGGGCAATTGTCAGAGACTTGTAGTTCAAGACAGGAAAATAACATGTTCTGCGCCTGGGTTGGAGGAATGTCTGACACAGGTACAGACTGAGAGATGAGTGGCTGGAGAACAGTTCAGAAGAAAGGGAGCTTGAGGTGCTGGCCGATAGCAGGCTCAACATAAGCCAGCAGCGCGACCTGGTAGCTAAGAGGGCAAATTCTGTTCTGTAGAAAGGAAACCAGCTTCTCACATTGGAAACTCACATCAGATATCTACATCAGCAAACTAGCCCGCAGTAATCGTAGAAAAGAAGTGACGCTTCTTTAATAGCTTTAATAGCTTTTCTTTTAAACAATATTACTCCAGAGTGAGGCCATAGTTCCACAGTCATCAATACCAAATTAATACATTATAAAATCACATGTTTATAAGAAAATGATCCAAATCAAGCTTGCAGTTTATGGCTGTATTTACTCTGCTTTAGCATATACTGTGAATATACTTTGGAATATACTGTGAAATTCATGACAGGCTTAATGCCAAAAGCTAGACACAGGAAGTCAGATGATAAGCCCATGATAGAAGGTCAGCCCATTCAAAGTGTGAAAACATCTCAAGCAGCAAAGAGCTTACACTGGGTCATTGCTTTTGTGTCATGCAATGGTAGTGATTTTGGTTTGTTACTAGAAACCCTAAAGCCAGACTGTGCACATCATGAAACCACAGGCTGAGGGCATATTTATTTTACCAAGTATATCACAGCTGGTATAATAATAAATAAAAATAATAATTAATACTAATGCTACTAATGCTACTAATGCTACCAATGCTAATAGTACTACTACTACTACTAATAATAATAATAATAAATAGTAGTAGTGGTAATAGTGATAATAATAAATCCCAGTTTTACCTAAGAGTTCATATACACAGAGAAGAGAACCAATATAAAAATACCCTGTGATCCTATTCTATCGAAGACTATTGCAATAATAAAATATTTTGCAAAAAGGTGTTATCTAAAACACCTGGTTATAGATGAATTGTTCAAAACATAATTGGTAAACTGTGTCAACACAAGCTGTAATTTACATGGTTTATCAAAATGTAGCCTATGATAACAGCACGGGGAAATCTTAATTTTAACTATCAGTTTTAAATAAAATCATATAATCTTTAGGTACCAGATTGAAAAATAACAAGGATATCATTTTTTATTGCAAAATATTTTACTTGTATATACTCCTGCCACGTAGCCCAAATAAGATTGCATTTCTAAAGCCAAAGGAAAAATTGTGTTTACTGGTTTACTAGTCTGTATTCTGAGACTCTCATGATGAGCATTTACAGATATTCCCTTAATGCTCACTGAACTATAAAAAGCAGTTACTGCAGAATCTTAAATCAGTTATACTCTATGCACCTGGGAAGGAACAAGTGCATGTATCACTACAGGCTGGGGGAGGAGCTCTGCGGAGAAGGATCTGGGGGTTCTGGTGGATGACAGGTTGACCAGTGTCTTCCTCCCTTCCTCCCTTCCTCCCATTTCTTTATTTGGATGTTCATGAGGATTAAGGAAAGCACTTCCATGCAACTTAGTGTACCCTCTTTATTGCATAGGCATCGCGTTTGGATCTAAAATGAGTTCATTCAAGAGGATCTATGCAGGGATCTTGTGAAACATGTTGTTAGCTTGTACCAACTCAACTGAAACTATCAAAAGTCAAATTTTATTTCAGGACAGCTTTGTAGAAAGTTTCTGGAAGTAAACTTCTGTAATCAACTATAGACCACTGTCTTTTACCATTCCATATTATTTCAACACCATTAAAATAATATAGCTCCTTCAGTTTACAATGCAAAAATTTTATTAGTCTGATATCTAAATTCTGTCCTCATTGCCCAGTGTCATGTTCACTGAAGTACTGGAAAACTTGACATACAGGAAAGGATAATAAGTCTTTCCTTTGTTTGTTAGTGCAATGGTGCTGCTCAGCTACAGAGGAGAAAAAAAGGATTTAATCCCTTATCCATCAAATGTGACTATAGAACTACATGTTTTCAGAATTTGGGGAGAAAATAATACAGTACAACTCATCTCAGCTGTGTTTGCAATTAAAAACCTATTTAAAAAAGTATAATTAACAGATTTGATGCAGAAATAACTTTGAAATTTTTAGACATTTCTCTGATTAAGAGCTCACTGATGTTTGAAATAACAATGCATTGAACACAGTGGACTATACCAACAAAAATAGTATACTTCTCAATTGCTATCAGATTTTTGTATGGGAATGTGAACTTAAACAAAGTAAACAGAAAAAAAAAAAAATCTGTTCTCTACACACTTGAATGGGCAAAACCAGACTGTCTAACTGTAAATATTTCTCTACTTAGTGGAAGTTTTGTTAAATTATTATATTAAGTAAATACATATTTGAGTACTCTGGAATATCTTAAATCAGATTGTTATTTATTTTTATTATTCTGAGTTTAATCACATTGCTGGAAATAAAATTCTGAGGAGAAGACAATCACAGATTATTCAGATTTTATTGTAAGAAGTATAAATTTTATTCTGTAATTTTTGAAAAGGGAAAGGTGGTTTGTATTAACTCATATGGGAATCAATAGAAAATAGATTAATCAATATTGTCAAAAATCCCACACATAAATGTCTTCTCCAAAAACCCGCGCTTCTCTAATTAAACCTTTTATTAGAAATCAATCTTCAGAAAGGATTTATATTCACTGAAGTTGAAAAATACTTATCTGTATGATATGCCCTCATAATCCTAAGTGCATGATTGTTTCCAGTGACAATGGGACTGTTTAGCCTGGAGAAGGCTCAGGAGGCAAGGTGGAGTGGATGTCATCAATGTCTATAAATACCTGAAGGGCGGTTGCAAAGAAGACGGAGCCAGGCTCTTTTCAGTGGTGCCCCATGCAAGGACAAAAGACAATGAGCTCAAGCTGGAACAGGGGAGATACTCTTTTTACTGTGATTTTTACTGAGCACTGGCACAGCTTGCCTAGAGGGGCTGGGGAGTGTCCCTCTTTAGAGATTTTAAAAAGCTGCCTCAGTATGGTCGTGAACAACCTGCTCTGGGTGTCCCTTCTTGAGTAGGAGGTTAGACCTCCAAAGGACCCTGGCAACTTCAACCATTTTTCTGTAATTCTGGGACAACTATTCCACTACTGAAATATCACTTTCAAACATTGAATCATGGATATTAATGGTATGTTTATGCTACCGTACTTACAGGAACCTGACATTAAAATAGTGTGAAGAAAACATGGAATCAGTCTTTAGCTCAGCTAAGAGAAATGAGTGATGTTCAAAGTTCAAAAGAGCTGCATTATTGTGTATACCTTTCTGCCATGAAACAAGGTGAAATTCATAGAAGCAGAGTAGCTTATTGCTAAGCTTGCATCAATGGAGATCATATATGATGCAGAAGAAGGATATTTGTAGAATACTCGGTACAGGGCAGGTAGAGAGCAAGTATACATTCCCAGAAATTGTTTTACAGTTTACTTACATTTTCCATTTCCTTAAATGTTATTTTTAAATAGAATAAACAGACAGTGAGATTCTTTTTATCAAAAAAGGGGAAAAAGTCCATCAAATGTGTATGAAAAGAAATCTGAAAAAAAAAAAAATAATCTTGCTTTACTATTAAAAAGAAAAAAAATGTGGATCGGTACAGATAAACATTTATAATTAACTGATATGAACTGACATATTGTTGATATCATTTTTCTTTCTCACACCAATTTTGGTTTTGGATGGTTGACATTTTTACCATTTACAAATTATTTACAAATATTGTACATTATTTTTCTAATGATTCATTTCATTCTACAATTTATTTATTTTTGTTTCCTTTGTAGTTACCTCATCAGAAATTAACAACATTGATGGAATGGTGTTGCTCATTGTCTGTGATGTCCTCACAGATAATCTCTTAAATGGAATAACAAAAAGGACACTTCAATGCCAACACATTATAAGTGTATGCAAGTTGAATAGGGATTTCTTCTTTTACCTGTGACTTCATTATTTGACCTTCAAAATTTATAGATAAGGTAGTTCTAAGTCAAGGCTGTCATAATAAATTTGCTTTATTGTTATTCCAAAGACTGTCCTCATAAGAATGTTTTGCCTGTATTTGTAATGCTTAGGTTCTTTTAAGGCCTGTGGTGCCTGGATTTAACTGCTTGAACAGCCCACTCTGGAAATCCATTTAAAAATATCAGAATTCATATACAAAGTCACAGCCCAGCTCCAAGAAAACTATCAAAATACTACTTTTGTTAGAGACCTGCCTTGTTGCTGCTCTGTGTGAGAGTGGTGTATAGTTATTAGGATTCTGCTAATAATTGCTACTGCTTCCTTATTCAACTACAAGAAAATAAAATAAAATAAAATAAAATAAAATAAAATAAAATAAAATAAAATAAAATAAAATAAAATAAAATAAAATAGGAGGATGTTTGCTTTCTTTCTTTTTTCTTTCTTTTTTTTTTAAATTAGACTTTATAGACCATATATACAGCTTGACTCCTACAGATGTTAATAATAAATAAATAAATAAATAAATAAATAAATAAATAAATTGTTTTGATGGGACCAAGATCAGCTTTTAAGACATGGGTTAAAATTCAGCAGTGAGACAAACTTGCTGTCCTTCTTATTACAATTCATAATCCATACAGCCAAATACAGAAATTATGATTTGTGATTATATACAATATTCCCTTTCTTTATCCACTGCCCTTTATTTACGTTCACACTGAAAGCTTTTAGTCTGGCAATTCCCATATCTTTTACTAAGACTTTGAGCCTGTGGTGATCAGTCAGCTTTCTGTCCATCTTTCCAGAGCCATAGAGCTCACGTTATATGAGGAGAAGGAGCAAAAGTGCTCCCCGTATACTCCAAACCTCTGAAGTCTTTTTTTCTCTGTGATTCCAACTGGTTTTGCTCATAGCTTCTATTCAGGGCACACTCATTTGGGGATGATGGGAAAATGTAATCAAAAAAAGATTGCAAGAGGTGTTATGGGAAAAAAACAAGGTTGTTTAAGAAAAGTACACATTTTCTGAGGTTTTCATTACATGTATTCATTGCTGAATACATGACTTACAGTTAGAAATTTTTACCTCCCCTTCTATCAAATTCACAAAAAATGACTGCATTGTACAGGTGTTTTTATATATCATCCCATACAATTTTATGGCATGACTACAGTTGTATGAAGAAAATATATATAGGTTTAAAAATAATTTTAAACTAATTAGCAACCTAAAAATTTAATTTAATTTAATTTAAATAAATTTAAATTTAATTTAAAAATGATTAGCAACCTAAAAGCAAACACAGATATTATCAACGGACAAACTGTATACTAATACACAATACACATTTATTTATGTTTTGTACTAATTACAGGAATGAAAGAGAACTTTGAAACTGAATTCTTAAAATAAGCAGTCCTTGAAATGACAGAGATCTTAAAAACTGCTTTCCTGACAAGAGTAAGAACTACTGTTCAGACGTACTACCAGATCTTCCCACATTTGTGACAATAAACTTTCATCTGCGCTTGATTCTGTACCCTCATTATTTGGCTTCTTGTTTCTTTCAGCTAGAATCTGCAGCATGACAGACACAGTATGTGACAAGCAGTATCCAGGAAGAGGAATGAGACCACTCCAGAGTGCAAAAAGACATCAATATAATGGATAATGAATGTCTACCAGTTAGCAATTATGATATGAAACCCAAGACTTCAGTCTGTGCTTCAGCGCCTAGGATTTCATGCAGAATATATTTCAGTTGGTTTTAAACAGTAAATTCCATTTCCATCACTACTGAGGACATGAAATGTTTGACTACTTACCTCTGTCTTCTGCAGAATCTATTTAACTTAGACAGGTGTGATTTAAAATTAAGTATCTTATCTTCTATGTGTTCTATGTGTTCAAGCATTTCTTTGATAACTTTATATTTAAACAAGTAGAAAATCGCCTCTGAGAATATGAGTTAATTATTTTCTTTCAACTACATCACTGTATTAGTAATTGTTTTCAAGCAAAGTTAAATTATCTTCTGGGAGTACATTAAGACAGAGGATTTGGCACTTTTAGCATCTGTTCTAGTTGACCTAAACTGGATGGGTACACACAGAACAGGCATCTGTTTTGAAGTGATTTTCAGAAACACAGCTTGTACTCTGCCTGGTTTATGTCTTTGGGATTTCTCTTTTATCTCATAATGCCAAACAAAGTTTTCTGCAATAACATATATTGTCTATGATTTTTAGTGTGCATTTGCACTTTCAGCTTGTTTTTTTCCTGCCTAGTTTGAGTGAGAAAATGCATTTGCAGAGGCATTTTGAAAACCAGGATCAATGCTTTCACACTAGTAAATCCTGTGACTGAAAGCTGGCAAGACTTTCCCTGCATTTGTATGCAAAGATTCTGTTACAGTGAGCATCTCCACTTCTGGTTGAGATTTGAGGCAAGGAGATAAGCAGACTTGGGTATCAGTCAGCCAGTCCATCAAGCTGTCAAGAAATCGAGAACATGTTAGATGGCTACTCTGAAAAAGGGAATAGGATAGCCTTACAAGGTGAGATTGTTAATAGGTCTTCAGTATGCCAAGGAACAAAATTATGTAGTTTCTCTTATGTCACTTGATAGACCCTAAATAAGTATAATACATGTTTCTGAGACCATTTGCTCTTTCTGATACCAACCAGGAGAGAACGGCTCACTTCCTTGTTATTAAATTATCTCATAGTGTAAAGCAGAATGGGCACATGCAAACTGACTAGTGGAAATGGTCCAAAGTGTATAGAAAACTGAGTTTGGAAATTGTTTGGAAGAGCTCATGTGGGCCACTAGGAACCATGTTAAAAATTTCACGGCATGCACAATTGAATTTCACTGCCAAGGACATTGGCTTGCACTGTGCAATTTGCTAGTAGGTTTCAGTTTGCCTGGTAGGACTGCTTGAGGTAATTTGCTCAGTTAAGCATTTTTGTAATCTAGAAAGTGCCATAAAAGTCTGTATATATGAAGCATACATTGACTTTCTGTAACACAATGTCAGTTGCTAAAGAAGAGATTCATTAAGTAGTCATTAAAATGAAAGAAAAATGGAATTGTTAATTGTTTTTCTCTACAAGAAAAGTATGTATAATTTTAACCCTTGTGTAAGCAATTTTCTGCCATTTCTGTGCAACAATAAGAATAGTAAACATCATCAAGAGTTTTTTTCTATTCACATTCCTATTCACACTTCTTAGAAGTTCTACACAGCAAGCCAGTCTGTGATGCCACAGAAATTTTCTAAGTTTCCTCAAAATTTACAGGAAAGAGAAAGAAAAAAAAAAAAAAAAAATCTCAAGGAAATTCTGACCAAAAGAAAATAAAAGAAATTAGAGAAGACTAAGTAAGTTAATTGTTTATTTGATATCTATGGCCTTGCTGTTTATAGAATCATAGAATTGTTTGGATTGGAAGGAACATTAAAGATCATCTGGTTCCAATTCCCTGCCATGGGCTGGGACACCTTCCGCCAGACTGGGTTGCCTGAAGTCCCATCCAGCCTGGCCCTGAGAATTTCCAGGGATGGGGCATCCACAACTTTTCTGGACAGCCTATTCCAGTGCCTCACCAACCTCACAGATTTCTTCTTTATATTGAATCTAAAACTCCCCTGTTTTGGTTTAAAACCATTACTCCTCATTCTATCACTGCGTTCCTTGACAAAGAGTCCCTCCCCAGCTTTCCTGTAGGCCTCCTTTAGGTACTGGAAGACTGCTATAAGGTTTCGCCAAAGCCTTCTTTTCTCGAAGCTGAACAATCCCAACTCCCTCAGCCTGACTTCAAAGTGTATCTAGACACTTAAAAGTATTTGGAGCATTAGTGTTAAATCTGCATTAATAAAATGTATCTTTGAGACAAAAAGTTGTATTCAGAATTGGAAACATTTATTCCCATTGATCTTCTTGAATATATTCTAGCTTCATACAAGCCTAAGAATTCTCAAACAAGGCAAGAGTAGAAAAAACGTGCTTTCTAGCAGAAATCTGCAAGAAGGCAGAAGAACAAATGACATACTCAGTTACATAAGATGCTTTCATTTTGGTAGTGTACAAGACTTGTTTACAAGTGAGACCACTATAAGAAAGAAAAGTGTAAAGTGTTATGGAAATCCAATTCAACGCAATAGATTAATACTCTATACGAGTTTTTTAATATCTTTTAAAATTTTAATTATGACCTAAACCTTCTCTCTTTCTCTTTTCTGTTTTGTTTTGATTTTTAGCTTTCTTTCTTGAGGTGTACAATTTTCCCTGTGTATTCTGAGTTTCAGAGATTTCTATAGGACTTGCTTAAGTTTTGTGTGTTCAACAGTTTTGCAGATCAGGCTTTTCAGATTCTAATTCGTCTATCTGCAGCTGTGGCTCTGTGTTTGAAACCTATGTATGATCCTAATGAGAATGCAGATCAGTGATGTGGAACAAGAGTTCTGAGAAAATAGTTGAAGTGCCTCATTTATATCTGAGGTCTTAACACTGGAGTCAAATGTAGACATTTCAAATAACAATACTGTCAATTATGTTATATTCAGAGGTGAAAAATTTATCTGAAAGGACATTTCAAGGGGATGACAAAGCATGAGGGTTTGAGGGTGTTATGCATTACTAAGAGCACAATTGTTAGTTCTAGAATATGAGGCAGTACAGATATTAAATTGTTGTTCTTGCTTACCACTGGGGACTCTTGTCCTCCAGTTAATGACAGCAGTGGGCAGGGACAGAAGAGTTAAGCCTTTGCGATATTGATTCAGATTCTTCCCACAGAAACTGAGATTCTTCCACATGTTTGCAGGAGTCCTGGCAGCAAATGCATGGGCATGGAGCAGGCTTCTGTGAAAGGCAAGAAAATCACTGCAACTCCTGGAAGTGGAAAATAGCTTCCTTCCAGTCTTGTTCTGCTGCCTGAAGCTCCAGTGCAAAAGGAAGGACTTTAAACTGGAATTTTTGGAAAATACAAAGTCCTGATTGACACTTTTTTACACATATCTTATTTATATGTAGAAGCAACTAAGTCACTGGATAACCACTAGGAAAAAAGGGCACCACTGTGCAGTCATAAAAAATAGCCATGGCAAGGTGAGGCTTTCAGCTACAGAAGATACTGTTGTGCTTGTATCCTGTTGTCTTTCTAAATTGTAAATGCAGATTTATAGCTGCTTTGCTTTATATAAATAGAAATGTGTGGCCTTCCCTTTCACCATGCTTGGAGGAACCGCTAGGAGTTACAATGAATCTTGAGTAATATCTCAGTTTGGAAGGGAGACTGTAGATTGTTAGAATTCTTCCATACACTGGGGAGTTTCAAACGGGCAATTCTAGGCATGAGGCACATTTCAGCCCAAGCTAATTGTATTACTAGACAGTAGAAAAATCCCTTTCAGTGTGGGCTAACAGGGTGGGTGATCTATCTGTTTGTCATCTAGTAAGCAAAAAGGGAGTCTGTAAATCTTACAGCAGATGGTAGATTTATGCTACAGTCTGTGTTCTTTTCATGGGATTTATTACCATATGTGCTGCTTCTATTTTACCATCCTTCTGTTTTGATTACTGATACAACTCTATTTGAATGCATGGAGGATTAGGGCTCTGTGTAATGAAACCAAGTCAGGTTCCAAAAGAGCAATAAGCAGCACACTCATCTTTAATGTAAAGATGGTACTAGATCAAAAAATAAAATGATATGAAAGAAATTGTCAATTTGATGGTTAACCATTTTTTTATATGCTGTACTCAGTGATTTAAACACTGTAAAGAAGGGGATAAAGGCCGCCATATGCTTTTAAGAACATCAGCGCTTAATTAGTATTAATTTACACTATTATTAACATTTGGCTAAACATCAATAAGGCAGCTGGGAACTTCTGGAAGCCTCTTTGGGTGGACTGCTAGACAGGTGTCTACTTTGTGTTTCCTCTTTCCAAGCTGCAGTACCATTATTTGTATTCCTCCTCTGTCCCCTCATCCCCTTTTGTCTCTCTCTTGCAATGTTTCAGGTAGCTGACTTGAACAGATGGGAGAGGAGTCACAAAAAGATAAAAAACATTCTAAGATGAAGTCAAACATACCTTTATAAGAAAGAGAATTAGTATCTCCTATATAAAAGTCAGAAATATTTTCCCAATAAAAGCAGTCCAGAAGAGATCTGAGAGTCCAGCATCAATTCTAGAAGTTTGACAAGAGGATCTGTTTGACATCCTATGGCTCAGCATTCTCCTACATACCTTTGTAATGAGGAAAAGGATGGCCAGCATATAACATTAAAAAACAGTTATAGTTGGTTGCCGTAGGCCAACCTACAAAAATCTTTTTTTTTTTTTCTTAAATTTTTTATTTAGTTTCACTGAAGACAAGAAGAAGGACAGAATAACCATGTGCCAGTCATTTTGACTGTTCTGTTATCTTAAACCTGATGCCCTTTTGACAAAAGAAAATGTTGAATATATGCTTTTGAGTGAATTTGCATTAGCTGTCTCTCCCGCCATACATTATTTTCCATGGAGATATGTCTCCAGAATACAAATAAAACAAGGTGAACTCAGTATTTTGGATATTTATTTTGAGGACAGCCTGACGATGAGAGGATGATGGGAGTTACTATACATGATTAAAGCATCATTCATAGATAATAGATTAAAAAAAAAAAAAAAAAAAAAAAAAAAAAGATTTTATTAGATATTTAACTAAAAGGTTATTATCTTCGGTGCAGTCCATGTAGTTTATGCTTTTTATTGATCAAATTCACAGAAAATTAGTAACACTGATGAAAATGCTGCTGTGGGTGAGGATGAAACAATTAAGTGTAGCAACATGTTTGAATAAAGTATCTGTCTTGGTCTTGTAGAATTTAAACAATGTTTTTTAAACTAAAAAAGGGTAGATTTAGTTTAGACAATAGGAGGAAATTCTTTACACAGAGTGTGGTGAGGCACTGGAACAAGTTGCTCAGAGAAGCTGTGGATATGCCATCCCTGGAAGTGTTCGAGGCCAAATACAGTGGGGCTTAGATGAACATGATCTTGTGGGAGGAGTCCCTACCCATGGCAAGCAGTTGGAATCAAAGTATCATAGAATCATTAAGGTTAGAAAAGACCTTCAAGATCACCTGGTCCAATCATCCCCCTACTACTAATATCACACAGTAAAGCATGTCCCTAAGTACCATATCCAACCTTTCCTTAAACACCCTCAGGAACAGTGACTCTACCACCTCCCTGGGCAACCCATTCCAAAGCCTGACTACTCTATCTGAGAAGAAATGTCTCCTAATTTACAGTGTGAACCTTACCTGGCAAAACTTGAAACCATTCCCTCTAGTCCTATCACCAGTTACCTATGAGAAGAGGATGACCCGCAGCTCTCCACAACTTCCTTTCAGGGAGCTGTAGAGAGCAATAAGGTCTCCCCTAAGTCTCCTCTTCTCCAGACTAAACAACCTCAGCTGCTCCCCATAGGACTTGCATTCCAGGCCCTTCGCCAGTTTCGTAGACCTGCTCTGGACACCCTCTAGGGCCTCAATGTCCTTCTTGTAGTGAAGGGCCCAAAATTGAACATAGTACTCAAGGCGCAGCCTCACCAGAGCAGAATACAGGGGGACGATCACCTCCCTGGTCCTGCGGGCTACACTATTCCTGATACAAGCCAGGATGCTGTAGGCCTTCTTGGCCACCTGGGCTCACTGCTGACTCATGTTCAGGTGAGCATCAACCTAAACCTCCAGATCATTTTTCTCTGCAGAGCCACTCTACCCCAAGCTTTTAGCATTGCAGATCAACACTTACCTCCAGCTTGATGTCATCTGCAAACTTACTTAGGGTGCATTCAGTTCCCTTGTCCAAATCATCGATAAAGATCTTAAAGAGCATAGGCCCCAATATTGACCCCCGGGGAACACCATTCATGACCAGTCCCCAGTTGGATTTAAATCCATTCTCTACCACTCTCTGGGCCCAGTTTTTAATCCAGCATAGAGTGCACTTTCCAATCCATGGGCTGCCAGCTTCTCCAGAAGTCTGTGGGAAACCATATCAAAGGCTTTGCTGAAGTCTAGGTAGACTATGTCAACAGGTTTTTCCTCATCCACCAGGTGGGTCACCCCGTCATAGAAGGAAAAGAGGTTGGTCAGACAATACTTGCCTTTCATGAACCCATGCTGACTGGGACGGATTCCCTGGTTGTCTTGCACATGTTGTGTGACTGCATTCAAGATGACATGTTCCATAAATTAGATGGTCTTTAAGGTCCCTTCCAACCCAAAACATTCTATGATTCTGCAATTGCTCTCATAAATGCTTAAGGCCATTTATATCATGACATTGCAATAGTGTATGCCTTATGAAACACTGCTTGCTTTTTTTTCAAATACTGTCTGTCAACCATAAAATGCTATCCCTCCCTAAAAGGATATTTCCCCAAAACAGAAGAAACTGACTCAAAAAAAAAAAAAAATCCTAAAAAATGACACTGTTTTTCCTGGCAAAACATTTCTGAACACTCAGTTAGTGAGAAATACTCTTTCATATATTTAATATCATAATTTGTCTTTCAAACCCTTTATCTATATAAAGAGTTGCCTTCTCTAATTCTATATGAAAATAATGACAACAGCCAGAGCCAAAAATAGTTATTAGGTCTCTCCTCAATTATCTCCCTTCCAATGCTTAAGTTTCCTCTTGTGGATATCATGTTGACCAAATACAATATGTTGACACAATGTAGAAATCTTTATGTTACTCTTAGTTTTCTTTTAATAGTGCCAACGTATACAGTTTTTGCCATCCCTTAATAATTCAGTGTTATGTTCTTCACTGTCAACAACTTAAATTTTTATCTTCTGATATTTTCACTTTCTGTTAAGAACTGAGTTACATGTATTCCAGTCAAGAAAAAAGAATGTGATGAAAATATTACCTAGTGTCACCTCCCTTTCTGAGAAGAATATAAATTTAGCTGATATTATCAAAGTGCAAATTTAGTGCTTGATCTTCAGACTGTAACAGACTGTTCAGATATATCACAAGTGTCCATCACCTTTGACAATAATGATTGATTTAAAGCTTTTTTTTTTTTTTTTTTTTTTTTTTTTTTAGATGAGAATACCAGTAGGTTTTTATTCTTTGTTGGTTCCCTGCTTGATATAGGATTTTTACAAGAAGCCTTCTATCTCAATATGGTACCTAGCACAATAGGTACCCCTCCCTCACTTCAACTACTGTGAAATTAGCATATTTCACAATTAATTTTGGTGAGGAAGATGTTTATGTAGCCTCCCTTTGGATGTTATTACTAGATATTCTTAAAAGAGTTCCTAATGACCAAAGCCATGCAGAGGCCTATTGTGGCAGGTGCTGTACAAATTACAGTAAGTAATCAAGTAAAGTTTATAATTTTCAGTTGGCTGCTGCATTTTCTCCATCCTTCTGCTGAATACTAGATTGTATTAAATGTGCAGAGTCTATGTGCATAGTTAATAGTATGGCTTCTATATATTGAGAAAATGCTATCATAACAAAACAAGACACTCTTAACAAAAAAAGAAAAAAAAAAAAAAAAGTAACCTTTCACTACCTATCCCAATAAAAACATGTAAGGTAAATATTACCCTGATATTTGTTACGGCCTGGAAATCAACAAGAGTAGGCTTCCTTATTTTACCTAAATTTCAAACAAGCTTATTTATTCTACATATTGGATTTATTCTACATATTGGATTGGATTAGTTGCCCAGAACTCCTTGGATGTCTTTTAAGCTGTAGTTTAGTTTTTCCTATTGCTAATAATTTTTATCACAGTATGTTTTCTGAAAACTACAAACTATTCTATAATTTCCCTTTATCTTGTGCTTTGATCTAAAATGACATCCTAAAGCCATGTCAATTCATTTATTAAAATGTTATTTGAATCATTAACAAGACACATCAACTGATACTGTCCCAAATACAGACTTTTTTGTTGAATCCTGACAGTTACCTCCTCACAATTAGTTTGAACAATTATTCTTTAGCACATAATAACCAAGCCCATTAATTTTGTTTCTAATCTAAAAAGAAGAAGGCTGTTCCCCAACAACACTATTTTTAATAGAACTGAAAATTTCAGTAAATTATGGAAGAAAGGGGGTTTACCAAACCTAACTACAAGTTAGGTTTTGGGTCAGTTTAATTCCTCCTGGACTGTTATTCAGGTCAGTCCACTTTGTCTATATCCCACCTCCTTTTCTGTTGTCAGTAAAAAATTATGGATACCAGTAGCTAAGTACTTCATCACAATCCACACTCTTCTTAGGGCTTGTTATACCTAAAGATCAATGATGGCCTGCAAAATGCTGATGGCTCATGGATAAGTCAGCCAGCTTTCCCCATTCAATTCCAGGAATGTAATTCAGAAAAATCTTTAGAATAATTAAGAACAAACATTCTGCAAAAATAACCAGATTTCTACCTTGTTACTTGCTCAGAAGATAGTGATCAAAATTAGATTCTTATAGTCCCAGACACAACCAGTGAATTAATTGCTCTTTACATAGGTCAGCCTTTATGAACTGTTTGTTTTAATCATTTATTTACATATTTTCCATAGCTAGTGATGAAATTCATGTTAACCAGTAACCGTTACAGCAAGATGTATCATTTCAGTTTACCCTAATGAACAGATTTGAAAAATTACTTGTTCCAGTAATGAAATAAATTTCCCTGCTAGAGACTTAATCTCACTTCATCAATATTTTATTTGTAGCAATCTCGAAGATAAATGTCACCATCATTAATTAAAATGTTTCCCTAAAGTCTCACACTTCTAGTCAGCTAACCATTATTTCTGTATTTTTACTTCCTAAATTTCTCAAGCTTATAACTAGTTAACTAAGAACTACAACCATTTCAAGATAGAGCCTTCTGTTTAGATAGTTGACATATTCTGCACTAACTGCTTTAGCCATCTCTTTTCTTTTGCACATCTCCTCATAAACGTTGTGCTTGTGCATCTGCTGGTACTCTGACACTTGCACTTTGGGGCTGAAGTCAAGGCATCCCTGACAGAGGGGCATTGACTGTGGAAATCGCTCCCTCTACTGGTTATTTGAGCCTTTTGCTTCTGCAGTTCACAATATCAATTCAGCATTTACCAGACAGATCTAACCTATGGTTTTATCTTCTCCTATCTGTTTGGTGTCCCACTGTCTAGAAGCACAGTCAGTACTTTTGCTTGACATAAAGAAGTCTCATATGTACTTGTTGAACGTTTCTGTTGAAATCAGAAAATTGAGAGAGAAAGATTTAATGGAAAAATGCAATGTTGGATAAAAACACAAAAAAAAAGAAAAATAGGTCCAGATGAAAAAATACTGAAAGCAAATAAGACAAAGATTAAAAAAAAAAAAAATACCTTAACAAGACAGAGAGATAAAAGATTGAAGAGGAGACAAATAAAACTTTTTAAACTTAATATTGCAGAAAATTTTACAGAGGCTAAACAAGTACCAACAAGCGTATTAACTATGCAGTTAGGAGAAATATGGAACATATTAAAAATACAAATAAATGTGAAGGTAAATACCTAGACCTCGATTCTGTAACTATTCCAATCATGCACTTCCTAGAAGACACAGTGACAAATGTATTCATCCTCTGTACCATAGGATTGTTCCTGTGCAGGACCATCAGTTTATATCAAGACAATACTGTTCCTGATCACTGACAGTTTAACCTCTTGTGGGTAGCTGAAAATATAATTTTCCTGACATTTCTACTTTATATTTAAAATGTCATGTTAAAAAGCTGGTAGGACATGAATCTGATTTCTCAGGTTGGAAGATGGAAGAATACAGTTGTGGACATGAGTCTGCTAATGATGTCTAGTTGTTCCTTCTCTTGGAGGCAGAAATAGTATCTTTAGCTCATTTGGTCAGTGATGTGACACTTTAATACCCCACCACAGGTAAGTTGCTGTGGCAGATTCCTTTGTCCATGGACCATACAGAAACAGCCACTGCAGTGACAGCTGTACACACACTGACTGACAAGAAGCAGAAAAACGAAGAGCAAGTGTGCACCCAGGAGGGAGAACTCCAATCCATAGATGCCTCCAACTGTTCTCCCTGGAGTTCTCCAAGCACTAGTCCAGGTAGGCTCCCACTATCAACCACAGGCAATACTCCAGGTGGGGAATGTCATTCTATGACCCACACGTGCTTCTCCTCGGCACATTACCTGGCTGTGAGAACATGCAGAACACAAACATTTTCTGTCATTATTCTGATTCCTTTAGCCATATATTTAGATGTTTTTACAGATGTATAATTCTTTTCTGTTATTGGAAATGAAATTCAGTTTGCAACCTAATTCAGAAATATTTCATTCCTCCTTTTTTTTAATGAGAATTACACTTTTAAAAATTCAGCTTTAAAAGATAGTAAAATTTTCCTACATACATTTCTGTAGCCCCACCAATGGGACAGAGATTCTTGAAGTAAACTAAATTTGCTTGCCAAGTACTAATAGATCTTACCACTTCAACTTACCTTTGAATGGGTAATGAGAATTAAGTGTTTTTGCAGAGGTATAGATGGATTTTACCACTCAATAAAATTAAAAAACTGGTTCTTATAATCTTTCATTAATTCTACTGTATATAAATTTACAATGATTTTGCATTGCTGCACTTAGCATGAGGGGCCACAGGTTCTCCTGTAAAGTACAACAGTGCTAACATAGAAATCAACACACTATTGAACTATTTTTTTTCATATGTCTTCATTATTAAAGACCTAACTTGGGGGGTGGGGGGGGGAGAGAGGGGGTGGGGAAGGGGCAGGAAGGGGAAGAGATGCATCAAAACAGAAACCTGAAACATACAAAATCACAGACCTTAGATTCCTAAAGAAGAGAACAACAGCTGCTGCAGCCAGTATTTCAGACATTCAAACTGTGATATCATGGAACAAAGGACAAAGCATTGGCAGAAGACTGCTGCAGAAGACTGTAAAATTTACAATTACATGCCAACTGTATTGTCACTGTTACACTGTGACATCACTGTGGCACTGTTACGCCTGTGACAGATCCAGTCACAGATCCGGTCTCTTTCATGCTAATCCTTAAAGATACACAAAATTCCATATCACCTTCCCTAAGGATTTTCAGTTTGAGGAATGCAAGTGGGTCATCTGAGTAGATGTGGGAAGTGGGAGATGTCATGTGTACTATCATGTCATAAAGATTGTAACGATTATGTTGATTGTAAAGGTTATGCTGCAAAGATGGTGTGTTTCACAGCCACCAGCCAAGCTCTGAGGAAGGATAAAGGCTTCTAAAATCAATATACTCTCTATAAATATGAAAATATAAATATCACAATGTTATCCTTTTTACTGATTGTACTTCAATTTAAAGCTTTATATCTCTGTAAATCACCATCTCATTTTTGATCCTGTAACTCAACGTACAAAGTACTTTTGTAGACTTTTAACAAGAATGTAGCTGTCCTTTATCCAACTGTAAACTGAATCACAACCTATAAATGAATATATACAATCCTCATATATATCAATATATACTGCTCTTCATACTATTCTAGAATCATAGAATATCCTGAGTTGGAATGGACCCATAAGAATCATTGAGTCCAAGTCCTAGCCTCCTCATAGGTCTATGAAAAATTCAGACCATATGACTAAGAGCACAGTCCAAACACTTCTTAAGCTCTGACGGTCTTGGTGCCATGACTACATCCCTGGGGAGTTTGTTCCTGTGCACAACCACCCTCTCAGTGAAGAACCTTTTCCTGATATCCAAGCTGAACCTCCCCTGTCACAGCTTGAATTATAATTTGTACTTTCTATTTCTACCCATATATCCTTATTCCATTCCACTCACATTAAACTGTAAGTATTTTTCACCTGAATGACATCTTTACCATGAGTGTAGATCAGCTCCACGTCTTACTATGGTAATTCCATCCATCCTTCTCATGGAGTTTTCTCTTTATATATGGTGTTTTCCATAAAATGGCACAGATTCAGTGTTTAATCGTCTAGAATTTCTCTCCAAGCCTTGTACTTGTTCAGATTAAAATCTACTCTGAAGTTAGTTATATACTGTATGACTTTGGATATTCATAAACAATGAATTTAACATTCATAACGTTCTTGTATCCCTTGTTTTAAACCTCATAAGAAAGATAATAAAATGCTACACAAACCAAACACTTATAAACATATATGAACTTCTTAGCATAATTATGAAAGTAAACACATGAGCCTAATTGGACGTATGAGCAACTATAGCAAACGAGTGATTAAGAATCTAATTCTAGATCAGATGCAATGCATTAAGCATTACACTGTCTTTGGCATCAGAATTTGAAGGCCTTTAAAACTGAAATACTTTTTTTGGGTGGGGGAGGCAGGAGGAACAGCTACTTTGGGGGGCATCTCAGGTACATTTTGATGGACTGTTATGACTCAGTTCAACTGTGAGTGACAAAGTTTGTATTGCCATTTGAGGTGCTCTCAGGTATTTAACCTGGTCTGCTGCTGTTGCTCTGGAAGGCCATGTGATACTTACCATTATTATAAACATATTAACACTTTAAGTAGCACTGAAGTCCTATGTGTGGATATCTAAAACAAACTTTGTGCCAAAATCATAAAAAACACTCAGCATACCAATTTTTTGATGGCCAACTAGCCTTTTAAATGCCTGCAGTTTATAGATGTCCATATTATGAACCACACTGTTGTCTAAACATTTAAGCCTAGTGTCTTGTTGAGAAGTCTTGGGTCCATAGTCTTGTCCGTAAGTCCGGTGCACCTTGAGCATGAGGTGGGGGTGTGACTAAGCCATACCAAAGGCCATAAAAGTGACTGCTCTGTTAGCTCATAGCATCAGTGCTTTGACCTGAAGAGAGCTGAGCATCATGATTGCATGGGCGTGAATTCTTACTCACTAGCTCTGGCAGCATCCTGCTCAGCGCTGGAACAGAAAATCGCCCTTTGGGGATCTCACCCTCCACTGTCTCTGTGAGGCACGCAGCTGCCCTGAATCACCTCACTAAAGCAGGGAGTTTCCTTTCAGCCAATCAGTACTTAGTTCTGGCATCTGAAATGGTTGCTTTAGCAGGTACCTTCGTTGGGATAAACCAAAGTTTACATTTAAGGATTACAGATTGTCTTCTACAGCAAAAGCAGCACAGTAACTCTCAGTTTAGATAAAGACTGGTAACAGATACATAACTAAAGTGAAAACATTGTTTAATGTAGTGACTTATTATATTACAAATTTTAGATGATTATATGACAAGAGGAGAATTTTGGATCTCTGTAAGATCTGGCAGCAGAATTCACAGGCATCATATTTCAGTAATAGTGAAAATATTATGCATAATCAGGCATGAGAGTAGGTGGTTCTTTTGACTACAACAAAAGAATATTTGAACACAGTATCATGTTAGAAAGATAAAGCTTCAAAGTCTTATATTTTATTACACTTTCCAATTGCATATCCCAAGCACAAAATAGCATAAATCAGACCTCAATTCTTGATTTGGAAACCATGAAATATAAATAATCAACAACATTTTCAAAAAAGGAAAGACAGAAAACATCTTAGAAGTATTTCTGTCAATTAAAATTGTTATCTGAATGAGACTATCACCCTCTGGGTGTATGTAGTGGGTTTACGTGGCAAGGTTTTGGTAGCAGGGAGCCATAGGGGTGGTTTCTGTGAGAAAGATCTAGAAGCTGCCCCATGTTTGGGAAGGGCCCCATTGTTTTCCAGACCTGAGCCAATAAGCGATGTTGTTTTGCGCCTCTGTGAGAGCATATTTAAGACAGGGAAAAAAACACTGCACCAGACAGCAGCCGGGAGTGAGAGAACAGCCTTGCAGGTGCCAAGGTCAGTGTAGAGGGAGGGGGAGAGGTGCTCCAGGCACCGGAGGAGAAGTCCCCTGCAGCCTGTGGTGAGGACCATGGTGGAGCAGGATGTCCCCCTGCAGCCCATGGAGTACCACGGTGGAGCAGGGTTCCACGCTGCAGCCCGTGGAGGAGACCACGGTGGAGCAGGTGGCCCTGCACCGACGGAGGCTGCCGCCTGTGGAAGACCCCTGCCGGAGCAGATTCCGGGCCGGACCTGTAGCCCGTGGAGAGGAGACCACGCAGGCAGGAGCAGGTGATCTGGCAGGAGCTGCTGCCCGTGGGGGAGCCAGGTTGGAGCAGTTTTCTCCTGAGGGATGGACCCCGTGGTACGGACCCATATCTGGAGCAGTTCTGGAAGAGCTGCTGCCTGTGGGAAGCCCACGCCGGATCAGTTCATCAAGGACTGCATCCTGTGGGTGGGACCCCACAGCACAGGGGACGAGAGTGACCGAGAAGGAGCGGCAGAGAAGAAGTGCTGTAGACTGACCATAACCCCCATTCCCCCATTCCCCTGTGCCGCTCAGGGGGAGGAGGTGGAAGAGGGTGGATGGGGGGGAAGGTGGTTTTGGTTTTTTTTCCTTTGTTTTCTCACTTCTCTCGCTTGTTAGTAATAGGCAATAAATCTTACTATCTCCTTATGCCGAGTCTGTTTTGCCCGTTACAATAATTATTGTGTGATTTTCTCGTCCTTATCTCAACCCTTGAGCCCTTTTCACATATTTTCTCCCCATTCCTCTTTGAGGAGGGGGAGTGAGAGAGCGGCTGTGGTGGAGCTCGGCTGCCCACTCGAGCGAAACCACGACAGTGTAAAACAAAGAAGTTTTTCATAACTAAACATGTTAATTATGGAACTTAACTGTAACACATATGTAAACAAGCCAATTCTGAAATAATGCATAGATTAATTTATTGCCCAGTGATTTCTTGTTATATACCATGCTTTTTCAGTTGATAAATTCCAGCAATTTAATAGGCTAAAAACAAAGCTGAGAACTACATTAATAGAAAATAAAAAGGAATATGAAACAAACACAAAGCCATTGTAAATCATAATTTATGCAAAAATGTCTTGTTCACAGTATATGTCCATTTAAAGAAGTCCTATAAATTATTATTTAAAATATTTTTAAGGAGAATGAGATATTTTAACCTAGGCTGACTTCTAAAAAGAAAACAGATCACATTGTTTTCTCCAGCAGTCAGACAACTTGCTTCTCTCTATTTAATATTCATAAAATATAAGATTAAATATATAATGCATACATACATCTATATAAAAGAAAAACACTGTTTAAAAGCTGAACTTTTAAATATGATACTATACACATACAAAAAAAATATACACTAAAAACACTACAAACACAAAAACAAGTTTAATAGAATGATTCATTTATTTGTATCTCAGCCTTAGAACAAACCTGTTACATGCACATATTAGCAATAATGAGCAAAAGAAACTTTCACTGCTTTCTACTGATTCCTACTAAAAAAGTGAAATTGACAGTTTTAGAAATGGAGTGAATCCCAGGGTGCTCTTACAAGCTATATAACGCTTCAATAAATAATTACAAAATAAATAAATAAATAAATAAATAAATAAATTATTTAGGCAATGGTAAAACAGCATGTGATTGTGGACTCTCATGAAAGCTTCACCAAATCAAAATTACTGTGCAGAGAGCTGTTCAGTGTTTTTGAATAAGAGCATCATTGGAAAAAAAAAATAGTAATAAAATTAAAATAAAATAATAAAATAAAGTAAAATAAAATAAAATAGCCTTTATATCTTTTCTAAATGATATAAAAATATATTCTTATACTTGTTTAGAAATTTTGGTTTAATATTCAGGCACTGATGAGACATTATCTCTTACAGGACAGGAAAATCATATCTAAGTACACAGAAACACAGTCCATCACAAAGTAGCAAATTACCAAAGACAAATTTTCCCAGAAAGTGTAATATTTAAAAACAAAATTTAAAAAAATACATAAATAGAAGAGAGAGAGTGTGTAGTAACACTTCCAGAACCTTCCAGATCTTGAAGTCCAAACAACTGCTGTAAGCTTGATTTCATAAAGCTGTACTTCATCTTTACATTAATTACTGTTTTTCTGTAATACTTTCATAATACTTCCATGAAAAATTCCATTCATTTCCCTACTGAGACAGCTACAACTTTTTAATTTCCACCATGAAATTCCATGAATTTCTTAACAGCCAATTCATAACTATTTTTTACTTCTCTGAGTTGTTGTAATCTCTTTTCTTTTCTCACTGATTACCTAGCAAGAAAAAACTTTCTCAGCATTTGTTTTGCTGAACTAAGCAAAGCTGATTTTGTCTTTCTGTAAGACTGGCTCTCTTCATTGTGATCTTTCCATTAGTACTTCTTTTATCTACTCTATCTTTAATTTCTTTTTTGAAAATGGGCGATTACAACTATCTGTATGATATAATAAATAAATAAATAAATAAATAAAATAAATAAAAATAAAGAATAAGGATTTAAAAATTTTTCAAATAAAGAATTTCCAAAGCACTGATATTCCTCTCTATGTACTAGAATTATGTCCAAAGTCCAGGTCACAATTTGCCTTTTCAAGGCATTGACATCCTGTGACCTTTTATTATACTCTGACACTTCTCCTTCTTATTAATTAGTCCTCTGTCAACAGGAAAAAATCCTTGCTAGCAGATTCCAAGCACATAATCTTGCATATTATTCACTTGAATCTTGTATGTTTTCCATTTCTTCATATTCTTTGCAAGTTCCAACTCAGCTGTG
The DNA here is from genome assembly GCF_964211825.1 of Aythya ferina. NCBI lineage: Eukaryota > Metazoa > Chordata > Aves > Anseriformes > Anatidae > Aythya > Aythya ferina. Next base: position 22,029,408 of record NC_140299.1, read on the forward strand.
GCTTAAACAATTTTTATTCTTACTCTACATTTTAAGGAATAATTTTGTTTATCGGTATTTTTTACCCATTTCTGTTTTTTTCTATTGCTTGTAGGTATCCATATATTTCTAAGTTGTTCTTTGGGTAACTGTACATTTAGGTCTAGCATTATTTCTGGAAGTCTTTTCCTTGCTTGGATATATATTCTTGGTAGCTGAAATAAATTTTAATTCCAGATAACCTCTCCATTCAAATTCCTGAGCATTTCAGCCCAGCTGAGCTAATTAAACTGCAGTTTGATTACAGTTTCTTTAGCTTATCTAAGCTCACTCTTCAACTCAAGCACTTTACTTTAAAATATAGTTTTGTTTATCTTTCCATTTAACTTAAAATTAAACAACTTAATCAAAAACCCTTATGAAAATTTGCAATGACAGGCTTACTCGTAATGTCCCTATTTTTTTACCTGGTTACCTAAACTAACTATAAAATAGCACAGAACCCTCTTCAAAGGATTGTTAATGAATTTCTACATATCTGCTTAGAGTAAAACACAGAAGTCAGTCCTTGAAAATCACTGAAATTCCTTTTCCCATGTGAGTACTACAATCCTTTCGGCACAGGCATGTTCTCTTCCACTGTGTATAGTCCCACAGATCTTAATTTCTTTGAAGCTAGGACACCACAGAGCAAAAGACAGAGTGTTTTTATCTTTACCTGGTTAATTAGGTAAATTACCTGGTAAATTAGGTAAATTCCTACATTCTCCCACATTGTAGGAAATGTAGGATGAATGAACAGGCTATGGAGAGTAGTAATCTTAGTTCTATTTCTAAGTGCCTTCAGCTGCAGGAACTAGATCTCAACAGGTAATAAACAGAACACAAACTAATAAACAAACTTCAACAGCCTGAACAGTTTTCAGACTGTATAATCTTTGTGGCATTTTCTTTTCCCTGCCTCAGGACAACAAGATTCCTAGATCATCAGGATTCTGAAGCACTGAGGAGATTCCTGCATATAACACTGTTAAAGATTCCATTCCAGTGAAGAAGTGACTACCAGAAAAGAAAGTGGTATCAAGAATTGTTTTATTAGATCTAGCCCTGAGTGACTTGGATGCTTTAAAAATGTTTACCTTAGCTCTAACATGGCCTATGACCATACACAGCAATTTTAGACTGATCTGATTATTCTTTGAAGGGAAGCAAAAATAAAGCTTATGATTTGTTAAAAGATGGATTTTCTGTATAATCTAGAGATTTCATATAGGAGTATGATGAGCTTCACAAATCAGATTTGGAAATTTAACTGCAAATATAAACCGTTATCTTTGAGGGAAAGGGAAAGAAATGTCATTTTCTTACAATTTACTTTGTAATAGTAAGATTTCTTCAATGGTAAATCAGATTGAAAATCAGGGTGTATTTTTAAAAGGACTATAAAGAGCAAGATGGTAATCTCCACACAGTGAAATGTTGTGCTTTATGGTTATTGAAATGCCTAGAGTCACCTAAGATTTTCTAACAATGAATCCTATGGTGAAGGGTGAAACAGGGGTTTTCTCACTGGGGTTCTGCTAATATAATGCTGTTCTGCTAATATTATGATATTCAAATATGCAAGCTGCTTAGGATAAGAAAAAGTTAAGGGCAAAAATAAATTTCTTCCTGCACTCAGAATCAAGTCCTGAATATTCTGCATAACAGATTCTATTTCTTCACTCATATTTCCTAATGCTAACTCTCTGGCCATTTCCTAAGATAATTTGCTCCAGCACAATTAATCAAATAATAGATATGCAGGTGTTAGAGACAAACCCAGCTGATGGGGACAGTATAATTACATAGAATCATACAACAGCTTGGGTTGGAAGGGATATAAAAGATCACCCCATTCCACCCCCTGCCATGGGCAGGGACACCTCTCACCAGACCAGGTTGCCCAAAGCCCCATCCAGCCTGGCCTTGAGCACTTCCAGGGATGGGGCATCCACAGCTTCTCTGGGCAACTTGTTCCAGTGCCACACCACCCTCATAGTAAATAATCTCTTTCGAATATCTAATCTAAGTGGAATAGAATGACCTCTTTTAATTTAAAGCCATTACCCCTTGTCTTATCACTATCTGCCCATAACAAAGTCATCTCCACCTTTTCTATAATCCCCTTTTAAGTACTGAAAGGTCTCCCCAGACTCTTCCAGGCTGCACAAGCCGGGAAAAGAAAATGTCCCTAGCTTTTTCAGACTGTCTTCATAGGAGAGGCACTCCAGCTCTCTGACCATCCTCATGGTACTCTTGGACCTGCTTTAACAGGTACATGTCTTTCTTGTGTTGGAGGCCCCAGACCAGGGTGCAGCACTCCAAGTGAAGCCTCACAAGGGCAGAATAGAGGGGGATAATCACCTCCCTCAACCTGCTGCCCATTCTTCTGGTGATGCAGCCCAGGTTGCAGAAGGCTTTCTTAACTGCAAGCACACACTTCTGGCTCATGTCAAGTTTTTTTGTCCACCAGAACCCATAAATCCTTCCCTGCAAGACTGCTCTTAATACGTTCTTCTCCCAGTCTACTCATGTCTGGGATTGTTCTCATAATGTGTCAAAGGGCCAGGTATTACAGAACTGGGTTAATGCCTAGGGCAATCTTTAGTTCACTGTTGAATATTTGGACAAAATGTAGTTTCTTCTGTTGTAGATGTATTTCGGTAAAGAAATGAACACTACAAGAGTAAAAGTCTAGTAATCCATTTGCCTAAGTAGCTAAGATTTATTGCTTTTTTTCCCAGTTCAGCATCATTGTTGGCAAGGAGAACATGTCCCTGTTCTGTCTACTACCACTTGCTAGAAGCCAGGGCAATGTTCCTACAGCACTTGTGAACTGGACATGCTATCCATGTGCCATGGAGGTGAAAGTGCATGCCACCAGACATGCACAAAGCATGGCACTATTGGAGTGTACTCTGCGATGTTCAATAATTCACTGCATTCACTTCATTATAGCCTTCCTGATATCCCATCCTTGAGTCAATAGCAGGTCAAAAATATTGTTTTCTGTTTTATTGTCTCTCAGTTTGGTACTGGTACTGCTCCTTGCATTGCCCACTGTAGACCTAAGGGGTCATCCCAGCAAAAAAAAAAAGCACTTCATACCTATACAAATTTGAGAGCTAACTTCTCAACACAAGCAATATCCATTAACCTTCTTACTGATCACTTTACCCTCTCTAACCTCACACAGGCCAGCTGCTCTGTCCTCATCCTGTGACAGACAAAAACTACCTGTAAGACAAGAAATACAGCTAACCACACAGCTGAGTACACTTTCCCTTTGGTCAATAAAATCAAAGATGCTGAAGAAAAATTCTCAAAATATAATCTCATAAGTAGAAGAAAGGTTTTATCTTTCCTCATTTTATTTGCTATTTCTATGACATAAGCCATACAGTATCTTTCATTTCTTTCCCCAGTGCCATCTTCGGTATTTCTCTGTAAGCCAATAAATTCCCTTAGTCCAACCCTACGTCTCCCTTAAGAAGAATCAAATGAGATGACAAACTTTTAAAATAGCAAAAGCTTTCTGATCTGATTTAATATTCTTTTAACTCTGAAGCCCTAAACTAGCAGCTCTTTTATTTACTCCATTCATTTCCTTATTTTGCTTGTTCTACATGCCTTTACCAATTGTCTGCTATACAATGCCTTATACCTATTCATAACTGATAAATACTGTTTTTTCTAAACAGTACTTTTGGTTAAAATTTGAACATATTGTACCATACCAGAAATTACTTCAAAATAAGTCTCTCTTTTCTACTTAAGATTACTGGGCAATCATGGCAGAGCACAACAGAACTTAATTATTGTGAGCATCCTACCTGTGAACATTTTTATGTAGACCCTTTCTACTGGGTCTACATAAAACAGGAAAAAGAAGCAATTAGCACAACTTCTCACCAAATGTATTACTCACTAAAAGGAGTTAGTGATTAATCCTAACAATCCTTTTCTTAAAAAAAAAAAAAAAAAATCAGGTTTTTTAACCATGGAGAAAGAAAACAACAAGACAGGTAAGTAGTTGAACATAATCCAGGGTAATTTTGGGTGGGGAGGGGGTTGTGTTTTGTTGTTTGTTTAACAAACACAAGCAATTATAGTGTATAACCACAAAACCAACAAGCATAAAGTATTTTAGTTAACTGTAGTTACTGAAAAACATAAGAGTTTCTGAATGAATGTTTATTGTTATTTGTATCATGCTATTCTTTGAAATCTCTTCCCATGAATAAGACTTTAGATAGCTGGAACTGAAAAAATCTATACACTCTGCCAAGAAACAACAGACTAAATAATTTCTCTGGTAGAAGGCAGTCTATCAGAACCACAGCATAGCAAAGAGCAAACATCAATGGTATCGCAGAATCACAGAATGGCTAAGAATGAAAGGGACCTCTGGATGTCTTCTGGTCTAACACTGTGCTCAAGCACAACCACCTTAGAGGTGTTTTCTGAGGACCATGTCCAAATGCTTTTGAGTATCACCAAGGATGGACACCATAATCTCTTTGCCCACCCATGCTCAAGATAATGGCCTTCATTGAGAAATCTTCATTGAGAAGATTCCCACAGGCCAGAAGGGATGTTCAGCATCTCCTGGTTGAACAGTCCCAGCTATCTCAGTCTGTCCTCATGCGAGAAGTGCTCCAGCTCCTTCATCACCTTTGTGGCCCTTTGTTGGGCTCTCTCCAGTACATCCATGTCTCTCTTGCACTGGTGAGCACAGAACTGGCTGCAGGACTTCTCTAGGCTTAGCCTAGTAACCAGTACTGAATAGAGAAGGATCAGCTCCCTTGCCCAGCCAGCCACACTTCTCCTAATGCAGCCCACAATGCCATGAACCTTCCTGCTGCAAGGCTGCATTGCTGGCTCATGTTCAGCTTGGTGCCCACCAGGACCCCCAGGTCCCTTCCTGCAGAGCTGCTTCCCAGCTGGGTGGCCCCAGCCTGCCCTGGTACCTGGGGTTGTTCCTCCCCAGGTGTCATATTCTGCACTTCTTGTTGATTTTCATGAGATTCTTGTCAGCCTGCTTCTCCACCCCATCCATGTTCCCCTGGATGGCAGCATGCCCCTCTGGTGTATCTGCTACATTTACAGGCACTTTTGTGTCTGGGTTCTCTCCCATGCTGCCCTACATGATTTAGAGCAACTCTGCGTTCATTAATTTACTTTGTTGTTGTTCCGTATTTAGTTTAAAACTTCCTCTTTCCTTTGGTGCCTATTAAAACACGCAGGGGCTGCTGATGAGCTGACAGGCTGCTCAGTACGTGACTGCTTGCTGGCGGCTGTGTGTCCTCTGATCGCCCTGGCCCCACTCCCTGGCTGTGAGCTGGGCCAGGGCTTGTTCCTTGGCCCTGAGGAGCCCCAAGCACGGCGAGCCCCGCGCTGCGCACCTGAAGCAGCAGCCTGACGCCTCAGGGAGTACCTGCACTCCCCTCTTTGCAGACAGAGACCGCTTCTCCCCAGCACACACACACACACACACACACACACACACACACACACACACACTCAAATCTTCCAGTTTGCATTGAAAACTTCCATTTCGCTTCTCCCACCGCCTCGGTCACACCCTGCCGCCGGGGCCGACCCCACCCCGGCTCCCCCTCCGCCAGTCAGCAGCCGAGAGGCCGTGCCACCCTCAGGCCTCGCCGCGGCACGGGCGGCCCCGGCCACCGCCCGCCGCCTCCTTCCCCGGCCCCCCGCGGCAGGGACGGGGCGAGGCGGCCGCCGAGGGGAAGCTGCCGGCCGCAGGGCGACCTCCACGGCGGGCAGAGCCGCCGGGGAGGGGGCCGGTCTCGGCGCTCGCCGAGCGCTTTCCGCTGCCGTTTGTCTCCCGTCTCTTCCCGTTCGCAGGAGCAGCTGCCGCTGCGCAACCCCTTCCCCGCCTCCTCCTCCTCCTCGCAGCCTCCCTCGCACGGCGCGGCCCCGGTAAGCGGCGCCTCGGGGGCGCGGGGCGCGGGGCCGCGGGGCCGACACCTGCCGGCGGGGCGGGGCGGGGCGGCGGGGCGGGGGGCGCGCTGCGAGCCGCGGGGAGCCCCCGGACAGCCCCCGGCGAGCCCCCGGCGTCTCCTCGCAGCGCACTCAGCGGCGCTGCCGCCGCCTGTCAGCACCCGCGGGGCGGCCTGGAGGCGGCCGCTGCCCCGCTGCCCCGCGGTCCGTGCCCCGCACAGCGTGCGTGTGTGTTTGGCCCCCGGTTTTGTGCGGCGGCTGGCGCTTGGGCGTGCAAGAGCAGCGAGCAGCGGTGAGACCGCCCGTGGGATCGCATGAGAGAAAAGAGCGTACGCGCCGCCGGTCCCTGGCTTCCCGCTGAGCTGTTTTGTCTGCTCCCTGTCAAAGCGATTTAAGCGCTCGGCGTTCTCTCGCTGTTACCTTCTACACCCATCGGCTTAGCCAGCATGCAGTAGGATTTGTTAGCGATTAAGTAACACCTTGCAAGTAACACGCTCTTTCCTATTGTTACATTAACTGATTTCTAATTTATGTGGGCTGCTCTTGCTGCGGGAGAGAGTCTGGTTGCCCTGTCTCGTCAAGCAGTGGACCAAGATATGGGAGCTGACCCCACAACAATAGCTGAACTGGCAAAACAGTTCACAGTCCAGCAGGAGCCGACACAGGAGCAGCCTGGATGACACTAAACCCACCGTGCTGCTTCGCTTCTCTGGCAGTCTGGAGGCAGTTCCTCAAACATCGTTTTCTTTCTCCCTGCATAACTGTTGCTTTATTGAGGAATGCTCCTTAAGTGTCTTTCCAGAAGTGTCTCCTCAAAGCTGAAAAGCTGCAGACATTGGAAGTTTGTAGTTAGTTTTCACGTGTGCCTGAATGCCTTCCAGGATTGTTTCCCTGTTTAGCAAAGTGTCCGTTCCTGCCTTCCTGGGAGCAGGAACTTCTGGTTCTGGGCACTTGTTGTCCATGACAGCTCATCTGACTTGTCTTCGTCACCTTACCTCAAAGCTGGCAAGCACCTACTGTTCTTTACAATGCTTGCTGTAACTAATGCTCAAGTTTCTGTGCCCTAATTCCTTACTGCAACCTAATTATTATTGTCATCCTTGTGGCTGTGGCATCCTGAAGGGGTTATAGATGACTTTTGAAGAAAAAAGCATCGAAAACCACGTGTTCTGCTCTACCCATTCTTTTAGTTTTACATTTTTGAGAGGAAAGTGAAGTTAGTTGAAGAGAAATCCTTGAATAGGCTTTCAATAGAAATATGTTTTTATATTTAGTCTTTTACCTTGCACATTTGAGAAACTTTTGGGGGGCTTTACTTCAGTTTTCCAGCAATCTTTTTGGTGATAAATGGTCAGAGCTTAATACATTGTTTCTTAACACAATCCAAATTGTATAGATATAGATATCAAAGGGGACTTCCTATTTATGAGAAGATGCCAAAAGGGAAAGCATCCCATTCAAGAAATGATAAGTAAACAGGAAGCAGATCAGCTCTGTGCCATTTCTTTGATTGCTGTCTGCCACTTGATCTTTCACCTAATTTTTACTGTTTTCTTTGCAAATTGTCCCACTAGCTTTCAGTGTTGTTGCTCATAAGTTTTCCAGATGGAGTGAGAGAAAGGAAAAATGTAATTATTGTTCCTTCTTCCCTTAACATATTGATGAGCATGTATGAATCTTGAAGATCTTATGCTGAGTTTGCACGTGAAATTTACTTGCAATTGGAATAGTTATTTAATCTTATAGTATTTCCCATCCTTATAAATGTAAGAAACAACATTTTAAAAAAGATCTAGTGTATTTTCTATTCTTTTCAACCCTAAAAAAGCATTCTCTTCTTTTTATGCTCTTGGATATTTTTGTCATCTGTCTGATCAATTCAGGGCTGGTACTACTTCATTTTGTGTTCTGCAGCCAGATTTGAACACTGCTGTGCAAGAATAGCTGACCCATTTGGAAGAGTTCACTGAATACCTGAATAGTAGTGACAGAGATCAAGAAATCATGATCTGTGAGGAGAAAGGAAAAGAATTAAATTTATTTAGCCCAAAGACAAGCTAAAAGAGTAGCTGATATGTGAGTGCTTAAAGTTGTAAAATGTTGCTGCACAGAAGAAAAGGGGACATTTTGTCCTCTGTATTCACAGCAAATAAGAGAGAGTAAGATTTAAATTGCACAAAAAATCAGGTTAGATGCAAGGGGAAAGGCTATAATGACAGGAGATAACAAGGTAATAAAATGGTTTGGGAAGGCTGAAAAATCTCCATCAAAAGTCTGTAAGAGAAGGTTAGACAGACATTTCTCAAGAAAGAGGACTGGGTACCCAACTTGGGAAGGAACCCTCTGCTCTTGGCTTTTCTATGACTGAGTCACAGGAAAAAAAGTTTGAAGGACATAAAACAAGCCACAGAGGAGCGTAGGCTTTTTTACACTCATATATGTCTGCATGCTATTTTGGAGGAAAACATGAGCTTGCACAAGGCAACTGATCTGAAAGCAGTGCAGCCACAACAAACATGGCCCTGTGCCAAGCTGAAAAGGCCTGCTGAGAGTGACACCATCTAGTCTCTGCGTGTCTGCCTCTCAAAATGGAATCTCTGGCCTTTATGTCAGCATTTTTGCTGAAAGACAACGCAAAGTGAGAACCATATGCCTTTTCACAGTTCTAAATGCAAACCGCGAGAGATAAAAATTTGCTAAAATGCATCCAGAACACTATGGTTAAACTGCATTTGAATAATAAAAACACTTCACAATTCTTTGTGTGTGTGTTTTCATTTGAGTTCCAGTTTAAGTTATATGCAAATCAAAAGAGGAATGAATGGTCATGTAAAAAATCAGAAATGTCTCATTTGCTGTTTTCTAACATGGTGCTTGTAGAAACCTCTGTAATGTGTTAATGTACAATTATAGTGTTTCTTCTGCCCTCAGTAAGACCTGCAAAAGGGCACATACATGCAGAATTTTAATAGACCAACAGGAACTTTCCTTTTTAAATTCTGCTAGGCCAGAAGAATACCTAAGTCTATTGTGATATTTTATTAAAAAGTATTTGCACTTTAAGGATTTTAATATTTTTTTTCATATAGTTCACTGTCAGCATTTTTGGTCATTCAAATACCTGTGGTATGCAGATTATTGTATCTATAGTACATTATACATTCATTTCTCTTACTAAAGTGTATTTTTAAAAAAAAGATGTATGCAGAACTAAGAAAATACTTTTAAAGTGTTTATCAGCAAAACAAAGGAGCTTTCATTTTGCAGTATAACAGTGATTGCTTGCTAGATACTGTTCAGGAAAGGGAGACGTTTACATCACTTCAGATGTCTTTACCCAGGAAGCATCACTAGCCTCAAATGAAGCAGATGTTGAACAGATAGCAAACCAGGGTGTTTTGTTTGTTTGTTTGTTTGTTTTCTAGAACAGCTATAATAAGGATAACATGCTATATACAGAGATTTAAATATATATACATGTATACCATTTTAATAGACAGATACAGGATATATGGTATACAAGATAGATGTCAGTAACTGCAGTATGTTCCAAGAATGTATCTTTACTGGCATATGGGGATACGGCTGTACTTGAAATGCCTATTTGAGCAAGCCTTAGGCAAAAAGTCTGTCTGACCTTCCTGGTTGGTCTTAGATCCCAGGTTCCCAGTGAGCTGTTATAAGATTAAATGAATTTTAGAAGTATGTTATGAAACTGCCAAGAATAAATTAATTACAACAGCTTTACAGGTGTGGGAGTGATACACACTCATAACTGGTAATCACTCCTTCAATAACCTGTGAAGTCTAATGCTGCATTTATCACTGTAAAGTGATGCACACTACCTGTAAAATCTTTCAGAGCCTAAATTTGTCTTTTGTTGTTGTTTTTTAATGTTACTCACTTTCACACTGTTTCACAGAGCAAGGTTAATAAAAAGTTTAGACTCTGGTTAAGGCATTTGAATCATCAAATTTTTGTCATGAATAATGACAAAAGGGAATGCATTTGGCATCAAAACTGTGTGGAGCTCCCTGTGCCATCAGCCCCTAAAGCTGAAGGAAATAGAGCTGGGAGTTCCAGCTCCCTTCCTCAACTCTGTTTTCCCTTCTCTGTCTGCTGATGAGCATGCTAATACCGCTGCTTGCCCCTAGCAGCAGTGATGTACCTACCCAGCTGGTCTGCACTGAAGACTGGTCTGTCCTTTTCTCTTGCTCCAAACCCAGCTAGACCTCAAACGACTTCCAGAGTAGGTCCCTGCCTTGCCCTTCTAGCAAGGGCTTCTAGCATAATCCTGCCTTTTCTGCAAGTGTCTCTTCCATGATCTTTTGCTTGGCCATCTTAACTTACATTAACTACTTATGTTTATTTATCTGGAAAGGAAGAAAAATGGAATTTTGATAAAATTTCATCTTAATTTATTTTGATGTTGAGAGAACGATTGCCTTCATTTCACTTTCTAAGCTTAGTGTGGATCTGGTTACAAAAAGTTGTGTGTACATTGAGCTAAGAATCTACTGAATGCACGTGATGTTTTAGCTCTTCCTTGTCAAACCACACTTAGACTGTCTGCATAGTTAGAAAGAGTAGGATATCTCATGAGAGAAGAACTCAGATATAAATGAGAAACAATGAATAACCAATGTGTGTGTTCATTTCCATTCAGAAAATGAGGTAGGAGAAGGCAAGACAGAAATGGGGAAGAGCATAGATTTATGTGTATAAGCCACATAGCTGTACATCTGGTACATCATGTACATCAACACATCTGGTGTTGATGACCTCAGTGAAAAATATACTAAAATGAAATTGTTGAAAGAACTGCTAAACCAAGTGTTTGAACTATAGAAGAATAGAGATTCTTTAATACTGGTTTGATTTTATGCTACTTCCTCCTTGTTAGAAAGGATGGTGCAATTTAGCACAGTGAGTCGGTATAACCATCCAGTTGAGTGTGTATATGTGAAGATATTTTTAGCTCTTTTCCATGTAGCTAGCACAAGAGAGTGGAACAGAAAGAAGTATGTAGAAAAGAGGGGAACATTTAGAGAAAGCTTGGCAAAAGAGAAGGCTTTGGAAAAAGGTTAGAGTAGACCAAAGAAACATTGGAACATAGCAAGGCACAAAGAAAGAAAAATACTCATCTTGCCCTTCTTAATTTAAGTCTTAATTTGAATCTGTTTTATGAGAAGGTTGATTCTGGTCTGTGAAAAGCTCTGTTACAGCTGTAGCACTGATCCTCCCATCTCCCTGTAGCAAGCCTCCTGGGACATACTGAGTAAACAACCTTTGTTTTTATGTCAGCATTCCTTTTTGTTATGTGACATATGTGTATGTGTGTGTATTAAATGTGTGGGATAACAATGACTTGTTTCTATGGACATAGGCTGGGAAGTAGTATGTTGTGGAAGAGGTGATTTGAAATCAGAAGGCTGAAGTTCTTGTCTTTTGTGTAAACACTGAGAAAGTTGGTTTTAGTTTGTTTGTTGTTGTTGTTGTTTTCTAGTTTCATGTGCAGCCTGAAAACAAAAACGGATGTTTCTCTTTACTATTTAAAGTGTTTAGGTGGTGTGCTGTACATGATTAAAGAATGCTTACATGTATAGACAAAGTATTGGTCTAGTCCATCGTGAAGAGATGACTGATAGACTTTGAGATTGCACAATGAAACCATATGTAATTTTAACAGCTGACTGAATTGTACATTTTTGTTTTTTTTTTTTTCAAATAGACATACAGAGCCGAAGAATCAGAAGTGGAAATGAGTAGCCAAGAGTCTGATGTGCTACGTTGCTGGAGATGTAGAAAATACATAGCAAATTCTAACTGCCTTGCAAAATGTCATGGAAAAGAACCATCTGATGTAAGTATAATGTCTGTTGTTGTTGTTGTTTGTTTTATTTTTTGTTTGTTTGTATGTTTTTTGTTTGTTTGTTTGTTTTTTCCAGTGCCATTGGTTTTAAATAAAGGAGAACTATTAGATTTGCCTTCACTTAATTTGTCCTGTGGACAAATTAAAATATATATAGTTAAAATGTAGATAAGAATGTAAGCAGTAATGCTACTGAAGCCAAAAAAGAAACATTCAACTTTATGTTCTGCAACATGAAGGCTGGTATTCATGATACATTTGTGTACTAGCTCCTGTAATATATACAGTGTTACCTAACTCAGATACTCTTGCTACTTATTTTTAAAAGGTGGGGGATAGTCTGGGCACATAAATCATTCAGATTTGCCTGCCATGATGGCGGATGCCCTGCCAGGTTAAAATACAACTTAGTGACTCACATCATTATCATTAAAATAAAAAGTAAAATGATCGTACAGAATAAAAGAGTGACAGAGTATTTCCTGCTGCTTCATAATGGCACTTAGTTATCATAAAGTGTTAAGAGTTTTTTCTAAATACACCAAGAATGCTGTGCTTACATCCTCCGCTATTGAATCAAAGAGAAAAAGTAAGTAGAAGGTAATGTTTTGTTGTTTGTTTTTTTTTTCACACACCAGAAATGTAGCGACACTCTTTTTTAGCACTGGAGAAGGCCATAGCCAGTGGAGTTAAACACAAAAATTGTATTATTTTTTAAGATCTTGATACAATTAGTATTAATAATAATCTCCATTTTATCCATCTGTATGCATTCAGTTCAGTAGTCAGAAATCAAATGTTTTCAACACATATTTGCAGGAGAGTGGGACATGCTTTCTCCTGATATACATCTCCAACAACATTTTCAGTAGTCCATCCTTAAAAAGCAGTGTATTTTCTTACCATTGACTATAGCAGTCTAGGAGGTTTCTGGAGAGCGTGGAAGATAGCTTCCTGACGCAGCTGGTTAGTGAACCTACCAGGGGTGGTGCCCTGCTAGACCTTCTCTTCACAAACAGAGAAGGACTGGTGGAGGATGTGATTGTCGGGAGCTGTCTTGGGCAGAGTGACCACAAAATGGTGGAGTTCACTATTCTTGGCGAGGCCAGGAAGGGGACCAGTAAAACCGCTGTATTGGACTTTCGGAGGGCTGACTTTGAGCTGCTCAGGACACTAGTTGGTGGAGTCCCTTGGGAGGCGGTTCTGAAGGGCAGAGGGGTCCAGGAAGGCTGGGCGCTCTTCAAGAGGGAAATCTTAATGGCGCAGGAACGGTCTGTCCCCACGTGCCCAAAGACGAGCTGGCGGGGAAGAAGACCAGCCTGGCTCAACAGAGAATTGTGGCTTGATCTTAGGAGAAAAAAGAGGGTTTATAAGCTTTGGAAAAGTGGGCAGGCCACTAGGGAGGACTTTAAGGATGTAGCGAGGCTGTGCAGTGACAAAATTAGGAAGGCCAAAGCTCATCTGGAGCTCAATCTGGCTACTGCCGTTAAAGATAACAAAAAACGTTTCTATAAATACATCAACACAAAAAGGAGGACTAAGGAGAATCTCCATCCTTTACTGGATGCGGGGGGAAACTTAGTTACAAGAGATGAGGAAAAGGCGGAGGTATTCAATGCCTTCTTTGCCTCAGTCTTTAGCGGCAATACCAGTTGTTCTCTGGATACTCAGTACCCTGAGCTGGTGGAAGGGGATGGGGAGCAGGATGTGGCCCTCACTATCCTCAAAGAACTGGTTGGTGACCTGCTACGGCACTTGGATGTGCACAAGTCGATGGGGCCGGATGGAATCCACCCAAGGGTACTGAGAGAACTGGCAGAGGAGCTGCCCAAGCCACTGTCCATCATTTATCAGCAGTCCTGGCGATCGGGGGAGGTCCCAGTTGACTGGCGGCTAGCAAATGTGACGCCCATCTACAAGAAGGGCCGGAGGGCAGACTTGGGAAACTACAGGCCTGTCAGTTTGACCTCAGTGCCAGGGAAGCTCATGGAGCAGATCCTCCTGAGAGTCATCACGCAGCACTTGCAGGGCAAGCAGGCGATCAGGCCCAGTCAGCATGGGTTTATGAAAGGCAGGTCCTGCTTGATGAACCTGATCTCCTTCTATGACAAAGTGACGCGCTGGGTGGATGAGGGAAAGGCTGTGGATGTGGTCTACCTTGACTTCAGCAAGGCTTTTGACACCGTCTCCCACAGCATTCTCCTCAAGAAACTGGCTGCTCTTGGCTTGGACTGGCGCACGCTTTGTTGAGCTAGAAACTGGCTGGGTAGCCAGGCCCAAAGAGTCGTGGTGAATGGAGCCAAGTCCAGTTGGAGGCCAGTCACTAGTGGCGTCCCCCAGGGCTCAGTGCTGGGGCTGGTCCTCTTTAATATCTTCATCGATGATCTGGACGAGGGCATTGAGTGCACCCTCAGTAAGTTTGCAGATGACACCAAGTTAGGTGCGTGTGTCGATCTGCTTGAGGGTAGGAAAGCTCTGCAGGAGGATCTGGATAGGCTGCACCGATGGGCTGAGGTCAACTGCATGAAGTTCAACAAGGCCAAGTGCCGGGTCCTGCACCTGGGGCTCAATAACCCCAAGCAGAGCTACAGGCTGGGAGAGGAATGGTTGGAGAGCAGCCAGGCAGAGAAGGACCTGGGAGTGATGGTGGATAGTCGGCTGAATATGAGCCAGCAGTGTGCTCAGGTGGCCAAGAAGGCCAACAGCATCCTGGCTTGTATCAGGAACAGTGTGACCAGCAGGGCTAGGGAGGTGATCGTCCCCCTGTACTCAGCTCTGGTGAGGCCGCACCTCGAGTACTGTGTTCAGTTTTGGGCCCCTCGCTACAAGAAGGACATTGAGGTGCTTGAGCGGGTGCAGAGAAGGGCGACGAAGCTGGTGAGGGGCCTGGAGAACAAAAGTCCTACGAGGAGCGGCTGAGGGAGCTGGGCTTGTTCAGCCTGGAGAAGAGGAGGCTCAGGGGCGACCTTATCGCTCTCTATAGGTACCTCAAGGGAGGCTGTAGCGAGGTGGGGGTTGGTCTGTTCTCCCACGTGCCTGGTGACAGGACGAGGGGGAATGGGCTTAAGTTGAGCCAGGGGAGTTTTAGGTTAGATGTTAGGAAGAACTTCTTCACTGAAAGGGTTGTGAGGCATTGGAACAGGCTGCCCAGGGAAGTGGTGGAGTCACCATCCCTGGAAGTCTTCAAAAGACGTTTAGATGTAGAGCTTAGGGATATAGTTTAGTGGGGACTGCTAGCGTTAGGTCAGAGGTTGGACTCGATGATCTTGAGGTCTCTTCCAACCTAGAAATTCTGTGATTCTGTGATTCTGTGATCTTTCTGTTTTTAAGCTTCTGGAGACTTAAGGTGGTTTATTAGCTGAATTTGAATTTTAGACTACAAGGTACGTTCATCTCAGAACTCAGCATTAAGAAAATACTTTCACCATCTTTACTTTTTTCTAATATTGCTATAGCTCTTCTTCAAAGAATTGAAAGAAAGACATAAACATAGAAGACAATAACATTAAAAAAAAAAAGTAGAAAACCTATTCTTGCACTGCTTTTAGGTTCTGGTATTTAGGTTCTTTTGGTATTTATTTTAAAGTTAAAAGCTCCATTTTCTTTAAAACAAATTAAGAAATTTTGTGTAACTATCTTACAATACAAAAGTAAAGCTTTTAAATGGTTTTGTAAAATTTCTGAAGCAAAAGTTTATTAGTAATATTATTCCTTTTGAATAAATAATGCAATCAAAGTCAGCAATATTTAGACATAACAAATACTAAGTCTTAGACACCACCTGAAACTTAAGTATCTGAACTGCAGATATTTCTTGACAAGAATAGCTTTATTTAAACTAAAATCTTTTCACATTTAATGCATTTTTTTTTGAACTTGTACTTAAATAGTATAATTGTTAAGTGCCTTATTACTGGAGTTACTCTGTTTGTAAAATGAAAGCTCACTTTCAAAAACACTTTAGTTCCAATACATCACTGTTCTTACAGAGATCATACGTGTCAGTGGATGTCATGCCTGTATGTGAGAAGGTACCTACTAGAGGGTAGGAAAAGACTGACCTGTTGCATACATACTAGAAATCTCCGCTCTTCTGCACAGGCTATGGGGACATATTGTCACTAAAATAACTCACATAATATGTTCTTGTCTTCCTCACATCACAAAGTACACAAATTGTATTTTCAATTTCAGTTCATGTTGCATTTTTTTTTCACCTCCTATTTTGTTTTGTAGAAGGGGTTATCTTTGGGAAATCAAGTCTAGTGTAGATTTCCTAAACCATCATAGCTCTGCAGACACATTCAGTTGGTTCCAAGGGTTCCTGTGGCACACTGTTAAAGTAGTAAAACACACCTGTCAAGCAGAGCTGTACATTCAGTACCAACATGCATATGGTCCAAGGTGACTCAGTTGGCATTGCTCTATGCTGTTGTGTATTTCAGGATCTATGGTTAACATGTGTGGAACCAGCTGCCCATAATAACAGATGTGATCTCAATGTCCTAACGTATAAGACATTGCAAAAAAAAATAGCAAGGAATTCATCTTCTTTCTAACAGTATAGACTTTTTTTTACGTTTTTTTTTTTTTTTTTTTTTTTTCATTTTTAAATGATTACATTTCTAACAGTGCACTTCCTTTGCTTACAGAGCTTGAGGTTCCAGAATATTTTTCATGCTTAAAGCTTTTGTTTGTTTGTTTTATGCATGATTTAATTTTGTTTGTTTTTATTGGGGAGGATTTTCAATCCTTTCATGGAAGAATGTGGTTGAACGTTCAATTCCTAGCAGAGGGCCACCTTCCTTGTGCACAGGACTGAAAGCACTCTTTCTCTAATTATGTAGATAGCAGATAAAAAATGTAACTTAGTGCTGCTTTCGAAGGCAGTGGGAGGCAAGAATGTGCTCAGATGAGAAGAGTAGTGTTTTTAGTATATTTTTTTTCCTGTTGGATTTTTCACTTGCAATCAAAGATGTAGCTGAACTATGAGTTCTTATAAGAAGAACATAGAAGAACAACCTTAGAAGAAGGTGTTTAGAAGAAACCTAAAAGACAAATGTTGAAGTTATGAATACACTATCAAAAACTTATATTAGAATTATATCTAATTTGGAGTAAGAGCAGTATCCATAGACAGGAGGAAGATGTGGCATGAGTATGATAAATGAATCTATCTGTATATTTTAAGTTCTTCTGTCATTAAGTGGGGAATTTTTGAAAGTTTCAGTCTTCTGTATATAGCCCCCCTTTCAATTTTCATAATATTTTTTTCCTACCGTGAGTTCTGTAACATAGGAGTCAGTGACTGTTTTTTGTTGTTGTTGTTGTTTGTTTGTTTGTTTTATGTTCATCATTCTTTACAACTGATTTTAAGACTTTGACACTCAACAGAGTTTTCTTGTGTTTTAGCCATCCTTATAACTTTACTGATACTCTAGACAATATTAAAAGGTTTTAATTACATTTGTATCACTTCCGTGCTAAATGGAAGTTAAATATTTTTATTTAGTTTAGTATCAGTTACTGAAATGTTATGCTATTCTTAATTAACAACTTTTTCTGATTTATTTTGTCTTCATTTGGTCACATAATTGCAGTTAAAATTGAAAAATTCCTAGAAGTCCCTGTTTTCTTAGATTGTTTTTCTAACAAACGTTTGAGAAAATGAATTTAAAACTACATGTGGAATAGTTATCCAGTACTGACCACAGTCTTCATATAAACTAGAACTTAAATTTTTACTGTCTTTACTGGAAAATTGTGCCAGCTGATAGTGCTTGTGAAATCAGTTTCCTAATATACTTGAAGATCAGCCATTGCATACTTTCTGTTCTTGCAAACAAAACAAAAACACCTCCAAACGCCTCCATCTCCACAGTGGAGTCTGTCCAATGTCCTTAGATCCAGAAATAGAGTATAATTGACAGCAGCTACCTGATTTTTGGCTTAAAGAATGCACCAACAACATTGAGATGTACCATTTATTAATAAAAATATTTACTAAATAGTAAATAATAGGGAGACTGATTTCTAGATATGTTCAAACAACAGAAGTTTACACGAATGTTGAATATCAATACAATATTTCTTTTTTTAATAGACATCACAACCTTCAGCTGCTGCTCTGGAGTCTTGCAATGTATGGCATGTGAACTTAGAAGCCATTCCAGAGTGGGTGAAATGCGTCATTGAGAAGGTAGATTTTTTTTCCTTACATCTTTATCATTCAAGCAAGTGTGAAATTAGTAAGGGGAACAAAATTCAAGGGTACCTTTCTGACAAAGTCCATATATATTTCAGAGACCTTGTAATTGAGAGAATTTTTGTCAGTAGGTTTTATTATTACCATTCATAGAATCTTTATCCCCTTTTGATTATTTTTTTAAAATGTGTGTTCGAAACCTAAAATTGATAAATTCTGTTCCTGCCCATTTATAGATGAATGTATATACATTTGTCCGAATGACTGTTATGGGCAACACTGCATACCCTGACAATACTTAAACTGATGAATTATTCTTTAAGGAACTGAGAGATGCCTGTAGATTAGCTGCCCTTGTGACATGGCATGGGTGACAAACATGAACGGCTACCATACAGCTGATACAAACAGCTCCAGGAGATTCCTAAAATACCTTAATGGTAACTTCTTGGTACAGATACTAAAGCTGACTAGAAGAGTTGCCTTCCTGGATTTGTTGATTGTGAACATAGTGTCTTATGGGTGAAGTGGCAGTTGGTGGCAATCTTGACCATAGCAACCACAAAGTAGTCAAGTTTAAAATCTTTGGTAATAGTGCCACCAAAAGTACCATCAAAACTTCAGCCCTGGATATGGGGAGAGTAGAATTCAGGCTGCTCGAGTAGCTCATTATTAAGGTCCCCTGGGAACCTGCTTTTGAAAGCACTGGGCTCCATCACTACTGGTCACATGTTAAGTACTACCTTGTAAGAGCACAGGAACAGGCAATTCTGAAATGTCAGAAGTCAGGCAGGCAGGGCAGAAGGTTGCCTTGTCTGAGCAGGGATTTTCTTCTAGAGCTTAGTCAGAAAGTGTGTGGCCACTGGAAATAGGGTCAGGTGACATGGGAGGACTACAGAGATGCTGTTCACCATTGTAGGGAGAAAATTCATGCAGCCAAAGCTCAGAGATGAAGCTGGGCAGTACTGTGGGGGGAAATAAAAAGGTCTTTCTAAAACACATTAACAGCAAAAGGAGGACCAGAGAAAACATTTCTTAATGGGGCAGTCACCTCATAAATAGGGACTTAGACAAAGCAGAGATATTTATTTCTGTTTACGTGTGTTCATAGTGATAGGACAAGGGGGGATGATTTTAAAGTAAGATGGGAGATTTAGGTTACATATTAGGAGAAAGTTTTTCACTCAGAGGGTGGTGAGGCACTGTAACAGGTTGCCCAGAGAGGTTGTGGTTGCCCCATCCCTGGAGGTGTTCAAGGCCAGGCTGAATGTCGCTCTGGGCAGCCTGGTCTGGTGGTTGGCAAACCTGCCTATGGCAGGGGGATTGGAGTTAAATGATCTTTAAGGTCATTTTCAGCCTAGGCCATTCTATGATTCTATGATTTAGTGCCTTCCTTACCTCTGTCTTCAACACCAGTGGTGGGCTTTGAGACCCTCAGAGCCCTGAGTTAGAGGACTATGACTGTTGTAACAATAAACTCCCAGCCAGCCCCAAATTTATGCAGGATTTGGTGCTCCAGCTGGGTGCATGTAAGTGTATGGGGCTTCATGGGACTCCTCCCGAGGTACTCAGAGAGATGACAGATGTCATAGTGAGACCTCTCTCACAACAGTCTAAGGAGTCTGGAGAGGTCCCAGTCAAATGAAACCTGGCAAACATTCCGATTTTCAAGAAGGGTAAGAAAGAAAACCCTGGTCTTAATTCAGTGCCTGGTGAAATTGTGAAGATTATCCTGGGAGTTATTGAAAATCACCTGAAAGACAGTGCAGTCATTGGTTACAGTCAGAATGGGTTTATGAGCAGAAAGACCTGCTAAACAAACCTAATTTCTTTTTATTACAAGGTCATCCTGCTAGTTGACTAAGCGAAGCCAGTTAATGTAATCTTTTAGCATTTCAGCAAAACTTTTTATACCGTCTTTCACAGCATCCTTCTGGACAAAATGTCCAGCATACAGCTAGACAAATTCATAGTACAATGGGTGAACAATTGTTTGAAGGTCATAGTAACATCAGGCTGGTGGCCAATCATTAGACGAGTTCTGCAGGCCTCCATTTAAGAGCCAGTTCTCTTTAGCATTTTCATAAATGACTTGGATACAGAACTTGAAAGCATACAAATTTTGCAGCCAACTCTAAATTGGAAGGAGCTGTTGACTCCCTCAAGGGTAGAGAGGCATTGCAGAGAGATCTTGACAAATTAGAGGGTTGGGCAGTCATCAATAATATGAAGTTTAACAAGAGTGAGTGCTTGATTCTGCATCTGGGATGGGTCAACACTGGCTGGATGTGCATACAGACTGGGGGCCAAGGGGCTGGAGAACAACCTCGTGGGAAGGGATCTGAGCATTCTGTTTGATGGCAAGTTGAACATGAGTCAGCAGTGAGCCCTGGCAGCCAAAAGGGCCAACTGTACCCTGGGGTGCATCAGACATGGCACTGCTAGCTGGTGGAGGGAAAGGATTGTCCTGCTCTGCTCTGCACTGGTGCAGACTCACCTTGAGTACTGAATGCAGTTTTAGGTGCCAGAATATAAGAAAGACATAAAACCATTATTTTCCAAATAATATTACAAATATAATGAAGGGTCTGGAGGAGAAGACATCTGAGTAGCAGCTGAGGTCCCTTAATTTCTTCAGCCCAGAGCAGAGGAGGCTGAGGGGAGCTTCATGGCAGCCTGCAGCTCCTTCATGAGGGGAGCAGAGGGGCAGGCGCTGAGCTCAGTTCTCTGGGGACAGCAACAGGACCCAAGGGAATGGCATGGAACTGGGACAGGGGACGGTCAGGCTAGGTGTTAGGAAAAGGTTTTGCACCCAGAGGGTGGTTGGGCACTGGGACAGGCTCCCCAGGGCAGTGGTCATGGCACTGAGTTGCTGGAGTTCCAGCTCTCAGGTCTGATTTGGGCTTGTTCCTGTGTGGAGCCAGTAGCTGGAATCAATGATCCTTGTGGGTCCCTTCCAACTCGGCATATTCTATGATTCTATGATGATGTTGGCACATGGCTAGAAAATAGTTGCTTTCTTGCAGATTCAAACATCTGATGAGTTAGTGTCCCTGCTTTAACTGCCCATTTTAAATTACAAAGCATCTCACAACTCTCCTTCTTGAAATTATTGCTTCTGTTGAGTGTATACTTTATTTCAGGGCTAGAAGTTAATGTCATGGCATGGATATAATAAGCAGCAACTGTGGTTAATGTTTGCCTTACAGATTTCCTCTGATTAGTGTTTGATTTTGAGAAGCAAATGCTCTTTGCATTGCTTTCTAATTAGGCTTCAGTGTCTAAGCTTTACTATATACTGTATACAAAAGAATATGCATATATGCATATGTATATGTATGTACTTTAGATTTTCTGTGAAGTGGTCGAAGTGGTCAGCCAGTTGGAATTGATCTTTGTGGGTCTCTTTCAGCTGTTCTGTTCTGTTTTATTCTGTTCTATTCTATACTGAAAATAACTTCTGAGCTAAGTAAATCCATCCAACACACAAAAAAATATATATACGACTGTAAAACTAATCATTCAAAAATTAAGAAAATTTGTTTCATCTTCCTTCAGAGTTTTGCTGTATATTTTATTTTGTTAAACATTAATTAAGCCCTTAAGAAAATTAATGATCTCATGGAGACTACAATAGTGTATGACAAAATACTAATCTTTGAAGAGAAAATAAATTAGGGGTGATGAGTTATTTTCGTGCTTTACAGAATTGCAGAATCTTGAAAGTCTGATCATGAATACACAGTTTTTATAGTAGTTTGTTATATTATTTCAGTACAATTGGAGTTAAAGTTGATATTAGCATATCTCTTTTCACCTTTAGCTGTAAATGCCCCGTCTAATGCATTTGAAAGCCTAAAAGGTCGAGTTGGAGACCTGTGAGATAAAAAACCTATAGACAGTGACTGCTAAGAAAAGGCTTAGCATATTTTTCAACACTGCAGAAGACCAATGCTCCTCTGGTGGCCGAGGCAATAATAGTACAATATTTGTACTATTATAATATAAAGGGCACCAGTATTGTACTCTTTGAAAGCCTGCAGTGTCATAAGGTTTGTTGTTCATCCTTTCATGTCCTGGGAACTCTTGTCTCATTCACTTCTGACTTCTCTGGAAAGATGCTGCAGGTTTATGGATAAATTTGTGGCATTTTTAAACAATTTCGACTTGTCCCCAGATCCTCCTGGGCTCTGAATAATTTTGTGATCATGTGTTATTTTCTCCTGTATGACTCCTGAATCAAAGGCTAAAACATTTTACATAAGCACAAAGTCTATTTGCAGTCTGTAACAGCCCACTGCTTCCCAGCCAGTTCTTTTTTGCCATCTGTCCCTGTTCTTAACCAATCTCATTGGGTTTCATGCACAAATTAGTGTATAGAGAATCTTCAATAATTATAAATACCTTGCTAGCGCTGTTAGTGACCTTTATTGACTTGCATTCTCTTTGCCCCGTTACTCATCACTTGGTTTAGCTTCTTTAGCTAACCCTTCTTAGTTTTTCCTCTTAATGCACACCATCATTAAATCTGTGTACCCTCAGCTTCTTTTCAGATCTTGCTGATTTTCCCGCTGCCACCGCCTCCACTAGTAGGCTGTTACTTCTTATCCTGAGTCAGTGCTTCCACACTCCCTTGCCAAGCTCATACTAAATCAATCCCAGACTTCCTTGTACTGCAGCTCATAGGGTGTAGCATTGTTCTTTTTCTTCCCTACAAACTCTTGTTTTCCCATTTCTGCCAGAATCACAGAACAGCTGAGGTTGGAAGGAACCTCAGGGTCCTTCTGGTCCAACCCTCCTGCTGAAGCAGGATCACCCAGAGCAGGTTGCCCAGGACAATGTCCAGGCAGCTTTTGAAGATCTCCAAGGAGGGAGACTCTGCAACATATCTGGGCAACCTGTGCCAGTACTCCATCACCTGCACAGTAAAGTGCTTCCTGATGTTCAGGAGGAACCTTTTGTGTTCCAGTTTACCAGACTGTTAGCCTTCTTCTCTAACCTTTGTGGATACTTTTTTCTCCCCTTTTGGCAATCTGGGTTATTATTCTGTAGTGGCTGACTGCCTGCAATACTCACTAAAGACACTAAGTGCTTATTCCTGAATTTTAGTTCCTAGTCCATAACATCTGAGAAACAGAGTGTGGGAGATTTAGAGTAAACCTCTGTGCCAGCTTAGTATTTCTTAGGTAATGGCATAGACACAAATTTGTCAGCCTTGTAAACTAAGACTGTGTATGTTTAAGGAGTTTTTGGGAATTTAAAAGTGTTTGGGGCATATGTAAACAGATTTCTTTTTCTCTAAGTTAATAATATGTCCAGATTTAAACAGATTCTCATAAGTGCCATAAATGCACATCTTTGATACTTTGTGAAATTTTGAGTTTTTAACCCACAACACACATGTGAGCTTCTCAAAGAAGTGAAAGAAGTGTTTCCAGAACTTTTTCTATTATTGCATGTGGAATATAACCTTTAATCCACACCAGCATTTTTCTGAAACTGCAAAAATGGTTTTACTGAAACTTTCCAGAGCATTCACTCAGACAAGCATCAGTCATAGAATCATTTTCCCAAACTACCTTGCAAAGACATTTGCAACTGAAAGCAATGCTAGAAACGTTGGATAGCTTCTGTATTCATGCCTTAACCCCACATTGGGCACACTAGTGAGTAATGTGTGACTGGAGTTTATAATGTTTTTCCTATGGGCTGTGATCATGAGAACACTCGCATGACTTTAATCCTCAAAAAAGTTTCTCCTGAACAGATTAATATATTTAGTAAAAACACTAATAGTTGTGCAAGTATGTAGGAGCTTATAGTTGTCTGATATGTATCTTATTTTCAAAGAGTGACTTTAGGATTGAAATGAGATTCATAAAAATATAGATAATGTAAAGAAGTGTGTCCCTAATGATACAGTATTAAATATTTGTGATGTCATTTGCACACAGATTATGTTGTAATACTACATAAATCAAAATGCCAGTAGCATTTCAAGTCTTTTGTGGGTAAGCAAAGTAAAAAGCTATATTCTCTTTGAGAAATCTCCTTCCACTGTACTTAGTATGCAAGAAATGTATTAGCACTCAGAAAACTTAGCTGAGAAACTGTCCTTGCCAATTCCAGATTAACGTGGTAAATTGATTTCACTATTTTAAAGGATCTAATGTTTTCGTTGGCATTGCAGCATTATTCTATCAGTGGACAAATAATTAAAATACTTTAAAGCCTCTACAGTTTGAAATGTGTGTTAGTTCTAGATTTCTTAGATTTAGGATAGTTATCACTTACAGCTAATTTTCACTTCATCAAGCAGAGTTTTCACTGGAACGTTTTCTATGGTGGATTTTCTTTTTGATCTGCAGTCTCTTTTTGTGTTTGACAAACAAAAAACAAGCCCTTTTATTAAAGGAGAAAAGTAAATCTAGTAATGATTTCTTAATCATTGATTTATAATGAATGTGTTGGATGTCAGTTTGTTTTCTTTTTTTTGTTAATAGGCACAGTGGACAATTGGAAAACTGCATTGTCCGTTTTGTGAGGCCCGTTTAGGGGGCTTTAACTTTGTCTGCAACACAAAGTGTTCCTGTGGACAGTTAGTAAACATACATTTCTGCAAAAGTCGAACTGACTATCAGCCAGCTTTCTCTCTTAAATTGGCAAAATCATCAGGAAAACACTTACCTCTCTGCAAAATTAAGTCTGATTTTAGCACAGATACCCACCAAGAAGTGGTAACAGCAACTTTGGAAATCAAACCACAAAGGCTTTCATACATGGCCAGAAATAATAATACTGGAAGATTAACAGAAGCACTTTGCCTTGAAGCAAGATCTCCCAGATCAGAGATGAAAAGGAAAAAACTTGTCTTAAAGGCATTAAATCAAAAAGGAAATCTTTCTGCTTCCTGTCTTCTGAATGATGCATGCACTCTAAAACCTTTCTGCAGAAGATCACGTAGTTGGGATTTAAATGTCAGCAAGAGACTTGTTTTGTCACCTTCATTTGAAACTTCCAGTACAGGAACTATTTACCATATGAAATGGTCGAATGGACAAAATGCAAATCCACCTGTTTACACACAAAGTGGCTTGCAGTTAGAGTCCAACAGTAGTGCTTTTCAGGAACAATATAGGTCAAATGCTGACAAACTACAGAAGAGGATTCGAGATACTTCCTTTACCACATTGGTACATAGAGGCATAGAGAGTGAATGTGATTTTGAAGCTGCTGGACAATCTTCTGGGAGTGCCATTGCTGACGGGTCACCTTTTGTGATGAACATTTCTTCATCTGTGAGTGCTGTAGAAGAGGAACAATATATTGCACCTGTTGGTCTTGTGCAGCCTACAAACACTTCCGTCAACCAAAAACTGAATAAGAGAGAAAGAAACAAGTTGAAAAGCTTAAGAAGAAAACAAAGGAGGCGAGAACAGTGGCTACAGAAGCAAGTAGGTGTTTAAAGTGAATTGTGCTACTTTTTTTTGTTTCACCTGCTTTTATAATTTTTAGTTTTTGATACTGTCTCATAAGGTATTGCAACTTCTTCCTGCATGTAATTTTTCTAATTCAACCTATTTATTTATTTATTTATTTATTTATTTTTGCTGTATTAAAATCAGATCTTGGTAGATATACATAACTCATTTCTGTTGACCTTTTGTTGTGATGTAACAACAAATCCGAAATGGAAGGTAAAATTTAATCAATGTGATTAAAGGAGGCCTAAATATACAAATCTTTTAAATCAGAAACAGTAGTATTTCAGCATTTCTTAGGTATTAAGTAATGAGATTTGGGGTTATCTTTGCATTAAAAATATATATATATTTTTTTTTTTAAGATGTTTGCATTTACCATTTATTATAAAACAATTATTTTTTTCTTTGAGTAAAGAACTGATTGTTTACTATAGCTTTAGTAGCTAAATACTTTGTCTACAAATCTAGAAAAAATAATTACATATTTTTATAAAGCTTTTACACGTTTCAATTATACATCTATGTTTTCCCTCTTCATTCCATTAAAGAAGAACAGAATTAAACAAAACTGATGGTCATGCAAATTTGGAAGGGTGAGGAGGGCAGAGACTGGGAGTATATCTTTACATGAATAACAGTTACAGTTTGCTCAGTAATTAATTAGAAAGGTTGATGATATGTATACCTTTAAAAGAAAATTCCTCCTCATATAATTTCTGCTATAAAATACTGTGTGGCTAGAGAGAGCAAACATGCTCACTCTCACCAGAGAAGTAATATCTACTCCAGAAATCATTCCCACTTTAGGAAGATATGTCATTGTGAAGTGCAGTGACATGCAAATCTCCAGTAAGCCTTATTTCACAGATATATTTTATGTGATTGTTTTGCATTTGGTATCAGTAAAGTTTAATTTGATATTTATGCTTTTTTGAGAAACCCCAATCTTGTTTTAACAGGCTATGCTTAGCTTAGGTATTAAACTGTTTTTGTTGGTTTGCAAATAAATAGGATATCTAGGACCAATGGTTCATGTATGAATCTTACTTTAGTCATTAGTACATAAACGTTTTTCACCGTTAATATTCCACTGACCTCTTACAGTATGCTCAGACGTTGCGTGACTTTGGGCTCTTTCCTACATACTGCCAGTAGAACCTTTAGAATGTAGTATGGAATAAAGGCAGAGCACTGAATTCAGGATCAAGAGATAGTTACCTGGAGGCTGTCTCTCTTAATTAAATTTAAGAACCAGCTTGAGAATGTGCTGGGTCTGGGGACATATCATAAGACTTTTTAGTATACCAGACTTTTTTTTTCTTTTTCTTTTTTTTTTTTTTTTTTTGCCTTTGGGAAGGATTTTTGTTTAATTTAAAGAGAGGTTTTAATTGGCCTTGTCATATTTGGAAATCTGATTTTGTAAAATACCTCACTGATACTGAGAATAAAGAACCGTTCCAAGACCTGGATGTTTTAATATTGAATGCCTATTTTCTACTAAGTTTAAAGATTATTAGATGTCAGCATCCCTAAAATGGCTTTAAAAAATCCAGTTCTATATTATTTTTCTTGAATGAAATAAGGGTGCAAAAGCCTGGCTTATATGAGCATTTGCGCAGTCATGTCATCTGCAGTCTCTCCAGATGCTACTTTCAAGAGTAAAATGTACAAATTTTCCTAATTTGCAGTAGCTGAAGAAAGAAAAAATGTACTTTCAAATGTTCTTGTTAAACAATGCCCTACCTATTCCTCTACATCAGTTTGCTATATCAAACTTTTTAAAAATGAATACAGTTGTTAAATCTGGTATGTCTAATCAGCAAGCATGCAATTTACACATTCAGAACATATTTAAGAGGTATGTGAAATAAATAATCAGGTTTAAATAGTAGTTTTAAGGGGTAGTTATTTCAGTTTGTTTTCCCTGAAGGTCATTGATTTCTTTACTTGTGCTGAAAGTCTGTGACCTGAGAAGGAATATTAAAAAGAGCATAAAAACCCATACTTTTCAGACTGTCTGTCAACATGTGTGGCTAATGCAGTTGCACTTCCCATCACTGTAAATATCTTCCCACGATAATGTGGACCAGAAAATCACATCCCTTCTACAGTCCGACAGTGTCACAGGATGTGATGCTACTTTGCCACAGACTACTTGCGGCCTTTCCAACTGAAAAGCATTTTGAGAGACCTTTTCAGACTTTGGACTTGCTTTGCAAATGCAAAGCCCAGTTTATTTTGTAGCATGATAACTATCTGTTGAGTTGTTCTACTGTCTTTAAGTAAGCTAAAATGCCTATGAATGTTGTGTCATGGCAGAATGCTCACTGTAGTGAAGTTGAAGTATATAAGCTTAAAATTGTAAATAGGAACAGTTCTGTGAGCTCCTTGCCTGCATTTGCCCTTGCACTTATGCTGTCTCTGTGGAATAGGTGCAGGACTGAGATGAGATACCCTGCTAACAGCAGAGGGACCCAAGCTTCCTCCGACTGCTCTGCAATAGAAAGCTCTTAAAGCCTGGAGAGGATACCTATGTTTTGTGTGCACATATGTGTGCATGCTTGTGTTTGTGGGGGATTTCTAGCTGTTGGGTATATTGGTAGGGTATAACAGTAAGTATCTAGGTCTAGGAATTGCTAGTGTTAATAAGCATTTTTGTATTTGCTGCTATAGGTAAGAAGATTTACATTACAAACTCTTTTGTGTACATCTTGTTACATTTGCATTATTTACTAGTGTCTAAAGTTCATATGAATTTTCTGAAACATGAAAGACAGAAATATAATTTATTGCTTCTCCTGTTTTGTTTCTGTTCATAATCATTTTACACAGAGCAAGTCTACATAGCTAGCTTCAAAACTGGTATCCTCTTGGAAATCATCCTGATTGTTGTGGTTTCACCCCAGCAGGCAGTTGAGTACCACATCTGCTTTCTCACTCTCCCCGGTGGAATGGGGAAGAGAATCAGAAAGAGAGAGGTGCAGGAAAAAAGATACAGACAGCTTCACAGGTAATGCAGATGAAGCAAAACAGGTGTTTAGCCCCTTCAAGGAAAGCAGGGCTCATCACAGGTAACAGTTTATTGGGAAGACAAACACCATCACAGAAGTCATCAAATGTCCCTCCCTTTCTCCTTCTTTACCCCAGTTGTTACTACTGATCACAGCACCACATGGTGTGGGAC
Organism: Aythya ferina; assembly: GCF_964211825.1. Taxonomy (NCBI): domain Eukaryota; kingdom Metazoa; phylum Chordata; class Aves; order Anseriformes; family Anatidae; genus Aythya; species Aythya ferina. The sequence goes on from NC_140299.1 coordinate 22,058,139, forward strand.
ATCCCTTAGGCCATCCTGGGCTAGTTTTCCTGGCTGTGTCCCCTCCCAGCTCCTGGGGCACCCCCAGCCTCCTCACTGGCAGGGCAGCACAAGGAGATGAAACGTCCTGGGCTCTGTGCAAGCACGGCTTTGCAACAGCTAAAAACATTGGAGTGTTATCACCACTATTTTCATCAAAAATCCAAAACAGCATTGTGTAAGCCTCTACAAAGAAGATAACTCTGTCCCAGCCAAAACTGTGACACTGACCCATCCAAAAACATACTACTTACTGGTCATCCGAACTGCATCGTGTGTCTCTTTCTCAAAGTCTCTTCTATCTTACCAGGCTTGTATTTCTTTACACTACACTAAATTACAGTTATTAATATCACATTTCCTGTGGAATAACTGCTTGTTATGGCTGTGATTGCACCATACAAAGATAACAAAAAATATAAAAGATAACAAAGGTAAAAAAGCATACTGGCTGCAGATACCTGGTCAATTAGAGTAATTGCTAAACCAAGTACAAGAAAGCTGCAGACAGGTCAAGAAAATTTCAGGCAGAGCAAGCCTCAGCCCTGAGGCCTTGCAGGTTAAGTGGAGAGCTGATGGTCAGTTTCTAGCAATGACAATACAGGGTTGTGTTACAGGGCTACTTAGTTTTAAGCATAAGGCAGTATTTTTATTTAGGTAGGAAATTTTGGACCTGAGTAGCTTCTGAGCCAAAGCTTGTCTATCTTTGCTTTTGATTTGGTTGTAACTGTTATCTGGTGATTTTTGTAATTAGGGGTTTAATTCTGTCACAGATTGTAAACCGGAGTAACAAGGAGGTATTGACAATGTTGGATTCATGCCAAAATCTGTAACGTCCCTTCTTTAAATTGCAGTTGTGCTCTCTGTGTAAAATTACTCATGGAGCTACTGGACAAACAGAACACATCAAGGTTGTCTCAGTGTATCACTATGTATTCTAATTTTTTTATGGTTATCTTGAAACTAGAATCTATAGAGTAGAATTTAGTATAGGTACACTGTTGTAATATAGCTTTACTGAAGGCCAAAGTAGTCATCTGTGTTGTGCGTATTTTCCTTCATTTAAGTGAAATATATATGATTAATCTGTTTGTCTATAAGATATTTTCAGAATATACAATTGCTGCAGATTAACCTCAGCACAGCAGAAGTCATAGATTCATAGAATCATTTTGTTTGAAAAAGACCTGTAAGATCACCTAGTCTGGCCTTTAACCTAGCACTGCCAAGTCCACAATTGAGCTGCTTTGTGTTAAATGCTCATTTTGGGGGGGGGGGGGGGGGGGGGGAGAGGGGAAGTGGTGGGGGTGTATCTGCTGCTTATTTTAGTTTTTCTAGAAGCCCACAGACAGCTTAGATAATAACAATTCATGAGACTTGCTTTCCCTCGACTAAAAATGACAATGACTCTTTCATGGAGGTAAGTCATAGTGGTGTGCAGCTAGGTGCATGCCATAATTCCAGCATGGATCTTTATTACACAGAGTGAAGAGCAGACTAAATTGCGCAGTTAAGTAAGATGACTCATGACAGATAAAAATCAAAGTTCAACAATGGTATGAACAAGAATATAGGAGTACTTTCATATTTATGAGATTTACTGTGGATTACCAGAAGGACCACATCACATGCACAGTAAGGACAGAGTTTAAGATTAGTTCTTATACTGGAAAATGATGAATTGTTATACAATTTTGTGTCCTAGACCTGTAATCCTTCACTTCTACAAATTGTTCTGCTAATGACTTTCTGACTATGCATTTGAGTTAGTTTTGTATTTCTGATTGGTTTTCATGTTACTAAACTCACTGAACACATATAAATGGAGGCAAATTAAATAGACTTTTGCATTTTTAAGTAGAAATTTTAAGTAGAGAGCAGGGCTTGAGTCTAGAAATGCAGAAATATTTTTCTTTCAGGAAAAAAGTTCCTCACATCTGGGAATATTAAATCTCCATACAGTTGTTTTTTTGTTTGTTTGTTTGTTTTTATTATTATTATTTGTTAGCTTGTTTTTAAAAGATCTAATCCTTCATGCTATGTAGTGGTCAAGGTATCGATGAATTTTTCTCATTCAAAACTCCTCTTCAGTTTTATGCTATCAAGCATCTAAGTGGGTTGTTTGTTCGCTTGTTTGTTTTGTTCTTGTTGTTGTTTTTCTCATATCTCCATTTGGAAGAAAATAATGCTATCTATTTTTTTCTATAGTTTTTCAACTATTTTAGCTAAAACTGTAGACATGCACTGAGAAGTCACTCTAAGCATCACAAAGACATCACACAAGTAGAACAGAGCAGAAAAGATTTAATACAACCTCACCATTTCTGAAATTGATAAGCTCTCAGTGATTTTATTAAGAAATAGAAGAATTAAAATAAAAAATAGTGAAAATAATTGTTATATATAATACTGAAGAGATGTTTTTTATAAAAACATTTCATAAATAAATGTAAGGAAAGATGGCATCTACTGTTATAGTTGAAGAAGTTTCTAAATTTAGGTTCTTAATTTAGTTTTCTAAATTTTAAGTGTTTCACCTTCTATTTGATAATTAGGAGTTTAGATGTATTGTTTCTAAAGACTGGAATACTGGAGTATCAAAATTACAACCTTTAGACACAGTGGGCATGAAAAGCAGAAACGTTCTGATTTAGTAATGATCTCACATTTTTGAAAATACTATTGGACAGAAAGAAACAAATTCATCATCATTAAGGAAGGCTTCCTCCCCGTAATCTTTAAAAAGAAATCCAGCAGTTTGACAGAAGATTGATCAAATCTTAATCTTTTGTAGCTCAAAAAGTTGAAAACTTGTAAGTAAATTTATTTTCATAATATGTAAATCTCATTTTCTTCTACATATAGGGTGAGAAGAACTTTTACTAATCGATTTTGTAGGTGTGGAAAATCAAATAAGTATTTGACATTATGAACACATAGAGAAATAAACCATTTGATTCTTCTCCCAACTTTTGAAAGCCATTTTGCATTTTGATTGTGATTTAGACTTTTTGCTATGGTGCAGTGCTAATATAGACTCTGAAGCAAATTGCAAATAATTAGCAAATTTTGCATTAAAATATGATCTTAGCTAAGAGAGAGTATGAAGAAGCAACTGGTGAAGAATGATGATTTTCTAATTTAACCTCTTCCATAAATGTAAAATTTCTAATTTATAATAATTTCTAATCATTTGGTGAAAGCTGTATAGAAGATGAAAAAATATTAAAAAAAAAAAAAAAACATTTCTGTGGACTTTTTTAAATTGTAAAATTAGAAGTAGATCCGAGTAGATCTGATTTAGAATACGTCAACTTCAATTTGCAGATTAAAATTAGTATATCTCAGGAAGAGGAGAGTTAAAAATACAGTGTGGTTCTGAAATGCATTTTACTGGAGAAATAAAACTCCAACTGCATACTTACTCCACTATCATTCTTGTCATGTTAATTTTCATACAAAGCAATCCATTAGTAAAGAACAAAAAAGACACAGAAAGCTATTGAATTCATAAGGATCAGAGAAAAAAAAACACTCATTAAAATACTAAAAAGGGCATGACTGCAGCCATGGTGGGGGAAGAAAAAGTACAGCATAGTGAAAGAAAACATGCAATTTGGAGGATTACATTCAGTGGGTTCCCAGAATTGGCAGAAATAAATGATTTTGGAACATTCTGAATGTTTTCCAGTTGGAAGTAACAGAGGGTTTGTTGTAAATAATAATAATAATAATAATAATAATAATAATAATAATAATAATAATAATAATAATAATAATAATAATAATAAAATAAATAAAACAAAATAAAAAGGTGTTTAGAAAATAATATTAGACCTGGAAAAAGGTAAAAACTGTGTGCCAACCATTCATATAACAGAACTTACATTCTTCATTTTGACATATTTCCTCAGTATGTTTTGTCCATTTAACATTGGAAAAGTAGGTTTCTGGAATAGGCAATAAAAAATGTAGCATTGCATATTGGCAATTGTATGTAATTCTTATTATTTTTTTTTTTTTTGCCTGTTTTTAAGTGGGTTCAGTGTTCAGTCTCACTTATTACAGGAAAAGTAATCACGGTGTGTGAAAATATACAGAGAGACTATTTGAAGATTAGATACAGGCAAACATGGTAATTGCTCTTGGCTGTATAATGACACATTAATTAAGTAGTGGTCCCTTTGAGGTGGGTCCAAAATCTAGATCGAAGTGAGAATGTTAATTTTGTTACAATAAAAAAAAATTCTTATCTTAGCATACTAGCAAAGTGAATACTGGATCTATGCATTAAAAGAAACAGTGAACAGAAACAGGTTTTTCCTAGATGATCAAATCTCTTGTACAGGGAACTACTAAACTGAAAAGCAGAACACCATTTTTGTAGTCACTGTGATAATATGTTGTTTCCAGCACACCAGACCAATCTGGTTTCTAACAGTAAGCTGTTTTGTGAGGATATAAATAATATATTTGAATTACTACTAGATGAATCTTTCTGGACTGAAATCTGTTAATCTATGGAATATATATCCGTATTTATGATGGTATTAACCACTGTGTAGATGTCTGTCTTCAGTATTTCTTTTGTTCTAAAAATATCCTATTTATCTTTAGTTTAAATATAAATGTAGCATTTACTGAAAGTATTTTTATATAATTATATGAGCAGAACTGAATTTTAGAGAGGTATGCTGGAAAGTACAATATGTGGTCTGTGACAGTGGGGAAAGAATATGATGGGGGTCACTGGGAGTAATGGTATTGTCACTACCCTATGCATAGCACGTAGTCTCACTTTTCAGTGGAGAGCTGATGTAGCAGGTGATTGCTCAAACAGTCTCATATGGGTTCATAGTTTTTCTTCACTTTTTCTCCCATATCACTTGGTTTGTTCAGCCCAGATCAGAGTAGGCTGAGGGGAGGCCTCATGGCAGCCTGCGGTTCCTTCACAAGGGGAGCAGAAGGGCAGGCGCTGAGCTCTGCTCTCTGGGGACAGCAACAGGACCCGAGGGAACAGCATGGAGCTGGGACAGGGGAGGGTCAGGCTGGGTGTTAGGGAAAGGTTCTGCACCCAGAGGGTGGTCGGGCACTGGGACAGGCTCCCCACGGCAGTGGGCACAGCACTGAGCCTGCTGGAACTCCAGAAGCATTTGGACAATGCTCTCAGACACCTTGTTTGATTTTGGGGTGGAGACAGAATTCAGACTCGGGGATCCTTGTGGGTCCTTTCCAAGTCAGGATATTGTATGACTTTACCTCTTTTAAGCCTGTTTTGGGCAAGAGCAATGAAATGTGTTACTGGATTTGATCTCTAGCAGCACGTTGTATGAGTTCTCTGTTTAACTTCATCTATACCACTTTTTCGTCACCTTCAGCTACAAAGACACGTTTTTCTCTTTCTTGTAGTTGCATTTGGAATCTCTACATATCCAGCGTTCCAGTTAGATGGAGATTCAGAATATCCGTTTATCTGTCCCAAGTTTCTCTACCTAATCTTTTCCCTGGGCTCTTGACAGCATTTTGTCTCTTCTGCCATTCCATGTGTTACCAAATCAAAAGGTTTGAGATCTTTGCATTTCTTTTTGTGAATTTTCATGTGCATTTTCTCATCATATCTTCACTTCCTTATTTTCACCCTAAAACTTTTTTTTTCCTATTTATCTTCTATCAATCTTTTTCACTTTTCATATACAGCTGCACATGTCTTTTGAGAACAGACTTGCTATATTTTTGTATGCTATATGCTTTTTATCATCATTTACTGTTCAACTGTACAAGTAATTCCTCATGAAAAGCAGGCAGAAAGTGAGATTCTGAGCACAATAGAAGAAAACATTTGGTAAACTTGTGAACGGACAGTGTAAGAAATGTTTGTCAGTATTTTCCTAGCCAAATGGAATATGCACTAAACATGCTATGGAGTGGCCCATAGCTAAATTTCATGTGACCTTCTGCACTCCTGTGTGCCTCTGATATTAATATGTAGGGACCCTTTTCTATGGAAAGGAAACAGACCTGGAACAGATCAGGAACAACTCAGCTGGCTGGTGTGTAGTGAGAACTTCACTGACAAACTGTGAATCTTGAGTCCAAGAGAGAAACTGTTTAGTCTAAGAGAGCAGGCAAAATACAAGTTTTGTTTTTCTCTACAGTTGTCTCATCATGCTAGTGCTGTGTTGGATAGAACTGTAACTGGAGGTGAGAGAAGCATAACAAAAGGTGGTGGAGATGAAGTGCAAATGCACATCTTCTCTGCTTCTATTATGCAGTAGGATATTTCCATAGACACATAGAAGTGAAATGTAAATAGAAAATAGAGTCATAGAATCATTACGGTTGGAAAAGACCTTCAAGATCATCTGATCCAACCATCACCATACTGCCAATGTCACCCACTAAACCATGTCCCGAAGCACCATGTCCAACCTTTCCTTAAACACCCCCAGGGACAGTGACTCCAGCAACTCTTTTGGCAACCCATTCCAACACCTGACTGCTCTTTCTGAGAAGAAATGTCTCATAATTTACAATGTGAACCTTGAACAACAAGCCTTGAACCTTGAACAAGCACAACTTGAAACCATTCCCTCTAGTCCTATCACCAGTTACCTATGAGAAGAGGATGATCTGCAGCTTCCCACACCTTCCACACAGGGATCTCTAGAGAGCAATAAGGTCTCCCCTAAGCCTCCTCTTCTCCAGACTAAACAACCCCAGTGCCCTCAGCTGCTCCCCATGGGACTTGTGTTCCAGGCCCTTCACCAGCTTCAGAGCCTTTCTCTGGACACTCTCCAGGGCCTCGATGTCCTTCCTGTAGTGAGAGGCCCAAAGCTGAACACAGCACTCAAGGCGCAGCCTCACCAGAGCTGAGTACAGGAATGATCACCTCCCTGGTCCTGCTGGCTGCACTATTCCTGATACAAGCCAGGATGCCATTGGCCTTCTTGGCCACCTGGGCACACTGCCAGCTCATGTTCAAGTGAGCATCAGTCAGCACACCCAGATCCCTTTCCTCTGCACAGCTTTCCAGCCACTCTGCCCCATGCCTGTAGCGCTGCATGGGGTTGTTGTGACCAAAGTGCAGGATGCAGCACTGAGCCATGCTGAACCTCATCCCATTGGCCTCTGCCCATTGATCCATTCTGTCCAGGTCCCTCTGCAGGGCCTTCCTACCCTCCAGCAGATCTACACTTCCCCACAACTTGGTGTCATCTACTAACTTACTGCAAAATGGAAACAAGTGAGGCCTCTCAACTCATGCTTGTAATTTGAATGTTGAAGAAAGATGCAAAGAATTGGGGAGGTAGAGGAGAGCAGGATATGAGGATGTGGAACACACAAAATGGAGAGCATCTTTTATTCATTTGCCTTTGCATTTCTCTTTTTGAGAAAGAGTTAAGACATATAGTTAAAAAGCAAATTGCAGCAATTTCCAAGCTGTATTCAAGAACATCTTTTGTATTTTCATATAATCTTAGGTTTTTCATTAAAGAAGTACCTCTAATCCAGTGTAATGCTGTAATGTTGAACATTTTTTATTATTATTTCATGCCTAATTTATTCAGAGAAACATACATGGTGGTTTGTTAAAATATCATTTCAATGATGTTGAAATATTGTTTCAACAAAATTTTTTGCTGATCTAACTTTTTATCAATGCCAGTAGTTCACCTTTCCTCATTTAGACCCTATTGATGCAAGATGCAGCTTCTCTGACATGTTCTGCTAGAAACTTGCTAGCAGTTCAAGGTACTTGGTACTTTATAGGATTGCCCCTTTGACAAGCTTACAAACTGAGCTAGATTTTTGGCACAAGACAAAGCAATAGGTATGACACTTGTACAATACTGAGTCATAAGCCTTTATGCAGGTCTCCTACTATTTACTTTGTTTAATCTGTTTTAAGAACACCAGCCTGTCAGAACTGCTGGATTGACATGTTGGATAGGTGACTGAACCAGAATTTTTCAGGTTTTTTTCATGCTTTTCTTTTTCCAAGCATGAGCAGTAAGGAATGTGTATGAATCACCATGTCAGTGATATACTATTGCCACATCATTTTATGAATTATTTTCTGGGCAATTTGCACAGTGCTATGTACAAAACACGAACAAAGAGCCACATGCCAGTACCGAGATATTCCAGTATCTTATCATCTTTATTTTAAATGCTAGTGTGATTTGGCATTTCACACTAAGCTAGTGCTTAGTTGTTGCAGTGGACGAAATGGAATTCCCCTATGATTCTGGACACAGCTGTCTACTTGTCTTGTCTTATCTGATTCCACAGTGCCCCTATTCAGAGTGGAAAACAAAACAAAAACTGAGTGGTTCTTTGTTGATCTTTCTGCAGTGTCAGCTCACATTGAATTCAGTGGATGATGGCTACAGCCAACATAAGAGGACAGGTAGAACTGTGTGGTTAGAGGTAAAGAACTGGTATCCAGTAGGTCAGCTGAGCTATAGCATGAAAACATGGCCTTATTAGTTTTGATAGCTACATGTAGTCTAACTGGATAAGACAGTACATCATAAACATAGTTACAATCAACTACTTGCTACCAGTATTTGTAAATCTGACCTGAAATTACAAGAGTTATATTTTGGTCATTTGATAACAGAAAAAAGTCCATTCATGTTGTAGAGGAATTCAGTTAGTGGCATTTTAGTTTTATCTCTAGGAGATATTTTATGCCATGTAGGAATCTCAAAAAAAGAAATATATGCTCTGAAAGTACAAATGTATTCTGGGAATACTAGTGTGACTTCAGCTATTGCACTGCCTCATTAATTATGTTGCATAGTAGCATGCTGTAGTCTTGTATTATATGAAGCAGTAAGAATGTTTTTCCTGCTGTTTTTTTTTTTTTTTTTTTTTTTTTTCCTTAGGAATATCATATTTTTTTTAAAAAAAATCATCCACTGCAGTACATACAGATTAGTAAAAAGTATATAGCACTTGTTTCAATAGTGCATAGTTTTCACTGAATATTGCTGTAGCAATAATGTCAAATTATAATGATGCCAAATATATGGATACCAATAATTACACAATTGAAAGTAAAAAGGTTGCCAGTACATTAAGGCTAATTCTTGTGCTTGATTCATTCTCTCCATAAGGAGGACCTGGCTTAGTTTAGCTTCTTCATACTGCATTATATATTCCTTCCAAAGACTATAAAAATTATTTCATATTCTTTTTTTCAATAGTGTTTTCGAAAAGACTGCTCTGTGTCTAAACACTAGCTGTCATCACAGATGATTTGTATCCCACAAAATTCATTACTTCTTGAGGTACATAAGCATGCATTTGCTACTTACAAATTGGAAAAAAAAGGACTCAGCATTCTAGCAGGATAGTTATGAAGTTAAATGTAGAAATTTACCAGTGTACAGTGTGCAGTCATTCTAAATGTACAGTTAAGGAGACTAAGAGTGTAAGAACTGCAAAGAACTGCTATACCATTTACTTTTAATATTCCTAAATTCATACTAAATCATTTGGTTAATAAACAACATCCTTTTGGTTCTGTAGCATTTCCGTAGAATTGATTTGCAGCATTTTTTAATGAAGACTTTAGGAGGTAGAGTATCCTAACATCTTTATTTGTTTCAGAGAACTTTAGAAGTATTAGATACTTTTCACTGTAGGTAAAATCAATAATCCCTGCCTCAAGGGCATGCAGTTTACTTTCAGAAGTGATTCAGTGAAAGAATCAGCTAGAAGGCTGAAGATCAGCTGAAGGAAGAAGTGAAAATTGGAGAAATAAAATGAAATTCTCAGCAAAACCTAGCATATCAAGAAGCACATGACCAAATTAATTTAGTTAACAACATTATAAATAGTTTGTTGTTGTTTTTTGTAGTTATTGTGGCTGAAGTAGGTGCTGTGGTGATTAATGGTTAGATAATTTGTGGAGGTTGCAGTGTTTTATAGTGTTTATAGACCTGTGGGTGAAAAAGGACATCCAATGTACAGGCTAGAAACACTGTCAAACCAGGTGTTGTGAGATAGAATACATGGGGTTAGGTATGCCCCTAGCATACCTAACCCATGCCTTCAGATTTTTATAGAATCTGATGCAAAACTAAGCATGTCACTTTTTCCAGTATGGAGAAGTTAGCCTGTTCAGGAGCAAGCTGAATTTTGCAAGTGTTCCTCAGTTCATTTACCGTCCTTTCCTGTATCACAGGACAATTAGCATGAATGCAGTGAGAGCTACATACAAGTTGATGTGCCTTTGCACTGTCAAGGATGTGCATGTGATGGAAACATCTAAGTTTCTTCATACATGTTTCTTCATCATACCTTCCTGTTTCTGGGACTATTGAGCAGAAGTATTTGAGCTAACATTGCACAGAAACATTTCTGGTATGCTATTTTTATTTCTTCACACCATATGAAAGTGGTTAGACTGCAAGTGGTTAGACTGCTCATATGTCTAATTGGCCCTGAAAGCTTATGATAACCTTTCATGTGATTCTCGATATGTCCTATGAGACCTGCTAGATACAAATGAATGTGCAAAGAGTCAGTTGTCTTTGCACTGATGACAATTAATCACAACCCAGACAGACATTCCAGAAACAGATGGTTGCCAGTGCAGAATGCAAGATTAGCCCATATAAGAATGGCGGCAAATGGTGGCAAATGGTTTTTCACTGGGTACATGTATTTCCAGTGTTAGAATATTACAAAAGGTTAATTTTCATAAACTAGTTACATGTTTGCTTTGCAAGGCATGTGGGTAATTCTTGTTTTCTTACATGACCATCTTTCCTAAATGCAAAAATTTTACATGTAAATGTATATGTATGCATATGCATATACATATTTACGCCTGTTACAATCCACAGATCATTACTGATATAACAGATCATAGTCTTATAAAGTATTTTTCTAAGTTGAGTTAAAAGCTTGTACATGTATTGATTGTGGTATTATGGAGCAGTCTGAATTATTAATTGAGTTTCATTTGGCAGGTAAAATAGTTCTTAATTGATTTTGTTATAAAAGGTGATATATGCTTTTACAGAGCTGTTATCTGTGTTTTAAAGATATTAATGAATATTTAATGTTAAGTCTGAATAAATCAGTATGCTCGAAAACAGAGCATAATCTGAAACTCAAAATGCCTGCTTGACAAAAGGACAGTTGTCTGAAAACAGTCATAAAAATCAGAAGTAGTTAAGAGCTCTGGTTCAGGTAACGGAGTTGAGATCGTGAGGTGCATTGTTTTGATGCAGATTTTTGGGATAAGTAGATACATACAAAGCTTTAACTAAGTGAAAAATAATGAACCTTTTTCAAGGTGGTTAAAACAGATTCACAGCTTACAGCAGTTGTCTAGGAAAGCAATTTCTGTTGGTAAAGTACATTTCTCTTGCTGTACTGAAAACTGAGGTTAAAACAGGTCATGCTCAAACCTGGGAGAATAGGGGTAATTACTGTGTTCTCTGAAGACTCTTCCTGGATTTTTGACCAGAATATCTTGATGCCTTCTAAAAATTGTTGCAATTTTAACAGAAATGTTAGGTTATAGTTAATTTAAGGATCATGTTAGCCTTTGGATCTTCAAAAGAATTGCAGCTCTATTACAAGGAATTATATTATATTGCCATTCAAGCAATTATAATGTGTACAGCTACACGTTTTGTGAAACCAGTAGTTCAGGGTTATTTTCCATTAAAATGTTCAGGATCTTGATCTCAAATTTCCTTTGATACAACAAGTAAAGCACTAAATTGTGGTATTTGTGCTCTAAAAGTGTAATCTTCTGTAAGAAGAAAAATGAAACACTAGCATCTGCTTCAAGTTAGCGTGCGTGCCTTTCACTCTTCTACAAGATTGTCCTTTTGAAATACAAAGCAAGAAAATAGTGTCATTCAGAATGTCAGGTTATGTGGTTTTCTTGTAAATACAGAAAATTAAACATTGTTGAAGTGAAAAATAAGAGTAAAGTCATCATGTATGCTACATAAACCTTTTATCAAAGGCAATGTCTGAGGTCATTCTAACCATTCTAACCCGTCTTTTCAGAGTATCATGCTTACCATGGCAGAGGTAGAAAAGAACCATGCTGCACAATTTACTTTTTATACCACTGGATTTTAGCTTTTGTTTACATAAAATTCAGGCTCTTAGAAGGTCATGAAGCATTGCAAATTTGCCACAGCTAGAGATGATGTAGACAGAATGTTTTGGCATTAAGTTCTCAGATGTTTGGTTGACACGCTGTGTTTGTATTCTCAGGAGTAAACCTAATTACTAGATTTGGTGCCAGGAAAAAAAAATTCACACATGTTGAACTGGTGAATGCAGGTTTATATACAGATCTCTGGAAAGTTCATACTGCCCATCAATACCATATCAGGTATTGATTTCCTTCCTTAGTTTGCTAGGATGTTGGTTTTGCTTTTGCCTTTCAGTACAAATGTAAACTTTGTCTCAGGATATTGGAATGTGGTCTAGGAAATGTGCGTGTTAAGCGTGAAAGCCATGGTCCTGTGCTCTTTGCTTAGAGTTCGTTTCCCCCAGAGAATGCTAGTTTTGTCCTTCCTATAGGACAAAACAGAGCTTGGCTCTGGGTCAGAGAACCACAGTCTGAAGATGCAATCAGGTCTTGGATGTTTCCTCTGTCAGTTCAAAGTCTCTGAAATGATATAAGGACTACAGATTCCACAGTATATCAGTGCAGTGATTTTTACAAAATCAAATTGTGAGTATGTATTGCATAGCTAAGAGTAAGACCTGAGCAAATGAGATGCAAAACCTTAAATTACGTAAAGAAAGGCATATCTTTCTCTCCTTTTCCATCCATATACTACCTTTCTTCCTGCAATTTGCTTTTTGTTTATTTACCTATAAGTTAATTATTAATAATGATTAATGATTAATATATACATTCAGAATGTACCGCTCCTAAGCACTTGTCACATGAAGGTACCATAACATTTGTACTTTTTAGAACTGGTAATATATAAGTAATATATTTGGTATTATCACAGAATTGTCTAGGTTGGAAGAGACCTCAAGATCATCGAGTCAAAAATTATTATATCTTGATTTTTCAAATTAAACTAATTTTGTGTATTTGCAATTAACTGTCTTAATTGCTGTCTAATTTTTTTCATTTTTCTTTTTTTTTTTTTTTTTCTTATATTTGGTTGGCAACATTATGCAGTCATTATATGTTGACTACTTCTCTATAAAGTCTTATAGAGTGAGCTTGTGTGTTTTGAAATGGAAGCATGGGATGTATAAAGTGAGCTGCTATATGGACTTCATTTGTATGGTATTACCTAACAAACTAATATTCAGTTGTTGTATAGTTTTAACTACTCTGATTTATTTATTTTTTTTTTGTAGGAATATTTGAAAATCAATATTCTTTATACTTCAGAGTTAACAAATACTGCTTTCTACCACTTAGGAAAATTACTTTTGTAGTATATAGTATGTCACTTCTGGCAACCTTTCCCTGAATGTGAAAGTAGTTTAACTCTGTAGTTTTCTGCTGCAGCTGTGCAAAGGTACAAAAGAATTGTTTTCACAGTTTCTTGTAGTTTTTAGGTGGATGATTATGTTTATGAGATACTGAATTAAGAACAGCATTTGAGGGTGGCTTACGGTAATATTTTACATAAAACTTACAATTATTTAATTTTAGGATTTGTTTGGGCTTCTTACAAGACCTTTTGAAATAATATTTTAAAGTCATTTGTCCGTAATATTAAGTGGTCTCTTCTGGTATTTAAAAAATAGCCAATGAAGCTTGTAATCTGTGTATAGTAATGTAAGGTTCAGTGTGGGAAAGTGGCATGTATAGTGCTTTCTTATCTTCTCATCTTCTGTATGATTATCCCCCACAATTATGTAACGGGTGCCATGTTTTTGTTGTATTTTATATATGTATATAAAGATACATATATTTTATATATGTATAAAATTTACATATATAAGATACATATATTTTAATATATTTTTTTATGATCTGTAGGCTTTCCCGATTCTGACAGGGTACTGCCATTGGAAGAATAATTACTTGGTAATACCTGCTTAGTACCTTCAGGGCTATGTTGGGCTGACCCTGGTCAATAGCCAGACACTCACCTAGCCTTTCTCTCACTCCCCTCTCCCCACTCTGGGGAGAAAATACAAGGAAGTCAAGAAGACTCATGGAACCAGATAATGCCAATTTAATTAGGGAAATAAAAGCTGCAAATGTAAGCAAAGCAGAAGAGGAATTCACTCACTAACTCTGATCATCAGACAGATGTCCATCTGCTGCCTGGAAAACAGGGTCTCAGCACTTGTCATGGTTGCTGGCAAAAACAAATGCCAGAACTATGCATGTCACTACTTCCTCATCCTAACCCTGAGCTATTGTTACTAAGGGTAATGTCTTGGATTGGTGGAATATACCTTTGGTCAGTATGGATCATCTCTTTTGGCTACATCTTCTCCCAGGCTCAGGCCCATACCAAACCTAAATGAGGTGGAGAGGAAAGAGAGAGTTCATTTTTTCTCTAATTGGTAGTTTGATTCACCTTTGTGCTTTTCTCTGCATTTTCTTCCCAGCAGCAACTCCAATTGAAATCTGAGTCTGTTTCGTTACCATTTCATACCCCATACTTCAGTCATTAAGTGACTTAAGTTGACATTGATGGACTTCAGAGCTAATACTGCAGTCAGGCTTAAGAGGGGCAGAGTTCGCATCACTGAGTTTTTCTTTCAGGTTGTCTCCGCCAGTTAAATTTTATTATTTTTGAAGGTTTTTCTGCAGAACGAGGGTAAGAACTACTTTTTAGTAACAAAACATTGGGTGCTAGAGGATTGTCATGTGCAGCCTAAGTATTCATGCTTGTTGTACCCTTCACAAAGGCTTTGTGTTGGATCTTCTGCTGGAGGGCTTTTAAGAACCCGAAATAAAGTACCAGCCTCCAACTGAATTCACTGTGAAAGCCATAAAATAAAATGTAGCTTACCATGTTTTATTCTTTTAAGATAGCCAGGTCTTTGAATAAAATACAAGTGAGCTTCATTGCTCCAAATAAGCCCTGTTTTTTGCCTGAGGAACTCACATAAATAATCCATCTAAAAATGATCACAGTTTGTCAGCCACAAACTTACATTAAGGAGGCAACCAACCTATCACAATCAAATTAAATGGCATTGGTTTACTTTGTGTGCTTTGCTGTACTGGGTCTTTTGTCTTTGACTGTTGCATTCCCTTATCAGGAAAGATTTTTTCCATTCTAATAAACTAGGTCGCAAGATGCTGCCTGCATTAAGGACATAAGCCAAATTATTCTTTAAAAAAAAAAAATAAAAAAAAATATGTATCAAATCTAGGAGGGTTAAGAAATGTTTAAAATATTTAAAATATGCTAAACTAAAGAAGGGTTCACTTTATGCATTAACCTCAGCAACAAAGAGTGATTTTTCCCAGCAAAGGATGCCCTGTCTCATTCAGCTACCGAGACTCTGAACACATCTATTCATCAAAAATTAAATTTAAAAAAAAAAAAAAAAAAAGCAAATATACCTCAGGCAGGAGCCTGGTATTTCTATTTAAGTGAAAGCCTTTCTTCTGAAGTTGAATGCCTCTTTTGGTCACCAGAGAGTTCTCTTTCATTGCTGATTTTTGGGGTCTTATGTGGGGAAGGGTGAGATGGGTCCCAGTGTGCTGTGTCACAGCAGTCATACCCAAAACAACTGTGATATATCCTGGGACACTGCTCAGTGCTCTTATTTAGCTAAAATAAAAAAGTTTGCAAGACCTCGCTTGAGAGTCCTGAATAATGTGCATGCTCTTATGTGAGATCTGTCTTCTGCTGAAGTTTAATAAGATTATGTTTCTCTTTTCTTCCCACTGGTTTACAAGATGCAAGGTAGGTAATAGAGTCACTTCTTCATTTCATATAATTAAAAATAAAACTATCTTTAGCTAATGTCAATACTAGTGGGCAGTATTAGATTATCACATTCAAATTTGAAATCTATTGAATTTTTCAAAAAGGATTATGTGTATTCTGATTTCAAACTAAAATACAGTGCCTTGCAAAACAAAAAAATAAAATAAATAAAATCATTTTGTGTAATTTATAGCAATGATTCATAGGTAACCCTTTCTGATGTTTCTTTTTTTCCATGAGCATATTTTGAAATGTTCTTCTAATAAAAATATTGTAAGCTCTGTTTTCTATTTTGTTTGTTTATATTTCTACAAATTTCCAAATTCTCTTTTACCTTCTTAGTGTTAGTCTGGCAAGAACTTTTAGGCTGGCAGCACTGAATTTTTGAGATGCCTTGCCTACTAATGATGAATTGTTTTGTATATTGTCTACCATAGTCAGATCTGTCTATTTATTTTGTCATATATCTAAGCTGAGTCAAATATGTGAATTGTAGGGTGATGTGTAAATCCAAATATCTTGAGACTCTTACTGAATATATATTTGGGAGGGTTGCTGCATGACAATTTAAGCTTTTTAGATAAGGTATGCTGGTGCTGAGATAACTTCAAAAGCTTGTGATCCATTTTAGATGAAAGAAAATGGTCATGTTTAATGTGTTTTTTTTTTTCCTGGACTACTTTCTGCAAAATTGCAGTCCTTAAACAAGAGTCTTAGCCAGCATCTAATGATCACAAATAATTTTTTACATTAAAATTCTGCAAAAGATCACTAATTGCTAAGACTTGCTGTATGCCTCTGTTTATATCATAATTTTTTGATCTGCAACCTATATATTTATAAATACACATTATGGTACTAGTTCCAAATTTATGCAAACTATACTGCTGCAATAAACTCATGGTAATGTCATCTTAACTAATGCAGCAGAATAAAATCCTAGACCTGTCAAGGTGACTTTAATGGACATTGGTTTCACCCTATTGGCACCAAAGTGCCAAAAGTGTCATGGCTTTAAAATGCATTGTTATAGTTACAGAAGAGCTTGTTTGATGTTTGGTGGAGTTAAATCATTTTGTCTCCAGTATTCTCAATCTAAATTGCATTTCAGTTTTCCAATAAAAAAAAAATATTTATTTTTTCTGTTCTAATAAATTATTTCCTTCATATCCTCTTGGGCTCTGAAATATAGGCAATTAGTAAAAAATCCCAATGGACATTGTATCTGCTTCTTAACTATGAAAATGTTCATTTGTAACATGGCTCTAAAATGGTTTCTTCCTATGAGAGATTGCCTGAGTATGATTTTTTTAATTCCTGAAAAAGTGCTTTTTGACCAGTAGATTCCCAGTAAATTCATTAACAAAAACAAACAAAACAAAGCAAACAAACAAAAAATATTAAAAGTGTGAAATGAATGTCAGCAGTAGAGTGAATTGTATCCCTTTCTCAGGCAGCATCTCGTCATTGCCTGTTGTCTGCAGTGATGTAGGTTAAATTTTCGTGAAAGAACAGGAGTCATTTTAAATTATTATTGAAACACCTTATAGCATCTTTCTCTGTTTCTTTGGTACACATACTTTTCTGTACTTTCACAGCATTTTCAGCATTTTCCTATGATCATTTTACCAGTATAGAAAGTCAGAGCAAATTCCCACTGCTGAGTGTCTCCTGCATCTTTAGGTATGCTGAGTTCACAAGAAGCCAAGTTATAAGAGCAACTGGCAGTAATTATTTTTTAAGTTGGTGTCAGAGTTCTTGATCAGGACAGTTACAGTCACCATTGCACTTGACTTTAGCTCCCATTGCATCATAGAAGCTGTCCAGTTAAAATAGATTTCATGAAATTTCTAGGCCCACTGAAGCTGAATTGGTATAAAAAAGAATAGCGATATTATGCCTAGTTACTCAACTTTTCTACTGTTGAGAAATATCTACAAAATTTGAAAGAAACTTTCTGTAGCAGTTTGCTTTCTGTGGTGATTAAGCATGAATACAGTCTTCTATGCTAAATTCCTGTTCACCTACATAAGAAAAGCTTTTTCTGTATTACGAAGTTCTTGAAAAGAGTTAATGGAGCTACCATAAGCAAATGTCATTGATGATGACTGCAATTCACAATGGAGTATAGCGTAGATACACAAAAGTTATCTGTGGAACAGCAATTATTCTAGCCATACTAGTACTGCCTTTTGCCCACACTAATTATCCCCATTGAGAGGAAAAGTTCATTAGCTTGTACACAGCAGTGTGCTAACATGGATTACTGCTTTGGGCTCCTTAATTACCATTTCCATATGGAAGACCAAATTAGGGCACTCTGCAGTGGAAAGAAACTTGACTTTTCTGTTTTCTGTTTGTTTTGTTGTTTGTTTTGTTGTTGTTGTTGTTGTTGTTTGTTTTGTTGTTTGTTTGTTTTTTGTTGTTGTTTGTTAGTTTGTTTGTCTGTTTTAATGAGCTTTGAGAGGGTGAGGGAAGGTGGAAAGGGTGTTATATTTAGCAATAACTACCATAAAGGTTTTTGTTTGTTTTTTCCAAAGTTAATTCCATTTTTTTAACTTAGTTTGTGTGTGGCTGCTAGTTTCATTTGAGTAACAAATTCTGTAGATTCTAGCTAACTGGTTAACTGAATATCCAAATTATTTACTTTAATTCTCTGTCTGTGACAGCCAAAAGTACAAGCATTCTTTTCAAATTCTGTTTATTACTATTTGGTATCAGCTGTATTTTCTTTCATTACACTATCAAAAGAGTAACTTACAGGTGAAAGTGAGAACGTGGAGCATTTCTGTATAGATTCCTTTAATGAAAACATACATTGCTGTTTTATATTTTGCTAATAATGGAAAGATATATTCCAGGTTAGTGTACAGTATGAGTGTAAATGTTACAGGAAGGACAGAAAATACATCTGATTGAAAGAACACACATGGTTGCAGAATCGTAACCTAACACTATTCTCACCTCAAAAATAAACATTTCTTACCACTGTCCTGTGCAGCTGATCAGGATGCAAGTAAGTGTTGTTCAGACAAAAAGACCACCAGAAAAGTAATTTTGTTGAGCATTGCAATAGCAGTGGTCAATGGTGACTTTTCCCCCTCTGAAAAGACATGTCTTTGTGTATCACATCCGCTCTGAAGACAGACTTGGGAGCATGTCTCCCAATGGCTTCTTCCATATCCTGTGACTCAGGGAAAAAGAATTATGTTTGGTCAATGGAATTGTGGATGTGGCTCTTTTCAGGACTGAAACTGATGTTAAAAGAGATATATCACAGCTGAGTGTCCAAGATCTCCTAAGAGAGAGGTCTCATTCTACCTCCTAAATACTGGCTGTCAGTGCATCCCTGAAAAGTTGAGCCAAGGCAGGTTTTCATGTTTCTTCATCCATCTGGTTCTTTGAAAGGCTTTTTCTGCCATGTCTGTGTCATATTCAGGCCCATGTTTCCTTTATGCTAAATCAAGAGAAATGTTGATTTAAAATAATAATAATAATTCCTGTGCAACTATAGTCAAGTGCTTGTTTCCTTTGCTAATAAAATTTCACCAGCCATGCAAGGAAAAAAAAAAAAAAGTCTTCCAGCATTGTTGTTCTTTTACATTTTTTAATCAAAGGGCCCAGTCTTGTAGCAATGTGTTGTTTAAACAGAAACTTAAGGCATGACAATTAGCAGAGTAGCATATGTATCGTAAATAAAACTGCACATAACATCTTTTTGCCAATTACATAAGTGACACATATTATGCCTAGCCCACTGCAGAGAGGTGAAGAGATCTCTACAAGAGTGGTGGACAGCTGGCAGTGCTTGTTATAAGATCTTGTCATCAGTCTACTTCGTAAAATTCAGAAAGCTACTATTTGTGGACTAGCTAGACCTTTTGTATAGTTTATATTTTAACGAATTTATGGCAAAGGATATGGTGCTTGAGAAATGATGGCCACAGGTAAATGATTCTGATTTTTATTTTTTTTTATCTGTAGGCTGTCATATAGTTATCAACCACTTTGAGGTTGCTAGTAGTACTTTCATTTTGCTACTAATCCTATTTACAGTCAGTTATACACTTTAGCACAGTAACTCTTAAATCCGTCTGTTGATGAGTATGTTGCACCAACATTAATAGTGAAATAGCAGATGTTCAGCTCCATTTTTCTGTTTCATCATTCTGTCACTCGAAAGCAGAGCTTTCAGTTCTGAGATTTTTCTCTGGAGGGGGGGTTGAGAAGGCAGATCTTCATATTTGGTTTCTGAGAAGCTTTGGGAGAGACATCACTAGAAGAAAAATCTGCAATGTTAAATCACAGCAAAGAGAAAAGATTGAAATTGTTATAATGTGTTATTCAGTCCTCTCAAGGCTTTTGAAGGAAGGCTTACAAGAAGAGTTATCACCCTAAAATATAAAATGTTCTTATCATCATTATAAATAACTTATGGGGAAAATGAAGCAGGATGCAACATGCTGATTATACAACACAGATAATTCACCTTTACATAAAATAAAGTATGAATGTTGTATTAGCTGTACAAGAAGTGTAGTTTGCTCTGTATGGAACTGTGTATTAAATTACTAATTATTACAAAAAATGTGCATGCAAAATACAAGATTTTCCACTTATACTGAGAAATTAAAATAGGCAATAATTTCTGTTCTGTTTATCAGACAGAAAAGATTTGGATAACAGCTGTTTAAATAGAGTATCTGGAAAGAGGATTTATTTAAGTACCAACATACTGACAACTGACCCCTTTGAAGATATCCATGTTCAGCATTTTCAAACTGGGACATTTAATGGTTAAATAAGCTTTTGCACAGTTTGGGTGACTTGGATATGACTGAATAAAATTCCAAGGAATAAATACAGTGCTTATTGCTGACAGCTGCCATCACAGAACCATAATTTACATTTTCTGATCATACACTATAAAAAAATCAGTTGAGATTGGTTAAGCAAACTGAATATCTAGATCTCAATTTTTCAGAAAAGAAATATGTGGAATATTTGAATTGCATTTTGTTACTGCAGATTAAGCTAGATTTTTATTTTATTTTTTTTTAAGAACAGGACCAAATTTCAGTGTCACTCAGAAGGATGCTTGAAAAGAAAAAACAAAAGGGACTTTTTTTCAATTGATACATGAAGATATTTAAAACACTTTTATATTTTTGGTGGTTTATTGTCTTCATTTTGCATTGAAATGTCTACTTCAGATGGACTATAATCTTCAAATTTTACTGAGTCAGAATAGCAAAAATACAAGTAAATAACTAAAAACTGTTTACAGGTATGTTTGGCCTGTTTACAGGTATGTTTGTTGGTTTTGAGTCCTAGTATCTTAAATCTAAATCACTATGCTTTTCAAATCATCATTTACAACTGAAAATCTCATGAAGACAATACAAGGTCTGCAGGAATTCATAGAGATTTGACCTTGTATATTGGTACTAATGGAGTATCTACCTTAAATTTCCTGATGTTGTTGAAGTAAAAACATATTTTTTATATTTCAGTTATTTGTTTGTTTGCATTTTAAGGAAAAAACTCTTTTGATTTTGTCAATTCGTTCCTGAACTATGTGAGAAGTGAATTCAAAGATTCAAGGCTACTGAATTAGGATTATTCAGTAGTGATCTTACAGTGCATAAAGTGATGAAAGATGATTAAATTTCACCTCAGTTTCTTAAATATAGTCATATTCAAAATGTTTCACTTGCCTTTACTTTTCTTCAGTGTGAGGGGATGTTTTACTTTAAACGCTGTTTGCAGATGGAATCTGTTTATGTAATAAATAATTAAATTCAGTTTAAGAAACTCGGGCAGGACACTTTAAATAGGTGGCCTGATTGTTCTAAGCAAAATGATCACCAGTTCGTCCATCCAGGTAAGGAAACATCTGAAAACTGGAACAGTCATTTAATTGTCTAAATATAGATATAGGTTCCTAATTTTAGGATGACATATTTTAAATCTATTCATCTCACTTAACGAATCTTTCTTTTACTGTAATATGTCATAAGCTATGCCTTGACTGTGGAAACCAAAGGTACTAGCAGATTCATAAATCTAGGTGTCCTGTTTGTATCTTGATTTTGGGGTGAGAGGCAGATGCATCCCAGCCCAATGGAAAGGACACCCTGGGCTACCAGCCCAGTTGGAAGCATGTCACATTTCAACAGGTGCCCAGCTGGTTATGTTTGGGGCATACCATAATGCACATCCAAGTAAATGCAGGCAGAGACACGGATTAATATATATTGGTTAAATTTCTGTTTCAAGTCAGTGTTGTGATGGTTCTTACCTAAATTACTTTCTATCTGATGAATTGTATGCAAGAACGTTCTCACTGGTCTGTGTTGGAAGTCTGTGTTATCATTGTAACAATAAAATTAGAGACACAGCAATTAATGACTGAAGGTCATGCTGATGTAAAAGAATGAAAACACTGTAGAATTTGTGTAAAATTTATTTAAATTCCTTAAAAGAGCTTTTGATGAGAATTAAGTTTATCAAACCCATCTTTCTGTCCAAAACATCAGTAAGCCTTCTATATCCATGTCATATTTATTCATATATATGCATTGTATAATGTATATTATGTATTCTATATATCATGTAATATATATCATTATATAATATATTCATATGTATGTGAACATCATATATAACCAAGCCAGAAAATCTGTGTAGCTTTATTTTGATAGCTGTTTGCGGACAACTGCAGTTGCTGTAGATTATATAAGCAGTAAAATAGATAGTCTACATAAAGAGAGACTATAGGCTGTAGAGAATTACATAGGCCACTTGGAGCTGACAAATCCCATGAACAGTGAAACATTAGTAGGAAACTAAAATCTATCAGCTGATGTTGTTTTTTACAAAGTTGTGTCCCAGAAGTGGAGATACATTGGAGATAAAAACAGCTTGTAAATGCTGTTCAGAACAGAAGAGGAACTCTGTATCCAGACAGATCTCTTTCCATGTTGTCATCTCCATGTTCTGCCATACAGTGCTGGAGAAGAGACCTATTTTAATGACAGCAATAGGAGTTGTGCAGAAAAGGGCATTTTGTACACTCTCTATTAACAGGGATTGTGTCATGCTTCACTATAAATTGCTTTAGATTTATGCTGAAGAAGAATTTCAGATGGATTGTTTGATATACAATGACTATATTTATTCAAAGCTGTCAAAATATAGCAGCACTGCTCCGGACATCCCTTTATAGGCATTTTGTTAAGAGCATGTTCCCTGAAAGGGTAGTACTATATGCATTCCCACAAAGCCTAGAATAAAAATGGAAAAATAAACACATACAATTGTCTGTTATTTCAGTGCTGCAAATTTATTAAAAGAACAGTTTTTACAGGAGTAACATTATATCATTATATTGATATGTATATCAACAAAAATAATTTATTGATTTTCTAGTTCTTTATAGATGTGAATTAACAGGACTCTCTTTTTACCATGTTTCAGAACAAACACTACTAGCAGACGAGAACTTTTCAGATGTAAATAGTGATTGCTTTGATCTAGCAGAAGGCAGTCTTAGTGCTTACAGCCTTTTTACTGTTTCAGATCTAAAATTTAACCTCTCAGCAAAAATACATCTGTAAACCTCAACAGCAGGTTTAGCACGTGTTACTGCCAGTTCTATATTGTTTTAATTTTCAAAGTGCAAAGGGATTCTGTAAAAGTTAAAAAAAAAAAAAAAAAAAAAAAAAAAAAAAGTCTGTATTTTCTCTGCATGGAATTCATACCAGAAGGTCCAGCCCAACCTTTTACGTGTAATTTATTCATTGCATCAAGGCTCTAGGAAATTCACAGAATCTTTTGCAGACCTCTGGGAATTAATTTTCCCCCTTATTGTTTGAAATACTGGCTGTTCTAATGATTAATTATTATTAAAATTTGCTTTATTGTTACGTGTAGCCTAACTAATAGCTGTGCCTGGATGTTCTCTGCATATTAATTTTTGCTGTGAAGCTTTGTTTGCCAATTTATCTGTAATGCCTACATTATTCTCTTTACTTAAATGCCTGAATCGGTAATGTGTGTATTTCATTAGATGCAAAATCAAAGTAAAAATGAAGATAGACTTGTAACATGACACATTTCTTCTCTACTAGTTCAGGGGTGAGTGTAAATATTCAAGCATTAAAGTGATTGTCATTCAAGTACTTTGAGTAATATTTATTCCTGTAGCCTATCTCTGAATTCATCTTGGAAATTAAATTATTTTAGTAGAAAAAAATCTTTTTGAATGAAGTAGTTGCTATCATCTTCAAGAGATCTGCATAAAAGCTGTGTTTGCAGGTGTTCCTTTAGAAATAAATGTGATTCTCCTAGGAGAAATTTCCAAGACAGTAATAATATCTAGAGCTGCCAATGTAGATGTACATTCCAAAAGCTTAACAGCTCAATTATTCCATAAAAAGAACTGGAGAGATCATCCAAGCTGCTTAATAAAAGATGTGTAAACGATTTCAAATCCATCGTAACAGGCAACTGAAATATATATAATGCTTGGTAAAAAAGGGGAGATATATACTGTATCTATGCACAGTATCTAGCACAAGGGTTATTCTGTACTGTGCAGCTTGTTGCAACCTGATGAAAACAGTAGGAATCAGTAATAAATTAAAATATTCATTACTAGTTCTGTGAGGTGTTTGGGGGAATAAAAAGTGAAGACATTGTGTCCTTTTCTTCTCCTTTACCTATATTTGTGAGGTGGTTTTTTTGTTGTTTTTTTTTCACTTTCTCCACAAATAATCCTCTATCTCCTGATATTAATGAGACTAACTCTCTGCTGAATTGAAAATATTTCTATGAGACAAACTGGTTAACTTTTCATGTATCAAGCCATTTTATAAATTTATTACTCTTAATATAATCTAGTCATGTCCTCAGATTGTCTTTTACTTAGAAGAAATCACATTCGTGTTCTTTTGACTAACATTACATAATGTTTGTCATTAAGAAGCTACTTGAGGTTATTATGGTTCTGTAACTCTAAAGAGATTTCTAACATGAAGTTTTTTAAAAGGTCTAAATAATGTTCATTAATTACTTTGGTAGAAAGAGTAAGACTTAATGACATGTATAAAAAAGGACATGGTTCCTTGAACAATCAAAATAGATAAATACACCCTCTAAAACTTCAAATTTATTCTGGCTCAGGTATGGATTTTTTGCTGTAGTTGTTTTTGTTTGTTTAGTTGGTTGGTTTGGTCTGTGGTCTTTTTCCTAATAGTTTTAGGTCTACGAAAATCAGACAGAATTATACAATCATAGAAACACTCAGGTTGGAAGGGAACTTATTATCCATTTCCAACCCCTCTGCCATGGGGGGGGCCCTCATGCCACCTACTAGACCAGGTTGTCCAAGGCCTCATCCAACCAGGTTTTGAACAACTCCAGGGATGGGGCATCCACAACATCTCTGGGCAACCTGTGATAGTACCTCACCACCGTGTGAGTGAAGAATTTCTTCCTAACCTCTAATCCAAATCTCTTCTCTTTTAGTTTAAAACCAGTCCCCCTTGTCCTGTCATTATCTGCTCGAGCAAAATGTTGCTCTCCATAGTTTTTATAAGAACCCTTTAAGCACAGAAAAGCTGCAATGAGGTCCCCCCAGAACCCTCTTTTCTTGAGGCTGAACAGTCCCAGCTCTCTCAGCTTTTCTTCATAGGAGAGGTGCTCCAGCCCTCTGATCATCTTTGTGGTCCTCCTCTGGACCTGTTCTAAACAATCAACATCCTTCAAGATACTGCCAGATCACCTTGATATTTCTTGAGGATAACTGCTTCTCCAGAGTAGAAAAATGCAGACTGAACTTACTTAGACTGCAGTAAATGGGCTTGATGTTCCTTAGAGTGCTAGCATTATCTCTTAGTTAACTTCTGAATGCAGCTGGACTGTAGTTCATCCACTGAAAAACAGCCTCTTGGAAGCTTTGCACTCAGCATGTCTTATACTTATTCCACCAATTTATAGGCCATGAGTTTAGCTATTTTGGAAAAAATAGCCCATGTATGTAGCCTGTAAGTGGAGAAGAGTTTAATGGCATGTTCATAATTCATTCAAATTGTTACTGTTCTCATTTAAAATTTATGTTTTATTTTAACTTCGAGGTGTTAATTACATCTATAAGATGTGGTATCTCATTTATTCCTTCTTATGGTAGATTTTAAAAATCCAGGTTGGTTGAATTCCTTTGCTTTCTGTTGTAAGATGTATTTTAGGCTGTTAAATGTATACGTTGTGCCCTCTCTGGTTTTCAATGTCAATTTGAAATGCTTAGGCTTAGCTATTTTATTCTAGAAGAGGTCTCAGTAACAACCTGTACTAAATTTCAGGAGAACCTTTAAAATCAACTTGTGTAAGGAATAAGAAGACGCTCCCTTTGGGTAGGTACAAGCTATTTTCTTCAAATAGTTTTCTATATGCACATTTATCCTGCGAGTATGAAGGCATCCTGATATTCAATAAATAATTGAAGAATTTTCATAAAATCATGGTTTGAGTTGGAAGGGACCTTAAGGATTGTCTGGTTCGAACCCTACTGCTAGTAGGGACTGCCAGTGCCTCACCATCCTCCAAGTAATTAATATTAATAATACTTAATATGCTCCTTCTCTTATCTCTACACTCCCTGATAAAGAGTCCCTCTCCTACTTTCCTGTAGGTCTACTTTAGGTACTGGAAGGCCACTATAAGATCTCTCCAGAGGAGCCTTCTCTTCTCCAGGCTGAACAAACCCAACACCTTCAGCCTATCTTCATAGGAGAGGTGCTCCAGCCCCTTGATCATCTTTGTGGCCCTCCTCTGGCCTCAATTTAATAGTTCCACCTCTTGTGCTGGGAGCCCCAGAGCTGAACACATTACTTAAGGTGGGATCTCACAAGAGCAGAGCAGATGGGAAGAATTGCCTCACTTGATCTGCTGGCCATGCTTCTTTTGATGCAGCCCAGGTTACAGTTGGCTTACTAGCTCACAATGAGCTCATCATCAACCAACATGCTCTAGTCTTTCTCTTCAGGCCTGCATTTTCTGTCTAACCTTTTATCTGTGCTTGGGATTGCCTTAGCCCAGATGCAGGACCTTGCCTGTGACCTCGTTGAACTTCACGAAGTTCACGTAGGCCACCTCTCAAACTTGTGAAGGGAGGGCATCCCTTCCTTCCAGCATGTCAACAGCACCACACAGCTTGTTATGATCAGCAAACTTGCTGAGGGTGCACTCAATCCCTCTGTCCATGTCGCTAATAAAGATGTAAAATAATACCAGTCCCAATACCAACTCCTGAGGAACACCACTCATTACTGATCTCCACTTGGACATTGAATCATTGACTGCAACACTTCAAGTGTGACCATCCAGCCAATTCCTTACCCACCAATCCTTACCTCTCCAATTTAAAGACAAGGATATCATGTGGGACAGTGTCAAATGCTGTGCACAAGTCCAAGTAGATGATGTCAGTAGCTCTTCCCCTATCCACCACCAATGCTGTAAACCCACCATAGAAGGCCACCAGTTTTGTCAAGCACAATTGGCCCTTATTGAAGCCATGGTGGCTGTCAACAATCACTTCCTTATTTCCACATTCCTTTGCATATTTTTCTGGAGGATCTGCTCCATGGCATCTACTCTA
Organism: Aythya ferina; assembly: GCF_964211825.1. NCBI lineage: Eukaryota > Metazoa > Chordata > Aves > Anseriformes > Anatidae > Aythya > Aythya ferina. Next base: position 22,085,739 of record NC_140299.1, read on the forward strand.
CGGTGCCAGGCACAGACGTGAGACTGACTGGCCTGTGGATCCTTAGGCCTTCCTTTTTTCATTTTTTAAAAATGGGGCTTATGTTTACCCTCTTGTAGTTAATTCGAACTTCACTGGACTGCCATGACCTCTCAAATATGATGGACAGTGGCTTAGCAGCTACATCCACCAGTTCCCTCAGGACTATTGGATGCATGTCATGAGGTCCTATGGACCTGTGCACCTTTAGGTTCTGTAGCTGGTCTCAAACTTGATCTTTTCCTACAGCAGTTCTTCATTCTCCTGATTCCTGCCTTCTGGGACCTGGTCTATGTGACCATAGTTCTTATCAGGGAAGACTGATGCAAAAAAAAAAGTCATTGAGTACCTCAACCTTCTCTGTATCCCAGGCAACCAGGTCTCCTCTTTCCTTCTGGAAAGGGCCACAATTTCCCTGGTCTTCTTTTTACCATCAATATGCATATAGAAGCCTTTCTTGTCATTCTTGACATCCGTGGTCTAATTTTATTCTAATAGAGCTTCAGCTTTCCTAACCTAATCCCTGTCTGCTTGTACAATTTCTCTGTATCCCTCTCAGGTTATATGTCCTTGCTTCCACCCTGTGTAGGCCTTTTTCTGCCTGAGTTTGGCCAGGAGGAACTCAATCTTCCATGTAAGGTTCCAGGCATTTTTTACTGACTTCCTCTTTGTTGGGATGCATCACTCCTGAGCTTGGAGGAGGTGATCCTTCAACATTAACTAGCTTTCTTGGGACCCCTCTTCATGGGCCTTGGTACCCTACCAAGCAGATCCCTCAAGAGGCCTAAGTCTGCTCTCCTAATGTCTAGGGTAGCAAGCTTGCCGTGCTCCATCCTTTATGCCCTCAGGATCCTGAACAGCACCATTTCATGTTCACTACCACCAAGGCTGCGCTTGTCCTCCACACAACATCTCTGTAACACCAGTGAGATTATAACCATAGCAAGCTTCCTGGTCAGCATATGAGAAGACTTAGATTTCAGGGTGCACAACAGACCTTCTTTGAAATCAAGAGGAGAGAAGTGAATCTCTCAAAGAGATGTTGGCTGTGCAGAGCCCTGTCAGTACCTTTGATCCTTGCTGCTAATTGTGTCATACTGTACACCTGAGCAGAGGAAAACAGTACCAGTGCCAGCTCATGTGTTAGGGTTCTTAACGAGCAAACACCTCTCTAGGAACAGCTCATCACGTTGCTATCCTGATTTAATCTCCCATTTATTTTCTGTACAGTATCCAGTTATTCATCGTGTGTTTTAATTTGTGGCTAACAGACTTGGACATTTTAAAGATTCACCAGTGTCCTGTACAAAGGCAGTTACCCAGTCAAGTCCAAACAATGCTATGCAAAACTTCAGAAATTTGCCATATCTGAGTATGCTGGCAATAGTACAAAGTCACAACAAACAAGTACAGAAACTGTTAATGCATATTAGAGAAAGTAATTTCAGCTAACCATACAATCTTACATGAGTTGCACTGGTGAAGTATTCAGGTACCAAAATATTGGGCTGGTTATTACCATGGGCAGGAGTATGACAATCTCAGTGAAAACTTAGACTTACTGATATGGATCTATTTGTAGATGTATAAAGTCTGGATATAGTAAGCATTAAAAATCTGATATTTTAGTTTCTTAGCCACAGTCTGTGCATAATAATTCAGTGAACTTCAACTAGGTAAGTAATTTAATTTTCCTGTGTTTTTCTTTATGAGATCATTCATTATTAAGAAAAGTTTGTAGTCTACTGTTGTAGTCGTCATTAGATGAAGATAGAAACAATTTGAGATAGATAAAGTTAGTATGTGTACATATATTTGATTAGACAAATCAAATGAAGCATATTTGATTAGGCAGGCTGCTAGAACATGGCAAAAAAAATGGAGTCAAAATGTCTTTTCAGGTCAGTATAGTAGTAACCTTCATGAATAAACATATAACCACAGAAAAACAAATAAAGAGGGAAGGGGAATTTGAGTGTTAAGGAGAATATCTTTTCTGAAAAGAAGGAAGATATGTAATTTATTTTCTCTGGAACATGGAAGAGGCTAACTGGAGGTTAGAGTGCAAATATCTGTTCAGAATATTCTAATTTTCACTTCTATTGCTTATTCATTTATTGTTGTCTCTTTAGAGCCTCATATAGTAAAAGTACAGGTGTCTCATCAGCAGAAGCTAGGGTCTGCAAAGTACTTCATCACAGGAGTTGAATAAATCCATTGCCTAAAGCTACCTCTAAATGACACAAAATAAAAATAAATACACTGTTCTCTTTAAACAAAAGTTCTCTGTGGAAGAAAATGTCCTTCAGTTGTTTTTCCCTTGAGCAATTTATCTAACCAAAGTGCAGCAGAGAGGTTCTGAAGGGAGAACACAGCTCCTTGCAGTAGGTAGCTCCAGAGAGCTGCTTAAGTTGCTTTGCTCTGCTTTCTAGTTTTTAGATTGCTTTTGGATTTTTTTGAAATGTTGTATAGAGAGAAATTTAGAGTGCAGGTTGTTCAGAATGAATTATTGATTTGTACAAATATTTAATCCATGGGCATTGGTGCCAGTGCCATATTATGATTTATATGTTTCAAGCTTAGGTTTGCCAGAAGCCTGAAAAGAAGTCCTTTTGCATTCATCATATCAGTCAACAAAACCAGAGTGCTTAAAGGCATACAAAGCCCAGTGGACTCTATGGCCTAATTCAGACAAAATTCTAGATTAGTTAGAAAAGATTTGGGATTTTTTATACTGCATTTTAAGATTGTACATGAATTTGTTTTCTTTTTGCTTGTAAAACTCCAGAAGCCACCAACTTAGTCTGCAGAAATCAGGCTAGATAATTTCTGATCAAAGCAACAACATATTACTACTGTTATCATCAGTAGTTATCAGTATCACTAACCTGAAAGAAACAGAAAATAACTAGAAATTGTTATGCAACTAAGTAGCTCCTGCTTTTCTATGTCTTCCTATCACATAACTACCATACTTATGCCTATTCTATGATTTCCTTCTCATTCTTTACTTTCCTTACCACTAACTGTCTGAGCTGTTATTTAAAGATGTTAAAGTTTTATACAGTACTCCACTTTTCCCCAATTTCTTCTTCCAAGTCCTGCAGACATTCCCATAGTGATCATAAAATCATAGAATATCCCTAGTTGGAAGGGACCCACAAGGATCATCAAGTCCAACTCCTGGCTCCACACAGCACCACTCCAAAATCAAACCAGATATCTGAGAACATTGTCCAAATGCTTCTGGAATTCCAGCAGGCTCAGTGCTATGACCACTGACTGCCCTGAGGAGCCTGCCCCAGTGCCCAACCACCCTCTGGGTGCGGAACCATTCCTTAACCCCCAGCCTGACCCTGCCCTGTCCCAGCTCCATGCTGTTCCCTCGGGTCCTGTCGCTGTCCCCAGAGAGCAGAGCTCAGCGCCTGCCCCTCCGCTCCCCTCGTGAGGGAGCTGCAGGCCGCCATGAGGCCTCCCCTCAGCCTGCCCTGCTCTGGGCTGAACAAACCAAGGGACCCTAGCTGCGCCTTATAGGTCTTGCCCTTTAGACCGTTCACCATCTTTGTTGCCCTCCATTGGACACTCTCTAATAGCTTTAAAGTGATGGCACTCATTTCAGTCTCTCTACTCAATCTATCTGTCAATTTTTATGAATTTTTCAGTAAGCCAATATAATTCTCTCAACCATCCTGTGAGATTTGGTTACAATTGACTAATGGGTTCCAAAGCCGTTGTGGGACCACCTGACAGATGGATAGACAAGGCAATCTCATGAGCTGCATTTCTGTAGGAAATAAGGCTCAAACCACTGATGATTTTTTCCAGCAGCAAACAGGAAGTATTTATGTCTTCCTGATCCTTGTCTGTACAAAACAGGATCTATATTCATTCTTTCAAATTTTTCAGACCTGTAGTGTATGGTTCTGACTATATAATATAACTGAAGGCTTAAATTCTACTTTACGGCTGCGAATCAATTTTTGTATCATTTGTGTACAGCTTGGGAATAGCATGGAACAGACTACCAAGGGGCAGCTTCCCGGATAACAAAGGAGAATATGCATACTGCCCCCTTTCGTAGTGTGAGGTATCCAAATGCACAGCAAATCACATCTTTCTCCTGGTTTGTCAGGGTGAAAATGTGGCTGTATGTATTCTTGAGCTTCCCACACCACTGCTCAAATTTTGAGGTGCCATTTGAGGTACTGTTCATGTAAGAGCAGTGAAGGTGTTGACAAGCATTCAAGAACAGAAAGAGATTTTTCCCCTCCCAGCCAGTCTGTGTAGCATCTAAGAGAATATGTATTCTGATCAGCATATATGCCAATATCTTTTAGTAAGGAATAATTGAAAAATATGAAAAATTATCCAGTGGAGCACCATTATATTACAAATGTGGTCTGGAATGGGGTCTCCAGAGTTTTATGGCAAGGATGAAGAATGTTTCTCATTTTAAGCACTCACAAGAACTTTTGGATGTATTTGATGAGCCACACAGTATTAACGTACCTGTAATATTTTCCCCGTCTCTGTTCCACAGGGTTCTTCATCACTCATACACAATTTACTATACCATCTCATGCAGTGTTTAATGCCCAGCTATTTCATAGTGCACATTGCTAAGACTCAAGTCAGCACTTTACACGGCTAGGTGTTTCTCTAGTCCTCCATATTGCACAGCACTATGCTGTGTATTACATCCAATATACATATTATTTCTCATTATTAGCAACGCAACACTACAAAGCACTTGCCTGATAAAGGCATGTCAAGGCTGAATGGCTTACCCCTGGTTCTGCCTTCACACCAATTTCATTTAGATTGCAAAGCAGAGTCCACAGCATTCTTCTGTTTGAAGACCTGTTTGGAAGACTTAGAGAATGCAGACATATGAGGCATTTATTGTCATATTCTGCTCTTATTTTGGGGCAAAGTATGGTGCAATTATTATGTCCTAATAATAAGTCAACTACTAATTAACTTGGAATTATGTTTGCATTCTGAAAGTATACACAGGTACCTTTATACTTTCATTCTTCTGATTAAAAAGTGAAATATATGGAAAACATTCTCTGATATTTACTTAACTTCAGGGCCCTTCAAAAAAAAAAAACCACCTTTGATCATTAAACTTTGCTGGCTTAATATTTCTATGAAGTACGGTTTTATGTATTTTTTCTGAGTTTTATTTCAGGGCAGCTATCTTTGCAAGATAATCTTACGAAGGACAGAACTGGTATTTTCTTGGTTATCAAACCCTCTAATTGTGGACATTTTTGAACTTAGAAAGCATTCTGAATTGTTGAGCTTAACATGAACTTTTGGCAAGGCTTTTTCATAGTTTGGCACCTTGGTGCACATCTTAGGTGTGCTGTTCTGATCATACTCCCAGATCTTCTTCTGAACTTCTTTTTACTTGTAGTACACATATAGAAAGTTTTCTTGTTAATGTCTACATCCACTAGTTTGAGGTATTTTACATGCTTATAGTGTAAGGTAAATCTTACAGTAAATGCCATACTATTCATTGGTGCCTGTGATCTCTCTGAATGCAAAACTGAATTAAATACTTTCATGTAGTCCGGCCAAACTACGTTAGACTCCTTCTGTTAGTTAACATTATGCATAGACTTTTCAAGCAAAAGTTGATCCTTTGTTCCTCTGTTGTATTGGGTTTTTGTTGTTTTGTGTTTTTTTTTTTTTTTGGTTGATTGGTTGGTTGGTTTTGATATCATACTTCTGCCATCTACCCAGTGAAATATCAGTGATTACAGTTAGGTGATAAAGTCAGTTTTAGCAGTTTCCAATTGACTTGGAAAAATGAAACCTTTTGAGGACTCTCCATCTTTCTTTCATTTCTTAGTAGTAATAGTATTGCTTTGCTTTCAAGGTTTTGCTGTTTGTCTTTGACTATCTTTTCCTCCTGTCACTATCCTCAATGTCTGCATGGCCTTTCTCAATTTTGTCTGTACTATAATTCTTCAAGAGGAACAGTCCATTTTATGTTTATAAAGCTCTGAAGCACTGAAACTCTGCTTCTGATTGGAATATTCAGGCACTACTTAATTGCAGATGAAAAATAATACCCATTTAAGATCTTTTGCATTAGGTTATTTCATAAGGGAATTGCACTGATATCAGCTTTGTCATCATCAGCTAAATGATGAAGTGTGCACAGATAGGTCTTTTGAGGAGGGGTGCAAATCTGTAGAAATGACAGGTCTTTCTCTGATCCTCTAATCAAATTACTCCTAACTGGAGTCTCGTTGGCACATTAGAATAATTTTGATCTGCTTTCTAATTGCAAATGACTCTCAGATTGTCCTGTATGTTCATCTTATCCTGATTACAAACCTACCCCAGAACTAACAATTACTCTTGAGTTCTCAGCCATTTTTCCTCTAGCTCCCTCATTTGCTTAATTGGCTCATGGAAAATGTTTAACTTGCAGCCAGCAAGAGAGGCAGCTCCTCTGTGCACACTAGGTATTTCCTTTACAGTCAGTGCTCACCAAAACTAGTCAGCAAATACTTGCCTGAACCCAATATCTTTTGGATTTGTGCTAGCTTTTAATTATGATTTTGTCCTTACATGGCTGAGTTGTGCGTGGTGGGAGCAGAGGAAGTTTTTCTTACAATGTAGTAGGGTTTCACTGTTTCTGCTGAAGTCATGTATCAGGCTCTGACTATGTTCCTTGCTTTCTGTGGGGGTGCAGTTTCAGCAGTCCAGAGTCTCTAAACCCTTTTGGCAACTGGAAAGTGTGATACTGGGGCTGAGATAGACTGGTGGGACAAGTGTTGATACAGAAATGATAAATTCTGGAAAGATTTCTGCTCTGTGTTTTTAAATGCATTCCATACCTATCATATTAGGGCTTATTCATTATTTGCAGTGTTTAGTATCCCAGGCAGCAGCAGACTAATACTAATAAGAGACAACAGAAATCCAAGCCAGGATGCTAGAAATGTAATCATCCTTGAAACAGATGTAGAGACTTCCATCTCTACAGTAGGCACAAAGTAACATTATAATTAAAGGTTGGTATACCAGCATCAGGCAGTCATTTTCTGCCATGGCCTACAAGTATCAAAAACGTCCTGCATAACATATATACAAGTCATATATCTTACACAGGTAGTCATGCAAATTATACCCAAATCAAGCAGCTACTCTAGCACAAGTAGTATTTATGGGGTAGAAAGACATCATGAAGTATGCTTAATGTCAACATGTAAGGACTTGTGCAGGGCTAACAAGGAGGTATATACAGAGCAGTGGTTGAGCAAGAGGCATTAAGTATGGATGCTGGAGCTTGCCAGAAGTCACTGATACTACTACAGAGCTTAGAAATAAGACACTTAAATTAGGATCATTAGGCAAGGATTGGGAGTTCAGAACAAGGGGCACAAGGGAAGAGTTTGTCACTCAGCAGTGTCTGACGCCCTCCTCTGTCTTGGTTCTTAACCTGTGGGTCTCTTGGATTTTGGTATATGTTGGGTTCTGATTTTTAGCTGTGAAACAGAGAGCAGGGATAGATGAACTACAGCAAGGCCAATGTGTCTTGTGTGTCTCTCATAGAGATGAAAAGAATACTTTTTTTCTTTGCGCCGAAAACACTAGCTGCTCTTCATATAAAATCTTCAGGTTGCATGGAAAGTTTTAGTCATCCTACAAGAGCAAGGCAGGAACCTGGCAATATATCCAGATTCTTATGTTCATATGGCATGAACACCATATAGGAAGTCCAGCTATATCCTCCTACAAATATATCAGTGCAAGGAAATTCAAAGCATACATGCTGGCAAAATAAAGCACTTTCCAAAAGTGTTAGGATTTCCTAGACTGTCTACTTTAAGGTGAAGGTTCTGCGTTATAGTAATAAAGTTGTGGCTTGTTTCAAATTGTGAATCATTATTCATGCTGAAACATGTACTTCACTAATGACCTTTCAAAGGAAGAACAATCCATGGGTTATTTTTAGGGATTGTTACTATCTTCTGCATTTCATAGAAAAGTAACCAGTTATTTTGGTAACAAAGTTACAAATAAATTGTAAAGTTTATTTTAAGAAATATGACCAGAGTACAATTTTAATCAACCTTTTTGGTTTTGTTATTTCTTTCTTTTACTGTCTCATATGATATTTGTTCTTCTTCCCATGCTTGTTGTGGCAGTCCTCTCTTAACTGTATGTTTCATCATCTCATTAAAAGTAACCTGTATTAAAAATTAATGAAGTCGGTGTGTACTGACTTCTTAAGTTTTATTTAAAAACATCTTCCTACATATTGTTTTATCCAAAATAGTTATGAGCTGTAAAGAGATTTTTTTCTTTTTCTTCTTGCAGACTGCAAATGATAACCTGCATACAGAAGATGAGCCTGAACTCAGAAGAGATAAAGAAAGCTATCTCTGTGCCGTATGCCTGGATGTTTATTTCAATCCTTACATGTGCTATCCATGTCACCACATCTTTTGTGAACCTTGTTTAAGGATGCTTGCCAAAGACAATCCAGCCAGCACTCCATGTCCACTATGTCGTACTACAATAGCCAGAGTCTTTTTCCAAGCAGGTATAAAAATTAAAGTTTTTACAATATAGACAATTTTTTCTTGCTTTTCATTCCTGTATTTCTGGTCTGAATCAATATGTAGTTAAAAGTATAGTAAATCCATGCTGACCAAATACAGTCATAAAATTAGTTTCTTGTCCAAAGAAATAATAATGTACAAGTACATCCAAAATCCATTGAGATTAAAATGTAGTCTTGTTATCCATTGTGAGGAATTCTTTGCTAGGATTCTTTCTAGGACTGTGCCACACAAGCTTTCTTAAGTTGTAAGGAACTATTCTGAGAATGTATTTTAAAACTTTTTGATATTTGAAGTGAGGTTCTGATATTTTGTATTTTTTGGCTTTCTCTTGCTAAATAATTACAAATTCCAAGCATTATAAGCATACATTTTCTCAAAATATCTCACTAGAACAGCATTTTTTAAATGGATAACTTAATTAGCAAAAAATAAACCTTTTGGCTTTGTGACTTTAATTCAGCTACAATTGAAAATAAGGTTGGCAGTACTATAGAATTCTACTAACTAATCTTATTTTTAAAGTCTTCTTTCCTGGCCTCTTCCACCCTCATCTCTAGTGTTCCTGACTTTAAGCAGTAGGAAAACATGGTCAGTAAGTGTTTTTTGATGTCATAAATTATATAGGAATAGGAGAGAGTGCCACAGGTATTTTACCTAGAATAGCATGAGTCAGTCTTTTATACCTGGAACTATAAAAAGTAAATTCATAAAATTTTTGAATTTATATTGATATCCATATGAATAGAATTCCACTATAGTCAAATTCCACTATGATATGACTGATGACTGGAACTAGGCCCTTCACAGCACTTAAAACTGTGCATATACTGGTCACAAAATAATGGAAATAACTCAGCCATGCTGAAATGTTTATTTTCGTGTGCTTCAGAGATCATGCAGCTCTTCCGTTTAAACTGAGCGAGTGCTGTGGTGATGACAGGTTGGGAATGTAGATTAAAGAGAGATTTTCTATTGATCTGCAGAGCTGCCCAGCTTGTATTTCTGGTTGTACACAGACTCCTCCACTGCACAGGCACAATTTTATATAATCTGATGACAGATGAGTTTGAGGAACTGTCTGGACTAAAAAGGAAAAAAAAAAAAAAAAAAAAAAGTTATTTGGATGGGAAGGAGGCATTTTTTTCAGATGAACTAGTTGCCACAAGATGGTTCACCGGGGAGTTGGTGGTGGCCATGGGTAAGGACTGACTAAGCCAGCACTGCAGCAGAGAAGATGGGTAAAAAAAATGCCTACCTGGTGTTTAGAAGTTTCAGCTTGATTTCATTTCATTTTCTTAATGTTTAATGCCCCTTTGGAACTGATTTAAAGTGTGTTTCACCAATAGATAATTGTTTTTAGTTATTGAGGGGATTTTAAGTAAAGAAAAGCTATTTAACAGAGTTGCTGCAGTAAAACATTACTGGGAGAGTGTAAAGAGGGAAATGGACACTTGATAAAATGTATTTGGAAAACTTTAAACACCTTTGAAGTATTTTTGTTTAAGTGAAATATTTCAGGATTATTTATAGTTTTTCAGTTCTTACTTTACAGAATCACAGAATCACAGAATTTCTAGGTTGGAAGAGACCTCAAGATCATCGAGTCCAACCTCTACCTAACGCTAACAATCCCCACTAAACCATATCCCTAAGCTCTACATCTAAATGTCTTTTAAAGACCTCCAGGGATGGTGACTCCACCACTTCCCTGGGCAGCCTGTTCCAGTGTCTAACAACCCTTTCAGTACAGAAGTTCTTCCTAACATCTAACCTAAAACTCCCCTGGCTCAACTTAAGCGCATTCCCCCTCGTCCTGTCACCAGGCACGTGGGAGAACAGGCCAACCCCCACCTCGCTACAGCCTCCTTTAAGGTATCTGTAGAGAGCAATAAGGTCACCCCTGAGCCTCCTTTTCTCCAGGCTGAACAAGCCCAGCTCCCTCAGCCGCTCCTCATAGGACTTGGTCTCCAGGCCCCTCACCAGCTTCGTCGCCCTTCTCTGCACCCGCTCAAGCACCTCAATGTCCTTCTTGTAGCGAGGGGCCCAAAACTGAACACAGTACTCGAGGTGCGGCCTCACCAGAGCCGAGTACAGGGGGACGATCACCTCCCTAGCCCTGCTGGTCACGCTGTTCCTAATACAAGCCAGGATGCCGTTGGCCTTCTTGGCCACCTGAGCACACTGCTGGCTCATATTCAGCCGACTATCCACCATCACTCCCAGGTCCTTCTCTGCCTGGCAGCTCTCCAACCACTTATCTCCCAGCCTGTAGCTCTGCTTGGGGTTATTGAGCCCCAGGTGCAGGACCCAGTACTCGGCCTTGTTGAACTTCATGTAGTTGACCTCAGCCCATCGGTGCAGCCTATCCAGATCCTCCTGCAGAGCTTTCCTACCCTCAAGCAGATCGACACATGCACATAGCTCGGTGTCATCTGCAAACTTACTGAGGGTGCACTCAATGCCCTCATCCAGATCATCGATGAAGATATTAAAGAGGACCGGCCCCAGCACCAAGCCCTGGGGGACACCACTAGTGACTGGCCTCCAACTGGACTTGGCTCCATTCACCACGACTCTTTGTGCCCGGCTATCCAGCCAGTTTCTAACCCAAAATATACAATGTGTATAAATACCTGATAGGAGGGAGCAAAGCAGAGACCAATAGACTCTTCTCAGTAGTACCCACCAACAGGACAGAAGGCAATGGACACAAACTTAATCACATAAAATTCCATCTGAATGCAAGAAAACACTTTTCCATTGTGAGGGTGACCAAGCACTAGAACAGGTTGCTCAAAGAGTTTGTGGAAAATCCACCTGAAGAATCGAAACCCAACTGGACATACCTGGGCAACCTGCTCTAGCTGACCCTGCTTGAGCAGTTGGGTTGGACTAGTTGATCTCAGGATATGACTTCCAACCTAACCCATTCTATCAAAATATTTATTTTGATATTTAAAAGTTATTTAAATAAAAGTTATTTAGTTTTATTGAGGAACTGGACTTATGCAGCTGAAGTGTAAATACAATGTTATACAGAGAGAGTCTAATGTAAGTAGTAATAACAGTATGACATGTGTTTAGGATTAACTATATACTAAGAAAAATATTTTGTAATTTCCCAATGCCTAACACTTCAGGCTGCTTTTAAGTCAACCAAGAAATACTGATGATCATAAAGTCATTGAGGTTAGAAAAGACCTTCGAGATCATCTGGTCCAACCATCACCCTACTACCAATATCACCCACTATGATGATAACATATCCTTAACTATATCCTGAAATTAATCCTTAATTTATCCTTAAATTAATAAAATCAACACATTAGGGAAAATGGATGATGATGGACCAATATAAGAAGTAATTAATATTTTTTTTTAACTCAGGAGGCTTATTAATCCTTTTAAAAGTTATGCAAAAGTCACTGTTGTTATAGGTTTGGGTAGCTAAGGAAGCAGAATTGCTAGTATTCTATATTTATTTCTCTAATAGCTACAGCCTGGATGTCTCATTTCCCTCATTAATTTATTCTGTATGCTTTCTGCAATGTTCCTTCTGTATAATTGCATTTTATTTTACGAGGATATCTCAAAAACAAAACATTTAGGAAGATAACCTTTTTTTGTGCTATCTTGCAAACTGACTGAATCTAACTACAATAGAAGGATGCACATAACATCTGAAAAATGATGAAGGCAAACAGCTCAACTGTCCACAAAGGATGTGTTAAAACATGATCCACAAGGATACTTATCCTGTCCTATTGCCCATATCAAGTGAGCCTTTTCTATTGGTTACCGTGAGGGTGAACTTCCAATCCTTCCTGAAGACTCTTGAAAGCCCTTCTCCCATCTGCCTTTTCTTCAGGAAAGAAAGTGAATAAATAAATAAATAAATAAATAAAAATCAATGCCTCAGTAGAGGATTCAACGTTTAAATTTGAACAATAAAGTTGAAAGAGCTGAGTCAATTTTTAGGCCTGTAGAAGAAAACTAAAACACCCTTTGTTGATGCTGTCAGAGGCAAGAGGCTATTTTCTGAATACAAATAGTACTTAATCAAAATATGTTAAGTAGCATATGAAGTTCTTCTATAAAACTTAAAAAACATGAGTGAAAATTACAAAATTTGTTCCCTTTACATTTAGGAGAAAAAACAGCTGTTTCCATTCACTGACAGAGGGTTATTGGTGTAATAGTGTTGTTCTTACATGAGGCAAAAGGATTTGGGGGTTTCTGTGCTTTGTGTGTCTTTTGTAGACTACTTCCACCTGGATTCTGACATGATGAAATACCAAAAAGCACCCAATAGTTTTTTAGAATGAGGCCAGTATATTTTTTTTTTACTTCAAAACTGCTAACATCTTCCTGTTACACAGAGAAAGAAACTGCAGCTAAAGAGCATTTGCTTTTTTTTTTTTCTTTCTGGAGCCTGTTTCTATAAAGTGACTTTTCTCTAATTTGTTGGAGAAAAAGATTTGTCCCTTTCATAAAACCCAGATCATTGAAAAAGTATGTAAAATTGCAATGAAACAAGTAAAGTAGCAATACATAAGTCTATTCAAAGGTCTGTGAAGAGTCTTTTCTTCCTTTTAAAGTATACAAGAAATTGCAGTAGCTGCTGACACTATTAGTATTTATCTGCAGTCATGACAATTAGAAGGAAGAATCTTTGTTAAGCAAGCGTAACTGGGGGTTTTGAAGTTTCCCATGCTAACTGCTAACTCGGCTACTCTGCCTGTTACCATCAAATCAATTCTTTTCAGTGGTAGGAAAATATGGTCACTTTTAAGCTGTGTTTGCCATTTCTGTATTGCTATGGACAGGTTAATTTTCCCAGTTTTGAGTAGCTGTCCATGCAAATATAATCCGAATTATAATCCAAATTATATCCTGAGGAGCTAATGAGTTCTTGCAATTTGTAGGTTATTGTCAACTCCTGCAATCTATCATTCATCATTCTATGAATGCGTTCTTAAAGCCAGTTAATTCACAGTATAAAAAAATACTCCAAAATAATTGTCAGATTTTTTCCCTCTCTATTGAGTGACAATGTTAAAACAAAAAACAACATGAACTGAGAATTAATTCCACAGTCAGACTGATAGATGTTATTTCGTTCATAGAGGTCATCATAGGCTTGTAAATTAAATAGCCTGATTTATAACATACTTCATTTTGTTAGCATTTGACATCTTGTTTTCTAAGTGCTTTAGTTCTGAGGAATAAAATCAAAAGAGCATGTTTAAGACTTGTTCTTGCTATATCTGGAAAAGATTATTTTCATGTGATTTTAAAAATCTTTAAGAGGTGTTCTAATCAGAAAATGTGCTGTATAGTAGATAAGGCACTATATTTTATAGTATAGCCATATGCAAATTACATGCAAATATTCTTTCCTGTTAATTATTGTAGAACTGAACAACTCTACCAAGTCTTTTTTCCCTACGGAATATTTGAAGTTACAAGAAAGTTTTCAAAAATCAAATTCTGCAAAATGGCCTCTACCAAGCTGCAAGAAAGCTTTCAGAGTATTTGAAGGTAAGAAAATCACTTCTGTATATTTTTGACAAGGTTAATTTTCAGACTTGATTACCTGTATTTATTGAAATTTTTCCTAAACTTTATTCCATCTTGAGTACTCAAGAACACTAGCCTCTAGCTAGTCCATGTCATAGGATATCAGAGACAGATGATTACTGGAGTAAAAGAGAGTAAAATTCTCCTTGTATGATTCATACACAGTGCTCTGAATCTAAACATAAACTGCAAAATGTAAAAAGGCAGTTTATGTGTATACTTTTTTATTTATACTTAAATCTTTAATTTTGTGCACATTATCAGGATAATTCTATGTCATTTACTGTTTAGAAATAAATAAATAAATAAATAAATAAATAAATAAGTGTCTGAAAAGCTGAAGAAAGAAAATGACCAGATAAAAAGTTCCCAATTCTGAATCTTGTCAATAAAGACTGCTCCCCAAAAAAATCAGAATCAGCTTTTTATGTATCAAGTCATATTAAAGTTGGAAAAATATTATATATATTATTCTGCATTGTTTGCTTTATACATGTGAAATGCAATAAAGGTGTGTTTTTTTTAGCTTTCTTTTATTTTCTGTTTATTATAAGAAGGAAGCTTAGTCCTCTTCTTAATAGTTTATGACTTAAGTGTTTCTATGGCTATTAACTGTTGATTAACTGAAACACATTTAAGTTAGAGCACGGAAATATGGGATTCACTTTTTACTCAGGTTCACTGTTTTCAATCTAATGGCCTTTTTTCACTAAGCCCCCTCTATGTTTACTTACACAGCAGTTTTCTGTAGTCCTGCATTCTGATATCATGTATTTTTCCCGTTTATAAAAACAACATAATTTTTTTGTAAAAGTACATGGAAAAAAAATAAAACAGAACATTCTTTTTATATTCCTTTTATGAGCCTACTCAGGCCTTTCCGTGGGTCAAATTTGATATACCCTTCAGTTATAAAACTGTGTAATGCATGGTGATGATTTGATGCTGAAAATAATAAATACTCCTAGCTATCAAAAATTATCAGACTTGAGAAGTTTGAGGATTGGCAGATCATCTTTGATATTATTCAGAAATTGAAGTTTCTGGCAGAAAAAAAAAAAAAAAAAAAAAAAAGTGATTGCTTTCTCTAATGGCAGTTAAAATAGTTTGGATGTTCATGTTGAACTTACTGCTTTATTGTAGTATTCCATTATATATGTGACATAGTTGATACATGTGCCATAACATCATATGAATTATGTCTTTATGTCTTTCATATTTGTGAAAAGCTAGCGTGTTGAGCTTTGTACAAAATAAAAATATATTAAAATAAAAGGAAAATCTGGGGAGGTCATACAGCTTAAATATCGTACTATTTGCATATAAACCATTTTGTGCCACAGAGGTAATTTAGAGTGCTTGGAATTAGGTGTCTCCAAAGGACAGCCTAGAAATCCCACACACTGAACAGGAACACAATTAGATCTAGTTAATAGGAAACCCAAATCATGTAGCTTTCTGAAACTTTATCTTTGCCTTCTTAAATACAATTGTCACAACCACATCTTTCCTCTGACTTTTTACTTGAATAAAATCACTGCAAGGTTTGTGTTAGTTCAGAAAGCAAGTGGATAGCTTTTTCTCGCTGGATAGCTTTTTTTGGTCTTGCATCTAAATTTTACTTAGCACCAACTAAAACTCCTTATTTGGTATTCTTAGTTTCGCTTGTGATCCCTGGCTCAGGAGGCTTCTAGGGACTTTACAGCCTTAGAAGGCTGAGTATAGTGGGAGCAAAAGCCTGCTGAGACCATAATAGATGCCATTTTAACTGGAAACCCTAACATCACTGAGAGCAGTAGGGAAAAAGAGCTAACTTAGATTAATTTTTGCTTCATTAGGAAAGTGACAGTGTAGTAAGACATGAGAGTTGAAGGCAAAAAATACTACATGGAAAGAAAAGAGCTGAAAGGGTAGGTGACATTAGTGGAGTGAGTGGAGAGAAAAGAACATGATTACAGTGTTCAGAAAGAGATGAAAATACGTACTTTTCAAATGTGAGGATAACTGCTTCTTTATAATATGCTTTTTTATTGTTTAAAAATAAATAAATAAATAAAATTGACCCTATCAGAAATGCATATCCACTTTTATCTGGTTCATATCCAGCAGATGTCATGGTCACTAAGAGTCTGACAGCTATTTTCAAAATTCATATCATTCAAGTTTTCTACATGACAAAACCATTTCCAGAATATTTTTTTAATATTCTGTACATTAAAATGGCAGATATTGAACATGCAAACCACTCATTAGAGGTGTGAGACCTGATAAAATTAGAACTCAGAATTAGATTGGATGCAAGCAGAGAAGGATGGTTGTTGAAAAGCTTAGATTATACAGAAGATTTGTCAGATTTTCTGAATATAGTAGGACTGCTGGATAACATCAAGCACCTTCTCTTTTTTCTTAATTTTTTTCCGAACTGATTCTCCAAGACAGATTTTCTAATCAATACCTGAGTCTTCTCTCTTACGAAAATTGCCACAAGGAATGTAATATTTTCTTCTAATTAAAAAAATAAATAAAAATACAGAGCTTCTGAGTTTGTATAAAGAAAATAAGAAACCACAGCACAGTAGCTCTTCTTTGCTTTTAGTTGATGAAAATTAATTCCAAATAGTTTATCCTTTTTTTTTTTTTCTTTTCCCTGGTTAAAATCAGTAGCAGAATGCCCATTTGCTTCATAAATGTTATACATGTATTGCCATTGCTTTTCATTGCTCTGTTTGGTCAAGGATACATTAAAGATAAAACAGACATGCTATTCAAGAATGAAAGCCAATCATCTTTTACCTTTCAGGTACTTAATATATGTGACAGTTAACAAGTTGATTTAAAGTCTGCCTGTAAAATGTCTTTTCTTTTTTATGAAATAAACAAAGATATTATATTATCTATTACTTCAGATATTGTCAACATTAAAAATGCAATTGCACAATAAAAATAATATCTGAAAATAATAGTTTCCTTAAATAGTTTTTAAAATACATGGCGTATTTTGGATAGGATAGTTAGATAGCAAACATGCTTCATTGGACTTTGTTTTCTAACACTTAGGGTTTAATAACATCATGAGTTCAGCCTTTGGCAGGCAATGCCAAACTGGAGTTTCACTCTATAAACTAAACTTAGTAAATCTCCAAAAGTAATTTGATTCCAGAAGTGTGAATTAAAAAATCAGTGAAAAAGTTCATTTAAATTGAGGATATGATAATACGACATAGAGAATTTACTGTAGCCAAGAGCTGGAATATCAAAATCAGACTGAGACAGTTAGTGCATGGGGCCTAAAAGGGTTATTTCAAAAGCTCTGGCATAGAACTCAGATAGAAATACATTAGTGAAACCAGAGAAATAGGATATAATCAAGACAGTGGTGTTAAAGTTGTAAAATGGTGAAAGCTGCCTGCTTAGAGAAAGACATATTTGATAAGCCTGAAGATGAACACACATAGTGTTCAGAATGATAGATGGAAATTACAAAACCACTGAAGTTACAGCCCTTGATTACTATTTCAAGATACAGGTTTTGCCAAGGTAATAGGAAATTCCTTCTAAGTGTTCTTGTGATAAGATTTTTATTTAAAATATAATCATTAAATTGGAAAGCCAATTTAGATTTTTTTTTTGAATGCTTAATCTAGAAAATATTCCCCCAGTGTTGCATACAGTGAAATCTGTGCTATCTCCTTACTAGTCTCATCTGTCCAGTAACATAATAAAACCTATTGGCTTCTGCATCAAGCAGGGATTGCAAGACACAACAGCATCTTCAGCTCCTACTGATACCAATGGAAATTCCTATTGTGACAGCAGGTCACATCTACCATGTCCTTTTACATAATCATTCTCTAAAGAAAAGAGCACTCAATTTCCTATGTAGTTTACAAAAAATAGAAATATTGTGAAATATTTTAATAATACCTATTGGCAGATTTTTTTTTTATCTCTATCTTTAAAACTGTACACTGGAGTCCAACACTTTAAAAGCTACTTTCTTGATTCAAGGTTCTTACTGTGATTTCAGTTACATGCTAAAGGAAGGATGTTAAACAGTTGTAAAAATGTATGTCCATCAAATTATATTAGCTAGGTTTTAAATTCATCGTATTTCTCTGTTTAAAGTGAAGAAGAAAAAATTGATGCTGTTTTTCAAGTTACGGATTCTGTGATATCTACAGAGAATAGAAACAAAATAGATGTTATTGAAAATAGAAGGTGCAGCATTTATTTTAGCCAGAAATAATAATGTTGGAGTATAAGTGTCTTAGAATAATACTTATATTACTATTCAGACTTTCATAAATTATTTGCCTTTGCTGCTGAAGTACAGAAAGGAAAGGACAGGACAGGACAGGAAAGTATATTGGGTTTTTAAGCAATGATCACACATCCATTCTCATTTTGATGGCTTTCAACAAGCTAACATTCTAGACTTCAGTAGTCTGTAGAGTTTTTCTGGTCTGATAGCACGGCTTATACAATCCTTTGTTCCTCTTAACCGTAGAAGCTCTTTTTCCTCCAGTCCTACTACTGTGTCCTTCCTTAATGTCCTGTTTTCTTTCTGTTAATTTCCTTCCTTCCTCATTTCTTGAACTTGTTTGTTCCTTTGTCATAGTACTCAAGACTGCAGCTGTGGGATCATGCAATGCTTCCTGACCAGAATGCTTGCCTTTTGTAGCCAGGATCCATCAGATTCTTTAGTATAACTTGTGGAATCACAGAAGGCCAATTTGCATACATGCATTTCTCACCAGATGAATTTACAATGTACAGTCTTCACAGCAAGTGAATTTTCTCTCTTAAGGAGACACATGTTACTGGGAAGTGTTGTTGTTGAGCCTCTGCTATGCCTAGAGTATACCAAGACAGAAAACACAGGATCCAAGCATTGCTGATTGAGAGTGTCTTAGTGTATTAAAGAGAATCAAACTCTAAGTCACCTATATGTGTCATCAGAGTTGCTTTTTTACCTATAACCAGGGTACTGAAAGACTGCTGTGCCAGAAATATCAATAGCTATAATTATACACCAAAGACTGTGATAGAATGGCTGTAACAAAATCCCATACCTTAGTCTTTCCTCATGTATTTCTCGGCATGTCTCTGAATGGGTGTTAGAGTGGCCTTGTTAATATGCATAGCAAACCAAGTATTTCTACTCACAAGCTAAGAAGTTAGACCTCTTATCCAGTTGTGGTCCCAGAGCTGCACTGGAGGTACCCTGCTGAACTCATACAAAGATAGAGGCATCATGATTTTCACCTTGCAGCTCTTAACTTCCAAAAGACTTTATGTAAATTCATTTGATAAATACATAAAATCATTTTATGATACCTAAATTAAAATTGTAACTGAAGATCCCACTGTCAGCAAATTATAAGATATCTCATAAGAATAGGTGTACTGGAATAGACTGAAGTTCTATCCTTCTATTGTTGTTTCTCTGACTAGGTCAAACAATGAGAAAGATTTTTTTCTGAAGATGTTTGAAAAAAAACATAACTGTGTTTAGAGTACAAGTTCTCTCATCCATCAGTAGATGGTTAAAGGATAATAATAAAAAAAAAAAGATAGAAATAAATTATTCAGTTTTCTCTCTGGAGGAACATTCACAGTCTGATCCTAGAACAGCTATGATACAGTTTGCACTATCCAGCTTATTTGCAACTAGAAATGGAGGTGTTCAAATTTGCTCATAGTATTAAAATACTCGGGATAATAAATGAAAGCCAACTGCAAGCAGTTGCGTAAGGTTGTCATGATACTGAGTTATCTTCAGCAATGTTTGCATTCATTTCCTTTCATCACAAAAGAAAGTACTAAAATGGAAAGGTAGAGAGAGAGAATAGAAATAAAGAAGTCAGAAGTTATGTAAATAGACTAAGGTTCTTCAGTCAGAACAAGAGATGACTAAGAGGGAAGGCAATAGAGTTAATTAAAATCATGAGAGACATGGCAGAAGTGAATGGGCTGCTATTGTTCACTGTCTCATAATAAAAGAACATCAAATAAAATTATCATATGGCGTATTCAAAGTCAAGGAAATCTTTAGACTTATAATCTTATAGACTTGCAATCAGACAATGGAACTTGCTGTTCCAGGATGCCACATAAAAAGTGCATAAACTTACAGAGTATGTTTAAATAACATCAGATTCTTGGAAGAAAAATACAGTAAAGTCAATTAAACTCAAAGATACCACATTTGCCCACAGAGATCATTGAACCACAGGTCCATGGATGTTGAGAGAATATACCAGGAAAGTACAGCAATATTCTTGCCCTGTTCTAATCACCATTCATCAATTCCTCATTGCTTGACCTAGTCAGAGAAACAATAATAGGATAGACCTTTAGTCTATTCCAGTACACCTATTCTTATGAGATATCTTATAATTTGCTGACAGTGGGATCTTCAGTTACAAATTTAATTTAGGCATCATAAAATGATTTCATGTATTTATCAAATAAGTTTACATAAATATTTAATATTTGTCCTTTAAAGGCAATTGAGAACAGTACATAATCCTGGTTAAACCACCATAGCCAAACTTGGAACTACCAGCTTTTTGCAGTGGTACTCTTTCATCACAGAGCCTGTTTAGAGCATAATATATTTCATGGGCTTAATTTTCATGCCTTGCATAGGAGTCTGCTGAGACCAGTTCAGTTTATGACCGGCCTCTGTGAACAAGTGCAAGCAAAGATGCTTTCCGTCTTCATCAACAACAGGAATTAGCAAGCATCTTTATTTGCATTTTACTGGAAGCAGAGAATGATCCTGGCCAGCTATGTCTAGTAGAATGATAAAAAAATAGTTACGACTGAACCAGTAAAACTAATTTTCTTCATAATTAGCTGTGAACTAATTACGTTTAGTAGTGGTTATGTCAAACATGCTTCCCCACTGTACTCCCCTAGTTCAGGTAGTACTAAAATGTACTGTATAGTAGAGCAGTTTGTAATGAAGTAGCTCCTAGAGTCTAAGATATGCTGCTGTAAACACGTCTTGAAAGTTATGTTTGCTCACTCTTTAGAGCTTTGATTTGATACCATACAGAAATCCCATTTACTTTAAGAGTAAAGAAAAATTTGTGGCTGACAAAAGGTTGTGAGAATGGCTTCACAGAATGTTTTGGGTTGGAAGGGACCCTGAAGGATCATGTAGTCCAAATCCCTGCCATGGGCAGGGACAACTCATACTAGACCAGGTTGCTCAAAGCCCCATCCAGCCTGACTTTGAACACTTCCAGAGCTGGGGCATCCACAGCTTCTCAGGGCAACCTGTTACATTCAGTTATCACAGAACAAAAGAGTATGAACATGTATCTTTTTCTGCTATCTAACATGTCCTTGATTTCTTTCTCATGTTGTGGTGGTTTTACCGTGCTGGGCAGCTAAACCTCACAACCGCTCTCTCACTCCCCCTCCTTTAGATGAGGAGGGGGAGAAGTAAAGCAAAGAACAACTCACAGGTTGAGATAAGGATAATTTAATTAAAGGGAAATAATAATAATAATTAAATAAAGACTACCATGAACTAAACAATTTAACTAAGGGGAAATAAAAAGGGAAAGGGGAAAAGGGAGGGGAAAAGGAAAAATAAAAAGAAGGAAGGAAAACAAACAAAATAAATGAAGGCTATATGGAAGTGCAGAGGAAAGAAATTACTCTCTACTTCCCACAAATGAGCGATGATTGACCACGTCCTTGAAACAAGGCCTCAATGCACGCAGCCGGTGTTCGAGAGGAGGACCGACGTCTTCTCAACGAGAGCCCACCCCTCCCCTCTTCTTCCTGTTTCTACCTTTTATTGCTGAGTGTGACACCACATGGTATGGAATATCCCTTTGATTGGTTTAGGTCAGCTGCCCTAGTGATGTTTCTCTCCTCACTTTTTGCCCACCCCCTAGGAGGGTTAGAGAAAGGCCCAATGCTGTGCCACTGCTGCTCAGCAGTAGACACAACACTGGTGTGATAACACTGCTGTTCCAGCTACAAGTACAGAGTACGGCGCTGTATGGGCTGCTGCCGGGAAAGTTAACATTCCAGCCAGACCCAGTGCACATGTGTCTCTAACATTGGGACAGACAGTTCCACTCTGTTCCAAAATATGGACATGAATATGAGTTCAGATTGATCCTGGAGCACTTATTGGGTAAAAAGCTGTTAAGATTTCTGGAGGAATTTGCCGTTTCCATAGCATAACTATATGAAATTAAACAAAATATTTTTGGATAGGCAGAGTTTTGTAGATCCCTAAAAGTGAAAACAAAATCTGAATTTGTTGAAGGTACGAAAGAGGAAATATAAAAATAATCAAGGTGGCGTGAGAATAATAAGCAAAAAAAAAAAAAAAAAAAAAGTGATCAGTTTTAGGTTAGATCAGAGCTGGGATAAGAAGCTTCTCCAAGGAGCAAGAGATGATCAAACAGCAGAGTAAAGTCAGGATATCTCAGAGACTTTCAGTGAGTCTGAGTAGGCAAGGATGTAGAATAGATTAGTATGATAGAGTAGATAAGGATGATAGATACTTTTTACTAAGTAGATAAGGATAGGTATTTGAAATGGCATCAGAAAAAGTCAGAGATAACTACTATTGCATATTTAGTGAAGGATTAAAGGAAGAATTTTTCAACAGTTCATAAAAAGTTTTAATGTTTTAAATTTAAATAGTTTCTTTCTTGATAATCTTTTAGGTAACTTCTCTTTGTGAAAATCTATTTTTAATCTTCCAGTGAATAAATATGGTGGCTTTTCAGACAGCTAGTTGTTTAAAACCTTGGTCAGCTTTCTAAAACATGGTTAAGTAATGCCAGTATCAGAAAACTTTCTGTTCCAGAAAACTATGTCAGCTTTCTCAAGATATGGTCTTGTGTTGTGTATTTTTCCTTCTCTGTAGAAACTAGTATTTCTTTTGTTTTCTCAAATAACAATTAGGAATCTTCTGAATTGACATCGACTATAAAACTGAATATAAGTCTGTTTGAAGACAATGGCATGGCTCCAAGATAGGTCATTCACAATTCACTATGTAAGGAATTACAGGAGGCATGCTGCCAGGCAGCTAGATTTGCAAACATAAACTAAAGGCTTTGCATAAATATAAGCCTTGTCTTAAAGCAGGGTTTGGTGAGGCTCCAGAATGCCTACACTCTATGTTGCCTCTGGCCTTTGCTGTCAGACCAACCCCGTCTTTAGACAAGTAGAGCCAATTCATTAACTTGTTTTAAGAAAGTATTTGCATTACTGTTACCTCATTGTCTTCCAATAAAATTGGCTTAAAATACTGAAGCCTTAAGCACTGAAAAGCCTGTGGACAGCGGTATGTAACAAAATTTTTCAAAGGTTATATTAAATGATCTTTAGTATTATATCTAATGAGGAAGGAGGGATGAAACTAGCAGAAGGTGATGTCATTACAGCAACATGATGTAAAAGGTTGAGAATCTTATAATAATTTAGCAAGAGTTGATTATATCTGAAATATAGTATTTTATCAGTTGGAGAGATGACAAAAGTGGCCAAAAAAAAAAAAAAAAATTTGCAATATGATTTTTGAAGCTGTTCAGTGGTAAGAAAGTAGGAGCAGTGCAAAAAAAGTGCCGACAATGAACAGCATTTGAGACTGTGAAGAGACAAGGGAAGAGAAATGAACAACAGATACAAGGGAATTTATAAGAAGATTTATATTGAGTAAGAATATTCTGATTTTTTTTACATTTCTCATATTGTTTATTGATACATATGCTCAGAAAATTAAATGTTAGAAATTGCTGCTTGACGTTCCCTGTTTTGGGTTGCCTGCACTGTCATGGCAAGAAGAGAGGTTGTCCCCAAGTTAAACTCACTGTTAAGATACAGTTTGTCTACATGAAAATGAAAATGAAAAAAAAAAATCTTAATAGTATTAATATTAATTATTAATATTAAGAATTAATATAATTAATATGGATTAAGAATACCCATCTTAAGGGCAAATATATAAAAATTACAGTGACTATTAGATTATCATATGTATGTTAAAACTATGCATATAAGCTTACTTTGAAAATGTGCCCTTTAAAATTAAAGGAAGATGTTGGTTTTGGTCCAGAATATATGTAAACTGTGTATTTAGATCCAAAACACCATTTCACAGAGACAGTGTACACCCTCATTTTTTGGTATTGGTTACAAAGACTGCATTAATTGCCATCAGAAGTGCAAGATGGTGAAGGGAAAGGGAGTTAAAGAAGCCAATGATTCATTTTACAGAGCTCGGTTGCACCTCGAAAAACAAGGACATACATTTCAATTACTGCATATTACTTTTATTGCATTGCCCCTAATTGAATTTTGAAATAAAGTGTTTTTAAAGTAGAAGGGTGGGTTTTGCTGTAAATCATTTTAAAAAGCTGTTGTATGTATGATACTTAGTGTGTTATGTTTTAGGGGAAGGGAAAAAAAGCAAGTAAATAAAGCATTTGTTGACTTAAAAAAATCTGCTTCCAGACTGGCTATCAAAATTTCTTCACAACTCACACAGTCAAATGACTTTTATATTGTGAAGTGTGAGATCAATTGCCACTGTTTTAGTATGCATCCCAGCACTTAGACTAGCCAATTAGCTTGTATTTGTGAGTATTGGTAATTACTGAACAATCACAGATGTCTGGACAGAGACAGACTATGTTTTCTGAGATCATTCTGCCCTCCCACAATCTTCTTGCTTCTTGATTCATTTACTTCCAAGGAAATAAACACCCCAAGATAGACAATGCAAAAGCAAATGTCTAGCTTTGCTTTTAGAAGGGTGACTGGGCACAGTAGTTTTATATTTTACATAAATTTGGTAAATATAATAAATTAATAAATTAACAAAAATCTTAGTTATGCATAAAACTTAGTCATGTGAAAATGTGTTTGCTTTCATTTAATGTGGCTTTATGGATTTTCTTATTAGTTTTTAGATTTTTTTCTTGTTTTACTTTCCAATAATTTGATTATTTGATGAGATATACC
This sequence comes from Aythya ferina, assembly GCF_964211825.1. Lineage (NCBI taxonomy): Eukaryota > Metazoa > Chordata > Aves > Anseriformes > Anatidae > Aythya > Aythya ferina. The sequence goes on from NC_140299.1 coordinate 22,110,938, forward strand.
AGCTAGCTTTATGGTTTGTGTTTTAATTGGTAAGAGCTGAATTCTTTAACTATAAAATAGTAAGAGGTAACTGTCTTCATAATTTTTTATTTGGTTCAGAATATTTTTGTTAATTTATGACACATGCACTGTATTTATATATTTCAACTCAAATTAATGGTATGAACAGTAGCTATGCAAAAAACTTAAATTTTAAATAATATCCACCAAAATCCAATAATCTTTATTTTAATGGAAAAAAATATATATCCTCTTCTACTTCTATCCAGAGTAAGATCTCTTCGTGAGGTGTAAATATTTGTAATTTTTTGATTGAATGAAACTTACAGTATTTCAAACCAGAAGAATACTCCAAATGAAAAACACTTCTTTCTGTCTAAAAGACCTGAGAGGTGTTATCTGCAGTGATTAACAATAAATGGTCCAAATAAATGCTGAAATCAAGCAGGGCTTCTGAGAATTAATATGCAGTATACAAGCTTAGAGCCTAGGTTTATCTAGAGCCTAATTTATCTAGGTTACATATATCTGTACAAAAAAGTCAGAGAATAGCTAAAAAAAAAAAACATATTTTGAATTTTGAAAAAAAAAAAAAAAAAAAGAAAGAAGAAATATAATTGCTACAAGAACTTATATAAATTATTTTATTTTTTTTCTTCTAAGTACTAAGTAATGCCTGGTTCACTTGTGTATATTCTTTTTCCAGATCCGTGTAGGATTTATAAAGTTTTAAGAGAGTACAAATGATTCTTATATAGCAGTGTCCATAGTTACACTGGTAACTGATCAGCAAGACTATTTGACTGAAGATTGATTCTGTAGGACAACAGTTTATATAAACTTCTTTCTCCAACAGATCATTTTGGGATTTCTGCACAATTTTGTCTGTACATTGTGTTCTTTTTGTTATACTAAATGACTTATGAAAGTCACAAGAAAAAAAAAATCTAGTTACAACAGTGTAGAGATAACAATGGTTCCTAACCACTCAGACTTACAAAAAGGAGTGTTCAGTATACAATGAAATCTTATGTCCCTTGTGAAAGGCCACAGCTTTTTCAGACTTTCACAGTAATTGGTTGCTTTTCCATACCCTTGGCAGACAAGATTTTGGACATCTTGAAAAGTAGTTACTGTATACTGCCTGCTAAATTGCCTGTATGCTGCTTATTTGTTTGTGTACAGAAGGACTGTGCATTACATGCAAAGTGGATTCAATAAATCAGCTTTTATGGATGTGGAAATAACTGCTTACACACAATTTATCTGTCTAGGACTGTCACAGATTTCAGCATTTAAACCAAAAGCTCTATAAAAGCTCTACAGCCAGTAAAACAGACATCACAGTGAATATAAAAATGGTTTCAGATAAGGATTATGTCCATCTTAAGTACAGCTTATGCCCAGGTTTTTTAAAGCCCAGATGCTAGCAGAAAGTAGGACTTGGTTTTTCAGGATGGAACAGGATTGATTCAGGATGTTTAGGCCATCATAAAATTTCAGTCACACATAGGCACAAGTTACGGCAGCCAGTGAAAGCCCACAGGTGAAATTAGAAGGGCAAGAGCAGTAAAGTATTAAAAGAGAGCAAAGGAAAGGTAGGAGTAAGATTGGGATGAGATTGGGGAAGATGATTTGACTTAGCATTGAAAAAGACCTTGAAGCAGGATGGTAGAAATTTTAGTGTAGGAAGCCAAGAGTTCTGGTGTGCATCCTGGGGCACAATAAGTTTGGAATTCAGGGGCTTTCTGTAGAAAAGAATGATATTTTGACCTCTGAGACAGCAGGTGTGCAGAACTGAAATGTCTCAGGCAGGAAGGTATGGAAGTTCAAGCTTTTCATGCAGGAAAAGCTAAAAGTCTGGATTTGAGAAGTATGATGATTGTGGTGAGTGGCCTTGGTTTAGAGAAGGATGTTGTGAGAAGAATGCTGTGTTGAGTTTGACTGACTTAGAGCCTGAGAGGTGAGATTGGGAGTCAGTGGGACACAGTGGGACACACTTGTGTGCATTTACACAGGATGACTGCCACTTTCTCATAAACTTCTCTAGTAATACATGCTCTTTTCTTTATTGGAAATACAGAAGTCATCACTTATTTTAAATAGTAATTCTTACAATTTACAATACTAGCTATAACCAGAATATGAAACCTCATCATATGCATATTGGAGAAGGCTGGTACAAATGTAAGAAGTTTGGGGTGATACCTCATCTGTGAAAGCACATAGAAATACTTTATCCTTAAAAAAAAAAAAAAAAAAAAGTACACGGCAAACACTGAGAAATTTCATGTGGGAAACAGTGAAGTGGAAGCAGATGCTTCATGAAATAAAGTCCTCTTTCAGGCAGAGCACACAGAAAGGAAAACAGACCAAGACAGAAGACGAAAAATATGCTATAAAAGAATATATCAAACTGCACTGGATGGTTGGAATCCCACAGCAGTTTGTTAGGACATTCACTGGTGATTTTGAAAATGAATACAGAGTGAATTGATGAAGATCACTTGCGATACAAAATTGTTTAGTTCACCAATGAAGGAAATAGGAACTTGACATCTAAGAGTTTTCTCTATCAGTGACTTGGAGGAGGCAGCAGAATTGCCTGTCTTCAGGTCTGCAGATGACAGTACATTGAAGGACTATCAGACAGATTCAAAGGCAGGGCTGCCATTCAGAGAGATTTAGATGGGCTGGAGGAATGGGCTTAAAGGAACCTTGTGAAACTCAACAACAAATGCATTGTCCTTCACCTGCGAGGGAGAAGCCCCTGGCAGTGAGACAGGCTGGGTACTCACTGGAGAGCTGTGCTGTGGAAAGGGCCTGGTCATCCTGTTGGAGGGCAAGCTGAGCAACAGCTGGCGGTGTGCCCTGGCAGCAAAGAAGCCCAACAGTACCCTGAGCTGTATAAACACAAGCAAAGCCAATAGATGAGGGAAGTTGTTATCCCCTGCTATTCATCAGGCCACACCTACAGTACTGCAATTTTGGTGCCCCCAATTGGGCACAAAACATTCCTTGGAAGGAAGTTGATAAATTAGAGAAGGCTTCGCAGAGGGACACCAAATTGTTAAGGGGGCTGGAGCAACCTGCCCTGCAAGGAGAGGCTGAGGGAACTGGGCTTGTTTAGTTTGGAAAAGGGAGGGCTTTCAGAGGTATGTCAAGGCAACACTGCAATACCTTTAAGAAGGCCACCATGAGGACAGAGCCACCTCTTCATGACAGAAGGATGAGGACATGAAAGGTTCATACTGCAATTAAGACAAATGTTTTCACTAGGAGGACATTTGAGTGGTGGAGCAGCTGCCCACAGAGACTATGCAGTCTCTTGAGCTGTAAATAATGTATTGCCTTTTAAGAGATCTGGTTAATGTTGTGGTTAGTTTTCTGAAAACATTCAATGCATAGCTATAGTCAGAAAGCAAATGGGAATTATTACATTCATAACAAAATAGAAAACAGCATGCTGTTACCTAGATTTGTGGTGATCCCACATCTCTATTTTTTTATATAATTTTGAATTCCATTATCTTGAAGGATAATGCAGAATGAGGCATAATACAGAAAGAATGCACTGAATTTTGAAAGCTTTTTCCATGCAGAGGAAGTCTTCAACTTTTTCATTTGGAAAAGATTACAGAAAATGTTCAAGAGGTCTTTAAAATTATGAATGGCATAAAGATGTTTTAGGAAAGATTGTTCACTGTCTCAGAAGTGTTCTTACATTTGCAATTAAATCAGCTACAAAAGATGGGGCAAACAGTTGTCACCGAGGACCATATGTCTACATTTGCATTTTAGGGAAGAGAGGAATTGCTTACTTCTGATCCCATGGAATGAATGCCCATTAGTGGTTGGAGCACATTACCAGTGCATATCAGAGCTCCTGGAGCTCATCTTCTGGTTTAGTTTCACCCAAAGTGAAATCAATTTGTTTGCTCTGAGATTACTCTACTAAGGGACAAAAAGTGCAGTAAGTGAGGTCAATGCGAGTTCTGGTTGAAAAGTACTGATATGCTTTCAGGCATTTCAGGAAAGAAAGTCCTGTCAATGATATTTTAATGCATTGTTCTGAACACAACTTCCAAAGTGCTGGGGCCCTAAGCTGCTGGTTTCTGCAAGGATGCACAGGGGAAGGTGTCAATCTGTTCTTTCCTTTTTTCTTAGCCTATCAGATCTGTCTGTTTGCTGCTGGTCATATAAGAAATAGGAGACTGGGTTAAAATTACTTTGGTATTTGATAAATTTGTTCTCATGTAATCTAATCTTACATGAGCTCTTACAGGATAAACAGTTAATGTAACTTGCAGGTTATAAATGCACATTTTTAAAGGAAAGCTTTCCTTCTCACATCTTACCTTCTTCAGTCATAGCAAACTGAGTTCCGCCAACTTATAAAATCAGGAGGATATTTTTAACTGTTTGCAGCCTTATTTTGAGCTAGTACCTCAACAGGAGGCTGCAAAAACTTTGGCAGTAACACATGCAACAGATGTGCCTGTTCATGTTCTGGTGAAAATCTTTTTTGATATGCACACTGTCATTATAAAAGTGTGATGTGCACACAACATTGCTTTTGTTATCCAGCAACAGGTTTCTACTAGCAGTCTGTCAGACTCTGCGGACACTGTGCATGCATATGCATATGATTTGACTGGACATTCTTGTTCAGTGTACAGCAAACAGGCATGCACAAAAAATTAAGGTGTATGTTTTAACAAATATATGCCTATGTAGAAATGATTTAGGAAATGTAATTGCCAAATAATGTAGAGTTTGCTTTTTTAAAAAAGAAGAAAATATTTTAGGAGTGTTTTGGAGCTCTGTCAGCTCTTCTGCTTCCTAATTCAACCCCATACTGCATGTTGCTGTACAGTTTATAAGGAACTTTACAGCTCTCAGTTTTTATCTGCAGATGGCTAGAATGAGATGCAGAGACAGCATATTTCAACTCTAGCTAGAGAGAGAGACATCTGAAGGTAATTTTCATGTCACAACTTACTGAAGACAGTAGTCACAGTATGGATCATAGTGTCTGCAGTAAACTTTGTGCATGATCATATAGGGTTTCTAAATTTGACCTGCTTCAGTACTGTACCTAAGATTTTTTTGTAATATAGTCAGGATAAAGAAACAGATGTTGACCTTTCTTAGCCTCTGTTAAGTTCAATAATTCAGTTTACAGAAGAGTTGTACTATTTACAATTTCACCTGAAGTTTAATCAATTAACAGTTGGTAAATGGATTTAAAACCTATCCATATAACGAGCTGTCAACATTCAATAGCTTTACTCACACTTAGGGAAACCACAGAGATTACACATCTTGTACACTAAGCAGCTCCTGACTGTATACGTATCTTTAATAGAGTACCTATACGTATCTTTAATAGAGCACCTATGTTTTTCTGTGGCTTTCTATAGCAAGAGCAATTAGAGAATAGTTAGTTTCCTAGACTGAAACTGCTGTTCTTGAATGTAGAATAATTACATTACAAAGTCTAATCCATGATAAACTCAATGCATGTTTGCTTAAGGTGAATTGCACAGGCAAATCAAGGATAATGTTTGTTTAAATCCTCTTGAAGGTGAGGAATATTTCATCAAAACTAATGCAGCTACGTGTTTACAAAATTCCCCTGATTAGGAGATGTTCCCAAACCGTTGATCCAAAAACAGCCTCCAGCATTTCGTGTTATCTTTACAGTAAGTCTAGAAATAAGTAAAAAGAAATAATGGGTAGCAGTCTTGACTAAGACCCTCCAGAGAGGATAGTATACACTAAAATTGATGTCTAAAAGGGAAAGTGAATGATACAGCATTAGTGTTAAAATTTAATGTCATTTGCAAATTAAATTAAAAAAAAAAAAAAAAAAAAAAAAAAAAAACATAAATCCACATTTGTATTTTACAATAATGTTTAAGGAGTGTCAGAAAAGAAGTTAAGGAAAACTGAAATCAAGATTTTTTTTTAATGAGTATTTTTCAAGTGAATTACATCTTGGTAGATAATTAAAGAAGACTGACATTTTTCAGAATTCAATTACTGAATTACTAATATTATTTTTAAGTAATCAAATATATTATTTCAAATTAACATAATTTGAAATTAACATAATCTACATCATAATGTTAAAAAAATAAATAAATAAATAAATAAATAAATAAGGAATTCTATAACATTGTTGTGGTTTAACCTGGTAGACAACTAAGTATCACACTGCCATCCACTTATTCCCCCCAGCCAAAAGCCCCATTTTTATTCTTCATCATGATGCCCTGTGGTATAGTACATCCCTTTGACCAGCTGTCCTGGCTGTGCCCCCTCCCATCTCCTTTTGAAGCCCGTGTCTCCTCCCTGGCAAGGCAGTATAAGAAACAGAAAAGTCCTTGACTTTTCAGCACTGCTTCACAACCACTGGAGCATCGGTGTGTTATCAGCATTATTCTCATCCTAAATCCAAAACAGCACCATACCAGCCACTATGAGGAAAATTAACTCGGTCCCATCTGAGATCAGGACAGTATCCAGCCCTTATTCCATACCATCTACATGATGCCCTCATGGCCAGATCTCATGCTTTGTAATACATCCTGGATGACAGCTGAAATCTTTTCACATATCTCACCTCTCATCTAAGGATAGGGTTCAGGCAGTTACTGCATCATTTATGAAACCTACCTGTTCCTCCTCCTGTTCCCGTGATGGACCTACTTCAGAGTAGCTTCCCATGTCCTCTTCTTCTTCCTTTCCCTTCTTAAACAAGATGGGTTGCTTCTCTGGTTCAGCTGCAGGGCCTGTCACAGGGGTTGGGTTAGCCAAAGTGCTTGTTGTGGAGGGTTGATTTAATATTAAGTGTGATTTGGTACGCATAGGCCAGGCCCCAACATGTTGCAGTGATTCATGTCCCTATGCAATTTGCAGGGTGACGGCATACCTCTTAAACATTTTACCAGATTGTCAGAGTTCTGCACTTGTTCAGTGGTGAAATTCTAAAGCATTGGAGGTACCCACTCTTCTAGATGCCTGCCTATAGCCTCCCACACTCCCTCCCACTCATAATTATCCTGAATAAGGGCAGGTTTCTGGGTAGTATTCTTAAATAGTTGGTTAATCTTAAACAAAACCTGAAACACATTCAGGAGACATAGCAATAGGAACATGTTGTTTTGAACATCCCAATTATATTCAAAATTCTGAAGAGCTGCTGTAACTAGCCTAGTGAAGAAGGGGAAGGGGAAGGAAAAAGGGAAGTGAAAGAAGTGGGAGAAAGTATCACGCTTCCCTTCCCCCATAGATTGGTTCCCTGAGGAGAAAAGGTGAAGAGTGTAATTATTAATAATTTCCAAGAGATAGTTCCTGAAGTACAGAGATGACAGCAATGCTGAATACAAACACCAGATTAGTCTCACAACTGGTACTTTTATCATGTCATAAGCCAGTGTTACACAGATATGTTAACCTTAATCTAAGCCCCAGAGATGATAAACAGCACAACAGGGAACAAGTACAGCAAGTAAAGTATTACACAAAACAACTCTGAGAACAAACACAATTCTGAGAGCAAAAAGATCAACATTGTGACCAGAAATTATTAAACTAATGAAATGTTCATAACAATTTTGTTTTAATACACTTCAGTCAGATCTGTCATTATCTCAATTGTTCATGCCCCACACAGGGTGCCAAAAGGACTGTTGTGGTTTAACCTAGCAGGCATCTAAACACCACACAGCCATACACTCACTCCCCCAAAGTGGGATGGGGGAAAGAATCACTAAAATGATAAAACTTGTGGGTTGCTATAAAGAGAAATGATAAGACAGAAAGGAAGGTAAAATAATAATGGGGATAAAAGAATATATAGAGCAAGTGATGCACAAAAAGCAATTGCTGACAACCAATGTCCAGGCAGTCCCCAAGCAGTGGCACCCCTCCAGCCAAGTGCCTTTTATTCTTCGTCATTGCATCATATGGTATAGGACATCACTTTTGCCATCCTGGGACAGCTGTCCTGGCATTGTCCCCTCCCATCTCTTTGTGCACCCCCAGCACAAAGGGGGTGCACAGGCAGGGCAGCACAAGGAGCTGAAATGTCCTGGGCTTTGTGCAAGCACTTCTCTGCAACTAGAACATTGGTGTGATTTCAGCATTATTCTCATCCTAAATCCAAAACTCCACCGCACCAGCTAGTAGGAAGAAAATTAACTCCATCCCAGCCAAAACTAGCACAGTTATTCTTCTCTTTAAGCAAATCTTTAGCTTTCACGCATGCATAAGTTTCAGTGGTGTTGTATTCTTAGTAATTAAATGTACTCTTAGTAATTAAATCCCACTTTTTAACTATTTTTCAAGAATCAGGATAGCATATTTAGGTGTGAGGTAAATCTTAGTCTACCTGCAGTCACTGAAAATCATCATAAAACATCATCACTCCCTTCCCTAACATGAAGATTTCATGTACAGTCTCCAAAATAATGAAACTAGAGGGATCCTGATGTTTAAGACCGTTACTTCTTGTCCAAGCCCTGAACTCCCTGACAGAGTCCCTCCCCAGCTTTTCTGCAGACCCCCTTGAGGTACTGGAAGGCTGCTATGCCCCCCAGAGCATTCTCTTCTCCAGGTTGAACAACCCCATCTCTCTCAGCCTGTCTTTGTAGGGGAGATGCTCCAGCCCCTGATCAACCTCGTGGCTCCCCTCAAGAGTTGTTCAAATATATCCTTGTTCTTCTTGTGCTGGGGGATCCAGAGCTGAAAACAGTCATGAACCATATTATAAAGTATAGGAAGGAGATAAAGTACTCTTGTATAAAGGGTGTGGAAACAATTGTGCTGAAGTTCTGTACAAAATATTTATTCAGAAAAAAAATACAAAGACACAGCCAGTATCCACTACTGAAAAGAAAAATAGTGAAAATCCAGTAAAGTTCTGTATTAGAACACATTTTTAAAATAGATGTTTCAATTATCTTGAAAAAGGTCTGAGGTTATGAAATGAGAATTACTGTCATATGAACATCAATTAGACACAATTATTTATATTAGCCAAAACAGAAGACGGAGGAACTTCAAGGAGGCTTGATTAAGCTGGACTAGAAGGCAGCACAGTAGTAAGTAAAACAGGAATACATTCTGATGCATGCTCTTGGGCACTGGTGCACAGTGAAGGGAAGACAGATTTTCTCTCTCCCTACTCACTTTGAAAGCCATTACATCTGTTTAGAGGAGAAGAGTTTGGGCAGCTCAGCAAAGACCTGTCATAATGATTGAGAGCAGCCTGAAAACAGAACAAGTAAAGCAGGAGCTGCCTTGCCTCCTTGTCCTTCACAGGTGGGCCAGTTCTTCAGCCTTCACAACTCACACCCCAGACTCTTTTCTGTGCCACCGACTGATGTCTCACACAGATGGTTAAAGGCTTCTTTAACCTCATGAGCAGCTTATCTTGGTGTATGCATGTAATACACTTAAATAGTATTTCTCTTACCACATAGGGAAGTTAGGAGGAATGGAAAAAAATGACCATTTGACAGGGCCCTGCAATGAAGATGTTCTTGGAGTATCACAGAGGCTGTGTAATACTGGGAGGTCTCTAACTCAGCTGCTTAGATTTCATTACACATCTCCAAAATGACAGAGAGAAATTGAGGGTTTTCATGGAGACATGCAACAAAGATGATCAGATATGGAAAAGTCCTTCTTCGGAGAAAAGTTGCAGTGATTGACGTTGTAGACAAAGTAATGAAACTTGCAAAATGTATGGGCCACCATGACTTACCTTTTTTTTTTTTTTAACATATTTTTAGTAAAGTTCAAAAGAGTTCAAAGATATTAGGAAAAAAGCTTTACATTATGAAATGAATTTTCTGTTCAACTAATATTTTCTGCTCATCCAGCCCTTGATTCTTCAGAGTTTTGACATTAAGAGCTTTACAGAATTCAAACTATGATTTCAGCTTTGCATATTTGAAAGTGTGGCACAAGTAACCTTTTTAAAAACCAAGAGTGACTACGCAGAAATACTGTTTGAGCACACAGCAAGCCTTTTATTTTGAGGATGAAAATCAACTTTCTTCAAATTAGATTTTTGCAGATGAGATCAGATTGTTGTGTAACTGTTGAACAGAGGTTTCTTTATACCTTTCTGTGTCATTTGTTACTTGTTACAAAGAGAAGCTGGATGGAGTATACCATTGGTCTGGTGTGGTATATCAGTCCCTGTATTTTTTCATTGTGGATGTCCTCTCTGCTTTAGTTCTGCCAGTAGAGTTATCATAATTGCTTACAAAAATAGTATAGGCTACAAAGAAAGTTACACATGACTTAGCTCAAGTATCTCAAAATCTAACTCAAAAACATGAAATCAAATGACTCATTTACTTAAAATTTTATTATTAGGAATGTTGTTCCCTAGTGGCATGCTGGATGCTGATCTTTATGAGGATTCCTTAGCATAGATTGGTCTCACAACAAAAAAGTTTAAAATTAGAAGTGTGTGTGTCTAGATTAATTAAGTATATTGAGTTTTGTGTTGGGATTTTAATTGTACTTGAAAAGTTGCATTTGTATCTGCATCTATATTTTTATTATGGCACGAACAGAAATGTAAAAACTCGTTTTCTTGTATTCATCATGCAGAGACATAGTACTAAAGCAAGCAGAATTTCTTTGAAGAGTGTTTTGAAAATAAATTCAAATACTGGAATTTGGATTTCTAATATATTTGCATTGTTGAACTGTGTGGGTACATATGTGGATGTGACTAGATTCCTGAAGAATTCTCAAAAGTAGACTTAAGGAATCCAGGTATAAAATTATTCAAGTTGAATTACAGTGTTTGAAGCATTTCACTTCTAGATCACTGAATCATATCCAGTGAAAGAAGGCACCAAAATAGAGGTGTTTATAGATCTGGATGAGATAAGCCTATGGAGCTACCTTACAATGTAGGGAGCACCAAATCTAGACAAACATATTATTTGTCAGACATGGAAGACAAGAGTTAGTTTTTAAATCTTTCAAAATCAAGTCCACGGGGAGTATCTTGTCCAACGAAGTGAGAAAACCTAGCAGTGAGGTGTGAAATTTCCTGCTTCCATTTGATTTGTAAATAATTGGGAGAATAACTGGGAGAAGGAGTCACAAATACTCCCAGTCAGGAGTATTTTTGTCTTACTGAATCTAGTTACTTTTATAACAATGTTTATCTCATGGTGTATTTTTCAGCAGGTTTTCGAAGACGCTCAGATACTGTAACAAGGAGGCATTTCCCACACGCTGCTCACAGGATGGACTACATGGACTTTGAGGATGATAGCCGTGGATGGCGGTTTGATATGGACATGGTGATAATCTACATTTATTCAGTCAATTGGGTAATAGGATTTATTGTGTTCTGTTTTCTTTGTTATTTCTTTTTTCCTTTCTAGTCTGTAAAAATCACACTTAAGGAAAACAACAATTGTGAACACAATAATATGAATAGAAAAAAAAAAAAAAAAAAAAAAAGAAGAAGGCAAAATATTTGTTTGATGTTGCATTTTTATCATTCAGAACTGTAATAGACTGCATCAAGCATGCTGTGAGGCTATTTGATACTTCTGCTGTGTGTGACAAAGTAGTCAAGTTTGGTTCCAGAAATAATGTGAAATCCAGATCATTCTTCATTCAGTGGGAGCTTTGCCTTGATTTTGGTGAGAACAGCATTTTACTGCTAATGTATAAAATAATTACTCCGTAGAATTATTCAGTACTTTTTATTCTTAGAAGAGTTCTGTGTACTATAACAGAATATGATCCATAGAGTCATTTTTGGGGTTGACTCTATATTGACACACTTTGTAAGCATAAGTAAGTCTTCTCATTCATTGGTGCTTCAATTCATTGTATATATTTAAAAAAAAAAAAATGCCTTTTATAGTCAGATCTGTTGGGGATAAGCACTGCAGTGCTGCACCATATATTATATAGATATTTACGGGAGCAATTTCACTGGCATAATCCAAATTCTAGAAAGTTTTGACAATTGATGGAACTGTCAGCTTTCTGCTGTGGGGATGTGATGTACTCAGTGCCTAAAATTTCGAGCCTATTAACCAAAAAGAGAAATGATACAGCACCACATGCTGACAATTCATCTTTTCAGCAAATGGCAATCGGAAGAAATCGACTAACAAACCCTACTACTGAACATTAAAGGGACCTTTTTTGCGCAGATTCCCAGAGTAGCACTGTACCTTTTGTATCCATTCAGATGAGTGCATATGGCTCAAGCAAGACAGTTACTGAGGGCAAGCAGCAGGTCTGCTAACTGTGATGCCCTGTAAATAATAGGGAAATAATAGAAATGGAGTATTCTCCAGTTGTAATTCAATCTAGGTGTGATTGAATCATTATTAAATGACTGTAACAATTTCAGGATACTCTTTAAGAGTGGGCTCATCAGTACTATGTGTCTCCAAGGAGACCATGTAAGAGGACACAGTATTTATTTGCACCTTTCATGTAAAAGAATTATAAAGCACTTTATAGCTATTCCATGTAAAGATTGCTGTTTTTCAGTACAAGCTACATCAAGTTCAGCAGTCATTCTGTACTTGCTGCTTTACACAATATTTTCAAATGGAAGTGGAAAAGCATCTATTAAATTACAGGGAGGATATTATAAACTATTGTGGGAATCAAGTGCCCAAGAATGGTACAAGGTAGTTAAAGGGCTTACTTTTCAGGAAGGTACAAGAAAGTTCTTATTTGTGAGGGCATGATCTATAAAGTACACTGTAGTTTGATCTTAAAAAGCATGTATATTGTTGCTCTGGTATCAGGAGTTGTGTGGGAGACCTGTGTTTTTTTCAGTAGGTGGTGTACTCCCCTGTTCTAGCAGAGAACAAGGAAAAATGTGTTATGGAAGGTGCCATCTGCCAAATGTGTTGGAATGGAATGAAATCAGAGGTTTTATCAGTGTGCTTAACATTAAGCATGTGCTTATGCATCTTTGCTGGAGCAGGGCCGTCATGCTCAGTCTCTTATAGTTTATACAATGATCAGGACCAGAAACTTTAACAGCTACTACTGTTTAGTTAGTCTTCTTACAGGCTGCATAAAATAATTTCTTTATATCTTTGAGAATATATATGTAGAATTAAAAATTACAAGTCTAACTACACTATATGCAAGCTTAAGGAGATGCAATAGTTGAAATTAAACATCACCATGCAGACAAGGTCATCACAGAAATACATTTTCTACAATTGCAGTACCCTTAGTTTGATCTTAACCTAAGGTTTGATCTCTGCCTAAAAATGATTGGCTTTATTACTGGTGGCATTAGGCATGCCATTTTAAAAGCTTTAAGGTTGTAGTAAAGCACTCAGTAAATTTTCCCCTTTGTATTGATATAAACAAGCCTTTAAAAAGCTAGGTTTTCCTTGGTCATAGGCTCATCTTTTGCTATATGCAGATGTGTAGGTCTGTATGCTTTAATGTTATCAGTAATTTTAAAAAGTTTTCTCATCTATCCCAGGACAGGGATTCTACCCACATTATTGGTTTGTCTCTAATCTTACAAACTTCATGCGCCTATCTTAGCAAAGAGAGGGACTGATTTACCTGCTAAGCCAAAATTACTTCTACCTTTTGATCTCAGAATATACTAGAATAAAGAGATGTAATGAAAAATTACTTTAACTTAACTGACGTAGTCTGAAATTGCAGTAATATTTTAAATTAAAATAATTTAACCAGGATATCTCCTAAAGAAATATCCTTAAGTAAATATTTTGAAATATATTGAGACATAAGAAACATAATATAAGTACTAATTAATAATATAAGAAAGAGTTACTTATATAATTTTTAATAGCATGTTACCGTGGATTTATTCTGAAAAAGGCAACAAGAAGAGTCAAAAATCCAAGGTAATATTGGCCCTTTTTTGTATGAGCAAGAGTTGATGACTGCGGAATGGCTGCATTTTCCTAAATTTAATAGAGTGACAGTTTTGTATGACATTTCTAACTGTGTAGCAGTACCTTTAAGACCTAATCAGCAAACTCTTTCTTGGCCTACACTGTTTTACTTCATATTGTTTGTTATTAATTCCAGGGGATAATTACTTTTAAAGGGTTAATGCTCATAGTTCAGACTGTTGCAACTTTGAGACATCCTCCATAGGACAAAAAAAAAAAAAAAAAAAAAAAAAAAAAAAAAAAAAAAAAGTGCATAGAAACAAGGTACATTGTTTGTCTTTTACTGCTCTTTTGAGATACATTTTGAGAGAGGGATCTGGGGGTCGTGGTAGACAGCAAGTTGAATATGAGCCAGCAGTGTGCCCTGGCAGCCAGGAGGGCCAACCGTGTCCTGGGGTGCATCAAGCACGGCATCGCTAGTAGGTCAAGGGAGGTGATTGTCCCGCTCTACTCTGCGCTGGTGCGGCCTCACCTCGAGTACTGTGTGCAGTTCTGGGCACCACAGTATAAAAAGGACATGAAACTGTTGGAAAGTGTCCAGAGGAGGGCTACGAAGATGGTGAAAGGCCTTGAGGGGAAGACGTACGAAGAACGGCTGAGGTCACTGGGCCTGTTCAGCCTGGAGAAGAGGAGGCTGAGGGGAGACCCCATCACAGTCTACAACTTCCTCGTAAGGGGGTGTCGAGAGGCAGGAGACCTTTTCTCCATTAACACTAGTGACAGGACCCGCGGGAACGGGGTTAAGCTGAGGCAGGGGAAATTTAGGCTGGATGTCAGGAGGGGGTTCTTCACAGAGAGGGTGGTTGCACACTGGAACAGGCTCCCCAGGGAAGTGGTCACTGCACCGAGCCTGTCTGAATTTAAGAAGAGATTGGACTGTGCACTTAGTCACATGGTCTGAACTTTTGGGTAGACCTGTGCGGTGTCAAGAGTTGGACTTGATGATCCTTAAGGGTCCCTTCCAACTCAGGATATTCTATGATTCTATGATTCTATGATACCTTTTGTAAAAAGACAACAATAATTCAGAAGTTCAAACCTGGTTTTCATTGAAGTCCGCCTGTAAAATGTTGTTGATATCTGTAGGAGCAAGAGCAGGTCTTCTGTAAGCAATTTTCTGGTCAAGTAGATCCTGCTCTGCAATCTTGTCTTTCTTATCTACAATGGTATTAAAATGTTTGCAATAAAATTTGTGTTGTTTGTAATATTTTGCAGCCATGTACTAGCTTTCGCTTGGTGGAATTAAATTTTAATATTTTTTTCAGTGAATATCTGTTTTGCTGTGCTGTCTGTTCTATTTGGGGTGCAGCTGGGGTCTGTTGAACTTTCTTTATGATGATTACCTCTTTTCATACTAGCAGCCTTTTTTGTTTGTTTGTTTGTTTCAGTACTTTCCAGAGAATGGTCAGGTTTTGTCAAAAATTATCTTGGGGCAAGGTGCGGATCTTTACACATTCTGGTAACGCAGAGGATTCAGTGCTGGTGCTTAGTCCAGACTGATTAACTGTTGAGGGCAGCATAAATCTAGGACAAGACTGAAAAATTTGCCTATGACTGGCAAAGGCACTGTGTATGCACTCAGAAGTGTGTGAGTTTCTTGCCTAGCAGTGGGTATATTTGTAGCTCTGCCAGAGGCCTGGTCATCCACAGCTTTTTTGAAAAATTTCTGCACAATATCTGCACGGAGAGTAGTACCTGTGAAGCACAACAGATCCTTTCACAGCCATGTACCTTCCCACAAAAGCTGAGATCTAAGGTAAGCCTTTGCCAGTACACTGCATATACACCTACAATATTTATGTATGTCAGTAACACTATTATCACAGTGTGGTGGTTTTACTCGGGTGGGCAGCTGAGCTCCACCACAACCGCTCTCTCATTCCCCCTCCTCAAAGGGAAAGGGGGAGAAAAATATGATGCAAAGAGCTCAAGGGTTGAGATAAGGATGGGAAAATCACTCAACAATTATCATGACGGGCAAAACAGACTCAGAATAGGGAGACAGCAAGATTTATTGCCTGTTTACTAACAAGCTAGAGAAGTGAGAAACAAAGGAAAGAAACCAAAAGCACCTTCCCCCCATCCACCCTCTTCTACCTCCTCCCCTCAAGCGGCGCAGAGGAACGGGGAAATGGGGGTTATGGTCAGTCTATAGTACTTCCTCTCTGCTGCTCCTTCTCGGTCACTCTCATCCCCTGTGCTGTGGGGTCCCTCCCACGGGATGCAGTCATTGCTGAACTGATCCGACATGGGCTGCCCACAGGCAGCAGCTCTTCCAGAACTTCTCCAGATATGGCTGTGTACCATGGGGTCCATCCCTCAGGAGAAAACTGCTCCAAGCTGGCTCCCCTACGGGCAGCAGCTCCTGCCAGGTCACCTGCTCCTGCGTGGTCTCCTCTCCACGGGCTACAGGTCCGGCCCGGAATCTGCTCCAGCAGGGGTCCTCCACAGGCGGCAGCCTCCGTCAGTGCAGGTCCACCTGCTCCACCGTGGTCTCCTCCACAGGCTGCAGCGTGGAACCCTGCTCCACTGTGGTACTCCATGGGCTGCAGGGGGACAGCCTGCTTCACCATGGTCTTCACTACAGGCTGCAGGGTACTTCTGCTCCAGCACCTGGAGCACCTCTCCCCCTCCCTCTTTACTGATCTTGGTGCCTGCAAGGCTGTTCCTCACTCCTTTCACTCTCCCAGCTGCTGTGAGGAGCAGCATTTTTGTTGTTGTTGTTTGTTTGTTTGTTCTGTTCTGTTTTGTTTTGTTTTCCATGTCTTAAATACTCTCTCACAGAGGCACAAACAACATCACGTATTGGCTTGGCTCTGGTCAGCAGTGGGGCCCGTGCCTAACATGGGGCAGCTTCTAGATTCTTCTCACAGAAGCCACTCCAATGGCCCCCTGCTACCAAAACCTTGCCACATAAACCCACTACACCACAGTTATTGATTCTGGGATCAAAAAGGATGACAAAGAAGCAGAGTTTAGGTTTATTTTGTTGTTTTTAGAGAAAAGCAGCACTGGTAACATGAATCTCTGGGAGAAGGAGTAACTATTGTAGCTATCATGACAAGTAATGGTCTCATTGCATAGCACTGCTTTTGTGAATTTATATTCAACATCTTTTGCCCTTGACAGCTCAAACTACTTCATAATATAGAAATTAGTATGTGAAATTAGTACGTGAATCCCTGTAAGATGGAAAGGTTAGAGAGGGAAAGAAGACTGAAATTACACATTTGCTATTTTTCTGGTGCTACAATGGGTGCAAAAAACAGAACTCACCTTAGCATTGCTAAGATATTCCTGTAAGGATGTACCAGTTATGTTAGATGACCAGATGGCTTTCGCTAATGCACAGTGGGTAGGATGAACGTAAGATAGAAAGAGCCTAAATGCAGTACTTTTGCCTTCAGAGTGAGAAGGCTGCTATTTCCTAAGTAAAATTCTATGACCATGACACGGAGATGCTCCTGTTTCACTTCTGCCTTCATGACAGCAGCATCACCATGCACTGGCAGGGGTAGCAGATGTAGCAGGAGACATTTCTTGGTTTAAACAACAGATCCTACTTACATGGTTATGTCTCATATCCTCAAGGGAAGACACAGCAGGCTGAATAGAAATATCCTGTGGTTTGGCTTTGATCAAGAAGAGAAGATTGCCCACAAAGGTTTTAGATGTCCTTCTGGGGAATTCCAGCTTTGTACATGGGGAGATGCGGACTACAGGAAGAAATGAAGGTAGGACAGCAAGAGTATTCTGCTGGTGTTCAGCCACATAGCCCAGCATATGCTGAGAGAAAGGAGGCAAGACATGCTGTGGATTGGTCTGGGCTAGATGTGGAGCAGTATAACAAGCTCTCCTTGGACATGCCATTAGCAAAAAGTAATAAGGCAGACTATTGATAGACAATGAGGTGGACTGAAAACTGGCCGAACAGCCAGGCTCATGAGGTTGTGGGCAGTGAAAAAAAGTCTACCTGGAGGTGAGTAACTATCAGTGAACCCCAAGTGTCAATACTGGATCCTATCCTGCTCGTCATCTCCAGTAATGATCTGGATAATGAGCCAGCACATGTCCTTAGCAATTTTGCTGATGACACAAAACAGGGAGACTGATATATCAAAGGGTCATGCTGCTGTCTAGAAGGACCTGGACAGACTAGAAAAAATGGACAAATAGGAACCTCATGAAGCTCACCTAAGGGAAGTCCTGCACCTGGTGATAAACAACTCCTGGCTCCAATACATTCTGGGGACTGAGCAGGTGGAAAGCAGCCCTGCAGAAAATGACCTGGGTGTCATCCTGGTGGACACCACATTGAACATACACCAGCAATGCACACTTGCAGCAAGAAGTCTCATGGTCTTGTGGGCTGCATTAGGAGAAGTGCTGCCAGCCACTCAAGGAAGGTGATCCTTCTCCTCAGCTCAGCTCTGGTGAGGCCACACCTAGAGGACCCTGTCCAGTTCTGGACTTCCCAGTGCAAGAGAGGCAGGGACATACTGGAGAGAGTCCAAAAGCAGGCCATGAAGATGGTGAAAATAGTGGAGAATCTCATACATGAATAATTCTGTTAAGTTATTACGTAAGGTTGAGGACCGGCACTGTGTCCTTCAAAAAATGGACAGATCAATGAAACAGTTCTGGGTAGAACATATGATGCTGGAAGAATTTGGCACACATTTAAGTCCATTTCTGTTGTTTTCTGTACCTTTAATTCTCTAGCTGTAATAACTTGTGGTATTTTTTTTTCTCTTGCTCATATCTTGAGTCAATATGATCAATCTCTGTTTGTGTACCAGTTCAAACTTTCAGGGATCATATTTCTTCACATAATTACTGAAATCTGTAGCTGCTGCAGTTCTCTAAGGGTAAAGTTCAGACAAGTAACAAGGAAAGAATCAAAAGAAATCAAGTCATATTATTCCACTATCATCTTACTGTCAGAAATATATATTCAGAATTTATCATTTAAACTGACTTTTTTGTTATTATTTGTTAGTCTAAAATCTGACTTTTTACAGGTAAAGATGTTATATACAAATTTCCAGTTCTGGGTGATTTAATTTGGCATTCTCAACATAAGGCCTTCTTTTAAAAGAAAT
Source organism: Aythya ferina (assembly GCF_964211825.1). NCBI lineage: Eukaryota > Metazoa > Chordata > Aves > Anseriformes > Anatidae > Aythya > Aythya ferina. The sequence continues at coordinate 22,130,004 of NC_140299.1, forward strand.
ATGAAGCAGAAAAACTAAAGATCACCTTTGTAAGCCTGATAAACCTTATATATGCCTATTTATCGTAAACTTCAATATCGATATACATATAGATTCCAACAGAATCAATGGGAGCAATGCAATGGTATAGCAGTGATAGCTGCTACCCAGTCATACCCAGTATTAGTGATGGCTTAAGATTGCAGCTTGGTTTAAGGATGAGAAAACTGAAGTAATTATATTACGACCTGGCTGCTCTTGGCTTGGACTGGCGCACGCTTCGTTGGGTTAGAAACTGGCTGGATAGCCGGGCCCAAAGAGTCGTGGTAAATGGAGCCAAGTCCAGTTGGAGGCCAGTCACTAGTGGCGTCCCCCAGGGCTCGGTGCTGGGGCCGGTCCTCTTTAATATCTTCATCGATGATCTGGACGAGGGCATCGAGTGCACCCTCAGTAAGTTCGCAGATGACACCAAGTTAGGTGTGTGTGTCGATCTGCTTGAGGGTAGGAAAGCTCTGCAGGAGGATCTGGATAGGCTGGACCGATGGGCTGAGGTCAACTGCATGAAGTTTAACAAGGCCAAGTGCCGGGTCCTGCACCTGGGGCGCAATAACCCCAAGCAGAGCTACAGGCTGGGAGAGGAATGGTTGGAAAGCTGCCAGGCAGAGAAGGACCTGGGAGTGATGGTGGACAGTCGGCTGAATATGAGCCAGCAGTGTGCTCAGGTGGCCAAGAAGGCCAACGGCATCCTGGCTTGTATTAGGAACAGCGTGACCAGCAGGGCTAGGGAGGTGATCGTCCCCCTGTACTCAGCTCTGGTGAGGCCGCACCTCGAGTACTGTGTTCAGTTTTGGGCCCCTCGCTACAAGAAGGACATCGAGGTGCTTGAGCGGGTGCAGAGAAGGGCGACGAAGCTGGTGAGGGGCCTGGAGAACAAGTCCTACGAGGAGCGGCTGAGGGAGCTGGGCTTGTTCAGCCTGGAGAAGAGGAGGCTCAGGGGTGACCTTATCGCTCTTTTTAGGTACCTCAAGGGAGGCTGTAGCGAGGTGGGGGTTGGCCTGTTCTCCCACGTGCCTGGTGACAGGACGAGGGGGAATGGGCTTAAGTTGAGCCAGGGGAGTTTTAGGTTAGATGTTAGGAAGAACTTCTTTACAGAAAGGGTTGTGAGGCATTGGAACAGGCTGCCCAGGGAAGTGGTGGAGTCACCATCCCTGGAAGTCTTCAAAAGACGCTTAGATGTAGAGCTTAGGGATATGGTTTAGTGGAGGGCTGTTAGCGTTAGGTTGGAGGTTGGACTCGATGACCTTGAGGTCTCTTCCAACCTAGAAAATTCTGTGATTCTGTGTGATTCTGTGACTCTTTACTAGATACCATTTTAACTTAAGCATGGTCATATTTCATTTTCCATCAAACATTTTCTTCAGATGAATTTTTTCTACATTTCTGGTAAGGCATTAAAATATAATCAGGCAAACACTTAAAATATATTGCACATGCAATCTTTTATCCTCCATCAAGAGGATGAAGCAGAAAGAGCAAATGCCATCAATAAAAAGATCATAATAAGTCATTTGATATTGATACAAGTATTAAAAATTAATTATATAAAATTCTTTTTACTCTGTCATAAAAAAAAATGAATATTAAAATGCTAATGGTGAAATGTACTCTACTGTTTCTGAGATGGAGAATGGAATTTAAACTGAGCAGAAGGGAAATTTGCATGTAGCCACACTACATTAGTATAAAGTAAAGGATACTAGATATTGACATAAAAATCTATCTAATGATCCTGCTCAATGAATAAGTGGGAAAAAAAAAATAAAGAAAGAATCCTGTGTAATCTTAGTCTGCCTAAATAAATCCCTGTTTGGGGGATACTAACTCCTTGAATAATTAGGTTGCTACTCAAGAAATAGTGTTTAGACTTGCAATCCAAGTGTGAAAATAATAAACTCAAAAAAGACTGTCCTTAAGCCTTGATGATTATAAATCCTTTGGGATGTACATGATTCCAGAATACATTACCAGTCATAGTATGGCATCTGATGGTGTCTGAAAGACAACACGTTCCAATTAGAAACATGTGAGGTAAGAATGTGTTTGCCTTGCAGATGGCTCTAGCTAGCTAATGTATGCATTTCATCTGTCAGAAGTTAAACTAGTTCTAAAATAATTTGAATTAGACTTCAGGGGAGGAAAAATATGTTAATTTTCTTTTATATCTTATCAAGTAGAAAATGTTTGCAAGAAGTTAATGTTACAGGCAATTTATAGCCCTATCTAGTTCCATCTTCAAAAAGTGTACCCCACTTTTTATCATTCTAAAGACTTGTGAGTTAAATAAACATAGAAGTTAATAATTATTTGTAAGTCTTTAAGAGCACAGATATTGCACATGAACATAATTCATTTTTTCATTAAAAACAATAGCATGTCCTAAAAAATAGTCTGATAAATCTGCATTATATTCACCTAGGAGTTAATACTCACAGATTCTTGTTTGTCCTCTGAGAAATAACTTAAATCCTGAACTACAAAAACTATCATGATGCCATTAAATTAAGAAGCTGTACTGGTACAGTTACTTAATTCTGTTTAAGGCAGAAATATAGCATAATGGTAACAATAGCATAAATTCCTATACCCTCCACTTTCTTTACCTATTATTCTGATATTCAATGCCTATTATTTCAATGCCCTGATTTTTAGAGTGACTTACAGCCTGACTTCTCATTATTTTGAATCTCTAAAAACAGAATCAGAATCTCCTATGAGGATTTTAGTAGTAATATTGCTCAACATGCAAGCATTTGGAGCTTCTTAAGTGAAAGGCACTTTTATAAGCACAAGATGATATCAAATTCAAATTAACATATTTGGGGAAGTGTAACTAGTTATGATTATTATCATAACTTAAGTCAAAGTACAGCTAATTACACATGCTATGCAGTTATTAACTACATCCTTTTATAAATAAATAAATAAATAACTGTTGTAGCATATACTGCTAATATTAAAAGTTTTTCAGGATTTTTTGACGATGGTAAGGAGGAGATTTCTGGAAGATTTCCACTGACAGCATTCCTCCACATATTGCTTAGCCAAGTACCCTCAGCAGAAAGAGGAGAAAATGTCTAAACCTTCAAATGGAGTAGACAGTATGTTACTTTGAGCAACAAAATATAAATTACAGTGTGATTTCTCATTTTGTTTGATTGATTGATTTTTATTTTTTTTACTCACTACAAAGATTAATTCATTTCACATCTAGGATTTTTATCAAATACTGCAAGGCAATCCAGTGTTGAGAAACCTTTCCATTATCATTATTATCAATGATCAGCAACGTGATCATAGCAGCCATAAAATTCTTTTTTTTTTTTTTTTTGTACAAAAGAATGCTTGTTAGTACTGTTGAGCTGTCTCTTTGAAAAACATAATAAGCATAACACTGCATTATTCTAGAAAGACGGTGCAATTGAGATAGTAATTGAATAAAAAAATTCACTTTAAATGTATTGAAATGACTCGCTTTTTTGGAAATTAGCAGCGGGTAGATTTCAAAAGCAGGGTAGCATTATTTCAAACATAATGAAGGGAATTGTTGCTTTTGTTTTGTTTTGTTTTTTAAATCTTCAGATGCAACAATTCCTGTACGTTTCTTCCTGGAAGATAAGGCACGGTAACAGGAGTCAGAGTGCACCTAAAATCAAGAAGCTGAGTAAGAAAATGTCAAGTCCTAGAAAATAAAGTCTTCCAAATGAAAGGATTAAGTCCTGATTCAGTAATAAAAGTTGTCAACAGCCCTTGTATTTAACCTGCTGCTATGGACAAATCCTATCTCTTGTTAATCCTTTTTTTCTAGCACTGCCACTGCCATACTGCACCAGATACTTGTGCTCCACTCCCCTTTCAGCACAGGAATCCTCACAGGGATGACAGCCAGCATAGCTGGCTCCATGCTGGAGCCAACATGCCACATGGCATTAGGAAATCATACAGATGGCAGGGAGCATCATCACATGATATTGCAAACTGACCATGCACTGCCAGAACAGACTTCAGGTGACTGTTACAAAAAGCATGAATTCAGTGGTTGCAGCTATCCAAATACTCCTCCTTTATTCCCCAGAAGGAACTGTAATGCAGAATGAATTAGACTTTGATCCTCCAAGGTCCTTGGCACCTAACTCCCCTAACAGCAATATCTACTATATGTAGTTATCACTGATTGCAGTATTCTTTTTTTCTACAGTTTATTGGCCAGAATACTTTGAGGAAAAGGATTTAAACACATCCTTCTGGAACCAAAGCTTCCCTTGTCCAGACCAAATGCCCTAACCACTAAGTGATTATGGAGGTACATGGGGTTGTAGCAAGGCTTTATTTTCAAATGAAAGAAAGATATTAATATCTGTATTTAAATACTTTATTAAGTCCAGTAGATGGGATTTCTATGCTCCTCTTTCACATAAATTCAATGTTTAAGATACATGCTTTAGCAGGGAGTATGTGTGAGAAGGGGAAAAGTGGCAAATACTAAGCTTAGATACCCCTTTCAAGTTTTGGAGGCTGTTTCTGCCCATTCAGCATATGACTGTAGTGTATCACATCCTTCTGGATCTAATCTCTCTTCTAGATAGAGGGAATCTCAGCCCTCCTTTGAATTTCAGTACCCTTGGTAAACACCTAACTTGAAGATCTGAGTATAGCAATACTTTGAGCCCTCTTAATCCTGGTCTTTCATGAATCCAGCTCCTAAAATCAAGTGTTGTTTGTAGTTATGAAAAATACCTCATTTCAGTATTGGAAAAGCAGCAAAAGCTTTTTGAGGCTACTTTGAGTAAGTTCTGTGAGTCAAATGTAACTAAAACCACTGTCCAAGAATTAGTATTATTTAATATTTATGAGATTATTGTATTTTAATAATATTAATATTAATATTATACAATACAATATTAATAATATTGTATTTATTGTATTGTATTTTGTATTATTGTATTGGAAATACTTCTCTTTCAAATTATTAGTTACAAAGAAAAATACTTGATGAACCAGTTTCCATTGCTATGTCAATTTATGCCAGTGGTCTCAGCATCCTCCTGCAATCATAACTATAAGATAGGTAAGCATTGTTGTAATTATATTAGCTATGTTTATATTGGAAACCAGCAGATTTCTCATTTATTTTAATATTGATGAACAAATTTCTTACTTAATAATATAAAAAAATTAAACAAATGTATTACAAGCTACTACTTTCAAGTAGTGGATTTCAAAATCAATTGAAATTTACCATAATAAGAAATCTGTGGGAATATGAAAAAAAAAAAAATAGTTTAATAAAATGACCAATAGTTAAATAAATGAACATTTGTTTCTCAAGTTCAAAAAAAATCTCTGAAAAACAAGAAAATACTTTTTTTTTCAGATATTTGGTGAAAGCAAAAAAAAAAAAAAAAATCAGGGTTTATTTCAAATAAATATCAATAACAACAAAACTTTTCAGCTTTAATGGAAAAAAAAATAAAATAACACTAACATAGTTGTGTAAAAAAAAAATAAAGAAAGAAAGAAATCACTGTTTGACATTACCAGTTTATAGAAGATGCAATTTTTATGTACTATATTGGCTGTTTACATGGGAAACATAGAATTATAGAATGGTTTAGCTTGGAAGGGACTATAAAGATCTCCTCCATATCCTGGGTGTCCAGGTCTACCATTTCCATCTGGAGAGGGACCGCATTTTCCCTAGTGTTTCTTTTATCATATTCAGTCAAAATCAGAGTAGTTGCAGTCCTTGCTGAGAGCCATAGGGAACATATGCAAAGCCTCCTCTCTCACCATTCTGAGTTGTCACAGGTGTTCCTTCATTTTCTGGGAAATATGACAAATCCTTCCTTCTATAGCAGGCTCTGCAGTTTCTGATGTTCTTTTAACTGTGTTTTCATCAAAACCCTGTGGTAAATTCAAAAAAATATATAGATATGTTGTAATAAGGTAATATATATATGCATTAAAAAAGAATAGAATAAAATAATTATATTAACTACCAATCACTTAATGAAATTAAATGTTGATCCAATTCTGTGGTGACTATTGTATATATACAAAAATCTTTAGAACCCAGGTTTATCTTATAACCTAGAAATCTGATAAATAACCCAAGCTTCACAATTTCCTATAATTTTGTCTTTTGCTCAATGAGAACTCAACACTGTAGAAGTTCAGATATCAACAGGTGAACCTGACACCAGTCTCTAACTACTTGAAACTATGTCAGAATCTAAGAAATAGTATTTGCAGACTTTGTGCAGTGAAAAGCAGATAACATCTCTCCAGATTACAAAGACTATGAATACGGAGTGACCAGTTCAAGTTTTCATAGGATGAACTATTCTTCATTTCCAGATCTCTGCTTTCAAACTCATGTAGATGAGTTCAGCCTAAAAGTTAGTACTACTACCATGTTTCCTAGAGATTTCTTATATGTCAGTTACATATACTGCTGTTATAAGACATGACCCCTCAAATCTTCAGCTTGAAGAAAGAACAGTAAGCCTACATCTGCTGTCTTTTCCTCCAGAAATACCATTTACACTGTGTAGTGAGTACAGTATAGTTCTACATAACGCCAGTTCTAACACATGGGGTGTACATGAGCATGCAGTGCCAGGGAGCTTTTCAAGTGTTAAATACTCCTGCTGATCCACAGACTGAGAACACGCTGGATATTGTACAAAAGGAGTGTGGTAATAAATCATTCTAATAGAAGAAAATTATCAGTGAATTTGAATGATATGACAAGAGGAGAGAGAGAGCACCCTCAAAAAGAGAAATATTTTTTGAATCTTCTGCATGAGGAAAAAGACTTTAAATATGATGTGGTGATAATGAGGAAACCAGTATGGGACTCAAAGGGAGAATAACCTGACTTGACCTGTATTCACATATCAGGGAGCCCATTAGAGAGCCACAGCCCACTGTTCTTATGAGCCATTTTAAGTAACATATGGGCTGTATTAGCTTTGGACAGACTACAAATAGGATGACTCTCTCCTGTGCCCAACATATCTGCTGCCACAGGATCAATAAGAAAAAGTAAGAAAGACATCAATTAGGCCACTTATATTACCTATCAAAAGGTGCTTATGCTAGGAGTAGGCCCAGCAGAAAGAGGGCTGCATTTTTTTCATTGTCTTTTCAAAGAGAGGAAAAATGGGAATAAAGCATTTCACACAGCTGTAAGGAGATAAAGAAGCACGGCCAGTCAACCTAAGGGAGGATAGTGAAAGAAAGACTTAGAAGGAAAATGAAGGACTTCTGTTTCTCTTCTGACGTTTAAGGCATTTACTTTTCATTAGAAATCAGGTAATTGTTGCATTATCTTGAGCTCTCTATTGTGAAATAGTAATAGTGTTTCTAGGTTTTGTTCTGTGGCTTTGACCTGATTTCCTTAATATTGTGTCACAACAAAGCCATCTACTCCCAACAGAATTTCTGAAACCTTTTAGGACATAGGGTTATAAATTACTTTGGAAAAATTACAAATAGGAGATTTTAACTAATGTGAATGGTTTGACACAGACTTTTTTGTACTTTTCAGCAGAATCCACAGGAACAGGTGAACCTTTGTCTGTCTAATGTAATTTAGATCTATAAAAATGATTCCAACTTTATTTACTTTCCACACCATCCTTTGGATCAGAAATATAGCTGCTTAGCCCGGAATGTCAGGTAGACTCTCCTATCCTATTCTGGAATAGAGTAAAACATATTTGATACTGCATCTACTATAAAGTTATTTCTCTGTCCCTCAGTACAACTGGTTTGAAAAAACACATTCAGAATTTCCTGTCTGTGAAGCAATACAAATTCTAAATAAGTGTCAAAATTGCAGGTTTGCAAGGTGAGTTGTGTGATACAAACAGAATACATCATTTTATTCACTGTCTTTTAGGTGTAGGGAAAAATAAACACAATGCAAGATAGCCACCATTAAAATATAACATAAACTGTTCATTTAAGTGCAAAAAATGTCAATGACAAAGAATAATGCCTCACTTTTCGAGCATTATGTATGTCCTTGGCTAAAGAAGAACTGCTTTCTGGACTGTTAAAATGATTTTACTGACTTCTTAACCTGCCTGTAAATAAATTCAATTTTTTATTTTTTTCTTCTATATTTCAAAATGGGAACAGAAGTGCTGTTTATTGTTACAAAAATAAGAAGTATACATTTCACTGTGTGCAGTCCATGAGTAGATAGCAAAAGTCTCTTAAAGAGAATAATTTTTAAGTTATTATAATCATCTAAAGAATTTCTTAAATCAGAATCCTTCCCTCCTCATAACTAAATGGTCTTCTGAAAGGAACAGATTTGTTCAAGTATCACTGGGAAGAACCTAAGGAAAAATAAATAAATAAATAAATAAAAGAGGGAGCATATTTATATTTATGGCTGTAAAGACGAAAAACTTGGGTAGGATTTTTCAAACCTGACCAAGTAAATCAGGACTTAAAGTCTATTCCTCTATAAAGTATACCAAAACTAAAGGGTGTAACCTTCCAATATGATCTTAGCTCCCTTTAAAGCTTACTTTTCAGTGTTGATATTATTATAAATTCTAACTTTTGCAAAAAGATGTTAGTACTGATGTTTATGAGATGCAAAGAAAGAAAAGGAGATAGTGACACTGTCAAGATATATCAGTAGATCTGCACCCTGCAAAAGCAATTTTGTCACAGACTCTTTGTGAAGGTAAAGAGGGGAATGAATCAGAAAAAGCTTTTGTCCCCTAAAAGCCTTATATGCTAAACCCAAGGCATAGGTATGTTAAACCCACTTCCTTACAAGGGGACTGGAATTTCTAAACAACTTGACCTCTTAAAAAATATTTTTTACTTCCTCCCTTTTCATGTCCCTTCAGAAACCCATGTCCACACACCTGCAGGCATGATCCCCTCAGAAAAATTAACTAGGAATAGCGTTAATGTGTCTGAATATAGTAGAACATATCTGAATATGTGTATCTGAACCAGTTTTTATCTGAATATCTGTACCTAAATGTAATGTTACCATACGCATAAAGGTACAGCTCTGTGAACTTATAGGGTCAAGTAATCAGAAGCTGCCACAGATCTTTCCTTCAATTTCTCAGCTGTAATCTAGTAAAGTTCCCATAGACTAACTTCTGGTATTTGATATATTTTATAGCTTTATTTTTATTATTCAAGTTCCCAATAATCAGATTGAAAGATGATAATAGCAGACAATTCTCTAAGAGAAATCAGAATCATTCTCATATATGTTAGTTCTATAAATGTACACACTTAAATGACTATTTCAAAATTATTTTGAATTGTAAGATTGCAAAAAGCATTTTTTATTAAAACTATCCTTTTCTTCCTGATTTATTATAAATATTTTATTCATTGGAAATGTAAGCTAAAATTGCTTGGAGCTACCTTCTTAAATAACTTCCAGATTGAACATGTACATTTTGCATGCAAATAGGACTGAAGAATTGTGGCTACAAATAGCTATGCTTAATTTGAATATGCAAAAAATAGTATTTGCATATGTGAACTCTACTAGAAGAAGAGTAAGATAGTTTAAAAAACAGACTTGATATCTGAGTTTTCTAATTTTCTGCAGGATGGCAGGAATATTTATCAAACCAAAAACACATAGGAATATCAGGAAATTAACAAATTTGAAAACTGGTGACAAAAGAGGAAAAGCATAGAATTATAATCCAGTATACTCTCATAATTCAGCAATTAAGACACCTGTATTTTATGGAAATAAAGCTTCGTGAGCATGAATATTTCTTAGAAACTATAAATAAAAAAAATAAAAATTATATATGGTCTTTGAATTTTTATTGAGTCTCCTATAAGTCTGTGCCCCTGTTCTTCATATAGACCAAGTTCAAATTCTATTCCTGCTACGTAAGGAAATCTGGATGTTAAGAAGACAAATGTTGGAGAGTAAAAAGGAATAAATCAAATTAATGAACCATCCAGAACAATAAATGCAGTAAGAGGCAGACTCAGAGCAAATAAGACATTGCTCAACACACTCTTAAAATAATAAAACTTGTAAGATCATACTTGCAACAAATATCCAGAAGGGAAGGGAAGGGAAGGGAAGGGAAGGGAAGGGAAGGGAAGGGAAGGGAAGGGAAGGGAAGGGAAGGGAAGGGAAGGGAAGGGAAGGGAAGGGAAGGGAAGGGAAGGGAAGGGAAGGGAAGGGAAGGGAAGGGAAGGGAAGGGAAGGGAAGGGAAGGGAAGGGAAGGGAAGGGAAGGGAAGGGAAGGGAAGGGAAGGGAAGGGAAGGGAAGGGAAGGGAAGGGAAGGGAAGGGAAGGGAAGGGAAGGGAAGGGAAGGGAAGGGAAGGGAAGGGAAGGGAAGGGAAGGGAAGGGAAGGGAAGGGAAGGGAAGGGAAGGGAAGGGAAGGGAAGGGAAGGGAAGGGAAGGGAAGGGAAGGGAAGGGAAGGGAAGGGAAGGGAAGGGAAGGGAAGGGAAGGGAAGGGAAGGGAAGGGAAGGGAAGGGAAGGGAAGGGAAGGGAAGGGAACTGGAAAAATTACCTAAGCCAACTGCCTGACCACTTCAGGGCCAACCAAAAATTACAGCATGTTATTGAGGGCATTATCCAAATGGCTCTTGAACACTGACAAGCAAAGGGCATCAAGCACCCCTCTATGAAGCCTGTTCCAGTGTGGGACCACCTTCACTGTAGTTTTTCCTAATATTTTTGTATATAGATAGAACAGACCAGATGATCACTCTAGAGGTTTTCCATCAAGAACTGGGTATCTGTAAACTCATTTTCAAGAACTTCCAGCAGTTGACTTCCTGGAACTCTGACTGCTAGCAGTGGATCTACAACAGGGAGGATAATAAAATGATTGTGCATAGCAAAAAGCCCTGCTGGGTATACTCAGTTTGTATATGGTTGCAGAATGGTTCTGCAATGGGTGCAGAAGTCATTGCAGAAAATATATTCCCTGTAGGATTATTCTTTCATGAAAGTTTTGCTATATGATACATTTTCCCTATGAAGGATTTAATTCCAGCTGTGGTTTGAGGTTATGCTAAGCAAGAATATGTCTAAAAAAAAAACTGTTCAACTAACAGTGATGAAGGAGTTGATAATGCAAAGATGTATACACATACTGTACCATACATACATGTGAGGTGAACAGTCATAGAAAACTAAGCAAGAATACTGATTTAATGGTGTCTATAGTTACAATGTTTGGATTTTATTTTTTTAATACAGCATACAGGAATGTATGGAGAAGCCAAATCTTTATCTTAATCCTTTCCATCATAAAATAACAATACAGCCATCTTAAAACTAAAGCCATCTGGGTACCAGGTTAAAAGTAAACAAATAAACAGCATATTAGCTAGAAAGAACAGGTAAATTGAGATAGCAGTGCCACCAAAATTGATTGTCTATGAAGATTTGAAGAAGCTTTCATTTTGTAAATAGTTTGGTAGCTTTTTGATTTAAAGCGTATTTGGCAAAACCAATTGCTCTGCAGATTTAGTTAGATTAAGGTTTTATCCATGGGAACAGAAATGTGTTCTCAGATTGCTTCTTATTTGATTGGGGAATGGAAATAATCACAAAAATATGTTGCTTTTGAGACTACAACCAGGATTTCACCCAAGCTGTTTTGTCATATTACCGTACTGCTGTACTTAACCAAGTATCATTCTTCACTCTTACCATATTTGTTCTACAAACACAATATGCTTGATTCCTGACTTGGATACCATATACTTTAAAAGACAAAACAAAACAAAACAAAAAAAAACACTACTCGCGGAGCCAGAGAGTGCAGTAAAGTAGATCTTTTAAGTAATGGGAATCACTGCTACAGTCTAAACTATAAATATAAAACTTTCAGAATTTGTGTTCATATACACACTAGCATGTATGTTACATAACCTGAAGTGGCTAAATTATGTGCTTAGTTCACAAGTAACGTGTTAATACGTATTGATATTGATAAGCATTAGACTCATTTTAGTATTTATTTTTAATAATTTTCCATTCCTAATTACTTCAAAGGTTTATTTTGCAGTTGTTTTTTGCTTGTTTGTTTGTTTTTGTTTTCTCTAATACAACTGTCTCAGAATGTTTTAAACTTCTTTTGTTTCACAAATTCCTAACTTCTGGATTTGTTCTTATTCAAATATCTTGGAAGAGCTATTCCATACTAATAATTCCATACTAAGTAATTAAGACATATTTTCAAGGTTAACTTTAATATATTCAAAACATTTTCAATTATTAGAAATGTTTAAATGATGACCAATTAACTAACATCACTATCAATGATCTAATTAAAATTGTCTTGTGAACTCCAGAGTCTGCTCAGTGGTAGAGAATATGGCAGATAAAATACTACAGCACAGCAAAGAATGATTTATAGGAATCCACCTGTGGTTGTCTTTAAATGGTTTCACTCCTACATAACAGAGAAAATAGCTTATTTAAATTTAATACATTGTCAGAAATATTTTTATTCACAGTGGGAATGCACTATGCAATTCAACAGTGATAACTACATACTGGAATTTAAGTGTGAAGCTCTGGGGACAGGAGTATTACAGTAAAATATTACTAATAAAAATCTGTAATAATAAAGGAAATTCTTAATTATGGACAACGATCTTTTAATTAGAAAGTCCCAGCATCTATAAACCAGAATGGTATTGATTGCTGCATTCCTTCACTGTCATTGCTTTTAACTGTTGAATTAATTGCTATGTCAAGGATAATTTAAATTAATTCATGTTAATCCATGTGCTACTCATATGATTCACTTACCACATAATTCATATACTTTTACCCACTAATTCTCTCAAGAATTCAGGAGCTAACAGACAGAGGCGTGTCAAGGGTACTGTTTCTTACTAAGAACTTTCCTATATTCTCAGATATAGTGATATTTTAGGGTAAAACTGCATAAATTAAAAGATTTCTAAATTCACTTTTAGGTGAGCTTAAGGTGACGTATTGTAATAGTAATCAACTCATGGATACACTAGAGTAACATTCCATTAAAAATTAAACTGAAACAATTAAAAATAATAGGCCACATTCCTCTGTGGTCTAAGTCTACTGAAGTCAGTAGTTACATCAGAAAGAAATATGGATCTCCAGTTAAAAATAAATCTAAACTATACTTCTAAAGGCAGCAATGTAAATACATTACAGAAAATTGTATCTAGAATAATGCAGAATATAGGACACAGAGCACAATTTGGGGGGCTTCCCACCCTCTAAGTTCACATTCAGATCAGAAAATCATAGAATCAAAAAAATCAAAGAATAGTTTGAGTTGGAAGGGACCTTAAAGATCATCTAGTGCTGACACAAACACACACCTTACTATGGCCATGGAGATACCTCCCACCACACCAGGTTGCCCAAAGTCCCATCCAGCCTGGCCTTGAACACCTCCAGGGATGGGGTATCCAGAGCTTCTCTGGGCAACCTGAGTGAAGAATTTCTACCTAATATTTAATCTATACCTACCCTCTTCTAGTTTAAAGCCATAACGTCTTGTCATATGATTATGCTTTACACCCCCTGACAAAGAGTCCCTCCCCACTTTCCTGTGTGCCCCCTTTAGGTACTGAAAGCCTGATATAACGTCTCCCTGGAGCCTTCTCTTCTCCAGGCTGACCAACCTCAATTCCCTCAGCCTGTCTTCATAAGTGAGGTGCTTCAGCCCTTTGATCATCCTCATGGCCCTCCTCTGGACTTGTTTTAATATTTCCACACCCTTCCTGTGGCAGGGGCCCCAGAGCTGAATACAGTTCTCCAGGTGAGGAGTTATGAGAGCAGAGCAGAGGGGGAGAATCACCTCCCTTGCCCTGCTGGCCATACTGCTTTTGATGCAGCCCAGGATACAGTTGGCTTCCTGAGCTGCAAGCACATATTGCCAGTTGATCTTCTCATCAACCAACACCCCCAGGTCCTTCTTCTCAGTGCTGCTTTCAATCCATTCTCTGCTCAGCCTGTATTTTCACCTTAGGATTGCCCTGACCCAGATGTAGGACCTTGCAATTTTCCTTGTTGAACCTCATGAGGTTCACACAGGCCCACCTCTTAAGCCTGCCCTGGTCCCTCTGGATGGCATCCCTCCCCTCCAGCGTGTCAACCACACCACACACCTTGGTGTCATCAGCAAAGTTGCTGAGGGTGCACTCAATCCCACTGTCCGTGTTTCCAACAAAGATGTTAACAGAGCCTGTCCCAATACTGACCCCTGATGAACACCACTTATCAATGATCTCCACTTGGATATTGAGCTGTTGACCACAACTCTTTGAGTGTGATCATACAGCTAATTTCATACCCTTCAAGTGGTCCAACTATCAAACCCATACTCCTCCAATTTAGAAACATGGATATCACTTGTTATTTGCTCTTTCCCTATCCAACAATGCTGTAACCCATCATAGAAGACCACTGGATTTGTCAGGCATGATCTTAGTGAAGCTGGTGTTCACCTGTCACCTTATTTATTGTAATGTGCCTTAGCACAGTTTCAAGGATGATCCATGATTTTGCCAGGCACTGAGGTGAAACGGACTGGCCTGTAGATCCCCAGGTCTTCCTTTTTTCCCCTTTTAAAAATGGGAGTTATGTTCCCTCTTCCAGTCAGTGGGAAAATCACCAAACTGCCATAACTTCTTAAATATGATGGCTTAGCAACTCATCTGCCAGTTCCTACAGGACCTATGGATGCATCTCATCATGTCCCATGGACTTGTGCAACTTTAGATTCCCTAGTTCGTCTCAAACCTGATCCTCTCCTACATTGGTCTGTTCATCATCTTTCCAGTCCCTGCCTTTGCCTTCTGGGGCTTGGAACTCTGAGGTAGAGGCTGAGGAAATCTTTACTTCACCTTAAGATAAAAAGTTTATATTTAATGCTCAGTCAAATAATTAAGGTAAAAAGTCTCTCAGCTTAGTGTGACTTTATTTTCTATATTGAGCATGAAATAATATGAAGGGGGCAGAAATAAAAATTCTCAGCACCCCTCAAAAAATAAAAATTAAATACTATAACAGAATCACAGAATCACACCGACTCTCAGAATGAATGAGGTTGGAAGGGACTTCTGAAGATCATCTAGTCCAACCCCCATGCTGATCAGGATCACCTAGGACATGTTGTGCAGAAAGGCATACAGGAAGGTTTTGAATATTTCCAGAGAAGGAGACTCCACAGCCTCTCTGGACAACCTGTGCCAGTGCTCTGTCACCCTCACAGTAAAAAAGTGCCCTCTCATATTCAGCCAGAACCTCCTGTCCTTCAGTTTGTGCCTGTTGCCTCTCCTCCTGTCACAGGGCACAACTGAAAAGAGACCAGCACCATCCTCTCAACACCCTCCCCTCAGATATTTATATACATTGATGTCTCCCCTCAGTCTTCTCTCTTCTAGGCTAAACAGTCCCAGCTCTCTCAGCCTGTCCTTGTACAACAGCTGCTCTAGTCCTCTCGTCATCTTCGTAGCCCTCCTGTGGACTCACTCCAGTAGCTCCATGTCCCTCTTGTACCGGGCAGCCCAGAGCTGGACACAGCACTCCAGGTGTGGTCTCAACAGGGCTGAGTAGAGGCGGAGGATCACCTCCCTTGACTGCTGGCAACGCTCTTCTGAATGCAGCCCAGGATACCATTGGCCTTGTTGTCCACAAGGGCACAGTGCTGGCTCATGGTCAGCCTGCTGTTCACCAGGACTCCCAGGTCCCTCTCTGCAGAGCTTCTCTCCAGCATGTCAGCCCCCAGTCTGTGCTGGTGCTTGGGGTTATCCCTTCTTAGGTGCAGGGCCCTGCACTTGCCTGTGTTGAACTTCATGAGGTTCTGCTTGGCCCAGCCCTTCAGCCTCAGTTACAGAATCCTGCATAAAGGCAGCAGAGTCTTCAGTTCAAATCCTGGTGCTGGTGTAGTCCCTGAAAACATCCCTGAATATTCCTCTTCCATGAATTATCCCAGAGGGTTCTGGATAATAAGCTGCTTCTGCAGAGGATTTAATTGCCAAGCCCACATACTTATTAAACATGAAATAATGTTAGCATGAGCAGAAGGACTATTTCATATGACTATTGGTGTGTACACAGGCAGTTTTCTTAGGGAGACAACTACTTACTGTAAGAACTTTTCATTTTCATGCTATATACCTTTTTGCTTACATGTACATGTAGAACAAGAGTGGAAAAACAATTTTGATTGTAAGGAATTATATTTACTTCCTAAAAATTTAATAGTTTCTGAGTTTTGCAAAAAAGTAACCAAAAATAGTAAGAACTGAAAAAAGTCTAACGTACCCTTCCACCCAACTAAATCCACAGACGAAAGGACAGACATTTGGAAACACAAAAAGCACACATATAAATAAATAAATAAATAACAATAATTTAAAAATAAAATAAAATAAAGAAAGAAAGAGAGAGAGAGAATCATCTATTTGACATATCTTTGTTTTCCCTGTTTATTTTCCTGATAATAAAAATAAATAAATAAATAAAATAAATAAAAATCTTGCACTTGCTTGGTGGTCCTAAAGGTCTTTTGCCTTACACATATGGGTACTTGCAAAAAAAAAATAGTTTCTACATAACAATTTGATAGGTTAATATACTGCTATTTTCAGTAACCAGTTTTGTTGTCTATTAGTTCTGAAACTATTTGTCACAATCTCATTTGTGAGTCTGAACACTTGCTGCCCACATCAAAAGCAAAGTCTGTTACATCTGAAGAGTCAATTATTCTGTTTTATTAAATAGCGTTTCCTCCCAAAAGCACACTTTGTATGGTTTGTCTGTTAATTCTGAGGCAAATTATAGGCCAAAACAAAAATCTTATATAGACTTAAACAGTTTTGGATTTACTTCTCCTTTAGAATAACAGTCACACAGCTGCCATAATTAGCACTTAAATTAGCGATTAACTGCATTCGTTTTTAAATAAGCTACTGTTCAGTGATAATTTTTACATTTAGGTACCATGCAGCTAGGAGTATATTTTCCTTTTATTTGATTTCTTCAATTTTGGAATATAACTTTTTTTCTTGACTCATTCCTGAAGAGGATACTCCACTTGTAGAGAGGAGCTCTTGGGGAGAGGGTACCAAAGTGCATCTCCTACATCCTATGTATCCTATGAAGACATACAGACATATTACGGTACAGCCCTAACTGGGACTGGAAGAGGGCCAAAGGACAAACTTTACAAACAGTGTTGTTTTTTTTTCTGCTGTGACAAAGGGTATACTTCAACCCCTGGATCCAAACAGATTCTATCCATCACATCAAGATTTTAGGCTCTGTTGACAATGCAGAGACCATGGTCTGTATTAAGTTAAGAACACAAGGTCCTGCCTGTGTTCTTATAATCAAAAACTTACAGATGACCCCACACAACTGTGCATAAACCAACAAACAACAGGTATTTATGAAATTCAACTTATCTTGTATTTATTTACCAAAGACTGCAAGTGGGCAGAACATTTAAAAAGGGAATTATGTTTTTCCTTCATAACTACATTTAAAGCTGATGGATTTAAGCAGTGTCCATGAAAAATAATAACTGGATTAAGGGAATCAGGCTTCTTTATATCTGTAGCAAGTACACAAAGGGAAAACCAACCAAACAAACAAGCAAAAAATACACAAGCTGTCCCCAGTTGATGCACTCTTCTTTCTGTTCATCCATATTTCTAGTTTCCATTTCACTGCTGAATTAATAAAGCTTTAGTTTGGCATTACCTCAAAATAAATAAAAATATTTACAGATAAAACAGATGAACAATGCTTAGAAAACTCCATTATTTTACAAATGTCATTGGCAGGTGTTCTCTGAGTGGAAAGCAAGGGAAAAACAACAACAAAAAAGCTACAATCAAAATGTGGACTTGTTCTTTTGCTACATCCTTGCATTTTCTTATTTTGACCTTCACTGCTATATATCTGCTCTCTTACCACTTTCATTTCACTTTATTTTGTAATTCACAAGTACTCTCTATTGCTGTTCAGCTTTTTTCACCCTGTTTCTTCATGTTAGTAAGTTTCTTCATTTTCCCTTCCCACCTTTCTTCCCCAATTTAAAAAATATTTTTAAAAGTTGTACAAATTCCTGGAATATTTAATAGACTAATACTTCTGTCAAATCACTGCCCTGGTACTATGTTGAAAAGAGCACTTCCAGTAAATTAATGTTAAGAAATGTTGCTTTCAAAAGTACTGAGTCTGAAAAGCAGAAAAGATGCTGAAGTAGTGGCAAATACAGTGAAAGGATCTGTCTTTTGAGTTTATAAACTTCCATGAAATAACAAAATAAGACTAGGTAAGGTTGAAAAAGCATTTTTACCTCCTAAAAGAATATTTATAAGTGAATATTTCTTTAAAAACTAACATGATTTTTTTGTAATTCCAAAGAGGCACAGATAAAATAGAGTTGAACAGGACCTTGAGGAGTCTATAAGCCAATTTTCTGCCAAGAGATGATTAACACTACATTCATAATTTCTAACAGAAGATTGTCTAAACTTCTTAACAACCTTCAGTTAAAGTCTCAAGCAAAAAACTAATATAGATCTTCACTATCCACATCACAAAAAATTTTCCACCTAACCTGATTGGTCTTGCTGAAATTTACTATGTTTCTATGATTCCAGATTTTTTTTCATTTTGCAGCAGCGTTTTGTATACTTGAGAACTGCTGTTATTTTCCCACTGTCCTCCACTTCCAATACCTTTAATCTCTATTGAGTTCCAGTTTTCTAACCCCCACTTCAATTGTTTTGTCCAGTGCTTTCCCTTCCCTCCAAGTGGCCCACATCTTCTTGAAGTGCAGGACTCCATATTGTACCAGCTAACCCAGCTTTTAAAGCCAAGGCTGAGTAAAGATTAATTGGAATTGCTATTTCATAAATCTTTCTAGCTGCACTAATAGTTATACCTCATATTAGGTCTTTTCTTCCTAACAGTTTCATTTTCAACTCAACAATAAAAATGCCTAGATCCTGTAATGCAGAATTCTACATGGCCTACTCTCATTTATGTGGTGGGTAACTTCTATCAAAATGCTGTGTCTTGCATGTTTCCTTACACAACATTTTTAAAGATGGCATCTTTGCTTTGCCATGATCCCAATGAATTATCATCTATCAAAGTCTGATTCAAATTCCTTTCAGATTCATGTTATTTAACTGAACAATTATATTCCCAATACCATCATCTGGGTGACATAGAAAACTGCATTCAATGTTAAGAATAACCCACTGATTACATCTTGAGATATAGTTCAAACTGGTTTAGCTTCCCTTAGCTTTGGCATTCCTCATGGAAAGAGGAAAGAAACAGTATATGCACAGATATTACTGCATAGTATGTATGTATTCCATAGACATATGTATAACATATATTCCGTAGGATTTCTCCAGTTCTGTGTGGTTACTCTTGGAGAACAAAGGTGGGACTAGAAATCCAGCCTTGTAAGTCTATCATGCAAAATGTATTTTGTGTCTATGCATATAGTTCAATATAATTTTAAAATTATTTGTAGAATAAACCTTCCTCTCTCATCATGAGTTGTGGTCTTTGCAGGGAAAAATATGAATTTATTTATATATGCTGATTAACACACTAGCTTCAAAACTACAATTTCACCTGTCATTTACAAGAACAGAACATAAATCAATAAACCATTCTTTGAAAAAACAGATGGGAATGTGGACAGCAGAGAAATGTGTAATAAACAAGATGGAGAAAAAATAAGAACAAAGTATAGAGTAGAAAGGTAACATGAGAACAGAAGAACAAATGAAACATGAAAACAGGCCAATTAAAAAAACATGGAGCATAATTAAAATTAAATCAAAGAAGCAATAGGACAAAGTTTAAAACAGGAAACAAACAAAAAAAAAAGTCAAGAACAAAAATCTGTTGATGAAACAACATTGAAACTAAGCACTTACTTTTTTGCTTTTAAACTATAACTCAGCCTTATATTTTTAGTCATACATTCTCAAATCTTTAGCTCTTTATTGGCAGCACAACAGCTTCATGCGGGATTTTAAAAACATGCTTCCAGACAAAGATGAGATATATGTTTCTGAATCTCTGCAGCTTCTCCCACATGCTGTATCCTTTTTTTCAGTCTAAGGTTCATAAAAACTTTTTTTTTTTTTTTTTTTTTATGACTTTTAAATACATTGCCAGAAATATTGGCCTTAGTGGAACCCTTCCACTTCAGATTTCATGATTGTGTTTAATTCTTTGTTTAACTCTTACAAAGCTGTTTATCACACTATAATGCAAAGCCCAAATCAAAATTATTAGAAAGGGTTCTTCTGTCATCTATGAAATAGAAAGGAGGACAAATTAGAGGAGACAGATGCACAACCAGATTCTCAGAAGTGCACAGCATTCGACAAGAACAGTTGCCGTTTTTGTTTGTTTTGTTTTGACTTGATAGTCATTAAATGTAAAGATAGAGGGAATATACTAGGTCAACAAGCTTGGTGCAAACAGATTGATAATTCCCAATTGAGAAAAAGTACAATATAGGAACTTGAAGTATATTTTTCTGTTAAGAACAATGTGATTTCCATCTACTCACAGCAGCAAAGCTAAAAAGCTTGCAAGGCAGAGAAATAGCTCAAAGTCCCTCACTGAAATCACTGTTCATTTGTTTCAACTCATATTGCATTTTCACATAAAAATTAACTGCTGCACCTGCCATGTACCAAAAGTAGATAAGCAAATGTTTGTGGTTTGTTGTAATGATTCTTAGATGAAAACCACATCATTTTCTGTGTGATTTGAGCTTTCACTTAAAGAAAATATGAAAATGTGGTTATTAAAATAATCTTCTAAATGTGAAAATTTATTGAATCTGCAGAGTAACAATCCAAATTATGACTCTTAAGAAGACGTAATCTATTTCTATTCATTTCAATAAAACATTAATTTCTAAGTGCAATAATGATAATTTTAAGAATCAACATTTTATCTTTTCTGAACATTTAACAACAGATAAACTGTAGTCAAAGTTTGCCTTGTAAGTCTACAGCTTCTCTTTCAAACTTGTATGCAGTGAATGGTCATGATGGGCAGAACATTGGAGGTATAAAGTAGTCAGTAAAAGCATTTTCACAAACACCAAATTCACATAGCAGACAGAAGAGGTATCTAAGTACTGATGTCTCCAACGCATCTTCTAATTTTGAGAATTCTCATCATCTTATCATCTGTATTCTCATCATCTTATAACACAAACAGGATTTCCAGTGTCCAGTCTGATTTAGCTTCCAGATTTTCATTAGGTCTCTAGCTTTGAGAGTTTTCTTTGAATCATTCCCTGCAACAGCATAATTGTGTGGTATTCATATCAGATACAGTAATTAAATTTTACTGTCTTTGATTTGCTTTTGAAATCTGAAAATAGTTGTTCTTCTTTAAATGTTATCAGATATTTGTTTGTTTTTTAATCTTAAAATAATAATAATAAAATATTATAAAAACAATCTATCCACAAAAAGGATAGACGTTTGCATATAACATATAGCAAGAACATTTTTGTTGGCATAGCTTATGCTGGTTGATATCCCATTACTGAGCACCTGATCCATGATGAGTATAAGACGGTATTGACAACTGACATAGTGACAAACTACTTCTTATCCTAACTGAGCCAGAAGTTTTATATAGGACTTTATTTCTGATAACTGCATAGGTCTACGGAGCAAACATGGTCACAACAATGGCTATGTATTTTGTCACCTATGCTTATTCTGAAAAGAATATGACTTTAAATGTTCCTCAAGATACAGTGGAAGGCCTCTGTATTGATCTAGGCATTTTTCCTATAGGAGCGAAGGCAATGAAGATTATATGCTTTTGGTATTTATGTGTTATTCTTAGGTTCTCAAAAGATTAGACATTTTTTTTAATTAGTTATTTTCCCTCACTACACAAGGGACAGCAATTTATACATTTAATATAAAACACAAACCCCACATATTTCTCCTATGCATCCATCAAAAATCTGCCAAACCACTGTATGCCAAACTCTGCATTTTCAAAGTAGCAAAGTACCTGTACATTTACAGGCATTAGTTTCTTAAACATCCATTTGAATAGAGCTGTATATTCTCACTCCTCTGTCTTACAGCTCCTCACAAGTTATGTTATTTTCTGTATCTAATCCTATTCTAATTTTAATAATAGCAATGCTTTACTTCGAGAGTTTTATCTTCACCATTCCATAAATAATGTACAGATTTTTTATGTATAAGAATTTATTCTAATATTTTACTACCCAGTCATTTATGAAAATTGTTATGGGACATTTTAGTTATGAAAAATGTAAATAATTAACAAAAAAAAAAAAAAAAAAAAAAAACAGATAGTTTATAAAAGCTTTTTTTGTGTGTGTGTATGCTTTATGACCTAAAATATATTTTTCTTGATTACATTACTCACACTCATTATTTTATTCTTCTTGATTATTTTATTTACACAAAGATTTATCTGTGGATTTCTTTTATCTTCTACTCAGTGTTTTGCTTTGCTTTTATGCCATATTTTCTACCTTAAAAAGAAAAAAATAAGGCAAATTTATATTTATTTATTGCAAACATTGTGCTTTACTTACTGTACTAAAGCCAAATATAAATTATCTCATTGATACTTTCATAACAAGAAACTGGTATTAAACTTGTTATTTTCAGAATAATTTCAGAAATAATTGCTAATTTCTGCAGTTTGAAGACTTGTAAAGCTAATGTTGTGTTTGTTGTTTTTTTTTTTTATTAAGTAGGCATTCTGTTCTTTGTTGGTTTTTTTTATTGTTTTGTTTTGTTTTGTTTTCTCATAACAGGATTGTCATTATTTTAATACCATTAGTATTATTTTGTTTTTTATTTTACATTTTTTAACAAAATAGAGAGGTGAAAGAAAAAAAAAAAAAAACTGATTGTATGGGCCATCTGAGATTTCCATGCCTTCAGATCCTATAACTTATGGGATAAATTTGAACGAGGCAGCTATCTGGCTACCTGAGTGCTCCCAGAAGTGTTTCCATATAAGCTCATGTTGCAACTGCATATGTAAATACATGTTGTAAAAGCAATAGAGAATGTGGAAAGATATCCTGGATTATCTGATTTATAATTTCTTTCATTCCCTGACTTAAGTAGTAGTTCTTAAGTGCCAAAAATCTCAGTGCAATAATCTCTAGCATCCTCAGGGCATAACTTATGCATCATATGCAGTGTTTTGCAACGCTTAAAGAAAAGGAACATAGAAGCAGACTAAAGCCATTTTGACATTTTGCTAGTTTAAGCTTGTTGTTTCACACATTTATATCCAGGAGCAACATGCCAATGGGCTGGCAGCTACAGACTTCCTGCATTTTTTTTCTTTATATTTCTACTGCCTGCAAAGCAAGATAAGCCCCTTCCTCAGTGTCTCTTCTGCTATATACTGTGTGGGCATTAGTTTCCTAAACTTATAGATTTGCTGAGACTGACACAACAAGCCTTGGAAAAATGTTGGTATTTTCTTTATAGTCTCATGTAATACAGTGTCAGTCTTCACTGTATTGTGGATATAAATTTCATAGGACAGAGGTATCTTTGCTTTGAGAGATATTTGCATAAATGTTTAAAACATTTTAAAAAGAGACTCACTGCATTTGGGGTCAAAAACACTGTATTGACTTTTAAAGAGGGCAAATATGATATTTTTTCTGTAGCGTGTTATTAGTCTAATAAACACAAAATGTACTGATGTGCAATCTTTGGTACAAATATTTCAACTTGGTCAGCACTGCATCACTGGAAGGTCTCTGGATTCAGGAAGGTTAAGGCTCGGTGATGGATCCATTAAAGACTTATTTATGAAGCTTGCCATAACAGCGTCTCCTGTGGTTTTCCTTTTCCTAACTTCCCAGCCTGGAGAAAACGATTAATAAAAAAGAAATGGGCACTGAAGCTGTGATTCTCAAATGCGTTATTACATTGTTATTTATGAAGGTTAAATATTTTTACTCCACTGGAGGCCTGGTACAAAAATTGAATACTAAACCTCAAGACCCTTCTGACCCTTCATTTTCAGGGAATAAAGTTTGTGCTCTGTTTAAAACATTCCATATTTACCTAGAAGGAAAGTCAGTTCACTTTTTTTTTTTTAAACTGTATACTAAAGACATGTAAAAAAAAAAAAAAAAAAAAATCTGTTGTTATTCTCAATTTTTCATTTTCAATCTAACTTTAAATCTTATGCTTTATTTTTCTGCCCAAAGGAGATTATACAGAATTACTTTTCTTTCCTTTCTTCCAAACCTGTTTCTTGATTTTCTCTTCTGTATCTGTACCTATTTCTGTAGAAATGTCCTCTTTTTTCCTCCTCTGTTTCTTTGCCTCTTTTTCACTTTCTTGTTTTCTCTGAAGTCATCTCCCCACGTTTCTCAGCTAATCAGCATCTGTCTCACAACTTTTCTAGTCCATTAAATTCTGCTCACCCTTGGGAAATATTACCAGAAACCAATGACCAGAGAAATAAATGGATTAGATAAAGATTACAACAACATGGAACAAAATAGATTCCCAAATAAAGAGTTAATCTCAGTTCATTTTTCTAGAATTACAGTGCAGGCTATGTATAGCAAAACCTAGATGTTTACTTGTATTTTGTTATGAGCAGTGGAGTTTGAATTCAACATCCTAATGAGCCAAGTACTGCCTGAATTTATTTCAAGGTCACCCACCCATGCTCTTCAGAGGATGTTGCAGGAGGGAGAAGCAAGCCTCTGCCTGTTGTAATCCATTAACCACTGCTGTCTTCTGCACCTCAGACTGAACAGTTGCCCAACACTCCTGCCTGTCCAACATAACCCCAGGGTGCCACCAAATCCACACTGTGAGGATTTCAGAGGTCAAAATCTGAATTATGAAAGAATCATGAGAGCCTTGGTCTTATAAATTACCAAAAGGATCATCGGATCCATCTCCAATTGTGGACATACCGAAAATGCAGACAGGAGTGAACCTCCTGTAGATGACTGAGACTTCAAAGCTGTTCCAAACGTTGTCTGCAGGGCAAAATTCAGCTCTGACTCAGCTTTACACGGGGCAGATTTATAACCAGGAGCTAAGTTTTTTAAAAGGCAGTGGGACTTCTGCCATTGATTCAAGGGAACAGAACTTCAGCCAGGATAGGTAATGTGCAAGCAAACATGCCACTTTGTTTGGTAGATTTACTGTTATTGTTGTTGTTTTTATTAGTAGTATTAGTATTATTTCATTATTGATATTCCAGTAGCTCTTACACACCTAAAATAAGACTAGAATATATGACTAAAACAATATATGAGCAAAGATTAAAACATTAGCATTAATGTGGCATAGTACTGTTTTAATTTCCCTTTACAAATATATGTGTTTTGTTCTATATACATAATGTGAGGACAAGACGCATTCATTTTGCTTTCTGCCACTACTTAAATATTTTCCTTGTCATTAGGTAATGGTTTGTCTGTGTATGAAAGCAATATGATGTCCTGGCTCAAAGCTTGTGTTTATGCAGCACTGAATTCAAACATTTATTTCATATGAGTAATAGAATTAAGTTTACTACCAAAAGAAAATGTGCTGTCCTTAAAATAGCACTTGCAAACTGCAAGTTCTCACTACTCCGGATGCTGAAGATCTTGTAGTATGTTTACAAGTGTAGCATTATAATTACAAGGTCAATTCAGCTTTGCCGAATGTGATGACAGTGCTTGCAAGCACTGCAAAACCCATCAACGCTAACACACATCCAGCAGTTTCCATTTCCGGGAAAATGGCAGGAAATGTCTAAAAGGAGTTTCAAAGAAGACAAGATAGGCAATGTCCAGACTGAGGCAGATGACAGGGTGTCTGTGCTAGAGTAATGAAGAGCCTTCAGAGGGGTACTCAGCCTGCTAGAGGGCCTTCAACGGCATATTTAGGCCCCTTGGCAAGGCTGGGTATGTGTGTGTGACACGCTTGGTATTCCTTGGGTGTCAAGAATGTTACTGATATGAAAGGTTAAAGTGGAATATAAAAGTAATTATAATTTAAAAAAAAAAAAAAAATGCTGTTTAACGTTCTGAAGAAGGAAAGTTATACCAGAAGAGAGGTAAAATCCTAAGGAGCTGCAGCTACCCAGCTGCAGAGAGGAACAGCCACAGCCTGGGGGCTGGAGAGCTGGCCCAGGCTGAACCCACCGAGGGGACGTGGGGAGGGGGCTGCAGAGCCACCGCCGACCCAGCCCTGCCGGGGCCCGCGGCCGGAAGAGAGGAGAGCATTAGCAGCAGCAGCCTGTTGAAGGGCAACTGCACTGTGCTGGAGCAGAGAGGGAACAATTCCTCCACTCGATCATTATTTAACCTTTAATGCTACAACAAGAGCGGCGGCATCACGCCCTCCAACCGCTTGTTCGGAGACCCAAGATAAGATGCCCTTTCTTGTCGTTGTTCTGTTTTCGTTTTCCCTGAAAAGCAAACAAACGCGAGCAGCGAACCAAGTCCTCGCAAACACTCCCAGAGCCACCCTCTGGACGACTCGGCACCAACTTCGGCCGCAGCCCCGCGGGCGATGCCCTGACGCCTGCGGGAGCCCCGGGACGGCTCCCCCGGGGCTGCGACGCCCGGCGGGGTGGCGACGGGACCGCTTCGCCCCCGCTGCGGCCGGGGGGGCTCTGGGGAGGGGGTCTCGTCCCGGGGAAGGGGGCGGCCGCCGCAGCCGCTCCCGCCCTAGGGGGGCGGCGCGCTGTTACCGGCGTCAGCCCCCCCGGTTCCCCCCGTGCCCCCTGCCGGCGGAGGGGCTCGGAGGAGGGAGCTGCGCGCTCCCCCGGGCGGGGGCATCGCGGGGGCGTCGCCAGCCGCCGATGGCAGCCGCTGTCCGCCGGGCACGGCCGGCGCTGCTACGGGCAGGAGGGCGGCGGAGCATGCCGCCGGCGGCGGGGCGGTTCCGCGGGGACTGACAGCCGCGCTGCCGGAGGAGGGAAGGCGCCAGCCCCTCCGCCTCTCCCCGCCGCGAGCGGAGGCGATGCCGCAGGGCGCTCCGCCGCCCGGCCGCCACCCGCTGTCGCCGCTGTCGCCGCCGTGAGCGGCGCGGCCCCCGGCGGGACGGGGCGAGGAGCGGCGGGGCTCCGCAGCCCTCCCCGGCCGGCGGCTCCGCGCGGCGGATGCGAGTGCATGAGCTCTGCAGCGAGCGGGCGCAGGAAGCGCCCCCGCTCCGCCGCCTCCATATTCCCGGGCAGCAGCAGGACCTCGCCGCACGGCCGCGACTCCGAGCGGCGGGGCAGCGGCTGCGAGGGCGCCTGCACGACGCTGAGAGCCCTGGACGACTGCAAGATGGTGGGTACCGCGGGAAACGAAACAAACAAACAAAAATTATTATTATTGCTGTTATTTATTTATTTATTTTCTTTTATTTTTTTCCTTTTTTTCTCTCTCTCTTTTTTTTTTTTTTTTTTTCTGAGCGTTTCCGTGGCTGGCAGCTCGCCCATTCCTATCACGTGCAGTTGCACTATTTTTAAAACTGCAGTCCCCCGCCGGGGGGCTGCTGCCCTGTCGCGGGAGGCGGGAGGGAGAAGCGAGGTCTCCGGCCGTACGGGTGGGTCGGGACCGGAGCCCGGCTCCTGGTCCCGCAGGAGCCCGCAGCCCCGCACACGCTGCCTTCGCGGCGCTGACAGCGGGTGGAGTTGCTTTTTTTTTTTGCTAGATACGGCCCGATCTGTCCCCAGACTTGCACTCACTGAAGCCTAAACAGGTGAGCACTTGCTTCCGCGGCATCAGCACACGCTCCGCTTGCTGTCCTAGTGGGGAAAAAACAACAACCACTCTTGCCCTATAATCTTTCTAACTGAATCCAGAATTTGAGGCCACAAAATTCGTTCCCTGACATGCATGGTACCTGCTTCCAGTCTACCCAGAGTAGCTGACTGCAATTGTAAAATCTCAGGTCAAGCACCCGCACCTGTGCTCTTTTCAGAACATCATGTTACAATATAGCATTTTTCTCCACTTGTGCTCAAAATGTTTGGATCTTGACACTTCCCTCCAAGCCAGCAGCATCTGGCTCCTCAGGCTACAGTCAACTGGGTGTTGGGGCCCAAAATTGCTCATCTCACCCGTCACAGAAAACAAATGTAGTTGCTGCTACTTTACCTCAAAAATTTGGGTCTTGCCACACACCTCTGTCCAGTAGCATTGGACATGTGTCTGCCACTTCTGCTCTGCTGAACTCTGGCAATATTTCTCTCTAATACTCCAAATTGTTCTGGCAGATATCCACTCTGATACTTCAAAATCGGCAGCAGCTCCCAGTGCACCAAAGAACAAAAGCTGCCACGGTAGCTGTATAAATATATCCAACAAGTGGATCCTACGGGGTCCTGCCTTTTCTCTCATTCCCAGTAGCTTAACTTGGTTAGTTAAACAGAACCGCTAGCTTCCTTTCTTCGTTCTTTATCTGGTAGAATTCAGTGATTAGAAATATAATACGATTTACAGATGGATTGCCAATATGCAGTGAGATTGAGGAGATCAAATGAGTGCATTTTTTCTTGTTCTGTCTTGATGCTGCAATATCAGCATGGTTTTGTTTTCCTTGGCAGTGCTGAGAATGCTCTGTTTAGACAGGGGATATCAGGTGAGAACCAGCAAAATGTGTCTGTCTTACCAGTGGCAGGATGAGAAGCTTTTCTCATGTTCTTAATACGGAATAATTATACCACAATGTAGTACATCTTTTTATCCCCATTGGTTTCTTGCATCCACCGAAGCTACAGAACAGGAGAGTTGAAGCCACATTTAGCAGAGTACGAAGATTGTGTCTGGGGCTTTGTTTGGTATGTGAATTTGGAGGGGGGGGGTGTTGTTTTTTGTTGTGGTGGTATTCTTGCAGATGTGTTGGAATGCATTGGGATTGTTTTGCTGCTCCAGAAGCAGTGAAACCTATTTGCTACTCTTACAATTAAATTTGAGAAAACGTGGCTTAAAATAAATAAATAAATAAATAAATAAATAAATAAATAAATAAATTGGCCCTGATACTAGTTCTTAGTTATGCAGAGTAATTATAGTAGTACGCATGAAGAGCCAGCATGGAACTCTGCAGGAGAAGTGACTCACTTATTTTCTGTTTCTGAGTATGAGAATTAGAAGGCTTGACTTTAATGTTTGGTAAAACTGATAGAATCCAGGTCCCAGACCTGTTTTTTCACTGTGCTTGTATGCTGGGATATGTTGAACTCCTGGTGGTAATGATGGCTGCAGAATTATTAGCAGTCGCTCTTGTCTGGTTTTATATTTTGGAAATTGAGGTCAAATTAGCAAAACAAAGATAAATACATATTTTGTTCTAATGCTCCCTTCCTTCCACCCCCGCCACCATGTGGAGCAAATGGTCTGATGTGCTTCCTTTAAGATAGCAAATGCTTTGTTTCCTTAAAATATCATCCCACATTGTGATCAGTGGAACTAAACAATAATGATCTTTCCATCACTGTAAAATAACCTATGTATCCAGTAGCATCCGTGTGTATCTGCTGTGTATTAAATTTCTGTGAAAATGTTGAAACATTTATTTATTCCTTTGTCTGTTTTTCTCCCCACATTGGAAAAAGTGCTTTCTAGAATCCTAACTGGAAAGTGTATCTGGTACATCTTCTCAGCCAATAACTCCCAATCAGTTTCAAGTCTGAAATCTGGGTTAGAGGCCAGTGACAGAACAGAAATCATTACAAAATAAATTAGCAAAATCTCCAGTGTAAAAGCAAACGCTACATTCCAATCCCTAAATGTGCTGTTAATCAGGAAGCAGGAGGAGCAAAGGCAATCATTTCTGGAGATATTTTTGTCTTTAATGATAGCAAAAAATAACCTCATGCTACTAGTAAAACAGCTGGTTTTCTGTCTGCTTAATATTTAGGACTAATAACTCACACTTCCAGAGATTAAAAGCAGAAGCACTACTTTCCTGCAAATGAACATTTACAGCACACAGAAGAGGCAGCTGGCATGGAGGCCCTAGTCATTTATTAAATCTTAGGCACTTGGTCTTGTACTCTATGCATGCCTGCCTGGAAGCAGTAGGAACAAGCCCTAAATTAGGCATGTTTGTGGTTTTTTTTTGTTGTTGTTTTGTTTTGTTTTAATTAAAAAAATAATAAGTTTTTATCAGTGTAGCTAATTGTCTCACGTAAGTAAATTGTCTTTGTTTTTCAGCTTGTCCAGGAGTTCAACACCCAGGTGGCTCTATACCGGGAGCTGGTAATTTCCATTGGGGATGTCTCAGTCACCTGTCCATCTCTGCATGCAGAAATGCACAAAACTCGAACTCATGGATGTGAGATGGCCTATCAGGCTCATCAAAAACTAGCAGCAATTTCCGGGTAGGAGACTACTTATGTTTAATTA
Source organism: Aythya ferina (assembly GCF_964211825.1). NCBI lineage: Eukaryota > Metazoa > Chordata > Aves > Anseriformes > Anatidae > Aythya > Aythya ferina. The sequence goes on from NC_140299.1 coordinate 22,160,478, forward strand.
AAGCAGTACTCTTACGCATGTCTTTGCTAAATATTACATTGAGGAAACATTCAGCAAGAGCATTAACTTGTGTTTCTGTTTTAGTCATAGAGAAATATGGCCACAAATCCTGCCGAATGTCTTATGTCCCTATTATAGTGCAATTTGGGACCAAATCCTGGTCCCCTTATAAAGGTGGTGTCTGACTGATTTCACTGGTTGCTGTTATTTAAGGTGAACGTGTTTTTTCTCTGTATCACTAGACAACTTAAAAAGATCAGCCTTGCCTCTCAAAGCTGATGTGGCAATAACTTCCTTCCCAGTTCTTCATTGAGTATATCTAACTGAACAGATTGTGACAACTAATTCAGCTCAGCTAGAAACTTGGCAAAACCAGAGGTAAACATAATTAGGTGAAAACTATGTAAGTCTAATTATTTATGTTTTTTTCACTGTATGGCAAGTGGGGCATTTATGTTAACACATAACACCTCCCGAGTTTTGTCTCACTGACCATGCTTTGCCAGAGTTTTCTGCACCTGCCTTATCCAACATAAACCACTGCACACCACGGGAAAATCTTTTCGGCAGCTATGACTAATCCCCACTAAAGTTCTTTCATCAGTTTAACATATATGAGAAACATGTCACAGATTTAGTAGAGCTGTTGATGTTTTCAGATGCGATTTTGAGCAAAGACTCTTCTCTTAAATTGATATCACAAACTCCAATTTTTTCCTCAAACATATATGCTTTTAAGACACTAAAGTCTGTAAGAATTTTTTTAAAAAAAGGATACAGTTCATTGTTACCAGTATACAATACCTCAAAACTATAGCACTGAAAGTGTGTAAACAAACAAACAGTAGTGAAATTGATTCTATGTACTTTTAAACTCAAAAAGAGAGACTAATACAAACAACAAAAATAGAAAAGGAGTAGCAGAACCTAACTTGGATTTTTTTTGTCTTTTTATTTTATTTTATTTTATTTTATTAATAAGGAAAACCATAGATACATGCTTATTTAGAAATAGAGAATTAAGTAATAATTTCACAGCTGGGAGCCTGTCATATACACAAAGATGTCCTGAAGGTTGTGCAGTTGCTGTGAGATTGACATTTAGCTAATCTAAAACTGTTTTAGGTAACTGTGATAATAATATGATATGCATAACAACTGGTAGGTGTTAGAAACCCTCTGGAAATTATTTGTTTAGTCTGACAGACATTTTACAAGATGTGCTTCACATCCACACCCTTATACAGCTGAGGAAAGCTATTTGAGCCACCTTATTATTATCTGTGAGGAATTCAGCGTAGAAAACAAACAGAAGGAGAGGAGTAGTGAATAAACATAGAGGTTCAGTCTTTAATTCAGCAGGAAGAGCGATATAGTGCATATGGCATTGGATCTGCAATGGGAACCTAATTTGGTAGGAAGAAAAACAAGAAGGAAGGAAAATATTTAGGTGCAGGAATGCATTAAATCATCCCCAATATTAAACAGTCAGGAGGGTAGTGTATTGCTCAGAAAACACTTGATAGGAGATGAGACAAAGGCTCACTTAGTTTGCTGCTTTACTTTAGAATCTGCAGCACTGCACTGTGCATACTTCTGGGTAACACTACCGATTTCATCTTCCAAAGCTTGGTAAAGATAGCTATTGCTTTCTCAGGCAGAGATAATAATAAAAAATAGCTAATTATGTTACTAAACTATAAAATTTCATTACACACCAGCATTTAATTAGTTAAGCTCATCTGTAACATTCAGTTAGTCACCTAACTAACCCGAGCATTTGCAGGGCACTCTGACTTTCTTTCAAGAAGGTGGCATCACCATATCAGACAACATTAAGTTCATTCATCTTGATTGTGTTGATATCCTCCTTGGAAAATTAGCAGACAGCTTTGTTGCTTCCTGTTTGAATACATTAATGTTTGAGACTCAAACCCACTCCTGATTCAGGCAGCACCTATTTCCCTCTTGGCTCACCTGTTCTACCAGACTGAGGAGGGTAACAAAGAGGAAAGGTGCAAAGACTCAGAAGGAAAGAAACAGGATCAACCCACTAGCACTGTTAAAGACAGCTTTGGAAGAAAATTTGGCAGTTGTGGGAAGAGAAAGAAATGCTGAGGTGAAGGCATTACATTATGAATTGGCCAAGAGAAAAGTCATGGAGAAGAAAAGTTTGGTCATGGGAACATCAATTCTGGAATATTAAAGGGACATCAGAGGACAGAGGTTTAATTCGAACAAAAAGAGAAGACTCTAGCTGTAGCTACTTTTGCTACAATAAGAAGCTAGGGAAATGGAGAGACTGAAAGCCACACTTAAATTAAAAAAAAAAAAATAGGGAGAAAGAAAAAAGAAAGAAAAAAGAAAGAGATGATGACAAAGATAAGGAAGTAGCAAGGAAACATAAAACCTTATGAGACTGGACTGGATTAGATCATATCACCCCATCTAGCCCAAATCTGACAGCAACCAGTAGCAGAAAGTCAGTAAAAAAAAAATAAAAAACGGGCTGTACATAGAATGATGCCTTCCCTAGCATATTTGCCACTTTTTGGCAATCAGTAGTTTAGGAGCTTCCTGAGTCAAAGACCATATCTGAACAACTAGTGCCTGACAAATGTAAGCTCTCACAGAAGATTTAAGGATTTGTCTAAATATTAGGGTCTTCTACATAGAAAATGCAGAGGATGACTAATGACATCTATACACGTTGGTGTGTATGAAAACTTTACAAATCAGTTTATTTATAAAAAAAAGAAAAAAAAGAAAAAAAAAGAGAGAGATTAAGCTTATTGAGAAGAGAAACTTAAAATTCAATCTCTAATTTAATAGGATTTCATAGCTATTACATCCTCTTCTCAACTTGCTCTGTTATGTATTATTCTCTATGTAGAGAGAGATGTAATTTTCTTAAAGAGCAGAGGCATACCTGGGTTTACAAACACTGTCACAGCTTTTAGAGAATAAAGATTAGAAATAGAAATATTTTAAATTGAACTATTCTAGTTCTAGCAAATAATCTTTGAGTCAGACTGAGCTGTTCATTCAATGGTATCTCAGGACTTCAGGTCAATTTCTGCACACTATACTCACAATTCATACCAAAAAATCTTATTGATTTTTAATGAGACTGTCTTCTGAGGAAAGCGAGCAAGCTCTGGTCCTTTCATTACATTTTCTACTATATTAATGTAATGTAAATTAAATAACTGAATTACATTGTGCACCTTGTAGTACTGGAAATTATAACCAAACCTGGAGAAGGTAAAGCAGCAAGAAAATGGATTAGCATTTTTAAGTAAAGAAAGCTAAACGAGTGGGAAAATACTTGAAACAAAACGAAGAACAACAACAACAACAAAGTAAACCTCTATTTTAGTATCTGTTTTTTGGGGATGATAAACACTCTGCTAATATTTTAGATTAGAAGCTATCAAGCAGAGACCCAGCTTTATTAGCTGAAGTACACTATGGGATATAAACAGAATAATAACTCAGAACTGTGTTTTAAAATACACGTCTACACAACCACGTGCACACTTTTTTAAATGTCCCTTTCATATTCCCAAGCACTTGATATGCTTACATAATGCAAGTATTTCTGTGCACTCTTGGCACACTGGAACCAGAACTGTCTCTGTGGTGGGCTGATATATATGTTGACAGTGTATTTTTCTTGCATGAAATAAAACTATGTGAGGAGCCCAGGGGTGGACAGCAATTTATGTGTGTGTGAATGTAACTTTCAAAGTGATTGTCCTGTGTTGTTCAGACTGGTACTGAAAACTTCTGAATCAAGGAAGGAATAACCCCACTCACCAGTACAGGCTAGGGGCCAGCTACCTAGAAGGCAGCTGTGCAGAAATGGACCTGGTGGTTCTGGTGAACACTATGTTGAACATGAGCCAGCAGTGTGCCCTTGTGGCAAACAGCCAACAGCCTCCTGTGCTACATTAGGAAGTGTCACCAGCAGGTCAAGAGACATGATCTTTCCCCTCTGTTCAACACCAGTGAGGCCATCTGTGGAGTACCATGTCCAGATCTGAGCTCTGTAGTAGAAAAGAGAAAGGGACATACTGGAGGGGACATCGTCAGTGGCAATGAAGGTAATAAAGAGCACACAGCATACAAGGAGAGGCTGACAGAGCTGGGACAGTTCAGCTTGAAGAAAAGTCTTGGAATGGGGATTCTATCTATATGTATAAGTACCTGATGGGGGAGTGTAAAGAAGACACAATCAGGCTCTCCTCAGTGGTATGCAGTGACAGAAAACTCCACCACCGCTCCAGTGTTGCCTGGAGAGGTTGTGGAGTGTCCGTCCTTGGAGATACTCAGAACTCACCTGGGCATGATACTTAGTGACCTGCTCTAGATAGCACTGACTTCAGCAGTAGAGTGGACTAGATCACCTCTAGACGTCCCTTCCAGCCTGTGATAAAAGTTGCAGTAAATCTCCTCCTCAGGAAAATTCCAACATAAATGTTTGTCATTTTACATTGTGGTGCATTCATTACTTTTATAATACAGTTGTTACATGTGGCTTTTCCTGAGTTCAGGAAAGTAGAGGAAGTAGACCTAAAAATCACATTCTGGTTGCATTCTTTCTTTGTGGCACTACACAGAAATGCAGCCACGGTGTTTTTTAGTAGCTTTAGTTCATTTTTACTTTTGTTTTCCAATTCAGTCTACACTAGATTTCTAATGTTTCCGTTAAGCAATAGAAGATAGTTTCTCAGACCTAATTAATACTAAAGCAGCTCCTAAGGTTGTGTTCAAACACTTTATTGACACCCAGTTGTGGCCAAATTTGTGTTAAAATGTCTGAATTTTCCCCAGATAATGACACTAAAATTAGTACCTACATACTAAAGCATATAAGCAAACAAAAAAGACTGATCCATAACATTTTAAAAATTAAAAGAAAAAGAGACCATGCTTGTAAGTTAATAAGAGCTCTGTTAAGACAGACATAATAGAATCCATGTTAACTATTTAACTTAAGATGTTAAATAAAGCACTGCTGACAGGCAGCATAGATCAGCAGAAACTGAACATAGCAACACTCAGCTCAACAGGGAAGAATTTTTATAATCATGAATCAAAACTAAGGTAATGTTAGCAGACAGAGTAACAAACTAGAACTCTTCCCAAGATAGATATCAATCATGCAGCATGCATGGAGATCTCTGCCTTCCTCGTGTCCTTAAAATCCCTGCCATTGTACTCCCTCTCTAACCATATGTACCAGAGGTTAACACTGATCCCCGGAGATCTGAATTACAGGCACTAGCCCTGTGTCATTCCTCAGTTAAAGTCAGTGCTTTAACAGCCAAATGAAAAGGTAAGGATAAGGTAAACTTTTCATAGAGTTTGCACCATGATAATTAGAATATGACCTATTGAGAGTATAAATAAATACTAAAAATAATGTGATGAAATGTAAGAAAACAAAGAAACATGGAAATGTTTTGGGAAGTAAGCTCTGATTCGGATATACCATGAACTAAGTTTTTACAGACAAGCTAGAGCACAACAAGTGTAAAACAGCTTGCCCACCTCTGAAGAGAATAAGACTCACATACATTGCTCTCACAAGGTTCAAAATGTCTCTACACAACAAAACTGGTGCACCTGAAATGATGAAAAGGGGGCATCAAAAAACTACAGTAATTTTCTGTGGAGCTCAGTCAAGACGTGTCCTGTTGTTGAGAATAACATCTATTTCCTCAATTTAAGTTGCAGGGGAAAAAAAAAAGAAATCGTTTAAGTCAGATGTCTCAAGTTTAATAGGCAAATTTAGAAAGCAAATAATGGAGGAGAAAACAAGGTTACTTACTAAAGCTAGAGTTCTCAAAATAGCTAACCTCCACAGACTCACTTTCCTTTGTATCTTTGTCTTTATGCTGTGCTCTTGTAGACAATTGGGACTTAAATATACAAGATATTAATATCTCCCTTTGTGGATTTGTTTTTTGTAAGTGGGGCCAGGTTTGGTAAAGGACAGATGTACCTAAAATTGTATTTAGCATTTACTTCTCAGTGTGCAAAACAGAAATTCTGAAAAGCCTGAAAGTTCTATAACGTTGTTTTCAGAAAGTGGAAGAGCTAAGCACCTTGCTTAAGGGTAAACCTAAACAGCAGGCAGAACTGGGGCATTCCTCCTTGTCCAAGCTCTGACAAGCTTGATCCCATAGGCACCATCAGAGCATCCTTAAAGCCTAACAGTTTTGTACTCGCCAGAGAACACAGGGGCACCCAGCACTTTCTTTTAAGGCAAAGCCAAAGGTGAGTAAACCTAATTTTTAGAGCACCTGTGCCTACCTCCCAGAAAAATGCCCAGGCTTCCAGACTACAGTCATGGAGAAGAGGAAGCTAAAAGCAAGACAGGCATCATCTTCATTGATCATGAAGAAGTTCTTGGCCCCTTCCTTCCATCTCATGCTTAAACAGCACATTCACTGCAGCTCCCTGGGCAGCATCGCCACCTCCACAGCACTTGAGGACCGCACAGGCTGGGTAAGGTAGGTAGATAAGCCTGCCTCTTAGTGGAAGGGTCCTCTAACAGAAGAGAAGCTGTGTCCAGCCCTGAAGCCGGAGACTCTTCCTCATGTTCAGGGATCACTGCTGGTAGGCAGGATAGGCATTGTCACTTTTCCTCTGTGCCATGACCTGAAACTGGGAGGTAACTGCAGGGAGGGAAGGGGCACATTGGCATCATCTAGCCCGGTTGGCAGAGTATGGTGCAGCAGGGAGCAGTATGGTGCAGGGGTCCGCACTCTGCCTCTGTTTCAAGCAGTTCTAGTGTGGATAACACTGAAAACTCTTTAAGAAAATTCCTTGCTAGTAAGGAGAATCTGTATTCTAGTCCTTGCTGCTATGACATTTCTGTGTTTTAGGCAGATAAAACACAGAAGGATACAGGGGAGCAGAGATGGTGAATTCGTATGAGTGCTGAGTGTTCTTTAGTGTTCTGATTTTTAGCCTGCTGAACTGTAAATTCATCTACATAAAACTTTGGTCTAGGGCTGAAGTAGGCTGCAGGATCAGGGTGGTTTGGCTTCTGTGTTGACAGGACTTCTGCATTCGACACTCTATTCTAAGTTCCGAACTCCAGCATGGAAGAGGATGTCAAAAGGTAGGATGCTATCTTAAGTCCTCAGTAGCACACGCTTTGATGTTATGCACATGCAACATTCCACTACAGCTGAGTGTGTGTTTCTCTAAAGCTAACTCAGGAACTGTGGAGTGTTACAGCTGTAGTTGAGCCTATGGTGTTTTATGTTCCCCTTTTTAGCTATACAAACCTTTGACATCACAAAATTGAAGTGAGAGAAAACAATATGTTTCAAGCATTCTCTAACTTCATGCTCTTCTCTTGCCCTATTTTGTCCTTCTTTCTGACTACCTAGCAACACTGTTGGACATAAAAGCTTTTCATGCTTCTTCTGTGTAAGCAATTTTCTTAGACAGTAATCAGCAAGAGGATCCAGCTGTTAGGTACATCTATAGAAGCAAGAAACATAGGGATTTTGAAATGCATACAAAAATGTATTGACCCGTTTACAGTTGCTGTTACCTTAGCTTCACTACAAATTTTCTCATACCCTCTTCTCCCTTGTTTTCATGCCTTTTCTGCAATAGTTCTCTTTCTTGCACTTTTTTCTCCATCACCCATCACCAAACAGTAACTTCAAGGCAAACACAGTATGTACGTTTTACTATAACAAGTTCACCAACATCCATTTACATTTGTTTCTTTAGCATTACCAGTAATAACAAAGATTGAAACGAATAAGGAATGTTTTGAATATATATATATTTGTTAAATTCTGGGAAATCTTGAAAATCTTTCATTCAGCCTCTGCTAGATCCTTTAGGTTAATCATGCACTAAATAGGTGTAGCAGTACTTATTTTCTTTGAAAAACACTGTGTATATTATTTAACGCTTCTATCTCAACTTCCAGTCTTTTGAGAGAAGATATAATATTAAAATATTTTATTATCATAACAGGGTTTTCTAATTAAAGTATGTGAAGATTACATGTTTATCATGTAATTTTCCTAAATTATTTCTTTAAGATCTGATTTTAAATTATCAGTCTGATGGAATATTAGACCCTAGCACTTAACAGCACATAGCATTCCTATATTTATTTTTACCCATCACAAGTGTAATCAGTCATTCCTGAGCAAAAACTTGAACAATACTAACTTACATCTGTAAATAATGCTTGAAAGGGGGATTTAGAAGTAAATTTTAAAAGGTATTAAAAGACTAAAAGGCTAAATATGAGGTATCCATATCATGCTAATGACCCTAAGCCCAGAAAAATAAGGAGCACTGAAATAGCCTACCGTCAGGCTATCATTTGAACTCATTAATTACATTGATTTGATATTTTGAACCCGTTAATTAAAGACCTACTGGAAATAAATGTTTCATCTCAGTATTTCAGAGATAAGATATTTTCTTGGAAAAAAATTTGTTAAAAACGTCTGTTGAAAAGCAGTTACACTGAAGCTTCATGCCCAGCTTCACAGATGTAATTGAAAGTTGGTGGGTTGGACTGGTAAAGCACCATCCCTGTAACCACAACAGCCACAAAGAGCTTCCTTCTGTTCCATATAGGTCCTCTGCTTTGAGATCTGTCTCACCAGCACATTTCAGTAATTTTCTTCTCTAGATCTCTAGTTAAGCACAGTTGTGGCCATGCTGAGATTTAGTCATGAGTTTTACATGCTCCTTTCATGACCATTTTCTTAAACATTGATTGATTTAACAAAATCCTACATTGCTGAAATTTTTAGTTTTAAACACTCTGCTTACCTTGGTTCTGTATTAGCTTTGATTACATTGTTTTCAGAAAATTACTTGGGATTCTCACAGAAGTTCTAGTAACCAGACTATTTTAGTGAGATGTTGATATATCCTCAAGGAAGAAAGAACCTGAGATAATAGCTGTGTGTTAGAAAGACTTAAACATGGGGCCCTAGAACTACCTGTTTTCTGGTGATTTTGTTTGTTGTTCTTTTTTTCCCCCAAATTCCTTAATTCCTTTTTAAGTTTTATGCTGAAAATTTCCAGCTAGCTCAAGTAATTTTGCTAGTTCTCAGTATTCCTCTAGATTCTGTAACATTTTTCTCTGATTATATTTTTTTCTGTGTCTCTCATTGAAATCAGCCAGCACAGTTGCTAAGTTAATTGTACAGCCCATGCAATTAAATGTGTGTCCTCACAATTCATGCTCTCTCATGTGCCTTCAAGTGTTAGACTTCTTGCAGTCTCTTCTAAAAAAGATTTCCTATTTATTGTGACCTCTTTGATGCATGGAGATTTGCTCTAGCAAGCAAGTGCCAAACGATAAAGGATAACTGCTCTTAACAGCACCATCAGTAATTTGCAAGATCAGTTATCCAGCCAACCAAGGAGGATCTCAGACCTGTCAGGGAAAATTGTAACCAAATCTGAATTAATTTTAAGGTGTGTAAAATTTGTTCAAGTTTTTCTAGTTACTTTATTATTCTTTTTAATAATAATTAAATATTTGAAGCTGTTATTAAGACATTAAGGTCTCAGCTGAACAAAGCATTAAATTAGGCATTCCTTACTCAGGAATTGGTCCAGTACTATCAATTAAATGATGAGTAAATCCATGTTTTAAGAGTAAACAAATACTGAATTGTTTCTGGCTATTATTGGATTCTATTTCCTCTTTCCTGGATATACTTGCAGATCTACATTTAGATTTTCTACACCACTTCTAACTAAAAGAGAAATAATATGATCGTTTATTTGTACACAAACAATTAAATCAGTGTAGTTCTTCCTTTCTTTTGTTCTGTGTTTACCTTGTTATTCTTATCTTCTTTATGAATACTTTCTGGATGAACAGCATTTCCTGACAGTGGATTTGGCATAAGTATTCAAATGCTATCACATTATACTAAATGATGTACTCAAAGTTGTTGAAGAAACTGCCTTCCCGTAGGAGAAGAAAATTTTGTTTATATCAGATGAGCAAAGAAAAGCTCATGCTTTGTATCGCTATCATGCCAAGAGAGATTGTTGCAAGTGATCTGTTGTTAATGTTGCCAGCATAGGAAATAGTTAAAAGGCAAAATACTGTAAAGTGCTGTGTTTATACAGCAACCCCCAGTTCTGTTGCTGGAGCTGTTCTTGTGAAGCAGAGCTATCCACTTATACTCATTTAACTCCTTCCTCACTCATCCACAAAAAAGCAGTACATGCATGTTGAAGAACACCAAGGCTGCAAAGTCAGGGGTCTGTTTCAAAGCCTGTGTATTTAGTTTAGCTGCAGACTTACCCAAAATAGCATACATACGACCTCGCTATTCCTTTTACATCATTCAGGAAGTAGAAATTGCTAGTATATCTATGCAACAGTTAATGCAGAATACTGGATGCTCGAGGAAGATTTTGTGAAGGCATTCTTGCTTGTTCCCCAGGAGGAAATAGGAACTGGGAGGGGGGGTTGGGAGGGGGGGATGTGCAGAAAGTAAAGCCAATTCACAAAGTCAAGTGGAGACTACAGCAGGATTAAAAAACTCCAAAGTGAAAAAATGCAAAGTTCCTTATGCTAAAAACACTGCTTCCTGAACACATTTTATCAACAGATGGTTTTAAAAATTTCTTTCTCTCAGTACGAATTTAAACGTTTCAGGAAGCTAATCTATTTCTTTTTTTTTTTTCCTTTTTTTTTTTTTTTTTTTGACACATTCAAGTTTTCTCACAGTCTCTCAGCTGTGATTTTTAGCTTAACTACTCATATAGATTAGATCTGTGAAATATATGGTGCGGCTGTGTAAGATACTTCTTTATACCACAATTAATTTTTCACATGGAAGACATTTATGTAAAAGTATTTGGATATTTGACTGGAAAAAGGTTAAAAAAAATAATCCATGGCATAAGTATGACCTGTTCAAAGCACTCCTAGAAGCATTTGATACAGCCAGAATCTCTCAACCTTATTCTGAGCAACATAGTAGTAATCTGTTCGATGGACTGTTTTCCTTCCAGTGTATGCTGCTTCTAGTGTAGCAGTCACATTGACTACAAGTAATAAATAAATATTTTATTTAAAAAAATTAATGAGGATGTATGGATTTTTTCAGTAGTTTTAATGCAGTATTGTGCAGTGTTGTTCTTATCTGAACCCCAGTGGAGCTAACAGAACATTTTATGTTTGGTTTCAGTGGTTCTTATTGCAAACAAAAGCATCTTTTTTTCCTTCTTTTTCTTTTTTTTCTTTTTTTTTTTAAGGAAATGCAAATATATTTATCCTCTCTTCCTCTCTTCACATCTCATGTTTTTCTCATTTTGACATATGGAAATCCAGAAATTTAACTTACAAAGAGGTAACAGGTATCCAGACCACACAAGCGCTTTATGGAATGCCCTTTGGAAAAATCTTTTTAAAATTTATATTTGAAGTACGTATTAGAAAAAGAAAAAGGGAAAAACAGAGGTGTCATAAAATCAAAGCAGTCAACTGGTTTAGTGTCCTGTGCATGGTCAACAGCAGATGGCATCACTTGCCTGCAGCAGACTTCCTTCTAAACCCCATATGTTAGTAGTTTGTTATGACCTAGATCTTGCAGCAACAAATACCCGAAGCATTTTATTCATTTTCAAGCTTTTCTGGGAAATCTGACCCATCTGGGAAAATATGTTCACACTGATCAGAACAAATTTTCATAAATTGTTCCACAAGAGATAATTGTTTTAATACTTGTCAAAGATTCAAACATTCTCTTTCCAACTATTAACCAAAGGTACTAGACAAGAGTGTAAATGTGGATTCTTAGCATTTAAGTTTTGCATACTTTTGTGATGCAGAGTTTAGAAATTAATGAACAGTAAGCAAATAAGGACATTTTAAAGAACTTGGAATCTTAAAATCAAAGGGGAAATCTATAGACAGTATGAGTTTTATTTGTCTAGACAGGTTATAAGGGTCAATATTGAAGTAGACTGTGTTTGAGCCCATTGGCACAGGCAACCTTTCTGTGTTCTCATTACTGGTTTATCAGAGAAACTTGTTTGAGAATTACTTGCATTTAGATGCTGACAAAGCAGGGTGCTGAATACGAATTTCTTCATGAAACTGAAAAATGGTTGCATTCAGCTAATCTGACTATCTCCTTGGTCATCAAAGATGTTTCCTGGTCTGTGCCAAAGCTTGGGTATATCTATTAATTAGCAGTGTCTGTTGTTTTATCTGAGGCAGTGAAGTGTTGAGTCAGATTGCTGGTTCAGAGCAGGCTAGAGTGAGGCAAGGCTGATTTGAGAGCTTATCCAAGTGACTGCTTTCATCTAACTTGATGCTACCTCTTCTCAATGAGGAGCCTGATAACGTGCAGAGAAAAAGGTCCTGTTCAGCTCATCATTGGATAGCTCAGGGTCTTATGGATTTCCCTAATGTGAAGGCAAAGGGCAATGAGTTGAAGAAAAAAATGATGGCTTAATGAGGCTTATCATTAGTTTCTGTAAAGGTATGCTGGTCATGTCCTGCATTTACTTTTTTTAGAAATCTTCCAGTAAGCACAATTACAGATGCCTGTGCAATTTCACTTAGAACTCTAAGTGCTTAGAAGTAGCTTGTCAGGAATTTTAATGTGGTTTGGTTTTGTTTTTATCTTATTTCCTTAAAAAACAAACAAACAAACAAAAAAAAAAAAAACTATGATAATACAGTACTATTTGGCTAGATGTTGTTGCATCATGCATTTTAGGAGAACTGTATGAGAGACTCTCTCTTACACCTTCTAGGAGCTCTGGAAAACTTTATCCTTCTAGGATGGACTGGGGTTAGGACCATAGTTAGGTAAATGCTATTGCCCTCAAGCAGGAATCTTGGAATATAAAGCCCAGGCGTAACTTGCTTTTGGACAATTGTGATGAAGGGAACAGCCATTCCAGGAATTCTAGAAACAGCAATTCCAGCTTTGCCCAAGGAAGAAATTAACTGTCTCCAGAATGCCCACTCTGGTTTAGTTAGTGTGGTGGATTGGCATTTGCCAACAGCCAAAATCCTACCCAGCTGCTTGTTTACTTGGTGGGAGCAGAAAATAGGAGGAACAGGAATGAGAAAGCTCATGGGTCAAGACAAAGACAGGAGAGTTGTTCGTCAATTACTCTTGCAGGCAAAAGGGACTTGACTTCAGGAAGATTAAACAAAACAAACAAACAAAAAAGAAACAAAGAAACAAAACCACAAACATTAAAACAGCACCTTTTCCATGTGAGGACTTTTCCATTCTCGGTTTCACTCCTTCATTCCAAACTCCTCTACCCACCCCTTGAGCAGCACATAACGGAGGATGAGGGCTGAGGGATTATGATGAGTCCTTTTGTGGTGCTCTTTCCACTTTTGTGGTGTTCCTTACCTCTTTTCCTTTGCTGCAGCCTGGGCTCCTCCACAGGCTTCAGTCCTGTTAGAAAATTCTGCGCCAGCATGGGCTCTCCACCGGTGGCAGTTCCCTCAGAAATATCCATCTGCTATGGCATGGAGTCCTTTGTGGGCTGCAGGAAATATCTGCCCTGGTGTGACCCTCTCCACAGGCTGCCAGGAATATCTGTTCTGCCACAGAGAACTTCCTACTACTACTTTCTCTGACCTTGATGCTCCCTCTCTTGTTTCTCATGCTTTTTCTTCCCTCCTCTCCTTCTGCGGTGTCTTCATCTCCATTTCAAGTAAGTTTTCAGTGATATTTGACTGTTGGGCTGTTGGCAACATCCTGCAGTGAGGCCTCTGTGGAGCTGGCTAGAGCTGTCTGTGTCTAATAGGGGACAGAGGCCACCTCTAGCACATGCCAACCTGCTGTGGCTACCGAAACCTCCATCCAGCTAGTCTTGCCTAAGTGCACTGCGGAGTGGGTTTGAATAACATTTCTTATAGTGCTGTTCTATGTACATTTAAGAAGTTCTGTCAACTGGTCAGAACCTGTTTGTTTTCAGGTAGAAAAGTTTGGGTAGGCTTGTGATAATTCTTGTCCACACTTGTGCATTCAGCCAATAAATTCACTTCTGAGAAAATCTACACTAAATCTAACAAATCTAGAAAATTTCAGTCTGTAATTCTGATAGTTTCAAAACAGATTTTCTGAATAGCACCTGCAAACACTGGATAACAGCACCTGCAAAGTATATGCACAACTCTTAAAAGAGTTTGATATTTACTTGCTCTCCTGATAACAAAAAGTCAGGGATGTGGAAGAATCACAATATTAATGAGTATTTAACAAATTAATTTTAAAGGCAAGATTACTGTGTCTGCAGCTATTATCTCATATTGTGAGTTTCCAAAACAATTTTAGAACTTTGAAAGAAAAAAAAAAGGTACAAGACTTCAATAAAATAAATACTATTTTTTATATATATGTACAGTATATATGTATACTATATGATTATATATGTATACTATATGATAAATAAAAATATTTAATGCTTTATAAAATATATAACACAGTCTAATAAATAATAATGATAAGATAAAATAATAATTAAAATAATAATAAGATATAATAAAGATGTAATAAAGATACATATATATATACACTATATTAGAGTGAGACAAAAAAAATCAAAATGACAATGATTTGCAGACATATATCACCCTTTGTTTATAAAACATATCTATGGAAGTTAACAAGATTTTCCTGAATGGATTAAAACCAAAAAGTATATTTCCCACTAGTAGCATTCTAGCTAAACTGTTCTAGCTTGGAAATACCTAAACTGCTGTCAGTTTGGGAGCTAGAAATGTATCTATGACATGAATTAATGCATTGTGTCTTTATTCTATTTGCATTGTCAAACACTCAGAATGACTCTCTCAGCCTTATCAGAGTAACTGGAGACTTACATTGGTCTGTGACCAAAATCTGGTCACATATCTCCTTCTGTTACTGAGAGAGCACTCAAGAGCGTAACTGCTTCAAAACAACTATTTAATGAAAACAACACAGCAACCATTTATAGGTCTACTAGAAAGAGCTTGCCCTTTTCTTCCTCTGATGGACTGGGATGTTGTGCAGCAGTTGTATCACATTATTTCAGTGTATTAGTAGAACAACAACAAACACAAAAACTATGATAATGAAAATGGCAGTAATTTGCAAGACATACTTTTATTTTAGAACAAAAAAATAACCCTAGCAGATGGGAGGAACACAAATAAGAATGTTTTCTCAAGATCTGTTCAGAATAAAATATTGTAGTTTGATGGCTTTTCTACTTACATTCAAAAACATGAATGATGGAGTGTAAAAGAAATAATGTGTTTAAGATACAAAAGCAGAGACAGGTTTATTAGGCTGTTGCACCTGAGCCATAGCCAGAGAGGACTTTTGCTGCTTTCCCTCAGTGTCTAAGGAGATTAAGAATGTACCTTCACAATGTATTTGTCACATTTTTCACTCTAGCAGAACTATAATCTGCAAGGCTGGTTTGTGGCATTTTATGCAATTCCTATATATTTCTAATTGACAGTGTCTCTGCACCTAAATTAAAAGACATTTTACACGGTAATATTTGTGGACAGTGAAGTGCATAAGTTATTTTCTATACCATATTTTTATGGGAAGTACATCTAAGGGTTTAAGGCAGAATTTAATTAATTAGTTTTCACTTTTAATTTGCCAGAAGCTTATTTTATTTTAAACACACATTCTAAAATACACATTCTTTGTTATATATGCAGATATTTGTTTTTTGTTTGTTTGTTTGTTTGTTTGTTTTTATCTCATGATAAAAACAGCTATAAACAGCTGTTAGTACTGTTCATTAAAATAATACTCTGCCTTATAGTAAAGGATGTAATTTTTTAACACAATATTTTTACCAAAAAAGTATATCAAGCCCTTTATATAACTTACCCATTCTTTTAACCACATACAATATACCCACATGTATTTTTAAATGTTGTTGATAGTACTGTTCTATTGTAAATGCTTGACTAAAGCTTTTAAGTTAAAATCAGATTCAGACCAGAAGATTTGTTCAATTTTGACAGTCTTAAATTTCACTGATTTAAGTGGGCTATGAATGCTGGGCACCAGTGGCAATCCAGGAATATCTGAAAGTGTTTTCCAGTTCTAACCAACATTTTGACAGTACAATAAAACCATATATCAACCATTTTTGGGAGAAAAAAATATATATGTATTTCCTTTGAAGCTGAAAAATAATATGCATTTTCACTCTTTACCTTTTTATGTTATGGACAGACATTTTAAACATGTATTCTTGTATCTTAAAATGATTATTCGAAGTGATGCACTCACCCTTTTTATACCGGGTAGAAAAAATGGTATAAGAGCTCCCTCTATTGGTTTTACTTAATATCAGCTTAGGAAAACCCAAAATAAATATCACCTTGTCAGTACTTCGTAAACATAATCAATTGAACAACTTCATCAAATTTTAAAAATCCTAATTTTATAGAAATAAAATTATGAATTTTGCCAGTGAACGAAGTATATAAAATATGATAATGCTATAGATTTATTTATTTCAGTTGTATTTACAAAAAAAAAAAAAATCATTGCAATTTTAACAGCCTGATAAACTACTGGTGTATAAACAAACAAATCAGCATTTTCTGTTTGTAACTACTTTTAATAATTGTAGATATCAGAGCTCTCAAACTGCAGAAGTGTGGCTCACATAGTAATCTGAATTTCTCATCAAATGAGTATCATTCACATCTTCAAATAAGGATTTCTATTCTATGGCACCCTTGTGATATTTTATCGAAGTGATAACTACATAAATTCTTAGTAAAGGAAGGGCAGGACATTAGAAAATATTTAATATACAGCTATAAGCATAATTTAGGAGAGGGGGAAAAAATAAGGAAATTAGAGACAGTTTTTCTTGGACATCATGAAGTGTTTTTAGGTCACATAATTAATCCTATAAATCTCGTGAAGGTAAATGTAGTTGTTAGTAGTAGTAAGTTAACAGGTTTTCTTTCAAACAGAGTTTTTATTATTAAAAAGAAAACTGTATATACATATATAGATATAATATTTTAAGGGTGAAGGAGCCCATTCTCTTAGTTCCATTTGAAAGTCAGAGCCTACATTTATTTTGTGAAGAACACGCTAGAGTGAAGCTTGATACAGTTATTAAACAATATACCAGCTTGTATGGGCCTCTAAACAATACCCTACATGCAAAATGCTTCCTTAAGTACATTTACGCATCTCACCATTTCTTAAGCACACGTACATTTATCTCACCGTTTCCCTTTCCTCAGGTGTGGGAACATGTGCATCTTGCAGCTTCACTGATAAGTCAATAGGCTTTCCCTGGGCAGTAGAATTCCAGCAAAGTCTCTTTGGTTTCTCCCTGTGTGGATCGTCCATGGCATTCATCCAGTTGAGGGCAGCAGCGCTCCTCTCTCAGTGGAAGTAGCGCCAAGAAGCCATCACATTCGTATTCAAAACCTGCAAATGTTAGCAATACCTGTTTTTCTTACTTAAATGCATAAAGAGAAGCAAATTTCTGTTCCATAAGGGATGCAGGCAGTGAGCACAATTCCTATTCAGAGCCTTGCAGCAGCTGTGCTCAAATGACAGTGATGATGTGCTCAGATGTGTTCAGATGCCAGGAACTGGTTATTGATTCATGGGCAGGTGATTGGTGCTGTGGTAACTCTTGTATGGCCAGCAGCACTTCACAGTATTAACCAGCTCCATTGACAACACAATTTATCACAGGAGTTATATGACATCATATTATTTGAGATTTTGTTTCAATATCTAAGTGGTCTTCATCAAGAAATCAGCCAGACTGGCTGAGGTAGCTGGTGTTTGGGGTAATAATACATGAATCACATAATCACAGAATTTCTAGGTTGGAAGAGACCTCAAGATCATCGAGTCCAACCTCTGACCTAACACTAACAAGTCCTCCACTAAACCATATCACTAAGCTCTACATCTAAATGTCTTTTAAAGATCTCCAGGGATGGTGACTCCACCACTTCCCTGGGCAGCCCGTTCCAATGCCTCACAACCCTTTTGGTAAAGAAGTTCTTCCTAACATCCAACCTAAACCTCCCCTGGTGCAACTTTAGCCCATTCCCCCTCATCCTGTCACCAGGCATGTGGGAGAACAGACCCAACCCCCACCTCACTACAGCCTCTTTTAAGGTACCTGTAGAGAGCAATAAGGTTGCCCCTGAGCCTCCTTTTCTCCAGGCTGAACAAGCCCAGCTCCCTCATCCGCTTCTCATAGGACTTGTTCTCCATGAACTTGTCTATGTAACTAAACACAGTTTGGTAATATAGTTACTTCATAATTAATCTATAATTAGCATTCTGAAAGTTATGTCTGTACCAGTCCCCTGTTCAACATTTCTGGTGACTTAACACAGGACATATAAGCATACAAATCTATTGAGAGAAGTGAATTTGCTGATACTTTGAAAACACATTTTAAGCTCACAACAGAGAATTTACATCAAGGATTATAAAATAAATCTTTGTAGGCATTAGCATTTATATGTGTGGCTTTCAGAGATGAAAATGAGGCTTATATGCATGCATAGGAGAAAATCGTTAATTAATGGAATGCTTGTGGTCATTATTGCTGTTAAAGACTGATTAACCAGTTTGAGACTGTTAGGGAGAGTAGTGGCCTGGAAATAATTCTCATTGTCTAAACTCTGGATAATTAAGAATATTTTTCTTGGATATCACTGCTGTTACTCTGAATTTGCAAATTAGAGAAGAATTTTGCCAACAGTCTAATTACAGATGTTCCATGTTCCTGAAAAAAAAAATAATAATTAATTAATTTAAAAAAAGGGGGGGTCAGACAATGTATATATCAAAGATATATCCTCTAGTTCATATTTTGTGCTATTCACAAACCTGAGTTTACAACAAGAGTCTATTAGACTTACACAGAAAAAAAAAAAAAAAAGTCAATTAAAATACCTATTACTGTGTTACTGTGTTTCCCAATTACTGTTATAGCTCATCTGTGAAAAGAAAGCCATTGATAAATTAAAATTGGCTTATGTGCCAATCCTCTTGTATATAATTGCTGGTTTCTTAGTTTGCACAATTAAAAATTCTATCAGCAAGTGCAAAAAGGGGACCATTTTTGCTTCTCAGAAAATAAATAGCTGTACATGTATGAGGAACTTACTCTTTTCTCATAACTATGGGCAAACCCTCAATCTTTTTCCCAGTGAGATGGGAAAGGAAAAAATACCTTCAAAATCATAAATAAAGCTCCCTTAATGATGGTGATTCCTAAAAAATCTGAGGATTTCTAACATTTGAAACAACACAGAAAAAGATAGGATGACAATCCAGTTTTATCTAAATCTTCTACACGGGAATTATTATTGTCTCATGACAAATTTTCCATAGTGGTAGTCTTAGGGTTAAAGAATTTCTTCTGTTTTCAGAAGAAATAGGTAGATTTAGCTGAGTAGATCTGTAGATCTGTGTCTCCCTGTGAGAAAGTGCTCTCATTACTGAGCAGAAGGAGGTCATTGTTGCCATCTGTGGTGTCTTTATTTAGTGCAGGTTCCACTGTGCACAAAGAACAGTTATGGGGCAATGCCCTGCATGTGGAATGTGCAAATAAATGTCCCATTTGTCCATTAATAGTTGTGTAACTGTTCATCATCAGGACAGAGGAAATCCTGCTTAGAAGGAAAAGTCTAGACTTTTGAGAAGCTCAGTCAGGCTCTTGAACATGCTCATGTGCATATTGGGACACAAGGATTTAGGAATTAGAGGAAAAGAGCAGTAACTGTTAAGAGCTGAATTTTGGAACTGTGTGTTGAATGTGACAAGTGTGACGACTACAGTCTTTTTGCAAACCTTATCTAAGTAAGAATAGCTCAAAGGAAATTACTGCATTCCAATAAATCCAGATGATGGAAAAAAAAAAAAAAAAGTTGTATCCCCATCAAACCCGTCTAATGCAGTAATTTCATGGTGCTGAACATTCAATGCACATCTAAGAATATAAGTGACACTAAAATGTATAAAAACATCTTATGTAAGCAAAATGTAGGACAAAAGCCTCCAAAAGGCCATTTATTATCTAAATGTGTATTTTATGGTTTGTACATTTAGTTATCAGAGAAATAAAAACAGGTGTATATATAACCCAAAGTTCAGAAATTTAAAATACTAGTCCAGAGAAAGAAAACATGGTGTGCTCTACTTTTGCAGTATTTGGCTAATTGCTTGTTCATGCTGTATGTGGGTAGATGAATTCTGTAAGGTTAGATTTAGTCCTGGGACTGTCTCTTCAAACATCAGAATCCTATTCTTCTCTAGGATTTATCCAAACCTGTAGTAACTCTTGCAGAAAATGCTGAAATTATTGGGAGTACTTCGTGCAAAATGGAGGGCTAGACAGTATTCTCGAATATGTTAGTGTGGTTCAAAAATAACAGCCTTCTTCAGAAGAACTATTCCTGATTTATACTAAAACAAATTACATTTAAATCTGTGGTATATGTGTTTTATCTTCTTTGGTTAATACAAATAGGATTACATTAAAAACTGTTTTGCCATCTGCCAGTTTGAAAAGAAATGCTGTTAAACATATTGTGGTTTTTTATGCAGAGAGAAAAGTCCGATTCTAATCAGCTAAGTGATCACTGATCATACAGGTGCAATTCTTATAGGAGATGTGTTGCTTAAAATGAAAAAGACAGCAAACAAAACTGCAGAGATGGTTAAGATTTAAATCTTATTAAATCAGTACTAGATACTGTAGATTACTGCAAGATAAAAAGTACTACAAAATATTGTAAAATACATAACAGAACTTAAAAGTGTCTGAGGAGTCTTAAGTTAAGTACAGTTTTTAGGATTTCTGTTATCTCAGAGTAATTTTTTGTGCATTTAAGTATGTTTTATTGCTGTGTTTTCTAAGCATAATTATCAGTTTGAGAATTAGCATTCTTTATTCTTTTAAAATACTGCTTATGCAGTCACTGAAAATATTTTCATATCCTTTGAAAACAATATGAGATTTGAAAAAGGATCCATTTTCAGTACATGTTTTTATAAGCAATGAAGGACTTGACTCTGAATAAACCTAATAATAATAATGATAATAATAACGTCTGTCAGGTACTTAATATTTCAGGAAAACTAATCAGGGACTTAAAACTATCAAATGTTTTCAGGGCTGGAGTCACTGAGAAGAGTAAGAAATACTATAGCAAGCATCAGAAAAAGTATCTTTAAGGTGGAATCCCTTCTTGTTCTGCCCTAACAGCAGTTCTGTAGTAACAATAAGCTGCAGAAAATACCATGTCATGTATTGTACAGTTTTCAACAAAGGCAGACTTCAGTTTAAAAGTAGAAAATTAGATGTGTCTGAAAAGAAAAGCACATATTATAGCCTAGCCGAAGAAAATAAATCTCCTGGGATGGGCAGCTTTATCATTATGTGTATGGTTCCAAAGCAACACAGATCACAACAACTGCAATTTACAATTATCATCTCCTGCCTTTTTTATGAGTTCTACTTTGTAATTGATCAAAGCAGGTGGGACCAGTCTTCCTTTGTCCCTTTTTACTAAGTCCAACATGCTTTCTTTACAATCCTCAGTCTTTCACAACCTTCTCTTTTTTTTTTTTTTCTATTTTGGCTGCATTTTTTTGCTTGCTTAAGCGTTCTTAGAGCAGCTTATCACTACTGTGATTCTTAACTGTTTTCATTGGTGTGTACAAACATCAGCAGTCTTCCTTGATTGTTCTTCCTTGGTTGTTCTTTCCTTTTAGGAAGGTTCTAGTAAGTTCTGTGAAACTTTCGTAGTTCCATTTGATTTCTGATGTTGCTTGGAGGGACAGGAACCATTGAGAACCTTGGAAAGCCACACAGTTTCTCCTTCATTGGAGCTAGATAATAGCAAGTCCATGCGTCAAATATTCCTTTGACGTTATTCCCTTCTTCTACCCACAGAGCCATGTACACAGAAATATAACAAGACCTATTTTACAGTGGCCTCATCTATTTTCTTACCTCAGAATATGTCTGAGCATTTTCTTCCTTGGTGTCACTAAAATACATGGCAGAAGGTACATCCTTTCTAGGCAACATATGGTCTCCTTTGTCAGAAATTATTGTGAATCTCAAATACAAGAATTAACATGTTTTATTATGCAATATTCATTTGAACTGGACTACAGTAAACATGTATCTGCACAAACTGATAGGATTTTCCTTAAAACACAGTATCTAAGCATTTCTGGCAAAAGAGCTGGACTTCACATTTTGACTGGATTGAGGTGCAAGTAATGACCTCTAAATTTTGGTCAGAAAGAACCTATTTTACTAGTTCAAAAATGTATTGTCTGCTATGTGTCTTAAAGTCTTTGGCCTAGAATGGTATTAAGAAATCATTTGAGCATAGCAGTCCAGTCTAGCATTGCTGCAAATAATTTATTGGGTAAGTTGCTTTGGTTTCCATGAGGAAATCTGCAAGTCTAATTTTATTTCATATTCAGGAGGGTCTTTTGAAGCATCAGTTTAACCACAGGAAATTCAATCACTGTAAAGAATGCTAGCAATCTTTGTATTGTGAAAGCTTCGTTTATATTATTCATGGGCTAGAAATCTGAAAACGTGCTGAGAAAATGTTTTTCATTTCTTGGTAGTAGTATTCAGAAATGCCATTAGGTTCAGGTTTACTAGAAAAACAAGTTTCTGAATTGTCAGAAAATCCAGTCTGAGGGGTTGTTTTACCTTTTAACAGGACTATATAGCAAATCAATAGCAAGAAGGTCTGAAACTGAAAAGGCCCAGATCCTGACTCTTTGATCTTACCAGTTACTTCCCTATTGAAAACACCTTTGGAAAGGGTGCTGAAAACCTAATTCTCAGGTAGATCACTTCTTTTGTACTCACAGAAACAGATGAGTTATAAAAAGTTGTATGTTTATGCCCATGCAGAATCCTCAGCCCACAAAAGTGGCTGAATCTGAGTAAATTATTTTCTTAGTGTCTGAAGCAACTAATTGGACGTGTAGGATTACTCCTGATTTCAATTTTTGTTTTCAAAATTGTTATCACTGAGACACACTGCAAAGATAGTTTTTTTGAAAAAGATCTCTAAGCTTCCATTCTCCTCAGTGTTGTATCACATGATTAATATTTTAAACACTGGGGAAAAAAGGAAATTCAGGCAGAAGCTATAGAACCTAAAGACTACAACTGATTAGTTTCCAATTAGAGTGTTTCCAAAGAAGGGTGAATTATGCCTCATCCAGCATTTGTAACCTGAACTGTGACTGTGAAAGTGGCCCTGCAATCTCTTTATGCAGCTGCATCAGGACCAAAGGTAGCTGAAACAGGATGGCAAATGAATCCTTCAATCTACCAGAAAATGTTTCTTTAAAGCTTCTAAAGAGATGGAGAGAGCTCAGTCACTTATTTATGCCTTTACACAGGGGAATAAAAGGACCATGTAATCTTAGCAAAAACAAGCCAAGCTCAGCTGTTTTAAGCCCAGAGCTTTATAGAGCTAAAGAATTCACAGAATCACAGAATGACTTGATTTGGAAAGGGATCTTTAAGATCCTCTAGTTTCAATTCACCTCCCATTCACAGGGATGCCAGTAGATCAGGTTGCTCAAAAATCATTTTTAAATACAGTTTAGTAAAAACAGCTTTTTCATAATATATTTAGTAGTTTATGAAGTAGATTATTATGCAGTTGCTTGCAACAGTAGGAAGCAGATTTGATGACTGTCAGGTCCGTCCAGTCCCACTCCTAACTACTTTTCTTCTTTTTTGTTGCAGCCCGGAAGATGGTGAAATTCATCCTGAAATCTGTAGACTATACATCCAGTTGCAGTGTTGCTTAGAAATGTACACAACAGAAATGCTTAAGTCCATATGTCTGTTAGGATCACTGCAGTTTCATCGGAAAGGTATTGAATTGCACAAATATACAGATGTTGATTTAAACAAAAGAACAGTCTTTGGGGGAATGCTTGGGTGTTCATGAAAGACAAAGCACCAAAGTGTAAAAGGAACTATAGCACTGAGTCTTTTTAGTTACTGAAGAAAGCTGTATTTCCATTTCATTATCATAATTCTTACAGAAACATGTCGTGTCAGGCGTGTTGTGTCAGGCATATGTCACTAATGTCTCTGTAGTTTTGAAGTCTGATTTTGTTTTAGTATTTTGGATGACTAAAATGTCATCTCCCACGTGGGCTTCCTAGGAATTGTGTAAGGTGATATCTGACAGAGCTGATTCTGGTGCTGTGTTTCCAGCAACGTTATGTCAGTGTGTCAGCTGCTTTAGCCACACTGTCCTTTTGGGCTGAACCTGCCACAGTTCTGTCAAAGAAATCCTGATTCTCAGTGGTGTATGTTTTGCCTTTTCTAATGGTTAGCCCACCTGTAAGAAACTGCTGATGAACTAAAGGAATAAATAGTATTACTTGAAGAACTCCCTAAAATAAGCAGAACAATTCTGATCACAATGATAACTGTATTGGTATGGAAAAAAAAAATAGTCTAGTAAAGAAACAGCTAAATCAACAGAAGCTGATTACTGCATAATTACCATGTTGAGGTATTTCTTGGGTATTTAATGGCAAGTGTTTGGTTGAGCAGTATGACGGTGTTAGCATTAAACCAATCCATTACTATATCCAGCAATGCCATCTTATAGAAAAACATGGATAAATATTAAGAGCATTTTATGATTAAAAAGCTGTCCACCTTTATAAAAATAGATACTAGATTTAGAACTGGAACCTGCCCAGTGGGGTATGTTTGTACACAAAGGAGATAGCCTTCATTAAGTGAAAACGTGCCTCTCTAGTAATTTCATGTTTCATTAGCCATCTGTTGGCTGAAATGTAGAAATGCAGGTAACTTACTGAAAAGGTTACACAGTAACCTCTTTATTTGCTAATGGAATACACTGATTGGAACTATATCTGTGATAACAGTAACTACTTTTTTTCCCAGGTAATATCTCAGACAAAGTTCTTGTTTTGTAGTAAACCTCATGCATTTCCTGTCATGCTGAAAAACATCTGTAATGCTTTTTCTATGTCTAGCTGTAGGGTACAGCTAATGCCACTGGTACTTTTTATTATGAAAATAAGTATTAGAGGTTTATAACTGCAGAATAGAACTTCTTAGTGATTTTCTCAAGTCAAAAAGAGATTTATAAAATTTAAAGTGGCAGAATTAACAGAGCTATCATCTACCAGCTGCTAAAATGAATCTTTTTTTTCTTTTTTTTTTTTTTTCTTTTTTTTTTTTTAAGACAGAATGTACTATAATGTTTCCTAGCATTGGTTACAGTTGTCAAAGTACTTTATGTAACTACAGAAATTCTGTTGCCTGGAGTGACCCAAGTAACCCAGATGAGTCTGTGTCCCCTTTATATCTGGATGGTATCTACATGATTAACCTAAACTAAACTTATATTACATGTCTAAAGTTGGATAAGAAGAATTACAGCATCACGGTATGAGCCAACTCATTTCCTATCTGTCAGTACTTTTGCTATATGCAATACGCATTGGTTCCTCATCTCACCATACAGAAAGTCATGGTAGCTATTCTGCCATGGCTAAAGAAAATTATTTTTATCTTGCATCAACGTAGAGATAACAACAGTAACTTGGCTCAAAATTTCTGTGACATTCATAGAGAAAAATGTGAATAGGCCAAAATTGTATTATTACAAGGATTTTAATACATTGAATTGTGGAACATAGCTAATACAATGCTGTTTTAATATATGAAATACCTGGATATTTACAATGCCTGTAAGTCTTGAAAAGGCATCATGCAACAAAGGAAATTCCAGTTACATGTTGATTACTTTTGCACTGTGGTGGTGGTCAAACATTGAAACAGCCTCCCAAAGAGGCTGTGAAATCTCTATTCTTGGAGATACTCATAACTGAGAGGGACAAGACCCGTTTGAGGCCTTGCAACGTGACAGAAGTTGGCCCTGGTTTCAGCAGGGAGTAAGGCCAGATAGCCTTGCAGACAATTTTGTTCTGTGATTCTACGTGTACCAAAACATATTATTTCCAAGAGAACAGAATAAATCATTTCTTTAATTTCTTTACTTCTGGAGAATGGTACTGCAGTGTAGGCAATATGCGTAAATTTATCTCTAGAAATTAAAGAGACAATAATTTCACCACTGTAAAATATATTGTCATATTGCTAGTAGATAGCTTTTACTTTTTTGTCTGTTCAGTTTTTCACCAGTTTTTCACCATCTGACAAATGATGCTAAACAAAATAAATTGTTTCTCTTGCCCATGAAGAGGACTACCCTTAGACACTGAATATTTCCAAAATACATTAACTTTGATAAATTCATGTCTGCATCTGATTTCTTGCCATATCTTGAAGCTTATTTTGAAGGTATTTTTTTTCCATTTGTCTATATTTTTTTCTCTAAACTGTTGGATAAGTGGTTTGTTGGGCAGCTAAACTCCACCACAATTAAAAGGCCAACAGGTTGAGATAAGGATATTTTAAGTAAAGGAAAATAAAAGAGGGAAAAAACAAGCACAGGCTATGCAGAGGCACAGAGAGAGGAGAAAAAAAAAATCTCTACTTCCCATCAATGATCAACGCTCAGCCACACCCTGGGAAGCAGGGCCTCAGTATGAGTAGCAGCTGTTTTGGTGGACAGAGATTTTCATAACAAGAGCCACCCATCTCCTTCCCCTTCCCCACCTTTTAGTGCTGAGTGTGACACCACATGGTATGGAATATCCCATTGGCTGATTTACGTCAGCTGCTCTGGCTGTGTCTCCTCCTCACCTCTTGCCCACTCCTGGTCTGCTGGCTCTGAGGGGTTTGGAGGGAGCCATGGTGCTGTGCCAGTATTGCTCAGCAGTAGACAAAACATTGGTGTGATACCAAGGCTGTTTTAGCTACAAGTATAGAGCACACCACTGTATGGGCTGATGCAGGGAAAGTTAACTCCATCCCAGCCAAACACAGTACAGGTTTTTAAATCTCGTATAAGCTTTCACCAGTTTATATTCTTATTTTGGAGCCACCAGAGATTAAAGAAGAATAACATACAGACTGTTCTCACCAACCTGAAGTTAATAAATAATAATATGGGAACCGGTATCCTGACCTGGTACCTTGACCAGACATTATCAAATAAACTATAGAACAGATAAAGCTAAAGCAGTAATCTGATGCCCTTTTCCCAAGAGGAACACAGCCAATGATCCCTACTGGGAAACAGATGCTCTTTTATGAAACACCAAGCTGCAGTTCAAAGGGCTGAGCTCTGGGTATTTTCATTCTCTGTCTCAGCACTGATCTTCTCATCTCCCCTTATCTTTCTGTTCTACTGAACAAGCATTCCTACATGTACTGCATATTATATATCAAGCTTCCTGTACAGAAATTTCTTGCATATTTACAGTACTTCAGATTAACTTACTACTGTCATACAACCTCTGCTAGAAAAGTCAGACAGTCTGTTATTATTTATTTTTTTTGAGATGTAAGAGTCACAGTGAGGCCGAAAGCCATAAATATTTCCAGCTGTGTTATGCAGTAAGTAAACTGAGGTAAGTGGTCTCTGATAAATTTGGTTCTAAGATACATACACCACAAAAGTGCAGTGTTGAAAATACATTTTGATTGCAGAGTTCAATATTCAGAAGGTTTGCAAATGGCAAAATGAAACGTGCACTAGTACCCTTAATTCAATCTTTTTGTATGTATTATGTGTATGTATTATGTCTTTGTTTATCTGTTCATGCACTTTATTATTCCTACTTTTCACAGTCCTAGAGGTCCTAGCTAACTAATACACCTGTTAATATTACACCAATATTTATGTGGGCATTCATCTGTCTTGCATCCTAATTGTTCAGTGCCATATATTATATTTATTGCACATAATTCTGTTCTAAAGGCATTCTGTTCTTCTGACCTTTCTTGGTAACTTATACCCTGATGTGAGTGTCTTCAGTACCTTGAATAGTGAGGTAGTAGCAATTTTTCCCATTGTAACTGAGGAACAAAGAGGGTTTAAACTGAAGGGTGCTAATTTAGAATTTGAGACTGCAGCATACTTTTTGTGGTGTTGTGTATATGTTTAGAGTAATTTCTCAGTAGCTTCAGTTGCAGCTGCAAACAAGGAGTCTTTGGGTTCAGCAAGCAGGTGCTTAAAAGTATTTTGTCAATAACTATTTTGAGGACCTGGGCTTAAGCAACTCAGATAGCAACTCATGAAAACTCTGGTTCAGAGGAAGGTATATAAGTTCAGTTTTCAGTGCAGCATTGTCTTCCTGCAGTCCCTAACACCATGGCTTTAAGGATCTTGCTGTCCTTTTTTGTCAGAACAGGATGACTATGGCAAACATTTACTGGTGACGATGACAAACATGGCAGATGACAGCTCGTGTTCCATCTCTTCAAGGAAATCTGAAACTTCTCACATTTCTTCTAATTTTTTTCTGCATTATTATCACACTCTGGCAGGACTTCTCTGGATAGAATCATCTTTCTCAGACTTTGTCAAGCAATAGATGAGTTCTCTTACCTGGGGCCTGGAGCTTCTATTCTAGCCCTGGTTTTGCTTTAATTTGTCCAACTATACCTTCTGAATTGTATAGCTTTGAGCCTTAGGAAGCAGTGTCAAACACAGGTCTTAAACCTGGTAATACTTTTAAAATCATGAATTATAGTTTCATGGAAAGCAAGATATTCTAAATTAGTTTCGGTACCTTTCTGAAATGTTTACAAAATTTGGCTCCAATTTCTTTACGTGCTGCATGTCTCTTTTGTTGACATTGCATGTTGCCAACATTGACTACTTTGTTGGTTTTTCAAACAAAACCTATCTTAGTTCTTCGATATCAGAGGAAATAGTTGACATATTTTCTGTGTATGGAGGCTGCTGGATATGATGATCCTTTTTCTCAACTAATAGTGAGATTCTCAAGATCCTACACTAAGAAAACCCAGAATTACCTCACAGTTTTAAGTGTGTTGGTGTATTTAGTCACAAATATTTTAGGCTTAAAGGTTTGGATTGATACCTCATAAAGGAATTCATTGCATCTGAATGTGTGAAAATAACAGATAAAAGATCTTTGCTTATTCATAGATATACACAATAATAATACATTCCTTTCATTGTAAGGAACTGTAAAATATTACTATAATCACTGAATCATTAGAGTATGTCACTGTAGAAGTATATGTTACTAAAGCTTAATGCCAGTACATGTTTACCTAGAAACCATTAACTTCTTAGGATCATTTACAAATATAATTGGCTTGTTTGGCTATGTAATTTATTTGGATCATCTATGGATATAATTGGCTTGTTTGGGTATGTAATTACATATATTAGAAAATGTTCTAAGAAATTCAAAACTGCAGATTGAAAGCATGCTGCTACCTAGTTATGCAGTATTGGATCAAGGTCCTAATTTTTCTGTTTATGGGACTATGCTTATACAACAAATTAAAGGCATGATGGGACAAAAATTTTGAAGGTTAAAATGAACTTAGGGTGTTTTTCAGAGTTCAAAATATGCTATAAAATAATTAAAGGTACCATGTCAAAGAAGTGTGATGTTTGAAAATGGTAGCCATTTATACCGAGATTGTACTAAAAAATTCACTGCTCATGTGTTGTAGTTTAGCCCTAGCTAGTGGAATGAAGGACAGAATCAGAAAGGTGAAAGTGCAAGAATTCATGGATTGACACAGAGACGTCTTACTAAGTAAAGCAAAAAACATGTGCACAAGCAAAACAAAACAACAAATTCCTTCATTACTTCCCATGGGCCTGCAGGTGTTCAGACACTCCCAGGAAAACAAAGCTCAGGGTAACAGTTTCTTGGGAAGACAAACACCATCCCTCCAAATGTGTCCCCCTTTCTCTTTCTTTACCCTGGCTGTTACTACTGAGAATGACACCACATTGTATGGGACATCCCTTTGGCCACCCTGGGTCAGCTGTCCTGGCTGTGTCCCCTCCCAGCTCCTGGTGCACCCCTAGCCTCCTCGCTGGCAGGGCAGCACAAGGTATTGAAACATCCTGGACTTTGTGTAAGCAGTGCTCTGCAAAAAATAAAACATCAGTGTGTTATCACCACTGAATTCATCAAAAATCCAAAACACAGCATGGTGTGAACCTCTACAAAGAAAATTAACTCTGTCCTAGCTGCAACCACGATATCATCTGGTTGTACAGATATTTTATTCTTATGGTTCAGAATCAGGTTAACCTAGTATAATGTTTGTAGCTTGTTGAAACACTAATGTACAAACATGGAGAGATAATTCCTGCTGTCAGATAGGATACACCCTTGTATGACATGGTCTCAAAGTCATATCTTGTCTTTTTCCAAAGATGTTTATACATGAATGATTTCTCAGAATAATGTATTTCTCAAAATATGTTAGTGCTTGTAACTTACATATTATTCATTCTTACCACAAGTCTTTTTGGAAGCCCTTAAGAAAAAGAAACACTCCTATTGCTGCAACTGAGATGTGTGAGCCGCTCTGAGTTGTATAATCAAGGGCAACTGACGGCAGAAGGATATCAACACTAGGATGCCTGAGTGGTAGCTACCTGAAGAAATTCTATAAATATTTAGATAAGACAGGGAGGAATTGAACACAATGGGAAAATTATGGTTACATGCTATGGACAGAATATACTACACTTTTGTGATGTAAATTTGGACTCTTTATTTCTTCCACTGTTGGTACATCAGAATGATAATAAATCACATATAACCGTGTATTACGTACCATACCAGAAATTTGTAGGATAACTGGTGTCTTTCCAGCATGCATTTTGTAATAGAAGCATACATTTCCTTAAAATAACACCTAAAAGTATGTGATAGATTATATTACAGATTACAAAAAGAAACTCTCAGTTTAGTGAAAGGATTTTTGTTTTATTTGGCTTTGTTTAAATTACATGCCATTTAGAAAAAGGAAGGATTGCTCAATAATCTCAGCATTCTGTTTGAAGACTGACAGATAGGTCAGACTTAGGGATCAGATGTGAGAAAAGAGAAGTACAAGTGTGGGCAAACAAGCACTTAGAGCCCAGAGAATCACCATGTGGACACTGTGAAGAGGCCAAAATGAGCAGAAAAATCAATCAATCAATCAATCAATCAATAAATAAAAAGTAGACGTGGAAGGAGGAACAAAACATATTTTCCTCCACAGACTTTCTGTTCTTGATATTAATATTTACAATGAGCCAATCTCTTGAGTTCTGCAGTTCCAAGAGTAGGTCAAGATTGAAATACATCAAGCTCGTAGCTGTATTTGCAGCAACACATTTCCTTTTTACTTTCTATGTGAGTCTTTCCTATTCACCATTTTATGTTCTCTTTTTCATTTATTTTATGAGTGATATAGTGGTTTTATTCTTAATTGCCAAATAAGAAGTCTGCCTTCTTAAAATGCTGCCTTCTTTTTCAGATGTGTTCTCTTTGATTTCTTTCAGAGATCTTTTTGATTCATCTGCAGTGAAATCTAACTAGCTTTGAGGGATCTATCATATATATATAAGTATGCATTATGCAAGTTTCTCTGGGACACAGGTGGTGATAAGTGGAAGGCACATAGGGTAGCATGACAGAATCAAATACAGAGGTCACCGTGGAAGTGGTAAGGAGCACAACAGGTGAGGGACATAAAGCACAGTGGTCACAGGTGGCGCATGTACCCTTACTGGAAGGATCATTTTCTATCTTATTTATCCTCATTCAAGTTGGAGCTTCAGCATTATTCAATTCATTTAATTTAATTTCATGCCAAAGGTGAATCTCCTCTTCTTAAATAAAAAGATATGCTGAATTAGAGGCTAGGAGACAAAGAATACATTGAGTTTTGTGTTAAAATATCACTAACAGTAAAAAGAGCCTCTGTCTAGTCAACTGGCACAAACAGCTACTGTGTGTCGACACCTCTGAAAACACTATATGCATGATCAAACTCCCACTGAAATTAATGAAAGTCTTTCCACTGAGTAAATAGAAAGTAAAACTTAGGTTTCATATCTCTTTTTAAGAATTGGTAATATACATGTAATACAAAGGACATCTTTACCCACAGTAGAAGTGTGAGAAGATTAAAGAGCTTTTGTTTCCCTACAGTGTGTACCATGTAGTACAAATGTTAAGCTTGAGTCATATACATTATTCAGGCAAAGCCTTTATTATTAGCTGACTCTTTAACTGTTTTCAAGTGATTGAGCAGATGCTCTGAAATTCAAGGAAAGCTTCATGAATTGCTCACAATACAACGGAATTACTGGTAAAGAGCTCTTTTCAATAGAAAGGAAATCTGTGCTGTTCATTCTGCTAAATCTGCAAGAGCCTTCCTTTATGCTAACAAAAAGAACATTAGTCTCAGTAAGTCTGTTCTTGAGTTAGGAAAAAAAGAGTCTTTACTGTTTTTTCATCTGGGGGCAGTATTGTTTCGATTAAAACACCTTTAAAGTCCCTGATCAATGCATCTAAAGACAAGGTTGTTCTTGACAGCATGTCACCAAAGTTTGGGTCAGAGTTCCAACACAACCCTTCAAAATAATAGCAGAATTAACTAATATCAGTTGCAGTAATAACACCTTGTGATAAAGTAGATAGTTTCTGTGGAGTAGCCCCCTTTTACAGAGAAGTGGTGAATTATTTGTAAGAGTATTTTGTGTTACAGGCTCCTTGTACTGAGAAAAGTAATGAATAGTGGAGCTTACACAAATGAACAATTCAGATTGCACAATATGAACTACCCTAATGTAACAGCATAATCTGCAGTTAACAACTAAAAATGATCTGAAAGTTACATTGTTGTGGTTTAACCCAGAGGGCATCTAGCCACCACACAGCCGTTTGCTCACTCCCCTACAGTGTGGTGGAGGAGAGAACAGATCAAAGGTAGAATTCATGAGCTGATATGAAAGCAGTTTAATAAGACAGAAAAGGAAGGGATGATGATGATGATGATGATGATGATAATAGTAATAATGCATACATACATACATACAAAATATGAAGCACAATGCAATTGCTCACCACATGCTGACTAATGCCCAGCCAGTCCCTGAGCATTGCCCCCATCCACACCCTATTTCTCATATATAAAAAAAAAATATATATATGTCCTGTAATAGGGATTGTTCAGCATGACACTATGTGGTTGTATGGGACATCCCTCTGGCCATCCTGGGCCAGCTGTCCTGGCTGTGTCCCATCCCAACTCCTGGTGCACCCCCACCCTCCTCAGTCAAAGGGCAGCACGAGGAGCTGAAATGTCCTGGGCTCTGTGCAAGCACAGCTCTACAACAGCTAAAACATCGGAGTGTTATCAACACTGTTTTCATTAAAAATTCAAAACATGGCACCATACCATCTGCCACGAAGAAAATTATCTCTATCTCAGCTGAAACCAGGACATACATTTACAAAGCGATGCACAGTAAAATGTATAATCTAACAAGTAGACTTAGGCTGCTGTTCCACAACTAGTTGAGTCAGTTTGTTGCCACCAGAAAGGCTTTGATCCCTTGGTTTCTATCTCCCCCCTTACCTTGCCTTCACTTCTTCCTGCCTTTTGCTGCTTCTAGCCACATGACCAACCTCCTTCTGTCACATGCCTGGAACATGCTGGGTTCTTTACTGACCTGATTTAAATCAGTACAACATCAGAAAACTGTTCACTGCTTATTTTTCCATTTGTTGGGGTAATCTTCTACCATTTGATGGGTTGAAGTGTCTCACAGATGATCTGAAACAGAGGAAGCTAGCTAGCAGTGGATGCCACAGAAAGCAGCAGAGAAGGGACGGACACAGGACATATTTTTTTATATATATGAGAAATACATTATGCCATCTCTAGGAATCACAGTTAGATGACTTTTTTGGGGGTGAGAGGAAGAAGCAGGGAGAAGTGTCTCCTACTGATTTTAAAGGATAATGAAAACATTAACAAAATATTTTCCATGTTATAAGTAATATCTATTTTGCCATTCAGACAAATAGCTGAGAATTATTTCTTTTTTCAATGAAGGAATAATTTACCAGAATACAACAGTTTAGATAACCTTCCCAAAGAGAGATTTTTAAGGTCCAGGAATTTCTGTTTTTTTTATAAAGGGTTTACAAGAATTCTTATTTGCGATGTGGAGAATTAATATGGAATGGTCTGTAATCTTAGTCTCTAATGGCCAAAAAAAAAAAAAAAAACACTTAAGAACCACTACTATGTTCTCATGTTCTCATTCTTGTTACTGTTCTTTGTCAAACCTTAAAAGCAGTTATTTGGGTTTGTCCATATGTGAAAATGTTCCAAGTTGCAAACATTGCTAGATGAAAAAACATTTACTATTCAACTTCTCAGTACCATTGTTTTAAACTTTGATTATTTTTTTTCTAGCGTAAGAACATTTCATTTGTTTCTTTCTGAAATTGATTACATCATTTTGTGAGATAACTAAGAGAGGAAAAACTTTAATTTCTCAGTAATGTGTTTGGAATGAACTCCAATTTGAAATTTGTTATTTAAATGATGCTTGCAAGTAGAATTTGTCCAATCCTATAGTTGTATAGTTGTACAAGTCTGTAGTTGATGATACAGTGGGTGGGTTCCACACTGGCTGTCCATGAGAGGTTTGCAAAAATACCAACAAATTCCCACAATACCTAACTCTCTTGCATGCTCTTGCATAGTCCACATCCTATATTCCGTTCTGTCTCTGACAAATGCCCTGGCAGATCTGTCATGAAGCCCCCACTCAGTTCCAACTACATTTTATTTTCATATAGTAAGCATGAATTAGGCAAGTATAAGCATGGAAATTCAGAACATACGGCATATTGGACTGTGAATAGCAGCAGCTATGTATAGTTATTAACATCATCAAGTATGAAACCGCACATTTTTGTCTTTTGCTTTCCCTTAGTACTGCAGTAATACTAAGAGACATGGATTACAGTGTTCTTTAATGTGAGAATTTTTGAAGTTGCTTTTAAAATGTATGCTCTAGTTCTCTATTTATTTTGTTCTGTTTTGTCCTGTGGTCCTTATTTTATGTTACAGCTGCTGGAATTTAACTTAAAATCTTTGTGATACTTATTAAGTAAAATTTGAAGCACCACACATGCCAGCATAATATTTATTATTGTGCAGTTTGGCAGGAGTAAAATACAGCAGCAACGTGATTAACAGATTGGTGTGGCCTGCTCTGTCTCTGAGTGTTTCTTACTCAGAATCTGGATTCACAAATCTCTCTCATTTATGCTGTGTAAGATCAAAACCAAAACATCAATGATATAATCTGAGTGTACATTTTAATTTATTAATAACAACATTACATATATTTTAATATTTTAAAGGAAAAGATCCTTGTGCCCCACCCAAGATCATGGATACTAAAGTGGAAGAGAGCTCTGAAGTACCTATCTTGGAAGACACATCATCATCACCAACAGATATTCAACATTTATGGCAGGTTTCCACAGATATTGAAAACACTGAAAGGTATGTGTAGCATTTTATTCTTAAGTAAAACAAATTTCTGTCTAGGGTTTATTTAGTCTTTCCCAATTAGGCAGCCATTGTTGCTACCATAAAAGATGTTAGTAAATTAAATAGCTGTTAATATTTTTGTTATATGTAACATATCTGAGAGCAGATCCAAAAAGAAAGGCAGACAGAAGTGACATTTTTAATTTGGCTAATTAACGGAGGGTAATTGTCTAAAAGAAAGGGCGGGAAACTATGGTGCTCATGGAGCAGGATCTCTAAAAGGGAGAGCTTCCACCTCATCTTAAGTGGCTTCAGATTTTGTATCTAAAATCTGCTGGCCTGCAGTTCTTTATTCATCAAAAGAACAGAATGTACATGTAGTCCACATAGTTGCTTCTGCGTAGCGTTATGAATGTGGAAGCCTTAGGAGGGGAAGGAGAAACCATCCACAAGTGGACTTCTGTTACCCTCTTAGCTGCAGTTGGAAAACAAAACTGAGACCCTTTACTAAGGAGTAATCCTGATCACTAACATTTCTTTGTAAAAATATCTTTTTGATGGTTTTGTATTTTAAGCAGCTGCTGAGATTGTAATGGTTACCCTGTTTACTTGTATAAAATATCTGTTCTATTGAGTAAATTTGTAAATATAACTGAGCAATGAGAAAGACAGAAGTAAGAAAGAAATGCTGCTTCATTTCTAAAAACCGTGTTATATGTAGATGAATGAGGCAGGACCACATTACTTTTAAATCCTGAAAGCCTTAAGAGATTTTGAGCCTGCACACAAAATTGCTGGTCTGCTATCTATCTGTAAAACAGGAACCTTTTTACAACGTCTGGCCTCTCTCAAAATGTATCTTTATGTAACTTGCTTTGTGAGATGGTATTTTGTTAGTATATTTTCCTTCTACTGCAAATGTCACACCAAAGGCCTCCTAAGAGGAGTGAAACAACCCTGTTTCTAAAATTTTCATTTAATGGCCAGGGAGTTTTAGTAACACAGATTGCCTATATGTATGATAATTGCCTTTTAAACAATGAAACACATTCGTGGCACAAGCTATAAAATTCTGATACGGTTAATATTAGTGTTTGTGCTAACTGTAAGGCATATTGTGCATTTTGCCACATGGGATCACATTGTGTCCACCAATTCATTTAATATTGAATATTCGAGAGCCAAAATGGGTCATAAATTTGGACTGGAAGCTACAAGTTGAAATCAGTCGGGCTTTGAAGTACACCCATATTAAATCTACTACCTTTTATTTTGGTATGCACTTTCTGATACATGTATTTCAACCATATGCTTGCCCAATACCTTTCTGTATTATTTAGCTTAGTTTATTGCCTCATTATTTCAGCATACAAAGCTATACTGTGAGCAATTCACCATTTAGAGTCTTCAACTGCTGTTCTATTGTATCTCTTCCAACTTTTGTTTCTACAGAGATATGAGAGAAATGAAAAATCTTTTAAGCAAACTCAGGGAAACTATGCCTTTACCACTGAAAAATCAAGGTAGGTTTAACATTTTCTTCATGTAAGGCAAATTAAAATAATTAAAGGTTTTACCTTCCATTAGACGTGGAAAAAAAAAATCTATTTTGTTCTTGCTCTTTTTTTTTTTTTTTAATAGAAGTTACAGAAAGAAAAATCTGGGTGTAATCCCTTCCCTACTGATTCAGTAGAGACAGAATTTAATATGTGAACTTTGTCCTCTTGAGTTTTACTTGAGAACATAACCCTTTAAAGTACATTATTCTGGAAGTTTATAGGTATCTGCTATCTGTAGATAAAATAATAGACTTCTCCTGGTGAGATGGAGGTAACTGATTCCCTGTCTCAGGAGGCTTTCTTTTTCAAATGTAATGAAGGAATAAATTGCACAGACTATCACTCAGCATGATAGGGATCATGCTGAGTGATAGGGTTTACCTCTGCAAGGTCTGGAGCTTCTGTATCATGACTCAGTGATAAGACACTGACCCTATACAGAAGGGATACTTGCCTGGAGACTGCTGATAGCTTGCTTTTCCCAGTAGTCAGGTATGAGGCGTCCTATAGCACACTGGGAGCAGGAGGATTTCCATCTTATGCATGTATTTAGCAAACATGCCTCCATTTTGTGGCATAACAGTCAAATATTTGGTACCTATAGGGACTGTCTTCATGTGAAGAACAATGAAAAGATAATGATTTCCTTTTTTGTTTGTTTTTCGTTTCTTTTTCATAATGAGTATTTCTTAAATGCTGTGTAGTCTAGCAGCTGATGAAGTACACCTAAGGTGTCCTAGAGCTTGTCTCAAGTAACTAAGCAGTCTAACATTCATAATAATGTGTAAAAAGATAAAGGTAGAATGGGTGATTTCATCATACAAGTACAAGTTTATGTCAGGGATAGCTTGACAAAAGAGAAGGGGAATTGCTTAGCAGAAGAACAACATGGACCCATTAGAAAGTCCAGAGGAATGCTACAAAGATGATCAGAGGGGTGGAGTACATCTCCTATGAAGCTTGGGTTTTTCAGACTGGAGAACAAAAGACTCCAGGGAGACCTTACAGCATCCTTCCAAGTACCTAAAGGGGGCCTGCAGGAAAGCTGGGGAGGGCCTCTTCGTCAGAATCACAGTACTGCAAGGGTTGGAAGGGACCTCAAGATATCATTGGGTCCAACCCCCCTGACAAAGTAGGTTCCCTAGAGCAGGTAAAAGGGAGTGCAGTGATAGGACAAGGGGCTTTAAACTAGAAGAGTGTAGGTTTAGATTAGGTATAAGGAAGAAATTCTTTGCTATGAGAATGGTGAGGCTGTGGAAGATGTGGATGCCTCATCCATGAAAGTTTTTTTGGCCAGGTTGGATGGGGCTTTAAGCAGGCTGGTCTAGTGTGAGGTGTCCCTGTCCATGGCAGGGGGATTGGAACGGAATGATCTTTAAGGTTCTTTCCTACCTAAGCCATTCTGTAATTCTGTTATTCTGTGATTATAATGCATGATATTGATGTGCTATTGTAAAGACTGGGAAATAGTCATAAAGTCTGTGCCTAGCCTAGAAGAAAGGAGCACAGTAGAAGAAAGAATGAAAAGACACATTTTGGGGTATAAAGCATATAGAAACGTGAATTCAGAACAAAGACAAAGGCATACTTAATTCTCTGCAGTCTTGTGTCTATACTAGCCTTCAACACTGGCACAAAAATCACTGATCACATATGTGGCAGGCTGGGAAACATGTTAGAGTTTGAAAGTTCTGAGACATGCCTCATGATCCAGTAAACATGTTTTTGTTTTTGTTTTTGTTTTTGTTTTTGTTTTTGTTTTTGTTTTTGTTTGTTTGTTTGTTTTGTTTTGTTTTTATTGTTTGTTTTTGTTTGTTTGTTTTGTTTTGTTTTCTGCTCCCACATGGCACAAATATTATTGTAGTTTACTGCTGACCTCAGAACTTATGCCTCAGAAATGGCCAGTTATACTCATTATTAATACAGAACCTATTTTTTTAATATTCTAAGACCTTTGATAAAATTACATTAAAGTATATGTAAATAGAGCAAATGAATAGCACTATAGGTAATTTATGTGGTCTGTACTGTAACTTTTGCTTTTATGTGAATTACAAGCATGGTTTATGAGATGACTGAATGCTATTGAATGAGTTGGTCTTTACAAGACCTGATCTTGCTTTCATTTAATTGAATGTTTCACTTTTGACTTCAACAACAGCCAAAAGGGTTAAGGTTGCAAGCCCATTAAAGCTTTACATAATGTTGATGACTGCTTGCAGACCTGTTTTTTGTATGGAATCATCTTAAGTGAAAGCAGGGATGTTACTATGCTAAGAAGTTGATGTGATTTGTAAACTTAGGAGCCATAATATTAAATGACGTCTTACTTACATTCTTAAGCATTTGTTTTACAGTGGTGTCTAGAGCCTACAACCAAAACTACCTCATGTGGTAAGAATAGGAACATTCTTGTATTCATTCCTGAGCACAATATGCTTATTAGCCATAGTTCTTGGTCTGAAACACTACATAAAGACAATCAAAATTAAAAGTAAATTCTAAAGGTTTTTCAAGATTGACAGTGCATGCATTCAGGTAAGTATAAGCATTTTGAATTAATTTAAAAGGAGGCGTCATTTCCTTAAGGTTGTGTCATTGAACTGGTATTCGTCTTGCCAAAACTTCTGTTGCATTATCAAGGAAATCCTGATAGCATTTTAAGACTCCTGTAAAAAGTTCAGCATATTATTTTCTCTATGCCTAGAACAACAGGATCTAGTCCTTGGTCTTGTAGGTGCTCTTAAGACACATAAAAGATATAACCTGTTTTGTGAGTGTGCATGTTTATATTAAATTGTGTTGTGTTTTTTTTTTTCATCACAGATGATAGCAGCCTCCTAAACTTGACTCCTTACCCATTAGTAAGAAGACGGAAGCGAAGATTCTTTGGACTGTGTTGTCTTGTCTCAAGTTAGAAGATTAAATACAGAAACATGAAGAAAATCATAACTTCGATTAAACCACTGTCATAATGTTCTTTCATCACTGAAAAGAAGAACATTACTACTCTTGATTATAAAATATATTTTCTATGCTGGCCTATTCCTTTTTCTCTGTTGTTCCATCCCCCTTTTCAAAATAAGGGTTTTAATAGTTTAAAGTTATGGTGGTCAAGAATCAGTTGTGGAATAGATCTAGCATAATTAAGAATGTTTTTAAAATTTTTTAAAGTATGTTTTGCATGCTTACTTTCAACCACTGAGAGAAAAAAGAAGAAAAAAAAAAAAAAAGAGAAAAAAAAAACATGAATTATGGTTAATAGGTCATTTTTAAGTTTTCTATTGTTTGAACTACAGCAAAAAGTTTGTGCATAGTACAGTATTCTTATTAGTATCATATTGAAATACTTGATCATATTCTAACAGTCTTTAAGCATAGAAAACTATTTAACAGCAAAAGTATTAAACTTCTAAAATATTTAAACAATATTATAACAGAATTTGCACAAATCTCCAGTCGCTTTTTGTGCTCTCATTCATAATTAGTCTTCCACTATATCTCAATTTAAAAGCTTCATAGAAAAATATCTTAATTTATGATACACGAAGCATATATAAAAGTATTTAGAACTTGTAAATACAGAAAAATCATAATATCTACATACTGTACAATGCATAGAAGTAACAGATTTCCTTTTAAGTCAATAGTATCTCTACAGGCTTTGGGGAAAATAAATAAATAAATAACTTATTAAATGAAGATGTAGTAAAATAAACAATGTAAAACACAACAGCAACCCATTTTGTTTCCAATAGAATTTAAAGCATGGTGTCTGCATATCACTAAGTATAAACTCTTATAGGGCATGCCAGAATTATCTCAGATTGTAAGATATTAAACGTTTTACATTGTTAATAAAGTTTTTTATTTAAATTATCCTGTGTCTAGTTATATTGCCAGAATATGTGTTTTTGCTAATTTTATTGTCAAAAAACTATACAAAGCTTTTCAAGATGTGTGTTTACAAGCAAACAAAATATTATAATGAATATATGAATGCTAAAATAACAAGAAGTAGCAGTAACAGATAAGAATACACCAGACTTGTACTGATATTTCAGGATGGTAGGCAAGATACCAGAAATAAATTTGTGCTAGATAGTCACACTAATAAGTAACTATCATACAGAGCAGGTCACCTTGCCCATGTAATGTATGATGAAGGTGACTTTCTTCCACTCCATCATGACCCAGCATATTAACAGGAACCAAATTGCTTCTTACTGTATAAGGGTTTAGTGATGGATAAGGAGGAATTGTTTACTTGTCACAGGAAACACCTACACAGTTATATAGTCTATGTGTTTTGTTTTAGGCTGGTTGGTGGTTTATTTGTTTGGTTGGTTTTGTGTTTTTTTTTTTTGTTGTTTGATTGGTTTGGTTTTGGTTGTTGTTTTTTTGTTTTGTTTTGTTTTGTTTTTGTTTGGTTTGTTTTTTTGTTGGTTTTTTTTTTTGGCAAGACAGTCCTCAAAACAGTTTATTACAGAAAGCTATTAACTGAATCGTATCTGGCAGCTATTACATTTGCTCTGATTCATTTTTCTACCATTTTTTTTCTCATGAAAATGCTGAAAAATTTTTCAGCTCTCTGCTGAAAAAGTAAGAAAACATGCATATTGTCAGAAGCATTAATGTACTACATGGCCAAAAAATTGAGATCTAATTTAATCCAAAGAGGAAGACAGGATTTTTTTTTCTTTCTGAACTGTGATTCCATCAGAGGCACACCATTCCAGTTTCAGGAAGCCATGAAACAGAGCTTCCAGCATTTCCCTGAGAGATTATTTTTCCTTTCATTCAGACACAGCAGACAGTTTTTGGTTGTTCTTGTTGTTGCTTTTTTTCCAGGTTGTAGTCATCTGCTCACCTTTCACTCTTCCAGACAGAAAAAAAAATATTTTTGAATAATCACCCCAAACAAATCTTTTAAATGCAATGAGGGCAAATGCATGTAAAAAGAAAAAAAAAAAAATTAATAGAAATTATGTGTTTCCATGAGTAAAATGAATTCCATCTTGTTGTTTCCATCACACATTGAGGAATGTGTGAGTACATACTTCAAGAACACATAGCTGCAAGCACAACTGTATTCTTTAAATAGTACAGAAAAGGTAACTCCAATGTGTTTTACGATTGCAGATCACATTCTTCAGAGCATACGACATTTAACATGAGAATACCCCTATGTGGTCACAAAACAGTGCACATACAGCATGTGCATGTATTAA
Organism: Aythya ferina; assembly: GCF_964211825.1. Classification (NCBI taxonomy): domain Eukaryota; kingdom Metazoa; phylum Chordata; class Aves; order Anseriformes; family Anatidae; genus Aythya; species Aythya ferina. The sequence continues at coordinate 22,202,821 of NC_140299.1, forward strand.
AGAAGCATGGAGTCAAAATCCACAAATCTATGACAATTTCCCCACAGCAATGTCTTCATTAATTGGATACTAGATTTCTGTAAAAGTAACAGGATGTCCAAGAGATGGCAGCACTGACGTGTTTCCATTGAAAGCCTTCCAACTGATAGATGTGCTCTATACCACCATCCCCAGAGAAAGAACGGGATTTACAACTAAGAGAACTGGAAAAAAAAAACAGCTCTTGATGTTTCATGGTTATTAAAAAATACAATTTGGGGTGATGATCTGTAACTACAGTTAACCAATTAATTTTGATTCATCATAACTTAAAGAAACAGACAGACATTATTTAATTAATCCTGTAGACATTAATGCAAAAAAAAAAAAAAAAATGAAGACAACAATACTGTGTATGGAGCAAGAGAGAAAGAGAGAAAGCAGATGGCCTTTATACAATACAAGCGTATAGTGTTAATTCTTTAAAATCTTGTTATATTGGTACATACACAGAAATTGCGCTATCAGGTCAGTGTGGTGTCTTTTTTTAATAACTACTTTCAAATAAAGGCAGATTAAGCAGTAGGCATGTCTAGTGCAATACTTGCCCAGCTCTTGTCACATGGATTTTAACATGCTATGTTACATGACAGTTCATATCTCTGTATCTTTATTGAATTTATTGCAATGGAATATGTATTAATGAGAAATATGTATACATGTCAATTAATTATGCAAAACTCTCGACATCAATCTTATCACAGTGAGTTGCACAACTTCGGCTCATCCTGTGATGGAAGATTTATGTACGTTGTCTTTAACGGTTCTAAGTCTTTTCTGTTCTCACTGTTTTGACGTGAACAGTAATATGCACATTCTTGTACCTTTTGTTATTCTGTAAACCTTACTTGTTCCTCTTCTAAAGAACTAAAGACTGAACTAAAGACAACTAAAATTTCAACCTTTGTTCATTTTGAAACCTCTCCGTAGTTCTAATCAATTTTGCAGCCACTCTTCATTCCCTGTTATTCCTTTTTAAATTTACTGATTCTAACGGGCACATGCTTTCACTTCCAAGCCTAAAGAATATTGGTGATTGGGAGCTAATGGATTGTCTTCCAGTTATTCTTTAATAGATGATGAGCATGATACAAGGCCTAGCAAGTATCCAAACTGAAGAGGCGCTAAGGGATAAACTGCCCTCTTCAGGAATACAGAGGATTGTCTTTCAATAAAATTTGAAAAGAAAAAAAGGTACCACAACTCTTCTGCATGGTAAGAAACAATAAGCATAATTCCTGCACCCACCAAATCTTTCTTGTCAAGGCTTTGCGCAAAAAGCTCCATCTTTTCAGACCAAAACCAAATCCTTTATAACCACCAATCATTTGTATTACCTTTCTTCTTTTCAAAGATATTTCATATTGTACAAAACGCATGTCTAAATACTCAGTTATCTATGTACAGCCTAAGGCCTTCAGAACAAAAGCAAAATACAGGCATATAGAAATAGACAGTAAATACATATTGAAGATTTCAGTAAAATGTTGTTTCTTTGACTAGTTAAGTCTTATCACCTTTTATCACTCAACAGTCTTACTTGGGATGAGACACAATACAAAGACACTTATTTTTCACCATAAGACAAGTATATAACTATAAATTAAAGGAAATTCAAGAGTTTGAATCCTAGAATTCACCAAGACTGCTTATAGTAAGGCTAGGACTGCTGCAAGAGATATTCAATATGTAACCTGAAACTTATTTTATCTGAAGCAGATTTAGAGACTGCAGACATAAAGACAGAAAGTCAGTGGAATGAATACAGTAAAATAAATGAAAACAGAGATATCTCAGAACAGTATTAGAGAGCACAACAACAAGCTTAACAAAACTGTTTTTGAGCACTGATATCATATTTACTTATCCCCTGATGTTAACCTGTTAATATTCTGTCAAGGAAAATTCAACTTGTAGTCAGGCACTAGCTTCTTCACATGTGAATGAACAAGTATCATAAATGTAAAAGAAGCAAGGCTTTGAATTTAACAGATATATAGCAGTGAAGTGGGTAGTTGGGGGTAGGGTGGAGAGAGAGAAAGAGAGAGAAAGCTGTGAGATTTGACAATATCCAGATAAATGTAATAAAACTTTAAAGAATACCTTTACTTTCCCATTGTGTCAGAAATAAAGAGTAGTCAGCAAGGGATAAATACATCAATGATTTAGAAGTGCCTGGTGACGCTGCACTTGCAATATGTTGCAAATATTGACCAAAAAATATATACACAGCATATTTTTCATGCAACCTGTGAGGTAACTGCAAAAGTAGAACTATACTAGCTTCTATGTCAGTATTTTATAAATGCATGTGCTGTTGAGTCTATATCTATTTACATATAATTAATAAGAGGGACTTACGCTCCAGAAGCATTGCTGAATTGTTCATATTTAATGCATAAAATATGTAGATGACTTCGAAACATTACACAAACTTGTCAAATGTGTCAAATGTCCATTATAAAAGCCTGAATTGATTCTAAGCTATTAAGCTATCAGTAATTCCTTAAAAATGGGTTGCTAATACAAAAGTGCATATATGTGGGCTCCTGGAATACAAGGAGTAGGGAATACCTTGTCCAGACTGGGGAATGGAAAAGAGAAGAGGCAGTTAGGGAATGCTGGCCCAGTTCTTCTGTTAACAGCCTGGAGTTATTCACTCAGATGGCTGAGAGAATAGCAGTATTCTCCAATTCTTAACAATAGAAAACTGCTATCCACAAACTGATTTCAACTGATTCTGATTTAATATGGTTAATAAAACCATATTAATATATTCCCTGCAGCTGACAGGGAACAGTTCTATGTACATCCACTCAAACTCCTGTTGCAAAAAATGGACAAAAACCATTGACCTCAGCGGATGGTGTGTTGAACCCTTCAGGAAAGCTAAGAACAAATGGCAACATTTTCAGGAGTCAGAGAAATCTGCATTTGCTTCCATAAGGAAAGCAATTAACCTGACTGTCTTTGTGGGACTAGAAACAAGAAGAGATGAGTTTATCACAGCACTGCCCAGCTCAAGACCCTTGGCTAACAAAGCTGAATCTGGAATTATAAATTGGTGGTTGGGTGCCCTATAAAATACACTGATCTTCAACACCTGAAGGCAGCATGAAACAGGAGCTGAGTTGCATAGTCCTGTCACTGGCAGGCACAGACAGAAACAGAACATAAGATGCAAACACAATGATTTAAAACAGAAAACTCAGGTGCTTGATCAGTGATCATTTCCAAAATTAAAGCTTTGGTCTTTGGCTACTTAATTTGCCTAAGATCTACTATGTTTTCTTTTGGATCTGGTCTAGACATGAGAGAATGGAGCAAATGTCTTATGCTCTGATTTGGGACTCTTACCCACTTCTAAATGAGATACGGTTTGCAAAGTAGCTGCCAGAATGTGATTTTCTTTCTCACTAGTATTCAGCTCAGCCATGCATGTATGATCATTAATAAACTATATCCTAGCTAAGATTGATGAAGTTATTTTAAGCAACAACAAAGCTACTGTAAAGTGTTTTCCTACTGACACAGAGCTAGAAAAAAAAAAAAAAGGGGGGGTGGGGAAATAAAAGTGCAACAGACTTAGATCTTTGTCAAGTCCCAGGCAAGACTCCAGTATTAGCCCTCCTTGTCATGAAAGACAGTCCAGGAGCACACTGAATTTTACAACATAAAAAGAAATATTTTGAAGACGACCTCAGAGAATCTAACAGCGACCAACTGTTTTTTCAGGTAATTTCTATATACTGGTAAATACTCAGAGACAGGGAAGTTAACGAAATAAAGAGTTTTCTGACAGTACTGTTGAGATTTTACTTATTCAAAGTTGGAGTATTTTGCAGACAATCATAAACTCATTACAAGAAAAAAATAAAAGAAATTTGGGTAACTATTTAGTTCTTTTCTAGTTGAAAATACAATATAAATAAAATAAAATAAAATAAAATAAAATAAAATAAAATAAAATAAAATAAAATAAAATAAATACAGTTTCTCTGAAATTATTAATTCCTACTACTAATTACACAATAGATAGCATCTTGCAACTATTGAAGGAGTTCTCAAAAAGCATTCATAAGAGGCAGCCCTGTAATTCTGAAGCATAGTTTCAGCTCTGTAGCTTGTAGAAGACAAAAACTAGTCTTGAAATTAAAGAGGTTAATCTAAGTGTACCCCACATCTCTCCCAAATTATCTAAGTACAGAAGCAAGATAACAAAAATATTTTTCAAAAGATCAAAAGATTTTGATTAGGAAAAGCAAGTAGAAATTGAGCATGAGTGAACTAATTTACAGTGTAATTATTTTGTTTGTTTGTTTGTTTGTGTTGGAAGCAAGTTGTCAATATTTGTAATTCTTATGCAACTGAAGGAAAAAATATATCTATTTTATTTTTTAGGATATGTTATTTTGGTATCAGGATATAACACCTGAATTTCAGTTTATGTTAAATAATGGGATACTGGTATCTACTAGTTGTAGATAACTTAGAATCCAGGCAAGTAGAGACCATATTCATAGAGCTTTTTGCAGGTGAAAAAAGGCAGTTGATAAGTAAAAATATATAAACAATGCTCTTCAAATAATCCTATGTTCAGAAAAGTACTAGCTGGAAGCCCATCACTTTCAGTTCCAGCTTTTCTTTGACAGTATAAACTCTCTCTGATCTTAACTCTGATTCTGAGATGAGATATTACACTCCCCAAATGTCAATCCAGCACATCACTGAACAGTTATGTTTATTTCTCAGATCAGTGTCCTGTATGCTATGATTCCTCATTCCAACATTCAGATAGGAATTCATCATGTCTCCTATTTACGGTGATATTCTACTCCATCCTAACCTGTTTTTAGTTACCATCATGGCCATCACATTTTGATTTTCTTATATGCAGGATTCCTACTGGATGTACTAGATACTGTCTTTATCTTCTGTGCATTTAATGATCTTTCCTGAGCGAATATAAAGGAATGACAGAAGTATCAAAGGTCACACAATAATTAAGAGGTTTGCTTTTCACATTGGTATGTTCAAATAAGTGTTCAGCTTACGTTTGTCAGAGAACAAATTTTCTTGATCAGACAGTTACATTGTAACCCAAATTCTCACCACAAAATGGAAGATCTAAAAATAAAAATCACAACCCTTCTATTCCAATGTAGAACAAACACCTTTGACCTTCTTTTATGAGCATTGTACCATATGAGAGCAAAAAAACACAGTCAGAACTACTTCACAGAAGATGTAGCTCCTGGTGAAAGAATAATAGGGGGGGGGGGGGGGGGGGGAAGAGGAAAAAATAAAAGAAAAAAAAAAGAAGAAAAAAGAACCAACAAGCTCTTCTAGTGACGGTGGTTAAAGCCGAGCTGAAAGGCACTCACATGCTACAGTAACAGTGATACAGGAGCACCGACCAAACTTAAAGTTCATGTGATGCCACTGTGAGTGCGGTGCATTCAGGAACAGAAGGCTAGATACCAGATGTAACAGATTCCTAATGTTGCTGTGTAGTCTTGCAAGCACAAAATCTGTTTTTAAGTTTTCTACACCACTTCTTAATACTTTTTGCCTCCTCAACAGTTTTTGAGGGGAAATAAATAAATAAATAAATAAATAAATAAATAAATAAATAAATCCTGGAGAATTTATTGCTATTTTAATCAATTATTTAATATTTAAACAAATAAATCCTGAAGTCAGAATCCTGACTACTGAATTCATTAACGACTTCTCCAGAAACCGCCTCTTCCCCCACGAGCTGCGCCCTCCTCAGCGCGCCCACCGGGAGGGGGCGAACAGGGGGCGGGCAGCGCGGGCGGGCGGTGCGGCGGTGGCGGTGGCGGGGCTCCCCCTGCGGGGCGTCCCTTCCCGGTCTGTGCTCGCTCTCTGCCCTCCCGCTGTCGGTGCTCGGCGGGGCGATAGCGAAGCCGCTGCGGCGAGCCGGGAGCTGCCAGAGGCGGCGGCCGGACCCAGCCCTCTCAGGGGGCGAGGCGCCGCCCGGTGGCGCCAATGGCGCCAAGTGGCGCTGAGGCGAGGGCCGGGGCCTCAGGGCGGCGCTGCCGCCTCGTGGCACCGCGTCTCGGTTCCTGAAGTAAAAACAAAGCCTGAGCAGTTTTGTTTCTTTGGCTAAATCAACTAGCTATAAGGATTTTTATCTATTTACTCCACGATGGCATCCAGTCCATCTTGGCTCGGATGCCTATGTATAGACCCGTTTGAGTTCATATGGTATCTTCTTATTACATGAAGGAGAGCATGTTCCTCACAGGTTATCGTAAATTGCAAGATCTGTACAGGTGCCTCAGGGTCCTGAGAGCATCTCAAATGGCACTAGACACTTACGTTTGGGCAACTGGTTTGGCACCTTAGTGTTAGCAACGTCTTTTTCGTGTCAGTTTGGTGAGGTGTGGGTACCCTTTGTAACATGGATTATCCTGTAACAAACTCGATTAGGGAAATGCAACAGGAATAGGTTTGCAAGAGGAATAGGTTTGCTCATCCATAACTAGGTGTGATACTAGTTGTCACACCACTGTAAATTAAATTTAAAAATATTTTTTAAATTTTTTTTTTAAACTTGATTTGATTTTCATCCTGTAAGATCTCTGTCAGAAAAAGGGGGAAATGCTAAAACCAAACTTTTCCCATTTCAAGAACAATTGCACAGCAATCCACTTACACCTCTTTTTAAAGAGTTTGCTGACCTTTATGTCAGTGTAAAAGTGGGCTTCTTCATTACCTATCTAAAAAATACTCTTCCTATGTCCATCTGCATGGGCAAGACGCAAGAGAAGCTATGGAGACATCTGTTCCTGCTGTATCATAGAATCACAGAATAACTTGGGTTGGAACCACAGAATAACTTGGGTTGGAAGGCACCTGAAAGATCACCCAGTTCCCACTCCCCTGCCATAAGCAGGGACATCACCCTCTAGATCAGGTTGCTCAGAGCCTCATCTAACCTAGCCTTCAACATCTCCAGGGACAGGGCACCTGCAACCTCTCTGGGCAACCTTTTCCAGTGCCTCACCACTCTCTGAGTGAAGAATTTCCTCCTAGTCTCTAATCTAAATCTCCCCTCTTTTAGTTTAAAACCATTCCCCCTTGTCCTGTCATTATCTGATTGAGCAAAGAGTTGCACTCTATCTATTTTCATCCCCAGCTCTCAGCCTTTCTTTGTAGGAGAGGTGCTCCAGCTCCTTGATCATCTTTATGGCCCTACTCTGGAGCCACGTATCTCAGTTGTTCTCATCACTGAGGAGATGTGTAACATTATTTTGGGAAGTTTGTGGTCCTGTTTAAGGTGCAGGACCTTTATGGAAACTACTGACAGGCAAAAAAAACTTTTCCTTTGTCAACAGGAACCTCAAAGTTTTCCTTTTCTGCTTCAAGAAGAGCTAAGCCAGGTTAAACCTAGGTGGAAAGGAGATATATTCAAGGGATCACAGTGTGGCAAAAGTTGAAAACTCTGACTTTAAACTATTCCACAGCCCAATAATTTATATTAAAGCTAGAAGTATTTTTTCTGAGGTTCTATTTCCTTATATATATATATATTTTTAAATCTCATTTATTACCTCAGTCAAGGTGTACAGTGGTACACCTCTCCCCCTTCACTGGTGATTGTAACCTTTAATGTATTTTTTTTTAAGTTACCCAGCTCTCAGTGTATATGTACCTGGAACTCAGATCTAGCCTCATGCTGCCAGTCTCAGATATTTTCTTTTTCACTCTCTGAATTCATCTAGCTGTGAACTACTAGTCTCATCGACATTTGAGTCGCAGAGTGCAACAACTAGTGATCTCTCCTTCCTGTAATATGACAGCTTTAAGGATTATAGCACTAGGCTTTCTGTGCAGCTTATTTTTTTAAAAAACTTCTCTCAGATTTACTGCTCCCCAAACTGCCTGATTTTCTTTAGTCGTTAGGCTGAGTCTCAGACTGGTAATTGTTGTTGTTCTGCATTCTTCAAGACTAGTTTTATTTTCCTTCCCCATCACTACTACTTGAGACTTCACTTTTTTTTTTTTTTTTTTTTTTTTTTTTAAAAAAAAAAAAAAGAGGGGGGAGAGAGAGAGAGAGAGAGAGAGAGAGAGAAAGTTGCTGATCCCAGGAGCAACAATCTTTTGACCTTCTTTTTCCAGATTCAAACCATTAACCTCTTTCAGTTGGGAAAAGATACAGCAGAAACCAACTGCACATGGAACAGATCTGGCAGATGTTCTAGAGAGAGAGAGTGAGCATTATTTAAGATACTGAACACTTTAGAGATTTTGAAAGGTTTGGCAAGACAAATTAGTAGAATTTGAATGTAACAGAATAGATTTCCTTAAGGAAGTTAAAGTTATATATCTAAAGAAAAAATATCTATATGTTTCAAAAGATTGTCTGCTTTTTCTCCTTTGAAAGAAGGAGAAAAATACACAAATACACAAAAATACTATTTTTTTTTGTTAAATCTCAATCTTTCAGCCCCCTTCCAGTCCTAGTCCCTAGTAAAAGCAGCCTAGCTCTTAGAAATAAAACTTTATTCTCATTTATTCTTCCCTAGTTTGTTTATACTGAAGTTGAGCTTAATGCCACAGTAGGTTTTTTTGTTTTGGTTTGGCTTCTTGTTTGTTTGTTTGTTTTTAATTCTAGTGCCTCACTAGAAAGTTGATCTGAACTGAGGAAGAACCTCAAAGGGAAATGTAAGCACCCTGCAGCAGTTGTAGGGAAAGTTAGCTCATCTATAGTAAACAATCATGCACTGGTTAGCTAAATACAGTAATAAAATTCTGGTGTCAAGTGCCATATAACAGAAATTTTTAAGGTACTTCTGAGGACTGAGAATCACCTGCCAGCATGAGTTTCTTACACATTGTTTTACATAGTTTCTGTTACATATTATCTGAAGCCTATTTTAGACAGTCCAATTATTAATATTGGAGGCTTCCTGTTGTCTTCAAAAATAGATATTTTTGTTTACCTGCAATTATTACCTCTTTTAATTCTTGACAATTTTTGAAAAACAGCATTTTACAAGTGTAGATCTCTCTAAACTCCTTGCATACGCCCAACTCAAGAGTTTAACACACTCCTTTCTAAAAAATGTGGAAAACTGAAGCCTGCACAGTGATATTTGTGCCACGTAGTCCTATATACCTGCATTTCTTACATATATTGAAAAGAAAAACAGTGCCTTACTACACTAGTTTTGATAAGTTTGGGTATTTGTTGTTGTATTGCCATGACTTTTTTTCTGTAACATTTCAGCTGAATTAATGTCTGTGGGTTTTGGATCAAATAACTAATTTTGGGTTTAATCTGTTTTCTCAACAAGTAGAATTGACCCCCAAACCACATAAAACTCATACTTTTCTAACTAATGTAGGTCATCTGTTTTTGGAAAAGATGTTTTCCCTGCAAGTGGAATAAAAAAAAAAAAAAAAAAAAAAAGTTAAGATTCAAAAATTGATTAAGTAAAGAGAGAGAAAGGAGGAATGTAACATCTGTAAAGTATTCCTTGGTGTTGTCTTTTGGAGTGTATACAAGATCGATTAAGGTGCAATTGTCTCACTGTGAAATGACTAAATTATTCTGCGGAATAGAACACCGAAATTTTTTTGTGATGGTACAAAAACTTTTTAACAATCATAAAAGATCTACACTGGCTTCTTAAGTCTGGAAAGGAGTTCACACTTGATTTGGCTGAAGAAACAGCTATTTTTTATGGACTTGCTGAACTTTCTGTAAGAGGGCAAATGACTTACAACAAAAGAAGAAAATGAACGTAGGGCTTTAAAATAAACACTGCAAGTATGGAGCATAGCTTAAGTATTGCCCCTATATCAAAACCGTCTTGAAACTCCCCTTTTCTCAGATCTGGGCCGAATACTAAACAATCCATGATGAAATATTTTGAAATAGATGTACATACCAGAAACAGTTGCTGAAGCTGATCAGCTGTTCTTGTTTGCATTGTCTCAAGACCATCTGTCTTCAATTTTAAATAACTGTAGTGGAGTTGTCCCCGTAACAAGCTATAGAGATTTTTTTCCTGTTTTGATTTGTTTTGTTGTTGTTATTTTCTTTTAACTAAGTGTAGTAGTTCTATAAATTTTGTACTCTGTGAACTATTGTAACCAGACTAAGAGATCCTCCCTTGAGCCCTAGGGGCCCAGTGAGTCCTTTTACACATTTCACCCCAAAGTGAATCCTGGTGTGCTGAAACATCATGACCTGGTGTAATGCCAGCTCACATAGCTGAGTTAATCGTGCGGGAGGAAATATTTCTTTAAAGCAATCAGCGCGTGACAAGATATGCAGAACAAAGCGCAGCTGTAATCAGCAATACGCCAACTGAACTGTTCCAGGAGAAGAACCACGATTACAAAAGGAGAAGGGAGGAGTATGTCAAAACTGGAAAAACTCTGCACATGACAAGTGAGGTATAAATATACTCAAGACAGCAGCAAACTGAGCCCTTGTTAACAAGCACACTGCTGCCCAAGTGGTAACCACTTGCCAGGAGGGGACATATTATTCCATACATTTCTTTCCCAGGGAACTGAGTGAGACAGTGGTTATGACAGAGTTGACAGAAGGGTGAGTGGAATTCCAATTCAGTTCATAGCAGCTAGATAATAACTGTAATTATAACTGTATACCATGTTAATTTGGATCAAAAATTCTATCACAACTTGAAGTAACTGAATTAATACAGTTAGTTGATTAACAATTAGGTTGTTTGACTCATAAAGTTAATTGATTAACTAAGTTGTTTGACTTTCTTCTTTTCAGTCACGATGCCTTAAAGAACCTGTTAGCTCTGGCTAGAAGATATTGATGTAGCCATGTAACAGGATATTGGTGAATTGTGAGAGAGAGAAAATATGCAAATGGAGGCTTGGACAAATTTTGAGATAACCTTGGCAGGGAAGGATGGGCGAACCCTAAAGAGATTATAGAGAAAAAAAAAAAAAAGTACAGATTACATTGAACTAAAATTTGATTTTTGTAAATGGCAAACAGCATGTAAAATGAAAAAAAAAAAAAAAAAAAGTGCATGCACCTTTATTATTTTTATTTATTATTTTTAGTTTTTATTATTTTTAGGTTTCAAAGGTTGTTGAAAGATGTATTACTGATAGTTATTGACCAATCTGGAAAGTTATGAGTTAAAAAAAGAAAAAAAAAAAAAAAAAGTAAAAGAATGACATACAGGTAAAGTGATATAACCTTCACCATGTAGATATAACCTATGCCAGTGTCCTTTAGGGAAGTATAGTACAGCTAGAAACACACCTGTCTTCATTAGTTATTGAAGAGAAGAAGAGTTAATTGTTCATAGATGAGATAATAACACTGGACCCAGTGATGACTAGAGGGTAATAAGTCACTAAAATCTACTAGGAATTACGACCTTGGAGAACTCTAAGGCATACAAAAGGATATGGCTGAAAGGCTAGGGGAGAGGGTACTAAAGCGATTATCCCATGTGTGTGACAGTGGAGCAGGAAACATAATCTTCCCCTTGTGGAAGGCAAGGCAAATGAATCTGGGACTAGGAGTATTAGTACATAATGGAGATTGATCTCTTAGAACTCTATGGATATTGACATTAATATAGGCAAGAGGGATCACCACGCTGGCCTTAGAGAACCAGTTAGTTCTGTGGACCATGGAAAGGGTGACAAGGAAGCATCTGTGCCATTGTGATTCAGTCTTGATTCTTTGTTAATAGTTCAGGTTTAATTGCACAAGACTTGTATATAATTTAAAATGCTATACAGGCTTTTCATGTGTAGCAACTATGGCTGAACAAAGCATTTTGGAACAGGTATTTTCATATCTAGGTAGATCACTCATCTTGTTTGTTCTCTTATACCTTATGTTTGTGATAATAGTGTTGGATAAGAATGGTAACATCTCTGTCCTTCCCCACCCATCACAATCCTGAAAGATCACAATGGATCAATACTCATTGTAGAGTGTCCCAGATTCATCTCTGACAAATCTCTGGCATGAAGACCAAATGATCTAAGAATTAGACCTATTATTTCCTTTATGTCTTTGAGGTTTTAGTTTTGTTGTCTTTTCCTTATAAGCCTAGCAAAATCAGACAAGAATATGCAGGTCTCTGACATATTTAGTCTTTCTTGTTCAGCAGAGGCAGATTCCATCTTGAAAGTTCCTTAAGGACAGCTTGCCATAGCTAAGAGCTGCTCCCACCCTATTTGTAGGTCCTAAACAACAGTATAACAGACTCTGTTGTACAGACAAGTTGTACTGTACTGACAAGTTCTTAGACATATAAATTGAACTGTTGCTTACATAAATCAAGAGCTGTCTAAATATTAAGATCCACCTAGTACAGAAGATACATATTTCTCAGTCTTGTTTCAGTCAGTCACTGAGCTTCTAACAGTATCCTCCCTCGTGTATGTTCCAGATAGCTTAACAGTCAAAGGTTGGTTATATTTTTACCACTACCGTACTTTCAAAAAATCTCAAAAGAAGCCCAGTAGGAACAAAGTGGCTTAAGGATCTCCCAGAATTATAAAGATTTGCACATACATGGTGAGTAGACGACACACCTCCTGTGTAAATACAACACCTTTTGTAAGGAAGCCAACAACTGGAAAAGTACAATTTAAAACAGTGAAATTCACCACTAAAGGCCTACTAAAAACCAGGCACTTCCCCTGCATCACTGTGACAAACCTTCATTTCCATTCCACTTCTCCATGAGAGGAGGGAAGGATGTTAGAGGTGAAGACTTCAGCTAGGGTTTAAGAGCCTACAACTCATGTGCAATCCATGTCAAAATGGGCACAGCTGTAACTGTCTTTGCAACTAGCAGCTTAGAGAATAAGCCAATTTCACAAACCTGCAGAAAAGGCTCAGGAAAAACTCACAGAAACTATACAAGCTGAAGGCCACAACATTTAAAAACAAAATAAAACAAACAAACAAAAACTAATAGCATTGATGTTAATATTCACACACAAATTTTGCTGGTAAAAGAGGTTGGTTTGCATTCTAGAGCTGCTTGTAAGGAGTATGGAGGTTTTTGACTCTTCATTATTCTATTACTTTGGCCTGGTGTTGCTTTCATTTCAATTCTTGATCTTGCCACGTATTCTGCTTATATACATTATTTTTTTTCTTTCTGAAAATATGCATTTCATTCTGTAACAGATCTGCTGACAATGGATGACAGTCCTTGTGGGATGTGTGAAAACTGAAACTAACAACACTTAGCAGGAGGGAAGAAATAGCTGGATTTTTAAATCAGAAGTCTTGCTTTGATACTTAAATCTGCTGAATGCCACCTTTTCTGGAATCAAAGTAGGCGTTTTAGTTCTGTTTTGAGTGAAACAATAACATTTGTTATGACACATCAGAATCACTAAAATTATGGCTAAACCAAATAGGAAAAAAATATAATATTTATTTTAGTATCACTTCTTTAAAGATTAGCAAACATTAGCTTGGCAGAGAACTGTTCATTGTAGCATTTGCTTGATACATCATCTAATACACCTGAAGTCCTGAGCACTTTAGTTCTGTGGCAAAACCTATAGACTTTAATGTACATCTTTGTAAATAAAATGGGAATATAGCCTGAAAAACAAAATTACACGATATTCTCTTTGTTAAAGGAATACATGTTGACAATAGTGATATTTAAATGATCAAATTATAAAAGCCTTTCCTGAGTATGAAAAACACTCTATTAACATTCGATTAACAAGTTCAAAAATGTTAACATTTAAACTCACGCCTTATGTACCTTTATGAAATACCATTGTAAACAGGACTGCTGCAATGTTAAACGAAAGGTAATCACATTACTATTTAGATAGACAGACTTGATTTCAACAATTAGAGCAACCTCACCACTACTAAAATATGAGTTACTTTTTCTGATTTTACCCCTTCCCTAATTTGGTCACTAATTTGATGAACAAATTATAAGCCAGTGTATAGAAATACTCACCCTAATAAGGGTTCCTCAGTAAACTTCTCGGACATTCCAGTATACAGGGCTATAAAATTTTTCTTCAGTTACATGTCTTTAGCTGAAACTTTCAAAATCAAGAAACAAAGTACAAAATCCCATTTCCCAGATTATACACGATCTCTGAAATCCCCTAACCACAATAACCCTTCCAACTTCATTAAGAATTTTTTCTTTTGGGGGGGGGGGGGGGGGGGGGGGGAGGCGGAGGGGTAGGAGTAGAAGAGTTGTGTCTTAATTTGTGTCTTAATTAAGCATTTCCTTTGTTAACGGTACTGGCTTAAGTAGCCCAAAACTCCCATTGCCCTCCACAGAATGACTGACTTAGAGAACTGACCTGGTTAAAAATAGGCTCTATTAAGTTACAGCAGCACTAAGAAGACAAGAGTGAACACGGTGGCTGAAGCCTTTACATTATTACTTATTTAAAAAAAAATGTTCCTTACACTACCCTTTTTAATCCTATGTAAATTCATTAACTTATGAAAGAGTCTAGTCTTTCTTTAGGTATATTATCCAAGCCCATCCCAGAAGTCATGATGTGTGAATGAAAGTTAGAGACCAGACCAAATCCAGTAAGAAGAGCAGATGCAAGGACTCTTGCCATCCTTTGACAGATCAATGGAGGAGGTTAGCAGTTATTTTTCTTTGTTCTTCTGTGGCTTCCATGAGTATTTTGTCTTTAATGTTCCCTACCATAGCACCTAGAGTGCGAGTGGAGCTGTCCAAAAATTGCCAATGATAGAGAATACTCATCTGGGACATACAAGTTTGAGGGAGGGAGTTAGATCTAAAGGCAATGGATATCATTCTTAAGAAAGCTTAAATGTTGCTCTTCCTCATCTCTTGATCCCCGTGAGACTTACCAGCTATATGCCTAATTGCGATGCAAGTGCTACAGTGCTACCAGCTGTATGCTACTGGGGTACAAGGTATGAATTGGACACCAAAGTATCTAATCGTGAAATTTTGACATGCTTAAAGACTACTGACAGCAAATGGTAAGCTGTTACAAACTTCAACACGATAGATGCTCACCTCCCACAAGAGGAATATTAACATTTCTATGGAAGTTTTATTAGAATGAAAAGAGACTTCAAGGTTTTTGATTTAGTCTTCAAATTTGCTGTTTAGATTCATGCAGTTATCAACAACTGCATACTGTCTTAATTTAGTACTAAGAATTTTGTAAATAATCTTGCTGAATAGTCATCTACTGTTAAGAAATGGTATTTCATAATCTATCTCATATAGATGAAGTGGCTGCAATTGCAAAAGAACAGAACCTAGGCAGAAGGAAAGGACTTCAAAATTGATAGTTGCTTACTTTTGTTTGTTTTCAATTTGCTCACAGGGATCTTGCCAAAAAAAAAAGTTGTAATCGCACGTTTCAAAAATCTATTAGCAGATCAATTTCAGGTTATTTTGAAGGAGCAAACTTTTAGTTTCTCATTGCCCCTTCCTTCTCCACTTCCGCGCCTGAATGCTATTTCATATTTGCACTTACCAATCAGTATGTGTAAATATAAAGTGTTATGCAAAACATATACATCAAAGGAATTTAAAAAAAATCATTCAAGTATTTCTAAATTTGATTTAACCATTCCAACATTAAGCATATTTACATCCAAATCTTCTGACACAAAGACTTGCAAACTGAAGTCTGCTATACCCTAATGTAAAGGATTAAAAACACAACCAATCACAACTGAACTAAGCTGAGTTCAACTTGCATGGTTGAATTCTAAGAAACTGGGAATAGAAGAGGATATTTTAAAAAAATGTTTGATTTAATAATTTGAAGCACTAACATTTCCAAATAGATTTCTTCAAAAAATATACATAATTTTAAAACAACAGCATTGCAAAGCATAAATAGTTTAGACTTAACAGGAAAATTATCCCACTTCAGAAGTGACAGCAAAAATAGGCCAGCACATTAGTCACTACTAGAACTGTCTGAACTGTCAGAAGATGAACTTTTTTCCTTTTGTTTCTTCTTCTTTTCCTTTTTATGATGTTTTCCTTTTTTAGATTTATTCTTCTTCTCCTTTTTCCTTTCCTTCTTGTGTGATTTTTGTTTTTTCGGCTTTGGACTATCCTCGTCAGCAGCACTTGATGAGGAAGACCTAGACCAAATTAAACATTGACAGGTAATTGGAGAAGGAAAAATGCTGCAAGATTTTATTTTTATTTCAGTATTCATACAATGTTGCAAATCAAATTTAGTGAAGAATTTATACAGAAACACCCGGTGGAAACCTTATGGTATCTCAGTCTGCATGTTGAACTGAGCAATGACTTTTCTAACTAGTCTATCATGCTAGAAAAGCAGTATATTTACAATACAGATTGATTGATTAGGCGAGTTGTGTGTTTTTGCAAACTTCAGTAAGAAAAAGATGAAGAGCACAGACCTCAAAAAAAAACAAGTGACTGTATGACACTGAAGAAGAGCTTCCAGCTTGTAAAGTATCACATGATCAGTCCCAACAACATGGGAATACCTTAAGAGAAACATTCATGTATTTCACATATATAAAAATCTAAGAGAAATACATATGACAGATTTGGATTCTCTTGCAGCTGGTATTATTTGTCTCTAACCAGCAGTGATGAGGGAAGTGACTGTATACATGCAAGAATTAAAATGACAATAAAAGGAATGTGTCAATTATTGTACTCAAGTTCTTGAGTTGTTCAGAATTACTGTTCTGCCCTATTGTTTCCAAGATAAACTATTAATTTCCTGCATGTAAAGACTACTGTCAGCAGACTAACATGTCTGTACTCTTCATTAAGTGTTACAGCTACATTATGTAAATAAGGAAGGGGGGAAATGCCAGTACTGCCAATGTTAAATCCTATTGCTTTATTTTATCTCCAAAGAACACCTTTTTGAAAGAACACCTATTCTGGCCTCCAAAAACATTCCACATTCCCTGGCTCTCAGTGCAGTTCCTGGGTTGTTATCTCATTAACAGTCCTAAAATCCATACTCTCATCTGTCAGCAGGCCAAAACTCAAGTTCACAATAAACTGGGTATTGTGACTTTTTCTTTGAAACCAGACTAATGCTTTCTTAGGCTTTTACAGCAACAGGAACATTAAAACTCAATATATGCTTATCAAAAGGAAAACTGTAGTTTTTTGCTTGTTAAGCTACTCAGAAAAAGCAAGGATGTGCATATGTGTGCACATATGCACAGAGAGAAAGTTAGATATAACTTTCTACAAGCTTTTCCATATAAGCTAAGCTGGGGACCAACCCCATAATCCTTCTCACTCCTTGCTCTCCTTTCCCCACCACATCTTGCCCAGTGTTGGGTAGTCAAAAGGTAGTCAAAAAGTCAAAAAAGTTAGTTCTGCTTTCTCAGAACTGCATACCTCCAGAACTACTATGTAGTGCTATAGTTTTCAAGACTTCCATTGTCCTAACTCCACAGCAGAAGCCTGTGGCTTCACCATTATTCAAAGAACAAACAAATTCTCACTGGATAATAGGAAATTTTTTCCAATCAAAAACGTTCTTGACAAACCCACTGGATTCAAAGCAGCAATATTTTCTGAAACAAACACCAGAATATTCCTAACTTTCTGTTTTGAAATTAAAATGAAAGAGTTACCTTTTCCTTGGTCTCTTTAATTTTGGTTTTTCTTTGCTTTTTCTTTTTTGTTTCTTTTTTTCCTCCTCCTCATTTAAATCTATGGATAAAAATAAAAGTTTATGGCATTTCAGACTGAATTATGAAGAGCATTAAAAGAATGACTGCAATAGTAATGTAAAGTTACTACAAAATTATTTGTAGTTTTTATAAATTAAAATATTTTATTTTTTTAAAATTCTGGTCTAGTATATTCATTTCAGAAATATTTTGCACAGTAGTAGAATTTAATATACAACTTACATTCCAAGGACATTTGTCTGAACACTAAGAATGAAGGACACCCTGCAAAACATACAACTTTACGGCTTCATATCTATTCGTCTTTATTTTAAAGGACTTGTACTAGTCTGAAATCAGGTCATGTAACTTGAAGGTACAGAAAAAAATAGACACATATTCCCATAGGCTTACTTGAACTCACACAGCCTTATTTCACACTTCACAAGTAGCTGTAACTAAGATAAATCTGATTTAACTGCCAATGTAACATCTATGAATGTGATAGGAAAGTCACTCTTCTTCTGATTTTTCCCCACTCCGTGCAATTGTGTAAAAAGCTACATACAGGACAGAAATATTGACATCCAGGAAAAAGAAATCAAGAACAAAGAGCAATTAATACGCAGGTCCAATGCAGTAAACAAGAAATGCTGACAAAAATAACTGTTGTGCAAAATACAGAGTTTTCTCCATCATTTCTCCTCCCTACATATTATCCTTACTAGACCTGAGTTTAGGGTCTGGAATATGAGAGCAACAGAACAAAAACAAGATGTTTAAATTAAAGAAAAGAATAAAATTATTTAATTTAGAACTTACTATAACAGAACAACCTTCACTTCTTTCTTAGTGGAACAGCTTCTTTTGAACCCAAGGTCAAATGAACCAAAGTATCTGCTAACTAATGAATGCACCTTTTTCTGACGAACAGTTGATGCACAGACCTTCCAAAGAGAGAGCAGTACTTCTCCAAATATCAATGCTGAAATTCAGTTGGCTAGCTGTTTCAGTCAGCTAGCTAAAATATTACATAGGAACTAGAAAGAAACTGAACTACCGCATTTGTCATTACTTTTAAGAGTTTCTGTCAACTTTAAGATATTCAAACTACATGTATTCAGAGGATCAACTCAAAATATCCATGTAATGTTATTCTAAGCAGCTGCTTATTAATATATATTTAATATACATTATAATATTTTATATCTTATAATATTTTGCATTTAAGAAGCCCTTTTTAGGATGTTCCAAATGGGTACACTATTAATTTGTTTTGAAAGGAATTAATAAAAAAAAGAAGTGTCTCTGAAGTGTAAACATAATATACAAAGGATTTATCTTTAAAGCACAGACTAAAAGAGCTAATAGTAATTCTCAAAAAGGATAAAACGATAGTTCCAGCACATCAGAAGACTATTATCTGATTTAAAGAAAGTTAATTAAAAATAAAAAACCTACTCTTTTTTTCACGCATGGCTTGCAATCTCTGTAGTTCTTCTTCCTCACTGTCTTCACTGCTAGTGCTGCTAACATCTAAAACGATATCCCTTTGAGGATCCACTCGGAGGAAGTTTCGGCATTCAAATGTCAGATGACCAGCTGAACAAAACAAAAATTTAGAAAGAAATTCAGCAAAATTACCAAATAGTATCAAAAGAGCTTTAGAATTACTCAGTTTTGATAAAAGAAAAAAGGCTAGACTAAGCTTCAATCAATGAACAAGGCAGGAGAGTGGATACTTTGAAAATGCCTCAAAGAATTTTGAGAAGCTGTGCAATCTAATCCCATTCCATCTAATGATCCTTTCTGACCTCTCTCATATTTCTGTTAAAGATTTTGAACAAATCTTGCTTCCTATTTCCTCAATGGTCTCAGATTCTTCCTGAATAAATTGTTTAAAAGCAAGAAGTGAAATATTTAAAAAACTACAAGTGTGTTATACTGCTCTTTCTGTCTCCCTTTAGTCAAATAGAAGAATTTAATTCCCTTTTGAGACAAAATTCATTTTTAACAACCTGTACATAATACTGATCAAGCTATTACTTGACTAGTATTACTAGTATCTAAATTACAAATTACATCTCAGTAATCATGACCAGAGTTAAACCCTTGAATCTGCATACACCTATTGGAAAAAATAACAAAAAATAAAATAAATTAAAGATATGGGTTGCAAGAAACTAACCTAAAGATAAAGGAGGTCAAGTAGCAATTGAAACAAACTCATTGTCTTATGAAAAAACTCACATCTTGAAGACAGAACTTTTAGGAACATAAATATAGGCTTTGTGATTTGACTGCAAGTTTTCTTTTCTTCCAGAAATATGACATTGCACCTTCAAATGAACCACTAAATCTATTTTGATACTCCTGTTCCTTTCAATGAAGGGATACACTGACAAAATTTCTTGGAAGCAAAGTCTTTAGTGAACGAACCAAGCAAGCTTTTTTTTCCCTTCAACCCACATAACATTCAAAAAAATTAAAAATAGCATGGAGTACAGTGTTAAATGTTCAATGCAATTCAAAATGGATCAGTGTCCACTCCTCCTTTTTCCAAAAAACAAGACTTAGTGAATAACAAATTAAAATCTTCACTAAGACACGTCTACTGATGTGCCTCCTGATGACACATTCATCAGAATAGTAGCCATAGACATACTTTTATGAACAGAGAATAATGAAGAGCATGACCTAAATGTTAGCTACAGAACATACAAGTAACAAAATAAACTGCTTCTTGCAATACAGAATGCACAAAGAAGTAGGCTTTCTCAGCGTAGAGGGTGATGCAAATTATTCGTTTTTCTTTCAAATGCATTGGAAATTCCTTGGGCAAAAAAGCCTGCTTAAGCCTTCAACGAGACTCTGAAGATGCATAAATGCTGATCTCAGTAAGTACTACAGTATATGTCAAAGCCAGTGCTTGAAATTCAATGTTTCTCAAGTAATGACATTGTGAACTCAGTACATATGAAGAGTATTTTTATTTCTCTTGAGAAACTTAAGTCTTCAAAAACAGCAATAGGTGCAAGGAGAAAGAGAATGAAAAAGAAATTAAACAAAAATATACAGTAGCTTAACCTGACAATTGTCTAGGCAACAAGGGAGGAATTTTTTTTCCGATTCAAAAAGTAGTTCCATCACCCTAAATTGAAAAAAAAAGTACTGCATCATCATCTTGCTTACTACAAACTTACGGTAGCCACATTTCTTGCATCCAGCTCTGATGTTATCCTTATTTCCACCTGAAAGATAAAAATACATAAATTACCTGTTACTAACACAACTCTTTAAGTTCCTTTTAAATCTGGCTTGATAACATCAACGTGCAGACCAGAACGATCACCCCTCAGAATTCTGGCAAAGTTGCCTTCTATACCTATGTGTGCCCACAGTTAAGTTAAATAGACATAGTAAGATGTAACTCAGAAAATGGGAAGCTCTGGAGACCTCTCCCCTGAAAGGATCAGCGTTATTTTTAAATCTGCTGAGTCTATTCATAATGACAGTCAAAATGGAATTTCCAAAATCAAAGCAAGCCTTTCTGTCCTTAAACTGAATAGTGCATGAAAAACACAGCAACTTAAACAGCTGTATGCACAGTTTTCTGAATAACTAGTTCCTTCATTTAAATAAATCACCACACATAACAAGAATTCCATGACAGAAATTAGAAAATCAGAAAGGATGTACATCAGCTCCGTAAGTGTAGACTTCAATTTACTGAGA
This sequence comes from Aythya ferina, assembly GCF_964211825.1. Classification (NCBI taxonomy): domain Eukaryota; kingdom Metazoa; phylum Chordata; class Aves; order Anseriformes; family Anatidae; genus Aythya; species Aythya ferina. The sequence goes on from NC_140299.1 coordinate 22,224,269, forward strand.
CAAGCATTGTCTTTAGAAAACTGTATTCATAGTAGCAGACGAGCCTTCAAACCCGTCTTCTGTAGACCCCAAAACCTCAGTATTACGTAACTTCTTTGTGGTGTACAAATTCAGCAGTGTTTATGTGTCTACTTTATAAGTGGCTGTCTTTTAAGGAAAACCCACGAGGAATAAGGAGACTAGAAACACAAAAGAAAGTTTTAAGAAACAAGGAACAAAAATACACCTTCAATGCTATACCAAAAAAACAAATACTCTGTTCAGCATCTGCCAGGTCAGTTCATCTTTGGACTCAAAAGCAAGACCTCTCAAACTACCTACTTTGTTCCCAGTTTTCTGAAATATTCAATAAACTTCAGCCCTACTGTGTAAATGACCTGTAGGTACAGAAAGATTCACTGTTCATGCAAGGGAAGTCAGTCATGCACACACTATACGATCTCCCACTGCGTATGCAGGTGCCATATGTCAGGATTTTCAGGAGAATCACCCAGCACATGACCAGAATAGCACTGAATTTGTTAAAACCTGTAAGTCATAAAACTGACACCAGCTCCAGTTTTAGTGGACTGGTGAAGGTCATATATCCTTACCGAAAGCTGCATCACACAGTACATGCATATCTTTATGAGAGAAACAGCAGGGAAACAAGCATCAAGACACAAAAAACGTGTGTCCATGAAATCTGGAAAAAAAAAGTGTATAGCAGCTAAACCTTTACACAGCAGGAATCACAGCAAGACTGTCATCTTAGAGCCTGTTGACAAAGTCTGAAAAATTTAAGACGCCCCCACACCATCACCTACCTAGAGGACAGGTTTACTAGGTCTTTATTGATCTTCCTTGCTCCCACCAAATTCCTGAGGCCGAAATTCTATTATTATTACGTTGGCTTTAAACAACGTTGCTAGAAATGCAGTTTTATGGAATTAAAAGCAATTGAGCTACTAGAAACTTCTCTTTCTCACTTCTTCCCAACTGTGAACACTTTGTAAAAACAGCAACTGAGGGAGCAGCAACCATTGCTAAGGGAGGGCGTCGCTCATTCAGTGGGCCACAAGGATGCAAAAAAAAAAAAAAAAGCTCCGCAAACCTTTGAATGCAAACATGAGATCTCTTCCTTAACAAACCCCCCTCCTAGAATGGGAGCGAGTTTATTCAGTTTTTCTCTTCTTCATACGAGAGGATTTTTTTTGTTGTTTGTTGTTTTTTTTTTTTAAGCTCTTAGCAAGATCCAGACTTACTCGGTTTTCTCCAGCTGAACGCTCCTCACGTCTCAGGAAAAAGCAAAGAAAAAAAAGGAAAAGAAGGAAAGGAGCCAGCCCCTGCAGGTTTGGCTGGCGGGGCTCTAACACCTTGCGCACACGGCGGCCGCCTCCTCCGGGCTGCTGCGCCCCCCCCGCCCCGCCCCGCCCCGCCGCAGCAGCGGACCCGCTCCTCGGGAGAGGTGCGGCAGGGAAGCGAGAGAAAGGAAGAAGGAAAGAATAAATAAAGTATAAATAAATAAATGCATAAATAAATCAATCGATAAATAAATAGAGGAGCAAGCAAACCGCGCGCACACACGCCCCCGGCCGCCCTCCTCCCCCCCCTCACGGCCCGGGCTGCGGCCCAGCCTCGCCTCGCCCCCCACCGCCGCCGCCGCCGCCGCCGCCATGGCCTCACCGGGCAGCGCCATGGCGCCTCCCGCGCTGTCCCCGCCGTCCCGGCACGGCCCGGCACGGCCCCGCCGCCTCTCCCCGCCGGAAGGCTTTGCCCGGCGCACTCTCGGGCCGTGCTATTCGCAGGGGGGACGGGGCGACTCAGTGCCGGGCGGGAGGCACAGGGAGGGAGTGAGCTGCCTGGAGAGCCCTCCGGATCTCTTTAAAAACAAACTTCTCGTCAATTTTCCCCGCTGTGCCTCCGGTCGGGGGCCGACCCCTATCTTCTTCTTGTTGTTTTGGGCGGCCTCCCCCTCTGCTCGGGCCGTGTGGAGGCGCCCAAGATGGCGGGCGCCTGGGGTCTGTGTGGCGGGTAGAGGCGCGGCGCTGGGCGCGGGCAGCGGTCGGGGCTGTGCCCCCTGGGGCCGCCATGAGCAACATCTACATCCAGGAGCCCCCCACCAACGGCAAGGTGAGGCCCTCGGGGGGCTGGGGCTGCCGCCGCCCGTGGGAGGCTGCGGGAAGGAGCCGCGTGCTCCCGTGGGGCCGGCGGTGGTTCCCGGCTGCTGCCTCGGGGAATTGGGTGTGCAAAGATGTGCGTGAGTCGAGGTCTGTGCGCACCTGAGCGTGAGCCGGCAGCGTGCCCAGGTGGCCAAGAAGGCCAGCGGCATCCTGGCTTGTGTCAGGAATGGTGCAGCCAGCAGGAGCAGGGAGGTGATCGTCCCCCTGTACTCATCCCTAGTGAGGCCGCACCTCAAGAGCTGTGGTCACTTTTAAGCTACTCACTACAAAAAAGACATCCAGGCACTGGAGCGTGTCCAGAGCAGGGCTACGAAGCTGGTGAAGGGCCTGGAGCACAAGTCCTGTGGGGAGAGGCTGAGGGCACTGGGGGTGTTCAGTGTGGAGAAGAGAAGGCTCAGGGGAGACCTCATTGCTCTCTGAAAGGAAGGTGTGGGGAGGTGGGGGTCAGCCCCTTCTCGCAGGTAATTAGTGATAGGACAAGAGGGAATGGCCTCAAATTTTACCAGGGAAGGTTTAGGTTGGCAATGAGGAGACATTTGTTTTCAGAAAGAGCAGTCAGGCACTGGGACGGGTTGCCAAGGGAGGTGGTGGAGTCACCATCCCTGGGGATGTATAAGGAGAGGTTGGACATGGTGCTTAGGGACATGGTTTAGTGGGTGACAGTGGTAGTAGGAGGATGGTTGGACTAGATGATCTTGAAGGCCTCTATGATATTTACTGTTTCAGAACTGTATCATAAATACTGGTAAAACTAATTAAAACTAACCATAGCTGCCCAGCAGCATTTGGATATCTACTGCTGTTACTAATGTTGTCAAACTATCTTTTAACTCAGTTACAGTATTTGTTGATCAATGTCTAAGTTGCAAGAAAACTAATGGTGAATTTATCGATATTTTTATAGGTTTTGCTGAGAACAACAGCAGGAGATATTGATATAGAGTTGTGGTCAAAAGAAGCACCGAAAGCATGTAGAAATTTCATCCAGCTTTGTATGGAAGGTAATGACTGAATGGGATAGGATTTAATGAAATTACTTCATATGTAATATTGATGTCTTTGTACTTTTTTGTTATGGAGAATTCATAATGAGTTAACATATTAAAGTTAAAACGTACTTATTTGTATTTAGAAAATATTAATTATTACCCAGGAAGAGAATATATTTCAAGGTTTTTAAGGAGCCTATTGGCAAAAAATAGAAAAAAAATTTTTGAAATGTAGGTGGCATAAAACGCTTAGAAAGCTTATTTTTGACAAGTCTCTGCAAAGTACAGCTACTGCTTGAAAGAATGAATGAAACAGCAGTGATGCAATACCTAGACATCCTCTCTTAAGCTTATTCCTGTATCATTATCTTTATTAACTTTTTTTTCAGGATCATTTTTGATATTTCACTTGATGTAGTTTTTTATTGTCTGAAGCTCTGTAACACTTTTCGCTTAAGTAGCGGGTACCAGAATGAGAAGTTTTGTGTTGGGAAAAATATACCAGGAATGTGCAAAGGACCTTGCCCTTTTACGTGTCTTCTAGCTGCTGCTGTTATCCCATTTATACATTTATAGGGTTGTTAAGAGTTCTTTTAGCCCTCCTCTGTTAAAGAAAAATAGCAGTCTGGGATTTGTGCCTCCTGCACAGATCAAGTCTGCCCTGTGCTCTTACATATGTGTAGGTGTGGATTTTTTTCTTGCAATGGTAAATCAACTTCTCAGCCCTTGTTGAGTTCTAGGAGTAACCTTCAGTTATTCTCAGTCTTAAAAAAAAAATGGACTTTAATTTCTTTCTGAATTTGTGTGACTACTGTGTTGGATTCTGTGCTTTGTATGGTAAACTCGAGTGTCTTCCTCTTTGAATACCATAGAGTATAATCATCCGTGAATATACGTACCTGTACTGCATCTCTGGCAGATCCTGCTTTGTCTGGCAGCATACTGCAGATTTAAAAAAAAATAAACAGGAAATATATGTTGTGTTACATTCTCAATCCTTATGTTTTCATTCAATCTCATAACACTTTTCAGATACACTTATCTGTCTATAATAAAACATGTATCTATAGAGAGGTACATATACAGAGAGAGAGACAATAAGAAGATGACCTAGGGAGCAGAATATACCACATACTTTGTTCTGTGAACATTATCAATCTGTGTACAGTATAGGTGAAAGGGATAACACCTGTGTTCCATGCTGGTGAATGAAAATGCTAACCATTTGGTGTAGGAATATGAATAACTATATATGTGAGATGTTGTCTGAGACAGAACGTGGTAGATGACTCTCTCTTTAAAACAATGTATGTTGGTGGCACTATCTGGTGGATATGTGTTTCAGCACTATCTAGTGATAACGCTGAAAAGAAAATAACGATATAATCTTGTCAGTGATGTGCAATACCTTCTGCAGCAGAAATTTATTATTTTCATAAATGTAATCAGCAATACTTTGTAGGTGAGATACAGTCACACTGTGTAAGTCAGTGGAAGACAAGGCAACCTACTCAAAACAGCAGAATCCAATTACAGTGGTTGTCTTCTAGAACTCTAGTCATTGATGTGTCTGCATAATTTACATGGAGTGTGATTTTGAGACCATTTAAATATACTTGATGATCTTTTCCTTTTCTTTTTCAGAGTATTACAATAACACAATATTTCACAGAGTAGTGCCTGGTTTTATAGTGCAAGGAGGTGATCCCACTGGTACTGGATCAGGCGGAGAATCAATATATGGAGCTCCCTTCAAGGTACATAAATGTGTATCTTATGCATCAGTTTTTGATAAGTCCCTAGCGGTTGTTTTTCCTACTCTGTTAGGCTGCAAGACAGCTAACATTATATAAGAAAGGCAAGTTTATTTGTATACTGTGTTTGCTTTCACACGTTGCTTCAGTATTTTTGAGTGTCAATTTTTTAATTGAGAGCTCTAAAATCTAAAATCTGTTCTGATGCTATAATAAATGCATAACCTTACTAGCATGCACTTTCCCAAGGAAGAATGGGGGCGAATCATTCAGAGTAGGTGTTTGTATGTTTTAACCTCAGGAGGATCAACAATGCAAAACACAAGTCCTACACCTAGGCTGGGGAAATCCCAAGTACAAATTCAGGCTGGGCTGAGAATGAATTGAGAGCAGCTGTGAGGAGAAGGACTTGGGCATGTTGGTTGATGATAAAGTCAGTATGAGCTGGGAAATGTGTGCTTGCAGACCAGAAAGCCAACTGTATCCTGGGCTGTATCAAAAGAAACGTGGCCAGCAGGGCAAGGGAGTGATTCTGCCCCTCTGCTCTGCTCTTGTGAGACCCTACCTGCATTCACCTCTGGAACCCCCAGCATAAGAAGGACATGGACCTTTGTTCCAATTTTCAAGAAAGGCAAGAAAAAAGACCCTTGTAACTACAGACATATCAGTCTGAGGAGGGACTCTTTGTCAGGGAGTGCGGTGTTAGGACAAGAATTAATGGCTTTAAAGTAAAAAGAAGGCAGATTTAGATTAGGTTATATATTAGGAAGAAATTCTCAGAGGGTGGTGAGGCACTGGCAAAGGCTGCCCAGAGAAGCTGTGGATGCCAAGTCCCTGGAAGTGTTCAAGGCCAGGCTGGATGGGGCTTTGGGCAACTTGGTCTAGTAGCAGATATCCATGCTCATGGCAGGGGTGTTGAAACTAGATGATCTTTAAGGTCCTTTCCAACCCAAATCATTCTATGATTCTGTAATTCTGGGTGGCAAACTAAGATGCAGAAATGTACATTGTGTGTTTTATCTCAGTTAGCAAAGGTCTCTGAATATTGCATATGTATTCATTTTTATTATAGTAGTGGCATTGCTCATGTCTTGAGCAGGATGCTCATAGAGTGAAGCTATACCTGCACAGCAGCTGTGTTCTGTTCTGCTTCATTACTTTATTTCACTTAGGACAAACACCTTTAGTTTGTGAATGAAGCTACATAGCCAGTCTCCGGGCCTTCTGTCCACCTGATGCAAGAGTAGACTTCTGCATGTGGCAAAAACATGGAGTTTGGAAGAAATTGGTACCTGATCAGAGTTCAAAACAAATACTCCCAGTACTGTAGTAGCAACACTACTACAAATTAGTGATATTATTCAGTATTACAGTGTTTAGAATTCTGGTACTGCAATGATATTAATATATTACTTATCACTTTCATCTTCTGCAAAAGTCTTCCCCTGTCTTCTCATGCTCCACAAAATGTTTTTTCTTTGGATTGGGGTAATACTGTACTACTGCAATGTTATTAAACCTCCAGTTTTCTTACATCAATTAGGATTTCTCCTAAATAGAGCAATTAACTGAAATGATAGTTTTAGAAGAAATATACATAACACAGTTACTTTAAGAATGATTTTTTGTAGTATTGGAGGGAGCATTAATTCCAACAGAAATAATTAACAGCAATTATTAGGCAATGTGTGGAAAAAGTTAACAAGACAGAACTTACATTTTCTTAATTTCTGTTTCTTTCTATTATCAGCATAGTAGCTTCTATTTTTTTTCCTTTAGAGTTTGTTGATTATGTGTTGTGGGGTTTTTTTGAAAGAAGATTGGTCATTTGTTTGCATTACAGGAACTAAGAGAAACAACCAGGCAAATATTTTTTACTTCTGAAAACAGAAGCTTTTAAATGCAATCTTGGCATTAAAATTACTTTCATTTTGTTAATGTCCTGTTTTTTTTGTTTGTTTGTTTTTAAATTAACAGTTCATTTCAGTGTGTGTAAGTTGATATAAATATATGGTGATTAAATACTTTACTTTTTTGTCTTTTCCAGGATGAGTTCCACTCACGACTGCGATTTAATCGAAGAGGACTTGTTGCTATGGCAAATGCCGGGCCCCATGATAATGGCAGCCAGTTTTTCTTTACGTTGGGTCGTGCAGATGAACTCAACAACAAGCACACAATCTTTGGAAAGGTCTGCTACACGGACTAGAATCCCAGTTTGACAGAAGCAGCTATGTGTTTCTCTGAGTTCAAAGACTCTTTTAGTGTTGTATTCTGTTATATGCATGTGAACCTTATTTCACTCCTTTCTAACTGTCTCCATTCTCTTTGTTTCCTGTGTCTGATAGAAATGTTCTTGTTTTTTTCCCAATGTTATCTGCTTTGTTACTGTTTTTCTTCTAAATGATATTTTAGTGCTGTACTTTCTTTTGAATAATCTCTTACTAAAGATACTGAATTTTATTAATCTAGTCTAATACTGGTAATAGTTTATAAAATGCTGCTTGAAAATCGTACTTAATCAAGGTGAATCAGGAAAATGAAAAATGTAAGACAAATTTACCACTTCCCTGGTTTACCTGAAAGAAAAGAAACCCAACATTTTTTCTACTTCACAATATCTTTTATTTTCCTGTTTCACAGTGCCCATTAATAATTTGACATATCTCCTTGTATACGCTCTCAAAAATACACATTTAGCTAACTATGTTCTTTCAACTTTGCTGTTAATTTAAAAAATAAAACCATTTGCACTATACTTAACTCTCTTCTAAAAAGTCTTACATGTATATAGTATTTCCTGTAATCACCTGTTTTTCAAAATTCTTCACGTAATAAATGCCTTGCATTTTTCAGAATATTTAACAAAAATTATAAGGGCACAGTTTCAAGCCCCTTTTTTTTTTTTTTTTTTTTTTTTTTTTTTTTAATAAATGTGACAGGTTACAGGGGATACGATATATAACATGTTGCGGCTGGCTGAAGTAGAAGTTGACAAGGAAGAAAGACCACTCAGTCCACACAAAATAAGAAGTAGTGAGGTGCGTGTGTTCTTTTTTAAAATTTGAAATTTTAAGATTCTTCTGTTTGCAGAATCTTGTATGAAAACCTGGTATATCTTTTATATATTATTTTTAAAATATTGAATCACTTAATCATAACAAAATGGTTATTAGAGATGTCTAAAATACTATTTTTTTCATAGGTTTTGTTTAATCCTTTTGATGACATTGTTCCAAGACCAAATAGAAGACTGAAGAAGGACAAACCAGAAGAAGAAGATAAAAAGCCCAAAGTAAAAGGCACAAAGTAAATACATTCAATATAAGTGGTGATTTTTTTTACCTTTACTTTGCAGCTTGGTAATTTTCTATTTCTGCTTTTGAAACCCAAGTGTTTAACAAAATGCAAGAAGAGTGTTCTCTAATGTTAGCAAAATTTCCTAGCTCTATTTCTTAAAGAGATGATACAAATCTAGTTGCTCTGATTAAAGTGGTTCCTGTGCATCAGCTGAGCTATATACTGTTTTGCACATGCCAATAGTTCAGTGCAAAAGAGACTAAAAATATAGTAAGTGTAAGTATACACTATAAGTATAGTGTAAGCCTGTGGCAGGAATATGCAATCATTCTTTTGCGACTGAAATGACACAGAAGTTAATGCATGTTATTAACTTGGGCTCAATTGTTTGAGATTTTTAATGTATTTTATCAGCTACCAGTTCTCTCCCACTAAAATACTCGGCAGAAGGCAAACATTTAGACATAGGAAACTTCAGTTTCTGCGAATGAAATTTAGTAGATTTAAACATTTAATGAAAAGTAATAGGCAATCTGAACTATGTACATGCTGTCAATTCTGTTGGACAGAAGTAGACCATATTGCAAATAGCTGTTTCCAACACAGGGTAAAAAGAAAAATAAAGAAAAATAATCACAGAATTACGTTCTGTGATTATATGCATTTAATGCCTTTCTCAGCTGTTGTATCTTTAAGTTTTTTGTGTTTGGTACTTGAACATTGCTATATTGGAAAAAAAATATAAATCTGTCAGCATTTATGAGTTTATAGAAGGTTTTAAATTCTGTCTTGCCATTTTGTAAGTGACTTTAAACTACTTTAACTTGTAATTACCCTGATTGTTCTGTCTCAAGTATAGAATAGAAACATTACTTCCTAAATACTGCTTAAGTTAAATACTGTTTATTGTAAAAACATGTTATACTTGTTAGAAATTGGTATGTTTATCAGGGGGAAAAAAAGTTAAAAACAAAATCCTACATGCAATATGGAAGTAAAATATTTGAAGTTTATGGGATGTTAATGAAACATTTAAAGTTTTACTAGAAAATGTGTTTTCTTTCTTTAAGAAATTTTAACCTACTTTCCTTTGGGGAAGAAGCTGAAGAAGAAGAGGAGGAAGTCAACAGAGTTAGTCAGGTACTAAACCATCCACGCTTTTCTTTTCAACTTTAATTTCTTCCACAAACAAATAAATTGTTAACTTTAAGTTCTTAATATCGTTCTTATATTTGAGTTTTGAACAACAATACCAGAAGTGACCTTAGTTTTATTAGTCTACTAATTTAGATGTGTAGAAGAAAGAGATTTTTAACTTTTCTGACTCAGAAGGTGCTGTCAGTTCCTGCATGGTAGTGGTTATGGAAATGTAAAAAATTGTTTCATACTTCATAGTGTAGAGCTGTCTCTGCTGTTTAAAATTCTTGGAGGTGATAGATTTTTTATTCTTCTTCACCTCCTTAATTATGAGACTATTTGATGGTAAAACAGTTGAACTTTCAAAAGTCAACTTTTTCATTACCAGCAAATTCTTAGCTGTGTTTTGTTACGTATATTCATTCTGTGCCCAGAGTGAGGTAGTGATGTTGTGGGAAAAACAGTGCATTTTTATAATTGGAATGTTTCACTAGTATGAATTGTCCACATTCAAAGAACTAGAGTTGCACAGGTAGCCTGTCATCTAACATTTCTATATCGGACTTTGCCAGTTAAATAAGGTTAGTTTAGAAATATCTTTGGTAAATTGTCTTCTTCATTTCTACTACTGACCAAATTATTTCTCTAGAGCTCTGGACTTTCTAATTTACTTGAATGATTCAGGGGCCTAGCTCCTTCAGTTAGTGAAGAGACTACACTGTGCTGAGTACTGTGCCAACATAAATTAAAAAACAAACAAACAAAAAACAGTTTTCAGCCCTAAGGATTTAGGTAAAATATAAAAGATAACTGAATACAAAGGTGCATGATATTACAATGAGACAGTGTCAGGGTAGCAGAAGTTTATTACGGTTTTAACTCCTTTTTTCTTTCCTAGTTTGACTTACCCTATCAGTTCTATTAATTCTTTGTAGCAGAATGAAAACATTTTTTTAACCAAACCAGGTTGCTTATCTCTAATTGATCTAGATATTAGATCAGAATCTCTATGGGTCTGGATATCTTGTTGCATGGACTTCAGCATCAGCTTTCATTTTTGGTCTTCAGTAAGAAAACTTGAAGCTGAAAGTTGAGAATGGCATTATTTGACAGCTACAAATACATAATTCTGTTAACTTTTTTTTTGGTGATGGTTGCCAGATGGAGTGGATCTTTATTATTTCAACTTAAGAAGGGTATACTTTAAGGACTGAGGTTGAGAGAAAGGTCTGAAAGTAACTGATGAATCTTCTAGATGTCTGGGAACAGGGAACACTTTCTATTTTTTTTTTAGCAAAGTAAAGCTTAGTCAATTATTACCCAACAAATAAATAAAATCGGTATGCATCAGGATGAAGTTTGACCTGACCTGCTCCTTATTTTTTTTCTCCATCTTCCTTTATGAATAATTTTCTGCTCAGGACTTGTGTAGCCCATACTCCATTAAGCCTAAGACAGAGTACATTTTACCTGTGCTGCATTGTATCACCATATTCATAGTAACTATAGTTTAGATTCTTATCCCTGAAACTATACTAAAAAGGGCAAAGAGAATAGTTTGAGATACAGGTGAGGGTAACTTAAAAAAATTTTTTGAACAATTATTCGCTGTTTCTCACAATATGAGAGTTAAGACACAAAGATAAATGAGCAAATAATTTACCACATGAAAAGTGTTTTGTTTGTTTTCCGTTTAGGAATTTAAGTTGTGAACATTTATGCCACAGAACATGATGGAAGTAGGAAGTGTATATACTTTCAGAAAGGGATTATATAAATTCATTGAGTTTAGGGCCACCAATGGCTGTTAGACGTTACTGGTCAAATTACATCTTCTGTTATCAGGTGGATATTTAAATGGTTGGATTATATAGGGCATGAAGATTAGAAAGAAAATATGTGTATTCCAGCAGGCTATAGAAGGTGTAGATCACAGGACTTGTATCAGGTTTGTATCAGGGAAGAGGAAGAGCAGGATGGCTGCATGAGGGTGATTCTAACACAGGCTCTGTGTTCACCAACTAGGCTGTAGTATTACAGCATCTGGATACAGCCAGCAGAGCTGGTTTCTAGTAACAGGATCCATTGACAGTCTTGAACAAGGCAGGCAATAACCAAGACAAAGGTGACCATCCAGGGAGTCTAGCAGGGAGCAGAAAGAGATGAGGCAGGAGACAGAATGGAGACAAAGCTACAATGTCTGTCCCAGAGCTAGATACAGGCATGCCTCTGATGTAGCTCAGGCAGTGACTGTATTCACAGGTCTGAGCTGAAATGGTGCTTGTAAGCAAAGGAGGTCCAGGTGAAACTTCTCAAGGCCATTAAGGCATATTAACATGCTCTGGGACCTGACTGTGTTGGCTCCACAGATGGTCACTTGGTGTTTAAACTGAAGCTTTCAGTGTCTGAATTGCTGGTTTAATTGTCTGTGCTTGTTTGGTGCAGTTTACAAAGGTGTTAGGCATCTGTCATGTGCTTCATCTAGTTCCTGAACGTGCACTCCCTCCTCCTTCCCCTGCTCCCCATTACCAGTTGACAGAAGTAATTTTTCAAGTTGTTGAATTTGTTAGTCTTTTTTCAACATAAAATAAAAAAGAAGGTGTTTATAAATCAGAATGAGGTTTTATTATCCACTCTATTACTACCATTACCCCTTTCACCATCTATTCTCTCAAACATTGAAATCTGTGACACCTTTTTTTTTTTTTCTTTTTTTTAACAGAGTATGAAAGGAAAAAGTAAAAGCAGTCATGATCTACTGAAGGATGATCCACATCTAAGCTCAGTTCCTGCTGTCAAAAGGTTAATACAAGATTTCCATATTCCAGAGTAGATTTAATTTCAGAATGTTAGACCTGATGAGCATCACATATACTCATTGTTTGTCTGTTACTCTAAGAAAGTAAGACTGGCAGTGCTAGATCAGACCAAATCTTCCTCTAATGCTGTTTCCAACAGTAGCCATTGGCCCAACGAAGAATAAAGTATGGCAAACATAATGTCTCCCTGAGTAGTCTTACAGCCACCAACTACTTTCAGCTCAGAGGACTGTCAGAGTTTGATATGGTTCATCTATTTAGTAATCCTTAATTGAGTTCTCTTCAAAGTATTTATTCAGTCTCCTTTTGCAATGTTTTTTACGCTTCCTGTCTATTGCAGGAATAAGTACCTCCCCTTTTTGTTCTGAACCTAGCTGCTACTGGCCTCATTTGGAAAATTCTAGCTCTTAAGCAGAAGAGACAGTGAGCAGCCAGTCCCTGTATACCTCTCTTTACTACGATCCCTTCTTAGGCCATCTCTTTCCCAGCCAGAATTCTTAAAACTCACACAAATGGAAGATGTGTGAGTAGTTGTGTATCAGTGGTTATTCTTGTTACTCTTCTCTGACCTCCTTTCTGTTCTAAAATGCTTTTTAAAAATTTGTTTTTAATCTAAAGAAATTAAAAGTGAGGGTGAATAGTAAATTTATATGCTTGCATTAAGATGGTCTTTGGTTTTTCATTCTTAACTTCTGAATTGTTTTTTAAAACCTTGCTGATACATTTTCGTGGAATTAGCTCAATACTCAAGTCCAAGAATTTGTTTATGATCAGTGATGTTCAGCTCAGAGCTCCTTGTCATTTATGATTCTTTTTCGACACGTGCATAGCTTTACTTTTACCTACTACTTATTTCATCTCTTATTTTGTTGTTTCATCATTCTTGTCCTTCTGAAATTGATCTGTGTCTCCTCTTGTCTTCACTATCTTGAGTAACATTGTATCATCAAAAACACAGCAACCTGGCTGCTTGCCTACTTTGTTACTGAGTTTGGTGAATAGCTGGAAGACCTACCTAGCACACTACTTTGGAAACATACTGGTAGTCTTTGCTTCCAGAAGTAACTGTTTGCTGGTAACTTTTGTTTCATGTCGTTTAACCATCTATTTATTAGTGCATCTGCCATCTCAGAGCTATTTAGTTTCCTTAAAAACCTTTGGTTAGAGATTTTGTATGGGTCCAAATATATCAGATAGCTCATGTGTAGCCCATTCAAACTCATGAAGCTAACACGCACATCACAAGTCCCAAGTAGGCCATTTTACCTCTTACTTTAGCTCCTACTTGTTCAGTACTGACATGAGAATTATATACCAGGATATATCCAAAATATTTCATACTTTTAGATTATTTTTAAAATTCTAGTCTCCTGTTAAGAAATAATTACTTTGCAGTGAAATTTCTGGATTATTTTTAAATGAATTTGATGTCATTGGTTTCAACAAGCTCATTGTTTCTTTGAGCCTGATTAATTATTTATATGTGCACACCTCAAAGCCTTGAATTTGGGGACTCTTTCAATATTCCTTCCTTTTTCTAACATAACTTGTGTGACAGAATTGTAACAAATTTTGTCACAGAAAAATCTTCAAGGGTCTTTATTATTTGTTTGTGACAAATAACAGTGGATATGTTAGCTTTAGTATATCCATATGGATTCTTTTTTTTTTTTAATGTGCTAAACCGTGGCTTTATAACAAATAAAAATTTTGATTTTAAATTCAGCCATCAGTATAGTACAAGTAAAGCATTCCTATTGTAAAGAAGGCTTTCTGAAATACAAAGCATTATTTGCAATGAAATCCTAGGAATTGATATGAGATCAAAAGCAACCATCTTAACAGTGTGTTATGATTTTTTTTTCTTCTAACAGCGATGTAGTGCAAAAGGTAGTCAGAAGACATAATGACGTACCCACTTGTGTATTTTATCTGACACTATTCTTGCACTGTTTAAATTTTTTACTTACACTCATAAAATACTGCACTTAGATTGTGTCCATTGATTGGTTGTGTTTTGGTCCAAATTGATATCCAGGGCTATTCCACAGTATTCTATCTACTTATCTAATCACATTCTTTTCTTGAACCAAAATTGTTTGACCTAAAGTTATAAAATAATCTTAATAATTATCATTATTATATTTTTTCATCAAGAAGCTAAAAACTTGGCATTTTGTCTGGATAGCTCAAGATATACTTAGTAATAGGATATATCTATTGTATTGTAGCTTGAAGTTTTCTCCTGTGTTCTTAAACATTTATATTCAGAAAGGATTATGACAAATGATAGAAAATAATATTAATTGGTACAGTTAGAATGAGTGTGAAGATGATATAAATGACTAGGTTGACTAAAATTTCAAGTAGTTAAACAAAAATTTTAGTTCAAGACCTGTGTTTTTTAAATAATATCTTAATTTTGAAATACTAGAGAAGATTTAAGATTCTTTTTCATTTTTTTAGTGAAGCAGCAAATGAAGACATGAGTGAGGTAAGTAACTTTTTTTTTTTTTTTAACAAATCAGTCTTTGTAGGTTTTTTGTTTCTTTTTATTATATGTGAATTTTATTTTCTTATGGAAACAAATGCTGCTGTTGAGGATTTTGACTGCTACATCAAGTCAGATTTTCAGCAAAAGACTGGTGGTTCATTCAGATCTGTAAGGTTTGGCCATTGTGAACATTGATGGCAGGGTGGAGATGCTTCTGCATGCCACCTGCTGGGTTTACAAACACCAGATAGTTCAGTCAGTAGATGGGGTTATGTGAAGGTTATGTACCACAGAGTGACAAACCATTAGTGAGTCCTAAAATTGCCAAGGGGGATGAGGGGGGAGAAGAGGTACAGAGGAATAAAATGAAATTTATCATAAATAATTATAAAACTAAAATCTAACCTCTGAAGAGGTTAGAAGGAACTGGGAGTATTGGTTGGTAGTTGGCTCAATATGAGCCAGCAGTGTGCTCAGGTGGCCCAGAAGGCCAACAGCATCCTGGCTTGTATCAGAAGCAGTGTGGCCAGCAGGGCTAGGGAGGTGATCGTCCCCCTGTACTCGGCTCTGGTGAGGCCCCACCTTGAGTACTGTGTTCAGATTTGGGCCCCTCGCTACAAGAAGGACATCGAAGTCCTCAAGCGAGTCCAGAGAAGGGCGACGAAGCTGGTGAGGGGCCTGGAGAACAAGTCCTACGAGGAGCGGCTGAGGGAGCTGGGCTTGTTCAGCCTGGAGAAAAGGAGGCTCAGGGGTGACCTTATTGCTCTCTACAGATACCTTAAAGGAGGCTGTAGCGAGGTGGGGGTTGGCCTGTTCTCCCACGTGCCTGGTGACAGGACGAGGGGGAATGGGCTTAAGTTGAGCCAGGGGAGTTTTAGGTTGGATGTTAGGAAGAACTTCTTCACTGAAAGGGTTGTTAGGCATTGGAACAGGCTGCCCAGGGAAGTGGTGGAGTCACCAACCCTGGAAGTCTTCAAAAGACATTTAGATGTAGAGCTTAGGGATATGGTTTAGTGGAGGACTTGTTAGTGTTAAGTCAGAGGTTGGACTCGATGATCTTGAGGTCTCTTCCAACCTAGAAATTCTGTGATTCTGTGAAGAGAAATTATGAATGAATAAAAATCCTGTTGGAAATATTTCTTCACGGAAACAAAATTTCAATATCACTAAAAATAATATTGATGAAGTGTCACTTCTGAAAGATGGGAAATTTACAAAAAGTAAGCAAGTAGTAATAAATGGGACAAGCAACTAAAAATTGAGAGTATTTTAATTTCAAAGACATTGTCATAGATGGTGCAGGATAAAATTGCTTGCTGAAGTAAGAGTTTGCCCACAGCTGTAGGTGATGGGATAACACTTTGATGGAATAACACTTCGAGTTGCTGTTGAGACATGGATGTAATATTTGACTGGGATTATAATCCCATCTTCCCTAAATTGAATCCTCGCAAGTACTTGGCTTTTCATATCTGTCCACTGCGTAGGTCAGTACCTATCAACTGTTAGTTGGTGTACTGTGAAAAGTGAAGGACTGTGAAAGTACTGTGAAAGTGAAGGAAAGATTCAGTCTTTCCCATTCTTGCACCTGAACAAAAAGAAAATACTTCGTCGTTGCGTTGTTGTTTTTTTTTTGTTTGGGTGGTTGGTTTTATGTGAGTTTGTGGTCCTTTGGAGACCCAGGAGTTGGACTCATTAACCTTTGTGGGTGTGTTGCAATTCAGATACTTGTGATTCTTATGATTTCCATTCTGTTTCCTGTTGCCTTTTTTTACAAAGCATAGGTGAAGTACAGGTTCTTGGACTCTTATCTTCTGTAATTCCTGTTGTGCAGGAGCATTTAAGTATTTGAAGGGTTCTATGAATGTAATTAATAATTCTTCATATGTTCAAATATCTCATTGTTAAATGAGCTGTGCTTGGGGTTGAGGAATATTGAACAGGGACACCATAGGTGTATTTATTTAAATTTTCATTTTTTTAGCCTAGTTAATCTGAATGCTGTTACTTATTTCATAAGAATGACATCAAGCAGGAAATAAGGAAGTTTTTTCTTTCCACAGATGCTCTCCTTAGATTTTATTTCATTTAAAGATATTACCTAGAATCTAACACTTCAGGCAATTACATGAGACTTGTAAAGTAGTACAAGTACTTTATCATTTCTTTTGGATTTATTTCTGTTAACATGTTACAGGATCACTTTCTCCTTTACATGGCTGCAACACATTGGTAGTTTTATAGTCATCCTGTGAGCAAATAATTCTTCCAGATCTCTTTACCTCCCCAAAATTACAAGTCCTTAGTGTATGTGAGAAATTCTTGTTATTCTTGAAGCTCCAGACTTTGCTGTTCATGCAAATGTCATCTTGTTTCTATTATTGTAGTCCTCAAGGTCATCCATCCTTTGAGAGTCAGATCCTATGTATTAACAATCCCACATTGCTGCTTTTAAGCCTCTTTTTGTGCCTAAGTCATTAATAAAAACATTATACGTAGTGTGTTCACAAGACTGATTTTTTTTTCCCTACCAGTGACTTTCTTTTGTGTCCTTTCAGTAAAAGCTTGTTTTTATCTCCCTGTTTGCCAGCTGGTTACTGAACAGTAAGTTTCAGGTAGTACTATGGATAGATAGAATTTATATTCTTCTCTCCACTCCCCCAAAATCAATAATCTTCTCAAATGGCTAAATCGTATTAGATACGATTTAGTATCTAATCCTAGTCATTCTGGCACAAAATCTGCCATTACGTTTTTATTTCCAGAGCAAACTGAAGAATGGGAGCAACTCCACTCAATTAACAACAGCAGCAAACACTAGTTCTGCTTCCGGACAAGAAGTTTATCATTTCTTTGTCACCAAGGGAACACCATTATCCACCTGAACAGCAACTTTCCTCTGAAGTTGTCATGTAGACTGCTCTGGGCTGGAAATCTGTTAAATTTATTAGTTGGAAATGAGACGTCAGAAAAAAGTCTAAATAAAGTCAGATGTAGTTAATGAGACAATAGAAGGACTGAAAGAGGAGGCTGGGCAATAAGGGAGCCACTAGAGGGAAAGAGTTGAGGAGAGCTATATCATATATAAAACCTTATTAGAATTAAATTTGGCCTGAGATGTCAGGGGCAACAGGAAAGGACTCTATAGGTACATCAGTGATAAAAGGAAGAAGAGAGAAATTGTGGTCCCTCTCTGAAAGGCAATGGGAGACCTGGCTACCTGGGATATAGAGAAGGCTGAGGTACTCAATGATTTGTTTGCCTCAGTCTTCACCAGCAAGAGTCCTAGTCAAATAGCCTGGGCCCCAGAAGGCAAAGGCAGGGACTGGGATGATGAAGAACCTCTTGTTCTAGAAGATCAGGCTTGAGATCAGCTAAGGAACCAAAAAGTGCACAAGTCCATGGGACCTGATGAGAAACACACATGGGTCCTGAGGGAACTGGTGAATTTAATTGCTAAGCCACTATCCATCATATATGAGAAGTGGCAGTCTGGTGAAGTTCCCACTGACTGAAAGAGGGGAAACATGACCACCATTTTTAAGAAGAGACAGGATTTGGACTCTGATCCTTGTTGGATACCTTCCAAGTCAATATATTATATGACTTATTAGAGTGGGTCCAGAGGAGGTCCATGAGGATGATCAAAGGCCTGGAACAGCTGTCCTGTGAAGACAGGTTGAGGGCGTTGGGGTTGTTCAGCCTGGAGAAGAGATGGCTCTGAGGAGACCTTATAGCAGTGTTCCAGTACCTAAAGGGGGCACACAGGAGAGCTGAGGAGGGACTCTTTGTCAGGGAGTGTAGTGATAGGACAAGGCATAATGGCTTTAAACTAAAAGAGAGTAAGTTTAGATTAGATATTAGGAGGGAATTCTTCACAGTGATGGTGGTGAGGTCCTGGCACAGGTTGCCCAGAGAAGCTGTGGGTGCCCCATCCCTGGAAGTGCTCAAGGCCAGGCGGGATGGGGCTTTGGGCAACCTGGTGTAGTGGGAGGTGTCCCTGCCCATGGCAGGGGGCTGGAACTTGGTGGTCCCTTCCAATCTAAACCATTCTATGTTTCTATTATTTTGTCAGTGTTTTTGTAAAATAAATGTGAAAAATTCTGTGCAGGTTGAGAAAAATTGAAGGTTCTGGAAGTGGTGGGTTCATCTGACTTGGACAAGTTGAATCATTTTCTGTCTTACGTTTTAAACAGGTATCCATGGAACCTTCCTCACAATTTTAAATTGCTACTTAGTACTTGCAATTCGTCTAGAGTTCTCATTGTTTTTCTAGACGTTCTCCTATCCATCTGTTTGTGTTTCAGTGGAATGTTCTTACCTAACTCCTAGCCAGATCTCCACCAGAAGTCTGTCTTTGTTCGTGGCTATTAAACACCTTGAACAAAGTCTTGTCATGTTCCTTTTCTGGATTCTGCCCCCCTGCCATTAAGGTCTGTTGTCATCCTGTCTTCCTGATAGCTTAGTGAGTAAACAAATGCTTTGGAAAGTTTGTTTGTTTTCTCTGTTTGTTTGTTTTTTTTTTTTAACTCCTTTTTTCCTCCACTTTCCTTCCCTATCTATATGACCATGGTCATCATGCTATACTTGTGTGACTGACAAATAGCACACAAAGCAAATATGTTCTCTTTAGATTGATGATATCTTCTCCCAGTGCTGACATCCTGGCTGTATCCTGGTTACAGTACAGTTCTCTTGAATACGATTTCGAAGTCTGTTCTTTCTCTATGTATGGATAAAATGACAATCACATAGCATCTTATGCACTCTCTTGCTAATTAGCACCACTGCAAAGCATCAAGAGATGTGTGATCTAGATTTTGGGTTGGCATCCTTCTATGGAGGATGAAGTGGGCTTCCTTCTTCAAGGAAGCTTTGCTGTGCAGAGGCATCGGTTCAGTCAAGTTGCTTCTTCGTAATTGTTGATAGGAATTAGTTATTTCTCCCCTCAAATGTCTTTAAATGGAGGTGGTTTATCCCCTTTGTCTTCATCTGGTAGGTCTAGAAGCACAATACCTCTGTAGGAAATGTGGATGATTGATTCCATAGGTTTTTGCAAACTCTTTTGATCCAAGTGTCATTTGTAAATTTCCTCATTGATGACCAGTCCAATTATCTTACAGAATCATAGAATCATTAAGATTGTAAAAGACCTCCAAGATTATCTGGTCCAACCATCCCTCTACTACCAATGTGATCCACTAAACCACATCCCTAACCACCAAGTCCAAACGTTCCTTGAATAAATCCAGGGATGGTGACTCCACCACCTCCCTGGGCAACCTGTTCCAAAGCCTGACTGCTCTTTCTTAAAAGAAATGTCTCCTCATTTCCAACCTGAGCCACTCCTGGTGCCATTGAGGCCATTCCCCATTGAGGCCGACCCCCAGCTCCCCATGCCTTCCTTTCAGGTAGCTGTAGAGAGCCATAAGGTCTCCCCTGAACCTCCTCTTCTCCAGACTAAACAACCCCAGTGCCCTCAGCTGCTCCCCACAGGACTTGTGCTCCAGGCCCTTCACCAGCTTCGTAGCCCTTCTCTGGACACGCTCCAGTGCCTCCATGTCCTTTTTGTAGCGAGGAGCTTAAAAGTGACCACAGCACTTGAGGTGCAGCCTCACCAGAGCAGAGTACAGGGGGGCGATCACCTCCCTGCTCCTGCTGGCTGCACTATTCCTGACACAAGCCAGGATGCTGCTGGCCTTCTTGGCCACCTGGGGACGCTGACGGCTCATGTTCAGGTGAGCATCAATCAGCACCCCCAGGTCCTTTTCCTCTGCACAGCTTTCCAGCCACTCTGCCCCAAGCCTGTAGCGCTGCATGGGGTTGTTGTGGCTTAAGTGCAGCACCTGGCACTTAGCCAAGTTGAACCTCATCCCACTGGCCTCTGTCCATCAATGCAATCTGCCTTGTTGGATCTACATTCTTGTCTAAATTCATGATAGGATAGTAGCCTTTTAGCAGGAATCTTTAATGAGTTTTGTTTTCTTTTAATGGAAGATTAAGGAAGTGTTTAATGTATTTTCTTGATCAAGTTTTGAATCCATGAACAACAATCAGACTAATACCACCTTGCTGTGAGACTTTCTGCAGACCTATAAGGGCTTAAAGTCTAGACTATTTTAGTTTTTTAAGTGTTACATAAAGATGTGGTTTGTGTATGATTTTTTTTTTATTATTTTTACAGCTTTGCATTTTTGTTCCCTCTGAAGCAAATAAGGAGATACTTGTTTTAAAACTTTGCTTTGAAACATTTTTTTTAAATGGTGGGTGGTTTTTTTTGCTTGTTTGTTTTAGTAAGGGGTTATCTTTGTAAGAAGTTTCCATATTCAAAATTCTGTAATTTAAAACAAAACAAAACAAAAGCTAAAGGAGACATTTTCTAACTTTAAACCAATAAAGGAGGAAGAAGAAAATGATGAAGATGCTGATAGTGTAGAAGATGAAGCTGCTAGCAATGAGAGATTTCAAATGAAAGAACGTATTGCAAAAAAATTGAAACTTGATGCAAATGAAGCTGTTAAACCACCAGTTCAAGAGGAAGAAGCTAAGGCAGAAAAGAAAACAACCAGCCGCAGGCAAGTATCATACTTTTTTTTGTCTCTCCAGCTTGTTTACAGTTTTATTTTCTGTTCAATTCCAGTTTTACAGTTACAACATTGCTAGGTTAGCACTAAATTAAAATAATATCCTCTCTCAACTGTGAAAGATGAAATTGCCTGTTTTCTTATTTCTTAGTTTAATTTTTCAGTTTAAACCTTGGAGTTAAGCTACATTGCAGTTACACTACCTGAGCACTTTATTTGGGATGTTTTCTCTTTATTTTTCTCTGTGACTTATAAATTAAGAGTATTTGTATGTGTTTATCGTGCTTTACTTTGTCTTTCTACATAGCTGTAATACTTGAGTTTGCAGATCCTCTATCTGTGATAATACATGGCGGTCATCCACCATTGGGACTTACATAAAGTCAAGGCTTCCTAGTCTACCATTGTTTAAGTCTGCTTTAATGCAGCAGTTGTTTTACAATGTAGCAGATTTTCAACACTGTAACTGTGTTAAAAACTAAAACTGGGTTTATGAAGTTTTTAAATACTATGTTGGGCTGTTCTTAGAGGGTTGGAACATGTATATGTTTAGTAGTGTAACACTATATTCAAATAATTAAACTATCTCTAGTCAAATTACTATGTTTTTGTGGCAATATCACATAATGGCATAGGTTCTAGTCATGTAATACAACTATGCTAATTTTCAGGAACATCTGCACTGATTAGCACTCCATTTTCAGTGAGTTAACATGCCTTTTTGGAAATCTTGTATCTTGGAAATCTTGCTTCCAGAGCTTGTTTGGGAATTTTTGCATAATAGTAATTTACTAGGAACCATTACTGAGTATTTCAATAAATATGGACCTCAGAAATTACTGAACAATTTGTAGTTTTTTGCAGTTTTTGCAGTCTAAAAGTTCAATGGGTAAATTTTCTTTTTCAGTGAAACTTACTGAAGGGTGGGAGGAGGAAGCACCAAAAACATAATCAGAATTTGTACTCTAACTGTATACAGTTGTCACAAATAATTGTGTGATGAAATTACTCAGACTTTGCCTATTATGAATTCTGGGTGTGTAGTGGCTATGTTAAATTCTCTCCCAGAGCAGTTGCCTCTGAACAGAACCATCTCTTTTTCCTCTCTGCCATCTTTGAAATAGTGCTGTGTGGCTGCTTTGGAAATTGGTGATTGTACTATCTCTGCTGTAGACAGGTGATCCACAGGAAATACACTGATATCAAGCAGGATGATGGATAACTTGGATCCCCAAATGTAGTTATTAGTCCAACAGTTGAGACTGATACCTAATCCCAGTGATAAATTACATAAATATTTATCTTGTGTCAATTAAAATGAATATATGTTGTTATGTGAGACAAGAATATATCGGGCAGTTTTCTGTCGGAGATCTTGTGGAAACATTGTGCTGATGCAGTTCCTGATTTCATAAAGAGGTAGTTCCTGTTTTTCATTACTGTGCCTCTGTGGTTGATTCATGCTACACTCTAACAACGTTTGTGGTGTTATCCATAATATTCCCCTGTACAGAATAAGTATAAGCTTCGCAGAGTCAATGAACTGCCCTTAATTGTGGAGTGATGTCTTAATAAATTCTGTGAAATCAGTCTTGGGAATTGTTAAATAATTAAGAATTACCTAGGCTAAGTCCTGGTGTGGTTACCATTGGATAAATAAAGATCAGTGTTAGCTGTGTCGTACAATGGAAAGGAAGGAGTGAGAAATTAAGGCATCCTCCATGGAAAGCTTTTTCTGGAAAAGGGTCTTCAAGTACATGGAAGCCAAACATTTTTAGAATAGCAAAAGAGATTGGACTCTGTACGTACATGCTACCTATGCATCAAACATGTTGACCAATCTGTTTGTTGTTTTTCAGGGATGCCTAGTAGAACCGTAAGTTTTATATATGTACCTAAGTTGTAGTAGCAAGTTCACAGTATGAGGGTGTAACACAAAGCTAGAGCATACTCTTAGGAATTTTTGTGTTATATTTTACCATATTTCAGAGACATTTGTGTAAGAATTCTGCAAGCTAGCTGTGCTTGTGGAAGGTCAGTGTGTTTTGCCTGTTTATTCTACTCTTTCAGGGCAGTTGCAGTAGTATTATAGCCAAATGAACTGTCAAGACGCAGAAGAGGGTTTTATTGAATGAATTTTTAGCAGCTGGGAGCAATAGCCCAGAGAGACACTGTTTAGTATCACAAGTGACATCAGGTTCTAGAATCTGTTTTATTCCACATCACAGTCTGGTGTTGTCTGGCATGAAAATCAAAGGCATTGTGCTGTTTATCCACAAGGCATTATTAACGTTGAATTCTGATACGATGAGATAAAGTTTATTATTTTCATTTTCTACAAAAGTGACCTTTTTTGTAAGTGTACCAAAGGTGATTGATAATATTTTCATGGGACTTCACCACCAACAGTAGTCCAAGTGTGTGCTGATCAGAGCATACAGAAATGTATTAGGTGAGAATATATTAAAAAAAAAAAATAGATCTACCATACATAACTTGAAGAGGAATGTCTAGTAACATATTAGAGGGCCAAGAAATGTGTGGTATCTTGTAGATTTGTTCATCTCATCAGATATTTAAATGCTTTAATAAAATAATAGAGCTGCTAAAAATGTTTTTTTCAGAGTCATGTCTTTTAACATGCATGACTTTTTCAACAAATCTGTATTCATTTGTATCAGTCATTTCTTTCAGCACAAATCTATGTGTGAAATGAGAAGTTTGCACATCAATTTCAGAGAAATAATATGGAAATAATAGTCATAATCTCAAATTCATGGTATTGAGATCCAGGACTGCTTCTTCTAAATGCAATTGTTCTTGGAGTGCTCAGATGGTGAAGTTAATTTTAGTAATTTCAGTATACATTTGAACCTTTTGTGTATGTTTTTAAAAATAATGTGAAGACACTTTCCAATTTTGTATTCGATATGAAACGTAAGGAAAAAAGTATTTCCCACTCATTCTGACAAGCTGAGAAATTCCAAAGATCTTTTGTTTCTATTGATGGATTAAATTTAAACTTCAAAATACAGAATGGTTGTTTACATGAAAATATATACACATAAAAGAAATGTCTGCCATCATTGCAATAGGAATAAAATTTAACATTTAAAAATTTAAAATGTTTTTTAAATGTTTAAAATTTAAAATTTAAATTTAAAATGTTAGTGGCTTGAGCAGTTCAGCTGAATGCTTCAAATTAAATGGTCCTTAGTTCGGTAGTTAAAAATACAGTTTTACATTTGTTTTCATCCTGTAGGTGGAGCTCACAGGCTACACATTTCTGGTTACTAGCTTTTAAAAACTCTTTCTGCTTTTTGTTTGCGAGACACACAGTGTACTAACAGAGTGTAATTTCAGCTGCATCCCTATCACAGATGTGCTATTAAATAGCAATGTAAAGTAATTGTGTGGAATAGCTAAAATGAGAAAAGAATGCTGACTTCTTCAATAGCTGAATCACTTAAATTCAAATGTTTGTATTTTCTCTTGTGTATTTTTCTCCTGATAATCCTATAAAGTGCAGTTGAGCTAAGTAATTTCATTTTCTTTTGGTTTATAAGCCATCGTCATAAAATCAGTATCTACATATATGTCAAAGGAGTAGCAATATAGTTACTATCACATTCCTTATTTTTTCTTGTAAATAGAATACATATTGCTAGGTAAAATTAATATCATCATAGGTAAAATTAAAATAATCTCATGAAACTTTAGATGTCTACTGTGCATGTAGGTAAGAAATTACTTGATTCATTGTAACATAAAACTCTAGAACACTTTTAGAAGTATAATTCCTCTGACTTGTGTTTTTTGTTTGTTTGTTTGTTTTGTTTTTTGTTTTTCCATTTGTTGCAACACCAGGATGAAATAGCTAGTTTGTTTATAGGTAACTGTACTTGGTCAAACGACTGACATCCCTATCTTCATCTTGATGTCTAGGCATAGCAGTAATAAAAATAGCAGGCAAACATGCTCAAATTCATACTAAGTCTATTTCAGACCACTCAGTACAAGTTGTTTAAAAGCAATGTAGAATATAGTTAACACATCATAACATTTTATTAGCATCTGAATAAACGTTGATGCACTGAGTGTGCAATATTTAAACATTGAGTATGAACTCGCTGCAAATGCTTTTGGAATACAGACTTCAAAATAGGTTTGTCTGTGGTTCTTTACCCTTATAAAAGATATGAGCTGAAGTACAAGAAACTTCATTTGCAGTTATGCAGATTGTCTTTTATGATCTTGGTCAGTTGTATGTGCAGTTATGTTTGTAACGCATTGAAGACCGTTTTATGAACAATTTTGTTCACAGATTCTGGGGTAAAGTGAGTAGGTTTTTTTTCCTCTCTGAATGTTGTGGTCTAATATAGTCCTTTAAATACATTTATTTAATATTTTCCCCCAGAAAACAAATTTATTGATGGATGCATCCTTAGAAATGAGCTTCTGCAATTCTAGCTTTCCAAAAAAATCAGACTGTTTTGCAAGACTTCAACTGTCCGTATTTTAGTAATGTTTTGATAAAGAAGATGTTTTAGTAAGATATTTAGTAAGACTGTAATGTTCCTTCATCTCTCTGTCTCCATCATAACCAGTGGTTCCTGAATGAAGGGAGGAAGGCAGAGTTTGGAGCTTGAACATAAGAGATCTTTTATTTATTTATTTATTTTTTGTGGAACTGATAGATTATATCCTGTGAGAGGCAATTCTGAAGGGCCACTGAACTCAAGAGAACTGACAGATCTTCAAATACAGCTATGGTCTGTCCTAGTACCGGGGCAGCAGGGTGGGGGGCAGTGGGGAGCAAGCTGATCGGTCAAGAGAGCAGCTAAACTTTTTGTACTGGCATGAGTCAAGAGGGAAGTCGTGACTGATACCCAGTACAAAATGGATCTATACTGGAGGTGGAAGTGAGGACAATCTACAAATGAGGAATACGGAGATAGAGGAAAGTTGTCAATGCATGCAGTGATGATTTTACAAAAACCAAAGCTCAGCTAAAGCTGAAATTGGTAAGGAAATTAAAGGGCAACTGGAAGAATTTATACCACTACATGAAAGATTAAACACAGAAAAATATAGACCTCCTTCTGAATTAGTAACAGTGCACACAGGAATGACTGAGATTACTTGATGCCAGCAAGGTCTTCCAAGGTTACGTGTCTACAGGAAGGTTTCAAAATGGGAGGAACTGCTAATAGTGGTAGAGGATTGAGTCAGGAATTAGTGAGAAATCTCAACCCAAACAAGTCTATGGGACTTAGGATGCATTTGAGGCTGCTGCAACAGCCAGATGATGTCACTGTGAGGCTGCTGTCTGTAATCTTTGAAACATTGTGAAAATCCTCTGACTGGAGGATGTTAACATACTGTGCCCGTTTTCCAAAAAGAAAAAATAGCAATAATGATCTGGTCAACCTCATCTTGGCCCTTGGGTAAAACATAAGGCAGATTCACTTGGAAACTGTTTCTGGGCATGTGAAGGAGAAAAACACACTTTAGACAGTGAGGTTTATCTGTTTCCATATAGAACTGTTCTGTCTTCACAGTAATTACGATTTCCAATATATTAACTATTAAATAATAGCTAATATTATGTACTGCTAGCATTTTCTTAAAACAGATATCACTGTTACGACCAGGCCTTATCCAACAATACAGTTTGTCTCTTTGCTTTTCAGTTTGATACTGGGAAGTATAATATATACATTAATAGGAATGGCTGTTGAGTTCTGGAGTACAAACTTTTTTTGCAACTGACTTCAAACCTCACTGTACTTAACAAACTGCTGTTATTTTCATTCAGTAAATTCAGGTATTCTGTTAATAGCATTCTAAGCCAAGGGCGACCATTAGATAAAACACTTATCCTGCGCTGCAATTTACTGCCAGTTACCCCTGTATTGAGCTCACTGTTTGGCTACAGCTGAACAGGAAGGCATTCAGACGTAGTTTGTAGATACTGATAGTATAGTTTGGCCCATATTTGGTTGGACAGTGCAATCTGTTCCAGACACCTTACCCCTAAGAGTATTTTACACGTTTTTTTAATTTTAACTTGCCTGTGTTCAGCTTGCAACCAGTGCATTTTTTATTTTTTTTTTCTGTGTGTTTTTTCTGAAGTTCGCTACAGTGTGCCATGTTTTCTGTTTCTTCAGCTACTTCAGCTTTCTTCAGCCAGTCTTCAGATCATTTTGTGGCCTTTCTGTTCTTTCTCCAATTTTTCAACATTCTTTAAAGAGCTTTGATCAGTAATCTTGTTAGTGGCACTGGTGCTGTATGTAGAGAGCTACAACATTTTCTCACTTCTGCTCCCTGTTTATTCATACAATGATCACATCAGCCCTTCGTACCAGTATTCCACTCAGATTTTTTTAAGTTGCTAGGGTTTCCAGACTGTTTTCAGTCACTGTTCTTCAAGAACTTGTTTCACATTTTGTTCCTGCTTCCTTGACTTTAGCAATTAGTTGTTGTAGGCTTTTGTTTTAGTCTATGTTAACAAGTACAGATTAACAGGCAATCGTGATAGGATAATTTGCCATCCTGTGAGAGTTTGTGTGATTCAGTAGCTGTGGATTTGGTATGGAATTCCCTGGAGTGAATAGATACATTCCAGTCATTTGGAACTATTGGCAGCTATTTTAAACAATAAGTCTGTAACCTAATTCTTAATCAATAAAGATGTTCTTCCATCCTATTTTTTATTGCTGACTTTTTAAATAGTTTTGTTTTGTTTCATTTTTGTTTTTTTTTTTTTGAAGGTACTGGGAAGCAAGTTTTCCTGATTTCATGTAATCAAGAGGGGTTATTTGGATTGACTCTAAAATTAGCTAGGGTTAGCAACTAGTCAGGAACTCACAATGAATTCTACTAAGAAGGTATCTGATAGCGTAACTGTTCTGACTTAATGCTCCTCTGAAACCTTTTTAGTTTTGATGAGTATGCTTTTCCTGTGGGAAAGTTTTTGTTGGATTATTTTACTATAGCTTGATTCAAGAAGAGTACGTTTTGTGTATTTAATCCGCTACCAGTCAAACAAAAAAGTGCCAATAAAATTGACATAAAATTCGTTTAAACAGTGAGCTGAGCATATGTAAAATTATTAGTTTTCATTTCATTTTTGGATACATAATGGAACTAATAGGTATAGCTACAGCTGGTTATGATACAGATAAAACCTATTGCCTTTTTATCATGACCTCCTAACTTTGGGTCCAAAGGTCTTCTGTACCTAAGACATAAAGTGACAGATTTTAGAGTAATGGAAAACATCTGATAGGTTTTAAAGAAAAAAAAATATTATCATTGTTGGAACAAACTGAGATTAAAATCCGTTGCTAGATTGCTGTACTACTGAAAAGACTATTGCATGAGCTTGCCTTGATGTTTGCAGAGTATCTTGTGTTCTTGCATTTTTTCATACATTATTGTGCCTTCAGGTCTTTGTTACTGTGGTGGCTGTATTTTAAATTTAATTCCATGTTCTTCAATGTTTTGAGTTTCTACATACTTACAAGTGTTAATAATACTTGTTTTTCATCCAACAGTGGAAGTTTAGTCATAAATATTTTTATTTTATTCAAAGTCATTAATTACATACTTAAAAGACGACGTTCACTTTGTGATTATTATGCTCCATCTGTGTGCATGTTCATTTATTTTGACTAGGAGCAATCAAGAGTCATAAACTCACAAACAAGTTTGTTTTTATAAGTTTTTGCAGTGAATTATTTTCTGCTCCACCCTAAAAGAAATGTCCAAAACTACCTTAAACTCTTAACAGATTAAATTGAGAAATTCTAATTTTATGAAATTCTAATTTTATGAAAAAAAAAAATAATCACGTACATAGTCCTTTTTCCAATATAGTAAATGGTGCATGTAATTAGACTATATCTTTGCTAGATAAAGAGGACTATATTTAAAATGCATTGTATTGGTTTGAAAATTGACTGGGTAGTGATGATTACATAACAAATACGACAAATATATATATTTTGTGTAATATGCTGCAATAAGATGACAACTGTAGAGTTTTAATGATTTTCATTTGAATTCATTGTATTTTGTGTAGCTTGTGTTTCAAATAGGACAGTTAGGAGAAATAGGAGAACTATATAACAAAATAGGAGAGCTATAACGTGCTTTTGGGGGTAAAAGACATGTATATTTATATTTTATGACAAAAATATATGTAACTTTTCTTCTGAATACTAATAATTTGCTCTTCTATGCATCCTTGTATTAAGATGTATTGTGTGCTGTACCTTTGCAAAACTATGGTAAACATAAAACTTCCACTGTGTGAAATCCAGCATTCCTTACCCTGCTCTCCAAGTTCTCATGTAAGGTATAGTATATAATCAGGAAACAATTTATTTTTTTTTTTATTTTTTCTGGGTACTTACCCAGAGTTTACTAGCAAATTCCCAGAGCTCCACCTGCTAGAGTTCTGTATACTGAGAGGCCATCCTTACATCCACAAGCTCATGTGGTTTGCAAGAGAACATAACAGAGAACAGAAAAGTGAAGAAAAGTGTTATGGGAGAACCATTTATAATGATTTTTTCTGTTAGACATCAAAGATGTTATGTTTTGTCTACTACAGTCTCACCTCCTTTAATGTTGACTTGTACCATAATATGGTGACAGAAAATGTCACAGATTATCATCTTGAAAACAGAATTTACGGACTACCCAAGGGAATTTATGGACTACCCAAGGGAATTTTGCTCTTCAGAACTGTGTCATACTATTTGTTGAGTAGAGTGTAACTCCTATTTAATAATCTATAAAATTCTAACTGATATTTCTGGAAAAGTGCAGAAATTGAACTTCAAGTTGAACTTCACTGCAGTGCTGAACTTCAAGGTATCATGGAAGTACCAAATCCTCCTTACTAGTAGTAGTCTTGCTCAAGTGGAAAATATTAGTGTTTGTCTTAAATCCTAAACTTTAGAGACTTTTATTATACTAAAAAACTTGGAAGTGTACTGAGTGTTCTGCTATTTGTTCATCAGTAGTTGATATATTTGGATTCCTATGTTCTGTTCTTTCACTCTTGGTGTGAGATGTTATTTCAAAAGCTCTTTGGAGATGCAGTACTTTGATGCAAAGCACCACGTAAATGAAGCATGCTGATGAATCTTCTACTTGGAAAATCAACAGTGATGTAAAGCTGTGTGGTTTTAGGCTTTTGGTGCTTTGTTGTTGTTTAGTTTTGTTGTTGGTTTTTGTTTTTGTTGTTTTCAGCTTTACATTGGTAAAGATTCCACTTTCAGAAATACAAACCAGTATGGTGGTATTTCAGTTTCCCTGTTGTTGTGTATCTTGATTAACCTGTGTCCTGACAGAATTTCATTAGGTTAGTCATTTGCCTTAAATACAGCAGATTTTGCTGTTTGTCATATAAATCCGTTAGAAGGAACTAATTCAAGCAAGTGAACTTGGCTGTGGGAGATCCAGCAAGGACATAGGAGATTATAACTTCTATGCTATGTTTATAGTATCTACACATATTTTTATTATATGTGAGGTAAGTTACTCCATTAAGTGGCTTCACAGCAGAATATTACAAAAAGCTGCTGCCACATGTCAAAATCAATGTATTTTCCTGTTTTGCTTCATAAATGTAGATACATGTACATACAGTCCTTGCCACACAATCTCAGATTCAGCTCAAGCTCATAATTGTGACATGCTTTGGGTGGGACCTCTACCTTTGGAGAATTTAGACTTTATGTCAGAAATGACTTAAAATAATGGCCTATGAAAAACAGGCCATTCAGTGTAAACCTAGTTTACACTGAAAATGTATTGTACTGGTTCTGATTTATGCATGCCTACTGTGGCTTTGCAGGTGGAAATGTTTTGAATCCTGAATTCTGTAAGCCTGTGTTACCTGAGAGAACATTACCACAGCTATAGTAAGCAGATGTGTGAGGTGGAACTACCTGCTATAAAAGGGAAGACTTCTTTTTTGCTTCCCCACCGTGGCATTGCAAAGAAGGACAGACACATATTGACAGAAATTTGGTGTCTAGCCTAACAAGATAGTAAGGGTGGTGTTGGTGTTATTATGTTATTATGACTTTCATGAAAGAATCTGAAAGGGAAATGTATTTCCATGTATTCTTTTAAATCAGTGCAGTTCTTTTCCAGTTCCATGGTTGAGAGTGTCTGATTAATGTAGTGGCTGTTTTAAGCTTCTGCCTCTTGAAAAATACAAACATAGAAACTTTCACATAACTAGTATTTGTAATATATAAACTGCAGAGTGTTTTGGTATCTGTTTGTCAAGGTGTTTTTATAAGTTAGATACCTGGAAAAGGCAAGATAGATATTTTTATGATTCATTGTTTGATCTTGGCTATGGGTAATGTTAAGTTAGCAAAACATATGCACAAAAATTCTCTTCGGAATTTAGAGGAGAAAAAAAGTTTAATCCTATATACATGTATTTTCAGGATTGTCTGAAAGAAGGGGAAATGGTTTCTGAATCTTGTGTCCTACCAGCATCCTAATTTTGTATTGATACCCTACACAGATTCACCTGCAGGCCACGTAATACCTTACAGTCATGCTTGTCTGATGTTTGTTGTCTACATGCCTGATGTTTGTTTTGATACACATCCACATTAGTGTGTGATTGGTATGGCTTGTGTGGCTTACCATGGCAGATAAATTCAATGTAGGTTGAAATATATGTAGCCATGAAATTGAAATTGGTAATTTCTAAATAGCCATTTATCCACAGTCATACGGAAATTACTCAGTTCTGCAAATGCTTATGTGACTCAAATTGTACCAGTGAAAATACTCATGTAAGTAAAAGTTCATACAAATAAGCCTGAGAACCACTGAAATTCCTTTGGACTGGAATTTGACAATCATCATGTGGTATGAAGGATAAAGGAGAGGGAAGAATATTTTGGGTAAAGTGACAGATCAAATCCTTACCCTTGGGACTCAGTAACTTTTCTTTTTCCTAAGGCTGTCTCAAGAGATTATTGCCTTCCTTTCCTGTCCCCTGGGCCACTTGTTCTTGTCATTTTTTCCTCAATTAGAGCATTACAGTTACTTAAGGAGTTCCTTGTAATACAGTCTCTGATTCAGTTCTGGTGAAACATCAGAAAAGTCAGCTACAGAGGCAGGGCCAGAAGTCAGCTATCAAAGTTGAGAGACTTTTAAGCAAGTTCTAATGCTCTAGAAAGCGTTCATGACCTTATACCCAAGGCTCACTGTATAAATATATTGGCATCAGTATTAAGAAAGAATCAGAGACTGCATCTTGTTGAGATTAGAACTTCAAATGCTACTTGCTTTGTTGCTTTCTTTATATCATCCTTACCACATACTTTATTTGCCATGTTTAAATCGTATCCATTCTATTTAAAACCATTGATCAATTACTTTTTTGCTGATGAGATCCTCTTTTTAATTACTTCAGAAAAGTCTCTTCTTTGGGTTGAAAGGAAAGGGACCTTAAAGGACGCATTCCAATCCCCCGGCCCTGGGCAGGGACACCTCCCACCAGACAAAGTTGCCCAAAGCCCCAAGCACTTCCAGGGATGGGGCATTCACAGCTGCTGTGGGCAGCCTGTGCCAGTGCCTCACTGCCCTAATAGTAAAGAATTTCTTCCTTACATCTAATGTAAATCTACCCTTTCATAGTTTAAAGTCATTATTCCTTGTCCTATCACTATGTAATTGAAGGAATGATCTTCTTCTCCTTTGATAAAAATCAGTCCTTAAGGTTTCTGTAAGTTTAAGAATCTGGTGTGTTCCTTTTCATTTGCATTTTTATGTTTTGTTGAAGAAATTCAGTATTTCAGTAATGTATGATTGACATACAGGAGAGAAAGGTTACTTCATAATTGGTTTTAGAAATACTTTATTTTTCTGAGGAAGACCATACACTTAATGCTAAGGATAGCATTATTCATTTATTATTTTCAGAATAATATAGATTTTTCTGTATTCTTTACCGTAATAACATTCATTTTAAACAAAAAAATAATCCCAGACATGCTCTTTGTAGAGTTAATGATTGGCAGTAACTTTAAAGCTGTCTATACTATATTAAACACAAACCCAGATTGTTTGGGCACAAAACCCAGAATCCCAGCACTGAGATTTTTCTTGGCTAAGCATCAAAGCGTGTTAATAGGTATAGTGTTAGCCTGGGACAAAGACTGGATTGTTACTGTGGTATATTTCATCCTGCTGCTACTTGGCAAGAGTCAGTGTATTTTTAGGTGAAGTTTGTGTGTGCGTTTGTCTAGTCACCTGGAAAAAAGGATGCGTAGATGACCCGTGAAAATGCAGTTAGCATGATGGAAGGTGAGAATGTGTAATCCTTATTATACAGTGAATTGTTAGCACTATATCGTGGGCAAGATATCATTTCAAAGCACTGGAGTGCTCTCAATTGTTTAGCTGAACATGTGATTTTTTTTTTCTTTCTTTTTTTTTTTGTAACATAACAAGAGGGATTTAACAGTGGTATAGCTATGTACTTTTTAATTGCTAAATGTTCATGCTCCATTTCCTTTCTTTGTCTCAACAGAGTTGAGAAGCATGGGAAGAGACATTTTGAGGGTTTTGTTTCTAATACAGAATACATTTTTTGGTAAATATGATCAGTACATCTTAAAGTTATACTGCAGTGAAGGATGACTATAGTATTTTAAAAGGTTTTCTCGATTCTTCACATCTGCTGTTTGTCTCTAGAGAGTCAAGTCATGTTATAATTGAATACTTTTACTATTTTACATGCCTCACTAGAAGGCAAAATAGGTAGTAGATTTTTTTAATATACTTTAGAACCTTGGTTATCAGATTCTGGTTTTGGAATCTGTATTTAGTGATGTTGCATAAATAAAAAGAAGTGAAACTCATTTTATGGCTAAATGGTTGTTACATTTTTTAGAGTAATAGTTAACCTTACATAACAGTTAATAGTAGTTAGTAGTTTGCTAATAGCAAAACAAAATAAAATTATCACCTCTGTGAGTTGGGCAGATTTTATTCGGGAACCTTTCAGACAGTAACAGTAACTGCTACTAAACTGTTTACCGTATCACAGGTCCTCCCACCTGCCCATTGTAGCTACTACACCGTGTTGATAAACTGGCACGTTTGATATGCTTCTGCATCCTGTTTTATAATGCTTAACACACAGATCATTTTTTGTGTACATATCTGAGTTTTACGCAAGTCCATTTGTCACTTGTTGTCAGGTGGGATAATAAATTTTCCCTTTTTTGGGGAGGTGGGGTGGGATGGAGAATCTTAGGAAATTGTTGCCTTTTTAAGACAATTTTCTCTACAAATCAAAGCATAAGGAGCATTTAAAACTGGATTACAGTGTTACTTTAGAGACGAGCTTGATATAAATTACTGTGTAAATCAACAGAGTTATTCAGTTGTAAACTTCTTTCAAAGTTCTGTTTTTTCTTCACTTGTGTCAACAGGGGAGCTCAGCTTTCTTTCATTGGAAGCAATGAAGTGCAGGACAATCACCTTTTTCTTGTACATCTTTTATCTTTGTTATCCATTGCTGAAAGCACTTATTCCCTTTTCTGCATTCATCTTCCACGGGTATATAGATAGGTTTTCCAAAACAAGACACCTGGAAAGGAGAGTATTTCTTTTATGGCTGCGTATGTTCAGCAACATCACTTTTTGATTCTTTGCCACTAGCTGAATTATAATCAACAAAATTTTTACTCCTTTCCCTTTTGTTGTTAGGCTTCTACTCAGCTTTCAGTCCAGTATCACTTTGCTTTAACAGTTGGGCCTACTGAATATCACTTATATTCTTCTTTCCTTTGTAAATATTTCATTTTCAATTTTCTTTGTCGGCTGTTCCTCACAGGAATTTACATTGCTTTTTTTTTTTTTTGGAGGGGGGGAAGGGGGATTGCAGCTGGCAGTCTGTTGTTAAATTGTAGTTGAAATCTACCACAGAATATTTACTCCAATTGAAGAAAACTTTTAATATTGAAACAGGGGTTATACATCAGCTATTCTAAGTCACTTTGACAATTTTAAGTTAAATGGTGTCAGTTCTAAGTACAACAATTTCTGTACAAAGGTATGTATAATATTTGTGAATGCATTTATATCTACAAAAAGTACCAGCAGTCTACCTTATTTTTATGTTTTTCATATTTTGAAAGGACATTTTCATGTTGTTTTTTTGTGTTTTTTTTTTGTTTTTTTTTTTCACAGTTAAATTTATATTAATTATCAATAGTTAGTTGCATTGGTGCCTGCATACTTCTGGTGGATATTGCATGAATTGTAGAGATTTGATTTCCGGAATGCTACTTCAGGTTAAATGATTCTTCATAAATCTTCCTTCAATATCTCTACCAATCTAACTTACAATTAAGTTGAAGGCATGTAGTATTCTAGCTTAGGAGTAAACTTGATCCTTATATTTAAACACAAAAAAAAAAAAAAAAGCTGATTTTTTTTAGAACGGAAGATCAGAATATCCTAAATTGACCCTCACTTTTCCAAACAGAAGCTTTTTAAATATAAATATGCATTTTTACTATTAGGAATCTAAACACCATTGTTAGTATTAAAAAAAAAAAAAAAAAAAAAAAAAAGGAATGAAAGGGAAAAAAAGCAAACCAAACAGTGAGCATTACACTGTTCTTGTAGTCTTCATCCTTTCTTTAACACTTTCAGGTATTGCTGGGGAGATCATTGTGGACTGTGTTTAATAGGTTAGCATTCCTGGCCTAAATCTGCAGTGAAGTTCACAAATCCATACTTGAAAAAGGTTTTCAGTTGTTCTTTATGATTTATTCAGTGATAAATGTGTTGTTTCCTCACAGTCATGAATTTCCAGAATGAGAAGGCTATGGCTGTGCTTTAATTCAAAATTATATAACAGATTCTATGGAAGTTAAAGCAATGAATGTGTACTACAGTTTCTTCCATAAACAGCCCAGTTTTTATGGTAGAGGGTAGCAGCTGCAATTTCAGCCTGTGTGTTCTTAATATCTTACTAATGGTTGATGAATTTTCACAAACATATTGTTAAATATATGCTACTTCTGCAAAAGCTCTCATAAAAAAAAATGTTACTCAATTTTTATACAAAATTAGTCTGTAATATTTTCATAATAAGGTGTCAACAGTTTTAAGCTTTATTTTCTTTTTGTGAATATATCTTTGCTCATGAGATCATGTTTTGGTAAGGAATTTGGAGTTTGGGTGTTTTTATTCCCCTCAGTTTCTTCTCTGGAGAGTACTTGCTAGAAATGAGTGGTAGGTTGCATAATTTTCTGTAGCTTGATTTTTTTGTATATTTCTGTAGATGCAGGAGTCTTATTTGAGATCAATGGAGTAAAACATGTCACTTTAAAGCTAGATCCTCTAACCTCTTCCTGCAAGTGTCATGATTTCTGTAAT
Organism: Aythya ferina; assembly: GCF_964211825.1. Lineage (NCBI taxonomy): Eukaryota > Metazoa > Chordata > Aves > Anseriformes > Anatidae > Aythya > Aythya ferina. The sequence goes on from NC_140299.1 coordinate 22,260,952, forward strand.
TAATGGTCTTACTAGCTCACTTGAGTAAATTCAGTAAAACTGACTAAACATGGTAATAAGCTTTACAATAAGTTTTAGGAGCTATGTTTTAGGGAATGAACTTCTGAGGTTCATTGCTGGGCAGACTTTTTATTGGTCAAGAGTCAAGAATATGTACAAACTGAAATACTCCCTTTTTGATCAGAATCCCTTGCACATAATTAAGGCAAAGCTATGTAAATAAAATGGATTGTTTTTGAGAAAAAGCACTGTGTTGTTTTATTCAGCAACTGTAACTTTAATGAGTTTCAGTGCTTGTGTTCCATAGAGAGTGTATACAAACTGATTTCTGTTTCTTATGATCACTTGACTTTAAAGTAAGTTTAAGTATGGAGAGCACAGTAGAGTTTCACGTTAATTATAAGCAAGAGAAACTATTTTAGATGTTTTATAATAAATGTATTCCATGAAAATTACCATCAAAAGCACTTGCATTGGTTAGTTCTGCAGTAAGATCTAAGATGTATTAAACAAGATTCGGAACAGAATTTGTGTCGGCAGGAATAAAGAAAATGCAACTTGAGTCCTTATAAGGGTATATCTGCTTCTAATGAGAAGAAGCTGTTTATCTAATGAAAATGGAAAACATCCAAAAACCCTGGACTTTCAGAGAATAAGGCAGAAAAGACTGCTATGATTATTTAATCCAGTATTTTACCTAACAGAGCACACAAGGCTGTGAAATTCTTTTATCTCACTCTTATCTTTTGAAGGAAAAAAATACCTTTTTAGCACTGAAAGATACCCCACTAAAATTTCTTTGGTTAATTGCTGTTCTCATTAAAGGAATAAAAATAGTGCTTTTTTTCAGTCTGCCTTTTGTCTTGCTTCATATTGTGGCCATTAGACTCTTGTCCACTTTTGTTGCTAGCCTTCTGTTAGCACATCCATGTTTGCTTGCAAATTGTGACCAAATCACCTCTGAGCTTGGTTTGATAAATTGAGTAGATTGAGCATTAACCTTTCCTTTTGAGGCATTTTATTTCTCCCTACTCTTTGTCATGTGTAAACTTGGTCAGAAATCATTCTGTTTTATTCCTTCTCATGAGGTGATTTGACAGTCTCTCTTCTCCTTATGTTTATAAGTAGTAAAATTTTATTAAGTTAAAATTAGTAAAATTAGTTAAATTTATTTTGTGGTTCTGTGGTAATGGCTGCCGTATTTTTTCTAAAGAACAGGTTATTGGTGTCAGGATTATAATTATCTAAGTTATATTTTCTATTTGTAAATATTAATATGCCATTACAGTCATTTTCTCCCTACTCTATTCCTTCACTTCTCTATAATTTCCATTCTGTTCTGTTATTCACAGCCAGCATTGCTATAGTTCAGAAATCTCTTTTTAAGCTCATTTTTTTCTAAAAATGTTGAATGCAAATTGCCTGATCCTGTTGCTTTGTTGTACCGCTTAATTTTTAGTAGCTGTGCTTTCCATTTCGGAGGGATAACTAAAGAAGACAGTAAAAATGTATCAGCTCCTTGTATCATACCTGGCTTTCTTGGAGAACAGAGCTATTGAATCACTTCATTTCTACATCTTTAGTCTTCTTTGTATTTTAGACTTTAATCCCTAACTTAAAAATAAAATTCAGAAATGTTTTTATATATGTGCTCAAAGGTGCGCACCTGTATAATTTTACCTGTCTATTGCCATAAATAAATGGACAGCAGTTATTTAATGATCACTCTTCTATTTAAAAGTATTTACCCTGTTACAGTAACCTCTCTGATGCCAAATTAAGATTTATTTTTTCATTTTTGATACCATTTTTATTCAGGTATAAACAAGTCACAGTATTTTAACATTGACACACCAGATGATACAGATTACTCAACAGTTAAATGAACCTGTTTCAAAGGTATTTAGCTAAAGTGGTAGTTATGTATCTACTTGGCAAAAAACACTAGGAACTCTCTCAGGATATTGGTAAATATAATATCGAGGTACACAAGTGTCTCTTCAGGAGCCAGCCTTAATTCAATACGTGCAATACTGCATTAGACTGACAGGTCATGTTGAAGCTGAGTTGAAAACCATGAAGTTACCTGTTGCTGCTCCAAGTTTGTGTGCTTGGAACACAAGGAGGGTGGCATGACAGACCTGGCCTCTCACACGTTGTTGTGAGAGTTTTATTTTTTTCTGGTTTCTGTCCCACTGAAGCCATCTTTACACTTTCCAGACTTCATCTGTCTCTGGAGATGGCTGTTACATATGAGTCTTGTCAGCCAGTTGTGTTCACACATGAATTGTCTGACAAGATGTTTTGTGAGCTGCTACTGGATTCTCACGGTTCTTCACATCAACAGTTGCTAATGCTGGGTTGGACTAGTAAACCATGATATGCCCCCAGTTACATCCATGTGATCAGTGATGGGTGGATTTTGTAGTACGCCTGTTGTTTGTGTCCTGGCTTCAGAAGCATACGTATCTGCAGCTTGCTGCTTCTGTGACTCTGGGGGAGATTCCAGAACACCACAAATCCCCCTTTACTGAACTGACTACAGCACTCTGCATTATATCTGAGTTGTTTCAAGTTGTTGTCTATTGACTGCCATGTGGTCTTAAAATGAGTGGTAGTGGTCCAGAAAATCTGGTAACTGGTACCTAGTGTGCAGTATAGCGGTATTCATTTTTTGTGTGTGTGAAAAATAAAATATATACTCACCTCAAAGTTAGAGTTTAACATATATTAATCTACTAGAAAGACATGAGACATGGAGATTGATGCAAAATAATATGCAATTATCTTGCCAATACAGACTTACAAAAGAGGCACTTTAAAAACCTGAAGCAGTAGTGATCATGATGGGCCAACTTGATAGCAATGCTCATTCTCAGATTTTTAATTCTTTCCAACACGTTCTGCCTCAAATTGTAACAAGAAAGAAGTTTCCTGTTTTTGTCTAATCACTGCAAGTTATGCACTAACTAGCATTAGGAAAGGGCTATTGACAAGGATTATAAATTGATGTAATTTTGAGCCATGTCTCAAACTGATTTGGACCACCATGGGAAGGAAATGTAGTTGATCGAACACCATATTCCAAATAGCGATATTAAGATTTTTTTCATACTCATTGCTAAATAAGTACTTGGCTATACAACAATTACTTGGTTTCTTGTATCTTTTTTTTTTTTTTTATCAATTTAAACTGACATATAATTCTCGTCAATATTTTTTAGTTCTTACTGTGTACTTGAAAATTTGTGATCCTCTCAGTAAAAGGGTTAATGCATATTGTTTCACAACATCCCAAGCTGGAGAACAGCAAGGCATACCATAGTCACAGTTGGATAATTTCACAGTAAAATCATTCTTTAATGAGAAGTATGTCAGCAGCACAGAGCTTTTGAAGTTCTTCTTGAGTTTGGCTGATAAGCAGCCATACTGAGCTCATTGATGGAAAAGCATCATTTGCTGAACAAGTGTTATGCTTAAGACTGGAAGTCACAGTTACGTCATTGCTTGGTTAATTGGCTGCACCTGTCACTTGTTAACAGCTCTAATCCAGTAGCCTCTGAACCACGTGTTGAAAGGTCAGCAGGAGCAGGAAAGAGCCTGGTGCACTGGGAGACATTGTTAGATGTAATCTTAGTTTGGCAACCTGTTGTGCTTGTTAAATTCAAATTGTCGGTTTTCAGTTCATGACGTGAGCTTCTCAAAATGCGAATGTTGCAAATAACTTGAAAGTACAAGTAAATGATTCTTTTAATTAAGCATTGTCTTGAATGAATGCTATTTTTTACGTGTTGATTTGTAAGTTTCTCTTTTGTAACAAAAAAATTCTTTACAGATTTGTTCTCCTTGAATACAGTGTCATAAAAAATATAAATACAAAATTCATATGTAACCAGGGAAAACGTATTTAGTTATGTTTTGTGTGTGCATGCATACATATACACATTTATTAGTATTGAGATGTCTGTTATGTGTCAGAGTTTTAAGTTCTCAGGTGTCTCAGGTGCTTATCACTGTGCTGCTTTTTATCATGTGATCCTATCTGGGGGATTCAATTTTCACTGTAGCTATTGTATATTAGTAATTATGTTTGTAGTACCTGCTATGTATATACTTATAGTGTCCTTTAATTCTAGTATGTTTTTCATCTAGTTAGAGGGCTTTTAGTTCTTCAGTACCTCTGCAAAATACTTGATTTCTACATAAAATTCATACATGGTATAAACATGAAAGCATGTCTGAGTATCTTAAACTCTGGAATTTAAGATAACTCATATGCTTTGCAATTTTCGTACGTTTTATAATGAGCAAGTTCCCTAGTTTGTTTAGACAATTTGAGTAAGCTAATTAGATCTCATAAGTGCAGAATACTGGTACATCATAATCTTTTGTTTCAGAGAAAGAGTCCTTACACTGTTAAATGGAAATTAGAAATTTTAAAAGTTTCTAAATTTAAACATTTTGTAAAATTACATTATAAATATTTTGATCTTTATTCTAAATTTCAGAAAACTATAAGTAAACTGAAGATGTCATAGAACAGGGTTTTGGTATTGATGGCTGTTGCTACCACAATAACTCATAATTATATGTTATACTCATATAACTCATAATTATATGAGTTATATTATATGAGTATTTTGCATTACTTGACTGATTCTCTTGTAATGTTCTTTATCAAATAGGAATTTCTTGCTAAAAATCATAATGTGAACCATAATTATGTAGTATATATTAATAGATGTGGGATGCTTAGCTCAATCTAGAAAGTAAGTCTGTTGAGTCCTTTTTAGTCTCTCATACCTTTTTTTCCTGTTTCTGAATGTGTTGCATTAATTTCAGTTGGTGTGATTCGCAGAGGTTTTTGGTACAACAGTACATGACAGCACATTGTAACACAGATGACATACAGTAGATTAATAATAATATATTTAAGTAACATGTACATATTGGATATGAATGGTCTTCAAATACAGTACCCTGGCTACCTCCCTTTAAAATTTAATACAGTGCTGTTAGGCCACTAATTAAAGAATTCTGCCTGGATAAACTGGTAAATTCATTATTTCTCTTTAGAGGATAGGATGTGATTTGTGCTTTCCATAGGCACTTTGCAGAATTTGTATTTTTTCCTTAAGCATTTCAGTAGGATTTTTCATTTGTTTGTTCACATTTCTGAAGCTTTAAGGAACAAGGTTAGCTGCCACTATTCTGTGTCACTGGAAATAATGTTACAGATATTGCCTGATCTAGCTGAAATGATCCCTATTTTCCTTTAATCTAAGTATTTCTTCCAAATGAAGATGCTTCAAGCAAAAATGTCACCTCTGTCTTCCTTACTGAGCTGAAATTACATTGTCTTCTCAGAAAACACGAGAGGAGGGTGAGTGGGACAATAAGGGGAGAGGCATGTTAGTAGTAATAGGCAAGAAGAATATGGTAGACAGAAACAGGAGTTTGAAGATGGGAAAAGAATACAAGGACCAGGCAGGAAGGAATTTGTAAGTAAGAGTGATGGGATTAGACTGTGGTGGGTTGTGAGAGAATGAATAAGGAAGCTCAAGTGACTAGAAGGATAGAATGGAAATGGATAGATAATGGAGAGTCTGACTGATGGTACAATGAGTTTATTGTCATTCTTTTTCTCACATGCACAGTATGGAGATGCATCTCCTGGCCCTATGGGACACAAAAAGAGGACCCAGAGAAGGGAATAAGTCAGCTGGTTTTTCATGATGGAATTCAAATCTGAATATTAATTGAGAGATGATTAAGGCTAATTTTGAAGTAGTTGATTGTAAATGAAATAGAGACTATTTCTGAATGTGCATGCGTTAAATTCTATCACAGAACAAGTGCATCTGATACATTATTTCTGAAAACATTCAGCAAGTAGTAGCATTGACTTTTAAAATTGCATGTCATTATTACAGAAATAGCATTATGGTAATTGTTTTTTTTAAAGTATATAGATTGTAATTAGTTCACTATACATGGAGTAGATGATCTTAGAATCATAGAACGGTTTGGATTGGAAGCAGCCTTAAAGATCATCTAGTCTCAACCCCTCTCCCCCTCTGCCATGGGCAGGGATGCCACCCACTAGACCAAGCTGCCCAAAGTGCCATCCAGCCTGGCCTTGAGCACTTGCAGGGATAGGGATTCCTCAGCTTCTGTGGGCAATCTGTTCCAGAGCCTCACCGTAAAGAATTTCCTCCTTTTATCTAATATATCTGCCCTCTTTTAGTTTAAAGTTATTACCCCTTGTCCTATCACTCCACACCCCAACAAAGAGTCCCTCCCCAGCTTTCTTGTAAGCCCCCTTTAGGTACTAGAAGGCTGCTATAATCTCTCCTTCAAACTTTCTCTTCTTCAAGCTGAACAGCCCCAGCTCTCTCAGCCTGTCTTCACAGAGAGGTGCTCCAGCCCCTTCATCATCCTTGTGGCCCTCCTCTGAACTCAGCGTCAACTGGTCTGTGTCCTTCTTATGTTGTGAGCCACATACCTGGACAAAGTACTCTAGATGTGGACTGACAAGAACAGAGAAGGGGCGGAGAATCAATACGCTTGATCTACTGGCTACACTTCTTTTGATGTTGACTTTCTGGGCTGTAATCATACGTTCCTAGCTGATATTGGCAGCTCAGCAACCAACATACCCAAATCCTTCTCAGGGCTGCTCTGAATCCATTCTCTGCCCAGCCTCTATTTGTGCTTGGGATTGCCCTTACCCAGGTGCAGGACCTTGCACTTGGCATTGTTGAACTGCATGAGGTTTGTGTGGGCCACCTCTTAAGCCTGTCAAGATCTCTCTGGATGGCATCCCTTCCCTCCAGCATGTATACCACACCACACAACTTGGTATCATTGGCAAATTTGGTGAGGGTGCACTCAGTCTCACTGCCAAAGTCACCAACAAAGATGTTGGATAGCACCAGTCCTTATACCTGTCCCTGAGGAATGCCACTTGTCACTGCTCTCCATCTGACCACAACTTTTTGAGTGCAACAATCCAGCCAATCATTGAGGATCAAGTCTTAATTCCTTGGCCCCGACAGGACTACCAAAAAATCAAGCCAGATGACTGAGAGCATTGTCCAATACTTCTGGAACTTGGTTTTGGCACTGAGCCTGCCAGTTTCCCTGGGGATTCCTGTTCCAGGGCCCAACACCCTCTCTTGGTGAAGAACCTTTTCCTAATATTCAACCTGAACCTTCCTTGATGCAGCTTCATGCTATTCCCTAGTGTCTTGTCACTGTCCCCAGAGAGCAGAGTTCAGCACCTGCCCCTCGACTCCCCTTGTGAAGAAGCTGCAGGCCACCATGAACCCTGCCCTCCATCTCCTCTTCTCTAGGCTGAACAAACCAAGTGACTTTGCTGCTCCTAATACATCTTGCCCCCTAGACCCTTCACTACCTTTGCTGCCTTCCTTTGGATGTTCTTTCATAGTTTTAGGTCCTTTTTATATCGCGGTTTCCAAAACTGCACACAGTACTCGAGGTGACACTACACCGGTGTGTAGATTGGGACTATCCCTTCCCTCAACCAGCTAGCAATGCTGTGTTTGATGCACCCTGGAATACAGTTCACCCTTTGGGCTGCCACAGCACACTGTTGATTCATGTTCAGCTTGCTGTCAGTGAGAGCTCCTAGGTCCATCTCCATGGGCCTACCCTGCAGCCACTTGTCTCCTAGTCTGTACATATATCCAGGGCTGCCCTGTCCCACATGCAGAATCCAGCTCTTGTTAAACATCATGTGGTTGGAGATAGCCAAGATCTCTCTGAAAAGCCTCTCTACACTTGAGGAAATCAACAGCTCCTCCGAATTTATTATCATTTTCAAATTTACTTAGTTTGCATTCAAGTCCTGTGTCAAGATCATTTATATAAATATTAAAGAGAACTGGCCCTAATGTGGAGCCCTGCTGAACCCCGCTATTTATTGGCTGTAAGCCTGATGGAACACCATTTACTATGACCCTTTGAGTCTAACCCATCAGCTAATGATAGTAAATCAATAAACTGTTGCCATTTTTGATTTAGTAGAAAATACAGGGCCATGTTAATTTTTACAAATGTAAAAATAGAATTCTCAAACATGCAAGTTTTATGTCTGTTTTATCAACTAGAACACAAAATGCGGAAAAAATTCTTCTACAGTGTACTGAGGTCGGGCCCAGAAAGTAGTGGTGAACAGAGTGAAACCCAGCTGGCAACCGGTCACCAGTGGTGTTCCCCAGGGGAACAGGAACAGCCAGCAGGAGCAGGGAGGTGATCGTCCCCCTGTACTCTGCTCTGGTGAGGCCGCACCTCGAGTGCTGTGTTCAGCTTTGGGCCCCTCACTACAAGAAGGACATCGAGGCCCTGGAGGGTGTCCAGAGAAGGGCTATGAAGCAGGTGAATGGCCTGGAGCACAAGTCCCATGGGGAGCGGCTGAGGGCACTGCGGTTGTTTAGTCTGGAGAAGGGGAGGCTCAGGGGAGACCTTATTGCTCTCTACAACTCCCTGAAATGAAGGTGTGGGGAGCTGGGGGTTAGCCTCTTCTCACAGGTAACTAGTGATAGGACTAGAGGTAATGGCCTCAAGTTGTGCCAGGGGAGGCTCAGGTTGGAAATGAGGAGACATTTCTTCTCAGAAAGAGCAGTCAGGCATTGGAATGGGTTGCCCAGGGAGGTGGTGGAGTCACCGTCCCTGGGGGTGTTCAAGGAATGTTTGGATGTGGTGTTTATGGATGTGGTTTAGTGGGTGACTTTGGTAGTAGGAGGATGGTTGGACCAGATGATCTTGAAGGTCTTTTCCAACCTTTATGATTCTATGATCCGCAGGAAAGGAGGATGAACTTCTTACGTTCAGCTTCCTCTGAACTGCAACTTTTTGTCGTTCTATATGCACATGTATGAAAAACTCAAACCAACAGTTACTTCAATAGTGATATTAATTACAATTTAGTTCAGAATAATTTGTTGATTTCTTCATTAATGAAGATACAATCCAGGTTTTGTATTATTTGATAGTTGTTTTATGTACTTTTTTTTTGCTCTTAACATTGAACAAGTTACTGTTCATTTAATAACAGCCTAAGGCAAACAGTTGCTAGACCATCTCTTAGGTATGTTCTAGTTGGTAACTTGTTTTATTTTAAGATATAGCACCTGAAGCTAGCTACTTTGTTAAAGTATCCTAAAAAAAGAAAAAAGGGGGGGGGGGAGGAGGGTAAGTTTAAAAATTTAACAAGAAAATTACTTCTGACCCGTAAAACGCAAATTTGTATATCAGGATTATAGTATGTTTGAGGTTACAGTAATCCTTCTTAAACAAGGTATTGTTTTTGTTTGTTTGTTTGTTTTTCTTTGCAAAACTGCTTTAAAGAAAAATAAATCTTTGATTACTTAAAATAGCTGTATTTTCTATGTCATGGCCTCTCTTGTATTTCATGCTAATGGTAGTAACTTTGTGATAAATATTTTTAATGGAAGATGTCATTGAATGAAATGTGGCAATGATCTTTAACTGCTATAAAAATGTAGAAGTTGAATTAAAAGTAAATTATTTTTATAAAAACAAAAAGCACATGATTAAATGAAAGCATTATTTTTAGTGGAAACTGTGTTTTGTTTTGTTTTTAATTGCCCTTCAGTTTTTCTTTCCTCCCTCTGAAAATGCAGTTGTAGTTGATGGAATTTTATCAGGATAATTTTATCAGGCTTTGAAAGCAACAGTGGAACACCATCTTATACTCTTTCTGTATAACTGAATTCAGACTTCTTGGGGGGAAAAAAAGTCATATACCTTCCAGGAAAGCAATATTTATGTTGTTTTTTGTATGGGTCAAAAGCTAATAGTGCTTTTAAAAGCAAAAAAATATTGATAAAAAAAAAAGCAAAAAAAATATCATTGATACTAAAATTGTTAGAACCTTCTTGCTTAACAATTCTGTAACAAAGTTGGTCAAAAATATGATATGATTGTCTTTAATGAGAGATGACTTTTTAGTCACATAATATGGATTGCTCTCCAAGTGAGGTTTCTGGGATGTCCCTCATATCCTATATGTAATTTGTATAGTTAGAGACTTCTGTTGTGAAATTTCCAATGACCTGGTCACTAAAGAGGAACTATTGCTGACTGTTATATGTGAGTATATGTTGGATTCTCCCACTTTTAAAGTTTGAGGAAAAAGATGAGCACATTCAATTTGTTCAAAGTCATACAAAACAGTTCTGTCTGTTTTGGTCCATTGCGGATATTAATGAAAGATAGAAGCAAAACTTATTTAGAGCTGTAGTAGTTGCTGTTTTCTGATGAAAAGTTTAAAGGATTAAGTATCTGTTCTCATAGCTCTGTTTTCAATAAGGTATATTGGGAAAGGAATATTGGGGGGAAAAACGTGTTCATGGGTATCTGTGTTTTCATTAAAGTACTTCCTCCCCACGTTCACTGCCTAGTAACCTTTAGGCTCACTATGTTGTGTTTTGTTTTGTTGGTTTTTTTTCATTGATTAATGAAATAGTAGTTTCTGCCTGTTAGTGGAAAAGGACTATTTTGAATGGTGGCTATTGTTCTATTAAACTTAGAGCCCCTGGCTAGAGGATCAGCAAGAATGCCTGCTAAGGTAAAGTGTCAATGTTGTCTGTTGTTTGTGGGAATAACTTGTTGGCAAATTATAGCAGTATGAGAAGCCCTAAGGGGTGAAGGTGGGAAAAGCTGTATCATCCTTCATTTATTGCTTAGCAGAATTCTCACTTTTTAAAAGTTAACTATAGATAAGATTTGATGCTATCATTGTTTTATTCAGGGTTTGCTAAAATACATATATATAAATATATATATTTATATATATAGGACCCGCGGGAACAGGGTTAAGCTGAGGCAGGGGAAATTCAGGCTTGACATCAGGAGGGGGTTCTTCACAGAGAGGGTGGTTGCACACTGGAACAGGCTCCCCAGGGAAGTGGTCACTGCACCGAGCCTGTCTGAATTTAAGAAGAGATTGGACTGTGCACTTAGGCACATGGTCTGAACTTTTGGGCAGACCTGTGCGGTGTCAAGAGTTGGACTTGATGATCCTTAAGGGTCCCTTCCAACTCAGGATATTCTATGATTCTATGATTCTATGAAATATGTAACAAGTATTTGTTGTGATTAATATAGTGTTGTTTAGGAGCATGCATTTTTATATCTCTGGAAAGAAAATGTACTGTGGGTTTCTTGAAACATTTTAGTATGTATTGAATTCTCAGTTTGGTATTTCAGCCTTGCTGTAATATATGTGTTTAGAAATTTTATAACAAATCTTGAAACTGTTAATTTGCCATTACGCATAATAGATACACAACCAATACAAGGTGAAAATCTAAAATGTTAGTAACTAAAAGTTTAATATTATTTATAAAGATGTACTTCCAGGCTTCATATCACATATGAAGAAAATATGATACGTGTAATTTGCTCTGTCTTTAGTGATTTATTTGTTTAATTATATAAAATCATCACTTTACAGTTATTATTATTGATCATTCATTTTTGTCCTGAAAAATTTTAGTAAGTGTATATTGTATTGAAATTGGTGAACTGTAGATGTTCCCTTATGTGTCTGGGCAACTTTCCAAGAGTAAAAAAAGTCTTGTCACATTGATTGAACAAATGCTCTGAATAACAGAATTCATCTCTTACGTTTGAAGTTCCCATTATGGCTGTACAGGCAGTTTCATAGCCCTGTATTTGGTTACATTTGTGAAACTGCATTAAGTTTGTGAAACTAGCCCTTACTTTTCAATCCAAATCATGTATATCGTAATCTAAATGAGTGGAATGAAAATTACGTCCTTTTAGAGTACTTGCAGATGAATGTGTTACACAGCTTCCATTTTTTTTACGAATATTTTGTCTTCCTGGAACATTAGGACTCAGTCTTACAATATGTGAGTTGAATACCAATCTTAAATAAGAAAAATTGTTTAGGCTTGTACCTGAAGTTTCAAGTCATTCTTAAGTCTTCTGCTTGAGGGCCTGGCTAAACAGGTGAATACAAAACAGTACATATAAACGGATCTGTAATTTTTGTGTGGTTACTTTCACTCTAGTAAAACTGTTTTTTCTGGCCTAGGTTCATTGAAACTTTTTAGGGGTTTACCATGAGAGAACTTTTTGCTGTTTTCCAAAAAATGAGTGAGGAATCACATGAGGAATATACATTGTAATAGCAGTGGTCAGTTGTAGACTAGGCCCCTGTTCTGTGCAAAATCCTTTAATTCCCTTGTTCTGGCTGTGCAGAGAGAACTTCTAATACAGTCTTTCATTGACTTTTAATACTGATCTGAAAATATTTTCTGTTGTTCTCTCCTTTATATGATCAAAATGATATAACCAACCCTATCTCTATGCCCAAAGAATGGAGGAGGTCTCCTCCATCTGCCAGGAGAGTCTCTCAGAAACTGTAGTTATGGGAATTCTGTGCTGATTTCCTCAAATATGCAGGTTCCTGCATTGTCAGAGGAAACAATTTTGCATACCAGCTGAGTTTGTTTTTTTTTTAATGAAGCATCCTCTACTAGAGCAGGGTCAACCATCTTAAATTCTGCAAGCTCAACAATACATACTATCCACACCAATCAAAATTTTTGCCATTCCCCTCCAGGACAAAAGATTCAGTATCATTTCACTAAATGTTTAATTAGTCGTTCTGATACTAGACAAGAAATATCAAAGTACTCTTTCCAAGCCCTTTTCTCCCTTTTCTAAGTGTGCTCCCTTACACTTTCTTTTCATACTTAGTTTCAGTCATGGCTATATCAGTTTACAGTTTGAAGCCTTAGCATTGCCAGAAAAGAATAAAACTCATTTTCAAAATGAGTACTTAAATGGAGTTAAGGAGGACTGTTGCTGTTGGAGAAGTGTCTTGAGGAACTCTCAACAGAAGTAAAACTTTACCTTCTGTGGTTCATGTTTCATGGTATAACAATGTATTTTGTATCCTAAGGTCTCTTTCTATAATCTGTAATTTTTCTTCTCATAAATCAGCTAAGAAACTTATTTTATGCCTGCATTGATAAAAAGTAATATATACACATATTTATATAATATTATAAGATATATAAGATATAAAGATATATATATATATCTTTCATTCTTAGTTATCTAAAATCGAAGAAAATAGGTTTTCTATTGATATGTGTCACTTATATTTATTGAAAAGGAAAAAGGATTTTTTCAAAAATAGAATAATTTTTCATTAATCAAGGTGTGATATACGTACAATTAAGTGAACTTCCCAATAGCATAAATTCACTATATAAATATTAATCATGCATATGTCTTCTCTGAGTCTTTTGGTTGTATACTAAAAGGTATGTTCTCTTTAGGTATATAGAAACCAAACAAAGTAAATCTGGCAAATGCCATAAATTAGCTTACTGCTAATGAAGTTTTAAAGAATGACCTAAAAATATAAACAACAGAGTGATATCCAGATTACTCAGAGAGCATGAAAATTTATTTGGTAATTCTGTGTAAAATAATTAGCAGGTCTGCAGTTTTACAGGCACAGTTCATTTTCATATTTATGATTATTCTCTTTCCTTGTATCCCCAGCTATTGCTTGCACATCTCTACCATTGTTCCAGCTATTGCTTGCACATCTCTACCGTTGTTCTAGCCCTCACCTTAATCCCACTGATTTATTTCACTTTTCTGTCAGCAAAAGCTATAAAAAGTATGCTTTTGGAAGGAAGTTACAAACACCGGAGGGGCAAGAAAGGAAATAAGGCTGCCTAAACTAGAAGTTGTGGTAGAGGAAGGAGGAGAAGATTAGGAGGGAAGAGTAGTACAAGAACTGATTTTTACTGTTAGAGAACAGTTAAATCAGCTGAGCTATTCCTGAGTTTTTCACAAATGCATATTGGTAAATCTCAACCATGTTTTTTTGTTTTGTTTTGTTTTAGTATTTCATGATCTTGTTTTTCAGCTGTTAAATTATATTAAAAGTATATTCAGTATTTTCCTGTTTTCTTAACTTTACCTTTCCATTAAATCTTCATTACAGTTACAGACAGAGATGTTCTTTAAATGTGAATGAGTGACCTGCACTATTGTGATACTATGGTAGAAAATCTTTGTAGTAAAAATATTAAATAGTATAATTGCTGTAGTGTTGGTGCAATTGGAGCACTCGCTCTGGAAAAGAAGAGGAATGGCAGACAAGTTATTTTGTTAATGGACAACCCTAACAAATGTACAGTTACGTCTCCCTACTGTGTCTGCCAGTCCTGCAATAGTAGGATATAATAGCATCTTCTGGGAGAGGTGGAAGCCTTCAGCTTCTCATAGGAAGTTGTGGGAGAATAATATCTTTGTGTGTTTGTTTTTTTTTTTCTTTTTTTTTTGTCGTTTGTTTGTTTTTGTTTTGTTTTTAGAAATTACATTTTTATTGACATGTGGGACATGAAAATGAGCGACATTCTTGTAAGAACCTGGGAGGCCTTATGTGTCATAATTTGTTGCTGATAATGAAATTTTCTACTGTAGTATGTGAGAAAGTACATAAAAGTAAAAGTGAAGCTTATATGGTCAAAGTTTTGTCATTTTTACAAAGATGTTTCAGTCCATTCTTCCAATACTGCAGATGATAACCTAATGCAGAATAGCAAATTTCTTCCCACTGTTTCCTTGGGAACTTACTTTATTTGATGGATTTGTCATGCTGAATTCAACTACATCATCAGATGATTTCCTTCCTTAAGGCATGTTTTCTGGGACTTGCATGGCATTGACCCTGCTTACTTTTTTAGGTTCAGGTGGGCCTGAAATTAATTGAATGTTTTGTGTTTTTTATTTTTTCCTACGCAGTTGATTTTCTTGTCTCCCTTAGAGTGCTTTGAACAGAAAACTGGACAAGTTACTTGCAGAAAATTGTTTTCTTGTCTGTGGCATACCTACTGTTGTAGCTTTGCTTTTTGAGCAGTATGCCACTGAGAGGTCTTACTATCCCATTTTTCATATCTGCATAGTTCATTTCTGTGTCCCAGTTTTGTCTCTCTCCCATTTAATTTTTCAGTCTGAGATGCTCTCTAGAATTAAGCCGGTGTTGAGTACTGTCACTTCTTTCATCCTCTTCCTCCTTCCTCTCTCCACTTCATTATATTGTCTGCTGCTTGGACTGATTTAAGATTTTAAATATACGATATTACAAATTTTAAGTATTTTAATTGTTTTAATTCTGCCGAAGGTTTTATTTGTTTTTAACGGCACAGCATTTTAAACCTGATTTATTTCATATTGATTGCTTGGAAAATATACCAGAAATGAAACTCATGTGCTCTTTTCTTTTCAAGGTTTAAGCAGTTCTAACTAGTAAAACAAGAAAAAAATCCATGATGCAAAATAAACCATATTATGCCCTCTAACTCACCCTCTATGGAATAGTCTAGGGTTACATGAACTTTTTGTGGGCCTATCAATAAAACTGCATTTTTGTCATGGCTGTCATAAGAGTTATGGATTTCATGATTTTCATGTTCTTTAAAAAAATATCCATGACTTTTGACATTGTGGGTTTTTGCATGCGTGTGGGAGGATGTGATGGTAAACAATTTGAACCATTTTCAGTGAGAACTTTCCAAGCTGCCAAGTTCAGCTTTGAGCTCCATGGGAAGCAAGTGGAGAAAAGGAGCTCAGCAGCAGTTCTGCAATGACACACAGGATTAGGCATGTGAACTCTCAGTGAGAACTTTTAGTTCTTCCAGAGGTAGCTATGCTTCCACTTCCTCAGGAGGGTGCTTTTTTAATACTGTTTTGTTTGTTTGATTTTTGATTGTTATTTAATACTGTTACTTAGAAAGTGCTATACTTTCTATGGCTATATAGTAATTCCTGTTGCTCGCAAGGTTGCAGTTCTCAGACGAAAGTCTATTCCAATTTTTGCTTGTCTTATTTATTTGTTGTTTTGTTTGTTTATTTTGGTGGAGTTGAAGACTTGAACTTCTTGGTTTAAGAAACAATGGTATGTGGCACATCGCACTGCATTTCTATAATCTTTAACCTTCTAGTCTACCTGATGATCTTAGGTTTTAAAAACTATGGAAAGAACTCTTACACATGGTTGTTGATTATAAACACTTGAATCAATTTCAATACATGCTCTTTTCTGTTCTGCTTTGAAAATACAATAAATTAAAATATCAAAAACAGTCAGTTTGTGGATTTTGTGGTTCCTGAATTTGGCTGGAACTGAGGTTTGCAAATAACTTTAAGGACATAAATTAAAATTGCATTGGATTAAATAATAGTTTAGAAATTTAATCTGTCTTTACCTTAAATCCCTCCATCCTTCCCACTTGTCTATATACATGTGCCAGTGCATCATAACTTGAAACCTAACAGATTTTTGGATGGCAGACTGGCTTTTAAAATCATTCAAAAATAATATTCAACTAAGCTTTGTATTACAGATCTGTCTCAAAGAGAGAGATTTACATTCATGTATGAAATGTTTGCTCTTAATACTCTGTGGCACTTTGCAATCTTTATCTCAAATAGCCTATCTTAAAGACTGAAAAGAGATGCAAAACCCCTATGGTTAAACCAGTTACCAGGAACTATTTTAAACCATGCATGCTTTCTCTTTAGTGAAGAGAGGGCTTGGGATTTGGTTTGGTTTTCTGTATGTCTAAATGGACTGAATTCTGCAAATGTGTCACACGTTAGTGTTACAGACAGCTTGGGCCAGACAAGCTTCCACTTTCAGAGAAGAGCACTGCCTTTGAGTTTTAGTTATGAAAGTCCATCTTTTTCTGTTTGTTTTATTAAATTAATTGGTATTTGTGTAACTTTGTGTCGGTATAACAGACACAGTTAACATAAGGAGCTGTATTGTATTACTACTGACAAAAAAAATGCATGATCTTGTGACTTCCAATAAAGGGGCATGAAATAACTTTTTGTTCTTAGTTTCTTAAAGGTCAGAAAGCGTATTAGGTTATGTAATCAGACTTCTTTCATTCCACACATTCACAGTCACAATTACCAATACTGAAATCAATAATTTCATGTTTTAGTCATGTTAATAACTGTTACCTACCAGTGAAAGTTGTCACCAGCACACAAACATAGTGCAGTAGAAAACATATTAAGATTTGCCCAAATTGGCATGCAATCCATAGTAAGAATGTGAACTCCCAACATCTCATGTCAGCTGGACCTGTGGAGGAACTCTCTTGTGATACCCAGTTAGATATTTTTAGTCTTTACCTCAAGATTTGTCATAGCATCATCAAGGTTGGCAAAGACCATCAGGATCATCAAGTCCAACAATTAACCTGACCTATCAAGTCCCATCACTAATCCATGTCCCTTATGACATCCACACCTGTCTTAAATAATTCCAGGGTGGGGTACTCTAGCACTTCCCTGGGCAGCCTGTTCCAGTGCTTGACCACCCTTTGTATGAAGAAATTATTTCTGATATTCAATCTAAACCACCCTTGGCTGTGCTTGAGGCCATGTCCTTGTTTCCTGTTACTTGTCACTTGAGAAAAGAGACCAACAACCTCTTTGCTGCAGCCTTATCTAGGTAGTTGTAGAGGGAGGTGATGTTTCCCTCAGCCTCCTTTTCTACAGCCTAAACAGCCCCAGTTCCCTCAGCCACTCCTCTTAAGTATAGTTTTCTAGTCCCTTCACCAGCTTCGTTGTTCTTTGCACACACTCAAGCGGCTCTATATTGAAAGGATGCTTTTTTATGCTACCTGAGGTGGAGCCCCTCTGATTCTCTGTCGCCGTTGTTTTTCAGTCACTTAAGAAAGGCCTCTATCAAATTGTGTATAATCGGGATAAAAAAATATTTCCTGTCCTTGTTTATTTAGTATCATATTTGATTATCATTACTGTCTTAATTCAGAATGGCTAATGGCATGAGCATGTTAGAACTGCAACTCTTACACTTCTCACCATGGACAGTAAAGTGTGCACTGAGAACAGAGATCCATTTGTTTGTTAATGAACTGTTAAAATAGATCAAAGGCAACTGTTATATTCTTAAGATAGCACAGTTTCTGGGTATTCTTATGTCATGTGGGAAGTGATTTTAATAAATATACACTTACTGCCAGGAAAATCTTGGGTAAACAAAGGCATATTTTATTTGCTCACAGAGGCACATTAAAGAATCTAGCAACTAGGTATAAAAGGGAATTTCCAATACATTCAGAGCAGGTCGCCACAGATACCGAGTTACACAATCCCTATCATGAATTTAAGAAGCTTGTGTTGATTTTGTTGTGGTTTTGTTTGTTTGTGTGTTTGTTTCATTAATTTAGGTAGGTTCCACCACATACGTACATTTTCTCTGTTATATCTGGATATTTTTCTTTTTGTCATGTCAGATTTTTAGTTAGGCTTTTTCAGAGTTTTTTGTCTAGAATTGTGATAAATGGCTACATTCCCTTTTCCAAGCAAACAAGCTGTTTACAAAGCTGTCTTCTGTTCTGCTGCTTCTCTCATCTTTACTGGGCCTGCTTCTCAAAATAACCTTCTTTGCTGTAGTGCTGCCTAGAAGCCTACCATTTCCTTCACAATACCTGTAAAATAAAATAGATTGATATATTCCATTCTTAGTCCATAGTTTGTGAGTGACATCAGTGAATTAGAAGAGATACAAGAATGTCTTAAAAAACAGAGGCAGACATATTTTCTTCTTAATTTGCTACTAATATGTTTGTGATTATTTGTTTCTTTGTTTTTCTAATACAGTGACTTTTCGTTTTTGTAACGTTTAACATTCCACTTTGACTCAGAGTTCTGCTTAGACACATGAATATTTTGGCCATTCAATATGTCAGATTCATACAGAGAATAGAGAGTTCTATCTGTTTATTAAGAAGATTATATCTGTCTCTAAAAAAAGTCTACTGTGCATTCATAAACTGTTTAGTTTGGAAATAATGACTAATGATTTAATAAAAATAAATAAATTTACTAGCAGTCATCATTATAAAGACAAATATTTTTCAAATATCCTTCACAGATTACAGAGTCTTTGGGAAGGCTGGAAGAGTGTACTTCCTCGTTGGTCTGCATGACTCTGGCATTTACTCAAGTAGGCAGGGGGTTTATTAAATTTGCCCAAATATTTGAGCTCAAATATTCTAAAACAGCTTTGGAAAGTACAGCAGTTCCAAGGGATTTTCATCATATTTTCTCTCCAGTTCTTTGAGGAAACTGTCCAAAACTACAACATTAGAGTAGACTGTGATGTCTCCATGAATAAATGAGTAAGTGGTGCCTGATTCTATCACCTCCATACTAATGATTGTTCAAAGAGATTGTATGTGACAAAGACTTTGGTCAAAAATCTACTATTTACATGTTTCATCTTTACACAAAGGTCTGTGTTATGATTTATGAATCTTAGTTAAGTTTGGGCACTATAGATTTTTGAATGCTTGGCAAGAAAATGTGTTTATTTTGGCTAAGAGTATGGAAGCATATGAAACTTTCCTTTTTCCCATCGTATAAACTAGAAATAGAAAAAAGTAGCATGGGTATTTGGAGCTATTAGATCATCTAGTCTGACCGTCCGTATTTCATGGTTTGTCCAACTTACCCATATTGTAAGTCCAGTAATTTATGTTTTGTCGAGACAGAATTTGTGTTCAGTTGTACAACACTTTTTGGAGAAGTGTCTAGTCTTCATGTGAAAAAACTGAGATGTGGAGAACATACTTCTAGTGATTAGTTCTATCTCGTGTGAAACATCTGCGCCAAATTTGGTACCAGCAAATATATATATTTTTTTCTTTACTCTGGAAGGTCCTTTTTCTTTACTCTGGAAGGGTAGGCAGTCTCATTCATTATTCAAGACATTTTTTTCAATTAAAAAAAAACAACCACTGAGCAATTTTTCGGCCTACTTAAAAGATATGCTCGTTAGAGAAGACCTGTTTTCCATAAACTTCTTTAATAACTGGAATTTTGATACTTCTATTTGTAAAGCACTTTTTTTCTCATATTTTTCTTGTAATCAGTAGATTGTTATTATCAACAAAATGGCTAATTGGTCTAAAAAATAAACTTGGATAATTCTAAATACTAAATTTGCTTTGCAAACATGGTATTGTCAGTCTTCTAGTATTCCTGTGGCAAATTGAAAGATGAGGAGACAGACACTCTAGCAGCTAAGCCTTTTAGAAATTTGAATAGAAGTTGACAGAATAAAATGTACTTACTGTTTTTCTAGATGATGTCTAATGACTTCCGTTACTGCTGATGGCCTGAACCATAGTGCAGCATTTTTCTGTGGTATAATACTGTAATTTTGTTTCTTTTTGTTTGTTTGTTTTGTTTTTGATGAAAAAAACTTGATACCTAATGCTTTCTGTTGTTTGTTTTGTTTTGTTTCGTTTTCCAAAGGGGGAGAAAATAGATACCTATTTTGTCTTTCTCATTGTTACATGTTGCACTTTTCAATTTGAGTTGCTGACTTTGCCTGTGAACTCAGTCAGTCTTTCTACCAGTTGTCCTTTTCTGTGCTGCAGAATTGTGACTTTGGGCCAACTAAATTGCTGTCCTTAAGGACTGTTGGTTTCAATTGCAATTTCTTTGCATTTTAGTGATTGCAATTTTGTAAAAATTTTACAATCTTCCCATGCATTTATAGTAGTGTTAGCTCAACACTGTATTAGCTCAAATGTCATACATACTCTTTACATATTCTTGTGAACCAGGTTGCTCTTCTCTTTTCTTTTTAGTTTGTACTTGGTAGTCTCTAAGCAATCAGTCATTATTTGGTAACTGAGTAATCTTCATCACTCACAGTGAAGTGCAAAATACTTTGCGTCGCATACGGTGTGATGTTAGAAGGTTATATTCCTTAAACTTTTTAAACTCTTTAATCTCCTTAAACTTTGCCTTCATTGAAGATTTCTGTTTCTTCTGTTCATGGTTAACAGGTAAGTTTTAAGTGCTATTTTTTCCTTTTTCTTTCTGTTTTGTTTTGTTTTGAGAAGACATTTATAAGTATTCTTTTTTGTCAAGATATTCCTGTTGTATTAGCTATCAGACAGTTCTGCATGTTTAAAGATTTCTTCACTTCCAGAAGTATTTTAAACTGTTTTCACCCTCTTAATCCATCTTAACTAGAATTCTGGTTGCTAACTTCCACCCAGAGTTTTCAACACTCCAGTCATGCATATTGACTCAGTAGGTTTTGGTAATGTCAATTATATCAGTTAGCCAATTACACCAATTAGTGTTGTCTCAGTAAGTCCTTGGAATGTGGGATCATACCTACTAGGAATAACAGCATTATACGAAATTCATGTAATCTGAAGACTGAAGGGGTGTATTAGACAGTCTGTCATCATTGGAGGATTATACTGCTTCTTTTCTAAAATTATGTTGAGGACGAAAAGTTCATAGTAATGGTACTTCTATCACTTAATTAAAAACATTATCTTGCAATAAAAAATAATCCTTTTTTGTGTGTGTTTTTTTCAGTAGTTCCTAGCTGACTTCTTGGTCAAACAGAAACTGTTTCAGCACTATTGTGGCCTATTTATAAGTCTGTGTCCTTTTCTTCTTTTGGAATGATATGCCCTTACATAAAATCCAGTTTATATAGATTCTTCCAAACAAGAATCTTTTTAAAATGCTAATATTTTTTTCTAGTTTTACAAAGAACTCTTCCATAAGTGAATTTGCATGTCTTAGCCACCATCCTTTCCATTGGGATTGCAAACTGTGTGTTTAATTGAATCTCTCACTGTTCATCTGTAATTCTTCTGTAACTCTTTACATGTTGTCAAACTCCTAAAGGGTAAGAAGTGGTTTGTGTACCTGTCAGAAATACCACTTAATTAAAAAGTCGGGGTTATGGTGTTGGGTTTGTTTTTCTTTTTCTTTTAATCCCTATGTGTACGTGGATAAAAGCTGCTTCATTTACACATCTTCAGAATGTTTTTTCCTGTCCTTTTTCCCTGCAGTCAAAAAATTTCTTAGTTGTTGATCCAAATTGTTTTTATATATCTACAATACCTAAACTTTTAAAATTTTTATTAACAATTATTATAGTTTAATCATGAGTGCTTCAGTGCAAATCCTTGGCACCTTGTAATGAAAATATAGCTGCTTATTGTCTGTTTCTCTCCTTTGGTGCTAGGCATCAGGCTTGCTTAAAATTGGCAGTTTGTATGAATAGTTTATCCCTAGCTTAAACTCTGCCCTGACAGCTGGTTTAAAAACAAAACAACTAAACAAAAACACAAACAAACAAACAAAACTAAAAGTGTACAACTGCAATAATAAAAGTTCTGAAAATGTTTACAAAAATTCATGAAAATAAAATATTTACTGAGCTTGAATGGAAGTAGATAATTATTTACATTTTTTATTATAGCAGTTGTTTTTACGTGTAGTGTATATAGTTTGCCTTTTGGTGGAGACCTAGAATGCTCTCTGCAAATATTCTGGTGGAAGGTAAAAGCTGCTGACTCATTGAATTAAAGAGGCTAGGCTTTGGGTTATAGGGTAAGAGGAGAGGCTTGTTAAGACTGAAACAGGAGACAGACAAAACAGTGTCCAAGTCTTAGAACTTCTTACGAAATATATAAACATGTACCACAGAATGGAGGTGGGAGAAGGAGTTTGGAGGTATCTCAAGGAAATGAAGTTATAAGGAAAGGATGCATTTTAATGAAAGCTCTCTATGTGTGCTGGAAATGTCTTTTATATGCCCCCCCAAGCAGATGAAAGGGTGCTTTTTTCCTTTCATGAATTGAGACCAAAACATAACATCACTACTCCACTGGAGACTCCTATGGGACAGGTGTGGTCAGAAAAAGACTGCTAACACTGTCTGAAGGGAGTCAGTCCGAGTGAGCAATGCTTTGAGACAGTTAACATTCACTATTCTGTAACAAGTCTGTACACGCATTTCCAGACCAGTTTTTATAAAGCTTACTAAACAGTGAACACAGTGAACTTAATGTTTTTTTCACATTTTCCCTCTTCATTTAAAAAAAAAAATTGATTTTTAGGTTTGCTCTGTTTTAAGTGGTATGAAGTTCTTTGTATATAATCCTAGTCTATTGAAAGATAGTATGAAAAAGTACGTGATACTGCATTGATCTAACACTGTTTTGAGAAGGAACATGGACAACTCAGAAGTTACCGATTACAAGTAACTACTTGTAGTTGGTACTTAAGTACTAGCTGCACTTAAGTAGTAACTACTACAAGTAGTAGTTTGATCACCCGGAAGGGCAAAAGCATATTTATTCTAGGACCAAGAAAGTATTTTAGAATTGAGGATGGGTTGTCAAGCACAGTGAGGTATATGTCTCTAATATAATACTGTTTTACGTTATTTATTCTGTGGGAGAGTAAAATAACAGCTTAATGTTACTTATTTGAATGTTATTTCTTTAATCTTCCAGTCATACGGTATTTATTACCTATTTTTAAAAGTAGCATAAATATTTAATATAGAAAAGATAAGCTAGTTTTGTATCAAGTGCAAGGACAGGCATGTCTTCAATATACATTCTTAAAATACTTGTTTGTTGGCTCAATTACAATGTTCTTTTAAGCTCATTAGTGTTTTTGAAAAAAAATAATGAACAAAATAGTCAGAGGTACAAGTATAATAAATATTTTTTGTAATTAAATCAAACTATTTCAGCTGCACATTATTATTCTTTTCTATTGGAGAATAAAAGAATTGCTGAATAGTACATAAATGCATCACTGAGATCCACTTGTAGCATTTTGTTTATCCTTAAGAAAAATGGTAGCTGTCAGGAAATTACGTATTTTTGGGTATAGAGCAGGGGACCACAGAACAGTTTGTTGGAAGGAACCTCTGGAGCTCATGTGCTCATCTCATCTCAAGCAGGAACACGTAGAGCAGGTTGCCCTGGTAGGTTTTGGAGGTCTGCAAAAAGAGAGACTCCACAGACTCTCTGGTCAGCTTGTGGCAGTGCTCCAACACCAGCAGAGTAAAAAAATGCTTCCTGATGTTCAGAGGGAACCTTCTGTGTTCCAGTTTGTGGCCATTGCCTCTTGCCCTCACACTGGGGACCACTGAAAATAGTATGGCTCCATTCTCCCTTCAGGTATTTGTACGCATAGGCATGCCTTTTGGCAATATTCATACTTTCTTCTGTTTTTTCTTTCCTGATATTTAAAAATCACATGAATTTATGCATGAAGCAAGTACAAGGAATAAAAATACTGAAAATCAAATTTGTCACAAAAATACCTGTCCTAAGAGAAAAGCTTTCACAGAAGCTTCATTGAGAAGATAACTAATTTTGAAGATCATTCCTATAAACACTAAACAATTGGCACAGAATAACACTGAATTTTATTTTCCTGGCAAAATCTATTTTCAGAGGTTCAAAATGCTTTTAGGTTATGTCATTGTTTCTCAAGTCCTAAAATCAGACTGTTCAATTTTAAACCATTTTACTTCCTTTACCCATTCAAACACTGTTAGAAATGTTAAAACAGCACTAACTTATATTTCAGCATGATACTAGACATACTTCTGAGTTTGATTTATTTTTATATTTTATTTTTAATGTTGATAAGAAGACTCACCTTTACATCCAGCAAATGACTTCTTTCTTATTGACCCCAGCATTTCACTAATAATCTGTACAGTGATGGTGTAGCTTCATAGCTAACAATTACTTTTTTTTAATACGTTCCCAGGGTATCTTTTTTAAAATACAATGAACAACAGAACAGCAAATGTTTTCCTTTATTTTTTCTGTACTTTAAAAAAAAAAAAAGTAGATATGTAATAGTAGTTTAATTTAGTTTTAGTCTGCAGGTTTTTGAAAAGAGTGAAAAAGAAACACTTGCATTTGTTACCATGGTTTTTGAATTATTCATCAACAAATATGGAGTAACTGTAGTAAGTAATACTGCTACTTAAGGTAAAAATAATAATAATTAAAAACAAAAACGTCCACCCAAATTAAGCCCCGACACGAGGCAAAACAAAGTCAAATGCACATGTAGCAATATTCTTATAATATTTTTTTTGCATCTGTTCTCTATGCATATTTAAAACTCAGACTGTTCAGTTAAGAAGTACTGCTTAATGAATTACTACCTCTTCTACTTAATTTCCCTCTGCCCATCATTTAATATGTAAACATTTGCAACCTTTAAGCATACGCTAAAGAGCATATATGACCTCTCCTTTTCTTTTGTCCACTAGACTGTCTAATTTAATATAGAGTTGTTAATAACCTCTTACAATTATTAGTTTCACAGGTAAAGGGGTTAATCTAATGACTGAATTTCTCAACGTACCAAGTATGCCTCCACCCGTAGCTCTCTTAGAGGCTCGGAAAAATATGCTGAAGGAAATCAGGAAATATTTTGAGGTTAAAGAGAGTATCCTTCAGCAGGGCTGCTGGCTTATGCCGTTCACCATCTCTGCCCTTATTGCATTTGCATGATGTTTCCTCTGCTCAGAATTCCGATTGTGGATCTGATGAGATCAGGGTGTAGATATGAGGGAGTAAACAAAGAAAGGGTACCCTCCATTCGGGTTGGACAGGGTTTAAGCAAAGTATGTTGCACATAGGAAGAATGGGTAGAGTAACTCATCAAAAAAAGGTGAGAATTTAGATTTCCTCTCCCCCTCTACTATTAGGTAATGAAATGGTGTATATGATAGCAATTATAGTTTCAAACCCATGATCATTGTTTACAGGTTTTGCTATTTAATTACTGCTTGTGATTGCATGTCAAAATTACCGTGGTTCAAACCTGCTTCTTTTGTTTCAAGTGAAGAGTGGCTCAAGAAGCTCTGAGTACTGCAACTACTCTGAAAAATTAGTTAGATTAATTAAAAAATAAATAAATCAGCATAATACTCTACTGTACTGATTTATTTTTCAAAATTATGTTTTTTTCTCAACTAGAATACTCTTATAGTAGTCATAAAGCCATTCTTTGCCTGCATATTGTTTGTTGTGCCCTGCTATAGAAAGCATGATTGCCAGTTATCCCAGAAGTATTATCTATATTCAGTTAATATTCCACTGTAGAGGTTCATTTGGTATTGGCTTGTCTTTGCACTAAATTTGGTCCCCGTAATATTCTAATTTATGTGATGTATGTTTGAAATATGTTTGTGTTTTTTTTCACCTTCTTATAGTCAACTCTAGAAATACATATTTTTATGCATATTCACACATAAAGACATTTGGCAATATGAATTGCCCCGGGGGGGGAGGGGGTAGAGGGGAGGGAAAACACTACTTTTTGTATGTATATTTACAGTTCTATATAAAGCTCCAATATGTAGTTCATGCTTATTTTTGACAATAGATCTGTAAATTGCATTTATTCAGTTGTAGCAGGATGATAGCCTTCATTGGTTCAGTGGTTCTATCACAATGACTTGAAAAATAATGTCTAAATAGTTCTACAGATCTTGAAGTGTTTATCAAAGTTACTATAAAGAATGTATATTCTCCATTAGTTTTGATAGTCTTGATGATTGTTAATGGTGAGAGTATCTGGATGCTACCAAATGTAGCTGGATTGATGTAATTTCAGGTGGGATTCTGTGTTAGCATAGAAAGGATACAATCTTTGCTATAGTGGGGATTATATATAGATACATATAGAGTATAGATATAACAGAGAAATGATAAGCACCACATCAGAAGTTTGTCTTTAGAAAGCAATGCAATCTCCGTTCTTCTTTTGTACTGTTTTGACAAGTCCTAGTAGAGAAAAACTGTGGGGAAAGAAAAAAAGAAGATCAAGATAGATGAACATCTGTTTACCCATGGTATCTGTTGGGGTTTTGTAGATCTTTTGGCAGAGGATGAGTAACACAGGAGGCTTTTGAGGAAGAAGTGTTAGTCTGTCTGGATTTCATCAGGAATTTCAGCCCAGACAGAAAAGGCAGTAAAAGAGAAAGCAAAATAATATTTAGGGGAGGAGCTGACAAGTTTATGTTCAGAGCTAGATAGAGCTCTGATATATTACAGGAAATCTGTGAGAAAAGGGTTAACTGCATCATTTTATAACATAGAAAATACATGAAAGGCAGTTGCCTGAAGTCATTTTACTTGTCTGTAGTGAGCCCGAATTTTCATATTCCTGGTACATATATGGTCTGATTGGTGTCAAAACACTGCAGTGTACGGTTGACCTCTCCTTGTACAAATGTAGTAAGCAGTGAACATATGCTGTTACCATATTTAATGTATGAGAACTGAAAAACTACCAGGCAGCATTTTGAGCGAGTAGTTTGTATCACCTATACCCAAGTCAGTCTCTTTTGTGTTTCTGTAATACGAGTTGTACATTCTTGGGAAGAAGAACACTCAGAACTGACAGTGTTTCTTACTTCCTACATTGTCTGCTATAACATAAACAAAGATAAGATTGTAATCAACACTTCTGCTAAATTTTAGTTTGCAATTAATATATATCTTTCAAATATAATATTTGTATATATATCTAACTTGAAGGCATCAGTCTGCTCCAGAAGCTGGAAATTCTGTTAATTCAGAAATACAAATGTTCTCAATTTTCTGTTCTAAGGAGGCATCCCTGAAAATTAGGTTAAAAATGGAAATTCAAAGTCAAATATACCCTCTTATCTTTGCTTTTCTGAATGTTCTAGAATACAGAGATCTTGAGATCTATAAATCTAGGCCGTATTTCTGCAGCAAATTATATATAAACATACATACATTATATATATATTTTTTCAGTGAACCTGAAGAGTCTTACTGTATACTATTGGACCTGTGAGATGTAGTTAATATTTATACTTCTTTACAGATGTATTCTCTGATTTGTTTGCTCTTTTGATAGATGTGATACTTTATTTTAGTGAGATTTATGCCATCTGTTCCTGATTCTGTCCTTACTGTCTGCCTTTCTTTGCTAGAGAAGCTTACTTCCTACCTTTTTAGTGTTCTCTGTTAGTATCTTCTAGATAAAGGATTCAATACTGAATTTTCTAAACTGCAGAAAAATACAGAAGTAATCAGCAGACTGCTTCTTCCTCTGATACTATACTTTGTGAAATGTAGCTAAGTGATATTTAAATATCCCCCTGTAAAATGTATTTATTAATTTTGCCTTAGCTTCTAAAGCAGTTTTACTGCTTTCTCCAGAATGTTAGAGACGTTACTTGCATTTGTCATGGGGTTCTGGTATATCTGCTTAGTGTCAGGAGTGGGTGGTAAGGGCAGATGTGAAGCCTGGCAAGAGAAATCCATGGCTGTACTTCACTAGAACTCATTACTGATCCTGCTTTTTTCACTCTTCCGCATACCTTAAATTAGATGTGGAAAAAAAACAGTTCTTAATGAAATGACACTTCTTTTTAACCTTCAATGTATTTTTTTTGCAAAGCAGTTGGTAATATAAATAATATAAACAATGTATCTCTTCAGTATCACATATACCAATCATAAATGTTAAATGAATGCCTTCCACTTTTTATTATAAAATATACCACAAAATAAATTAAGCAATAATTTGTAAATACAAAATTGCATGATTTTTTATAGTAAGTGCTTAATCTTCATGCAAGTAAGATAAAGAGAATGATAAAAATAAAGGTAAGATAAAGACAGTATTTGGCAACAGTTTGCATAAGGGTGAATTGTTAAAAAGGGATAGTGGATAGCACCCTGAAAAGAATTTATTTATTTATTTATTTTAAGAAAAAGGAAAGAAAAAGAAAAAAAATTGGAAAAACTGTTGAAAGAGCAACTACTGGAAAACCAATGAACCACACGACATAACTGTTGTCAAACACATAAACACTCAACTATGATGAATAACCAAATTAAGTACCAAGCACTTTTTGTAATCAACAGAAATGCTGAAACTAGGCTGACTCAACATTTTGTTTTCAAATGTTTTTTTAGGCTCTCAAATACTGATGTCAAAGATGTTCTGGTTGATGTTATTTTTCTTATCTAGTAACACAGTGAGACAGAAAAGTTGGGCAGATTTTAACAGTTGTGCTTACACAGAAGACAGACTGTATTAAGACCAGACAATCGATGTGACTTGCAAGGAAGACAGGATAGCTCTGAATCCAAGCCACGCAAAGCTGATGTTAAGCACCTAGAGAAAGAGTGTATGAAAGTAGTTGGCTAACAGCCAACCTAGGACAGGTTTCACTATCAGGAAGAAACACATTTCTGAGGAAAGAAAGCCTGCAAAGTAACTTGTGAATAAACTTTCAGGAAAAAAAAAAAAAAAAGTAGATGGAAGCAACCCACATAAAAGATGGTTTTATGTAGCTGTGGGACATAAACACATCAGCGCAGCAGCTTCCATATAAGTGTGCAGTTCAATTTTTCTTTACTTTCTGTATACACTTTTTACATGTAACATACTTCAGAAATCTTCTTAATGTGGAATTAATAGTTTCATGTTCTTATAGTTTTAGGGATACTTTTATCATCTTATGCATACCAGAGTCCAGTAAGCAAATGCTGTTTTTTAAGGGGCTTATAATTATATGCAGTTAAAAAATAATAATAACTTACCTGGTTTTAACTTGGAGATTCACTACTATAAGTGTTTTCTATTAGATAAAATACTTTACAGTATCTGTTGCAAACAGTACTGGCTGTTACACAAATTCCTTATTGAGCAAGATTATGAAGTAAAGAAATTATTTGGAAGGTGATGTGTTACAAGAAAGTCTCTGTATGTATTGCTTGCTTTGTTGTTGAAGTTTTGTTTAACAGCTTGGTTTTACTAATTGTGAAATTTCCTGCAATATAAATCTCAGTAATATAAATCAATATTTATCTTTCCTTTCTATGTTTTGTTCTTTTAAGACTTACTTTAAACAAAATGTGCTGTGGTTCATGACTGTTTGGTCATTTCTGAGAATAGATATGCAAGTGAGATTATTCTTTTGTATATGGCATTTAGAAAATATATATAATATTTTACTGGTGAAACAATTATAGGCTTTTAAGTCTGTTTATTAACACAGTACTTCAGAATACCATGAGCACTACCCACTTTCCCCACCTAAATTATATGAAATACGAACACTAGGTTTGTTTTGGAAGTCAGGATTTTAAAGATGTGATGGGCGTAAATCATGAACTCATTTAAGAGTATGTTTTGAAAGGCTATGAAATATTCATATTTCATATTTTTTCATATTTTCATATGAAAATTAAACAGGTGCTCCCAGAGTACTAGACTTAAGGATATGTAACAGTCTTTTTACGGTCTTTGTCTTCCAATATGCAGAAGCAGCCAGTTGTAGATCATAAACGTTACTTTTTTATTCCTTAGAAATATTAATCACTTCATAATCTCATGAAAATAGCTATCTAACTTTTCTTTGCAAAGTGCATTTTTAATTGATTTTTTTTCCTTCTTTAAAATTACCTTCTAAAGGATGAGGAAACCTCAAAAGGAGACAGTTGTCCGTTAGAATTTTTGAGAGTATTTGAGTGCTAATCTAAAAATGGGTTTGGAAAGCGCTTATGTATCTTTTGTATCTCTTAGATTCCACTATGGTCAGAAATACAATTGAATGTAATATTAACCAAACACATTTTATATATCTTGGCATACAAAAAAAAATATTAAGTAAATTAATATGGTGCAACTACAAGATTAATTACTGCTGAGCAGCTATAGTTGACATTTTAATTGCATTTTAATCTAATACACTTTATTTTGTATTTGTCATTGCCTGGGACTGTATACAGTTCTGATTGGTCTGTGGATACACCATCACTTCAAAAGATTTAGTATCTACTCATGTCTGAGGGTATAAATAGCATGTTATTTATCAGAGTTTTTAAAGAACAAGAGCAGAAGGAACAGAAGAGATTTAGGGTGGTAAAAAGAGAGGGGAATCAAAGTATTTGAAATGGATATCAGAAATATTTTCCAAATTATGAAACATAAGGAAATGATTGTTTCAGATGCTTAACCTAAGGGTACCAAAAAAAAAAAAGGCACTATATATCTTGTAGAAACAAGGAAGCAGATAAACTGAATAACCTACTACATCTTTTCCATTTTCTTCTAGTTTAGAAAATTGCTTCCACAAATTTTGAAGTATTCTTTTTTAGCTATTCCAAAAATCAGTTGAACATTTGTCATATCATTCTTTACAGTGAAATTTCAGCCAAGACTGTTATGACCAGAATATTAATTTCACAAAAAATTTAAAGGGAACTGTGAATATAGCCACAATGCTGGCTTTAATTAGGTTTGTTTGCATTGTCTGTGGGTTTCATATTACTACTTGGTTCTTCCCATTGACTATCTGTACTTTTAACTATTTTTCCCAGATGTTTTTTCTTACACTTTTCAAGACGGACTTCATTTCTGCCCATATTTTAATTTTTATAAGTCTGTTAATGCATTTCTGTTTTCTTACTGGAGATGACAACTATTTAGTGTCTGCAGATTTTATTAATGTGCTGTTTACTGTCTGATTCATAATTTAGCCAAGTCAGTTCACCCATTTCTAATAGCTAATAAAGAAAGAGAGTGATGAGCAATTGTAACAAATTCAAAATACGGATTATTACTGAAAGGTATGATTTGTGATACTAAAAGCATGGCAAACTGTGTAAAAAAGCGGGGGGAAGGGTGGGCGGGGGGCAAAACCAAATATTTCTGAAGTGATCTGGCCACATGGAACAAGCTTATCTCATGTGTGTTGCATCAGTATAACTCCAGCTCAGTCATAATGTGAAATGAAACACTTTTTACATGAATAGTATTTAGTCTGAGCATAAATGTAATTCAGTTTGTGGAAGTGCAATGCATCTGTATTAACAGACACACAATGATTTAAAAAAAAAAAAAAACAAAAAACCTTCTGCTAGCAGATGGTGTCCAACAAAGACCACTATTGTTTCAGCATGAGATGCTTCAAATGTTCTGGGCATTTAGCCCAGACATAGTCATTTTCCTATAGTATGTGACCAGGCAATAACAAAAAGAATGAAAATAGAGGTGTCAGTCCATATAAAAATATTTTTATAACTTAATATATCTAACAAGTCAGTGGCAATGATTAAACCAAGTTAAATTAACAAAACTGATAAGATCATTCATTTTACATTTTCATGTCTGTCCAAACAGTTATTTGGCATTCTACCTTCTAGGAAAAATGAGTTTGGAAAGTTAAGCTACCTGCTGGTACAGTTTAAATGCCCACAGATAACATAACTCAAGCTGCCTGGTGCCTGAAAGTGAGTGTTAGGGCAATCAACAGGAACAATAAAAATCTGTTCAAACAGAAAATCCACAAATCCCAAGGATTTGGAGCC
Source organism: Aythya ferina (assembly GCF_964211825.1). Lineage (NCBI taxonomy): Eukaryota > Metazoa > Chordata > Aves > Anseriformes > Anatidae > Aythya > Aythya ferina. The sequence goes on from NC_140299.1 coordinate 22,293,267, forward strand.
TCCCTATGGATTTTCCACAAATTTTGCTGTTTTCAGCAGAATCTAAGCTTTTATTTTAAAGGTGAACTGCAAAGCTGAAAAGAAAATTGAGTTAATAAAATATGTGCTGAATCCCTTGCTCTCCTTTTGCAGCCTGCTAACTGGGGCCCTCTACCACATATGTTTTAAGTTTTTCTTAAAAAAAAAAAAAAAAAAAAAAAAAAAATTCCCTTTTTGACTATCATCTAATACTTACTGGTTAACTTCAGGAATAAACTACCATTATTCTCAATAGTCTATTAACTCTGAAGTGAGCATTTCTTAAATTCATAATCCTTTTCTTCAAGTCAAGCGATTGCCCTCAATTTTCTTTAGTCTTACTCACTTTCTCTGTCTGTGTTTAGGTCTGTAGGATGTGAACTCATGTCCATACATTCTGATTACTGGCATCCTTTTTAAAAAACAAATTAATTGTGTTCTTGGGAAAATGCATGGATATTACAGATAGAAAATATATTTAGTATGATATTTTGTTACAGATAGATGGCTGTCATTCCTAATTCCAACTATTTTTAAACAGATGAACTCTCTATTCATCATTTAAAAATAGATGAACTGTCACATCTGTTTTGTGAGAATTTGACTTATGGTGACTTAAAGCCATGAGAAAAAGCTTTACATAAAATTTCAACTGACATTCCTTATTTCACAATATTAAATTATCATCGTTAGTAGTAGAGTGAAAATAGGAATATGATTTTACTGACTAATCAACAAATGAAAACCAGACATCAGAATGCTAACAGTGATAAAGGAAAAGTAACTAATATTCCTAATATTAACTAATAGCTATGAATCTTAAAGGAAAAAAAAAATCTGTATATTTATTATTTATTGTTTTATTATGTGTGCATTTTATGCTAAAAAGGAGAGCTGCTGTTTAAATACTTATCTTTTGTTTATTTGTTTTGCATAAAGAAGTATTGTTGAAGACTATGGGACCCCTTTGCTGTGTTCCAGTAATCTTTGTTTATTCTAGCAGCAAATAACAGGTGTATTATTAAAAATATGACAATCTAAAACTAAATTCTAAAAATTTAGTATTCTAAATTCTATATATATAAATTCTACACTAGAAGACACACCCTAGTAAAAAGTATTGACAAACTTGTTATTACACACTGTTATAGTAGGACTACTCTTTGCTATGATCTCTTGATCATTTTTTCTTCATTGTATTATTTTTCTTCATTAGTGTTGGCCAGCAATAAAAGTTCTCTGCCAGTAATTTTAGTAAGAAAAAGAAAACTTACAGAATTACATGCAAAGCAAAGTAGAAAAAATCAGGTCTGGAGTCTGTACTTATAAGGGAAATGATTAATTGGTTAATTATGCCAATCAGCTCTGTATATAGTAAGTAGAATAAAAGATAATGATGAATATCATAAAACATGTTTGAAACAAGTAATATTCAGTATTATTCAATTACCTGCTTTGCTCTTTAAATTGGAAAAAGTGTTTTAAATGACATCTGGGAGTAAGATGATCATCTGAAGTGGCGTTTTATTAGATCATATGATTCAGGTCAGTTTGAGATCTGCAGCAAAAATAAAACATCTTTTCAATTTTATTTGAATTTTTTTAAGACTTTCTTTAGCTCAATTTGAAAATACTTTTTATTCAGTCTAAAGAGATGCCAAAATGTTTGTTCTGGCTCTCATGTGCTCCATGCTTAATTGATGTGCAGATGTGAGATAATAATGTGAGAGGCATTTTGGAGCCATTCTTTCTTCAGGTGAGAGGGGAATGAGTAAAGGAAGAGATTAGAGATGGAGCTACTTCATAAGAATGTGAAATCCATCTGGTGTAAGGAGCAGATCAGCTCAAATATTCTACCATAAAATAAGCTAGAGGTCAGGTTGTGTTTCTTACTTAAGAATAAAAAATCTTCCTGTGAAATATTTTTTTATTCATTTATATCTCTGAGTTAATGAACCTTACTTTTTGTTCTTCACCGATGTCATAGATTTTAGTAGCTGCTATAGGGAATGATCACTTTAATTTGCTGAATTCTTTTTTACTAGTCTGCTAGTGTGAAGCTGATAGTTTGGTGATTCTTGTGATTAATTTAATAGTTGAAATAAATACACTAGATGCACACACCAGAATATGCTAGGCACACTGGAATACATGGTTGATGCACTGTGGGAGTCTGGGGCAGTTTTTCTGACTGTGACTGCATCAGTGTAATTAATTCTGTTGTCCAGGCATTCACTGGAGAGCTCTGCATCAGCTATGGCATAACTGTCACATGTTAACTGCTCAGTGGAAGAGCTCCACAGGCGCTAATACTGGGTCAGGTACTGATTGTGTTTGAAAATACACCTAGTGTCTATTAAATTCCTTCCTTATTTAACCATCCATGCATTACATAATTAGAAATTTATTTTTGTTTTTATTTTAACTTTACATATCCCACAGCTGTTGCTTCAAAGTTTTACCAAGGTTTTCCAGTTACATTAAAAAGACACCCTTTTTTAGAGCTGTGCAAATGCCTACTTTCTCACCCTTCAAAAACATAAAATGCCATGTAATTTTCTCTGAGAAATATTTTTGCATAAGAGATATTTCACCCAAAAATAAATTAAGAAAAAAAAAGTATTCGTACACCTCTAGAAAAGGATCTCTCCAATACGGAAAATCACTCCAAGCTTATGTGCTGCTAATAATAAGTAAAAAAAAAAAGTCAGAGTTTTAGAATTCATCACTGATTTAAGAATAAACTGTGCTGGATTAGATCAAAGATCCATTTAACCAAATATTCTGTCTCTGATAGTGATCAGAAACAGGGTAGGTCTAGGATTCCATAGTAGGAGGGTTGGAATTAGGTGATCTTCAAGGTCTCTTCCAACCCAAACCATTCTACTAGGATACTACTAGGGAGCTTTCCCTGTTTCCAGAATCTAAAGTTTAAGCCTTATTTAGTCAAAAAAAAAAAAAAAAAAAAAAAAAAATTGTCTGTTGCTAATGGTCTTTGTTGCATTTTAATTCTGTGAATATATCTAGCTGCTCTGAACCCAGTCTTTTGGGCTCTGAAATCATGTGGCATTCCTGAATTTAATTTTAAATAGTGTGGACAATATTTGCTTTTGCTTATTTTAAATCTGCTGTCTTACAGTTTCATTTAACACCTTCAGGTGCTTTTCATATGAAAAATAGTGAGTAACTTCCGTGGCTTATCACAGAATTGTAGGGGTTGAAAGGGACCCCGAGAGATCATCGGGTCCAATCCCCCTGCCAAAGCAGGTTTATTGAAGCATGTTTAAAGCAGGTTTATTGTTCTGTTGAAGACATTTCTGTCCCATATTTGATTCGGTATCATTTTCAGTCTGTTGCAAATCCCTTTTTAAGTTCTGATTTGCCTTCCATGTGATATTTCCATATCCAGCATCTCTAATTGCTGGATTCTGAATCATGAACAAACTTTGGAATTGATGAAATATGAGGGATCTCCTCTTTCACAGGACAGCCGGAGGGGCTTGATTGCCCATTCTCAATTGGGCAATCTCAATAGGATATGGTCTACTCCTGTCAACGTGTTTAGATAGAAGTGATCATAAAAATAATTCAAGGGGTTCTTAAAATGTCCTCTTAATCACTTTTGGGTTCTGAGATGTATGCAATTGGAGACTGAGCTATGGTGCTTGACTGGAAAGTAAGCAACAAAGTTTTAACAGAGATAGAGAATGACTATAGACAGTAATCCTTTTCTGTGATATTACTTGGCCTATTGTGAATGTGTTGTAGAGTACATTTTTGAAGATTAATTCTCTGAAGTGCTGCATTTCCTGTGCGTGCCTACATTTTCCTGCCATAAACAGGAAAAGGAAAACAAAGAATAGGTTTCTGCTACCAGAGCATATCATGCAGCACACACGTAGCACTCTCTGTCTTAGGGAACCCCTCATACCTGGACAAGACCTATAATGTGGGCCAGAAAAAATTGTTCTGACAACGGAACTCCTAGCTTTTGACTTTCTCTGACAGTTCTGCATCCTTCCCCCTTCGCATCATGTGCATGTGGTCCCTTCATGTGACAAAAGAGGGCTTGGGGAAGGCAGTGCTCCAGCTAGGTTCTTTTCTTGCTGCCAGAAAAATTCTTTCCAGTCTGCTCTCCCTTGTCTGGATCAGAGGAGCCCCTAGGAGAAGGGGCAGCCAGGAAGGATCCTCAGGCTGGATGAATCACCCTGTTGGATCCTTTGAGACTAAAATTGTAAGGAAAGAGGCAGTTTTTGCTAACTGGAGGCTCAGTGATTGCTTCTAGAATTGAAACATTCTGCAAATCAGTCCTTAAACTGACATTAAATTGATGACACTTTTATATACAGAAAAGTAATTTTATATAATGTTGAGGTTTTAGAAGAATTAAGTTACATTGTTTCTCTTCAGCGATCTGTTCATTTTGAGCCTATATCTGTATTTACTTCAGGAAGTGAATAGGTAGATCCAGTAGAATGTTTAACTGATATTCCAGTCAATATGGCACAGATCTTGCAAGTACTTCAGCATGTGCTTAACTTTGAGCCTTTTCTAAAGTTAGTAGAACTACTGTATACTCAGACCTAGCTCTCAGTAGTAGTTTGCAGTAGCAGAGCATTTGAATATGATTTGTTTAAAGTATGCATTATATAGAGATTGCAGAGCAGACTCACTTGGGAATACTGTTGTAGTTTCATAATAGGGAAGGATGCTAAAATCTAAAAATGTCTAGGCCAGCTTACTATGAAATATTTTTGGCAAGATTTTCTTTTTTGAATCTGCCTTTTGAATATAATTACAAATTAAGTAAAGCTGACCATTTGTTTTATTTGAGGCTGCTTGCATGGCAGAACTTAGGATTTTGTGTAGACAGGTGATACAGCAGGTCAGAAAAGGATTCTGTATGTCTGTGGTTGACTGTATTTTACAGTGTCTGATAGGTTTTTATGGAAGCCATTTGGTGATCTCATCAACAACAAGTCTATTGTTTCATTACTATCAGATTCAGTGTGTTTGTGATTAAATCAGCAGAATAGAGAACATGAAGGGAGTGCTGTTCACTTTGCAATCATTTCCATCTGTTATAAATTTTTATCAGATGTTGGGTAACAGCAGGCAAGAGTCAGAGCAAGTGTTTTATCCAGTTTCCAAGAAACAGTGATATGTAATTGGCATCTATTGTGCTCTTAGTTTAATCTGTCCATTTAGATATTTAAAACGTCCTAGAGTATACAGGTATTACAAAACAAATAAAAACTTATTTCCATCTTTCCTCACATTTATTTTCTTTTGAAGGCTCTGATGCTGATATAAATGTTTTGGTACTTGGTAATTTTGACCACTGATGACACTTTCATAAAATGGTGGGTCAGAGTGAGACTTGGAGAGGAGAATCTCCATTAGGCATATGCTGCTGTCCTATGTGGTTTTCAATTGATGATGTAGAAATTGGCAAGTAGAATTGGCTGGCCAGTGGCCAGCATCATTTGCCTTACAGAAGTGGGAGAGGGATCTATCAGCAATAGGCGTAAGCTGACGTGTAATTAGATGGTCCCAAGGAATGAAATCGTACATTTCTTATGAAATTAATTTTTAGCATTAATTATTCTAAAAAGATGTTCCAGTTTTCAATTTAAATGTCTGAGATGCTTTTCATCATCTGAAGAGTTTTGGTGCAAAGTAATAATGTGCAAAAGAGTTGTCTGGTCTCATCTGAAAAGATGGAAAATATTTTATTAATATAATTTACTGAGATTTTATCGAATGTATCCTTGACTGAGATATTAGACCTCTGCAGTATTTGTTTACCCCTTTTTATGTAGAAAAGTCTCACTTTCTTTCTGAAATTAATAATTCCATTCTTTAGGTCAGAGGAAATTTTTAATGGTGGGAATAATCTTTGTCATCCTTTCTGGAACGTTTTATATGACCATGTTGACCATTGTGATGTGGGTTGTCCAATGTTTTATATAGTATTCTCAAATGAGCCATATTGTTGTTTCTTTTAGAGCCACTGTAATACTTGTTGCATTATTCTCCTTAAAAATATATTTTAACACTTAATGTATTTTATGGTTTTATTTTCCACAACTACATAACTGTTCTTCACTGAGTCTGTTGCTCAGAGTCTTTTCATGACACTGTTCTGAAATATTAGAGCTTTGTAAGGCATAAAAACAGCCTCTGGAGAGTTTTCTTCAATTTTGTAAGGGAATTTCATAAGAATTTCTGAGAAGCTGATTGTGACCATTTATTCCATTCTCTATTCGTCAGCTAAAACAGTAGGAAATCAGCATATTTTTTCTAGGCTTGATTGGCCTCCTGGTTGGATATCCCAGATATGTTGCTATCAAGTACCTCATTCCAGTTTTACAGTATTTACCTTGAATTATTACCTTTTGCCATATTGAAAAGTATCTGCTTATTCTTGTCTAAGATTAGCTGTTTTTTTTTTTTTTTACTGTGTAAATCTATTCCTATTTTCAATCTATTTCCTACCATTTGTCTTCTCTAATAGTACTTCAATAGACCCTTGTTAAAAGATTTTTTGAATATCTAAAGCTCTTCATGTTGTTGTCCATTACTCTGTTCATCCACACTTTCATTTTGATGCAACTACTAGAGTAGTGAAACAGCATACAGACTCCCTATTTCAGATGGTGTTTTTTATTTATTGTTATTTGAAACTATTCACAAGAAATTTTTACTGTGCTTTCCTGGGCTTAAGTTGCAGCAAGGGTGTTTTAGGTTGGATCTTAGGAAGAACTTCTTTACCGAAAGGGTTGTTAGACATTGGAACGGGCTGCCCAGGGAAGTGGTGGAATCACCATCCCTGGAGGTCTTTAAAAGACGTTTAGATGTAGAGCTTAGGGATATGGTTTAGTGGGGACTGTTAGCGTTAAGTCAGAGGTTGGACTCAATGATCTTGAGGTCTCTTCCAACCTAGAAATTCTGTTATTCTGTGATTCCTTGGTCATCTCTTTTGTTGTAAAGGTATGGTATTTGTAACTATCAGATCATTTGATAGAACATTGTTTTTAAGGTGAGTATAGGTGTTCTTGAGTTCCTTCCAGAGGATGTTCTCTGAATCTTTATCACGTTTTAATTGGTTGATAACTCTTCTTCTGATACCTCTGGCTCTGGTAGTGTCTCATCTTTATCTCCGTATCAGATCAAGTTCTTAGAGAGTTATCTCCCTAGCATCTTCTCTTGAGAAAGCTGACACAAATAAGTCTTATCAGCAGTGGTTTTGTTTTGCTTTATTATTCCCTTTAATCCCATGTGACCTAGTGACCTCTTATTTCTTTTATGTTTTGTTGTTTTAGTTAATTCAATCATTTTAGCATTAATACCTTCATCTGTTTTCTCTTTAAATCTCATCATAGGCCCTTTTATACATCTTCTAATATATGACCTTCCACAATTTATTCTGACAGGCATAGGTTTAAGTTTACAGATATAAAATTATTTGGTTTAAATAACCTCTTAAACTTTGTTGTTTAGTCATACTAATTCCTTGCCTTTTTTTTATGAGCTTTGCATTACATCTAAGACTTCTGTTGTTTTTACAGGAAGCATGTGTGTTATTTCTAAAGCATTTAGTACTTTTATCTAAGATATTAGGACTTCTCTGACTCATCTGTGGAAACCATCCTAAATTTTCAGAATGAATGATGAATTTGGTTTGCTTTTTCCAAGACCGAACAATATAATATAATGTTCTAGAGTTGTCAGTAAGAATAACTAAATACAAAGATTAGTGGCTAATAGAAAAATATGCTGAATTGGTTTGCTAAAGGAGATTATACCAGACTAATTTGTTTCTAGGACCTTTCTGATCAAAAGTAGTATTTTGTTTCTTTTTTCCTTTTTTTTTTTTTCCTGTAGGCTAAGTATTTGATAAAACTTATCTCTAGATTAAGAGGAAATTATTAAAATGAGGGAGAAAAAAAATAGAAAAAGAACTGTAAAACAGGTAAGGAGCTAGTTTAAGAAGAAAAGCAGCTATTGTTTAAAGTCAGATTTATTAGTATAGTCCCTAATTTATGTTTTCAGTAACAGTCTAAATGTGGGGGACAGGAACCAACAATTTTGGCTAAATGAAACTTCTAGATAGCATGAGGCTGGAAATTAACGTTAATAATGTAGAAGTAAGTTAGATATGAATGCCCTAATGGAAAAATGAATTATCTCAAAAGGTTGATTGATAGAAATAGGGTGAAGTTTAACAGTTTTAAGATTATACCATAGGGGACTAAAACAAGAATTCTTAATGGGAGCCATCATTTAAAAGTGACAGATGAGGGCAATATCCTGTTAATCACAACTGTGAGTGACCAATGTGTCACTGTGTGACAACAAAGAAAAAAAGGCAAATGCAATTTTATCACACATGAAGCTATGCATTTGCAATAGACATAGATATACCGTTGTTCTGGATGAGTGATGTTGGCAGTCTCCTCCAGTTTTTTTGCTTATTCTTTTTAGTTTAACAATGTTACGTTGGCCTATCCTACATTAGCCAAAGGTAGGATCTTCTTTTACATTGGGAAAAGATAGGTTCTTATGTCTGTTCCAGAATCTGCTGTGAAAATTGAAGTAGAGATAGTGTACAAAATCAGCCTTAAGATAAAACTATGATAAATGCTTCTATACATGCCTTAATGTATATATTTGTAGTTTCTGGCAGCATAACTGGTGGCTGAACAATACAAGTGAAGCAAGCCTTGTAGGGAAAACTAATACCTTTTATTAAGCTAACTGTGAAAGAAAAATAAACTAGCTGAAGAAGAGTTCATGTGCTCTGAAACTTGTGTGTTTTTTTTTTTTCCTCTCCAGCTGTCTTAGTTGCCCTAATGAAATATATTGCTGTTCCCTTAATACCTTTCTTCTTGCACATGTTTATACTTCATGCTCAGTTTGTAGGCCTGGCTGTTCTGTTAAGCTTCTTCCAACAGAGTAAAATGATAACGTTCTTCATCAATCTCAGCCTATGAGAATTCATTGCTCAGTACCGAGACTACTAACATAAAATGCAGTTTATAGTCCAGCATGCATAATTACATTAAAATAAAGGTTCAGATAATGTGTATTCTAATTATGTGATCCACTTATTTATACTCAGGTTTATGGGAATGTAAAGACAGCAATGTTTGCCAGTGTAGCCTCTAATAAACAAGCCAATCATATCAGACTTCAGTTTTGAAATTATTCAATAGTCCTACGTAAAATACATATAAATACTGGTAATTCATCCATAAACTCTTTCAGTGAAGAAGTTTTTTAAACAAAGAGTTATAGTGCTAATTGCAAACTGTAATATAGCAAGTATTGTTAAAGTCAAGAAACAACATAAACTGTTAGCATTAGTGTTAGCACAGGTGTCCGTGCACGGCCCAGCACTTACATCAAAATATTTAGTTTACAGGTTTCTAATGTCAAGACCTGCTGAATGTCTTCTGCTATTTTTATATCACCTTGTTATGCGAGATATGACTGTGATGTACCATCTGCAGAAGACAGATAGACATCTGTCTGACTCCTGCAGCAAAACCAGGCTGGCAAAAAGACAAGGTGTATATTCCAAACCCATAATTTTCAATTTTCATTCTCATTTTTCAGTTGTAAAATTCTTGCAGCGCCAGAGATGAACCGTAACATAATCCATATAAAACAGGATTCTTGAACCCTAGAAAAGCCTTAGATCTGTATGCCAAATGGGGAATTTGCTGTGCATTCCAAGAATTGAATGTTCTGCAGGTACCCCAAAGGGCAGAAAAGGGAGTATCAGAAAAGACTAAAGTTGTGACATTATAGAATAGTCATTTCCCTTGATCCTTCCTCACGTGCTACCTATCAGTTAGTTGTACAAACATGATATTTTATATTGCTTTCATTTGTCATTAGAGATCTCAATTTGGAAACTCTATTTGTATTTTAAGTTAGAGTTGAAATTCTTAAACAGGAAGTTATGCATTTTTTAAGAGTATGTAGCAGAAATCAAAAGCTAACACCTTAACAGGGATTCTGCTTCATTGTCCCTGATATTACTGAGATGTCAGTTCTAGAGTGACCTTTCATGGCTACTATTGCTATAATAAGCATTGAAAATTATCATTAATAAATATAAGAGCTTATGGAATTTTGGAAATTTTGGAAAAGGAATGTGGCTGCCTGTAAGAGGATGGAATTTAATCCAGAACCTCTTTCCAGATTGTTAGCTTACATTAGAATCATTTAGGTTGGAAATGAAGAGTTAATATTGTACTACTGCTTAATTTTGTTTTTGTCTAAGCAAAATTAACATAATTATTCCTGCTATGAAATTCACATGAGCAGTGTTAGAGTACTTTAGTATTGATTTTATTATATAGGTATGCTTACATAATTTCTAGAATAGCTTACCTTGGAAATCAGTGTAAGGAAAAATTTAAACTGACAGAAGATGTTAAAGAATGGTGTTCATGCAAACACTACACTTTTATGTTACAATCTCCACATGCCTATATTATTTATAACATTTTAAAAGGACTTTTTAAACATATTTTTTTTCTTGTTGTGGTATGTTTACTTTGAGCAGCAGTTACTAAATAATTTTATCATTTATGTATAGCCAGTTAGTAATTGTCCTCTGCTGCTACTGAATGAAAAGCTAGCACAAACACGTGACAGGAAATGGACTTTAAAAAATAAAAACAATGTGATTATAATATCATAAGAATAGGAAAGGAAATAACATCTTATGTCATCAAACATAATAATTTAATACTGATTACTACAAAAAACAGCACTTACCCAAATTCATGCTTCAGCTAAAGCACACCTTTTAGAGAAATACCAAATCCATCAATGGAAAATACACCATCATCTTGTTTCAGTTGTTCAGTCACTAAGTATTTACGTCACTATAAATTCACAAATTTCTGAGTGAATCCTGACTGTAAGACTATTTATATATTTTCAACACCAGCTGAGCACTTGAGTTTTGAAAGAAAGTGGCCTCATTTAATGTTGTACCAAGATCAGTGAATGGCTGTGTGCTAAACTAACCTCAAGCAATTGGGGGCCCTCTGGGAACTTAGGTGGAATTTAGAGCGTCCCCCACGGGTGGGCGGCAGCTCCCCCCAGCCCCCTGCTCCTGCGTGGGCTCCTCTCCACGGGCTGCAGCTCCGGCCCGGGGCCTGCTCCTGCGGGGGCTCTCCATGGGCCGCAGCCTCCTCCAGGCCACATCCACCTGCTCCACCGGGGGCTCCTCCACCCATGGGGGGGCTGCAGCGTGGAGATCTGCTCCATGTGGGACCCATGGGCTGCAGGGGGACAGCCTGCTCCACCAGGGGCCCCTCCACAGGCCACAGGGGAGCTGCTGCTGCCTCCCTGGAGCACCTCCTGCCCTCCTGCTGCACTCACCTGGGGGCTGCAGGGCTGCTTCTCCTCTCTCCCTGCTGCTATAGCACAGCAGGCTTATTACCCCTTTCTTCAATCTGCTGTCCCAGCAGCCCAGCCAGCACTGCTGCCTGGCTCAGCTCTGGCCAGCAGTGGGTCTCTTTTGGAGCTGGCTCTGATCTGACATGGGGCAGCTGCTGGGCTCTGCTCACAGAGGCCACCCCTACAGCACCCCTGCTACCAAAACTTTGCCATGTAAACCTAATACAGTGTACCAAATATATTTTATTTGTTACAGATTTTATATAGTCAGTTATTATAATTTATATACATGTCTGCATGAGCATACAAGTACAAATAGATACACACATATATAGAAAGAGAGGTCGTTTTGTATTTGTGCTTAGCAAGTATAATCCAATGGTTACACCAATATCACAATTATTTACTTCTGTAATCAGTTGCCTTTTCTTATGCCGAAGTGAAGTTGAATATATAACTTGGTTTTGATTTAGGAAGTTGATCAGTAAGGTCAGAAGACACCTTAGTATTTTTTGCAAGACACCTTCAGTATTTGACACTTAGAAACAAGTTTATTCATTTAACTTACAATATTTAGGTAAATTCCCAATTGGTTATATTCCTTATTAATGAAGTGTTTATCCCTAGCATTATAAAATACAAAAGAAAAAGATAGATTTATTAGAAAGCAGAAGCATGGACTGTATCATGATTTAAAGATAACTGTATAAAACCCTGTTATTGAGATAAAAGTTCATTGAAATATAAAGCTTTAATACTAATTCAGCTTTAATACAGCTGAATGCTCAGAGATGGAAGATGTCATATGTAAGCAATACAAGTGAGGCTTTTAACCAAGCCAGAAAACAACTACGATTGAAATGAAAGGGCTAAGGTACCAAAACTCCATACCACTGCCATAACATCATGAGTTTTTGGAGCTGCGCTTGGTCACAGCTCTTCAGCTAAGGGCGTGGTATAGCAAGTGTGTATTTACCATTTGGGGGGCAGATCCTTTGTGCAGAAGCAAGTTATGTTTTTAACTTTTAGTCTGGTGTTCAGTCTGCTGGTTCTTGTTGCATTTCATGAGGATGGAATCTTGATCCAACAAAATACAGCAAAATTTCTTTCAAATTCAGTGGGAGGATTACAGGAGGTCAGACAATATCCATTCAGTTGTTCATGGATTCTATCCAGACATATGGATGATTAAGTTTGTAGGGTATTCTTAATTCATGTGACTTGTGACACAAATCTCTGAAACAATCTTAGACTTGGAGTCGAGAAACTTATGCAATTTTTGTATTAAGACAGTCAATGAAAAGAATCTTTTCACCTTGCAATCATAGAATACAGAGGAACATTGAAAGATTTTCCAGTATTCCTGCACGTACATGGCCTGCTTCGCTACACAGTATATAGAACTGCAAGGCGCTTCTGCTGTGCTGAAGCACAAAAAGCTACTTAGTAATTAGGTGCAAACTGAATTGTTCAAAATAAGTTGATCTTCTTTATTGCTGGCTTAGAGGTTAGCAGTCCAATTGAGTTCATGATTGGATTTCATTTAATTTATACAACACAGTTGGAAAATTAAAGACAGAATAGTGTTACCGAAATATAACAATTGTTCAGAGATGCCCAATTTGGTTGTGGAATAAAGTCACACTGGGGAAGAAACAATCTGGTTTAAAAGAAATACGAAATCAGTGAAAAAGCAAAAGGATATAGCAAAGAATGTTTCAAATTAAAACCAACTAAAAAGGCCAAAAGAGTCGGTGGAATATTGATGAAATCACCATCAGGCTTAAAGCAAGCAAACAGGTATTTGTGAAACAGTTTATATTAAAAGGGCAGGGAAAAAAATTTGAGGTAGGTTATGTATAGTCATCTGCTATACAGAATCATAGAATTGTCTAGGTTCAAAAAGACTTTTAAGGTCATAAAGTCCAGATATCAACCTTACCTAAGTCCCATCACTAAATCTTTTCCCTTACCACCATGTCTCTTAAATACCTCCAGGGATGGGGTATATCTCCACTTCCCTGGGCAGACTGTTCCAATGCTTGACCACCATCTCCATGAAGAAATGCTTCCTAAGTCACACTTGGCACAATTTGAGGCCATTTCCTCATGTCATATCACTTGTCATGCAAGAAAAGACACCTACACCCTACTCACTTCAACATCATCTTAGTTGTAGAAAGTGATGAGGTCTCCCTTAAGCCTCCTCTTCTCCAGACTAAACAATGCCGATTCTTTTGTCTGCTCCTCATAAGTCTTGTTTTCTAGTCCATTCACCAATTTTGTTGCTGTTTTCTTAAAACATTCCACCATCTCAACATCCTTCTTGTAGTGAGGGTCCTAAAACACAATATTCAAGGTGCGGTCTTACCACTGCCTTGTACAAGGAGGCAATCCCTTCCCTAGGTCACAGCAGTGTAGCTGGCCACACTATTTCTGGTGCAGGCCAGGATGGCATTGACTTTCTTGGCCACCTGGGCACACTGCTGGATCAAGTTCAGCTGGCCATTAAAGTGGCAAAATCATTATATAGAAAACTAAAAAGATATTCAATAAGTGTTTATGTTCTAGGTGTGGAAAGTAGTGCATGCATTATGTGAGTAGAATAAAAAGTTCAGGTACACTGTCAAGGGAGAATCACAGAATCACAGAATCACAGAATTTTCTAGGTTGGAAGAGACCTCAAGGTCATCGAGTCCAACCTCCAACCTAACGCTAACAGCCCTCCACTAAACCATATCCCTAAGCTCTACATCTAAGCGTCTTTTGAAGACTTCCAGGGATGGTGACTCCACCACTTCCCTGGGCAGCCTGTTCCAATGCCTCACAACCCTTTCTGTAAAGAAGTTCTTCCTAACATCTAACCTAAAACTCCCCTGGCTCAACTTAAGCCCATTCCCCCTCGTCCTGTCACCAGGCACGTGGGAGAACAGGCCAACCCCCACCTCTCTACAGCCTCCTTTAAGGTATCTGTAAAGAGCAATAAGGTCACCCCTGAGCCTCCTCTTCTCCAGGCTGAACAAGCCCAGCTCCCTCAGCCGCTCCTCGTAGGACTTGTTCTCCAGGCCCCTCACCAGCTTCGTCGCCCTTCTCTGCACCCGCTCAAGCACCTCGATGTCCTTCTTGTAGCGAGGGGCCCAAAACTGAACACAGTACTCGAGGTGCGGCCTCACCAGAGCTGAGTACAGGGGGACGATCACCTCCCTAGCCCTGCTGGTCACGCTGTTCCTAATACAAGCCAGGATGCCGTTGGCCTTCTTGGCCACCTGAGCACACTGCTGGCTCATATTCAGCCGACTATCCACCATCACTCCCAGGTCCTTCTCTGCCTGGCAGCTCTCCAACCATTCCTCTCCCAGCCTGTAGCTCTGCTTGGGGTTATTGCGCCCCAGGTGCAGGACCCGGCACTTGGCCTTGTTAAACTTCATGCAGTTGACCTCAGCCCATCGGTCCAGCCTATCCAGATCCTCCTGCAGAGCTTTCCTACCCTCAAGCAGATCGACACACGCACCTAACTTGGTGTCATCTGCGAACTTACTGAGGGTGCACTCGATGCCCTCGTCCAGATCATCGATGAAGATATTAAAGAGGACCGGCCCCAGCACCGAGCCCTGGGGGACGCCACTAGTGACTGGCCTCCAACTGGACTTGGCTCCATTCACCACGACTCTTTGGGCCCGGCTATCCAGCCAGTTTCTAACCCAACGAAGCGTGCGCCAGTCCAAGCCAAGAGCAGCCAGTTTCTTGAGGAGAATGCTGTGGGAGACGGTGTCAAAAGCCTTGCTGAAGTCAAGGTAGACCACATCCACAGCCTTTCCCTCATCCACCCAGCGCGTCACTCTGTCATAGAAGGAGATCAGGTTCGTCAGGCATGACCTGCCTTTCATAAACCCATGCTGACTGGGCCTGATCGCCTGCTTCCCCTTCAAGTGCTGCATGATGACTCTCAGGAGGATCTGCTCCATGAGCTTACCTGGCACTGAGGTCAAACTGACAGGCCTGTAGTTTCCTGGGTCTGCCCTCCGGCCCTTCTTGTAGATGGGCGTCACGTTTGCTAGCCGCCAGTCGATTGGGACCTCCCCCGATAGCCAGGACTGTTGATAAATGATGGACAGCGGCTTGGCCAGCTCCTCTGCCAGTTCCCTCAGTACCCTTGGGTGGATCCCATCTGGCCCCATCGACTTGTGCACATCTAAGTGCCGTAGTAGGTCACCAACCAGTTCTTCATGGATAATGAGGGCCACATCCTGCTCCCCAATGAAGATGGACGAGGGCATCAAGTGCACCCTCAGTAAGTTTGCAGATGACACCAAGTTAGGTGCGTGTGTCGATCTGCTTGAGGGTAGGAAAGCTCTGCAGGAGGATCTGGATAGGCTGCACCGATGGGCTGAGGTCAACTGCATGAAGTTCAACAAGGCCAAGTGCCGGGTCCTGCACCTGGGGCACAACAACCCCAAGCAGTGCTACAGGCTGGGAGAGGAGTGGTTGGAAAGCTGCCTGGCAGAGAAGGACCTGGGAGTGATGGTGGATAGTCGGCTGAATATGAGCCAGCAGTGTGCTCAGGTGGCCAAGAAGGCCAACAGCAGCCTGGCTTGAATAAGAAACGGTGTGGCCAGCAGGGTGAGAGAAGTGATTGTTCCCCTGTACTCAGCTCTGGTGAGGCCGCACCTCGAGTACTGTGTTCAGTTTTGGGCCTCTTGCTACAAGAAGGACATCAAGGTGCTCAGAAGAGTCCAGAGAAGGGCAACAAAGCTGGTGAGGGGTCTGGAGCAGCTGAGGGAGCTGGGATTGTTCAGCCTGGAGGAGTCTCAGGGGCAACCTTATCTCACTCTACAGGTACCTTAAAGGAAGCTGTAGCGAGGTGGGGGTTGGTCTGTTCTCCCACGTGCCTGGTGACAGGACGAGGGGGAATGGGCTAAAGTTGCGCCAGGGAGGTTTAGGTTGTATATTATGAAGAACTTCTTTGCTGAGAGGGTTGTTAGGCATTATTGGAATGGGCTGCCTAGGGAAGTGATTGAGTCACCATCCCTGGAGGTCTTTAAAAGACGTTTAGATGTAGAGCTTAGTGATATGGTTTAGTGGAGGACTTGTTAGTGTTAGGTCAGAGGTTGGACTCGGTGATTTTGGAGGTCTCTTCCAACCTAGATGATTCTGTGTGATTCTGTGAATAGCAAGTGGTCAGAATGCAACAAAAATCTTAAAATGCAACTAAATGCCAGGTTATACAGTTGGAAATCATAAATGTATCTGCTGCATAGTAAAACCTCTGAGTGACATCTTGGAAATAACTGGATAAGAGATGGATTTAGAGTCACTTGGGGAAATAATGTGAGTGCTCAGTGAAGTCATGACATTGTATTCTTTTGTATTTCATTGTATTCCATTGTGAGTTAAAGCTAAGGTACCAAGTATGCGATTAGCAGAGCGCTACCGGAATGTTAGCACCCCTTGATGTGTCTAATTTTGAAGTCTGTGTTCCAACAGGATTCTGGAAATGGTGCAGGAAGTTCTGAGGTAAAGAGAAGTGATTAAAGTTAGGAAAATATCATTTCTTTTAACTTGAAGAAATATAAATTACTTAGCTTGCTGAAGAGAAACCTGAGTAGTGACTGAGGTAACTGTAGGAAAGATGATAGTTTCCCCATGCATGGTGTCTTAAAGGTGAAATAAGAGATCAACCTGCAGTGCCCCAAGTTTTCATAGTATCTAGATTGTGGAGTTCCCATCAGTCAAATTGATACGAATCCACAGTTGAGCCAAGAATTAAAATGAATTCCTAGACTTGATCCCTTTAAGATTTTCTAGATAAAACAATTTAATTCTTTTTCAGGAAGTCAACTAAGAATTCTGGAGTTACACATTTTCTTCTGAAACTGTTTTCCTTAATTTTCTGCAGATATTTTTTTTCTCATAGTGCTTCTTCGAGCTAACTTTCCTAGAGAGTTTTGGTAATGTTGGAGAAAATAAATACTGTCTATAATTCTTGTTTTCAGAAACATTCAATATATAATTTATTACACATATGCATGCATATATACACATGTACACATATACAGTTATTTTTTGCTTGATCTCGAATATGGAACAGATGGTTGAGATAGTTGATGACCATTATGCTTGGCCGTAGAATAGTATAAGCCTTTTGTAAAGTTGTTTAACAGCTGTTATCTTTCAGGACTTCAGTCAGAAAAAGATACTGAGGGTTATGTAGACAAGAGATTGTAGTAATTTGAGAAAAATACTTAGGCTAAGCAACTTCAGATAAAAGGTTAAAAGCTGTTGTTTACATATAAGCTAGTGCTAGCCAGTATTTCAGAAGTTATGGAAAGTTACAGCTTTTATTTACTGTAAAATGTACTTCACATCCAAAAGCAATAAAAATCACTGCTATTTGGAAATTTGGTCCATGTTTAGAAGGAGTATCTCCAAGCCAGAATCCAGCTTGGTACTTAAGCAATTTTATTGAACTGCTCTTTGCAAAATATGGAGATAAAAGATTAGAATTTTGAAAGAATGAGTTGCATTTCAAAATTTCAAAAAATGAAATTTGGGGAGGAAATGATTTGTATGTAACACTTGTACTGCCACTTAAGGAAGCAAAAATGAAGTTGTGTTTTATTTCGTTGCATTCCATTTGTGGATGAGGGGATGAGTAGGCTAGGGAAGTGATTGCACATGTTTTGGAAGTCTGTGCTGAGGGAGGGAGGAAACATTACAGACTACAGGAAGGGGAAGGAAGAGGAAGAAGAATGAGTGAGAGCAAGAGAAAAGTCTGTAGCATAACAGTGGGATCAAGAAGGCAGTGAGAAGAGCCTACACCAGACACAGCTATGCCTCTGCAGTGACAGAAACTTTCCAGTGACAAGAGGCAACAGTGCAGTGCCTACAAGCTGAGAAATGCGAAGGTATATAAAATGTCAGCAAATTTACTGCACACAAAGACCTATGCTTCAAATATGAAGTGTACGGGTACAGGCTGATTTGTAGTCCCTTATTTTGATTATGCTGTACTTCATCAATTTAATGGTTTTCCATTTCAAGAAGTTGGTTATTTCTCATTCTACACCAGTAAGTCTGGCTTCTGGCTTTCCTATTAATCAGTTCTTGGGGCTTCCTCCTTCGCATGTAGGTTTTTTGAATCGCCTCTCTCACCTACCTAACTTTGTGAAGTGACCGTAGAAATAAAAAATGTAGGAAGTTCAGAGTCTATACTCTTGAAGCCAAATATCAAAGTCGTATTTTGACCTAGTACTGATCATAGAGGGAGCTTGAAAAATTACTTTATAATTAGGCTGTAAAGGAATTAGGACCTTCTGTGTTCTGTACAGAAACCTCTTTCCACTGGAAAAACAAAAGGGAGATAGGAAGGCTGAATAGTTATCAAGACATAGGTTCTTCTTCTTCCACATACTTTAAGATAACTGAGAGTGTGTCCCTCTTACAGAAAGCCTTTTGATGTGCTGGACTGTTGTATTATAAGTGCCATTTGTAATGCACTCTTGCTGAGTTGCAAAGAAGAATTAGTTTCTTCCAGGAGGAAGAGAGAGAGCAGAGTTGTATTGTACCTGGCAGCATACTATATACATAGAAATACAGAGAAGAAATCCTATAGTTACCAGGCACCTGGGATATCTTCACAAGCTTTTTGCTGCCACTTTTAATGAGAACTGAATAATCTTTTTAATTTTTATTGCTATAAATATTTCAGATGTGTAATTTTAATTGATACATATGTTATTTTGCCAGGATTCTGTAAGAAATACCTTCTTGTAATATACTAGATTGGTGTAGTGATACAGCTTGCTTACTGCATTATCCAAAATTTACATAAATGTTAGAGAGTAATTTGGGTTTACAAAGTCTCCTAACACTTCCCTTGTTTTTTGTTTTTGTTTTTTAAATCAGGATAGAAAAGTACAGCTGTATTCTCATGTAAAAGTTGTTAAACTTCCTCAGTATCATTTCTGCCAATTAAAAATTAAGATTTACTGCTGTGGTTGATTTTTTGAGTACCTTTGCAATGACAGACTTCTAGTACTTTTCACAAGCTCTGTCTTTGTACATACACAAATGAAAATAAAATTTGAAAGAAGTCATTATCCCATAGTACCAAGTCTTTGCTTAAGGAAAGTAACATTGTAATAACGGAGCTGCAGGAAGGTGCTTGCATGGCATATTCCTGCATTGTAGCTATTTTTGTTATGCACTGACTTTGAATACTAAATAAATGAAAACTTACATTTTGGAAAAAGTGGAAAATACAGGTTCTGACACAGAAAAACTTGAAGCAGTTACCAGTTCTTTCATACTGGTAACCAGTATGAACAGCATAAATAGACATGAACTGAAATTCAAGAAATTCCACTTAAATGTACAAAAAAAGCTTTTTCACACTGAGGGTGGTCAAGCAGTGGAACAGGTTACCCAGAGAGGTTGTGGAGACTCCATCTCTGGATATTTGAAGTCCTGACTGGACAGCGCCCTAAGCAATCTGCATTGATTGGCCCTGCTTTGAGAAGGTCACTTGGACTGGATGGTGTTCAGACATCCATTCCAACCTCAGCTATCTTGTGATTCAGTGAAGACAGACATTGTATTTGATGTTAATACACAGTCTTGCAAACTTTTGGTTTCTTCTTTCTAGTTATTTCTGGTTATTTGTTGTAACATTTTAAAACTAAATTAATTTTCATATATAATATTTTTTCCTGGCATACTTGTCATGTCTTTGGTATGTAGCAACTGCATTGTCTGTCCATCTAAGAAACCCAGGATGCTAGAATTTATTACTTCAGGAAACTGAATTAGAGAATACATGTAATATTTATTTGGCACTGCCTCTCTTTCAAAATCTCTTTGTGTGGTTCTTATAGCTTAATATTACAATATTAAATTAAAAATACAGATGGGAGTTCTTTGTTTTATTATTCATATCCTTGACATATTTCTAATGGGCTCTTAAAATAAGTCATCTGTTATGTTCTTTTGTTGTCTTTGCTGATGAAAATATGAACTTTTCTAGGTTCTAATTGATTTTTAAGCCATCTTCCTAGCATCAGTGAGTCAGTACATTCTCTTTGTTTATATCAGAGATTTACTGCCCATTAATTTTGATTCTGTTTCTCCTGAGTGGCTTTACATTCCTAAAAGATTAAATTCTTGTAAATATTTTTCCCTTTGCAGTGAGGAGCTACGGAAAGAAGCACGACAGCTGAAACGTGAACTGCTGGAGGCAAAGCAAAAAAAAGAAGAGCAAGCTTTAAAACCCAAAGAAAAGGAAGGTAAGATTATAATATAGCAGGTGTTGTGTGGATCTCCAGTTAACAATACAGTTTTAAAGTTGTTTAATAGTTTTGTGTTTCAGATGGATATATTGTTGAAATGTTGTGGTTTTTTTCCCCCATAAAATTAGTTTTCCTTAAGAATGAATGGATACTGGTATATAAATAAATTAGACAGGTAGCATTTGTTCTTTCAAATGTTCTTCAGTTACATATGTATAGTTGGGCAGGCTTCTGTATTTGAAATAATTTTTTTCAGATAACTGATTTAATTCTTTAATGGGGACCTACCTATTCTGACCTCCAAAATGGAAAGTATTCCTGACTGTCCAACTTGGAAAGGTACTTAAAGGTACACACGATTAACTCTGAACTCAAAGATATTGACTTCAAACTTCTGTACCTCTTCCGAATGATACCAAGGGAACTTAAAATCAAGTCAGTTACATGTTTGTTTTTCATAAACCTTAGCAAAATGGGATCTTTGGATGCCCACTTTTTATCAGAATAATTTTACATTCCATTTCTTACTAAATGCACACAGATTGTTAAGTATATAATGGGTAAATTGCATTTTTAGTGAATAAGGATTTAACACTTCGTTAGCTGAACTGAAAAAAAAACAAAAAAAACAGGCAACTCTGGAGTTGCTATACACATTTCTGGAGTGGGTTCTTAGTCCAGTTCTCAAACAACATAAAAAATCTGAAAGAAAATGTGAAGTCATTGCCAGAAAAATTTCCATTACTCTACTCTGTATCGTTTATCATATCATTTTTTATACAAATTCGAAAGTAGGAAGCATAACAATTGTTAGGAAATGTTATGGATTCTCTTGAATCTCTGAGCTTGATCAATAACCAGTTTGGCAAATTAAAAAATACAGTATCTGGAACTTGTATATGAAATCTGTCACCATATTATACAAAGTAGTGGCTCTGAAAAGCTTCTAGGAATCATACTGTCACTAAATAAATATAAGCTCTTGTTGGCAAGACACTGAATGCAGTCATTGGACACGTTAAAAAAGGAACTGCAAGTGGAAGTGTAGAAAAGAGAGTAGTTCTTATGTACATGTATGATAAATGATAAAGAGTAGTGCCATGTATGGCAATTGTAATACCATTGCTTAAACATTATCCCTGTTCTGGTGCCAGTTACGTCAGAGGACTTACTGTAGAATAATTTGAGGAAATCCACTTTACGGTGACAGACTAAATTAATACTTGGATACCACTGGTAGATACAACTGTGGCACAATATTGAATGATACCTTTTATTCAAGGACAGGTATGGGATGGGGAAAGAAGGAATGGGGGCTTTATGTATCAGCTGTTTGGCGGGGGTTGTTGTGTGTGTATGTGTGTGTGTTTTTTTTATTTCATTGAATTAAATAGCAGGTACGAGATTAACCTGTTGAAGAACTGTAGGTAAGAATTAATGGTAAAAATAGTCCTTGTTTTCCTTTTTGTGAGTACTGTCAGAGCATAAGTATTTGTCTGTTTCAGTACCTGTTGAAAAAGATATATGGCAGGAAAGAAACTATTCAGAGGGTTCTTGGAGTACCTAAGTGAAAATTATGAAAATAAACATATTCTAAAATTGAAGACAAAATGAAGAAGATGTTAAATGAGATGCAAATAGTGAAGGGCAAAATGATTAATGAAAATACAGTAACAAGAGAAGAATAAGCAAGAAAAGAGTTGGTTTTCTTTGGCAAAACAAGAAGGAACTGAGCTTGAATGCTTGTTTTAATTCAGTCCTTAGCATAGCAGTCAGCTTTGTTCATATGCTTACATACGATCAGTGACATAAAGGAAGTATTTGGGTACAGAAAAAACAAACTAGAGACTACTTAGATAAATCAGATGCATTAAAATCATTCAAACTTGATGGAATTCAGTGAAGCATACCAGAATTGGCTCAAGCAGTCCCGGAGACATTAACATTAATAAAATATTAAAAGAATTCTTTAAGAGAATTGTTTGTAATCAAACTGGAAAGCAGGATTCCCAGGAATCTGTTTATCAGTGGTCTGGAGAAGACAGCAGATTACCTTTATTCAATTTTCTGGACTAAAAAAACATATTGGTCAGGGAAGGGGAAGACAAAAGGAAAATAAGAAAAAATGCAAATTTAAGCACTAACTATGTATTTTCACATGCAGTTGTCAAAATGAAGAGCTGGATGGCTGTCTTCCCTTGCACTAGCCCTGGTCTGTGTTGAAGCTTTTACTGACATGATTTGGTTTGTTAAGTTGGAAGAAAGCTGTTCCTTTTTTGTTCCAATTTTGTATTGGATTAGTAGATTGAATTAGTTCATAGAAGATTAAAACCACGTAAAGGTAAATGGAATATGTGCTTAAGAAAGGGGGAGGTCTGGTGGAAAAAAATGATAGTAAGTGGCTTGTGTCTCTCTTAGAAATGATCAGTTATATAAATTCAAGATGTTAGGTAGCACTTATGCAACTTATAAACTAATAAATATAGTGCCATGCTATTGAAAAAGACTCAAAAAACAACATAAAATGTGTAAAGTAGCATGTTGTATGCCAGAGAGACTCGTTCAATCTGAGCAAGTCTTCATCTCTAATATATTGCTCAGTTTTGGCCATTCCACTTGGAAAAAAAAGATATTGAGATTTATTAAAGGAACAAAGAAGAGAGTAACATCAGTGACGATCTGGAAAGCATAACATTTGAACACTGTAGGAAGAGTGGCTGTTTAGTTTAGAGCAGAGATGACTTTGTAAAGGAAGCCATGTTAAATACCTTCAAGAATGTTAAAGGCTACCATGGAGAGGAAATTATTCTTTGTAATTCCTGTGGAGAAGACAAGAGATAATAGGTTTCAATTACAGCTAAAGGGATTTAGGTTAAATGTTAGGGAAAACTTCTATTGGACTTGATGACCTACAGAGTGGAACTCTGCAACAGAAGATTAGGCAAATACTTCTTAAGACTAGTTTAAAAAAGGTTGAGCCTGTCTTGTGGGTGGGATGGGCTTAGATGTTGTGTTTCTAGATTCTGTGAAGAACAACTTCTTAATAAATCAAAAGAAATATAAGATGTGACTTGGAAGAAGGTTTTGTGGGGGAGGAGAAGCTAAGCATCTTGCTAACAGTGATGGTAGTTAGGTGGAAGCACTAGGGAAGGTATTGTGTTTAGCATCACTGTTTAAATCATGCAGTTAAAATAAACTCTTGGTTGTAGGTCTGCCAAAATTATTGAGTAAGGTATTACTGTCCTTGTTTTGTTGCTTGTACTGGTACTCAATATAAACTCAATACTCAATATACTCATAGCTTATACTGATACTCAAGTGAGTTATCTACATCCTGAAACAAGCAGGTCAAGATCCTAATAATGTTTTCTTTTTTGATGAAGTGTTACACAAAGAAGTGTAATTCATCATATGATCAAAGGAAGTAAATATTCCTGATGGTAGAGAAACTGCTGTTACAAGATGCACACCAAAAGAGTAAATGAGATTCATTAGAGACTCATAATAAGACTCAAACGAGACTGATTAGACATGCTTGATATGGTCTTGCAGAGGAGTTTAAAATGGCCAATTTTCACTTCCATAGTCTACCCACTGCTTTTTCAAAATCCTTCTTTAAATGTCATTCACATGCCTAGCAATTTGTTGTCACTTGAATCATACAAAACTTATAATCTGCATGGAAAGAGCAAGTACAGTTGTGTGATAGCTAAGTTTCTGGTAATAGGTGAAAGAGCTTGTGTACTTCAAGAACAGCAGGGAAGAGTTGAAATTTTAATAGGAATATTAGCTAAAACACAGATCTACACAGTGTCTTTACCACAGACCAGATGTGTGCTTTTGGATGATGCCACAGTGGAAGCTGTGTTCCAGGAGCACACCTGATGAGTTCCAACTGGTAGTCCAAAATGAAACAGTCCAAAGAGTATGTATTGAGCTGATCAGGGTCTCAGCAAAACTGTTTTGTTCCTGTTTCACAGTGTTATTTGCTAAAATTGAAATACCCAAGGTTTTACTGTCTTTCATGAGTTTCATCATTACAACAACAGGTGACCTAAAGACACAAAGTGATTCAGATCTAACTCTCTGAATTAAAAAAAAATGTTTTTAATGTCTTTAAATGTCTTTACTCAAAAGAAAACTTCTGTTTCCATCCTGGAGCGAAAAGCAGTTTTTCTGAAGTTTCCCATTTCCACTCTAGCCAAATACTCGCATTATCTCTAAAGTCTTTTAGAACATTTGAGTTCTAAAGCATCCGTTTTAAACAAGATGCTGGTTAAAATTTTGAATTTATGTTAGAAATCTAAGTACCAGCCTGTGACTGCAAACCTAATGCTACTGCCTTGCAGTAATATTGTAATAGAAATTTAAGAAGTGTGATATCATTGAGCAAAGACCTCTAAACTTGCTTAATTATATTAATTGTGGAAACACTTGGAGTTGTTTGTAAGGTTTTATAATACTAGCATGATGTAATATCTTAAAATAAAACTTTGTTCTGTGTAACATCATCTCAGTCGTAATTTATGGATGGTATGTATTAAATTAAAACAGGATTGAGTATTCACACTGGATCCTATGACTATTGGGAAAGCATTATTAGAAAACTGAATTTGTTAATCATCAACAAACAAAAGTGAATGTCACTAATGATTTTAGTACAGGAAGTACTAGATTAGGGAAGGGGAAAAAGATGTGAAAAATGACACTGAAAATTGAGAGTCATATTGAAGTTTTAATATTTCTTTAAAGAAAAATAATTTCACAAGTTTAATAAATTGGGAGAACCATGGTGGTGTAAACTGTTTCAGGTTTATACTAGAAAAAAATGGGCATGAATTTGTATGTGATGCAGCTGTGATCTTGTTGCTACAAAGGTGTTAATTGTAAAAGAACAGTTATATTACTGCACTTGGTTCCAAGTATCATACCACCAAAAAAATGTGGAGCAATTAGATACAAACAGAAAAAGAAGACAGCGGAAGGCAAGATTAACTCATTAGGAGTTATTCAAAGATGTATGGAGTTTAGGTAGGCTGTTGTGGAATCTTAAGTATTTACAATGGTAAATACAAGGAATTAAGAAAGATACTTTACTGTATACAACCATTTACAATTTAAGGATAGCACAAAAGAATCGTGAAACACTTAGCTTGAATAAAATCTAAGAGCAGTAAAACACAGTGTAGTACCTGAGCAAATAATTTTGCCCCCAAATTTTGGGGGGACATTTATCTCATTAAAAGCATTTATCTTAGTTCACTTGGTGAATTTTTAATCAACCTGAGCTTTCATCAGCAAAGTAGAGCTCTCAAGAGCAAGATTATTTACCAAATGTGTAAAAGTTTACCTATTCTGCATTAGTTTACATTCAAGAAGTTGCATATATTTAAAACAGTCTACTGTCAAGCAGTGACTGAGCGAATGATTGGTCCTTTGGCGACCCAGGAGTTGGACTCGATCCTTGTGGGTCCCTTCCAACTTGGGATGCTCTATGATTCTGTGACCATAGCAAGAGATTTTTCCACTGTTTCTTTCCCTGTCTTCTTGGGGGAGTGTGGAATGGAGAATGAGTTGTGACATGCTGGATCAGGTATGTCTATGCAGATGATGCAGACACTTACGCAGTGTCTGCTTATGTTCTGAGCTGGCTTCTTTAGGAAAAAAATACTAGTTCAGAAGCTATGCAACTGCATTAATATGGTATTCTGCTTGATTAATAAACACTGCATCTCAGCCAAAATTTGCAAGCGTACGGATAGAAATTAACTGAAGAGCACAAAACAGGATAAGAGTGAGGCCTAGGTCATACTGGACCTTTTACAGGATCAGGGCTAAAACTGAGGTTAAGGTACTGGCTGATGAATGGATCGAGAAAAGACACATCCACTGGCAGATTAGTATTGGTATCACATCTTTAAATTGTTCTTTTTACATACTATGTTTTGTTCTTTTTTTTTTTTCCAAATTCAGAGCATTAGACTAATTAAGGAGGATTGTGGGGTGAAAATTTAAGTGTTTACATTGTTTCAAGAGGATAGAGATTTAAAAAAAAAAAACAAAAAACAAAAAACTAATTCCCCCCTTACATGTTTGATTATAACCAGCCTTCCAGTCTGTGAATAAGATTGTTGACTATGCCAGACTGCTGTCAAGACCTTAGTTTAAATAAGATATTTTTCTTTTATGTGACATTTGCTGCATTGATGCCAGAAATTACATCAAACATTTTAATTTGAGTGCTGAATTACTTCAGCATTTTGAAGTACTTAATCAAGTATTTGAAAAAAGATATACTTAAAAGTTATATTGTGTAAACCTGTGAATATACTTGAAATTTGCTTTAGAGAAATACCATCTGTTTTTTAACTACATGTTGGTTTTAAATAGTTTTAAAGTAGTATTTTAATTTTTCTTATTAGAATATTTTTTGTAAACTCTGTGATAATCTTTAGATGAAAAAATTTAATTATCACATATGAGAAAACAAAAAAGTCACAGAATAATACCCTAACAACTAATATAAAAAACAACACTTAAATGTAAGAATCCTACTGGGGCACAAAATATTTTCTACTTTGTTTTTAATTGTAGTAGTTGAATTGAATGCTTGAAGTGTTCAGAAAACTCTACAAAGCTAGCAAGGATACCAGTTTAAGATTATGTTTTATTTCTGTTTTATTATTAACTTTGGGTAATGTCAGTGGTACTTAAAGTATTGTTTTAAGTCCTGTCAAGATGCTTTCTTGAGGTCTGAGACTTTAAGAGAGTCATGCACCCTTAAAAACACTGTGAAAACTGCAAATTTTTTTGGTTTGGCAATTCTGTGGCATAAATGTGTTAGATATTAAGATTTCATGGTATATACATGTACAGTGTATCTGCATTATATCAAAGTGTACATCCTGAGTATGTCACTTCTGCAAACGTTTTTGTTTTCTTTCACTATTTCCATTTCTATTTTTTCTCATTTTATCTGTCCTAAAATAATACGCAGCATCCATATTCTGTCTCTTGTCTGCCAAAGTAAATGCTTCTCCCTCTTCTTTCGCTGCTTGCTAAAGAAAAGAGGACAAAAATCTCACTGTAAGCCAACTTTGACTTCAGTAGTAATCTTCAGTGGCTCTTCAGGATTTTAACAAGGCCAGAACTGTAATGACAATAACTGAATAACAGTTTAAGGTGTGAAGGAAACCACAAGTAAAATCAGACAGTTATTATCAGAAACATACCGTAGAGTATGTTATAAATACTTTCAAGCATAATAATATTAATTCATATTGTATATTCCAGAATATTTATTTTTATGTTACTTTACAATAAATTAATGTTATTTTTCTCATAGACACTATTTAATGCTGGAAGAAAAATTCTTCCTGGGTTCTGGAAGAAGTGTATTATCCCTCTTAGGTCTTAATTATAGAAGTGGGCTTTGTGTTCTGCATCCATCACTTCTGGTAGGAATTCCATTTGAATTCCTGAAATATTAAGAAATATCAGATTTTTTGATTTTTTTTTTATTATTTTTTTTTTTGTAATTTGTAAGGATTTTTTTTGTAAGTCCTATTTTCTGGAAGAAAAAATATCAAGATTTAAATCTCATTCATTATTTTTTAAAATCAACACTTCATGCCTCTATCATT
The DNA here is from genome assembly GCF_964211825.1 of Aythya ferina. NCBI lineage: Eukaryota > Metazoa > Chordata > Aves > Anseriformes > Anatidae > Aythya > Aythya ferina. The sequence continues at coordinate 22,321,636 of NC_140299.1, forward strand.
TCAGAAGAATGCAATGTAAGTTGACTTCTGAAAAGCTGAAATTTCAGTGCTGTAAAACCAGTGTGTTTTAGGCCTTGTATTTTAAGGCACAAAAACATTCAGTCATAACTTTCAGTTCAAACAAGAAATTGGCCAGGGTTTTTCAGTTTTCTCTTCTCCCATTTAGTGTTTAGTCTAGCTATACCATGCATTCATTGTATTTACATCCAATTGGTCTTCTAAAAAACAAAATGTTTTATCCAAGTTAAATGTGAATACAGCTGAGATGCTGTCAAATGTTAACTGATTTGCCTCTGATTGTTTTGTGCACTTTCCTTGTTATCTTACCTTGGTTATGCATGAACTAATAATTCTAAATGCTAAATGCATCACAAGAGTTAATGGGATTAGTTTTGTCAGGAATGTTTTGTAATGTAAGATACTTATGCCTAGTTGTCTAAAAATCTTCATATTAGCTGTACCTTATCAAGCGAAAAACATCAAAATTCTTTCATTGGCTCTCGTCAGCATGGAAGTTGTTTTTTTGTGAGTTGGTGTGCTGACATTAAACCTTAAGAAACAGCATGCATTTTTCTCTGTCACAATACATCATTTCTTCCCTTCTGAAGATCAGTGTGTTTCTGGTAATACTTGCAGCAAATGAAACTGATTTTCATTCCAACAAATGTTTTATGCATAGCTTCATTATCTCTCCCTTAATAAGGGAATAAAATCTCTGGGTCTTACATGGGTTCTGCTTCCTTTATTACAAGGACAGATGTTTTTACAAGTTGTTTTTCTAACACTGATACAAATAACAAAATTGTAAAGAACCGAAGTACTGTGGACATTTGTATGCATACGGTCAGTAAAGGATTTGGCTGAAAAATACTGGTACCTTACCATGCACATCAGCAACTGTTGTGCATGTAAAGACAATGTTCCCTACGTTAACGACAGAATTTGAATCTTGGTAAGTGAACATCAAGCTGAGAAATGAATGTCAGCTTAAAAAAGGATCATATTTTTCTGATCTACCACAGTTAGCAGGCCTAGAACTAATATTTACTGTTTATTGTAAAGTGGAAGGTAAAATTCAGTTACAGTTTGTGAAATTGAAGTTGTCTGATGCAACTTCTGTTGAGTGTTTACTACACTATTTGATTTACCAGGTGCTGTAGGAATGAATTTTAAAACTTTTTTATCAAGCGTTGTCTTTTGCTCCACTTCCTGTTCTGAACTGACTGGCATTCAGTTCACCACCCTTAGAACAAGTTCTCAGGTCTTTGTTATACTTTTGCAATTTTGTATTTAGAAACTGACATCATTTGAACTGTTCCTAATTTAAATGTGATAAAAATAAACCCTTCTGTATTTTTTTTAAAATCAATCTCGTCATTTCTGGTTTAAAAACTTATGAATCTCATCTTTAGTTTCAGGCTATCATTGGAAACCATGGCTTAAAAACAAACTATGAGGATAGATTACATCATCATGTTGGCATCTGTTATTCCCTAAAGGAATATTTCGGGATAGAAGCATCTACCTGAAAAAAATATAAATTACACAAATGCTGAAGTTTATGTCACAGGAGAATGAAGGGTTTCTTGGTGGTAATTCAGGCTAGCTAAGAGACAGTAGCAATATACTTAGAAATTATATATATATTTTTTTACTATTAATATATATATGATATGCATTTTATGTGTAATATACTTAGAAATATACCTAAGAATGAAGTGTATTTTCAGTAAAGAAAGTGTTGTGGGTTTTTTTCTTTTTGTTTTCCCTAACTTTCCCTAGAATCATAGAATCATTAAGGTTGGAAAAGATCTCCAAGATCATCTGGTCCAACCATCCTACTACCAATGTCACCCACAAAACCATGTCCTAAGCACCATGTCCAAACTTTCCTTAAACACCCCCAGGGACAGTGACTCCACCATCTCCCTGGGCAACCCATTCCAATTCCTGACTACTCCTTCTGAGAAGAAATGTCTCCTCATTTCCAACCTAAACTTCCCCTGGCACAACTTAAGACCATTCCCTTGTGTCCTATCACTAGTTATCTGCAAGAAGAGGCCAGCCCACAGCTCCCAACTCCTTCATTCCCCCATTGAAGCTACCTTCATTTCAGGTAGCTGTAGAGAGCCATAAGGTCTCCCCTGAGCCTTCTTTTCTCCACACTAAACACCCCCAGTACCCTCAGCTGCTCCCCATGGGACTTGTGTTCCAGGCCCTTCACCAGCTTCATAGCCCTGCTCTGGACACACTACAGGGCCTTGATGCCCTTCTTGCAGTGAGGGGCCCAAAGCTGAACACAGCACTGAAGGTGTGGTCTCACCAGAGCAGAGTACAGGGGGACGATCACCTCCCTGGTCCCGCTGGCTGCACTATTCCTGACACAAGCCAGGATGCCGCTGGCCTTCTTGGCCACCTGGGCACACTGACGGCTCGTGTTCAGGTGAGCTTCGATTAACACCCCCAGATCCCTTTTCTCTGCAGAGCTTTCCAGCCACTCTGCCCCAAACCTGTAGCACTGCATGGGGTTGTTGTGGTCAAAGTGTAGGACTTGGCACATAGCCAAGTTGAACCTCATCCCATTGGCTCTGTCCATTGACCCATCTTGTCCAGGTCCCACTGCAGGGACTTCCTACCCTCCAGCAGAGCAACCTAATGATGTAATATACACATAATTTTATTTAAACTAAAGAAAAAAATCTTTCTTTGCCTGGTGCAATTTACACATCCTGATTTGATGGCTGTAAGGCACATGTGCAAATTCTCTCTAACTTAAACTACTATTTTCTGCATCCTACACTACTTAAATAAGACATTTTTATGTTATTTCATCACAGTGCCTTCATGTCGTTGTTTCATTCAGTTTTATCTGAATAAATGCTCTTAGATTAAGGAGTTTGAAGCTTAAATATATTAAAGCTAATGTAATGATCTTTATACTTTGGATCAACAAGCTGGTCCTAAGTTTACCCTGCTCAATGTGAAGGTGTAGTCCATCTATAACGCTGTGGTTCCTCTTTTTTCAACTCAAATATGAAAGATTTGGATTGGCTGTGGGATGCTGACTAGCAGAAATGAAATAGTAGCTGTGCAATCTGCTTTTGCATTTTGAAACCGTATTTTACACTTTAAAATGGTACTTTCAACCAACAACTCTCTTCCAGACACTTTCTTTTCTTTGGTAGTTACCTGAGTTTGTTCATGCAGACACAAAATATTTTTTTCAAAGACTCACTACTTATGAAAGCTGAATATTTTGTTTATATTAACAAATAGACAGTGTTTATGGTTTTGAGTTGTTTTAAAATGTGTTAGAAACCCGTTGTTTTAACAGCTATTGAAAATCCTTCCTGTTATGTTACTTGCTTTTAATGTGGAGTAATAAGTTCTAAGGCCTCATGGAAAAATGCAAGCATATCTTTAAGTTTTTGTAACAAAAGGTACAGAAATATGATGCATACAAGTGCATAACAGTTTTGGTTGACTCACTCTGAAGTTAGTAGTTAGTTCAGGTGGATCTGATTATCGTTCGTCTGACTTGTGAAAAGGCTTTCCTAGGAGGCAGAGTAAATGAAATTGAGGATTATAAAAATTATGACAGACAAAGACCCAAGAAACAATCATCTTAAGAGAAAGCTTAAACTGAAATTTAAATCATTTGTGTTAACAGTAAGTGACAACCATATGAGGGTGATAAAAATACACAAACACATACTTCAGGGGAATTTAACCTATATGTATGAGAATTATATTTGAGCTCTACTAGATTAAATTAAAATCTTATTCAAAAGACATGTGTGACTAAGAATCGTGACTTTAATTTCAGCATATGTATACTAAAATTTGGATCACAGCACTATAATGTTTATTGCCAGGTTGAGACTGGTATTTTCAAGAACACTCTTCCCATATTTTTCACTTGTCATAACTGAACAATTATAATTACTATGGGGTAGACAGGATTCTTTTCAAAACACCCCTTTAGGTAAATGTCACCTGAAAGGTTGTTTTCTATAGGAAATCTCATGGATTTTAGGTATCTAGCTAATATTTTCACTAATATTTAGTCTCTATTTATGTAGCAATATAGTATATGTATATATAAGGCAGTATATTGTTTTCCCACAGTCAACAAGTTTGATTTGATACACACATCTATGCATAAACTAGTGTTCACAAGGGGTTGGTCTTGAATTAAGAATATATTTTAGTAATTAGTAGAAAAGTTTGACACAAAGGGGGTAAAGATGAATCTGAGCCATTATGACTTGTAGTTTTATACTGTACTTTGTTATCCTCTTTAGTTCCTCCAATATTATGCTGCATGAGATTTTATAGTAGATTTTATTTCATTCATTCAGCTGTTTAACCATCCCCAAACGTCTGTGTATATGCATTTGTCTTGTTTGGTCCTTATAGAAGATGACATTTCTTTCTTTCTTCACTAATTCTCTGTCTGCTCCTCATTATATCCAAGCTGTCAAGAGGAAAACGGGGAAAAAGCAGTTTTTTGTATATTTGATGGAAATGTTTTGCCAGTTACTCTTCAAATATATGCATGCAACATACAAATTAGGATAACAAAGAAATAAGAGATTCTATTTATAGGGATATGTAAACAAATATATTTGATATGTAGATACAACTACTACAAATTTATTCCCTCTTATTATGACATGCTGCATTTAGACTTTATAGAAAACTTATAGAGACTTTATAGAAAACTTTAGAAGTGAGAGGGAAATTTATTATGGAAATAGAAATCATCTCTGTGTAGCTGTCAGCTATCATCTAAATATCAAGGGTTTGATTTATAGATTTTTCAACCTACAAAACAGAAAAACTAGCAATTTTTCCATAGCTCCAGAACATTAATACAACATACCAGTTTGGCTGCTCCGTGAAAAGTGTTCAGAAACAATGGTAAACTTGTTAAAGGAATTTCAGCAAGTTCTTATTTCTCATCTTACCATCAGAGTATTTATTTTTGTTACCCTCCTTTCCCTGGCTCGGTGGTAAAATAAAATTGAAACAAAAATTTTTGGACTCATTCTCTGCCCAATACAGTGTTTTGTTTTTCATTTCAGCAAGTAGCAAATCATTCTATTTGCTGAGAAAGCAATACAGCTGAAACATTTTATGGAAGTGTTGTGCTTGGTATTTCAGAAGTCACAAATGTTCTCCAAAATGCTACTAAATTATAAACGTAAATTTATTTTGTTTAACCATATATGTTTCCTTATTCAGAAGAGGAACCTGCTCCAAATAGTGTTGTTGAAGAATACCTTCAGGAGAAGAGAAAATATGAAGACAAGCGGAAGCAGCAGCCAAAGAAAGGCGTTTCTCGTGAAGATCAGGTAATTGTTTGAAAAACTACGGAATAAGATTCCAGAAAGAGTTCTGAAAACTATTATTTCTTCACTTGTGTAAAAATGAAGATTAAAAATCCCATGTTTCTTTTTCTATAAAAAGAATCTGTCTATTCCCAAACAATAATAAGTATACCTGTATGAGTGTGTACTCTGATCACCTATAGATTACCCAGATACACTGATAAACGAAGTTTTTATGTATTTTTGAAAGTATAATCAGTTTAGTCACTAAAATATTCCAGAAGGAAAAGCTACCCACACAGAGGTATCTTTGATGATGTTTACGAGAGTTTGCATTTCTCTACAATGCTTTCCTTGGCTCTGTAGCTTGCTGTAAGATAGGACTGGGACAGAAGTTTGCTTATTTGGCATCTCTCCAAAGTGCTGGGTTTTTTTACAGTTTATATAATGTTTTATAGATCAAATTCATCCATCACATTAGGCATTTTGAAGTGAAAAAAAAAGTTTTTAACTGAACTATAAAAAGAAAACCATTTTTAAATATAATTAAAAATATTTTGCAGTCAACATGTATATAGACTTCAGTATGCAAATGTAATCAACTTAAAGTTTGACATAAATATTTGTGTTTATTTTTCTAAAATAGACAAGTTTGAAACGGTTAAATATATGAAACTACCTCTGAAGATTTTACATTAATGTAAAATCTATGCGGTGCGTCAGATGCATGGGTCTTTAAGTGCGTGTCAATTCAGTTACAAAGATGTTCGTATTCAATTGTTGAAGCCAGAGAGATTGGAAACTTGAGGCTTAAAAACTTCAAAGCAGTGGCTGGCAAATCTTTATATTTGCAGCAAGCTGATTTAGCTCTAAACTAAGAACTTTGTGGAAACTTTGTACATTTAGAAGTCTGTTCACTTCATTAAAGAGTACTAAAGATCGGTTGGCAAAGTGGATCAAGGAATTTAAAACCACTTCTAGTGAATTTGGATCAGCCCTGTCCTGGACATCCTAGGAAAACAAAATAAGTTGACAAGATATTTTAGTCATCTTAATTTTTATTTATGTAGCCTTGTTAGAAACTATTCATCAATAATCAGTCATCTGGTCATCAACATCATTGACTCTTCAATAATTAATAATCAAGTTCTTGTATGCCATTTCATTTGTGGTGGGCCTCTTCTAGCCTTGCAAACCTCCTACCTGGTCCTACAATGCAGTTCTATCTTCTGTCCTCTGTACAAGAGTAGGAGAAGATAGGGAAAGTATGTGTCTCTTTAAAATAGCAGACATTGCACATCCTGACCTTATAATTTTGCAAGGGTCAATTTATGAAGTTACATGATCCACCTTATGGCATCTAATCATTCACTGCAAAAAATGCCTTCTAAGACACTTTGAAATTATTTTTATTGACAGGTCTACTTACAAAAATGCTGGCACCAGAGTAAATTAGGCAAGACACAAGGAATGTGGTTTTGATTGGTCACAATTTCATGTAAAAAGGGTTAGTTTGTTTTCATCTGATGGCCTGAGCAGAGATTTGCTCTTTCAGATGTTGTAAGCATTTGTCTGCAGTAACGTGTAAAACTGCAGAACTTGAATGATTCACAGACTCAAGTATTTTATAAATTTTCCTCTCTCCTATCTTAAACAGAAGATTAAACAGAAAATAAAGAAAACAAATGCAAACAAAAAAAAAAATCCAAAACCTGCCTTTGGCAGTGTTAAAATGTGTTTTTGAAAGAATTCAAAAGCCAGGAAACTCCTAAAGTTAAGATTGCTCCCAGAAGGAAATTTGATTCCAGTGAACACTTCTGGTATTTCCTATTTCTGTTTTCTATTCTTGTTTAGTTTTTATTCTTTTAAATTTGAAAAACTTGACCAAACAAAACTAAATAGCCATACAGAGGTGTTTTACAACATAGGTGGCCAACCTATCACCTACAGATCAAATGTAGTTTACCACATAAATTCAGTCAAGCACTTATTCCCTGACGCTTTCCTTTCCAGGAATGTCTCAAATATCAGCAAGAAATAAGCTGCGGATTGTGCAAATTATTCTTATGGTCTGCCCTTTTTATGAAGAGCCCTGTGACCCCTCTACCACTGCAAAGCTTAGGCACACAATTCTTGTGTAATCGACATCTCTCAAGTGATCAGAAACAAGACCTGTGATACGATCTTCAGATGTCACCTGAACGTCAGTGACATTTTGTAGCTGAAAGACTGGGCAATGTCAGCTGGAGAATAAAATACCAAATATAAATCAGTACGAGCTTAATGTATGTAGCATAAGGATCTGTATCTGTAGAAGAAGTTAAGGTGGTTCATTGTATTCAAGTCTAAAGCTTTGAATTTTTTTTATGTCAGTACAAAATTATAAAGATCAGCAATGTAAAAGTATGTAAGTATCGACCAAGCTAGGTCTTCAATACATAAGTCATCTGTAATTTATGCAATGTTTTGCTTTACTAGATTAAAACGGCAGGTTCAAGCAGTAAAATTTGTTGTCAGTGGTTAGTGTTGTTTAATCAGAGGTTTGTATTCTGTAAGTATAACCACAATATTTTTTTTCCTTAAATATGCATGTTGATTTCATTAGATGGCCATGCAAGTGCTCTCAAATATGTATCCCCAGCACTGCACACTCTCTCACCGTTGGTGCTCTCACTTGTGGTGTCTCTGACTCTCTCGCTTGTCTCTGTCTGCAGTGTTTGTTTTCAGTTCATAGAACAGTTCTTTCTTCCATCTTATTGTACTGTGTCTCAAAATTATAATAGTTTGAAGATGTTTTATATACCTATTGTTATTTATAGATCTATGTAACTTCCTTAAAACTATGTATTTAATTTCAGACACTGGCACTATTGGACCGGTTCAAATCAAAGTTAACCCAGGCAATTGAAGAAACTCCTGAAAATGAGATTTCTGAACCTGAAGTAGATAATGATGAAGGCTGGTAAGTTTTATGGATTTGGATTTCTGTGTTTATTACTGGTTGGATCTGAGTGAGGAATAATCACACTCTTCGTTTTTCAATTGTTTTACAAACCAGTCTCTTCTTTCGATTTAATGAATCCTTTTTCTTTCATATCCCTCTTACTACCATTTTACTTTTTAGTGGTACATTTAGTTACTTGTTTCTTTGCCTTATTTCTTCTTCATTACATCATTATGAGGAAAGAAGATAGCATGCTTTCTGTGCCAGTTATCTCCAGCAGGAATAAGTTATGAAAGGAGTTAGCACCATCTCCCACCTTTGAATTTACTTAGTTTATCACCTCTAGCTAAACTTCTCTATGTGTTCTGAAACCCTACTGCACTAGCATGGTCTTACTGTTAAGCCTAAATTTAAGGAGTAGCAGAAACACCAGATGTGTTTCTGCATCAAAGAGTTGATGCATCAGGAGTCAGCTAAAACATACTGGTTTAGTACTCTGGAAAATAATGCAGGACAGTAGGAAACGTTTTGCCTTGTACAGTCTTAAGTCCTAGAAAAACTGTGGAGTGGTAAGTATTTTAAAGACTGATGGATAAGATAGACTCACCTGAAATGGAGGGTGACCCCAACAAAGCAGGGTAGCACTGGAGTTGATGAAGTGCTGCAGAAGTTGTGACCTCCACAGTCAAAGAAGCAACCTGTACCATGTTTACTCATGTTAATCTTTCATCCAAAGAACCCACATTAAGTAGGGAATGGGAAAAATCCTTATGATTTGAATTGTGATCCTGCAATCTTAGACAGGAAGCTTTTCAATGATAATAAAAAATGCTTTCATGGAATAGTTATAAAGAAGTTTTTTTTTAGAAAATGTTTTATACAAACTGGTCGTGTTTTTTATAAGCCTGGCAATACAGTTGGTCCAATATAATATCTCTGCCTACAACATTTTCCTTAGTTGTACACATAAGCTATCACAGCCACAACAGAACTACCACTAAAATAGAAAATTGAACAATGATCCTGGCGAGTGTTTTAAAACACCCAGAATTTCTATATCTCAAATAACTTGAAATGAGTAAGTGAAAATATGTCATATGTCCATTTATGATCTTCGTAAAGCTTCCCATCTTGGGAGTAGGAAACCAATCAGATACCTACATCTTCCAAACCCCAAACTAGTACCAGTAACTAGAAAACAAAATTGAATTACAGTAAGACAAACTAAAATGTACAAAGATGTTCTAAAGTACATTAAAAATCCTTTTTAAATAGGAAATAAATGATATAACTAATTGTTATTAAAGGACCCTATGTATGTTTGAGAAGACTTACACAAAACAGAAAGATAAGCATGCTAATGAAGTGCTTTTTAAGCATTGGGAGGAAATGCAGACCGTCTAAATAAGTTAGATTTACTGCCATTTTGTGAATGAAAAAGATGTGCATACTGATCTGAGAAAAGACAACATAAAAAAGAGTGGGAGGGAATATAATGTATGGGAGGCAAAATGTTTTTGTTTTGTTTTGTTTTGTTTTTACATTTTATTTCATATTTTTTGTTCTACGTGTTAATAAATGAAAATAAATTTTTCATCTGGAAGTAACAGGTCAAATTACAATAATCTATAATATAAAAATGGTAATTTTTATACATTAAATCAGAAAATCTTAGACTATCTGTTTAAAGATACATTCCAAAGAAATTTAACAGAAAAAAAAAAAAGACGGTAGGTAATAAAAAGCTGAATTGCAAATTATGAGGCCTAAATGGTCTCATAATGGATGATACTAAAATTTTAGATAAGTCAGCTCACTTCTTCATTTTTATTTCTATCATATGAATGAATCATTGCTTATTTTTAATTTAGTAAGATAAATAAAAGCTGCACAGATTCTGCAGCTTTACAGTCACACCTTCTTGCTTTTCACTGAGTAGAGCTGAGACCTCACAGGGGAAATACTAGGATTTTATTTTTTTCAGAATACTTTAGACATTTACTAGCAGAAACACTAAAACTAGTAGTACAGCACTTAGCATAGAATTCTTGCAGTCATAAGACAACATATTTACATATGTAGTGCATAGTGAGTACAATATTATCTCATATTTTTCTCAGTGAAATTTCATTTGAGTTACTGCATAGGTTATTAAAAATCCTGTTATTCTTTCAAAGCAATAGCTATTCAAACATCAGCAGCAATCTTTTTTGCTTTTTATTTCATTGATTATATTTTTTGCTTATGTTCTTTTTTTTCGAAGAAAAACCGAGAATTTCTCTTAGCTTTATAATCTAAACAGAACTACAGAATATGGTAGTTTAAAAATTCGGACTCTTTTTCTTAAATTTTCTTTCTACTTTTAATGTTAACTCTTCTGTCTGGAATGAAAAGAAGAAATACAACCTTGCTTTATTTGCTTTTATTCATTGGCAATTTTAACAGGTAAAGCAGAAAAAAAAAATTGCTTTGGTTTCTTGTTTTTGAAAATAGAGAAATTAATTTCCCAAATCTTGCCCCTTTCAGGATAAGTTTCATTACCGCTTGTTACTTTAAGTTTCTCTTGTCATCTTCTATTTGGTAAATTCTTTAAATTACATAATCTTCCTTCATTATGTCTTTTCTATCTTGGGCATTATGTAGCTCTTTGAGGATGAGGTATAACATATGGCATAAATTTTTTGTCCCCTGGACTTCAGGATTTCACTAATACTTTGAGATTCTTCAGACATACCAATGTGCTTTTAAATTCTACAGAAAGTATGCAGCCTTTCCTTTACCTCTGAACACCTGAACAACTGATCTTTCTTTTCACAGTAATATAACCAGTCATTTAAGGACTTGCAAAGTCTAGTCATCATCGTTTGTGTTCCCGTCTGAGTAACTACTGACATCTAATTGGTGATAATGCTTCTCCCTGTTGGCAATTTAAACTGAAGGATTGTTGTAATTTCAGATTATCAAATTGTGTGTTTTTTTTTTGTTCAGAAAATAACATTGGATTCAAAATGGCACTATAATGAAAATTTAGAATAATATGATGCTAAGCAATAGACTAATAATTAACATTATATTATTAGTTTTGCAGTTCAGTAAATTATAGACTGGAGTCTTGTTCCATTTTCAAAGAATTTACTTCGAAGCTAAATAATTTGTAAAATATTTTTATTTCACAAATTGGCTAGATCCACATACAACATTAGCAAAGCAATGAAGTCTTCTAAAAGGTATTCATGACTGAATGGCTTGGAGAGTTGAATTTCGTATTTTGGGATAAAGACTTAGTGTTTTCATTTCTTCATTGGATTGGATGAATTGAGGTAAGTATAGTGACTTCACATTAAAAAAAAATATCTTAATTTCAATATACTCCTCCAAACACGATAATTCTACTCAAAAACAATAATAGTACTTTATAAGATTCATAATAAATATAATTAGTGTATGGCATACACATATATGATATGCACAAATTATGTGATTCCTCCAGGCTATTTTGTAGATCATGGCTGCTCTTTTTATGGGAAGTGAAAGCCAGCCACTATGCTTCGCTCTACTGTCAGGGTGTGTTATCTGAGGTAGAATGATTGCCTCTAAGACATTTTTATGTGTCCACAGGAGTGGCCACACATTGAGGTATAATTTTCATTTTCTGTCAAGATAGAAACCATTACCAATTTGTTATGTTTTCTTTTATTTGGCAAACTTTTCTCTGCATATTTGGCTGAGCTGCTGTATTGGCATGAAGCATAGCAGACGTTTGGGTACTTTTCAGCAGCATTCTACTTTTTATGCAGGAAAAAAAGAAGAAAGAAATATGACTCTATTGTAAACAGTGTGTATGGTGTTTGATAATTATTACCAGATTCTACTGTCTAAGAAGGCATCTGAGGAAGTGTAGTGAAGAGATCTGAAGAGAAATGAATAATACTAAGTTTTAACATGAAATAGCAGGATCTTTGCTGGGATTGCAAACTGATGCTAAGTGAGAATGACTATATGTATATGTCTGCGGCAAACAAAACTTAATTTCACCTGCAGAAATCAAAAATATTGAAATAAACATGTTGTGTACTGCCAGAAAGGGTGCTCGTAACAATAAAAGTATCTCCAAAGAAGTAGACGTACATTTTCGTGGCATCTAGGTACATCAAGAAAATATGCTGATCATCCTGGTGCACACATTGTTGTCCTTGCAGCTCCATGTGAAAAACTATTGTTTATGCTTTTTTTAAGATTTGCTGGACTACTTTAGTACTATTTCATCATTATTTTGTATTTATGTACTCTTAGTCCATCTAAGAAAACATCAGATGTAGGACTTCATCCTTTACTTTCACAAAGGTGCAGAGTGCAGCAGAGGTAGATTTGACAGAACATGGTTACTCATTCTGAGCTGAAAGTCTTACCCGGGACTTCACATGACAGACTTCTCCCCAAAATTTAGTGAGGTGTCTTCTGCTTGGAGACTGAAAACTAAACGTGTGACAGCAAAAGACCCATCTGGAAGTAGTGTCTACTTGGTACTTCCACTCTAGATTACTGGATATGCCTGAATTTGGAAGTGAAAACACTGCACAGGTTACACTTTATAAAGAACACTGCTACTCACCTTCTTTAGCATTTGGACTTCTACATATATTTTATTGCATACATCTGGCACCTAGTCAGGTTGTAGTGCCACTTTGGGACCATGATTATAACATCAAATAGTTACACCTTTAGTAAAAATCAAGTTTCAGTCCAAAAAATATTATGGCAACTGTATATAATGAAATTGCTGATGCAGATCCTGTGAACATGACATAAAATATCTTCCACAGAGATAATCCAGCTGTGAGGATAAAAAAATCCAATGCAGTCAAGTATATTCAAGGATTGACTGCTTTAGTCAATTTAGGCAAAATCTTCCTCTTCAGATAGGATAAAAATGATATTTAGAACTCTGAATTATTTTCCTATTAAGTCATTCTCCACTTAAAAATACATATAGTAACCGTATCCTAATCCAACTATGCATCCAGGAATAAATACTAGAAAGTTTGTAATGCTGTCTATGTATTCTTATAATTGCCACTAATTTATGGAAAAGGAACACTGACAGACAGACTGCACTGACAGACAGTGATACATAATCTCCCTGACAGAAAGGTAGCTGATTTGGGGCTATTGCACTTTCCGCTCTAGGGTTCTTTTAGGATTCTAGCTTGTCATTCCTGTTATGAAGTGTATGGGTCAATTTAATGATGGTTCACTCTACTTTGTTATCTGTTTCCAAGAAAGGTAGAATTAGATCTTCTGCTGCTAAGAAATGAAACATTTTCCCAGGTAACTCATCCTTCTAAGAAATGTCTGTTTATTCTCATTATCAAAAATACTGCTGTTCAGTTGGTAAGAGATTTCATTTCTGAAGCCACCAAGAATACTGATTAATCATAGAGTTAACATCAGAAAAGGGCCAGAAGGGGACCTCCAAACGTAATTACACCATTTCCATAACCCAATGGACAATGTATCGGCAGTGCATTTTTCTTACTGTTAGTCACATTTATTCACTGGAAGTCCAATGACAGAGATTCCTCAGGCAATCTCTTGTAGTGTTTAAATGTGCCTACTGGTACAGAATATTTGTATGTAATCCACTCTTCCATGTGATATGAGTGGATTCTAGAAAACTGTTCACTGTCTCTTTTTCAAGATGCTTTTTAGCACACTTGAAAATAATCACAAGGTCATCTCTTTCAGTTGGACAAAAAAATAAAACTTTTTAGTCTTTCTGCAGAGATTATTCTTTCTCAATTTGTGATCGTTCTTCCTGAGTGGTTCATCTCTCTTTCAAAGCATGAAATTCAAGACTAGATACAAGTCTTTGTCAGTGTTGAGTGAAAAGACCACTTTATTTGTCATTGTTTCTTTTATGCCTGGTTTCCAACCCATTCCAAGCCACAGATTGTTTTCTGCTGAATGGTTGCCTAATCTGTCTCTGTCCTGTACCCATGCTGTTAATTGTCCTTGTTGAAATTCAGCCAGTGCGCTTTCTGAATTGTATCCTATTTTTCGTACTATAACTAGTTTGCCAAAATCACGTAAATTGTAAATACTCCAATAAACTTTAATAGAATCATAGAATCATTAAGGTTGGAAAAGACATTCAGGATCATCTGGTCCAGCCATCCCCCTACCAACAATATGACCCACTCAACTATGTCCTTAAGCGCCAGGTCCAACCTTTCTTTGAACACCCCCAGGGACAGCAACTCCATCACCTCTCTGGGCAACCCATCCCAATTCCTGACTACTCCTTCTGAGAAGAAATGTCTCCTCATTTCAAACCTAAACTTCCCCTGGCGCAACTTGAGGCCATTCCCTTGTGTCCTGTCACTGGTTATCTGCAAGAAGAGGCTGAACCCCAGCTCCCCACACCTTCCTTTCAGGTAGTTGTAGAAAGCAATAAGGTCTCCCCTGAGCCTTCTCTTCTCCAGACTAAACAGCCCCAGTGCCCTCAGCCGCTCCCCATAGCACTTGTGCTCCAGGCCCTTCACCAGCGTCGTAGCCCTGCTCTGGACACGCTTGAGCACCTCAATGTCCTTCTTATAGCGAGGGACCCAAATCTGAACACAGTACTCAAGGTGCAGCCTCACCAGAGCAGAGCACAGGGGGACAATCACCTGCCTGGACCTGCTGGCTACACTATTCCTGATACAAGCCAGGATGCCGTTGGCCTTCCTGTCCACCTGGGCACACTGCTGCCTCCTGTTCATGCAACCAGATCCCTTTCCTCTGCAGAGCTTTCCATCCACTTTGCCCCATTCCTGTAGCACTGCATGGGGTTGTGACAAAAATGTAGTACCAGGCACTTAGCCATGTTGAACCTCATCCCACTGGCTTCCACCCATCGAGACTCTTCTTCAAGACCCTTCTTTCAAGACCCTTCTTCAGAAAACTTCATATTGCACATGCATTCTATAAACACATTCTTCTTTGTTAAAGTCATAAATAGAAGTGAAGTAAACAACCCCACCAAATTTATTATTTCATGCTTGACACATGAAGCTTGACACAACAGTGGCCATCTACTTCTAAACATAGGGCTCTCTAGCTGATTTTCCACCAGCTTTATATCCTTATGAAATAGGTGTTTGTTTGTTTGTTTGTGGTTTTTGTTTTTTGTTTTAATCTATACTTTTCCAGATGGAATACCAGTGTTTGTGGACGTTACAAGTTCTCTGCTACAGAAATTCACTTGTAATATACCTAACCAAAATTCTGGACTATTTTCCACTGTTCTCACTCTGATCTTTGAAAACTAGTGTAGACTTCCTGAAACTATTAACATCCCTACATATATTTGTGTTCTCATGAGAGCTTAACAATCCTGACAATTTCTGAGCTGGTAGAACTTTCTGTAGAAAACAACCCACCATTTTCTCTCTTTAATGTTCACCTGATTGCCACATGAGCTTACCATGTATCTGTGAAGGTTTCCAACTGTTTGTGCATTCTCACAGATAAAATGCATGAGAAGTTTTATGAACAAGATCCTGTAGCATTCTTGAATACAAAGCTTAGTTGTTAAGATCAAGAAACCTAAAACTCACAAGGAACAGCACTCCATACAACCCAAAAATATATATTTATATGTATATCATACACTAAAACAGTCAAAATTTAGAATTTTGTATTTCCTGGGTGAAATCTTAGGTGTTGGATGTGAACTTGATCTTTCAAAGAGAGAGATCAGCTTTTTCCTTCCACATAGAACACTGTTATAGCTGTAACTATAAGAAACTAATGTAAATGAGGCAGTCACTTAAGTATTTTAGGGATGAAGTCTAGGCTCTGAAATTTACTCTTTTCTTTTGATATGAAATAACTAAAAATAACTAAATAATAACTAAATAAATCTCTTCAGCTTTCAGATAGACTGTGGGACAAGAAAGAATAAACAAGGTGGGAATTTGGAAAAAAAATATGTTTTTTTTTTTTCACATTTTCTCAGTTTGAAATTATTGTATGCTTAGTTACCTTTGTTGAGTCTGAACTTAGTGAAGAAGTCAGATCAAGTGATGTTCACTTGATCATTAATAATTTGATCGTTATTCTGAATGTTTCTTAATTTAAGGGGTAGGGGAAAAAAAGGAATATTTTTAAATCAAAGTGAGTAAGTTAATGCTTGAAAATACTTTTCCAAGTTACAGTGAAAAGGATATTGTGAAAATTATGTGAGTATAGGTCTTGCATTTCAAACAAGGCATTCGATATCTTGCTTTATAGATAGTGTTTCATATGCAGGTTGTTTACTGATGTTGGCTTGGCCATTGTCAGTTATTTGTGACAAATCTCATTTAAAATAGTAAAGACTAAAAATTAATTTAATGGAACTGTTCATTTAAACAAACTGTTTAAAATCTTGTAGCTCTTAGCGGGCTTTTAAAGATACCTCCTTGGTCACAAAATGCTATTTTGATTTGCACAGTGCAAATCAAATGCTATTCATAAATCTGATCACCTGATTATAGCCAATAATAAAGGGCAGGGGTCTGTTTAATTGTTTTTATTACTGCTTCTTTGGACAAAAATCTCAGTGAAGGTCAGTGCTAACTATTTAAAGTGCAGCCCAGTTTATACACATCAAATCCTATAATCTTTTCCCAGTTCTGAATTTTACAAAACTACCCCTGACGCCAGTTAAATGTTTTAACAACATTGGGTGCAAATGTTAAGTTCCTTCTGCCAGGACATTCACTGCAATTTAACTGTAAAATTTTTTACCTGGTTTGTACAGAAACTTTTTTTTTTTGTACAGAAATTGTTTTACTCTTGAACAAACAAACAAAATCTGTACATTCAGTAAAGGCATTCTCTATCCAGAATCAATAGTTATGTCCTTTACTTCAGAAATGTTTTCATTTATAGTACAAGGAAAAATTCTCTCAAAATATTTAATATCAGTGTCAAGGAGAAATCTGTTGCAATCAGGAGTAGGAACACAGTATTTCATTTCTTTCATACTCTTCCAGTAAAAGGTTTTGTCTCTGAAAAAGATGTGTGTCTAAAAAAAAAATAAGTATCAAGACACCATTTCTCCAGTGTCTGCTCTAGAAAGTAGGCTAGAATAGGTTTGGTTTGGTTTCCTTTTTTTATCAGAATGGGAATTTCAGAATCAGGAAAATGTTGAAGCCAGCCAGACTGTTTTTATATTACAAAATTTCATTTGTATTAAGAACTAAATCAATGATGCACACTGTTAATATCTACTCCACATAAATCTGTTAATGTCTTCCACATTTTATTTCCAGTACTTCTTATTGTATACGTCTGCTATTAAACTTTGCATTGTGAAATCCTTTTGGATAAACACCTAAAAAAAATGGTTATATTTCTTTCATAAACCTAACCTTTTTATATGTATTTTCTAGAATGCTGTCTCTTTCTTTGCCATAATACCTTACAGATGATTATGAAATATGGCTTCCTCAAGATTATCACCAGTCTCTGCAGATTCAGCTGCAGAAGCTTAACTGTGACAAACACAGTAAGCTCCTGAAAACTAAGCAGCAGTCTTTTTCACATGCCGATGCTAGCTTGGGGAACGAAAGAAAAAGTGCTGCTGTAATTTATGCCAGTGAGGCACAAAGATGGATTAAAGCCATGTTAGCTCCCCTCCTCCCATACAGATTTGAGCCAACGTTCCTTCACTAGTCTGGAAAAACTGGCTCTATGTTAGGGCTCTCCTGCTAAGGCCATTGATTTACTCAACTACATTTAAGAAAAAAAAAAAAAAAAAAAAGTTGACAAAATACTTACTTGATTGTTACAAAGAATAAGTGCATGCCAGAGGTCTGTATTAGAAACACATTGGAAAGAGGGGTTTCTTTTCTGTTTAGCAAAAAGATTAGTGTTTGTTTGGGGTTTAGCATTGTCAGTAACTTTTAAAGGGAGAAAGAAAAAAAATCCTCCTGTTCTAAATTGTTTTTCTCCAATTTTCTCTCCACCTTCTTCACCCCTCTACTGCTAGAATGTGGTCAAACCTTGGTATGTAAATGCTAGCTGCTAGCCCACTGCTGAGCAGTCAGTAATTTTGTATTAACGGATTGTTCTTCTGCTGAAGTTATATATTTGTTGCTTCTAGCTGTTTAGCATGCCTGAAAAACTCAGGGCCTTTGGGGTGGGCTTTTTGTTTGTTTATTTTTTGTTAATTCCTCCATGTTTTAAGTTTATTTGGATTAGGCATCTGGGCCTGGATTCGACTACTGTTTGACTTAAATTCAGAGATGATCCATGCTTTACTCAAGGGATATCTAGTATTTCATTTACTGTCTGGAAACCTTACATTTTATTTATTGCCAGCAAACCTAGTGAAGAATGAAGAAATAATCGTCTAACTCTTTAATAGCCTAGCTTAAGCTTCCTGGATATTTACACACCTTTATAAGCACCCCAACTTCATCTTGTTCAATGACATGATTAAATCGTGTGGATGTGGACATATTCAGAATGGGAAGAGGGAAGGACAAAAGAGAAGGGAGGGCATCCAGAAAATGTTGAATGTTAAGTTATGAAAATCAGAATATTCTTATGTTAGATACACTCTTCTCTCTTTCCCCTCCCTCCTACCTTCTGCTCTGGTGATACAATACTGCCTGACTGTTTGTGTCAACCTGGGGAGGCAATTTGCCAACTTCTGGAGTATCAGATACTGTACAAGCTACTGCCAGAGACAGGATGCTAGACTGGATGGATCATTGGTCAGTTCCGGTATGGCGGTTCCCATGTCCTTGTAGTAAAAGCTGTGTAAAGTTTTTCTACCCTGGTACACTGTCTGGAACAACATCTGGAATTTACATTACTGTCTCCCGTACCAACCTACTCTACCAGGAGCAGTTGTCTATTTAAAAGCACCCAGCTTCTTTCATCAGACTACTTAATATTTTTGTGAAGGGCATAAAGATGTACTGTAAATATTCTATATAGAAATTGTTACCAAATAGATACTAAATAATAACTGGATAATTGAGTATTATTTTTTTAGTAGAAAAAATGCTTTAAATCAGAAGTCATCATGGTTTTACATATTTCTAATTATTTCTTACCATGAGAAAGCCAATCCAATTTTCCCCCAGTGATTTTATTATCTTTTGAATTCGATTATCTTTTTTGTAGTTACGTTGATTTCCCCCTAGAAGGTTACTTACAATTCAATCTTCTTTCAAGAGAAAAAAAAAATGCTTAGCAACATCTTGAAAACTGGAAAAGGATGCTCCATTACATTAGTCTTTATCAAGAATTGCTTAGTTTGTTGGTAGCTTTGCAAATACTGAAGGGTTTGTTTTTTATTTTAGAACTTGGATATCCCACACTTAGTGAAATTACTGCTTTTTTATTATTTTCACAGTGGATGTTTTGGGCAAAAATGAGGATGTAGCATTTGAATAGTATCTCAAGAAAACGGTATGTTAGAAATATCTGCAAAAGTTTCATTTCATTCTATGTGGTAGGCCTAACAGAAGAGTACAGTCTGACTTTGTAGAATATGTTTATTTATTTATAATATTTATAAATCATATTTTTATCAGTTTTGCTTGCTTAGAATTGAGGAGATTGTGCAATAACAGCAATAGTATGTCACCTCCATTGTTAACATCCAAGTGCTGAAATACTGGAGGCAAGTAGTACTCCATTGATACAAAAGTTAGAAAATACTCCTTTCAGCTCTTTCAGAAATGACATTAACCTCAAAATAGCTTGGAGGGTGGGAGTTACGAGTGGTATTTATAACAGTGGTAAAAAAGGAGTATTGTCATGATCTTAAATTTCAGTATAAATTCAGTCTAATTTCAGTTTAAAATCTGTGAAATTACATATGAATATCAATACTGTATATACGAATGTAGGATAGTGCTTAGTGGTGCAGAGACCATTTGCTAGCGGTGTCCACCAGGGACCAGTACTGGGTCCAGTGTTGTTCAACTTACATGTATTCCTCAGCGGCCTGGATGATGGAGCAGAGTGCACCCTCAGCAAGTTTGCTGACAAAACAAAGCCGGGAGGAGTGGCTGA
This sequence comes from Aythya ferina, assembly GCF_964211825.1. Taxonomy (NCBI): domain Eukaryota; kingdom Metazoa; phylum Chordata; class Aves; order Anseriformes; family Anatidae; genus Aythya; species Aythya ferina. The sequence continues at coordinate 22,341,973 of NC_140299.1, forward strand.
TACCCCAGAGGGCTGTGCTGCCATTCAGAGGGAACTCGACAGTCTGGAGGGTTGGACTGAAAGGAACCTCATGAAGTTCAAGGGAAAGTGCAGGGTCCTGCACCTAGGGAGGAATAACCCCAAGCATCAGCACAGGCTGGGGGGTGTCCTGCTGGAGAACAGCTCTGCAGAGAGGGACCTCGGGGTTCTGGTGGACAGCAGGCTGACCATGAGCCAGCACTGTGCCCTTGTGGCCAACAAGGCCAATAGTATCTTGGGCTGCATTCAGAAAAGTGTTGCCAGCAGGTCAAGGGAGGTGATCCTCCCCCTCCCCACAGCCCTTGTGCAGCCACACCTGGAGTGCTGTGTCCAGCTCTGGGCTGCCCAGCACAAGAGGGACATGGAGCTACTGGAGTGAGTCCACAGGAGGGCTGCGAAGATGACGAGAAGACTGGAGCAGCTGTTGTACAAGGACAGGCTGAGAGAGCTGGGCCTGTTTAGCCTGGAGAGGAGAAGACTGAGGGGAGATTTAATTAATGTGTATAAATATCTGAGGGAAAATTATCCCTTTTCAGTTGTGCCCAGCAACAGGACGAGAGGCAACAGGCACAAACTGAAGCAAAGGAGGTTCCAGCTGAATATGAGGGGGCACTTCTGTACTGTGAGGATGACAGAGCACTGACACAGGTTGCCCAGAGAGGTTGTGGAGTCTCCTTCTCTGGAAATACTCAAAATCTGCCTAATGTCATCCTGCACAACATGCTGTAGGTGATCCTGTTCAGCGGGGGGGTTGGACTAGATGATCTTCAGAGGTCCCTTCCAACCTTGGCCATCCTCTGATCCTGTGATTCTGTATATACATGGTATATGTATACCATATACGTATATTTGGAATGGTATAGATATATGTATATGGTGTGTATATATATACCATATATGTGTTATATAAAAATATCTATACCATATTGATAGAATCACCTAGGTTGGAAAGGACTTCTAAGATTATCAAATCCAATTATTAACCTAGCACTGCCAAGTTTACCACTAAAACATTAGTTCCTAAAACATTAGTTCAAAAACTAATAGAAATTGATTGAAACAATCTTATCTTGACATATAAATACTTCTGAAATCAACTTAAATATAGCAAATTTCTTTATTTATAGCAATATTTTTTTCAATGTTTTTCTAATGATTTTTTAATTTATTTTTTTTTATATTGGTATCTTCAGTAGAATAACCAATTGTGTGAATCTGGATAGATATGACTAACAAATCTTGCTAGAGAAACAAGATTTGAGAAACAGAAAATTTTATGAAGGCACAAAAAGCTTGAAGGACACATCGTCTGATTTTTGGCGTGGTCCTTTGGGGACCCAGAAGTTGGACTCGATGATCCTTATGGGTCCCTTCCTACTTGGATATTCTATGATTCTCTGACAAGTGATCTGATTACTTGGGAAAAGAAATGGGCAGACAAGAACGTGGAATTGTGGAAACAAGCAGTGAAACAAGGAGAAGACAAATCTGTTAGTGGTGAAAATCACAGCAGAATCCTGGTGAACAGAGGTTTTTACTGGGGGGCGAATTTTGAAGTGAAATGAAACCAGGTTAGGCAAACTAGGTCCAAACTGGAACAGTATGTGTGATACAGTGGAAGGTTTAAGTATCAAGGACTACAGAAGGGTAGGGGCTTTCATAGATAATTTAGCACAGCTCAGACACTATGAATTAATGAGACAAAAAATACTCATGGAAGTTTGTTTCTTATACACATCTTTTTTGTAATAGCAGTGGCTGTGTGAAACATTGAGAATTAAAGAGAAGAATCTCTGTTTGAAACTGTTTCTATAGCACTACTTAAATTGTTAACACCCTTTAAGAATCAGAACCTGCTTCAAGTACTTGGGAAAAAAACTTCCTTTCATAATCAGTGAGAGAGAGCAATTTTCATTACAGAATTCCTTTTCATGAAAAGAGGGATGATGGGTTAATCTCTTATACTAAAATAACAAAGCTGGATAGTGAGATAGGACAGAAAAACTACGAACTTGCCTGCAAGATTTGTGTTACACAAAGCACTTAAGGGTGGTTGCAGGTTTCATTAGACGTACATGTATTTTCTCTGCCCTGCTGGACTATGTTTCCAAAATTATTTGTAAAGCTTTTGGACACTGTTATGCAAGGAGTGGTGACAGCAGGCTAAGCCAAAAAGCTTGTTTTGATTGTAGCATCTCAGTTCTGAAAAAAGTGAAAACCAGTTTAGATTTCAAGTTCTTTCCTCTTTTACAATTCTCATTGTTTTATGGTTTTAACCATAACTGTTTTTGTCCTGTTCTCTTGTTCTCTTGCCTTGGTTTAAAGTTTTTGCTTGTCAGCTTTTAATTGACATTTTTCTTCATTTTATTTACATTTTGGTCAGTCTCTTTTTCTCTGTTTTTGTTTCTCATTCCTACCCTTTTTTTTTTATTCTTTACCTTCCTCAGTTTATTTTTCTTTTTGTTCTCTGTTTCTCAACTGTCTCTCTTCCTGTGCCACCCACTACTTTGTTGGAAGTGAAGAGAGTGCCAGTGAGTTCATTCTTCCACAATATCTAACAAGTTTTTACCTTGGGAGCAAGATCTCATTTGCTTTGATTTGTGCATTCACTAATCTGTTTTCTCACCTACTCATATGAACTACATTTCTATCCACTGCCTATGTATCAAGTAATTAATGGGAGGAAAGTGTTATAATATTTCCTAAATTAATGTTTATGGTTTAACAGACACACAGTATTTGAAGGAAAATGTAAGTTGCAAATAGAGTATAATGTAAGGGAAGCTTGACTTTTTTTTTCTAAGTATATGGAACATTGGTCATAATTAAGAAAAGTAGGTAACATGTTACCTGTATGTGATGTTGAATTCAGAAATGGTAAGACTGATAATTATGGACTACAGTGGTAAAATTATTAATATTTACGATTTGAAAGGTCTGGCTAAGAACTTTATCCTTACTGAAAGAACATTCCTTTCAACTAAAAGCTAATCATCTGCAATTGTTTCCAACACTCCCACTTCCAAGCTAAGATAACATTCTGTGTGCCGCTCTTATAGGCTCCACCAAGAGCCATCTCTCCACATGGTCACACGTTCACAGTTTGATTCCTTCTTAGAACTGTGGCAGCCAGCAAGCTAATTAAGGATCTGATCCCTCCCAGGGACAGGTACTTGGCTTTGTTAACATACAAGTGATCCTCTGGAGTCCATACCTCCCAAGGATGGGCACCTGGCTTTTCTAACATTTAAATGATTATTTTTATAGTAAAGGAATTATTTGTTTAATCAATTTAATCTGCATTTAGAAGCAATGTGTAATTTCTGCTTGTGTTACGTATACCAGTTTAGATGTACTATAAGTACATCTAAATTTTACATGTGTTACATTTTATGTAACACACAGTTCTGCATCTGAAAAGTGAAAAGCTGTGCATTTCTTTTCTCTGTGCCTGTCAACTGCAGAAACAAAAAATCTGTCACCAGCTGCCATGCTTTTTGCAGGTATTTCTACATGAGCCCTGGCTGCAACTGCTTGAGAACTTACTGCCTCTCTGCCAAAGCTACTGGCTACTGTCCCCATAGCAGAGTTGGCAGAATTTAACTTTTGCCCACACCTGTTGATGATTTGCTGTAAAGTCCAGCTGCTTAAAATGCTGGCATAGGTAAGAAAATGTCCCAGGCTCTCCACTGAAGTGGCTGAGTTGTCAGAGGGAGTGCCAAGTACAGTAAGTTGTGAAAGGAAGGTGGGCAGGTAACAGCCAACAGCTCTGTCACATTGATAGTCAAGTGCAAAATTAAGCAGTGTGGCTTTGAGTTTTCATTCAGTTAAAGTCACTGATTCATGCAGTGCATTGTAGGTGGAGATCAGAGTTTCATCGCTAGTGTAAAAGCAGTTACATGTCTTCCTTGTTACTGCTGATATTGAAAATGATTCAGCTCACTGATTACCCCTTTGGTTTCTCCCAAAGGGCAGTTCTGGAAAGGTCAGAGCTGTTTTGATACCAGATTTCTGCTTATGCTACACTTAACATGACTGCCACCTGTCAGCAGCTGACATATGCTTCAGATCCAGTGCATGGCTCACACATCTCAAAATCCGTGTATCATATCTTTTCTTACAAGTACCATCTCACTATAGTAGTTCAAAAGAACATGTTCCATATCCTGAATAAACTGGTTGAGCCTGCCTGGAGAGCACCATGTAGGTGGGGTTCAGTCTTTGCTGCCCAGTTGGCAAGTACAGTTTTGTCTACACTAGGTTATTAGACACACAGTTTAATCATACTGTTTTAGTTCTTGATTGTTTTCTAGTCTGCTGAAGTGGTTTGTTTTTAGCCTTGGTTGCAGCCAACATTCTCCCACTTGTTACCTCCCAGAAAGCAATCAAACAGATCACTAAGGTAATGTGTTAGTTTAAGGACATCTAGGAGCTAGTCTGCTACTAACTGTGGAGTACTCTTGTTTGCCAGCTGTTGCAGAAATCATCTGAGAATGAGGCCAGGAGCGTATCTGTGTACCTTTTGAAATCTGTGCTGTCTCTGACACAAGCTTAAATGTGTTCAGGTATTTCAGTCTAAAGTACCAAGACATTGCATTTTTGGAATGAGAAGACAGCCAAGTACTGAATGTCATTCAAACATTGAAACATTGAAATGAAGAATTGCAGATAGTGGTATAGATGCTGCCCCAGTACATAGTATAGAACGATGCTTAAACTGTATGATGCTGTTGTCTGGCCAGGATAAAAATTAAACCTGTCCAATAATAAATGCATGCTAAGATAGCCAGCTCCCATTTGCTACACTCTTAATAAAAGAGGTTAAAGAAATGAATTTAAGTTTATTTTTTTCTTCTAAAGAAAGTCAACAGTTTGCACATCTAGGTACTTTAAGCCTAGAATCATCAGTTTTGGTAAGCTTTTTTATTCAAACTATTTTTGAACAAAAAAGTACTAAGCTGCAAAACTTTGTTATTTGAGTTTAATTTAAGAGAATTTGAGTTTAGTTTAAGAGAAATTACACCTTTAATCCTTTACATTTAGAAGAAAAAATGTATTTCAAAGTTGTATGTCTTAACCAGCGTGTAAGATGAACTATCAAGAACTATCTGATGAACTATCAGCTGGTGATAAGCACAAGTTAGATGGTAGGTTCCCAAAGCCCAGAGATGAAGTTAGAGTTTTCATCACAGTCACTGCAGAAGCACAACTGAGCAGGCTGAACTCAGGAGCATGAGGTAGGGAAGAGAGCTATAAACTGAACAAGGAAAACTCTTAGGCAACATTTATTTGTGGACTTACAGCCCAAACACAGCAATTAGTAAGTCATGCAAGTGCAAGCTTTAGCTGTAGGAGCTTGAGTAGGATTACTTTAAATTCAATCAATTAATTTAGAAATAATTTATAAATAGTTCCCATGTTTCTGGAAAAAAAATAGTTTGAGGTATGATTTAGCATTTACATTGATGCAAAATATGTATGCCTGTGAAGATGTGTTTTGTAAAAATAAGCTGAAGTTAACATCAGAAAAATATTTTTAAAAATCTTCAGCATGGTCTTGTGTTTATTTTGCTTTACCTATGAGATGTTGCATCTGAAATTCTTTCAAGATGCAACAAATTCTTTCAAAGATTATCAAAAAACATCTTAATATTGACTTATTTTTAATCACAGCTGGGAACCCTTCACTGGAAAGTTACGAATAGGAGTCAGAGACCATGACTTCTTTCAGCCCTTGGAAAGGAGTGAATGTTGCATAGTCTATATCTGCTGCATCTGATTTCCAAACTACCTGGCATACAATATGGTCTGACCCAAGAATTAGAGATGTATTTATTTTTAATTCCTATTAGATGTATCCTACAAGTGTGCTATGTCATTGTTTGAAAACCCAAGCTAATGAAATGGTAAAGTGAAAGTACACATCTATATGCATTCATTAACATCCTCTGAAACCACTTACTGAAGAATGACCCCATCTCTTTGGGACTGTATTTTAATTCAGTCTAGGATAGTCTGATTTGCTGTATAACTATACATATATATATATTTATGCGCATCTTTTATAAGTTGAGAAGAAATATGACAAATGCAGAAAGCATGTTAACTAAAATAAATTACTTCAGTCCCTCCAATGTGAGACAATGTTTTTATAATTAAACTGCAAATACGCAATCATGAGTCACTCTGATGGTACATTATGTTACTCTGAATTGCAGATATGACTAAGAAAATAAGTTTTGGTATTACTAGTACATACAGGGTTATAAACTACTGAAGTTCAACTCTTAAGTATTTTCAGAGGACGTGGTAATATGCAGGCATGCTCTCAGTGCTGTTCAGTGTGAGATTTATGGAGCTCTCATGTCAAGAATCGATTGTGTTGAAAAATCTGAATTATTGTTAAGATTTTTCCAGAACATTCAAACTCCTGTAGTCTGTAGTTTTGAATTTTGTCTGATTTTTGTCTGAATTCTTTAGCAATCTACAATAACTGATCTGGTTCTCCTCTCTCCCTTTATTCATGGAAATCTATACTAGAGCTCTTTGAAAAAACTGTTTTATTCAGGACCTCATAGATGTTGTGAGGGTCTGGTAATACTTCATCAGCATCTGAATTTTCATTCTGATACTGATTTGTTATTTGTGGATTTTCTATTTCACAAAGACTGTACCAGTATCTAATGCTGATATGCTTATATTCTCTTCAGTATTGTTGCTGTTAATAGTAGTTATCCCTCCAAAGTCAAAGAAATTTTTGTAATTGATTAATACAAAATCTAAACTTCAGTATTTTGTTTTGTTTTGTTGTTGCCTGGGCAAGTTTTTATGCATTGAAAAATTATAAATTCAGTTGTGGGGGAGTTAATTTAAAATTGATTTGAACAATTTGTTATCCTGCCCCTGGTTCATAAGTAGCAGCGTTAGTACAATTGTAATCTGAGGTCTTAGTTGAGTGGGTTTTTAATTTAAAATAGTGCAGCTGTGGTCAAAAGTGTTAGTTTTAAGCCAAGTTTTGATACTGAAAACCACATCCCATGATACACAAAAGTAGCTAGGTTGTCAGTAAAGATCAAGAGGTTTACAGTCGGTCAGCTTGTTATGAGCATCTGTAGTGTGATTTTCTTCTTTTCTCTTCGCCTTTCTTTGTGTTTAGGTAGAAATGATTTCTCTCTTCTTGAACAAAATGTTTAAGATTTTGTCCAACCTAAAACTTGTATCTTTCTAACATCTTCCATATTAATTCCCACTTCAGTGAGACTTACTAATAAGGCCAAAGATGATCAGGCTGAGGCTTTCCTGGCACTGAATACAGCTAACAAACAGATTATTTTGACTCTAGATTATGAAGATATGGTCAAACTACTGGGAATTTGCTGAAAAGGGGAAGTATCTAATGGGGAAGATTTCTAATCAACAGTTTTAAAAAAAAAATCATTAGTTTAGTCTGCTACTCAAAAAAATAAAAAGCATGATCTGAATCAATTTAAGATGGAACAGTAGGACTTAAAGCATTCCCTTGTTGATCTTCTGTGTGCCTACTTTAAGCGTTTTCCATGCAAGCTCTTCCTTTTGCATAACTGTAATGGTGAAAGGAAGTCCAAAGTGACTAATAGGAAAACTTGAGAAACACTCCCTGTTCCTGGGAAAATTATTCAGTACATTTGGGAAGATATGTTAAATAGAAAAATACAAGACAAGACAGTTCAGTGCCTGAAATAAAATCCAGCAGAGCAAACTCTAGCCGTATTTTTCAAAATGGGTTTTCACAAAAGTGGTTTTCCTGTAATATTACAGTTTACCGATGGAAGGGGGGAAAAAGAAAACTTGGATCTTTTTTCTACACAAAAATAAATAAATCATGGGTACTCAAATCTTGCAATATGTATCATAGTTGCAAATCATAACTATGTTCTTTCACTGCATTTGAGCCATGTTGTACTTGTTTTGTAGGATGTCGCATGTACTTCAGTTTGAAGATAGAAGCAGAAAGGTGAAAGATGCAAGCATGCAGGATGAAGACACTTTTGAGATCTATGACCCACGGAATCCTGTAACTAAGAGGAGAAGAGAAGAAAGCAAGAAGATAATGAGAGAAAAAAAGGAAAGGAGATAAAATGTATGTAATCCTAGCCAGAGCTGCCTTGAAAAGTGACTGCAATAAAGCACTGGCTCTTTTGTAAGCTGTAGCTCCTAAAAATATCACTTGACAAGTGTGAAAAGGAATCTCTCAAGAACCTGTTGTGTGGTTTTGAATCTGAGCTATCATTTGTTTCTTAAGTTGTGCAGTAAACTGCTCTCAGTGCATTCATTATCCAAGCTTGCTAAAGTTTTTTATGTACTTAATAAAACAGCTGACTTCAGTTTGATCTGTACTTTAATTATGATAATCACCATCAAGAAGTTTTCAATATAATGAATGAGAATTTGTCTCAGTAAGGATGAAGTTTTCTCAGTAAGGATGAAAATTCCATCTACAGAGATATTCTGAAAGTATAATTTTATTTATTTTTATTATTTTTTGAGAAGGCATATAAACATTACGGCAGTAACCACTGATTTCCTGAGCCACTGTCATTGATTTAAAATGATGCAGTTGCAGGATTGCTTAGAATGTTTCCAGCTTTCTTAAACAAACTAAGTTTTATTTGAGGATTTGGTTAATTTTTCTTAATTTTGAAATACAGATTCCATTTCATATCACAGCTTGGGATACACAATTTGAGGAGTATTATTTCACTAACAGTACCACATTAAGCAACCATTATAAGTTTAGATTCTCTTTTCGTTAAACTGCTACAATACTAGAAACCTCCTATTGGGAGAATTTTCACTGTAAAGTAGCTGGTAATTAAGGTTGCTTTGTTAATTAGTCCAGTACAAAAATTAAAGATCTAATCAGTCTCATTAAAAATGTAACCCTGTTTTTAACAATTTTTTTACCATCTAAAAATGAACAGCTTTTGAGGTTTCCAGAAGATCACATACCTCCCACAGATTTCCCCCTCCCTCCTCCTCTGGGTGCTAATACCTTTTGCAGAAAATAAGGATTTCCACTGCTACTTCTTTACAGAATTTTCTGATGCCACAGTAAGCTTGGAGAGAGACCATATGGGCAATAGCTAAAGAAGAGGGACACAAAGTGAGCAAGGTCATTAAAAAGTGTGACCAAAAGAGTGTTTTGCTGATGTTGTTTTTAGAACACATTCAGTAAGGTATGGTGTCTTTATCAAGCTGCCACTGCCAAATTTCTTGATAGGGTCTGAGGTGTGAGGTACATAAACCTGCATTGGTGGGTTAATATGGCCCAAATGTCAGAGGTTAGATTAATGCACACTATTGCTTTAATGTGCAGTGTAATCTGTGAGATAAAAAGAAAAGTTGGAGGTGTGACATGATATCCTTTATAAAGCTGTCATTATCCTCTTCTTAGGCTGAGTGAATTATACTGTACCATGGTGTAAAGAAGTCAAGAGGGGTTACATTCTTAAACACTGCCATTTACAACCTACAAAGTCAAAGCTATTTAATTGTTAAGTAATTTTCTACCAGGCTTTCACCATCTTCCAGGAATATCATACATGTACATGTATGTCACATGCCATGCTATCTCGATTCATTGCTTTGCTTGTAGAAAAAATGCAAGTTTTAAAATAATTGTTAGAGGAAATTAGTATATCAGATCCCCACTCTGATGGGATGGGGGAAGAGAGGGAGGATATGTGTATATAAGCATGCATGTTGGCAGAGGAGGTCAGGACAGGGAAAGTGAGGTCTAGATCCAGAAAGAAACTTGAGTGCCAGTTCCAGGAGATAGCAACTGCTCCTGTAATAGGAAAATGTTCTAATTAAATAATATTCCTGTAAGCTGAAGTAGGATGTGTGAGGCAATGAACAGACAAGTTGACTAACAACCCGTTTAGCTGAATGGTAGTTTTTTTGCCAACTCCTGTGGCAGGTCTGATTGTACTGTATTTGATGATTCACATTCTTAAACGCTATGCAAGCACAGGGTTTTAAAAGTTTAACTGAGGGTTTAGAGTAGGAAGAGGTCTGAAAGGCTAGTCCTTGCAGATGCAGGACTGTGATAACATCACAAGAACAATGAAGTAACTTAATGCCGACATCTTCTAGGTAGGTGAAGTGTGTATTGAAAATCAGTATACTTTTTTTCTAGAGGTACTTTACCTTATATTATTAATGGTACAGTTGAAACCAAATGTGTTATCCGTTAAAGCTAATTTTAAGCATTACTGTGTTACACTTTGTTCTAGAAGAACACAAAGGCCAGACACAGTGCAAGGATGCTTACCCAAGCAGCAGTCTTTCCTGTGCCTGAATTAATATTGCTTCAGGTGTAAAGGTCATTTACTGCATTAAGCCCAGGCTTGCAGAAGTAAGCTAACAACCACTGAGACTGGCTATCTGGATGCAAAAGAGAAAAGCCTTTTGGAAAGGCAATGGGTTTTAGTTTCAGTTTTGTTAAATAAGAGATGGGACCAACTTTCCTGGCAGTTTGCATTTTGCTCTGTACCAAACCCATATGTAAGGGTAAAGATTAAATCCTTCAGTTTTCTTGTGATTATGAATGGCAAAATCAAACTGAAACTGAATCTGTTTCAGTTCAACAAGACAATAGGGATTTGTAGTTATTCTTTCCCATGTATTTTTGCTTTCATTGATGATATTTGTAACCTTTGAAACTAGTTTGAGAAGCCTACAAGCAAAGCACTCCTAGCTCATCACCATAATCTGCTGCAGGCAAAAACCAACATAGGTGCTACAGACTATTTGGAGCAAAATAGACAAACCAGGTATGTAGTCTACCATGGCAGTTCCTCAGTAAGCTTTCCTCTGAAAAGCAGACTTGTTTCTAGTCACTTAAGCTAATTTCTCAGATCATCTCTAGCAGGCTGACATTTAATACAGTCCATCAGAAGAAGAACAAATTAACTATGCTGACATCTTCTTGATAGGTGAAATGTGTATTGAAAATTACTATACATTAGTATATTAGCTGATAATAAGGATTTCTCATAGAAAATGTTATAGTGTTTTGGATCTCTGTGATCCCAAAGGATCCTCCATCATCCACATCGTGTGTCTTTTCAGTCATGGCTGTTATATATATACACAAGTTGTGTTATCAATACCTCCCTTTCTCCACTTGCAAACTTGCTAGACACCATCGTTATATAACACCAGATGTACAGAATAAAAGGATAAATTGAGTGCAACAGAAGAATAGACATCTACTTGTTCGCTTTTTATTACCTTCTAGAATGTGACAGGGCAAGTAATAATGCATACATGTTAAGCACTTCAGGTGTCCTAAAATCACTTAAGGTGGCTGGATTAGCTAGTTCCAAAAGCATCAGAAGACCTGAAATGGGATCTCTTTACTCATAACTTCATGGAATGGAATGGAATGGAATGGAATGGAATGGAATGGAATGGAATGGAATGGAATGGAATGGAATGGAATGGAATGGAATGGAATTGAACAGTTCAGCTGGAAGAGTCCTTCAAAGGACTGACAGCTTGTTTCATTGCCCAGGTAACAACAAAAACCTACAAAACTGGTAGAGATGTTTTCAGCCAGTCATGGAACCCAAGAATCTAGATCTTGTTCAACCAATTTCATCTCTGCTGTTTTATAAAGATGTCTCATGAGCATACCGAGCCACATTCTCCTTAATTGTGTGCTGTTATTCTAATGCTACCAGCCCAAATCAGCGCTGCATCATACTGTGCCACTTCCCAGTTGCACAGCTGGTACTAAGCCTCACACTAAAGTCTTCTTCCCAGCCCAACATTGGCATTGGAAAAACAGTTTGCCATGCCACAAGAACAGTCTACATTCAAGATTTTTCTACACTGAAAAGGTAAGTTTCATAGTCTTTTGCTCCTTTTAGGAAGACTTCACGTGTCAGTAGCTTCTCCAGGTCAAGATCAAAGTCTGCACAGAACTATTACCCTGGAGACATGGGTCCACCTTAAGTTGATGGAGGACAATTTAGAAATGCCAGTCCCTGGATGTTTAATGAAGATATTTGGACTACTTGTGCACTAGGCCACAGAGGTTGGGCATAGAATCTTTTGCAAGTAGAATTCATCATTAGGGAACACCAGAGAGAAATGCTACAAATAAATCAATTACAGCAGGTTTTATCATTTTCATGTGATAAAAATATTTTAAAATATTTATTTCCCAGAAATATCTAGTTTCTAACAATAATTGCAAGGATTGTTTGAAGTGATACTAGTCTTGAGGGCTAATCATCTTTGCACAGTATTTCACAATGTTCATTTAATACACTTCTCAGCTAAATTGAAATTTCCATACATTTACTTTGCTACTAACACAGGTCCGTGTCAACAAACAGTAACTCAGACAAAGTTTATGAGACAAACAGACCTTCCAGTCCTGCCTACCTTCAGTACAATATGGCCTCTCATTTCATTAAAGGGAATTTAATAGTCCTAAATGTAAATAAAGGGGAGAAAAAAGGTCCTACACCTGCATGCAGACATTTTGCTGTAAACCTGAAGTTCTTGTTTCCAGACCAGCTGTATTTCAGGAAGATAATTGTCCTTCTAGGCCACATCTGTTAACAGCAAGATCTTAAAGCACAGCTTAAAGCCTTGCCTCAGGAATCCTGATGGTGAAGCCAACAGCTAGTACAACGTGCCCTTTCTGCTTTGGAGTGTACTGAAAAAAAAAAGAAAAAAAAAAAAAAAAGGAAAAAAAAAAAAAAAAGGGGGGGGGGTGAAAAAAGGGAAGAAAAAAAAAACCACACAAATAAAAATGAAAGTGGTTTATTTCTGCCAAATATTCACCATACCTATGCTGTTATGCTGTCTACAATGTCACCTTATGTAGTTTTCCCTGCTGGCTTGCATCATGAGCAGGTCTGGGGAGAAGTTGTTCCCTTACTGTCTCCTTCCTGCAATAAAAAGGTGACTGAACTCTAATGGTTAAAAAAACTGCACACCAATGTCTGCTTTTGTCTAGAGGACCTCAAGTTTACAGGAGACAGAGTTATGTTCTGGCAACATAAAAACTAGCCTCAGACAGAATGGATAGCTCCAGACTCTGCCTCATTCTGGCGGATTTGTGTGTGTCTGTCGTTACTTAAATTATGACAGACAAATTGGGCTGTTAGAAGATGAGGGGACTCCTACATGTGCTTTCTTAGTACGAGATGTAGAGTCTTGCTTACGTCTTTCACTGTAACAAAACATGAGCTGATCAGACTGGCTACATATAAGATGTCCTGCTGAAGTATGTGTAGCACAGAGGATGTAAAGGGAAAAATGAGAACACATCTCTGTGTTTCTTCTCCTGGTGTAGAGCATTAGACCAACCAGAAATATCTACCAAATGTCACCAGAGGCTCGTCACCTTATACAGCTAGCACAAACGTTGAAAAGAGATCATAGAATGATAGGATATCTGAGTTGGAAGGGACCCACAAGGATCATCAAGTCCAACTGCTGGGTCCACAAAAGACCACTCAAAAAAAAAAAATCACTTGCTGGCGAAAAATGTTTTGCTCCAAACTCCCTTGTCTCAGCTCCTTGCTGTTCCCATCTTTTCCTATCACTGGTCACCAGAGAGCAGAGCTCAGCGCCTGCCTCTCTGATACCCCTTGTGAGGAAGCTGCAGGCCACCATGAGGCCTCCGCTCAGTCTCCTCTTGTCCAGGCTGAACAATCGATGACTTCAGTCACTCCATATCTTCAGTTTCATATTCGATACCACTGAAGAGGTCCTAAAAGAGAGCCCCACGGAACCTCACTAGTGACAGGTTGCAATCCTGATAAAACACCATTTACAAGAGCCCTTTGGGCCCAACCCATCACACAATTGTTCACCCATCTTATTATGCTTTTATCTAACTGTGTTCTGGTCATTTTGTCCAGAAGGATACTGAGAGACAATATAAAAAGCTTTACTGAAATCCAGAAAGAAACATCAACTGTCTTCCTTTGGTCAATTAGGTGAGTGATCTTATTGTGGAAGGAAATTAAGCTTTTTAGATAAGACCTTACCCTTGTGAACCCATGTTGAATCTCACCAATGTCTGCATTGTCCTTTAGGTGTTTTTCAGTAACTCCCAGAATAATCTCCATAAGTTTACCAGGCACTGAAGTGAGACTGACAGGCCTGTAATTGCCAGGATCTTCTTTCTTGCTTTTCTTGAAAATTCGACCACATTTGCCAGCTTCCAATCAACTGGGACCTCTCCATATTCCCAAGACTGTTGAAAAATAATTGAGAGAAGTCCCACAATGACATCAGCCAGCTCTTTGAGTATTCTGGGACGAATCCCATCAGGTCACATGGATTTATATGCACCCAGATGGAGCAGCAAATCCCGCACAAGTTCGGGGTTGACTGGGAGTTTATTGTTCCTGCAGTCACCATCCAACTCAGGGCTCTGGGAGTCCCAGAACCCCTCACTGGTGTTGAAGACAGAGGCAATAAATGCATTAAACATTTCTGCTTTGTCTATGTCCTTGATTGTTAGGTGACTGTCCTCCTCAAGTATCATCCTCATCAAGTATATGTTTGCTCTGTTTCTCCTTTTCCCATTAACATACCTAAAAAAGCTTTTTTTGTTGTTCCCCACAAAGCTGGCCAGCTTCAACTCCAACTAAGCTTTGGCCTCCCGGATTCTCTCCCTATAAAGCTGAGCAGCATCCCTGTCATCCAACCTTGCTTCCAGCAAACATACACTTTCTTCTTCTGCCTAAGCTCTTGAAGGAGATCCCTGCTCGGACTAGACAGCCTTCTGCCCCTCCAGCTTGACTTCCAACACTTCGGAATTGCCTGTTGGTCTTAGGAGGTGGTGCTTAAAACCTGACCAGCACTGATGGACTCCAGTGTCTTCAATAGCAGTTTCCCAGGGGACCTTACTAACTAGTTCCCTGAGCAGTCTGAAGTCTGCTCTCCCTAAATCCAGGGTTGAAGCTTTGGTGTCAGTTTTCCTTTTGTCACTGATGGTTTTGAATTCAACTATCTCATGGTCACGATGGCCAAGGCGGCCACCTGTCGCCACTTCACCCACAAGCCCCGGCCTGTTTACAAGCAACAGGTCCAGGAAGGCACCCTTCCTAGTCAGCTCTCTTAGTATCTATACCAAGAAGTTATCATCAAGGTGCAGCAGGAATCTCGTGGACTTGTCTCAACTGTGTGATATTCCCAGCTGACATCTAGCAGGTTGAAGTCCCCCTTAAGGACAAGAGCAGCTGATCTAGAAGCGTCTCTCAGTTCTTTAAAGAATCAGTGTCATCATCATGGCCAGGTGGTCTATTGTAGACTCCCACAACAACATCCCCTCTATTTGCATGTGCCCAAAGGCTCTCAACCACATTGTCGCTGACTGCAAGCTCCATACAGTCCAGTGCCCCCATTACACTGCGCTGCCTGCCCTGCCTGTAACCATCCATTGCAACGCACCAGTCACAGGCCTCTTCCCACCAGGCTTCGCCTAGGCTGATGATGCCATAGCTCTGGGACTTGGCCCAGGTTTCTAGCTCCCTTTGCTTGTTTCTCATGCTGCATGAGTCTGCATAGAAACATTTCAGGTGTGTTTCATTGAACACAGCCCCTCATGGGGCAAGCTGAAGGGTCTTACTGGCATGCAGTCCCTCAATTATTAGTGTGCAGTCCCATAGCTTATCACTGGTAGGGCTGGTTTTGTCCCTTTCCCCCTTCAAATCTAATTTAAATTCAAACCTATCCTTTACGGCTCTTTAAATATAAATAGGTTGAAAAGAACTTTCTACTTATAAAACAGCTAAAAAAGAACAAAGACCCTAGCTTAATCATTTCAAATGTACAGACAGGAGTGCAGACTACACACAAGATGGAGTCTTCTCAAAAACAAACAAACAAAAAAACCTGTTCTTAAGCCTCAATACATCAGAAAAAAAGAAATAATAAAATAAAATAAAATAAAATAAAATAAAATAAAATAAAATAAAATAAAATAAAATAAAATAAAATAAAATAAAATAAAATAAAATAAAATAAAATAAAATAAAATAAAATAAAATAAAATAAAATATAAAATGATGTGTTTTTATGAATTACCACTCTGAATTTATATCAAGGAATTTTGAGGTATGGTGAAGTTAGAGGGAAAATCTACCATTCTTGTCTTCCATGGAAAAGAAAAGAATTTCTGATGAAAAGAGCTTCTACAACAGTCCCTATTTTTAGTTTTTCAAATGCATTGGCTACAGAACATAGCAAGGTAGGACATTCAGATTCCCCCGTCAATACGAGTCATGAACTTGAAAATTCAGTCTAATATTCATAAGGTTCTTTAAGTTCTATGCTTGCTCCACTTTATTATTAGCTCATAGTAGTAAAAGGGAACAGTTAGAGAACAGCCCTTTAATTTTGGCAGCTTCACTTTGACAGTAAAAAAAGCATTAAAAGCTGGAGCTCTTTGTATTGAACATGGCCTGAAAGATCACGTTTTTGCAGCAGCTATTTGCAGCAGAATAATTGGCTCTGAAATAGCATATGCTCTTCTTCAGAAATAATTTTTGAGTCAAACATGTTAATAGAACATTACACTCAAAGGATATTTCTTTCACCTGCTTGTACTGAGTGCCTCTACATTCTTGGCAAGCAGTGAGAGGTATGGATTCACAAGCAAACTAGTATATTTCCCTTTTTTTTTTCAGATTCACTATGTGAATAGCATCTATGATGTTAAACAGGTACTGTTGGTAACAGGTACTGATGGTAACAGGTACTGTTTCACTGGAATGGAGGAGAATAAAAGTCAGTATATGTATAGTCATTTCTTGAAAAATATTGCCATTACAGTTACACTATACTCACTCTTACATTTACAGGATATACAAACCAAAAAAAAATTTCACTCTAAGCACTAGAATTATTTCAACCAATGGAGCATAGGTTGGTCTCATTTGTCCCTATGAACTGAAATAGTCTCAGCAACATAATACAGTAAGTATGAAAATGCAAATAATGATTCAGAAGGATGAGAGGGCAAATGGCATATTTAACTATCATATCTCTCACTGCCATACAGACTACAAAGACATTTTTTAAGATGATCTTGAGGGGAAACAGAAACGAGGATGTTTTAATAGAGTGTAATCTGCTGTCTTATAACACAGAGAAATCAAGTTCTCCCTGAAAATGAATGTCACAGAAAAATATTCGAGACATCTGGAAAGGAGAGAGAAAAAAAATAAATCTGACCCAACTATGCCAAGCTTATTTACATTTATAATACAGGCAGAAGAATCTAGTTCTTTCCAGTATTTTATATCATTTTATATCTTCATCGATGATCTGGACGAGGGCATTGAGTGCACCCTCAGTAAGTTTGCAGATGACACCAAGTTAGGTGCGTGTGTCGATCTGCTTGAGGGTAGGAAAGCTCTGCAGGAGGATCTGGATAGGCTGCACCGATGGGCTGAGGTCAACTGCATGAAGTTCAACAAGGCCAAGTGCCGGGTCCTGCACCTGGGGCGCAATAACCCCAAGCAGAGCTACAGGCTGGGAGATGAGTGGTTGGAGAGCTGCCAGGCAGAGAAGGACCTGGGAGTGATGGTGGATAGTCGGCTGAATATGAGCCAGCAGTGTGCTCAGGTGGCCAAGAAGGCCAACGGCATCCTGGCTTGTATCAGAAACAGTGTGACCAGCAGGGCTAGGGAGGTGATCGTCCCCCTGTACTCAGCTCTGGTGAGGCCACACCTCGAGTACTGTGTTCAGTTTTGGGCCCCTCGCTACAAGAAGGACATGGAGGTGCTTGAGCGGGTGCAGAGAAGGGCAACGAAGCTGGTGAGGGGCCTGGAGAACAAGTCCTACGAGGAGCGGCTGAGGGAGCTGGGCTTGTTCAGCCTGGAGAAAAGGAGGCTCAGGGGCGACCTTATCGCTCTCTACAGATACCTTAAAGGAGGCTGTAGTGAGGTGGGGGTAGCCTGTTCTCCCGCATGCCTGGTAACAGGACGAGGGGGAATGGGCTTAAGTTGAGCCAGGGGAGTTTTAGGTTGGATGTTAGGAAGAACTTCTTTACTGAAAGGGTTGTTAGACACTGGAACAGGCTGCCCAGGGAAGTGGTGGAGTCACCATCCCTGGAAGTCTTCAAAAGACGTTTAGATGTAGAGCTTAGGGATATGGTTTAGTGGGGATTGTTAGCGTTAGGTCAGAGGTTGGACTCGATGATCTTGAGGTCTCTTCCAACCTAGAAATTCTGTGATTCTGTGATTTTATTTTATGAAGACAAAATCATCAGACAGAAAAACCACAGTAAGCAATTCTTGGCTGTGGCAAACAAAGAATTTACATAAATGTCTGCAATCTAAAAAAAAAAAAAAAAAAAGTTTATTTTAACCTCTAACTTTGATGCACACTACAGTTTTTTGTTTAATTTCATGTGGTTTCAGATGAGACCTTGTATTCCTGGGGGACCAGAATATACTACCTCACTGTCATATAATTTAGGCTCAGTCATACCTCAGACAATATTTTTACAAGGTCACTTTGCAAAAGTATGTCTAGCCTATCCAAATGACAATATTATTTATGCCAAAGGTTTCTCTTTAGGGATGGAAGTATTCCAACTACTGTTTAATAGGTTATATGGAGAAGCTAAAAAAAACATCATTTGTAGCACACACAGCTTATATATATAGCATAGAACTAAGGAGTACAGACTGATCATTGGAAATATGGCCTAAAACAGGCCTCAGCAAAAAAAGCCACAAAAGCAATGAGCTTTTGAGTTTTCCTCCCTGATATTATTTTTGGAATTCCTGAATGTAACCAGAAATATGACTGCACAACGGAGGAATACGTCTGAATTCTGTAGCTACCTGAATGTTCAGAATGCAAAAGATATTTTTCAAAATAGTAACAGAGGCATATGGCTTTTTAAGCAAACAGGACAGTATATCCCCATATACAGTCTTAGAACAAGCAGCTGATGGAAAAGGAATAGCAGGAGCTCCAATAGAAAGCTTCTTAGAAATACTGTGGTGAAGACAATACTCTGTAGCTCCGAAGTAATCAGTACCAGACCAACTGTTTCAGAAAGCAATTAGAAGGTGAAGTAAAACAAGCACATTTCTTTCCTCTCAAGCTCTGTTATTAGAGACAAGCTTGGCCCATAGAATTTATTTATAGTCAATTTGTGACAGTTTTTCTGCTAACCTGCACTTCTTCAGAGGCTAAAACCTGCACTGGAAGTTCATCATTGTTACTGATTAAAATTACGGGAACGCAATTATTTTTATGGCATAAAGTCTATTTAGATATCGATATTGATTCTAGTAACTTGTGCTATTCCAAAGTATAATTTATTCAGGAATTATGACACTTTATTTTAATAACAGGAGTTTTTATTGAAATCTTATCTATTCATAAAGCTCAATACTTCAAACTGGGAAAGGAGTTTGTTTCCGTGACTCTAACATTCTTATCAAGGTTGCTGATATTATTAAAGAAAGCCACTTGCCTGCTGTCAGAATCTCTTCACCAAGCCAAGAAGGATCCTGATTCTCACTCTGTGAGTGAGTAGCATTACAAATCCCACACCAGAAAAGCACTGCCATATGCACCAGAATATGACAGTACATGAAAACTCACTGGCATCCAAAACTTCCAGTGCAGAAGTGCAGACTGTTCTGGATACTGAAAGTAAGATTTGAAGGAACAGGCGAACAAGGGGAGACCTCACAAACTAAGGAAGGAGATGAAGAATGTAAACACCGTAGGTGGGCAACTGTGCTTCACAGGCATGGGAAAACCTAGCCAGGAGTTTTGAGTAATTGTGTATGGCATAAGTGGCTTCAGAATACATAATATGTCCACTTCTGCATTCAATATAGAAGATTAATGTTTATTTACCCTACAGAACTGTGGAATTGCTGCAATTTTTCCTTTGTTACTTTGCCATTTATGTTCATGCTTTTTGATTGCTCCAAAGCATGCAAAAATTTGGGGATTTTTACCATGTCAGGAAAACTAAAGACATAGGTTTTCTTTTGTTGTTGTTTTGGTTTTTAGGTTTTAAGAATGCTTTTTGTGAACTGTCAGTCAAAGCAGCTACATTTCAGAGGCTGGAAGCAGGCAATGGAGTGTTGCTCCCTCACATCTGGTTATTCTAGTGTTTAGGTCTGATCTATATTTACAGACGCTCTTTCAGTTTTGAGATCACAGGTTTAGTACAGATTCCAGACTGGAGGGGGAGAAAGCAGAAGAGAGGACCTCAATAGTGATAAACCATTTGCTACTGCCACCACAATGCCATTTGGCATTTTTGAGTGGCCACCTGTGACCAATGAAATACCAGGAGGATTCAGATAAACTTGAACAGGCAAGTATAATGTCGTGTAGCTGAATTCTGTAGCTACCTGAATGTTCAGAATGCAAAAGATACTGGAATGCTGTCTTAGAAGAAAACGTATTAAATAGCCTGGCTGAAGGGCAAGGGAAAGACATCTTGCACAGAGACTCAATGCCTCAAGTTCTCTATTGATTTCTACCATGAATACCTAAGAAGCACACTCTGTCTGATATGAATACATCTGTTGTTGTTTAGACCTGGCAAGCAGCTGAGCACTACACAGCGAGCCACTCTCGCTCTCCCCAGGTGGGATGTGGGAGAGAATGTGCAAGGTAAAAGTGGGAGAACTCCTGGGTCGAGACAAAGTTTACTAGGTAAAGGAAAAGCTGCACGTGCAAGCACAAAAAAACCAGGAACTCATTCACTACTTCCCATCCGCAGGCAGGTGTTCAGCCAGTCCAGGAAAGCAGGGCTCGTCAGCAAAACGTCTTCTTGGGAAGGTGAACACCACTGCTCCTAGTGTTCCTTCCCCCTTCTTTATTGCTGATCATGACACCATGTCATAGGGGACATCCTTCTGGACAGCCTGGGCCAGCTGTCCTGCCCGTGTCCCCTCCCAGCTCCTGGGGCACCCCCAGCCTCCTTGCTGGCCGGGCAGCACGAGGAACAGAAACGTCCTGGGCTCTGTGCAAGCACTGCTCTGCAACAGCTAAAACATCGGTGCATTATTACCACTATTCTCATCCCAAATCCAAAACACAGCATCACACTAGCCTCTACAAATAAAATTAACTCTATCCCAGCCAAAACTATTATTTTATTATTATTATTGTAAACCAATACTGTATTTAACAGTAAACCAATACTGTGTTTAACAGCATCTTATTTTTAAGATGTTTCTTCAGTTGTAATCATTCACTAGCATGTTGCAGGGTATTCCATGTGTAGTTTTGCCTAGGCCATACTTCCTCAATTGCTTATCAGAATTTCATGTTGAATAGGTCAAACTATCTAACTATTCAGCTTACGTTACTTCTCTGCTATTGCCAAACCTTGTGTCCATATGCTAGCAGGAAATTTGGTAGTCAACAAACATTCATCCCATCAAAGCTAAGTGCAATTTCATCATGTTATGAAGAATAAAATGAAGTGAAAAAATCTACCATTGGAAGGAAGATACTTGTTGAAATGCAGTTTATCCTTAATATGATATAGGCTGCATAAGACAAAGAATGATTTTCATACTTGACTAAACCCAGCAGCATGAACCAAGTTAACACACAGTTGAGGTTTAAAGCCTGACTAAGCCCGTCAGTCTTTTCTTTTCCCCAGGTGTGCCACTAGCAATATCAATGTAAACTCTGACTGCAAGTTGTAACACTATTCATATCCCAAGCCCCAAATCCTTTAAACTGTCTGGATGAATGTGTGAAACTGAATTAAAAGCCAGCTCTGGGGCTGAGCAGATGATGTGATGGAAGTGAGCACTAACAAACTTTCTCAGTCATTTTAGGTCAGCAGGGGCACAGAGCTCCTTCTGAGAAAAGGAAGCCTGTGAGAGGCTTCTTCCCTGCATTGACATGGAAAATTTTGTCATCTAGATGCATTAACGAAAATAATTTCACTTCCTAAATGTCCTCATACAATGGTTGTCGTTCTTCTTACCAAAGAAAGAGGTGCAAAGGCAAAGAATTAAAGTGTCAGGAACAACTGCTCTCATCTGTCATTTGATAACTGATCTGCCATGTCTGCACAAAGGAAGTGAAACACCTCTGTAGATTGTTTTTAGACTGATTTCCACATGCTTCTTTACACTTTAGTCAAGTGTACTGCCACCAAGAGGAAGCCCACATGCTACATAGAAGGAAGATAAGGGAGGTGCTTAAGTGTGTGAAATACTCAATGGTGACTGTGAATATAAAACAGTATTCCACATTTGTGAAAGCCACTGGACTTAGGGAAGATAATAGGACGTTCTCTATGAAGACCCCAACATCATATGAGGAAACAACCTGTCAGTTGCCAGGTTGAGGTTAAATCTCGTCTATATTCTGAAATACTGGACACATAATCAGCATGCATCTTCTAACTATTGTGATTAAACAGGTATAAATGTGTCTGTTTTGTACAGTGCAGTCTTTGCTAGTGTTGAGCTCTTAATTCTGGCACCTGGTCTTACTCTGCTCGTCATTGACTTTACATATCTTGATTTGGCTTTCTTCTCAAGGCTGAAGAACATACTTTTGTGACTGGAGTATAGTAGTAGTTCATTAAACAGAACTCAAGGAAAAATGTGTTTTTTTCTTGAGAAGTCTGTTGGTCTGGGAAGTGACAGATCAATGGTTTTCTTGTTCCCACTGGTATAGCAGTATTGTTTAGAGTTGTAGTGTTTCCATACAGTGCCCTAATCCTGGAAATTACCAAAGCAATCGATTAGAAGGTAAAAAAAAGAGTAATATTTTTTCCCCAGGACCTATTGGTACTAGAATGTGGTTACTTACTGGTACCAATGCAGTCCTTAATGCTCTGCTATTAATGCTTTCTATAGGACTATCCCATCACATGCTCAAAATTTTGACCATTCTTAAATCAGACGCTTCTTGAACAGAGCTACTGCTTTCTTTAGACCTAATTAAGATAACATCTAATTAAATTAATACTTCTGGATTTCTTCAACAACCCTTTCAGTGGGCATTAACTAATCATAACAGATGTGACTGTTATGTGAGTAGTTTGCACCTGAGATCAGCAAATTTTTGTTCACAGGATGATAAACATCTGGTCAAACAACAGTCAAAGATCTAGCCCTTAGAAAAGGTACACATAAGACTTGTTTTTCTGAAATGAGAAGATCTTAAAATGACAAGCAAGGCTGAAACCCTCTTAAGATACACAGCACAAAATCTCTTTTCATGTCTCATGGGAAAGGTTAAAAGTTCATCTTTTCATAACTGAATGAAAGTAGCCCTCCACTAGGGTTGATTTGGTGTCAGACTGTATCTCCTCCTCTCTCTTCCCAAAAGTTTAGAACCTGTCAGGTAAAGCAAGTCCATGTCCCAGAGCTGCAGTCAGGGCTGAGCTCCTGAGAAGCACATTACAGAACCTCAGTCTATCTTAGCTGGAAACACCCATGTGCCACTTTGGGCACAGTGCTAACTTATCTCCTCTTTCTGCTTGCACCTCATTTATGCTTTGATGCTGTGCATTGAGAAAATATATTGGTTTCTTGTCAGAGCAAAGCACTGTCAGTCACAGAGGCAAACCATTACTCCTTTATATACCAGTTTCACTCAAACTGTTGCTTCTCTATTACCTAACATGACATTATTTTTACCTATTTGAAGTTACAAGTTATAGTTATTATGTAAGTAGGTGGAACTATGGTTTGTTTTGTTGTTTGTTGTTGTTGTTGCTTGTTTGGGGATTCTTTGTTGTTGTTTTTGTTTGTTTGTTTGTTTGTTTGTTTTGGGGGGGACAAAAACTGCGAGGAAGAACAAGCAGAGAAGCATACTTTAAAAGTTCCATCTTATGTTACCAATGTGATTTTTTTTCTCTTTACAAGAGTTTTTCCAAAGCATTTATGCCAAACACACTTAAGCTATAGAGAGGCAGAGACAATGCCATTTGAAAGCAGTTTAACTCACCTCCGAAATAATGCAGCTGTATTCTCTTGATACATGGTGGTGCTTAGAGGTCATTTTTCTGAATTCAATTTCAACAGAGTTCTAGGAAGATTTTTATGGAGCAAAACCCATTAAATGTATTAAATTGATTGAATGCAAATGTGATTAAAATAGATTAAAATGGACTTTCTTCATTAATGAGCTACCTGAACAGGTATCATCAAACAGCAAGCTTGGATATTGCTGGAGAAACAATCTCTGGGCAGAAAAAAAGATAACTTTTTCCTCCTCTCCACAATTAACATATTATGGCAAGAACACAGATTTAGCACTTAGTATTGCACAAGATTTAACGTTAAGGAGAGATTACTACTGTAGAAAAGAGTTTTTCTCTCTTCAACAGTAGAAATTGGTAAATGGAAAGTCAGCTCCCCTCTAAGGAGCCACTGAAGCAAAAACTTAATTCCTAGGTTTTAAACACAATTACTGCATGGAATACAAGTTTTACCATATGAAAAAAGTTTTAGTAATTATTTTGAAATTATTTTCAGCATAGTCTTCATTCTGAAGTCATTACCATATTTTTATAGTATGTCTATTGAGAGTTACATACAGCACCCAGAAACATGAAAAAGAACCAATATGTGGGGGAAAATAGACAACAATTTCTCCTTCTTTTTCTCCTTCCATCTTTCTAGAGTTTATTTAAAGCATCCTTTCCCCTTCAGCCTTCCTTACTTTCAAATAGGTTTCTTCTATCCTTTCTTTCTGCAATGCCACATCCTTGTCTCCTCTTCCCACAGTTAAATATAACAGAAGGACTCCACCTGACTTCTGCGACTCTTCTGTACCTTTTCCTCTAACTCTTTGGTAGTAGTCTTTAAATCTGGCTGCAAAGGTAGAAAAAACCTTTATTCCTCACCCCAAAATAAATAAATAGATAGATAGATTGATCGATCCCAGGACACTACTGGGGCACGCAAAGACACTTCTAAAAGACTCATAGCTTTGTTGTCACATCCCACTTCACTTCATCGTCTGTCAGACCTTCTCCCAGTAGTTCTGTCACTGTAGCTCCAGGGCAAGGGCTGTTTTTTATGGAGGAGCCAGATGGAGGTCTCACATTGCAGAAAAGGCCAAGACCTCTGGACATCTACACACTGCACACAAAGAGATTAATGCCTGCTGCCAGACAGGCATAAAGGACAGTCCTCTCTAGTACCAGGAGGGCAATAAAGCATACCAAACAGACGTATCAGAAGAGAGGCCATCACAATACCACCACAGAGTAATCTTAACACTCAATTAGACCACCACCATGGCTAAGAGTCAGTGGCAAGACTCGCCAAGCGTTTATTCTGGAGGCAGCACGAGGACAGGGGCAGATGTTCTCTTTGAACTATTTTCCTCCACTCCCCAGTAGTTGACAATGCTTTTTCTCACCTCACAGGACTGGTGATTTTCAGAGTCAGGGTCTGAGCACTGCCTTCCTTCCTCCAGCCCTCCTGCTGTCATATCAAGTCCAGGGGAAAGACAATTAGATATTACTATTCTCTACTTTGGAGAGACTGTCCTTCAACATCTCAGTTCAGACCTTTTTATTACAAAGCGTTTTCCAGATCCACCTGGGCCCCCCGGGTGGTGAGGTACTTGCCAGCGTGGCTCTTGTGGCCTTCCTGAAATTGTGTACTTGGCCATGCCATGCCTCTCTTTTCTCCTCACCAAGCAGTAAGTGCATTAACACAGCAAGATGGGCATTTCAGTACCGTAGGAGAGGCCTCTGCATCACACCTATGCCTCTGACTTTGGAGAACTGTGTTACAAAGTGCTGGGAACACAGTATGTGGTAGTACTGGTGCAACAAAACAAATGGTGAATATGGAAAACCCTCTAGTGTAGTGAAGGCTGCACATATTCTGTGCAGGTAGAGTCTGTAAGGACAGCCTGGTTGCCAAAGCTTCATCCTTGCTCCAACCAAACATTAAAAAAAAAAAAAAAAAAAGCAATAGAGACTGGAAAAGCAAATTCTGAAAAAGTGCAGAATACATGCAGATGCTAAGCACTTATGAAAGGAGATATGTTACTGGAAGTGTCTGGAAATTGAATCATTTTATTTCATCAGTAAGGGATAGATTACTGTGCACCATTTGATAGATCTCAGAGGGAAAGGCCCAGTATAACTAAACATTTTACAATTCAGCTTTTGCACATGTTTTTACCTATAGTTAATTTTCATATGTCTAAATGTGACCTGATCATTTAGATTGATTTTGCATTTTCCAGTCTCCTGTGGGATTCATTTGTACTCAGCCAATTTTCATTCCATTCCCCCTTCCAAACAGAATAATGCCACACACAAAAACAAAACACCAGTGCCATTGTAAAATGAAATAATCCTCAAAAACAAAAACAAAAGCAAAAACAAACAAAACACACCACACACCAACTTTAGAGTAAGCAGTGAATAGCTTTTAAACTGCAAGTAACATGAATGTCTTTTTGTTTGCATAATGATTGAAAGAATAGGATTTAGGGCTTAGCCTTACAGTTCTAGGCAATTAGTAAGATGAGATTTTAGAATGTAGCAACAATATTCACTTGGCAAGGAAAAGTACATTTAGAATTACTGAAATAGCTACAGGTGAAATTGTATAGATCCCCATTTAGCTGTTTGATGAAAAGTTGCCTTTATGTATATCATTTTGAAAAAAAAAAAAAAAAGCTGAATTGAAATATTTTAAATTTTAGATTAAAGCAGAACCTTGCAGTATGAGAAATGGAATAGAGAAGTGGGTTGTAGTAAATCTCTATTTCCCAGAGAAGGAAATTAACAAAAAGAGATGAGACAAAACTGAAACAATACAACATTTAAATAAAGACAGTGCCTAAATGGAAAAACAACAACAGAAAAAGGATAGCAAAACAATTCAAAATAAAACAAAATAAAACAAATTAAAACAAAACAAATTAAAACAAAACAAAACAAAACAAAAACAAAACAAAATAAAATAAAATAAAATAAAATAAAATAAAATAAAATAAAATAAAATAAAATAAAATAAAATAAAATAAAATAAAATAAAATAAAATAATAAATCAGCATGCTATCAAAACAGGATGAAGAGATACAGGAGGAATATTGAAGGATCAAAGAACAAAACTAGTGATAGATGGTTGATATGTTGCAGGTCTAAATTATTTTTTTCACGTCAGTACACACAAAAGGAAAGATGATAACATCCTGGGGACTGAGGTATGTTTTCCTAGGCTTGAGGGAGTGCATTGTTGAAAGGCTTTACCCTCATCATAAAACAGATAAGAAGGCA
Source organism: Aythya ferina (assembly GCF_964211825.1). NCBI lineage: Eukaryota > Metazoa > Chordata > Aves > Anseriformes > Anatidae > Aythya > Aythya ferina. Next base: position 22,369,281 of record NC_140299.1, read on the forward strand.
ATTAGAACTACTGAAAGCCAACAAAGCACTAAACCCAGATGACTTAAATCCCCAAATTATGAAAGCGGAAGAGAGGGAAACTGGAAGCCTTATAGAAAAGGTTTATGACAGCTTACTGAAAACAGGGTATTACTAAAAGTCTGGAGAAAGACTTGATGTAGTTACCACATTTAATAGAGGAAAGAAGGAGCCAGGGAGCAAACGTGTTCAGCTCTAGGCAGAGATACAGGAATTACTCATTGGGAAAGATAAAAATTTTGTATGAGACCAAGATAAGATATGTATATAATGAGAAATGGAAGACAGGAAAGAGATATTTCCAACCCAAGAGATATTTCCAAACCCATGATTTCTTTGGATGTCTGTCCACCAGTCAGTATTGATCACCTAACACTAGGAAAGGACAAATGGCCATTTAGCTGGCTTTGAGGCAAGACTGAAAGAAGCAACCAGAGAATATCCATCCAGATCTGTGTTTGTGGTTGTTAGCCCAAAAGAACAGTTCTTCCTGATAAAGGATACAGCCTGGGCAGCTGCATCAGTCATTGGAGTGTGAATGTGTTCATTCCAGCGTGGGCTCCAGCTTGCAGAAGCAGAAGTTAATTGAATAACCTGGCAGACACATCTGACCACTTAAGAGCAATTTCAAAAGTGCCATAAGGCATGAAGACATGTAAATAATACTTCAGAGACTACAGAGCAGCAGCAGAAGTCCTCTGAAAGACATATGAGTCACAACTCAACACTGAAAGGACACTTTCAGAAGATCCCTTAATAAGTGAGCACTTTTACAAGTACAGACACCACACTTCGAACTTATTTGCATGGTCAAGGTAGGATATAAGGGGAAAGCATTAAAGAGATTAATTTGAATTGAGGTCAAAACACAAAAAATGATAAATGGATGCTTGTAATACTCCCTTCCCTCTCTCCCCCAAAACACACTAGCAGTCTGCCAAACTCATCCCTCTAAATTACACTGTTAATTTGCTCCGGACATTAATTTGTACTTTTAATTTGTACTTTCTATTCATAAAAAATTACTAGCTTCAGAAGAAGAAAAATCTCTAGGATGAAAAGGCTGAAAATGTCTACTTTCACCTTTTTGTATTTGCACTTGGATTCTTGAGGGCAAAATTGGAGAGGGCAAAATTATAAATATTCCAAACACTTATTTCTTGTCATAATGTGAACTGGCACACAGAGCTCAGAGTTGGGCACCCAGATGGCCCACTAACTCCTTTAAAGATCTTCTCAGACACCACTCCATGTTACACGTTGAGCTACACAATCAGTACTCTGAAGATATTTTTCATGAACAGAAGTATGAATATTTGCAACAAACAGAAGCTTATAAAAGTTTAACCAACATTATGGGAAAAGGCAGACCCACAAGGCAGCCTTTGTTTCTAAATGAATGTATAATCTTCAAAGGCCTTCAACTTTCTTATCAGCAAGCCTGTGCACACTCTTGTCCAGAGTTTGTCACATGGATTTATCTTCTCATAGTGGGGGAAGGAGTTTCTCTGGGAAGCACTGGTAAAAGATTCATGCACTTCATTGGTGTGAAACAGTTTAAAGAAATAAAACTATTTTTAGTTTTGGTGAGATGTTTAGTTCATTAAGTGGCACTTCTAGCTGTTTTAATCAGCATGTCTACTTCTTTTTATTACTGATGTTTCTGATCATTGCAAAACTAAAATTAGCTTGTCAAATTTACATCATCTTCGAATGAAAATAGCAAAAAGAAAGGGCTGGATTCACTGAACAAAAGAAAAAAAAAAAATCAAGAAGGATTTACCATGCAGCTCAAAATGCATATATGAGCAGTAACAAATTTTAACCTGGTACAATAATGGAGCCAGACATCATGGATTTTTTTGGCTTCTAAAAAGTGCTTAAGGTCTTTGCGTGCTAAATTTACATATTGAGATCACAGCAAGAGGTTTCATAATAAGGTCAGACACCAACTAGTATGCAAAACCAACAGAACTACATTTACAGAAAATAATTATTGGATTATAGGATAGTGAATGCAGAATTGGAAATATGATTAAATTCACCAGGTTATGAAAGTTGGGATATATGGATAACAGGAATGTTGGAGTTTCAAAACAACTAATTTTCAAATGTAAAGGCTGTGAGAAAAGAAACAAAAAAGATCATCCAATATAACATCCAATATTTTATAGAGATGGCTCTTCATAGCTTCGCTTTGGTATTTAATATTCAAATTTTCACAGTTAACCTAACTAGAAGCTAAGAATCTAAGGACTGGCTTTCAGCTCTTTATTCACACCATTTTGTCACTGCTTTTCAAAGCATTAGTTGGCAAAGAATCTAACACAGCCTGTAGTAAAACTGTTACACAGCAACAGTCTGGACCACACTTGCCAGTTACATACAATAAGATCTAAAACAAATAAGAGCTGATGTTTTTTGACATAACACAGAATAGCCAGCTGCTAATTCAACTTCTGACACACCTTCTCTGCATAGACAATTTTTCTTTGCTCTTTTGTTTTTCACCTGATATTTTGACTTTTCATTTTACTGGGTCAGACCATATCATCTTGGACAGCCTTGAGGGCCTCTGAGCCATCAATTGCATGGAGTACAAAGGCTGAAAAAGCAAGTGCAGGTGCAAACTCTGCTATCTCTGATCCCATTTGGCGCACTGTAATCATCCATTGCTTAAGGCTTCAAAAACTCCAAAGCTGACCCTGTGCTTTATAAATCATCCTACTTCTACACAACTATCCCCTGCAGCTATTAAATGAATTGTTTTTGTATAAACATGTATCAAATATTAATGTTCCTTTCCAAGCTTCCAAAATGCATAGCTTACTTCAGAGGGGAGAGAGCCCAAGAGAGACATGGAAGATCATAAATAAAAAAAAATAAAAAAATAATAATAAAAAAAAAAAAAAAAAAAAAAAAACACTGCTATATTCTGTCTAGTAAAAAGCTATACAAAACAATGCTTATCCTCAGGATTTATCCCTGACAAAACAGTTTCTGTCATTATTTGAATGCAGCATGTTTTCCATGAATGTTCAGCTCTCTAATACAATGAAACAGATTTTTTTTCTCAATGATAATCTCATTTAATTAGCATAAGCACAATAAACCTGCCTTTCAGACAAACAAAATCATTTTATGGCTATTATTAGGGCAGAGGAAGTTGATACCTTATACCTTAGGCTCATAAGGAAGCTCAAGACTTAAAATTTTTATGCCTGTCAAAACCTAGTCCCTGTTAACAAAAAAAAAAAATAAAAATAAAAATAAATAAAATAGTAAAGTTACTAAGGAACTACACTTAGTTTTAGGTACGTACCTAAATGCATACCACTTTAGATGCATAAGGCAGAGGCAGGGGCTAAGTTGTTTCTTATTCACAGACTAAACATGTTGAATCTTTCCCACTTGCAGGTATATGTGCTTAGACCATATATATGTCCAAACAAGACACACAGGAAAAATCATCATCATGTACTACCCTGTGATTAAGACAGTCATACAGGATGTGGGAGAGCAGGGTTTCTGTGCCCTGGTCTGCCTTCGGGATTAGAATCTATACCTCACCTACGCGTTTTTTTTTTTCTTTTCCAAACACCAAACTATGAGATACCTTAAGCAGATGGTGAAGACATTCGCCACTAAAGGAAGATATCCCATTTCACTGACACAACATGCCCTTGTACATCTAGCCATTACATACTCCTGGAAATTCCCCCCATAGCATTTGTTTACATGGCATTTCGCAGGCAGGCACATGAAAATTCCACCCAAGCGCTGAGCCAGCAGGACACATGCCAGCTCTGAATGAAAAGCCATACTGTTGCATTTAGCACATCATTGAGCCTCAAACGATAAACTTTGTTCAGCAATAGGATATGAGAATTCAGGCTCAGCACCATAAGCAAATTTTAATCCTGGCATTTCTTAACGTTTTACTGTTTAACTGTTTTAAAACCAAAAATGCCTGCTCACGATATATTAGGTAGCAAGATTATGTATTTTCCTCTGTAGGACTTCCCTGGGACCTGAGCTCGTAGTAGTAATTAGAGTGGTCTTCATTTTGTAGCCCTATCTGTAGGGGAAAAAGACACATGCACACCTTGCCAATTTGTTTTACAGCTTTTTTACAAGACAGTAATGCAATCTGAGATCTGGGAGGAGTGCTTCTGCAGGCAAGCAGACCATGGGTAATGTGCCAGTCAAAATGATCTAGCTGCTTCTGAGAAAAAGGTTAGAAAAAAACACATGAGAATTAAAATAATAATAATAATAATATGATCTTAAAGAAAATATTTATCATCTTTGACTTCCCTGTTCCCTTGCTAATAAGAACTTTGCAAACCACCACTAAAACATCAGAGATTCACAGAGAGGACAGCAACCTTCCATTGCTGCCAATTAACTGATTACTTAAAATGACAGCTTCTGTTTCAGTCTATTTAGAACCAAAGAAGCACCTTAAAGAAACTGTCATGATTTTTAAAGTCAAGCATTCAAGAGTAACAAAGACAGCAATCCAGCTGTTTATATATGGTCAGCTCAGATCTAACAGGAAAGGGAGCTAAAGATCTCCAGTCTGTCACAAAGACACTTTTCAGAGCCAGGGCTAGTAATATTCACTTATGATTTCACTTATAATATTCACTTATGATTATAATTATCATCCAGGAAGCTACTTAGCTACCATCCTGTCTGGTAAAGAATTAGCAACGCTTTGTGTGTGCTTTTACATAAGTATGGAATTTTTGGTTTACTGATATAAAAATATGTTTCAGTGCATAAAGCAACTATACATGCCCTTAGGGCCTAATCCCACACCACCAGTCCTACATTTCTAGTCTGTATATATTTCAGCAGCAGGACTGTCATTAAAAACTTCTGCTTACTGTTGGGAGCCTATGCCTTGCCCACAGGTGCTTCTAATTTCTAAACAAGCAGGTGGGGGTTGTAAACAATCCACCAGCAGAAGTGTGAAGGCAGACATTAAATGCTGAATGTGCTTATTTTAGGAGGTAGGAGGCTGAATCTGAACAAAAACTCAGAAGTTCAGTATTGGAAGTATCACTTTATATCCAAGACTTATTTTGCAGGACGATTGAACTTCAGTCTTGACAAGAAGTGTGAAAGTCTTCACCACTTGCTATCCAGATACCAAAAGGAAAAAATCCTTCAGGGTTCATCTAAGCATCATTTATAGTGTAGCTGGCACTAACCTTGTAACTGTAGAGTTAATATTGAGGTTCAGTAAATAGATATTTACTTGCATGTCTAACATTTTCTTGTGCAAATGTTGATTCCAGTCTAAGTGACCAAATACCACTGCATTCCTTTCCTGTGAACGTGGCAATTCCTAAAACCGAGGGAAGTACAGCATTTCAGCAGGGAGAGCCTGAACCTCAGGACACTCCCTGTTAGTCTGCAACACTCCCTCACTCCTCTCATCTGTCCATGATGTTATATTGCATACTTTAATGATCACAAAACATTTTTTCTTGAATGACCTCTGCCCCACTCTGTATGTTCCAGACTTGGAGGGTGAATCAGGCTGCGCATGAAGTATGAGAGGCTGTCTTCTGCAAGTACTTGGTTTGGCCAAAAAGCTGGAAGAACGAAGCCAAAGCTGCAGAAAGAAGAGCCTGGTTTACAGTCAGGAATATGTGATAACCTGGGGCGTTTTGCTCTGGATCTGTCCCTGTCATAACCCTGTCCTGTCCTGTCCTGTCCTCTCTTCTTCTCTTCCCTCCTCTTCTGTCTTTATTTAGTGCTATTCAGTGCTAAGTCCATGGAAAAAATCTTGGAAAATAATAATTCCAAGACTTTAGAAGCTGGGGAACAGCAGTGAATTGCAAGATTTAATTCTAACCTATTCAGTTGTGAAATAACATCTTTTCAGCATTCTGAAAGTCTTCTGGAAATATTAGTATTATGGTCAAATTTAGACATTAAATTGGCTATTATTTTATCATCAGTTTTGCTATACAGTGGTAACACAGCAGATACAGACAGCATAATATATTGGCCCCTATGCAAAAACTACTGCACATTGCATTAAGAACCTGTTTTAAAATGTTTTATTAGCAAAACTCCAGAATTCTGAGCAGTTTTGCTGTTGCCACAGAGTCTCCATAGTTACACATGATTAAATTTCTAAAATAAAAAAGAAACAGCAGATTTGGGGAGGTCGGTCATATTATCATTTCATCATTATTAATGATCAAAGTGTTATGGAGAGATGAGACAGATGAAACCCAGAAAACTCCTCTACATTTATATTCTGATATCTTCTTATAGAACTTCATTAATAGAAATTCCACATTAAGAAAATAACACTTAGAGGCTGGTTTATTTTCCAAGAACTCAAAGAAAAGTATTTGAATCTTGCTAAAACGTTAAACCTCCTGGAAAAGTATTGCTAAATCAAAGGAAATTGCCAGATTGCAGTAAAGCTTTTTCATCAGGAAAGAAAGTACACTTCTTCTTTGTGGCGTGTAAAAAAAAAAAAAAAAAAAAAAAAAAAAGGCAAACAGAAATTAACAAGTAATTAGAAAGTAAAAAAAAAAAATCATTTTTTTTATCCCTTTATCTTTGTTACAAACTGCCTTCAGCTGATACTGTTTTGACCACAGGACTTCAGGCTACATATATTCCAAAGGTCATTGCAAGATACTAAACAATTAATTTGGAATTTTTCTCCTCTTCACAGACAAATTGTGTTTTTTCATCTTTCAATGAATTGTTTTCTTCTTCTGCATTATGCTTACTTTATACTTATACATTCCTTGTTCGTTTTGTTTTGCTTTGTATGTGTGTGTTTCCTTTTTGTTGGTTGTGGTGGGTTTATTTGCTGGGAGGAAGAGAGGCAAATTCTGGGACAAAGGAAGTTTCTACTCTAACACTAGACTCCTGACTAGACTCCTGATGGCCGTTAATTCAGAAAATCTTCCCTAAAAAATCAAGGGAATCTCTCATCCCCATGTTCAGAAGGAACAATTTGATACATATAAGAAATTACTTTTTTTCTGGGTGAATATCACTGTTATGGTTAAATAAAGGTGGAAAAAATTGTTTTTTAGGTCTGCACATAGTGGCAAACTTGTGTCAATGTTTGTGAGAATATTTAGAACATTTCTTCATTGCTGAGAAATTATTTCATACTTGACAATATTCTGGAATAAGGCACTTAGCATGATAATATTTAGCTGGCATGTTTCATATTTGAAAATATCTTATTTGTCATCTTCTTTGGAAGAGCTGAAGTTAGATTTGACTTTCTAATCAAAGGAGGAAGCATGCCAAATTTTATTTTTTGGGGGGAAAAAAAATCATTACAAATTTCATATTACAAATTTCATATTACATATAAATTTGCTTTGAAAAAGAAAATCAATCTTATTTGTGCAGATAAGCTATGCAGAGGTATTTAAACATTTCTCATGCCATCAAAAGGAAACATTTTAATCATGGTATGGAAGTATTTTACATGTGCTGAAAATGAAGTTCTACTGAATAGTTTAACTGCTGAAATATGAAAGATGCCATTAAAAACTGAAGCAACTGAATATTCAGAAAAACAACTTTATTTCACAGGTATTTAAGACCTTTGTATAATCTTTTCTAGTTTTTGTCCAAATGTATTGTCAAGAGAGGTTTCTTATCATTACAGAAAAAGATATTCTCAGCTTCTTCAGACCTCTTTTCATTTACTGTGTAGTCAGTATTGTTAGGAATTCAGGAATGTAACCTGTGTGGCCTAGTTTGATGGACATACCCTGAGGCTGCAATTCCATAAGTGATTAATATAAAGGAAACAAATGCCTCCTTGTCATCTATTGGTTGAAGTAATTGCTGTCATGACTGTCAAAGAAAACAGAAGAAGTTACTGAAAGGAAGAAGAAATGAACAACCCTATGGGCATCAAGTTTACAGTACTAAGCTACTTCACTACCATATAGAGTATTTCCAAGTTAGGTAATTCCTCACAGCGTGACTGACCATGTAGAAGAACCTTGCACATTAAAATGACATTAACAGTGTTCATAAAGTATTTAATCCATTATTTCCTGATAAAGTAAAGAAAATTTTGAGAAGGGTCTATCATTAACTAGCAGGTGATCACAAATTCTGTAATTTGAAAACAATTAAACATTTTTGTCCCTACACTCAAGGTCCCTAAAACTTGTTGTTATAATCTTATTTCATTTTTATCTTAAATATGACCTACATGTTTCTACTACAGAAACACAAATATCTGATTATCTCAGCAATGATAATAAGTAAAGCTGATACATTCAAAAATTAATCTGAATCCACGATTTTTTCCCTTCTTTTAAAATAACAAAGCCATTGACTATTCAAATTGGAAATTAAATTCAAATTTTATTAAAATAAAATTTACAATAAATTAAATACTTTCTTTGAAATAGGCCAGACTGGCCACAAGACTACAGCACTTTGTGCTAATATAAGAACAGGAGGGGAGACCTATTCTAAAAGTGAAGATTGCCAAGTCTCAAAACATGGAAAATGGTCTGAACAAGACTTCAGGCAAAAATATTAAATCAAGTTAAAAGTTGTTTCTTCCTTAATGTCTTTACAGTTCCAATTTGTTGTAAACATTAAAAGAGCAGGTACTTCCAAAATCAGTATTTTTATATTACTGCACTTTATGGAACTTCAAAAGCAGTTCATTTACAAAGACCCTTCCTGACTCACTTACAGTTACAGAGCACTATTGTCTCTATTAGTCAAAGCTCTCTATCGCTAGAATGTTTATACATGATCAAAAGTACATCAGTATAATCAAAGAAAATATTTCACTTGTTCTAAGCTAGGATGGATACTGCAGCCATAGGAAAGAAAGACAAGAGATGGGTCAAGACTTTTTGAAGAGGAACAGAGAGATCACTAGTTTCCTTCACTCGGACTGTGTGAGATATCTAGAAGACCCTTGAGGTTGTTTAGGAAAGGTGTGGTTTTAGATATTTAGATGCTGACTTTGCATTTCCAGTAACAAGCTGATTGAATTTGGTTAGCCGGAGTACTCAATAGTTTTGGTAATGAGCTAAATAAATGCACAATAATTATACTTCAAAAACTAAGAGCCATCAGATTGCTTTCTAATCTGCACAAAGCTGAAAAGTCATTCATTCAGTATTGGTGTGTTTTAAACTTCATCTTCACACCAAAGACAGACACAAACACCTGTTATATTTTATTTGGGAGCCTTAAGCCTCTAGGTTAAAGTACAAGCTACCTCTTCAGTTTTGGTGGTATATGAAACTTGTACACAACACCCCGGACTAAGACGTGGTTCTTCATCTCTCAAATTTGCATGCTTTGGTAATTGGTTATAATTACAGGACTGTGTTTTATCTGCAGATGTCACTGCATAACATGAGGGTAAACATCTGGCTAATAGGGTTGTACTGATCTCCTTTTTCATTCCCTCCCATTCCTCAAAATTGACATATGTGTTTGACAGTGAGCTGCCTCCCTTCCTCAAGGCATAGGAAAGAAACATGGTAAATGGAATATGTAAAAATCCAGGTGGCTAGTTCTCAATGTAAAAAGCTATATTTTTATAGATGGTCATTAAGTGGAAGCTTTCCCCATGTTGGCAACACCAGCAACACGACTGATTTACCTTATGAAGAACAATCATAAAATATACAGCAGACAGATCATTTACAGATGCTCAGTCCCAAAATATACCTTAATTTGTAACACAGTGTAGTATGTTACAGAAGTATTCATCTTGGTCCAAGTTAAGCTAGTACAAAATAATATTTGTCATCAAGTAAGTGCATATGCACATATGAATCACAGGCTAAAAAGAAATAGAATTAAAGTAATTTTTTATCAAGAGTTTGTCTCTCATTTACACACGAAGTAATAAGTCATTATTTCATCACTCTTACACTGGGCATATCTGCACACCTGAACTAGAAGCCAAAGATCAAAAGGAAATGATAGACCCAGATTTATAGAGGTTAAATCCCATCTAATTTATGGTGAAATATTTCTTACTGGTTTGGTGGCTACCAATTCCAGAGTAGGTTGATCAAAGCTGCTCAAGCACAAGGTACAGACATTCAGGTGGAACATTTAGATAACACAGTAGGCAGGCATTTAGGCATTTAGGTAGGGATCAGATGAATCTGGGCTCAAGAACTGCATCCAAACTGTATTCAACACTTCTTGCAAGGGAGGCACCTTTTTGTATGACAGATGCTGGGGAAAAAAAAAAAAAAAAAAGCCATTATCTAATTTTCACAACTCTTAAATAAATAAATAAATAAATAAATAAATCCTCCCCCTACAGTTTATACTAATATAACACAAATTCATTTTCACAGAAGTTTGTCAAGAGTGCAGAATTCCAATACATTATCTTTATCAGGAGAAATCCAGAAAAGTCTTGTTTTTCTGTCTGCCATGTCTGAACAAGGGAAGTTATATCAAGCCAAACCACACTGTGTGACTACTCCTTACATAGCTCTGGTCCTCGCCCTGACGCTTCATTTTTTCCATATTTTGGGAGGGGACCGGACAAGGTGGTCATTCCTCAAGAGTCCTTGATTTGGGTTCCTGCCTGCTATTGTGCATCCCTGGGTTCCCCTGGGCTCGTGCAGATGGGCTTTTGATGGGTTGCTGGCTCCTGTGATGGGCCCAGCAGCCTATTGTCTGGGCTCTCTCTCCTGCCATTGTCTCTCTGAGATCCTTTGTGGGTGTTTTATCACATAATCTAGAATTTGGATTTAAAAATAAAGAAATTGACAAATGTTTGAAAAAAAAAAAAAAAAACATTTTTGGGGGGGATGTTATTCAGTGATAACAAATCTAGAAAACAGATGTTTATAGTTTAAGCTCTCCATTTATTCTTGTGGTCTCAAGCCATAGTGATCGACAGCTGTGAAAACACTGGTGGAAAGTGTAAGTGGAAACAACGTAGACTTAAAAGCAGGAAAATTGCATCTATTTATGCACTTTTTTTTTTTTTAGTTTGTCTCACCTTAGTTCTGCTCAGTAGATCTGAGAAGTCTGTTTTCTTCTCAATACACTCCGAGTGATATTTCTTATGAGTTCATTCATCCCTGCTTAACTTCATCTTTTCATATAACTTCTTCTTGATTCTACTTCACATAACAAGTGACAGATTGTGAAAAGTACTAGCACTAAGCAGGATAAAGACAAATTCTCACTGTGGCTTTCAAATACTGCCATTGTGAAACTACACTTGCACACAGAGTCTGACTAAAGCCAAGTGGTTAATTTTCTTCTAGAGCGCACAGATTCTGGCACAAACAGCAGGCACTACAGTTTCTTCTATGACTTTTAGAATTATATAAATTTCATTAACACAGTACATATTCAGAAAATATAATACCAAAGGAGTTTTTGGCTTCATATTAATAGGGAGTCCAATCAAGAGATCATAAAATGGCAAAGAAGGGAATCTCACTTTACTAATTTTGGCCTAAAATTCCCTGAGATAGGGAAGAAAGAAACCATAATTGCTTATTTCTAACTAACACAGTACAACTTTGAGAGGTAGCAATGCTTGTTAATAAAATTATTAGTTTCTCTCTTTTATAATGCCTTGCTCCCCAGATCATCATCTATTCAGCAAGTAAGCATCTTTAAATACTTCTTTATTTCTTCACAAACACCTGGGTTTGCAAATAGTCCGGCAACTTCTATAATTCCTTGACTACAAGAATCCATTAACCAAGATTAAATCTAGCAACATTACAGCTACTGCTGTTTCAAATCTTGATCAGCTGTTTAAAAACAAACTTTCTTCAAATACCCAAATACCAAAAACTTGCCTCTGACAGCAATGAAGCACCTGTCCCCCCATGCGACCATGCAAAGCAACATCTTTAAAACTGCACTTCTAACCTGAGAACTAAGAGTATCTCAGCTCTAGGCACTGCAGCACCAGAGAAGGCGTTGGGTCCAAATGCTTTGGCACCACCAGCACTGAAGGTCTTCTGACTGCTGGCAGGTTTTGTAATGATTTGCCAGTGCTAGGGGATCATCAAACCAGACTAACTTTACTACTTTGTTCTAAGCAGAGATCTAAAAACACAGAACTTGCTAGAGAAAAAGTGTTACTCTCCATCAGTGATATAGAACTTTTACTTCTAAACTTTGAAAGGGATTACAGACAGCAATTATGCCCTATATCATAACCTTTTCTTGAATGCCCCATAGGGTAAGTGATTAATGGTTAACCTACGTATATATCATAGATTATAAGACTTAACAACAAAATAACCAGCCTGGGTTCTGCCTGTGTGCCTTCCTATTATTTTTCATCCAATTTTACTGAGTAATATAGACTGTCTAGAACTGACTAAACCTGGTCATTTGCTCCACACCAAATACACGAGTTCCATGGATTTGCTGGTCTTCATAGCTCTAGATATTAGAGGCATTCCCTGGAAAATTCAAGCATCCCTATGAGATTTTATCACTTCAAAAGTCAACTCGTAAGAGCAGGACAAAGACTTCCTAAAAAAGATTTGGAAGCAATTTTCTATTCACTCAGATTGTACTTTCTAGGCTCAAGCCACAGGAACACCACCAAAATGTTCAGCTTCACTTTACAGAATTGCAGAATGGCCAAGGCTGGAAGAGACCTCTGGAGATCATCTAGTCCAATCCCCCTGCCAAGCAGTGTCACCTAGAGCATGTTGCACAGGGTCACATCAAGGCAGGCTTGGAATATCTCCAAAGAACCGCTCCAGCAGAAACTACAGGAATACCCTTTAGAAGGGTACATGTATATGCTACAGAGGAAGTATCAAAGCACCTTTCAACAACCCTCCTTAACCTCCTCTTCAGAAGCCTCACAACACGGACAGCTGCCTGAAGGCAGTTTTGAGAGGAACTTCAAGAACTGTGGATCAACCCACTTCACAGTCTGACAGATACTTCTATTAGTTTTAGAAATTGCCTGGGGTTACCAAGGACTAATGGTTTCTCAAAACTCCCAGAATAAGGTTGAGAGATAATTTCGAAACTCTCTCAGACCTTCCTGTGTTTCCAATCCATAGATGGAGGCTGAGTGACAATGAAAAAGTCATTTCCCTAATAGCCCCAAAGAAGCAGAGGAAGCACCTACAGGACCTCGAGAGGAAGAAATTCTAACTTCTATTGCACATGCATTTTGGAGTCCCTCATTTCCAAATATGAATACTTGAATTTGTTTGTATACAGTGCAAAATCTGTCTGAATATTGCATTTCTTGGGGCTGTGGTGACAGCACCGAACCAGGCAGAGTAATACATCAGAGAGCCTGCTTCAATGCAACACCTTCAGTGTTTGTAAATTAAGCACCTCACAGTTCACTGCCATTATTCAGTTTAATTTAGTCATATAGAAGTAATATCTCAGAGCTTCATGGATCAGCAAAGGTGTTTTCTGAGCTGAAAAACCTCAGCTTCCAACCATTTTAGTAAGTTCATTCCTTCCTTTCTGTGGTATCATTGCCTCAGCATCTGCATCTGCTGACTTCTATACATGAGGAGCACACCATGAATATAAGAGGCATGCCATGCCTAGAACAGATTCTTTGTAATTGTAACAGAGAGATTGCTGTGGATCACACACACAAGAAACAGGGAAGGTGAGCTCAATTTTCCTAGAGACCTTTTAAGTTGCATAAAGAGTGAGGTGTTTCTTTTTAGGGAGAAAGAAAGATCTAGAGCTGAACTCAAAATCAGAGAAGAAAAAAAATGTACAGACACATGAATGGGCAGTCAAAAAATGTCTGACCCAATCTGAACCAATTTATTTGAGCACAAAAGCACAGAACAGGTAAAGGACTATTTTAAATTAATCTAATTCTGTGACAATGTGGATCAAAATAAAATTGTCCAGATAAATATATTTCACATTAACCAGAATGGGGTGTAAACACACATTATGATACAGAACTGGTTCTTGCTAATCATCAAGAAACCTGTAACTAGTCTGAATAGAGAAAAATGTTAAAATAAAAGTCATAATATGCAACTTGCAGAATGTGGTCCTAGGATCCAGGTACTTATGGAATAAAATATTTATGACTTTCAAGGTTTAATGTGTCTGCTAGTGGCCAGTTCTCAAAATGGGAGTGAGACAGGTAACTTCTGGCACAAAATCATCCCAAACTACTCTTTCAAAAGTGCCTCTTTAACAGGAAAAAAAAAAAAAAAAAAGTCTGTCAAAAGTATAAGATACAGATGGAAATTCCCAAAAGTTGTGTATAACTTGGATGCAATACATATTTGAACATCAGCGAATAAATACCGTGGTGCCTGGGTATGCTCATTTTACACATGATCTTGAAAATGCTGGTAACTTTCCGAAGCATTAACTGATTTCTGTGAAATGCATCAAGACCCACTATAGAACAGGGTGAGCTGTGATTAAAATCAGTCAGGAAGGGGACTGAAGAGAGACCCGAAGTGTATTTTTACATTTTTCTGTTGTCAATAAAGTGCGATTGCATGTTATTTATACAGTAGGATGTTCATGGTGAGACAAAAATGTTTAAATATTTTTTCTCAAAAAAAAAAAAAAAAAAGTATTTTTAATACTTTTATTTTTAAAGAAAACCATTTGTTGTTGTTGTTGTTGTTGTTGTTGTTTTTTAATTTGAATTGAAATTCCAAAATTTTCTTCAAATCTTAAATTCTTCAACAGTTGTCTATCAGAAAAGTACATTCACTCTATAACAGCATGGCAGGTTGCAAAAGACAGAGGGGAAACTCAACACTGAATTTGGGAAAGATCTCTGTCCATTTCTAACTAGCACCCAATCCCTTATTTAACATGCTCATATGTAGAATAGACTTCAATATATTCACATCTATTAAATTTTTTGGAAAACTACAAAAGTAAATAATTATTTCTGCTCTTTGTTAATTATTCTGGGTGAATCACATGAACACCCAGCTACTGCCATATCAGCACAGTCCTTCATCAAATACTTATGAGAAAGGGTTGGAATACCCACATGGAGAAATCATACTCTTCCTTGCATGTTTACTTCAAGATTGCTATGAACTTATATGGAATTGTTAAGCTAATCATATTTTTGCCAAACTGGCTATAATATAATCCACCTACGACTCACCAACTACAGAAGAAAAATTAAACAAACATTTTGCTGTTGTTAAAGTTTTTTTCTATGGGTTTGAGCTTCTGAAGCCAGAAGGTCACTTGGATTATGTATACAATGTTGGTAATTGCATTCCTTAACTCTACAAAATGCCACGAAGCTCACTATTTTCCAAAATAGCTTTGCAAACAATGACAATTACTGCCCAGACATTTTCAGACACAGCAGGTTATTGGCTTAGGCAGTGATGGAAACCCTAAAAAAAAAGATAAACATTTTGAAATGCACTGTAAATCAAATTTGTGCACTGGACTAAGAATGGATTATCTGCCTCTAAACAGCAAAAGATGTTTTCATTTGAGGAGTTTTTTCATACTTATTTACTAGAGATGATTTTGAACTGTGTCTTTGTGAGGTTTTTTAGTCTCTCAAGATTTTCAGCAGTTTCATTGTAATAAATATTCTACTATGATTAGTTATACATACTTTACTCATTACATTTACTGATGTCCAAGAATTCACTGTTTCTCAATCTTTTAATAAAAAGTACATTTTTCAGATTAAAAATTGATTGGGAACAATGCTATGTTGGTTTCTAGCAGCTCTGCAAGTATTTATAGCAGCTGCATCAACAGTCTCAACTGGGCAAATTTCTACAATGTAATTAACTGAACTCCTGACTAAGAATGAGTTTGTGAGGATTATTATATTGTGACATAGTATGTTCTGACACACTGTGGTACCAAGACAAAGAACGTAACTTTTTGCATCCTTAATTTCAGAAAGAAAGCTTCTGGACAAGAATAAAAGACAACCCAGCTGAGAATTCATACTATTGACTGTTCAAGCAGCTTTGACTAGATTCCTGATATGCAGTATATGTTAGATATATGATATACATAAATATAATAAGGGAAACAAGCAAAACCAAGCTGACATTTTACACTTAACCACAGCACTCCATTTGCAAAACTCTGGACACCTTACGCAAGGTGACTTCTTTTGTAATCAAGTCATTCAAACCACAGAGGAATGATAAAAAATTAAGTCCAAAGTTTACCAAAACATGTTACCACACTCTTACCCATTTGATGTTGTAGTTGTTTGATTGTTTCTTTTAGGTTTACTTTTTAAAGGCTTTAAGTCTCAGATGGATAACAAGAAACATATCTCTTGGCAGCTCTTTGTGATCGTGATGACCAGCTGAGAGCCAACACATGCTGTAAGTGTTTGTTTATCAACTCAGCAGAACTACATGGGACTCACCAAGCATCTGGCATTAGAGAATGCTGCTGTCTTTATGATAAGCATGTTTATGGACATCATTTTTGCAACTGCTATTTTTCATTCTCATTTGCAGTTTGTTCATCTGCTAAATACAAAATAACCAATTAAAACAGGCTATCCAAAGAGGCAGAGTTCAGCACAATACTACAAGTAATACAGAGTCACAGCTTTCCCCTTTTAACACTACATGTAACATTTCAGCAGCTCACTGAAGGGTTTAAACTGACCAAGGGCCTCTGTCTCCACTGTCCCTGTGAGGGCTCTCCACAGTATTTCACCCAGGCCCTTCACCCTCCATCCTGAGGCCTGAGCTTCTGGGGGGGGGAGCGCCATACCATCTCCCAGAATGAGGGTTTATAAGGGTCTCATAAACTCTCACAGGAGCCAACTCTTTGCCAACACAGAGCCAATTCCACCCGGGGCCTGAGGACTCCACCAATTCATCCAACCCTTTTTCCCACCGCCATCCTGGGATTCCCTCAGCCCTTCACTCCCTCCCAGCTTCTCTGTGTCATCTCTGTTACTGAGCAGCCCAGAGCCATGCCACACCATGGGTCCCCCAGCCTCACCAGCCTGCCTTCAATCTCAGCTCATGCTCCTGTGCTAACACTTGGGGACCTCTCCCCGGGAGCGGGACTTCTCCCCAGGAGCCATGTGGCTGCTCACCACAGTGCCCCCTTCACTTCTCCAGATGGGAAGGGATGCCATCGGTGCAGCTGCCCAGCCTGGCCCAGGGAGTTGACAAGGTTGATGGGCACTCACCAGACCTGAAGCTTGTCTTGAAGCCAACCCATGTCCAGCTCTCAGCCTTCCCTGCTCCTGGCATAGCAGGGAGCTCAGCAGCTCTCTATGGCCACTGGCTGTGGCCCTGGCTGTGCTCCCAAAAAGGGCTGAGGGACACCCAGTGCTGTGAGCAGGGAGGCTGGTGGCCTGCTAGCCTAATTTGATAGATGTTGTAGAAGGTTCACTGACCACAGGCAGAGGTAGCTGCCATGGCTGAAGCCACCAATCCTACAGATCATTTGTTCACAGCATGGAAGCCTGTGGTGCTGGAAATGTGTTCTGCTCATACTGGGGAAAAAGGGTTGCAGTTCCATCTAAAGGAGAAAGGGGGTGAAGGGAAGAACCCCAAAACACTAAACTGCAGTCCTAAACCCATAGTTCTCTGTAGTTTTATGTACATTAAAATTCATGATCATTAAGTCTGCAAGAAGTGGAATGAGCAGCATGGCAAATTCGTAAATCTGTGGAGGGATACTTTGTAGAAGGGTGTTAAGTGTCTCAGCATGAGATCCTTATTAGGATAAAAAGTTATTAAAAAAATCCATGCTAAGAGAATTCAGGCCATGGTCCTTTATCATTATAAGCAGTTTTACCAATAACAAAAGCAGTAACAGAAGCTGAGCTGACTTCTTAAGCCTCACTGAAAATCCTGGGACAGAATATTGTACTTCCTTGTATTTTCCCATTGCAGCTGGTACAAAAAGGCAACTTGAATTCTTTTTCCCTTTTATTTAAATGAGCAGTTTTATTCTTTGTTTCACAACAATTCTGAGCAACCCATGGTTAATTGATATGTGTAATTTATAGCTGTCATACTTCCCCTCCCCCACAGTAACTCAGTTACCAGCAGTATCCTTGACAAAATGCTTGTGAAGAATAATACATTTGAAGTCAAATGTTATCTGCTAATTGACAGGATGGTTTCAACAATGTAACCTTATCTTATGTAAATAAACTTCTAAGGAAACTTTGAGCAACAAAGGGCAAATGAGATGTTTGAGATTCCTTTTTGCTGCAGGTCTTGTTTTGATAGAGCATTTCAATAACAAAGGCTAAATGTGAAAGAGAATGAGACAAAAAGAGAGGCTCAGTTCCCTCTGTTTATATTTGTTCCTAACTCAGTGTTTTTCATAATAAGAAACAAGATCTTGAGGGTGTCTTTATTGTGGTAGAAAAAATTGAAATAAAAAATCTTATTTGAAAGCAAGTAATATTTTAATGTTTCTAGCATTTTCCCTTTAAATTCTTATTTAGATTTTGAATTAGTTTTTACTCTTCAACACAAAATTGACAAAAACAGCTGAAAATCAGGTTCTTTAACATACCATATAGTGTTAAGTTACAGATTGGAAAGTTGTTAATAATGCTCACATTAAAATCAAAGACAGAAATACCGTACACTGACTGTGAGACTCCACAGGCATGTGAAAAAGCAGTGAGAAAGAGGTGAAGCAGTCCCAGGAGAAAGAAGACGATGGAAGGAAGAGAAGCTCTGGCCCAGTATATGGATTCTGAGGAACGAAAGAGACAGCCCTGGAAATGGACTGCAAACTTGTCAAACACATGTAGTTGTTGTTCATATCAGGCCCTGACCCTGTCTCTAGACGCTATTCAAGGATGCTAGAATGCAGTGACCCAATTAAGTGCATTGCACTTCTGTAAAATAATTTGCTTTGTAAGCATAGCTGACCTCAAAACAGATGTGGTAATAAGAACTTAAAGTGCACAACTGAAGTTTGTCTTCTGAAATTCCAGTTAAGTCCAGGGTCTATGTCTGTACAGAGATGTAACTGGAAGACATTCCCACATGTGCAACCTGTTACCTCAACTTACTTGAACATGAGCTGTTTACTCAATACCAATCTGTTTTCAAGGGGAGGGAGATCTTCAATCATACAGGGAAGACATCTTCATTACAAAAGATGTCATATTGTGAGATGTGATTTCTAACAAGACAAGCAATAATTTTGTTATAAATGTCGCAAAACCTGCACAGCTCTAAGCACTTTGATGTTAAAAGGTGAGTGGAGAGGGAGGAAAGAGTTAAAAAATTGCAGTGATTGCAATGTGCTGAGCACTGAAGAGACCCAATTTCCAAAAGCCATGGCTTAGCCCTTACCAGCAAGGCCAAATCTGATCCCTCTGGGTGGTCATAGCAACCAAAGCCTGGAGCCCTCTCTGGCTGAGTCTTCACATCTAGCTTCCAAAACACTTCCTTTGCTATCTCAAGCTGTGATCTGATGAATTCATTCCAAGCAGGATTACTGAAGAAGTGAGATTATTTATTAAGTGATCTTGCTAGGTCTTCACTGAAAAAGTCTTACAGCTTATAAAAATGGCATCTTCCCACTCTTAATGCAGAAAGACATACCCTTTCAAGGACAGATTTCAGTAATTTTCTGACTGGCACCTATATGACCTTTGATGAGCATAAATTCTTTGTCCCATAGACTATCCAGCTTGTGTCGGTCCTGTGCAGAAATAGAGGAAAATAAATGACATGTGGTGCTTAGGTGATACAACAGCTTTAAGGGACGGAGTATCCTTAAATGCACACCACGCTAAATTCTCCGTTGCTCAGTTTCCTAAACTGGACATGAACTCCCCTTTTAGCTGGGCCAAATATACTTGGGAAGCTACCAATTTGCTAGTGCTGTAGTGAACATTGTTATGTGGCCGACTGAGCTCTTATAAATCTGTTTGGGATTCCATCCTGATTACTGCATGCAAATGCTCTTACACCATTCTGTCTAGGACAAAGATCGGAGGGACCACACAGAAGCAATGATCCATCCTTTCCACCTAATTGTTGCTTGTGGTGAAGGGAAGACGGCCAGATAGGGTGTCGCTTCTCACAGAACGACAGCCTCAGCTTAGTAATGGCCTTCTCTTAAGACTCTTAGATTGATGACTGACTGACTCCAGATGAGACTCACAGGACTCATCCAAAGTCTATTGCAGTAAAAGTCCACAAAAGAGTCCTGGACCTTAGTTTCTAGTAATAAAAAAATAATAAAAAAGTCAGCAAAATAACCAAGGCCTGTTCAGTATTCTACAGACGGTATTTACAAGTCTGTCTCATGGATCAGATACATTTAGAGAGAACAGAGATTTTACTGATGAAGGGATATATTGAATCATGGGGTATAGCAAGATAAATCAGAGAAAGGATAAGCAGAACCTCAGGTAAAAATGGTGTCCAATGAAAGATAGCCTCCTCAAGAAATAAACTGAAAAAGTATAACAGAGAATTGCGACAGCAGGGTTGGCACTAGAAGGAAGTTCTAGGTGTAGGAAGAGTGCATTTTAGAAGACTGAAGGGAGTTTTATGTGCCAGGAATTCTGCAGTCAGCATGGGTGATGTTCAGTATAAAGTAGCAAAAGCAGGAAAGGAGAGAAACACAAGAGCATCTGTTTCAGTGTATGCAGTTTGTTGTTATAATCCAAAACACAGTTGCTCCAGGGGAAAAGAATAATACTCATAACTGAACAATTGTGGGAAACCTATCAGGTAATAATTTGCAGTGTGAATGTATGGGGGAAGCATCAACAGAGTTTTGGAATCACAGTGAAAACTGTTATTACACTGTGTAATTTAGTAAGACTATTCAACCTTAAATTTATAGTCTGTAGAGCAATAAAGCTTCTTGATAGGTGGAAATATCAGTGCCTTTGAAATAGGCAGGTTTTTTGAATCCTCCTTAGTAAACAGAAGAAGAAAAAAAAAATTACTAAATGCCTTATCAAAATATTTAAGGTTCTCTAATTGCCTTAATAACTTATTAATAGTAGTAGAAAGATTATTTTCATTAAAACAGAAGCTAGATTTTAACTTATTCTAGAGAAACAATAAATATTTAATTGGACTTGATCAGAGATTTCAATACAGGATATTTTAACTGCATCAGGTAAGAAAAGAAGCATCTGTCAACAACAGTCATCTAACCACCAGGTCTTCTGAAATGACTTTGTTCTTTATATTTACAGCTTCGGATAAACTTCAGATGAAACCTTAAAAGCTCAATGCAAGAAGGACATTTTATTGTTATTGTTGACTGACTGGTAATGAAATCATTCCAAGAAGTACAGGATAATTTGCTGCCATTAATTTCATTCTTGATCTACATTTATTGCTTAGGCTAAAATATTACTCAATAATGTACATGATCATATTTTTGACTCTTCCTTTTCCTTATTGTTTCACTTATATATGACAAACATTGCTGCTGCCAAAGACAGAATTCTGGCATAACATATAGATGTTACTTGAAAGAAAATATCTAATATATATTTTGATGCATCTGATGAAGCAAACATCAAGCATACAGAATTCTAGCAACTGTAAGTCAGGGAATAGACAACCATACCATGGGTATCATTCTTAAAAGCTGCAGTTTTATTTTACTAAATTATCTATGTTAAAAACAAATCTGTGCCTGGTGTGGAATTTCACTGCATCAAGTGTTACAATATTTTTGTTTTCATTACAAGCAGGAGAATGCATGTAGAACAAGTGTTAAGAAACATGACAATAAATTAGAATATAATTTACAAAAGCAAAAAATAATAATAATAAAGTAACAGTGTACCACATTAATACTGAGTATAAAATAATAAGCAACTAATCACAATAATACAAAGGTAATTTCAGTCTGTATTATTAAGGATATCTATGTGACATTCACTCCATTACAAAGTTCCTAATAAAATGGACTATTTTTGGGTGTATACACCTTGAGGGGTTAATCCATAGATTATTTTTGATTTGATCTTCTTCAGCTGATAGTATTGCTCAGTGGAAGTACTGGCACCAGATTGATTTCTGCATTTATTATTCTACTATTTGATTCTAGGCCTTTCATATTTATAGCCTACACAAATAGTCCTATTGTCACTAGTTAGGAATATAACACTATTTAGCTTAGATTATATAGATGGCTACAGCGTAGCAGCAGCAATGAACTGTGCTGTGGAAACCAATTATTTTTCTTTGAAGTAGGTTTCATTTGTCAGTCTTAGTCTGAAGTGTTGCTTAGTTTGTAAATCCACATACATTCTGTGTTTTGTTCCCTTTAACAATATGATTCAATGTTGCTCCAGGGAGTTCTTTAAATTCCAGCCTCAGTGCTGTTATGTTGCAGAGTAAACATGGGACTCCCTAGTGTTCTAGCACCAGTAAGAGAGCAAAATGTGTCTTTGGAAACACTCCTTACAATTTTCCTAAGTGAGGTAAAAAAAAAAAAAAAAAAAAAAAAAAAGTTTCTTTTGAATACATTAAAAAACCTTTTCTTATTAGCTGAAAAGACACATTATCTTATAAACACAGTCATGCCCTGGAGAAAACTGGACCCTGACACAGAGAGGCTTCTTGTTTAAAGAATGCCATAGTAACGCCTTTCCCTTTTATCATATTTTTGACCTAACCAGGGCATGCTAGCACCAAGGTGTTTTGTCAAAAGGATACAGAAAGTCAATTCACTTAACAGAGAAGGACTACATACTGCCCTTAATCCATATGTGCAACTCCCAAAGGCTGTTTACTGGTGTCAGTTTTAGCAGGAGTTGTTTACACGGTGATGAGAGCAGCAGATAAGCATATGTGAATACATGCAAGCCAACTGAAAATTAATTCCACTGGTCTCAGGTGTAAGGAAGTGAAAATACTGGCAAGAGGTAGCAGATGACAGAACTTTGATGGTCATGAGTACGTGGGTTGCACAAAACCCCACTGATAGATTGTCAATATGTTGGGGGGATTTCATAGTATGAGCCCTGCTAACAACATCTACTACTCCATGCTAATTCACATTAGTAGATAGTGTGCAACACATCTGGCTTGTTCTTGGTAAAATACACTGATACACTTCAATCTCATGATATTTTGAAATTATTTTTCACTGAAAAGAGTACTTTCTTTAAAAAGTGCTATTTGAGTTAGAATTTGTAACACATTATTGTTCACATAATTTTAATTGCACTACAACAAAGGAGGCATAGTTTGACACAAAAGCACATTCATCAAGTACCTGCTGCAAACTGCAAGTGTTCAAGTACAATATATTAATATAAACAAGTACCCACTTTCCTTATCTCCTTGTTGAGTCTTGCTATTGAGAGTGAAGGGGAAGAGGAGCACTACACTAAACATTTTTATGGTAGATTCTTGAATGTGACTTGCCTAAGCAGTTTGGTTTCACATTTAAAAATGCAAAGTAATTGGTGAATATTAAAAATATGGTGATATGGAATAAGTGGAGTATGACAGCAGAATAATTGGAATAGCTAGAAATATATTGGCATCTAGCTATGAATCCAGAGGCAGGACTTCGTTCCAGTCTCACACTGAAAGCTGCCTCAAGCTTTAAATATGATCCAGCTTTAAATGGGTACTTGGCCATTTAGGTCAAGGTGACCAGACTTCATTCTAGCCACCCCTTTTCCAGTGTGCCTTACTCCTGATAGCCCAGTATGCCTTTTGGCTCAAGCACACTCGACTTCTCATTTGCAGAACCTACATATCCCCAAAAATCTTTTATCTTTGGTTGTAATCCTTGTCCACTCTGATGTGGACTCCTGAACTGCAGACTCGCATATTCTTTTTGAAAAAAAATGCTCTTCCACTGTGGTATCAAAGAAGGGAACATTTGAAATCCATCTTAACTTCCAGCTTTGTAAAGAACTATTATTATTATTACAAAGTACGCTTATCTTTTTGCACTATAACTTCTTGGTATTGGAGAATCAAAAGTAATGCATAAAATGGATATAGATGCTGACAAAGTTATTTCTTTGTGGCTAGTGATGTAAACAAAAGTGAGCTGAAGACAAAATCTTAAATTCTACGCAAACTGCACAGTAGCAGTGAAAGAGCTGGCCATATGGTCTTCACCACTATTGGAGTACCACTCCTCCATGGTATTCAAATATGTTCCCTTTTAGTAGAAATCTCAGCTTTGCTTGTACAATGGTAAGATGGCTATAAACCTGCAACATAGATTTCATTTCATTTCATCGCACACTTGTATTTCATGCACCACTGCAATAACTGTTGCACCTCTTAAAACAATGTCCCTCATGGTTGTTCTATTGAGTATAGTTTTATATATGGCTCACAGCAGTGTTCAGGAAATATGGATTACTCCAAAGGGAATTAGATGGAATGAAGGAAAAATACATTTAAAAAAAAAAAAAATCTGCTCCTTAAATAACAATTCCAAGCTCATTTTATAATTTAAATTGTGGTGCTGTGTCGTGAGATAAAATAGTTAACATTTTTAAGCTATGACTTAACATTTTTTTTTGATTCTTCTTTACTTCCATAGTAGACCAAGTCATAACAGCTACATTTTAAACAGTTTTAAATACAAATGGATTCAGTGTCATTGCTAAGTCCATAATAAAAATTATTTTAATGGTCCAAGGAGGTAAACAGACTATTGGATTTAGTCAAAAGAACACAAATGTTCCACAGTAAGCTATTCTATATGTGTTGTGTGGATCTTTCCAATTTGGCATGCCCTCCTTATACTGTGTCCAGCACTTTGGATGAATAAATCCCACTTCACAGAAGTTAAAATAATATTGAAATCCTGTCAGCTGGGGCTGACCAGTGGTTACGTTTTCCACAGGGTAATGCATTTGCAAGGACGTCAATCTCATTCCACTGTGTGGCTCTCTTCGATGGACACTTTTCCACAATGGTAACAACAAGGCACATTCTCATGCTTTCTGTGGGTCAGTGTCCTTGGCAGGTCTTGCAGCACATCTGTCTGAAGTATGCTCGACTGCAGAACTTGAACTTCAGCACCAGTGGACAATATGCCACTTTGTTCACATCTTTGCACTCTAATAATTAAGGGTATTAAAGAGAAAAAGAATCAGAAATAAAAATTAAACTACAAAGAAAATTTAACATGCTTCTGCTCTACCCATCCACCTTGCCCTCTTTGTAACTACTCTTCCTTAATCATCTTAGTGCATACAGTATATTTTTAAAAGCCATAAAATCATTTGCAGGTCTTCTCTCCCAGAAATTCAGAAGTGTGCCCAATTTGTCTTGAAAAAAAAATAAAAAAAATTAAAAAATAAAAATTATTGCAATAAATGACCACTTTAGACAGCTAGGAAACATGAGTCTTTTTTTTTTTTTTTTTAACAATACTTTTATAGCTTCTTTCTCAGGAGTTATTTCATTCATCTGTGAGAGGTTATCCAAAATCTAACACAATTCACAGTATTTGGTACCATGCCTGTGCATTTGTAAGAATCCTTGAAATAGTATAAGCATTGCAGTGAACAGGGATGGAGAAAACAAAGAGTGTTACAAATCAAGGCACCAACAGTGTGAGTTCAGCAACCTGGCCAAATGTTGTACTTGAGGCTCAATTCCATGTGTCCACACTTTCTTTTACACAGGAGAAAAAGGCACTTTTATGCCTGTAATAGGCATGCAAGAGCTTTTTTTTTTTTCATATTTGCATTTTCCCTGTATGCTGGGCTTACTGCCTCAGCAGCCCTTGTCATACTGGCAGGTAAGTGTCCCAGGAAGGGAACAAGAGCTCTGTCACATGGAGCAAGGATTCCTTTCTTTCCATCCCACACCAGCTGTACCTGCAGTGACTTGTCGGTGTTCATTACAGGAGCACTGCAGGAATATGCAATGGTTCTCCTGTGGCTCAGTTTCCATTCTGTAGAAAGAAGGTGGTAATAGGGAATGGAATAGTTTGGTCTATACCCAGTTCTTAGTGTGATATGTAAGAGACATAAAGCAGTATCCAAGAGCTCTATTTTACACTCAGGTTCTACATCTCAGATTTTGCTACTGCAGATTTGCTTTTCATCGGAGTAAATATTGTGGTAGGTGTCTGATACAGGAGTTACCACTCCAGTTAATAGCATTTGTGTATTTTTTTTTTCCAGGCTGATATTAAAATAGGACTTTGGCAAGGAGCCTTGTTTTGTGGGTAGGAAAAAGGAAGAGATGTATACACAGAAAAAGCAAAACCCACAAATCTGAAATGATGTAGGAAGGATTATTTCAGAAAATAATTTGTCTCAGATGCTGTAAGTTTTCAAGGTTGCATTCAATACTTCATTTCTTCTACAATCTTTCTCACATTAAATAGGTATAAAGAAAATGTGAATAAAAAGGACTGGATCTAGCTGTACATTGAACATTATCAGATACTGTGTTGATTTACTGTCTAAAAGTGAAGACTTTAGTGAAGGCCAGGATCTTGTTGCTCAAAGGCCTGACAGAACAAAAGTCCTTGAATCCCAAGTGTCCATAAACTATGTATGAAAAAGACAACAGAGACACACAAGCCATGCAAGAAGTAATAGTGAAACAAACACAATCTGGACGTACAATCCTTCAGCTACTCCTATTTGTCTTCTATATATATGTTTTTCCTCCAGAAAAGGTAGCTATGAGCAGTGGGGTTCAAGCTGCAAGGATGCTGTAGTAGAAAGTTATATGCAGATGAGACTTTTTAGTATTTGAACCTAGGAAAGCATTAGTGACACTGAACTCAGGGTCTGTACTTAATGGTACTTCTGACAATGCCCACGTGCATGCTTTTAGCTAGACAAGTAAAAGCATGAAATGATTTAAATTTTTATTTTATTTACTCACATATAGTGCTTTCATTGTAATTCTTGACTCTAACTACCTTTTGTTTTATGCGCTATTTTTCTAATTTTTAATTCTCTATTTGAAAACAGAGTTGGATGTCAGGAGAAAAGACATTGAGCATAGCTGTTTGAAAGAGGCATGTTTCTCCATTTGCAACTACATGTGGTCACTACTTTATTTCAAAAACTCTTCCCAAAAGAGGTCAAATATATTCCAGAAATATTTCAGGTCCCTGTGTTTATTACCACTGAGAACATAGGAGAGAAAAGTAGTGACTTATAAATAAAACGAGGAATAAAAAGGTTCACTTGATCTTGATGAGATGTAAAAGTTTATTCAATCCCCCAAATAACCCCATACACACCGTGTTTAGTTAAATACAGGAAAAGCCCCTAACTATATTTTTGCTAAAAGTAGGATTTGAAATTATCCCATTTCATGTTTCTTAATGTTTTTCTTCCTCTTGACTAAACCTGGACACTGTTCAGTCAGTGCCATTTGGACAGCAGTGAGACAATATCCTGGAAGGTGCCCACAACTTCTGTTTTAAATATCAGTTTTGAAATAGATACAGAGGTTGATGAAGTAGCCTATTCTTCACAGGGCTGTCATTGAATGGAAGAGGTTTAGCAGAGCTCTTTTTGTTCCTAGTAACTACTGTTAGCAAGTTTCAA
Organism: Aythya ferina; assembly: GCF_964211825.1. NCBI lineage: Eukaryota > Metazoa > Chordata > Aves > Anseriformes > Anatidae > Aythya > Aythya ferina. The sequence goes on from NC_140299.1 coordinate 22,396,795, forward strand.
TAAAATACATATATTAATCTCTCCTTTCCTTGTCAGATCAGACAATATTATGATACCAAGTATCATATTACAGTAATAAAGCAGAGAATGTCACAGTGCTGTCAACTAAAGAGACTGCAAAGGCTTACCACAAAAAATACAAGGGAAACTGAAATGACATAAACATAGATTAAATAGTTTGTCATGTAAAGTTTCAGGTGGCATTTAGCAGTCTAGATTCAGCAGACATACATACTTAGAGAATAAAATCATTCTGAATACATTTCAAATCGTGTGGTACATGCTGTCTGGAGCGCAATTCCAGCTTTGAATGTAATGGTACTCAGCAGCTACCTCAAAACCTTATCTACAATGTTCTAAATCTCCAGTGAAGAGTTTACTGAAAATAAAGAGCTAAAGGAGATGTTTAATGTGACAAGATACATGTTAATTTTCTTTTACTAATCCTATATAACCAGAATTTTGACTATTATTTAATGTAAACAACCTACACTTTCCGCAAGAAAGCACTTCCAAACTTTACCAATGTGATCATTACACTTGCTGAAAAATGTGCTGAAAAATATGTACTTTCTTATCTTGGGTTAGCAAAACTAAGTTGTTCAGAAATTGATGAATGGGTCCCACTGGCTAGCACTAGAATTTTGGGATTGAAGGGAACCAGGAAGTTCACTGCAGTTTGAAATAGGAAGGGAATTCACTCAGCAAGCCCAACCCTTCTGCAAAGCAATGACTGGTTGCTGAGGGTGCTTTTCCCCACAGTGGAGCCCAAAGCACAACATAATAATTCTGGATGGCATGCAGACTAAGTCCCTATGTGCAGGCAGATAGGCACTGCTACATACGTGCACAAAGAGTTGTCAGCTTCTCTTTTGTCTAAGGATTTTTAAGGCCAAAGTACAAACAGAAAATGTGCAATACAGGCACATTATTTTGCGAATACTCAGTTTGTGCTTCTTATATTCAGTATTTAATAGTTCTGAAATGTTTATAAATTAGGATTTATATTTAAGAAATGATTACAAAAATATTGAAAAAAATAACTAGAAAACATTTTTTGTCTTACTTTGGGATAAGGCACCCTTATTATTTCATGGATTGCAGCTAGGTTCTTCTGAAAGGATGTAGGTATTTTAAATTGGTAAGTAAATTCTGAGATTATGTTTACTTCTGAGCCATTTGAGCCACTTAACCACTTACAAATAATCAGTGGTTTCCAGTAAAGACCTTCAGTGTGGGACAAAAACAAAAATGGGGTGCTAAGTGGCAATATGACTGTCTTTCTATTGGACAAGATTGTCCTAGCATCTTCTTCCTTTTAATTACTCCTAGGACTAGTAAAGTACCATGCTAATGATGCTGCATAGCTGTCACTATGGAGCTGGCCAAAGAGCTGAAGTCCAGCTGGAATACCATGTAAGTGTTTTTCACCTTTTTTCATTCTGTGGATCCCAACAACGTTCCAGTGAAGGTCTGGGTCTCTGGAAAACACTACAGCCAACAGACTTGCTTTTCATAGCTACCCTGCACAGCTCTTCTTTAAATAAGTCCATGAACATTAAGTATCCATATATCTCAGACAGAAAATCCCAGACAGAAAAAACAGATCGCCTTATTTTCCTGGTGTTAAAGAATTACTAACGCAATGACTTGACCTTTTCATCTTGAAGAGGAGACTAAGACTTAATCATGCACACTTAAAAATATTTTACTACCTTCATTACTTTGGAAAAAAGACAACTTCTGTGTTTGGAAATAAAATAACAGCTAGCTGTTGAGCTTAAAGGAGAGGAAGTTTCCTACATTGATAATAATTGCCTAGGGATTACTTAAGAGTACTAAACATAGCAATGGAAATTAAAGTGACCAAGGAAAACTCTATTATGATGACGTATTTCTAATGAAAACATGGGATGATGAGTGTCTATTTAAAGTTTAAAAACTCCAAGTGACAAATTGCTCACAATCAATTATCAGTGTATTCCTAGGAAGATTTTAGTATGCTCTTTTTCATCAAGATGTCTACATTGACAGACTTTTATGACAATTTTGAAGCTACGGTGTGAGCCTAAATGGATACAGAAGGTTATTACATGAACGTCAAATAAGGAAAGACTAGCCTTTTTTTCCTTTTTTTTTTTTTTTTTTTTTTTAAGTAAAAATCAGAGCACTTGTTCCATATAAACAGGACATCAACCTACAGTACAGCTGGAGAACCACTGCAAAAGCCACTCCATTTACATTAATTATGCTAAAGGAGTAGTGATATTGATATTGTCAAGTGAAGCACTCACAATTTGGGGAATACTTCTTTTAAAAGAACTACAATTATTGTGCAATGTTTTGTGATTTCAATGTTTCGTGATTTATTATGATGATTTTTGACTGCTTTTTCCCTTCCACACAAAATGGAATGTAATCATCTGGTGAACAACTATTCTAGATTTTTATGATCAGCAAGGAAACTTTTTGCTGCCTAGCACTCAAATTCTACTTTGAAGACAGAATTTCCCAAGAGGTTTACACGGGGAATTTATGAGTCCAGACCTGGAACCCTTCATAAACATTAACACACTTATTTTGACATTATTATCTAATATATCTGTAACATAAATTATGTTATGATGAAGACAGATAATAGTCTGATTAAATTAGTTTGTATTGTGTAAACATACTGAAATTATTTCAAACAGGCATTATGAATACAGGAAATTCAAAGTTAATTAGAAGAAGCTGATAAGTCAGTCAAAGTATAAAAACAGAATTGTTACACCATGTAGCATTAAATGTTTTTCAACGAACATGTGATTAAATAATTTTGCCTGCTCCACTGCTGAGTGAGTACAAACTCAATGGATTAAGAAACATATCATGTTATCCCTGCTATCATGAACATTTCCATTCACCAATATAAAGACTGGAAGATTAATGACACAAAATTATAGCAATTTGTCCGTGGCTACATATGGTTTGTTTGCTTGTTTGTTTAAACAAAGAACCTGTATGTAGCATGTAGCTTCTCACTGACTTCACCTTTGAACTACATCGACTAATTAGACAATAATTGCAAAAAAATTAAGTCAGTCTGGGCAATGATTTAATGTAGATTTCTAATAATAAATGAATAAGGTAATACTGACCACTTCACTCTTTCTTTGTTTTCACTCAGACTACATTATCTTAAGATGGCAAACTTACCTTCCGTGTTGGAAATGGGAGTACTGTCACATTTGCTTTCACACTGCTGCATTGATGGAGGTCTAAGTGTTTCTGGACACTCACTAGATGCTTGTCCGGTATATGAGAGGCACTGTACTGTTCGCATCTGTTGCCCAAGACCACATTGTGCAGAACACTAAAAATAAGACATAAAAAAGTAAAACAACTCAGATTCAACTTTTAATAATAAAGCAAGACAACAGGAGAGCAGTCAGGAACAAATGTGCACATTTGCCTATGTACACACAGGCAATTTTCTAGGTTAATACAGAAAATTATTTTCATAAAATATTTAGGATGTTTCTTTTCTGACAGTATACAAGCATTTGTCTTTCAAAGAAAATAAAACAGTGCAATGTTAGCTCCTTAAACTGCTCAGATTTGAAGTAAGAGAATAAAATTTACTCTATTTCATATATCATGTATGAGGTTAAGTGCATATTTTCAATAGAGAAATCATCTAGTTTAGAACAAAGAGAAGAAAAAAACAAGGACAACAAGAATTCAAATCTGATAACAGAATTTTTCTAGGAACAAAGAGAAGTATCTTTCAAACAAAAATACTTTGTGGTTTCCAAACGTTTTTGAATTTCTGTATCTAAACAGTGGTTTTGAGACTTAGATCAATTTAAGATAAAAATGTATCTGAACAACTAATGTAAAAGAAAAGATGGACTGCATATGAATTATACTGTAATACCACAAACGATTGTTTCCTGATTAGTTAATCTCCTGAAGTGTTTTATTTTCACTACAGGCAAATTTATCAGCAAACTTAGAAAATATCAAGTTATACATGTATCATAATTAATATACACGTATCATAATTTATCATAATTAAGATTTAAAAAAAAAAAAAAAAGCAAAGAAACCCAGTACATCCTATTTAGGAACACTCCATAACTGGCAGCACCATTCAACCTGTGCTGTAACAATTTAGAACCTCAATAATTAAGCATACTTTATACAAAATTATAAAAAAATAAAAAAAATAAAAAAAATAAAAAATAAAAAACTCAGTTCTTTGGGCTGCTATGTATCTTTCTGTACAGTAAAATACACTAAAATGGCTTTGTATTTCCATGAAGTTTCTCAAATTAAATTCTATATATGTTAAAACTAAACTTGCAACATTGCTGTATTGCAAATTCCCCTTCTATTAAACTTTAGTAAGGACTAGTTCATTTTTAAAGCATGCATATGGAAACTCATGCAGCAGAAACCAGATTATTGTCAACAAATCCTTTATAGTTCAGCCGACAATAATCACTCTGCACCATATTTCAATCTGAAATAAACTGATTGAAGCTTTCGCTTCAGTCATGGGAACCATCCCTTATTCATTTCCAGTAACACATTTATGCTTAGTAGGTGGTAGAGCCTGATACTTAATGAGTAGGAGACTAACAGCAGTAAATGTTTATATGGACTATCTTACCTGTCCCCAGTCTCCAGTCACCCAGCGAGGAGGAGGACATCGACCTAAACTACAGCGGATGCGGACTGGAGGTTTACTTTCCTCTTGGCATTGAGCAGCTGGAAACGTTTTTAAAAGATCGCTGCTTTTGCACAGAACAATTCGGTGTTTAAATCCTGGACCACACTTTGGCGTGCACTGAAAAAATATTGGTACAAACAAATAATGAAAATTCCAGTAAAAGGTCAGTACAAGTTTTAAGAAATAGTATGGAGAAGTTGAAAGATATATTTATGTTCTTACAAGTAAACTATAATTTTCCCAAAATGGTAGTTTTAAAATTATTACAAACATGAACAAGCTGGCTGATGACTGCTTTATTAAGTTAAATCTTTTATAAGTTTAATTTAATAAAAGTACATTTCCTTTGCTATTTATGTGTCTCTATTATTTGCTTTTGTACATGAAAACCTTTAGGTTAGGTTTAAGATATGCACTTTGCTGTAAAGTAAAAAGCACTGCCACATGCATCATTATTATGAAACAAACTTGAGTGTAATTATTTCAGAAACAAAGTAGAACTCAGTTCTACTTTTTTTAACACAAATCTTGTACACGCTAAGCATATGTCTACTAGAAAACTAGGAGAAGGAGGGAAGGAAGAGAAGAAAAATCTGCCTGGCTGAAATGAAGAAAGAATTAAATATTGATGCTAAATAGAGATCAAAAGAGAATGACAATGAATATGTCAGGTCCGCCGTGTCATAATCATAACTTATTTTGGTCCAAATTCTATGGAATATTGCATGTTTTCTGGAAAAAAATTCAAATAACATGCATAAATCCTTAAAGCAGGAACTGGAAGCAAGTACCCCTTCCTAGCTCAGTGCTTAAAAATTACTTGCATTCAATCTCCTCTTCCTGGCAATGGAGCATTCTGTGAAGCCAACAGGAAAGAGAGAGAAGGCTGGAAGGACCTACCACCATCATTAGGGTAGTCTACAGATTTGTGATCAGTTCACTTTGAGAAACAGCAGGAGACAGAAAGACTTGAACCTCAGAGTTGCAGAGGGTTGTGTTCTGCACTTTGGGCGGTGCATTCTAAAACCTGAAATACTATAAAAACACAAATAGCAAGCTATCACCAGCTGAAAACTCAGATCGTTAGACATGCTGAAAGAATGTCTTCTTAATAGAGGCCTTTGGAGAGGATATGTGGAGAAATATCTAGCATGTGAATCACTGCGTGACTTTGGGAAGAGGTTGGCACTCAGCTTCTCTTATGCATCAAGACAGGCAAAAAGTCGAACTTCCGATAATCAGTTAAATAAATGTCAAAATCCAGTGTGCCTATGGAATTTTATAATCCCAAGAATATAGTAGCAAATAAACAAGAGTTTGAGGATCAGCACTGGAGTTTAGGTGTATCTTTTTTCTAGTCTTGTTTGAAAACATATTTTTAAATCTATGTCTAAACTGCAACTTGAGGAAAATTTTTCAGCTACTTGTACCAAAAAAACTTTTTGGAGTTACTCGTAGTTAAAATTCCACTAAGATGGACTACACCCTGTACCCAGAACTGAAAGCAAAGTAAGGAAACAGGCTGTCTACAATAATACTGAATCACCAAAACTAAAAAGCATCAACAGAAGTTAACACAAATGTATGTCTCCAAAGCATGTGAAAGACAAAATACCCATTCAAAGAAAAACAGAAAATCATGTTCCCCACTATCACACGCCTGTTGAATTTTTGACTCAGCGGAAGTCATGACTAACAGTAATGTGAATGCAAAATAAATTTACTTGTCTCTGATAAGGTTCTTCCCAAGAAATCTTTATTTTTTGCTATTTTATCTAGAAATATATAGAAGTAATTTACAGTGTGCAGAAGAACTCACCTCAACTACTTCAAAGTATTAAATTTTTTAAGTTGATATTACCCAAGAATTATAGAATCATATCACATCCCAAGCTGGAAGGAACCCACAAGGATCATTGAGTCCAACTCCTGGCTCCACACAAGACCACCCCAAAATCAGACCAGATGTCTGAGAGATTTGTCCAAACACTTCTGGAACTCTGACAGCCTTGCACCCTCTGGGTGCAGAACCATTCCCTAACCCCCAGCCTGACCCTCCCCTGTCCCAGCTCCATGCCGTTCCCTCGGGTCCTGTCGCTGTCCCCAGAGAGCAGAGCTCAGCGCCTGCCCCTCCGCTCCCCTCGTGAGGGAGCTGCAGGCCGCCGTGAGGCCTCCCCTCAGCCTGCTCTGCTTGGGGCTGAGCAAACCAAGGGGCCTCAGTCACTCATACATCTTGCCCTCTAGACTCTTCACCATCTTTGTAGCCCTCCTTTAGACACTCCTTTAGACATTCACAAACAGTTTTATGTCTTTCTTATATACCCAAAACTGCACACAGTACTCAAGGTGAGGCCACACTAGCACATAGCAGAGCAGGACAATCCCTTCCCCTGACCCGACCAGCTAGCAGTGCTGTGCCTGGTGCACCCCAGGGTACAGAGTTGATCCTTTTGCTGCCAGGGCACACTGCTGGATCATGTTCAACTTGTCATCAACCAGAACCCCGAGATCTCTTTCTGTGGGACTGCTCTCCAGCTTCTTGTACCCTAGCCTACACATATAGCCGGGGTAGCCCCATCCCAGGTGCAGAATCTGGCACTTACTCTTGTTAAACTTCATATGGTTGGGGATTGCCCAGCCTCCCTAGTGTGTCAAGCTTTCTCTGCAAGCCCTTTCTACCTTTGGCAGAGTCAACAGCTCCTCCTAATTTAAAGCCATCCACAAACTTCCTAAGTATGCCTTCAAATCTTGCACCCAAGTCAATTATGAACACATGAAAATGATCTGGCCCCAAAAAAGGCAACCTGTGGAAGCCTACTAGTGTCTGGCTGCCAGCTAGATGTAACCCTATTTCCTACAAACACTCTGAGCCCAACCCCCAATAGCCAGTTGTTTTGTCTAGCTGTATGCTGGACATCTTGTCCAGAAGGATACTGTGAGAAACAATATTGAAAATTTGACTGAAATCCAAAATATTACATCTATTAGCTGCAATGATTACACTCTTCTAGACAAGCCACTGTCAGTTTTAATATAGGTGTGGGTATTTTTATAGAAACGCAGTATCATAGAATGCTTTGGGTAAGAAGAGACCATCTAATTCCATGCCCCCTGCCATAGGCAAGGACACCTTTCACTACACCAAGTTGCTCAAAGCCCCATCAAACCTGGCCTGAAACACTTCCAGGGCTCCTGCCCTTCTCTTAAAGATATCAACTAATCTCTATGTTTACAAAATAAATTTGTTTCTCTGTCCTACAAGATAGAAAATTTCTTGTTAATTAATTTATTGTTCATTACCATGTAAAGTAAAAAAAAAAATGTAACTATACTGATGCTCAACAACTACATTAGTATATGAAAGATTTTAAAAATTTCTTAATTTTACCTAGTATTGCTTATTTTTCATATAAAAGCAAAGCTTTAGACCTTGCATTCCAGAGAAATGTAGCAAAATTTTCCACTGGCTTCAAGGGAAGCACTATTTGACTCTTCTATTTTCACTCTTGTTTTCTGTACAAAAACAGAGGCAGCATTTTCATGCTTCTGTCAGAAAATCATATAAATATATATATATTTGAAGTATATTACTAAAGGGATTTATATATATATTATCTTTCTAGGAACACTGAGCAGAAAAAAAAATATCTTTTTTCCTCATTATATTAAAATGTTATCATCAGGCAAAATTTGTACAAGAAAGAAGTCAGCACTTTTTCACAACCAGATGCTTAGCAGAGCTTTAACCTTTAGATGAGAATATTTGTGTTCAAAATTATAACACATTCCACCTCTATAAAAGGTTGGATGTGAAAGCTCCTATGTTGACATTTTCAACGATGATATAACAGTCAGTAAAGTCTGCAGAAAGCAGCAACAAGGGAATGCTTATATTTGATAGTATTTAGAACATATATGTATGGCTCCATAATTTGTCAAATAGATACCACTACATGTTAGTATTGAGACAATGTCCAAATATTCCAACCAGAAATGAAGTACCATGGTAATGGTCACAAAGAGCTTAAAACTATCAATGCCACAGATATGATGTGCGTTTTCAACTGAACATCCTTTTCTACTCATCCATTCTTTCCTTCTAGCTCCTTCCCCTTCTGCTCCTTCGAAGTCAAATTCATTCTTGACAAGCTGCAATATGCTATATACTTTTTTAGATAAGGACAAGAACCATTTAAAATATTTTCTGCCTTGATTTAAATTCCCTATTTCTTGTGTGAAATGCCAGCCAACAGTGGGGTAAAAAAATACTGTTCCACATGTAGACCAAGACATATTTTAAAATTCACTGTGTCATTTCATGAAGTCCTGCTCTAAACTGGTAAAAGCTTCTGAAATAAATATTTCTTCCTAGAGGTTTCAAGATATACAACTGATAACTTTTTATAGAATCAATTAAAAAATATATATCTGTTATGTTAAAACTGTATAGAACTAGAGACAGATCCAGGTACAATCTGTGAAAGATATCTGTTTTATGATATCAAATCATTTACAAAACCTGGTACAAATAACAGGAGGTTTAGAACCAAAAACATCTCTATGATAAAGTACCGAAAACAAAATAAAAGTCAGAAGTTCACACTGTATTTTAAAAAAAAGAACTTTCTTTACATAGAAGTTCACTAAAATGACAATTAACTCCTCATGAAACAAAGCCAAACAGTTGAAGAGTATAGCATAGTAACACATTTTCTTTTGTTCAAAGAAAAATAATGTACATAATGGAGAAAAAAGTCTACACAAGTAGTTTCTTCATCTGAGAAGAACACATGGAGATTATATAGGCATGAGATCCAGAAAGGAAGGAAATGAACCTCAACACTTTCTATGGTAGCTCACAACACATGAAGATATTACTACTTTTAAGTTCTGCCATAATGTTTAGACTATTATTACTAATAATGAATGAAGACTCCATTATTGGAGGTATCAAAAGCCAGCTGGACATGGTCTGGGGGAACTGATTCTAGGTGCCTCTGCTTGAGCAGGACAGTTGGACAAGATGACCTCCAGAGGTCCCTTCCAATTTCAACTGTTCTATGATTCTGTGAACCTGTATTAAAAAATATGGAAAGAGCTGATCAGTACTACAAGTATGGCCACTCAGAGTAAGGCTGGTAGGCCTCCTTCTTCATGCTTTGAATTTCCAGAGGTTGTAATGATTTTTGGAGATAAAACTACCTGTGGATAGAAGAGATCTGTGCAATCACAAGCACAGTAACCTTCCCGATTGTTTAGAGTGCTTTATAATTTATTTTGAATGAAAGACTGTTTCAAGACAAGCAAGTATACAGGAAACGGGATATAACGAATAATGGGTTTATCATTGATAGATTATTCCAGTTTACTCCAACAATTTTTTTATTTATTTTTTTTTTTTCAGAAAGAGGAAGCATAAGATTTCTAACCTCTGGCCTCCAGTCAAGTGGTTATCCTCAATGGTGTTTCAGAGATACTATCTGCAAAGACCTTATAGGATCAGTCATGCGACTGGATCTAATTCATATTTCTTCATAGTTTACTTAATGATAGATACTCATGCAACAGTGGTTTAATTTGTTGTGTTACTGAAATTACAGAAATTAGCAGCTAGCACAAGTAACTAACTGACCTTGGTGCTAAAGAGGTATGCTTTAAAGAAAGAACCGGAAACCTTGAGGACAAGAATAACTAAAATGAAGTGAAATTTGACAGTACAAAAAGAACCCTTACAGTACAAAGAGAAACATTAAAAACAAACAAACAAACAAGAATCTCTATTTAAACTGGTAAATCACTAACTGAAATGAAAAAAAAAAAAAAAAGGAGGATAAAGTTATGGATGTACTAACAGAATGTAAGATAGCTTAACTAATCATTATGTGATGTTTGTGGAACAGAAAAAGGTATACCAATACACCATATGTTATAGTTATTTTCAGTAGAGGCAGGAAACAAAATAACAAGGCACATACAAAATCGCCTTTGGGGTAATATGTAGAAATACATATAGACTTCAAACTGAAACATGAAAGCACAATGTGATCAGGGTAAATTCCTTTTTGATGAATAATAGCTGGAAAAGAAGTAGGGTTTGTTTCAAAACAAAGGGTTTGTTTCAATAACAAAAGCAAACGTACAAACTGGTATGGAATTGGAACATTTCTTGCAATTCCAAAAGTGAAATTCAGGAATAATTTTCCAAGAAGCAGTATGACAGCTCCAAATTAATTATTTTTAAAACACTGTTTAATCCATTTATCAGAATAATTATATTATATTGCTGCATTTGACAGCAGGGCCATAGACAGGAAAACCTTACTTGTAAGTACTACAAAGGCTACATTGAGATAAAAAGAGAGGTGATATAAGAGTCCAGGACAGATGGATCTGAAAAAATATGGAGCCATTTTTGCATTGTGATTTGCATGTGATGGAGTACCACTCAAATATATCACTGAACCAATCTGTCTTCTTTCAGCTGCACTGGTTAACATCCTTCAGGTTTAATGCTTGAATCACTATAAGGACTTATGCTGAAACAGAAATCACCGTATTGAACAAAAGATGCTTTCTTCAGTTAAGAGAATACTAATTTTCAGGTCTGCCTCTTAGGGCATGTTGCTAAAAAAGGTGATGCTTTACATGAGCATGGCTACTTCAGAAAAAAAAAATCTTGCAGTTTACTCTGGATTTTGATAGTATAATCCCATCAACTCTTCTCTCCGGCTATTTTCCCATTCAAGAAACAATGGAAATGCAAATTGACTTTTTCTTTAAGATCTGATACTGAAAGCTTATCTAGTTTTTATTTTTTTTTATTACTTTACTATTCTATTTCATATTTTACTATTTTTCTATTATGATTAATAGCAACAGGTCATAATCGTTTGACAAAATAACAGAACTGCCAACACAGAAGAAAAGAAGAAAGAAATATGAATGACAAAGACTGCTTCAATAATCCAAATCATTCAGGTTTTGAATTTTTCATTAATAATTTACATTTTGAGCAGCAGTAGGAAATGTACCAATATTCAGTGGTCAGAGTTCTTGTCTTAATGACTTTACATAGCAAAATTTCCTTACTTCTGACCAGTCCAAAGCGACCCACTGTGGGGGACAGGACTGATTGTTACAGGGCTCTTTTTCAATAGGCCGGTGTGTTAAGCAGTTGGTATTGTCCAGTGTCTCTTCCTCAGAAGGTCCAATCTTTCTGATGCAGAGAACTGTTCGTGAACGCATTCCTCCATCACAGGTCTTACTGCATTCTGACCAATCCCCTATAAACCATCTGGACAGAAAACGTTAGGAAATTCTATTAACACGTCAGAAATTGGTAAGATAATTGAACAAACCCATAATCCAAATAGTTTAAAATACTAAAACTAAATCACTGTTAACAATACATCTATTCAGAGTGAAATAAAGTAGAAACTTAGGTTCTTTTCACTTAACTTTTTAATTTATGCCTTACTGCAATCATATCTTCCAATAATAATACTACTTCATATTTTTCTAGAGCTGCAATTTCCAACCTAGACTACAGTAGTTAGAAAGGACAGTTGATACTGACAAAACTTCAGTTACTCAAGCAGATTTGCACTGGACTTGCATGACATTACCCATCTGAAAGTGGTTTGCAATTGCAAATGTTTGGGAACCACTGCAGTAGGTTAAAAAATATGTTATAAGCCTAGGTGTTTGCCTTTCTCATATCATTACAACAAAATGAAATTTCATGTCAGAATCAGTCTGAGAGTTGAATGCTATAGCATGTTGTCAACATGCCAAAAATGCCAGGTATGTCAGTTCCTGGATGTATACTTGGAGTGGCCTTGTAAGATGTCATTGTCTGAAGCCTCAGCCAAAAGTATTTGCTGCTGCACTTTGTGTTACTGAATGTATTCTATTATGAACCTGAATCAATGAAACAATTTTTCTTCTGCTAATTTTGAGCCCAGTAAGACAGAGTGATTCAAACATATGCTATATTCTGTCATTATCCCAGTGAAAGAGAATTAATTTGTGATTCTCAACAAATGCTTTTACAATGCCAGGGAGAATTAGAAGGTCTTCAGAGCTTTGGAGAGGCTGTATTGTTAATTATTAGTTGATACTATGATTTGCTCAAGAGTATTCTCAGATACCTTTTATGTTTATACTCTATCACAACAGAGTGCTATTCACCTTTTAGGAAAAGAACTATGAAACAGCCCAAAAGATCCAGAGATAGTCCTGTATCCTTTCTTAAAATCTGGAATTTTAGGCATCACTTATTGCAATGTGAACAAACATAGTCTTTGCTGTTGTTCAGAAGCCTCGAACATAATATAACTGGCATTCACTATGTGGAGTAACATAGGTCTTTTCATTTTCATAGTTCTTGGTAATCACAAGAAGAAAATCAGAATTGTATTAATTAAGAACAGGAAATATCTGGCCACTCTGTTTAAAGAGTAAGCCTTACCGACTGATAGATTTTCCAGCCAAAATGATCAAACTTCTCAGGGCAACTATCTCAAAAGACAACCTCTTTGAACAACCTCTTTCTAGAATACTTGCAAAGTTAAGGAATCAAGAATACTTTCTTAGGAGTTTGGCACTTTGTATTCACCCTGTGGGGACCATCAGGGTGAAGACAGATATGGGATCAGCTGTTCTGACATACACAAGTATATGCTTATATATGACTTACTACCCACTTTCTGAACATTGCTGAGTTGGTTTTTACCATGTTCACTGATTTCCCTGCTGTACTGAATGTATAATCTAGAATCATCCTGCTTTGTGGTTTCTTTTCTTTTTTGTTTGTTTTTGAACTGACATTTAAAGAACAAACCAATAACAAAAAAATGTATGTCAGAGTAACTATATTATCACAATTTTGGACATGCTAATTTTTGAACTATTAAATCACACAAAGGAACGGAAAGGGATTTGTTTGGTAAAAAGGAACTGACAAAACATGACCACTTCCCAAGTTCTGTTTTCAGGTACATGGTGTGAGAGTTCAGTTAGTGCACTTACAGCCACACTAAACAGTATTATACAAGCAGCATACGTGTAGGATAAGCACATATTTACAGATAAACAGTGGGGACATACAGTTTGTAACAGACATATAGAAGAGGCCACAGTATTTCCTTATTTTGTGATATCTACACTAATCAGCATTAATGATTTTCACACCCTGTTAAACTGTATGTACAAAATATCACTGAACTTAAGCTAACCAGAGCTTGAGATTGAACAAGGCCTGATACAACAATACAATACTGTACCTCTAATTTTTTATCTCAGAAAGGAACTCTTGTGCAAATGCTGAAATTATTTTCCAGTGCAAAATATCACAGCTGTTTCTAAACAGTTTTTGTAGTAAGATTAAGCTATGCTATAGGTTCTTGCCAAATTTTATTTTTGAACAAAAGAGCTGCTGTGTTTTTAATTATCTTTTCAATATATAGCAAACAGATATCCTTAAATATAAAACAAAATAGACTTAACCAAGTACGCACCTAATCCTAAAGGCACACAGTATTACTGTTTAATGCTGAGAATCCTGAAGAAGACAAAGTTGTTTGATGTAACTATTACCAGTAATGGTTTGTCTATTAAGCAGTTTCTAGGTTTACCATTTCCAATCTGAACACTTCAACCCAAATTTTAAAGTCAAATACCCAAAAATACAGTAAACATTTAGTATAATGGGAAAGTAAGTCTCCCCTCACCTCCAGATTCTTCTGTCATTAGTTTAAGAATGTTCTCCAGTTCTGTTCTGAGCACTAGGAACCACACCTTACACCTCCACCTTCAGAAACTGTTTGCCAGTATCTTTTTACTTACAGTGTCTGTGTTGCTTTGTGTAGTTTGAATGCCAGTTTCTCAGTCAGATCAGACCTCTTCTAGGATGAATTATGTTTCTTTCACAACTGATTCGAGAGGAACTAGAAACCATAACCAAAACCCCGAAACAAATAGCATCTCTAGTAGGACAGATCTCTAATGCTAGATCAGAATTTTAAGCATACTTGGTCAATAGGATTTATTATATATTACAACGGCTTTTCTATCTATGCAAAACAGATCCATCTTAGTGATAACTGACTTACTCAGGTGGGCAAGGCTCAGTGTTGCAGGCTCTTTGGTTTTCTGGAGGCTTACTGTCAGGGTCACAGTAATTGTTTTGTACAACGGAGTTGTCATCCAGTCTTTTACACACCACCTCTTGTTTCTGCACACCTTAGGATGGAATTAAACACCATTAATTAATCATTCTTACTCTTCTGCTTGTTGAATAAAAGTGTATTTCACCTGTTGATTATTAATCCTGCTATCCCTCTTTAACTGGTTGAATGCTTCAAGGATGTGAATTCCAATTGACTGAATGCCCCTGACCACACAAAATCTTTCATTTTCTTTTAATTTTAGGCCACCCCACTGAGAGGATCTTAAATTGCTGTTGTGTTCTAAAACAAAGGGAATATATTTATAGATTTACTAACAGATTGTTTTTATTTGTGTATTGCAAAAAAAAAAAAAAAAAACAAACAAACAACCTCCATTTCCATCTAACCTCCCATCTTGGTAAAAGACACTGATTTCCAAAGAAAATATCACCAAATAGAATGTGGTCACCCTTCACTGCAGAATTATTATGTGCTCTGGTTTAAAATAAGACAGCAATACTGGAATACAGTGTTGCAATTTTATATGTGTCGTCCTATAAACATTTTCTTCATTAAAATAATAGAAGTATTATTCATTCTGAAAGATTAAGTTTGTCTTTGTGAATGCTCATTTTGCCTGTCACTCCCAGCTCCTCTCTCATTATGTTAACCATCAACAGGCTGTTCAGAATTGATTATTGCTCCAAAACATAATGGCATACCATTGTCAAGACAGCATTGCAAGGTAACACTTTAGGCAGATTTTCTACTTTTTATAAAACAGAATCTAAAGAAAGCCATTAAAGAACCATTGATATATGATAACAATGCAGCTCCAAGCATTGCTGAAAACAGTGGTACATGTGGCCTTCTCTCTGTTTTTAGAACAAGCTTTAGGTTTGCTAGCATAATACAACTGTGGATCTGCAATTCATATTCATTTCTTACTGAACACAAGTGGTCATAGTACTGAAATAACAGGATTATTTGTACAATACAAATTGAAAAAAAGCCCTAAAACATTCTTAAAAACAGAAGCAATTACTTAACTTTTTCCAAAATCTGAGATGCATACAAATACAAATGCATTAAAACATCCTGGCTTCAAATATGTGCCAACTTACTTTACAGCCTTGTCTCTTTTTAAGACAAGCATTTTATAGGAGATAGACATGTACAGTAATAAGATTAATTACACAAATGTGGTTTTCAGACACTAAACAGCCCACTTACCTTTCAATTGTTTCTTTTGTTATCCATTATGGACAAGAACCAAATCTTTGGTTCCTAAGATTAGACCTATATGGAACTTAGGTATTTATTTCCAAGTAAATCAAGCCTAACCTGGAGATGCCTGAAGTTTGGCTAATAAAGCATACTGCTTGGCTACAAACAGAAGCGTCCCAGTCTAAGCACAGAAGCATTGTCTCTTTGACGTTACGAGACATACAGGATGTGAGACATATGTCTCTCTGACGTTATGCACAAAGAACGTGGAGAAGAGAAACCTCATTTTTCACTATAGTCTTGAAGATGGCATGTACTCTTTCATGAAGCCGCAGATCCAGGAGCAGTAAGTTTGATCATACAGTACTTCTGTGACTAGTTAATTTAGTCAGCTACATGGCAAGTCTGCAGTTTCTAACTCGTGGGTTATTCCTGTTGTTGTCCAATTACAGTCTAATGTAAAATGTAGAAACCATCTTGAGAGCAAGACCTGCCAGTGCTAGATGAATGTCTTCTTGCCACTGGACCCATGAGTCTTGCATCCCTGGCTACACCATGACCTGGAATACTTGTTTAAAAAGTCCTCATTTTCCCTACCTTTTTAGATTTTTTGACTATTCTTTGGCACACAGCTAGAGTACTTTTCTGGAGATGTAGTCCCAGTTGAAATCTCTTCATTCTGAAACTGGGAATTGCTATTTAATAGGCAACTGTCATTGCATCCTGAAAAATATATTTACTACCACTTACACAAAAACAGAGTCTTGTTAATCCAAAATAGAATCACAGAATTTCTAGGTTGAAAGAGACCTCAAGATCATCGAGTCCAACCTCTGACCTAACGCTAACAGTCCCCACTAAACCATATCCCTAAGCTCTACATCTAAATGTCTTTTAAAGACCTCCAGGGATGGTGACTCCACCACTTCCCTGGGCAGCCTGTTCCAGTGTCCAACAACCCTTTCGGTAAAGAAGTTCTTCCTAACATCCAACCTAAACCTCCCCTGGCGCAACTTAAGCCCATTCCCCCTCGTCCTGTCACCAGGCACGTGGAAGAACAGGCCAACCCCCACCTCGCTACAGCCTCCTTTAAGGTATCTGTAGAGAGCAATAAGGTCGCCCCTGAGCCTCCTCTTCTCCAGGCTGAACAAGCCCAGCTCCCTCAGCCGCTCCTCGTAGGACTTGTTCTCCAGGCCCCTCACCAGCTTCGTCGCCCTTCTCTGCACCCGCTCAAGCACCTCCATGTCCTTCTTGTAGCGAGGGGCCCAAAACTGAACACAGTACTCGAGGTGCGGCCTCACCAGAGCTGAGTACAGGGGGACGATCACCTCCCTAGCTCTGCTGGCCACACTGTTTCTGATACAAGCCAGGATGCTGTTGGTCTTCTTGGCCACCTGAGCACACTGCTGGCTCATATTCAGCCGACTATCCACCATCACTCCCAGGTCCTTCTCTGCCTGGCAGCTTTCCAACCACTCATCTCCCAGCCTGTAGCTCTGCTTGGGGTTATTGCGCCCCAGGTGCAGGACCCGGCACTTGGCCTTGTTGAACTTCATGCAGTTGACCTCAGCCCATCAGTGCAGCCTATCCAGATCCTCCTGCAGAGCTTTCCTACCTTCGAGCAGATCAACACATGTGCATAGCTTGGTGTCATCTGCAAACTTACTGAGGGTGCACTCAATGCCCTCGACCAGATCATCGATGAAGATATTAAAGAGGACCGGCCCCAGCACCGAGCCCTGGGGGACGCCACTAGTGACTGGCCTCCAACTGAACTTGACTCCATTCACCACAACTCTTTGGGCCCGGCTATCCAGCCAGTTTCTAACCCAATGAAGCGTGCACCAGTTCAAGTCAAAACACTCTCATGAGAACCTTGCAGTCTGGATCCTTAGCACAGAAAAATGTGTGGCCTCAACATAAATGTTCCTGACCAACAGGAGAGGAGTTAGACTTGTCACTAAACATCTCACTTCTAATGCACTGCCTGTTTAGCAGGTGATAACTTTGAGCGTCAGCTCTCAAAAGCACATGCCACCTTGTCTCACTTCAAAATTATTAACCATACTGAGACCAAAGGTGCCTGCCTAATAATGGAGTCTTCACTCTACTGCAGTCCCTGAATCCAGAGCCCCAGCTTTACTGCTGGGGGAAAGAGATCTCCTTTTTGATTATATCTACTCATAACTTTCCCAAAGTAGGCCCTCTCAATCAGGTTACAAATGTTAGACATCTCAGGTTATCCATAAATATCATGATCATTTGAAAGAAAGCTTTATTTATGAAAAAGATATTAATATGAGATATATGTCTGTCCTGGTTTTAGCTGGGATTTAGTTTTCTTCGTGGTAGCTGGCATGGTACTGTGTTTTGGATTTAGGATAAGAATAATGCTGATAACACACCAATGTTTTAATTGTTGTATAGCAATGCTTACACTGAGACAAAGATGTTTCAGCTTCTTGTGCTGCCCTGCCAGTGAGGAGGCTGGGGGTGCACAAGGAGCTGGGAGGAGACACGGCCAGAACAGCTGGCCCAGGCTGACCAGAGGGGTATTCCGTAACATATGGGGTCATGGTGAACAATGAAGTGAGAGTGTTGGCTGGGGTGGGGGCTGCTTCTCAGGGTCTGGCTGGGCATCAGTCAGCGGGTGGTAAGAAACTGCATTGTGCATCACTTGCTTTGTCTATTCCTTTATCATAATTATTATCATTATTTTACATTCATTTTCTGTTCTGATAAAGACTGCCTTTATCTCTGCTGATGAGTTTTACCTTTTTATCCTGATTTTCTACCCCATCACAATGTGGGATGGGGAGGGGAGAGGTGAGGCAGGGAAGAGGGGTGAGCAAATGGCTGTGTGGTGCTTAGCTGCCTGCCAGTTAAGCCACAACAGTGTCTTACAGGTCAGCCACGTAAACCAATTACCTGGCTTGTCTCATTTTTCCTTCTTTCTACACGTATCTGGATGCCACGCTACTAGACAACTGTGGATACCATTACATAGTGCATGAAGTTGCCAGACTGTTTTCCAATAGTATCTTACAAGCACAAATCTACATGAACAAAATAAAGAGAAAATAACAATTTCTGCAAGTTTTCAACCTGCACTACTTTTCAATTTAGGTGCTGTACATATTAGGAAAGTTCTATTTTGCTAGATAGTTAGTCCATTTGGAGTACTCAAAAGTGCATGGGAGGCACTAAAGGTCCTCCTGAAGGACATGCCTCCCCACAGCTGCCAACTGTGTTAACACACACATTTCAGACAATCATCCATCAGGTATCAAAGATATTTACAATTCACTCAGAGACGTTACACCATAGCATTCTCAGCAGATAATACTTTAATTACAAGAAAGGGTTAAATTCAATCAGATCTTATGTTATTAATTAAATAAGCTTAGCACACGGCAAGATACAAATAGAAATAATTCCCTTCTGTATTTCTGAGAACCACTCTAAGTAATTCCTTTCATAAACTGCTCAAGCTCTGCCTTAAACCCACACGTACTATCTTCTCTGAAATTCACACCTTTGATACTACACTCTGATTTTCATTCTAGATGCATTAACAGCCAGTTAATACAAACCATGCCCAGTACTCCACAGAGATTTTACTAGTGCCTTATCCAGTGATTATAACTACAACATAATGTACTGATCTTCCCCATATGTCTTCCAGCACTGCATTATCAACCAATTTCATCAGAGCTTTCATTCTTATTTATGCTACCATCAGAACAAGAAAAACTGAAATCTGATGACAAGTCTTTAAGATGCCCATGAGGTTCAATGCCACGTTGCCCAGTACTTCACATTTTTAAGAGTGCCTCTTGTGTACTAATCTTTTCTAATTCTTTATTAGGTGTAGGTGACAAGAAAAGCCTTACAGAAGTCTACATAAATGGAACTTCTACATTTCCTTAGTCTACAAAATAATTTGTCTATTACAATAGATACAACTAGTCAAGCAAGACCCATCACATCACACTTAACCCCTTTTCTCACCAATTTCTATCTGTGATAGTCTATCATTGTGCTTAGTTTTCAATAAAATAAACCAAAACAAAACCAGCCATGTAATTTATTGAACATTGGTCAGGTAGCATATCACTCAAAAAACAGCATTCACCCCTATTCTTAAGAATTCTTAATCCATGCCATGCAGATATGTTAATTCAGCTTTAAAATGTTCTGCACCATCTTGCCACACAGTATATAATTTGTGATACAAGAAACATAGGTATGGATTAAGGAAACTGTCTAATTGGTGTTATTTAAAATAGTATCTCATAAAAACAAATAAGATTCTAAATTCAAAACAACAGGAAGAAATGGAAAAGCCTGGAATGCAATTTTTACCCAGACAACAGCTACAACTTATTTAAGCCTTGAGGAACTTGAAAAAAAAAAAAAATTAAATTATCAACTCTATGAGTATATGGTCTCTCTCTAAATAATCTAAATATTAACTCTATGAGTATATGGTCTCTCTCTAAATAATCTAAATAATCTAAAAAGCATAGCTAAACAAGTTCATTGAAACTCTTGGGGGAATAATTACAAGTGGTTAGACAGAAACACGCTGCTTTCAAATCTACAGATTTATAGTTTATAATAAAAAACATAAAATGTCCTCATAACTGGTCAATGCAATTCTAATAGAAAACAAAACTCCAGTGGTTTAGTGACCACATTCTCCAGAGAATTGAGATGTTTTGCAGATTTCAATTCACAAATAGTCTGCATGACTTTCAGCAGCCAAATTTTAAATTACATGGAGCACATTTTATTCTTAAATTAAAATTGCAGGCATGTAAATGCTGTATCTATTTTTAAAAGCAATCCCCCAAAATTGTGGTTTGTGATTGCAACAGTTAATTATAAAGATGCCAGTACATAGTGAAGCTTGCATCACAAAAACTAGTGCATGCTGGTTAACCCAGACATATTTTCTGAGCTCACTCATCAGATCACAAGATGTTCATCACAGAGCCAAACTTACAGTTTCCTTGATGAGGACAAGTATATTTTATTTGTCCAAAGACATAATTCATCTGAGAGCATGAAAAAAAAAAAAAAAAAAAAGAAAACACAGTAGGCACCATTCTGTAACAGTGATCACCAGCAAAGGAAACTGGGCAGCAGTAAGTTTACTTATAATAACATACTGACTGAACATTTAATTAAAAAAATACAAGTATGTGAGATATTTAACTCATCTGGAGTTGAACTTTCATAGAATAAACAACATCAAAATCAATGCTTAGGGTACCACTAAACTCCAGATAATAAATGCTGTCATTTGTTGCCATTTACCGATAAGCTTTCAATTAGTATGGAATAATAAATAAAATAAAATAAAATAAAATAAAATAAAATAAAATAAAATAAAATAAAATAAAATAAAATAAAATAAAATAAAATAAAATAAAATAAAATAAAATAAAATAAAATAAAATAAAATAAAATATGCACTTACTGTGGCTTATTATTAATTTACACAAAATAAAAAAATATATGGAATGATATTTTTTCCCTTCATTTGCTGGATTTTTTAAACACCACCACTAGCAGTACATTTTCTTGTTAAGAATACTTACGGATCTGGACAAAGTCACAGACTTGCACTTAAAAAGCTACAAGTTACTATATAACGAAAGACAGGCAGAAGTGTAAATAAACTACAATTCCATTGTAGCTCATTTTTCTTCTCCTTCCAGCCCTCATTTTATTTGCTCCTTCTGTGTATTCTAGCTTTCCCTTTCCCAGATTTTCTTGTAAATAGTTAAATAAACATTTCCTTAAAAAGATCTTTTGTTGCTGTCTTCAGATTTTTCTGAATTCCAGGGACCTGTTCATCCATCCATCCATCCTTTCTAAATTACCTGTGCTCTCTCCTGTTCCACTCATTTCTGTGCAGATAAACTTGAACTGTACCTTTTGGTATTCTCTGACGATGTTTTTGTAGTCTTGTAGCTTACAGAGGCCCTTGCACTATGGTAAACAGATAGCTGAAACAGAAAAAAAAAAAAAAACCTGCAAGCTAATAAAAGCTAAAAAAACTGCAAGCTAAAGCTAATAAATGCAACAGCTAGCACTGGGGCTTGGTAATACTGTTTCTCTCACTGAACATGTCCATTATGCAACCTGAAAAGATTGCATCTTAACCTATAAAGGCTTTGGCTTTCAAGCAGGGCAACTTGATATGTGCTAAATAAAACACTTTATGAGATGAAGCTTTGGTAAAGCTTGAGGGGAAAATTTAATTTCTATCAGCTAAAGAAAGACTTGTACAAGATAATATAAGTTCCTTTTGAAAACTTTTGACTTGGAGTAGAAGTGTAATTTCAGGGAAAAGGGGAAATTAATACGGAGAATTCGTGTAGTTCACTTCTACATAACGTTCCGAAGGAGGAAGAACGAGATGAGGCAGTAGAAACTTGTATTTAAAAAAGAAGTTTTTCAATACAGAAAATAATCATCCTAGTGTACAAAAAGAAAAGTTGCAATCCTGGATTCCCAAGAACATACACTAAGAGGCAGATAATAAAAAATGAATGAAATTGTATTCTCAACCTACATCTGAGTACCTGAATCCAGAAAAGAGTTGTCTGCTACTGGGTGAGGCTTTAAGGTAAATCTGGTAAATCTGAAGAACCTGCATTTGGAAAAACTAAAAAAATAGCAAAATAAATCTCAGATTTTGGAGAAATTATTTCTGTGTAGTTTATTGTACAGAATATGATGCTCACTTGTAGAGCATCTATGGAATATTCTGTTCTTTTATCTTATAACATGAATGACACTACTAAATACACCGTTTACAATCTCTCATGAAAGATTGACTTTTTTCTGATTGTCTTTTACATGCAATCTAAGCATTTAACTACTTTCTTCGCAAGTTAATTTATCTTCTAGACATGGAGATAAAGACTCTACTGTGGAAAGAATCCATTGATATCAGGTGTTCAGATAAGTTTTCAAAATACTTTGTTTTACACGCACCTCATGTAATGAACTTCATGGCATGCTTCATACATACAGACAGATTTCCAGATAGTGGTGAACTGCTAATTAGCAAGGGTGTAATGTGCACTGTGAGTGCTCCGTATCACACAAAACCAGACAAGCAAGGCAGGAATGAAATCCAGAGTTCCAGCACAGCATTTAGCTGTCATAAGCATAAAAACCTCCTCCTTCTTCCTGCAATTCCTTTTACAGCATAGTCTTGCTATTCTGCAAAACTGAAACAGGTCTGAGAGCAGAGGTCCTGTATTAAAAGTTTAAATGCCTTAACTATTCAGAAGTGACTCATCAGCACAAGATGAACGTAAGATGGTTCCATTGTCCAATGGAACAAACAGCATGCTACCATTTAATTACAGATTGTAGGTTCATACACAGACAGACAGGTATTTAAGCCACTAAATAGGACAGAATCAATTGCTTCTCGGCTTGCCCCTTGACTGCTCCAGTAATTCGTCTCCAAGACAGATCTACAAGAAGCTCTAGGAATCTCTGAATGCAGGGGATTGCTCTCAAAAGGCTATAAATAAGAGACATCACAAGCCTAGACACTTCTGCAAGATACAAAACTCCAGAACAATTTACTGGTGCTGCCAAAATCCAGCTCTTGCCTTTTTGTTAGATACTCTGAATAACACAACATATACCAAGTAATAACTATGTCTTCAGAGACCCAGACTTGGCCAAATGCTGTGTAATGCAGATACAGTCAGTCATATCTAGGGGGAGCTATACCTAAGTATAGTGGAGTGGAACCATGATAGTCTGTGACACAGCTTCAGGATCAGAGAACGGTCCCTGCTCAACTGGTCCATGTTTCTAGAGCAACCACAGAAAACAATTTAAGATTTCATAGTCATCCTTCCTTCCATAATTTCCTGGCTTCTAAATACATGCAAATTTGACATTCTTTTAAGACAGCTTTTTTAAGCATAACATATGTCTAGACAAAAAAAAAACAAACAAAAACATTAGAATACAGACATTCAGAGATGCATAGCAGCTAAATGTGTTGATAAGAATTTAGGTTTGCCTACAGCTTTGATATAAAGCCTATGCTTTGACATAAAAGTGTATCTGGCTCTACTTAATCATAAGCTTTCCTGGATAAAGAAGGAATATCATATGATTATCAAATCTTTAATGTCTTTCCACTACAGTTCAGCAACACCAACTGTTGTAAGAGGCAGGAAAATGTAGATACCTTTAACCTGTTCACAGTCTGTCCCAAAGTCACTATATAAAATTCTCTTTAATTTTATTAAAAAATAATTAAAAAAAAAAACTTCCATACTAATATTCCTCACATATACTCACTGTCTTTTTTTATTTTGCTTTTAGTAATAAATTATATTCAATTCTGAGTATTTTGTTGTCCTTTGATATAGAGGAAAACTTCTCTCCTAAAGGTAAATTGCGATAATGGACTTCATAATGAATCCTACAGAAATAAACAAAGTAATCTAGTGGTTTCATTTCTGAGTTTTCTCATGCTTCTTATTTATATTAGCTAGCT
Organism: Aythya ferina; assembly: GCF_964211825.1. Taxonomy (NCBI): domain Eukaryota; kingdom Metazoa; phylum Chordata; class Aves; order Anseriformes; family Anatidae; genus Aythya; species Aythya ferina. The sequence goes on from NC_140299.1 coordinate 22,421,456, forward strand.
TTTCCAGTTATGTTCTCTGTCTCTACAATCTTTTGTCTCCCTTTTCTTTTTCCACTACTCAGATCCTTTCTAGAATTGTGTCTTCTTTTGGTACATGGCAGAAGGTGTTTCATAAACCGGGGAGTATAGTATTCTATTGGTATTCACATGGTTAAATCAAATAGTTTTAAAATTTGACTTATAGCTACAATGAAACAGATTCCCTAAGCAGAAGTCTCAGTGAAAATAAGTGATCATAATATATCATTATGCTAAGCTAAACGAGAGAAATGTCTCTGGTTTGAACACTGTAAGCTACTGAAGAAAACCCTTCCAAAGAAAGTTTCAGATGATTAATAAATGTATAGGGTTATCAGAGATTCACATATATTTCCTTAAAACATAATTATGTCAAACTGTTTTTATCTAAACAAATGCCTACTTCTTCAGAGCCAATTATTTTTTTCCTTTGTATACTTTGGAATCTCTGAAATGACAATGACTTAGGTGATGGAAGATCTGTATAATCTTGTCACTGTCTAAATCAATGGAAGCTTTCCTGTGACTTCAAAAGAATTGTTAATCATAGAATTGTAGGATACCCTGAGTTGGAACAGACCCACAAGGATCAAGTCCAGCTCCACAGAACCATCAAAAGAACACACCATATGTTCAAACCAAAAGGATCGTTAACCCATTGTTATCATCAAAATAGGATTTCACAGTACCTGTAAGTTTCTGATACTTGGAACCTTCTTTTACTCTAAGAAAAGCACTTTCAGTCTATGTCCTTCACTTCTACATCTTTAAAACCTTTCTTTTCCTACCAGACTCACCAATATTAAAATATTAATTAAAAGAGCAACCTATCACCCACTTGATTAAAGGAATACTACAAATGAACAATAAAGTATTGGAGAAATTAGGCAACCTCCTCTATTTTGTTTCAAGACTTTCTGTTTAGATGTACAGAACAGAATTTGTACTATCCTTTGCATCTTACCTATATAGCTAAGCAAACTGCTGTATTTAAACTGCAAACAACTAGTAACAGCCACAGCAGGATCCACCAGAGATAAATCAAGATGATTCCAAACATGAATACCTCCAGTAGCCAGAAAGGAAAGGAAAAGGACTAATATTTGGTCCACAGATTCGTTAAAATAAATAAATAATTCTTCCTCTTGCTACAGTCAGTGCACAGTGCTTCAGAAAACTGAAATTCTTTCATCAATTTACAGCTCTCTCCCATTTCTTCTGAAATTGAGATATGTTGGGGATGATGCATTCAGTCTCCAGAGAGAAGATAGATACTGTTCACACAGCACTTCTACTCACCAGTCCATGCAGCAGCAATGGTGTTGGCTTTGAAGAAAGCCAACTGTCCTGCTCTCCCAGCCAGAGGTAAAGAATTGCATTGGTGGCCACTAGAGGGAGGATTAGGAATATAGTAAATTGTGGGCAAAAGGCACCCATGATGAATCACGTGGGACAACCTACAAATCCCCCATCGCTGCCAATAGGCAACAATCACAGACACTGCTATGGGCTGGGAAGTATAATCCAATTGCTATCACCTCCTACAGAGACTACCAGTATGTAACCTAAACTTTGGTGGCTGGAGGGTGGAAAGGCTGACTCGGATATATGAAGAATACCTACAAACACACACACGGACATATCTCTTTATTTATAGTTGCCTTATTTCCCTTTGGTTTATTAATTTCCTTACTTAAAACTTCTGGTGTCCTTTATCAAGAAAGCTCCTGTGAAAAGCAAACATCCCAGCTTCAAGAGAATGTCAGAAGAAGCCTCAGAAGAGACACACTGTGCCAAGATACACTGTATTTAACAAGAAGATCTGAACACATTAAATGTACTTGAAAACAGCAAAATCCAATATGATAAAATAAATGTTGTTTTTCTAAGTTAAGCTTTGAAGTATGTCTGAAAGAAACGTTTTCAATTAGTTACCTACATATTTATGTAATAAAGTGTATCTTGCAATTCAGTTTACCCTGTAACTTGACTGCCTGGTGTCTTACCTCCAGCACAAGTGGCAGAACATTCTGACCAAGGCAGATGATTCCACGCAAAGCCAACTTCATTGTCTCCACTGCCAGTGCGAGAGATGGGAACATTGAATTTATACCTTATACCCAAATTTTGTTCCTGTAGCAGAATCTGTAGTTGAAAACAACTGGTTATACCATTAAAACAGGCAAGCAGAGGGCAACTACAGTGACATTAATCTAGGTATGTGTTATGTCTTGTGGAAGGGGAAAAAGTAATAAAGGAAGCCACAGTAGTTATGTACGGTATTTCCAAGTGAATCTGAACTGACTTATAAGATGCAGATGCATACAAACAAAAAGTATTATTGCATTAAGGTGGTGAGCCACCTTTTGCCATTGACACCACAACTTCACAACTTTTGTCACTTCTTTATTTTTGACATAAAAGTTCTAAAAAGCCAGTCTTCATAAATTAATGTATTAATTAATGGAAATTAATTTGGTAACTGAATCATTACTTGGGGTCAAAGTAGGTTACAGACGTTACTACGCAAACATGCAGCAATTCTCACTGAAATCTTGTAAAGAGCTACCCATGTAGTAGTTATGAACCGAGCCCTGCCCTTGTTTAATACTTCTATTAATTAATAATAGTAAAAATAGTAACACAGAAACAGACTGTTGCTGAGGTTACTGTTTTCCCGTAATGCATTAGCTAGCAGCATTAAACTAATGGAATCACAGCAGTGGTTCCTTTAAAGGAATATCAAAACTATCACTACAGCTGCACCACTGTAGGTGATATAGATGGAAGTGCAACAATCACCATGTGCTTTATCTACCATGACTGTTGAAATGCAGTGCACTTCCACATACCACCTGCTGAACACTAGGGTCTGATTATCTACCAAACTTTTTTTTTTTTTTTTTTTTGCGTCAGGTGCAGCATCTGACATATCTAAGAGCTATTTCTCAACTCCTTCTACATTCTATTGTATTTTGTAAAAGTATATTTACCTAACTATTAGCCAAAAGAGATTCAATACAAAACTCATAGAGACTGACCAAATGAGAAAAGGCGCTATAATCTTTATGAAACTCATTCTATATGAACTCCCCAGTTTATCCACAGCTACAGTAAAACAAACAAAGAAAAAACGGGATTCAAACACTTAAGAACACTGACTAAAATGTAATTATCTAGGCAACAATCATTCTATACAGAAAAATATCCTGTCTGGCTCAAGCAATCCCTAAACTGCAAAACTGGCAGCTGATAGAATATACTGATCAAGTTTCACCTTAGTCTTATACTCTTCCTCAACACAACAGAGCGATACAGTAGGGCTCATTACTGACTACTGTCAGAGACAGGCTACAAGCACCCTGGTCATATTTTCTTCTGTTACATTCAAATATTTTGTACCATCGATTCATAGCAATTTATCTCAAAACACACTTTAACGCAGGTCAAATAGAAATACTAAGGCCATGATTAAAACCACTGACAACTACAGACCTGTAAGGAAAAAAACAATGCTGCTGTGTACACATTAAACATCACAGTCATAGTCTGATGCAATTACTGTATGCTATATTTTAACAATTCCATGTATCAGAAATACACAGAAATACAAAATATATTTAATTTACAACTTTTGCTACTACTATTCTGAAGCACACTTAACACAGATAGGGCATTTCCTGTGATGCTTCCCAGGGCTCTTCTAACTTTACACCTTTTCCATCACAGTATCTACCCATCAGTCTTAAAAAAGAGGAAAAGTGAATTAAAATACAAATGCAAAAAGTCCCAGCACAGCCTGTGACCTATTATGATTTTGTTCATGGTCTTATATTTCCTCAGAACATAAAAACTTATTTCAGATTTCAGAAATATATTAATTGTAAACTTTACCATGACTATGAGATTTTCTGAAGTAGGGCCTAGTGCTTCCAAAGACTCTGGTTCATCTGTTGGCCTCTTGTAATGGAAAGCTGTTCCAGCAACATCAAACTTTCTTGGCCAGTCAATAGTCCAGGCACCATTAATATAGTAGTCATCCTCTTCAGATTTTAAAGCTTAAAAAAAAATACAAGCCACCTAAAAATTGGAAGCAGCATTTATAATGGAGAAGCCATTACAAATTAAACTACTACTCTGTTAGAAGTATATGAGTTTCAGCTCTCTATCATTGTTTTTTCAACAAATGTTCTTCTTTAGCCTTGGTTAAAATATCCGTCATACAGTTTGAAAATACTGTCTCTATCATGAACTTTAATGTGCAGGTACACTTTGCAGATTTCAACATGCAGATGCTATATTGGAAATAACAGTGCCTTGTGCAACCTGAAATATATCTTCAACTTTAAAACTAAACCCACCTGCAATGTATGCTGTTCTGCTTAAGACATATGTAGGTCTCAAATGTATAATCAATTACCAATCTAATTTAAGATTAATTAAGATTATCATTAATAATTAAGATTTCATATGTTCAAGCATAAGAAAGATATCACATATCATGCTGAGAGAGAAAAAAAAAGATTGACTTTGAAGTATGGTCCCAATCAGTTTACTTTGTTGTCTCTGCCCATTTTCTTTTTTCCTTCTTAAAGCATAAATCCAAGGCATTTCTACTACAAAAACAAATACTAGCTATTTCATCTGCCAAGATATTTTATTATTATTAATTTACAGCCTTAATCCATGTAAGTACTGTAGATAACAAACAGATTTCTTAGCTAACTGACCAATTAGGCTGGACAAGCATATATTATTCAATATTTTATGAGATTACATTTCTAAACATGAAACTGACTTTGTATCTTAAGGTGAATATTCTGTTAATTAGATATTGCCTTCTGGACAAGATAATGATGAAGATCACTAGTTATTCATCATTTATGTTTACTTTACATAAAGCGTGCTCTTAAAGGCAAGATCATGGCTGTAAATACACAATCAAACAGCTTGTGTATGCTATACCCTTTTTTGTTTTTTACTTGCCTGCAAGAGAAAAATATGTTTGCATTCTGTGAACAGATTTGCTTAATATGCATTGTTATGCACAGGTGAAGGACACAGCTGTGAATAGCATTCCAATAATATAATTACATGACTATGATGAAGCACTGACATAATTATTAGCATATAAGACAGAAGAAACAAGTTAATAATTAAATAATTTATTAGAACTTGAGAATGCAGGAAGCCCACAGGAAATTAGCACACAACATATTGTTGCATAGGGGGAATATAAGCAAAGATGTCAGCTCAGATCAATCCAATTAAGGGAAGATAGCAGCATTCCTAAACATACATTTTTTCAGCAGCTCTGGGAACGGGCAATTTTATTGTTGGATTATTTTTGGTCAGATCATTTAAAAAAATAAATTATTATTTATGCAGCTGCAGTAACGTGGTTTTGTTGCCACAGCACTAGGAGTGATACTGGTGCAGAAATTATAAGCCTGAGATGGGGGCAGGGAGGACAGGTGCTGACTGAGCTACTTGAGATTGCCAAATATCTAACTGCTTCCTAAATTTGAGGCCAGGGTTTGGAAAATAACTGGATTTTAGTTCAGGAACTGTGGGATGTTTGCTGCAAGTTAGAGACCCTACTAACTGAAAAGAACAGAGGAAACATTGAAAACAGTATGAGAGAGTTTTTTTCTTTCTTTCTTTTTTGTATATTTCCAAATGGAGAAATTTATTTCTTAGACTGTGGTCACATATTTGGCAGCAGTACACATAGACCAAAACATAATAATATGTGTAAATGGTTATTTTCAGCTGAATCAGTTCTCTAATCTGGTTCATGGTGTGACCACAAAACATCCATCCTGAACAACGGAGAGGAACTCCATAAAGATGGGGAAGTTGTGAAGTTGACACTGCCACTAAAGAAGCATCTATAAAATGATACTCTAGAAGTATGCATTTTGACATAATAAACTATTTTTTAGCTGCCATCCTGCTTGCATAGTTGTTTTTAGGGAGCAAACAAATTATAAGCATTCCTTTCCCCCAAAACTGCTGATCCTTGAACAGTGATCTGGTTCACATTCATGGTACAAAACATTCCAACAAAAAAAGGAAACAGTCCTTTCCTTGCAACTTAGTATTAACTTACAATAGGATATAATGGTTCCTTTCAAAGTTGTAAACACAAGGAAAGAAATCCCCCTGAAATTAGCAAGGGCTTCTGTGGCATTTAGCAAGGTATTGAAGAGAGGGCCTGAAAATCAGGAACCCTCTTGAAATTGTAAGAAGCAGACTGAAAAAACAGCTATGTACCACTTTACCTTTTTAGATCTGTGGCCAAATTAAATATCAAAAAAGTTGCCTATATTTTTTATTGAAGTTAAAAAATTGGCATTTTTTTTCATTCATTTGGTGCTGATGGTACTGACTTAAATACTGCTCCAGATCACATTCCTCTGATTTATAAGCAAAATTTATAACAAACTTAATGGTAGTAACTAAGAGTATCTGCTTTATTCTATTTAACTCCTGTATTTATTTTCAGCTACCCATAGAATCAGAAACACAAGTATCTTAATGGAATCTGTGTACTAAATATGACATTAATATTAGCCTAAATGTCCATGTTAACAAAACATTCTTTTGACAATATGGTTCTTAGCATAGAGCAACCACATTAGTCTGCATTATATGCCTCTCTTCCACTACCATCTCTGTCTCAAAAGTCATTGTAGGATATTTGATCAATGTTACTCACATATTTTGACATGGGGGGGTGTGATGCTGAAAGAATAACAAGCACTCTTTACTGCTGGAGTAGTGGATGTTACTATCCCCCGCAGAATGAAGGGAGACTGAAAATCTGCCGAATTACATGATTGTAGGGGCAGGCAAAAAGAAAGGAAAAAGCATCCAACAGTAAAAGGCACCATTATCATCAATACAATCAATTTAGCAATTAATGTATCTAGGGATGTTATTGTCCGTCCTACTAACATGCATTATAGTCCTTTCCAACACATTGCTATTCTTTATACTAATTACATGCAGAACAGACTGAAAAAATAGCCTAGTCAGTTGTCATTATGCCTAAACAGGTTAACAGCTTCTGTTTGTGTTTATCTGTTAGTTTCCGGCAGCACTGATCAGCTCTCTGCACTACTGTGAACAAATGCTATGCAAATCAGACTACAGGAGCTGTCAGAAATGCATGCTCTTTTTGAGTTTGATAAAGCTAGATCTGTACACACCAATATTTAAAAGCTGAAAAGCAAATTTAACACAATCTTAAAGGAAACAAGGGATAATCTGGGCATTTGAATTTAATTCTGTTTTACCACAGGCTTCCTGTATGATCTCAATAAAGCCCATAGCTTTTCTGCACCCCATTTTCCCCTATCTATAAAACAGGAATGGCATCAAGTCCCTACAAAGCAGCAACACAGAAACACTGTGGAGTTATTACATTCAACTGCCTTAAGATAAGGAGGCATTATTATTGTATTTAAGCAACCATGACTGTTGTTGAATAATCATTCCAAGCAAAAAATGATGTTTTGAAACAGTATGGTTCCCTAAGATCAGAGACTTCCTCAGGTGTAAGACATTACCTCAGAGAGGGACAGTAGATCACTTGAGTGTTCCTCATCCACTCTAGCTCCAAGTCTGACTCCGTAACTACAGTAAAACTGACCTGATTTTGCACTGTATACAAGGAGGAATCACATGATGCATTCCATTAGCTCCACTCAGGAGAATACATCCTAACCACCTGCTCTAACTGTCTGACCACAGATTAAGACTAACAACTACTATTCCCTCTGCAGCTTCTAATATATGTACGGTTTGGTCATATCAGAAATATCTATTCCTGAATCATATCAGAAAATCCAACTTAGTAACATTTAAACCATGCTCTTACCAATGTAGTTCTTTGACATTGCCACTTCTCTTATTTCAATGTGCACAGAACCTCTTGGAATTTGAATCACTTCCATATAGCCTGTAAAAGAAAGATAACTTTTTCTCATTATCTTAAACAATATTAGTCATGAAACTAGCCATTAATAAATTATTCACTACTAAAAAACAGTAAGAAGCATGGAATTCAAATGTATTTGCATATTTTCATTTATGTGATGCATAGAAATGTCTTTAAAGTTCAAATACATTTGACTGTGATAGAAAGAATTTAATGTGAATTTAGGAATTCATTTTTTTAATGATAATAAAGTCTTCTCAAGTATATTACAAGTAACTAATATATAAAATGACCATAAGATCATAGAATAATTCAGGTTGGAAAGGATCTGAAGACATTCATTTAGAACAACTTCTTACTACTAGCTAGGAGGTAAGACCAGGTTTGTCAACACGTTATAGTTGTGTAGTGTTATAAGGAACTCCAAAGCTGGAAACTGTACAATCCTTCTGGGCAACCTGATCCACTCCTGGGAAAATGTTTTTCCTTCCATTGGGTCAGCACATGTCTTGTTTCAATTTATAGACATAGTCTCTGCTCCTCCCACCACACATCCACCACTGTGAACAGTCTGGCTGTTTTCACCATAACATCCTCAGAGATTTGGAAGGATGGTACAGTCCCCACAAGTCTTTTCTCTCCCAGGCTAAATAAGCCCAGTTCCCTCAACCTCTACTGACAGAGCAGTAATTGCTCCAGCACCCACTAATCTTAGTGGCCCCCTCACTGAGCTGAACTAACTCTGGTACATCAATCTTTTTCTTATGTCCAGGACCACATGCAATATTAGTTAAGATTTAATAAGATAATAAGATAGTAAGGTTTAATTAGATGGAGCAGATGCAGTAACACAGAGAATCACTGCAACACTAGTATTTTCTATTCTGAGTTAAGTTTTCAACTAATCACCCTTATATATTTCCATATACATTTATTTTCTTAATAACATGAGCATAAAAGACTCTTCTGGATCCTTTCTATTCTAAAATGTCATGTATAGTCATATACATGATTACAAATAACAGATTACACTAAAATTAAAACTAATCACCCACTTCTTGTTGAGCGCATTTAACATCAGCAGAACTAAGTAAGTAAGATTAAGTAAGAAAATATATGACTGTATTTTATAGAAATCCAAACTAACATAGGAAAAGGAAACAACTAGGCAAAAGTAGTCACAGTGTATGACTGCCAGCAATGCAATGCTGGAAATCAGTTGGAACACTGTTATGTTTTAAATAGCCACATAAATACAACAGAATGGACTTGTATGTGCATACCTCCTCTGGGCAATGAATCATTGAAGAAACCTTCAATTGCTTCACATGTACTCCCATCTCCTCCACAAACACGGCATCTATCTTCCTTAGCATCAGACCCCAAAATATTATCACAACCCACATGCTAAGAGAAGAAAAGAAAAAATATTTTAACAGTTTTCTTACACCTTTACCTTCATAGATCGTTGAAGTATTTCACTCAAGTGTAAGATATTCAGAAAGATATTCATTCTTTCTATCTATTCTGTTTCCAATACCTGCTACTATTAAGTGGGTTTTCACTTGCAAGAAGTGAAGAAACTTAAAAAATCAAAACAAAATTTTGGCTTACTAAAAACAAACTTTGACTTACTGAAAATAAATTTTGGCTTACTGTTAAGTCTTGATTAATAAATATTTTCTATTTCTACTGTGACTTTCAGGTGGGGATCTCATAGCAATTTACAAACAATGTAATTATTACAATTATTAATAAATGATTAGTGACCTTTTTATTTAATATTACAAGGGCTAATTGTGTTTAATCTGTATCAGTTTAAGGGAAACATTAGCTGTAGTTTTCTTAAACGTTTATGTAGCATAAATATTATTTACAAAGGAATTTACAGCTTTATAGACTACTTATCTACTTGAGAAATCTATGTACAGTGAACAATGAGCATCTGCATCTGACTAATTTATTCATCACTATTAGAAACCTAATGCAAATATATACAGTCAGATACCAAAAAAACAGAACAAAAGCCAAACCAAACCAAACAAAATGAGAACGAACACTGGACATTGACATTTTTGTCTGGGGTTTATATAAAATAGGAGGCAGCTGCATAGCTTGGTTTTAACTTGCAAACAGGTTAATACATAGGTCAGAAGTTAAAATACTGCAAGTAATTGAAAAAACAGTATTATTCTAACCACTTATACTTCAATTTCGTAATTCGCCAAGATGAAAAGGACCTGCTTTTTTTTTTACACAGCCCCCTCAAACTTGAGTTTTAGTCTGGTTATTAGTTTTAAAAGACTTCTCCAAAGTGCTAGAATGTTCTTATTTACGAAGTACACCAGAATTCCACAGGTTATTTTTTTACTTTTTTTGCTTAGATTACTAATGGTAAATCTCATCGTATTATTCAATAAACATAAATCTTCAGCATTCAGTATAGCAAACCACTTAAGTCTTGAGTAAGCTTTAGGTATGTTAGTGGTTTCAGCAAAATCAGATGATTTTTACTAGTCACCAACACTATTCAAATGTTTAGACTTAAATACATAATTAAATGCTTTGCTAAACTGAAGCAGCAGTATGATGAATATAACAAAAATATGGCACAGACATCCAATTTTCTTCAAATTCATGTAATACAGTTCTATAAGAACCTTACAAGGTAACTGTATTTTTAGTAAATGGCAAATACTTGCCCTTATACACTCTTTCACAGAGTGACAGTGACAGATTTCTGTTCCAAGTTAATTAACAGTAGAATTGTTTCCAACAGGATGAACTATTTGTGGAGAAACAGATTAATATGTTCATGTTTACTGTTTTTCTTCCAGAGTAGTGTTCTAATTGGAATGATGGAACAGGCCTTGGAATAGTACAAGGAATATGCTCATCTCCTGTTGCTTTTTCCACTGATAGTTTACACAGAAACCACAAAGCAAGATAAAAGATGGCAAAATGAAGAACTCTAATCTGCTTTAATGTCTGTGAGGAGCTAATTTGAATGATTTGTCTTATTTGGTCAAGTACAACGTGCTCCACCTGGGTCAGGACAATCCCAAACATGAGTACAGGCTAGGCTAATATTGGATTGATCGCAGCCATACAGAGAAGGACTTGGGGTACAGGCAAATGAAAAATTGGACTTGAACTGGCAGTATGCACTTGCATCCCAGAAAAACAACTAAATCTCAGGCTGCATCAAAAGAATTGCAGCCAGAAAGTGGAGGGAGGTGATTCTCACCATCTACTCTGCCCACATGAGACCCCACCTGAAGTGATGCATTCAGCTCTGGGGCCTCCAGCACAAGAAGGACATGGACCTATTAGAAGGAGTCCAGAGGAGGGCCACAAAGATGATGAAGGGGCACCTCTCCTATGAAGAGGGGCTGAGAGAGCAGGGGATGTTTAGCCTGGAGAAAAGGTTCTGAGGACACCTTATTGCAGCCCTTCAATACTTAAAAGGGCATCTAAGAAAAATGGATAAAGACTTTATAAAAGGGCACGTAGATACAGGACAAGGGGTAAAGCCACTGGAAGAGGGTAGACTTAGATTAGATGCAAGGAAGAAATCCTTCACTATGGAAGGTGGTGAGGCACTGGAACAGGTTGGCCAAAGAAGCTGACAAAGTCCCCTCCTTGGAAGTATTCAAGGTCAGGTAGGATGGGGCTTTGGTCAACCCAGTCTAGCAAAAAATGTTCCTGCCCATAGCAGAGGGGTTGGAACTAGACTATCTTTAGAGGTCCCTTCCAACCCGAATCATTCCATAATTCTATGATAATGCAATACCTTTTTTTAGCTCTTTGTCTCTGACTCTTTCATTAAGAACTTCATCAACAATCCTGTTTCACACAAGTAACCATCAGATACCATAATTAAATGTAGGATATAACAGACAAAACAAAGTAATCTGTAAGTACTTTATAAAGCATTTGTAACCTTGCATTCTCCATTGATACAGATATCCAGTGAGTCAGCATTGCACTGAGTCCCATCTATTACTGCAGGAGCACGTTCAGTGTAAAAATTATAACCTTCAGCCAAGCAGTTTAATGCACATGGTTTAACCCCACCTGGACAATAAAACCAAAGAAAAAAAATAACATAATTCTTGAAAAAATATTAATTAGTTAAGAATATATATGCATAAAAAAATCTGAAATATATAAAATTCCCTCATACCTGACACGTAATATAGATATACTTTATTTTACTTTCTCTTATTGATTTCTCTACTTGACTCTTCCCTTTTTTGCAGAGAGGATTATTTCTTATAGTAAGATATGGCAAGATTGGATAGCTACTTAAGGATTCTATTATGTTAATACAACACTAATGATTATTGAACAATTTAAAAAAAAAAGGATACTTCACCATTTGAGAAAAACGAATAAGAAAAGAATGTAGTGTTAGAAGTATGTCAGTGTAAATTTCAAAAACAAGATCAGAATACGTCAGTTAGGACTTCAGTCTTATTACTTGAAATATGCTACAGCTCAGATCATGTGATCACAATGGTCACTTTTAGGCTTCTAATCTTTAAAACAAAAAAAATCTATAGAAAAATAAAACCACAAATGTGAAACTGATTTACTCAGGGTTTAGAACAGGAAAAAATAAAATTTTTTAAAAAAATCAAAAGGCGAGTTAGAAACATTGAAAAATGACAGAAACAACTAAATCTGCTTAAACTGTCACAGAGAAAAAGAAATTACAATCCTCTTCTCTTCCTCAAAATATCCTTTTATTGCATAGCATAATTATTTATAACTCAACTTATTGAAGTAGCCTTGGATACTTTATGAATGCTTTTCTTTCTTTCTCCATTTCTCAGTATTCTCACCTTAATTAATGAAAATTTTATTGAGATGTTTATGCTAAACTTGTCACTGTAACATCAAAATTACTTATAGATCATCTAAGAACATCACAACTGCAGGTGGAAAAGGGTTCCTTACTGGAGTCCCTACAATGACACTCACCCTCTTTCCACATCAAAAGAAAAAAAAAAAAAAAAAGGAATTGTCATGGCTCTTCTGTTACATTTTTCATAACTGACAAAAGGTTACCCAACTTAACTTATTATATATTCATCAAAATGTTCTATTTACATACACTACTTTTTGTATTACATTTATACAGTTTTAAGATTTCACTCACAAAATATTTTTTGAAAAGCTACACATTACCTCCAGTGTAGGGTTTCCAGTTATAATACTTTCCCCGGAAAGGCATATTGTCAAAGTCTGCACATTGTTTTTCTCGAAAATCACGGGCTCCTGAAGGACATGGCTAAAATCATACAGACAAAAAAAAATAAATTAAAATAAATTAAAAAAAAAATAATTTCTTCTAAATATCAACATAAAAATAAATACCTGTATTACAAATAAAAAAATAAAATCATCCAAGACACTAGGAGATGGTTCCCTGCTTTATCTTGTGGGTCTGATACTAACATATGCTTTATAACTGATGCATTTATTTTGCAACTTTCAGCTGGAACAAAGTAACTGAACTACTCTAAACAAAGACGTTTCCATAATTCCACAAAACCAATCGAAATCATGTCAAATTATGCTTCATAATCAATCCATTAGCTACCTCCTTATAAGCACACATAAAAAACAGCTGTAAAAAATAAAACCATTTTGATAAGAGCTCTAACCTTAGTTGTACTGTAATAAGCAGCTGTACTGAGCTATGTTTTTAAGACATGGATAAAGAAATTAAAACACTTGCTGAAGAGCTGCAGACTATTATCACCGTTTCTTACTTGCAGCTTTGACAAAAGGATTACATTAAGGCTGAGAAAAAGGGTAGATATGCTTAGTTCTAATTCTAAGCAGTCTCCAAGTGTAATATTTAAGCAGTCTCCAAGTGCTTATATTTAAATTTTCACTATTTCACACTATCAGTTAAAAAAAAAAAAAAAAAAAAAAAATAACTGTCTTATGTGGAGTAATGATAGATTTAAGTGAAAATCATATCAGGAAAGAGTTTCAGGAAAAACTGAATTCTTAGCTATTTCTCAATTTTTTCATCAGCAAGTTCAAATGACAATTTTGAATACACACAAAATTCAGATAGCACATTAAACATTACTATCAATGTTTAAGTAGCAGCTGCAATTGCAAGTGTCATCAGACAAAGTATTTGAAATACAGATTAAAATCATTTTTAGACTGAAAGAGAAAAGAGATTGTTTGACAGAAATGAGAGTTGTGAATAAATATTACTATTTTATGAGCAACAGAAGAGTCCATTTCATGGCAGTTTTACTAGTCTTCCTATAAATATCTAAGCTAGTTAGCACTGTTGAGGAATCTGAAATGCAATCAAGTGAAAGGATCTGTATAAACATGTATGATAAAAATCTACTTAACAATGCAAATATTAACATAATAATTATAATTCTCAGTACACATGAATCACGTTCCTACCACAGCCATCCTATTGCACTATGATTCAGAAACTACATTCTTTTCCAGTTCTGAATTTAATGAAAATGCTGGATACTAGAGTCTCGCAATTTAAATTTTGTGTATAAATCACTCTATTATATCCTTCTTATTAAATAATACATTTTTGAATATAAGGCATTTACTGGTAAAAAAAAAAAAAAAAAAAAAAAAAAAGTTACTGCTGCTTCATTAATTAAAGTCCTTCAGAGCGCAATACTGACAATAATAACTGTGTGCAAATAAAATAAGAAGAAAAAAATATTTTTAATTGGTTACACCAGTTGTATTTGCCTATTTGCATCTTACTCTCCAAGCAGCAGAAAGAAGTAACCTGACATACCTCAAAGGTTGTGACCAATCTCACTGATACTGGTCAATTCATCCTATTCTTCAGCTCCAGGTAGAATCATAGAATCAATCATAGAATCAATAAGGTTGGAAAAGACCTCCAAGATCACATGGTCCAACCATCCCCCTACCACCAATATCACCCACTAAACCATGCCCCTAAGCACTAAGTCCGAACCTTCCCACAAGGACCGTGATGCCATCACCTCCCTGGGCAACCCGTTCCAAAGCCTGACTGCTCTTTCTGAGAAGAAATGTCTCCTCATTTCCAACCTCAACCTCCTGTGGCCATTCCCTCTAGTCCTATCACTAGTTACCTGCAAGAAGAGACCAACCTCCAGCTCCCCACACCTTCCTTTCAGGGAGCTGTAGAGAGCAATAAGGTCTCCCCTGAGCCTTCGCATCTCCAGACTAAACAACCCCAGGTCCCTCAGCCACTCCTCATAGGACTTGTGTTCCAGACCCTTTACCAGCTTCGTAGCCCTCCTCTGGACACCTTCCAGGGCCTCGATGCTCTTGCAGTGAGGGGTCCAAAACTGAACACAGTACTCAAGGTATGGCCTCACTAGAGCTGAGTACAGGGGGACGATCACCTCCCTGGTCCTGCTGGCTACACTGTTCCTGATACAAGCCAAGATGCTGATGGCCTTCTTTTGGCCACCTGGGAGCACTGCCAGCTCATGTTCAGGCAAGCGTCAATCAGCACCCCCGGATCCTTTTCCTCTGCACAGCTTTCCAGCCACTCTGCCCCAGGCCTGTAGCGCTGCATGGGGTTGTTGTGGCCAAAGTGCAGTACCCGGCACTTAGCCATGTTTAACCTCATCCCATTGGCCTCTGCCCATCGACCCAACCTGTCCAGGTCCCTCTGCAGGGCCTTCCTACCCTCCAGCAGACTGACACTTCCCCCCAACTTGGCGTCATCTGCAGACTTACTGAGGGTGCACTCAGTTCCCTCATCCAAATCGTCAGTAAAGATATTAAAGAGGATAGGCCCCAACACCAGCCCCTGAGGAATACCACTGATGATCAGCTGGATTTCTCTCCATTCACCATTACTCTCTGGACCCGGTCATCCAGCCCATTTTTAACCCAGCATGCTAAGACACTAATTTGTATGGCTGCTATTTTACTGACGTGCAAGTTAGTTAAACTCCCCTGCAAAAGACACCATGAAATCCTTTTTCTGAATAACATTCTCATAATCTGACTTTTGAGATATAGTCTTACTTCTCTTGTTTGACGGTGATCTCAGATATATTTTGAGGCATCATCATCTTCATTAATAAGCCAGATGATGAAGAAGAGTGCACTCTCAGCAAGTTTGCAGATGGCAGAGAACTGGGAGTAGTAGCTAACAACAACTGAGGGTCACAATGGCATCCAGAGAGACCTCAATAGGGTGTTAAATGGACCCATAGAAACATAAAATTAAACAAAAGAGAAATGCAAAGTCCTGAACACAGGGAGGAATATCCTCATGCATTCAGCATGTCAGTTGTGGGTCTCATGCTGGGGGCCTCTCAGTTGGAAAGGAACTTTGCAGAAAAGGACCTGGGATGTAGAATGATTGCTGCTACTCAAGGTGATAAACACTGCAACTTTACTTAAGAGACATAATAGGAAGGTTACTGCAAGAGTAGTTGTCTTTTCATCATACTTCTTAGGTCATCTTTGCCTAGACTAACAAGAATCTTTTGTTATTATACCCATGACACAAATATAGTGACGTGTAGTTTCATACGTGATTCCTCTACACAGGAAGAATTTCAGCCACAGCATTATAAAAAGTCTGAAAAAGCCTAAGATCACTGTAGTAGCTCAAGGAAACAAAGAATACAACTGTTATCAATTTGGATGACTTTCCTTCTAGGTTGCAGGTAATGAAACAGTAACAGAACAGGAGAAAAAGCTACTAGAGACATTTTATCAATCACCTGTGATAGCAAAGAAGATTGAAAAGGTCTTCAGTACTGATATTCTAGCATGCTTTTGGCATACCTGGCACACTCCAGATCTTATTTAAATAAATGAGATAATTCCTGAAGGGAGTCACTCACAGAAAGATCACTATTGAAAAGACTAATGATGCCAAAGGCTTTCATATTGAACAGCATATTTTTTATCGCATAACCTGCTTTTGTGCTTGTAGGAAAACTAGTTTTATTACACAGGCTTACCTACTTTTAAAATAAGGGCTCTTTCAACTCAGACCTGCATTAGCAGATCACAAAGACAATACTCATTTCTAATTCCAACTATTTTACTACCTGCCATCACTGGATACAATTTAGTTAACATACATTGGTACTACTAAATGTTGTTAATTTTGTCTTAAAATTATGAGTTTAAAATGGGTAAGAATGCAGCTGGAGATTTCAATCATCAGAGAAAGTACTGCAGATAGGGGTGTGACAATGTTCCTGGTTTCTTAACATTCTGTCTGGTTTCGGTAGTCCTGCAGATTTAATTGTGGCTTCCTTTACTTCAAGTACAGTTAAATTAATTTTAAAAAATAATATATCTATGATGTCAAAGCTTTTCTATAACCCAGTGTATTTGGCTGCTAATCCATCATTCCATTGACAGATTTGATAACCTTTGCAATAAAATAAGTTTTAGTGGCTATGTCTTCCCAGGGAATCCTGACTGACCTCAGGATCTGGCTCTTCATCTGAATCATTATTTAGAATACTCTGAATCATTAGTTGAATCCAGCTTTCAGGTGGATTTAGTAAAAAGGCTGCCATTTTGCAGACTGCAGTTACCAAATGATAGCCCAAAATATACAATATTCTGTAGTCTAAAGAAAAAAAAATGCAATTTACACTGAAATTTATTTATGTTGCTTTACTTTATTTCCTGTATGTAACTGGTACCTGAGAGGAAGTAAAACTAAAGATGATGTCCTCAAGATATGTATTCAAAATAATACCAATAGTAGTGCAAACAGGTTACTGCAAGATTAGCTGCAATATATATTTACAAGATGTCAGCTTTTTGGCACTATCTCTCTGCGTAGATGCTCTTCACCCAGAATAATTGTGCAATAACTGCTTCACTTTAGTGGGTAAGATATTTCACATTTTTCGTGGAATTTTTCATGGCTACAGACTGCTTGTGTTTCCAAACTCTCTTATAGGAGACTGCAGTTTGTAAGGCAGGAATCTAACAAATGTAAAAGAACTTATAATCGTGTCTGAAGAAGGTTCTGAGAAGATGATGAAACATTTAAAATTTTGACTCAAAAAAGCACCCACTTTAAGAACATCAAAAGTTTTTACGACAAAAAGCAAAAATAGTTTAACAATTGTTAACAAGTCACTGAACCAACACTGACGCAACACCAAACATCTGATCTTACAGAAATCTGTTTTTCTTGGAACTTCAAGTCAGGCAGACCTCAGTAATTGACTAGGCTTCCTATTAACAAAAGGCCAGAAGGGTAATAGTCGAAACTCAGATACTGTTCCAAGATGTAATTCCTCACGTGGATAGATTTTACATATAACAGGACTGAAAATACTAAATTTATGAAAGCGATGAACAGTAGCTGTGAATGAATATATGCGTAAAGGAAGGAAGCAACAGGAGTCCTTTGCCTAAGAGAAAAAAAAGGTTGAAGAACTTAAATCTTTTAAAGGTATGTATACATTTATACTTTCAAGTAAATAAACCATTTACAAAACCTGTAAACAAAACATGTTACTGTATTTTAAAAATAAGGAGCCTTTTACAGTCCTACATGTGTATCAGATTAAGTTTCACATCCTAGATATATGTTAAGCAAGACAATGAGTTATTTTAACTGAGATATTGTGTCTTGCACTTTCATGGGTTTGTTTTTTATTTCCTAATTTATATAAGTAAATAAGCATTTTTTTCCAACAGAAGTAAGAGGTACTGTGGTTGATGTTAGAAAATATGTTTCTGATGAATGTGTTCTTTCTACCACCTTTTGTTTCCAGGACTCATTAGCTAATGTTCTTTTCTGCTGATCTCAATGTTTCCATTAGCAGATGCCTTTCGAATTAAGAAGTCATATATGGCTTTGGAAGTCTTTGATGAGAAATATGCCTAGTAGGAGTGTGTGCACTGTTTCCAAAGAATGAAAATGGTCAAAAGAAAGGGCAACAGAACTAACTCTTCACTGAAAGAAAAATGAAGTCAAAATGAGGGTGTGTTTTTTTTTGTTGTATATGAATAGCAGGAGCTAGAGGGAGTGTTACATCTAAAATTACAGATGGGCAATGAATGTTGACACTGCAAAAAATTCAACAGAAAAGATGTACAAACAACACATTTTTCATAAAAACAATGACAGATTTGCATGCTCTTAGTGCTTACATTAATCAAACATACCATTCCTTTAAAAATGTCAAGCACTAAGGACTGCAATAAATCTTGAAACAAAATATACTAGCCTCAGCAATTCTTAGCTATTTAGAACCCTAAATATTACTATAAAAGAAATGGACTACAATCATCAAAACCATTACAACAGTAAATTTAGACTTCTGTAAGTCGTAGTATATTTATGCACTGAAAAAACATACCTCACAGAAAAACGATTTTTAAAAATTATTCACAGTCAAATAGTAAGAATGGCATTTGTAAATACCCTGGCCCAATTATGTTATTGTTCAAGATTTGTTTTTTGAAGTTTCCTTTCCAAATCCCTGTATAAACTATTGAAATCTGACTACAGGTAGGGAATACACACTTTGGAATAAAGGACTATAATTTTAGAAGGTTTTGGTAACTTGAAACAGTGATTTGAAATAAAGCAATGGAAGCAAATCACTACACTTGGGTAGGACCAATCAACCGTACAGGACAATCTGAGGAATGGCCTCCTAAACCACAACACCTTAGAAAGGGATTTATTTGGGTGCTATGGATCAATACGTGCAGAATAAATGTCAGTTTTAAGACACAAGAACACAATACTATAATTTATAAACAGAATCTCATCACTAAGATGACATACTTAGTTCTAGGTTATGCCTTGTTTTGACTGGAACTAGAAACCTATGCATAGGTAGGTTTGGTATTGGTACCACACTTCAGGAAGATGTGCACTACTGGGATGACAAAGATGATTAAAAGAGACACTGTTTGGTGTAAAGAAGACTAAGAGGAGATGACAGTGGTCTTCAAACACAGGAAAAGCTGCCACAGGGGGAGTAAGACCAGCTATCTTCTAAATTGCAGTTTGGACAGAGTAAGAGCCTTAAAGGAAACATGCTACATTTTAGATAAAGATCATAGCGATATCTCTCTGACTGGAGATAGTTCAAAACAGGTCTGACAACTGCTTAACCATCAGTTGAGAATGGACTAATTACAGTTGGTTTTGATTTTGTCTTTGAACCAGGAAACAGTCTAAGTGGTCTTCTCAGGTACTTTGCAGATGTTCCTTCTGTGACCTTTTGAGCTTCCTCAGTAATAAGCGAGAAGCATATGGAGATAAGGCAGGCAAAGCAGATTTGGAAGAAAACTGTCTGAAAAGTTTCTGACAATATGAAATAAAAAATGACAAGAATAAAAGAAATCCTAGCAGCATTTCAACAATATCACTAGGTATGATTATTTTATTTATTTTTTTTTTAAGCATTTAAAAATTGTTGTGTACTTGTGAGGTAGCAGGATAATGTATTATCTATTTTTTCTCGTGTATGAGTTACTGTAGCAGATGCTAACAAATGCCTACTGGAGATAAATACGTTAAATAAGAATACCTGGAGAACTAGACCTCAAGAGTTCTGAAAGAGCTAAGGGAGAAGGTCTTCAGTTTGTCCATGTGAATTTTTAAACAAATCTTAGACTATGCATACAAACTGAAACAGTGATAGGTAAAAAGAGGAGTATTTGAAAAGGGCAAATAGAACACAGTTTGTCTGATATCAATTCAAAATGAACAGAGAAATTGGTAGTGACTTAACTGATAGAAGAAAGATAAATCAAAACTCAAAAACACTTTTTATCAGCTTTATACAACTTCCTGGTGAAAATAACAGAATACTGAAATATGCTTAGATCTGTATAAACCATTTAATCTGGTAGTGCACTACACCCTGACTAAAAAATAAAATAAAAAATCAGTAGAGCATCCAACAAATTTACTAAATATTGACTATCAGCTTTCAAGTGATAGACCTTCAGTAAGAGATCATCACTTGGTGAAGTCAATTCACAGGTGAAGTTTCTATCAACTGCAAATATGAGAAACATGTTAAATATTACTCAATGTTTTCATTTTTGCACTGGAACCATAAATAAAATTATTACTTAGAAAGCTTCCCAATTACATGAGGACCAGTTGAATGAAAAATAAGATGATGGTAAATTGATTACAGAGTATCATCTGGGAAGCTGGATTCACTCAAATGAAAAAATCACAAAGACAGTAAACACAAAAATATAAATCTACTGAGAAAGTAAGATGGCCAGGTTTTCCCGAATGGTGCTCTGTAATATGGAAGGCAGTGTGATTGGAGAAGTTCTGCAGCTCATGATAGACAAGTAGCTCAGCAGTTTCTCTTACAACACTTTGGTAAAAAGGCCTAATGACACATCTTGGCTGCATGAACAGAGTGGCTGTGATTTGAAGTAGGGAATTGATTTTGAATCTGGGAATTTTTAACACTGTTGAACAATGAGAACATCCCTCACAGAGAACTTTGCAGAAATAGCACACAATAATTAATAGTGATCATAAAAACAAGGTGTTTTCAAGGAACTAGAACAAGAACTATTGTATTTTTTCCTGATGTATATCAAAAGATGAACAGGTGAAATAACACCATTAATGTACACAGACTCTTCCACTGTTACTAACTTTCTTGTTTTAAGAAAATTAAGATGCATTTGGAAAACAAAACAAAAAGGAAGCCTGCTTTTGTTTGTATTGCTACTAACTTGGAAACTTATTATTTAACTGGTTTATTGGTATTTGCTTCTTCCTGGTTCATTTTTTAACTTACTTGAATGTATAATTTTTGCTCATTTTTTGATTTCAAACATTTATACAGTGCCCCACTCCCACAGTGGCACATCATTACTTGATGGACTCAGCTCTAAAATGAAACTGTATGATCATGATGGTAACACATGAACCAACACATACCTCATGGCAAAGCAATGCACTTAGAGCATACCAGAAGAAACACATTTTCACAAAATGTCTAAGAGGACTGCGTAACATATTACCACTGGAACTTATAAAGGTATAAAAAGGGTAAGCAGGTTTACAAGTGGAGGAATGGTGGAGGTTAAAAAAGGTAAAGATAAGATGTGGAGTTCAAGAAATTTTTTAACACTCAGTTTCTGGAAACTCTTAGGTATACCATGGAAACGTCAAGCCTTGGCTCCCACAATTCAGTGATTTTTTCCTGAAGCATCTGTTATTACAGTTGGGAAAGAACACACTGGTGTTCTACACAAACCTTTTCTCTGTTGTGGAATGGGATTCCTTATGCTCCTTGTTCACCTTAAACATACTTGCTCAAGTTGAACTCACTCTTCTCAATAATGTGAAGGCACCAGCTGGACTTCACATTGAGATAGACATCCCAACATTTCATGGAATCACAGAATCATTAAGGTTGGAAAAGCCCTCCAAGGTCTCCTGGTCCAACCATCCCCCTACCACCAATATCACCCACTAAACCATGTCCCTAAGCACCATGTCCAACCTTTACTTAAACACCCCCAGGGACAGTGATGCCACCACCTCCCTGGGCAACCCATTCCAATGCCTGACTGCTCTTTCTGAGAAAAAAAATTTCTTCTAATTTCCAACATGAAATTTAGGTTGAAAATTTATTAGAACATGTAGGGTGCCTGCTGTATAAAGCACACACGTAAAATGCAGAATTCGCAGCTTTTCTGTGTCAGGAAAAAATGTTATTTTAAAAATTGTATTATTTAGCATAATTTATTATTTAAATAGCTAAAAACACTATTTAATCTATTGCTAATAAAATGAAAACAGACAAGTTGTTTCTACAGTGGAACTAAGTTCACTTACATCAGTATTGCAGGAGCGATACCGCTTCCTTTCTCCAAGACAGTATTTACCTCCACCTGAAGGTCTGGAAAAATATTTTTTATGAGTTAGTGTATATTTCAGTATAAACATAAGTTCACGAGATATACATTACTAAGATAAATATTGCTACATAACAAAAACAAAAGCACATGGAAGTTTTAAGGTGCAATTTTACAGTGTTTTCTTTAATATGAATTGTGGTATTGACTTGAACTCCAGCACATAGAAGACAGCACTGGGTATTTTAAAGTCTTCATACATAATATTTATCTTGTTTGCACAGATTTCAAACAATACAGTATAAATGTATTTTGAACATATTAAAAAGGTATTGCTTTCAATTATTTGAATGCTTTGTAAAACCAGAATGAAAGATGTATAAGCAACCTAGATGACTTTTTTTTTTTTTTAATCTGCTCATATTACACTTTAAAACATAACAAAATGATGAAACTGCCTGCTAAATACTGGAGTCAGCAACAAAAACTGCTTCTTCATGAATCTCATTATGATTTGAATTAAGTAGTACTAAATCTAAAGAAACCGCAGAGCAAGCAGGTTTCTATTAGTGTAATTAGGACACTGGCACTTAATTCCCAGATTGTTCAGGAACATTAGCTATCTCCCACTGAGGTCAAATAACAAATTAATATTGACGTAAGTGGAAGATTAATCAAACATCTGATCTTTGGCTTGTAACAAGAAAGCAAAAAGGAAAAACACTGATTGTTTTATGATAAAGAAGAATTTACAGTTAGCAAAAAAGTAAATTAATAACGTTTTTCACAGTACAGGCATTTGTCCAAGCAGCCCTATCCTAGAAATACTCATCTTAATTAATGAACCAAAGGGAATTTTTTCCTAATGCAAACATGGAAAAAAAAATCACATTCTGGCTACACTGTTAAACATTTAAGATATAATTATCCTTCAACATACCAACTGATGTACATGGAGACAGAAGTAGTTAAAAAAAAATCTTATAAAATTAATTGTGCTTCAAGCAAATATTTCTCTAATGTTTCTACACAGTGCTGTGAAAAAAAATAATGTGCTTAATTTATTATTTTCTCAGTAACATTGCCTGACATGTAATCTATGTAAGTACACACAATTTTCACTTTTGAATCTATTCAATAAGTAGTGGCATTCGCCAGAATTGACTGATTGTAATTGCTAAAGACAAAAAGTGATCAGACTGCCTTAAACAGCAGTAATGTCACATCGTGGTGTCTGTCTTGCAAACAACAGTAGAAAGCTGAAATACAGCTTAGCTTGCAAAACTTGGGTACAAGCAACAGGAAACTTCAGTGTACAGAAAGGAGAAGATGAAAAAGGAATGACAGAAGTTACAGAACTGATTTTCATGAAAGAAGCTTGATGTTTTCTAGAAAAAGTGTTAAGAACTAGTAATGGGGATGGAAGTAGAGCTTATGAGTCATGACAAGAGCAAAGTATGTAGTCATAAAACTACCTTTTGACAGAGAGCTATACTTGCAATGAGGTAACCCAAACAAAGCAAGCATCAACAGAAAAAAAAGCAGTTGTTCATTCAGCAGAGAACAGCAATGGAAATAAGTAAGCATTCCTCCTCTGAGAAGCACTAGACAGAGAGAAGAGCACTTACCTGACAGATCTTCTCTGGAACACTGCTCAGGACATTGGGAAGCAGACAGAGGCTACCAGATACATAGAATAGACCAAGCTGTAGTGGAGGAGCTGGCCCCTCTTGAGAGAGAGTAGATGGACCAATAGGGAGTGGTGGCAGGGAGAGAAGTAACTCAATTGTTTTAAGAATCAGTGGGAAGTCACAATTAAGTGTCAAATGTGACAGAATATAAATGTATGCTCAGTAATATTACTAATTACTTGTGTGCTTATATGTAAATTGTTGAACACAAAATCTTGGAAATAGTGCTGCTTTTTTAACAAATGACTGGCATTTGTTATATCCTAGACTAGAATGACAGATATGAATAAAGAAGAAATATAAATCATAATTCAAATATATTTTGCATAAAAAGAAGTTTCAGAAATAAAACTGTACTAGTTACTAATAAATATAAATCCAGCAATTTTTACGGTATATAATAGATAAATTAAAAACTGTTTTAAGTATGTCTCGTGAGCTTCTTCTGTTAACTGTTTCTGTGTGCAATTTTGAAGACAAACTCTGGCAAACTTGCAAAACATTTTTACAGAAAACATATGAAACCAGTTTTGAATAAATTCCAACTCTGTCTTTTTGTTGGCTCCAGCTTACTTTAGCTACTTACGCTGGACTGTCACAGTGTCTTATAGATGAGGAGACTCCGCCACCGCAGGTCCTGCTGCATTCACCCCATATTGACCATGGACCCCAACCTCCATCTATGCTCTGGGGCCAAGTGCCAAAAGGTACACACTCTCCCTGATAACACCACTGAAAGATTTCACAGACAAACAAAACAAATAATAATAATAATTAAAAAAAAATTAGCTTCCAGGCTGATGTTTATCAGGGCAGAGAAACCTAAGTGTCAGGCAATGACCAATTATAGGCATTAGCATTCTCCATACATATAACACTAGTATTTTACTTTTTGTAGCCATGTTTAGACATCGGTGAGGGTGTGTGGTGAGAGTGTGTGTGATTTGTTAATTGACTTCACTAAGCCCTGAATTATAAGTCTCTAACACATACCAGAAGTTTAAGCAAGCTTAAAATTAAGACTTTCTTTTTTCCTCATACATCCTCCTTAATGTTTCACATTAAAGGAACCACAAGTTACATTCTTTTCAAACACTATGATCCACTTCTAAGATTAAACAAAATGCCTTCCACTTAGGATTCATGTAGTAGCTTTATTATGCAAAATGAAAAATTCCCCCCATCATATTCTTAAGAAGGTTTTTCCCTGCAAACCCTGAACCTTTGCAATATTGCTACTTACACTGGACATACAAAATGTCAGACAATTCAAACAAATTGGTATTGTAAAATTTATTTAATAATTTCCTGTATCAGCAACTTTTAAACGATTTGGGAAATAACCCAGGAGCTTACAGTTTGATTCACATTCTGGTGTATCACTGAAAGTCTAGAACAGTTATGTAAATTATTCCTGCCATCACTGTGTTGGGCAACAGAAAACAGCATGGCCGCAGGTTTACTGTGTCCTCAACTTGCACATTTCAGTTCCAAAAGGTGAGTATCTGTTGCTTAAACTGCCTTCAAGTCCCAAAGCAGACACAAAAACCCTTCGTTTCAAGAAAAACAAGGAAACAGATAACTGCTGTATCCAAAATCAGCCTATGAATTTGACAAAATTCACTGAGACATAGACAGAAAACATGGTGAGACAGCCCATAAGCACTATAGTAAGACTGGGTGAGGAGTTTATATTAACTAGTCCAGAAAAAAAACAAGTTTTCTTCTGAGTCCTAAGGCTCACCTAAAGTGTCAGTCCCAACAATGCTGGGACAAACACAAAAGAGCAAATGCAGGCACTGACAATGCTTTGAATTTCTCTCAATTTTTATGAAAGCAACTGACAAGATAATTTAACCTTCAATCACTATTCAGAAAAAAAAATAATTGAAGTTTGATATAAACAAGGATTATGGACAGTGATAATCAACTAAAATTTCATATTAGTTCCTAATTAGAAATTTCATGTTGAATACAAATGTAAGTTGATTGTCAAGCACATCAAAGTTTCTGTGACTGTAGCTACAGAGAATGAACATTAAAAAAAAAATATGTAGCTTATCATCAGCAAATACACCTAGATACAAAGTAGTTTTGCATAAAAAACACATGCTACCATTTAACATTAATAAGTGAAGTCTCTAGCATTATTTCTCTATCATCCTTGTTTCTTATCTCAGCACATTTTTATTCTCCATGACCACTTTTTTCTCTGTACGTGCAGTACCTGAACTTATTTTAAAGCACTGCTGTTACTGTCCAGCACATTTCTATTTATAAAACTCATCCTCTATTATTTGGAGAAACAAAAACCAGCACCCATACGCCTACAAGTGTATAAAGAAGATTATCTTAAACCTCAAGCTCAAAATGCATTGCCTTTTCTACCAGGTCTGGTTGGGTCAGTTTTTGTCATCTCAGCCCAAGTGGTGCTGTGTTTTAGATCTGTGACCAAACAGAATTGATAACACACCACTCTTAGCTGAACAGTGCCTGCACGGCCTCAAGGCTTTCTGTGTTTCTCACTCTGCCCCTCCAGTGAGCAGGCTGTGGGTAGGCAAGAGGCTAGAAGGCGACAGAGCCAGCAAAGCTGACCTGAACTGGCAAAAGGATACCCCATACCCCAGAACATCTTGCTCAACAATAAAACTGGCATCATGCTCAGCAATCACACTGTGGGGGGGAGTCTTTCCAAGCAAGTTGTTGCTTAGAGACTGGCTGCGCATTGGTCTGCTGGTAGGAGGTGGTGAGTGATTGATTGCCTTTGCATCACTTGTGGTTGTTCGTTTTTTCCCTTTTTTATTTTTTTTTTCCCTGCATTTCTTAAACTGCCTCCATCTAGACAGATGAATCTTTCTCAGTTTTGCCTTTGCCTTTCTGATTCTGTCCTCCATCGTGCTGTGGGGAACTAAGAAAGAAACTGGGTGGGGACTTAGCTGTCAGCTGGGGTCAACCCACCACATGCTTCTTAAGGAAAAAAAACACAGAAGGACACAAGGTTTCATGGAGCGCTTCTGAGCAAAATATAGTTTATCCTCCTTACAGTTGTAAATTTACAACTCAGAGGTTTCTGGTGATACTGAACACCTACTTTCAGCTGGTATAGCTGTATCCATATGGTAGTGTTTTGCAATACCTCTAATGGTACAATGGATATGGTATGACAGAGAATAAAGTAAATTTATGTGTATTAAGCATGAAGGATTAGAATTTTCTGTTTTTCTTCTCATTATAGTGATAAACTAAGTGATAATTATTTCATTCATTAATGAATTGTGGCAGACTATTACAGAGGCCACAGCAGTACACAAGTAATTATGTAATACTAAAGTCAACTGCTAAAAATTAAAATGCTTCTGAGAGTAAAAACGTATGGTAATAAATTAGATTAATAAATACATTGTAAAAATGTTACATGTCAAAATCAAGATTCATAAATGAAAAACACAATTAAACCCAAACTAATACCATCTATGTACAAACAGAACATGCAAACAAACCTTTGTGGTGTTATGACTGTACATAATATGCAGGTGCATTTCACCTGTTTTATTCTTCCAAACTTGTATAAGATTCCTGTACTCTGCAATGTCCTCTGCCAACCAAACATTTCTTTCTTCCATACTCCCATTTTCCCCTATAAAAACTCCTTCAATGCTGTTTTTCCTCCTCTACTGAAGTTAAATCTGAACACTTACTGTCCACTTTGGTATATCTTTTTAATTTTCTAATGCATATTCATCTTTCACCAGAGGCAAGTGATGCATAGAATCTCTGTCCAATTAATTCAAAATGGCCAAAATCTTTTTATTTCTAATGGGACTACAGATTTTTTTTTTCTCTGAGAATTATAATAACCCCTACAATGAGGTTACGGTCTACTTAGTGAACAGGATATGAAGAAAAAAAGGGGAGATGACAGCTATTTTAGAAGGACAATCCTTTATTAAGGATTTAGAACTGAAATGTTAATTCTCCTCTCACAATGAAGAAGTAACTTTCAATTAGTTGGGTGAGAAAGACAGTGGTGATGCACTTGGATACATATTAAAGAGGCACAAAACTTTAAATAATGTGGGATTCTTCTTATAAAGATCATTAATAATAAAAGAAGGTATGTCACTGTGGCACATTTGAGAGAACTGTAGGTATTTACAATAATATACTTTTTGAAAACTAACAGAGAAAGTATTTGTGATAGCGAGGAAAAATTATTTATTTTTTTGGAGAAAAAAAAAAGCTTAATTAAATTTAAGCTTGCCATTTCAACTATAAGGATTAATTTTCAATGAGTATTTCTGCAATTATTTTGCAAGGAAACTTGATGCCCAGTACTAATGTGAATTTAGATTACCACATAATCCAGGTATTTAAATTGTTCTTTCAGCACACTGTTTTCACTTTTTGTACATTTTTCCCTCATTTACTTG
Source organism: Aythya ferina (assembly GCF_964211825.1). Lineage (NCBI taxonomy): Eukaryota > Metazoa > Chordata > Aves > Anseriformes > Anatidae > Aythya > Aythya ferina. The sequence continues at coordinate 22,450,405 of NC_140299.1, forward strand.
CTTGGTATGGGTTTATACAACGATGTTAGAAGAGGTTATTTTTTTATTACTTTAAATTCAAAGACAAAAATAAATTATGCTATCAGTGTTGTCTTTTTGTTTCATATACAGTATTTCCTCATTAGAGTCCTTTTAAATCTATCAGTTTTAATCTTCATCTATACTTAAAACGATTACTATAAGATTTGGAAAAAGCATACCTTTTGGAACCCAACCAATACACAAACCCCTTCACTAAAGCATGAACATGTTAAAACTTCAAACAGAACAGATGTACAAGTTCTGTCAACAGCAAAAAAAAAAAAAAATCCACACCATTATTTTTCCCTGTATGAGGAAACAGCTGAATAACTTTTATGGAAAACACTCTAAAAAACTTCAGGCTTAGGCAGACATCTACTGCGGAAAATTTCTACGGTGGAAAATTTCAAGCCAAAGAGTTAAAGTTTGGCAGGTTTATATAAGAAGGTCTTATAATAGAGTGTAGGGCAATTTTAATTGTAGAAATCCCTCCTAACTCTGCCAATAAAGTATTAATGCACACTGCATCAAAATTAGCTTTCAGTTAATAGTTACACAGAATTTACATCAGTATAACTAAAAGCAGAAATTGACCCTCCAAATATGATAGAGTACTCTGTGATCTTGTTAGGCTTTTAGAGCAGGGAATGTCATTTATTACATATTTGGACAGAGCCCAGCAAAATAGAGCCTAATTTGGTTGTGGCCTTTAAGCATGACTGCTATATAAATGTTATAACAATAATAATAATAATAATAATAATAATAACAATAATAACAATAATAATAATAATAATAATAATAATAATAATAATAATAATAATAATAATAAAGTGTTACAGAATTGTAAACTATTATTTTCTCCTTAGCATGTGGTGAAGAGAACTACATGTTTGGAAAGAACTGTGTTTTCTGTTTTGGCTTTTTCCTATCACAAATTACTAATTTACAGGAACCTTTGAAGTTGGAAATTTATAGTTGCAATTCTCCACTGTTTAAAGGCATGAACAGTTTAGCTTTGTAAAATAGTAATTCTCAGATTTCTCTCTGAAATCTAACAAGGGAAGAAGATACTGATGACTAGAGATTTTTTGCAGAGAATAAATTGATAAAAGACTCTGGCAAAAGCACACAGTGTCTTAAAGCATCTTGACTTGTTCAATTTGTATTTTTCAAACCATTTAAACTACAGTGAAGTAAATTGCTCCTTGTCATTGACAAGAAGTGGTGGTTCCAAAATAAACCTAGACTGTTGATCTAAGAATAAAGCTCCTAGCATTTTCTATTACTCTAATAAAAGGTAATATTTTTGGTAAAATGTGAAGGTGTCTCTATTTTCATTGGCTAACTGTAAGCACTATATATTTTTTTTAATGACCCCTTCAATGAATTTATTTAACATGGTTTACCAATATTTCCAAACTCAGCATGGAAAAGCCATCAGAATGGCACTAGGTCACGCGCCCTGAATGAAGCCATCAGCAGGGATTAATAAACTGTGACAGCTGCCCAATAGCTTTCATTCTATTATAAAAATCATATTGCAATTCAAAATGCGGCATAATCTTTGTTGGAATCAGCCCAGCTAACATGGCAAAAATCAGAACAGGGAATAGATGACAGTGGTCACTGTTACAAAAAAAATCCAGTTTGGAGTAGTAAATCTTAACGACAGCAACACTCAAAAAGATAATGGAAATTATTTAAATACAATAACTTTTCATTGTTTTCTAAAAACCTGCATAAAAATTATCATATTTTTGTGGAAATAGGAACATGAAATTACTTTTTTCTAGCGCACATCCTGTAAATTAATGATTAAAATATTTTTGATCTTCTCTAAAATCTGTACAGATTTTCCTTTACAACTGAGAAACACTCTCTTACTATTCTTAATCTAAAACTTATTTTCAGAACCTTGTCTGAAACTATTGATGAAAAATCAAAATTCACATATTCAGACAAATACAGTAGCACTAGGCTTATCTATTGCAACACTGAGTTTTCATACTTTTCTGTTACACAAGAGAGTTTATCAGACTGCATACCGAAGTTCTTTAAAGCTACACAGTTATGCAAGTATAACAATATTAAGGATGATCAAAGGGAATGGAGCACCTCTCCTGTGAAGATGGGTTGAGGGAGTTGGGGTTGCTCAGCCTGGAGAAGAGAAGGCTCCAGGAGACCTTAAAGAGGCCTTCCAGGAGTGCAGTGACAGGACAAGGGGGAATGGCTTTAAACTACAAGAGGGGAAAGTTAGATTAGATGTAAGGAAGAAATTATTTACTCAGATGGTGGCGAGGCCCTGGAACAGCTTGCCCAGAGAAGCTGTGGATGCCCCATCCCTGTGGGTGTTTCAAGGCCAGGCTGGATGGGGCTTTGGGCAACCTGGTCTACTGGGAGGTGTCCCTTCCCATGGCCGGGGTTGGAGTTGAGTGATCTTTAAGGTCCCTTCCAACCGAAACCATTCTGTGATTCTATGATTCTGTAATAGTTGAAGTCAGAATAGATTGGTCACTGGGAAATAAGAGCATTCAGAAAACCCTTTTAGTAAGGCTTCCCCTCCCTCCCCCTTTTTTTTTTCTTCCTTTTTTCCTATATGCTTGGAATTCACGTAGTGTCTGAAAGAATACAGACTTATCTTCTAACAAATTAACAGAAATCAGGCTCTAGAGCTATGACTTACATTTTCAGAGTCCACAACAGACCCAGAGTTGTAACAAACATTTTTGGAAGAGTGTTATAAAATTTAATAATGATTAAACTAACAAGAGTTTTTTACAGAAATCACTCAGAAAATAAATATAGTGAATGTAATAGGCTTTTTTCAATCCAGGATACAAAATTTTATAGCAAGCATAAATATTTTATTAAATTTATATATATATAAAATAATTGTTAAATAAATTCCGTAGAGCAGTTGCATTAGGATACTATTGTATCCTGAATTAATCTCTCTTTATTTGAACACTTATAGCTGCTCATAAGGACTTTAATTTTTTAATTCTTTTTTCCTGTAGTTTCCAAACAGTAAAATACTTATTCAAACAATACATTATTTGTACTCACCCCCTTCTCAATGCTCCCTGTTTGGCAAAGAGTACCTTCAGCTGCTGGAATACTGTTGGTAACACAGCGGTTACTTTTGCTGAGGCACCAGAGCTCTCTACACACTTCCTAGGAAAGAAGGCAGAAGCAAGTTGATCAGAGTAACAGCCTAAAATTGCTTCCAATGCTCATACACATATATAGAGAAATTTGTTTTGAACATACTGTAAGTGCTGGGCTGGAGTCTAGATGTTTGCAAAACATTCTGGAGCAACTTCAAAGCCAGCATATTCTACTTAAGAATGTTCTGCCACAAAAATTCAGGAAGGATCAAATTGTAGACTACAAAAATGTGTTTTTCTACACCTGCTATGCAAGCATTGTTTTGTGCTGGTTTTCTGATTACTGTTTGATATATTTTAGTATTGTTGTAAAATTAATCTGTTGTAAAGGATGTGCTGTAGTATCTCCATCATTAACATTATCTGCCTCAAAAAATCATGGTAAAAGGATACTGTTAACTTCAAAATATGAACCAGCAAGATTTGTTTCCTTCAGGTTAAACCAAAAGGTTTTGGAGCTTAGACTACCTGCAATCCTCTTCTGTAACACATGCTAAAACAGTGCACTTGTATGTAGTAAATATTAAAATATTAAAAATATTAAAATATTTCCTTAAAACATTTTAGATTTGTGGCATTTTATAAATGATTTAGCCTATCGTAATTCCCTCCATTGTCAGCATTAAAAAGGTTTTCAAAAAATCTATTTTCCTACAAGTTTTCTCATTTGTTTTTGTGCATTTACTAATTTAAATTAAGTCAAATTCTGTTGACATTAGAGATTCAGTATTAAAAATATCTAGGGTTGAAATTCATAATGAGAGGTGTGATCCACTTCAGTTGTCCTTGGCTTAGACTATATATGCAGAATGGAATTAGAAATAATTTGTTTTTATGGTAACTGCCCTGCATGATAATCTTTGTTGTATTACTTTGAGATCTGTGTGAGACTTCACAACCTGCTTTCTATTAAATACTTTCTGTTTTAAAGTAGTTTTGAAAATTTGAAAGATAATTATTCAACTGTATGATAGGCATTATATTAAACGTCTGCTTGAAATCATACCCAAAAATAATTCTTGTATAGATTCTATGACTGAATCTTGGTACAAAGAAGAAAAAGGAAAAGACAGTATGAGCAAATTAAAGTTATTAGCTACCCCCCACACCCTTGCAAATTAAGTGTTTATCTGAGGAAATGAATGCGTATCTGGCATCTAGGCATCTTTTCTATGCACTTCAACTAGACAACTGTTATGTTATTCCCTAAGATTCGGCTTCTTGCATGAAACTTATGATGAATAGAAATGCTTCTTTCGAAATTCTACTGAATATAGAAATGGACTTACACATTATTACCTAGTAACTGCAGTAATTTCAACAGTACAAATTTCTACTGAATAATACAAAATTATTTACCAAGTTTAAAAACAGCTGGTGCCCATTCAGGACAGATATATGCTCTGTATTTAGTTTCACAATTGGTAGAAGCAAGCCATCTTTTTAAAAATCTATAAAAAACATACCATCTTAGCATGGTCTGAAATGATGAGGAATAAGTACTGTTGATTTGTGGAGTTTCCACTCAACATTTAACAATTTGGCCTAAGCTATTTAGTTATATTAAATGATGTAACAATTCCTGTTTGGTGGGTGGCTCTATGAAAACTCAAGAGAATGGATACTTGTGAGTCTTTTTTAGGAGAAATACACAGGTAAATGGATACCTGCTAAAAAAAGCAAGAACTACCTTACTTTCCAAATCAGAATTTATTTTTCATTAAAGAAATGAAAACAGTAGAAATATTTACTTACATAAATCTCTGAATAAAACACTTGCTTTTGCTACTCGGTAAGATTTTCAGATTAAGATATGCATCCACAGGTACATATGGTTTAAAAGATCAAATAGAACAGGGAAAGCACAGAAGATATCACAAAGACTTTTAAAAACTCTCTTATAAATTTTATAACTATGAGTTTATTTTTAAAATTCAACACTACATCAAAACCACATCTTCAATCAAGAATCTCAACTTCAATCCAGTATGGATTTCAAAGTGAAAACCTAAAACAAGTTCCTTTCAGACACAATATGAGGTGTTTCTGTCATACAACTGCCTTACTTACTTTCGTGCCTCATTTACTTGTTTGTCTGTTTCATGTATGACTTACATTGTCAGACTGTAAATAGAAGTGTCAGACAGTGATGATCCTAGTTAAGATCCTACATTTATTTTACATCAGATCAAATTCAAATGTTTAAATTAATATCTGTGTTACTTTTGCAAAGGTTGGACCAATGTTTGGAAAACCAAAAATTCAAGTGCGTTAGGAAATGAAGATTTCAACCAATCTAATACAGACAGAAGAAAAAGTAAAATCTCTGTAACACTCTGGATTTTGAACACATTTACATTTCAGAGTGATTTGAATCCAGAATTCTGGTTTGTGCTTCAGATTTTACTTGCAGAATTTCACTTCTGATATCCTTATACAAATGCACCATCTATATGTTAACACAGAAGGGGAGATTAAATAATTCAAACATGTATTTCATTGCCAGGCTAACATACTCACAAAGGACAGCATTTAACAATTTCTCCCAGACATTGTAATTCCAAGTAAATAATCAGCTGAACTGTATGAACTGATGGATACAGCTATTTTAGTTATTCGTCATTTACAGAATAATTTTAAGCAAGTTAGCTCATCACCCTACTCCATGACAAATGAGAAAAAAATATTTTCCTTCTTCCAAAATTGCTTTGGGAGATAAGATGAAAAAAACTATCAAAACTAGATACTATTACTGACATAGCCTGTTTGTTCTTCTTCAGACCTTAATTTTAGTACCAATTTTTCTCAGTAAACATCTGATGACAAAATGAAAGTAATCCTGTATAACACTATTAGTACTTAAGCTAAAACCTCTATTCAAATCAGAAAAGAGTTCTGTCCAAGGACAGACATACGATATCCCAAGATCAACAGAAAACTTATGGAAAACTACGCAAAATACAGACTACTTGTAAACTAATATAACACAATGTAACAATTTGTAGAAATATTCTATAATAAAAAAAAAAAAAAGAAATTAAAGAATGTGTTTCTGTAATTTCTTCTAAAAGAAGTTTTATAATTTCTTTTAGGAGAAATTACTCGTTTATTTACCATTTATATACTGATGATTTAATTTCCCCTAGTGTATTTTGTTTAAAAGAAATAGTAGAATTTGAAGTATATCTTCTATCACCTCTTCTATAACTATCATCTATTTGAAGTATATCTTCTATCTCTTCTATCTTGTATGTAAAATAACATTGTCATTTGAAAACAAGATAGTTAAACTAAAATAGCAAAATTCACCTGTGCTATTATTCTATTAAATGGAAGTGGAATTATGCCATCTATTACTATGGCTACGTCTTCTTTATTTTCAGGTGATTTCAGGCAGTTGAGAGAGATTCTTATTAAGGTGCACAAAGCTTTCTGTTCACCATACCAACCCTATACCTGGTACTACCTCAGTTTCATAATTATTCATTTGAATTATTTCCTTACTGTCCTATTCGTAACATCTCTAAGCAGCTGTTTTTAATAAACCAGGCTGAAAAACGTATGAGAAACTGCCCTAACTGCCCTGGAAAAGTCAGGCTCAAAATCACTAGCAGAAAGTCTACTGCTTTTCCTCACACACTAACATGCACACATGCACACACACACACACACACACAACACAACATAAGGTGACCCACTAATAGGTTAGCGTTTTCTTTGTTGGTGGACATAGGATGAGGTTAACATACCTTTTGTCAACATTAAATTTGTATGAATAATTTACTGAAGCTAAGAAAAAGAAGCATAATCTGAAAATTAATCAATGATCTCAAAGTCAGTCTTCAAGTGTGTGGATTTAATAACTATTAATTTATAAAGGAAACAAGGGAAAGTGTTTTAGAAGTCCAGGAAACATAAACTGAAGCTGAGGCCTTTCACAAGATCAAGACAAGATAGATGACAACCTGTAACGGTGTATCTTAGGGCTCCATGACTTCAGTTTGGAATTCGGATGCTTGTATTTGCAGTAAATTAAACAAAGCTGAACCCATCTAGAGAAAAAAAACAGCAAATCAAATTATCTTCCTTTTGCCTAAGTGTTATCAATGATGGAGCCTCTTTCTGTTGTGTCATGCAGAGTTACATATAGGCATTTCAAATTATGTAAAATCTAAGCAACCTATAATATATAATAAGAATAAATAGTAACAATACAGCACAATGAAAACTCAGTTGGATGAGTGAAGGTCAACTTGCTGTACTGCTCTGTTCTTAATATTTAACACTAATGAAAGCCTCCAACAAAAGTTAGCAGTTTGGCCCATAATGTTTTAAAAAAAAAGATGGGAAATACATTCACAACGCATATTAAACTACGATAATTTGGGGGGTTTCAAATTCACAATGCATATTCAACTCAATAATCTAGGGTTTCATTTTTTTTCCATAAAGTTTAAAAACGCTAATCAGGATTTTATGTTATGTCAGCATGTTTCATCTATAATATGCTGCACCTCTTGATGAGCATTTGCTAAAATAGAGCATAAAAATAATTTGCTTGAATTGCAATTTACAATTCAGATCTGAAAAGCATCAGCCTAGAGTATCTCCGGCCTCACTGCTGAAATTCTGATGGCAACACACTTAAAACTAGAAGGCTGATTGTAATTATGGGCGAATTTTGTAATGTTCAACAAGTTTAGTTCAGATAAGCACCCAAAAGTTACCATTTTAGTGCTCTCCTACCAAATGCTCATTAAGTGGTGCAGCATGTTACGAATCAAAACATGCTGAAACAATGTGAAATAAAAGCTGTAACTTAAGTCATACATTTGCATTATGTAACCAGCATACATTCCTCAATATTGGGTGCTTATGTGAACCTTATGGAAACTACAGAAGCCTCACAAGTTCAGAGACCTCTAAGTAGCATCTTCCCTTTCAAACCCATGAAAACTATTCCATCTTTATCTAAACCACATTACAGAATCTGGAATCTTGTCATTGCTTCTGCTATCCACTGAAGCACTACTCCTGCTTTGATCACTGGCTTCTGCTTGTCATTTTTAAGCAGCTTTCATAAGATCCATGCATGCCTGTGCTACATCTGTGTCTCTTGTGATAGAGAGAAAAAGAAAAAAATGAAGACGAGGGGGAGAATAAGATAGAGGGTGTGGAGGCAAGACAGCCAAAGGAAAGAAGAAAGAGGGACTGCATCATGGTGATAGTACTCTGGGAACTTTTTAAAGAAACAAAAAAGATGTAAAACCACCATAGGATTCATAAAGAGGAAAAATTATGGGATTACCATTGGTTACACACATCACAATGTCAAAAAAAAAAAAAAAAAAAAAAAAAAAAAAAAGAGGGAACAAAATTCACTTTAAGAATAAAGCTGAAAGCTTTAAGAATAAAGCTGTTATTATATAAAAGCTGTTATTATATAAAGCTGTTATTCACTTTAAGAATAAAGCTGTTATTAATTACAGCACGATCCTCTAAGTCCTTACACAAGAAAAGCTCAAATTTTTTATCATGCTAAATGCAAAAGACCTCTACAACAGTGATGAGAGGTTTTGCACTTGGAAGACAAGACCTTATAAAATAAAGAATAATGGAGAAGTTGATAAAAAAAGACAAGAGTATTGCAGCAGGACTGTCAGTTCCTCTCTTCACCTACACTTATTTAAACAGAATCACAGAATGGCCAAGGTTGGAAGGGACCTCTGAAGATCATCTAGTCCAACCGCCCCGGTCTGAGCTGGATCATCTAGAGCACATTGTGCAGGATGGCATCAAGGTGGGTTTTGAGAATCTTCAGAGAAGGAGACTCCACAAGCTCTCTGGGCAACCTGTGCCAGTGCTCTGTGACCCTCACAGTACAGAAATGCCCTCTCATATTCAGCCGGAACCTCCTGCACTTCAGTTTGTGCCCATTGCCTCTCCTCCTGTCACAGGGCACAACTGAAAAGAGACCAGCACCATCCTCTCAACACCCTCCCCTCAGATATTTATATACATTGATGAGATCTTCCCTCAGTCTTCTCTTTTCCAGATTAAACAGGCCCAGCTCTCTCAGCCTGTCCTCATATGACAGATGCTCTAGCTCCATGCCCATTGTGCTGGGCAGCCCAGAGCTGGTCACAGCACTCCAGGTGTGGCCTCACCAGGGCTGAGTAGAGGGGGAGGATCACCTCCCTTGACCTCTTGGCAACACTTTTCCGAATGCAGCCGAGGATCCTGTTGGCCTTCTTAGCCCCAAGGTCACAGTGCTGGCTCATGGTCAGCCTGCTGTACACCAGGACTCCCAGGTCCATTTCTGCAGAGCTGTTCTCCAGCAGGTCAGCCCCCAGACTGTGCTGGTGCTTGGGGTTATTCCTCCCAAGGTTCAGGACCCTGCACTTGCCCATGCTGAACTTCATGAGGTGCCTCTTGGCCCAGTCCTCTAGCCTGTTAAGTTCCCTCTGAATGGCAGCACAGCCCTCTGGGGTATCTGCCAACCCTCTGAGCTTAGTGTCGTTAGCAAACTTGCTGAGGGTGCACTCCATTCCATCATCAAGGTTGTTGATGAATAAATTGAACAACACTGGACCCAGTACTGGTCCCTGGGGAACACCATTAGCTACAGGCCTCCAACTGGACTCTGCACCTCTAAGCACAACGCTTTAAGCTCTGTTGTCCAGCCAATTGCCAATCCATCTCACCATCCACTCATCTAGGCCACGCAAAACAGGAATTTGTGATGTAAATCAATATGACTGAACTACTTATGCATTGCTAACAAGCACATTGTATAAAGTGATTTAGCCATGGTATGAAGTCAAGGGGGGAAAAAGAGCACTTTTCAGTGAGTTAGCATTATGTACAAATTGAATTGAATGCACAATACTTGTCATAGCATCAATGGGTGAGGAAAGAGAAGGGACCTGGTAGTCTAGTGTAAAGATATACCAGTGGCTTCTCTGCCTTTGCTTTTTGGAAAAAGCACATAAATAAATAAATAAATAAATAAATGAGTAAAATGGTTTTTACCTACCTACAAGAGCTCTAAGTCAAGCTAAATACCTCTTTATTTAAGTGGAGTAAATCATATCAGTGTTTCATGAAAACAGTGACAGTTTAATTCACTAACATTAAAATTTACAAGGGACAACTGTAATTTAGGCTAGAAGAAATACTGCAGAACTGCTCTGTATAGAAGTTTGTTTGCTTTCCTGCATTTGTCAGCTGACCAGAGAGGCAAGTTAGCTGTTTTGCTCATTCATAATACAGTTACACTATTCTGTCTCTGAACTGGCATGTAGGAAACTACAAAGCAGTGAAGGTATAGTGACTGCATATCCTTTATTTCTGTGGTACATACTTTCCAAGCAACTTTCTATTAATGGTCATTAGCTTTATGAACACTCTCCATAACTCATTAAAAATAAATCAAGGGGATCACTTGAAGCCAGAAGGAGGACTTTTAATTTTGGGAATGTATCCTCATTCTTCCTGTTTATAAGCAATAAGTTCATAGCTTGAACTTATCTGTCCTTCAAAACGCAGCAACAAAATGTGAATAAAAACTGGTACCTGAATTTTAAGTTACTTTAGTTGGGACACTAACTGGAGAATTTAATTGCAAACATAAGACCATGAAAAAGAAGAGAGCTGCATGTCATCAGCTAGAATATATAACCTGATGTCTTAAACTCCATTGTGAAATACAAATAGATTGGCCCTCCTGATCTGAGTGAAGCCATGTGCTCAAAGGAACGTAGCATTTGTCCTGTTACACCTCTACTCCAAACCAAACACTTAGACACCAATGAAGGTGAAAAAGCATAAAACGTAAAAAAAAAAAAAAAAAAAAAAAAAAAAGAATTCTTAACAAGAATTGTTAGGCACTCTCTCTGAAATTCATGCTAGCAGCCAACAGCTTCACAGATCATAAAATACACCACAACAATATCAACCATATGCATAAAGTATTAACTGCAATTAAAATGTCTGAGGTTTTAGTCCCTGTCCTAAAAACATGGGGACCAGCTCTAAAGCAAAGCATTATTTTGAACCACAAAATCCGTAAATTACAGTCAGGCATATTCCAGGCATTATTTAAACTCACAAAACAGAAACTCAAAGTCAAGACTGGAATTCCTTCCTGAGTTAACCCAGAGACAGGCAACTCTTATTAGGCAGATGTTCAAAGGTGAGTAAGGTAAGGAGTCAACAAAAGATGTTCTCCTCACACTCACCTGAGTAAACAAATTGAGTAAGTTTCTGAACTATCAGGGGAACTGGAACACAAGCAGAGAAGAACTGAGCCATCTTGACAGTAATGAGAGAAAAATCCAGCTACATGTTCTACAGAACAGGAACTGGTATTGTTCCTAACAACTGTCATAATTTCTGACTACGCTCTATCTAACAAGATACTTGAAAACATGCATGCCTGTAGAAAATGGTATGCATCAGCATTATATGGTGAAATTTCTACCACTACAATTTGTTTTACTCGAAGTCATAAGTTTAACACTCTATCTGAAATTGTAGCTTAAAAATGAAGTATTTTAAGTATCTTGTGAGATTGCCTCTTAGTTCTTTATTAAAAGTATTTATTTTTTCAATTAAATTATCTAAATTGTTCCTATATCATAGATTTGTGGAAAGTATAAAGAACACTAAAATATGTGACATTAGAAAAAATCACTGTCTATTTGCAAACAGTTAATCACTGATATGCTAAAACAGCACTTTGAATTCTTGCCACACAATGTGCTGAAGAACATAAGGAAATCTGACTAACAACTGCAATGCTTTTGCTGGAACAGTTTTGCTCATAAGTGACTAAAACAGATGGTTTCATTAGATCTAGTAATAACACTAATATCAGTATAACTACCTAAGAGCTGCCTTTAAAGGCAAAACTCCTTGTCAGTAAACACACACACACAGAAAGTCAGGGTCTTGCAGTCCCTTTAGCAGTGAGTTCTCATGGCTTAAACATTCAAATACCTCTCCAGGTATTAACTTCAAGTTCCTAAGTGAGAGAGAAAGCTTTAAGTACTTAAATATACAAAATTCTTGGCAGGATTAGGACCTAATTTACACCAAAAGTAACAAGCATTTGAAATACACATAGAGAGGGACTAGATGAGGAAATATGGGAGAACAAGTGATGAATACCGATGATCATCAAAGCTGATTGGTTGAAAGAGGTAATTTTTCTAGAGGTTTATAAGACATTAGGACAGAATTTCAAAGCAGAAAGACCATCACTATTTGCTAAGTCATGTTACAAACACCATCTTAACACTAGTATCAGAGTCCAAAGGAGACTTACATTTTTTTTTTTTTGCTTTGACTTGAGAGTTCAATAGTTTCTCTTGTCATGTCTTGCCATCACAAATTAATAAAGAACATGAGCAAGAGAAAATGGCAAGAAATTTTCTCTGAGATTTCCCTTTGTTTTAGAATGTATTTATTTGTGGGTCGTTAAATCCCATACTGTACATCATGCTGTACCCCTTCCTTTTTTACCAGGCAGTTCAAATAGAGAGGATTGACTGCCAGACAGAAGTTAATACACGAATCAGATCCATTGTTAATTAGTGATTTTTATTATGTTTTTCAGTTCATGGTTGCACACTTGTTAGAATGAGATCAATGAACTATTTACAGCATTTTAGTGTAGACATCATATCAAACAGGAACACTCAGACTACTGTCTGTTTACTTTTGATAATGAAAGAGTAGAATATAATATTTAACTTAACTTTTCCTGGTATTTCAGTCTAGTTCCACTACTCAGTTCTACAAACCCATTCTTACAAGAAAAGTCTTTCTTCTGTATTTTCCATCTGCATTCCACTTACAAGGACTATTTCTTTCTCTCCAGTGTTATCACTTGAAATCTGTATGATCATCATGATGGCATTTCCAAAGTATTATGACCACGGCAGATGATATTTTTAAATGTAGACAATATTTTAAATTTATATAATTTCTTAGATTGGATATTATAAGACTTTTACAAAAACCTGTTATATAGATATGAAAAGTCTGAATCCTAGTACTAAAAATAGATTATTTTTTCTGAGACACTTACATCATGCTCACACTGATGGCATATAGTACACTGCATCAATTCAGTGGACTGGTGATACTACATGAACACTTAAATTCTTTTAACTATTACATCAATTAAGTTTCAACCTCTTTTTTGTAACTATGAAACAATCCCCTAAAAATATTTAAAACAAAAAAGAAAGCAGACTTTATATAGACAAGATTATCTACATCTTTAGTACCTTCGATTGTTGACATTTTAGAAACTGATTTAGAAACACGTGTACTGTGCAGAATGATCATCACAACAATGATTACTTAGTTTAACATAGTTTGAAAAAAATAATTTACATGTGAAAAAGTCAGGTTTTGCACATTATTAACTTTCCAGTTTAATTTAAAATGCAAAGTATCTCTAAAGAGCATTCTATAAATAATGGATTAAATACCATTATAAATAATGGATTAAATACCTGCAGATTTCTTAAAATAAATATTTATACCGATGTCTTAAAATAAATAGTGTGTGTGCTGAGAATTTGTAAGAAAAAAAAAGGGGGTTGGGGGGGAGACATGACTTAGATTTAGCAACAGGAAACAGGGCCCTTAGAGAACAGTGGTGGGAAGTAAGAACTTACAGAGGAACAATAAAGGCTAAAAGAGGTTTGATGAGGATCAGGAATAGAAGACCCAACAAGCTAATCAACCAACTACATATAGCTTTGAAAATCCTTTCCACACTGCAACCTACCAAAGAGGCATCTCAAGAAAAATACTGTATTTATCACCCAAGGGATATTAAAAATAGACTTCCTTTATAACTAGCTTTAGAGAAGTGAACAGAGTAAATTTAGTGGTTACATTGTTTTATTTGAATAGTCTTATCATTAAAATGCTAATAAAACTCAGTATTTTTTAATCATTAGACGTGTTTTCAAGGTTTATTTTATTTAGAGTATTTAGTCAGCTGATTATTTGATGTCAGGCATAACGGAATGAATCCTTTTACTATGCATTTTGGGCTGCAAGATTTTCTTTAAATAATATTTTAAAATATATTGCATAATGTACTGAAATATTAAGTGTGCAGGCTTTTATTTTGACTGCAAATTTCTTTACCTTCAATACTGCACACTGGTATTTACAGCCAAATCTTTGCTAGCACTAAGCTATTCAGTGTTCTATTTAGCTACCTAGCTTCACGTTCCTCTGTTCCCATTACCAATTATTCTTCTTTTCAAAAAGAGATCTGAAGAATGTGAAAAACAACAAGCTCGTCATCAAAAAATAAAAGAAAAGGAAAGCAAAATACAAATACAAAAGTAACTTTTCAATTTAAAGCTACATTTTGAAGTTAAAGCCAACAAAACAGATTTCATGTTTCAAGATTCATACAGCATGAACCTGATCTCATTTAATAAGTGAAAATCATGTAGCACAGTTTAGAAGGAACAGGATCAAGTGTTCTGGGCTCTTTTTTCTCCTAACATTCAAGAATGCTTCTCCAGCTCATTGTTACCCACACATTTTGGTGTACAGTATGTGCAAATGACTCAAGCAAAAGATGCAGCATAAGGATTAAAATGTACCCTTTGCTTACATAGGATGGCACCAGACAGAATGCTGTCAGAAATGTGTAACCCACTAGTGCAACTAACTAAAAAATTATGCTATAAAGGAATATATACAAATGACTAAGAAGAACACTCAGCATAAGGATTAAGACTTCTTACCCCATATTTACATTGACGGGATGTTGCTCCATACTGGAAGCGACACTGTTCATCAGCATCATACACCTGACCTGGGGCCACAGCTGGATAAAGAAAGTCACGCTTGGGAGGCTCATTATCAAGGCAAGTACCACGGCCCGAACTGTTCAACATAAAGGACCAAAGGAATTAGGAATTCTACTGACTGTAAATCACAGTAATGATATCATGTATCTAGTTCTTACTTTTAACGTCTTTGGGTGTGAAACAAATATGATCGCAATAAACAAACAGTACGATGGTACACCCATGGTAAATATATATATATTAAAGGGAATTAAGAGATCAAAATAATTTTTCATCATAATTATTAACAAAAATGCTTATTTTAGATCATGAAATAGATTTCTTATATTATCCTTTTTAAAAGTACAAGAATTACTGAGCCACACAAGACTGATTTTCATTTTTGTTTTAAGGTTCCTATTTGTTTTCATTAAATAATAGGTACATTTGGTCATAGAACAAAAATTAAACAAATTAAGCAAATAAAATAAATAAAGGTTATAATTCTTAACAATCTTTCTGATCCTTCAAACAGCCAAGTACCTTAAAATATTACAGATAACGGCAGCTCAACCGGTTTATGCAAAAGTAAAACACACTAAAATTTCAACATGACTAAATGTTTATAAGATTAGGACCCTAACATGTATGCCTATTCCATGTGAGAGAACAAAACTGTTCCAGTGGTAAAAATTGTCTAGGATCTTAAAATTCACCTATACTTGTGTGAGTGACAAAATTCATATGGATCTAAAGATCTTTTCTATTGCATTAACAACATATAGTCTTCAGAATTTCAAGTTTTAACTAAGATCATCATCTTCCAAAACTTGAATATTCTTTTCCTTTATATTCACCATTCTGTGGGTGTTTTGTTTTGTTTTGTTTCAAAATATGCTCATATTTAACCATAATATTTCAGCGTAGTGGAACAATAACAAATAAAGTCAAAGGCAGACAGAGTTCTTTTCTTTAGAAAACTTCATACTTTGCTAAATATAATTATTAAGTTTTATTTAGTCAGTGAGCATAGAAGAGGACAGATGCTTTTTTACTTTCATTTCACATGTGAATAAGTGAGGATTTTTAAAGAATTCTGGTGCCAACACTTTAAATTTTTTTCCGACATTCCTACAAATTTTGCCAGCACTGATGTTTTTTTTCCAAATCTTTTCCATGCACCTTGCCAAAGGAACATAATTTCAGAAGTGAATGTTCTACACTGTTTTTTGGAGATCTCCAATTTGCTGTATTTTTCACTTGCAGATAAAAAAATAAAAAATTAACCATTTAGTTTGTGTTTTCATTCTAAACTTATTTGATTATTTTTTCAGAATACTAAAACTACCCCTTTGGAAAAACACAAACAAACAAGCACTGACCATTTCAGAAGAAAGCAAACAGCAACTAAGGCAATTATCAAGTAAATAAAGAAAAGATACAATTTTCAGTTACTAATCCCAATAAATTTAATCAGATTCACCTCCTTTTCCCCCCCCAGATCAAGGCATAACTCCTCCTATCCCAACAATGAGGACATAAGATGTTGAAATCTACCTTTAAAATATCAAACTTTTGATTTTAACGTAAAAAAATAATGTATTAGTCCCTTTACTCCAGTTTCAAGGATTGCAAGCATATACAATTTCTAATGGCAGAAGTTGAGAAACTATCCTACATTCTTTTGAATCTAAGCCATTTCAGTGTTGTATTCTCCGTGTATAAAGAGTACATGTTAATAATTCCAATACGGAAACAAATCAAATACAATTTGATCTTTCTGCATTGTCCAAACCAATGTGCAGACAGGAACTTTGCTTAAACAAGCAATGGGAAGTTTAACATTTGCTTGAGCTAGTATTACATATGACTGGAACATTTCCACAGATTCAGATAGTGCAGAGTTTGGTCTCTAAGGTATGATCCTGTAAACAAACAGGCAAGGATACAGCATTTATAAACCTCTCATTACCTTTGGTGATACTGTCCATAAGCATACAGATCCCTCCCTGCACAGTACTAGATTACAGATCTGAATCTTCAAATGCACTGAACTTGTACACTAAACTCTACAACTACTCTACAAGACACATAATGGCAGAAATAAATATTTAACACTTCTATGTAAGTCAAATCCTTGCAGAAATTTCAAAAATATGCCCAGTCTGCTCTGATGACAGCATTCTCACCATAATGAAATATGATTGTTGTAATAAAATGGCAAGAAAAAGACTAGTAAGTGGTTATGCACTTAGCTACATTACATCACCATCTCTCAAGATCTCCACAAATTTATTTCTCTTTTTCCTTCTGCTTCAGTACTATTATTTCTCTTAAAGTACTTGAACAGCACTGGCACATTACAAACTTAGTTTGGGAACCTGATACTGCATTGTGAATTGAAGTACATTGGAAAAAATACCATGCGTTACAGAACAGTCATGAAACCAGGACCTTCCCCATTGGAGGTGAAGGATCTCATCAAAGCAATGCAAACAATGAATGGAGACTCAGGATTAGCTAACATTTCCAGATAATTTCTACCAGACTTCGGTGTAACACTCTTGCATCTATGTCCTTGTTCTTCTGCCTATCTCTTTGCTCCACCGAGGCAAAACCTAGACACCTCAGGAAAAGATTGCACAAAATCTAGGGGAGTGAACCAAAATGGTCCAAGAAGAGTAACAGGACTTTTGAGGACTTTCCAAACAGAGATCTAGTAGTTACCACCTGGCCTAAGAAAAAGTCCTATGTATAGATGTAAAGGAAGATAATGGGAACGAAAAGAATGCCTAAATATTTTAATCTCTTCAATTATAGAAAATTTCTATTCACTGTCAGTTTTTGCTGTGTGATTTTATTCTATATTGGAAGCACATAAAAAAAATAAAAAACCCCAATGCAATATCCCAGCTAGAGCACTTACATTTTTGAAGAGTGGATAAATCTTTACTGTCTGCTATAGAAATAAGATGACCTCAACCTCAGCATACGTTCTATTAACTCCCTAAAATAATACTAATACTCAGGGACTTTCTCATTTTCCTAATTCTAGGTTAATTTAATGGGTTTAAATGGGAGATATTGGGACTAATTACAGCTGTATAATACTGAAGCCGGATGTCATTTTGTCACAGTGAACAGTATTCCAGTGTAGCGTGTCAAGAGATAGTTGTAAAATAATCTACAATGTAGTTAACAATTTGCTTTTTATTTCAGTATTTCAGGATAGAAAATTAATCTTGTTTCTGTTTGGAAGGATAGCAAGGATAATAGAGCTTTCACTTAATGCTCATGATCTCCAACTTTCTATCACTGCTAATTGTTTGATCCATGTGAACCAGGAATTCAGTGTTGTAATCTTTACAGACCGAACAATGCAATAATGATGATCACTGTCTCTGCGCAGACATCACTTTTATATCCCCACACTACTTAAAGAAAAAATGCAAAAAACATTGCTGTAGACCATTCAGATTTTATGCTCATATTACAGTACTTATTCACAGATACCTCAGGAACATACACAGTACAACTAACTCCCTTCAAAGGCTACAGAAAGAAGTGTCCAGAACACTGGTACAGAAAATGGATTTTGAATGTTACAGAATGAGCTTGCTCATAATAATAATGTGGAATTAATATAATGCAAGCTGCGATTAAAAAGCATACTTTAAATGCATTCTAAGTATTTTTAATTATTTTATAGCTAAAAATCATATAGACAAATATATGGATGGTATACATAAGATTTTAATTAAGTTACAAATTTTTCCATAAATATATGGAAAATAATAATAGTAAAATTAATGAACTGTAAACACAGAGCATTTTATATATATATAACTTTTAAAACATGAATTATTTACATGCCTGCATATAACATTTGGCTCCTTTCAAAATACTTCATTCACATTTATTACATACTTTTCCTGAGTATAACCTGGTTTTTAAAGAGTACCAGGACATATACTTTTGTACAGGCTACAAAAGTTGCTTAACCTGACATTAATGAATAAACTCTACAAACTGCTCAACAGTCTATAGATAATAACATAAATATTTGCATAATGAGGACATAAGTAATGGTGGTATGATTCAGAGTGGTATGTTTAAAATTAAAACGAACCAGAATAGGATCACTAAATGCAAACATTCTTGAACTTTAGGGAAAATCAGATATTGATGTGGAT
This sequence comes from Aythya ferina, assembly GCF_964211825.1. Classification (NCBI taxonomy): domain Eukaryota; kingdom Metazoa; phylum Chordata; class Aves; order Anseriformes; family Anatidae; genus Aythya; species Aythya ferina. The sequence goes on from NC_140299.1 coordinate 22,469,620, forward strand.
TTACCACACTCTCTCATGATACATTCTGTTTCCTTCCAACCTTTTATGCAAGTATATCTCTATGTCTGATTAGCTATTTCACATCAAAGACACTTTAATTTGCACAATGCTCATTTTTTCTTTAGTTTGATAGTAGACAATTCGCTATTTCTTTAATGCATACTTTTCTCCAGAATACATTCCAAAGTGAACATATTCTGAATAATTATCCAGCACCCATATTAGGAAAAATCTACCAGTCTATCTATCAAAATCATCTTCCTATCAAAATCTACTGGCAACCTGTCATTGAGAGTTTGGGAGAGAGATAAAATATGGGGCCAATTTGTTCTACATTTATTTTATCATATATTCTACAAAACAGTTAATACATTGCTGATTCTGCCCTTTACAACTTATTTAAAAAAAAAAAAAAAAAAAAGAGGTAGACAAAGGCTATTACTTAGGAAAGCAACACTCAAAACATATTGCAAGCCACTGATTACATAAACTGGCTCTTTATTTTTTTAAATTGGGTAGCCTTTTGGGTGAAATACTGACTTGCAAAACTTGTTAAACATAAGCCAACTGGGGAAATAGCCTTTTTAACCCATTATCTGTTAGCAAAAAATAAGCAATCAAACAAAAGCTTATTATAAATTCTAAAGTAAAAGAATAAAGGGGCAAATTATAATCCAAAGCAAATGCCAACAGATGATAATGAATATAAATTTTCTCTATAAATTTTTCTATTGATTTGTATAGAAAGAGATGGAATTTGCTATTGTTACTCCCCTGGAGTAACAAGGAATTGGCCAATCTGCCATAGGCAACGAGCTACCCTATATTTATCTGTCATATCCACTTAAATATCCAAGATTTTGGGGCAGATGATGCCTGGGCCTAAACACAGAAAGATTTTTTATATCATCTCTATGAGCGTACTCGGACCAAAGTAGTTTTGGCTTCTTTCCAGAGTTAAAATGGTCTAGTCTCTGAGATCTAAATCCCACTATATGGCAAACCTAGAAACTCTCTAAGAATGCCCTGTGATTCAAATAGTTATAAGACTCGTGGTTTTTCTTTATTCCTCTTTGAAAGAGGATCCTCCCTTTAAAAGACAGAGCTGGCCATCTCGCTTCTTGTAATACCTTCTCTTACCTGATGCTGACAAGATTAAGCAGCTCCAACTCCTGAAATCATCTAAATTATGTTACTACAAAACATGAAAGTAACCGAATAATGAAATATAAAGTGGTTGTTTTTTTTTAGTTTGTTGTTGTTGTTTGTTTTGTTTTGTTCTTAAGTCTAGGGATCTTCATGGCTACTCACTAGATAATTTTATACAAGGTAAAATGAAACTTGCATGATATATATACATGCTGCATAGAACGAAGTTTATACCAATTAGTTTTCAATCACAGACAACATTTTTAGGGTTGGTTCTTTTCTCCTATGAAAACACATTAACGATTTCTACTTCTTTCACAGGAATCTTTGTCCTCTGACAATGCTCTTCCACCCTCCAAATCTCATGGAATCCTTCTGCATTTCATTACATAAAAAGGTTAACAAAATTTAAAGCCATTGTCAAGCACTTATAAACCGTTCAGTTGATAAATTGAATTCAGTCAATCTTTCACTCTAACATAAACCTTGACAGACAACAGCTATTTTGTGCTGAATGTTTTCCCCAGAAAAAAAATGGCTCTCCTTAGCCATTTCAAAGACTGTGCTAGGATGTCATCATTCTTGGGAGTTTTGATAGACTTATTAGCAATGCACAAGTTTGCTTTGTCTTTAATCCCATCCTTAAAATCATATGGGGCAGTCAGGGAATTGCTACTACATGAGACTGAGTAGTTTTCTTTGCTTCTTGCTCACAGATCATTACCTGAAAATGCAAAGTCTCTGCTATTAAGGCTGTTTTGCATCAAGGAAAGGTGTGAATAGGTTAAAAATAAATAAATAAATAAATAAAAGAAGTGATCTAAGTTTCTGACAGCTGTCCTACTGTAACTCTATCTTAACAGCTTCCTGGTTTCATTGAAATGACATGACACTTAAGGAGGAGAATGGAAACCAGAGAAAATAACTATACTGTTAGAGACTATTTTATTTTCTGAAATAATGCAACAACTATTTCAAGAAAAAAAAAATCATTTCTAAGTTATTAAAACCACAAACAATAAGAAGCACAGACTTATCATGAACAGATCATGTCTGAGAAATCTGACTTTTTAAAGATAGATTGCAAAATCAGTAGATGAATAAACTGTCTTTGGCTCTTCATACATTACTTATGATGGTATTTGACACAATTGGGAACTCTATTCATAACTGAAATGCATAAAAGAATGATTATCCAAGGTGGATTTGAAAAAAATAACACATTCTTATTTATGAAAATAAAGATAAAATATTGTGGGAGATAACTTAGTATTGGAGCTGCTCTGTTCTTATTCTAGCTAATCTAGAATCGTCAGTAATGATTTTTATGAAATACGCAGATGATAATAATTCAAGTAGTGCTGAAAACCGTGGCAATGACACAGAAGTATCTCAAAAAACCTGAAGACATAAGAACTAGAGAACAGATTCACCAGAATGCTATTCTGCCTTTATGCCAATATAACTAAAATTTCAGTGGCATCTCACAGGGTTAAAAATGAAATTTAACAGTGCATCAAACCTGCAGAATGGAAAAGAATAATGTGGATGCTAAGATTAAATAATAACATATATAGAAACATTTAAACAAAGAGGAAGCACAAGGTAAACATTTTTTTAATATATAAAGCAAAAAGTTGAAAGATCACTCTATACATGGAGATAACAAGTAAAGAAACAAGAGAGTTTGTTCAGAGTGAGGTTTTTATAAAATAGTTGGCTCTATTACATTTGCAGCATAACACAAGCCACAGAATTTTACCATGTGTTTCCTTCTCTAAGCACATAAGTAAAAAATGACTGCATAGCTACCCGTGGAACAGTCTTCATCAATAGACAACTTATTTTCAGGACAATTACAAATTTAAAATGCAGCACAGAAGACAGTGACAAATAGAAGGTGAGACTAAGAACAGCACCACTGTAACAGTAAGAAAGAAACCCTCAATGCTACAAGAAAATGCCTGAAATGTAAGCTGATAGTTAGGACTACTGAACTACGAAAAAAGCTCACAGAAGTGATGAGAAAATCCTGTTCTTTGTAATAGTTACAAATAGGTTGTGTAACAGCTAGAAAGAGTACTAAAAGAAACGGAACTGAATTAACAGATATGATTAGTAATGATAAAAACAAGATGATCTTGTCATTTTTTATGCTGCTAGTGTTAAATGAATATATATATCTCTCCTCAGAAAATCAACTTACATTGTGAAAAACCTGTATCACACACATGTAGAATGATTTATTCAGTACAGTTTAGTTTAGGTGTTCATTTTAAACACTCCAGCGCTTAAAATTTCATGGGTTCATAGTTCAGTGGGGTGATAAAAATGCCTTAACTTGATAAAGTAACTGAAGAGAGGTAATTTCCTCTGGACCGTGCCTAACACCAACACACCTGATCCTGCCCATTGACCCTATAGGAAGCCAACAGACACAATTCAGTGTTCCTGTACTTTTGTGAGAGAAGCTACGTCTTAACCAACAAAAGGAAAACTTCATTGGTCTATATGGGTTCCTTCAGGTACAATTCAGAATACAGCACCTTATTCTAAAGTTAGATCCCCAAAAGAGTTGGATAAAGTCCGTTTTGCTGTTGGTAATCTAACTGTTAGACTACTTGACTGTTTTAAGTTCATCTCTTAAAACACAGCGACTGACTTCTTCACCGACCTTTATTTCTTAAAGGACTAATTACACTGATGACACTGAACTTATCAACTAACTTCCATCTGCTCTCATAAAGACCCCATCTCCTGTACATTTTAAAAAACACTATTATTAATTTGTTCTCAGTGATCTCATAACTCTGTGCCTGTCTTCCAAAGGTTAATTACATACAAAGACTTCATTAGGTATCATGTATATCAATAAGCACATTTTTGACACTAACACATTTTGACTGTTTCAATTCTTTCATACAGAGGTAAAATTTAAGATAGGAACCTACTTCTGAACTGAATCACCACAGAAGTATAGGTTAGCACATTTAAAAAATATTAACATAAACATGTATGCTACCCTCTCCTCTGATCTTTATATTTTTATGAAAGGTGCCAATAAACATTGACAGACTAAAAAAAAGCAAGATGGCATAAAAATCAGGAGAATGAAATGCACAAAGATAAGGGCTAGAAGCTTGTTCCCTTCAACGCATATCCTCACATTATGCACGATTTAGAACAAAAATGTTTCCCATGTTGACTGATTCCACATTTCTTTATTTCTCACCTTAAGATTAAGCAATGAAATATGATCAGCACTTTAAAATGTTTGAATAGATTAAAAATCAACACTGTGAAATGGGGAATGGAATACAAGAAACTTTTACCCATACACAGGAAAAGCACCCTGTAAGAGTTCAGGGACTTGTTATACTTCTGTCTTTACATTCTGAAAATGTAAAGAACACGTTACTGTATCTCTACTATTTATTCCGAAAGGTGTGATTTTTTGGAACAACTCATGATTTTTCTTGAGATTACTTACTCTAAAAAACTGGTGATGTAATCCCGACTGCAGGCTGACCAAGAGAAAGGGTTGGTGTTTGCTGTAATATGAGCCGCCATTAGTTTTGCTGCTTCATGACCTTTGGTCCCACAGGAATTTCCAATTCCATCATGGTTCATACCAAAACTGCCCAAAAGAGAAGAAAAACAGCCCGTTATTTTTCTACAGAAACAGACATCTCATAAACAATGTGATTTTTACAGAAATCATATTTAGGCCTAAAAGAATACAAGAGAACTCCAAATGGGAATTAGGATCAGTTAAGTTTAGTTTATTCAGATCTCAGAATATTGCACAATTACATAGCATTTTTTTCACACGGTCCTGAAAGGACTTTACTTCTTTTCTAAAATTTAACATTACTCTTTCAAGATAAATCAAGAGCAATCAGTCTTTATTTGGGTATTGTAGCTGGTAAAGAATATATATTGTCTCACTAACACGTCTATTAGTAAACAGAGACAAATAGGGTATGCGATGTTGCTGTTTAAGCACACATATAAGCACACAGTAGCTAATGATATTTCAAGCAGAACGTGAGTTTTGCAATTCCCAAGGCCATTCTGTATTCATGCTCCCTCTATGTTTCCAATGCACAGATGATTTGCAGTTTTTCTATTAGAGCTCTCCTTTGTCATGGAACTTCAGAGTGAAGGACACTTAAAATCAGCAGAAAATACAGTAAGAAATCTCTGAGTGGCATTTGGCCAGCAGATATTTCCAGCCAACAAATTCATTAACTTTCAACAAAGATGACATGACTCTGGAAAGAAATATACAGTAAAATAATCTTTATGCTCTAGAAATCCCATGCTACTGAAACAAACCCTTTGAGCTACAGACAGCCAACATAAATTAAAACTAGAGGTTAACTCATAAAAAAGCTATTTGAAAAGACTTTCCTTCTATATACAAAACTATTTTAAAATGAAATTATTACTGTTATCCCTAAACAACCAACAACATATACTTGACTGACCTGTCATAAATGAAGCATTTTAAGAGAATATAGAATACCATGACCTTTTGTAATAGTATACATCTTTTTTTAACTCCATTTTCTAAGTCTGCCTTTGATTCATTTCCTCTCTGTCACTTGGGAGGAAATATCTTATTTTTTTTAAATATTAACTTTTGGACACATTAGCTCCTCCTTCCCAAACATGACACAAGGCTTATGAGATCAAAGAGGCGGGTAGTGAGATATAGAACAGCTTCCTAGAGCATCAGACAGAGAAGTAGTCAAAGGGAATACCAAAACTGAGCTGCAGTTGGAAGCAGCGCATCTGTCACTTTTTATATGTCTTATAATGAGACCAGTCCTTGGAGTCCTCTGTGTTACAAATGCTAAGACTGACCCCCTGATTTTGTACTTAATATTCAGGTTTACAAATGTGCTGAAGCATTCCATTTTTATTTTCTATAAATTTTTTATTCTGATTGCCAGAATATACATCAATCTATGCCTACGGGATGTCTCCCCATGTAATACAGTATGCAGCAATGCCTGCTTTTATTTTGTTTAGTGTGTGATGTCTGAAAAATGCAGAAAGCCTTACGCATAGGAAAGGTATTGTTATATATTTTGGAAGTGAAGGAGTTAGAAGTCCAATGCAACACACTTCATCAGCTAATAATGAAAAAGCATTTTATTGGCGTAGTTCTCAACTGCCATAATTTCCTAGAATTAGGGGTACCTGAAATGGTAATATTTCTTGTTGAATTACCTATGTACGATTTCTTAAAATAGAAAACATTATGTTTTAACAGTCCCTATGAGAGTTCCTTACAGAAATTGACATTCTGCTACGTGGGAAAGAGCTGAATTGGGTCTTACTGACTATCTGTGATACCCAACTTATTGCTGGTTAATATATTTATTTTGTCAAAGAAATCACAGAAACTCCAACTGTCTAGGAAGTGAAAGAGTACAAACATATTTTGTCTTTTGGGCCTACCAAAAAGAAGAACAAATTTCATAGTTAAATATCTTTCCTTCTACCAGGTCTCCTTGTGAAAAATAAGTTGCAGATGGTGGCAGCGGTATATCTAGTAAAATGCAAATCTGTGAATGGAAGCTGCTATTCCAGACGCACACGGGAATACAATGCTTTTCCATGAGCTAAATGCACTGCCCTTTTTTTAATAATAAATATTAATTCATCTAAATCATCTATTCCCTTACACAAAGGCTATTCCACTCACCCCTGCTTCTGAATTTAGTAGAGAACTGGCCATTAGGTTCAGATAATATTTCTGATGTTTAGAAAGGAGTTTTGTAATTACTGTCATCTTTTCCCATAGACAGTAGTGGCAGCATGCCCTTACAGCCTAGTAATTTGCACTCCTATAGCCAGGACTGCAGATGAAGACAAATTTCTGTCCAAAGTACTACTTTTATTTCCATCAGAACATGTTGGTTGTATTTGATCCCCATTACACTAAGGGTACACCTTTCAAAAAAGTATATTTGGAATTAGATTGGGGTGGGAAGGCAGTGAAGAAAGGAAGGAACAAAATAGTCTTAATGGAGGCAGTGTTATAATTTACTTGTCTTTTTCAAAATGACTAAACAGATTAACACTGTATTTTTTTCACTGGCTCTAAAAGCTTGTCTAGAACTGCCCATGTAATTTTGGTTTTAAAGGAACAAGCAGATAAGCAAGTAGACAGTGAGAAGTCTTCTTAACTGACACGGGAGTTTTCTCTGAAGTTACCTTTCTGCCTACCATCTCAAGGAAAGATGTTTAGCTCAGCAGCTCTGAGTCACTCTTTTTTTTCAAGCATTATGTCCACTCTTCTCCAGTCTTCTCTCTGCTCACACTACATGTAAGAACTGTGCAAAGTAGCAGTTAAAATACTATGAGCTTTAAAATCATAATTTAAATTCTCCTGCAATATTTCCTATAGTTTCTACACTTCTCAAAAAATTCTTAGAGGGCAGCACATCTGTCTAGTGCTCTGTGTCTGTTTCATTTGTTAACATCTGCAATAGAACAGACGCTTTTTCTTGGCAATCTGTTTTTCTTTATATCTGAAAAAAAAACTGAGAGAATTATTTGTAATACACATCGAACTTAAATTCTGACCTCAAAAATCACAGGGGAGTTAACTGGTCTCAGCTGCATTGAATAAAACAGCAATAGATAACCAGAAACTCTAGAGTAAAAGCAGAGGGAAGGATGTGAACATAAACTTCTTGTTTATCCTCCCGTTTACTTTGTGAAGGAACAGTACTTCAGGTTCCCTACAATTTCTTTTTTATTTAAGGTGAGGTTGCTGATTTGCTTGGTGGTTCTAACTTGTGATGGTAAGAGCTACCAAAACACTTACTGCTGATGTGTCTGAAATTACATCAGTTATTTTTGTGGCACAGCCAGGATACCTCTGTTTTGATTTATTAAGCAAACACTTCCGAGAAGACAGATCCAAACCAATCTGAATGCTCCTCAGTACTGCTTACAGAGGTTTATTTCATATACCATGTACTTTTACAGCACAGAAATCATCTGAAATGTGCTACTCAGATGATTTTTTTTCCCTTATTTGTTCACAGTCTATTACCTCTGCTTTCCAATTGTAATACTAAAAGCTCTACACTGAGCTATTGCCTAGTTTGGAACATTCAGAACTGCAGATCCCTAATGTTTATTTTCTCTAAATAAAACAATTAATTTTTAGTCACTTATAGATTCATGAGTTACAGTATATACGGGAGAATTTGGCCTAATTCTGGTCAATCAGTGGCTCTCACTTTGCTCTGCCACTTTGTTAAGTATGTTATGGAAGAAAGTACCAGAAACTGATTCTCCTGAGTCAGGCAACTAAGTTACAGGTATACAAGCAAAAGAAATACAATAAAAATGAATTTCTTGATATTGCTGTCCTCTATCAGAAGCTGATTTACAGCTGTGTAACTCTGTGTGACTCTTTAGGAAAAATAAATCTTTTCAAGAGAGAGAAAAAAGAAAATTTGACCTTAATGGGTTTTAGTATACTAACTTATTTGCACTAGGAAATACAAACCAAACATGTACAGTAAGACTGGAATGGGTCATTTGCAAGCTAAGTATTTTGACCCAGGTATTTTGCTAGACGTTCCTTGACTGTCTCAGCACATTACACAATACTCCCACAACTATTATGGAGAATGAAGCACAGCGTAGGGATGGGTCAAAAAAGTGCACAAGTGAATAATCCTTTCAAAATTTCTAACAGTAAATCAATACTACAGCGAGACGGAAGGCATACTTAAACAAGTCTTCTTGTATTAGATACAAAATATAAAGAGCAAACGGTAAGTTTCTTGTAAGAAATGCCACCTTATTTGCTTAGGTAAGGCTTATCAACTTTTTCATAAATTTTGCATTCATTTTGTTTCTATCATGTTGTACTTATTCCAGTAATTATTAAAAAGATGTAATTTAAATATTCAGAAATCTTCTATTTTATATAATTAAAGGTAAGGAGTGCATTCATATAGCTTTGAATGTCTGTGTGCAGCCTACTTTACAGCTATAGCAATGCTCACAGATAAAATGAAGCTAACTGTTAATTTTCTTTAAAAAAAAAAATCTGTTCTTAGTGACATTAGAAAATGTCAAAAGAGGAAAAAGAAGGAAAAACTAGAGTGCTTCAGCATTCTCTTGTTAAACAAAAAGAGCATGAATTTAGACAGAATCTACTATTAAAGAATAAATTATTTTTTTTTTGTACAGTATCAGTTCAGAGCTATGAACTGATGTAAACAATTCCTGTGTTGATATATATGGTAACTTTGTTACTTGTTTTCATACCTATTAGCAATGAAATATAGTAAAATTGATATGGAAAAAATATTATTTTGTTATTACACTAATAGAAGGCTAAATTATTTATTTATTTTTAAACCATATGGAATCACAGAATGGTTTGGGTTGGAAGGGACCTTAAAGATCACTCAACTCCAACCCCTGGCCATGGGCAGGGACACCTCCCACCAGACCAGGTTGCCCAAGGCCCCATCCAGCCTGGCCTTGAACACCTCCAGGGATGGGGCATCCACAGTTTCTCTGGGCAGTCTGTGCCAGGGCCTCGCCACCATCTGAGTAAATAATTTCTTCCTTACTTCTAATCTAAATCTACCCTCTTTTAGTTTAAAGTCATTCCCCCTTGTTCTATTACTATATGCCCTTGTAAAATGTCTTGTTTTGTTCATGGGAGAGCTTATGAGAGATGGTGTTACTACAGTTTATCCTTGCTGCGTTTAAGTATTTTGAAGTTTGGCATGTGTGCCCCTCAGACTGCAATATTTTCTTGATGTTTTTTACAATGCATACAGACATTTCTTCCAGGAAATATCTTATTCTAAAACTGATGTCTTATAAAGCAGACAAGGTCTTACTGATCAATCACAAAGCTCACCAATTACCAGTGAATGAGGAAAAGACAAAGCTTCCCTGAAAATGCCTCTAGGAAGACTTTGTCCTAAATCAGAAATTTCTATTCCAGCACTGAAGACCACTTTTCTAATATGGGCAGCTGGGGTTATTTGTGCTATTTTCCTACTTTGCATACGGACTAAAAAAGAATTCAAAAAATGCTACAATTGCAGGCATATTTTAGCTGTATGAACTAATTCAGAACTAAATCCTCCTAGAAAATACGATCTTCTCCATCTTGAAGCCGATTTAATTCGTTAGCTTATAATCTTTTTTTTTTTTTTTTTTTTTTATTTATTTATTTTATTTTTATTTATTATTTTTATTTTATTTATTTATTTATTTATTTATTTATTTATTTTTATTTTCATTGGAACAGGCTGCCCAGGGAAGTGGTGGAGTCACCATCCCTGGAAGTCTTCAAAAGACGCTTAGATGTAGAGCTTAGGGATATGGTTTAGTGGAGGGCTGTTAGCGTTAGGTTGGAGGTTGGACTCGATGACCTTGAGGTCTCTTCCAACCTAGAAAATTCTGTGATTCTGTGATTTTTTTTTATTTTTATCAAGATACAACTGCTAAACACCAGACTTTCATTCTGGCTCCCTGGCTCATAAAACCTTCAACAGAGATCTACCTTTGGCAAATCTTTTCCCTACTTTGCATTTTATGGGTAGTTCTGTTTTAAGCTCAGTCCACCATCCTCCCATTTTGACATCTCATGGTTTTTTCCTCTTTGATCTTTCTTGTTCTTTTTACCTTTGTTATTTAGCTTCCAGTGCTCAGCTAACTCTGTAGGACTACAACAATGAATATCATTATATCTATCTTTTACGGACATCCATTCAAAGGAACCTTATCTGTTAAATCAGCATCCTGTACAGCACGCATGAAGCAAATTCAGCAGTTCAGTAAGTAACCTAGTAAAAAAAAGTACAGACTGAAAAGGCACCAAACTCAGCTGGTAGGAACAGAAAATGGGACTGGATCTTGTATGTTACACTTGTCTGACCATAACAGCATATTCAAGCCTGCAAAGTGTTTTTCTTCGCAAAGAGAAAGTCAAACTGTTTGACAATGCAGAGGCTACACACACTCAGTTGTCACTCCTGCCATGAAGGGAAATCTGGACTGGTTTGATTTTTGCTTACCAGAAATCTTAAGTATTTCTTCAGTGTGAAATACATAATCTAGTGGCAAGTCAAGCATTATAAATCAAGTTTTTAGAGTCACTATTATGAAGCCTGAGTGGTCCACTCAGGCTTTATCTGATTAACAGAAGTATTAAAATCGATACAAGGCTTTTCTCAAAACCATACATAGAGAGAAACAACCATAAAACTTAGTCTACCACCATTCTTTATGCAACACAGAGTTAATCAAAGTGTTACGGATGTCTACAATAAAAACAGCTGGGTTTGAGTCTTGACTACACACACGGCTTATCTGCACAAAAACTAAGATATACACATATAAAAGCTACAAATTGTAAGGAAGCCAAAAAGATACTTTAAAATTACTTATAAATATTTAGCGGAAAGTACAACAAGACACAATAATCACACTCACACTCTCTGTCTCTAAGTCTTCAAGACTAAGTGCTTTTCTGGATAAAAAAACTTTGACCAAATGCAAGTTACTGGGATCAATACAAGGGCAAATCAGTTAAATGTACTATACCGTGATATACAGAAAGTCAGACCAGATCAGCAAATCATTTCACAAAATCACAGAATGGTTTGGGTTCGAAGGGACCTTAAAGTTCACCCAGTTCTAACTCCCTGCCATGGGCAGGGACCCCTCCCCCCAGACCAGGTTGCCCAGAGCCCCATCCAGCCTGGCCTTGAGCACCTCCAGGGATGGGGCATCCACAGCTGCTCTGGGCAGCCTGAGCCAGAGCCTCACCACTCTCACAGTGGAAAATGTCTTCCATACATTTAATCTAGATCTACTCCCTTTCAGTCTAAAACCATTGTTCCTTGTCCTGTCACTACACATCCTGGTAAAAACTCTTTCTTCATCTTTCTTATAAGCCCCTGTTAAGTATTGAAAGGCTGCAAGAAGGTCTCCCCAGAACCTTCTCTTCTCCATTCTAAACAACCCCAACTCTCTTCATAGGAGAGGTGTTCCTGCCCTCTGATAATTTTTGCAGCCCTTCTCTAGGCTCACTCTAGCAGGTCCTATCTTTCTTCTACTGGGACCCAAAGCTGGATGCAGTATTTCAGGTGGGGTCGCACTACACCAAAGCAGGAGAATCATCTACTTCAACTTGCTGGCCATGCATCTTTTGATGTGGTCCATGATACAACTGGATTTCTGGGTTGCAAATGTACATTGCCAGCTCATGTCCAACTGTTCTTCAACTAGTATCCATAAGCTCTTCTCTGGAAGGCCTTCCTTTAATTCCCAAATTTATTAACCTAATAGAAACTAGTAAATAGAATCATAATTCCATCAGAGAAGTCTTATAATGCCGCTTTTGGAGAAATCATGGAAAATCTATCTGTATTATCTCTACCGGACTCTTAATTACAAGAGAAATTTTATTCCTCAGCTCAACATTTTTTAACTTAGCATTCCATAGTATATTCTAAATTAATAAAGTGTTTTCTTTGTTGTTGTTGTGAATCATATACTCAATGTAGACTTGTCATTTAAGTGCTTCTATCTTTCATTTGACAATGAAGCCAATTTCCTATTTCCCAGGTATGTCTGAAGAGAAAAGCTATCATTTTGTCATGGCGAAAGAAAAGTTTACAGTACTCCTTGAAATTATTATTTTACACACAGGCAAGTACCTTCTAGTACATACTTTAATAATAGCCACTGAAGGGAAGAGGAAGACAAAAGGAAGTAATAACTTCCTTGATTTAGTCACATAGGCATTCAGTCTTATTACGAGTGAATTCCCATTCACTCGTGATGTGTGGATAGCACAAAACATATAAATCTTGAAGGTCTTTTACCCACATATTTTTTCCCAGTTTTTATAGAAGGTATCTAGCCCATAAAAAGGTCAGTTTTTAACTCCATACTTCCAGTATGATTTTCTTAATTCACTGTGTATCAAATAAAATCAAGTGAATATGATTTCTATATTATTTTCAAAACACCATTTGACATGTCATTCAAGCTACAGGACAAGTTGAAAACTTCAAAGAGCTGAGATTTCAGAATTTCAAAAGACCTTATGTAAAAGAAGCCAAGAGACACCGATTGTAGTAAACACAGATGGTTAACAAAAAGCCTATGATCAGAGAATATATCCTATGGATGTAGTTTCTCCTGAGATTCTAATCAAAGCCTCAGTTTTTTAAACGAAGTATTGTAATCATGCCAGTTTTGAATAATAACATAGCTGCATACACTCAGATTATTGTTATGCTTCACTGGAATAACCTTCATAAAGTATGTAGTGACATGACATACAGATTAGAATGAAGATGGGGATTTTTTTTCTTTTTGAACATGTGGCTCAAATTCACCACAAGGTTACATATTACTATTAATAAGATTTTCAGATGTATAAGTGATTTGAAGGAGCTTTTTCCGCAACATTGGAAATATATTTTTCTTTACACTATCCTTTTCAATTCAAGTAAAGGAAAAGAAGGAAGCAAATGAAGATTACAAGAATTACACGTGTTTTAAATTATTTTTGTTCAGATCTTATACAATTGCTTTTGAATTTTTGAATTCATCTACTTCAGTGTAACTAAAGTGTTCTTTTCACACATAATATGAGATCGTACTTGCCAAGTAATTATCTTGCATGATAGGTGGGATGAAAATAAGTGTTTACTTCCAACTCCTGCTTTTGATCAGCAGATTGATAGCTTCCATTTCAGTCTGCATTGGAACTTTTAGCAGTTGCATCAGCTAATGATTGGAAAAACATATCATCCATAACTCAGTGTTGGTCAACCCACATAAACAAAAAGGAAACCTCTTGATAAAAGAAGGTGCCTAGTCTTTTTAAAGTCATCACAACATACTAATGGCACTGTCTTTCAAGGGAGGACCTGAAATATTCCCAGACTGATCTGTACTCAGATTTTTGCACTCTCATATCATCATGCTCTTTAAAATAATATGCCAGTGCTTAAAATATACAGATGATGTTATGAATATTTTACATAATTCTTGCTTGAGTGAAAGATGACTGAAAGCATATGAATACTGGCAACAGAAGCAATGCTTTAGTCAGAATACTTTGAATTATATTTAAGATAAAATAATGAAAAACAAAAACAAAAAAACTTTTAACCGCTTTTGTTTCATAAAGAAATGTGGAGGGAGGGGGAGGGAAATTTTTCAAAGCCTAATATTTAAGAATATGAAACAGAGTAGGAGGGTGTGAGCCAAATCTCAAAAGCACAGATTAAACTGGAATCTGAAATCAAAGGGTAAACAATGAGTCTTCAGTTCTAAAGTTAAAGCCCTTGGTAATATATACCAAATAAAATGTACTGCCACTCATGAATATTATATACAAGAAACATGGAGCACCAGAACAGAGATGGTACAGCCATGCAGAAAAAATAATGATATCTATTATTAAACTAATATTAAAAAGGTGATACATTAAAACATAGTCTTTTTTTAAACTCACTCACTTGTGACCAATCTCATGTGCAATGGTAAAAGCTGAACCTAGGCCAATGTCTTCATTAATGCTGCAGCTCCTTTCAGGCTCACACATTCCAGCCACAGAGGCCAAGCCTGAATAAACAGAAGGAGACACAAAGGGTCATGCCAAGGTGTTTCAGTCTTAAAAGCCCTAGTTATAAATGCCTGGATTCTTTTTAATAACCTCTATGCACAGAAGGAGCAGTTGGCAAAAGGTTAACTTTCTAGTCATTTGCAAAATCACTGGGGGGAATTTCACTTTGCCGGCTAGACATTAATATTTTTTGAACTGCAGTCAGTGCTGGAAAATGTCTAGACTAGGGGTTAGATTTATAAATTTTACTTCTGGTAACTTGGGACCACCTAGTAACTTGAGCCAGGAGAGGGAATTCAAGAAAGCATTTCTATTTTAACATTCTTGAGCCTGAAGAAAGCAAAATGTATCCACATTATTTTTCTAAAGAAATCTGTTTAAGTTTAGTGGGTTCATAAAAACATACAAGCAACTTTTTTAGCTATGAAAAGCCCCACATGGTACTTAAAAAAAAAAAAAATATATAAAAACAAAATCGAATGCATCAATGAAGAGAGAGGAGATAAGTTAATAACAAGCACTCGTTTAACCATGGAAGTCTTTTCCATTTATCACCTATTATCTTCTGGAATTAAAACCTTATTGCATTATAAGTGCTTTAAAAAACTTCCTTTAGAGAAAGCAAGCCACTGGCATTTCCAGAATATGGCTCTTCAGTATCCTGCACATTCTTTAGCAACAGAATATCACACAACATATCGCAGACATTAATTTGCTGCTACTAAAGCAGCAAAATCTCTAAGCATCACATTTATTTAGTGTATTCCCTAAGGTTTCTTATGTGAAAGCAGCAGTAATGCTTTCTTTAAGGAAGTTACCTGCACAGTTTACGCTGTAACAGAACAATAGCTGGGAAAATGCGGTTGTGGGGAAACAGAATTATACTCTTTTATGAATGAGCAGGCACTTCAAACTATTCTGTTTGAACTATCAGCAAGCAAGTAATAAGATGACATCTTATTACATCAGTAATAAGATAAGTGCTTCCTGCTTCCACGAGCAATTAATTTGGAGCAGAAGGAGCTGGTCAGTAGAGTAAAACACTGACATTAGGCTCCTAATGTTATCTTTGTATGTGGGTTGGACTCTACTTTGGACTAGTTTACTCCCATAGGTGAAACTTCCTCCCTACAAGTGGTTCAGAGCTTTCTACAGGAAAAAAAAAAGTATCAGTGCATATCAAGAATACAGTTCAAGCAGTGACTTAGACCCTAACATTTCCCTTAGGCACATATGGAGCATTTAAGAAATATGTGTTTTGACTTGGTTTTGTCCAAAACTAATCTAACCTGCACACACCAAAACTACTCTGAGAACCAAACCAACATGGGCAAAAGGCGACAATGTCTGCTCATTGAATTTCCATCAAAACATCAAAATCAAATCACTACAGTAGACAATGACCACTGAGGACAGGATGAAGCATCAGAATAAGAAGGACTAGACACAGAGAAAAATTTGTACATTGTTTGCTGCGTGAAACCTGTAAAAAAAATACAATTACAGTTCACTTGTCTAAACTATGCCATTCCAGTTGAGCAGGACATTCTGAGGACAACGTGGTGATGCTTGTGTAACAGCTAACCTGTTTCCTTGAGAAGTTCACCATATCTGGGTGGTAAAGTCATCTCTATCTTCAGATCTCTTAACTGAGTGCTTGCTAAGTGACTTACAGGACCAGACTAATGATATATAATTAAATACCATGTCTGCAGAAAGTGACAGAGGTCAAGTCAAGAACCCAGACTACATCTCAGATCAAAGAAAAAAGGAGTTGTGTTTCACTGCAGCCATACAGCTGCTCCAAAGACATCTGAAGAACTGCATCTCTTCCATGCAGTTCTACGTAAGACTCCCTAGGAACAGGAAAGAGGTATCTATCCCACAGTAAATCCATTAATTCTGTTTCTTCCTGGAACACCAATGATTCAGATTTCTTCTGATCTTTTGAGATGTGAGACTGTTGTTCACAGACCCCTTAAATATATGCTTAACTTCAGCTACTGGAGGTCAGTGGGACTTAAGCATACTAAATGCCTTGCAGAAGAGGACCGTGGGGGCTGGCCTCTTTTTGAATTCAATGCCAATAATGCAAGTACATTGTTGTGGTTTTACTGCCAACGGTCTGATAACAATACTCTGATATCATATGTGGTTTTTATTTTCATTTACTCAAGCCTTTTGGTTTAAAGAAAAAAAAAAGCCAAAGTCTATCCCGTCTGTTACACTGGATTCAAGTGAAGCAGAATCTGCCTTTATCCTAAAGTCTGATACAGTGAGGACTAGTACATGAATGATGTGTGTTAAAAATATCACATATAAATATCAGATAGCTTGTGGGTGAATGTACTCCCTTTCAAACTCTCTTAACACTTGTAATGACAACTCTGACATCAATATAAACAGTCTCTTCAGTTTTGACTCCTCCACACAGATGTCAAAGTAATCCAATTACATTTAGAAATTTATCATTACATTTTGCCTTTTACTAAAACATGCTGTGAATATTGTTTATATTTAGAACAGGCAAAAAAATTCTGATACCTTTCTCCTCATGTAAACTACTTCCCTTTGCCAAAAGTGTCGTGCTGACTTGAGTGGTACTTGTAAAAAAATCAACATGAGTTAAGGCTATCAAGCATACAGTAGTACAGGGGAAGACAAAGAAAATACAGTTATGAGCTCTCATTATGAAAAAAATATTAACAACCTTAAAAATATTAACTCGCTGAACTAGAATTATATATTTAATTACTTCAGAGTACATTTGAAAAAAATATAAAAATACCATATTAGTCTTTCAATAACGTTTCATATATTAAATGTTTTCATATACTAAAGCACTACTACAGGTAACAACTATGATACAGTAAGTAATTTCTGCCAACAAATTTAAGTATAAAGAGAACAATCCTGCATCTAGGATTGCATTGTGTTTTTCTCTCTTGTCAAAGCACTGTTTTAAGGAGTTTCAATATTGCTATAATTTATATTACTGTGTTATTTTTTTCCAAGTCTGTGGAAGGAAAAGTCTGAGGCTGTACTCCCTGTGTAAAACACAGCAACAGTGTAAAACCTCAAAGCCTGTTTCTTTTCTGGTTTCTCTGTGTGTGTGTGTGGTTTTTTTAAACCTTCCTGAGGTCTTCTATTTGTTTTTTATAATAGCTCATGGAGACAGGTTAAACAAAAATAGTCCTCTCCAGTAATTGTTGCTTGGTAAATCTGAGTAATCTGCTAGGATTTATCAGCATTACAGCTATCAGAGATGAAATCTCCAGTAGTAGCTCGCTTAATCTAAAATTACTGTAATCTATCAAAGCATAAATCCATGTAGGTTACCTTTTACTGTGCATGTTTATAAAACTGCAAAATTTTGAAAGCATATACTTAAAAAGATCTAATGAGCTGATAAATCAGTAGCTGAGTATAAAGCAAGGAAACAAACAGCAAATAGAAGCTGAAATTTCTCTTTATAATCTTACCCAGTGTTCCACAAGGCTTGTTTTTATAAGTGCAGATATCATATCTGTTAAGGAGAAGAAAAGCACATAAAATATGTCAGAGGATCAAATTTGTAAAATATTCTGTATATTTATCACATATCTGTATCATAGTGCAAGTTGTCAGATGGCAATCAGCTTAATTATGTGCAGCCAGCTGGTGTCGCCATTTTCTACACTCTGGTGTAAACCACAAGCTGTAGTACACTCACAGCCGCTGGCCTCAGGCCAGTGGGACACCTGCCAGTAAGAAAAAAATGGTTAAAGTGGATCTTTGTAATCACCAGCTCCATAAAGCAGTCTACCGTGCTGTTAAGAAGTTACAGCAGCATGTCTGTAGACTACACTGCTTCAAAACACTTAATTTTACTTTTTGACCATACTGCAATTCTCAGCCTCACACTTAAAAACTAACCAATATTAATTGTAACTCCTAATATTTAAATACTGATTGTAATTAAAACCTTAGCCTTGGAGTATTACAACAAAAAATATCAAAATATGAGCTTGTCTTATAATTCCCATCTCTATCTTCCAATGATTATACATGTCCTGAACTAAAATGAACTGAAAGAAAAATAAACTAAAATAAAAAAATAGATTTTTATTGAAAGCTAAAAAATGCATTTAAAAAAGAATTTTCATAATTTTAGGTATAATGATTCAAATATGGGATCTCAAGTTTTTGTGCAGTTGACATGCAAGTATCTGAAGCTGAAAATTGAATTAAAATGTTTTCTGTGGTATAACAGCTATTCGTAACAGCAGTGGTCACGTGGCAGTCATAATTCATTAATGACAACTCCATATTTTGAATATGTAATCCTATTATATGGCTAGTGATACGAGAATACTCTCTTTGATGTTCAAGGATTCATACTGATTTCTTTGCAATGTGTTTCTGAATAATACCATTATTTTGGATAGTGAGCAAAAACAAAAATGAAAGATACAATCTTTATGCTTTAAATTTTTATCCAAATATTTACTAATTCCAAGCCACCAGACATTTCTGTTAAAAGCAACATATAAGGATTGTTTTCAAAAAGGTTATCGCATAGGAACCAGATCATGAGATAAACACCTTTCAGAGTTAATAAAGTTAAGGTCTGTCTGTAAGCCAAATCCATCAACAAAATAACAAAGCTGAAAATTTGGAACAAATCCAGTGAATTCTCTGTGCATGTAGACTGCTGTGACCAAATGGAATCCCTGGTATTTTTAAAGGTGCTAAACATGGAGCGGTTTGCTGGATTAAGCTTTAATTTTGAACTCAAATTTCTATATGCATTGATCTCACCAAAGCATCTCAGACTATATAATCCTATATGCACTTAAAGCTCTCACTGATTTCCCATATGCTGTTTCTCAATAATTAACTAGGTTTTATGTGTCACAAAACAGAACAATGATGTAGTTGAAGACCAAAAGATTTTTACTGAATATGGTCTGCCTTTGCCATCTTTAAAGAAACAAATTTATTACGCATTGATTTAGGACAAAGCCTGAATCTAATCCCACTGAAGTTCATGCAGAATGGTTCCTCAGAGTAGACAGGGATCAGACTTATTTAACAAGAAAACCCAGAATTTCTGAATTCTTTTAAGTCTGAATTCTGAATTTAGAAATCAACACAAGAACATAATCAACATACGAATACAAATGAAACATTCTTCTGATTATTTTTTTTAATACTGAATAATAATAATAAAAAAATGTCATACATCCTTAGATAAAATGTATGTTTAAGAAGCAAGCCAGTTCCACTAAATTCAAATAAAATGCTGTCACTGATTTCAGTAGAGCTGAAAACTTAGTCGTATTGCCTCAATCTGCTTACTCCCATATTGCTATGAATCTGAAGGCATTCATTCAGCTAGTTTCAAAAGGAACTGTGATTTGAGAAAATGATATGAATTAAATCCTTTCTTACTCTTACACTTTTGAAAAACAATTACCATAGTATCCTGGCTGTGCTGCATAGGGAGTATTCTTCATTATACACAGGCTAGCATTCATAGGAATCATAATATCGTAGAGTCATTAAGGTTGGAAAAGACCTTCAAGATCATCTGGTTCAACCATCCCCCTACCACCAAGTTCACCCCACTAAACCATGTCCCTAAGCACCACGTCCAACCTCTCCTTAAACACCCCCAGGGACGGTGACTCCACCACCTGCCTGGGCAACCCGTTCCAATGCCTGACTGCTCTTTCTGAGAAGAAACGCCAGATTTTTAATGTACTCATTTCCAACCTAAACCTCCCCTGGCACAACTTGAAGCCATTCTCTTTAGTCCCAAAATTAAATAAATAAAATTAAGGAAGATCGTTTATTTTCCAATAAACTCTTTTTGCAAGATCAATCCCATATAATAATAGTATTCTAATTGTGGTTTCATTAAACATTTGAGTATTTGTTCAAATATTTAAATTTGATACACAAATTCCTGTAAGCAATGTTCATACACTCTCTTATTTAGTTTAGAAGGAAAACAGTTTAACAGGAAAAACATCTCATGACTTGCTCTACCTACAGCATTGTCTTCAAGTTCCATTTTTTCCCTATTTCCCTTTCATTTGGATGGCTCCTGCTCACGTTTTTTTTCTTAACTTGTTTTATTTTTATGTACTGAACTGCACAATTCCATCCTATGCTTCTCTTTATGATTTAACCAAATCAGCCTAATTTGTCTTTTATCGTTTTGACACCACTTCTTATAACTTTATTTTGACTTTTCATGGAACCTGTTTAATCATGAAGACCTAAAAGATGTTTTGTGTGTTTTTCACACAAAATTCTCAGAATTTTTTCTGTTTTCACGGAATTTAAAGGCAAAAGAACCATCAGCCTAGCTGACTCCTGTTCACACTACTAGCTTTCAAATCTCAGCAGAAGGAAATATTATGTAGAGAGGGTTTTTTCTGCTAGAAACTCCACCTGTGAAACATGCAGTCCCTATGTACATTTACATTGTGGGAGTTCTCAGACTTGTCATGTGACACTGGGAAGCTTTCCATTTTATTATCTACCAAAGGAAAACCCTTGCTCCTTTTTTCGTCCTGTTCTATGCAAGATATGGAAAGGTGAGCATGTCCACAACTCTTGAGCATGTCCGTTCTTCTCACTGAAGAACGGTATCTGAAAGAGACTAGGGGTAAAATCCTAACATAGGTGGGGACAAGGCATATCAAAACTCAGAAAGTATTGTGTTAAGCTTTCTTTTTTGAAGAAAGGTAGGCAGGAATATTTTTCACTTAAATCAGCTTCCCCAAAGCCCCACCCAACCTGACCTCAAACGCTCCAGGGAAGAAGCATCCACGTCTTTCACAAATTTATTCTAGTGTCTTACTGCTCTCATAGTAAAGAATTTCTTCCCTCTATCTAGTCTAAATCTACCTTATTTCAGTTTAAAACCATTATCCCTTGTCCTATGATTACATGCTCTTGTAAGAAGTCTCTCTCCATCCTGAAGTTCCCTGCAAGTACTGTAATGCTGCAAGAAGGTGTCTCAAGTGCCTTCTCCTGGCTAAACACCCCAACTCTCTTATTCTTTCTTCAAAGGAGCAGTGCTCCAGCCCTCTGATCATTTTTCTGACCCTCTTCTGGGCTCGCTCCAACAGCTCTATGTCCTTCTTATCCTGGGGTCCCAGAGCTGAAGGCTGTAGTGCATGTAGGGTCTCAGGAGAGCAGAGTACAGAGGGAGAATCACCTCCATCCACCTGCTGGCCATGTTTCTTTTGATGCAGCCCAGAATACAGTCAGCTTTCTAGATTGCAAGTGTGCACTGCTGGTTTATGTTCAATTTTTCATCAACCAACAACCCCAAGACCTTCTCCTCAGGGCTACTCTCAATCCATTTATTTCCCAGTCTGTGCTGATGTTTGGGATTGTCCCAAACCAAGTGCAGTACCGTGCACTTAGCTCTGTTGAACTTCATGTGCTTTATGTGCGCACACTTCTCAAGCCTGTACAGTTCCCTCTGGAAGGCACACCTTCCCTCTACTGCATCAACTGCGCCACTCAGTTCAGTGTCGTCCACAAACCTGCTGAGCGTGCACTTAATCCCACTATCTAATACATAGTAAACAGCACGGGCATTAATACAGACCCCAGTAAAGATCCCACATACACATTTTAAGAGGGATGACTTATATTAATTATCAAAAATAGTTTGTAAAGTATCTGAGTATCATTTTACTGAAATGATGATTATAAATGTATGTTTACACTACAGAAGAGCTGCATGTTTCAGTTTTGTCACAACAGGTGAAGCAGCACAAGAGCTTTCAACACTTGCCTGCTGCTGTCAGAAACCACCTGAATTACAGAAGAGAATGAATTCAGAGAACTGTCACACAAGTGTTCCGATAAAGGGAGAGTACCATGAACAGATGAAGCTTGCCACATGATTTCTGACAACAGATAGAGGAAGTATAAGCAGCAAGTTTAACAGTCAAATTAAGTCCAGGAAAAATTACTTCCAAGGCTAAGCAAGAACAATGTGAAATATCATATTCTGTCCCACTGCACTTAAAAAAGATACCAAAGCAAAGAAACTGGAGAAATAGTGTAGAGGACACAAGCCTCAATGGAAAGACAAGTGCATCTTGGATGTACTAAATCTTAGTCCAGTCTCAGACAGACCTGTTAAAATTCCTGTTGATGCTGATGGTAAAGAAACACGTATTGAGCTGCCCCTTGAGTGAAAGGTCTGATACAGTTTGATCCATACTCACAAGCCTGTTGAAGAGATTAGAGAGGCCTAGGTGCTATTTCATACAAAATACAAAGGTGAAGATGGGTCATAGCTGTCACAAGGACCTCAGTAAATATTTAAGGAACCACAGACAATCAAACGGCAAACTCTCAAGCCAACAATGACCTCAACCAACCATTAAAAACATACACACACACACAAAAAAACAGTTATACAAAAATGCAGTTTACAGGATATGAATATATTTTATTTTTAATTCACTGACAACATGTAAGAGAGCCACAACAAAAAAAAAAAAAAAAAAAAAAAAAAAGTGAGTTTAAAAATACAGATGTGTAAGTTGTAGAGAAAAAAAATAAAACAAAAACAAGGTACACACACACAGACACACAAAACTAGCATACAATTACAGCCTGTTCATTTTGGACTAAAAAGTAAATACTTTGCCAGAGCTGGAAAAGAAAATCATATGCCTCCTGATAAAGGCATAACATCCCAGAAATGTGACCAAGCTGGGCAAATGAAACATAGAATGCCGTTAAGAGGTGAGATTGTTGATTACAAGTCCATTAATACCCTGAGTGGATCAGAAGTCATTTCATGAGGCTGATGTAGAAAAGGATTAGGACTGTGGGGCATACTTGCAGGGCTGGTGAAGAGCCACATTCAACAGATGGGAAAGAAATGGTAGATGTACAGCTGTCACTAATGACTGACTGAAAAATCAGCCAGAAGGAATGTGTAGCAGTTCAACAGGATGGTTAAGATTTGGAGGGGTAACAGCCTCCTGTCATGACATCAATCAAACATAAGGATAGGTAGTGTTAGTGTGCTAGAAATAGTGTGCTAAAAACATTTTTCAATGTTTTTATCAATTAATTCCTCTTAAATCTAACAAGATAATTCCATTTCACTGTCCATCTACAGGATCTTACTGTGTCCATCTAGGGGATCTTATCAGCAGGGTTGAATCCCTTTGTCCCAGTAGGCATTTCTTACATGCTGCTATCTTTTTTTTTTTTTTTTTTTTCTTCAGTCAGATTAACAAATCCACCTTTCATCGTTGACAAAACAGCCACTAAAACGTAGCCTTTGTGCCACCTTTATTTGAGATTTAGAACTTTTTAAACTTTTTGATGTATGTGAATTACAGTTCAAAGAGTTCTTCTAATAATCGTATTAACAGTAGTAGATACAAAGGTAAACTGAAAATTCTTACTTGATAATCTGTATTTACATATTCAAGGATAATATTGGCCTGTTCACCAATCTGATTGTATGAAATTGCCCACTAAAGGAAAGTCTGTTTTTATTAGATGTATCTTTCTAGTAATGTCCAGAATTACCTAAACTACTAGAACTACCTAAATTGAATTAGCACTGAGATAGATATATCTATATAGGATTGGAAGCATATCTTAGCATTGCGAACTAGGATGTGATGGACATACTTTCAAGAATTTAACTAATCAATAGAAACTCACAAAATGTTTTTTCTCTAAGTATGGTGAATGAAGCATGGAAACTCTTATTAGAAATACAAACTGTCCAAAAAATCATCAAATACATACAAACTACTTATAAATACATAAGCCTACTATAAAATAACCTGAAAGCTACCTACCCAACATGCCTGAGTAATACTTGTGATAGAAAGAGAAAGAAATAACAGGCTTTTAAAGGAATATTTCTTAATGAGTTTAGGGGACAAAGAATAGAATTGTGGGAAATTGTTGAGGAAAAACCTACCAAGATGACTGGAATATAAACACAAATATATACAAATACAAGAAAATTCATGCTAGATGAAATGGACAAATGGGAATGACTGAACATAAAGCTCAATTTCCAGACAGATGAACATTCGCTTTACATACATAATACTACAAAATTTGCCGATTAACCTGCTTGGGAGAGAAAAAAAAAAATAAGAAGAAGATTGTCAGAAAACAAAATAAAGACTAAGAAATGGTTCCAAGAGGAAACACAGCCAACAACTACAAATTATTAGTTCATTTTTAAGGAACACTTCCAAATACGTTATCACAGAAAAGAAGGTTTTATTTTTCATCTGTTTTAAACCAAATCATACTTTTTGACATATGCTTTTTACTTTATTTTTATTTGGCTCTGAGGCCCCCAGCACAAGAAAGACATGGAGTTTTTAGAATGAGCCCTGAGCATGGCTACAAAAAAGATAAAGAGGTTGGAGCACCCCTCCTATGAGTACAGGCTGTGGGAGGTGGGGTTGTTCAGCCTGGCTTCAGGTAGACCTTACAGTAGCCTTCCAGTACTTAAAGGGGGCCTGCAGGAAAGCTGAGAAGGGACTCCTTGTCAGGGAGGGGACTGGTAGGGCAAGAGGGAATGGATTTAAAGTAAAGAGGGTAGATTTACATGTAGATTGGATATTAGGAATAAATACTTTACCATGAGGGTGGTGAGGCACTGGAACAGGTTGCCCAGAGAAGCTGTGGATGCGCCATCCTGGAAGTGTTCATGGCCAGGCTGGATGGGGCTTTCAGCAATCATCAAAGACCACGGCAGCAGGGTTGGAATTAAATGTTCCTTAAGGTTCCTTCCAACCCAACCCATTCTATGATTCCATGACAATAAGCTATTCAAGTAAGGACTCTTTGTTGCACATACCCTTGCTCAATGATAAAAACCTAATGGGTTTATGAAAATTTTATCTTCTTTACTTTTTACTCTTGATGTGACGCAACTTATTCAAACAGAAGATATGTATGATTGGGCGCATAACCGTCAAAAGGCCATTCAAAAAAATAGTCTTTTAAGTAAGTTAGTCAACTTAGTTCCAATACATAAATCTGCTAAAACTGAACTGCTGCTGATCAAACCGGAACGTCAGATTTCCCTTAAAAATCTGGAGGGATCAAAAGCCTCAAACTATCTGATAATTCCACCTCCTATTTTTAAATTAAAGAAAATAAACATAACAACAACAACAACAAAGTGAATAGCTTGCAGTTTTACCATATTCTTTTGTATACATAGCTATCATACAAAAAGTGGGGTTTTTTTGCAAGTGTAAACAATGTAATTAATACTAGAGAATTCTGTGGAAAAACAACTACTGTCATTTGGTCAGTTATACCTTATAACTTATCACTTATAACGAGTTTTTTTTATCATAATTCTTCAGCAGCTCACCACTTTTAAGATAACTTGGTCATTCACTAGGTTTGCAGAGGTTACAAACAGCAGTATTCTTTGTAACACAATATTTGCTGATTGCTTTCTAAAACCTTTTCTACAGCATATGCTTAGCCTTACAGAAAGTGGTACACCGCAACAGCATTCTGCCTTAAAATAAAGTACACGTCTTATATGGTTTCTTCCTCAAAAACCTCAAATCAAAAAGAGCTATTTAAACCAAGGAAGAAAAAGCGTAATATACATGTTACACATCACTCAACAGAAATAGCTTTTTCTATTATTAGTTTTCCATGTGTTGAAAACTGCCACAGACAACCAAAGTCTGTCTGTACTGGGCTTTCTACTGATACTTAACTTGGGTGGATAATGGAATTCTGAGTTACAGAATATCTGAGCTAGAAGCACTATTAACACTTTCTAATTCTCTGACTATAGGAAGAGAAATACATAAAACAATTGAACTGTTAGATGAAACATTTCATATAACTTTTTTTTGGAATTGCAAATGCACCCAGTATAGTAAAAATAAGTTCTGCTCTGAAACTTTTTTTTTTTTTTTTTAACACTGTCATTTTTCTACATCAATTTTGGCAATGGAACATTAGGATAGAATTTGAAAATTTACCATAACCATTAGTATCATTGGTGTATTTAGGACAGCTAATACTGTAATCACTGTATTCAGGACGGATATGCATAGCTGATTTCAAGATTATGATTTATTAAGAGAGTCTCTTAGCATAATTCTATTTCTAATCTATAGTGTTCAAAATACACTTTTTAACTAAGTTCACAAAAAAATACATCAACAGTTTTTTTCTTATACAGAACACAGAATAATCTTCAATGCTATTTTATTGTGTCATATAGCGTATAGTAGAGTTACTGAAAAATATAGTAGTTAAATAAAAATAGAATTTCATACATGAGTTTGTAAACAAAAACAGTTCTAATGATGAGATGAAGAAATTGAGACAGTTCTCAGCTGGAGACATATCATGATATACCATTTCAAAAAAACATTTAATTCTTAAAAGGTCATCATTGCACAAATGTGAAGACAAGCTTTAAAATCTTATGAATTTAAAGAAATAATACATTTAGACTTTTTAGCCATCATCTGCTTTCTGAGACTATCCATTTTTATTTACATTTTTGGCACTTTTCAGGTTTTGCTCTATAGTCATCCAAACTAAAAACTTCCTTTCCAACATAAGCTATGATTCTCATATAGCAACATGTTCTTACCAGCTACAGCAACTATAATAAGATGGAAAGTAGAGAATAGCAAGTGCTATGAACAGCTAGATCATGATCTAGTTAGGTATTCAAGCCAGACACCTACAGTATCTTAATAGGCCAATGTTAGTATTCTGCTGGTATTGGGGTGGGGGGGTGGGGGGGAGGGGGTTAGGTGCACCAAGGGGGTTAGGTAACCAAGGGGGTTAGTGGCACCAATACCACTTACTGGTTCGGACATGACATTTAGTCACTGAGCTGTTCTTTTTTCTATGAAAGTTCTATTTCATGGAGTAAAACTAGGTAGTTAAACTACAGATACAATTCCTTGCTGTTCACTGACATACTGTTAATATCATTTGAAACTCTGTAAAACAATACTACCATTCTCTGTGCTTGTCTAGTCATAACTTTTCTGTAGACTATACATGACTACAAAGGCAATCACAAAGGCAAACGAACATTCTACAAACTCATTAAACTGAGTTGGCAATATTAACTCTAGAATTATTCTAGAGACAGCTTTATAGGCAAATGCTAGCACTGAAGAAACATCCAGGCACAGTGTAGTGTCACTTCACCCTCTGCTCTGCCTTAATTTGTCTGTCATTAATATACTACTTCTTCAGTCTTTCTATTCTGTATCCAATAGGTAGAGGCTTGCTGCTGTAACTCATTCCTCCCTTCTCCATGTATTTTCTTCTGTGGTCCTCTGTGAACATAACTTCCACCAGACTTCTCTCTCCACAACTTTAGAACTAACCAGACTGATTGGCTTGGCTATCAGACTGACTTACTGATGGCTTGAATGACTGTCAGCTAGTTTCTACAAATAGGTCTACCCTACTACAAAAATCATCTTGAATGATAGTAGCAAAGCTGCCAAAGCAGCATCAAAAGGCTCAACCCAGGCTCAGACTCCCCTTCTTTCCATTTTTATACTTTGCACCAAGTTCTGTGCTTCTGCATTTAGTGTCAGCACACAAGCGAGAGGTTTGAGCATGGCTTCAGTATGAAGCCAGTATGGAATCACCTTGCTGAAAGCAGTTCAGATACAAAAAGCCATCAAATAGAAAGAGCTCCAAGCTTTCCAGTAGGCTTGGCCAACTCCTTGGTAAATTCAACCATCTTCTTCAGAGTATGTTAACTCTATTTCAAACTAGAGTTCTGGTCCACTTCAACACTGAGGCTCCTCAACCTAATCTGTGAATAAATCCTACATGGAAATCAAATCTCTAGACTTTTGAAAAATAATTATGAAAGTAACGTATAAGTCTTGCAAGCTGGAGAATGTGAAGCCATGAAAATAATCAGAGAGTATAGCATAATTAAAAACAGTGTTTCAAATTCTACGACATAACTGATTTTCTTCCATGGGATAGCTCCTGGTCCACAGTAAAACTGCTTATGTTAGTGTACCAGAAATTTAGAGTGATGTACATGAGTGACAATCACCCACAAGTGACAATCATGACTTTGTAACTGCTCAGAGACTATAGAGAAACTCAGGATTTTCCCTATCACCACACTGGATAATATTTAGCCAGCTGTACTCTGTTCCTCAAAACTGAATTCCACAGTTTCATTGCATTCCCAGCACCTAGCCAAAATGTTGATGGAGTTGCATGGATATGATTAGCTAAAGTTGGCTTAGAGAACAGAACAGAAATTTCTGCATATCTACTCCAAGTACACTGCTAATATTTTTATTTTTTTTTTATCTGTGAATTCAGGAAAAGTCTGGCAACTAATGCATAAAGCCTTTGTTCAAAGGACATTCAATCACAGCAGCACAAGCAACTTGTAAGGTAATTCTTTCTGGAGTGTTCTAATGCAAAAAAGTCTGGGAAAAAGGAAGACTAGCAAAACTAATTACATAGGCGTGGTTGGGGGCATCCTGCCACACAGCAGAAAATATTATGCTAAACCATTTATAGGAAGCCACTAGTCTAGACCTCTGGCAGCAGGGAAACACAGCAGCTACGATTACTAACCAAGCTTTAGTTCTGTTGTACAGAAATAAATGAGATAAATTATACCAGTAACAGACTGTGAGTATATTTACAAGTTTTGTTGTGGATATGGCCTTTCTTCCTCTTCCAACTTTCCAAATATTGTGAATGATTACAAGCCTCTGAGAATATCACATACATCTTTGTCCATGAAATGACCATTTTATCTGCCCTTAGAGTACTTTACCTTGCAAGTACCTACACTTAAAGGTCCATTTAAGTGCCTTATTTTACAATATTTGTTGTAGAAGACTTACATAGAGAAAGTTTCCTCACTCCAAAACCACATTACTGAAGTACTGTGTAGAATTAGATTGAGCATTGTGAACGTACATTTATTTTTATGTACTTTTAAAAATACTTTTATTTTTTGTTGTTGTTGTTGTTATTGTCCTACATAGTTTTTTGTTTCTACAAAAACAATGCATTCCTATTTTTTATTTTTTGTCTTGACACTGACATGGAAGCACATTATAAAATTTGGAAAAAAAAAAATCTGTGCATGATGTATATACACACACAAAGTGTAGCACTTTTGGACCTGAAACTCAGATAAAAAAATAGCATAAGGCAACAAAAAGTCTTCAAAAGATCTTAAATCATTTGCTGCTGAAAGTCTCCCTTACTTCAGGAAGTATAAGCACCTAAACCTTATGATTTAGAACTATTACACAATTTTCAATTTTTCTTTCACCTGCACCATATGAACATCCTCAACACTTGAACTTACCGTATTTCTCATTGAAACTGAATTTCTAGTCTCAATTTCATAGTATTAACACACTTTTGTGACAGAGGCAGAGGACAAAAAAAATACTTGGGTATACGTACTGTTATATTTACACAGAGCTCTGTATTTCAGTAGCTTAAAATCATAGAATAAGATAGAAGCAAAGAATATCCCAAGTTGGAAGCGACCCACAAGGATCATCGAGTCCAACTCCTGGCTCCACACAAGACCACCCCAAAATCAAACCAGATGTCTAAGAGCTTTGTCCAAATGCTTCTGGAACTCTGTCAGGCTCGGTGCTGTGCCCACTGCCCTGGGGAGCCTGTCCCAGTGCCCTCTGGGTGCAGACCCTTTCCCTAACCCCCAGCCTGACCCTCCCCTGTCCCAGCTCCATGCCGTTCCCTCGGGTCCTGTCGCTGTCCCCAGAGAGCAGAGTTCAGCGCCTGCCCCTCCGCTCCCCTCGTGAGGGAGCTGCAGGCCGCCATGAGGCCTCCCCTCAGCCTGCTCTGCTTGGGGCTGAGCACACCAAGGGGCCTCAGCTGCTCTTCAGACATCTTGCCCTCTAGAGCCTTCACCATCCTCGGAGCCCTCCTTTAGACACTCTCAAGAGTTTTATGTCCTTTTTATACTATGGTGCCCAAAACTGTACACAGTACTCAAGGAAAGTGTGGAGCAGAGCAGGACAGTATGCTCACATCTCTCTAGGCAGCAGTATATCTCCAACAACAAGCAGCATCAGTACTTACTCTAGGAAATAAGACCCCTCTTCTCTTTCCTGCCAAGGCAGAGCTGGGAAAGACAAGTTACCCTACCTTTGTTACTGTAGCAGAATTTATGGGCATAACATCAGGAAATGCATCTTTCTGCAGTACAGTATAAGCCATTGCAGGGTAAGAGCTTTGATGCCCACCCGTCTCTGGGTCATCCACAGGCTGGTTGTTCTGGATCCTGATGTGAATTTCTTTTCTTTACCCTCCTGTTCTCCAAAGCCTTGGGCACCTACCTCATTTGGATCTGGACTGCTTTGGTAGAAGTTGGATTTGTGAGTATCCATACTTCAGGGCCTGTATCCCTCTTTAGAGACAGCTGAGTGCTCAGAGCAAATCAGAACTGATCTGTGATTTTCTTCATTCCCAACATTTTAGTGATGATCTTAGAGGTCTTTTCCAACCTGAATGATTCTATGATTCTGTGACAGTCACTTCCCTCGAACAGGTAGCAATGCTGTGCCTAATGCACCCTAGGGTACAGTTGACCCTTTTGACTGCCAGGGCACACTGCTGGATCATGGTTCAACTTGCCATTGAGCAATACCCCTTTTCTGCAGGGCTGCTCTCCAGCCTCTTGTCCCACAACTTGTACATATACACAAGGTAGCCCCATCCCAGGTGCAGAATCTAGAACTTGCTCTTGTTAAACTTCATATGATTGGGGATTGCCCAGCCCACCTAATTTGTCAAGCTCTTTCTGCTAGGCCTCAGCAAAGTCAACAGCTCCTCCCAATTTAGTGCTATCCACAAACTCACTTAGTATACCATCAAGTCCTGCATCCAAGTTATTTATGAAAACATTAAAGCAAACTGGCCCTAAAATGGAGACCTGTGGAACCCCACTAGTGACTGGCCACCAGTCTAATGTACCCCATTTACTATGACCCTCAGCCAATTGTTCACCCATCATATTCCATATATTTGTCTAGCTGTATGCTGGACATTTTGTTCAGAAGCATGCTGTGAGAGACAGTATCGAAAGCTTTTCTGAAATCCTAAAAGATTACATCACGTGGCTTCCCTTAGTCAACCTTGTTATAAAAGGAAATTAAGTTAGTAAAAAATAGTAGTAGTAGTAGTAGTAGTAGTCAGAATAATCTTCTCCTTAATTTCACCAGACCCCGCAGAGAGACTTACAGGCTTGTAGTTACCAGGGTCTTCTTTCTCAGCATTCTTGAAAGCCGCAACAGTATTTGTCAGCTTCCAGTTGACTGAGACTTCTCCAGACTACCAGGACCATTGAAAAGCAATTGAGAGAGGCCTCTCAATAACATCAGCCAGCATTTTGAGTATCCACCAAGCCCCATAAAATTATGGGCATCCAGCAGGAGCAGCAAATCCCAAGAAAATTCCAAGTTGGCTGTTTAATGTTCCTACAATCACAGACCTCCAATTCTGACGGTCTCAGAGCCCATCACTAGTGCTATACACATGGCTGAAGAAGGCATTGAAATTCTCTGCTTAATATAAATCCATATTTGCAACATGACCAACCTCATCAAACAATAGACGAGTGTTAACAGCAAAAGGAGAACCATGGCCAATGCCAGCCTCAACTCTAATTGATCTTGGGACACAGGAACTTTCTCTCTACAGTGGCAGGCATCTCTGCAGCCCTTCCGTGTCACCTGACCTTGCTTCCAGTATCCATACACTTTTCTGCCTAAACTCCAAAAGAAGATCCCTGCTTAGCCAAGCCTTCTTTCTGCTCCACTTGCTTGACCTGAATTCTGTGCTCCTATACTCTTATAGATGCTCTTCAAAAAATGAGCAGCATGAACACAGTAAATAAAAACTTCAGTCAATGGAATAAAATATATCTGCAGACTTTTTTTTTTTTTTTTTAAGTCAAAAAGAATCACTTGATTCAAATGATTTTAAACCAACATTTTTTCCTACTGAACAGGGTTAAGTGTGCTTTGAGCAAATTTAAAAGTTGTAGAAGCAATAACTTCTGTAGCAAAGATAAGTTTAAATGAATTGAACAGGGAATAAGCCTACAAGAATAACAACATAACCGAGGTCTTGTTCAACTTTGTTAAGAGCAACAGGAAGTTATTTTTCTATGTGGTGATAGAATATTTGCAGAGCAGAGTGACCTCTAAGATATGTCTGAGGTCTGTCTACACTAAAATGTGAAATCCATGCTTCCAACACAAAATGTGCATGCAAATACTTTGTAGTTTTCTCAATAACCAATATACTACAAGCAGTAACATTTACCCTGTTCAAGACAAGAAAATGTCTGTGGGGAATACATCATTATTTTATAACTTATTTTTAAAAATTCTTTTTAATAGTAATTGCAACTGTTATGAAAGAATGCCTGAATACCATGAAAATAGTAACTGACTTTACAACAGTGGCCCTTCACAAAGCACATTATTAATATATATTATGTATACAAATTGGGATTAGTCAGCAGCGTCTATTGAGATTGTCTGCAGAGTTCCCCATACCTTAAAAATTTAAGAGTGCAGAAGATAAAACTTTTTTTCAGTACTTTTGCCAATAAAGAGCCCCAAAAATTCACTACTAGCTGAGAAAGAAAATAGGCTATAGAACAGTGACACGCCTTTAAAATGAGATGCTCTAGTCTTCCTATAACAAGTACTGCCACTTCTTGTGGCTGGGAAGCAATTATTTGAGAATCACAAACATGATTACATGATTTCTGGCTTTAACATTTAAAAGATTGAATGATTGTTTCTCCTCTTTTTTTTTTTTCTTTTTTCTTTTTTTTTTTTTTCCTCCTGGGACAGTATATAGGTTAGGTCTTGGAGGGAGGTTTGTATTCTCTATGTTGTGTTCTCTCATTGTGATCATAATTATTAAAACATAGTTAATAAAACTTCTGTCTGACCTGTCCTAAATTTATTTGCATTATTATACACTGGGCATCACTATAATCTCAGTATTTGAAATGGCAGTGTAGTTTTTTTCACAACACTTCTCCAAAATTGATAAAAGGCTCTAGTATCAAAGATCATTAATATATTTGTGCAGATTGACAAAAACAATGCCAGTTGCTCTAACAACTTTTGTAACATGGACAAACATGTTACAAAACTTCCTCTACCTTGGTAAATATTAATTAAAAAGTTAATATTGTCCTGAACAGTACCTATGTTCCAAAAGATTTCAGTTTCAAATTAAAAAAAAAAATAAAATAACAATGCTTGTTAACTGAAACATATACTGGTAAGTGCACATGTATAGAAGCATCCTTTTCCTGCTGCATCAAATACATTGTAAATAATCTCAGCAAACTGTACCGAAGACCCTGCACCAAAACGGCACAACAGCAAAGGACACAAAATAACGATTCCACTTTCAAAGTCACCACAGCAAAAAAAAAAAAAAGATTTATTCCTTAGTGATTACCAGTACATCTCAAATCAGGGATCACTGAGGGCACTGAAAACTGATGCTTTTACTAAACCAGCTATAGGTTGCTGGTTAAGAATGTATCACTTAACCAAAGGGCCACAAAACATTGCAGAGGCACATGGGGAGCTGTATATTGTATTTGGTTTGGGAATATAAAGAGTATTCATCTTTTTGTTTTGTCTGATTAGATTAAAAACTTGCACGTTGTATGAATAAAGTTCCTTTTTTAAAAAGTAGAACACTTGTAGGGAGGAATAGCAGAAGATGGCTGTACAGCATGTTAGCTTCCTTTTCTGCTTTATGGAAATTCTAAATACAACAGAAAGCTTAAGATAGGCTTTCTTGTGTGTGTTTTTTTTTTGTTTTTCTTTTTTTTTTTTGTTTTTCTTTTTTCTTTTTTTTCTCCTGTCTTGTGAAACAAATAAAATGATACTTTGTATGTCCAATACTATAACTTCAAATCCCACAAACATGATACAATGAGCTGCATTACACACAAAGGGCGAATTTCAAACACTGGTACATATTTCCACCCATAGCCAGCTGAACACTTTTACTATGTAAACTACAGAAAAGGTGTGAAGATAGCGTGATTTTGTTTCAGTTACAAGCTGAAAAAAATATGGCAAGAAAAACTAGATTACCCTAATCTGCTGCATAAAAGGCTACAAACAAAAATGACATGGTGTACAAATGAGTGAATCACAGAAGTTCTGTGTCTCTGGCATAGCTAGTATGAATAATTGAAAACACAGTAAACCCCCATTTCCATTATTGTTATGGGTTCAGAGGACATAGACATGGCACAACCAAAGGTACAGACGCTCAGAATTTAAGACAGTAACTTTAAGATCAAACCACGTTGGCAGTAAAATACAACTTTCAAATGCATTTCAGTAACATATACTTGAAGCACATCTACTTTAAGACTGAGTATATGTTTATACTTAAAGTGGTCTACTGATGAGTTGCATTTGTCTGTAGTGGTATAATCAGACCTTTAAGCAGGCAGGAAGGCATGGCAAGACACCATGCTTTGGTATTAGCAGCACTGACTATCATACCTCAGTCTCACATAAAATTAACTGCAAGTTAACTGATGCTTATGTTTTACACATGGAATTTACATTTAATACAAAAATAACTCTAGTGAAGCCTTAAGACTTAATTATGTGATTAAATTATGTGATTATTTGATAATAAGACCTGTAATCATTTGTAGCTTCTGGTATAGTTTGCACCTGTCAAATATTGGTGCAGGAGCAGGGATGGGGACTTGGTTTAGAGGCCTATTCAAATGCAGTGAAGCTAAAAATTGTTACTAGGGCACAATCATTCAGATAAGACTTGTTGTAGAATTATCTATGTTAATAATTAAGGACAAGAAACATAAAATAGAAGACCCATTTAAATGCTACCACCTCTGAGACTACGTATGTTAACACCAACACACAAAACAGTTTGGAAAAAAAATAATTATTACCCAGGACCAGAAATAACCAAGACTGAGACAAGCAAAAGTGTCATGCTTAAATAGAATTTTTTCAGAATATCACAGCTGATGTTCTAATGAGCAGAAGCAGTCAGGATCTATTCTATATTTAAAAAAGGGAATCTCAGATACGGATGACCTAGGCACCTTGGTGACTCAGAGGGAAGAGTGCCACCTACTGAGTCAACAACTTAATTAAAATAAAACTAACATCACTTATTTGCCATGAAACAGAAAAAGCAAGTTTTAAAAGATATTTCAAGAATTTTCTACCCCTAGAAAATCTGAAAGTTTTTTATTTAAAAATGTGACTATGGTTTATCTAAGATGGTAATGAATCTACGCTCCTGAACATGAGAGCTAGTGTTCTAGCCAAATAACATTTACACCGAAAATATTTCTGAAAGGCTTCTGATACTTCTATTTCCGGGTACTTTAAGACCTTTGGTTTCCAGAAAATGGGAATATGTCATTTGCTAAATATTCTGCCTCTTTAAAATCCTTCACAGGCAGCAGAACATGAATATGCTATGATTATGCACCAAATTACATGTGGAAAAAAGGGCATTTATTCTCAGCCTCCCCCTTAAACGAAAAATTTGGAATATAATTTTAACTATGTTAGAGGACACTACTCAAATAAAGAAAACCATGAAGGATCTGTTCCTGAAGGTTATCTGTTTACTTGACCTTTGAGTTAAACTCATAGATAATTAACCCTGAGACAAGAAGGAACACCTCCGGGGAGGAACTTCTAAAAACACATACAGTAGTAGTAAGAAAAGCAAGTAGTAAGAAAAGTATAGTGTATAGTAGTAAGTAGTAAGAAAAGTATGTGTACATAATGTGTACCTATAAATGTGTTTTGTGTCTCACTCAGAAATTCATAACTCTATCTATCTAGGGGTTCCAAAATTTTTAACTTAAATTGTAGAAATCAAGTGATCAGTTCTGGAAGTATGTGAACAAATTCCTGTTGTGTGCTTTATACATTTGCATAGTGTGCAATATACACATGAAATGCAGTCAATGAAAGCTACTAGAAATGTAGCTTAACCTACATTTGCAATCTCTCTTTGGAAGGCATGGGTGTACCTTCAGTTTTGTTTAAAATGTATTCTCCTCTTCTAAAATTACGCTCAGCAATAAACAAAAGAGTACATGAGATTAGTCTAAACAGATAATTATCCTATCATACAAGTTCTAAAAAGAACATCTTTTCCTCTGATGCTCATAAGGACAATATTTACAAGGGATTAATTGATAAAACAATTGCTGTTCTGTAAGATTTAAGAGGATATATCGAAAATATGATTTTGTTACTAAATGCCCCAAGCCTTTATAGAACACAAAATCAATCAAATCCAAGTATTTCCATGAAATACTTAGAAGGGAACAATAAATAAGTAAATAAATAGATTAAAAGAAATAAAAAATAATGAAGAGAACAAAAAAAAAAAAGTAAGGAGGAGAAGGAAGGGCAGAAATCTGGTCATTATGTAGGTTCTACATCCTTCCTGATATTAAAAAACAGTTATTTCAGTTAGACCATCCTTCCTTGAACGCAGTCTGCCTTCCATAGTACTTGGAGGATTTAAGCAATCAGTGGGATATGAAGCTTAGATGTAATCTCATACTAGTAACTCTGACATGTCTCAATTGCTTACCAAAATCACCTTTCGGACTTGACAATTACAACTACTGTCTTTGACAGAATCAGTCTTACTTTCCTACTTGCCAACAGTGCTTATGAGGATAAGGAACTCATAAAATAAAAAGCCTTCGCTATTAGCATTTTAAAAAGCAGAAATATGCTTTGAGAATGCTTAGCCCCAAGCGACTTTCATTGAGTTCAACAGAGGTGGAAACACTGAAAAAATTAAACAAAAAACAAAAAACAGTATGGTATGGACATCCCAAAAGCTTGGCTAGGAAGCTTTCACATATTTACTACAAAGATAATATAGTAAAAACATTAGGAAACTGCCTTACTGGAACCCCTGCTGAACTTAAAAGCTGTGTAAAGACTGTTACAATACTTGTATAGCATTCTTTTTTAGTCCTTCAGCTCTCATAACGTTTTTCAATCAAATAGCTCAGCCTCACTTGTGTTTCTTTATTTTGGTAGGAAAACACATTCAGTGCATACAGATGAGTTTATTCGAGAAAAATCAACTGCTGTTTTATGATGGCCATTTAAAAAAAAAAAAAAAAAGTCAGCTTTGTTTGCAAAGATTTTATTTGTGGAAAGCAAAAATTCAGAAATAACTCATCTGACTTCTAAAGTCTCCTCTAAAAAGCTGTATTTGAAAACATGAAGCAATCTTGAGCTGGCAGTCTTGGATTTGACCTCACCATATGTAACAGGAAATTACTTGGTAACTATTTGGGAAAAATAGATAGAGACTTGGAGTAGGAGACTATCAAGACTTTGTTTTGAGAGCAACTAAAAAATTATGTCTCATAGAGAATTCAGGGAGTCTATACAACTGAAGAAAACTTTCTTAAAGCTTAGTTTCTACATATAAAACTGAAATAATTCCAGAGAACACTGTGCTGTAACAGCCTTAAGGACTAAATAGCGGTCTTAAAAAAAAAAAAAAAAAAGATTTTGTTAGATAGCATAAATACTTACCAACACCATACTGCGTTCAAGATACATTGTCCAAAGGCATATTTACATAAAAATCATACAACCAACAGGTGTTGTGGACTTTCTGCCACAGTACTGACAAACATTGTCTCTTACTGTTCTGCACTGACCATGGTATGACTTCATCCTTCTACACACAGATACTCACAGTCACCCAACCACATGATTTTCTCTCTTCTTCAAAACGCAAGTTTTGAAGAGAATCTAGAATTTATAGATTTAGAATTTAGATTTAGAATTTTGAATCTAGAGATTCCGAGGAAGCAGAAAGGAAAATGGGAAAGCATAGTGGATCAAGATAATAAGTTCTGATACACACCAGGTACTAGCAGTAATTTTACTTCTTTCTTTTAGTACCATTTATACAGCAGATAAAGGACCTCAGTGCAATGCTAAATTGCTGGAGATGGTTCTAGGGATCCAGGGCAACAATGACTACATACCCCTACTGCAGTGCAAGCAATCATTCAGGCCCTGCAAAAATCTTGGATGCCTGTCTTAAAGATGTCACAGCTGGAAATGTATTTTCAACAAAGCTACCACAGCAAGAATAACAGAATCATCTTAACATTAAGGGAAGTCCTCTCCTAGCAGGCAATTATCTATTTTGTAGTTATTGCTAAACTACTCTTACTTCAGATACTTTAGCTACAGAGACAAGTAGCAGTGGAGAATTTTTCTCCAATGAGAATATGCAAATAAGCAAGGGAATCTCTTTATACTGTTCAAGTGAAAGAAGTTATAGCAAAACAGCTAACAGGTTGGAGGTTTGGCCTAGTGCAGTAAGAAAATGGTTCGATCTCAACCCAGGGAAATTGAGGAAACATAACATCCTGTTAACAGGTAGCTCAGGGAGGTGGTGGAGTCACCGTCCCTGGGGGTGTTTAAGGAAAGGTTAGATGTGATGCTTAGGGACATGGTTTAGTGGGTGACATTGGTAGTAGGGACACGGTTGGACCAGATGATCTTGGAGGGCTCTTCCAACCTCAATGATTCTGTGGTTCTATGATTTATGAATGGAGAGGTTAGGGATATACATACAGTACAGATGACCCAAGGCAAAAAGTCTAGAACTGCAGTGCTTAAGGGACCTATACACTACATAAACATGCACAGGAAAAAAATAATTAACAACATCTCTCCAAATTTTAGCTAGAGACTACAGAGCTAATTCATAATTCCATCATGCATTGGAGGCAGGTGCAGCTCCACTAAATCAAGAGGAAAATGAGATTGAAAACCTGACTCTAGCAGAAATACTTACACGATTTATGATTTACAGGATCAGATACTTCATTTGTGGGTGTTTATTTCTTGGCTGTTAGGCATATAAGCCTGAAGTTTGTGGAGAAGAGAATGTTTCTTCCTAAATCACTAAGTTGGCATACTTTCACTTATGCTTTTCTGTTGAATATTATTATAATATAGTATTGAACATATTTCATTTTCTTGCAGTTCTGTTTCTTTGGGCCTGTGCTGTTTTTAAATACCGATTTTTATGCCCTTAACACAGAAGGCTCTAAGTCACCCTTACTGGACTTAGCTCTTAGACTTAGTTATACATGTATAAGTCTTTATATTCTTCTCTCCATTAGGTATGACAGCAAACCGTATTGTGATATATACAATATTGTGTATATCATATTGTGATATTATACAAAAAAATGTAGTTTATTTTTATTTTACTCTGTTCCTTGATTTGTACTAACTGTTCTTAAATCTATCATCATGCATTTTAAGTACTTCATCTACAGAAATCACAATGTTTTACGGAATGCAAACACTAATTTCAGAAAACAAGTATTTTGTTGTAAAGTAGAAGAAAACACATGCTGACACAGTAATGCTAAAAGAAAGCTTGGAGAACCACTCATGCGAAGCATATTATCATATTGAACCACCTTTTCTCTGAAAGTACACACTGATGAATTCCATATTATGCCTGCCATTTACAAGCATCAAATCAACTTGCAAGCGTGTACAAAATAGAAAATTCACATACTTATACAAGGTAGGCTCACAGTGAGAAGTGCATATTGTCTTACTTAGTATGAAAATGTTTCTCCTCTGAAACCTCTGAACAGACTCTACAGGGAGCACACTTTAATTCTAGCATACAAGACCATACACAAGATAATGGTCTAGCAACAGAAAGGTCG
This sequence comes from Aythya ferina, assembly GCF_964211825.1. NCBI lineage: Eukaryota > Metazoa > Chordata > Aves > Anseriformes > Anatidae > Aythya > Aythya ferina. Next base: position 22,510,263 of record NC_140299.1, read on the forward strand.
AAATTCCTAGATAAAATGTTCTATGGGGATGGTAGCTGCATCAAGCAAAAATGATGCAAGATCTGCAAAGAAGAACCTCTTCAATATACAGCAGAGGACACACATGAACCTCAAGGGAAACAGAAAAGCTTACAGCACACATCATTGGCAGCATCTAAGTAGATCGATGACAGTGACCTTTGCCAGAGGGCATAGCTTGATGTTACAACATGAAAAGTAAAAAAAAAAAAAAAAAGGCTTGAAGAAAATACCACTAACATTCTTATTTTCCTTCCTAGGTGCTACAAGTCATATCACTTGAACTTCCAGCAAAGCAGGATAAACATGTAATCAAAGACAGAACTATTACATTTTTAAAATAACACTGTGACACTATAAAAAGTCTGAAGTACCACAGTTTTTAAAAGTGACACTGGTGTTTTGGGCTGAGGAATCCATATAATTTATTTTTCATGTTTGTTTTAAAGTATGGAAAGAAAAAGAGGTTTTGGGTGCCTGCCCCCACACAATCACAAAGTTATTGTGTTCCTTCCTCTCCCTCCCATACTCTAAACATAATTATCACCAGTGAGCAAGAATAAGAAAGTATTCTGTTCTCAGTGGACTAAATCCTTCCAAATGACATACTTGTGCAGAGCTCTTTTAAATTTTATTTTTTTTTAATAGCCATGCAAAGCCAAGTTAATATTTAAGGCACATGGCATAAGCTTGAGAGTTTAACTTCTGCACCAAAATGCAGGACTGTAGCCATGGCAAATACTCTTCACGACAACTCACTAAGCAGAACCATTTAATGAGAAGTTAAACATATGGAGCTCACAGGCATATGAAAATAAAGTTATATATTATTCTGATAGGAAAAAGGTCTATTGGATTAGGGTAAAGAGGATCAAAATCTTTAACAGCTCAGGAAGTCCCATGGTATAATGCGTCTATTACCTAACAGTTAAGTGCTGGGGGGGAAGATGTATTTTATAATGTACAGAACTGTAATTTCTTCATTGGACATAAGGGAACTTACCTAATATATTGAAATAAGACTGCTACAAGTAACAAAGAGTTACTTTCTGGCAATCTGAATGCAGAGTATTTTACTGGCTTGCTCTACCACCAAACTACATTTCACACTTCTCGTCCAAACTAAAGAATGCACCACACATACTCCAAGATGAAAAGTAGATGAGAAGAGACAGATAAAAAAGTGGCAGAAAAGATTTCTGTGTTTTTGTACCTCGTTAAAGACCAGTCTCTGCTAGAGATAACTAGCTTTGTATACAAAGGTAAGTACAACACATTTGAAGAGTTATTCCAAAGCTACAAATTAAGTACTTAAAGCCAATCTAAAAGTATTTTTTAATCATGGTTTTCTGCTCACTTCCACTAATCAAACAGAAATGTAGAAACAATTTGGACAAAAAATGGTATCATGAAGATTCACTATCACAATGTATATACTCAAAAGTCAGTGAATGCAAGCACAATTTTGCAAGTCAAATTATAAGGACAGGAACACAAGCAACGTAAAGGACACTCTCATTTAACATCAGCCAAGGGCTCCCCTCACTGGCTCTACTTTTCCCTTACTGTAATTCTGGAATTTATTTTCCTAACTATCTTATGATATTACTTGTTAAAATAAGGGGTATGTATTTACTCATTTTAGATGTAAGTGCAACGCAATTTGTTGCACTTGCATAAGACTTTATATAATAAGCAACACCAAAGTATAAAAAGCATTTTCTTTAGCATGAAAATATTTTCCATAGAGGAGTACTCTCCTATCTGTGGATGGACAGCTGAAACTGATCTTGACCATTCTTCGCATCTGATTTGTTACTGAAAACTAGCACTTCAAACTGAAAGCCAGTAACTGTTTAATACTGACAAGATGCAAGAGAGACAGAGGATGTAAAATATTCAAAACAAACACACACAACAAACATATCTACACACTACTATACCAAACTAGCATTGACTCACTAAGCTATACAATGTTGCTTGAAAAAGAGTACTGCCTACTAAAAGTCATTACTTTACTATAACAATTGCAGGTAATGTGAAAAAAATAAATTCTTAATTAATTTTGTTAGCTTGTGGTATCAGTGACGGCAGGCCCTGGTCATGCACATTCTATCATTTTTGGCTATCTCCATAGAGTTCACTTACTACTTTGACCTAGATTTGAGATACTATTATTACTGATGTATTTGTTAAACTACAACTGTCTAGAATTTTGCATAACTGGATAATACATAATATAGTTTGGAGGATTACTGACTGATGATATGAAAAAAGTATTTGATTATGCAGCACTGAAAGATACTTTTTTATTCACACTGCTGATAGTGTTGTAATTATTGGCCTGTGTTAGCTTAGCCAGTAGAAATACAGACAGTAATGACCAAATCACCAAGAAGACAGAAAGTTTCAAACTAAAATACCAGAATTATTCTTTCTAATCTTTCAGAATTAACTACACAGTAGTAGACTGGATATTGCTATGGGGTTGCGTTTGATGGTTGTTATTTTTTCCTGTAGAAGTAGAAGAGCATTCCAATCTGAACCAGAAATAAATGATTAAATTTCATAGCTTTCTTTTCCTTTTCCTCCAGCAGGAAAAAATATTCAGGTACCAGCATTTAAAACGGACTGAGAGAATAGCTTTCTTAGAACTAATGAAATATCAGAGTTGAGATTCTCCACTCTGTTCCCTGAAACACCAAAATTTGCTATGAATAAGCAACTTTCTACACGCTTATCACCGCCAACTGGGCCTGCCATTTCCTAAATGACAGGAATAGATACATGGATGATACACTGAGAGTTGCAGAAGCTAGCCTTTCTTGCTTAAAGTCATGTGACCTTAACTTTTCCAGTATCAGATACAACTACTGCTTCAGATTCAGTACTAGTCTTCATGCTTCAGTGAGTCTAGGTCACTAGTCAAATACTCTTCCATTGAGGTTAAGAAAAAAAAAAAAAAAAACTTCTGCATTCTCTCTGAGACAGAGCTTCCATTATTCCCTTATACCCTCAGTAAATTATGGTAATGAACTTCAGAAGTAAGTGGCCAGATTGTGGGTTCCCACATGTATTCTGTAGGCTGCGGTGGCCATAGCCTGCTTTGGCATCCTAGCATCCCCAGAACACTACTACCTTCATGAAACTACTTCTAAGGCAGTTAATTTCCAGTTAACAGTCTGGAAACCCACAGTCTGGAACATTCTCCAACAACTCTAATTACATCATTCTTCCTCTAGTTTTCTGTTGTATCACTTACTATTTTTTCCTTCCCTTTCACCTTCAATACAAACAGGCCTAGCAGGCTCTTGCAGCGTAGCAATCCATCTTCAGCTTCCTCCCCAGCACCATCACAGCTCTTTTGCCCTTAATCAGCTCTACTTAATGACAGCCTAAGAGATCAGTTAAACATTAGCACTAACACAACCACATATCACATACAGTATGAAAATTGAAAAACAAACAAACAAACAAAACCCTAACTTTAAGACTTCTTTTAGTTATGTATTTATGTCAGTAAAAAATAGCATTTTGTGATTTCTCTGTAGTGGTCACAGAATTTCTACTACAGGATGAAAAGTATAGAAGCTTTCAAAGCACATATGGAACTTCAGATATGAGCAACAAGATCTAACCACTTAGCTATCCAACCAAAGCAACAAAGATTACATTGGATAATTAATCCCCTCCATTCTCAGTGTGTGAAAGTACTTAGCATAAAACTGCACCTGAAGACTAAAATATTATACCCAAAAAACTATGTCCTGTCAGATTTTAATTGAACATTTTTCTTGAAATTCTTGTTCCTATAGAATGTACAACTTTAAAACTTTTTGGAGGGGAGACTTAAATTTGTGTCAATTCCATTTAATATGTTTCAAAAATGTCAGAGTAGCTCAAATTGTCTTTACTATTCCAGAAAGTGAATTATGTAGACAATAGTTTGTCAGCCAAAGGAAACAGAAAACAAGATGTATGCAACAAACCATGAAGATACAGGAAGATGAAAAACAGAATAAAGAAATAAAAGAAAAAGCATGAAAAAGCAAAGATTGTTACATTAATTGGAATATTTCCATATATTAAGGTTTCACCTGCTGTTAATAAGAAAATGTGGTAGCAACAGAAGAGAACAGAAAACAAACAATGGTAGGAAGAATAGAAATACTGGAAATCTCCCCAACTCCTACTAGTCATTACATGTTTCATATTTTCCAATTTCAATATACAGTTACTTACAGTTGGTCACACCACTGTTCTTTTACAGACTATTGCAAAACAAATGGTTTGACCAGAATTTCATTTAGTTCAATTATCTCAATGTTTGTACTTCAACAACTGTATTGTCAATATTTACTTCACACAAAAAAGACTATGAAATACATACATTGAGAAAAGCAAGTGTAAATTAAGAGAATAATCGAGAATGCAATGCAGGAGACAATTTAATACTGAATATATCGCAAATAAATGTAACATTTTCTTCATCAATTTTCTTACTCATTAGAAATATTTTATTTGAGTTTAAAGCTAAATAGTATCTACTGTTTCAGAGATTGGTTTCCTCAACTTCAGTACCAGATGAGCTCAAACAATCAGACCAGCATGGCTGTTACAGAATATTGAAGCATGGAATTTTAACCTCGGGTTTTTACTTTACCTCTATCATCCAGTTCTTTCAAAATCTTAATACCCTTCTAAGCTACATAACATCATACACTATAAGACTGAAACTGAACAGGTACAACTGCAGACATGCACTGCAAGATACTTCTTTATTTAGGACATTTCTGTAATATCCTTTGGTCCTGCATACTCACACACTGGAAAATTTCCAATAATTTGACTGGAAAATTTCCAGACATTTCCTTTTAAAAGTTACTACTTTGCTGTGAGTTTCCTAATAAAGGAAGCCAGAAACAAACAAACAAACAAAAACAAACACATGTAAGTAGAGGTAATTGCTCTGGAAAGTACTTTTAACACACTGAATATACTTAAAAACTAGTTAGGAAGTGATCTATCTCCATTCACAATAGTTGTTCAAAAATGCAGTCAATTTAATACAGAAATAAACGCAAGACCAGAATAAATATCATCCCTAATTTAAATATAGTTAAGACACTCACACACTTAACTTCAATAATCCACATTTTAAAGATGTAGAAATATTTGAAAAAGTTAAGTAGCATGGAACAAACAATGCTTACTTTAGGTTTTTCATGAGTAGTTGCATAATTAAAAAGAACATGCTATGAACTAAAATTGAAATCCTATCCAGAGCCTACTGAAATAATGGGCATATTGCCATTGACCTCAAAGTATAATCATTCCCTTTGTTAGGTCAGATTTGTGTAAACTAGCAGAAACTAAAGAACACTGAATACCAAAACTAAATGAATATGATGTTGCCACTAAAAGAATTAATTTACAACCTGTGTCTTAATTAAAAACATATGCTTTTAATGTATTCCTATACAGAAGCAATCTAATAAAATGTAGCTATAAAGTTGAGCTAAATAGTCCAGACTGATGTTTAAAATGTGAAGAAAACATGAAAATGTAATATATATTCAAGTGTGGTGAGAGAGAGAATTTATGCAACAGATTGCAGACAAACTCCACAGTTGGTAAAAATCCAGGGTAGAAATTGGCCTAATATGTTTTTCTGGATATTTAAGAATGAGGAGCACAGCTAGTCACTTGCATACGTATTATTCTGCCAGCCTTTGTAAGTTGTGGAAATAACAGCTCTGATATTGTACATAAGTGAAGCAGGGAGAGAACACTAGGATTCTAATCACGCTAATAAAAAAAAAAAAAATTAAAAATGAGAGATTTTTAAAAGTCTTTATGTTCTCTAAGAAAAAGAAGGCAAAATATGACATTTCAAACTGCTAGAAAGTCCTGCCTCAGATATCTGGCCAAGCAGTAACTGAGTGTTCTAACAGATATCCCAAACTATTACCACCAAACATTTCCTGGAAAAACTATCATTTCAATAGTTTTATGACCCTTTGTGCAACTCCGAAGGTAAATGCTGGGAGAGAGGAGAGGAAAAAAAAGAGGAAAAAAACAGCATACAAAACTATTTTTCATTGATTTTTTTTCTTCTGTAGTAACACTAGTGTGTAAAAGGAAAGTATTTATTTCTAAACTACATCAGGCATTAATATACTATAACTGTCAACAGAAAATGTAGTTTGGTATTCAATGGGTTTATTCTAATGAATTTTTAATTACTGAAGGCCTTATTTAGGGAAAGACTTTCACTGGCGGCAGTAAGAAGCTGTACTGCCCACTCACGTGCTCGTGTATTTTCTCAAGTTTTACAGTTGAGAAATCATTAAGTGTGTGACCAGTTCCACTCAAAACTGATTTGACCTTCGATATGTCTTCTAAGTCAAGATACTGATTCTGTCAGTGGTCAGTAGCAAGTATATAAAAATAAGAAACACGTCATGTACAGAAACATCAACTACAACTACTCCTATTATGCAAAGCACCATACATACAAGATCAAATACCTTACTTTCTTCCATACGCTGTAGCAGAATGCTAGTATATTTCAAGGGTTGCTTTTTTTTTTTTTCTTCCACACCCTCTCCCCTGCCCCCCCAAATCTATCATTCTGAATATGCAGGAAATTTTTATTACCTACTCCCCTTCAAATTCCCTGAGAACAAAGAGGAATCGGAAATACAGTGTTATTCATTGCAAAGCGGATCTTCACAATTTAAATACCTGCAGAGACAGAAATTAAAGACAAGTGATACATCACAGATTTTGAACAGTCTGACACCTGTGGTCTCCAGGACATAAAGTCAGTGGACAATCTTCTGATTTTTGCTCAAAAATAAACCAAAGAAAAAGAGCCTCCCACCAGAAGCTTAAATTCACAGTAAGAAACTCCAGCGGAGCAACTAGAAAGTCTGCGTAACAAACAAGGGTAAAAATTGCTTAATGAACTAAAGTCAAGGCAGTAAGAAGCAAACAAACAACTGACGTCAGAATTATTTCTTGAATTCAGTGCCTCTCTTGTTAATTGCGGAAGAAACTATAGGATGAGAATCAGAGACAAGGCTTCATGGGAGTTGAAAACACTGAATGCTCATTTTTATCAGACAAAGCAATGTGAGAGTGCCTTATATAGAGAAGAAATCTTTGCAAACAAGTTAAGAAGCCCAGAAAAAGTGGAAAACTGCCTCAGAAAAGAAACATAACAATCTTGGACCTGCAGGAGGAAAGGAATGCAGAGTCCTGGCTGGCCCTACTCTGTAACCAAATGCCTTAACTAGTACTTAATGGAGAAATGTTACTTGTTATTACAAAATAAAAGTATATTACAAATCTATAAGCAACTGAGATGCAAAAGAGCAATTTTGCCCATAAAGTACATTTCCTTTTAGTACTATTGATCAGGCGACACATCTTCCAAATCATCCTTGGCTGCCTAAAACCCCATAGTATTACAAAAAATTAAAGGCATGGTTGCATTCAGCTCTACACAGGTAGGCAAAATGAAACAAGAAAACTTTTGCCCCTCTCACATACTTAGAGCAACGCCAGAAATATTGTAATTCTTTAGATTATGGACCCCAATATTTACAAGAGTTTAAGACTGCTGCCATATACCTACACCTTCTGCCTCTTCCAAATCTGGCAGCACGGGCCCATACTGGGAATGCATACCTCACAGGTAAATGAGAGTATACCTTGCCAGTGAGAGTACGCGGACAGGCAAATGATCACTGAAAATACCATGAAAGTTAATCTTGAACATACACACTAAAAAAAAAACAGCAATGTAAAATTCCTCTCCTTTAAAGATTTGAAAAAAAAATACCAATTGTGTAAAAACAGTAATGCCTCGCACATGGGCTTCATCAACATTGCAAGCATTGCATACTAGTACTGTCCGCATACATATGGAGGTTAATACTAAGAGCTATCATGCCACACTGCAATACACTTATTGAATTACAAGTACAGTGGTACCTAGCAAAAATACAAAAGTCTGTATTAACTTTTGCGAGAGAGAGAGAGAGAGAGAGAGGGAATGAGCTCTCTTGTAGCATGAAAAAGTCCATTTAAAATCCAGAAAAGTGGAAAAGCCATACCATTGCAGTACTGTCCACTTTTACTGACACTGGTCTAATCTACAAATTGAGGTGTATTTGGCTTACATAAAAACATGTTGTGGCATTATTATTTGCATGAATAAAGAAAGATCCCGCCAACAAAAGAGTACATTAGTTCAGTGGCACTGCTGAATTAACTCCTGCTAAAGCAGTAAACCACTCACAAAACAAATCCAAGAGGACTCCAATCCAAGTACAGTATTTCTGCATTTCAGGAGCTGTTATCTGTCATTAATTTCAAAAGCTGTTATCTACATAAGTATTTCTAACAGTGTACCAGAGAAAAAAAGGATACAGATTTATATTCTCAATACCAAAATTTGAAGAAAAATGCTTCTGTTAATTTTTTTATTTTTTTTTACAGTTTGGAATCAGAACAAAACACTGTAGGTGCATGAAAATGATCTTTATGGTCTTGTCAAGCACAGTGGATTTGGTTTTCTTTCTTACAAAACAAAAAAGTCTTGCTATGTGATGATAGCAACAGATGACAATATTTAATGCAATGACATTTGAGAAGTACTACCTCTGTAAGTACCATTTCAAAAGTTTTTCCACTTAAAACACTTGTATCTCAAAGACAAAGTTCTGCCCCCTTGGAGATATACAAGTGTTCATCTCAGCTTTTCCCTGAAACTCTTCTTCTCTGTGGGTTGGCTTGGTACTTCTATTCAACTACTGACATACTAGGAAGAAAATTAATAGCTCTGAATCTTTCCTCTTGACAGGAAATGACTCTGTTCTGTAAAAGTCATGTTATTTGTTTATGCAGTTAGTCATGTGTTATTTGGAAAGCTAAATGCTATTTAGTACCTGGACAAAACAAACTACCTTGATATATATTTAAGAAAAAAAAATAAAAATAAAAATAAAAAAAAGAGAATTCTTAGGTTGCAAAAGGAAAAAAAAAATGAATTTTGTCATCCTCCGTTCCTGCTACAAACTAACTCAGAATGCAAGCGGACACCTCTGGCCCTTACCATTCCATACAAGTGCACAGGACAAGGAAAAATTTTGTTCACAAGGTATATGCTTGCCTTGCTAAGAATTCCAGTGCCAAGAACACAAAATGAAGTAGTCAATAGTTGAGTCCTAAGAAGACAAATCTGAAAATTTAATGTTAATTTTTCTAAGAAGTGTGATTACCATATCTGAGATGCAGAATAAAAATACAAGGACTAATTTCTGTCTACTTGAGATAAATGATTCATACAAGTTTTTATCTTTTTTTTCCATGTAAAGATTGTCAAAAGAGCATTACACCATTAAACAACTTCACAATTAAAATCTATCAGCTCAGTGCTGTTACTTTTTTACTGACCATCAAGAGACTAATTTAGACAATTACAGGATAACCTATGAAAAAAATCAGCTGACAAAAGTCTCATGTAGTTCAACAAGGAGTGCAGAGTCCTGCACCTGGGAAGGAACAAACTCAGATTGTTCTGGACTTGCTGGGGGCCACCCATCTGGAAAGCAGCCTGGCAGAAAAAGACCTGGGGGTCCTACTGGACGCCAAGCTGAACATAAGCCAACAACATCCACTTGCTGCTAAGAAGGCTGTTGGTATTCTTGGCTGCATTAGGCAAAGTATTGCCAGCAGGTCAAGAGAGGTGATTCTTACCCTCTATTCTGCACTGGTAAGGCTTCACCTGGAGTGCTGTCTCCAGTTCTGGACCCTCCAGTACAAGAGAAACATGGACATAATGAAAAGAGTCCAATGGAGGGCCACAAAGATGTGGAAGGGACTGGAGCATCTCTCCTACAAAGAAAGGCTGAGGAGAGCTGGGACTGATCAACCTGGATAAGAGGCTCAGGGTCCCATGTGAACATCTGGAATCTTTACTGTGCAGATGATGGAGCACTGGCACAGGTGGGCCAGAGAGTTTGTGGGGTCTCCCTACTTAGAGATCTTCAAAACCTGCCTGGACAAGGTCCTGGGCAACCTGCTGCGGGTGTCCCTGCTTGACCAAGGGAGTTGGACCAGATGGTCTCCAGAGGTTCCTTCCAAAACCAGCCATTCTGTGCTTCTGTGACAATAATGAACTCTCTTATAGTGTCCAAGAAAAAAAAAAAAAATACTCAAGGTGAAATTTCTACAGGTGAACAATATCACAAAACCAGCTCTCATTGCTTTAGAACCTAAGTTAAATCACAGTCTTATCCTGAAATAAGACTAAACACTTAAGACTCTGAAAATATGAACAAAACGTTTTGAAGTAAATGAATAAAGGAAGGTGAAACAAAAACAACATGCACTGAAGTATCTTTGAAGGATCTTTGTTCTCTGTAATTGCTATTCATGTTATACAAAGTCCCCAGGGTCCCGAGACCCTCTAGTAAATACCCTGTATTAGGCCTATTATCCACCACATTAGAAGAAGCTGGTAATTCTCTCCAGTTTCTGGGATCATCATAGAATCATAGAATGACCTGTGTTGAAAGTGACCTCAAGAATCACCTGGTTCCAAACCCCCTGCCTATGGCAGGGACACCATCCACTACACCAGGTTGCCCAGGGCCTTGTCCAACCTGGCCTTGAACACCTCCAGGGATGGGGCATCCACAACCTCTCTGGGCAACCTGTGACAGTGCCTCACCACCCTCTGAGTGAAGAACTTCTTCCTAACCTCTAAGGGAGAGAACCTCTAATGCACAGAAGCTCCCCAGTGAAACTGAAGGAAGATGCTTCCGCTGATAACAATATCGAAAAATGTTCCCATAAAAAGCAGAGCTGTATCAATGGGAAAGATGCAGGAAAACACTTTTGAAACACTACTAGAGCACCTAAAAAGTAACCTTATACTTGGTTAGAACTCCAACACTTCAGGAGTTCAAAGCACTGTAGCTATACACTTCTCTTTTCCTTATAATATATGAACTGGTTCATCAGATGAGATATCCAAAACAATGAAAAAAAGCACACTGCTATTTCAGTAATTAATTTAGAATTAAATTTCTTAAGTTATTATAAATATCTTTACTCATTCCCACCTCCCCTCTCGCCTCAAATCCATTTTCACATATGCTGGCACAATTTGTTAGTTAAGAGCAGGGACAGCTAGCAGTTTCAGCAAAAGCCTGACTAATCCATTCAAGATAATTAATGTAGCCTTTGGGATTACTGAATTTAAAAGTTTAGCAATGCTTTATGAAGGTAAGTATAAATAGCCTGCTGATACTACACTGAGGCATGTTCATTTAAATATGTGTGTTTGGAAGTGCAACATTTTTATTTATTTTAAAATCTTATGTCCTTTTTATAAAATAGTATACACAATTCCTTCGGAAACTCTGCAGCGTACTTGGATAATTAATAAGCCCAACAAGTCCTTAATATTCACTACTTGTTGCTGAAACCTTATTTTCAATGGGAATTTTTCATGTTCTCTGGAAACTGGCTCCTGTTGCAGTTAAAGGCCTGCAAGTTAGCACTGACGTAGGCCTTCATCTGAAACTCCAAACTGTTCATGACTTTGCTGTGATCATCCAACCAGGACAGGGAAGCCAATACAGAATATACAGTAATAAAACATATTAAAGTACAACAGTGAAAGAAAATAAACAATTCTGCTTTGCAGTGCCAGAGTAACGCTAACAAAATGTCAAGTTATTCAGTCATAACAGTAGAAATGTAGTGCTGCCAACACTGCTCATACATACACAAACTGGGGGGCTTCGACTGACTGAACTGTACCACCTACCAATTACACATCTTCACTCACTGTCTAAAGTATGCCAGTAAAACCTGATGTGTAACACAACTCTAAAGGAGTACTTATTTTCACATACGCGAGCTGCCCTAGTAAAGGAACTACTTGTATGCAAAAAAAAAGATTATAAACAAATGTTTTTTGTGAACAATCAAGGTTTTTCTAAATAAAAGAACTGTTTTACTTTGAATTTCATTTTTTTTTTAAATTAGAAACTTGAATTTTCTTATTATGAAGTAGTAATGTCCACACGTAACAATTATATTTGAAATATGAAAGCAAAATCTATGCAACAGATTCATTAACCTGTCTTTCCACTAACAAGAGAACATTGTTCCTTAAACAAAAACAAAACAAAAAAACACTACATATCCTTCCCTTCCCCCCCCCCCAAATCCAGCCACTATTACACCTTTTATGGAAAACCCAGGAGAGATCAATTATTTTAATCACTGTTCTACAAATTTCTGCAGGGAGTACAATGATTCCAAAAATAGTCCACATACAGAGCAGTACAGAATTTGACTGGGAAAGTACAAATTATAATAGAAGGTTCCTAATACAAATTAGTGCTGCTGCACCTGCTGCTATTTCCATAAAAGATAAAAGAATAAATACTGTTCTTAAGAAATAGAGAAACAGATCTGCCAGTAAAGTACAATTGCCTACCCATAAAGAGGATGAACAGCAATATTTTCCCAGGATTGAAAGATTTTAGATAGATTAAGCACAAGGCTTTTTTGAATCTACCATAGTATATGTGGTATAGAAACAAACAAATACGCACATACGCAGGCTTTGAAACCACCTATTAAAGCTGTCAGTTCTCATCTTGACTAAGCACAATAAATCAAAACAACTACACAGCATACTCTCACATTGCCTGAATCTGCAAGAAAGTGCTGTTTCAGCAGAAAAATACTATGGTAATAGGGGAGGTTCTGCCTTGAAATTCTTATTAAAGAAACATTATATATGGTTAACAAAACATTTTCCACACTGTTTTGTTCTCCATAATTTGAAGAATTCTTCTCAATTATAAAAACATAAAATATTCAACAAGATCCATCTGTTCTACCAGAATACTTTGCATTGGCAATTATGTAGTGAAAATAACAGCAGAAACAAGTAATTTGTGTATCTTACTTTCCCAACTTCTTAATCTATACTTTAATAGTCTGATATATTTAAAGATATCACCATCTATTAATCCTTCTATTCATAAGGTTACCTAACAAATATATTACTTTAAAACTAACCTCTATGTAACAGTAAGGACAGGAAAGCTACAGAAATAAAATAAAAATAAACACAATACTTATAATAACCATACCTAGTAATAAGAACCGCATTATCATGGTGGGCAATCCCATTTTCTGGAATGGTGTTTCCATCACTTTGGTGGGAGAGAATGGATTTCTGCCACTTACAGAAGCTATCGAGGGACTTGTCTGCATGGTGGTTTATCTCCAAGTTTGGCTGCAATACAACATGCATACCAGAAATGTTCCAAACAAATTACTAAGGTCAGTTGTTAAGCCTTTTGAAGACTAAAGCGGGACTATAATTAGAAGCAGTGGTTTCTAGGAATAAAATCTTCTTGCCAAATTTTATCTCTGTAAAATCTGACCCCAAGTTCAGTTGTACATTACTGAACAGGCATTCCTTCTGCTCCAACTTAAATAATTACTACGTCAATACCAATAAATAAATAAATAAAATCTGAATTTTGATATATAGGTCTAAAAACAAAACTGACATCCCCAAAGGTGTAATAAAATATTCACCTGAAGTAAAGAACAGATATCCCTGGGATAATATGAGGGAAATATTCCTCTGAACTGTCTTCATCTTGATTAAAGTAGTGAAAGATTACAAGACAGGTTTTATATTCAGATGTAGCCATTTCAAGCAATAATTACATGAAATATATATTACACAGTAGCGTAACTTGTATTTCAGGGATATAAAGCTGAAGTGCAACAACTCTTACCTGATCTTCAGTGAGGACAATTAAACGTGTCACTATTATATTCACAACGTTTCCTAGACTGGAATCACGATAAAGTTTGGCAACCTGACCTCCAGAAAATAAGAAAAGGCACAAAGTCAGACAAGAAACACTATGCATTTCCTAAATGGTTAAAAATTAAACTCTTCTTCTGCTCAGTGTAATTCCCTAATGTTAGTTATCACCATCACCTGCGTAAGATATCTTTTGATCAACAAATGACCATTCAGTAAAACAAATATACTACTTCTGTCAGAATTTTCAGCCAAAAAATGTTTATAACTTGTTTCATAAACCATACAACATAAGGAGCATTTAGACTGTTGATTTAAACAGAATAAAACTGTATAGTTTTAAATTAATCTGAATGTAACCACATGCAAGACAAACAATGTAAGTGATCACAGCATACTTCTTGGCAGAAACAGTACAGCATTTTTCCCCGCCATGCTTTTACCATATTTTAATTATTAATTCCTGCAACCAGATGCATAACATTATTATGCCAGTACAAACGCTTTATAATTTCAGAGCATGCATGTTAATATTAATACAGAGAGGGATGAAACTTACAATATTCATTACACTCAAAATGTAGTGCTCAATGTCTTTGCGACCATGATATCCCACCATCATTTTGTCTGCTACTACCAGCGTCTCCACAAACCGTTCAAGGCTTACTGATCTCTTCTGTCGACTGTGGCTACTTAGTGTGTCATTGACTGGAAGTGAAGTTGGAAAAGCAGATGCATCACTCATCCACCAAGGTTTACTGCTTCTTGTGAGGTCTTCTAGGAACCAAAATAATTAAACACTTTAGAGAGGTCACTGGTAAAACTCATTCAAATGCAGCTGGTTTATGTTGAGATTATCATCTTTTAGCTTCTAAAAACAAGTATTTCTTGAGGCAAGGAAAATTTAAATTTATACTTTTTTAAAAAAAAAATTAAAATACCTTATACAGCAGAAAAAAACTTGGTATCTAATTTTCATATTCTGAACTCTCCATAACTTGGCTTAGGACAATAAACCATCATCTTCTTTCTACAGATCTGATCCTGTACATCTATGTTAATACTAATGACTAGTTATAGTTAATCACGAGAACATTTCAGAATTTTAAGAACAAGATAGCTACAATATTTTGGGGAAAAAAATAAAATAGAAAATTCCAAATTAAAGTAAAAGGCATCAATATAGATTAAGGAATTAAAAAGATTGATAAGGCAACAAAAAAAAAAAAAAAAAAAAAAAAAAACTTTTTTTCCCCTCTTTTTTTCCCCTGTTGTGGGGAATCCAACTCCATAATTAGGCAATCAGAATGAAACATCTAGAACATTTTGGACCAAATAAATAATTTTTCTTTTTAGAAAGCTATTTTACCTACCTCGTGTATTAAAAATAATAGGAAGTTCAAGATGATCCAACAAAGGTTAATTTTTGGTTATTTTTAACACTAATTGTTATTCAAATGCATTGATTCTTGTACTCATTTCATATAAATACCCAGAAAACATATTGCTTTTATGTAACAATTTGGTTATTACTGATCCAAACAGATGGAATTATCTGCAAAAACCTGAAGTGCTGTCCTCAGTGCATATTTGAACCTCTACTCCCTGCAGAACTGTCACTTTTATATATATTAAGTATTCCTTTTCCACAAGGAGCCACACAGATCTCAAATTTAAGTTTATTAAAGTAGATAATTAGGCTGACTTTACATAATTAGGACTTCAAAACGTCTGAAGTTTCTTTGCTAGTTATGGATGAACTTAAGAACATTAAGAAGTGAATATAATTCTTAACTGACTGACTAGAACTGCTTGAGTAGGCAATACCAGATATACTGTTTCGACTAAGGTAAACTGAGATAGGACCAGTACCACTTGTGAAAAAGCAATGCTTTATGCAATCCAACTAAACTTCACTATTTTATAGGGCGGCAACTACATGACAAAGTATGCATGTTCAGGTCAAAACCAGCAATACAAAGCTTCAGCATTCTCAGTGTTGCAGTATCCCACAATATTTTGTGTCTACAGTGTTGGCTTTAAAAGTTGCATTACTTTAGAAAAATTGAAAAATGCAAACAAACTGGGTACTTGACAAAAACACTAGTAATGAAATTGTCCTCAAACTAAAATGTGCATCAAATTATAACAATATTATACCCATTCTAAAAACATAGTATCAAGCCCAGTGAGGATTCTGTTATCAGTACCAAGCTTTAAATTGTTTTCATCCCTATTCTAGGAAAGTTGAAGTTACTTTAATTGTTCAAAGATTTTCATCTCACTTAAGCACAGACTTAAGAATACCTATAATTATCTTCTGAAGTAAAATTTTTACAATCCACTGCTTATTTTCAAGTAGCAGAGGGTGTTCTCTGGGGGCTTCTGATGCTCTTAGAGTGCCGAGTACTTTATAAATGTAATATTGCTTCCACATTCATTCATAATTTTCACCCAAAGATGCAAATCTGTTCTAAACATTTGAAAACCAATGAGCTCATGCTGAAAACTTTCAGAGAAAAAAAAAAAAAAAAAAAAAAAAAAAAAAGCAAAGATTCTTCTGGACTCATCTTGATAGCATCTTTCAAATAAAGGTCTCAGGAGATTTCAGGAAAACAAACATTCCTCCTTATCTTAGGCTTCAGCTGGTCTCAAAGTAATGGGAAAGTTGGAAACAACACTGAGTAGTTAGGCTCGCACTCCAGAATCTATTGGTTCTCATGTTGTTATATTTTAAAAGCACTGAATGGTGTAACTAAATTTTCTTTAAAAAAAACAAGGCATTTCCATAAAAGTTTGCAGTATATTTAACAGATAGATTTTTGTGGCAAGTTATGCCATTTTTCCAAAACATTCACAGATTAAAAAAAAAGCTTGAAAAAAAAACTTAATCTTGCATTAACACCGAGTGTAGCTTTTGGGAAGTAAAAGAAAACAAGGAAACAAGGGGGAGGAGGGTGCCAGAAAAGCACTACAAAGTAATGATTACAAAAAAAAAAAAAAAAAAAAAAAAAAAAAAGGAAATTAGATTGTAAATTGAAGCTGAAAAGAAATCCAGATGTGTGTAGACAAAGTACCAATGATACTCAGATTTTAAGTCAGTCCTGTGAGGATGCTATGTGGTGGGGAAGAGAGAGGAAGGAACACAACACACAAAAACAGAAGATGACTTCAAAATGGAACAGATAACTACTTATTTAAGATGTAACTGTGAGAGTATTTAAATAAAACATTATGTACTGCTACAACCTCATTTAAAAGATACACAAGCATTTTTCATTTCAGAATATGCTCACTGTAAAGTCTGGCATGAATAAAAACACCAGGTGAAACTACATGTAGTAGTGGTGCCATCCCTAAATAATTTGACACTTCTCAGGCTTCAGATGTCAATTTTTATTGTTTCTCAATCATATCTAAACAGTCTGTATAACTGCAACAAATGTTTTGGTCATTTTGTTTTTAAATTCTTGTAACAAAAACAGGTAAAGAAATTTTATTTATACTTGAAGCAAAACAGAATTTCAACTCCAGACAAAAATACACATATACAGCTTTTCTGTAGAAAAGCATATTCCTTAAAATTGTGCAAATGCAAAAATAACGGACCATAAGTACTTTGCAAGCTTAACATAGCACATGCTATTGGGCATCAGCTTAAAATAAACATTTAAATAAGCTATGCAGACAAAAGAGCATATCACAGGTAACAGTCCATAATATATTTTTATTGCAAAAGTAATAATGAAGAATTTTAGCATGCCAACTAAATATTTATGTTAACACTGTAATTCTAAGCTATCAAATAAATTCAATTTGACATCATAGTTATACCTGCCTACTTGATGGCTTTAAGATACCTTTATTTGGAAAGCCGCTTAAATGACATCACTGTTTTGGACACAGAAGAATGAAAATGGAAAAAAAAAAAAAAAAAAAAAAGTTTAACTCTTCTAGAGGTTGATTCTGCAAAGCATTCTGCAGGATAACCCAGTGGCCTCAAAATCCTTCTGAAGCAATTGGAATTTGAAGTTGCTCAGATTCTTAGCAAGGTCTTAATGATTTCGGTTACATATAACAAAACACAGTTGAGTTGGTGACAATATACACATGAAATATTAGTTTAGTATTTCTTGTTTTTTAAATGTTCTTACGTCTAACTGCTTAAAAATCTAACTCAGGTTATGAAAACCAGACACTATTCTATCCTGTACTCTTATCTGAACCTAAACTACCTGCCAAATAGAGAACTATTTTTATTCCTGCCTCCCCAGTTCTGTGTACTGGTCCCGTGTACTGGCATCATAGCTCTATCTACCATGAAGTGGTCCATCACTTGATCATCCCAACAAATTCTGATCATCCTTTCACCAAACTCCCTGCCTTGCTTTTTGTCAATTACTGTAATTTTTCTCAGAAGGGTCTGAAATTATACTCTTTGTTTCTATCAGCACAAAATCCTCACCACTTCCATGATACTCAACAGGTATACAATAAAGTTAGGTCTAGATAACAGAAAAAACTCAGCAGAACAGAGTGTGAATAGCAGCACAGTTACATAAGCACATTCCTCCCAGTATATTGTACTCGCAATAGTATTCTGAAAGTAAAGCTAAAACCAGTTTCCCATACAAAGTAAATGATATTCCGGCAAAAACACAGTTGTAATTTTGTTAACTTGTTGTGCCTTTTTCTTTCTTTTTGAACATTGAATTGGAGTCCTCAAAACTTCCAAAAATAGTGAAATGCCCCAAAGATTTATTCTACTAGCAATAGAGTTAGTAATTACCTGTCTTTATTTCTAGGGTTTGAAAGCTGAGAAACTGAAAATTAGTCTTTGATTTTATTTTTTAGATATTCTGAGGATAGTTTGGATGCCATGTCACTTTGAGACAGAGGTTAAACAGTGCTCAGAAAATGAGTTGAAAAGGTTTTGGTAGTCAGATGGAAAACATTCAAACAGCATGACACCTGAAAAAATAAGATCTTGCAGTTTTGGGGGAGAACAAAGTTCTTCAGAAATTTTCAATGAGTGTAGAAGTATACAGAACAACAGGAAAAGAAGCTGAGATGAATGAGCATTAGAGTAATGAGGATGAGAGCATGAGGACTGCAAAAAAAAGGGGGGAGTTATTTCAGTGATTAAGGGCTTCAGGATATGACATGTGAAAACCAGGGAATGCACAGGAGCTTCCAAGGATAACAGCAGCATCATATATGTAAAGGAATAGATGCTAAGGATTATTGCATGTTTTGAAAAAATGCATGCAAGATGCAAAGCTCTGATTAATCTATGATCCATAAGACAGATACTGCCAGAACAGTTGGATGCAACATCAAAATAGTTGCTACTGCTTTATCCGCACTTGGAGGAGACTGACTTCCTAAGCATTAATAGAAGATTATATCTGCATGATCCATTCTTTTTCTAGAGATATTAAAACAGTAAAAATTGCATTGTAGTATATTTTACAATCCTTCCACTTATTTCAGGAGGCTTATGTGACAGCATAACCTAATGAAAGAAAAAGATGGATGCTTCACAGATGTCTACTTTAAAATGCATAAACTGGAGCATCCACATACATCAGTTCTCTCATTTTACAAACAGCACACAGTAGTCATTAGAAGACTTGTTTCATCATCATTAGAAGCATGTACACCAAATAATGCTTCCAAAACTAAAAAAGAAGTTACTTACATAAAGTTTAACATTTGCTACGAGTCTAAACACAGTTAGAACCACTCAGGAAAAAAAAAAAAAAAAAACCTCTTCCCCAAGCATTCACTTTGTAGACCATGTTTAGACAGTCTAGTCAGCTACTGCCAGTCGAAGTTACAATTTCTAAAAGAAGCAGCTGAAAGAAGGTACATCAATGAACAGTGATACTATTTTAAGACTAGTATATGCCAGCCTGTCCTATGCACTGAATCTCATGGAATACTACTGTCCGGGACTGTAGTTTTAAGAGCAAGATATACATAAATGACAAGGTTAGAACATTTTTCTGCTAATACATATATATATATTTTAGCGCTAAAATCTAAAACAATTGGTCAGATTTACTCAAAGCTGTCCTCAAAAAACAAGTTTTCTGCATCACTTTAAGGAAACAAAAATCATTTCAAAACTAGGAGTACTAAAACACTCAACTGTTTTTGTAGATGTTGAAACTATATTTTGGAAGAAAAAAATCTCAATCAAAACTATATAATCCATCCTGTAAAGCACCTTTAAATCACATTCTCAACTATCATGAAATAACATTAACCCACTAAACCAAAAGCCAGTATCAAAACACCATAAACATAACGAGAAAGGTATGGACTTCAGTTCCAGGTGTATTAGTAATCACTTTACTAACGTATTTACTACACATCAAGATTTGTCAAATGAGATGGAACACTTACTACACACTGAGCTGTAACACAGTCACTCAGGTCATGCCTTCCAGATGGGAAACAAAGTAAATTTATAGTGCATCCAGCACAGGAAGCCTGTGCTCATCACTACAAGGGTATACAATATAGCAATAAAACAAGACTTACTCCCAGTGCTGTATTTTTACATGGACACTATATTCTTCAAGTGAATCTGAAAAAAAAACGCAAAGCTACTTTTTGTCACGGCACATTGTATCACCCAAAAGAAGGATTCCTATTGCTACGTTGTACCTTACCTGTGAACCAAGAAAGACCTTAAAATGCAACTTAAGTTAATATATTTTAAAAGCAATGAAAACACAACTGATACTCATACTCATTTACCTGAGACTCCACAGTGACCATGATCATATAGGTGTTGCTGGTACATGATAGACTTTTTGTATATAACATGAGGATGACCATTCTCATAATTAAAGTCACTGGAATTATCAGTTATATTCCTTAAAGGCTCAATAAAATACTCTTCATCTTCCGTAGCAATAACTCCATGCTTAAGGAAGAAAAGAAGAAAATAAAAACTTGCAAAAAAAAAAAAAAACAACATAAAACTCATAATAAAAAGCTTAGTTTTAAACAACATTTGGCTATCATTTATTTCTGTTAAG
Organism: Aythya ferina; assembly: GCF_964211825.1. Classification (NCBI taxonomy): domain Eukaryota; kingdom Metazoa; phylum Chordata; class Aves; order Anseriformes; family Anatidae; genus Aythya; species Aythya ferina. The sequence goes on from NC_140299.1 coordinate 22,531,215, forward strand.
AAATCCACAGCTATAAGTCAAAAGAAAATGCATGAACCAGCTCTCTTCCAGTGACTTTAGTGAGAGCAGGAGTAAATACCTATAAGCAATGCGATGAGAAAAGAATAAAAATATAATTGCCTTACTTAAGGAGTTCTTTCCCACCTTTTTTAAGTAGATGCAGCAAGAAGGGAAGAGATACTCTTGGTATAGGACAAAAAAGTTGTTCACAGACCTGTTCCAAAACTATATGATTCATAGCCATTAAAAGTGACACCAAGCCAAGATGATATTGCTCAAACAGTGAGCCCAGTATCCCACTATGATGCCACACTAGTAGATGCTTAATGCCATAAAAACTGCAGGAAGAATTAATTTTAGACAATATTATTCAGCAAGAATATTCAGCATTTTACATCCAGATGCTGAATTCCAAAACTGATCTAGTTATTAAAATCAAACTATTAACTTAGACTACACTATCTACAAAGCATGTATTCCTTAAAAGGTCTCATCACAAATCTTTGGCAGATCCAAGTTGTTGCAGGCTATGTACTAGACATCGTGCTCTGTAACAAATGCATATTTTTTCCCTCACACTGCAGTACAGAATGGTAGATATTCTATTCTCATAACTTTCACATTTGTGAACTCAGCTTCTTCCAAACAGGAAGTGGTTTATAGAGGAAAGGGGAGACTTCAGGCCAACTATGCAATTTCCTGAATCTTCAGCAATTAAGACTGAACTTCAGCAGAAAATCCAGTTTGGGGATCCTTTTGGGTATAGAAATACTGAGGAGTAAGCTCTGACAGGCAGACTCCCACACTTCTATTTGCTAAATAAATAATTCCAGTAAATTTATCTAGGAAATTCAGAATGTATAATCTCTCTACACTAGTAGAAAGAGCTACTGATCAGCCTGAAGACTGGAAGCAGTAAATTCTGCATTCATATCTTGATCTGATGAATTGCAAACTAATGTAAATCCCATTAAAGCCACAGTGAAGACTGTTCAAACACAAGAAAGCATCCATAACTGCACCTTAATTCATTCATCCTTATTTAATCTAACTCATGAGGAGTTAAGAGTATTCAACAAACACCTCATATGCTGTTCTCAAGACATATCTTCAAATATTTATGTGCCTGTCATCTGAACTCTGCAGTGTTCCAAGAAGCAAGCCTATCTCAAAGTACTTCTTAAAGGCTGTAAACATTACCCTATCACTTTGAGAAGAAACCGATACCTATGTATCTATCACACCTTCAATCTGTAACACAAGGACTATGTGTGAGGATTTGGGGGGTTGGGGTTGTTTTGTTTGTTTTTAAAGGGGATATTTTTGTTTTCCTCCAATAAGACCTCTAGGATAAGGTCTAAGACCACTTGCTCTACAAATGATCCAAACATCCCAAACCCATTTCTAAGATCAGGAATTGCCTTTGTCCTTTTGGTCAAAGCTCTTCTGCTGCTCTTTTGTGTATCAACTGCCTGCTATTCTTCACTCCTAGGATAACCAGATTTCAGTAACAACATACAACTTTTAAAATAAAAATGCCTGTGTAACACTTCAGAAAGAACAATGCTTTCCAAATATAACCCTATTATATATTCTGCAAATATATGCATGTCGTTCATTTTTCAATTAAGTGTTCCTTACATTGTGACTACAACAGTAACTCTTCAGTGGTATTTTTCATTGTGAACTCAATTATTTTCTCAAGATGGCAACATCAGGGTCTATATTCACCTGGACATCAAATTTTCTCATAATGCTTCATTACTTGAAGTCTAAGATTTTACTACAGAATAAGTCACTTAATGGTACACTGCTGCTTAAACAGTCTTGAAAATATAAATTGAATTGTAACTAGCTTTGCCAGATGTGCAGAAAGAACCTTGACAGTCTGGACTGCATCCAGTCTGGATGTCAGACATCTGGGTTCAAGTGAATCCCGAGCCATTGTAAGCTCTGGTATTATGTTCCCACAGGAAAAGAGAGTCCTGCGGTGGTTCTGGCCAACACCATCAGGCTGTCTGCTTTGTGCCAAGTCTGAGGAGACAGAGGTACCATCCAAGCTGTGGCCCTGTCTCTGCAAGAGAAGTGCCTTAACCTAACTCTGATTACTCTAGGGCATACATCCTTCACGCCTGTACTCAAGTCCAGCAGGTAAATGAGTTTTAAGGAGCAAGATGACTGCAGTGGAAGTCATTTCAAATGCCATAAATGACACTTAATTGCAGCATTAATTTTGTAAACAAACTGTGTAAAGGAGAAGTAAAAGCTATTACACACATTTGTGAACTATGACAACAGTTGGCAGGTTTCTTCCAGGTACCAGCAGTGAAAAAGGCTGGGCAAGTATCATCCATTTTTCCTATGCCTAGTCAATGTCCAATCTCATCTGTTCAAACACTATGTCAGATTAAGAAAAAGAGATGTTAATAACATGTAGTCAAGGAATTGCAAGTAAATTTTAACTTACACCTGCTACCAGGCAGTCAGAATATGCATGTGGTCAGTTGTGGCAGGTAGCCATGTGATTTGATAAACACTGGAAATTCACTTGCCCTGCATATACCCTTCACATAAGCCCTGCATACTAACACCATTTTAAACCCAATGTAATCAATTTTGCTTGCAAACAAACTGCTTTTCCAGTATTAACTCAACAAGACCACTTACATCAGTTTAAAGTGCATGAGTGCATGATTTTTTTAGAAACATTCCAAATTGTGCACAAAAGAAATACCTATTGCAGTGAAAAAACAGCATTTCTTCTGGTGCCTAGAGGTGCTTTCATTGTATATATATTCACTAATGCCCAACTGATAGTGGGAATATTTGGAATTACACTATTGTATCTGAACCAACATTTTAAAACCCATTTCTGGCTTATCTCCTGTTTGGGCAAAACAATGTTTCAGTTGAAAAGGGAGATTGAAATAATGCCTTATAAAGCATTAAAAGGAAATAAATGTAAATGTGTTGTCTTTTTTGCTTGCTTTGTGTGTTGTTTTTTTTTTCCTGTTCATTTTGCTACCATATTTGAACTTAAAGCAACTTCCAAATTGAACTTCTGCTCCAAAATACAAGAAATATTAAGACACAGGAAAAAAACAGCAAAATGTTCTAACAAAACACCATTAACTTAAGAAATAAGTTGAATGCCCAAGTAGGTTACTACAAGCAGCATTCCCAAGACTATTATCTAAAACAGATTGTTTGAGGTCCTGTCTTATCCAATCCCACTACAGACTGCCAACTCCTGCTAACATATATAAGGTCTGGATCCAGCAGTTTGACATACTCAGACAAATCTGTGAATCCACATGCAGTTCCCCTGAATTTGTAAAAAGAAAATCTGTCAGACTGTCTAGCTGGGGCCTCACCTTATTTCAGAGAGGGGATGTCCATCACCTACAGAAGTAACAGTTAACATGGGTCTGGGCAGCCTGCTCTAGTGGTTGGCAACACTGCCCAGAGCAGTGGGGTTGAAACTAGATGATCCTTTTCAACCCAGGCCATTCTATGATTCCATGAACATTAGTTATAAATTAATTACAGAGGACAAGTGCCTTTGCCTCACAGTACTACTGGTTTCCAATTTCTGCCTGCCTTGAACCTTTCTAGACATTACGCTTTACATTTTTAACATAAAGCAGTAATAATGGAAACTTCTGAGAATGTGTCAGTGTTGTTCAATGTGTCTACAGCTGACTCTACACTTCAATTTATGTCTGAGGAAACAGGCTGCATTAGCTTCACATGTTCTTAAGGATAAAAAAAAAAAATAGTGATCTGGCCTGGGACAGCACAGTATGGGATCTAGTAAGTCATTTTAAAACTAGGACAGGGACAGTTTATATGTAATTTTCTGAATACTGAGCCTATACTGCAAACACAGATTATTACCAAAGAGAACTCAAAGTGCACCTATCTAGAATACAGAATCTTTTTCATTACTTCTGACCTTTTAAATCAGTTCACAGATTACAAATTTTACTTATGATTCAAAAATATCATATGATATGTAATTTATGATCTGCAAAAGTAGATGCTTTCTTTGTGGTAGAATCGGTTTCCAAATGAGCTAATCTAAGAATATGAATAATTTATAAATATACTAGTTTTGTAATATATTAAACAAACATGAAACATTCCTGCAAAATAATTCTTCTTTCAAGTATATACAGTCATGCTTTTAGACATTTCTTGGGATATCTTTATCTTATCTGCTTAAACAGAGATAGCTGTGCTACTTAGCACAAACATTGCTCAGTGCATGGAACTTTACATGCCATGGAAATCCTTGGCCCTTTACATTCAGTATTTCCTTGGAGCAACAGTAGCCCCAAACTGATATTTAGCCCCTGATTCACTTTCCTAATAATCACCACTTTCTACACATGTAGAAAAGTGTAGAAATACTATTTCTTTCTATTGGCCTCGTCAGCTTAAAATGAGAAAATCCACTGCAGTGAAAAACTTGAACACTCAATTAAGAGCTTTGACACCCAGCAATGGACAGAGGTGGGTCAGAACAGGACAAGTTTGACTTCTGCTCAATTCCAGCATTATGGGCTCCAAAACTTTTCTTCAAGACTTGTTTCTCTCAGAATTAGGTTAATCTTTCCCTTAAGGTAAAATTCTCTCTTCAGCCACTGTTTCTTATATTCTTTACTTCAGGATGACAAAATCAGCTTAGGCATTGTTTCAGCTGCTTCTGACTCAGCCTTGTTGCCTTGCACCCAACAGTTCCAAAATACTGTTCTTTGCAGGCCCTTTCATGAGAAGGCCAAACCTGCAATCCATCTACAAATGTAACTTCCAATACAGTAAATATGAGTTTGGAAGCCAGCAAGCATGATGGACAAGACCTTCAATTTCCTCACATGTCTGCTCACTGGATTATAGAGCATTTCTCAAAACTTCAGACAACTTATAGCATAATCAGGGCCCAGCCAATGGAAATTGCTGGAATCAAACTTCTGTAGCAGTCTGTAATTCTGGGGAGTCTGGTAATTAAAAAGAAAATAGAGAGGGAAAGGCTGAACCAGGAAATAGTGATGGGGAAACAAACTGGTGGCTGGTAAATTTTACTATAGTGAAGCACAGGAAGCCCTTCTTGCGCTGGAACTCATCTCAGATACTACAGATGTTTTCAAATTTGTACAATTTATGTTAGTTAAACCACGGTCTCACGTAACCACCTTGCATAACTAAAGAGAGTAACTCAGAACATTGTGTAGGGGGGAACAAATTTGACTCATCTGGCAATACTGACACCCATCAGGGAACAGGAATAAATGGAATGCTTAAGTTTTGCTTGTGAGCAGCACTCATCGTTTAAGATTATTACTTGCTTTAGAGTTACTCAATTTAAAATGACTGGCTTTGGGACAGATTTTAATCGAAGACTATGCAGAATATGACTGGCAGTCTCTTACAGACCAAAAATCAGACTGGAAAATACAACAAATGTCTTGAGCACAAATATATCCTGAACTACCATTAATTCAAAAACAAATAATAGCACCCTCAATATTCACTGCCAATTGCTTTATTAAACATGTTCTAACCAGCAGCTTTATAATAAGATACTTGCCAGTAGGAATCATCATTTAAAAATAACTCTGTGATGGATTTATCTGAATTGAGTGGTAACTCCCATAAGCAGTGCTCTGGGACAGTGTGCCAATGCAGTTCAACACAGGAGTTTCTGTGCAGTAGAGGACCATATTGAGTCCAGCCTACCACTGCACAGGTGGAAGGATTAGAAGGATCCTTGCCTCTCTGATAAAGAACCATGTGTCACTACTGCTTCCGGAGCATGACAAACACCTTGAGTGCATGTCATTCAGCCTTTCTAGCAGATGCAGTGGACAACTGACACTTGCAGTCCCAAGTAAAAGGCAGGACTCAACAGTCCCAGTCATGGCGTGCCAAAAAACCTGAGGGTGCCACTACAAATACCAGGAAGAAATACAAAAGAACTAACAATAACTAACAGCTCTGAAGCTGTTAGTTATTAAGCTCTGACAACTTAACTGGGCAGCATGCCACATTGAACCTAACTTTGAAACACAAAGTTAATGTATGACACCTAGAACCACAGAACTAGGTCTTCAGTCCAGCCAAGCAGCATGGCTGGAGACAGGGAAAACACACAACAATGGGAGTGCCAGTCACCTCAGGGTGTGAGGCACAAAAGCAAAAAATGATTCCGCTTTGCCTCAAGAAGATTTCACTGAGCAGTGACACCTACCATGCTGCTAAGTTCTTTGAAGAAAACAAGTGCCATGAGAAGCAAGAGACTGGGGAAGTCGATACGAAAACGTGTCAGTTCTCCTGCCTCGTCCCACTCTTGTTTTCCTAACATGACAGGAAAACAAGAGTTGGCAAAGTCAAGAGTAAGTGCTCTTGACTCACTCCCTGGCAAATGTCAGAGGTACCAAAATAGGAGCACCATGTCACTGACAGCAGGCTTCAAGGTGGGCAACCTGTCTGTGCCTCAGTAGGTAGAAACCCTGGCGAGACAGAGACATGCAGCCTCTTCTAAAGTGAATCCTGAAAGCAGGGATTTGCTCTCCCTAGTGTTTTTAGATGACAAGAACTCAAATGCAAAGTGATCTAGTGACTCTAGCATAAGAGCTTTCATAATGGCATCAAAAAGGTTATTACATGGGAACTGCAAAGCCAAAGTAAAAGTTGTAATGAATTCAGACTTATCATCTGCAAGTCTGCATTGACCAAACTAAGGTGCCACATTCAAGAGATCTACATTTTAACTATGTTTCTTTAGAAATGTTAACGTACCCCTGCAAACCCTCATGAAATTATTTTTCCTCAAGAGCTCCAAAACATTAACCTAGACAGTATCAGGGACAACACTAATAGTTTGGTGTAACGTGCTCTACCTAGGTATGAAGCAGCGGGCCTTTGTAAATAACATCCCAAGAGTCATAGTTCTCTAGCACTTCTAAGGATTAAAAAGGAAATAGTTTAGCAAGTCTGTGTAGTGGTGTTTTTGTTTTTGCCTCATTTACAGTTACTTGGATCTGTTCACTCTTAACAAGATTGACCAGCATTTTGCTATACAAAAACTGAATGAATAACCACAGTATATATTTCAATAGAGAAGATACTGAGCTCTTGATTTAGTATTTCCTAGTCCTGCTCTTTAATTTCAGTATTTTGCTACTAAACAGCATGGCTTTTTTGTTGTTGTTTTCCAGTTTTTGTCGTGAATAAGAGTTTTTTTCCCCATGGAAGTACTACTATCGTGTTATCAAGAGATGAACAGTAAAAGCTGAGCACAGAGGACAGAATTTCTAATCCTACTTTTAAATGCAACTGTCTGATTTGTAGACAAAATATTTCTAAAAAATTTAAATAATTACTTTCCATGGCTGGTACTTGCAAGTGATCTACTTTCCTCTTCATTCTGAACTTATATCAACAATGACTACTACACCAGGCAACTCATCATCTTTGTTATTTACTTCAAGTTTCTAAACCCAAACTCTCAAAGACAGCAAGGATGACTGTTCAGTTCAATTAACGTCTCACTGAAGAGATTCTGTATCCTAAAGGAATGACTGTTCCTCCTTCCTTCCCAAGTTTGCAACATTTTGATCACCTGTAATCATCTCTCAACAGCCCTAATCTTGCAGCCCTAGCGCAGACACTGTTAAACACTGAAAATGTTGCCTGCTAGAGGACTACAGAATTGGGTCCTAATGCTTACAATTAAGCTTGAAGAACTGAAGACAACTTTTCCCCAAGACCCAGATCAGGTTTTAGGGAATTGCTGTACTTTCCTGTGTCTGCTTCTCAAAAGGATTCAAAAAACTGAAATGCCAGTTAAGTTCTTCCATGTTTTAAAAGGAACAAACACAATATTATTATACTAAAACAGGTAATGTGCACTTACCAGACCATTGCAGTTGCTTAAGGCCACTTTAGTTGTACTGTGTTGGTCTTGCAAATATCCTGTGTAATGACAGTGGTCTAAAAAATCGTGCTTCCATAGGGGTCCATCTTTCCCCCAGTATTCTACTGTAAAATGTCTGGACACCAAATCTGTGTTGAGAGTCAGGTTTAAATGAAAGTGCTTGCCATAGGCAGAAAGTTTAAAAAATAACTTAGATGCTGCCAGTTCTTGGTCATAGGGGTCTGTGCTCCTCCTCCTTCTTGAGGGTTTAGCATTTTTCACAGTAAAGCTGAGGAAGGCTCCATTTTGATCAACCCTTATTGGGATTGTTAGCTGGTAGTGTTCAAGGTAAGACAGGAATTCCTCTTTGTAATCACAAGGTAAGACAGTCCATGGAGTGGGCATAGAAGAGAAGAAAATATAACAGGAAACAACAAGTAGTAGTATAAATATAAACCATATTTTGGCTAATCACCCTCATGCGTAAAAGTCATTTTCAGGTAAACACATGATGTAGATAGAGCTTTACTAAAGAACATAAACTGTTCTTTCCTTCTTTTTAAGTCAACAAAATATGTTCTCTTTCATATTAATCTGATGTCACTGGAAATAAAGCTTTTAATTATGTATCTTTTCCTATTCACCCAAAATATGTAAACATGGGGCTAAATTCTACCTAAGAAGGACGTATTCTTCCCAGTGATACCATTCAAAGACAAAAGCTATTAGATCCACCTGCAAGAATAAAAACAGTAGTAATGAAAAGTACTGTACTGTAAAACATCCAAATGACTCGTCTTTCCATTAAAAACCTATAAATGTTAATGGATCAAAGTAAAATTAGATCCTTACTTCCTAGTTTAAAAACATGATAATGACTTTATGGCAAGTCTTTAAACTATTATAAAGTACAACATTTTACCAATTTAATTTACAACGTTTTCATATGGTTAAAGCTAGAAAGAAATCAGAGCAACAATTCAATCAGCTTTGTTCTAATCAAGCTTGAACGACAATGAATTATGATAGAACTAAGGCAGAGCCTGTATGATCTCATTAATTATACAAACATGGTTTAGAAAATACTTCCCAAATGCAATGCAAAAATCAATGACTCTTGTCAGCTACAGAGGTTGGACCCCTACCTTGAGAACTATATGTAAGCCTGTTGTCACTGTGAAATTCCGATGCAACCATGACTAGGCTCAAAATCCATGTCCACGTCTTCCAAAAAATTTCCATAATTTAGAAAAACAGAGAGCTTTTTTTTTTTTTCCTCCTCCTCGGAGGGCTACCTGTGTGCTATAGAGCTAACTCCACTCCAGAATCGCACCATAACAGGTCTATTTACTTTATTCTATTTCCAAATTAACTATTGGATGTTCCACTTTTTGACGGGTATTCTTTTCCAACAACCTGTACTTTCTTCTAGATATGCAGTCATTTTCTCAATTCAAAATAAGTAGTTGTAAGATTCCTTAAGATATGAGTAAGATGTTAGACTGGGTAGCTACTGAACTTGCTCCGTTTCTTTTCCTGAAAAACAAAACAAAATGAGTCAAGTTAAACTTTCTACTAAAACAGATCTGTCCTGCAAAACATTAAGCCACCATAACGTAATATGCAAAATATAACCGTGAAATAGAATTCATCCATTACCAATTTTAATATCCGAGATCACAATCTTAAAAAAAAAAATTACCATTAATCTTTTACTAATAGCTCTACACAGCTTAAGATGTGCATATCTGTTTCAAGTTGAACAGGTGTGAGAATTTATAAAATTAAGGTTTCTTATTGCTCAAATACTGTGTTCAGACTTGTTCCAGCTCTAATCAATGCACTGTAGTCATCAATTTCAGCACAGAATAGCTATACCCAATACACTGGTAGACACAGGAAGAACCTGGGAAAGAGTCCAGAGCAAAGTTATCTGATCTTTCTGCAGCATGTATTTTGTTATTACTTGGGCCTGGGTTCTGCTTATGCAGGCAGAATTTTCATTCACTTAAATGAGAACACTGCATTCTAGTACCAGAGAAACAATTTCAGTGTTTGAAATTATTCACCCATACATGTTCTGAGATTAAGCATTTGTTGTCACAAATATTTTATGTATACAAACTACAGTTGGATATAGCAGAATATATTCTTATTTTCATTTTGCGGGTCATAGGATTGGGAGAAAAATGCTTTACTTGCCCTCCCTAGCCCCATTTAAAACACTCTTGCAATAATACCAAAAAGCAGCTCTAGCTGTGGCCAGGGATTAAATAGAAGGTCTCTGCAGCCACCTAACAGTCCAGTAACATGGGACATGAAACCATGTGTTGTGGCAGCTGGTAATAATCAGTCCTCTTAAGCACTCTTAGCACACCTGTGCATAGAGCAAACTCTGCAGAAGCAGGCAGAACAGAAACAGAACACCTGAGAAGGGAAAACCGTTTAAAAACACATTACTGAAAGTGTACACAGTCACTTATACATGCACCAGATGAATTTGCCTTTCTAAAATTCTGGGAGAGATTTACAATGTTCATTCAGACAGGAAATTCCCCTGCAGTCCATGGATAATTTGTAAAGGTTGAAGAGTTGTATGTCACCTTGAGAAAAGTCAACATCACGCAAATCCCATTTACTAACATCACAGTGAATATCAGGAAACTTCTTAGCCAATTTGAGATGTACCTGTTACCAGTAAACGACCTGACCATTCCAATGCCTACTTTTAACATTTTTTCCAAGACAGCACATACGATTTAATCAGGTTTGTAGGGGGAATAAAATATACTTTGCAAGCATAGTTTGGACTTAGAAATATTTTTTTTCTGAGGAAGCAAAAGGATTTAGTGATGCCATTCACATAAGGCAAGGCCTTAGAGGATGTTAATATGATCTCTGCTCTGGCCTTCCACGTAAAACCTTTATTTTCTAGCTAATATTTAATTACAGCTTTCAGCCTTTTACAAGTTTTGAAGAGGCATAATCAATCCCATATTCTTCAGCTACATTAGTACATTAACGAATATGCCTTACTTCCAACCTGAGAACATCCAGTTTCAAATTCCGCTGCATCTTGCTTTACATGTCTGCTAATGAGCTTTTTTCTCCTTGCATGGACAGTTATAGTCTGATACAATCAACTCTTGACACTCCCTGATAAGCAGCTCAACCTACTCAGTTTACCTCACTGTGCAATACAGTTTCCAGATGCCTAAGTATTTCTACAGTTGTGTTTTTTTGTTTGTTTGTTTGTTGTTGTTGTTGTTGTTGCTGTTTTTCTGAGTCCTTTCCAATTTGTCAGCATCTCTTTTCATGCACAGACACCAGAACTGGACAGTAGTCCAGCAATGGCTCCGTACTGCCATATATAGAGACAACACTGCCTCACAGCTTTTACTTAGCCAAAAAAATCACAATGGGGAGCTCACGTTCAGCCTGTTAGGCTGATAATAAATTACCCAAGCATTAAGATCTCTGAAATTATGGTGCCTAGGGAGCTCAATAGCTCTGAATACCAGAAGCAAACTACGGTGCCCAGTACTTAGCCACCACTTGGTCAACAGCATGCAAGCATCACCTGTGTCCCATATTCTTTCAGGGGTCCGTGCAAAATGGTGTCCCTCATTCTAAGCCTTGGTCCTCACATAAGAGGACATAAAGCTTGCTGGAAGTTTCAGTAGAACTTTTAACCTCCTTTCCAAAAGTATTGTATCTGGCTTGTGCACTGAATGCAAAGAGGGCAGATGCAGCTGTATTAAGGCTCCGGATTAAGAAACTGGAATGGATGTGGAGAAATAGAGCAGTCAGGTAACTCCAGATGGAGTACTGACACTATGAAGTGGCCAGCATCTACACCTGCAGCATCTTCCTACCTATGAGATGTATTTTCAGCATTCCAGTTTTATTGTGGTCATCAAGATGACTCGTATCATCAGCACTAAACTAACAGTGAGAAGCATTTCCTCTGCCTCACCGCTGAACTACATCTCCCTCAGGTAAAGCAGGTACAGATATGGCTCCCTAACGTTTACCTGAAGGTACAGTTCCTGCTTCATTACACCAGTACTGCCAGGCAGCAAAGAAAAACCCTTTGATGTGTTTCTAAACCCAGAACGCTGGTACCACAAGCGGTACTGTGCAGCGGGATTTCTGCAGAGGCGCTTGTGGCAGTGCCCGGAGGCTCCTGCTCACTAAAACTCAACGAGGATTAAAAAAAAAAAAAAAAAAAAAAAAAAAAACTTGAAGAAGGGGGCCCGTGAACACAGCGAGGGAGGCTCTGGGGCAGGATGCGGATCACCGCGGGCCACCTCGGCGGTGCGAAGGGAGGCGGCGAAGGCGCCCGGGGCACCCGGAGCGTCCCCTCGACTGGCCCCGGCTCAAGCCTGACGGCCGGCAAGCCGCCAAGCGACAGCTCCCCGCCGCGCCGGGCGGAGCACCGCCACACGGGCTGCCGGCGGCCGGCTCTCCCGACGCCTTCCTCACGCCTCCAAGCCCCGGCGGCACAGCGGGGACCGGGAGGAGGGGAGCGGCCGGGGGGAGCCGCCTCCCCGCTCCCTCCCTCCCTCCCTCCCCCGGGCGACGGCCGCGCCGCGGGGCCCAGCGCCCGCCGCCCCTGCCGACCGGCCCGCCGGTGGTACGAGCGGTTGCTACGGCGATGGGGAGAGGAGGGGAAGGGAAGGGGTCGGGGTCAGGCGGCCGGGCGCCGTGGCAGGTATCGGGGCCGGGGATCAGCGGAGCCCCCCGGGCTGGGGACAGGTGGGAGGGCCGGGGGGGGCTCGTTCTGCCCCGCGGAGAGGAGAAAGCGGGGCGAGGAGCGCGCACACGCACAGCCGGGACCCGCTGTCAGTGTCGTCCTGGGGGCGAGAGATACAAAGAGGCACGGAGAGCACGCCCGGGGCTCGAGGAGTGTGTGTGTGAGGGAGTGTGAGTGTGTGTGAGTGTGCACGCACAGCCCGTGCCGTCTTGCACACGCGTCCGCGCACACGAGCCCTTCACAAGAGCGGCTCAGCGGGAAGCGCTGGCGTTGAAGCAAGCTGGAGGTCACCAGACACGCATCCCTCAAAGCGGATTCAGAAGGGGAAGGAATGAAAAGGAAAAAAAAAATGAATAAAGAAAGAAAGGAGAGAGGAGAGGGAGAAAGAAAAAAAAAAAAAAGGAAAAAAAAAAAAAAAAAAGAAAGAGCCCTCCTCCCTAGGGAGACGGGAGGGAAGAGTCTGGTTGCTGCGGTGGAGCTGATCCTAAAGTTAACTTTCAGCAGCCCATTTCCAGACAGCAGCGCTAAATCTATTTGGATAAAACGCGTGTGACCCAGACACTTGGCGTTTGGCCCAAACGCGTTGCACCGGCAGCCCAAATAAAAACAAGAGTCTGACTCTCTCCCTCCCTCTCCCTCTCTCTCTCTCTCCTCTTGTACAACAATGAAAGAAATTAGCGAAGACAAAACCCGCACACACACCGCCGGGCAGCGAGAGCCCACTTACCTCCCCCCACCAAACAATGTCCCTTTGAACCCCGGGGCCGCTGCGCAGGCAGACGTACTCCGATTTAAAAAAAAAAAAAGAGGGAAAAAAAAAAAAAAAAAAAGGAAAAAAAAAAATAGCGCGGCTCCGCGGGGTTAAGAGTCTGGCAATTCCCAGGCGGCCCGAAGTAAATCAAAACCACACGCTTCCATCTTCCTGACGAGCCCGGCGAGCGGCGGGGCTGCGGGACGGCGCTGAGCCCAGCCCAGCCCAGCCCAGCCCGGGCTCCTGCGCCCCGGCACGGCCCCGGGACGGCCCCGGGACGGGCTCCGGCCGCCCCAAACGCCGGGCTGCCCGGGCTGCGAGCAGCCCCGAGCTGTCCTGGGCTGCGGAGGGAGGGAGGTAGGGAGGGAGGGAAGGAAGGAGGGACGGGACGGGACGGAGAAAGGGAGGGAGGGGGGGGGTTGCTGCTGCTTTGGTCTGCATCTGGTTTTTGGTTTGGGGATTTGTTTTGTTGTCGTTTTTCCTCTTCTTCCCCCGTCGGCCGCCGGTTTAGTATGGAAGTCGGAGAAGATGGAAAAAAGGGAGCAGGAGTGGAAAAAAAGTTGCACGGCTCGAGACCGTAGTGCACAAATCGCTGCTCGTCTCGGTCGAAAAATCCTCGCACCCCCTTCCCCCATCCTCAAAGGTTTCTCTCTGAAATTACTCCAAATCCACCTCGCCTAATGCAAGATAAAGCTCCCCCCGCTCCCCGAAGCCCTGCACGCACCATTACTCGGGACACGAGAAAAGCAAAAGTTTCATTGAATAGCGCGAAATCTTCCTTACCGTTCTCATCTTCAATTTCTGATATAAAGTAAGTTTCAAACAATAGAGATTGCACAGGACGGTTCCCGTATTCCTCTCTGCTTTTCCCCTCTGAGCAAGCAACCACCGGGGTTATATTCTCCAACAGAATCAAATTCTCTAGCCTTCCTAAAAGGGTTTTTTTTTTTTTAGAAAACGGACCGACTTGGCAGGAGGAAGGATGCCATCAATTCACCCAACCTATCACCCTGCACATTTTGTCTTTCCAACGAGGAGCGGGGGGGTGGGGGGGTGGGTGGGAGGTGGAGGGGGGGTGGGGGGGAGGAAGGAAGGAAAAACAGGCTTATATTGGGGTGGGGGTGGGTGCCCTCCTCTCGAGCAGCCTCCTCTGTGCAAAATACCATGTGAATACCGTGAGTGGGGGGGCGGGGGGAGACAGGGGGGAGGGAGGGAGGGAGGAGGAGGGAAGAGGAGGAGGAGGAGGAGAAGGGGGAGCGGGGGGGAGGCAGGCAGAGCAGGAAGGGCTCGGGAAAGCTCGGCTGAAGTAGCCCCAGACCTCCTCTCGCTGCCGGCCCCCGGCCAAGCCGAGCGCGGCGGCGGCGGCGGGGGAGCCTTTGGCAGCCTCGCCCGGGGGACGGCGCGGAGCACGCTGACGTCAGCCTGCAGATGTGCCCCGGCTCCGGCTCCGGCTCCGGCGCCGCGCCCGCGCATGCGCGCCGCGTCACGTGGCAGCGGGGACTCGGGGAGGGAGGTTGGGGGGGGGGCGGCGGGGGTACAGTCGGGGTAACGGGAAACAGCGGGACGCTGGGGGGGGGGCGATAACGGGGCCGCCGCCACCCGCGTGTGTGGGGAGGCGAGGGGGCAGCTCGCAGCCGTGGGTAGCGGGCAGGGCGGGCCGCCTGCACGTCCATCCCCTTCCCGGAGAGGCGCGGGGGATGCCGGCGGAGGTCTGCAGCCGCTGTGTTTTATTTAATTAATTAATTTATTTATTTATTTAATTTATTCCCGTGGGTTTCATTCGAAGTAACGGCAATAACCAACCCGCCGCTTGTAGAGGGGGGCGGCCGGTGTGCAGCGCTTTCGCTTTCGCTTGCCGCGAGGAGCCCGGTTGTGGCACCGGGGGAGGCGCTGAGGGGGGGACAGAGAGCCGGGCAGCCCCCCGGTAACCCTAAATAAATAAATAATAAATAATAAATAATAAATAAAGCACTTTCTGCATCTCAGGTTTCAGGCTTTTTGCTAACACGTTTCCCAAACTGGGCGCGCGCTGCGGTCCCGTGCCGGAGGCAGGCGGCGGGTGATCCCTCCGGTGACCCTACGGCCGAGCCGTGCGGCCACCCACCGCCGGGGCAGCGCCAGGCGGCGTGGCGGAATTGGCGTTTCTGCCTGTAAATGGGGGGATTTCCTCCCAGCGCTGGGTCCGGCGGGGTCAGCGCAAGCCGCCGCGCAGGCACTCCGCTCGCGCCTGTCACCAGCCCCGCTGGCATCCCCCGCCGGGTTCACTCAGCCGTTACCCGCCGGCCGTTAGGCACGTTACCGTTAGGGCTTCAGCGAAGTGAAAGGGACGTTAAATAACAGCCGGCAGGACGCCGAGCCCAGCCGCGCTGCGTGGCGGCCGCGGGACTCGAACCCGGGTCCCCGCAGCCGGCCCCGTGCGCTGGGGCTGCGCCCCGTCAGGCGTTGCTCGGGCCGACGGCGCCATCTCGCGCCGGCCGCTGAGGCGGCGGCGGCTGCTGCTTGGGCCGGCGCCCCCCCGGTCGTGTCCCCCCCTTAAACCCTCGCCTGTGGTGGTTTTTGTCATTTGTAAGGCGATCGCACTCCGCGCGGGGAGTTTTTCCCCCGAAGATAACGTTTTGAGCAGAGCCGCGCGTGGGCCGGCTGCCTCCTGCGCGGCGGGAGCCCTGCCCGCGGACCAGGACCTGCCTCAGGCGGGTTGGGGAATGCTGCCTGGCAGGGGGCTCCCCCTGCCTGGAGCCCATCCACGACCTATGGCTGATTAAATACTCATCAAGCTAAAAAGAAAGGCAGCTCGGCACTGTCTGGCTAGGGCACTCGGGCGGGTTCAACTCCCTGCTCTAAATCAAAGATTTGGGCTCTGCAAAACCCAGCTGCTTGCTCAGACCAACAAGTTATTTATTCCCTGTCCCAGACAACTAAATTTTCTTGCCTACACCCACTGCTGGAGCTGAGGAAATGTTTCCAATAGCAATTTTGTCAAAACTGGTATATTACCAGGAAAAGCTTTGGCTGCAGTTAAAAATTTCCTGACCATCTATAATTAGAATTTCTGACAGAATTCCCAATACATTTTGACTTACCTTTTTTGCTTTTTGCATATTTTTTTTTTTTTCAGAGTGAGCCTGGTTCAGATAAAAATAGCGAGGTTGTTTGATGACTTTTATTTTTGTCTCATCAGCCAGAATAATATCCATATGTTTTTGATTTTCGGCATTTTTTTGAAAAAGTAACTCGCACAGAAAGTCATATGCAGATTCTTAGTATTTTTTCTTCGCTGGAAGTAGAAGTCAAACTGTCAAATAGCAGAGATAGGAACTCTAATAAGAATTCTGATAATATGTGCAAGCCATTCTGTGTCTCAAAGGCTCTAGAAAGGATTACAGATTTATTGAGCACAGAGGATATTACTCCATGTCTTAACGTGTTTGTTAGTCTTTGCTGACCAGGGAAGTAGCTAGCTAAAGCACTGAGCACTCTCAACTTTAGGCCTTCAAATCCTTTAGCATGTCAGTCAACAGCTGATAAGATTGGCAAGCACACTTCTTTGTTTAAATAAGTATTTACATTAAACTTCAATTTAACATTGCTAGATATACTCAGAGGTATTTGGGGTGGATTCCAGGAATCTTGCTATTAACTCTATTAAATATGGAAGAGAAAGCTACAAGTTTTTGCTGCGCAGTGTAGTTCTGTAAGATGAGTTTCTCATTCCCTATATGCTTGGATAGACACGCTTGAAAATATGTGTTTTCTCCAACATGTATCTTCATCTGGTCACTGAAGACTCAAGTGTCATAACCTATCATGTTCGGAAATATCCCAGCAGTGATCTGATCTGGTAAATTCCATGTAAGGAATCAGAAAATAATTATCTTACTATTCCTTTGTCAGGGCTGGGAAAAACTGGAGTGTGGCTTTTAGAACACATAGCAAATCTGTCAGATTTCTCATTTCTTTGCTTTTCTTCTCAGTATGGCTACCTCCTACCTCAAATTAGATTACAAGTCTCCTCCAGAGCTGGACAGCAAGCTACTGCTGCCTTTGGAGGAGCTAATAGGACAATATTGACAACCTACATATCTTCCCATTGTATTGTACATAACTTCTACCATCATGTAAATATGCTTACACAAGTAGATGAGCTCATACTTCATCCAGGCTCCCTAATTTAGACATATCCATAGCCTAGCATACTTCTTAATTGAATAACTTCAGATGGCTTTTTGAACTCAACTTTGGTTGAAAAAGTCTTGATGCGTGAGGTAGAGTAGGTGACGTGCTTGCTAAATTATAGTTGATCACACAGTCAAAAAAAAAAAAAAAAAAAAAAAAAGTGCACGATAACCTTGCATTTACCTGTGCTATAGGTCCTGTGGTTTATCTGTGTTTATAGGGAGAAAAGCAGTACATAAGGGCTTCATGTACATAAGGGCTTCATTTTCAGTCCCCTGAACTAAAAGATCACAGTGTTGCTTGAATATAATAATGCTGCTGAGACCCAGTATCAAAAAGCCTGAATTCAGTTTGCTTACAAATCTCATCTGCCTTTGCAGGAAGAGGTGTTCCGCCCAATAACAATCACTCTCCATGCAAGAGAGGCAAAGGCTATTGTGCCTGGCTGTATTTCAGTGTGCCAAGGAAAGAGAGAATGAATATCAAAGTGTCCTTTCAATTGGACAAATGCACCCCTTTTGAGCTGAGCTGTCCTTGATGGCCCTCTAAAACAAAATTCACAGCAATTGATTTTGTTTCAAGTATGGCCTTGAGGATCCTTCTGCCCAACAATGCGGATGTTGCCAAGAATATCTTCATTTAAATATGAAGAACCTCACTAAAGGCAAGATGGTAGACCATCCTTTTCTAGGATGCTCCCTGGGAGCAGCTGTTTGTGTTATGCTGATATGGGGCTTACTGTCACCAGAGCCTTCTTAATTCTACAAGAACCTGTGAACCTGAACAACCTGATTATTTTAGTGTAAGATTTGGAAATAAAACTGGAAAACCGAGTTCATGTAAGCTTGGCATCCCCCAGCAGGTCCTGGGCAGCCTCCTCCGTGACAGAACACAAGTGAGGCAGAGCAGAGAGAAGATCAGATGTGAATGTGGTGAGGGTATGCTCAGGGCTCGCTCAAAACATGGAGGGGGTGGGCAGCAGGAGTGGTATGATTAACTCTCTCTGTAATAAACCTGAAATGAAGCTTAAGCTGATTAGGGAATCTGTTTAGCAGAATGGATATTTGCTTCAAATTTTCCAGGCAAATAGATGGGCCTGATCCTATTCCCGATACAATTAAACTAGAAAGAACAGAAAATAATAATAATAATAAAGTTCCACAAAAGAACAGGAATTGCAGTTAGCAGAAAATAACACAGAACTCAGATAAGACAGTTGTTTTCTTTCAAAGAGAGAGTATATTTTTCCATTTTGTCTCTTTCCAGATTTCCTCATCAAGAGAGAGATACCAAAAAGATTAGCCTGGTAGGCATAAACGGTTTGTTAAATGGAGCATTTTCCAGCTATACACATAATAATTTTTCTATGTATATATTTTATTGTTCTGTTATTTTCCTATTTCCAGATAAAATTGTTCATAAAATCTTAACAATCTGTGAGAATTACAAAGGACAAAGTTGAGACAAATTGTACAATGTGTGGACAATGTCTATGGAAAATCTCTATGGAAAAATCAGGTAAATGGTATTCCTCAAAGATTAATGTATACAGAAACATATATAAGCTATGCATAAATTCTTAGCAAAAATGTAAGGATTTAGTTACTTTGATTTTAGAATGAAAAACCTGGAACTAACTCACAAGACTTGGCTATCAGCATGCAGAGCACTGCAGTGTTTTGCAGTCTGGCACTCAGCTCTAGGAATGACAGCCCATGCAGAATTAGGCACCTTGGTCTAAGAAGCTGGGTGATTTGTTTAGTTTCTGAACTGGAGGAAGGTTACAGAACTCATAATTACAAGCATCGCAGACTGCTCATTTAGCATCTGCTGAAATATGTGGTGATTCTCCATTTCTTGGTACACTTTGTATAAATGCATGGACACATACACTAATGTCCAAGATTGTAAAACTGGATTGTGAAATGAGCATGGATTTATTTTGAATGGAAAAAAATTGGACTTTCCATATTCCTGGACGGTATAGCTGGAAAAGATTTATTAAAGACTCTAGAGCATACAGTGCATACTGCTTTGGACACAGATTACAGTTTTTGTCTAATTTAGATAGCTTTTTGACATTCATTCTACCATAGTGTCTTGTAACAGTTTATAAATGGAACAACCTTTAATAAAAGCTGTTAAGCCAACGGTTCAAGGAAGAATTGAAAACAAGGGTTAATACACACCTCTATTCTGGTAACTCTTCGGTATCCCCCAAAAAAATGCAAAGACAATTTGTGAACACAGTAAAGTGTTAGGTGAATATAGTAAGAATCTTTTCCATTCCTTTCTTTCTACCTCACAAGTAACTTCTATGTTCATTTTCATATACGATTATCACAACACTGACATTACCTTGATTAGCGAGGACATTCCTTCTCAAAGGGTGTTATTACAGCCCCCTTAAAATGTCCACCATTTTGCTTTTACATCTTATTTAGGTTTGGCTGGCTTTGTGTGAGGGTGGTTTTCACAGCAGCAAGGGTTCTGACCTCCAAAAGCAAATGAATTTTGGGTATGACTCCCTAAGCAGATGAATTTTAGATATGGCCCAGTAGCCATTTTATGTTAAGAACATCCTTCAGCTTCTTAAGTACAAATTTTAAGTAGCTGAACTTAAAAGACCTTTCCATCAGTTTTCAAAGGAATCCACTGGTGTTATCAGGCATCCATTGCACTGTTGGACTTCACGCTGAGGCAGCAAAGGAACATCCATATATTGTGTTTTGCTGCTCTGCCGTGACAGCAGTGATTTCACATGAAGGAGCACTAATAAAAAGATCCCCCCAAAAGAACAAAATAAGTCCCCCAAAAGAACAGTTACTCTCTCCCCAATAGTGACTACAACCATTTGTTAAATGAAACTGTCAAAATCCTTGGCTACCTATAAAAAATTTGGGAGCAAAAACAAATACCATGATGCTTAAAAATGTATATTAAACTTTGATAGCACTTAGTGCTACGAATCTTCTGATATTCCTCTAAATATTCTTGAAATGCTTTCAGTCTTACATGTATCTTGAATTTTCATTTTGTAAAAGTTTATTGTTGTGTTTTAAAGCTAAAACTAAAATAAAGAACTTTCAGTAGAAGCTCAGAGGTCACAACATAAGTTTTCCAGCATCTGAAAAATGTCTTTTTCACATTTTGGTGGCAAATCAGCCATCACTTAAAAAAACACAAAAATAAAATTTGGTTCTAAGAAGTCAAGAGCTTATATTTCTTAGTTGCAAGTCTATCTGAAATTTACAAACTGTGAATTGAAATATGGCCTGGGTTTAGCATACTTTCATTCTTGTTATAGCCTTTAAGTGATGATTTGCAATGAAAGGCAAGTTATACCAAAAAAGGATGAGTTTCAGTTGTTCTAAAAAAACTTTCAGAAAGCTACTCCGATGCAAATATTATGGTTCAACAGGCTTGCACAGTATATACTGTAGTTCTGCATTCTAACATGAAATAACCATAAGACTATCCAGAGATAAGATGTTGGTTTGTGGTTGTTCACAGATGTCTGAGGGCAAAGGAGGAGGGAAAAGCAACTTGTTCCTGTGTTTGTACTTACATGGTGAGCCAAGATCAAAAGCAGCCTCATCCTCCATCTGGTCATCTCTGGAAACTCTGAGTTGGATTCAAGCTGATTATAGCAGCAACCTTCTGCACTCCTGAAAGAGTAATTTCTCCATCGCTTATTTTCCCCCCTCTTTTTAAAAAAACAAAACAAAACAAAACAAAAAACGAGCAAAAACCAAACAAGCAAAATACATACATAAATAAAAATGCTGTGTTGCTACAGTGCCTGAAACTCCATCAGTGGTACTAAGGTCTATGTATTATTTTCATAAACTTTGTATTTAAGAATATATCAAGATACTTGTTAGACAAAATGAAAGTATTCAAAGTAAATGGAGTAATAGCTAAGAAAATCTATATGCTTGAAGAAAATGCTAAACCTTTATTTTCAGATCATTGCATGCACAACTGCATCTATAATCCAGCATAGATCTGCACAATTTCATACATGGATCAGGTTATCTAGCAATAAATTGAGTAAGTTCTCATATAAATTATTGCATGATTTTCTGGATAGATTTGATTTTATACTTAACACAACTCTTCCAGCGCAGCCACTTTGTATAAAGTTCAGCCAGCTGTAAGCACCTACAGCTATCCTGACTTAACAGCACATTTAGGAGGGCAATCAAGCTTACACACTGAGAGCAAACACAGATGCAGTTATCCCACCTGAAAACACTTATCTACGGTGATACAGCCAGCTATGGTTGGCATTTGCCAAGAGATCAGATGAGGCTACAAGGGACTTCATTGCAATGAAGCATTTGTCACTCTGTAATGTAAAGATCTACGTAAATCATTTAACTAAATTTGTGCATCATCATCATGCCCTCAGTTCAGCCGGTACAATTTTTATATCGGGCCCATGTACCTTTTAGTAATTGAATGCAAATGAGGTAATTTACAGTTTCTTCCACCCCTGTAAGACTGCCTGTTTTCCTAGCCTAGGCTCATAACTCTGTGAAAACCCAGTGCTCCTTGCGGGACCCTCCCAACCCAGGATATTCGGTGATTCTCTGACACCGTTAATCACCTGGGGTTAGAGCCTGGCCGTTGAAAGTCTACACAGAGAGAGTTTTATTATCATTTTCAAATAGCTGGCCCGGGTATCATTCTCGCTCTCTGTCCCCCGTTACAATGTCTGACTTTCAGAGGTGAGGAACAGAACTGGGATTCTCTCTGAATAAGGCTGGGGGAGGGAGCGGGCTAACCTTTGCTCTCTGTTTTACCCCAGATTTTCAGCTTTGCACATGAATGGATACCCTTCTATTGAGGCCTTTCTGTTGGGGGATGAAACAAATCAACTGCAAAAGAATACCACGGAATTCACTTTGTGCACTATCTCTGCAAAGGTTTTTTGTTTTGTTTTGTTTTTCTGAGACTCCATGGGAAAAAAAAAAATCAGAAGCTTGAAACGTCTTGTGCAAAACTTTCAGAATAGACAGGACAACCCAGCATTCCTCACAGTCGGCTCTACAATAAAACTGCACGCAAATCTCTTACCAACTACACACTTTCTTACCAAAGATGGAGTGTAAAATAAGTTGCTATAATTCTTCTGAAGCCCATCTGTGGTTATGAAGATAAAATGTTTTGCACTTGTTTGTTTAATCGCTGCTGCCCTCTAAGGACAGAGACTGGGTGCCTTTTTTCTTTCTTACTTCCTTTCTTTAGTTCAGTAATTTGGGGATTTTAACAAAATATGCATAATGTGCAAAAAAATTTTTTTTCATCTTGAGGACAGAACTCTGGATAACAAAGTGCCCGTAGTCTCTATAAGTACAATTATGTGAAATGATTGTTTTTCTCTAAGAGCCTTATTATGGTCATGTTGTTAAACATTACATAAATTCTAGTAAATGTGCCTGGGTGGACTTGTTGCTACCAAACTGTCTTCTGCCAACCTTGCTAACATATAGGTCTT
This sequence comes from Aythya ferina, assembly GCF_964211825.1. NCBI lineage: Eukaryota > Metazoa > Chordata > Aves > Anseriformes > Anatidae > Aythya > Aythya ferina. Next base: position 22,554,316 of record NC_140299.1, read on the forward strand.
TAAACATCTCAGAACTTTTTCCACATGTTTCATCTATGTGTTTTATCTTGTATGATTCAATATGAAAAGATTTGTAACTTAACCATAAAATAATGTTTTGCTATTGCAAAAACCTTTTTATCTTGTCTTCTGGTTAGTTTAAGCTCAGATCCCTAGCATTTCTCATCTTTGTTTTTGAATAAGCAGTTTCTGAAATATTCATACAGTTTGATAACTGTACAATACAAGCACTGCAGTTTTACAATTAGGAAGATCTTAATACTAATGTCTGTATTTTGCTTTACAGGCTGAGTATAAAGTGTAGTGGCAGGTGAAGACCCAGGGCTTTGGGCTGTGAGAATTAGCTGAGACTGGGAAAGGGCTCACCTATTGTTGCTTATCTGGCTTAGACTCAGCTTTTCAGACAGGCCCTCACAGCAAGCTGTTCTGCTTTTGAGGTTAAATTAATGTAGTCTAGATTCCACAAGTGATAAAAAAAAAAAAAAAGTCAAATTTAATTTAGGCTAATTAACTATAGTTAGAAGGTAATTTGCATGATTAACAAATGGATTTTTAAGCTTTGGAGAAAAATAATGTCTAAAAGGAAATCCCCATTTAAAATAGTTTATTTGGGATTTGCTTCTTATCTTCTTATTCATCTTTCTTGTTATTTTACCAAAATAAACATACTTAATTGTTTTCTCCATTATACTGGTAACAAGATCAGAGTTCTCCCTACAAATACGACAGCTTTGTCAGAGTAGGTAATTTGTATTTCCTAACTTTGCACTTGGTCATCAGGCAATCATCCCATGGCAGGCAGCATAATACTGTAAGCCCTTGAGCTATAGAGTCCTAGCCTGGCCAGCTGGAAGCAGAATAGGTTTCCCCTTCCCCATTGCCAATGTGCTGGACTCAACCAATTCCCTGAAGAAAAATGACTATATACCTGGCACTAAATTTAGCTACTAAATTTAAACTCCTCCTGCCCCTATACACTAAGCTTTCTATCTGGTTCAACACTGAACTCCTATGATCTGGCCAGCGTGGATTCAGAAAGGGATCTTAGCCATCAATAAATGCAGTGAAAATGAGTCTTTGCTTTGCTTTCCTTTCCCTCATAGTCCTAAAAGGAAGTTTCAGGAAGACGGAAAATGTGGCAGATGCAGCCAATCTGACATGCCATCTACAATCATTTTGGCTCCATTTCCTGCGCCAGTCCACATCCGATTGCACTGCTCCAATTCCACTGCTCCAATTCTCTCACAAATTACTGTCGTCTGTAGCTATGTGCGTGCCTAACTAGCAAATCTGAACCGAATGCAGATTTTCTAGAAAGGAATGGAAGAGGAAAATAATCTGAATAGTCACTCTTACTAAATGAAAAATATTTTTAGTTAGGGTTCTCAACTGTTCCTGGGACTTTTACAGATTTATCCAACACCGTATGGAAGAATCATTGTATCCCCATCTTGTGATTGTTTAAAGTAAGTCCCACCAAACTGAACACATGCTGACTCCGTGACTTGCAGACATTAATTTAACCCTCACAGCTCATGACTCCTCTGATGTCCCTTCATTCTAGAGAAAATTTAGTTACAGAACTAATATCTTTATGTCAAAAGAGATTACATTATAAGCTAGCCATATATGTTGTAAGCCTGATGGATGCTATATGAGAGATGAACAAATACGAAGAACTCTGGCTTAAGAGATCAGTAATAAAATTTGACTATGATAGAAGCAGAAGCATGGTTCTCTGACACTGAAAAATGAAATCAAGCTAATTTTGTGTTTAATTTCAGTGAAATTAGGATTGGCTTCTTTATTTGTTATTGATCTATTTTGACACTTAGGACTCCATAACTATCTGCAGTTTCCATGATTCCTAAAACCTTTTTTTATGTCAAAATGGAATGACCCATTAAAACCTCTTACAGCCACCCTTAGTATGCATAACAACAAAAAGATGAACGTACGCTAACGTGACAGAAAAAGAAAACGATACATCAGATCTTCAGAATCCATAACCACATCCCTTAAATTAAATAGAAACTAAAGAGGGATTTTTCCATTGCATTTTTAGACCAAGAACAGGGTGACTTTTTTCTGTGTGACATTCATATTCCAATGTCTACCCCGTATTAAGTCTAAACATAGTGAAGCAATAGAGCCAGCACTACTTACAATATTTTTTGAATAAAATAATGGTTTAGCAGAAAGCAATCTTTATATGAGCCAAGAACTTTACAAGTTGCACTACTGCTGTTGCTTTATTCCCCTCCAGTACACCAATAAATTTGGGGCCAATAAAGAAACCTCAAACCTGTAGAAATTGTCTGTAGAGAAAAAAAAAAAAGTAATGAAAAAAAAAAATCAAACAAAAAATACAAAAACCTAGAGGGCAAATTTTTGGGCTTATATCTGCCAGTGATTGGTCTCCTACAGTGATGCAGTTTTCACCTCATTTTTTGAGTCTGAGAGTTTAGGAATAATGACAGCAAAATTGAAAAGTGTTTATTTATTTTTAAAAATTATGTGCTTTTCCATTTAATACTGAGAGAAAATTTCTGTTAAACTGTACAACCAAGGCACTTGTCTGAGATGGGAGAGATACAGCTTCATAACTCTGTCTTAAAGTTGATATTATTTAAAGTAACTGGAAGTGATTTAACATAAAAACAAAGCAAGAGCTACGCTGGACTGGTAAATGGGTTTGCTGTCCTGGCATTCCATTGCACAAATCAAGGAAAAGATAACGACAAGCTGTAGCCTGGATTTTAACTTCCATAAAACTGAAAAAAAGAAGTCCTGATTGGTTCCATCTACAATGGACTATAACTATTACAAGGAAAAAAAAGTATATGAAATGGCACACCTTACACTGAAAGATTTCCAACTATTCCATCACTACATTTACAGAAACTTGTTTTATATTCAACTTTTCGAAAAGTTGCTATTTTCCACAGTTTTCTTACTCTTCGTAAAGCTCAAGAGAGGGAGTACAATTTGGACAATGATCCTATAAATTGATCTGCCAGGACTGAAGAATGTCAGCAATCAGCATGCACGGTATAAAAACCTTTGTAAAGAAAAGATGTTCCCTTTCAAACTCTTAACCAGGAACTATTTTTTATTTTTTATTTTTATTTTTTAAAATAAGGATAGATAACAGTTTTAAATAAACAACAAATAGAAATTTAGTGCCTAGCATATGCTTGATCTTTGATGCATTGTTTTTCAGGTACAAAAAGTGTAAGGGAAGCACTACATATTCAACATGCATAAAAATCTGGTCACTCAGGCCAGAGGCTAAATACAGAAGTAAGTGTGCATCATCAGTTTATAATTTGCCTCTAAAATGCTGTTCATCAATCTCTTCCAACAATCTGTATTTTGTTTTTGTGACTATAATGTTTTTTTCCACCTTCCCAGTTTTGTGTGTGGCAGAGATTGCCTTGCACCGAAATCTATTGTTGAGAAAATTATGCCCCTTTCTGATTCAGACTAATTTTGTTCTAGGAACAAAGAAATGGATGGCCCAACAGAAGGTATGACTACATGACTGGATAGTTATGGCCTGTTTGCACAATTATTTTTACTACTGTTAATAATATTTTCACTGTCACGGGCTTGGGAGCAAATGGTAGGTTATTAGGAAGAAAAGCACAATAGTGCTCACTTCGAAGGGAGACCCTTAGCTTTATTATTGTTATTGGTATTTTCTTTAGGAATAGTTTTTGTAGTATTTTAGTATTTTCCAACTGGGCCTGGAATGCAGGTTCACCCACAACACTTCATTCAGACTTCCCCTGCATGGTCCAGTCTGCAGTCCCTGTGCCATGATTACCAGGGTCAGTTTTCCTTTGTTTTTCCTTGTTGATACTGGAACCAAACACATTTTTGTGTAGCACTAGGTATCTCCTGTTTGGACAGTTTCGTACAGTAATCTTCCGACAAGCGTACAGCTGGAGGTTGAAGAAGAACAGCTGAATGATCCAGAGAGCTAACCAAGCTACCTGCATCTCACCTTCATCCACAGCTCCTCTCTCACCTTGGCAGCTCAGGTGTGCACCCCTCACAGCCAGTTTGGAGTTTATGCTGATGACTTGCTTCTCTGGAGTCAGCAACAAGTGGCAGTAGTCTTAGGAATTATCTCCCTACTAGGTGTTGGTGTGGTGTATGGATGAAATACTTTACAGACCTCATAGAATGCATGAGAACTGTCATGGAATGCAGCTGCTCATTTCTGCCTAAGGAGATTTTCAGTGGGTTTCCTGGAAGCTGGGCATGGGAAGGAGATGCATCTGAAATGTATTCATCTCCCTGCTCTTTGCAGTAGCAGCCTACTCAGAAGAAGGCTGACTGTCCTAAACAGGAAGGTAAGTGAAGACCCAAGGAAACTCCCAGTGGAATAGATGGTCTAAAAAGGCTGACTCTTTTTTGGGATGATTAAGGTATGGCATAATGAGGTGCTGGAAGATCATGCTAGTCCTGTATACTTTCTAATGTGTTGGGAGGCATCCAGACTTACTTTTTTTTTTTTTTTTTTAAATTATTTTTCATACTGGGTCTTTTCCTTATAACAAGATTCAGTGGGATTCTGTAAATTTTCTTTCACTATTTTACAATGGGTTACTTATACTTGAATTATTGTGAAATATAACTAATAGTCCCATGTTTACAGGGAAGATTTTGGGAAGCTCTAAAAAGGAAGAATATGTCCTGAACTGAATTATTTTTTCATTAATTTGAATGAAGAAACACTGCAGGCAGTGGCCTGTTCACAAAGCAGCTAAAGCTCTGCATCTGGTAAACTTCTTGATGGGAAAGGGACCATTTTTTGCCCCTTAGCTTCCTCTGGATACTTCTGTAAGAAAAAAGCAATGCATCCCTCAGAATTGCCTCAGAAACCAAATGAAAATATTTTCTGAGTATATTAGCTTTGAAGAGAAAATCTTCAGAGCTAGCTGTGCCACGAAGAGAGTGTCTGGATAGAGGCTCAGAGCCAAAGATAGGTCTGTTTTCAGTTACAATAGGACTAGGGAACACCCTGTTGAGAATACTGCTTGACCTAGAAGGTACTGAGTAAAGTACTGACTTTGGAAGAAGAAAAGGGAGAAGAAAAGAAATGGAAAACAAAAAAGAGAAAGTCCAGAAAAAAATATAGGGAAATAAATGTTTGGAGGAAGGTAGAAAGAAGAAATAGTCACAAAAACTCTCAAGCAAATCCACTGTATGATCTTTTTAATGTGATCTTTTTAATGGTATGAGCTAATGGCATGACCATGGTAGAACCAAAAAAAGTTACTTCCCCCCCCCCCCCCTCACACCCCCCCCCAGAATAAAATGCTAATTCTTACCCTTGATTCTATATGCAATATGTTAACTGAGATTTTAACATCAGAACATATAACATAACAACTGTGTTATAATTTAGGCTACTAAAAGGCCATACAAGTGCTTGATATCTTGAGTAGTATATAAAAACAGGAGCATACTGTTTGTTGTTGATTATGTTTGAATACACCTAAATGGGAAAAACCTTGCTAAAACTCACATCATCTCTTCTCCTTTAATTATTAAACATTTCAGAAAGGAACAGGAACTATAAAAAAAATCATTCGTATTTTAATATCAAGCCGACATATAAAGTACTAGTAAAGCATTAAGGTGATTACATACTGTTAAAATTTAGTTGAAATGTCCTGTTAATGAACAATGCAATTTTGATCACTGTGGTATTATCAGGAAATGTATGCAAAGGATTTTCTTAACAATCCAAAAAAAAAAAAAAAAGGCATAAATCTTTGAAAAAAATATTTTCATAGCATGACAAAACATAACATAAAATAAGTATACTGAAACTAGTCCATTTGGCCTGATTCAAACTGATTTGTTGCATACAGACGTTGTGTAGTTTGCTAATAATTTGCAACCATAATCCTGTATCTGACTATGTGATTTTATTTTTTTTTTAACAAAAGCTGATCCCTGCCATAAATATGCATACTGATATTACTTCAGTGTCATTTCACAGAATCACAGAATTTCTAGGTTGGAAGAGACCTCAAGATCTTCGAGTCCAACCTCTGACCTAACGCTAGCAGTCCCCACTAACCCAAATCCCTAAGCTCTACATCTAAACGTCTTTTGAAGACTTCCAGGGATGGTGACTCCACCACTTCCCTGGGCAGCCTGTTCCAATGTCTAACAACCCTTTCAGTGAAGAAGTTTTTCCTAACATCTAACCTAAAACTCCCCTGGCTCAACTTAAGCCCATTCCCCCTCGTCCTGTCACCAGGCACGTGGGAGAACAGACCAACCCCCACCTCGCTACAGCCTCCCTTGAGGTACCTAAAAAGAGCGATAAGGTCGCCCCTGAGCCTCCTCTTCTCCAGGCTGAACAAGCCCAGCTCCCTCAGCCGCTCCTCGTAGGACTTGTTCTCCAGGCCCCTCACCAGCTTTGTCGCCCTTCTCTGCACCCGCTCAAGCACCTCGATGTCCTTCTTGTAGCGAGGGGCCCAAAACTGAACACAGTACTCGAGGTGCGGCCTCACCAGAGCTGAGTACAGGGGGACGATCACCTCCCTAGCCCTGCTGGTCACACTGTTTCTGATACAAGCCAGGATGCTGTTGGTCTTCTTGGCCACCTGAGCACACTGCTGGCTCATATTCAGCCGACTATCCACCATCACTCCCAGGTCCTTCTCTGCCTGGCAGCTTTCCAACCACTCATCTCCCAGCCTGTAGCTCTGCTTGGGGTTATTGCGCCCCAGGTGCAGGACCCGGCACTTGGCCTTGTTGAACTTCATGCAGTTGACCTCAGCCCATCAGTGCAGCCTATCCAGATCCTCCTGCAGAGGATAACTCTCTCTAGATTTAAGGTGAAGATTTACATTGAAGTCCTGATAAATCTATGTAGGGTTAGCTGTTTTTAGGATATTTCTGGCATGGTATAGGGAATATCTTATGGTAAGTACTATTCCCATCACTCATCCTGCTGGGGCTCCATCTGTCCTCTCCCAGTTTCATTCAGTTTGTGTGACTCTTTGCTCTCTAAAAAGTGCTGTTTCTATTGTGGTAATGCAGAGTCAATACAGAGATGTAATATTTCATAAAATTAGTATCTGTGCCACATTATAAAGTTTGAATGCTGCTGCAGCTACACTTTTCTTGACGTAGAACAGTTGCTGTTTGACTAATTCAGTCAAGACACAGTTGTTATTCTCAAGGTCAGTTTCAGTGTTCCTGAACTGTAACCCATATGTGAGAGCTGGCTTTCTGAGTTAATCATCTCCAAGTCAGCAGTCAAGAGACTTGCAAATGTTTTTAAGTTCATGTGTTATTGCCATGCCAGCTCAAGCTGTAGGAGGAAAGTTGCATAAGAACTCATATGTTGTTCTTAGCAGAATTCTGCTGAGACCCTCACATATGCAGTTATGATACTATTTTTATAACTTTGCCAGCTCTTCAATATTTTATCTTCACAAATCACAGACTCTGTGCAAGGTTGCCAGAATCCTGTCATATATAAGGGACTTTGATCAGGTTACACTATTTTTGTCAAGCTTGTGCTTGGTCAAAGAATGTATCGACTGCACAGCCTTAGTCTTCCTGCACAAAGAGCATCAAAACCAAGCACTTGTTAACAGTCAAGGGTTGCCCTGCAAAGCTCAAGTGGCTTGGGAAGTACCTGATAACATAATTCTGATAAGCATTAATTGGGTGATACTATTAAGTGTACCTGTTTCATGATTTTTACAGTAATTGCAATCAGCAAGACAAGTCAGCACGTGTCCAAGTACTTCTGAGTTATACCTCTAGTGCATGCAGTTTAAAGGCATAGCAAGACTTCTTTGTGTTCAGTGAAAGAAGACAAGCATCACAGAGTAATAAAAATATTTATTTAAGTTAGGTTAAACTCTGTATCTCTCCTGCAATTGATTATATTGTATGATTATAGCTTCATTTTTTTTTTAATTATATACAACAGCAAATTATAAAGCATGTCTAATTTTAACAAGAAAAATAATCTAGGACTCTATGTCTATGTGAAATCCAACAAGCATGCCATAACAAAGGGTTCCACCCTAAAAAGCTTTCAACAATGATAGCAAAATTTAGGTGAATTTTGAATTTGCAGAATGGGTAGCAGAACTATTCCAAACACACTATCTAACTTGAAATTCAGCTCAGTTGACTTGTTTCAGCTTTCAACAATGAAACACAGATCCATTCACTGTCTATTAAGCAATTTTAGTCATGTCTACCTCAGCGTTTGGATTCTTTTCTTAAATACAAAAGGGTAATTAACCATTTTTCCAATGTTGCAGGACTGTAACCAACATGTTCCTGGACCTATCAAAATACAACTTTTGATGCAATGATTTTCACAAAACAAAATTCTCTCATAGTGAAATAGCTGCAACTCAGAAATCAAATGATACTAAAATAACAGCAGGTTGCACATTCTTAAAAACAACAGCAACAACAAAACACTAGGTGTAACTGTGTAATGTGCCACTTGCTCTTTGGCATCATTTATTAATATAAATTAATAATTTAGCAACATTATTTTCACAGTCAGTAGTTCCAATACATAGGAAAACAAAAAACAAAAAAAAACAGTTCCCTTAAATAAAAGCTAAAGAAGTACCCAAATAAAAACATGACACGTTAAAAGAGATATCAATTTTAAGCACTATATCAATATATATACTATACATATTTTTTGGATAAACCAGTTTTATGCAAAAATATATTCAGAAGATCATGACGCCAAGAATAGTGTCTTGTCTTGTCACCAGTCAGAACTCCACGGTGTTCTATTAAACAAAATTAAAACACTTTATTTTCTTAAGGAAACTTGAGCAACTGATTGTCAGAGAAATAATTTATTATAAATAGTAAAGGATTGTGTTTTTTATTTGTTAGTTGTTGTTGTTGGTTGTTGTTTTTTTTTTTTTTAGTCAAGTAAACAGCAACATCAATGTAGTTTAATTTGTATTTTAAATCTTTCTGTCTGAAAAAGTCCCCAGCAACTCATCTGAATGCAACCTAAATTACAATTACAATAGAAATACCACCAAAAACATTTGTCTTGGCTAACTGTAATCCAAAAGCTCATTTGGAAGCACCTGCAAGCAGTATTTGTTGCCAAATAGAGAAGGCATGATTATGTTTCATTTGACACAATAAATTTTGTAAAGTATGGAATTTAAAACTTTTGCAGAACAAAGAACTTTTTGTAACCATGGCTGATTATAATTATGAGTAGTTCGGTGCTGCTGAGGTACCTTGGAATGATCATTGTTTAACCTGGAAACAATCTGAATTAAAACATAGTGTTAGCATTGCTCGAGAATATGCACAAAAAAAGAGTCTCACTTGCTTAATCACTAAAATTTTACCTTTGGGAATAAGTAAAAGTATTGTGATCAGAAAGTTGTTATGCTAAAAGTTTGAAGCAAAACAAATAAATAAGCAAATAAAAAATCCAGCAAGAAAAAAAAAATGCACCAAACACAGTAAAACAAACCAAAACGCTGAAAAAAAAAAAACAAAAACAAACAAACAAAAAACAACAACAACAACAACAACAACAACAACAACAACAACAACAACAAAAAACTTTATCTCAGAGGATTTGTCTCATGGATTGGCCATCTTTTGTGAATAAATAACTGATAAAAGATGTATTGGAGACTTAAGGTTACGAGCCACAAAGTAGCAATACCTTTCCTGACTAAGTTTTGTATGACGCTAATTTGACTTTTCCTTATGTCATTTAAAAACAAAACAAAACTTCAAATACAAGATACAGAAAATGTGGTGTTGTCATACTAAAATACTGCAGAATGTTGTTTCAAGATACCCTTATTTTTCAAAATGATATACTACATCAAAATTAACTCTATCCCAGCCAAAACCAGAACAACCATAACAGTCTTCATTAGTACCACTTTTTCAATCTCTAAAATACAAACAAAAAGCTCAGCTATATTTCTGGCTAAACTTCATATCTAGAAACTTTTAAGCCAGTTTTTCAAAATCATGATTCTCTTATCTGCAGCAAAACACAAACAAATACAACGGTTAACTCTAATGTCGTCATCAAAAGTTGAAGAGCTATCCAGAACAATTTAGTTAATCGTGTAGTAAATTATGGCAGAAAATTTGTACCAATCAGGCTTTTGAGTTTGTGAGAGCAAATGTGATCTCTGCTTCCTTGTAATCTTATAGTACCTACAAGAAGGAGTTGAAGTTGCTAGATCAATTTCTTTGTGATACGGAGTTTGCTAGAAGAACATATTCTGACAAGTGAGAAGCCCAGTCCAGAAGGATTATTACTGTAGGGTGAGTCACTTTTTCCTCTTCATATGTGTGCCAAACTGGCACATGTGTGTGCCAAACTGGATCCCATCAAATCTGAATGGTAAGAAGTGCATCCTCAAGTTGAGAGCTTCTACCGAAACAATTAAAACCTAAAGCATCATTGTTAGAGTTTTGGCCTCTGATTCAGCAGATGATCATTTATTTCTTCATGAATTATGTCCTGGATGGTGACAGGGTTGTGACTGACATCCTCTTCTTGACCATGTTAGAGTACAGCCCTCAGAACTATTCTGGGATAATATATATTGAGTAGATGGAGAAGCCTCTTTCTTACTTGACGATTGAAAATATTTGATGATTAGCAGAGTCAGAGGTGTGAGAGTTTTTAATCAGTGTCAGTACTATAGACATATGGGCCTTATCAAATAAACGCAGCCAAATACCACACTAAATAATCAGAAACAATCAAAATCAAAGGAATCTGTCCTTCCTGCTTATTTTTATCATGGCATATATCCTGATTACTATTGCTTACTATAGAAAAGACAAAGATTCATTTTGTTTTGCTAAGAAGCACGGTCATTGCATCTCAAGATTGTGCTGTTATGGTCAGCCAATTGTCTAGATATGAATCGATAGAAAAGGTTTTAATTAAGATCTCAGAATCCAAGTTAAGATCTAATTAAGATTTAAGATCTTAGTTAAGATCTTAAGTTAAGATCTAATTTAAGATCCAAGTTAAGATTTAATTAAGATCTCAGAATCCAGAATCAAAGGGCAGTTCCGTATGTCAGTAAAACTGGCTCAACAGTGAATCACAGGTGCACTTCTCAAAGCTTATATGGACAACAACCTCCAAGCCAAAACGGTGAGTCTGAAATGATGGAAAGAAGTACTGCCATTCAGAAGCCATGGTAACACACATCATGTTCAGTATCCAGTGGTCTAGAATATTATGAATTCCCTCTTCTTCAGGATAAAGATACAGGCATTTCTGCATGCACTTCTGCATGCTGTCTCCTACAACTCCAAATTAAAACACTTTTTCAGAGCAACCACTTCTTTTATAATAATTTATTTGAAAAGAGTTATTGAAGACTGAGGTGCAAAAACTGCCACAGGAGCACAGAACGTGTTTACCTTTGCTGAAAATGCCTACCGCTCACAACCTCTGACCATGTCGAGTGGAAAACAGCTTTCCAACAGCCAGCTCTGGGATGGTTTCAATATGAATCATGCTCGTGTCATGAGACTGTAGACAAGACGATCAATTAAGGACAGACAGATGAGACACTGTCCTCAGCTGCAATCCCAGACACTTTTAAATAGGTGTCTGAATTGTGACTCCTGTGGCCAAGGATCAGGCACACTAAGGACTCAGTGATTCATACAAACACTGAAGAGATGACAATAAAGACACAAATAACCTGACTACATACTCTTGGATCACCACTGCTTTACTTTTAAGCTTTTAATTATTATCAGGGTCCACTTGTCGGTTATTGACAGGCTGACAGAGAAAATGCATGCATCTGAGAAATGGGAGGTTTCCTGAAGCGATGGGGAGGAACAACTTTCCTCCTGAGCCACATTTGTCTCCAACAAGATTCCTCTAAAAACAGTAGAAACTGAATAAATATCACCTGTGGGAGTGGGAAGCATTTTTTTTTTTCTTTTCCCAATATTTGTGTCGAACCTTTAGTCCAGGACATAAAGAAAGGAAGATCTCAAGGACACCAACAGTTATGGCCATCCACAGGTGGTCTTTGCCATCACTCATGTTTTGGACCTCACCATGGGATTTTTTTTTTATTATTATTATTATTTTTTTTGTGTGTGTGTGATTACTACTGCCATATCTGGTGTGTGAAGAGGGATAAAGTGTTTTCAAAGATACTTTGGTACCAGGAACAACTTATCTAGACCAGTAGGCTTGGTCTCAACATTGAAACCTTCTTTCTAAATTATCATCCCTCTTTTGTTATTGTTTCACAAACATTTTAATGAATTGGTGTGGTTTGTCTTTTCTCTATAGGTTGGGTGCATTTGTACTCATTTATAAATATGTCACTAGGTATGTGAAACTGAAAACGTGATCTCTGTCACAGAGATGATGCTGTTTAAATTCAAACAAAAAGTCATAGACTTTTTTTGTTTGTTTTGTTCAAAGTCATAGACTACATAATGCAGCTAATTAAAAGTTGATACATGTTGGTATCGATGGTCTCAATGCTTTTCATATTTCCTCCTATTGGAATTACAGATATCTTTGAAGTAATGGTAATTGTTGGTTTCCTAAATGTTGGCTGAAGGAAAGTAACAGATCAAAACCTGAGTATTCATGTGGGATGACAGAGAGCAAGAGCAATGGCTGTAATGTTTGTTGTGGATGTAAATCTCCTTTTGGGAGATTTACCTGCTATGTTTGTTGACTGATCATGTAAAGCAGTTATGACAGACCAATTCTAGTCATTATCAGTAACCGATGGAGGAGAGAATATCTGTGTCCATGCCTAAGTGTTCTCTAACTTATGGGGTGGAGAAAGGATCCAAAAAAAAAGTACTTTTTTCTTCAAAGAAAGTATTTGAACTTACACTGATCCAGACCACATCCCCTTGCCATGAATAAGAGTTTCAATGTTATCCTGACATTTCCCTTGTACTAACACATAAGGTATATATATAGCCTTCAGAAAAAGCTATTAATGAGTTTATGAACTCTTGGTAAAAAAAGTATGTACAATGGAATCTACACTGAACCATACACAAAATAGATTTTTTTCCCCCACAAAGCCAGACAGCATACCCAAAAGACACATTTAATACTCAGTGGTAGATTTAAATCCGCTGTATAGGTCTGCCTTATCTGTTGAGGTCTCACACCACTGAGACAACTTATCTTAGGAAGCAAGAGCTGATGAGAAAGTGGCCTGAGGAACACTGAGCAGGAAGGAAGAGGGTACACAGCCTTCTTTACCAGCAGGCCAGAGAAAAGGGGTACCAAAATGCACCTTAAAACAAACCTACTGTGTAGGCCTCTCTGCTCAAGTTGCCTAAGGAATTCACTTGGGTAAAAATAAGCCCTAATATAAAATGCCTGTTGTTATTATCTAGGGTAGGTCAGTATTGTGCCTGGTAAACAAACGGATATTCTACTTCACACAGTAGGTAGTTAAATTATGAAGCTATTTGCCACAGGGCATTCTGGATGTTAAAGAAGCGATTCAAGTGATTCACAAACATACATGAACCTCAGGTAAGAACTTTGTATTGATAGTTTAAAAAGGTTTGTCTCTCTTCTTGGCCCCTACAGTGGAAATGGAACATAGGTTGGTTTATTTTTGGAAACCCAACGATGGATTGGAAGCTAAGCCCTGGCTAAGCTGCTCCAGTCCCTCAGTTGTGCCATGGGTGGAAAGCTCACCTCCTCCCTCTGATCCTTTGTGACTTTTTCACAGTGCAGCTTCTTAAATGCAGCAGTGTGTATTAAGCACGAAGTGTGTATTAATTTCTACACAGCAGCAGCTGTACTTGATATATTTATGTGAAGAAAGAAAATGCATATTGCTTGTTGTCGACCCTTGGCTGGGCACAAAATAATTATTGTGGAGTGTCAGAGGGGCCCAGCTAATTGAACCCACCACGATCTCTCCTCTAAGAATACTATCCTCTAAAATGTCCTGTCTAAGACAGAGCTAGTGTGGGCTAGATCAATTTTAGTCTTACTCAGGTTAGTAGCTCTAAATATTCGTTGAACATTTACATCTTTTCTAATGCTGTTTATTTGGAGCTAAAATTTGAGATGATGATAAACAAATCATTATTTCATAGAATGTGCATAGGGAGAGTCCCAATATTCACATTTATAAATATTAAGTCCAGTTAAACAAATGTGAATTAGACAAGCAAGGGGAAAAAAAAAAAAAAAAAGACACATTACTCTACTCTGTCTGTAGAACTCCCTGACTTTCCTGAGTGTTGATACGACTGATGGACAATCCTTTTCCAGGCTTTTCTCATGAGGAAGATCTGTTTTTCATTACTGCCTTGAACTTCTTCCGTTTACTTGCCAGGTTTTGAGAGCTACAGCTTGTTTCAGTCCAAACCTGTTTCCCTCAAAAGCTGGTAATACATTTTAGGCCATGAGAAGAACTGGATTACGGATTTCTGCAGTTTTTCTCTTGCTGTAGTAAATGACTTAAATGAGCCTAAGGAAACAGCTCTACATTGAAGGATGGAGTCCTGAGCACATCTGAAGCTGAAGCAGAAGGACTTTCTGGAGTGGCAGTGAGTTCCATAATTTAACTTAAAGTTAACACAGGGCTCCGGGTGGGGTCTCACAAGAGCAGAGCAGAGGGGCAGAATCACCTCCCTCACCCTGATGGCCATGAGAATGATGCAGCCCAGGACACGGTTGGCTTTCTGGGCTGCAGGCACACATGGCCGACTCATGCCAAGCTTGCTGTCAACCAACACCCCCAGGCCCTTCTCCTTAGGGTCACTCTCAATCCATTTTCCACCCAGCCTGTATTGGTGCCTGGGATAGCGCCAGCCCAGCTGCAGCACCTTGCACGTGGCCTCGTTGAACCTCATGCAGTCTGCACAAGCCCACCTCTCAAGCACTCTGGATGGCATCCCTTCTCTTCAGCATGTTGACTGCACTGCTCAGCTTGGTGTCATCAGCAAACTTGCTGAAGGTGCACCCAATAAAAGTGCACTTTGTAAAAACAAACGGTACGTGCAATGCAATCTACAGTGAACTGTATGCAGATTAGACCTTTCTTTCACAAAGCCAGACAGCATATTCAAATGACATGTTTGATACTCCGTGGTTGATTTGAATCCACTGTACAGGTCTGCCCTTTTTATTTAGGTTTCACATCTTTGAGACACAGCATAACCCAAAAGGAGGCAGTTAAGGAAATATGCAGTTGTAGAGTTAAATGCTCAACATCATCAGCCCTTTGCACAGAAAGATGTGTCAGCTTTCCATAGTGTATATCTTAAAAGCAATATATTTATTTGCAAAGCCTCTAGGAAACAACATGTTGTTCACAAAGAAGTCAAGTTACTTCAGACCTTGACTCAACAGAGTGCAAAGAAATACTAAATGAAATTGAGAAGAGTTAAAAAGCACAGAATAGTCACATAGAAGATATGACTTTTAAGGTAAACAGATTACTAAGCCCCTTTACTGATCAAGTTGCTGATATAAACACATACGTTAATCATAAAACATAAGTATGTCTTCCTGAGAAGAGGGCTGGTGCTTTGCTTTGTTTTAAAGAAAATAAATCTTCACACTATTGGTGAAAGGCTTCTAGGCGTATCCTGTTTGGATCTTCTGGATGTCTCAGGGCAACTCCACATCGCAGAAGCAGCTCAACATAAGGTGGCCACAATGAGTCGTCGACTGTTATATAGGGTTCATGTGGTGTGGCAAATAATGTGTTTATAAGGTTCTGGAAGACCAAAAGTACAAGATTTAGAACATGATGTAAAAACTAGAATTGGAATTCTTTTATTCAGACTAAGTTTTTCACCATCTATCTAAAATTTTTATTGGATTTTAAATGGTGTAATTGTAAATGTCTAAAAAACATGAACATTAAGACAGTAGAACCTTAGATAATTAATCTTTAGCCAGTATCTGTTAATACGAGGTTAAAAGCATCAAGTAAGAGAGAAAGCCAGTTGTTTGGAAATAACGTATATCAAAACCCTAACTGACTACCAACAAATAATCTTTCTCCACCAATTTTTCAGACTCTAGAAGAAAAGAATGTCCATCTTACAATTTTCCTAAATGTCTTTATTGAAATAAAAATTCTGAAGCTTAATGATAAATGAGATTACAGCTTGCTGGGGTGTCTTATGCTACTTTAATGAAGCAGGTATTAATGTATCTAAATAATTTATGTGTATGTACCTAGCCTTTATTAAAAAATGTACACTTATTATTCAAAAAGCATATATAGGGATTAAGGAGACATGGGCAGGAACACATGCATTGGTTGTAATTCTGGGAATCTATTACATCTGCACAACAGCAAATCCTAAGTCTGTAATTACAATACAAATACGACTTTTAATTTGTCTCTTCAAGAAACTACTATCTATATCTAAGCAAACAGTTTTGAAATTTAACAGGCACTTGAAACTAGCACCAAATTGCTCAAGAGAAAAAAAAAAAAAAAAAAAAAAAAGGAAAGATAAGGGACATTCACAGTTTGGGCCAAAACAGTTAAAATTAAGAATAAGTCTGAACTGCTGGAACTATTATGTTCTTCCAAATGGAAATCTGATATTACTTGGATGAGTTCATATTTTAAAGAGATTAATATTATCAGAAAAATAAGGACAATTTTAAAGCATTAAAAGAGCTTTAAAATTTGATTTCTGTAAGGAACGTGCCTATTTCAAATTCTGATTTGTTTTCAAAGTCTGCCTAATTTGGCATTAATAGGCACACTGAGATACTTGAGGCATGTAAAATGATTTTGATGATGTAAGTACCAATTCACTGTCTGGGCTTTAAAGTACAGCAATGTCATAGTGACCAGATCATATCATCTTAACACCAGGGTGTTGTTATTCATCAAGTTTTCCCTCAAAAAATCAAAACAAAACAAACAAAAAAAGAAAACACCCTTCCAAAATTGTTTTATTTTCTTATTCTAGGGAAGGGTGGATGCTTACAAGCATTTGCAGAGTAAGGATGGAGGAGGACTAGGAAATTACATTTAAGACAAGAAGGAATAATGCTAGTGAAAAGGTATTTAATGCTCCTTTAGAATTATGCTTTGCAATTCAAGATCGTAAGTTACATCAAAATGAAAAATACACACTAATCAGTGTTAGCATACTTAATCTACTAGATTATACATGAATAATATATATACATCAATACATGAATCACTCACCAATTTCCTCATATGAAATCCTATAGCCCAGTTAATACAAGAGACTATATATATTCCTTAGTTCTCTAACTGTTACTGTACTACATTTCAGAAATACTTGTATTAACATAGTATAAAACAGAGCATGAAATGGAACTATTTGATTTTTTTTTCTTAACCAAGGTATTTGGTTCCCTCACATGAGCCACTAAGGCTCATAAAAGTTCTTTAAGATAAACACTATAAAATAAAGAAGTAAGGGATAATCAATCATTCTCCAGATCAAACAGAAAATACTACTGCCAAGATTTTGGTAAAAATTTGAGGGTTTAATTTTACAGGAATTAAAATAGAAACGTAACATTCTTAAACATTCTACTTTTTAAATATCCTAATTGTATGTCGTATGCTGTTATCTTATTAATATATTGTGATCAGATCTGAGTAGTAGAAAATCCAGTGAATCTCAATATAACAAAACCATCTCACCTCTAAAATTTCATGCAGTGTTATCAGTTGTGTAGCTGGCTCTTCAGAATTTTTCTGCAAAGATAACCACACCAGCCAAATTAACAAAGCCCCCAAACTAAATATTCAGGAAATATCATAACTGAAAGATTTAATTAATTTAAATTAATTTAAGACAAATTAATAATACAACTGTCTTATTGCATAGAACAGAACACTTGAAGATATGTACTTCTTTGTTTAGTTATAATACAAATACAAGGTAGGATTTAAACCAATAATCTATCAGTGTAATATCACAAACTTTAATATTGTTAATCATAGCATCATTGAATCACAGATTCACTGTTGGAAGGAACCCACAAGGATCATCAAGTCCAACTCCTGGCTCCACACAAGACCACCCAAAAACCAAACCAGATGTCTGAGAGTGTTCTTTGAGCTCCATCAGGCTCGGTGCTGTGCCCACTGCCCTGCGGAGCCTGTCCCAGTGCCCGACCACCCTCTGGGTGCAGAACCTTTCCCTAACCCCCAGCCTGACCCTCCCCTGTCCCAGCTCCATGCCGTTCCCTCGGGTCCTGTCGCTGTCC
Source organism: Aythya ferina (assembly GCF_964211825.1). Lineage (NCBI taxonomy): Eukaryota > Metazoa > Chordata > Aves > Anseriformes > Anatidae > Aythya > Aythya ferina. The sequence goes on from NC_140299.1 coordinate 22,572,593, forward strand.
CCAGAGAGCAGAGCTCAGCGCCTGCCCCTCCGCTCCCCTCGTGAGGGAGCTGCAGGCCGCCATGAGGCCTCCCCTCAGCCTGCTCTGCTCGGGGCTGAGCAAACCAAGGGGCCTCAGTCACTCATACATCTTGCCCTCTAGACCCTTCACATCTTTGTAGCCCTCCTTTCGACACTCCTTTAGACATTCACAAACAGTTTTATGTCTTTCTTATATACCCAAAACTGCACACAGTACTCAAGGTGAGGCCACACCAGCACAGAGCAGAGCAGGACAATCCTTTCCCCTGCCCCGACCAGCTAGCAGTGCTGTGCCTGGTGCACCCCAGGGTACAGAGTTGATCCTTTTGCTGCCAGGGCACACTGCTGGATCATGTTCAACTTGCCATCAACCAGGACTCCCAGATCCCATGGGACTGCTCTCCAGCTTCTTGTCCCACAACCTGTACATACAGCCAGGGTAGCCCCATCCCAGGTGCAGAATCTGGCACTTACTCTTGTTAAACTTCATATGGTTGGGGATTGCCCAGCCCCCCTAGTGTGTCAAGCTCTCTCTGTAAGGACATTCTACCCTCAGCAGAGTCAACAGCTCCTCCCAATTTAGTCCCTGCAATGGTGAACAGCAGCCCTGTAGTCCTCCCGTGTCACCTGGCCTTGCTTCCTGTGGCCACACACTTTCTTTTTCTGCCTCATCTCTAGAAGATCCCTGCTCAGCCAACCTGGCCTTCTGCCCCACCTGACTGACTTCTATCATTTTGGAACTTTCTAAATATACAGAACATTGCTTTTACATACACCTACACATATGTGCAGTCAGAAAAGGTAACAAACAATACTTTGAGTCTATTACTATTAATGTCCATGACTGGAGGAGCATAGTTGGAGTCGGTAATCCTGGTTGAAGTGCTCCCATATCTTCCATGACTTCATTAATTTCTCTCAGATCATGTAACAGTCTCCATTTTCCATTCCTTTTCATGATTACAAACACCAGAGAATCCCAGGGCTAGTCATGGGATCAATATGTCCCACTTTAAGTTGTCAAGCAACTCAGCCTTCGGGCCTTATGTATCCCGTTCTTCCCGGATCGAAGGGAAACATATCCATCTCCTTTTCAAGGCCAACAGGGCCTGGGTCAAAAGGCACGTCCAGGTCACCAGGGGGAGTAACAGCAAAAGCCTTCGATGGCAGTAGCAGCAGAGGGGCCCATGGCGTAGCAGTTGGAAACAAGCCCGCAGCTCCTTCACTATCTGGCAAACCACACGTTTCTGACTGTGGTCCCACAAGGCTCTTCAAGGCCTCAGAGACTGCTCGCCAGGTGCCGAGCAATCCCACTGCAACCTTGCCGTTTTTAGTTGCAGAGTCCCACACCTTAACATCAATTTGTTGCCACATTTCAGGATCATAAACCATCTGATTGTTAATAAGGAGAATAAGCTGTAAGGTTACCAGGACAGTCTTTGTTCCTAAGGACGTATGATTCCCCATAATGCGCAGCTGCTTACCAGCAAGGGGCAGTTGTGTGCGCGGCTGCGCTTCTCTCAGCTTGAGCTTCTTCCCAGCTCCGGTGCGCCCATTTCCAGTGACTTTCTGTACGAGCTTCTCTGAGCGGTTTGCTGAGTTTGGCCGAACCTATCTTCATGAGGCGATCAATGTGCCTGTTCCTGTCCTGGTCTCCATTCTGCTAGCCTGCTCCTTTTCATTCCTTTTTTCTACTTCTTTATTGATGACATAACTTCATTATATCGCGTTGCCTTTTCATCTCGAGGACAGGCTCCCCTCTTATACCCTTCTCCCCTCAGCAGTCCTTTTCCAACAACTTTTCGTTGGTCAAACAACTTCGCCCACTAACAGCAAACCCCCAGCAACTTCCATGCCTTAACGGCTGGAGAACAAGCAACCAGAGATGGCAAGGGGTCTCCTGAATCACCCTTCTTTATTCCCTCTAAACTCTTTTACATTTCTGATGGCTTCATTGTTAAGAGCCTGATGTTATCACCAACCACGGGGCTTGTTGAACCCCATGGCCACACTCCCACATCTCCCCCTTCTTTATTAATATCAACCATCTTCTTGATACGAATTATTACTCCATATATCACAGTACTTAAAAATTTACTAGCAGTGATGGATCCCCATTGTCTTCAAAGGCAGTCTCCTGTTGGACATTACTAATTCCCTGAGCAGCCTGAAGTCTGCTCTTCCCACATCCAGAGTTAAAGGTTTGGTGGCAGTTTTCCCTTGATCACCAAAGATTTTAAACTTGACTACTCCATGATCACTATGTCCAAGACAGCCACCAATTGCCACTTCATCCATGAGACCCTCTCTGTTTAGAAGCAACAAATTTAGAGGGCACATTTCCTAGTCCACTTCCTTAGTACCTGTACCAAGAAGTTATCATCAAGGTGTTTTAATTAATGAATACTTTAATAAATTATTAAAGTAATTAAGAATTGCTTTCTAATTGTTACATTTAATCTTAAATAATTTAGTATACCTCCCTATGTCTAAGATTTAAAATGCAAGATAATTCTTACTTCAATCCGTATCTATACCAAAGGTGTCAGCCTGTGGCAACAAAAGCTAACTGATTCCGTCTTCCTGCCTGCTCCCAGTCCCAGGTGCTGATGTCTGGTAAAAGGAGGGTGGAACCAGAAGAGGTTCACAGCAGCTCACGTTGCTGTCTGCCCCATAAGCACGTTCAGTCACAGAGAACTACTGAGAGCACAGGAAGCATCCGTGATGCGAAAGAAAACCACTGATACGCAGAGTTGAGAGTTAGGTGCTTCAAGAGCGCTGCACCAAGCTGGTGAGAGATGCTATCAGTGAGTTCTTCTGAACCCACGTAGCACCACTCTATTGCTAATGCAGACAATTTGTATTTCTGACACATTCAGGCAAATAACACAGGGGAAAATGGCTCTCTCCAGCCTTCACAGTTAATCACTTAGATGCAGATCAGGGGGGACCAGCAGCTGAGCCAGGGAGATCCAACTGAGTTTAAAGATAAAGCAGCTATGAATTCACAAGGACCAGAAATAAAATAAATAAATAAATAAATCAAAGGATGGATCAGAAAATAAACTGTATTTATGAACTCAACAAATGTATAAATAAAATTAAGCCAAGATAAGACTTATTATATTTTATATATCAACATAAATTTTTACTTCAAAGTAAAATCATAAAAGGTAGAAGGTGAGCTTCTGTGAGGCGGGAAAGGGCAGATTAATCCCAAAGACCTTGGGTGATCCTTTTTACTTTACATTTTAATAAGGAAAATTGCATGGAAAAGAGACAAAGGTGGTATAACTAATAAGTTCTGACAATCTGTATAACAAAGGCTGAGAAAATTCAAGGAGTTGAGTTTTGAGAAATTATAAAATAAAATCTTCCTCACAATTTTGAAACACACACACAAATTCACTGTTTCACATATTTAAAAATTCACTGGATATAACTATGAGCAACTTAATCCAACCTTGAAACTGGCCATAGCTTGATGATGGGGTTGGATTGAAAGAAATCCAGGTCACTTCCAGCCTGAATTTTTCTCTGACATCACATATATGGTAGCAAAGGAACTAATGTATCTCATACAAAATATATTTAAAAATAAATTATAATGACATCCATGTGAAGAAAAAAAAAAGGACAACTGTTTAAAATGCATCTGGGAAAGTCATTGGCACTTGAAGAAATGTCCTGGAAAAACTATAATAAGAACCAGCAAACAGGGAGATGACGGATCAGGCTGAAATGAGGAGATAACTGATTCAAAGAGGACTGTTAATTAAGTCCCTGAAATTCATTTTCTTAATGGTTTCACAAAATGCAGGCATGATCAATATTTAGTTATAGCAGGATACTGGAAGGCACTGAGGAACTGAAATATACTACTGGAACATGTGTATGACTTCAAAGACAATCATTGTGCCTCAAAGGGTGGATTTGGTATTTCTATGTGCTAAGTATGTAGTTCAGAGTGAAACCAATACTTTTTAATAGAAGCTTAGGGCTCATCAGTTAGAAATAACAGCAAGAAAAAAGACAAGGGTTTAATTTGTTGTTTTTGTGGTGATTATGAGCTAGTAATATTTTGTTTATAATACTGGTTTCTACCAGATTCCAACAAAAGATGAATCCTAGAGGAAGCAAATATAGAAAATGGGTATTAGGATAAGCCAAGGAAATGAAAAACTTAGAAGAGAACAGGAAAGCTATGTTAGTTCTATTTGCAAAGCAAAGAAAGAGAGGGGATAAGATTGCCGTCTATAAATACATCAGGAGGAGTAAACACAAAAAAGAAAAAGAACAATTCTAAGGACAATACTGGCATAAGAATACATGGATCTGTGTTAGACATGAATAAATTTAGACTGTAAATTAGGAGACAGTTTCTAACCAGAGTACTGAGGCACTAGACCAAACTCCAATAGGAACAGGATTAACAACAACAACAAAATTTTAAATTAAGCTCAATCATAATCTAGAAATTGTATTATGTGGTTGTCTGCAATAACATGGAACTAGATTCAGAAATCTATTTCTGTGTTCTGAAGTGTGTCTGAAATGCAATTCAACCCCCACCTTTTCTGTAGCATTTTGTAACTAGTCTTTCAAATAGTAGTGGTCAAAGGTTTATTTTTACTGCAGACTTTGAATTTGTTATGCAAAATACTCCCTGACTGCCTATTTTCCCTAAAGTTTAAGATAATTTTTGGCCAAGTTTGTCTGAACAGAAAGTGATGGTTAACATTCTAAACTATGCTGTAATTATAAACACTTGTCCTTATTATTGTTCCAAAAACATTGTTAGGCAATTAAAATTTGCTTTGCCAAGGAAAATATGAATCCACTTGCCTAGTCCAGTAAGAAAAGAAAAAAAAAAAAAAGTAAAGATTTGGAGTGAACCCCTTACCATTTCCAAATCTGGCACAGACTGCAGTCCGGCAAGAAACACAATACATCACTATGAATCTTATTGGGTAAAGGCTATATGCATTAAAAAAGAAAATATCCAGCTGGGAACAGCCTTAGATAATATAAACCAAGCTGAAAAATGTTGATTAAACATAAAGGATCAGCCGTAAGAGTATAATTATTTACTTTTTAAAATATAGCAGAAGACTCTCTGCCAGTAACTTTAAAAAGATCTAATTAAATAAAAATTGAACGTTACAAATTCAGTACTTAAGAAAACAAAACAAAAATACACTCAAAAATACTCACCATTTTTTTCTTTTTAGCTTTTACATCTTTCTCCGGAAGGGGAAAGTGTTCTTCTAGGAACGCACCCAAAGCATTCAAGAGTTCTTCCTTATATGCCTTTACTTTGAAGAATTCATCTTTCAGTTTATGGAATGCTCTAGTATCCAATATAATAATAAAAACATACCAATAGAACGTCAAATTCAACAGACTAATTAAAATTTTTCTCAATTAAAAATTGCTTATTTTCTATTGTTACAAAATCATAATCCTATTATTTGATCTATTTTACAAAACAAGTAGTACTTTCTGTTTGCTCACTTGCTTCTCTTGAAATTTAAGTTCTTCAAGACAAAAAACTCAATATTATAGCAATACCTTCGTTGGCAATGTGATTCAATATCCTCTTCCATCTTTTTTTCAGTTTCTTTAAGAGCATTTAGTATCTTCTTCTGTTCGTCATGCCACTGCTCCTCTCTTTGAAACATGAAAAATAGGAAGTGGCACAACTGATACATACAGTTTTCCTTAAACAATCAGAAGAATAATTTGTGATTTAAAAAAAGGCATTCTTAAGTCCAAACTACTGTATTACCTGCGAAAATCTTCTTTCGAGTTTTTATTCCTTAACTGAACTGTTAACAGCACCTTTTCAAGATCTTCCTTTACTTTCCACAACTGTAAAAAAGTAAAAATAAACCTACAGTTTGCAGGCAGTCACGTCCCTAGTATTTGTTCTATGTAAGGTTATATCTGTAAAACTGGTTTCATATATTAGGTGAAGAGGGCATATTATCTGTAATTTCTTAAGAAATCGGACTATAGAGCAATATATTATTTTTAAATCTGTTGAGAGCCATTTAAAATGTCTCCATTCGAGATGTTCATTGATGTCTTTTTGAAGCTCTGTAAAACAACAGAGTTCTTCACAGAACTCATGAAGCAGATTATGAAGCATACACATGAACTGCCTACCTGAAGAAACACTGAAGAGAAAACACCTACAGCAGCAGGGCTGCATTTTTTAACTCACTGAAGCTGTTTGCAAGAATGAATCCATGTTAAATGCACTAATATAAAATGTATAGCATTGAAAAATGAAGATGCTGCAAGAAAGACTAAGTGCATACATGAATTACATGGTCCTCAATGATAAGGACCTATATGGGAGAGGAAAGAGGAAGAAACAAAGACACTGCAGCCAGAAGCTATATGTGCTCCCAATTACAGGGAACACGCATCTCGGAAGACTGGGTCTTTCAATAATGCATTATGTTCTAAAATGCAATATTTCTAACAGTTTATGCCTTTTAATAAAAACCTATCATTTGGGTGTATCTTGCCTCCTCTTTCACAGTCAGTGAAAACTATTTTATAAACTGCTCAAACAAAAATTCTTCTACAGACGCAAGTGTGCCCTATGTATGCGATACCTGAAAAATGACTGCAGCCCTCAACAAAACAAGCCACAAAACAGACCATCAGATCAAACGTGCTAGAGCAATACAGTCAAATCAGTTTGTAACCAAACAACACATTAACTCTGTCTCTTAACAGCAGTTGGGTTTTCTGTTGTCAGTGATTCCAGAGGGAAGAAAGCTGCTAGGAGGAAGGAAACCAAAAGGTACTTTGAAAAAAACAAACACCAACAACATAGTAACATGCAGATTATCAGCTACTGTTGCATTCCAGTGTCCAACTAACACAGTGTAATGCTACCACTAACATATTCCTGATTTGCCCTTTCTTTCAAGTTTGGTAGAACTCAAAGACATATTTGCACTGAATGCCAGATCTAAGAATACCAACAATTGTTTGTAACATATAATGTTACGCTAGTTTATACCAAGTATGAAATGCAATAGATTGAAAACTTTGGCTTAAAAAAGTCATTCACTGCAACTAGGAAATTTTAGTAATTATAATTCAGAAGAAGACAAACATCAGAACAACCACAACGCCTAAAAAACCACACACAATAGCTCATCAATAGACCACCACGGGAACAATTGTAGTTTTTAATTTTTTTCAACAAAATGATATCAATTAACAAACAGACTTACCTCTTCTTTTCCTAATGTTAGCAGTACCTCTGGATTAGTTGAAATTACTGAAAAATAAAATGAATTGAGTTTTATGCACTGTGTGATATAGGTTTGTTTTTACTGAAAAGCAGTCTGTCTAGAGAGAAACTACTGTAGCCTTTAAAATGCTGGGCTAATATTCTGTCACTTTGGAAGGAAAAAAAAAGTGCCATGTTAACACTTTTGCATTACTTTTTTATACATGAATGAGCACAGGTACAAAACAGTGAGATGTGAAGTACGTACTTCAAGATAAACAAGCCTAATTTTTCGATGGAAAAGATTCCATCAACATTATCAATCTGTGGAATCAAATTCCTTCTTTCTTCAAATTCATTGTAATACATGTTCATCAAATAATTAAGGAACTGTGAGAATGATCAGTATTATCTTTATTTTACTTTGAGAGCTGACATACACTAGTTTTTACATTGCATACCCAACTCATTTTATGACATTATAAAAACTTACTTCATCTGAACGTTTGGCCACATTTTCTGCAGTCTGTATCCCTACAATTTGCAAATATCAAATCTAAGTTATGCAGAGAACGACAGTTTCACAGGGTCACAGACTAGCTAAAGTTGGAAGGGACCTCCGGCGATTTTGTAGCCCAACCCTGTAACTCAAAGCAGTGTCAGCTGCAGCAGGATGTCCAACTGTGTTTTCTTAGGATCACTAAGTGAACTGGATTCACTGTATTGTAATGAAAAACTAAAATGTTTTTTACCTCGTTTCTCTATCTAGCTAAAAGGGGTCAAGGAATTCAGGTATTTTAAAACTGCTCTCATGAGACACACCTGCAGTCCTGCATTCAGCTCTGAGGCCCCCAGCACAAGAAGGCCATGGACATATTCAAACAAGTCCTGAGGGGGGTCCCAAAGGATGAACAAGGGGCTGGGGCACCTCTCCTATGAAAACAGGTTGAGGGAGTTGGGGTTGTTGAGCCTGGAAAAGAGAAGGTTCTGGCAAGGCCTTTCAGTTTCAATGGGGCCCACTGGAAAGCTGGTACTGGACTCTGCCAAGGAGAGGAGTGACAGGACAAGGGGTAATGGCTTTAAACTAAGAGAGGGTAGGTTTAAATTAGATGTAAGGAATAAGCTCTTCACTCAGAGGGTGGTGAGGCACTGGCACAGGTTGCCCAGAGAAGCTGTGGACGTCCCATCCCTTGAAGGGTTCAAAGCCAGGTTGGATGGGGCTTTGGGCAGCCTGGGCTGGTGGGAGGTGTCCCTGCCCATGGCAGGGGGTTGGAACTGGGTGGTTCTTAAGGGTCCTTCTAATCCAAGTCATTCTATGATTCTACTTCAATAAAAAAATTATCCTGTAACAAAAATGAAAAAGATTTAACCTCTCATAAAAGCATTTTTCCTAAATACAATACAGTGGATTCCATTAATTTCTAAAAGTACGTTTTTGATAATTTTATAGTAGTTTTACATTCTCCACAAATTTTGAGAATCCTTGTATTAGTAATCTTAAGCAGCATTTGTTCAGTGATGAAAAAGAAATCATCCAAACCAGTGAGCTCAAAATACAGACAAATTACATCTCAGAATAAAATTTTTCCTTTGAAAATTATTGTCTCTAAATCTCAAAATATGAGTATAGCACTCCCATATTGAGCTCATGTTTAAGAACTGTAGGAGGCAGTCATCTGTGCTGTTTATTAGACCAATATTTTTTTTAATGACATGAATATCCTATGTGCAGATGGTAACATTCCATGTTGAGTTATACCCACATTAGAGTTCCTTTCATTGTCGTATTTGAAGAAACCTATTCAACACTTCCCCTTCACCCCCCTGTATAGTGAGCATGTATTTGCCAATACTGTGCCCAAAGAAATGTAAAATTGCCAAGTTATAACCTCTGAAAATAAGGCTTAAATTGAAATACTGTGACAGGCCCTCATTTACAAGAAATAAGCTAACCATTACCGAAAAAAAATCCAAAGTAACAAGTCAGCCTGACATTCATGCCACATCAGCAATTAGCAATTTCTGTTACTCCTATTTAGATTAATTCAGTGTTTTCAATCAAGTAATTCCTCCTTCAAAACAAACAATAGCTATGTCATGGTGTCGGCTGGGATAGAGTTAATTTTCTCTGTAGCACCTCATATAATGCTATGTTTTGGATTTGTCCTGAAAAGTGCTGATAACACACTGATGTTTTCTGTTGCTGCAGAGCCATGCTTGCACAAAGCCCAGGACGTTTCAGCTCCTCATGCTGCCCTGCCAGCGAGGAGGTTGGGGGTGCCCCAAGAGCTGGGAGGGGACATAGCCAGGACAGCTGGCCCAGGATGGCCAAAGAGATGCTCTACATCACACAACATGCTCCAGAATAAAAACTGGGAAAAAGAAAGAAGGAGGGATGCTCAGAATAATGGAGTTTGTCTTCCCAAGAAACCTTTGTCTAATGAGCCCTACTTCTCTTGAAGTGACTGAACACCTGCCTGCTGATAGGCAGTAGTGAATGAATTCCCTGTTCTGCTTTGCTTCTGCATAAGGCTTTTGCTTTACCTAGCATGCCATCTGTCTCAACCCATGAGTTCCCACACTTTTACCTTTCTAGTTCTCTCTCCTATCCCACCCAGGGACGTGAGCAAGCAGATGTGTGGTGCTGAGCTGCCTGTAGTAGATAAATCAGAACAAGGTAGAAAGAAGCCATGAAGAACATGAAAAATTTAAGCACAGTAGACCCTCCATTTTCATACACCCACTGTAACCCTATTTAAATTCTTAGCAGCAGCTTCTTTTTTCCTCCTCTTAAAAAAGTAGCCAAAAAGGCGAAGCTTGGTCTGCAGAATGATATTATTTGTACTATAATATGCATAGATAATCTCTCCAGTATAAAACTAAGATTTCTAATAATAAATCTTATCACCTGGGAACAAGTATGAATGGTTGAGTGAAGCAACTCAGCCAGCCAATAAAAACAGGTCAAGCCCCAAGAATATTTTTAAACAAATAGCCTGAAGCTTAAAATAATTGCATGTTTTAGTAAAGAAACCTAACATCTCCAGGTATTTTATCCAGATAAAAATGAAAGTGTTTTCAGTTCATTTCCTTTCAGCCAGCAGCTTATTCATGAACAGCAGCCAAGAACCAGTATTTCCTAAATTTATTCAATGTCATACTTTTGGTCTACATACCTCTACTCTAAGAAACATTTGAGGCTGACTACTCTTACAGGCTTGCAAAGCACATGAACTATAAATTTATTCCAACAGAAAAACAGCATCTATTTATAAGAAAAGAAAACCATTTGTATTTTTTCTAGCTCCTATTACTTGTTCATATGCTATGCAGCAGTTACCTGAACTTTGAAAAGAAGCTAGAGAAGTGACTTTAATGTTCACCTAGAAACACATTCCAGTGTGACCAGAGTATTGAAAATCACCATTTGCTGTCTACATTGTGTTTCCAAAACGCTAGGAATGTTAGGAAGACCAAGACTCGTCTGGCATTTTAATATTCAAAAGAGTTGAGCCAACGTATGCATTTAAAGTTAAATGAACAAGTGTTACTATGCTGAAAGGAGCTAACAGGTCCTTGACATGTGGACGCTAACAAATACTAGTGATAGTGCAGTGTAAACTGTCTTATGAGTCTCTAAATGGGACATCTGAAAGAGCAGATTACTTCAATCAGTTAGATACTGAATGGTTACTTTCACAGTCTCTGGTCACATCAGCCTTAAAACAGAGCCGAGTCACTTAGCACTGATGCTTACATACAGAAGGCATTTGGAAGAACTGAGAAATCTGTTTGTTCTGACAGATATGCTGAACAACTGTGAGACCTACCACTTGTCTCAGTGGTTTGTGCTTCTTAGGATCACTAAGTCAGCTTGATTCCTGTGTTGTAGCAATAAATTAAAAGGGTTTCTACTTCTTTATCTAGCTTGGATCTAAAGGGGTCAGGTATAAATACCTGAAAATACATTTCAGGTATTTTAAAACAGAGTAGTGTGTTTACCATTAGAAGTTCACTTCAAGGTTTCAGCTAGTAAATTATAATAAAGCACACTTCTGTACAAAATTAATTGAAAAAACAAAACAAAACAAAAAAACAAGGAAGTACAGATAAAAATATGTCTGGATAAATTACAGTTAGGTATTTAGCCACACTTGCAAAGATTAAAAATATACCAGCCTCTTTTATGACAGCAAGAAGACAGAACTAGTCATTTACTAAAGTAGTTCTGTCCTAAAAAGGAAGTACAGATTAAAGAAATGAGGGAGAAATATGAAAGGTGACAGGTGTCATCTACCTGAACTTGTGCAAAGCATTTGACACTGCCCTGGACAATATCCTTGCCTCTAAATTGGAGAGAGATGAGTTAGATTGTATGACCACTCTGTGGGTAAGGAATTTGCTTGGTGGTCACATTCAAAGAGTTGCAGTCAATGGCTCAATGTCCAGGTGTAGACCCGTGATGAGTAGAGTCCCTCAGGACTCTCCCCAAGGGGGGGGGAATGAGCATTATTAAGGGGCTGGAGCACCTCTCCATGAAAACAGGCTGAGGGAGTTGGGCTTGTTCAGACTGGAGGAGAAAAGCCTTGGGGGAGACCTTATAGCAACCTTCCAGTACCTAAAGGGGGCCTACAGGAAGGCAGAAGAGGGACTCTTTGTCAGGGAATGTAGTGACAGGACAAGGGGGAATGGCTTTAAAAGAAAACAGATTTCAATTAGATACATGGAAGAAGTTCTTTACTCAGAGGGTGGTGAGGCACTGGCACAGGTTGCCCAGAGAAGCTGTGGATGTGCCATCTCTGGAAGGCCAGGTTTCACAGGGTTTTGGGCAACCTGGCCTGGAGGGAGGTGTCCCTGCAGGGTGTTGGAACTTGGTGATTCCTCCCAACCCAAACCATGATTGGTTTCTGTGAAACAATCACAGAAAGAAAAAAAAAAAAACAAAGGATGACAGGATAATGAACTTTTGTGATCTGGTGCAAGACATTTTAGGAAATATGCTAACAATTATTTCCCATTTAACCGACAGTGGCAGGAACTATGCATTCTTGTCCAGAATCATAAGTTGCAGTAGACCTTGCTTTGAGAGGAACCAAAACGATAAAACAATATGGCATAATAATATACATTAAACATACATGCTATGGTGGGAAATGTTGTATTTTAACTAGTTTAGCATGGTAATACAACAAGACATACATGACTTAAAATACAATGAGAAAAACATACATGGCCTAAGATGCTTAGATAAAAGACCTTGCAAAAGTTAATGTGAGTCAGCCTTACATGTAAGCAGTTACTTACATTCAGGACTTCTTATTTGCCATTGACTAAACTCCACTGTTAAAGCTTTCATTCGCATCGTTAACAAGGAAATCTGTATAACAAGAAATTAAGGATCTCTTTAAGTGTGTTGAATTGTTCCAGAGTAAAATAAGATAGACTGGGATAAAAATTAATTTATTAGGTTTATACAGAAAAAAAAAAAAACACACACAACAAAAGAGCACCTATTGGAATATACCATTTATACCTTCAAGAGGATTAAAAAAGCCAGTTCCAGTGATCAAGAAATGTTTTCATTCTTATTTTAAAAGATGGAAATCAGAAGTACCCTGAATTGGTATTTTTCCCCTTAACTTTCTCTTTGATATCTGACAGTTACCACGACTGAAGATGAGCCACTGGAAGCCACAGTATTTCACACCCTCATTACATCTTAGATGCATGGTTGATACACATGTAAGGTTAAGTAGACTGACACTGATAGGTGTGATGACTAAATAAAAGAATGTCTTAAAACAAAACAAAACAAAACAAACAAACAAAAAAAAAAAACACAGACAAACAGTAGTCAAATACATCTCCTATCAAAACTCCATTTGCGGACTCAAGAAAAAATGTTTTGGACTACTGCTCTAGCTCACTGTAACCATTGAAAATATAGCAGCAATAAGACTACACATTGGTTCAAGGAAGTTTTTGAAAAACAAAACAACCACAAAAAATAAACAGCCACAGATTCCGTAAAAAATGTACTTAGTTTAAATTAAATGCATTTAGTTTACTATGCTTTAGAGAAAGAATATATGTGTTACTATTCCATTTCCTGAAGTTGGGGACTGCACCTATTATTTTTCTTCAAATACACCTATATGTAATATGTGTTATCATATGTATGTATCATACAATGTCTGATAGGAAATTAACCTTTCATTGAAATGCAACAAGTAGTTGAGCATTCAATGCATTCAGTAAAAGGCACTGCAGGTTGCATTTAGCTTTTTCTTGACCGAAGGAGAAAAAAAAAGTGCTAAGAATCATCAGGCAAGATCTCATAATAAATATATCAAGAATCAAGAACGTAAGTGTTGCTTTTCACTACTCAAAATAACTTTGAAAATAACTTTGAGAAGTACATCTTTAAAAGACAACCTTTTAAAATATTAGGAAGAATGGGGAAAAGCAAAACAACAACAACAAAAAAACAAACCTCAAACTGAAAGAAATAAACTACCATACAGATGTTTTTTATTTTGTACATCAGGTGGTGTCAATCCCTTTTGTAATTCTGGAGCACAACTCTTGACAACATCATCACTCTGCTCTTTCATCTTTTAAACTTCATAAAAAGGATGTACAAAGTGTTCTGGTTGCTCCAGTAACTGGACATCAGATATACAAATAACTTAACACTACCTTTCAGCAGCTGTAAATCAAGCACTCTTCAACAGACAAAGAGATAAAGCCAGTATTCATATCAGGTGCCTCTCTCACATGCTATGTACATGTATATTCCCAGCAAAATACACTGCTCAGTAAGGAAACCATGACATTGTAGAATAGACTCATCCTCAAGCTTATAGAATAAAACCACATGGAGTACATTGCAAGATTATGATCTTGAGGTGATTAAGAAGTGAACATCAGTGACAAGGTCAAGAGCAAGAAAAAACCCACAGCTTCTTTGCCAGCCGCAATGAAAATAGAAGTGCCTATATTAGGGATTTAATAAGATCATAACAAAATTGCTGACAGAGGGTCCAACATAACCTTTTCCTCTCCTCCCCATTTTCTGTCATGAAGTACAATACATCCTAGCAACTCCATTTAATCATTGTCTTACTATAAGGGTTTTTAAGAAAAGCACATCTTCAAAGTTTGAGTATTAATTACAAGGCTTTTACAAGGCACAATTACAAGTATACAAGGTGCACTACAGTAAAGCTGGAAAGAAGCATAACTCTGTGCCTACATCCAATGAAAATTATACAAGAATTATTTCTGCTGTTAGGATTTTATCTAGTCCTGTAAGAAGAAAGATTGTATTGTATGGATGTAAATATTCATCTTTACTTATTATTTATGCTGATTAAATAACAGTTTAGAACAGTTTATTAGTAGCAAGAGATATACATTAGTAATTCAATATCTAAATGTGTTCTACAAATACATCTCTGAAAAAAATAACCCGTTTCTGTTAATCATTCAAATATATTGAATGAACTATCTGAATATACTTACCAAAGTCCTGTAAGATAAAGATTTATAAAATGTATTATATAAATATTTCACTCACCATCTAGTATATTTCCAAATTTAGGGTCCACAAAAAAATTCCATTTTAAAAGTTTGTATTAAGAATTTACAAGCAACTAAACAGTGAGCCAACACTGCCTTTTTCCATGTTCCTCAAAATTTCAGGATATAGGAGCTCATGTTCATGCACTCAACATCACTCTAATAATTTCTAATTCAAGCATATCAGTTTTCTAATGATATCCACAAAGTTTCCAAAAACAAATTTCCAGAGTAAAACTAAAGAGATATAGTTTTAAAAATACATGTACAATGATTTGCTCCTTATGTTAGTCATACATCAGGTTGTACATACAGGACTGCTTGTAACCTTTTTGCTATACATAAATACAACTTTTCAGCGTTGGCTGGACACTAGAATCATAGAATCATAGAATATCCTGAGTTGGAAGGGACCCTTAAGGATCATCAAGTCCAACACTAATGTACTTCAAAATAAAGTCTCAAAGTTAAAAAGAGTAAAGCTGCCAACTTCAGGGCATAAGTGAAGATAATTTCATTTCCTTCATTTTCTTTTTGGAAGCACACCATTTCATTGGAGAAAAAACAAATATTTTGTGAAGAATAAAAAAAAAAGTCTTACTTCGGCATCTGATTCTGTCAGTGGTTCTGCTCTTTTAAGTGTTATCTTGCTCTGACACTGGGTAAAAAACAAACAAAAGACAGAAAATGTTTACTCACTCATGCCTTTCGCAGCAAAGAAATAAGATGTTTAGAAATTCCAACAAAAACTGTTTACTATAAGAAAAAAAGCTTTTACTTGGCTCTTACCACATCCCTTAGAATTTGACCCAGAACAGCAAATATTTTGAAACCATACTGCAGTAGAAAAGTAGAACTTGAATTGAAAAGTAGAAAACCATCAGCTAACAATAAGAGGATGTATGATTTCAGGAAAATGGCAAGTTAAAAGCGAAAAGTTGGCATGGAGAAAGATACTGAACAGATAGAGAGCATGAGAAACTGGGAAAAAATGATAGTCACGGACAAGGCTGGATTGGGAATTAGCACAAGTGCTACTATTCTAGCTTTCCAAATAGAGATATCACATTATAATACCCATTTGTTTCAACTCATTTAGTACGGCAATATACTGTACACTTTAGGTGTTCTTGTTTGTTTGTTTGTTTTGTTTTTGTTTCTTTTTGGAGTGCAGTGTATCAGCTCACATTGACTGCAGTGGGATGTATACCAAGACTGAAGTTCCGGTCACCACAGCTATCCAAGGCTATAGCATAAGTCACCTGCTAAATAAACTCTTTCTTGTTTTGTAACTGTCAGCAATTCATTCTGCTCCAGGACAGCGCAGGATGCACTCTACTAAGCAGAATTACTAAGTGGTTCTTTGAAATCTGTGTGAAGTGCACAGTCCAATTGCTTCTTAAATTCAGACAGGCTTGGCGCAGTGACTACGTCCCTGGGGACCCTGTTCCAGCGTGCAACCACCCTCTTGGTGAAGAACCTCTTCCTGATGACCAGCCTGAACCTCCCCTGCCTCAGCTTAACACCATTCCCATGGGTCCTATCACTGGTGATTACAGAGAATAGGTCACCTGCCCCTCGTGAGGAAGTTGTAGACCACGATGAGGTCCCCCCTCAGCCTCCTCTTCTCCAGACTGAACAGTCCTACATCCAAATCACTTATAAAGACATTGAAGAGGACTGGCCCTAAAATGGAGCCTTGAGGGACCCCACTAGTGACCATCTGCCAGCCAGATGCAGCCCCATTAACCACAACCCTTTGAGCCCTGCCTGTCAGCCAATTGCTCACCCATCGTGTGATGTTTTTGTTAAGCTGTATGCTGGACACTTTGTCCAGTAGGGTCCTATGGGAAACTGTGTCAAAAGCCTTGCTGAAGTCCAAAAAGATCACATCAGCTGGTTTCCCTTGGTCAGCTAGATGGGTGATCTTATCATAAAAGGAAATCAAATTTGTTAGGTGGGACCTACCCCTCATGAACCTATGTTGCCTGGGACCAATGACTGCATTGTCCCCCAGGTGCGCCTCAATAACTTCAAGAATCAACTTCTCCATAATTTTACCAGGCACTGGCATGAGACTGACAGGCCTGTAATTGCTAGGGTCTTCTTTCTTACCCTTCTTGAAAATTGGGACATTTGCCAGCTTCTAGTCTACTGGGACCTCTCCAGATTCCCAAGATCATTGAAAAATAATTGAGAGAGGTCCCGCGATGATGTCAGCCAGCTCTTTAAGCACCTTGGGTGCTTAACACTTCCATCCAACACATGCAACATCCCTTGCATATAACACACATTATCAAATGAAATTAAAAATAAACATTTCGTTTTCTCCTCTAATTTGAAACTCTCAAAGAAAGTTCACAACCTCTGAAACGGTACCAAGCAAAACTTCTGTTGATAACTTACGACAATATTTCAGAAACCATCCTAGTACAGGATTCCCTGCCACTTGTTCAGTATTAACATATGCATTGTTCTAAATTCTTAATAACATGAAAAATGTTAGGTTTATACATAGAAGCAAATAAAATCACATTATCCTTTTAAAATCTAATTCTGTGCAATTTATGCATCATGGTTTGTATGTACTTAGTTATACTTTAAGATGAGAAGTATTCTTACATCAGTTTCTGATACTTTAATGCCTTGGAATTATAACGTAAAAACACAAGCAAATAAGTGGTACATAAAAACTATCTAAAACTCAAATGAAGCAATTAAGACACTCAAAATATAACTTTGAACATGAGTTTTCAGTAAACTCAGCAGAATCTTATAGAACACATAACGTTTGCTCACAACTGTTACAAGTTTATCTTTGCTGGGATTGGCCTAAGTAAAAAAAAATGCAAATAAAAACAACTTGCTTTAAAGTGGTATCATTAGCATATTGGATTGTCTGTCAAGAGAGATAAATTTTATGATTAAGGATGTAACCGTCAGTTTGCATGAGTGTATGCTAATGGAAGCCTCATGCAAGGTGGGAGTCAGTTACGGTTCACAAGTACTGAGGGTCTTAAACGAAAGACACATTGGGAGGAGAAAGAGGCTCAGAAGTGTCTCAGTGTAACGATACTACCAGAATAGAACTATTTTTTCTGTTTTCCCTAGTTTTAATACGTACTCCCATTCTATTAAGTATTTAACTCCCGCTAAACATTTAACTAAATCAGCACACTGTAAACAAATATTGACACCACAAAGCAGTCTTCGTTCCTGCCAGCACATCTACCTTTGGCCTTTTTGAAGGTCTTCTTCCTTTTGTTGTTGTTGTTTCTTTGGAAGGGGTGCAGTAAGCATACAATGAAGGAAGAGGAAATAACAAAAATGCTCAGTACAGTTAACAACAAATATGATCCAATATTCATGATTTACATACCTCTTCCATCTGACTCCAGATACTCTCACATTCATTCAAGAGTTCCTCCCTGGCATCTACAGCACTTGATGCAGTTGATTCTTCAGTCTATTAACAAGCAAATCTAGTGGTTACTATGCAGATCAACAATCGTTATTAACACATGACTGAATCATACCTATGTTAGGTCAAACACGAACCAGAGCAATCCCTTTGAGTACAGAAGTTTTTAGTTAACTCCCCAGTATTTCTAGACAGGACCTAATCATTTAGTAACATCAATTAGCTTTAATATTGCAGCAAAGTTTTGAAATAGTACACTAAAAACATTTTAATTGAATCACAAAGACCTGAATTTTGAAAACTGCTTTGGATCACCTGCATGTTCTTGCTCTTTTTGTTTTTCCTGACAACTTAAATAAAGATACAATGGGAGAATAAGTGCGTATCTTCAAAGCCATAATTTTCTTCATACGTCCACAAAGCTCTTAAGGATAGTTACTTCTGCTCTGTCTTACAGTAAGTGTCCTAATCCATTTCTCCTTAGGACACTTTTCAGATGTTAAACAAAAAGATTTGGAATTCAAGTGTCCTGGGGGTTGCTAGAAAAAAACAAACAACAAAAGAACCTGAAAGATATGCAGGCAACTAAATAAAGAGAGCATGGATGGCCAGCAGACAAGCATCAAGGGTTAAGTTATAAAGTTTGAGAGATGGTTGGGTTAAGTAGAAACACATACATATTTAAAAATGTGATCCCAATTAAGTCTAGAGAGAGAGACATTAAGTGACAATAGCAAGTAAGAGAAAAAAACAGAAAGGCCAAATTGGCACTCAAAGGGATTTTTTTTTAAGAGGCAGGACATTTTTAAAAGTATTTAAGTGGATCACTAAGGCCACCAAATAGGTAAAGATTAAAAAGAAGCATTAATAAACACACAAAGAAGAAATAAGTGTCTCCATCATCTTAATGATGCAAAAATTCAACCTTTTGTTCTTCTTCAGAATAAAAGTGAGGGATCACAGAAAAATATGCTGAAAAAAATAATTTTGAAAGAGTGAAATACTCAAATAGCATTTCCAAAGTTCAAGAATGCCATAGCAGAGTGAATAAGAAAAAAATTAAATAATCATAATCTCTCCCTGAACACTGACAGTATTCTACAGAACTGAAAAGTAGCAATACCTCTACTAAGCCTTCCTGGCAAATTTGTTGCATCAATAATTAAAAACAGAACACTAAGAAATCTGGATCACTGTGATCTGATAAGGTCTAACGAGTACAGTTGTTGCAAAGGAAAATCATTATCTTCTTAACAGTCTTGGAATGTCTCCATAACATGAAAGAGAACTAGCTCACATAATTTATTAAGACTTCTGAAATGCCTCCAGCAAAGTCCCCCCACAGAAAGCTAATAAAGAAGTTAAGCAGTCTTGAGATGCGACTTTTTTTTTTCTCTTAGACCAGAAATTGGCAAGGAGACAAACAGAAATAAAGCTTTAATAGATCTTATTTACGGCAAAAAGCCAAAGCAGCAGAGATGAGAGGGCTTGAAGTTGAAGAAAAACAAAACAAACAAAAAATAACCTTGGGAAACTTTAAAGGGTGTTGACGTTTCCTCCCCCAAAAGTCCGATCCCCATTTCACCCTGGACCTCTACTCAGTAATACAATTCATCAATGTGAAAATATGATATGAAATAACTATCTCTACATACGTAGCAAAAAAAGTTTAAATGATTACAAAGATTTTAACATTGTTGACCTTCAAAACTTTCCCACCTGCTTTTACAGTTACAAAATGTGTATGTTTTGAGGAGATACTATAGGTCTCTCTCTGTACCAGCAACTAAATTCATCTGTGGTCCTTAATACCCTGCTATTAATTTTAACTCTAAATTACATTCATCAGAGTGTCATTCTTTTTTGCATACATCTTTCCTTGTATCATCCAGTTTCCCCTTTTTCTGTATGGTAAGATAAGGTTTCTGTTTGTACTTCATACCTCAGAAATGGGGGGTTCTCCTGCTGTTTCATCAGCTGTGCTGTGTCTTTGCATCGTTATTCCTGCCATGTTATATTCTTTCTTGTTATTCAAGCATTGGCATGTTGTTATTCCTTCTTGCCTCGTATGCAGGCAACACACAACTAGGTAAAACAGGCAGTACACAACTAGGTAAACTTTTTTTTTTTTTTTTTTTTAACTTGGTAAATACACCAATTTCTTCCTTAAAGATTTAAGACCTTCTTAACAAATGTTTAGTTGGTGAAGGAAAATAAACAATTTTTAATTATTTAACATTTTTTTTATTTTATTAAATATAAATCTCCCCTCTCTCCCCCCCCCTCAAAGGGAAAAATGCTTTTACTTCAAGATTTCACAATTTCTGCTATTGTCTTTCACATACAGGTAAGGAATATGAACACAAAAAAGATGCAAATGACACATTTAATTTGTCACGACCCATAAAGACCACACAGCTAAGGAGATCTCCGTTGAAGGCAAGTGAGTTATAGAAATCACAGACTGGTTTGTGTTGGAAGGGACCTCAAAGATCTCCCAGCTCCAACCCCCTGCCATGGGCAGGGACACCTCCCACCAGACCAGGTTGCCCAAAGCCCCATCCAGCCTGGCCTTGAGCACCTCCAGGGATGGGGCACCCACAGCTTCTCCGTGCAGCCTGTGTCTGCGCCTCCCCACCCCCTGAGGGAAGAGCTTCCAACTTCCTCCTTACCCCCAATCCAAACCGCCCCCCTGCGCCATAACCACCCCCCCCCCTCCAACCCTAACGCAACGAACCCCACCGAGAAGCCTCTACCTTTCCTGTGAGCCCCATTTAGGCTCTGGAAGCCCCCCTCACCCCCACGGCCGAGGGGCGAAGCCCCCCTTCTTCTACCCCCACCCCCCGGCCACTACCATGGCGCCGCGGCTCCCTCCGCTGCCCCGGCCCGGCTCCCGCCTGTGCCCGCGCTCGGCGCTGATTGGGCGGGAGCTGAGGGGAAGGGAGGTGGCCGGGCGGGCGGCGCGGGGCGGTGACGCAGCCCGGCATGGCGGCCGCCGAGACGGAGCGCAAGAGGAAGCCCAGCGAGGCGGCGGCGGAGGGCGGGGAGCAGGAGCAGGAGGAAGAGGAGGAGGGGGAGGAAGATGGGGAGCGCTGGGTCGGGCCGCTGCCGGGGGAGGCGGCGCAGGCGAAGAAGAGGAGAGGTGACGGGCAGCTGCAGGGATGGGGCTGGGAGGAGGGTGTGGGGAGCTGGGGTCGGCCTCTGCTCGCAGGTGGCCAGCGGTGGGAGCAGAGGGAATGGCAGGGGAGGTTCAGGGTGGAAATGAGGAGACATTTCTGCTCAGAAAGAGCAGCCAGGCACTGGGACGGGTTGCCCAGGGAGGTTGTGGAGTCACCGTCCCTTGGGGTGCGCAAGGAGAGGTTGGATGTAGTGCTTGGGGACAAGTCACTGAGTGCCTCATCCTTCTCCGTGTCCCAGCTAAACAGGTCTCCCACTGCCTTCATGAGGGCCCACATGTTCGCTAGCCTTCCATTTATCACTGATGTACTTACAGAACCCTGCTTGTAGGACAAGGCCATTGTCCTTTTGGGAAAAAAAAAAATGAGCTGTGGTTGATCTTCTGTGTCCTGGCAGGCCTTTAAAAATTGTGTTGAAATTCTTTCTACGTATTCAGAAAGCCACGGTAACTGGCTTTAAGGTAACCTTAAAGGTGCTCCCCTTTAAAGTAACCTTAAAGGGGAGCACCTGTAAAGGTAAAAGAAGGCTTTGAGTGGCTTTAATCCATCAAGAATTCTGAGCACAAAGCCAGAGTAGAAATCCCTTTTATGTTTGCACAAAGTCCTAATGTTCTCTTTATTAAAATTGGGAGTGAGAGGTATTCAAAGGTAATGATGGTGAACAGAAGCTTAATGAAAGTTTTTCATAAAAACATTCATAAAATACACTTCCTGATTTTCCTTTTATTTTGTTTAGTCCTTGAATTTGAACATGTCTATCTTGAAAATCTACCATGTGCTTCGATGTATGAACGCAGTTACATGCACAGAGATGTCATTACACATGTGGCATGTACCAAGTAAGTCTGTGGTGGTGTTTTTTTTCCCATTATATGTTGTCATCAGAGATACGTTCTTGTATATACTAAGAAGTTTTCAATGCAGAAATTTAATAAAGGAAAGTTATGTGCAGATGTGGCATTTCTAGTTTTTTTGAAAACTGAGTATAAAGGAGAGGACTTATAAGCAAGATAAAAATTGTTTAAATAGATGAAAAAGGGTTCTTAAAATCTGTATTGCAAAGGGCAGTATATACAATAGTAGGAAATACTGAATGCATCTGAAATATGATTCAGCAGAATTGCTTGGGTTGAGATCGTTTTCTTGTGTATCTATTTACAAATATGTGTATATATATGTGTTTTTTTTTTTAATAATAGCAAATAGTATCTGCTGTAAAACCAGACCTAAATGAGAAGTAAAACTTACATAGTAAAAAATGATAGTATTACATATTTCTTAAATTCAGGCTGTTGACCTTTCATAGATGAATGTAGAGCACATTAAAATAATTATTTCTCTTTCAGGATTGATAGTACCCGTTCAGACAGAGTGTTACATTGATTTGTTTGAAGTTCATTTTCTGTACTACCTTACTTCTAGTGTCATAATGCAAATTATTGTCCAAAAGTGGAGTGAAGTATGTGTATTTCTCTAATTCTGTATTTCTGCTTTTCTTCTTTTGTAATTGTAGGACAGATTTTATCATAACAGCCAGTCATGATGGACATGTAAAATTCTGGAAAAAAATAGAAGAAGGGATTGAGTTTGTTAAACACTTCCGTAGCCATTTAGGTAAGAATTTGCTTTTTTGTTTATAGAACTCACCCCTGCTGCCCAAGTTTGAGGAGGAAGTGTAAACAAAAAGGAGAGGGGTTCTGGGACCCGTTTACTGCAGTCAGGGATTAAATGATATCTACGTCTTGTCCTTCATTCCCCTGTCCTGTACATTCAGCCCCCAAACTGCAGGATGAATAGGGTGTGAATAAAACAGGTGAGATGACTCCTGCAGAGATCTCCTACATCCTTTGCAATGCCTTGTGCTCTGCCTGTAGGCAGAATGTCTAGGACAGAGAGAAAGTGTCTATTTAAAAAAGACAAGCAGGGTGCATAAAATCCAGAGATGTTTAAAAAAATGTTACTTTAAGCTGTGGTACCTTCATTATCTGCCATCTGTACTATGCTAAGCATTAAGGTACTCATTGCTATTACAAATGATAATCTGCCTGATGGAAAAAACAGTCTGATATACA
Organism: Aythya ferina; assembly: GCF_964211825.1. Taxonomy (NCBI): domain Eukaryota; kingdom Metazoa; phylum Chordata; class Aves; order Anseriformes; family Anatidae; genus Aythya; species Aythya ferina. The sequence continues at coordinate 22,596,118 of NC_140299.1, forward strand.
GACTGTCACAATAAGAAAAATAATAGGAAATAGTAAAAGTACTGTTTCTGTTTAGAATTTAAAAAAATGTTACGGTAAGTTCTTGATCTTAGCTATTAGCTTCTCATTATGTACAGAAACAAAACACGAGAATGAAGCCTACCAAGTGTAAATAAGTACTGTGAAAAACTTGTTGAAGTCTCAATTGCAGAGTAATTTTGATTATTATGCATGTTAATAGCAGGACTGTAAGAGTTAGCATTCTGCTGCTTTTTGTGTCTTGAGAGCTGCAAGTCTAAGAGCTCATTTTTTGTCGTGTAATAATCTTCTTTTTTTAAAAAAAGAAGATTTTATATTAAAATAATTGTAATCATAATCTTCTGCTTAGGTAGATGGTAACTAGTTTGTCATCACTTACCTGACTGCAAACAGTGATAGGACACAAAACATGTGGTAGTAAAGAAAAAGAAAAACAAAAACCCTTAACACAACTTTTTAGTTCAAAAAAGATGGAGAAACAGCTGAAACAGTTTTAGATGTCTGTATGGTTTTTGTTTTTCTGTGGAGAACTGAAACGAAGAATGTCCCTTTCCTGTGTCTTAAGAGTATGTTACCTTGTTTTAACAGGTGTTATTGAGAGTATTGCTGTTAGTTCAGAGGGGGCGTTATTTTGTTCAGTTGGAGATGACAAAGCCATGAAGGTGTTCGATGTAGTCAACTTTGATATGATCAACATGCTGAAACTTGGGTAAGTTGCTTGGTTCTTGAAAATGTGTAGCATTACAAATGGGAGTCATTTTACATAAGAGCTAAGTAAATAATTCATTCTACCTGATTTTTTTTTTTGCCAGTCAAATGAATTTGAAGAAGTTGAGTTATCCAAAATGATGTATCCAGTGGAGACTGCTTGCCTGAGTGTAGAAAAATGTATGACTATATGTACCCTTCAGATGAGTGAAGTAGGGCTGCACCTGTCCTCAGCATCTAATGTTAAGCAGAAGGACGTGGTGTCTTCTGAAGTGTTTAGCTAGACATCTTTATTTTCTTCCTGTTGTTTGGCACTGAATTTAAAAATGACAGCTAACTAACAGTTCATGTAGAGAAGAAATTGGGCCTGTGTTATTTGTCATCACTTGCTGTCTTAGGGTTAGCAATTTCTTCTTCTGTTAAAAAGAATAGTTTTCCTTAGTCTTGCTATTGTAGAATTGCTGTAGTTACATAGTATGTAGATAAAGAATTTGGGGGTATGTTATTGGAATTATCAGTAGCAGAGGAAAGCGAGGCACACAGCATTGCAGGAATGCATTTGGAAGGTGGGAGGATCAGTGGATGCTATAATAAGAATGGTAGAAATACTGATGTTTCCAAAAGTCTCTTGAATTTTGAAAACATCTATTTCATGAAGTCTATTGTTTGCTGGTTAATTGTGACATTGAGTCAAGGTATAAACTCAAAAATATTTGGTATTGACATAGTTCTTTTAATTGAAATAAGTGCTAAGATTTCCATTGCTTTGAAGGTTATTATAACTACACGATATTTTGGTATTTTTCAGAATGCCCATGTAAATGCTTACGTTAGTACTTTTCTGGTTATGTTATGAATAACATTGTCCGAATAACCTATGTAGCGTATCGGAATTGATTCAGTCTTGTCTGTCTGCTGTGGAAAAATTCAAGTTAGCTGTAGTCATTTGTTTCTACTGGTGTTTTGTACTTAGCAGCCCTGTATGTCACTAAAAAACTGGTAAAACTATACCATGAAATAAAATTAATTTCATATTAAAAATACTTTTATATTTGTTATGATAGTGGCTTTTTTCTTGTTGCTTGAGAATTCAAGGAAATTAAGGTAGATTTTAAACCTATTTTGTATCAAGGATATCCTGATTTATACTTCAAATGTTTTTCTATAGTATATCTCTGACATATCTCTAATAGTTTTTCCTCAGCAGCAGTAATCAAACTCCCCCTGCCTGTATATCTTTTCAGAAATAATTGGGTTTGACCTGAAGTGAACTTTTTAATGAAGAAAAGTATACAACTGTAATACAAGCGTTACTGAGAATAGCTTTTTAGATTTAAGATTCATTGTTTTATCTCCTGCATTAATGCTTATTGAGCATCTGGTTTCTGTTTACCTAAATGAAAATTTTTTAGTGGCTGTTTGCTCAGTCTTACAGTGGTTAATGTAGAATTCATAAATGCTGTGTGGTCTTTTCACCTTGTATTATCTTGTGCTGTCTGCTCTGATAGATACATGCCAGTATGTTTCACAGTTGATTAGCTTTGTCTGAAATTCTTGAGATCCTTTCAGATTTAACTAATCTGTACGGTGTAGCTGTCTGCAGATTCCCATGCTTTATGCTTCCGTAAATGATCTGGAGAAAAACAGGTATTTCTGCAGGAAGCGTGTATAACATTGCACAGAACAATGAGACATTGTATTTATTACCCCCCACCACTGCTTTTTTTTCCCCAATTGTATCCTTCACAGTGAAAATCCAAATTATAAAGTGTCTGTTCTTCATCACGCCTTCAATATCTGTTAGTCTGATAGGATTCTAAATAAGAGTTTCCTGTGGAGACTGTATCATAGAATCATAGAATATCCTGAGTTGGAAGGGACCCATAAGGATCAAGTCCAACTCCTTGTTTTGATGTCAGAGGAGATGTCAGTATCATTCCTTCGTTGCCTGTCATTAGTTCTAGAGTTACAGTTCTTGGAATCTTTGCTTACAGACATTAAAAAAATATATATATGTTTTTATAATGAAACGAAAAACCCTTAGATTATTGGTTTATTGACCATATCTCTGGTTTCTTTTATTTCTAGATTACATTCGTTAGTAGCCAGTGTGTTTCTTCTTAAACATATTCAGAACAGCTACTGAATATACCGTGATTATCTTAATTTTGTTTACATCTGGATAATTAAATTACATTTTTTTTTCAGTTATACTTTTCAGTAGGTATATGGCACAGGTGCAGTTGTCTTCATTTGCACTGAAGCATTAATCACTTAGAGCTGGGAGAGAAATACTAGACTCATAGAAACTGAGTAGCAATCTTCAATACTACTCTGCTATTTATTTGGATTTCTATCCTTTTTCTTCTTTTATACCCACCTACCCAACCTGTGCTGGTTTCTGTCACAGCCTCTTTATGAAACAATATGGAAGCAACAGAAATGGGCTGAACCATCCACTGATTCATGTTGCTTGGGAAAGCTTGGTGATAACACTGCTAGATTTTAGCAAGATAGATATTAGCAAGATGAGTAAATAAAGCTCAAAACTTGCTCCAGGTATTTGATTTCAAATTTATAGCTTATCTTGATTCTTACATGAGTAAAACCATCCGTTCTTATTTCTTTTTTGTTGTTGTTGTTTTTTGTTTTCCTTCCATTCTTTGTTGCAGCTACTCCCCTGGCCAATGTGAATGGGTATATTGCCCTGGAGATGCCATATCTTCTGTTGCAACATCTGAGAAGAGCACAGGAAAAATATTCATATATGATGGACGAGGAAATAACCAGCCACTTCATGTTTTTGATAAACTCCATACATCCTCTCTTACTCAGATACGGTTGAACCCTGTCTTCAAAGTAGTAGTGTCTGCTGACAAATCTGGAATGATTGAGTACTGGACTGGTACTCCTCATGAATACAAATTTCCCAAGAATGTGAACTGGGAGTACAAAACAGATACTGATCTATATGAATTTGCTAAATGCAAGGCATACCCATCCAGTATAAGTTTTTCACCTGATGGCAAGAAAATGGCCACTCTTGGGTCTGACAGAAAAGTTAGAATTTTCCGATTTTTGACGGGGAAGCTCATGAGAGTCTTTGATGAATCTCTGAGTGTGAGTTGGATCTTGCTTCTCTTCTTTGAGACTTTTTCTCTGTTTGACTTCACTAATCGGCACTTTTACCTACATTATCACCTGCTTTTAAAGCTGAACTCCGTTGTTACGTTTTTCTTGCAGAAATGGTTTTCCCTGTTCTCTTCCTTGCCTCTTTCATTGCTTTGCCCTGAAATTAATTCTCACTGATTTATGTTAGCTATCGAGTGATACTGAGCTGTTAATTTTCATTTATGTTTTCATACTGCTAGATTTCCTTTTATTAGAAAGTAATTAGAAATAGTAATTAGTAATTACCATTTCAAGTAATAATTGTAATAATGAAACGAATTTATAGTCTTTCCAAAGCTCTGCTAGACAGCTACATACTTCTTCTTCTTTGCTTGAGCCTAATACAACAGCATGGCTATAAGGTCGTTAAAATAGTATTATTTGTTTTTATTTTAACTCTTCGAGTAGTTTGAGCTGTTAAGTCTTGCTTGGATTCTGTACTTTCTATGCATGTGAATTAGTGTTGAACTAGGTCAGAATTTTGAAGTGTATTAATGTGATTATTATTTTTTTTCTTTAGATGTTTACTGAACTTCAGCAGATGAGGCAGCAACTACCAGACATGGAGTTTGGCCGACGCATGGCAGTTGAGCGTGAGCTGGAGAAAGTGGATGCAGTAAGATTAATTAATATAATATTTGATGAAACTGGACACTTCGTTCTCTATGGAACAATGTTGGGCATTAAGGTCATAAATGTGGAGACTAACAGGTAAGTTTCAGTGGAGATAGATAAGTTTATTTCAGAGTCCATACTTAGTCGCTTATATTTAAAACTCGATGTAACTGGATGTTACTAAGGTTTTTGTTGTTTTTTGAGAACTTTAATTTAGACTGTTGCTTAAAAGTATTCCCATGGTTATTACTGGGTCATTTCAGTTCAAAGCTTAGTAAAATGAGAAAATATGGCAAGCATATTCATATTAAAGTTGAGAGATCTGTGGCTGACTGGATATAGCAAAGTAAATGTGGATCATGCAGTTTGTTTTTTTATGGGGTAGGGAGTCTGACTAGAAAATTACGTAGCAAGTTTGAGTAGAGAAGCATTATAATTACAATTAGTAAAAGATTGTTTCGAGGGGCTTTTGGTTGCTTTACATTTGTTGCAGTCAGAAAAGAGATACTGTCTGACTGTGAACAGCTAACAGTTGTTACACTTTCTTCTTCTTGTACTTCAGGTGTATTCGTATCTTGGGAAAACAAGAGAACATCAGGGTGATGCAACTAGCTTTGTTCCAAGGAGTAGCAAAGAAACATCGTGCTGCAATCACTATAGAGATGAAGGCATCTGAAAATCCTGTTCTGCAGAATATCCAGGCAGATCCAACAGTAATCTGCACAGCATTTAAGAAAAACAGGTTTTACATGGTGTGTGTGGTGTTTATTTAAGTAACTGTATTCTTCTATTGATGTTTTCTCTATATTATTTTTTAATTTTCTATGTGTGCATTTCCCATGCTGGTTGTCTTTAATACTTGCAAACACAACTTTTCTAGAGGTGTCCTTTTAAAATTGCAAGTACATTCTAGAATTTTTAGTTTAAGCTAGCTAAAAATTGTCTAAAAATAGCTTTGTAGCCTCTAATTTTGTTTTCACTATTGCTCAAGTAGTTAAAGAAACTTGGATCCTTTTATCTGTCTCAGTTACAGTTCTCTGAGAAGGGGTGCAGACTTATGGTCTAGTTTAAGAAACTTACACAAGAACATTTATAAAAAACTAATGAGGCATTATAGTGATAAAGGAACAATGATTAGCTAGGTATAAATTATTTAACAAAAATTATTAAATTCTGAGTAGTGTCAGGACTCAGTAGCACTTAGTCCTTTACGGGTAAGTAAAAAAGATTAAGAATTTAGATTTTAGTTCAGATGCAATGAAAAAGTCAAGCAGATCTGGAGTAAGTATATAGTACTTGGTCCGGGATGTGATCAGAGCAAAGGTTAGAGGTCAGCTCTGTTAGAGGTCCCTGTCTGTTGTTAGTTGTGCTTGAATTTGACCGTGTTTTCAGTTGGAGTAAAATAGAATATTTTCTAAACCTTTGTGTGGTTAGTATAAAGTATATGATGGAATATACTACTCTAAACAGTTTAACAAGAAAGGAAAAATACTTATAATCCATATGGAAACATCACTCTTTCTACAGAAAGCATGAGTGCATGGCAAGTGAATGCATGCAGAAAATTATTGATTGTCATCTGATACATAATTATACATAGTTCTGTGGATACTTGTGTATTCTGATATTTATTTTAAGTCTTGCTTCTTTAAGAAGTGCTATAAAATTTTCAGTTCTGAGGTTTCTCCTATTTTAAGTTGAATTTGCGGTTTTTCTTATAGCGTTGCATTAACGTTGCATTGGGATATAACGTTGCATTGGGATAAGAGAATTTAGTTTGACTTTGTAATGAAACCAGCAATTTTATGATGAAACAACAAGTTTTGTCTGAATATAGCAGAACACACCAATTCTCCATTCCTTTCTAAAGAAATGGTGCTGAACTACTACTGTGAGCTTTCTTTGGGAGAGGGCAAGTTTAGAAGATAAATTATAAAATGTTATTTGGTCTTACATGTATCTGTACTGGAATTTGTGACTGGAAATGCTGATAATGAACAACGGCGAAATGCAGTCTCTAAATTCTGAAATGAAAACATTTCAAATCTAGTTGGCTGTCTAGAAAGTTAAATCTTCACATTGATGTCTCGGGTGCAGGGTAAGATAAGGAAAAACAAAAGAGAAATGCAAACTCTAACCTTCAGTTCTTTTGTTTTTCAGTTTACTAAACGTGAACCAGAAGATACAAAGAGCGCAGATTCGGACAGAGATGTCTTTAATGAGAAACCTTCTAAAGAAGAGGTCATGGCTGCTACCCAAGCAGAAGGTCCCAAAAGAGTTTCTGATAGTGCCATTATCCACACAAGCATGGGAGATATTCATATCAAGCTTTTTCCTGTTGAGTATGTATTTGGCAGTTTTTCTGTTACTGTATTTTGCCTTCCTTCTGTGTTTTTTTGGTGGCAGTACCCAAGACTTAACTTCCAAGCTAGGAATGGTTCTTTTCCTCCTCATTTTTTATTTTTCTCATTTCCTGACAGTTTTGTAATACCTCAAGCTACCACAGTGTGGCTCTTGACAAACACTAACCGGGTATGGCAAAAGTAGATCAAAGCATCAATGGGATTTTTTTTTTTCTTTTTTATTTATTGGTTACGGAGCTCTATTCCTAAACTTTTGTTTGTTCTCTAGACCTCAGATGTGGCTAGATCATGATGGTTTGATGTGGCTATGCAAGCTACGTATTTTTTTAAGGCACTGCTGTTTGATTTCTGGTAACAACAGGCAGGGAGAAGGCTGAGGGTACCAGTTCTTTGCCTCAGCCTTCACTATTCAGGCTTCCCACATCTCATTTCCCTGGCCCTCAGGGCAGGGGCTGGGGTAGCAAAATGCCTCCCACTGTAAGCAAAGAGCAGGTTCAAGACCACATGGTGAAACTGAATGGGTACAAGTCTATAGGGCCCGATGCCATGCATGCCAGGGTCCTGAGGGAACTGGCTGGTGGAGTTGCCATGCCTCTGTCCAGCATATTTGAAAAGTCCTGGCAGTCAGGTGAAGTCCCCAGTGACTGGAAAAGGGGAAACATCACTCCAGTTTTTAAAAAGGATAAATAGTACTGTTTGCAACTTCCAAATGTGGCAATTGTATTACATTTTACAGTGTTGCAGATCCTTCAAGAGCAACTTAAAATTCATACTAGCATATAACATTAGTGCAGTGTATATCCCAAACCAGGCATATCATTTATTAAGTGTTTTGTGCATGATTATTGAAGGTCTTGTGTCAGCATTACTCTGTGATATTAGTACATGCAAAGATTTTGTTATGGAACAGTAGATTTATATATGATGCCAAGTTTGCTATAAATTGAAACATAGACTATCTAGGTGTAGTCCATGTTTCTCCAGAAACAGCTTCATGTTTTGTCATGAAGTCAGTTAAGGCAACACAACCTTAATTCTACCCTGTAGGGCTGTTAGTCTTCCATTGCTGTATTAACCGATTTCTCTTTCCATCAAGACTTAGTTCCTGTAATTCTTATTTGTAGCATATATGTTGCAGTAATGGTACAGCATATACTAGTGAGTGACAGGCCAAGCTACGTTACTTATGACTTTTTTCTAATTCTTATGACAGTATCTCAGTGTATTCGCATGCACAATATTGTTAAATTCATTGCAATGTTTTGTAGACATTATTTTTTTAGATTGAACACAAGAGTATTATCAGTCTTGGTTATGGTTATGTTTGTCCTTTTCTAGTATTTCCTTCTGTCTGAGCTTTGAAATGAAAATCTCTTTAAGATAAAAGTGATTCAAAAATTAAAGTACAGAACTGAGGATGTGGCTTTGTACGCCCTTTAAATCTCTGACCATGTGCTTGTAGACTAATATGAATGGCTACTTTTGTACTGCTTAGCAGGAGCTGGGAAAGTACCCTGTCTGTTCCATTAGTTATGTTATTGGTGCTGTTTAACAAGATGCTTTAGAGTATGACTTAAGCCCAACTGATGTTTCTTGTCACAGCTAAAGTAACTCTGCAGCCATGGACTTAACCTGGCTGTTGTCTGGTTTACTGGGAAGATGTGTGTTACTGTAAATCTGCATATGCAGATCTACTGTGGCTACTAGTCCATTTCCTAAAACCAGTGGAAGAACTAGCAAAAAGAACTGCAGCTCTGGTAGCATCTACTCTTGGGGAGATGAGGGGAACACACAACAACAAAAAAATCACAAGGTGAAAGGCTTTGTTTTGGTTTTATTACATCAATATTGAATACCTTTTCACCCTAGTTTGGAACAATGTTTGTCAGTAGTTCCAAAGGAGGAAAACTGGCTTGGTGTTGACTGCAAAGTTGCTCTGTAATACTAAAACAGTGTGGTTTCAGATCTCACTTTTTGTACACAGCACTGGACACCTTACATACATAGCTTAAGAGAATTATAGGGATAACAGTAGTAACACCTTTCTGCTTACGGAGCTTATATTCCTTAATTGGTTTTATGTATTGAGAATATGTAAACAAAAAGCTGGAGAAGGAACATTTGGTCAGTAGTGTCTTGACCTAGGCTTTGAGAAATATTTGGATCCTGACCATGCTGCTGACTTCTTGTGTAATCATGCAACCCTATACTCCTCTCAAGTTTTGTTTCCATCTCTGGGTTTGAGAAAGTGGAAGGCTGGTTCATCCTTATTTGATCACTTTCTAGTATGCTGAAACAGTGCTCAGCACAACAGCATCTCAGTCTCACCTGAAATCTTTATGGCCTTGCCACAATACGGTTAAATATGTATTGTAGCCTGTATTTTCTGTTACCTGATTTTAGGTGCCCTAAAACCGTGGAAAACTTCTGTGTGCACAGCAGAAATGGCTATTACAATGGACACATATTTCACCGTATTATCAAGGTAACTTGTAAAAGTTTTTTTGTTTTTTGTTGTAGGTTTACAGAATGTAACTTTGTGGTCAGCCCTCTCTGTTAAGATTTTTATTTACCTTTTGCACAAGGCTTTCTGGAATGGTTTCGTAGTTTTCTGAAAGGTGTCAACAACACTTGAGGTTCTGACGACCTTTATCACTGCATGAAGCTTTTCAGTAGGTGTCCTGTAACTGACAGGATGGAAGAAATCTCAAAATTGAAAGATTCAGCAAATTGAAAGTTCAGCAATTGTGTTTGAATTGTGATTTAGTTTCATCCCAGAGTGGCATATCTTGTAAAGTGTCTTACTTCTATTGCACTAGAATTAATGAAGCCTAAGTTATTGCAGTTAGCATAAGCCATTTTTGCTTTTTTGTTCTATGGGACGATGTAGTAACATTTAACTTCTGTGCAGGGTTTCATGATTCAGACTGGTGACCCAACAGGTACAGGCATGGGAGGTGAAAGTATTTGGGGAGGAGAATTTGAAGATGAATTTCATTCAACTTTACGACATGACAGACCATACACACTCAGCATGGCTAATGCAGGACCAAATACTAATGGATCCCAGTTTTTCATTACAGTAGTGCCAACTGTAAGTAATATTAAAAGTTTGCCTGGTATAACTGCATAGTAAAAACACAGTAACTTCTCTGGTAGAAAAAGGAACACAATAAGCTTTGCTGAAATAACTTTTTCTTGTTATTTTGCAAGTGAATGCTACACACAAAGATGTACAATGTGTAGGCTTCACTGAAACAATTATCTAAAAATAAGAAGGTGCTGTGATCACATGACCTTTTGACTTGGGGAGTAAGGGCCTTACCCAATTCTTAGTAAAAGACTTTTTTGCAATTGTTTATTACTAGAATATTTTAGATTAATGTATGTGTTCAGTTTAATAGTCTTAAGATATAAAGTATATCCATGTTCACTTATTCTAGGTCACTTTCTTCTTTGATTGGTACCTAACCTACATGTACGTCTTTTCTTTCTCCTCCTGTACCTCAGCCTTGGCTTGACAACAAGCACAGCGTGTTTGGACGGGTGACTAAAGGAATGGAAGTTGTTCAAAGAATCTCAAATGTAAAAGTCAATCCCAAAACCGACAAACCCTATGAGGATATCAGCATCATTAATATCACAGTGAAGTAAGCTAAGACTTGAGGGTTCCAACTTGAAAAGGAAAACCTCAGCACTGTGGGACACAGAAAGGACCTAGAATGAATAAAAACCTTTTTGATAATTCCTGGATGTAAGAAGTGGCAGGACAAAGCAAACACCAGTTCTACCATTTTTCATGTACCTGAAGTGCCCAAAGCGTGTATTTCTGGTAACTCTGTCTTTTAAAGTAAAAACATTTGCTTGTTTCTTACAAAGTCTCCTGTTTTTCTTGTCTCTTCTATGCAAGATTGAAGATGCAAGTCTTTACCATGGCTTATGATAGTGTTTTTAGAATATAATCAAGGTATAGTTTGTACCTTTCTGGTATTTATTTGCATCTTCCATGTCTAAACCTTTTTACGCTAGTGCCATCTTTGACAGAGGAAGAGGTCAGAACCCTTAGGCTATGTATGTATTGCCAGCACTTGTCCTTGTGGGGGACTTCAACTTCCTGGACATATGCTGGAAATACAATACAGCTCTGAGGAAGCAGTCTAGAAGGTTCCTAGAGTGCGTGGAAGACAGCTTCCTGAAGCAGCTGGTGGGTGAGCCTACCAGAGGGGGTGCCTCACTCTGTTTGCTGTTCACAAACAGAGAAGGACTGGTGGCAGATGTGGTGGCTGGGAGCTGTTTTGGGTGGAGTGACTATGAAATGGTGGAGTTCTTGGTGAAGTCAGGAGGGGGGTCGGTGTAACTGCTGTCTTGGACTTCCAGAGGGCTGACTGTGAGCTGTTCAGGGCATTGGTAGGGAGGGTCCCTTGGCAGTCAGTCCTGAAGAGCAGAGGGGTCCAGAAAGGCAGTCTTAAGGCACAGAACAGGCTGTCCTTGTGTGCTGTAAGGTGGGCTGGTGGGGAAGAAGACCCCATGTGTCTGAATGGAGAACTTCTGCTGAGTATCTGGGAGAAAAAGAGTTCATATCCGGTGGAAGAAGAGACAGGCAACTAGGGGAGAGTACAAGGAAGGTGCCCGCATATGCAGAGAGAAAGTCAGAAGGCTAAAGCCCAGCATGAGCTCAACCTGGCCACTATGGTTGAGGACAACAAAAAATGTTTTTATAAATATATTAACGACAAGAGGAGGGCCAAGGGGAATTTTCATCCTTTATTGGACACAGGCGGGAACACAACTACTGAGGTAAGGAAAAGGCTGAGGTTCTTCAATACCTTCTTTACATCTGCCTGTACTAGCCAGACCACTTATCCTCAGGGTACTCAGCCTCCCAAACTGGAAGTCTGGGATGAAGAGCAGAAGAAACCACCCACAGTTCAGGTGGAAACAGTTACAGACCTGCTGCTCCATCTGGACTGTCACAAGTCCATGGGGCCAGATGAGATCCACCCAAGGGTGCTGAGGGAGTTGAGGTGATTGCTGAACTGCTTTCCATCATCTATCAGTGGTCATGGTCATCTGGAGAGGTCCTGGATGACTGGAGACTTGCTAATGTGGCGCCCATCTACAAGAATGGTCATAAGGAGGGCCTGGGGAGCTACAGGCCTGTCGGCCTGGCCTCGGTGCCAGGGAAGGTGATGGAACAGGTCGTCTTGCATGCAATCACACAGCATCTGGAGGACCACTGGGGGGATCAGGTCCAGGCATCATGGGTTCATGAAAGACAAGTCCTGCCCAGCCAACCTCATCTCCTTCTATGACCAGGTGACCTGACTGGTGGATGAGGGAAAGGCTGTTATGGAGTCTGCCTAGACTTCAGCAAGGCCTTCGACACGTCTCCCACGGTCTTCTCCTGGAGAAGCTGGCAGCCCATGGCTTGGACAGGTACACTCTGCTGGGTTAAAAGCTGGCTGGATGGCCCAGAGAGTGGTGGTGAATAGCGTTAAATCCCACTGGTGACCAGTCACCAGTGGCGTTCCCCAGCGGTTGGTGTTGCAGCCCATCCTCTTTAATAACTTTACTGATTATTTGGATGAGCGAATTGAGTGCACACTCACTAAGTCTGCAGACAACACCAAGCTGGGGGGAAGTGTCAATCTGTAGGAGAGTAGGAAGGCCCTGCAGAAGCACCTGAACAGGATGGGTCAATGGGCAGAGGCTGTGGGATGAGGTTCAACATGGCTCAGGGCCGGGTCCTGCCCTTTGGCCACAACAACCTCATGCAGCGCTACCGGGCTGGGGGCAGAGTGACTGGAAAGCTGTGCAGAGGAAAAGGACCTGGGGGTGCTGGTCGATGCTCACCTGAACACAAGCCAGCAGTGTGCTCAGGTGGCCAAGAAGGCCAGCGGCATCCTGGCTTGTGCCAGGAATAGTGCAGCCAGCAGGAGCAGGGAGGTGATCGTCCCCCTGTACTCTGCTCAGGTGAGGCCGCACCTCCAGTGCTGTGTTCAGCTTTGGGCCCCTCACTACAAGAAGGACATCGAGGCCCTGGAGTGTGTCCAGAGCAGGGCTACGGAGCTGGTGAAGGGCCTGGAACACAAGTCCTAGGGCACTGGGGGTGTTCAGCCTGGAGAAGAGGCAGCTCAGGGGGGACCTTATTGCTCTCTGCAGCTCCCTGAGAGGAAGGTGTGGGGAGCTGGGGGTGGTCTCTTCTCACAGATAACTAGTGATAGGAGCAGAGGGAATGGCCTCAATGGTGCCAGGGGAGGTTCAGGTTGGAAATTTGGAGACATTTCTGCTCAGAAAGAGCAGTCAGGCACTGGGACGGGTTGCCCAGGGAGGTGGTGGAGTCACTGTCCCTTGGGGTGCTCAAGGAGAGGTTGGACGTGGTGCTTGGGCACACGGTTTAGTGGGTGACATTGGTGGTAGGGGGCTGGTTGGACCAGATGATCCTGGAGGGTTTTTCCAACCTTAACAATTCTATTATCAACAATTAGATTGTTGTGTATGTTTTATTATGACAATATATAATCTTCAGAGATAGTCCACATTTATTTGGACTGAATGAGCAAGTAATCAATTTATGCAACGGCAGCTTATAAAGTGCTGTGCAAAATGTGCCTTTTTTTTTTTCTTTGAATGCTTCCTTTCTCATTGTTTTAGCCTTGTGAATCTCTTTTTGGCCTGATTTTTACTTAAAAGCCTACAACCACCACCAGTTCTGCTGAAAAACTCATTTGAGATAATTGCTATGATTTTTTTCAAACTAAGCTCATGTCCAGTGTTTTGATGTAGTCCTTAGATACCTTTTAAAACTGTTGTGAACCTGTGGCTAAATGGGACCCTATATTATAGTGGATAGTTAAGTCTACTGTAAATAATGTAGTGTTAACTTTGAGTGTTTATGTTCACTTAACACCATAGCACCCCGGAGTTTCGAACTGTGGTAAGTTCATGAAAACAGATAAGTGATAAGCAAATTCAGTCCCTTGAAAGCTGTTACCCCGAGGAGGCTTACTTTATTGAGATAAAAGGCTATCTTCAGGCATCAAACAAGAACATTATAGTATGTTAGATGTAGCACACCTCTGGTCTTAGATAACTATCAAAAAGGGGCAAGTTTATTAAAAGAAAGCTAGATCTCCAAAAGTTTTAGATAATTTTATTGAAAAAAAAACAAACTCATTTTTCTGGACAACTCTACAGCTCATGAATTGTTTCCATTAAAAGAGCCCTTTCTTTCCAAAAATCATTAGGTAACATCCATCAGTTCAGAAATTGGAACCATCTCAGAAGAAAGCCCTCAAGTACCACCCCTTCCACAATGAATTTGAAGGTAACATACAGAAAGACCACATCGTGTGATAAAACATGATTTTTGCAGTTAGCCTAGACACACTATTTTTGAGCCAAGATTGTTTAAAGAATGCCACAACACTGTCACTAGATGTTGCATTTACTCAATTTCACAATTAAGTCAAAATCTCATGAAAAGTTAATCAGCCTTTTCAAATAATCCTCATAGTTAGTAACACTTGAATAAGTTCTAGTTGAGGAACTACTTCTTTGCATAAGTCAGTACACTAAAACTGAAGTTCAACAGAACTGGTGAAACAAGCTTAAATTTATAACTGAAGCAGTTTATATATAGTATTAACTTATAATACAAATAAACCTCTCAGTGTACCTGTTTACACTGAAGAGTTCACAGACAAACGCAATACCTTCACAGTTACTTTAAGTCATCTTAAATAAATTCCACTAAAAACACTGTATGGTAGTATTCCACATGTCACAAGCAAGCAATCCTTTGTACTCAGAAATATGCATGAGTATTTTTCCTCTGCCCTCAAATACTGCCACAAAAAAAAAAAAAAAAAAATCCAACAACTCACAAACTGGTCACCTCGAACATTTTTTAGTAGTAATTAGAAATGTAATTACAGAGTATGAGGGCACTGTATAACTGACACAGAAACCAGCTATAATAAAGTTACAGGTTCAGGTTTTTCTTGAGAACAGATGTCTTCCTGGAAAAAGTATCTACCACACCAGCAGACCTTATTAATGTTTTTAAAAGAGCGCTATGAACAGACAGTCAGCACTAACTATATCTGGAACTGCTCTGCAGTACAGGCTGAGCAGATGCTCAAGTCAAGAGCAGCCAACTGTGTATTGTGCAAGAAGTTGCAGGCTGGGGAGGATGATTTTTTTTTGTTAGTTCGGTGGTGCAGAAAAAATGCCCTTCAGCCCAATGTAAACTATTTCTAGATTAATCAGGTAATCTGCAGAAAGAGTAACTACCCCTTCTCAGTACCTATGTAGGCACTGAAGCCTGTTTCACAAACATTACTATTTTAAAGCTTAGTGTTCTTTCAGCTACTATTCAAGTAATGAGACCTGCTTAATCTGAAGCTGCATTTAACATCATTTACATGAAACACAAGTAACAAGAGAAAACTATGAACAAGTGTCATTATGAGGAAGTAGTTCTTTAACTGCTTCCTCTTGAAGAAAAGTGCAAATGTACTAAGTTACTGGTTTATACATTCTTGGCCTTACCTAAAGTATGTAGTGGGAAAGCATCATAAAGCTGACAATACAAAAAAGCCACAGCCACAGACCATGAGACAAATTTCCCTCACTGGGTGAGATTCACAGCCTTCACTGGTTAATATGTTTTTCAGTGTGTCAAAAAGATCTACCTACTTATCTGTGCAACAATGCTGCTTGGTTCCACTGCGTGGTTCTTCCTGTTTACCTCTACTGCAGTAAGACAAGATGGTCTGCATTGGCTATGCTCTTCCTTGCTCTTTTACTGATGTGAAGAGGGTCATGGCATGGCTTCTTCAATTGGCAGTGGCTGTGCACTTAGGAGAAGACCAGAAGTTTCTTGTATGCATACCAGTCAGATAAAACTTAACAAAACTGTGTGTGCAGCAGAAAAGGAGATATCAGTAAGTGACCACAACCTTTTCTAAATTTAGACACTGCTACACACATATTACATGGGTTTGTGAATGAGTGACCTTTGAAAACAGAGGCACCGGTGACAGTTGCATGTAGAAGATGAAGTAAGAATTAAGAATCTTAATACAGAAGGTTTACATCACATTTTGCCATCAGCTTTTGTAAGTAAGAGTTATAATTAGTGAACACTGTTTTTACATCATTTTATTTTAAGGCCACTACCTTAATCTGAAAGCTTGATTTCTACATACAAGTACATAGGTGGATTGATATTACACCACACTGCTTCTTTAAGGTGGTCTTTTTTTTTTTTAAGCTTCATTTGACTTCTTGAGGAGCAAACTTAATCTGCCTTTAGAGATTATGTCCTCAAGAATTCACAAAACATTTTCACCTTAATGTCACTATAGTCTGTCCATAAATAATTTAGCATATGTAGACTTAGGAAAAAAAATAAAAAATAGAAAACACCCAGCTAAACAATGCCACAGCCAGTTAGCACTACATTGTTCCCCATTCTCAGTTTTCTTTGCTATTATGCTCCCATCCAGTAACAGAGAAGTTAATAAATAACAGGGGAAGCATTTTCCTTTTGCAGTGTATTTGCATGTAATTTCCAACGCCAGCTTTAGCTGAATGCATTTAAGATATTAAAAAGTAGCATAATTTATTTCTGACTAATGACCAGAGCTGGCTATTCTAACAACATAGGATGGATTTTGGAATAATTTCTTGGGAAAGCATTTCTAAACCACTCAAAGTTTTCCTGACATTAACTTCTGCAACCTTATTAGGATTATTAGATGAACTCTCATGCGTATTTTATCAGAAAAGAACTTTAAGCATTAACAACTTTATTTCAACAAAAAGAATTTTCAAGGCCCCTTTGTAACTAGCCTATTTCATCACTTGTACATGTATCAGATGTCAAAAACATTAACTGCACGAGTTTACTGAACCAATTATCCAATCTTGAATAAAGGCTTGTACTTTTCTGTAACCATCAACTTTAAATAAATTCCCCTCTTCAGAGGGCAGAACTGGTTACAACATCCTAAGTCATGCAAACACAACAGTGAACAAACATGACTCTTCTGAAATTAAGCCACATCCAGGACACCAGCAGCCACTAACTGCCTTGAAAGCCAGTCTAATCCTTCAAAAAGTCCTGTACCACTTCGGGCATCACACCCCTGGATATACCAGCTACGGCCACAGCAGAGCTTATGGAGACTCAGCAGTTCTGTAATTTCTTCTACTGAAAGGGCGCCTGCTACATCCTGCAACAGAATCAGATACACAGACTCAGTTATTCTGTACTCAAACATTTTTAACTGACAGCTTAGATTAAGGCTATGGATTACATAAAAGCTTTCCAAACCTCAAAATCAAATAAAACAGTGACAAGTTCACTACTTGCTATCACAAAAATAAAAACAGACTGCTAAATGTACTAGGCACTTTAGGAATATAAGGAAATACACGGAAAACATCTACATTTTATCCTTTCCGTATTACCATTCCCATTCCTGTAAGGGAGGATTGAGGAAGTTTGAATTTGATACACAAACTGAGGTAAAGGGTAGTAGAAAGAAAAAAAAAAATCACAAGTACCTGTTTATTAGCAAAGATCAAGAGCAAGGCATCCCGCAACTCCTTTTCTGTTAATAATTTTGCAAGTTCACTGTGTGCTTCACTGACTCTGTCTCTGTGACTGCTATCAATAACAAACACAACCGCTATGAAAGAAAAAAAGAAACATTTTACACACATTCAAATACAAACTGTCAAGTTAGCTTTCAGCTAACATTTTTTTTTCCTAGCAGTCTTTTACATAAAGTTTCTCAGCAGCACGTAACTCCAGTTTCAGGAAGACTTTGAAATGCTTTACATACCTCTATACTTTTGACAAAAATCTAGAATTCACCTTGAAACAAGGAAGAAGTCTGCAGTTTTAGGCCTAGTTTTTCTTTTTTTTTTTTTTTTTTTTTTAAAAAAAAAAGAGGCTGTGCAAGTTTTAACTGCTTTGGTCTAAAACCAGATTTACCTTGTGTGGACTGAGTATCCTCGTTCAAATCATTTTTGATCCATTTATGTTCAACAGACTCACACACAATGGTTTCAATTTCCTTTAGCTGGCTGCAAAATGTACAGTTACACCAAATCAGCACAGCTGTCCTGAGCTATGGACTAGATATTGCAAAGACTATGATGGACTCGACACAGAGACAGTAAGTTTTACTATGCACCACAGAAAGTAACCAAGGTGTCAGAAAGACCAGAGAGTTAGGTGGACAGAATTCAAACTCACTGTGTTTTAAATACACAGAGATAAATAAATAATACTACCAAAACCAAACAAAACTTACTGCAAGGATGCACCAGGTTAAATGATTAGATTTTGGTCTCCAGCTTACAATTCTTAAAGGCTGACATAACTCTATGCTACTGGTATTTATTGTGTAAGATTTAATACATCAACAAAAACCCAAGACCAAATTTTAAAAGTTTGTGAAGATGAGGGTGATTGAAAATGTTAAAGTTTGCAACGAAGGCTAAACAATGCACAAAACAGAGGATGTAAAACTAGTGTTTTCTCATTCCTAAGTATTTCAGGCAATTCGCAGTGAATTCATGAAGAGAAGCCCCTTTATAAGTTGGAAAACACTACAAAGCACTTATAGAAGGACAGCGTTAATTTGAAATCAGCATCATTTATAACAAATTTTTTTTTTTTTTTTAGTAAAGTGCTTGATTCTGAAATCTAGTCCACAAGTAGGATCTCAGACTGCAATGCAAAGAAGTTGCAGAACTTTGTAGAATTTAGAGGCTCCTAAGACTGAGTATTTTAATTTCAAGTGCTGTTTAAACTTTGTACCTGACAAGTACTACTTTTCACTACACAAACTTTGGAACCCTGCACCTTGACTGTTGTCAGAGAAAACCAGATTAACAGAAACTCTAATTTTGTTTGGCTTCATGAATTGTCTGATGGATTTGTGGAGAAGACACCCTTATCATACAGCAGACACAATGAACAACTAGATTAAAATATTATAACTCATGAATCTAGCAGCTGAAATTTGTATTAGATGAAAAATATTCTACGATTATAAATTATTTCTATTAATTGCTTTTTTGGCTCTGAAATACAAGTCAGAAGACAAAATATGGTTTAAAAGTTGCATTAGTCTCACCTTGTGTATTGAGATAATAATGCTTCCACAAGGGCCTCAACTTGTGCTTCCCTCCTACATCCCAAATAGTAAACTTCAGATTCTTGTATTCTACTGTTTCAACATTAAAACCTAAATAAAAACATTTGAATTTTATAATCTTGTCTATGAACATAGGCTAGTCAAATTCTACAGGTAAGTCAAACATTCAGAAAATCCTTACATTTAAGTTGTTGCGACTAACCTATTGTTGGAATTGGCTGCATGAATTCATCTTGCTTTAACTTAAACAAAATAGTTGTTTTGCCAGCTCCATCTAATCCTAGAGTAACAACCCGAATTTCCATTTTTGGTCCAATATGTACCCTGTTGTCCTGGAAGAAACAGCATACACAAACAAGTTTTGGAGATTAATGTTATAAGACCTGTATTTGTAAGATACTTATGTTCTCACTATTTGTGAAGCCATTAAATGGATGGACCGTAAAAGTGCAAGGCACTTCTGTCAATAATATGGATCACCACTACAGAAGTTACTGGATGTTAACTTGTAACTTCTACCTGTGTTATCATATCTCCTAAAAAGCCATCCACAGACATCTTACGCTTGTGTATCTGTACTTAACATTTCAGATTCTTTTATCATTTGTGGCTCAAACACCACAACAAGTTGCTTATAGCAATTAAAATTATCTGACCAGCAAACTGTTGGTTTTGTAGCTTTTCCACTATGTTTTGTCACATTATCAATGCTCCCAGCTACAGTCATTTCATTTGCTGAAGGCTCCACTGCTATACTTCTTCACCTCAATCCATTTCCAGACCTTTTCAACTTGAAAACAGCAACATTAATTGCTTTAAGCAGTAATCCGAAATGGCGATTTTAAAAACCAGACATATCACAAAATAAGTCTTGGTTGCAGGCAAGGAAAAGAATCCCTATTTGTAGTTCAGACAAAGCTACCATAAAAACTGAATGAACTGAAGCTTGTGTTATGAACTGAAATATATAGTAGATTTTTTTGGTTTTTAAATAAAGGTTTGCAATATTCAGGAAGCATAAGCATTGTGCAGGAGTTATGCTGCTGTTGTGAAAAAGCCAAAAGACATAAGGTGTAATTTCATAGTCTGAACTAAATATACAGCAAATCAGGGACATTTCCAAAGAAAGGTGCTTCTAGAATTCACAAATACTAACTGAATATTTAAAGGAAAGCAGCTGATGTTCAAAGAAAGCTACTGATGTAGCCAGTCATTAAACGTTAAATTATTATTTCTCACACTAATTATAGCACAGTGGTTTTGTTGCTCAAATACCAGACAGTACTCATCATCTGAAAAGATACTATGGCTTGATGCTGAACTGCCTGAATTTGCTGCAACAAATGCAGTATCATAGTGAAGATATGTTATTCCTGCTTTCTTTAAAATATAATTTGGCCTTCATAAAGTGAATGGGATTAAATATACCTTTGTAAAAGTGACAGGAATGCTAGCATCCAGCTGTACATGATCTGCAAGTTCTGTAAATTGCTGCTGCTGTTTCTGTAATGTCTCGAGCAATCTTGTAATTTCCTGTTTAGCCAATACTACTCTACAGTCATCCTAAACAGAAAAAGAAAAAAACACAGAAAATGCATTTCTTTCAGTAACATGCTTAGTACAAACAAATCAAGACATAAGTAAATATGACAGTTGGAGATGAAGTATTTTAAATAGAAATACTCCAGTTAAAGAAATACCTACAAAAAACATTTAAAATTATGATACAAATATGTAGGCCGTGTCATTCTTGCTTAATACTAGGAGACACTAAATGGTTCTGTGGCTGTAAAAAAAAATAAAGTCTTTAAGCCCTCTTAGTCCTCTTAAGAATAAAGATTAGAAAAAAGAATAATATAATACATAAAAAATATTTATATCATTCCAGCAGCTGTAATACAGCTGCTGCTTTGCAGCCAACGTACTTAACAAGATCAAAATCCACAGTTAATAAGAAAATTTGCATAGTTAGAACATACATTTCACTAAACAACCAGACACTAGTTCTAAACAAATTTTAAGTCTGCATAAATATCACATTAATGAAGTTACTTCTCACACTCAGTTTACTATTCACTACATATGCAATTTATTTTGTTATCATTAAATAAAGAGAATAAAACACCAACCAGATATCCGTATGTTGCCACTTTCTTCACACATTAGTGTGATATTGAATTGCCCACACTGCAAATGCTAGAGAAAGTTATTTAGTCCAAACACAGTTTTTCCTACCAGCCTTGCATGACAACTATCTTCAAACACTCATATTAGTAATTACAACTGTAAAATCCTTCCCATATATATATTTTTTTTACGTTTTCTTATTTCACTTTTCTCTCACCTCCTTCCCACAAACCTCAAAAACATATTACTCTAGACTAAAGAGTCATGTTACAAAATTTATAGCAACTGGACAATTTGATGCTGTTGTACTGACTATCCTTGTTTAACACCCCCTTATAAAGAACATTGGCAATCTCTTGTTATATAATTATTGTCTAAAGACAAACATTCTAAAGGAAAATAAACGCAGAGTACCACACAAACTTTGTTTGTAGCCTAAACTTAAACCATGGTGCTAGTTCTGTTACAGGATGTTACGGCTCACTTGCCAACTCACCTGTTGTAAAGTCTTTTCACAATGAAGGCAAGCTGTTGAAACCTGTGACAATAGGATGGTCATGTCTTCTTGCTGTTGCCTAAGCCAAATCAACTTCTCTCTTACATGAGCATCAACAACACTAAGAGCCATTTCCTCCTGACGACAAAGGGTTTCATGAAGATCAGAAAAATAGGCTCGGACACATGAGCGAGCGTTCTCTGCAGTCCCTGGCACCTACAGTGTTACAAAAGAACAAGACCAATAAAGACACCAGTTGATTGCAGAAGCATATTTTTTTTGTTTCATTCTGATTTCTAAATTATTTTCAGATCTGGTGAGCTACATCAAAGTTCAATACGCAGTTATACAGTCTGATCAGCAGTAAGACCAAGATCCTTCAAGAACTCACTCCTATAATTGAGCAGCTTATTATATATATATATGTATATATATAAACATATATATACACACACACCCTACCAGAAAGTTCCTACTGACCAACCAGGTCTAAAAACCCCAGTAATATTGTAACACCTGAGGACAGACATGCAATCTGTCACTATACTTCAATACTATACTTGCAATTATACAGCTTTTCCTGCTGCTTCTCTATTTTCGTGCAAATTAAAAGCTACTGTGATGGACTACAACTTCCCTGCTGTCTCAATAGTGACAGAGAACTTGGTAGAGACAGTAGTCTCATCTCTTGGTAGAGAGAACTTAAGGTCTTGTCTTACTAAGCCTATGTATAATTTTCAGAGCAATTCCTTGAAATGAAAGCATTGTAATAAGTTATAATTCACTGCTCTGAAAAAAAAAATTCTTCATTTGTTAGAAGCTTAAGAACAACCTTATAAACCATATCTGAGTTATTATAAACAGTAAAAATGAAAAAAACAAACAACATAGCATACATGTTCTGTATGGGCCATTCCAACTCCATCTTCAACTATTTGTTCTCCTCCTTCTATATGCTGAACTATTCCAACTAATTTTCTTGAATAATCTGAGATTTCTTCTGTGAAAGTTCGTATGCAGTGGGCCATGTCTAAAATGGATGCACGAATCTGGTTTGCTTCTGGTTCCAAGACAGAATGCTATTAATTAAAAAGCAATGTATCAAAGATCAAGCATAAATATCTTTCTTATTCATCTTCTATATCTTGCTAAATATTAAAATCTACATGTATTATATGAATTCAATAAATTAGATAAACGCATTCATCAGGAGTTACAGATCATGCTGACACTAAGATACATATCTAGCAATTACACATGTACACATATAAATTTGCCTGTTTACAGTAACTACTTCAAAAAAACAAACAAAAAAACACACACACAAAAAAAAAACAACAAAAAACAAAAAACTGTGCTTGGACCACACCAGGTTGGGTGAACCTAGTTTTTACACGAGGAATAACAACTTTTGAGACAGCTGATTCAATACCATAACAAGCTCAGAAAAGCATCAAATAAAGGGACAGTCAACCGTAACATTTAAATAACTTAAAGTCATAAAAATGTTTTTTTCCTTGTCATTTTTACTATGGAAGTTATCTGAAATGAAGGAAAAGGGAAAGAACAGTATGGTGTTATTTCTATAAAGACATATCAAGAATCTATCCTTCTCTACTGATGATCTTGCATACTGTAATTGGATAAAAAATTATGCAAGCCATCCCATGGCATGACTTGAAACAAATTCTTAGTAGTACCTTATGACCTTGATGTTTCCCGTATTCTTTGCAGACACAACACATAAGAGGACTGGCCTGACAGCCCTCTTCCAAACAGACAAACTCAATAGCATGCACTTGGTGTTGGGAGCACATGGTCTTCTCATGAGGCTTATCAGCAAGAGGTACACGCTTGTGTTTCGCTAGTGTCTTTGTAGAATGAGTAAGCTGGGAACAGTCTGCACACAGGTGAGTGGCACAAACAGTGCAATAAACAGATGCAACATGGGCTTCATCTTCATCACAACGAATGATACTCTTAAAAAAAGAAAAGAAAAGAAAAGTTGTTAATATTTCATGCCAATTACTGGGAAAAAAAAAACAACAAACAACCGAATGGAAGACGTGTTATCAATATGCACTGCTTTGAAAACTTGATTTTAAGTTCCTAATAGATCTTTACAAAATAAAAATAGTTTTCTTTCCCATAAACTCCAATATACTATTCTAGGAGTGTTCAGTGATTCTATAATCCAAGCTTCAGTAGAAGTTATAAAAATTTGTAGGCTAAAATAAATCAGGCTCCAGACATTTCCTTCAACAGAGAGAAATTTACAGAGACAAAACACCAACAGAAAATTACGTACTTAGAACAATCACCTACTCCTAGAACACTAGCTGCATACCAGTTGTTAATAAGATGCTAAATCAGTCAATTTTGAAAATGAAATGCTATCACATGATGTAGTCACATCAAATGACTGTAGAAGGCAACTATTTGGAACAAGGAGTTGCTGTGAAGTCCTTAGGAAGAGTTTCTAGTAAGTTCTAGAAAACTCTTCTAAAATTATTGTTAATAAAATATCTGAGTAACCTTTTTAAAAAAGGATAGAAGTCTAAAAAAGGGAGAAATACACATGCTTCATGTAACTACTACTTCTTTGATTTAGTCAGTGCATATTAGAATTTAATTTTGAAGCAATTATTTAAAACCTCAATACTAGATACTAAAAGAAAACAACTTTAATAGTGAAATTACATTTGCCAATGAAGTTACTTATTTTTTTCCCCCATCTAAAGACTATTTTAAGCAAACATAACAGTTTTTTGCTTTTTTTCAAACTCAGTACCTCTCCAGAGAGACCAATAGCTTCTTCTGCTGTCCCACACTGCCCAGCAGATCCATTCTGCAAACGTTCCAAGAGTTCCAACAGAGCAAAATTCTTTTTCAAGCCCCAGACACCAGAATCTCCTATTTTTGAGGAAGACGGAGGCAGAATAGAAGCATTAGAATCTCCACAAACCACAGGCAAGATTCTGACAAATACTAGGACATATAATTATGGTGAGATACCACTATCACACTTTCTATCTAAGCTCACACTACCTTTCTATCCTCTTCTTTCCTTCCATCATTGAACTATTTATTGTTTATGCAGATTTTCCCAACTTAAGAAATGCCAAGATTATTAAATGCTTATAAAAACTCAGTAAGAACACTTGTAAAATAATCTGTGAAAGCTAACAACTAAGGACTATAAGGAACACAAACTATAATGCATATTAAAAAATTTAATACATTTTGCATAATTGTGTACCATTAACATTTCTGCTGTACTAACAGAAGCTATGAAGAACTCACACCGACCGACCTCATATTCCCTGAATCACAAGATGCAACACCTACTGCAGATATCATCCCAGTAAAAAGAAAAAAAAAAAAAGTAAGAATTAAAACAATGTTCAGAACTATTTGATAGAGAAAAAGATCTACTTTCCTGCAGGGAGTATGAGAGAAAGAAGTCTATGTCTACTGCTGCATCACTCTTATTTTGTAGAGGTTAATAGGAAGCAACACAAAGAACATCAAAAACATAATAGCATCCTGGAGACTGCTGCTAAATGCTACCTCAGTAGGCTACGTAGCATATGAACACCTTAGTGATTACTTCTCCAAGAAAGTATAACCCACTGACTTTTTTCAGCAACAGCATCATAAAGGTATTTTCTCTGTTGAAGCATCACCTGCGAGCACTACTAGATGTTTACTTTTTAGTCCTTACAAAATCACTGAATGGTTAAGGTTAGAAGGGTCCTCTGGAAGTTACCAAGCAAGGCTACCTACAGCAGGTTGCCCAGGACCACGTCTTTTGAGGATCTCAGAGGAAGGAGACTCCACAACCACTCTGGGTAGTCTGTTCCCTTGTTCCATCACCTGCACCATTACAAAACACTTCCTGACGTTCAGTGGGAACCTCCTGTGTTCCATTTTGAGCCCACTGCCTCTTGTCTTGATGTTGGGCACCACTGGTTGGTCCATTCTCTTCTGTCATTCTCGAACTGAGAGAGACAGAATTACCTTCTTAGGTGGAAAGCCTTCAGCACCTTCCCCAGAGCAGAGAGGTTATATATAATGGACACGTAATAGCACACATTCTAGTAGGATGCTATCAGGTATTTCTCAAACAGGATACATGCTATTTTCAAGGACTGAGTTGTCATTGATTAAGCTGCGATAGAGTTAATTTTCTTCCTAGTGCTGTGTTTTGGATTTAGGATGAGAATCATATTGGTAACACACCGACACTTCAATACAAGCACTGCTCAGTCATGACTAAGTCGAGGACTTTTCAGCTTCTCACACAGCGCTGCCAATGAGGAGCCTGGGGGTGCAAGAGCTGCAAGGGGACAGAACCGGGACAGCTGGGCCAGACACAGCACCGCTTGGGCATCAGTCAGCAACCAAGTGCATCATGTATCACCTATTTTGTATATTCCTTTACCATTAGTATTCCTCCACCTTTCTTTTCTGTTCTATTAAACTGTCTTTATTTCAATCCACATGTTTTTGCCCCCTTTACCCCTCTGTTTCTCCCCCCCAACACAGTGGGGAGGTGGAGTGAACAGATGGCTGCATGGTACATAGGTGCCTGCTGGGTCAAACCACAGCACAAGTATACAGAACCCCACGTTTTTGTGGTTACACAACATCTAGAGAGTTATATTTGATTAGCTGCAGTAGGCTGACTACCACAGCTGAATCACAACTATGTACTTCCACAAACCTGGATAATGTGAGAAGAGTTATTTTTAAAGAAGCTGTGTTGAACTCACTCAGGCTCTCCTCACAGAAGAGATAGTGTACCATTCCTGTATTCCCCTGTTTCTGGAGTACCAGAATTGGAGAACCATTTCTGTATTCTTGTTGTTTTTACTTTCAGGGGCAGATCAGTTTCTGAGGATATCTACAGCCTGAACTGTGCATTATTACTGCGGAGTTTGGGATCAGTTTAAGTCCTAATTAACACTAACAAGGCTGTTCATATATAGCCACTTATAGTCAATCCAGGTACAGGTTGTAATTATTTGTTAATGGTTCCTAATTTGGAAGGGACAAATCAAGAAGCCTGTGTTCTTCCCCCAGCCTCAACACTACAGTAATACTCAAAGAAGATGTCGCTTGCTGTTGGTATATGGACTTTATTATGATCTGTTCATAATAAAATTGGTAGAACATACATAAATATTGGCCTACAATTACCTTAAAGGAGGGTATAGTGAGGTGGGGATCAGTCTCCTCCCCCAAGCACCAACTGATATGACGAGAGGAAAAGACCTCAAGTTGTGCCAAGGGAGGTTTAGGTTGGATATTGAGAAAAACTACTTCACTGAAAGGGTTGGGCAGCATTGGAACAGGCTGCCCAGGGAAGTGGTTGAGGCACCATCCCTGGAGGTCTTTGACAAATGTGTAGGTCGAGAGCTCAGGGACATGGTTTAATGGTGGACTTGGCAGTGCTAGGTTAAAGGCTGGATTAGATGATCCCAGAGGTCTTTTCCAGATGAAATGATTCTGTGATTCTCAAGCTAATAAGGGAAAACAAATCCCCATTAAGCCTCCAAACATCCTGTTTTCCTAACAGGAATCACAGAATCCATGAATGCTTATGATTTCATAATAAGTTATTTTACTCAGCACTTGAAACCACCT
Source organism: Aythya ferina (assembly GCF_964211825.1). Taxonomy (NCBI): domain Eukaryota; kingdom Metazoa; phylum Chordata; class Aves; order Anseriformes; family Anatidae; genus Aythya; species Aythya ferina. The sequence continues at coordinate 22,623,444 of NC_140299.1, forward strand.
ATTTATGATTAAAGACAAGCTTAAAAAGTTACTGAATTATATCCAACATGACTGCTGAATACAAAGAGCACTTCTTTGGGCACTGAAAGAAAGGCAGTTTTCTCACATAACACTGATGTTATTCAGATGTTTACTGAAGAACACACAGACTGTTTACTGTAGGAAAAGAAATATGGGGATTTTGCTACCTTGGAGTACAATGATACAAAGTACAACACTTGCAATGTTACAGGCAGAGCATGGGTACTGATATGCATCCTTTTATATAACTAAGGAAACATCCAGAAGTGCCTTGTTGTATTTGCAAATAACCTGTACCAGCTTGATATTGACTTATCTATTTTATTATCTTTTGAACTGTGTTCAAAAGAAAAGATAGAAATACTTGTGACTGCTTTATTTAACTTAAATTTTGCTTCAAGTGTGATCTGGAAAATACAATTTTAGAAAGCAATGCCAAATCAAGGAAGCTGGGCTGCCTCTCATAATTCAGATGCAAAGATTAGCAGAACAGCAACTGTAACCAGGGGTTGGTTCAGAGATCAGATGATCTCTAAAAGCTCTTGACATTTTCAGTCCACATATTTGGTGTCTGACAGGAGTCTGCCTCTGACACGAACTCACAGAAATTATATCCCAAGTGTCTACTCAAAGAGAAAGTCCAGGCCAGTTGAACTGTCTGGTTCTCCTGAGTCTTTCATCTCTTCCGAATTATGCTGCCCTGTGGTGGCCTGGTAGCTGTACACCCTCTGCATCCTTCAGGAATTCAGATGTTGTCTCAGCAATCCTATACAGGCATTCAGCCTTTCTTGCTCAGCACTGAGATCTGGCAAACACTCCATAAATTCTAGTGTATAGTACTAGTGAGAGTTCTGTTCCAAACAGACATGGATTACCATGAGCTGCATGCAGTTATAGTAACCAGAAGAACAGCCTACCCATCCCAAACACTCCTGTTTCACTGCTCCTCAGCTTGGTACCCACAGATGGACAGTAACCAGTATTTTCATCATTGGGATCTCCAGCTCCCAAGCAGTTTGGATTTGCAGCACACAGAAATACAAGCCAAAAAGGACCTTCGTAGCATTACACACACACTTCAAATATATTCATTACATAAAGGGCAATGCTTTTAAGGGTCAGATGTGTCACAATATTGCTTGCAAGAAAGGGTTTCGCAAAGGCAACAACAGATCTGCAAGTTCTGTTCAAACCCAAACAGCTACATGATTCTGCGATCAGCAAAAGGACATACATTTTAGCAAATATTCTGTTTCTGGAAAAGGGACTATAAAAATCCTGCATATTCAGCTTACATTTTCAACACAGTTGATCAATATTTATTTTATATTAAAAAACAATGCTAAAACATGAGTTGTGTAAATACATCTGCTTAGTCTCTTAGACTTTAGCTCAAATTCTGCTTTGGTAGCAAGTGTAAAAGAGTCTAGTGATCTCATCCTCATGCCTACAAGGGATGTTTGTGCCCATTACAAAGCCATCTCACAATCTGACTGTCTCTTTTCTAAGGAAGAAGAAGACATGAATAGCAGGAAGTTTGTCAGCCTGGAACGAGATAGTGACAGAGCGGCATGGAGACACTACGATGGAGTCCAGCCAACAACACAAATGCCATTTTCAAATGCATGAAGCTTGTCTGGGGAAGGATTATAAATAATCCAAGTAATAAAAGAGTGACTTATGTCTAAATACCTGAACAAAGAAGAGAGAATGTTATATTATAGCCACAGTTTCTTGCACAATGTTTTGAAATTTTATCCTAGCACTCGAACACTAGCGAAAGAATATATAAACGTAAACAACACCAGTGGGCATTCCCTGGAGTATGCCAAAGTCTGCACACATCAGCTGAACAATTTTTAATGAGAGAAAGTAGTTCAGGTTCTGTAGCATGATGATCACAAGAGTTCACCTGAGCCACACTACTAAAGGTCTCCTCAGCAGAGCTGCTTGGCTATAATGAAAAGCCAGTCTCTGACATAAGCACACCCTTCCCAATAGTTCCCTGGTCTACATACTTTGCAAAACAAACAAACTGAAGAACCTTCCCCCCACACCCCAAAAAAAAAAAAAAAAGCACAAAATCCCTCCAATCCCACATAGGATAGGGAAGAGAAAAAGCAGGTTGCTAGAAATGAATCACCTCTTCTCCTACCTAAGAATATTTTGAGGGAAAGAAACTTTCTAAGAGGAGTCTTCTTCTAAAGAGACTGTTACATAGATTATACTGTGTAAATAAAGAATCTCCAGGATATATGGCTTCAGAAGTCTGAAAATTGAAAAATATTTCCTATTATATCTTTTTTCTGTTAAAGAATGTTAATTCAGCTGGCAGCTTGCACACCTTCAACAAGTATACGCTCATTTAACATTGTCCATTGGAAGATCGGTCACATTAAAAAAGTCTCAAGCAACAAATAAATCTATTTAGACTACTCTGCAAGTAACATGGTTTAGACAGGCTTCAGAATTACCAGTTCTTTACTAGGCATTTACCAGGCATTTTCTGTGATGGCAAGATTTTTTAAGAATTATCAGAATATTTTGCTAAACAAGTAAGCACATTGACAGTTCTTACTTGTGGACTATCTATCCTGACAAAATACTTCTCATCCTGCCTTCTCAAATGGTAACGTACTCATAGAAGAAAGAGGCCAGCAAATTTAAACCAAGCATCCACTTCAGAAGGAAGGGAAAACAAACACGAAAAGACAGCCTTCATATAGCTCCCTGCGTACTTCTTAAAGAGATCTTAAGAATCCTTCTGAAAAGCTAGACAAATGTAGAATTAAATGATTTAGTAATAAAATTTAATACTAGTAAGAGCAAGGGAAAACAAGCAATTCTATCTGCTTAATTATAGGTTAATTATAGCACAGGTTAAATGACTATAGGTTAAAAGCATCCATAAAATCCATAGCTACTAAGGACTTTTGTTCAATGCACGTAGCCTTATGCCTCGATTACAAGCTTTTCTTTTGACAGAACTTCTTCTTGACAGCAGTACTATAAAGTAGGTTTAGATACTACATGCCTGCCTGAGGCTAATTCACTAAAGGGTAGAACATTTAATTGCAGAAATGTGCAAAAACAGAGCTTGTTCTCTCACCAGCCATCATATGGACAGGAAGAAAGAACGAGAAGTTGCTTTTATCATGTACAGGTTTGACGTACCTCCCTCCGACCTCCACTCCTGAGCTCTCTATTGGAAAAAGAACCACTACCTCTGCAGGTGTAAGTAACAGCAGCAACTATGAGGTGATTAGGACAAGATAAACGCACAGACTCCTCAAGAAGGGATCACAACAAGATGCCCTCTGGAAAGCACACTTTTACATGCTGTAAACAATATTTCTTGAGACAATTCTCACAGACCTGGTGAGCTGCAATGTGGATAACCCAGTTCTGCCCCAGATCATCAAGCAGAACATGTTTATTCACAGAAGTATTTTTACTCTCAAGCTGTTTTGCTAAAGTTTTTCTGAGCAACTGCTGGTCATAGCATGTCATTTGTCTTTTCAGAACTAGCCATTTCTTCCCTCTTCCTCTGTACAGAAAGATTACTAAACTTCTAAGGTTTCCATTTCATCAGAAGCCTCTAATTATTATATAAGACAAAGTTTTTATAAAAAAACAGTTGATGTTTTTTTTCCAACTGTGTTAAACCTAAAACTCAAAAAAAATACTACAGGATGCTTTCAGTTGTCTGATAAAAATCAGAGTAAAAATTACTCCGTGACAAGTTCCCTATTACAGTAAAAAAAGTGTCTGCTTTTAGTTTACAAGATACAAGTAGAGGTCCTAAACAGAAGTTTCACAAAAGCAAGTTTGATTCCTGTGCACTAATTTATTCCTCATAAAAGCACACTTTCAGCTGTACAGTCATAGATAAGATATAAAGTAAGTTTAACTCTTTTAACCACATACCTTCCAGCTGTCTTCCCTCACAGTCCAAACTCCCCTTTCATATGATATATGACCCTGATAATTCTTTTCCTGACTTCTGTTTCCATGAAAGTATCCCAGAATGTGCCTTAATATTTTGTCTCACTCTAGCAAGTTCTCTCACTTCCAAGTAAATTCTTATTCAAGCTAATTTGATAATTATACATTCCTTTCATGGACTACTGTTCTAGAGATCCCCCACTCTGAGGATTCTCCTCCATCCAACACTTCTTTTCCACTGTGGTATTCAGAGCTACTGTAGCCAGTTCTATTAACATGTTCATCTTGGTACAAATTCTTATGATAACTTGTTTTCTTTGTAACCCTATGCTCACTAAGCAATTCCTATTCTAAAGGAATTACAAACATGTGTCATTGCCTAAAATAAACTCCCACTGTGGGATAAAAGCTGTTTCTTATGCTTTCAAATACTCTCTGCATACGCTTCTGCAATAATGAAATTCCTGTTTAAACTATGAGTTACTTCGAACTTGACAACTCCAGTATGAGTTACTTCACATTTAGAACTACTCTATATTTTAAGAAGAGGTTTGTTATTGCTGGTACTTTCCCGTATATCACTTCATCATGAATCTAGACAAAACTGCTTGTCAGAGAAAAATCTATTTAATTGCATAGCTTATTTAGTATTTATGATAACGGGAAACTAACGCCCACACAGGAACCTGAAAACGCTAGCTTAAAATAGACTGGCCACTTTGTAAATAGAAGTTCACAAAAATGCTTTAAGGTATGAAGCTTGCAAGCCCATGTTCAAGAAGAAGATAATGTTAAAAGCTTAGGACTTCATTTTTCTGAGATACCTATCTAATCTAATGCTTAACAGTGCTACAAGCTTCTCTGAAGCAAAAAGAACATACCACGTTTATTAATTGGAAATATTAAAGTACATTAAAGGTCCTCCACTGAAAAAAAAAAAAAAAAAAAAAGAAGTCAACACATTTAGCTCACCCATATTATTGGGTCCTACGTACTATCTACATATGTCATCCAGCTATTCACGTACATCATCAATTTTCAGCAGAATCAAAGCAAGAGATTGTAGATTTTGACCAAGTATACTACTGTCTGCAGGCAGGCCTGTAACAGAAATTATTTTTTGTTCTGCTTTTGGTAGAACCTCACAGCACTCTAAATATCCTGGTCTGAATATTTTTAAGAACTTTAGACTTAGATTTCCTTACCCAATTCAGTAACTTGTCGATCAAAAGGACAACGAACCGCTCTGCCGTGAAGGGGAAGCCGGGTGAGGCAGTCATGGCAGACGGTATGGCCACACAGAAGCAGCCGGGGGACCTTGTCACCTTGCAGAGAAAACACATCTTCGCAGACTCCACACTCCAGAACCTACAATTTAAGAAGAGGCCACATTTGTTTGCGAGCTTGTAAGGAGGGGAAGACTCCACGTGATAAACCATTTGACATGTTTTGTAACAGTTTCTGCAATCGCAGCAGAAAGGTTGATTCATCAATTTTGACACAGAAAGGATGATTATATGAGTAACAAAAGAAGAAAAGAGACCAAACAGGATATTTTAATTCTCCAGCATCCTTCCAGAGCACCCCTAGTTCACTTCATTTAATGCACCGCCACAAGAAAAGCCCACTTGTCAATCAGCACACCTAAGAAAGTGGATGCTTCCTTGCAGAGAAAATAAATAAATAAGTAAAAGGACACGAGGGGCAAGACCCTGCCAAAGCAGATGAAGTTTGTGTTGAGAGCCGATCCGTGTGAGGAGGTCTCAGTCATACCAAACCAGCCGCTTATGAAGCTACAAACGCAGCATTGAGGAAGCAGGAACAAGCAGCAGGGAGGGGGGGGCAGAACACCTCAAACGGCTAACAAAAAGAGCAAAATCGATCACAGTGTGGAAAAAAAGATAAAAATAAAATAAATAAAAGACACCTCGTGAGAGAACAGCGCCAGCTAACCCCCCCCCCCCGCCGGGCTGCCCTCCCCAGGGATGCCAGACGCGACGCCCGCTCGCTCCGGGACAGCTCCCCGCTTATGGGGCCGCCTCCCCCGGCCTCGCAGCCCCCCTCACGGCGCCCCCCGGCCGGCCGCAGGAGGGCACAGCCCGCCTCACCTTCACGGCGGCGCCCGCCGAGCCCCGGCTGCCGCTGCCGGCGGTGCTGGAGGCGCGGCCGCCATCCTGCGCGGCCCCGGCCCTGTTTACAGCCAGCGCCGCCATCTTGTGGGGGCGGGCAGCGCGAAGGGGCCGGCCACCGCCCTCAGGGCGCGGCCCCGCTGTGCGCACGCGCATCTCCCCCCACTGACTCTCACCAGACAACTACACCTCCCGTCATGCCCCGCGGGGCGAGACCCCTCCCCAGCCCCCCTCCGTGAGCGGCAATGCCTTCTGGGAGTTGTAGTACCTCCCCTCCCCTGCCGTGCCGGTGACGGGCGTTTCCGGTTGGAGCGGCGGAGGAGCAGGCGCTGCCCGCGGGGGGACGGCGGCGCCATGGACGTGGCGCAGCCCAAGCAGGAGCACCTGCTGGCCCTGAAAGGTACCGGGGAGCGGGCACCGACACGGGCCCTCGGGGGCCGCCCTCCGCCGCAGGGCCTGGCTCCGAGGGGCGGGAGGGAGGGTTTCAGACGGTGTTTTTCTTTCTTTGTGTGCTTTAAATGTCTCCTTTCCCTGGGTTAGTTATATATATATATATATATATATATATAAAAAAATATTTTTTTTTCCTTAAAATTTGAGGAGTTTGGCCTCGACGAGGGGATGCGGGGTTTGTGTCCTTGGTTCCAGACTCGTTAGGAAGGGAAATGGAGAAGTGGGTGGGCCCCCTTGTGCCTGGCAGAGTTATTAGCGATAAAAATGTCAAAATAACGCTGTAAAAAGGATCAGCAGGGAACCTGGGCATGCCAGCTGGCAGGAGGGTGCAGTACGTTACTAACTCAGATGCCAAAAAGCCTGAGTCTCATTGCCCCTTCTTTCAGTAAAACCTGCCGCCTATCTCTTGGACAATGCTTGGCTTGGAAATAAATGTTCCTCGTTGGGTAGTAGCAATCAATAGCCTAAATCTCCATTCCGTGCGTGTCCTACACGAGTGGGGCTGCATAACGCAGCGCTGGTGCAAAGCGCCTGTCAGCGTCCATTTTCTGCCCCAGCACCAGCTTCCAGCACTCCTGGGGACAGATCTTACAGTGTCGGCGTCTCACGGTGACATCTGTGAACTAACCATCATCTGGCGATCAACAGCCGCTTTCGCACGTGTACATGCACGCAAAAAGATCAACAGCAAACCCCCTAGAACGTGAGACAATGTCAGGTGCCACTGCAAGTGCGTTTCGGTAGTGACTAATCCAAAGGAACATGTTCTGTGGTGTCTTTGTGAGGTGTCAGTTCAATACTTGGCTTTGTATTGAATGTGGTACAGTGCCCAGGACATAGGTTTTGCAAATAGAAGGGAGAAAGGTATCTGAATTTCTTTGCATTTTGCCTGTTTATATATAGAGACAGTGCAATGACTAAGCAATCCTAGATTTTATTGATTTGATGTTAGTGTGTGTTGCTGATGTTTGATAGGGAACCTTAAATGATTGCAAAATCATTTTGCAATGGGGGAGAGGGAGAAGCTGGAGAGAAAGAGAAGGCATGTTTTAGTGCATACTATATCATGTTTCATAGTAGTGTGTGTGTTTTTTTTTTTTCTTTTTTTTTTTTTTCCTGTTTTTAATATAGTCATTGTATGAAAGAAAGAAATTACAGACACTTTCAGAGTATAAAGTCTTCAGGAACTTACTGTATCTGTAAGTTATTCCAGAAGACTAGCTGAATGTATCGCTTGGAAGCTTTGAGATCAGAATCGAACGTGCAGTTTTGATATGAGCTGGAAGAAGAGCAGACCACTTTAGTGTGTCCACAACACTTTCCTGTTAGTCTGAGACTTCAAAAACTGTTGCATCTGTCTGTGCTGTTTGAAGAAGGGTTTTTGTAATGCATAGTAAATTTGCTAGTTCATCTATATGCCCTGATTTAGCATGTTGAAATTTTTGAAGGAAAATACTTGATTAAATAAATAATAGTTTTGATTGGTGAGTTTGGTAAAATAGGTAGTGGTGTATCTTGTTAAAGATGACAAGCTTTTAAATACGTTTTTGGTTATTTTTTTTTTGGTTATTTTACTTCATACCTTGATATATGCTTGTTAGTATGTGGTATGCTTGTTAGTAAGTGGTAGTAACTGGTTAGTAGTGGTGGTTAGTATCAGAGAATAGAATCTCTGGGACAAGAGAATTATTGCTTTAATATGTAAAAGTGGACATCTGAGAGAACTTCTGAGGTATCCTCAACAAGGGAGAGCCTCTTTTTGATGAATATTAAAAGATGTAGCAAGAATAGTTACATGTGGATGACAAGTATGAGAAGGTAACAGTAAAAGGATTTCTCTTGTGAGGGATGCTGTTGAGTAAGCTGTGCTCATACGGGTAATTTTCAGTGTAATGAAGTTATGCTGGCAGTAATGAAATACAGTTGCTGTGAAATACAGTTGCTATAGACAGCCTGGGTAAAGTAGAAACATTCTGATATATATGTCTGTATCTGGATATCTAGATCTATCTTTTTTTTTTTTTTTTTTTTAACAAAATATCCTAGCACTGTTGTTTGTCATATGGTAGTATCTTATTTTTTTTTTTTTATAATACTTCTGCTTTAGGTCCTGTTTTCCACTGATCTTTGCAGCACGGGGGAAGGAAATTCTTATAAATAAGATGTTTCAGTCTAGATTTATGAATCCTAATCAAGAGACTTTTCCTTTTATTAAGAGTAAGTGGTACAAGCATGGAAGTGGTCTTGCATTATCGACCACATCAGAAAGATCTAATAGAACTGCAGAAAATTGCACAAGCGGCAGTGAAGGACTTTCCTATTCGTCAGTTACCAAGATTTACACCCTGGTTTCCAAGTGATTTGTGCAGACTTCCCCTCAAACCAAAAAAGCAACCACCTGTTATTTCTTCTGAGGAAGCAGAAGAATTAAAACAACTTTCTTCACCTTCAGAATACATTGTAGGATCTCCTAGTTATGACTGCACAAAAAATCTTCCTGAGTTTCAGTCTAACACGAATCATGGGCAGACTTTAGTCCAAACACAAAATGTTCACAGACCAGTTAACTTGGAAAATCAAGGAGAACCACCATCTAACGGAGAACAAAAATTGAAAAGGTCTTGGAGTGTCTCTGTCCATAGCCCTAAGCTTAAAGAAAAGATTCTTCCTTTATCTCGAGAACTGCAGAACAGTTTGGAAAGACTAAAACTGCATGCATTCTATAGAGCAAAGTGGACAATCGGACAGTCTACTTGTAGTAATCAGAACTTGGAGGACGTCTGGATAAAATTGAACAGACTCATCAAACATAATGAATTGCCGTCTTGCAATGCTACTATCCAAAGATCTGTGGGAGAGATATGGATTTTCTGTGATATATTATACTGTGAATATGTAAGAAATATTCTTAGGGAGAAGCTGAGTCTTACTAATAAAATGAATTTATTTGTACATAAATTTGGAATTATATTTAGTTTATAAATGTACAATAGTTTCATAATAATATTGCTGTGTGAAGCACTAGAGTTTTTAAGCTTATAATATATAAACTTTAAAACAACTGATGAATTAACAAGCTATTATTAACTATTAAATATTTAATATTAATTTGCTACAATTTTTAAGCTGTAATAATATATTTGTTTTGCCAGGAAACTTATGAAAGGTTCTAATAAGATTAGTACATTTATTTGGTTTAGTACTCTGTTTTGTAGCTTTTGTCTACTTCAGTTGTCTAAAGGAAAAAATTAAGTTTCCACACTTAATTTTTCCAGAAAAGTAAATAATTCCCTTGGAATGTTACTTGTGCTTTTCTTGGCATGACAATCATATGTTAGAATAATAATTTATTGTAGGCATTTTTGTATTTTAAATCTAAGGATATCTCTCAGTTTGGGTCATTGACGTGTATTATTAAACTTTGACTGAATGCTAAACATCCTGTATTGACATTTGGTGTGTTTGTGTGAGATTTAATGTTATTGCTTAGCAAAACTGATACAAAGTTATGGCTGGAGTAACTAATGGTCATTATTAGATTTAAAGTTTATATAGCCAAGTTATTTCACTGAAATTATTTTTCTGATCTTAAAGACAGTACTGATGAAGTTACTTTGTGCTGTCAGAATTTTAAAAAATATAGTGGAGTAGAATGCGGAGTAATTAGGAATTTATTTCATGTTATATTTGTATCTAGGATGTGAGAAGAAAAGCAAGAGATGATAGGTAGTCCTCCAAGGGTAAAATACTTTTTAATAGTTTCCAGTATTGTTTTAGTAGTGCCATTAAATACAAGAATGTACATATCCTCATTTATGTGTTTTGACTTCATTCGTTGCTGATCTGTTTTTCCCTGCTGGCCAAGTACAGGACCCGAGGGAACGGCATGGAGCTGGGACAGGGGAGGGTCAGGCTGGGGTTTAGGGAAAGGGTCTGCACCCAGAGGTGGTTGGGCGCTGGGACAGGCTGCCCCTGGCAGTGGGCATGTCTTGTGGTTTAACCTGGCTGGCAGCTAAACACCACACAGCCATTTGCTCACCTTCCCCCTCCCTCTCTGGGATGGGGGAGAGGAATGGGAAAGTGAAGCCTGTGAGTTGAGATAAAGACAGTTTAAGACAGAAAAGTAATAATAACAATGGTAATAATAACAATAATGATGATAATAGTACTACTACTAATAATGTGTACAAAGCAAGTGATGCACAATGCAATTGCTCACCACCCACTGACCTATGCCCAGCCTAACCCCGAGCAGCTGGCCCTCCCACCCCTATCTATTGCTCAGCATGACCCCATACGGTACGGAATACCCCTTTGGGCAGTTGGGGTCAGCTGTCCTGGGTCTGTCCCCTCCTACCTCCTGCTGCACCCCCAGCCTGCCCGCTGGCAGGACAGAGTGAGAAGCTTGGTGTAAACAGCGCTCTGCAACAATTAAAACATCAGCATGTTATCAGCACTCTTCTCATCCTAAGCCAAGACGTAGCACCCTACCAGCTACTAGGAAGAAAATGAACGCTGCCCTAACTGAAACCAGGACATCGTGGCACCAAGCCTGACAGAGTTCAAGGAGTGTTTGGACAATGCTCTCAGACATCTGGTCTGGTTTTTGGGTGGTCCTGTGTGGAGCCAGGAGTTGGACTCCATGATTCTTGTGGGTCCCTTCCAACTCAGGATATTCTGTAATTCTGTGATCTTTCTAAACTGGAGCAGAGATCAGTGTCACTGTTCAGTAGTAGCTGTCAGCTTTCTGCTGCTTTGGCTTGGCTGGTGTAAACTAATGATAATGCTAATGATACGCACAGTGCTTGCTGGGCACACCTCAGCTGGAAACTGGTGTACTAAGAGTTGAGTGCCACATTTAGTTTCTCTATAGAATTACTGGTTTTGGGGTAGCGCCAATGTACAAGCAGTTGTACAATATAAAACTTTTTTTTTTTTTTAACTACTCTAGAAATGCTTAGTTAATATGCACATATAATTCAGTATCTCCGTCATTGTCACTGTTGACAGAGGTTCTCCATTTGCTTGTTTTGTGGGTTTTTATTTACCTCATGGCCTTCAGACTTCACACTTTTCAACTTTTCACCATATCAATGAGAATGTATTATCGTTATTATTGTTATTTTTTATGTGAAAACTGAGATTTCTTCACGTCAATACTAACTTGCGTAGGTTTGCTGGGTGATAGTATAGTTACTGTGAGCCGATACAACCCACTACACCCTAACGTATATCAGAACAATAGAGTATTTCACACAGTTGCAAGTAACAAAAGCTGACTGGACATATAAGACCCATTTAAGGTGTATGATAAAGGTAAAAGCACAGTCCATATTTTGGTGCAAGGTTGTTGATTAACTTTTTGCATTCATGAGAAATCCCTTTTTTTTTGTTTTACTTTACAGAAAATAATGTGGTTTTATGTTTCAGTAGCTTAGAAGAAAAATGAATTAGTGCTTTTTTCATATTCATATCACATGCAACATCTCAGGTTGCAAATGCAAATAAGTTTCATATGAATGCTTTCATGTGAAGCAATATGCAAGTTTGGGAGCATTGATTTATATGAATAGGGAGGAATTATTTTAAGAATTCTTTAAGAATACGTAATGGAAATGTAAATCATGCAACTTTAAGTGTTATGAGTTAAAATAGAACCACAGAATGGTTTGTGTTGGAAGGAACCCTAAAGCCCACTAATTCCATGGACAGGGACACCTCCCACCAGACCAGGCTGCCCAAAGCCCCATCCAGCCTGGCCTTGAGCACCTCCAGGGATGGGGGACCCACAGCTTCTCTGGGCAGCCTGTGCCAGGGCCTCACCAACCTCACAGTAAAGAATTTCTTCCTTATATCCAATCTAAATCTCCCCTGTTTTAGTTTAAAGTTATTTGCCCTTGCCCTATCACTCCACTCCCTGACAAAGAGTCCCTACCCAGCTTTCCTGTAGGCCACCTTTAGGAACTGGAAGGCTGCTCTAAGGTCTGCCCAGAGCCTTCTCTTCTCCAGGCTGAACAGCCCCAGCTCCCTTAGCCCATCTTCATAGGAGAAATAGCCTTTGAAAATACCACTTTCTGGAAGTAGAGGGTTGTTTTTTGTTGTTGTTGTTGTTGTTTGTTTGTTTTGTTTTTTGTTTTTTTAATAGCAGGGAGTTAGAGACTTTTTAATAGCAAGATCTCAGTGATTTGATTTTGTCAGTATTGATAAAAAGTGTTTTGTAAGCAGGTTCCTCTTAAAGTTTGTCACCACAAGAAAAAAAAAAAAAAACAGTTGTGTAAATAATTGTGGGTCTTGGACTTGTGTATCTTGTGGAGATTAGTATGTAAATGCTATTCTTTATGTCCTGGAGCATATGGCTGAAAGGGTCCAGATCAGTCATTTTGTGCAGTTATATAGCAACCAGGATAATAGGACAGACTTTTAGCCTACATAGTTCTGTAAACTTATGGACTGCTTCTGAAGTCCACAAAGCACTTTAACAGATAAGACCTTAAGCACATCAGATTGCCAAGGGAATAAGGCAGGCAGGTGTAATATCACCAATGCTCTTGGATCTCAGGGTACAAGGGAATTTGTTGTATTAAAAATAACCAGATGATCTTAAAAGGTCTTACCATCATTTAAGCTGAGGCTTTTTTTGTTTTGTTTTGTTTATGTGGGAGGAAAGCAAGACAAAATTATACTTCAAACAAACAGACAAACGTTTTATTGACCTATGGTTTATTTTCTGATTTTGCAGTGATGAGGCTAACCAAACCTACCTTATTCACTAATATTCCGGTGACCTGTGAAGAGAGAGATTTGCCAGGTATGTCTTCTGTATTGACATAGTATTGTGTACACATTGCCAGGTTTAACCCCTGTAAGTGTCTGAGACTTAGATATCAAAGGAGTCTTATGATATCCCGGAGAAAGTAGCCTGAAACAGCAATATATTTTGTTTGGTGTTAGCTACAGGAAAATGCCCAGGTGCACTGTACAACACTTGACCTAGAGCTTTGGAAATTTGGTAATTTCATTGCACGTGTGAACTCAAAGTCTGAGATATTAAGATTCCCCTATAGATGCTATTGTGACTTAGGGAGCATGCTGTTATTTTAAAATGGAAAACAGCTATAACAGAAAAGTGTAATTGTAGAAAACATAAGTTTGGTGTTAGTATCTGCTTCATCTGGAGAAAGAAAATGCCCTGCTAATTGTAACCAGTGCATTAACGTTTTATGGCAAATGATTTTGCAAGAATCACAGCTTTCGAATGGCAAAATGCTTGGGGTATAGTCATGAATTAGAAGTTCCTGGGTTGTTCCTCAGCAGTAGTTGCAAGAAGTAGCTGGAAGCCACGTGTAAGAAAGAAGAAAAAGAAAGATCCAGGAAGAGAGGGCTGTGTGGAAATGCAAAGCAAACGGGAAAAAAAGTAAGCGGGACTGATTATTTCTGTCTTGTAATGTGCTCTGTTCAGGCAGAATTTCCCTTAAAGTTTAATTGTAACTTGAGAATGCCTTTGGGATTAGACCTTTCTGCATATGTACAGAATGATTTATTGGACACAAATGCCAGGAAGTAGGTTATAATTTATAAGCAGGTCATGCAGATTTTACCCCTAAATAAGTTGCTTGTAGAGTAAGTATGCCAAATACAAGGTACATCTAAATAAGTGTTTGTGTCATATCTTAAATGTAAGCAAAGCTTTAGACTTGGCAGATATTTGATACTAGTAACTTGATATTTCTACAGGTAATCTATTTAACCAGCTCATGAAAGATGATCCTTCTACTGTAAAAGGAGCAGAAGCTTTGATGCTAGGAGAAATGCTGACTTTGCCTCAAAATTTTGGGTAAGAATGAATGTGTTGTACTATTTAACACGCAAGTTGTAGCAATGTCTTATTAATTGTCTTTCTTTTTTTGAATATCATTGTTATGCAATAAAATGTTCAGTCATTTTAAAAATAGAAACTTGATTTATAACAGGACATAACATATAAATGTATATTGCCTAATGTTTGTTATCTGTAGCCTGACTGAATATAACAAGTATGTAAATTTGAAAGAAATTTACAGCTCTGGATGAATTTCTGACATAAAACACTACTATAAACAACAGCTTATACTGACGGATATTTGGGTGTGCTGATATGTTTGTTTTCTTTTGAAATTTTCTCTCAGAAGGATGACATTTCAAAGAATGGGAGTGAAATTGCCAACATACTTAAAGGATTTGATCTGACAGCCTCCTAAGTTCTTATGTTTGAATTTTAGAAAGAGTTCTCTTGCCTGCTGGATACTGGAAATATATAAAAGAAAATAGAATGTTTTTAATTACTATGTCTGATGCAGCTTTGTAACTACAGGAAATAGGATTCCCATAATAGAGCTTGTTGCAATATAGTTTAAGCACAGCATTTGACTAGGAGTTCTCTAAGCAGGATTTACTGCAACTTCTATGTAAGTCTCTTCTAGGACTTTCACAGACTACCTCTTTGTAGCATTTTAAGAATCGGGTCTAGTAATTGGCATTGGCAAGGTTACTGAACAGCTTAGAATAGACAAATAAAAAAGAATTTAAAGGGGCTTTAGTGAAATATTATTTTGCTGTTGTTGTTGTTGCTAAACATATTCTTTTTTTTTTTTTATCACAGAAATATATTTCTGGGAGAAACATTTTCCAGTTACATTAGTGTACATAATGACAGTAACCAAGTTGTCAAGGACATACTGGTGAAGGTATGTAAAGATAAATCTATATACTAGGTTTATTGAAAAAAATACACAAAAGTTAAACAAATTTCCTGATGATACCTGATGCATTTAACATGTTTTATATACAGACTTTAAGAAATATCTGTCCATTTTTTTCTGACCCAGAAAATATCCCTGGAAACAAAAATTCATAAAAATAGAAGTGATGTAGAAATCTCTAAAGATTAAAATAAAAAGATAGGATTGTTTCAAAAAATGGAGAAGTTGTAAAGCTTCTCTGGAGAATTAGTGTAGCAAAACTTCTGCAGCCAAAACAAACTGAGTTTGTATTTTTACTTGCACTTTCAATAAGGTCATCCAATCCTTGTCATAAAGTCTCTTTAAGGCATGTATTGACTTGAATTTTGTTTATATTTCAAATGATTTCTTTCCTACTGCATCATTTTTTTGCATTTGCTGCTGAACAAATAATCTGTTGAGAGCAGAAATTCTAGAATTTGTGGAACTCAAAAGTAAAGGGAAATTGATTGTATAAGCTGCGTTTTAAAGGAGATGGTTTTAAACTAAAAGAGGGTAGGTTTAGATTAGATATTAGGAATAAGTTGTTCACTCAGAGGGTGGTGAGGTGCTGGAACACATTGCCCAGGGAAGCTGTGGATGCCCCATCCACAAGGCCAGGCTGGATGGCCTTTGGGCAACCTGGTCTGGTGGGAGGTGTCCCTGTCCATGGCAGGGGGGTTGGAACTGGGTGATATTTATGGTTCCTTCCAATCCAAACCATTCTGTAATTCTATGATATGTTTTAGAAATTGTCTTTTACTTTGACAAGTAACGTGGCTTTGTTGTATTTTGTGTATAAAAGCATACAAAACCCTAAGTGAAACCTAATACTTCTCAGCATATGCTGTTTCTTCTTAGATTGCCCATAGCAGCTGTAGTTCTAACCAGTGCTTCGTTTTTCTATTCCTAGGCTGATCTTCAGACAAGTTCTCAGCGTCTGAACCTTTCAGCTTCTAGTGCTGCAGTGGCAGAACTTAAACCTGACTGTTGTATTGATGATGTGATTCATCATGAAGTAAAGGAAATAGGAACACACATGTAAGGTTTTAAATCTTCTGATTTGCATTTTTATCTGATTATTTGTTTATAGCACTACAGAGTTTTATAAAGTTTAAAATAAACTGCAGAAAATGCATGATATTTTATTTCTGCTTTGATATAGTTCAAAATTTAAAGTAACTCAATTTATTTTTAAAAATGTTTCAGCTTAGTTTGTGCAGTAAGTTACACTACGCAGACAGGGGAGAAGATGTACTTCAGAAAGTTCTTCAAATTTCAGGTATTGTACAAAGTATTCTAGTCTACTTGTAATAAATGGGTAGATATGGAAAATAATTTTAAAATATTTGATCCTTTAAAACAGTTACATACTAATATTTGACATTTGAACTAAAACTGGTGGAACTTTGCATGAATTGAGGATTTCTAATTACCATGCAGATAAACATTTCAGAAAGAATTTAAAAAGATGTTTTCATAGCAGCCAGCTTTATGGTTACTTTTAAACAAAACAAGTCAGTCTGACTTTTAATACATCTAACCTTTGAATTTAGATTATAAAATTTAGATTTTTCTTTTAGTGTATGTAACCTTTTAAAAATTGAATGTAATGGTTTGTTTTTCAAAGGAAACTAAGAGAAGAATTCTAATATATTGTATCTTATGCATATATATATATCAGTAGAAGTAATTGATGGAGTTGAAACCCTTTGTTCCACCACTAAGGTTTCAAGACTTGATTATAATAACTGATGAAAGCAGGAAAGTACTATCATCTGTGGACTGGTTCTGGCAGGAAAGTGTATTTTAGCTGTATATGTAATGGATGTTTATTTTTAGAGAACTATACTGGGACTTGGATAACTGTAGGATAATAACAGAGGACTAAGTGATGTGCTTTACTGAATACATTTTTGGATTCTCTCATAGAGGTCTCCTCTTCCCTACTTAAACTTCCTGGTAGAACCTAGTTCAATTTTAATTCAAAATCCTTTACACTCAATACAGATGCTTATTTGGAAACATTTTTAGGGGTCTACATGCATGTTTTTTAATTTCTATATAATTTATAACTTAATCAAACACAGTGAACTTTAATCTCAGAGTAGCTCAAGCAAGTTATCTGTCAAATTTGAAACTCTTCCTTTAAAGAAAGCAGTATAAGAGATTATCAGAAAGTGTGTGTGTGTATATATGTACATACGTATAAGTGTGTGATATGTATAAATATCACTATATATATCACTTTATCACTGCTCTATAAATACTCTCAGATTCATTATAAGAAAAATACGTAATACTTTGGTTGTTGTTTTTGCATTTGGCATGGCGATGCTAGCTACAAAATGTGAGAAGAAACAAACAAAAATATTAAAGGCAACTGAATAGTGACATTACAATGGCAAGTGATGGCTCCTTGGTAAGAGAGGTGCCACCAGCTACTTTATAACATAAAAAAAATGTTTACTGTTTGACAGATACTAACTTTTTTCCATTATATTTTCTAGGCTCTTTTAGGTTGAACCAGTGTTACAGTTTGTTTTCAAACAGCTTCTTTTTTACCAATTATGGGCTTTAATATTGATGAATAGCGCCTATTTTTTTCTAGAGCTATCACCGATTAATTAAGACCATTATGTTCCTGTGCATTCCTATGATTCTGTCTAGAGTTTTGTTGTTGTTGGGTTTTGTTTTGTTTTTATTGGGAACAGTAAAATAATTAGTTGATTTTTACTAAAATGCCACTTGAAATTTACTGGAATGAACAGAAGGACTTTGTCAGAAAGAGGTAGAAAACATCAAAATTTAGAGAAATTAATAATAAGAAGAATACTTAAAACAAACAAAAAACAACCTCCAAACTTGACAAACATATAAATTAAAATTGTATTTTTTTTTTCCTGGCTACAGAGAGAGGTGGTAATTGTTACTGGAAAGATTTGAACATTTTACCTTTTATGCAAAACTCTCTGTGAGGACTCTTTTTAACCTTGAATTCTTCAGGGCTAAAAACTTAGAAACTTTGTTCAGAACTTGGAACTTTAGGCATCTCTCGGGATATAGTACACTCACATGTAAATAAAATAAATTTTTCCATATGTGAAGCAGAATAAATGTCTTCAGCAAGATAATATAAACTTGTTTACTTTCAAGTATAATAGTTTATTTCTTTGAGTTCTATCAACGTATATCCATTTCATATATTAACTATTTTGAGTTAAGTGTAGTGGCTTTATGCACAAAGTCCAAGCACTTAAAACATGCATTTAATTATCCCTTTTGGTAGTCTTTTTTTTTTTTCCTGTAGACCCAATTTTACGTGATTAAAAAGTGTGTTTGTTTTTTTTTTCACTTCTTCATAATTTTAGCTATTGTACTTTCAAGAAGGAAGTCAAGGCTAGTAATGGTTCATTGCTTAAACTAATCATATGAATAGTTCTCTTTCATTTATTTTTTGAGAAGTCCTCAGCAACATTTGTTTGCTGCGAAATGGTGTGAAGGAGTTGTAAATATTACACTGCTCTTTTTCCCACTTGAAAGCAAGCAGAGAGCACTTCAGGATATGAGGTGGATGTAATGTTATTCTAAAGACATATTCTGCTCGCTGCATTGTATTTGTCTCATTTCTTAAGAGGACAGTGGAGCACTATTTTTTATCAATAGGAGAATGCTACTCAAAGTTACAAAGCAGCCAAGTATGTTAATAAGAAGCAGAATATAGTTAATTGTGAGATTTTACCAGAGGTGATTCTGTTGTGTCTTCCTTTATCCGTCTGTTCTGCTTAAGATCAAAGTAACAGAATCAACACACCAGAGATTCTGACACTTACAAAAAGTTTATGCTGGAGTTGTCTGAGAAACCAGCTGTTGATCTGTCCTTTTTCATTTCATTCAGGTTCTCAAACCACTAGATGTCAAAACCAAATTCTACAATGCGGAGGTAAGTGTGAGCTATTTGCATTTGGGTTTGGGTTTGGTATGCTTGTTTTTTTATTACTTCATGTTAGGTGGTTAGGTGAAATTCAAATAACTTCTTAGGTACCAGATTCCTTAGCAAGATGATCTGTTCTGAAGTGAAACTTTACGTGGTGGGTTTATGTCATTAGTTTAAAAACAGATATATTTATGATGAAGGGAGAATGAGATGGTATCTAGGCCAGGACCTTAATGCAATTGACTGATTTCTTTTTCATATTTTCTGCTTTCCCATAATCTTAAATACTTCCATTTAAGTCTTGTATTTTTAGGTTGATAGACTACCTACTGTAGGGGATATTAATTGTTTGCAAAACAATCAATAGTTTACCAGACTGGGGAAATTTAAATTTATTTTTCTCCAATGTAAATATGAGTTCTCTGTAACGTAAATTATTTTTTTAGGTTTGTGACAGTACTGCAAAACTAAATGACAGTAAATATTTATTTGGACATACTTAGGTATAGCTGTCTTCAGCTATTTCCGGGAAGAATTTTAAATGAAAGTAATGCTGATAGTGGAAACTCTTACAAATTACATACATTGTTACTTTCAATTTTAGACATTCCCTGCATATATATGTATTGAATTGCCCAGGGAGGTGGTGGAGTCACCATCCCTGGGGATGCTTAAAGAAAGGTTGGACATGGTTGGACGTGGTTTAGTGGGTGATATTGGTGGTAGGAGGATGTTTGGACCAGATGGTTTTGGAGGTTTTTTCCAACCTTAATGATTCTATGATTCTGTAAATAGTTTTGTTGTAGAGTGTACAAAAGATATATTTCTTTCCCTTCCTAACAATATCAACAGAGAAAATGGAAGGGAGAAATAGCAGACAATTTCTGATCTACAAATGAGGATTCCATGTGCAAAGTTCTGTCATGTTCAGTGTCGCATAGGAAATTCCCAACCAAGATTTTCTCTGTTGAGAATGAATAGCACGTAGATCATGAGCCATTTAATATAGAGAGTTTTATTTAAAGGGAGGTGTAGATCATAAATAATTTAAATATTGAAGTACAGAGGAAAAGGAAGGAAATGTTTTCCTAAAAATACCTGGCTACATTAGGCTACAGTCTTCGGTTCTTAGGTTTACTAAGAGTGAGGTACCTGAGTAGAGTTAGAATATACAATGTACCACTAGTTGAGTGCTTCATAGATCTGGTGTTATCCATAAATGCGAATATCTGGAAACATCTATATAAAACCAAGTGATATAAAACCAAGGTAATTCCTTTGGGAACGAGATAAAACTCCATTTCCTCCATGGATTTTATTGCAGATGGAAAACAGATGGTGGGTGAAAGAGGGACAGGCATCTTAAAGTAAATGTTGCTGTCTCTGCGCACTTCACATGTAAATTTTGTTCTGTGCTGGAACACTTCCTAAAAAATAGAAATAAAAGCCACTTAAAGTAAATTTTGGGCAGACTTGATGTAACTCAAAATTATTTTATTGAAAAGATGCTTTACTGTCTGGCCTTGATAAGGGACTGAATAAAGTATCTTCTTTCTTCAATTAGCAACCAATTTCTCACGATACAGATTCATGAGAAGCTGTGGTATTTGAGCTGGTGGTGGTGTGTTTTTTTCATTTGTTTTTTTAATTCATAAAGGTTTAAAAAGGCCAGGATTTTGCCTTTTGTTTTTTTTTTTTTTCTGTCTGGTTGTTTATGTTACTGCCATTACCATAGTATTCACGTGATTGATTAAAACTTTTTTTTTTTTTTTTAAAGAAAAACAAAAACACACAAACACAACATTGTGGGTGATATTGAGAGATTTTCATTTGCCTAACAAGCTGATTGTGATTTCACATCTGAAAGTATATAAAGTGCTGCTGTGTGTTGTGATGGCAGAAGGTGAATAAAATAATAATAATAATAATGAGGTAATTGTGTAAGTGTTGTATGTGCTATTACACTGCTGTCAGAAGCACCAACACCATCATCCTGAATTTTAAGAATTTAAGAATTTCCTTCCTACTTGGGAAATGGGAAGGGAAGCAATTGTACCTGTCAGTTACTGATTTACTAAAGGTCTTTAAAGGTTTTAAGCTATTACTATTAACGTTACAAATGTGATGCTATCAATTCATAAAATTTGTCACAAAAATTATGGATCGCAATTTCTAGTAATTTTTTTCATCTTCCTAAGACAAAATATAACACTGAACTTTAATCTTCTTGCTTGTTGCTCATGTTGCAGTAACATCCAAATCATGGTGGTCACTGAAATCCGTGTATAGAATGCATGCCCTGTCACCCTAGCTTGCAGCAATCCTGTGATTGAATTACCTGCCACAGTCTGTAGAAGGTGCTTCACTGACTGGTGTGCCTTCGAAAAGGCTCTATAAAAGGTTCTGTTCCTGCAAACATGACAAGGGAGACAAACGCACAGCCACTTAAGAAAATAAATTTTGCAATTAATGTTGGTTTCTTTTTGAATGATGGCTATTCCCCCCAAAAAAAGTTGTTGTTGTTGTTTTTTTTTCCCAATTAAATTACCCCAAACCCAAATCTTGTTTTAATCTGTAGTATTGTGGCTTTGTTAGAACCCATTATCACTCGATTTTTATTTTTGAGACCTTAAAAATACAAATACTTAACATTATCTGTAAAATGACAAGGACTGTTTTTCCATTTCATATACAACCGATTGCATGGATTTAAACTGAGGACAAACTTTAAACTTGCTCCAAAACTAACTGCTTTTTTTTTTTTTTTTTTTTTTTTTATCCATCAGTATATTCTACCATGCCTTATGTGTGATTTATGTGCCCTAGGCTCTATTTTGGATTGGTTTTACATTTAGTAAAATCTGAAGCAAAGCTAGTAAACCATGTAACAATACTAGCTACGACTTTTTAGAAATGTAGTTGTCATCTTTGTTTGCATCCATTTTAATTTACATTTCTGTCTTACTAATGCTCTCTTGTTTAGATGGTGCAAAAAAATGCAGAAATGCATTTTGTTTGAAAGTTAGCCTCCTTTTTCTTTAACATTTAACCCTAATTTCTCTAATGTGTTCTTTTTTATTTTCCCATTAGAGTGACCTCAGTTCTGTGGTAATTTTTATTTATTTTTTTATAAATATATATGCTTTTTTAATTGTCTCTCTGTCTCTGTGCTTGTTGTTGACATTATTTTAAAAAACATAATGGAAAAGCAATGTTTGTTCTGCATATCACGAACTGATGTTTTGTCATCTGTCCTGCATATGTGCAGCTAATCATTTAAATGGTTAGCTCTTTCTTTAATACCCATTGTTGAAACTAAAAGTTGATTACTTTAAACACTTGTTTGTGTGGGCCATTCTATACAACATCTCACCAAAATTTGATGGCATAGAAGTTTCCTTTTTAACTGGACAAGGGGATCGATTCATTATGTGAAAGTGGGAGTTAATCCCTTTTAAAACCTGATTGGTACTGAACCCTGGAAGTGTAGGTTTAACTACAGCACTGCTTGTGTGAGCTGTGAGAGAACTTTTCCCGTCCAGTTGGTGGAGACAGTGGGTTTGAGGAGAGAGCAGCAGCTGGATGTTCTTCCTTTCCCAGGCTGGAGCTGTGCTTTCCGACTTTTAACTGCATGTAACAGCTGATGAGTTAGTATGGTACTTCAGCAGTCTGATCTCACTTTAAGGTGTACGTTGTGTTAAAGCAAGCTGCATTCTTGTGAAGTACTTAAGTGCTTTTTTTTGTTTTATTTAAAAAAAAAACATGATATTTAAACAAGTTAGGAGTAACATGAAGCTAACTTGCTTTTTCATTATGCTGCTTGTTTTTTCTTTTCCCTTTCAAACTAGCTTTTTCTAAAACTTTGCCTATGGTTGCTGCATTAAAACAACTAAAACTTGGGTTAATGGAGATTTTGAGCAATGGATTTATGGGATATAAACAATGCCAATTTAAGTGACAGCTAGGTGGTGTTAGTAGTAATGACTGCTAGGAGCCATGTTTCAGTTGGGGGTTGTTCCAACTCCTTCTGCAAGTGTGAGGTCTGTCCATAACCTGTTAGGCTTGCACAATTTTCATTCCTTTATGTATATACACATGATTTGTGCATAACATGTTAGTAAAGCACAATGTATAGTTCCAGTACCATTCTGTATTTCTCCTTGTGATACAGTGCCTTTTGAGAGTAATAAAATTCGGACTTCTATTTTGTAATTTACAAGCAGGAATTTATTAGTACAATGAGGTCACTTTTTTACAATGATTAAAAAGAAACTATAAGCTTCCTTCCACCTTCTTCATAAAATACATCTTTTGAAATTATCATAATAAAACACCTTAACTGGTTCTAATTGTATTTATCAATAGCTTTTTTGGAAATACAGATTTGGTATTTCCACAAACTTTTTTTTTTTTTTTTTCTTTTTCTTTTTTAATTTTAAATAATTGGCACTTCTCCAGGGGCTTATATTTCTAGTAGACTGAGCCTTCAATAATTATTCTATCCTGAGGTTTTAAAGCTTCAAAGTGACTTTAATGGTCTGCAATTCCACAGAAGCAATGAAGGCAAAAACACCTCAAGTTTCATGATTTTTCAGTTTATTGAGTTAAAAAGTCCGTACCTCTCATTCCTGTGCTAGAATTGGTACTTGTATACCATCTTCAGGCACTGGTTTCATTTGCACAGATGTGTCCTATAGGGCATTCTGAAGGTAGAGCACCAATTAAACTGATGGATGCGTATAATGCTGGTGACCATAGGCATGACAAAGCTGATGAGAGAGGAGGCTGTTTTGCTTTTTAGCTGGTACATTAATGTTTTAAAATAATGAGAAAATCTCAGAGCATGTACCTGAACTATTATACTTCAGTTCAAGCAAAACACACATACTTTACATTTTTTTTACACAGCTTGAGGCACTAGTAATCTGGCATGGCATGGCATTAATGTGCACTGCGATTCCTTTTTTTTTCTTTTTTTTTCTTTTAATATTTTGTATTAGAACTTGAGTTTTTATTGAGTTGATGAAAGTTTTGGGAAGTGGCAATCTGAGCATTACAAATAAGCAATAGCTAGAACATAGAAAAATTATCCCACATCCATTGTTTGGCAAGATATCTGTTGACTAACACTTTTGCTCCTATTAATTGTAACTGGGATTAAGGTTTTTCTTGCATTAATTACTTTAATTTGATTTGCAGGCATGAACTAAACACACATGACTTATTTTTTTTAACAATAGGACTGTCTTCTCTTTTTAATAACATCAATCACATTTTCATGATTTTGCTGTTCTGTTTTTTCAGACAGATGAAGTGTTTCTGGAAGCTCAGATACAGAATATCACTACCTCTCCAATGTTTATGGAGAAGGTTTCTTTAGAGCCATCCATTATGTACAATGTTGCGGAACTGAACACAGTTGAAACAGCAGGGGAAAGGTATGTTGAGATTCAGAAATTAGTTGGTATTTGGCTTTGAAACTTCACATTATGGTTTCATGAGTTATAAGCATTACAATTAGTGAGTTGTCTGTAACTGTAGGATTGTACTTCTTTGCCTGATTTAAAAGGTCAAATTTCTGTTAGGAATTCAGCTGTAAAAGTTTTAATTTTTTTTAGAAACTATTCTTTAAACTTTGTAATTCTACCTAGTATCTACCTAGTATGTTTTTCAGTATCGCCTTTATAAAATTCAGCCCCTGTGTGGTTCTGACTTGATCTGTTTATGTATATGTTTAGCAGTGAAACTGTTGAGGATGCAAAAGCCTGTAATGTCTGGGTGGAGGTCAACTTTGGCTGTTTGTGCTTTGCAGTTGCTTGTTTTTGTTTTTGTTTTGAGGAGGTGTAGTGTGGGTGCTTTGTAGTGGGGGCTGAAGTGAAAATTCTGTCTTCTCCCTGACTGTCAAAGCACTCAGCTGCAGCATAGTGGAGTGCTGTTCATATGAAGTGTTCGTGTCCACTGTAGTGTTTCTTGCCCTGAATTCGAATCGTCAGCTTGTGAGACTGCGAGAGTCTGAGATTCACTGGAAAAGGAACCAAATAGCAGTTTATGTAGCAGAAGTGTTTAGAAAGACATAGAATTAATTGATTTTTTCATACTGAGTTGCAATGAATGTGGTGAATGAGGTACACTTCTGCATTTGTGGATCGAATTTCACATGGTGGTCACTGCCATTTGTTATCTAAGCAGCTAAGAAAACCTTATCAAGGCTGGCAGGAGTAGTAAAGAGATTAAAGAATGCTTAATCTTAATGTTTAGCCAGGGAGGCCAAACAAAATACTTGTGTAAGATACTGAGGGGACTGTGGGTCTTGATGGAAAAAACTTAAAGGTCTGTGCTTAAAAATGGAAGAGTCTATAGCAATTACATAAAATTGTAGTGTGTCAAGTTCTTGTCACAAGTAGTTTCAGATGAATTGAAATTCAACGCCAAAATAAGTTCTGTACTTCCTGGCAGTCATAATTATCTATTTCTTTAAAGATTTAATGCTGAGAACACTGAAATATGAATAAGCTGCTTTTGGGATCTGTGGAAGGGATTGTTGTTCTTAAGAATATCATATTTACATGCCAGCTTTCCGCATGCTCTGAAGCTAAACACTGTGGTTCTCAGCATCTGGAGTACCTTCCTCCCTTTTCCTAATGTTTGAGAAGATGGTTAAACTGCTGTTTGGGCATGCCGTTGAAAGAACTCTGGAAAAAATGGGAAGCTGAAATGGAATTTAATTAATCTTTGCAGTTGCCCTTGCCTTCAGGTTATATGATACTATCCTAATCTGTTCATTAAGTAACATTTCAGCACGTTTCAAGCAGTAAACTTAGTTTTTTGTAAGTAGCTCCATTATACTACTGGCCTTTTTATGCAGATTTTTCAGCATCTTAATAGCACTCAATGAATGTATTCAGCTTTATAAAGCAGACTATATGACCCTTTGCTATAAAATCCATTCTGCAAGGAATATACAGTCCTCGGTATATACCTCTTAAGTGCTTATTTTCTGCATTATTTCAATCCATGAGTAAGTTCTAAATTCCTTGTCATTGTTAAAATGAAGAACTGTTTACTTCAAAATGCTAACATGCACAGGGAGCCTGAACTACAGCAACTGCTTTTTCTACTCTCATCTGTCTGGGTAAGCTCCAAATTAATGTGAAAATCAGAGTAGGCATCCAGATTCTTTTTTTGTCTCTGTACTAGTGCTTGCCCCTCCCTAGGTCAGATACTCAGTTTCTGTATAACTGTTTTTGATTTTTTTGTTATTTTCTTGATCTGGTTAATGAGGGTTAAAAAATACATGAAATAATGAAGCTGTTTTTGCACTTTGTTTTACCTGTGTGTCTCAATCTGTCAGTATCTCAGGCAGAAGCTGTTTTTGCACTTTGTTTTACCTGTGTGTCTCAATCTGTCAGTATCTCAGGCAGAAATAGAAGTTTAGCTTAGTGTATGTGTTTGAGGTAGATGAAGCATTGCTACGGTTGATTATTTGACATAATTAAATCAATATTCTAACATACTATTCTAAATTACAATTACTGTGGTTTACATTTTTTTTCAGAGATGTATACTAGCCTTGACTAATGAGATTAAATTACTTTTTAAAAATTGCCAGCACTGTTGTTCAAATGCTAAGATGCCAGATGATAATAAACTATCATTTAACAAAGTGAATTTGCACCTCAGTTTCCTCTGGCTCAGCTGAGTTGACTTTCCTCTCATCTACAAATGGTCCTTTCAATGTACATAGATTGTAGAATTGTTTTCTGTTGTGAAGATACATAAAATAGAATGTAGACTAGAATGATGTAGAATAAAATGCCACACACACAGTAAAACTGGGGAGAATGGAGAAGAAACGTAGGGTTCTTTTTAAGTCCTCTTAAAAATAAGTGTTTAAATTATGGCATGTTGTTTTTTGTTTTAGTGAGTCCACTTTTGGCTCAAGGACTTATTTACAACCTATGGATACACGTCAATACTTATACTGCCTAAAACCAAAGCAGGAATTTGCAGAGAAAGCTGGAGTAATAAAAGGTGTAACAGTGATTGGAAAACTAGACATCGTATGGAAAACGAATCTAGGTGAACGAGGAAGGCTGCAAACAAGCCAACTCCAAAGAATGGTAAGTCTTTAACTTAAGCATTGGTTTAATTTAGCATCCATTTTTAAGGCAACCTGTTGAACAGTTCAATAATGTCTCAAAGGAAAAGTTCAAGCTGCTTACTTTGTGGACCTCATTCTGAATTCATGTCTGTGTACATTTGGGAAAGTTATTTGATATAAATACTGAGCACACATTTAATCTATGAAGTGTGGAAGAAGTACTACTTGGAGGAACTGTAGCTGAAGAAAAGTATTCCTTTTGTTCTTATGAATGGCAACTTTTTGTTGTTCTTAAGGATTTATTCTGTGATACATAACATGTCTTTTCCTTTTCTTCACAGCACTGAACAACGTAACTTAGTGTCTTGTAAACTTGAAGTGCCAGAATCAATAACAAGTGTAGTAAAATATTTCCATTAGAATAAAAATAACTTCTTGGATGCCATTCAGCAGCAAACTGAAAAGCAGTGATAAAAGAACTCCTTTATGTATGCCAACATTTGACGTAGAAGTCTGCTCCCTAATTCATTCAGACATCTGAGCTTCTTTGAGTAGTAATTTTTTACATATAGCATATATAATATATTCAACTTTCATATCTATAGTTTTGATTCGGTCTATTATATCTGGTTGATTTATAAAAAGTTTATGAATTCGAGGTTGCAATTCCTCCCTCATGTTGTTTTATCTTCTGAGTGCTATCAGATTATTTCATGTCTAGATTCCACAGCCTTATGACCACTATTTCCTTCACAGGCATGGAATTTTACTGTACTGTTACTTTCTTTCATTACTTTCATTACTTCTTTCATTACCTGGTCAGGAATGTACTTTTGAAACAAGTATCTTGAATCTTCTACTTAATGTAATTTGATTGGTTTTGTGGAGTGCTCTTGGAATTCACAAACTACATTTCTTTTTTTCAAGTTGCCAAACTTACATTGCTTTACTGATAGGAAATTCTTTGTCAGTTTTGATATCCCTCTGCTGTCTCTAATGTCTAATTTAATATGCTTTTTAAAATGCCATCTGTCTTTAGCATGTAAGGAGCCAAATATAACTGAAAACTGTTCACAAGCTGTCAAATCACTGTTTTTTGGGGCCTCTTTGGCCTTTTAATCAAGTTGTAAATGTAACTTTTACCACAGCATTATTTATCGCTGAATTTGAGCATGCGTCACAACTACAGCTTGTCAGGCAGGACAAAATTTTCCCTTGTTTTTGCCTTAGGATTTTTTTTTGCCTGTGGAGATTGTCAACTATCAAATTTTGTCAAGAGCCAAATACATTTCCTGTTATTTACTAACAAACCCTAGCTACTCTGAACTTGGGCTGATTCAAGTCAGTAACTTAATTTAGATTTTCGAAGTGTAATATCATGCACCATTCTTACTGGTAGCAGCTGATTATTTTGGCAGAGGCTTGGGGGACTGAAATGGCAAGGAGAATGAACAAGCTAATTTCTTAGGGACGATGCTTTTTCTAAAGGTCAAGAACAGTGAAAGACAAATGCAGGGAAACTATACTAATGTTGTCCATCGTTTCTTTGTTATCCATCTAATAGAAAGGTCTTAAAATGAACACTGATGTTTTCAGAAGCAGTATATGGACACGGAGGATGTGAATTATATGATAAACTTAATACTTAAGTGTGTATCATTCCCTATAAATAATGCCATCATTCTTGATATGCAGATCATGGTTGTCGAATGAATTGTTAAATCTCTCAAGCTGATGGTCAGTAGTGGGTGGAGCACTGCTGTGATATGGCTATAAGTCAAAAGCATGAAGAGTTATCTCCTGTCTTCACATTCCTGCTATTCTAAGCCTGTTGCAGTAAATGAAAACTTGAGTAGTAACAACTCCAGCTTTGCTAGCCAGAATTTAAGAAATTTGCATTCTTGTACCTCCCCAGGCACCTGGTTATGGTGATGTAAGGCTTTCTCTGGAGACAATACCAGACACCGTAAATTTGGAAGAACCTTTTGATATTACATGTAAAATAACAAATTGCAGGTAATGATGTCACGTGATGCTTATGCTTTTTTCCTGAGTGGGTAAGTTGTAGCCATTACATTTTTGTTGTGGTTTAACCCGGCTGGCAGCTAAGCACCACACAGCTGGTCACTCACCCTCCCCGCTCCCTCTCTGGGATGAGGGAGAGGAACGGGAAAATGAAGCCTGTGGGTTGAGATAGAGAGTTTATTAAGACAGGAAAATAATAATATAACAAGAGTACTACTGTGCACAAAGCAGGTGATGCACAATGCAATTGCTCACCACCAGCTGACCGATGCCCAGCGTATCCCTGAGCAGCTGTCCCCCCCACGCCGGCTAGCCACCCCTATATATTGTTTAGCATGACCCCATACAGTATGGAATACCCCTTTGGGCAGTTGGGGTCAGCTGTCCTGGGTCTGTCCTCTCCCAGCTCCTGCTGCACCCCCAGCCTGCCCACTGGCAGGACAGAGCATTAACAAATTATATGTTAATACCGTTTGAATTTGGAGACTGTCAAAAATCAGTAGCAGAATTCCGTGGAATTGGCTGCAATATCATGCAAGATTTCACAATTAAATTGCATACTTAAATCAAAAGTCCTCTTAGTTCTTAAGTAGTTGTTGGGGCTTTTTGTTTGTTTTTAAACAGTTTTTTTTTTTTTTTAGAATAAATGCCATTTGTATCCAGCCTGATTTTACTGCTAGTTCTGTACCACTCCTATGTCTGCTGAACATAGTCAAAGTAGTCTTTTGTGTGTCTATCCATGTTTTGACTTTCTTTGTATTTACACTATGATCTACAGTAGGCTGTTATAAAAGCGTTGCAAGAGTGATATTTAAGTAAAGTAATTCTAAATAAAATTAGAAGCCAGGGACTAAAGCAGACACCTGGTCTGCAGTTATTTCTCATGGTAAATCTTGAAGGACATCCAAAATGTGACTAGTATTACGGCCTCCGGTATAACTGAATCCATGACAGAAAACTCGTATATCAGTCAAAGCTATATGCAAATAAATCAGTGCACATCACAGTATACCCTACTTGCCTTCTTATAATTACATAAATTATTAAGTCCTTGATTAACAACAACCTGAATAATAAAGTAGTCTAGCTGTTACATGGCTGCAGTTCTTGAATGCTTAAAAATAGCCCACGGATTTATTCTTCTTTTTCCTTTTCCTCTAGCAGTGAAAGGACTATGGATCTGGTTTTAGAAATGTGCAATACGAATTCCATCCACTGGTGTGGAGTTTCAGGAAGACAACTTGGAAAGCTGCACCCAAGTTCATCGCTCCATCTTGCACTTACGTTATTGTCTTCAGTGCAGGGATTACAAGTAAGTCTTTACGGCATGACTTTATTATTAAATAGCTGTCTTATAAGCCTAGTCATTCTAATAACTCTTATAAATCTTTTCCCTTTCTAGAGTGTTTCTGGCTTGAGACTTACAGACACATTTTTGAAGAGAACATATGAGTATGATGATATTGCTCAAGTCTGTGTGGTTTCTTCAAAAGTCAAACAAGAAAGCTGAAGAAAAATCTTATTCCAGCTGGTTTGTTTTTTTTTTTTTTTGGACCAACTTCTGATGTTTTTGCAGATGAATCATATTAAAAGGTGTAAAGACAAACAAACTCCCTATATATTCATCATCATAAGTATGCTTATATAACTTCTCTGAGCATTTTTTGAAATCATTTTAACAGATGCGTATTCATTTTATTTACTGAAAATAAAACCTTTTAAAAAAAGTGTGTCTGTAGCAATTTATTTTGCATTAACATCATGTTGGGTGAGGGGAAAGATTCAGGGGCAGTTTCTTTCAAATAGCCATACTCCACTGTTGTTATTTTAAAAATATGTGAAGTTATTAAATTGTGGTTCTGACAAAACTATTTCAGGCTGAAAGAACTATCGTTTTATGGATAAGTAAATTATTTTAGACTTGTCTATATCCAAAATCTTTCAATTTTAAGATATTAGATAAATTTAAGACCAGCTAACTAAATTGAGGAGATGAGCTCATACAAAAAAAATTGAAACCATACCTTACACATTTAATAAAATGCATACCAAACAGCATAAAAGGTATTAAAAAAACAAACACAGTATAATCTGTTATTCTAGTTCTACCAAAAAACTAAAACATTAAAGCCACAACTATCAACGCAAAAAATGTAAATAACTTTATTTATAATCTGTTTTCAAGTTAAGTTGACACAAACTGAAGGAGATGTGACCATGTGGTAGTAAGAGGTAGGAGAGATACAGAAATGGTAGCCAAGTTGCATTTTGCCAGTATGACTATCTGTAGCCTCAAATGATGTTATGATGATTTCTTCAGAAGTTGCAGATTTAATTCTGTCTCAGGACAAATGAGTCTACTTT
Organism: Aythya ferina; assembly: GCF_964211825.1. NCBI lineage: Eukaryota > Metazoa > Chordata > Aves > Anseriformes > Anatidae > Aythya > Aythya ferina. Next base: position 22,655,175 of record NC_140299.1, read on the forward strand.
ATACTCGTTACAAAACCAAAACTGCAACTGAAACAATTTCTACGCTGAGTATTACATTAGATGTTTCTCTGATCAGACATACTTAGAATATATTTCCATGCAAGCAGGTTACAGGAGTTTACAATTTGAATGCAAAACACTTTCTTTTCTAACCATTATCACACCTAAATGTTGATGGAACGGTAATGATACAAAACCAGTTAGGTGATAAATACATATTTGTTCAGTTAAATGATGAACTGTAACTGACCTTAAATTAAAGTAGTATTTACTGGGATTGGGGTTTACCACTTGATCAAGCAGAATGAAAAATTTTAGTGCAAAACAAAAGTGCAGTTATCACACAGGAAAAGATTCCTTCCTCACCCTGTGATTGAGTTGTATTGCATGACTTTGTGAAACAATTTAACCTATTAAAGGCAAAATAGATTTTAGCATAAATGATCCCCTCTGTTCCTGGCTTCAATAGAAAAGTACGCCATGACAGCTCCTGTTATTGGTTACGCTGTCTTTCTTTTTACCGGGGCTACAAAGCCCTTTTTGTTAATATACAAGAAACAAAGAATGTTTACAAGTTAAGTATTATGCTAATTGCAGCACATTCCAAAAGGGTCAGCTAATGCCATCATTGCAATGAATGTTCTGGTTACATATGATCTGTACTGACATAACACCTAAACATGGCAATATTTTAGTATGCAAAATTACATCGAAATCATCTTTAAGAGAAAATTTCAAACAACTAACCAATGCTTCAATTCCATTTTACCTTGGGGATTGTTACCCCATAAATACAGTAATCTACAGGGCTGCACATGTGAACAACGACAAAGAAAAATGTATGTTTATGGAAGAGAATACAAGCTCTACAGCAGATTTTGTGTATCATCATACAATTATCATTGTAGTTCTTATGGAGTTCTCAAGAGGTTCTTGACACTCGTGCTGTTTTGAATTAGAAAGAAAACTGACTACATGAAGCTTGCTGTCAAAGCAAGCATAAACTGAGTATGAGATACCTTGATGTGCTGTCCAGTCCATTCTGAATTTACTAGTTACCCCTCATCAAAGCTAGTAGGGCCCACTTTGGTTGAGAGTATTAAAGAAAAATAAGAGGAACGATGAAGATTTATGCAAAGAGATAGGGTGCTAGGAGCAACGCTTCTCTCTTCATACAACACACTACTTCAAGCAATATCTGTAGAGTAGCTTTAACCTACTTTGCACCTCCACTGACCCTTCTTGTAAATGGGAACCTGGCCTCTTAACTGTGACTGAATTGAAGTCACAAGTTAGATTCCAAATCTGAACTACCTCTGATAAAAGATCACGTTAAGAATAAATTTCTTTGTCATCAGATAAGTTTTTATTTGGAAGTGTATTTAATGTGAAGCTTAAAGATCTCTACAGCCTCAAAAAAGCAGCTACAGCAACACATACAGAAATTAAAAAAAGAAAGCATCTCAATGCTATATGTAGGCAAGCCCTGCTGAAACTATGAATGTCTTGAAGTTGCTGTTTTAAGCTTTACATCTTTATTCAAAAGATGATACGAGTTTCCTGGGTTTTGTGTGTTCACCAGTTCTGTTCATGTTTCCTTAGACTCAGCTGCATTTTTTCCTCACTTCATAGCTGAAGGCTCATACAATAGATGCACAACTAGCATTTGAAGTCCTAGACTTAGTCCCAATCTTTTATTTGCCTCTACCTGAGGTGTTTTTTTTTATTATTATTTTTATTTTTAACCACAACAATGAATCAGATATAATGTATAAAGTCTAGGAGTTCCTGTGTATTTCTCCCTTTGGGAATCTCTGTTTTACTCATCCACATGCTGTCTCCAATGTGACTGGCCAGCAGAGGTCACTTTGTCTTAGGAATCAAAGCAGGCTCCTCAAATCAATTTTGATATGCAAAAAAATAAATAATTGTGAGTATTGAGAACTTCCCTGGACACAAAACAAACATACCTTGTAGCAGAAAGGAATGTGAACACCAGGCAGAATTAAAAAGAAAAGGTAATATAACAAATATACAGAAAAACAGTGGTCTCTTTCAGAATAAGATGTGCTAAGCAAAAAAAAAAAAAAAAAAAAAAAAAAAAAAAAAGATGAGATAGAAATATCAAAGATGGGAAAAATCTTTAGCTTGACTGCACACCCATTGCTTAAAGGAGATGCATACAATGAAACTGAAAAAAGTCCTTAATTGTTCAGGCCAGTGATTTATCATACACGAACAAAAAGAGAATCCTGCTAAGGCAGCTATTTTGGGATAAGTTTTCAGTACTAGTTATTTATACAGTCATTGAATCAGTGTTAGCTTATTATAGTTATGACTGTTAAGCTTATATTAAATCCTGCATACATACAGAATGTAATGCAGTTTGACATCCCCATGAAAATAGTGCCACACTGCTGACCTCCAGGGCGACCACGATGATTTGAGAATATACATGGCAGTAGAGGTGCCTGAACCTTCTTAACGCGATTTCCTTTCCCTAGCCAAGTAGCATTTTGGTATTTGTGGTATCTACTCAGGATTTCCATCCTTTCCTGCCACAGTTTGTGGTACTCCTTCATTCGCAATCATTTCCCTCCCTTCTGCCAAGCGGAGTTGAAGAGTATTACATGGTACCAACGATGGCCCCTCCACAGATACAAGCAGTCTTCAGACATGAGATTTAAGTACACTATATATTCCAACACTGATTTATGCTCATTATAGAAGGGCACATCAGATGTACATCAGAAGGGCTGATGCATCTATTTTTTCAATAGCATATTTGACAGGGAGTTACAGCTGTAACAATTTTCACCAGAGTAACATGCCTTTTGCACTAGGATTTTAGAATTAAGTTGTTACACAAAGTCAGCCCACTCCAAAACTCCTAGACACTCAACACCTCTGGAGATCAATCTAATGCACATACTGAAAATGACTTGTACATAGGGATTTTAACAGACCACTGAATGTATTTAGTGTATTAATTTTCAGAGGATTAAGTATACATAAATGATATGTTCCAAGTTATGTGCAATAGATCTGTTTAACAGATTTATTATTGTTTGCAAACACACACGAAGAATTTTCTGTCTTCTATTCAAGCAGAAGAGTTAACAATGGTGCTTTTGCCACTAACTATGGTATGCATTTTGAGGTTATATACCATTCCAATTCACATGCCTTCTTTAAGTCAGGAATGCTCCTCAGTACTGCCACTGAAGGATCGGCTCCGGACGTGATTTCTCAGTTGCTCTATAAGCTCTGGATTCTGCTGCTGTATCTGCTGTGCAAACTGCTGCCCCCTGTGTTGAACAATTGTAAATAAAATCACCAAGTGAAAAAAGACGAGCAGCTTTTGTAACAAACCAAGACACCCAAACGTAACTGAAAGCTTCACTATATGAAAGTTGAGACTAAAGACACCTTGATTAAGCCTACCCACCAAGTTAGTTGTAGTATTATGACTATCTACTTAAAGTCTCTCCAAACAGAATCTTAATTCTTTCAGACTACTGCATCTACTTGGTAATATGGAAAATATTACTCGCTAAACTAAAATTTGGCAACAAATCTATTCCAGTGATTTACTCCCTTCTCTTTGAGAGGATGCACTCCAGTAGTTAAAGGTAACTACTCTTCTAGTTGAAGTGCAAATTTATGCTAGTTTTTCTAGAAACATGGGATGTGGCTAGCAACTTGTATTTATGAGCCATAGGTCATTAATAGAAAGCATGCATACAGTTACACTGAAGTACACCTGAAGTGTGCTGATTCTTCCAGATGCATCATTGTTATCTTATTATACAAGATCTGGGTCCTGGCTCTTGTAAAACACATTCCTATTATATTCACCTCCCTGAAGCCCTGTTAGTCTAAATGGAGGAATGCCAGAGCACTGTCAGTCAAGAGAAAACTTTAGAACTTGTTGCAACCTGCACTGAGTAGACTCATAGAATACAATTTGAAACCATGTGTATAAGCAACTAAAGGTTTCAAGTAGAACTTTTACTACTTGGCATTTGAAAAATGCACAGTGCATGAGAGCTAAAAAGTGAAACCGAGCACATGGTCACTCCAATTGATGGAAATGTATAATGCAAACAAACAAGATGGAAAGTAAGCCTTTAAGATCTGTTTTAATAATAATCAGGCATACAATGAGTAAAGGCCACAGTTTAACTGGTCTGACGCTATCCCTCTTAAATAGATCATGTGCAATAATGTTTCCACAAATGTAACAGTAAACTGAGTGATTGGTAGTACTTACGCATGGATCAGGCTGGACAAATCCGACAGGCCACCAACACCTGCGGCAGGGCCACCGATGGCATTTGACATCATCCCCGACATCCTGGAACAGTTAGCACAGTGTTGGCATTGGGGTATGCAGGAACCTTTACAGTAAGCAATAAACTGTAGTTCTTTGTTGAATTGCTGGGAGAAACTAAGCTGTAAGAAGAAGAAACTGCAGTAGTTCTATTTACAGTAAGCAAAAATTTTCAGGAATTCAGTACCATCTACCTTTTCTCTTTTAATTCAAAGCCCTGAAGACATTTGTTTTAATGGTACTTCATTTTAATACTTACAGTTGTTGAACTTGGGGATTCTGCATTAAGCTTGCTGCCTAGAATAGATAATATATAGCTGAAATTATAACATTAACTTCTTAGGTATCAGTGAAGGAATTCTACAATTTATTACAAAATCAAGCTAAGTTTATGTCTACAGAGATGAATGGTCCCAAGCAAAAATAATCATTGCAGGGAAAAGTGTTTGGTTTTTTTTTTTTAATATGTTAAACAACAAATTTTCATTGGACATGCAAAATATGACAACAAGACAAATATAAAACCCTGTACTCTAAAGCTAAAAAAGATTAACATAAGATTTCTAGGTACGAAGGTTTTCAGTAGGGCTTTTTAGACAATGGTCTGAGTTTTGTTGATTCCCAACTGGATAAATCAGTTTTCCAACTATTATTACTAGAGACAATAAGCTGTTGAGACTACAGAGACTAACCAGATTGTGGACTTACTTTGTACTATGGTTTTGCCATAACATGTATCTTCTTTGATAACTTGCCTATCTTCTTATTTCATAGTAAGCATAAGGTCATTCATATCTCTGATTCATAAGGTACCTCAAAAATTCTGTTGTGTTTACTGTAGTGTAAGAGTGTATAGGGACAGGCACTACAGAATAAGCCAGGTGATGGTTTAAAGTCAGTAGTGTAATTCCTACAGAAGTCAGTGGCTGTAAAAAACAACAGTTGTATCTGCTCATTCACTATCTTATTAAATGTAGTACAAAAACCAGACATGCATAATATCAGTTGGCTAATAAATCTCCATGCAGCTTCTCGAAAGTCATCTGTTTTCTCTAGTCTACATTTGGATAAAAAAATGCCAACTAAAGATCAACTCTGAGGGAAGTACAGGATTTTTTCTCTCTCCCACCAGTAACAGCTTTGATGTGGCTCAAAAAGAGGCCAGAAATGGCTTTCTCAAGGTCAATAACTTTTTTTTCCTTAAAAGAACAACAAAACAACAACCACCACCAGCAAAAAAACACCCCCACCTCCCATCACAACCACCACAGGAAAAGTTTGTTAATTAATTCCTGTCTGGATGCCCTGTGTTCTATTCACTTAATCTGGCATCTTCTGGAAATGATACAAACAATCATTTCATCATAGTTAGCTCCACATTAAAGAGTACATCTTCGACTCTAAACAGATGCAGACTGTCTGAGTAAGTCATGTGGCCAGCGAAGCTGTACAGAGTCCCAGTGTTATTTCATCACTAATGCCATTGGAGAGTTCACCTCTTCCTTTGCTTACCATCTCCATACCACAGTATCAGCTGCATTGATCTGTTTTCCATGTGGGAGCACTGGTTGAAATGTCCTACCCTAGAGAAGCTACCAGAAGGGTAGTAAAGTTTTAACTGGAATCCCAAAAGAAATAAATATGTTTTGCATTTTTTCCCTTCAAGTTGTGTTCTTTGAAGTTAATTCATACAAATTGGCCCGGACTACCACGCATGGAGAAAACTATTGAGGGACAAAATCACAATTTGCCAGCACACTAGAAGTAAATGAAAGCATTATGTGTTAATTACATTCACTATTTTTGCATTTCTTGAAGTATTAAACACTTAACAATGACAGGGAGAATTTGAAAAGGTAAGAACAAAAATGTGTTCTGGATAGTTCTCTCCAGGAAGTTAGTTAAGCATTTGGTAGACTGCATCTGAAACAACAGCTATTCATTTAAGAAGTGATTTCTATGTATTCACTGTTAATTATTATGTGGTGAATAGAAAAGATATTTCCACCATACTGTTGACAAGTGTTTTGCTGTTCATTCCATCTGTAAAAACAGCATAGCTATCTACACATATCATTGTTCGTAAGTAGGACAGAATCAGTTGGAAATGAGACAGGCATCAGAGGAGATTCATCCTCCACTTCTCGGTTTGACTGTAAAATCCCTTTGAAAATAAATTCAGTATAGCACAACTATTGCCCATTATAATAAACATTAAAATCCCTTGTGTTTAGAGTTGTTCTTAAGGATTCAGTCTTAAAAGCAACATAAAGCTTGAAATATACTCACCATACTAATGAAGGCAGGATTATTTATCAAGCTTGCCATGTCAAAACTCAGTCCAGTTCCAGTCTAAAAACAAGTAAAAATTGAAAGTAAGTTTACCTCCAAAGTCCCAGTTAAAACAATTGTTAATAAATAGATGCAGAGCTAACTTACAGGACTGGACATGTCTCTTAGTTTCTGTTCTGCTATTTTCAAATTTGACTTGTAAGAATCATTTTCTGGATCAAGATCCAGTGCTTTTTGGTAACTGGTAATTGCTTCTTCAAACTTATTCACTGAGGTCAGAGCCAACCTAATGTGAAATAAAGAAATCCTGGGTAGAACATACATGACTATCAAAAGATAATGATAGATTTTTCTGCTCCAAGTAAAACAGCATCTCACAACTAACTCTTCTCTTAAGCACTAAGTTAAAAGAAGTTTTGCTGTAGTGCCGCTACTGCTTAGAGTAAGCCTTTATTGTAGTAGAACAGATGATCCCTCAGAAACTCATTCTGCATCTATATGCATGCAAGTTTCATTAAAGAACTCTTTGGCATTATCAAGTGATTTAGTCTCTGTTTTAGAGCACAAGTTAGATCCAACATGAGCTCAGAAATTCCTTTAAATGTTTCTTCCATTTCTTTTGATCCAATAGATTATTCAGAAGGTAAGTAGGATGGAGATACTCTTAACGTAAATTGTGCAGTTTCAAGAAACCAAACAGTAGAACCACAAGTTTCAGTCTAACAGCTTTTTGCACTGGATTAGTTGCAAGGTTCTCTTGGATCTTCTGCTTCACCGCTTGACAAATGGGTTACACAGGATAGTAGCAATATCTTTAAGAAACCCACGTGTCAGAGTAGCCTACTTAATCTTTTGAAAAAGATTCAGGAGAGCACAGCATGGATTATCTACTATTTCTGAAACAATGTTTGTTTTCAAATTTGATTAGTTCCTACATTTAAAGCATTATCTTACTTTGAGCTATGCCAGAAGTCCATCTGGTTGCAGTTTCAGTTCTGCCTTCTGCTATATATTCAATTTATTCTGATCTCAAAGCTAACCCATTTTTTTCTACATTTCGTGAAAGATCTGTGTAACCTACATTCAACTTCTATTTAGTACTCCAGTTTCCCTTTAGTATGTGCTGAGATAGATACACAGACTGTGTTGATAATAAGCCTGTGCTAAAACCCACTAACAGAACTTAGTCCTTTATGTCAGACAAGAGAGCTCAGTGTTAGGACACATTGGTCACAGTCATTACTCTCAGTGATAACGAACTCAGTAGCAGTACAAAAATCCAGGGTTTTCCAATAAAACTTCTGGAGGAACCCATGCAATATTAATGTCTTCTCCCTTAGCACAGTTGCAATGCAGCATTCTCCCTTTTGGCCCATTAATTTGTCGAAATAGTTTCTGACCAGAGGAGAAATGCAATCAGGTATTTCTGTGACGCAACTGTGTTTATTTATGGGGAAAGTATGCTAAATTCCGCTTCCTGGAACACACAACTCAGAAGAGCAGGCAAGTTTATCTGCTCGCAATTTCAGATCCACCTCCTACCCAGAAGAGTGCTCTCTCAGTCATGCTGGAAGCACATCTTTAACTGTCTACACTGCTCCCATCTCTGCATATTTCTGTGGCACTTCTGTTCCTTTCTGCAACATGTACAGAGCTTCCATCAAATCCTCAGAAAAGCTGATGTATGTGCCTTTCTAATGCAGTCAGAAATCCTAGCTTTCTCATAAGGAATTCTTTTTGAGATGGTTTCTGCACTTTTTTCCCAGTTATTACTAAACAAGCACTGTTTTCTGACTCAGCCTGTGACAAATACATTATTCTTTCAAGCTGCTGAGTTAAGCAACAACCGGTAGGTAAGAATATATTCTCTATTTAAGCAGTCAGACAAAAAAGGAGAAGCTTGGGAATGCCTGAGAATGATCCCACTTACACTGTTTATCAAAGGGTACACTGCTCTTACATACAAAATTCTAAAATAACCTCCCATTTCCAATTAAATCAACCTGTGGTTTCCCTCTACCTCACTGAAATCTGGGGATTTGGGGTTCTGCTATATACAGAAACAATATAAAGACAGTTATATAGGACAAAAATTCAAAAGTCCTTAAAATTTCAAAGTGAATTAGCTATGCACTAGATGATCTTAAAGGCTACATTTGTAGTATTAAAATAAACTCTGTCTGGGAAGGTTTTCAAATGACAGAATTCCATCATTTTTGATCTTAAATAAATGGCCCCTGGCACAGTCTTTTCCCAGGCCAGTTAGCCCAAACAATTTTAGGGCATGGTTCAGAAGTTAACACCGGCCAAGGCAATTTAGCAATAGACAGTTTGGATGTGGTCACTCCATACTGCAAACAAGATTTTAATAATATAGACACAGGCTATTTTGTACCAGCTGACCCCAAAGAACAATCCCAAGCATTTTTTTTTGATTTACTAGTATAGATAAAACCACAAAAGCCAAAAGCATGCATTCAGCCTACACCTTCATAATACGCTTGATTATTGACTATGCAAAGCTACACATCTCAGAAGAGTGTCCCTTGACTAAAGCAGGCATCTCATTTGGGAGAACATTTTTGACATTTTTAGATATAGCACTTCATCAGACCCTCTGCCTAAAGGGACAATCTTCCTAACCACTCAGACAGGACTGAGAAAAAATGCTAACAGGACAGAGCTTAGTCTTGCCCAAATATCCGCCTCTTCACAGTCACTGTACAGAAAAATCAAACCTCAACTGCTAGCACTGAAGGCCCGGTACCTTTAAGGATGCTGTTTTCTAAAAGCATCATTAGCAGATTCTCTTTTCTAACAGCATAATTTTTATAACTCATAATTAGGTAGGAGATTAAAAAGAAAAACACATCATGACTTCCTAAACTAAATTTACAAAGTTGATAAACTGAAATTAAAAAAAAAAAAGAAAATCTAACTGACATAGTCTGATATGACAATGTTGAGATCAATCACAGATACAAAACTTAAAGCCGACAGCATGATAGGGTCATCTTTAGAAAATTGCTACACTTTCAGGACAAGAATGTCAGTTAAGCAAAACAACATGGCTCCACTTATTTCAGAAAATGTATGGTGATTTACATGTGGGCCTTCAGCATTTACTCAGATTTCTATTGGCTTACCCCATTCTCCCATATGCTTTGCTGTACTTCGGGTCTATTGCTATGGCTCTCTCACAGTCCTTTATTGCTTCACTGTATTTGTTGAGTTTACTTTGAGCAGCAGCCCTAGGAGGAAACGTAGAGGGGAAAAGAGGGAGTTTAGTCAAAAAACAGTAAGAGCAAGAACAAAAAAGCTTAGGTATCTGCATGTCAGTTACTGACTTTAGACATGTTTTGTCTTACTGACATTCACTAGTTAGGCAATGCCTCAAGTTTCCTTAATCAAGCAGGTCAAGCAAATGTTCTGAATTAGGTCCATGCATAGGTGCATTGCTAGACTGGGCTTTGGAGAGCAAAGACTCACCTTTCAGGACACAAAGGAGATATTATTCTAAAACTATTTTATATCTGGTATATGACTATGCACAGAACACATCACAAAATCTATTGCATGAAGTAAAACTCTGAATTAGTAGTTGACATTAAATCATTATTTAAACAGAAATACTCTATACAATTGCACTTTTCCCATAAGGACTACACTTTTTTTGCATTTTGAAGGAATACTGTGATTTTTCTCTGCTCTTTTTTTTTTTTTTCTCCCCTTAAAGCAGTTAAGTCTCTGCTTCAGAAAGCACAGAATTGCCTTTCAGTATGACCCATCCCATTTGCTCTCTGAATCTGACTTCAGGATAATGATCATAAGGAAAATAACAGCTTCACACTAATTTTGAACTGAAGTGATATTTCTTTTATGTACGTAACTGTATCTCAGCAAAACTCATGCTTGCAAATAAATTGGGATGACACTTCTTAATCTCTGAATTACTAAATTAAAATTGTATCTCCACACCAGAGAAATACTGAATGCTGTGGTTATTTATACAATAAGGTTAAAGACTTGTCCCAAACTAAAAAGGCAATTGTAATAACTAATATTCAAAATTTTCCCAGTTTGAAAAGTCTCAAAATACTCTAATTAGTTCTTCTTTGACTAAAAAGCTATAGAAGAAATAATAATATTTCCATTGCATGAAGCGCTATTTTTTTTGTAATAGGAATGCTAGATGCTACAACCATCACTGTATTCAATCCCTTCTCCTGTGATAACCTCAGATTGGATGTTTTATCTGACTTTGATTAAAATCTTTTCTGAATGAACTACTTATAGCTTTTAAATATTTAGGCTATGTAACAGTGGTCTAGCTCCTGTAGATGCCAGTAAGGTTTGTAGGTAAGAATTGGGGACAATGCTTAGTTTCTCATGTGTTTGAACAGAAAGTGTTCTTTCCATGTTTAAAAAAATTGTGCGGTCAGTTACAACTTCAATGGCACCTAACCTCCCTCTTTATCTCCCTGCTGTGAGTAAAAAGCAATGCTGATAAAGGTGGTAATTCTTCATGGATTCCAAGCTAGCTCAAATAAGATAAGGCCTATCTTTATTCAGACACTGCATCCCTCTGGAAACTCCAAAGAACTGCCTGTCTTCTTTTAAGTAACTTTATACAGTACTGGGCTCATTGACGTCAAGATTCATTTTGGTGCTCACAAACGTAGTCTGTGATGATGTATAGCACAGAAAACAGTGAAGTATTTTCACTCTTTTGACAATTATAGATTTGGTGCCAAAGCTCATTCTACTGAGAAATCTTTCAGTTATTTGGGAGGCTTTTGAATCAGGTTTTATATTTGATACCTAAAATCACTTACGCAATCATTCTTAAAGATGTAAAACAATATTACTATGCTGTGCATTCCCTTTCTCTTTATGTCTGCCATGAAACACTGAGTCATATACTTGCATTTATCACAAACTAAACTCTGGAGTAATGGAAGCACAGCCCCCAAAAAGGAAAAATCTATAGAGTACACTGCCACAAGGCCAGGTTGACTGCACTCAAGTTAATAAGTCCTTCTGGACAGATGCACTGAAGAGTGAAGAGCAAAGGAGCTCTAGAGGCATGGCAGCTTCAGCAGGGCTTGTAGATTACACTGCTTTTGTTCTTATGTTGATCCTCAGGGCAGTATACTGAAAGTGCATGCTGCTGCTAGGATAACATGCCCTTCCAAAATTCATCTGGTCCAATGTCAATGCTACACTGAAGAAATAATTATAGAATGAAACTACGACAACACAGTCTTGTTATTTTTCCAACAGGTTGTGCATAAAAATGCTGAGTACTTATACAATCTTTCAAATCTCCTAAATGCTGTAACACATTAACACTATTTTTTCCAAGGGAAGGCAATACTATTGGAGACAGAGATAGCAGCTGAATCACTAGACCATTGAAATAAAAAAAAAAAAAAAAAAAAAAAAAAAAAAAGACTCCTACTACTCTCAATGGACTGAGAACCACAGCCTACATAGTGATTTAATATATTAATATGTTAATTTAATATGTTAACCTCTGCCTCACATGTAATTCACATTAAATAGCCCCACGCTATTTTGATCTACTTCATATTTTATCTTTAAAATAATGTTTATTAAGTTTGAGAATAAAAAGTGTGTATTATTCTGCTTTTACCTGTTGCAGTAATAGACTGCATTGTTTGGATCCAGTTCTATAGCCCTAGTGTAACAATCCACTGCTGCAACAAAGTTTTCTTCTTTCATATGATTGTTACCTGAAATAAATTATTAGAAGCTCATAAGCAGTTAAAAGATACATCATTATGTATGAAAAAAAGTAGAGAAACTACATTATTCTAAATAAGGCAGTTCTGATGGCACTTTGGCACTTTTGCGAGACACATTCTTTTAAGTACAACTGGCGTGGAATAAAGCAAATAGAAATATCTACTATGTCTGTAAAATTCATTATGCACATGGTAGTCCACCACATATGCCTTCCTCTTCTCTTTTTTTCCTATTTTTTTTCCTATTTTTTTTTTCCTATTCAACACTTTCCAGATAGTTTCTGCTGTTAAGTAAAGATCCCTTTGTTGAGAAGTATAACTGTAATTGCAGTTCTATTCTAATACAAATTCATCAGTTTTAACTAACTTTCCAAGCCTCATAGTCCAATAGGCAGTATGTTAATTCCCTTCTGGTCTCACATCTACCAAAAACCTCCCTATAACTACTCACTTAATATGGGAGATAAAAGCAAAATCCAAGCACACAGACCCCACTTGTGTGATGTTGTCACATAGTTCAAAAGATAATGAAAAGCATATATAGCACAGGCAATCCAAAGTGAATCAGAAGTGAAATTTCTTACCATCAAAGCTCTGATCTTCTATGCAATAATAAAGTTTCATATCTGATATTTTTAAGTCTACTACAGTGAAAAGGCAGAATAAAGTAACTTCTCTACACAAAGAAAATGTTGGAGTTAAGTTCTTTAAAAACTACAGATACCTTCCATATTTCTTCTACCCTGAGACAAGGCATTCCTGGTGGTTTCTTACTTTGTTTCTCTACTTCTTTGTTACTATAAAAAGTCCTAGTTCAGAGTGCCTGAGGCTAAGGTTGTTCCAGGTGCCACTGCTATAGATTCTTGGCTTGCTAGATCCTGCAGAACCTGTCTAGGTTTCTCAGCAACATCAAGAAGTTGTCAGGAAACAACAGACTTTCACTGATTTCATTGTATTTTGGTATAATATTTAAACCTTCTCCGAGACTAAGCAAGAGAAGGGGCAGGTCAACAGGTTACTACAGCTGTAACTTTCTACAGTTATAACTGCACAGGCAAATGCTAGAATGTTTCAGTCAGAAAGAAAGAAAGATTGTGGAGCAAGCAGTTTTAGGTGACAATAGTAACTGAAAACAATTACACTTGCATTTATTTGTGACTACAAAACAATTAATAAACAAAATCAGATATATGTAACCAAGTATCATCAGTATATTACAAAATCACCTATTTTAACAGTGATACAGTAGACTATAATTACAGTCAGCAATCACTGCCAGTGAGAAGGCAAACTCAAACTGTAATTTCATGTATAGAATCACAGAATTTCTAGGTTGTAAGAGACCTCAAGATCATCGAGTCCAACCTCTGACCTAACACTAACAGTCCCCACTAAACCATATCCCTAAGCTCTACATCTAAACGTCTTTTAAAGACCTCCAGGGATGGTGACTCAACCACTTCCCTAGGCAGCCCATTCCAATAATGCCTAACAACCCTCTCAGTAAAGAAGTTCTTCATAATACACAATCTAAACTCCCCTGGCGCAACTTAAGCCCATTCCCCCTCGTCCTGTCACCAGGCACGTGGGAGAACAGGCCAACCCCCACCTCGCTACAGCCTCCATTAAGGTACCTGTAGAGAGAGATAAGGTCGCCCCTGAGCCTCCTTTTCTCCAGGCTGAACAAGCCCAGCTCCCTCAGCCGTTCCTCGTATACTTCCAAAATACACACGGATTATAACTGCATCTGCCTCATTTTTACAGGCCCACCATCTATGCATCTTTCCTTTAATTTAGAGATCTACACACGAAATCCTACTGGCAGTTGAGACTCACAAGGTAGCTGCACTCCACAAGATTGTAGCAGTTAATGTTTCCCTAAAACAAAACTGCTATTGATGATCATCAAAGCTGGAATTTCTGATACTGCTCTGAAACAAAAGTGACTCGAGATACAGGGCTATGTTGGAGCTCGTTTCAATGGGTACCAATATTGCTCTCTCTGCAGCTCAAAATTGGCTAAAGGAAAACAGAAGAACAGATAGACCTGTTTCTGCTCAGATTAAGCAATTCCATACAAAAGAAAACGCAACAGTATTAACTTATTTTAATGCTGGCCAAAAAAAAAAAAGGTTATACTTTTGAGTGCATATCCTTTTATAATGGAAGTACTACCATTATAATTTATTTACCAAGCAGCTCTGTTTAGGATTAAGCCACAAACCTGCATATAATCTGTACTCTCCATTGCTTACATTAAGCAAAATATCAAGTGGTATACAAGGGCAGAGAAGTAAATTCAAGTATTTGCTAGTCTGGAGGGTATATCACTCAGGTTTCATAATGACCAAGAAAGAAAATTAAGCGATCTGATTTCATTTCATCCTTCATTAGTCAATTTCTAGAGGGCAAGTTTGAGGGTGGAGGAGGTACAGGCTGGTGGCTGAAAAGGTGTGTAAAGTTATTCCATAAGTAAGGACATACAGACAGAAACCACAAAATGATAGAATTACAATATTGTAGAAGATAAGGCTCAAATGGATTTCAACAAATTGATGTAATTTATTTCACTAAGCTCAGACAGACAAGTACTCAAAACTGACAAACCTGATACCAGTGATAGATAAACTTGTGTGAAAATGAAAAGGACTAATATGAGAGAGCAACATTTAAAAATAGGATATGATGTTTTAAATTTATTATGGGAGTTAACCAAAAGCACTATGAGCAGTCCCAAATTGCTTATTAGTTCTTCTGACTGCCAACACTTTCAAGTGCCCTTTATCAAAGTTTAGACCCCTTCATTTTTTTCAGTAGAAATATGAATTGCTTTAGTATCACTACACTAAGACTAACACACAGGACACATTCATTTTGTTTTCTTAGTCCATTTCACAAAGCCCTGAGGACTAACAGATTAGAAGATGGAAGACATTAATTTAGAGCATGAATTGCTGTAATATCCACTCCTAGAAAGGACTGGATATCGCTAAAGTCCTATAACCACAGCAAGCCCTGCAGGTATTTTCTTAGACTCTGAATGGCCCAAATTACTTACAAAATAACAGTCCCCTTACAAAATAACAATCACCAGTGGAAAAAGTGTGAAGTTTTTCTATAAGTTGTGTTGCCCAGTCCAGCTGCTTTACTATCACTATCCATTATAACCAAAAAAATCTTATTCAGAGCACACGATGCTTATTTCTATGTTAATTTACAAACCTTCATCCTTCAGTTGGTCTGCCTTTTCAATATCCTCTGGTAAAGAATCTGAGAGAGGCAGCATGTCGTTCTGTATGTAAACAAAACAATACTTTTTCATTAAAATACAAGCCGTAATTATAGGCTGGACAACATTCCATCAACAAGCAACAAGATCTCCTATTTTGCAGAGTACAAAACCTAAAACATCACTAAAACTCTTAGAAGAGAAAGATAGCTTGCTTTCTACTACCAAAGAAACCTCATGGCTCATAACACATTTTAAGGAAGCCAAGAAGAAGATAGTTGATAAGTCTCTACAATCCCTGGTGGTTTCTGTGCCTCCTGTACTAGAAACTCAGAGATAGCACATATTACTAGCATGGATTTTAAAAAACTTAGCATTTTAAGGTTAGCACTTAGGGATATGTTTTTAAAACTGAACAACTAAATTATTTCCAGAAGGGAATGAGAAGCATCATAGAACAGTTGATGAGCTCAATCGATTAACTGAGGGATAATAACCTTTAAGTGAGAACTATACAATCCACTGTTCAGTAACATCCTACATTGAATTGTCCTTGTCTACTTCAAATTAATTCCTCCCACTGCCCCTAAAGATTCTTGTTCTGCCTGCTTTTATGGAAATTTCACTCTTTTCCCGTTTTCCTTAAGTTTTCACATTTTTTGACCTACATAGTACTGCAAGGTTGTGTATACAATACGAAGTTTTATCACATAATGGCAGAGTAAGTCTAGAATTTAAATTAAATTCTTACCTTGTGGAAAGAATTTCTGAACATCTCTATCAAATGCTGTGGAGGGGCAAGATGAGTATCTTCTGGGTTAATCTTAAACACAGTCTCCAGACACTGAATTGCAACTTACAAGAGGAAAAAAAAAATCAGGTCACCAGTTTCTCAAAAGAAGTTTAATTTCTTTAATTTATTTATAAAGCTGTGATTCACTTCTTTATTCAGCTAGTAAGAGCAGCAATTTGAAAGACATTGTAAAATAAAGAGGCTACCCGATCTGCAGAGAACTGGCTATAAGCCATACAAAATCTTACGTAGTTCTAACGTTATTCTTAAAACAATTTATAATTTTAATTTCAATTCTCTCAATCATTTGATATATTTTTAAACGTACAAATATTTAACAAAAGCATAACTCAAAACATGTGTCACATGACCCATGCCAAAACACAGCCAAACTGCCTAAAGTTTGTGTGACACAACAGAAGAAAATGGCTTATCCTTAATTACAGAATAAATGTGGGATACTTGTTAGTTTTATCTTTTCTGAAGTAAAATATATTCATTTGAAGACATTGTCTATTAATAAAATGCTTCATTAATCACTACTCTTCATCCTGTAAGAAAATCTCTCTACATCATCCTTTCACACATTCTGTTGTGTAAGGATTAAATGGCTCTCCCAGTCCTGCAATAATCTACATATGCTCACATGAAGCAATTCTGAAAAAGAAGTAACCAAGTGCCAGAATGAAGTTTCAAATGTCGTCACGTTTCCAGACAAAAGAAGATGAATGGCAATTAGTAATATATAGCTTTGTCTATACATTATTCTATCTCAAATTGTATTGATACTTTCCCTATCATCTTGAGAATGCAGTAGAACGCTTCCATTAAGGTATACATGTATCATCTAGATGTTTTAGACTGAAAACTGAGGAGGAGCAAAGAATCCTCATAAAGTGTAGCTTTTAGCAGAAAAAAGTATTTTTTATGTCTTATTTTATAGATATCACATTTTTAACCTGAACTAGAGATAACTGAGGACAGCTGAATTCAAACTAAGTATCAGTAAAAACTGAATCTTAGAATCTATAATTAATTTCACTCCTATGTTAATGTAATAAATGTAATGCCAATAAGAATTCAAATTATAAGGGACCCCAACACTGATCTCCAATTAAAATTAAAATCACTGAAAGCTAACAACAGTAAGGCCAGTTTGAGGAGCCTGTTTTCTACACCATAGCTGGGCAAAACAGAAAAAAGTAAACTTGTAAAACGAGTAGTTAAACTTTGAACAAATATTTTTTTAAAACTCTCATAACATACAATAGAAATCATTCAGAAAAAAATTTAGTACCACAAAATTAAAGTTCATAATATGTAACAGTAATTGAATACATAGTGAAATACACATACAACTTGCTCCTGTAACCTATAAATGTTAAAAATACATCAGTTTGCCCCATTCTAAATTCCTCAATAGAAGTGGTGAAGGATTTGGGTTAAACTCCTTTACCTCCTGCTATGTAGAAAAACTTATAGTAAAGTGAGCGCTGATCATGCCAAATTCTGGATGATATATTAGCAGTACTCCTTGTTGGGTCTATCATAAAATCAGTGGAACTGCATGTCTAGTTTTTTGTTATATGACCTAATAGGAAGCTAATGCCCAAAATATACCTACCCTTTTTCCCTCAAACTTATTCTGAAGACATTCCCTTTCCTGAATCCTTCACCTGATTTGTAGTTTTATGTCAATTTGAAGTACAATCTTTACCTTTCTAAGGCATTGTCTATAACAGTAACTCTTTATCTGACATGAGATTTTTTGCAAAGTGCAGTAGTACAGATCATGCTTAAACAAAAGAATCCAGAATATATTTTCATTATCAGGAAGTATTTCCATTAAATAAATAACCAGTTTTACAGTGAAGTCTTTAGTTCTCTTTTAACTGAAAAATGGAAGTATAATCCTTATATCTCAAAAGTACAATTAAAATAAGAGGTCTTATGGGATGAATCCATAGGTTAGAATGACAAACACATCTTAACACGTAAGACAACAATAGAAACCTGTGTAAAAATACATTGCCAAAGCTGAAACTTTTCCAAATCAGACGATATATTAAGTTGTGAAAAGATCAATAACTACCCTGTTTTAAGATACTATGGTAAAAACCTGGCCCAGTAAAGTCAAAGGGGTGAAGATATGTTTTTGTCAGAAATGTATCTCACTTAAGTGAGGCACTGTTAGCTGCCACAGGCTCAAAGTCATCAGAAAGTTGTGACTTACAGCACCATGTGAGCTATTCACCGATGAGGCCAAAGTTATCTGTTCTCCCTGTTACCTCCACCATCACATACACTTCCAGAGACGTAGGCAGTTGCTGCAGCTCATACAGATCACCTTGCAAACCAGTGCAGATCCCTACCTCCCCAATGAACAGCTCAAAGAACATCTGGGGCTCACAAAAAAAACCTACTATGTTACAACAGGAGCATGTGGACTGTGCTGGAGCCCAGCTCAGCATCCCCAGTGCCACACAGCTCCAGGATCTTTTGCTGTCCATGCTCAAGCTGCAAACAACATTGAGGCGTCACAGCAGACTTGCAAGCTGTTGATCACTGAATAATGAATATTAACTGGGCTGCTGAGGTATCCTGGTTTTGGCTGGAACTGAGTTAATTTTTTTCAGAGAAGCTCACACCTGCTGTGTTTTGGATTTTTGATGAAAATCAGTGTGTTAACACCGTTACGTTTTAGCTGTTGCAGAGCAGTGCTTGCACAGAGCCCAGGACGTTTCAGCTCCTCGTGTTGCCCTGCCAGTGAGGAGTTGGGAGGGGACACAGCCAGGACAGCTGGCCTTATGGGGCCAGAGGGATGTCTCATAACATATGGGGTCATGCTCAGCGATAACAGCTGGAATAAAGAAGGAGGAAGGGGAGAACATTTGGAGTGATGCTGTTTGTCTTCCCAATAAATCATTATGCATGACAAGCCCTGCTTTCCTGGACGTGGCTTAACACCTGCCTGCTGATGGGAAGTACTGAATGGATTTCATGTTTTGCTTTACTCATGTGTGTAGCTTTTGCTTTACCTAGTAAGCTGTCTGCATCTCAACCCCTGAGTTCTCACACTTTACCTTTCTGATTCTCTTCCCCATCCCACCTGGGGAGAGTGAGCTATGTGGTGCTCAGCTGCCTGCCAGGGCTAAGTCATGACATGAGGCCCCTTTAGTGCTCAGTGTCAGCTTGCTTCATCTTACACATACCTGTCCCCCAACTCTAGTGTTACATGCATACCTCAACTTAAGGGGTACATGCCAGTTTCGAGAACTCTGCCTTTGAGGACTCACTGCAGTACAATCATCTCCAAATTCAGGAGAAAAAAAAAAACAGCCTTGTGCACTTCGTAGAGAGTTTCTGCTTTAGTCCCACAGAAACAGGTGCTACAGACAGGAAAAACTTGTAGATACTGCAAGGAAAGGGAAGAAACTGCTATTTAAATACACTGTCTCAGGTATAACTTGGAGGAAGTCAAGTTGCCAGTTCATACAATAGGGTTGAGTGTTAGAACAGAGACCTGTATCACTTCTCTGGATCCTGGATTGCAAAAGAGTGTATTTCTCCAGTCTATCTTACAATTACTCTGATTTCTCAAATTAAGTCATTTTTATTCATTATGTAAGCATAAAATTCCTAGAGGAAAATTACCGTATCATTGACATCATTTTGTAATATAAACATGCAGAATGCAAGAGTTTGAATACATGCTAGACTTATATTTTGATAAGGTCTCAATTTTATTTGTAATGTTTTATCTTTTTGTTGTTTTGCGGGGAATGGGAACTACTTAAATTACTTCTTGGCATAGATACTTATACTGTGTTTTATCTTTTCACTAAGATACATAAGGTATCAATGAAAAACATTAGTCACATTCTTTCATCCCTTATGTCTTCACCTGGCATTAACCAATTCAATGCGTAAGACTCAGAGTACTGCTATTCCACAAGCAATAAAGATATTTTCCTCAACTAAAGTGACTCATTTATTCAGTATGCCTGCCCCGATCCTCTAACACATAGCATATGGTATCAAACTTCTGGCAGGGTACAGCTCTAAAATTAGGATTTCATATCTGTATTAAAATGGTAAGTTTCATATCAGCATTTAAGCACAAGTGAGGTTTTATAATATTTTTGTTCAGAAAACAGAATCTGAAAATTGTTGATTCCTTCAAATAAACATTGGCTAAGGCTGCTCTACAACAGGTAATCAGGTAAACCTTCACAGGCATAACCCAACGTTTATCAGCATTATTATAAAAATGAAAGGAAAATTTGTTGTCTCCCATCATATGAAATACTTTCATGAAATACTTTCATCATTGCTTTCTTTCACCAGCTGAACAGAAGTTTATTACCAGAGTACCATCATAACCTGATACTGGTTAAATTCATAGATGACTATCATTTTTCAAATGTGCAGACCCTATCTGTGGAATATCCTTTGAATAGCATGCTACAAATGTCCATTTCTTGTTTCCATTGGTAAATAATTAACTACACTGTAAAAGCAATAGGCAGAGGAAGGAAGAACATTCCAGGTTTCCCTTTTAAAGCTTATGCCTCTTAGACTCAACTCCGTAAATTTCAGGAAACTCAATGATTGACTCCCTGGATGTTGTTTATTGCCCTGGTAGTTCTAGCCTTCCTCTTTATACCTCCAGTTCATCCTCCCATTGAGTCACACAGCCAAAGACTACTTAGAGCAATGCACAGGTCTTTTAAATAGATGCTATGAAAAGCTTATTGCAGAATTAAGAATCTTTTTGTTCTTCTCTTGCTTAATTCCACATTGTGATAAGGCCTCCCAGGAATTAGAGAAAAGAAATGAGAACAACGTGAAGGAGGAAAACACATCAAACATTAGTGAACGTCTCAAACACACAAATGTCCATCTTCCCGTGGCCATGTCTTCTGTTACAAGAAGTTATATACTAAACTGAAAATATATACTACTGTGTGCTCTTTGGAATTACTGTTTATGTAGAAAAGCAATGCAAAGCATTTATTTTATTTTCCCCATTCTTAGGATCTTTTAGATTTCCCTCATAAACTACCCAGAATTCTTCTACGTATAAAACAGGAGTTCTTCCCCATATGCCAAAACCAATATATGGTTATTTACATCACACACACAAAATGCAGGAGGAAAATAAACATAAAAGTAAAGTGAAAATGAATCAGTTGGCAAAAAGTTGCAGGATACATATATAAATCATTCCCATGTCTTGCATTATGGCTTTGTCTAACTTGACGTGGTTCAAAGTATTAAATAACTGTCACTTAAAATTCCTGTAATTTCACAACTTTAGAGCACTTTTAAAATGAGAAATGTTTTAAAATTAGTTATCTTAGAAATACTAAGATCATCGTTTATTCTCATATAATATGTTGTGGCACTTTCAGTGAAGTCACCTCAGTTACTTTCTATACACAATAGAAATACATTTGGCAATATACACCAAATAATGTAACATAAGCATGCATAGTACCTACCCACGTATTACTATCTTCATCACTTACCTTCCAGGCTTTCTTGTTCATCGGGAGTGAAAGTATCTATCTGACTCTGCTCTCTCAAGAAATGGATGACAGCATAAACCAAGCGCTTCACTGATGACATTTTGAAATTGTTGAATTTCTCCTGTGTCTTAAGAAGATTAGGATCTCCTATTTCTGGAAATAAAATATATTAAAAAAAAAAAAAAAAAAAAAGGAAGAAAAGCTTTATAATATGGCAGGACGTATGCTTTGGGCCCAGTCGTTAATTCCTGGAGCATTCCAGCCTCAGTCAGAAACGCACCCAAAACATGAAAAATCATCCTTCACGAGACAGCTGAATAAAGCAGTGCCTTGAGACGAGCCATTGAATTGTAAGCGTTATAGGGAATCCTACAATCCTCTAGTCTACGAGCAAAAGAGGACAGATTTCCTTGGGCTCCTTCCTGCCGGAGAGGTCACCGAGGATAAACCCAGCAACTTATTTTCCCGAAGGATGCAGTTTGGGTTTTATTCCCAAGACACACACACCTGGAAGCGGGGTCACACGCCTAACTCGTATAATCCCTTAACCCTCCACGCCGACAGGGAGATGCAGTGACGTAAAGGTGCAGCGCACGCTTCCACACGCGCCCTTCTGTTTCCCGACCTCGCTGCACGCTCGGTGGTCCCTGACACGGGTGGCTCCGTCCCACTGTCGGAGTTATGTAACTTGGGGGAGAACCTCGTCTCCTCCAACTTTCCCGGTTATTATTTTTCCACAAACCCCTCCGGGGCCAGGCGGGCACCACCTCCCCCCTTCATCTGCTGGGGGGGGGGGGGGGGGGGGGGGGGGGGAAGGAGGCTACGGGGGGGGGGCTCAAACGCAGGCTGGGCACAACAGGGCCGAGACCACGGGGGCTCACCCCACACCTCCCCACTCACACTCAGCCTCACGCTCAGGTTCACACTCACGCCCCTTCCCTGCCACGGCAGGGCCGGCTGCAGGCGGCTCCCACCGAGGAAATACCGACCCAACACCAGCCCCCCCGGGTCCCCCGGCTCTCCCCGCATCCCCCCGGACCCTTCGGGACCCCTCGGGACCCCCCGGACCGAGCCCCCGCCGCCGCCCCCCGCACCCCTCGGTCCCTCCGGGCGCCGCCTCGGAGAGGGGCTCGGGGGGGAGGCGCGGCGCGGCTGCACGGCGGGGGTGGGGGGGGCATGGCGCTTACCGAGCCGGGCTGGGCAGAGCTGTGCCGAACCGAGCCGGGCAGGGCAGAGCCGAGCCGGGCAGAGCCGAACCGAGCCGGGCAGAGCTGAACCGGGCTGAGCCGAGCCGGGCTGTGCCGCTGTCAGCGCCGCCGCTGGGCGGGGAGGAGAAAGGCGGCGGCGGAAGCGGATGCTCGGGGCGGCCGTGGCGGTGCCCGCGGCCGGCGGTGACAGCGGTGACAGCGGGAGCGCAGCCGGCCCTTCCTCCTCCTCCTCCTCCTCCTTCTCTCTCCTCCTCCTCCTCCTCCTCCTTCTCTCTCCTCCTCCTCCTCCTCCTCCTCCTTCTTCCTCCTCCTCCTCCTCCTCCTCCTGCGGCCCCGCCCCCCATGCTGGCCCTGTGCGCGGCTCGCAGGTAGGCGCCCAGGGGCTGGGGGGGAGGCTTGTGGGGCACCGCCTCAAAATGGGGGGCGCCCAGCCCTGCCCTGTCCCCTCGGGGCAGGGATCTGGGGAGCAGCATGAGGCTCATCGGAGGCTGCGGGGGACGAGGGGCGAGGGGCGAGGGGGCTGCGGCAGGGGGGAGCCCCCCGGGCTGCGCTGCCTTTGTTCGGGGGGAGCCGGGGCGGGCAGGAGCCGCAGCCCCCCCCTCCCGGATCGCCCCTCTGCTGCCAGGTTCAGTGCACAAAGACTTTATTTCCCCAACGCACATTTGCATCTTTATATATATACATGTATATATATGTATATATGTATATATATTTGTTACAGGCGTTTTCGCTGTTCTCCATGTTTTGCGCTGGCTGCCCATATATCTCCTGCAGGTCTTTCAGACAAAAAGAAAGACGTGGAGTGCTTGAAGCACTGAAGTTATTCCTTTAGGGGAAGAATTAAAAGATCAATCTTTCCAATTTGCATGTGGAAACTAAAGACCCCTCCCTCCTAAATGCCAAGAAAGCGTTGGGTATTGATTTAGGCATTGATTTTGCTGCTTTTTTTTTTTTTCACCACGTGTTGCAAGCACATCAGGGAACGATCACTGCAATTTGTTAATTGCATTATTTTTGTCAGTCATCATTTGAGTGTGACCAAGTCATTGTCCCCCTCCAATCCCCCAAAAATAAGAATGATCCTGGATGCCAAACAGAGACCTCTGACTTCCCAAAGCTAAGCAAATGGCTGCAGAAATGTTGAATAGCAAACACACTCACAATGTTAATGTGAGATATCTCACATTAATATATGTGAAATGTCAGTTTTTAGGAAGTTTCAAACGTATCTTAAGTTGAATAAAATGATTAAACATTTGACGCATGGATTAGTTAAGTTAGGGTGATAGCCTATTTGCTCTTTGAGGATATTAGCAGTAATGGAAGAAAAAATGAAGAGGGAAGTGTGACTTAAATAATTTCATTGTCCTAAAATAATTCTCCAGGAATCAAGAATTCTGAAGACTTTCTTTCAAAATCTTCAAAATAATATTTTGAGTAGCAAAATAGATGTATGTGGGCTCTGGGAGAATGAGAATTTCTATTTAAGACCTAATTTTAGATTTTTGTCTGTGGAAAGAGAATCTGAACACGTTTTTTTTTCTCTTGACAGGGAAGTGAACTGGCAAGAAACAGGGTTGGTGGGAAGAGGCAGGAGGAGGAGCAGGGAATGGGGATGGAGATCATAAAACTGGGAAGACCTTTTGTAGGGGCTTTTCTATAGCATTTTCCTATAGCATACTTATTGCCTTAGTGTGTGTGTGCTTTCCTTAAACTGTCAGGTCCAACTCCAGCAATGGCAAGGACCAGGCAGGAAGCACAGGACGTCTTTCACTTTCCCTGTGCTCCCCAGACTGCACAACCTCATCTGTGTACCCCAGCAGCACTGATCTCCTGTGGACAAAAGCGACAGCCACCACCTTTGTAACCACAGCAGGCTCTAGAGAAACAATTTGGCTGCTCAGCAGAGTTTGCAGAGCAAAATGTTCCCTGGACCTACTGAGTCAAAGATGTCAGCCTCATAAGCATTTTGTGGTCTGAATTTGTCCTGTAGGGCACTGGTTGGAACAGACTAAAAAAAGCAATGAAATCAACATCTTTTGAGGAAATAACCGTTCTGACATTCTCTCTACGAAGAGAGAAGGACCTGAGGGAACGGCATGGGGTAGGGACAGGGGAAGGTCAGGGTGGGTGTGAGGAAAACGTTCTTCACCCAGAGGGTGGTTGGGCACCTCTCCTGAGGGCAGTGGTCACAGCACTGAGCCTGACAGAGTTCCAGAAGCATTTGGACAATGCTCTCAGACATCTGGACTGATATTTGGGTGGTCCTGTGTGGTGCCGGGAGTTGGACTCAATGATCCTTGTGGGTCCTTTCCAATTTGGGTTATTGTATGATTCTGTGAAATGCCTGGCTTGGAAAAATTTATTTTCAGTGGTTTGGATTGACAGATCAAAAATCTGTCCTCTTTCCTACAGAAGTCAGGATCAGGATGCCTAGGAAAGCACAAAAGGCAAGGCAAACATGCAGCAGTAACTTTTCAGAACAGTCCTGTGCCTTGTTGTAGTCTAGGTTCTGGGGACTTCCCTACACAAAAAGCATTTGCCTTAGGATTTTGTACAAAAATTAGTCTACTAGTGTGTTTTTACATTGAACAAGCTTCCTAAGACTGATCTTTTTCTGAGTCGTGTCAGAAGTAATAGGGGGAAAATTAATCCCAGTTCATTCTCTCCATGCTTTTCATGATTGGATAAATTTCTTAAATACTTCCTCTGTTTGTTTTTGTCCAGGCTGAAGAATCCCCATCTAGTTAGTTTTTCTTTGGATGGAATTAATTTCTCACTGCAGCTGATCAGTATTGACTCATCATGACTTGGTAGAAGAGGAAAAGGTTTGGGGCAGGTGGGAGAACCGAAGATGAGAAAGTTTATAACTGTTGGGATGAGCAGAACTGCACATAGTGTCTTTGTGCTTCACATGTTACAGAGTGGTATAGTAAATCTTTGTGTTCTGTTCTCTCTTCCTCTTCTGGTCACTCCTGACATTTCATGTGTATTGTCATGAGTAAATGTTGTAACTTCGCTAATCTCTTCATTAGTCTTTGAAAGCCAAACAGACTACACTAGCTGTGTAGACTGATCTCTGTCTATTTTGAGTCTTTTAAAGAATTCCAATAGATTGAGTCATGGGTTCCTTCTGTAGAAAAGGATACATTTTAAATGTATTTAGCTTTTATGTTTACAAACCCTCCTTAATACTTTTTTTCTGTCTTGCAGTACCACTTGTTTTTCAGTTGAAATCAACAGACTGTTTTAAATGCTTTGTATGATTTTGTTCAAGTACTGAACTGTCCTTGTAACAGTGTGTGGTGTTTGCACTAAATAGCATGCGTTTGCTGTTTACATAGCAGGTATGACAGGCCTTTGTGAGATGCTTATGGCAGTACCAGAGAGAGCTGGAAATACTTTTTTCCATTGTGTTTTGTATGGTTCACTTGGTGGTAGAACCAAGCAAGAAGATAACCCAGATCACAGAATCATGACTCATATCCTGAGTTGGAAGGAACCCACAAGGATCATCAAATTAACTCTTGATGAGTGCTTCCTGCATCACATTCAGTGTAATTTAAGCAGTTCACTTGCAGTCTGCATGTACCTGTTGAAAAGTCTCTCAACTCCTTTCTAAGATTCTCCAGCCGGAGTGTGGTATGTTGGAAGTTTGCAGTGACACCATATGGGTTCAGTTCACAGATTGGATTTGTAACCCAGTTTAGCAGTCCTAGTAAGACTTTAATGAATGCTGCAACTGGGGAGAGACAAGATGAGGCAGTCTGCAGAAACCCTGACCTTCTGCATGGTCAGCTTGGGACTACTACATAGAAATCACCTCTTATAAAAGTTAGTCAGAGCAGTTTCCAAATTGCTTTTATTTAAAGACTGTTGAGGGGACAGGGATAGAGGATGCAAGTACAGTAAGACTGCCTAGGGATTTGCGGCACACGTAACATGTTATGCACCTGTATTAATTCCTGCTTATGGTCTGCATTTTTTATTAGCCAAGAGTTCATTTATCAAGTACTTTACTGTTGTTAATTCTACCAGAGAAACCAGTAAACGTTTGTTGCCAGATGATAAGATTATAAG
Source organism: Aythya ferina (assembly GCF_964211825.1). Lineage (NCBI taxonomy): Eukaryota > Metazoa > Chordata > Aves > Anseriformes > Anatidae > Aythya > Aythya ferina. The sequence goes on from NC_140299.1 coordinate 22,682,409, forward strand.
AGTAGAACTGAGATAAATGTATTTATTGATAAATGTTTTAAAATGATCATGTAACTTACAGCTTTTTTAACTTACATTGATCTTAAGAGCTAAAAGTGTATCTACTATAGAAATGTAATCAACACAGAGTTTACAGGGATCTGAGATGCAAAGAATCTTTTCTTTTCTGAAAGATTTAGTGACAAATTAAGTATTTAATGTTAAAAAGTTCCAGATCTTCTTCTATTCCATCATACATAGCTTAAGAAAAAAAAAAAGTTTGTTGTAACAGTTATGGAACTCAAAATTCAGCAATACTAAGCAAACTGTCCTCTTGCCATACTGAGTTCTGTCTGTGCCAAACTCCGTTGTGACACAAAGCCAAGCACTTTTCTAAGGAAAGGGGCCCAAGAATTCAAGGCATGTATTCACTGCTCCAGACACTTGTAATAATGATTTCAAATGTATTTGTCCAGCAGGAAAAAGTGCTGACTTAAATTTTGGGGTTGTGGTCTCATTCTTTTGCCAACTTGAAATAATGTGCCCCCATCATCTTCCCCTCCAATTAGCTCCATCAGCTTTAAGTTGATATAACTCCTGTTCTGTCTTGGACTTTTTTTCTTCCTTTCCTGTTTTCTTCCTTTCCTGTTTTCTGCCATGGTTTACTCAGTGCTCTGCTGACTTTCCTTGATTTTTGTCCTTTCTTTACTCTGAAGTAAAAAAAAAATATCTTATTGTCTGAAGCGATGAGTCAAAACTGAAACAGTGTGGATATGTATTTAGAATTCAAGCAAGAATTTAGGCTAAATAGTACAACTCTATAAAATTTCTGTGTTAAAATCCATGCAGAGAACAGAGGCAAAGTACCATCCTCTACTATATTAGCTGTTGCTGAATACTGACTGTAGTTTGTTTCTGAAGTGTTCTTTTTTAATTATATAGGTCTTCACTTAAAGGAAATTGGAAAGCCTTATGTTCCACTGAGTAAGAGACTTAGCTGTTGTAATGGTTTACTTAAACCATGACTGTCTGTTACTGTTTATATATGTTTGGTAACACTCTCAGGGAAATGCCAGCATATGGCATATTATTCAAGTATTAAATAATTGCTCCTGCGGCAATCTGACAGTTTTTGTATTGCCTTGGAACTTTTTTTTTTTTCTAATTTAAACATGACCACTAGGTGGGGATAAAACACCGAGTGAAGCCCTGAGAGTGCTGGTTGCTCTTTCTTGGTGAACACGGTCTTCACATCCACAATGTTGTCTTCCAGCACGCGGTGCTGGTTCTCTTGCAGCCTGTAAGATAAGGAAGAGTTTGACTAAGATCTGCTATTTCAAAAGAAAAAACGGTCCTGTTGCTGTTCTCATTTCTAAATTAAGAGCTTTTACAAAAGCTTGATACAGTAAATTACTAAGTGAAAAATAAGTTAATTTATTGTGATTACCAAATCTTCTCTTATTTGTATCCTTGAAAGTACCCCCCCAAAGCATACATAAGGTGCAACAAGAAAAACATATTTGTATTTGTTTTCCCTTAGAATATTCAAAAACTAGAATATGACATTTTATTTAGTGGTTTTGTGTGTAAGAAACCTTCACATTTTGATAATTTTATGAAGATGAGAACCATCTTTTCTACTTATGGAAGTGCACAGAAAGAGTAATATTCCATTTTGTTTCAAGTTGATATGTACAAACCTTTAGGAGTATCTTTCAGTGCTAAATCATCTTAATGCCTGTCTTTTTTCTTTTTCTTTTTCTTTATTACTTAAAAAAAATAAATTAATCTGTCTTGATTTTCCCTTTATCCCTGAAACTGTTACACTAGACCTTCACCAGCAGAGGACATTGTTTTCCATTCTACACAAAGCTGATATACTCTAATATTTACATGGCTATATGGAACTGTTAGATCTACAAGCATGTACAATAAACCTGTCTGTACACATGTTTCCCAGAAATGCATTTTAAAATATATTTTATTAGTTTGTAAGATCTCATTCATCATTGTAACTAGTAGTGTTTAGGTAAAGATTGATTTGAAAACTATAATTTAAGAGTCTTGGATAGAATCATAGCTATCCGTACTTAGTCAGAGATAAATGAGACAGAAGACTTAAATCTTGAGTATATTTTAAAGTGATCATCAGTAGGAGAAGCACCTTGTGAACAAGGTTGCAGATTTTTGTATTTTCTAAAGCTGATGCTAACATTTGCTGGTTCTGCTTCACAGACTGTGGCTTTTTATTTTGTTTTAATAGTGCTTTATTACAAAGGGTAGTTCGGCATGCTCCAGACATGGAAAATTGTTTTTAAACAAAAACAGTCTGACATAAATGTTTATTATGTTTAAAGTATTTACTGTACAAGTTTAAAATCAACCAATAAGTTTAGCTGCTTTGATTGTCTTTGCAGCAGTTACATTGGCCACTATATTACTGTAATAGAGTACTACAATACAGTAATAGAGTAACACAATACTCTAATGCAATAGGGTATTTATATTATAAAGGTCCTCCTCCTTGGTAAAATCAAATCATAGTTATATTTTCCAGAGGCAGCGAGTAATCAAATTGTAGATTTGTTGGCAAAATAAATACCTGGCATTCTAGCAAAAATAGCAATGATTGTGGTCTGTAACTTAGGAGCTCTGTTTTCGTTTTTAAAATCCCATTTTAGAAGTCACTACTAAGCATCATCTACAAATAATAACTACTAAGTTATTATTCAACTTGTACAGCTTTTGGTAGAAATTGTCATTAATAACAGCAATCATCTCAAGACCTCAAGACTAAACCCATACATTTCACACGTATCCTCTAGCAGTAGTGCGGGCTTAAGTGGCTGTTGGCACTCCTTTGATCCTTAAGCCAGCACAATTGAAGTCACACATCAAATATGTGATGGAAGTGATGAGCTGAAACCCCCCACCCAATTAAATTTTTTGGTCCATTTGTGGAGGACACCAAGCTGTGTGGTGTGATGGACATGCTGGAGGGAAGGGATGCCATCCAGAGGGACCTGTGCAGGCCTGAGAGGTGGGCCTGTGCAAACCTCATGAGGTTTAACAGGGCCAAGTGCACCTCAGTCAGGGTAATCGTGGACATCAGTACTGGCTGGGCAATGAGGGATTAGAGGGCAGCCCTGTGGAGAGGGACCTGAGAATACTGGTAGCTGAGAAGCTTGACAGGAGCTGGCAGTGCGTGCTTGCAGCACACAAAGGCAGCCGTCTCAGGCTGCACCAAAAGCAGCTTGGCCAGCAGGGCAAGAGAGGTGATTCTTCCCCTCTGCTCTGCTCCTGTGAGAACCCACCTGGAGCCCTGAGTTCAGCTCTGGGCCCCCAAATGTGAGAAGGACATGGAGCTGTTGGAGTGGGTCTAGAGGAGGGCCTCAAAAATGATCAAGAGGCCGGAGCACCTTTCCTACAAGGACAGGCTGAGGGAGTTGGGGTTGTTGAGCTTGGAGAAGAGAAAGTTCTGGGGATGCCTTACAGCGGCCTTCCAGTGCCTGAAGGGGACCTACAGGAAAGCTGGAGAGAGAAAAAGAGGGTAGATTTAGATTGGGTGTTAGGAATAAGCTCTTGGCTCAGAAGGTGGTGAGGCCCTGGCACAGGCTGCCCAGAGAAGCTGTGGATGCCCCATCACTAGAGGTGCTCAAGGCCAGGCTGGATGGGGCAACCTGGTCTGGTGGGAGGTGTCCCTGCCCACAGCAGGGGGTTAGAACTGGGTGATCTTTAAGGTCTCTTCCAATCCAAACCATTCTGTGATTAATTCTTCACCTGTTTGGTACCATGATTCTGTGATGATCCTACCAGTAGTTACTCTGCCATCAGAGATGCAGGGGTGCACAAAGGCAGAAATGAGCAGCAGGGGGAGGAATAGGAGGAAAGGGGAATGTCTTAAGCCCACCCTGCTGCTGAACACAGACCTTATCCCTAACCCAGGGATGTCAACAGTCCTACACAGCACTGCAGAACATTGAGTATAATGACTTAAACAGTTTGAACTGGCCACTACAGACTCCAGCAATGCTTTACCCAGAATACACATAACCTTATTTATGGACCTACATTTGTTTATTCTTCTGTCTAATTTAAACTGAATCGTTTTCTGATTGCTCAGTCCAAGGAATGGCTGGCTCCTCTGTAATGTTGCTGCCATTAACAGAAACACAAGCCTTCTATATAATAATTGCAGCATGTTGGTTCATTTACTTTTTGAAAAAATGCTCTTTGCTATTGCATCTGGTGCCTACCATAATTAATATCATTTATTCAATTTATTTTCCAAGCTATATCTGGGAAGTTAAAATTTTCCTCAGTGGTACAATTTACAGTAATATTTTCTCTCTAATAATATGACAAATATAGTTGCAAAGCATTTTTAAACATTCATTATTTTAGCTATCCTATCATTTCTTGTTTCTTTTTATAGTCTATTTAATTGTTAATTTTGCATCTGACATTTCTTGGCTTTTTTCGTGAACAAATATAAAACAAGTTATCACTTTTATTACATATATGAAGTTTACTATATATTTGAATTGGTTTACAATTTTATGTAGATCAAAGAATATGAAACACCAGTCCACTGAAAGACATAGCAAGGCTGAGTTTTCACCTCTGTGTATACTTTAGTTGCATGTTATTTTTCATTAATCTCATGGGAGTCTGATCAACTAGTAGGAAGGTAACAGCAGGTGTTCTTATATTTTATTTGAAGTTTCATGTTATGGTTGCATATTCTGATTGTTTTTACTTGAAATGTTATATTACCGTTTTTGAAAGCCTCCATTCACTTGGTCAATGGAAAGACTTCCAGGTTCTTCTGAGTTTGTTCTGGTTTTGTTAATCCATATGAATGACTGCTTCATTGTATCAGCAGGAGGAGACAAGGTGTCAGCATTGCAAAACAAGGCTGGTTTTGTTCCATGATTAGCTGTCTCTAACAGATACAGTCAATCACTTGATGGCTTTCATGGCTATTGTTTATGAAGCTATCAATTTTTTGTGTGTATTCCTTAATGCAGCTAGCCAATATACTGAGAAAATCAGGTGGTCTGATCTTTTTGGTGCTTAAAAGGAGCACTCTGCAGCAGTTAGGGACCCTCTATTAATTAAATTTGTCCAACTTTATTAATTATACTTTTTTTGACAGCTGAAGTTAATGTAATCTGTTGTTGCTGTGATTATTTTCATGATTGTTTATGATAATATGTTGTTGGTCAGTGGCAGAGCTGCATTTTCATGTCTGTGTGAAGGTAATGAATTATAGAAAGCTGTAAGTTCTCTTTAAAGAATATCTGCACTTTAGCTTTGTTGTTTTGGAGTTATTGTTTTCCTTTGATTCTGTTCCACTTCTAGTTTGACCTTAATTTGGCACATTTCATATTCTTTCTGATATTTTATGGAGGGGGGGAGGGAGTTAGCATTGAAACTACTTTTGTGGATATTCATGATGCCTTCAGCACCCATGAGGTTGTGCCAGAGCTGCACTAGTGATGTGTGAAAGACTAGACATAGCATAGTCCAGTGGGAAGTGGACTTAATTAAGTACTATTCTTTAACAGATTTGTAGATTCAGGATAAAATTCAGTATTTTGGGGGAATGGGAGAGACTATTGCATTCTGAGAATGCTATTACATGCCCTTTTGCTTTCACAAAAGCAGTTTGATCTATCAGAAGCTTCTAAATGAGATTCCAAGTTGTAGTAGTCTGGTGGTGTAGCTGGTAATTCAGTCATGTCACATCTGAATTCATATTGGAGAGAGAAAGCAGAGATGGAAGGAATATTCTTTACCCAGGCTTCATTTTCAGAGTTAAATTGTCAATATGCTGGACACTGATATTTCTGTACGCTGGTAGAAGTGAAAAGTAAGTATCTTGTCTACATTGGTATGGGAGGATTTGAAGAAACTGTAGTAACAAGGGAAATAAATCTCAACATAAGGATAAGAATGTTGTCTTTCATTTACGTCTTGTATAAAAATAATTTTGGCTAGGCTATATCTAGAAAATTCCTGTTAAAGACCAACAAGACTTTTAATAAAAAGTCTTGCCTTCAAATACAAGCTCTGTGTGCAGCTCCTCTCTGATTGTTAGCACTTCACTCTTTTGCTTTGTTTTTCCTTCAGGCTAAAATTGCCTGTCCTTTTATGTATGCTCCCTGTATAGTATGCCAAAACCTATCTGAGCACTTATGCACATACCAGACTGGTTTTGCAATAAAATGAGTTCATGCACAATGACTGGTGTTAACAGGAAAAGGTATTTCATATAAAACAGTGTAAAATAAGCATCCCTTTTAGTAGCAAGCTCTCTCTGTGTGTTCTTATATTTCTTTAGTTATGGTTGAAAATCATTGTCATTATTACTTTATATAATGTGAATGAAACGCAGAGGCAGATAGTCTCTGCCTGCTAGAGCTGACCTGAGGAGCTCAAAGGTCTAGAATCTCCTTGTTGCTTTTCTGAAGGTGTAGGTTTATCCTCATATAATACGAAACACCACAGCACTTTACTCCTTGAATGCAAGTTTTTAATTACTGTCAAGTTATAATATCTCTCGGCAAATAATTCATACATAACTGGGATATTACTGTGTTCTAAAGATTAATATGTTGTTGACCATGGGTTTTTGTTAGCCCAACTTCAGTCAGCTGCCTGACTAAATATCTCCTTCATACAACAAAGCTGAGTGTTGCTTTTTTGGGCCAGGGAGGTGGGAGTGTGGAAGCCAGTATTTCAAAGTCAGTATCTTCTTAATTTTGATTTGGATTCATTGCTCCAAGGTACATCTTTTTAGTATTGTCACAAAAATTAGAAAAAAAAAAAAAAAAAAGGCAGCCAGTAATTGCACTGCACAGTTATGATGAGTTATGTATGTGATTTTTTTTTTTTTCTGCTAGCTAAAGTTGAAATATACTTGATTTATATTTTCAGCTCAATAGTATGTAAATTCTTGCATTAAAGTGGAGCTATCTATATAAAATCCATGACAATTAAGAGAATAAGTTTTCAACAGAGGAGCAACTAGAAGTTTCCCTCCCATGGTTGATTGTGGGGCAGACATCCAATATAAATATAAAATTGTTTGTTAAGTGAACACATGACTTTTTTTTTTATCTAGTTGTATACATATTTGCAGCACTTGGTGTTCATAATCTACAAATCATTGTGTGGGTTTTATTCCGAATTTCAAAAATGCAAATACTGATTATAGAGTTTCAGTAACTGAAATTCTGTTTTTCATTGAAGATTGAGTCGTAACTGAACTTGTCTATTTTACATTTCTAAATTTTTATTATTTCTATACCAAAATTTTTATCTCTGTCTACAAACATATTAGATGGCACTTGTTCATCCTCTAGATGAATTAAGGTAGAAGACAAACCTTTGATTTATCTAAAATTAAACTTAAATGGTAAGGGTGACAGCTGTATATGGTCCCACTGGCAAGAAATACATGGCTCTAAAAAGGACTTTGTTCTTGCTTGAATGAAAACATTCTGTGATTATTAAAGGTCAACTGCTTTTCTGATGTTTACTATAAACTACATCTTCAACTAGAGTTTTCCTATGTAAAGATCTTTTTTCTCATTTCAGGTCCATTGGGCCACGGCTTGTGTTGAGAATGACATTAGGAGCAGAAATCACTAGCCAGCTCAAGGCTTCTTCATACATCGCATCAGGCCGAAACCTTTTGAGATGGGACCTCTCACCAGAGCAAATTAGATCAAGAACTGAAGAACTAATCAGGAAGACAAAGCATGTATATGACAGCGTTGGGATGCTTGATATTGAGGAAGTAACACATGAAAATACTGTACGGGCCTTGGCAGATATAGAAGTAGAATATGCAGGTTAGTGCATACTTTCTGCAATTCTCTCCGTAGCGCGTTCCATCTGCACATGAAGAAACTATGAGGAAAGATAGTTCTGGCTTACAATTCAGATCTCTGCTGTCTTTGTGGAGAATGTGTAGAAGTCTCATCTTTTACGGGTCCTCCGGTCATAGTAATTTTTCAGGATCTCTCAACAATGTGTAACATGATCAGCTGTGAAGTTTAGCTACTTTAATCTAGAGACAAAAATAAGGATTAGAAAAACTATGTTGCTGACCTTTTTGAGGAGTCCAGAGAACTGCAGTGGTCATCTGTTTTATTTTTTGCATGTTAAGCTCTGCACAGTTGTATTTTATTTTCATACTGAGTACAACCACTAGGGGACAGCGTGCAATAGTTTAGAGTACAGTGTCCATGGGATAAGTATTACATTGAAGCTTGATAAGCAGTGCCTTTCTCAAAGGCTGTATAATCTGACTGAAAAAAGCAATTCAAATGGAGCCATGGGAAGATTGATACAGTCTTGGTGGAGAAAAGGTGATGGATCATGTGGTGGCTGCATGACACCCCCAAAGTAGTCTGTATAATAAAATGTCAGGTTCTCTTAAATCCTCTCAAAAAGTCTTCTGCAGCAACAGAACTGCTGAAAACAGGCACCCTGGCTTGGATCCTAGTCTTCACTTAGCAAAAAAGAGCAGTTTGCAGCACAAACGATTGCACTGTAATATTGGTCTGTGTCTTTCACATCATTTAGAATTACTGTTTGGGCGTATCAAGTTCATTGACTGAAATCAGTGCTGGCAGAAAGACTGAGTTATCTTTATGCAAACAGCTTCCTGTCAGATTCAGTTTTAATTGTACCAATGTACTTGGTACAATTATTGTATGCCTTTTCACCACATTATAAATTTCTATGCTTCAAATTAAATTAGAAGGCAGATCTGTTCGATTCAGAAAACAGTGGCCTTTAGCCTCTTAAGTATAGCCATTGAGACTTGCATCTTCCAAAAAGTACTTTTTTTTTCTACACGCCATTGCAGAAGTGGGTCATATCTAACTTGTAGTGCCAATTGTTGAAGATGTATGCAAAATTACCAGGACTTACTTGTGAAATAGCCCATGGCATATGACAAGGATATATTACCACAGCAAGGATTCCATTAGGAACCTGGATTTTTAAGTCCTGTGTATCCCTCTCACAGGTGCATGAAAAACAGTCTTACTCCAGTAACTGAAACTCATGATCTGAAGAAGCACATATGACAGCAGGCCTTAGATTTTACTTGGAAGCTGCTAAAACTCAGTTCATCATTTTGAACCACCTTGGCAGAAGGACAGGAGGGGGAAAAAGAGTTTCCAGTGGTTAATAAGAAGAGCCATATGCCCATGCTTGCATTCCAAAGGTTTCTAAAGAGCTGAGAATATCTCAGGGCTTCATAAACAACTTCAGAGTAAATAAAATTAAAAAGCTTTACAGCAAATTGTCCTAGAATATTGTTACTCTAAAGCACGTTTTTTTCAAGGGGGTGGGGAATAATTAGTTTTTAATTAAATTAATTCAGCTAGTCATAACAATTTATTTTTGTTTAGTGCTTCTATTCATTCCAAAGATGCAATATTTGTTTAATAAGTAAGGTTTTACTTAATCTCAGAAAAATATTCTATACAATGTTGTATTAGCTTATGATCTCTAGAAGTTCAGAATACGTAACATCTCATGTGGTTATCAGATTTTGTTCTTAAACATGTATAAGAATTGGGGATTTACACTATTCTCTCATACCAATGTAAAAATAACTTCAGGACACATGGGCATGTTTGGAAGAATCAGAGTACTTCACGTTAAATACTAACATGGAAGCATTTGTGCCAGCTATGAAACAATGTCAATCTTCACTTACAAATGGTACCTCTTCCAAAAATTAAGTATCATATTAGTATACCCTTTAATGGACTTTGTAGAAGTATGAAGGTAAGATAATTAGGCTTTGGTAATAGATGGTTTCTGTCAGATGTTTATTTGCCATAAAGGTACGCAGTTCTGTCCCTTCATCCATTCATTTTTACGTTATTTGTAATCACTTTATTTGGTTCAAGCCTGATCTGATTGTCAAGTTGCTTGGGGTACTTTTTTTTGGGTGTAACTTCTATAAATATTGTAAGAGAGTGGAAGTTCTCTATCTGTGATGTTCCTAGCCTTCTGTGTAAGTGTTCATTGCCTTTTATTTAAACAGTGGAACGGAGCATGTTGGATTTTCCCCAGCATGTTTCACCAGACAAAGAGGTACGCTTAGCAAGTACAGAAGCTGACAAAAAACTTTCCAATTTCGATGTGGAGATGAGCATGAGAGAAGACGTATTTCAGAAGATCGTTTATTTGCAGGTAAATCACAGTGATGTCTGCATAACTTGTAGAAATGTAGATAAAATAGATGAAAAACTATTTATCTAAAATAGTTGAAAACCTATTATATAAAGTGAAAAACATTTATCTTAAAAAGTTAATATGCACAATGCTTTTGAAGGTCCTCATCGCTCTCTTTGTTTCAACTGATCCCATACCATAAAAACTTGAGTCAACTTAGTGCTCTCACTCTTTGCCTCTCATCTTTAGGTGTGTGTTGCATTCTTTCTCCATCGCAGAAGTTTTGATTTGTCTAAACTTCCAATGAACTGGTTCAGGATGCCAAACCCACAGAAGGAAACTCATCAAGAAAAATAAAAGGAACTATTTTCTGTTGGCTAATCCCCATCTGCTGGTTTGCCCAAAACATCACCCAGTAGGGAGGAAGAGGCTATATAGCAATGTATTTAGATTAATTTATACTGCTTTTGAATTTGTATCCAAAACTATGCTGTTATTGAGAATTTTAAAATTGAGTTATAAGTTAGAAAAGTTATTGAGAACATGTAACAGGGAGTGACCTCTGAGGTTATCTCTTTTGATCTGCTAATTATTGGCTATCCCACAGTAGCTTCCTCCTTATATGTTGCTTAAACCTCAAAGTAAAACTAAGTCAAAAGATACTGTTGAACTAGTTTCTATCCCTTTGAGTTTCTGTTGTTTCCCTTCTAACTGATCATCTCCATGTATGTTGTATTCTTCATTTGTACTGTTTATTATGTAGTATGGGGCTCCAAGGTATTACTTGCATCACGAAAAGCTAAGCTTAGCTTAGTAATACCGTGGAGCTCTATTTCTTGGAGTCATTGTTTGTGCTTTTTGCAGTGTAGACCATGAACAAAAATAATATTAGCAACACCTTATTAAAGTGCCTTTCAGTAGCATAGTTGTCTTTTGCTGTGTTTTCTAGGCATATTTTCAAGTGTTTTCCTCTGAGTGTTATTTAAGTGTATATGTAGGTATTTCATAGCCCCATTTTGAAGATCTTCTGATACCTGTTGACGGATAGTGCCTTAAGTTAAGACTTGGGGTCCCTACCCCCAATCAGTTGCTATTAATTACATAGATTGACATGTATGTATTATTTTTTGTGATTTTCTCACCCCACCCCCCCCAGTATAAGACACATGGATACATTTAGGGATAATACCCATGTATCCATCTAATTTAAATTTACAGGTATTTCTGACAGTAGCTACTGAAAATGATTGCTATTATTAACCAGCATTAGTTTCTATTAATCTTTTTTATCTTTTTCATTTGATGCTTTCCTTCTTCGTTTTCCTTTGCAGCAATATTTTACTTTTATAACAGTTACAATTATCACTTAAATCTCCAGTTAATGTTTTTGAGATTTTACTTGGTTTAACTGCAGCATGTGAGCATGTTTAGTGTTCAATTAATGTTCTAGAAATGCGATCTGCACTAAGATAAGGCCATATATCAACTTCATAACAACTGTAAAAGTAGTAACGTTTTTGTTGTAGAACAGATGTGAAATTACCAGCAGTGCTGGACTGACCAACTCTTACCATTTCCAAATAGCAATACAAAGTTCTTGTTAGTTTTTGCTAACTTTCTAACACCCTCTCTCTCCTGTTAGAAACTCTTCATTGAAAAGTCAGGTTCCTGGAGAGGAGAAAAAAGGGACTTCAACAAATAGAAATGTTTTGCTGAAATCGTGTTATCATTTTAAAGAAGCCAGTAAAAACGTTTTGGCTAAATCAGGCATTTCATCACCTCAGTAAGGATATAATAGTTCTGAATTGAATAGTTCTGAATTCTTTGTGTGAATTCAGTTTCATGATCAGAGGATCATGGAACAGGGGGTCCAGGTTAAAATGCAGTGAGGAGGATGAGGTCCCTCAGATTCCCATGTTATTTATATTACAGTCAATCCACTAACAGGTGACTAAATATGCCAAATCATAGTGATATCCTTATTTTTTTTGTTCCCTTCAACAAGGATCAAACTTTCATAAGTTCTTTTTTCAATCTTTATAATTCATCCTAAGTTCCACTTTATGTAAATAGTGTTGGTGGTGGAAGATGTGTGAGGTTTTTGTGTTTAACTTAAAAAAAAAAAAAAAAAAAAAAAAAAAAGTGAAAATAATCTAACCTTTTTCTATTCCCCACAAGTAAGGGGAAAGATTTCTGCAAAATTTCTGCAATTTATGTTGTCAGGTATACCCTTTAGAAAACTAATTTTGGCATCCAAAACCTGGAATAAAGGTGAATTTGGTAGCGAAACTATCCTTTTAAATTTTCTTACTCCTAACATCTGCACATGTTGGCTAGCAGAGGCATGCTTAAGAATGTTGCCAATCTTCTCCACCCACACACCCTCAGGAAAAAGGCTGATGTAAACAGCTGCTGCAATTTTTGTTCACAATATTCTAAGTTGGTTCTGCTTCTTATTCTGCCTGAAAATTTCTTCGTAGAATAGGGTAGCATGCTTGTTCAAAACAAATACGAGATGGCGTATAACATCACTAGTGATGGCCATTTTAATACTCCTTGAAAACTCCAAAATTTCATGTGTAGCATATTCAAAATTAGCAGAAAAATAGCAAAATTAGAGGTTGTCCATCAAAGAAACATTGGACTTGGAGAGCATCCTGACCATACAGAAGTTCAGAGATGTCTGCAGAGGACACTTGGTTCTTTGGTGCTTGTGAGGGCTTATAGACCTGACAGGTCTTCCTGAATATGAACTATTCTTGGCTTAATCATGTCTGTGTTGGAAATAAACTTCACAAAGGCTATCATTAAAATATTTACGACTGGTGTCTTGTAAAGTGTATGGGAGAGAGAGATGTAGTCGCCAAGAGGAGGATGAAGAACACTGATTTAGTTTTGACTTCCTTTTCCCCAACATAATGTATTTCTCTTTCGTAGCTTTAAAAGGAGCCAGTGTTCACTGTCTGTTACGCCCTAAAATTAGTATTTGTGAATTCTTTCTTCCTGCCTTAAAACTCTGTTGGATTTCAGACCAGGAGATTTTCAGTGGTGTGGCAGTTCCATTTTTCACATATTTCTGATATTGAGGCTGAGAAATCCCTCACAAGGCCTGGATAACTCAGTGAAACTTCTCACAATCCTCTGTCTTTAATCATTACTATAATAAAAGGAGTGTCTTTTACGGAGATTAGACTGCTCCATTTTTTTTTCCTTATCTATTTAATTTCTGAGTCTTCAGCATGGTTAGCACAATATAAATGTTAATGTAGTGAACAGTATCTGCATTTTTCACTACTACCATGGTGATATCTTGTTTTCTCTGTCACACTAGTCTTTGCTAAAAACAAAACAAAACAACAAATACCTGGAATTATGGGTTTTCTATTAGAAAAACAATATATGAAAATTCTAATTATTACAAATATAAAATATTTTTCTGCTCAGTATCACAGCATTAATACTTCTAGATGTAGTGGGTTTCTCTCTCTTATTTTTTCTTGTAAAGTAAGAGAGGTAATTTGCAGATCATTAGTTGACACTTGCACACAGTTGTGTAACTCTTTCATAAAATTTGCATGTTTCAACGTCCTTACTTTTCAGAGATGGTAGTCGAGAATTAATTGTAGGTAGGTAAGCTGACAAGAGGGTTGTTAAGACAAGTCAGAACTAATTCCAACATCTTCCTAGTTTAAAGATGATCTTAAATAGAATATGTTTTTTTTTTTAACAAGTAATATAAATTATACCTTGTTAAAATGTTCATTTTTAGATGGTGGAAGATAACATTATAATGTAAAATAAAATAATACAGTGAAATCACAATTTGCGACAAAAATCACAATTTTCTGATTACGTAGTTATTTCTTTGTCAGCTTCCAGGAAGACCCTCACATTATTGGTTCATGTTCTGTTACAAGTGGGATGTTGTCTCTTTGCTTGCTTTGCTTCTTGTTGGTTGATTTAGAAAATGGTCATTCGAGAATCTTTATAATGGTATAACCTGACATATAGCTACTGTGTTATTTGTTGCCACCAATTGCTTTGTTCAGAAAGAGGAAGATCCAAAAGCTTGAATTCTGTGCTATTTGATAACCTTCAGTGAGCCCTAAATACATTGAATCTTTTGATTTTTTTTAAATCCCTCCAAGTCTTAAAGTTCAATATTACCATAAGGCACCGATTTCTTCTATTTAATGATATGTAAGAAAGCTACTTGTGCAAAAGAGTTTTAGTGCAGGGCACTAATAACTAAAAGGGCTTGCTATTACGACAGCATCTAAATTTGCTACTTTGGTAAAGTGTACAGAGAACACGCCTCTGGTTCTTGCTTCTGACTGAGATATTTAATAAAAGAAAATTGTTTTAAAACCTTTCTACGTCAATGTGAGAATACTGTAGGGAAACTTTTTGGAAAATCCTTTACACAAAAAAATCTAGGATGTTGTATTGTTTCTGTGGTGGTGTTCTAGAGAACTCTTTTTAGACCCTTCTAATGCTTAATATGTTTCTTTCACTGTGTTGTAAATTAAATTATCCTATATTGTCATTTCAGCAAACCTGTGATCTTGAAAATGTAAAGCCTGAAACAAAACGGTATCTAGAAAAATCGGTTCAAGTGGGAAAAAGAAATGGACTCCATCTTCCTAAAGAAGTGCAGAATGTAAATATAGTTCTTAGTTTGTAAAGTAACTGGGACAAATTGTTGAAGGGGTAAAATTATGATTTTTATCTATGTGCTAAGCATATATTTGAACTTTGTGTCGTTGGACCTGCATAATAACCACTCTAATCTTAACTGTTCTTAGTTCCATATCCATCCTTTAAACTTCCATCATTTTAAGTTTTCAAAATTAGTTTGTTAGACTCTGACTGTACTCAGTAGATAGAAGTTGAATGCATCACCACTTTTAAGCTTTTTTTTTTTTTTTTTTTTTTTACTCCAGATGTCTGTCTGGAAGAGAAGATGCAGCTATTTTAATTTCAAATATCAACCATTGGTGTAAAATGAGTCCAAGAGTTTTGCATTTTGACTAAAAAAATTGAGGTAAATTAGAGGGAACACTAAAAATCTTGACCCCATTAAGGGAGGATTTACGCAAGCATATAAAAGCACTTGTCACTTCTGAAAATGATGGAGTAAAATTGTCAGTGTATGTGATGCTGATGTAATTTTCTTTAAATTCCAACCTGATTGTATGTAACAATCTAGATTTGTGACTCTTGAATAGACTTCCCTCTTTATTGAAAATAATCGTTATTAATTCACATTTTACAGTTAGTGGGATTATTATTTTGTGTATATTTGCATTACTTCAATGGCAACCAATACCTCTGAAGGTATTTTTAAATACCTTACAAGGAGACAGTAGTTGAGCTACATTTAAGTAAAATCTTGACTAATAATACCAAATTTTTTTTTGTTTTGTGTTCTTGATGCTGTTAATTACTATGTTCGTGTGAAGTTACCTGTAAGGGGTAGAGTCATGCTGTAAAATATATTAAAAAATGGTTCAGGTAGGTCAATATCAGCATTTAAAAAAAGGATTTGGAATGCTTTGTCATATCTGTATTCCATTCAAATAAGTGCTTTTCAACAAGTTACATCCATTTTTAGTACTTTGATTCTCAGTGATTTTAGAGGTTTTCTTTACACTTAAAATTTCAAATTAAATAAAATAATTGAATGTTAGCATGTTCTGTTCAATGAACTTGTTTACAGGCTCAGTCCTCTCAGAGTTGAAAAGAAATCTGAGAGGTTGTTAGAGCAATAGACCCAATCTAGGATTCATTGGCAACAGGATTGCTCAGGACCAAAAAAAAGGTAAAACTGAGCCTGAGGGAGAGTGAACTATGATACTACCTGCAGTGTATTGGCCAATGCTAGTACTCACTGTAGACTAGTAGAGCAATCTAGAAGAAAAAAAAAAAAAGAGAGAGAGAGAAAATCTAGAAGATTTTCTAGTTATCTAAACTAGTTTTCTACTAGTCTACAGTAATCTACAATATCTTTCTAGATAACTAGAAAAATTAAACTGTGCTCAAATGGAGGGTGGTAGTTGTCAATTGATTTTTTTTCCACTAAGTTTAGTTTATACCCAATACAGGAAATAAAGACAATGAAGAAAAAATTGAGCGAGCTGTGTATAGACTTTAACAAGAACCTGAATGAGGAAAACACATACCTTGTATTTTCTAAGGAAGAACTTGGTGAGTACCATGCATGTTCCTTCCACCTCTTCAGCCTTCCAGTTTTACTTGAGTAATTTTTTTTATTATTTTTTTTTTGGCCCACTGAATGATCAAATGAAATTCTGGTTGTGTTCCAGTCTTTTCTGTTTCTTTCTTAATTCTTCCCCAAAGTAAGCTTAAAATTACTCTTTGCAAATGTTTAAAATTTCTTCATAGACTTATGCTTTCTGAAGTGTTTTGCCTTGCATAAAGTTAGCATATCGGCCTTACTGTTTTTTCTATAACATTACTCATCACTGCTTCTTTTCTCAGTTCTCCACAATCAGGAAATCCACTGGGTATAATGTTCATTAAAATTATTTGAAAAAGTTTTCTGTCATGCAAGAAATTAAGCCACTTAAATGATTTAAACTGATCTAGAGGTCATAGAATCACAGAATGGTTTGTGTTGAAAGGGGCCTTTGAGATAACCCAGTCCCATCCTCCTGCCATGGGGCAGGGACACCTCCCACCAGCCCAGGTTGCCCAAAGCCCCATCCAGCCTGGCCTTGAGCACCTCCCTGTGCCAGGGCCTCATCACACTCTGGGTGAAGAAATATCTAATATTCAGTCACATTTTTCATGTGACAGAGGATTTAGGGATTCAGTTTCTGGAGGGCATAGCATAAGATGTGTTTTAATAACACCATTTTTTTTATTTTTACATTTTAATCTATTTTTGTCTGGTAGCCTTACATTTATTTCTCTTTTCTTCACCAATAAAGTGTTTCAAAATGTATTTTGCTCAGCTTAGCAATCATTAGCAAATAATATTATTTGAAAATCGTTAGCAAAAAGAAGTGTTGTATTTCTGATGCAGGCAGAACAAATACAATAATATAACAGAAAAGGGAGTGGTCTAGTTAATTCTAGTAAACATTGTTTATTAAATTGTATTCTATAGAAGGCCTTCCTGATGACTTTATTAACAGTTTAGAGAAGACTGAGGAAGACAAATATAAAGTTACTTTAAAGTATCCCCACTATTTTCCTGTTATGAAGAAGTGCTGTATTTCAGAAACCAGGAGAAAAATGGAATCTGCCTTTAACACAAGATGCAAAGAGGTACGTCATAGGGACTTTTCTGCAGGGTAATGACAGAGTTGAAAAATGGAGCTGGACATTCAGATGTTAGATTTGAGCTCTGCATTTTGTCTAGTGCTATGAAATGAAAACTTACCAGTATGATCTCTAATATTTCCTTGCTCCAGTGTATTCTGATGTCTAAAGAGGAAGTTGTGTGCCTATGGATGTATCTCAAAATGTCAGTGGTGCTGTTAATAGAAGTAGGATTTTGGCAACCTGCCAAATTTCCCTACAGTGTTCTGTAACTACTTGCTGGCAGTTTCTTCCCAGAGAAGGCTGTCTGAGTGTTGCTTCTGTACTACAAACTATTCTTCAGAATAACTGTGTTTATTTGGGCACGTGTTTTAATTATGAAAAGCAAGTGATTAAATATAAAATTAATGCACAGCATCTAGAGAACATCTTTAACTAGATGTTAAAAATCCCTAATTTTTATAAAAGATACATTTAGTTATCTGAAAAATAGCTGCAAATGTACCTTATAGAAAAAAGAAATAATTTCACAAATAATTCATTTGATACTGATGATACCTGCTCGGCACCTAGATAGGTACAAAAATAATGAAAAGGCTAGAAAGGATAGAAGAAGTGTCATTTAGCAGGCAATTGTACCAACCATTAGAGAATAAAGACAGATTTGTGCTTTTGTACTTGAAATGCTGGGAAATGTGAAGAGCGCAAGATAAGATAAAATGGCACCAAGAACTGAACGCTGTAAGTCAGCACAATTAAAGTGATATGCTGTTATAACTGTGGGACAATCTTCAAACCTAGTCAATTATACGTACCCTGAAAAAGGTGTTTTTTTTTTCTTTTTTTTTCTTTTTTTTTTTTTTCCTTTTTTTTTTTTTTTTTCTGAGAAATCTCACTTTTCTAGAAATGGGAATTAACACAATTACGTTTTAAGCCTCTCAGAGATCCTCCACCTTATCTAGGTCAGTGCCTGAGGCTTTTGTGTTTCAGATCCTTTTCTCTGACTGCTATTGTCAGAATGGCAGAAGAGGGAAATTTGCAAACAAGGTTTGAAGATAGCACAATGGCTTTGCAGTCTGTCTTAACCACTAACAAGCAATTAAGCATTTTGTCAGAGGTGTCCCTGTTATCTTTTACATTTAAATGGTCGATAAAGAAAATAAACTCTTTGCAACAGTCAAAGATTTGTTACTCTCAGAAGAAATGGTATCTTGTTTGATTAATTGAAACAGATTAATTATAGTAGGGAATGTAATGACTCAGATTGACTAGAAACTAGACATCTGACTGCTTGCAATTAAGTGCTGTGACTAAAAAAAAATTACAAAGATCTAGCTAAATTTATGATGTTCTAGATTTATGTCTCAAAGTGTCTCATTGTAAATGTGTACTGTTCCTTATGGTTACAAATATTTACAAATATACGGTCATTCAATAATATAGTTTTATTGGTTTCACTTCATAAACTTGCCTCCTTTCTTTTTTTAGGAGAACACAAAAATTCTTCAGCAATTGCTTCCACTAAGGGCAAAAGTAGCAGAACTGCTTGGTTATAATACACATGCCAACTTTGTCCTGGAGGTAAACACTGCAAAGAGCACAGATAACGTAACAACCTTCTTAGGTTTGTTATTATTTATAAACAATACTCTTATATTTAGAGTCGCAACATGGCTCCTCAGCCAAGATAATTTAAATACATAATTCGTCATAGTGTCTGTCATGTTTAGGTGGAAAAGGAACTGTCTGTTGCCTCTGTTCTGGCCATAGCTGTACAAATAGAATTGCCCCAAGACAGGGAAGCATAAAATAAAAATCTGAAAACATCTGCTTTATGACAGCCAGTATAGGCAAACTACTAGTGTCTTTCCCTGCCCCCAAAAGCAGTTACTCTATTTTGGAACCAGAATAACATGTGCAGCCTAAGCATATTCTCTCAATTCAAGAGGCTGCATAACATTTGCAGCTTTTCATTACCTTAGGTTAGCTACGTTTTTTTTGTAGGCTTAGTGTCTCTTTCTGTCGACTGATACAACTGCATTAAGTATAATAAAAGAATCAAGTATATGATGATACAGCTGTATAAAAATATATATATATATATCTGCAATGTCTTGATTTCTTTGAAGACAAAAGCCCTTTACTGGAATTCTATTTGAAAACTGAGATATTTTGAAAATGTTAATGGCACAGATATGTATAGTTATCCTGTTGACTTCAGTGGGCCCATTTTGTGCACAAAGTTAACCTCTACACTCCAGAATTATACAGTTTCACAGAACTATGTGTTCCTTTGTTAATGTGTCTTAATACCAGTTAGTCCTTTTAGCGAAGAGGATTGTATTTATATACATATATTGTATAAATCAGCAGCCCCAAAATAATTTAGTACAGCAATAAAATATTTGGTGGTTTTGTTTTGTTTTGTTTTGTTTGTTCGTTTTGTTTTGTTTTGTTTTTTTCCTGTGTTTATGCAGCAATAAAAAGGTTTAAATGAACCTCTTCCTTCACCTGTAATTCTGTCACATTTCTCACGTTATTGTGTGAGTTCAGCTCCATATTTATCACTACCAATTAACTGAATATTTGTCAATGAACCTGTGCTTAGTTTTGATTTATAATTGGTAAGATCACTTCTTTTTTTAAGTGCAGTGAAAATATTTTGAACTCTTGCTGATACGTTTTTGTAATTCTAAATTGACATATGTAGTGTTTTTTTTAAATTTGTTTTGAATCTGACACACTTCAAAATTTAGTAGTTATTGATGTAACTTTAACTTGTCACAAGATCATGTATATTTCTATTCAAAAATATTGTGTTTCCTGGTAATTCTGATAGAGGTAGAATGTCCATCAAATTAATTGTCATCTTTAATTTAGTTCTTTTGATATATCTTCAGATGCAAGCATAACAGTATAATTTGCTATGCTTTGTTCATATATATTCATGTTTTCAACCAATGTCCATTTTATGGCTAGGAAGAAAAACATTCTGTCTTATGATGCATTCTAAATTTAGCAAAATTTGATCTGCAAACTGTTAGCATTTATCAGTCATGTAAATGCATTTAGAGCTTTAGAGCTTTTCTAGAAATAGGAGAGGCAATACCTAAATTTTACTCTCTATTTACCAATTGTGACCATTAACCTGAATTCTTAAGGAAAAGTGTCCAGTAGTCCAGTAATGCTAAGAATAACATAAATATAGCATGTACTATATGAGAGCTTCAATAAGCTTAATTATTTTATATTAAATATAAAGGGTCATTTATATTAAATATAAGGGGTCATAGTGCTATGACCCCTTCTTGTCCAAGAGAAACTATGTTGGATAAAACTGATATTTGGTAGAAGAGTAGCTAGCTATCAGTTAGGATACTAATGATCATGATAGCAGCTAGCTATCATTTAGGCAAGAACTCTTTGGTCTCTTGTTCTTTAATAGGACTTTAGCTAGAATTAGGTCAGAATCCTTTTTGAAAAGTCCTTGAAAAAACAGTGTTTGAATTTTGTTTTACGCTTCAGTAACTAATAGTATTTGTAGTCTTTAGCTGCTTCTGCGGAAACACATCAAGAGAACTGAGATTACATGAGGTAAAATACAAGGTTTCTGGCAAATATGTCAAGTGTTTCTTTCTATTTCTGGTGTCTTTGAATAAGTCTAAAATTTCCCCAAACCCTTCACAGTACTGCTAGGCCTATGCAGATTTGTGTATTATTTATAGCATGCCTGCATTAAAACTCATTAAGACAAGAAAGTAGCTTGCTTGCTGTTTGTTAATCAACAAATAGAAAACTCTATCATGACCTTTTAGGGAATGTGCTTAAAGTTATACTGTATAAACCTGAGTGTGTTTTGCAGGAATATACATGATGGTAAGGAATGCACAAGTTGATTCAAAGGCAATCTTTTTTTCAGATGATTTGAGTAAAAAGCTAAAGCCATTGGTTGAGAAGGAAAGAGAATTCATTCTAGATTTGAAGAAAAAGGAGTGTAAAGAAAGACATTTTGATTATGATGGAAGAATCAATGCATGGGATCTTCATTATTATATGAACAAAACAGAAGAGCTGAAGTACTCTATAGATCAAGAGAAGCTGAAAGAATATTTCCCAGTTGAGGCTGTTACAGAAGGCTTACTGAATATTTACCAGAATCTGCTTGGACTTGTATTTGAGCGAGTAGAAAGTGCACATGTTTGGCACGACAGTGTTACTCTTTATACAGTAAAGGACAACTCAACAGGAGAAATGTTAGGGCAGTTCTATTTGGACCTCTACCCCAGGTAATTATCACCTAGTGTTTAATGTATGTGCTTAAAATGGAATTCAACTTAGTGGGTTGCTGATGTAGGTGAAATTAAATGCATTTGGAAGTAAATATTTGTCCCACTGGTAAGGCTATTACTGTGTTCATTAAGTTGTCCTCTGTACTGTTCTGGACTGTTTTCAGATTGTTTACTTTTTTTTTATTTATTTATTTTTATTTTTATTACAACTTTGTTCATCTTCTGTAGTATTACTGACTAGTCAGTTGTTCATCATTTTTCCTTCATGGACTTTTCTCCTTCCCAACTGTAATATCATGTTTGATCTTTCATTTATGCTGAACTATTACTTCACTGTGTTCAGATCAGTTATACTCCTATCTGCCAAGCATTTAAGTTTTTCCCAGCTTCTCTTTAAACTTTATATGCATATTTTGTAGCCAGTTCTGCCTTCATACTGCTAAAGAAAGTGTCAAATAGCTCAGGACCAAGAAGGTGTTGAGCACACCTTGAAATGTACTTCCAGCCTGATCACTGTAGCTCTTCTTTAGCTGTTCACAGCATCATTTCTGTTCATCAGAAATTAGGAAACTAGTATAATTGTACAAGATTTATTCTTAGGTATTATTTTTTGACTATCTCTGTTTTTTAATTATTTTTCAGCAATTTATAAATGTCATTTTTTAATATAAGTTGATTTAAGACTTCTCTGGGTAAAGGTTAGGTGAGTGAATACAGTAGTAAAAAATTAAAAAATAAAATTAAAAATTTATTTTTAAAAATAGGCATGTCTGAAGACATTTGTTAATAAGACTTTTCTGCCCCCATTAACCACTTGGGTTTATGGCAGAAGTTTCAATATCAGTCTTATTTAAACTTGGATCACACTGAAGATGCAGTAAACTATTCTTTTGTCTTCAGTAATGAAAGAGAAATTATTGCTTCGGAGTATGGAACATAGTCCTCTCCGTTAAAGTGTTTTGTGAGTAGTTTAAAATAGAAGTGGTGTCTAAAGTGTGTATTCTTCCAGCATTTGAGTAAAAATCAGATTCTTGTAAGTGCTGCTGGGAATCTTAAGCTAGTGTGATTTAAATACTTATTTTATTTCATTATTTATTATTTAAATAATTATTTTTTCCCCCTCATGTTCTTAACAGGATCTTAAGCTTAGTTACTCTTTGAAGTCATAAGACAACTTTTATATGATCATCCCAATGAAAAGATTCAATTTTTTCACGTAAAGCTTTAAAGAGACACCAGCTCATTGTCATTGTTCCTGAATAGGCCTTTCCGTTCTGGTGAGCAGACTTGTGATTTCCAGATATTTTCTGATATATTTTCTTGTACAGAGAAGGAAAGTATGGACACGCAGCATGCTTTGGTCTGCAACCTGGCTGTCTTCTCTCTGATGGAAGCAGAATGATGTCAGTAGCTGCTCTGGTAACCAACTTCACAAAACCAGCATCAGATCGCCCATCACTGCTGCGACATGATGAAGTAAAGACTTACTTCCATGAATTTGGTCATGTAATGCATCAGATATGCGCACAGGTCAGTGGTGTTTGTTCCAGTATAAGCCTTCCTTCTTTCTGCACTATTTCTAAGCAAGGTAAAAGTTTATTTTGGTGTTTTCTATTTTAGTAAACTATATATGCATATTTTGTTATTTTTTGAAAGTGACTTTTTTAATTTCCATTTAAAACTACAGCAGTGAATATACCTTTTGAAAAACATTTTTAGAAGAATGTGTACTTTTGCATATGCAACATGAGGGTACCAGTGACAAGTAAATAGTAAATGCAAAAAGTAAAGCGAGTACTTGATGGTGACTTCTGTTATTACAGCTGTCAGATGAATTTTTGTTACTTCTACTAGCATGCTAGATATTAGAAAGAAACAAACAAACAAAAAGCTTGCTGTTCCCAAGAGTGTAAATGATTTGTGAATCCATGTAGTTATGCCCTTAACTCCAGCACTTTTGCATTTAGTGCTCTTGAAAGCTATCATTCTTCCTTTCAAAAGCATAAGCAAGTCTTGCCTGAGCTATTATATTTTCTGCTCCCCCATGTGACAGTCAGCATTCTCACTGTGACCAGAATTAAGTGAAGCTAGTCTGCAGATTCTGCATCCAGATGCAAATAAAGTTGTAAAATACCTGATTTCATTTTCACTTGCATCTGCCAGATTCAATTTTAAATGTTGAATTTTTCGTAGGCCTAATGAAAATGTTATGTTTCAGAGAGAGAGGCAAGTCTCTTGTGTTCATTCACCAATTCACGTCATTACCCACAAAATCCAAAATTTGTGTAGTGTTGCAGTAGTCTTCTTTATAAAGTAGTACCAAATCAAAAAATCAGAGAACACAGTACACATTAAATTTTAAATTTTGGCTTCAATTCCAGAGCCTAGGACTGTAAAATAAAGAAACATATATATAAAAATTGCTATATTAAATCTAGAATTAAACAAATGGTGCTCAAGCAAACTGAGGAACAAGAAGCTATACATATTTTTGCATCATATTGAAAGCAGGAATTTGAAGAAAACATGATCATCCTCACTCAAAGGCAGTTGTTTCCCAGCCCAGAAATTGAGAAATTAAACTGATTCTTTCTTTTTGACTACCCGGACGATGTTTATAAATGAGACATGTTCAGCACTAGTGCAAGGTTTTGGTAACTAACAAGGAGGTGCCTGGGTGTTGCAGAGCCCCTTCTTGGCAACCCATCTAACAACACAAATACATATGTATTACTCCACTTGCTATGGAATTCCACATAACCCAGGGAGGCTTTTTTTTTTGTGTGTGTCTGTTACTGCTGTGCTGCCTTCTGTGTGCGCAGCTACTGTACTTGCTTCTGTTGTATTTTATGTAAATCATTTAATGGACTAGTATAAGCACCTGCAGATGTCTTCTCAGTCCCACATATCAACATCCTGTCCTCTGGGATTTGCATGTACAAAGCAGTATCTTGTTTCATATGGTTGCTTGTTTAAGCATGTTAAAACTTGACTTTTAAAGGGTAAAGGGGGATTTGTCTGAGTGGGAATCTGTGAGTGTCTCGTAAAGGTCAGCTTTTGGAGGACATTACCCTTTCTGATGTGTTGGGGTCCACTGGAAAGTGAGATATCAGGAGTCTTTTTATGGTATTAGGGAAAGAACTAATCAAGAACCCGAGTCAAATGTCTTCATATATTTGTTATTACCATGGTACAGTTACATATGGGTAAATGAGGGTATCTGGTGTCAAACAAACTCTTGCACTCCTGCTTTTAATCCATCCACTTCTATCACCATTTGTTTCTGATGGTTTCTAGCTTTTTTTCATAGCTGCTATTCAGCAGATATAGGAAGAAGGGCCATCCTGTTACAACAATGGATTTGAGTAACCAAGAAGTTTAAATGAAGGCAAATGGTTTTCTTCTTTTTTCCTGTTCTTCTGAAGACATGAGATGATACACATGTGACATAGCCATCAGTTCAATGTATGCCCTACATTATACACGCCTTTTTTTGGTAGCCCTGCAAGAAAATAAGTTCTAAAGCCACTCCTCTTGTGGGCATCTATTCCCCAGTACACCCCTTGAGAGTGTGGTTGGGAAACTGAGAGTTCCTTCTTTCTTTTAGCACTTGGAGTGTTTTATTAGAATGTTGCTGAAAAGGAGAAATTGGGCTGGCAAGAGGAGATAGTTATTACAAGTCAAATTGAGAGTGACACAAAGTAACTTCTGTTGGTATTTGAATATCTGTCTTTCAAAAGTGACCATCTTTTTTTTAGGAATATTTTGAGTTTAGAACATATTTTTATGAAGATGTTTAACTGCATAAAACCGTTCTTCAAAATTAATATCTGGTGTGTGCTTTCAACTTGAAATGATTGACAACAGTAAAGTGAAATAAAGTAAATTAAAAAGTTCTAATGTGCTTGGCTTTCAGAGTGAAGATTCTTCTCTCAGTAACTGAGTGCCAGATTTGGAGACCTTTCATGACTAAAGATGCTAGGGTTTATTTATTTCTTGCCATGAATTACTGACTCAAAAACTGTGCAATAAGTCAACTATATGCCTTATGAATGAAAACAGTTTTCAGAAAAAAGCTTAAAAGGAAAAGTTGGTCAAGTAAAATCTTTGAATGAGTATGTTAGACTATAATACAACAAAAAATTTTACAAGGGTATAATTGGAGTTTATTTTTTACTCTGAAGTAATATAACACAGTTCTATAACAATTTACAAATTATGTCATTGTCATAATACAGCATGAAAACATTTGTACTTCTGTCAAAACCTAAGCAGTGAAATGACTAATACTAAGAAAATTGAAGTACAGAATCTGTAACAGAATGCAGTAAATACTGAATAATCTGTTTTGTTACTCTTTAGTAGTCTTGGATATGAATTTATGCCCTCTTTTCTTTAAATATCTTTTTTAATTATATTATTCCTTTTCCTGTGATTAACACTTCAAGTTCAGTCTCTGAAAGTTTATATTATTCTAGAAACTCTGGTTTCTAATTTTGTTTAATACAATGGCTTTTCCTTTCAGACTGATTTTGCAAGGTTTAGTGGAACTAATGTGGAAACAGACTTTGTAGAAGTACCTTCACAAATGTTTGAGAACTGGGTGTGGGAAAAGGAACCACTACAACAAATGTCAAGACATTATAAAGATGAGAGCCATGTTGCAGATGCTCTCCTTGAGAAACTTGCTGCCTCTAGACTGGCTAATACAGGTATCTGTCTCCTCTCTTTCACTCAGTGTATGTATAAAAATATATAATTAAAGAAAAAAAAACAACTGGTGGGAAATTTAAGACAACACCCTCTGTAAAACATAACAAACCACTTACTTTTTTTCTGTGTGTATGCTATCACTGTCAGTGCCAATAAGAATTAAGTGAGCACTTCAAAATGTTCATTGGATTAATAATTTCTGGTTTTATTTGCTTGGGTACAACCATTAATAAAAGCTATGATGACACTGTATGCAGGAACAGCAGCAGCTCTGGTTTTCCAGGCTATCCAAAGGACTAAAATACCTGTATGTTTTTGTCCATGTAACTTTTTCTTACCCAGCAAATTCTCTTATTCAATATTGAGTTTCCATTGTTTTTCCATTTTTTATTTTCTCAGGGTAGTCACTGTGCATTAGTACAGAAGTATAAGATTTTCTGCATGTATATTTTACATTTCACTTGCACATGATACTTGACTGACATGAAAGTTGCTTGCAAGTATATTCAACGTGTGTAACATATCCCATACAAAAGCGCTGTAGCCTTTCATTACTCAAATAGCTTCTGAACTTCTGAATCCAGAACACGTCATTCAGAATCCATCCAGTCCACGGTCCCCACACTCCCAGTAGGCACGTTGCCTTCCCAAAACAAGGTTCTAATTCTCTTCTCTTTCTAAATCTCATACCACCTTACCTCTATCTCCAAATCAAGACCATAATCCAATGTCATTGCCATCATCTCATTGTCATTTTTACCACTCTGTCCCTGTAATCAGGGCTCCCCTGAAATCACAGCCATTTATGGTACAATATATGTCATCAAGGCACACTTCCCTATCCTGAACAGGAAGTGCCCATCTTTGTACAGGCACTGTAGCTGCATGAGACTTTTGTCTGGGAAGAGGTTCATATCTCGTAGCTTCTTCAAAATAGCAGAGCCTAAAGCAGCAGCAGTAGTTCTTGCTACTCTTTGAGGTGTCTTAGTTAATGTCATTAGATATACTTACCATCATCTGTGCAAGCCCTGAATGAAATGGTATACTGAAATTGAAGACAGCTGAGAACACAATTTTAAATACTGAAATTTGCTTTTAAAGTACCTGCTTGAAATAGTTCTTGATCTGTAAGAAAAGTAACACTTGAAATATGGAGCTTATAATGTCAATTCCTTTACTAAAAATATCGATATTTTTTTTAACTGAAGCATTCAGATGGAAGTGTTTTATAGTTAAAATTCTAGTAATTTTGAATGTATGTTGAGATCTTTGAATGAAAGGTGCTAAATGGACTCCCAGCTACTTTGACTTTAGATAATCGAATATTCTTATTCAATTAGGTCTTTTAACCCTCCGTCAAATTGTTTTGAGCAAGGTCGACCAGGCACTCCACACAAAACCATCTCTTGACCCAGCAGATGAATATGCCAAATACTGTATGGAGATTCTGGGAATTCCTGCAACTCCAGGTATATCAGTATGAAACTTTCGTACAGCATGTCCTAATGCTTTATTTAAACATGCTTTCCTTTTTCCCAATAATGCTTGGCATACAAAACAAAACGAACAAACAAACAAAAACCACCAAACCACCAAGTTGTTGTTTGTAAAAGAAGTTGTTTGTTGATTGTACTTTATGAAGCTGAAATAATTACTTTGAAACTTGGTCTGATCTTAACGATCTCTTCTGAAAGAAGATGAAGGTAAATATAAAGCTATACTTTCTCAGGATATTTTTTAGAGTGGCATGATGTGAATATCATATTAGATATTCTGATACATTTGTGTTGGGTGTGCAACTAGATTAAAATAAAATTTACTTTTTAATCACCAGAATATGGCAGTATTCTGAGGTGTACTCAGACCCCCTATGTTAGAAGTTTCAAATTAGTTGATAAAAATTCCTTATTAATTTCTTCTTAAAGTTGATGCACTTTGTACATCAAAAAAGTGACTGCATTTGATTTAAATTAATTAATGTGAATCTACTTTTCCAGGCACAAACATGCCAGCTACTTTTGGACATCTGGCTGGTGGTTATGATGGCCAGTACTATGGATATCTGTGGAGTGAAGTGTTTTCCATGGACATCTTTTACAGCTGCTTTAAGCAAGAAGGCATAATGAATCCAAAGGTACGTGGTAAATACTTTCTACTAAAAGACTCTTGTTTACTGAAGAGTCTTGTTCTTGTCTAAAGCTACAATTTATTACAATTATGATCCATTGGGATAATGTCTCAAGTACTTCTACTGCACCCGTCAAGTTCAGATCAACAGAAAAAAGTGTTACATAAATAATTGCTTTTGAACATCATTGAAATTTCAGAGACAACTTGTATTTTAATACAGTTATTATACAGGGTCATATTTTTTTGTGACTTTTAAGACATTGCATTGCATTGATTGACACATACTTTTTTGATGTCAAAAAGAAAAAACATACTTGTTCATTGTAAGTACTGATGCATATTCTGCTATGAAAGCTGTATGATAATAGTGCTCTATTTCCATGAATGGTGCCTCAAGTGTGTGGTATTTTTATACAGCTATTATTTAGAAAATTGAAGTTATGTCACTCTTTCACAGCACAGCATAACTCACAGGTTTTTTCCATCTTAGTTTTTCTCCCAAGTGACTTTGGAATCATTGACGGGTTTTAGATTTACTGGGCTTTTTTTTACTGTTGTGTAATTCTTCAGCCTTTTCTGCCTCTGGCATGAAGGAAGGACAGCTAATAATGTGGTTAGTTGTCCTGCCAATTCTGGCAATCTTTTTTATTTTTCAGGCATAGTATTAGACTTGTGACTGAAGATGCTGCGTCTCTGTTATGGCAAAGACCTTCTGGTTTTCCTGCCTCCCTTACCTGTCTTCTGGATTCAGCAGCCAGCTCTAGTTCTTCCCTTCAGTAAATGTATATAAAATGAGAAGTGAAGGAGAGAGTAGAAAGTGCTCATCTTCCCTATTCCTCTCTGGAATTTGCTTCGATTCCTTCCTTTCCTAATCACAGCAACCAGAATTTCTAGAAATGTCTCTCCCTCTAGAGGGTGGAGAAAGAAAATAGAATTAGACTGTGAGCTGGACAAAGAGAGAGATCCCAAGAGGAGAGATGGGGTAGAGGCCAGAAAACTCTGGCAGTGATTAGGGGAGTAAGGACTGTGGAAAGAGAGGTTTTATGAAGACAGGAAGTAAACTGAAGAGTTTGGGAGGAGAGATGACTAAAGGTGGTCAAGGTTGATTTTGAAGTGCTACGGATTTATAATGTGCATGTGAGAATAAGCACTCCTGCTTATTTGATTGTAAGGGTCTCATTCATTTAAAAAAAAAAAAAAAAAAAAAAAAAGCATGGCCACACATGTGTCTTGCTCCCTCTCTTACATGTGTGCACACATTTTGCTTGAGTGTTCACATAACTTCTAGAAGGATCTGTGGAGATTTCCCCTCCCTCTTCAGAACAATACTATCTTCTCAAATTGGTTCTTTTTTAACTTGTTATTTATACTTTCATTCCATGTAAGTGTAATACAGTTCCACAGGATGGGACAGACAATCTTTTATAAACAAATGCTAGACACCAGTAAGATTTCTGTAGTTATATTTCATTTTATCTAGATTTAGATTAGCTTTTAGAAAGGCAGGAAAGGAAACCAGTTACGGTATTATGACTTGCACTCACTCTTAGAAATTTGGCTTACCTCTTCCTGTTAGAATAAACCTCTCTTCCTGTTTTGAGCAACAGTTATAGAAACTAGTTTAAGTGACTTTATCAATAACAATTCTTCAACAAACTCTTAACTTTAGCATAGTTAATTGTCACACTCCTCAGTTCTTGCACGTTATCTGAAATTACCTCTGGTCTCTCTAGAATTGAGAAATCTGCTTACAGGAGACACAACAGCAAAGAATCATGTTTACTCAAATAACACTTTTACACTAAAAGGAACAATATATTCTATTCCGCTCATGTCCAGGAAACAAACACAAATACCAAAATATTAGCAATGTTCAGTGACGTATTATCTTTTTACTTTTTTCCATGTGTATTCTCAGGCAATGCGATTAGTAGTGTAGTTAAGTTATGGAGGTCTGTCAGTTAAAAAGAGCTATGCTTTTTACTGTTTTTACAGTAGCAATCAGGAAGCAGTGTAGTCCTGTAATCTCATAGCTTTGACGTGTGGGGGAAGTATATCTGTGTGTATACAGTGACTGAAAGGAAGATTATTTTCTTCAATATTAAGAGTATCTAGGACTTTTACATGAAAAAAATATTGCTTTCTCATTGATTCTTATGTCTGAGGCCCAAAATGCTCCAGATGCTTTCTTCAAAAGATGACTTCTTGTTAAGAATGTCTTAATTTACTGCTTTCTCAGAAGCTTTTAGATCATTCCTTTTAAAGGAATCTTTTCCTTCTGAAGTAATAATGTTTCTTACTGAAAATGTAAACAGAGTTAAGTTCCCATTACTTTAATGTATTTCGATAGGGAAATTCTATGTGCTTATATATATACATATATATATAGATATGTATTATATTGATGTGCACATAAAATGTTAATATATGCCATGTTATTCCTCAGTGTTATACTTATTTGTCTCTGAAGTATCATCTCTGTTCTTGAAACAGAGATTAAAGAAAGAGAAATCATCAGTTAAGAGAGAATGAATGTTAGTTTCTCTTTGCTTGCCTGTCAGTCATGTTATGCCCTTGAAGAATGTCTTCCAGAACTTGGGCAAGTTGTGTCATTTTAACTTCCAGAACAGTGTAAAATCACAAGAAATTGGATTTCTTAGGGTACAGGTTAAATATCTCCTGTCTTGAGTTCTTCCAGCAGATCTAAGTTATATTTGTGGTATATTCTCTTTTGGTATTAAGAAAAACTGGAAAGAGAAGACATGTTGAGACTTTTACATACACAACACATACAGAAAAATGGCAGTTTACAAGATAAGAAATACTAACATTCTGCTTTACCTTTTATCAGGCTGGAATGAAATACAGAAACCTTATTTTGAAACCTGGCGGATCTTTGGATGGGATGGATATGCTTCAGAATTTCTTGGATCGTAAACCAAGCCAGAGAGCTTTCCTGTTGAGTAAGGGACTATGTGTTCAGTAAAATTATGGGGACTATGTGTTCAGTAAAATCATGGTTTCTTTGTAATGGCATATACGTATGGAATGAGCTGGAAATGTCAGTGTGTTTCACATCTTAACTATGTACCACTTTAGGCAAATCAGGTTGCTTTTTCATGATTTTTTAAAATGTATAAATAAAAATGTGATTTTTAAATTGCACAGGACTACAAAATTCAACACAATAGGGAAAAAATAATTCTGAGATGTGCTGAAGCTGAGAAATTTGGATGGTAATTTTTTTTCTGGAATTAATGTGAGATAATGCTAATCAGCATGGGGATTTGATGCCTTGTTTCTCTTTTAATAGATGCACTTAAACTGTCATGTGAATGAATTTCAAAACTGGGGATAAAAAGAACACTACCAGCAATAAAAAAAAAAAAGGAAGAAAAAAAAAAAGAAAAAAACATTTTCTATTCTGTATTATTCTCTTGTATTTATGGCTCACAAATGTTTTTGATGGAGTGGAACTGTGTTTGATTTCATCATGATTTGGGTTCAGTCTAGCTTTCTGACAAAATTCAAGACTGAGAACCTGTGCCAGACAGCTTTACAGCAGACATACTTGTGTAATACTTCTACATTTCATTCTGGTGCATGCTAAATTCTTGTATTATTTATAAATTTATACAGTATAACTTAAAAAAAAAAAAAAAGCCAACTATCATCTGAGCTACATAGAGGATAACCACTCAGAATATGACCTTGTCAGTTCTCCCACTGCTTTTCATTTTTTGTTGATGATCACAAATCAGATCTTTGTTAGGTCGTTGTTTTCCCACCTATATCATCACAGGCACTAAAAAGTTATATACTATAGCAATTATAATGGTTTTGGTTGGTTTGTGAAAATTTTCGAGATATGTATAAAGAAAGTTGTGTCCCCAGTGGAAATGGTAAAAGTCAACACCAGATTTTCTTATTGGGCCTTTCCAGTCTGGCATGCAGAAGTGCAACAGAACAACTTCACAGATTTGATGGTTTCAGCTATGGGAGTAGGACAGTAATCGAGGAATTATTTTTGAAGTTTTTCTGTGAGATCATGCCAATTCTTACACCACTAAAACAAAGCTGATAGTTCAACTGCACTTTTCTTGTCTTTAGATATAATACCTTACTTTGGTTTTGGTATTGCAACATTTTTTGTGATCAAACTTTAACATTGGTTACTAGCTAATAGATTTTAGACATTTGATTCATAGCTGTGAACATGGCTAATATTTTATTTATTTGTTCAAACACAAAGTAAGAAAATATGCCTGGTAAACTCAAAAGATTCCTTCCTCTTTTTTTTTTTTTTTTTTTTTTTTTAGCAAAAGAAAACTGAAAGCATTCACTTTAGGTCAAATCTATGTGTTTGAGAAAAACAACAGTTGTTAATGTTCACTTGAAACTTTTTTGTGTTTTTCTTTTGAAGCATTTAAGCTGAGAAAAGCAGAAGATCTTCATTGGTTTCTACTTAATTTTTGTTCCAAGATGGAATATTTGACAGGACTTACTTCTGAGCCACAGTAGTTATGGATGTGAGGAAACACAGAAGTTTTTAGCCAAAACATACTTATTTTGTAGTTTCAACAAAGCACATAATGAAGTCAGTTCTAACTCTCATAATCAGTTGCAGTTCTAGACTCCAGTTCTGCAGTGTCAAGGAAAAGTAATACATGAAAATCACATATATGAGAACCTTTTGAACAGTGTTCAGAACAGCCATAAAAGAAAGCTAAAGAAACTAGTGGGTGCAAGATCATAAAACCTGTAAATTTAGCCTATCTGAATTTTCTCTACAGTCTGAACACATTTGGAAGTATTTTACTTCATTTTTAAACAAGTGTTTAAAATTATTGCAAATCCTATCATTTTTTTTTCCATTCACCATTTAATGATTGTTCCAATGAATTAAATGTAAAAAGTTGTTTAGAGATACTATCCAAACATGGTCTGCAAATCTAAGCAACAGAATTTTTATTAAGATGTAAGACACGGTATTTCTTTTGGAGCTGCCAAACTGACTTCCACATGAGGGAGACCTTTCTCTGCATAAACCAGCAGTCTCATTTCAAGGTAGATAATTGCAAATGCAGTAATTATAAGCAAAAATATGTGGTGATGACATTTAAAAGTTAAATACAGAACAGTACTGATGCTGATTTTGGTAATTTGTCTTGTTTATTTTTCCGTTCTTTAGTGTGTGTGTTTAACAAAGTAGATAGAAACTATGAAGAAAATATCTGCTCTTACATGTATGTGGAAAAACGTACATGATTGTACAGATACACAGTAGTGTCAGCCAGATATCTGTGTATGGAAAAGAAAAACTAAAATTACATTGTGCCCCACAAATATGTGTGCTATGATCTGTACCTGTCCCAAAGAATATGATTTTCTGTAATTTGGTGTTGTAGAAGCCATCTCCAAAGCCCTGCATCAGGTGGTAGTTAAGGTAGATTATCTTATGGCTAAAACTGCACTCAGGAAAGCAAACACGTAATGTTCTGAAATGTTTCTGGAACATCTTAATGGGGTAATGTATCAAGCTGGTCTGCTAATTTTTATATTGCCTTTTGAGAGCCTTGTAAGTCAAATTCAAGTTCACATTGTAAAGACTTGATCTTGGAATGGAAGAAATAACCTGGATAAAGACCTCTTTTCTAGTTATGCATCTCTCCATTGTACTCATGATTTTTTTTCTGTATATGAAACAGCATATTCTGACACTATTCCCAGCGTGTGACTTAAAATCCCCAAAGAAAACAGAAAATATGATCTCAATCTTCTGTTTTAGAAACATGAGTTAATCGCTTCAACACTGCACAGAAACAATTACGTATCTTCAAGCACACAAGGATATAGGTATCTGGAAAACAAAAACCAACCAACCAACCAAAAAAAAACAACACCAGCTTGTGTCAGAATTATTAGTCTCATGCTTCCATTGAATTCAGTTTCAAAATTTGAAAAGTCTTTGTTAATTCCAACCCAACTTGAAGTGTTCATTGTAATAACAGAAGTAACTTGAAATGTTAGTCTAAAAAGCAGCTGCATTTTCAAGTTAGTAATGTATCTTTTAGAATTTCATTGTATTTATAATTGTTTCCCTTTATCATCAGTTCAAATTGACTTGGCAACAGAAGCTTCAAATGAAAGTGAAAGGGTCAAAGGGGAGACACAGGAGAGAGTTATGTCAAGCACTAAAGAGGCAATTAACAGGTAATTGCTTTCCCATGTTGCTTCCTCACTGCAAAAGATAGAGCAGGCTGGCCATGCAACTGGGTTACAAGGTGGTAGGTGGTGGCCTCACCTGCTGCTGGTCATCTGATATAAATGCAGCATGAAGCCTGGTTTAGGATTGATTGCAAACCAAGTTGTAAAAAGAATCTGGAGAAAAAGTTTAAATTCTGCTCTCTGACCTACAGCGGCTGTTGGTTATTATGCTGACTTAATAAATACATGGAGGGAGTCTTTGTAGATATGGAGTATTGACTCTATCACTTGAGCCACTACAATTGGTTTTCATATCTGGAGAGCTCTGTGTTGCATGCTATTAATATAACAACATACTCATTTTAATCAGTAATTGAGGTCAGTCAACTGCGGATCTTGCTTGACAAACAATTTTGTTAATAATCAGGCAGTGACTATTTCTGATGGCTGTAGACATTTGGTATGGGAGAAGTAAAATTACTGCAACAAGAAATGAATCACAAAGTCAAGATCTTTGCTTTCACTCTGAAAAATGAAATAATTTCCCAATACCTTTAGAAGTGAGGGAAGGCAGGGGTGGTACGTGGGTTGTGTGGAGACTTCTGGAGGAATTTTCTAGAAGTGTAGACCTGGTTGCATAAGGAGCAGAAAGCAGCTGATAATGTGTTGAGTGGGAGTTAAATGTGTTGGGGTGTTGAGGATTAAATCAATTACTGGGTGGGTTTAGTTAGCACTGGGCAGAGGTGCTATGCTGCACCTCATTCCCACCAACAAGGATGGGCTAATGGGGAATGAAAAACTCAAGGGCAACCGTGGCTGCAGTGACCATGCAGTTTGGGATCCAGAGGGCAGAGAGGAGGGAGGCAGTATTGGGACCAGTGCTGTTTAACATCTTTGTTGGTGATATGGACAGTGAGATTAAGTGCACCCTGAGTGAGTTTGCTGATGACACCAAGCTGTGTGGTAGAATCAACACGCAGGAGGGCAGGGATGCCATCCAGAGAGACATGGACAGGCCAGAGAGGTGGGCCTGTGTGAACCTCGTGAGGTTCAACAACGCCAAGTGCAAGGTCCTGGCCCTAAGTACAGATACAGGCTGGGCAGAGAATGGAACTGGGTGGTTTTTAAGGTCCCTTCCAAACCAAACGGTTCTGTGATGTGATTCCGCATGTTGAAGGAAAAGGAAGGAGTGCAGTAGGTTGAAGGATGAAGTTGGAGTAGGGTATTCTGACAATAGCTGTGAAGGGGTTGGGGTGACTGTTGGAAGATTTTATGAAAAGGGCATATAGCTTAATGTACACCGATTTATAAAAGGTTACCAATTGCTTTTTTTTTTTTTTTGCTTTAGAAACAAGACATGCTCATATTTGTCTCTGAATTTATGTCTTACATTTTTATTTGCATGCCAAAGAACATGAAATTACGCATCATCTTGTTGCTTGAGTGCTTGTGCTTCTTCCTGACATCTGGAGATGATTTTTTCTTTCACCGGTGTTTTCTTCATGAATATACTTTAAATAACAGTTTCCCATGGAGGAAGGAAGAACTGTGATATTATTGGAAGAGTTCAGGTTGCAGGGCCTGTGTTTGAAGTCTTGTATAGCTAATCATTATGAGCCATTGTAAATAGTACAGATGATATACAAAACCTGGTACCAAACAGCAGTCAATCTGTTTGAGCATAACTAGCATAGATAATGATAAATAAATAAATTAAATTTAATGAATTGGAAGTTAGTGGTTGCCTAGAAACCAATAATCATGACGTAATTTTATTCAGTATTGATTAACAGAGGATAGATTCAGCCAATACTTGCTTGCACTATACTCCTAATGGATTAAAAAGGCTGAATATATCACTGCTAAGCAGGCTAGTGAGTAAAATTATTTGGAAGAAAAATTGTGAATGAGAAGTGGTATGTCTTTAAAATGTAATTAGCCAAAATATTTCACAACTTAGTCAGAACTGTTCTCTTTTTAAGAACCAATCTGTTCACCAGCAAAAACAGCAATTAAAAATAAACAAAACAGAAGTGGGGTCAGGAGTAGGAAACAGCTATAAAATGAGGAATTGTAAAGTGTTAAAAATGTTAAAGAAAACTAAGACCATCAAGAAAAATAAGTGTAACGGATTATAGTTAATAAGATGTAGAATATATTATTTCTAATAAATCCCATTTGTGTGTCTGACCTTTAATAGATGGAGATGCTGATACTGCTAATGACCAAATAAAGACAAAAGACTTTTTTTTTTTTTATTTATTGTTTCTCTTCTGCATTTACAAAGAAGCAACATGTTGTAATCATATCATATGAGAACAATGGGGTACTTTCCAGTCCATTATTAAGAGAGAAGGATATTAAGCAACACCTACTCAGAATAAACATCTTCAGATTAGTAGGCTTGAGTAACTTGCACTCTACAACCTATGAGAATTGATGGGGGCAGATTTTTTCCCAGGGCTGTTAATCTTGGGATACCAGGCATATGGCATTGTTCTAGAACAGCACTGATGATTTCCAGTGTTCAAAAAAAAAGCAAATGGGTGACTATTGGCCACACACCCTGAAATCTGTTTTCAGCAAAACAGTTGGAGAGAATTAATATAATTCTGTTGCTGAGGAATTAAACCACAAGTGTCATTAACAAAGTGCAAGTGATGTTACAAAAAACAAGTTGTTCTCACTACAAGCCTGATGAAGGAGACTGTAGGGAGATTTAGGTACGGGGTATTTGACTTAGTGCTATATATTTTTGTCTGGAATAACACGATACAGTATCAGTATGTCAAATGGATTAAGAAGTGTCTAACTGTTCTCAGGGAGTAATTCTTGATCAGATTGATTGGGAAGTCCCTGCAAAGCACAGATGAAAATCAGAAAAATATAGAGGGAAATAGCATATACAGCAGCCCTATTCGTACTCTTCTATGGCATCTGCTTTTAGCTACTGCTAGAGATGAGATACTGTATGAGATCAAC
The DNA here is from genome assembly GCF_964211825.1 of Aythya ferina. Classification (NCBI taxonomy): domain Eukaryota; kingdom Metazoa; phylum Chordata; class Aves; order Anseriformes; family Anatidae; genus Aythya; species Aythya ferina. Next base: position 22,720,205 of record NC_140299.1, read on the forward strand.
CTGCTGTTTGGTCCAGAGTGGAAACTGAAGAAAGAGCAGAAAAGAACCACAAAACTTACCTGACAGACTGAGAAAACTTTTTTAAAGGGAAACTTTTAAAAGCTTTATATTTTCAGCTTAGGGAAGAAAAAAAAAAAAAAGGCAAAAGATTCTGTGAAGACTTAATTATAGTCTGTAGGTATCGTCATTATATGTTAAAAGGTTCTTTAGTCTAGTCGAAGAATGTCAGATGGAAGCTGAGGCCAGTCATTTGAAAGAGAAAATAACAGCATTTTTAACAATGAAGGGGACTAACAGAACAAACTGTTCAGAAAATTGGTGGAGTTATCAGCTTTTGATGTCTTCACATCTAGACAAATAAAAGCTGTTCTAGGAGATACGCTTTCAGCAAACACAATGTATTAGACTTCATTTAGAGTAACTGGGAGAAATGGAATGGCTGGTGAAATAAAAATCAGATTGATCTCCTGGGCCTTTTTCTTAAAACTCCAAGATTCCATAAATCTTATCCTACTCAAAAAAAGTTTGTTGGATGGATGTTTTCATAGGGCAGAGTTGTAAAAATATGCAATGTAATTCACTGCTGAGGAGTTCTAGCCTTCTAAGCCATTTACAGAAAGCAAAGGCAAATGGACAATGCACTTTTAAATTGAGGGAAAAAGTTTCCTTTAAATAAGTAAATGTGAGACTTCACAGCTTTTGTAAGAAAACTGAGTGGATAAGTCATTTTCAACATGACAAAGGATAAAACTATACTAAAATTTCTTCTTGAATACAAGGTTTCACCATCCCAGGAGGTATTCAAAAGATGTGTAGATGTGGTGCTTAGACGTGATTTAGTGGTAAACTTGGCAGTGCTAGGTTAATGGTTGGATTTGATGATGTTAAAGGTATTTTCCAACCTGAATGAAAACGATTCTATGATTCTAAAAAGGCAGTATTTTTCTCTTTAGAAAGTTGAAAAGTTATTTTTACAAATAGTATTTTTAACTGGGCAAGGTGTCTTAAAAGTTTCCTTGACTGTTTCTTATGGAACTTAGTGAGCATAGAAAGGATTTATCAAGTGTGAATCTGCATATAAACAACAGCCATACACGAAGTTCTCTTGATTCAGTGGTGAATCATCATCTGCTTTAGAATCACAGAATCATTTAGGTTGGGAAAGACCATTAGGTTCATCAATTCCAACCATCACCTAGCACTACCAATTCCACCACTAAACCACGCCTCTCAGTGCCAGTCCACACATCTCTTACATACCAGTAGGGGTGGTGACTCCACTGCTTCTTAAAGGTATTTTCCAACGTAAGTGAAAATGAGGGTAGCCTGTTGCAATACCACGCTTTCCATGAAGAAATTCTTCCTGATATCCAATCTAAGCCTCCCCTGCCACAAGAGCCATTTCTTTGTGTCCTGTCTTTTGACACCTGAGAAAAGAACCTGATGCCCAGCTCCCCACAACTTTCTTTCAGGTAACTGTAGAAAGCAGTGAGGTCTTCCCTCAGCCTCCTTTACTCCAGACTAAACAAGCCCAGTTCCCTCAGTCATTCCTCATAAGTCTTATTTTCTGGGCCCTTCACCAGTTTTGTTGCTCTTCTCTGAACATGACAGCAACTCAGTCTCCTTCCTGTAGTGAGGGGCCCAAAATTAACACAGTATTTGAGGTGTGATCTCACCAGGGCTGAGTACTGAGGGACAAATCATTTCCCTAGCCCTGCTGACCACACTGTTTCTGATGCAGGCCAGGACGATATTGGCCTTCTTGGCCAGCTGGGCACACTGATGTCTCACGTGTTCGTGTTTTCCTTCAGGTTGCTTTCTATGTGCATGTTTACTTTACTGAAGGAATCAGACAGTCCTTAACGTGAAGGAGGAACTTCTGGTCTAGGATGGCTCTCAAGAACCAAACCACATTTTTCTTTTTCAGTAACAGAGTACTCGGTAAAGCATGGATGAAGTCTAAAGTGGCCGGTTTTCATCTCTCACATTCTCTAAGGGTTGACACTGAGTTTGCAAGTTCTGATAGAAATTCGTTTTGTTCAATACTTATAATTACACTTGGTTATTGTATGTAGTTTTATCAGTAATGTGTTTCTTTCTGTGTTTGAAAACTTTCTGTGATCTCTTGCAAACTGATACCTCAGTGTAAGCAACAGCACACCTTTGAATAATATATGATTCTTTTGATATGTCTTTAATACATGTAAAACAGCCTTCAGAATAGAGAGTAGTTTAAAGTAACACTTCTGTATTCACTTTCAATCCTATTGTCATTAGAGAACCTGAAACGTCTTGAATTGCAAGTCCAGGTTGAGCACAGAGGTTACAAGTTTCCCTGATGCCTTTTCATTAGTTCTGGTTGTCCCTTGTAGTTTAACAGTTGTGCCTCTGTGAAGCTTTTTCACCTGCGTTGGAGCTGTTTCTACCTTGAAATGTATTTTTTTGGTTTTAAGTACTTTGTCCATTCCGTGGACAGAAAAGGAGGGAATAAATCTAAATAACCTTGTGACTTTCTAACCTTGAGCATGAAGTATAATTCCTGTATGTGTAAGCTGTATTTATTAGCAGCATTTTATGTCTACGTTGTCACATGTTAAAATACAAAGCCCAAGGTTAGTTATTTAAGTAAAGTTGATTTTCGGAGAAAGAGGAACTATTGAGCTCAACAAGAGAAGTTGTTTAGAAAGCTGAAAAATCAAGCTGTGGTAATTTGCCTGAGATTTTTTTTTCCTCCTCTTATTGAACTTTTTTTTCTTTTTTTTTTTTTACATCTTAAAGCATTTTCTAGAATGAAGAAGAATATTCTTTTTTATATGTAAGTAATGAGAGCTAGAGAAGGTAAGTATTGCGGTGGGCATCAAACAACAAGTCTGTCAGATTTGAAAAGGTAAAGAAGGATGCCTACCTCCTTATGCCATACTTACTGGGGATAGTGACATTTCCATTTTCTATAGTGAAACCCTATTCAAATGCTGCAAATAGCTTAATTTGGAAAAACAGAGGAATAATGTTCAGCCAGAAAAAGTGGAAGATGTTTTGTATGGGTGCAGGAGATATGAAGGAAAGGGAGAAATCCTTAACATGGTGATAAAATGTCTTTTCATTGAAAGAACTGTAAAGCTATAACTTTGGCACAAGTCACTAATATAAATGCATCGGATATTGAATATGCAAAATTATGAAATTGAGTATTTAGTATCTATTAAACATACAGGCATATAAAATACTAGAGTAGTTCTCATACGGGGGAAGCAGCAATATTTGTGAGTTCTTTGATGTTGACTAATAGAGTTTTGGTGACCAAAGAGGCCCAAAATGAGTTACTGTGAAGAGAATTATTTTTGCATACTCTCTGCCTGATTGAACACAACACCCAACATTTTCAAGTCCACCTTTACTTTGAGAGAGCTTGTGCATATGCTTTGCTGATTAAAAAGCCTTGATTTGTAAGCCTTGTAATTCATTGCTTTTGGCACTGAATTTTCTTATAACAAAGAGACTGATGAGCTTAGGTTATAAAAGTTGGGGCACTTTATGCTGAGCAATACAGAAGCTAATGCTATTACCTTCACAGATCTTTGGTGCTGGTGCTGTTGCAGTTGCCTGTGAAAGAATAGAACATCAGTTTTGGAGAAAAAAAAAAAAAATTGTTCCTCGCATGGAAGGAAATAATATCTGGTTCAAATACATTTCACAAGGACATGATGATTAAGTTACACTAGGAAACACAGGGCACAAAGTACATTTTGTTTTTAATTATACATGCACAGTCCATTGAGAACATAAAGGAAATAACAAGATACTATCTGGATTATTTTTTTTCTACAACACTGATTTATGTGCAACAATTTACTGTAGCTTACAATCTACAGTTTGTGTCTTAGATTTAAGGTTTAGAAAAATTGCTCAGGCAGTCCCCACACAGTCTGTTCCCCCCGTGCTACAGTCGGGGAGCCCCCTCCCTCCCACTGCCTTATCTCTTGCCAGGAAGTGGGTTGCTGAGGGCAGACAAGAGACAAGCTGCAGTTCTACAGTCCTCTGGTTTATCTTGCTGTAGCCTGAGCTGGTTACCAGCTGTTATTATAGTCTGCCCAACTTCAGCTCTGTGGTTGAGGCCCGGAGTCACCCTTTCTTGGGACAAAATGGCTTTATTTGTAGTCGAAACTACTGTAGCAGCCGTGGGCGATTCAAGCCTTTCAAGGGATTTCAGAGATTTTAAGCTAGATACCTGCAGCAAGTTTTACTGACCTGCATGTTCCTATAGGTGTATAGTCCAGATGAATGTAAGTGTATTTTCATAAGAATAACAAAAAGGACATTTGAAAACAAAAGTATCTGCCAAATTTCAAATTTTTGCATGGGTGCCAAATGTTTTTAATTATTGACATACAAAATCAAGGATAAAGTATTATATATTTTAAACCCACAAAATTATTCAGCTGAAGTTTTCCTCAGCAAAGCAGACCGAGGAGTAGATTCAGCATGGAAACTTTCAGCTCTAACAGTTAGAGTTTGACAAATTTAAAAGCAATTGAAAGCAGGCTATTATAATAGGAAGTGCTGGGCAACCTAAATTGCAGGCAGGTCTACAAGCCCAACCTATAATTTACCGCATGTAGAGAGTAACTTTTAAGGGTAAGATTATAATTTATAAAAGTAGGTAGAAAATGAGTTTCTTGGTATGGTTTGTCGGTTAGAGTTGGTACTGATTAAAATATTTAAATATTTTTAATGTCAAAGCTCTGGATTTAAACAGAATTATTATTATTTTTTTTACAACATCTGTTTCATTGGATAGTTTTGTATCATTTAGATTTTGGTCAGTGATAAGACCTGTTGAAAAATTCCCTCAGACATCTAACTGAAATCTTAGTGGAGAAAATTATTACTTTTTAATAAATTATATTATTGAAATGCTTACAGAAATAGCCCATTCCATAAAAAGTGGAGGTTTAATAGAACATTCAAATTTAGAGATTAATTTTGCTGTGATATGCATAAGATGTGTTTTCAGATGGCTATTGTACGGAATTAATCATCAGCTGAGATTCACTGACATAGCTCTGCTAGAAGTCAGTGGAGCTATGTTACGTGAGCTGTCTAGTCAGCTTGTGTTAGCAGAATAAATGAACTGTGAGGAGCATCAAATATTTAAATGTCTTCTAAGGTAACTCAGTGGTTAACTTTGAAAAGAGGAAATACAGTGTTTTTCTATAATGGCCATTTACTTGTCCATTTACTTTGTCCATCACATTATGTAATTGATACATAGTAGGACTACCTCTGGTTTCTCAATTACACCTGAAATCTCACACTGTGTAAAGTGCTGTAAAACATAAACCTGAAAGATGTACAGATACCCTTTCTCCATTAGGGAAGCTGCCAAGGCAATTATTTTGAACAATTGTGTGCTTACAGATTGATTGAGGTAACAACTGTCTCCCAGAAGCAAACCTACAACATAACATGACAAAGGCAGAGCTGGCAACTGTTGGTGAGAACAACTATTGACAGGGCTGCTGCTGCTGCAAGAAAAATGTGCTAGATATCCTTGTGGCTTCTCCTCTACACGTAACACTTGCAGACCTGGGTAGAAGGATGTCAGGCTGACAGATGCAGGTACAGATGTGTCTGACTAAGAAAGGAGCATTGTATTTAATGCCATGGGCAGGAAAGCAGCTTACCAAATGACAACGGTGTGTACTTCATTGCAAGATGTGTTGAAACTAAAAGTAGAATGACACTTGACTGTATAGTAATTATAGGAGTAAACAGGAAGGTGACTGTAATCTTTAACTTCAGAGTTAATCCTTCATTGATAATGAAATCTGATATCACGATGTTTAACTTTTGAAAGTGGAAACATAAAATGATATCAGCAGGACTATGAACTAGAGTAAATCAGATATTAGTGTGAAAAGTTAAGTTTGTGTGTGTGTATAAGCATGACATATAAAGAGGATGAGGTTAAACATGTTTATTGCTGTGGGAGGGTGAAGGTAGGGGCAACTTTATTGGAAGGCTTGTTTTGTTTCCAGATATATAAGATTTTAATTTTATTCATCCTGGTGTAATGTGATACATCAGATAACCTTCTCCAGTTGTTCCAGGGACACTGAGTCATAACAGACCTGGGTTGTCCAGTGTGATTCAAGGAAGGCAAAAGTAGTTCCATTCCTGCTGCCAAAAGTCTTGCTAGGATTTTATTGGTGGAGCTCGTGGCACTGAACAAGAACGCCAAGTGGCATGCTGCAGGGAGGCAAGCACCCTCACTGAGGTATTGGATGGAATGGTCACAGGCTGCTCACAGCAAGTTATAAATAAATGAATCCTGAAACCTGTAGTCTCTTATTCTTTGGACTCCCTCAGTAAGTCTGTACCACTTTTGCGCACAGTGCATTTGTCTATTAGACATTCGTATTTTGAATTTATTTTTCATTTCTTATGACTGCAGAAGCGAGAAAGTTGTACTGCTAAGTAAACCAAAAAAAGGTCCTCATGTGCTTCACTCAGATATCAAAACTTGAATTTTCAAGTACACTTGAATTATAGACCAAACTTCATGCTTTAGTCATCTGCTTTTACATGATAAAGAGATATGTACTTTAATGGTATCTTTTTTTAAATCGTACTTAGGTTAGCTTGTCATTTGGGACTGCATTTTAGTACCACCAGTGTAATTATCATATAGATTATTTACGCTCATTTCAGACAGCCTATGATTATTAATAGCTAAATTTGCTATTGCATTAGTTATTTCAGAAGTATCACTGAAACTATGATTTTACAATGGTTCAAAAGTATGGAGATGTTAATAAGCAACAATTAGTAAGGGTTGCTGTTTGCTGCTTACAATGTAAATATTTCTTCACGGTGCTGACATGTGAGTGTAAAAGATGAGTGTTTTGTTCAGCTCTTCAGTATCCACATGAAGCTTTACCAGGAAGGTCTGAAAAAAACAGCTCTCTTCTTTAGCGTAAGCAACAGCCTTTTATTCTGTCATGCTTTATGCATGTATTTGTGATATGAATTGAGAAACAACCCTTGAAGAGCATTTCTTGTAGGCTTGGCTGAACTGAACATTGCTTTGTTGCGGCTGGGGTGGGTGGAAGGTGGAGGAGGAGGGCACAGAAAGGGGTACCACAGGCATGGTCCTGCTCCCATGTTAGTCAATGAGAATTTTGCTACAGGAATCGAAGCTGGGTAAGGCCTTTTGTGTGAAAAGGTTCGTTCCTGGTAAGTCACTTCTTATCATATAGTTAAGAAAGCAGCTCATAAAGATGCTGCATATCAGCAGAGATTTATAAATACAGGCTTTAATACACAAGCCAGACATGCAAATCTATAATTTTTTGCAAATCTGCATGAGAATAGTTTGAGTTGGGGAACTCTGACTTCTCATGCCTCAGACACCTCTGTCTCAAGTCTAACTTCACAGAGAGGCTTATTGTCCTGGACAGAGTACAATGCAAATGCTACTGCATTTTCCAGTGTCCTCAGCAGGATGTTTCATGGCCACTTGGGCAATGCTGCAGCACTGTGCCAGGGGGACAGTCCTGACACAGGCAAAGATCCCATAGGGAAAAGAAGAAAGGAGGTGGTCATGTAATTGAAGAGTATATCGTCAAGGACATACACCAGTGGGTGTAATTATGGTTTAACGTAATTATGCACCTCCTAACCTTATGTACCTTAATTATAGCACCTCCTAGCTCTTTGAGTGCTTGCCTTGGAACTCAGTCTGGTGCAGCTCTGCTGGCCTACAAAACACACAACAGCTGTATCAGCTCTGACCCTCTTATGCTTAAGACAGTTACATGGTTAATGCAAACATCAGTGCCTTTTTTTTTTCTTTCTGTTGTTTTGTTTGTTTATTTTTTGTATGTGTTTAACTTTTTAAAACCAGCTAGTGAAGAAATTTGGCAGACAGCTTAGAAGAAAGTAAAGCTGTTGCTGGGAGCTTTGGCCATCTTGTTTTCCTGGGGAATGAGAACTATTCAGAAGGGCCCTGGGTAGCAGCTACAGAGCCCAGGAATCTTGGAAGCTTCTCAGCACATTTGGAGCAGATAGCATCATTTTGGAAATTATCCAAACCAAGTGCAAGAGAAAAGCACTGTCCCCAGCTACATTACCTACTGCTGAAATCAGGTGGTATGACCATTCCCTTCAGCACCCTGCTTGGATGGTCTCCACCACACATGCCCTTACCTACCTTTATGGGAAAAAAACCTTGGCCTTCTGTGAAATGAGCTAGGAAAAAATGTGTGTCTCAAACATGCATGTGTCTCAAGGGCTCTCTACTGGAATGAAGCTGCCCAGCCAGTTACGTCTATGTCATCGTTGTGAAAGCAGGGAAGTATTCCACCCACTGCAATGTTTTGCTTTTAATGGGAGAACTTAGCCTAACCCTCACGTTCATTTGAAAGCACTTAAGAGCAGTAGACAGGGAGACAGACTATGACAAATGCATCTGGATGATATAATCTTCCAACAGTGTTTCTACAAAGAATAACAAAAACTATGAGTAAAATGAACCCTTTGGATTCCAGCATCTCTAAGAGAAATTCCTGCACTGAACAAGCAAGAGAAGCAACTTTCTACCTCTCCTAGAACATTACTTGTCATCTTAAAGGGTCCTGAAAATGCAAAAAACATGAGAAACAGCTGTGCAACAACACACAGCTTAAAGTGAAAAACAACATTTAGGTAACAGAGTGAGAGAGCACCGAGTGCTGTTGAATCTTGCTGCCTTTTGTTGGGTGGTGGGAGGCACAAAGGAGCCTCATTTGCTCTGCTGTGCAGTGGTCAGGCTGTGTGAGAGCACTGAAGGAAGGAGAGGATCCAGAGGGGGACCGATTTTCTGGTGCATAGGACCTTTCCCTTACACAGCAGTGCTTTGTATGGGACTGCCCGCAGATCAGCTCTGTGGCCCAGCCCTGCCAGTTTGTAGCTCACAGTCTCACAAGGCCCTGAAAGAATGGTAAGAGATGAACAGAAGAAAATAATATCGTTTTTATTATGTTTTCATATTTGTTTATACTGTTAAAGTCCACTAGTAAACCAAGAACTCTGTTACAAAATTATGGACATTATCTTCCCCCAGATTTCTTCAGAAAGTTTATCAGTTTCTTCCAAAAGTGCATCTTCGTTCTGCTAACCAACCGTAGCAAAAACCTGTCAGGCTGTATCCAGCCAAATGTTAATGCTGTTGGAAGCAGGGATAATTATGCAAACAATCACTTCACTGGCCACCGAAGGTGAGTTTTGCATCCTACCTGAAGACACACAGGCTATTGTGTTTCTAGCAAAGTGTGAAATTATGTATCAGAAATTAAAATTCCCTTCTAACTTCTCTGTCAGTAAAGGAGATGTTGCTGGGAAACGTGAGAGACCTTTGTTGGCTGTTGAAAAGCTGTAGAAGTTGGTGCAGATCACAGCACGCAAGTGGGTGCACTTCCTGCTCGGGTGAGAGGTTCCTGGTGAGCGTGATGGCCGGGCAGCGCTGCTCGGGCGAGCAGCTCATTGTCTGATGCATTTCGTTGAGACAATCACAGATCAAAAGGAAAACGCTGGCACTTAAGACATAAGAGCGTGGCGGCTGTGCAGCGTGTCATTTCAGGTTTCTTCCTCTTGAATATCCTGAGACTTGTTGCCATAATGACTCCTTGCCCTTCCCCCTCTTCAGTTCCTTCTGCAAACTTTATTGAGCCATCACTGGGAGCTTCTCTTCACGTTAGTGCCCTTTCTTTCGACTCTGAATTAATTAAGGGTGAAACTGGAACAGTGACTCACAGCAAAAGAGAAGAGTTTCTTATTAGTAATAAGCAAAGAAGGCCACAAGAATCCGCTGTGCCACAGCTCCAACAATGCTCCCCTTTCTTGTGTCATTCCAACATTGATCATCTCCGCTGACTTCTCTCCAGACACTAATCGCTACACTGATGAGTCTGAATTGGACAGCTTCACTAGTTGGGGGGGACTTGGGAAGAGCTAATCTCCTAAGAGGTGAAAATGCTAATTATATTGGTAATTACTTTAAAGCTCTTATCCCACTTTTGCCAATGTCCATTTCCATGGTAACAGGAGCAGGTACAGCAGCATTCAGCAGCTCAGAGCTCTTGGCTACGCCAGCGGTGGCTGAGGTTGGGAAGACGTTATACAAACTGCATTTATGGGTTTTACAAGACTCAAGATATTTCTCTGCCACAGAAGAGATGTGGCAACTAACTTTATATATATAAAAAAAAAGAAATCTAGAAAAAAATAATGAGATTATCTCTTTGTGAGCTGTACAGGCTTTTCTAAAGCTTTGATTTTACCCTTAGGTGAGCTGGCAGGTCTTCTAAAGGCTGGGCTCCAGCCAGAGTCCTCAGGGAAAATTCTGTCTGACTCAGCAACTATTTTTTTTTTTCTGCAGCCTCTCGGGCTGAGAACAACAGCTCTGCCACTTCCTGACTCTTGGGTCTTGTCTGCTAGGCAAATTTCAGAAAAGAAATTCCCACTAGGGCTTCAAGCGTGTCTGAAATTGTAAACAGACTGTATCTGGACTCTTCTGTCATTGACCTGCTGTCAGTGTTAAAATTACTTCAGCAACCATCAGCTGCAGCAAATTCCTAGGTATTTAAGCTTTTAGTATGCAAATGTGTTTTTTTTAATTTATTTTTTTTTCTCCCACACATTGTAAATACAAATTGTTTATATATTCTTTATGAAACTGACATGATTTCAGATTGTGTAGACTTGTTATTCATGTGCCAGGCAGCACCAGTGCTCTCCCTGGCATTTCTGTGCACTGCAGTGGAACTTCTGATCTGATTTTAGTCGAGTCATGAGCAAGAGAAAATCGTAAGGTATTCTACTTTCTGCCTGGGTGAGCTTCAGAGCTCAAAACAAGCTCCAACAAGAGCACACCAACAGTATGAGCAAAAAGTTTTGGCTTCGCAGACAAGTACCTTTATAGGGTGTGTTAAAAATATGATATCATAATGAAATAAGGATCACAAGGATTCTGTAATATTGATTCCTTTTCAATTTTTCTAGAAATTAACATCCAGAAATATTTTTTTTTCCTGTGATTAGCACTGGGCTACTTGTAAAAGAAAGTTATTTGGTACTTAATACATTTCTTTTTGTTTGATCTGAATTAAGTTTACTCAGTTGTGCAATTGATATTAAATTTCACTTTTAAGCAAGTCTGCTATGCACAGTAAGATTATATCTATCCTGTTTATTCAAAAAAAGTAAATAAGAACAATAGATTAATCCCAGATTAAAAAAAAAGAAAAAAAAAAGAAAAAAAAAAAAGGAAAAAGAAAAAGAAAAAAAGAGAAAAAGGGTGTATGATAATTTAAGGAGGAACTGGATGGTCATCAGCTTTGAAAATCTGACTTATGTCAGAATGTAGGACCTTAAATATTTGCATTCATTATATTTATTTCCTTTTAGTCTTGGCTTTACTTTAATGACACAGTATCAGTTTTGTAACTCTACATATTTAAAATTAATGATAGTTAATGTATGGGTGTGTTTTATCTTCCCTAATTTCAGGAAAAAAAAAAAAAAAAAAAGAAAAAAAAGAAAAGAAAAAAAAAGATTGATTTAAATTCAGAGGACTTTTCCATACTAAGAGGTATCTCAAAACTGTGAGTTATGATGTCCTCTGCCCAGCAAAACCCTTAGCATACTAGCAAGGATTAAAGCTCAAGTGATGGATCACAAGAAAAAAAGGAGCCTTGGGCTGGCTAGCAAATGTGGGGACAGGAGAAGGAGTCAGAATTGTGGATAAAAGCTTTCATGCAGCCCTCTTCCTATTTTACTGACAAGTTACACGGTTACTAATCGCAGCTAGTCCCTGTATGGGAAAGGGAAAGACACTCTTGTTTGCAGGATGTTTATGCTATAGAGCCAGCCTGCTTTCCTTGGCTCCTTCCTCTTAGTGAAACAAACCATGTTATTGAGTATCAAAGTTTGATGGCCTGTGTACATGGAGACAACAGTATTAGGCTAAAACATCTTGTGCCATCCTCTTGTCCTCGTTTGGCTTCTTGTTATTTTGCTAATGCCCTTACACATGGAGTTAAAGGCTACTCCTGTGCTTTCTGTGTGGTTGCACATTAGCTGCAGACTGCTTTGTCGGGCAGGGCATGTCCGTCTGACAAGTGCTCCAGCTCTGTAGGAGTTCAGCTACAGCAGAGGAGGTTTCTCCATTGGTTGTCTTGGTCATAACTTCTTTAAAGAGCTTTTTTTTTTTTTTTTTTTTTTTTTTTTCCCCGGGAAACAAAACATGGGAAAACTGTTTCTTTATAAATCTCCACAAGTGCAAAGACAACAAGTCTACCCTGCATCTGAGCAGACCAGCTGCAGATCCTGATGCTCCATCTCCCAAAAACTCAGAAAACTCTCTGCAGTTGGAAAACAAGCAGGGTAAATGAGAGCGCATGATGTTATTTTACGTCCTCACAGAGAGATGGCTGTCATCCAATTTTCCCTCACAGAGAAATTTAGCAGAGCTTTCGGACCCAGTGTCTCGGGTAAACCAGGGATAGCATACTTAAAAATATCTACATAAAGAAATAGCAGAGTTAAGGATGTTTACCTTAATTGGGTTATACAGAAAACAGAAATGATCTGAAAATGAAATCTGAAAGAAAAGCATTTCTGACTATATAATAATATATAAATACAAGTATAATATATAAGGCTATATAATAAATATAAATAACATATTCTGCTATTCTTCAGTCATCTTCTATGGAGAAGGAAAACAATTACTGTCTGGAGACACAGCGTCTAACAAAACAAGCTTGCATACAGTTGGGTTGGAGGAATGGATGGCTGGTCTGGTTTGACTGACACTTGAAACTTTTGCGCAGAGTATCTGATAATTTGACAAACTTGACTCTGAGTCTCTGTGTTCAAAAGCAGAACTCTTACTTAGAAGTAGAGGAGGCTGATGGAAAGTGGTGGCAATGCAGGACTAAGTGGAGAGAGGAGAGTGTGAAAAGCAAAGATGTGCTTTAGTGAGGTGAAAAAGCTTATGGGCCAGGGGGATGGGAGAAGATAGGACCTCTTCTTAGCATGTGACGCTGAGTTCAGCACTTCGGAGAACAATTTCCTTACACTGGCACTCAGGTGTAAGTTCCCTTCATGGAAACAAACCAATAAATGCTATCTAGACCGATCACAAATGAGTGAGATCTTGCTCTGCCCACACTACAGCTAGTACCCCAGTGAAACGTGATTCCCCTGTTTGTATTTGCATTCATTTGTAGCTCCAGTAATGAGGCCCTGGAGCTGCTGTGTGCTGTTGACAAAACCTGAGCTGCTTCTGTCCTTGAGTTCATTCTCACAGAATCCTTTTTCTTCCTTTCTTGCCTCCTTGGATGCATGGCATTTTGTACCTTTTAGAGGAAGCTGTGCAACCACCTGTTCTTATTGGCAGGCTGAACTGGCAAAATAATTCTTTCTCATAGGCCTGTAGCTGCTTTACAGGGAAGAAAACAGCAAAACATAGTCATGGTGTGCCCTTACCTACCCCTGAGCAATGAACTGCATCATTAAAGGCTTTTGGAAGGCAGGTGGCATGCCAAAGTCCATGCAAGGGCTGTGCCAGGCTGAATAGTTTTGAATGGCCAAAGAAAGAGTGTGTGATCCTATTTTTGCAGTTCTGCCAGTAAGCTATTACCATAATGTTTAGATGTCACGAGCCTGTGAGTGTGGAAACATATCCGGTTTATCAAGCCGAACCGCCTTTTTGTTTGATTTATCTCTTCTCGTTTCCCTGCTAGGTGTATGCAGTTTGTGGTTTGCCCGTGGCCTTCGGAAGGGAGGAGGGGAGCAGCACAGCAGCGTTGCTGTCAGCCAGCAGCTCTGGAGGACTCATTCATCACGTTCCTCGGACCAAAGGTACTGCTATTTCTGTCCCCTGAGGCCCGCCATGCTCTGCTGGTCACACCGCAGAGGCCACCAGGCAGCACCACCGGCAGAAGCGATGCTTGGACTGTGCTTGCTGCTGCAGCCTGACGCTGCGCTGGGCCAACAAGCGGCTTCTGTCAGCCACGTTTCCTGCAGGGTTTCGTCAGGAGTTGGCACAAGACCAAGGAGAGTTCAGCGACTTTGACAGGTTCCTCTTACACTACAGTATCTATTATTTGTATTACAATGGCGTAGGGAGTGCTGCTGCACCACAAATGCCGAATAAGGGAGGTTCCCTGCCCCAGATGAGGTAGGACCAAAAGCTGGAGGGACTTAGTCTGTGGCAGACAGGGATGCAGATTTCAGAGCTGCTGAACCCTAGGTCAGTGAATTAACAAGATTATCCTTTCACTCTGAGAACAAGATTGAGAGAGATTTTGGTAACATCAGCCTCCAACTAAAGGCTCTCCAACTAAATTACACTGAATTGCCTGGAACTGTAAAAGATTCAGATTTCATACTGCACATACATTTATTTTAAACAACAACAACAAAACACCTCTGATGGCAAAATGTAAAAACACCTCTGGAAATGCCACCTTGTTTGTACAGATACAGCCATGTGTCAATTGTGAGGCTGAAAGTCACACTACTGACTCGTCTTTTATTTTTAATAGCTTCCGTGACATTATGAATACTTTCGTAATTAGAATAACTTGTTCCGTGAAGGAGCAGGTGTCCTGGTACTTAAACACACACTCCTGCCCTAGTGAATTCTCCTGCTTAATGGCATCAGCAACAGCAGTGTGTCCTGATCAACAGCTCTGTTTTTGTCCTAGATGCCACTGAAAGCCAGAACAGGTGGATCTTCTGTAAGCAAGGGTTCTACCCAGATGGGTTTCTTACAAAGGGCTGGGTGCACACAGTGCTGCAGAGCAGTTGCTGGCATTGGGCACTGATGCTAGTCTCAGGATTTCTATTATAAACTTCCCTGACGTTTACGACCTGTCTGTGTGAAGGATTGCTTTACACACAAGCAGTACTTGATGAAGGCGAGCCAAAATAATGAATTGTCTTGGGGAAAGAAAAGGTCACAGACAAGCGCTATGCTTAAAATATATCTTTGGCAAAGAAGTCCAGAAGCCAACACAGCCTTTAGCTGATCTCCCACATAAATAAATAAATAAATAAATAAATAAATAATATATATATATATATATTCCACAAACCACAGGCTTTCACTAGATTCTCTTACAGTAGAGGTGGTCCCCCCTACTCCTCCCTGTCACCACCTTTCCCAAGAGACCCATTTCTTTCTTCTGTACAATATTCCCACATACACCTGCATCCTCTATATTTTTTTGGGTCTGCTAAGGATGGAGCAACAGAGTGGCCCCTCAAAGGCCAGGTTCTTGCTGGTGTAGTGGCAAGTCACAGTGCATGTTTGTCTTTGAGTGAGTGGCTCCTTCCTTCCCATACACTGAGGCAGCACCTCAGTGCAGTGACAGAGCTGCCAGGGCTAACAAATCCCCACCTTGTTCCCCTTGCGGCCCCAGAACATGGTCTGTGGGTACCTGTAACTTCGTATGGCAGCGTGCTTTCCTGGTCGCCTGGCCTGCAGGTGGGGACACATCCTGCCATGGCTACTTCCATACCCTTGGTGGGACCAAAAGTAATCGTCTATTGGTATGTCTGGATGTGTGCTCAGCATGAGGTGGGGACTTTGATTTGGGGTTTGGTCGTGTCAGATTTGAATCCAGTACGTGCCATGGCAGAAGCTTTGTCCTTGTGTCCCTCCAGTGTCTCCTTAAAAGGCCCTGTTGGCCTGATGTGGTCTCAGAGTGCCTTGTCTCAGCTCTAGGCACCAATTTTTGAGTACATCGGAGGCTGCATCCAGAAGCTGCCAGGACTGCATAGCACAGCCCTGAGGAGAGAGGGGAGAAAAAAATGACCTAATCGCAATGGGTTTGCTTGAAACACGTGTGTTAAGAATATGAGCTGTGGAAAAAATGTCTTCAACATGTTTGTTGGACTGGATCTGCACTCTCATCAGTATTTGTCACACTGAAGAAGAACATCCATGCTATCCAGTAAAATTAAGTAGTGAGAATAATCTGTCCTACCTCAGCTCTGTAGTACTGCATTGCTGGATCATTTAGCTTATTAGCATGACTTGCATTTAAAGCAAAACTCAGGCAGACAATGACGATGAGGGAACGCAGAGCTGTACTGATGATTAGTGGCCATCTCCCAGTGTTACTGTCTTTCCAGTGCAAGAAACTTCCACTTTCCCTTGGATTTCAAAATTCATTTTTAGTTGCTTGATCTTACACTTATAGTGTATTATTCTGTTAATTTTTCCCTGAAGTTTATAATTTGCCTATATGAAATTCTCTATGCGTCAAAATCAGGAATATACAACATCTAGACAGCCTTAGAAATGTACTTTCTCCCAGAAAAGATTTGACAGATTTGCAGATCGTCCTACCTCAGCACATGCCTCTGTACCTCACAGGACTGGGCTCTGTTGGAGGGGCTGTCAAGCACCAGCACCGCCCTTGGGCTACTTCATGCCAGTCCCTGCCTGCTGGCTAAGGACTGGGGCAGGTGTCCCTGGTCTGCTGTGCTGCTCCCAAGCCTTGGTTAGGGTTGGGGTGAAACCTCGTGGCCTGTGCTGGGAGCAGGCAGAAGATGGGCCTGGTGGTCCTGGCCCTTTGATGGTGAAGGCCTTGGGCGCTGCAACGCCCCAGCAACATGGACTTCTGCCCCTAGATCCAGGACCGAGGGGCTGTCCTGGCTGTTGCAACACCTTTTGTATAAACCCTGCCTGTGCTGGGGGTTGGAAAGCTTCCCCTTCTTTTTACAGGGAGTTTTAGCTTTGAAAAGTGTGAGTCGGCAGAGAATAAAGTATGCAGATCCTGCTACTGTAGCCAAGATTTCTGATGCCAGCTTTTCTGATAAAGCATATATACCTTTAAAGTCTTGCCTCATTATGCTCGTTACAGAACTATTTGCATGGGGAGACTTTGATTCTGCATGACTGGATAAACTGTTGGCACAAAATTTCTTTTCTTCTTTTCCAAGCCATTGTTATAAATGGTATTAGCACTGAATCTTAAATTACCCTGCATATTTGTCTGACAATTCTGTATTGTGTTCTGGTCTAAACATGCCTTACTGCTGGACTTCTTTGTTTGTTTGTTTTCAGTCCACTTGTTAAATTCTCTCTGCAAAATTACACATGAAAAAATGGGGAGAAGAGCCTTAGTTATTTTACTTACATAAGTTATTTAAAAATGGAAGATTTTTAGAACACATGTGCCAGAACCAAAGTTCAGTGGGAATGCTGTTATTCATATCTATTGGATTAAAAGAAGTTAAAATATATTTCTGAAATTCTCTAGAACATGAATATGTGGAAAAGGATTATTTCAATAAATTCCCACAATGAGAATGCTTCATAGCTGAAATTAACAAGCAACAAGTAGGAGGCAGAGCACTAAAAATATGTATTTACCTGTTTGATTATGGAAAACTCACATACTCCTGAGTATTTTAGGAAAACAAAACATCAAAGTGCTCAGGAGTTTCATTAGCTACTTCAGTTCAGCCCATTTTACTCATACGCAGACTGTTCTCCTTATATGATTGGTTGTTTGCTTATTTAATGCTCACTTCCAGCACACACTTTCCATAAGGTCTTTTTCTCCTCAAAACCAACAAAATACACCAGTGGCATTAATAATGTTCCAAAGATCAAAGAATACCCAAGACTGGCATGAAGGGGAACTTTAACCATACTAAAAATTAATCTGAGGTTTTGATTGATTTACAGTATGACTAGTTACACAAAGCTGTATCCTTGTCTGACATGGATAGAACATGGTCAGTGTTTATCCCTGTCTTTTGCTTAGCTTCTAAGACCTGTACAAAATACTGCTGTTTGTTCCTGGACGCCAAGTGTAGCATTATTGATGTAGGTAATGGTGGAAACTATACAGTAATACTCACCAGTTAATAAAGCAGAAAAACAGACTAGGAAAAAAAAAAAATTCTCACTGCACAAAGACAAAGGAGCAATAAAACGTAATGGTGACCTATCTACCTTAGTGCTCCAATCCCTCCTGAACTGAAGTCTAAATGAAGTAGTAAAGTATTAATAGATTATTTTTTTCAAGCCAGTAAATGTTAAAATGTATTTGCAAGTGAACTTTTAGTATTTGAGTGGAGCTGGATGATTGAGAAAAATATTCTAGTGTCTCAATTAAATCTGCAGTAATGCCACAGCATAACAATGATATTCCTTACAGCATTTGTCACAGGTGATACATGGAATGACTGTTGTGTATACTTAAGGTTTGGAATGGGACTGTGCCTGTTTATTGTAATGTTAAACCTGCCTTCCTGTGTCCTAAACACTTTTTTATGAATAACCTGTGAAATCAGATTTCTTGCAATTACACATGAATTTAACTGTATGTTCTGCTTTCTTTCTTCTGATGATCAGAAGAGGAATTCCTGTTCTTACCATGTTACCTAAGCTGCATTAATATACATGCCACAAGCCTGTATTTTAGCCACCGTGAAAGACTTATCGATGATTATTGGTGATAAAATGTGGTTCAAATGCTATATGCATCTAGAAAAAATATTTTACTGGAGAAAATAGTGCTGGGGCTTGGTAACAAGACAAACAAATAGGATGGAATTAATGAGTTGCTTCTGCCTCTTTTCAACATATCATTTAGCACTCTAACTTCTGACTGACTACCCAGCATTTCACAGTCAAAATGCACCACACAAAAGAACTCTAAGCAAATGCAATTATACTTGCACTGCATTATCCCTAGCGTCATTGCACTAGAAAAGCACATCCCTTCTCCATCCTAGCCTACAGAAAATCAGCTTGTTACAATCTAAATATCCGTTTTCAGTAACAGACCTAAATGAGTCTACATTTTGCCAACTAGTAATAGGGTTTAGAGATTCATATTATTTATTGCATACATGCTTATTACTATAATTTTTTAATTTAATTTGAGATCTATGTCAGCAGGAAATTCCCAGCACTAATGGGAGCTCTCAAAATCTCAGGAGCATGGTTTAAATGAGAAAATCCAGCATACCTTTTTTGAAACAAAATCTTAAATGCTAGGAAACATAAGATAAAATTTTTTACATTTCATATTTGTTATGAAAATTTAAGCTAACAATAGTAAAGTAATAATGGTTTTGGGTTTTCTGGATGAACAGTAATGTAACTGATAACATTTTAAACTGGAATTTTGGAAATAAGAGAATCTTCAGATGATTTTACATTGTTCAGAGAGTAGGCTAGTCTATCACCTTTTCCATATGAAGTTATCTGAGTTGGAGGGATGGTTGTTTTTAACAAGATCTGGCTGCCATTTTTAGAACTTCTTTTGAGAACATTTTTTTTTTTTTTAGAGAGAAAGAAACTTGAACATACGATAAAAGTTCATCTTTGACCTTTGTTCTAGTATATTCACCAGATCTGTCAGCTTTTGAACTTCTGCATTTGCTCCTCTTTCCCTACACCATCAAGCTGCTGCAAGGCAGTAACTGTTTTCTATAAGCACATGACACATGCAAAACTTTCTCTTTCTTTTTCTATAAAATAATAATATATGCTGGAAATAAACAGCAGATTGAATTCACACAGCCACAGAGCCTTAGAAACTCAACGTTTTCACTCAAGACAGTTTTCTGTATTGTATAAAATACACAGATACAATGATCTGGTGTTTTTTTGCCATGGGATGTCCCATGTGAGAAATAATGGTGGTATGTTATAGGAAGATTGAAGGGGACAGACAGGCTAAACTTGTGTGATTAAATCAAGATCATTTTTTTCACTGCTGTGTTTACTTTGTGCTTTTGTAACTGAAGTCTGACATCTATGCAAAAATGCCAGAGTGTCGGGGAGGGAAACAGGAAAGGATTTCTGTGTATTATTCCCCCCAAAGCACTAGGAACTCATTTTCATTTAGGTTTGTATGATGTAAACTTCTATCAATGGAAATGGAAATTTATATAAAACAAATATGGACTGTTTCAGGTTGTATAATAACTGCACTGTGACTTGTCAACTTTTAATATTTTGATCAGCAAAGTTCAGCAAGCAGTAGTAGTATAGCACAGACTGAGCATACACAATGGATTTTACAATGGTACGTAGCATTAGCGGCCTCCTTCAGAAAGATTCTTCTCTTTAAAAAAGGTCACTGTCAGCTTCAATATTTATGAAAATGTTCCATAAAAAACAAACCAGGTTTGCCAAAATTTCAGACAGAAAGGAATATTTCCACTCTTTTTATCGACTTCTTTAAACACAACCAATTAATTAAAAACAAACAAACAAACAACAACAACAAAAAACACAGCAAAGCTCACATGAACTGAGTCATTTTTAAATTATTCAGTAGTCAAGTAATGCCAAATGCAAAAAGTGTGCAAAACATAAAAAAATACACGTATCTCTATATGTTTACAGTTTACTACTTCAGTCCCTTACAAGGCTGCAAGTTACATACAGAAATAAGATTACGTGCCAAATGATTCATCTGATTGGCTCAGCTCTACACTTTCAGCAAACAGAAATTATACTTAACACCTGGCTAATTAATTTCAAGCATGAGAGAACAACTGAAATATATTCCAGTTTAATTCTTTAAACTGGGCACTTGATTATGAAAGCAATAGTATATGAGTCTATCTTGCTTACCTTCAAGTAAAGTATCATTAACTTAGGTAGGTTGCATTTGCTGCACTATGGCACGGGACCATTGGATCTCCCTCCAGCTGTGATGAGAATTATTAAGTGGGATAAATTAGCAGACTTCTAGGACTTTAATTGTGACTGTCCCTTCTATGAATAAGAAATCCAGCCCACATCAGAAGAAGTATTTAGGAATTTTACTTCCCCTAGAACAAATGGAATAAAACACCAGAATACTTTTATTGGACTTAGGTTCCAGCCTTTTATTCAGAAGTCTCTAATACATTTTCAGCCTTTAATCCTCAAGTGGCTGTAAACAACCTCAAGGCTCTGACAGAGCAATGTCAGGCCAAAAATGGGAAAGTACTGAAATCTCATTTCAATCTTCTGCCAAAAGTCCAAAGACTTGATTTTATGTATGCATTTATTTCATTAAGTGGAGTAGGATATTTGCATAGGTCTGGGGTTTTCTTTTTGGAGTGTTGTGCTAGTTATTACCTCTCCATCTCCTCTGTTCTCTCCTTACTTTTCCCTTCTCTCTGTCCCTTCATTTTGTAAACACCTTCTTCTTTGTGGTCTTCATCATACACAGACTTAATGACTTTTCCCTTCTCCCTCTCCTTTATTTATCTTTACCTCCTTTTCCAACAGACCAGCGCTTCTGCTCTTCAATAACGTCATAAGAGGAAAGCATTAATCTACCTTGAAAAGGGAGCCAAACTGGTTGATTAAGGGGTTGCATGACTGCTGCCATTACAGCCAGAAAGTGGACATGGCAGCTTTCTGCCTAGCGTGGCATTCACCTTAATTGCATTTCCTGACTTATGCTGCTGAATGGTTTTGCAGAGTGCCTGTACATTCACAGTCCCTGTGCTATGATATTAGTTCACCTCCTTTCATTTCCTTTTTCAACTGCTCCTTTGTTCTCCCAAGACTTTGAGAAGACCGCTGGATATCCTTTTGCTCCATTTGATATTTATTTTCACTTATCTCCTTCATCTCTTCCCAGCCATACATCAAACATACTAACTGTTCACATCCATTTCCTCTGCAGCTACTAACAGGTTTTGCTTCCTAAGCATTACTTCTCAATGTCAGCAGCTCCTCCCTACCTTGTAGTCTTCTTAACAGACTTTTTACTCGCATTTCTTTCCTAAGGAATCACTCCCACAATGTTCAGAGTGCTGATCCCTCCTTTACAAGAGAACTAACATCTGCTTTTTCTTTCCTTCCAGAAGCCTGCATATACAGACAGCATGACTGGAATTCCTTTTATCTACGTCATACATAAGAAAGTAAAACAACTGCTGGGGCATCTGCATGATATTTGGATGTGGTAGAACTGGCCTTTTATCCCACTCATTCCACCACGGCCCGCCTGGACTTACTTTCCTTTTCCCAAGGCAGCACCCTTCACCTGAGATCAATAAGCCTCTGTTTATCACTCTATTCTTCATCTTTCAAAGGCTGGTCCTTCTCTGAAGGTCAGTAGCTAAACTACTTCATTCAGCTCCAAGAGGAGAGGAAGGTCTTCAGTATTCAGTAGTGGTTAAACACTCCTCTTTTAATTGCAGTCCCATAAATAGGAGACAATGCACCACTGCACTCCAGATGATTTCCTTCTTTATGCAAACATTATGGGACAACAGAATTCACGGGAAAATAATGGTTTGCATATTTGTTGGGGGGGGGAGGTATTGTGACACAAAGGGTGGTAAGAAGCCTCAGAGGATCGTTTGCCTTCTGAAACTAATATACCCAACAGTCTTCCATCTTTAAAACACCCCATCTGTCCTTACCAATTTTTGTAGCATCATGCTGATGACTGTAATCCATCAAATGGAAATGCTTTCAATATTGAATAGTGAGTGACAGTGAGGGTGTTTCTTGTACATGATAGAGCAGAAGCAGACTAACCTCTGGAAGTGTGGTTACATATAGCTGGGAAGGCACAGCTTTCCATGTTGGGCACCAGAGAGATGAAAAACAGTAGTTCTGGCATTTTAAATTCCATTTTTATTCCCTAAAGAAAAGCTTCAAGCTTCCAGTGAAGCTTGGCTATTCAAAATCTCAGTAGCTAACAGTGGCTTGTGCCACTTATTTATGCATTACTAAATTCCCATAATTTCCCTGTGTTTCCTAAACAATTTACATGCTGCTGAAGTGCTGTTGGCTTCACAGGAAAAACACCTAATACCACCTCAGAAAGTTAACAGAAAAGCTGCTTTTAATTACAACTTACCTTCCTGACTCTGATGAGGTATTCACAGCTTGGGAAGGGTGGGAAGGCACCATGTGAAGGTTAGCAAAACATTACGTGTCCCATTTCATGAGCTTCAAATAAGTATACAGGCTTTATGTTATTTCAACAGCTTGTGTGTGCAGGAGCTGGATCACATGAAATGAAGTTGTTTCAATGTATGTAGATTTAATGTACTTTTCTGACTCAGTGTAAACAAGCCCTTAGGTCACAGATCTAGAGTGTGGTATACACCTCTGTTTCAGTTAACCATCACACTGAAGACAACAAGCTTATTCATGTGAAAAATAATGTTCCTGTATTTGAAAAAGTAGATCCTTATATTTTAAATCTCCCTGGAAGCATCATGCCTGTTAAATTACCTAACTTTCTGGGATATCATTCAAGTTCTGCAAAGTTACGTGTGACTAAAAGAGGGTAGGTTTAGGTTAGATATAAGGAAGAAATTCTCCGCTCAGAGGGTGGTGAGGCCCTGGCACAGGCTGCCCAGAGAAGCTGTGGATGCCCCATCCCTGGAGGTCCTCAAGGCCAGTCTGGATGGGGCTTGAAGCAACCTGGTCTGGTGGGAGGTGTCCCTGCCCATGGCAGGGGACTGGAGATGGGTGGTCTTTAAGGTCCCTTCCAACCTAAACCATTCTGTGATTCTATGGTTTATATACCTTTCATGCCCATATGTTTTTATTGACAATTATTTGCCTTGAAACTAAAGAATAATTAACCTTTTACTACAGGGGTTTTACATTAAAAGGAAAAATGCTTATCATTTAAATATTTGTGCATATATATGCTATATTGGCATACATGATTTATATATACACATATCTCATCTAGCATTTTTCAGATTTAGGCTATAGCACATTGATGATACATATATATATGTAGAAATCTACTTGTTAATAATTGTATTGAAACATAAATACACAGACAAACTGCAGGCAAATTAGCTATATGGTAAATATAGATGTGTCATGGAAAAGAACACAACCATATCCTGGAAATTTCCTTTTATTTTTTTTCAGCGTTAGCAGAAGAAAATGTCTCTGCAGGCCTAAAATGCTGAACAGCCTGACAAGAACACTGTAATTCAACATGTGAATACCTCAAAAAGTAGTTTATGAATATCCATATCTCAGAGGAATCCCCCCCAAAGGTCTCTCGGTTTTACAGTGGACTAATTCAAGATGGTTTCTGCTAGAAGTAAAGAAAGAACTGAAAAAGCACACAATAATTTCTTTCCTTTAACAGAATGCTGATACACCTAAATCAGTGATGGATGTGGTTGCTACTCAAAAATAATTGTGCAAATCATTAGGGTGGGGCAACCAAATGTTGAAAATATTTTAAAATGTCTCCCTCATACCAATATGCCATTTTGTTCATGAACTACTAATGGGAGGGTGTTTGAGACAGCTGTGCCACCAAACTTTCTCTGTATCTAAAATACACACATCTTTATCACCTGACTTTCTCCACAGATTTCTGCTGCAAATTCAATATTTACTACTCTTCCTGTGCTAGCATATGAACGTCATCTTTCTAGATAACATGGCTGACAAAAAAATGACAGTACAAATTACCCTGTATAGGAAACCACAAATCAACACACTCTTCACAAAATCAGCCACCATGCAAAACACAGTAGAAAAAAGTCTTTAAAAAATGCTCTGTGAGGCACAGGCTATGCTTTTGAATTAGACAACAGAATACCATCTATGAACATAACAATGCAGAAAGGAAAACCTAACTGACAGCATGTTCCTGACTATTACATATGTTTTGATGCTGGTATGTGTATAGAAAATTGTTAAATAATTACAGCACCTACTAACATACATCCTTGAAGAATTCTTCCTGGAGCCCTTTTCCACCTCCCTTTTCAAACAATGCTTCCAGTGTTAAACTCCTAATCCAAAGCAAATTTCCCCTCTACTAACAAGCACCCATCAGAACCAAATCTCGCCAGCACAGCAAATGCAAAACTCATGAATACCAACATATTTAACATAATTGATGCCAGTGCCCCGAAGAATTTCCACCAGTCTTGTTTATCCACTTTTTAAAACATGCTATATTACATCAAGCACATCAAATACCCTTATGAGAATTATGTGTATGAAAGTAATCAACCATTATTTGTTACAATGAACTCACAGAGATAACTGATTAAGGACAAAACACAGCAAATGATAGGAAAATATTTTTTAAATAAAAGAAAAAAATTCCATTCCTTGCACAGTCCAATCCTCAAAGGGGACCTGCAAATCATTTTCAAAAAGTGATCCTGGGAACTAAATTCTTAACAATGGATAAACAAATTGTGGACTCAGTAGTGACATTGTCTCTAAAGCTTACCGTTTTCTTGCTGATTCATCCCTGTACATTCATGTTAGCAACTGTTCTCTCTCCCATGGTTTAATTGATTAAAATGTTTTATTATACTATGAACAATCACATCTAACTTGTATTTTGTTTGGATTTTGCTACTTGTCAGATCTGATTAATGGATGTCAGTCAAGTTCACAAGCTTGTTTGTTTTCTCCAGTTCTATCAGTTCTTCTAATTAAAGATTATTACCTCGTCTACGAAATTTGCCTCACTTGTACCACAGCAAAACAGCAACAGCATCACAACTGCCCTCTCAAAATGTACAAGTTAGACAAACTTTTAATTGAAACACTTTTTCTCTCACTTTTGCAGAACATGGAATGGGTTTAGGATCAAGAGGGAAATACAATAAAGTTTAATTTCAGGTAAAGACAAACAGCTATAAAAAGGTTGGAAAGTAGTGCCCTAAGGGCTTAATTGCAACAGCTATAGTTTACACTGAGTGTTTTTCCATGAATCAAGAGGTTTCTGTGCTACCTGCATAAGGATTTAAATGGATTTGTCTCACCAATGATAACATATAAGTCTATTTTTTTCTCCTCATTTAATTTTTTTCTGTGCAAATTCAAGGGGGTATCTTCTCATGAAAGCTGTGTGTTTAATCTCAATGCACACTGTCTAATTACAACATGACGAAAAATATTCATGAAAATATGTTGAGTTGCTGCTGTCACGATGCTCAAATGTAATCTCTACTATTTTGTTAATAGCGTGGTTAATCAATCTATGCACCTTCCCAACCTTAGTTCAACAAAGCACAATACTTTAAAGATATTATTTATAGAGATCATATTAAAGAGTAATTACAGCTCTAGGCTAAAGTGCTCTTCTCAAAGCACTTGGTAAAGCCGCTTTCTCTGTTGAGAGCTTTTGCTTGTTTGCAGGCATGGAAATGAGTTAATACACAACTTCTTCACCTTTGTGGCCCGGAAAGTCATAGCATATTAGACTTGTATTAACATTTATTTCTGATGGAGGAAACTAGGAGATGAAACCTCTGAATTAAAACACTTAAAACATTGCTTTAGTTTTATTATTTGCAAATATCATGCCTGAGAACTTAGGACTGATATAACTGGAAAAAAAAAAAAAAAAAGAAAAAAAAAAGTAAAAAAAAAGTTTATTTTAGATTCAGAAAAACTGCTCTAAAACCATTCTTCCCATACAAAAAAGGAAAAGTCTGTAGTTGTTTTCAGTTATGCTAGTCAAACAAAGACAATGTTTTATATTTTGTTTGCTCGAAGGAGAAGGAATAAAATACTGAAAAGAGAACATTTCTTATCACTTACAACTATGCCATTTGCATTTTTCAGGTGGAGGGTAGAAAGGGAAAGAATAACTGAAGAAAGTGATTTGAAGAGTTTGTAAGGCAGTAAGGTGAGGAAAACAAACTGACTCTTGATTGCAGTTAAAAATATCTTACATGATGAAAAAAAAATCCACAACAGTTTTAACATATTCTGAAAAAGTCATTATTTTTCCCCCAAATAAAATTTTTACTTATTGTGCACAAATGCTAAAAACTAAGAGATTTGGATTGTCAATGTTAGCCACACATAAGAGCAACTAAAGGTTAGAATAGGGATAAGGAAGCCACGGAATGTAAAATAAATGCCATTCACCCTATGGTTACAGAAACCTGGAGTTATTAATTGCTTAGCATGATAGGTATCATTATCATAAATGTGCCAATATAGAATAATTCTGTAGTGATATCTGTGATAAATTTACAACGTCTTGTTACACATGACCTATTCACCAACTCGTTACTCTAGAATTCATTCTCATGGGTGTTCATTAGCTTAAAAACACCAAGTTAAATTTTAAAGGAACTTGCCACAGAAATTCTTCTTTCCTACAGATGGAGAGAGGAATGCTTGTTTTCCTGCAGGACGCAGAGCAGTATTAACTGTCATAGAACTGTCATATGGAGCTACTACAGAGCTAGCATAGTTGATTTCCTATAGAAAAGCTATTTCAGGTATAATTAGAATCAGGATTTCTTCTCAGACACAAATTATCCTCAGCAGCATTAATTGTTACCCTTTTTTGATCCATGAACCTTACCAAGGGCAGTTGGCAAGGATGCAAAGGTAAAACACTGAGCAAATTGCTCATTTTAAGCAAATTCATAAGTTGCTCTTTTTGACAACTTCATATTTAACTCTTTGTCATTAGCGTGTCCAGAAACAGCTCTGCAGGAGCTTGTGAGCCAGGGATTGATGGCTACGATCCACCAAAGTCCATGTCCTCACATGGCATGGTCGCAGCTTTCATTCCTTTCCATTTGTTTTGACCAGCGCAAGATTTATGTGAAGGCATCAGCTGTCAAAACAGGCTTTAGGCTAGGACTGCAGCATAGCTTAAAGTCACTGTTAAGGAGACTGTCCAGGAGCAAAGCAGTCCAAATCAAGGAAGAGTAAAGGTGTCTTAACATCACCTTTTTGTCTTTTCTCCTCCTCGCGAAACACAGTGCCAAGTGTTCGTAAGCCACAATTCAGGAGCTCACCCATGGTAACCAAGGAAGAGAAATACAAACAAAAAGTCACAATAAAATGTTTAAAAATAACTCTAAAACATTCCTAACCATTTCTGGAACACAGTATATACAAAATAGGTTGTGGTGTTAAAAAGGTTTTCTATCGCTACTTGCATAGTACTCCAAATCTTAGTCACACAATACACTTGATTTTACTATTTGAAAACTCTTGGAAACGAATATAGAGAAAGCCTCTTTCTATGGCATAATGCAGTATTTAATTAATGTAAATTTTATATTGTTTCAATGTTAAACTGAGCAGAGATCATTCACTTAGCTTTTCTTCAAATATATGAGATAGGTATTACACATTTAGAGAGTTGTAACGATATGCTTCTGGGCCTTAACTGCCTCTGAATTGAACCATTTTTGTTGACTTCACCAGCATAAATGTGGTACAAGCCAGTTGTGAACCAGATCGATCAGAATCTGTTACACTAAGGCACTCTGAATAGATCTCGGGCAAATTTAAATTATGGGGTGTCCAAAATAAATGACAAAACTTCAATACACACTTTTTATAGACATGATTACTTAATCTCTCTTATGTCTTTCAGGCAATTATCACTTCCAGTAATTATTATTTAGTTATTTAATATTTCAATAATGTCCAGAAGCCACAATTCAAATCAAGCTAAAATCCACTGTTCAAGTTGGCACCCAAGCATTTATTGAGGAGAAATACTTAGCTTGGAGGCCTTTCAGTCTAACTCAGAAAAGCTGAAAGGCATGAATGTAACAAGTGTTAGTAAGAATAGTGAAAAACAGCAACAAAACAGTTACTCTGAACCACTACGTGTGTTGTTTAGACCATTTGAACTCCCAAAAGAGACAAATTTAGATGGGGCTGTTTCTGTAATTGTTCTTTCAGTTTAGCTTTATATCTGCTCATGTTGCTGTTCAAATATAAAAGAGGAGTTTGAATGAGAGAAGTTTGGGCTTGGTGTCTAATGTGAAATTGTGTGTAAAGAATTTGTTTAAACTATCACTGGGATCACTTGCATAGTCTCACTTGAAAGACTCATTAAGTAACTCTATATTTTGTACTTTGTGCACTTAATCTGTAATTATATGGTAACTGGGATAACAACTCTGGGAATTAATGTTGCTGGGGACTCTGCTGAAGCTGTAATCTAAATACTGTCTTGATATTTATAGCACTTTTAAATCCCTGGGATAACTCGTGGTATCCTCCGAATTTGCACAGTTAGTTGTATCTTGTCCATGTAATATGTCTTCAGGAGCAGTGGCCTTGCTATCTATAGTTTCAGTAGTCTCTGGCTAGGCTTTTATTTTTGATGGCTAAAACTGTAAGTGAAATGGCGTCTTACATTGAAACTAACGTTACAATTACGGTAGGTCCATCATGGGAACAATAGTTGCTATAAATTTCCCACACCCATCTGTTACCCAGCTGCATTAATAGATGTATTAGGCAATTTGCAGTAAACTTTGCCAAAGAGCAATTTCACACCAAAAACAGCCACAATAATCTCATGTGTAACACAGGTGCCTCGTAGAGTTCGTGATGGAGGGAATCTGTGGCAGAATGGCACTTGTATTAATCACGATAAGGATTATTGGTCGTTAGGTAGGAATGATCATGAGGTTGCGAGACAAAATATTAGCAACTTTGTTAAGAGCACCGGTGTAGCGCCATACAGTGAGAAACTCTGAATTTGTTGTCGGTGCTTTGAACTTTGGGGGCGGAAGCTCTCACGCTTGGCCTGAGTCCAGAGCCGAGTTATTTGAAGAGAACAGCTTATCCGAGCGACGGAAACAAATAAATAAAAGGAAGTTTGGGAAATATGTATTTATTGGAATACATATACGTGTGTGTGTGTTTTTACCAGCTCCGATGGCTATGTTTGATCCAGTTTAATTACTTAGACCGCAGCACAGGGGCAGTCCCCGAGGAGGGCTGTATGTGGAGATGGAGGAGAGGCGGTGAGTGCCGCTGCCCTCACGGAGAGGCACGCCTCTGGCTGCTTCGGGGTGCCCCCAGATACAAAGCAGTAACTCTGACGGAGGTTACAGCCGCGTTAAACGCCCTGGGTACCCGCGGACCCGCCCAGCCCCGCGTCGCTGCTCGGGGCTGAGGCGTTTTCGCCCAAAGCGCCCCGTCAGGAGCCGAGGGAGGCAGCCGCAGACCCCCATACGCTGGATTTGGGGGCTTAGGGGGCTTTTCACTTCAGGCTGGCCCCGAGCTGACACTCTGCTCCCCGCTGCTGGCCAGAGGTTCGCGTAAACGCCGCTCCCCAGCCTCCTGCCCCCTTTCTCAGCGCGCAGCCCCCGCCTCAGCCCCCCGCCGGCCGCCCAGCGGGCAGCCAGGCGAGCGGCCCCCACCCTGCCCCCCCACCTCGCCCCATTCCTCCACAGCGCGCACCCGCCCCCCGCGGGCCGCCATTGGCTGCGGGCCCCGTCCCTCACAACCTTTCTGCCCGGCGATTGGCCGAGCCGCCGCCTCCCGCGCTCGGCCCCGCACCGGCTAGGGGCCCGGCGGCGGCAGCGGCGGCAGTGGCGGCGGCGGGAGGGGAGCGGGGGGGAGGGGATGCGCAGCGCTGCGCCGCCGCCGCCAGTGGGGGCGCTCCCGCCGCTCCCGGCCTGGGCCTGGGAGGCGGCGGCGGCGGCCTCCCGCCCTCGTACGCCCCGCTGCCGTTGTCCGTGTCCCCATCCCTCCATCCGTCCGTCCATCCATCCATCCATCCATCCATCCATCCTGCCCCGGGGCACCGTCGCCGGGGCGAGCGGGCGGGGGGGAAGGCGGAGAGCAAGGGGGGGGGAAGTGTGCGAGAGGAGGCGGGGAGAGGGCGGCGGCGGCGGCGGCGGCGGGCGGGCAGGTGAGGAGGGGACGGCGGCAGGCAGCGGGAGGGCGGCCCGCGCCCCTCGTGCCCTTGGCGGCGGGGTGAGGGGCGCCGGGGAGCTGACAGGCGGCGGGACGGGGGCCGGGGGGCGCCCTCCGCGCGGGGCGGGGACCGCGGGGCACGGCCCGGGGCTGCCGCCGGGAGGAGCCCGGCTCGGCTGGGCTCGGCTGAGATCGGCACAGATCGGAAGAGATCGGCTGAGATCGGCTGGTCTCGGCTCTGCCTGCTCGGCTCTGCCCGGCTGGGCTCGGCTCGGCTCGGCTTGGCTCGGCTCGGCCCGGCCGTCCCCCCCCGCGCCCCCATCCTCGCCGAAAGCTGTTGCATCTTTTTTTTTTTTTTTTTTCTTCCCCCTCCACCCCTTTTTTTTTTTTTTTTCATCTCTCTCCTCCCTCCTCTCCTCCCCCTTCTCCCCCCCCTCCCCGAAGGCGCAGGGCAGTCGGTGGTGGGATTTAAGACGTTTCCCCGGGGCGCCGGGGGACAGCGCTGCCCGCTGGAGCCGGCCGAGGAGGTGAGTGGGGGGGGGGGGGGAGGAGGGGAGGAGGGGGTTTGGGGGGGGCCAGCGGCACGGTCCTGCCCCCGCCGCCACCGGAGGGGGTGGGGAGCAAGGAAGGAGTTCACGCTTCGTTTTTATATCCTGTTTTTTTTTTTTGTTTTTGTTTTTTTTTTTGCCTTTTATTTTTTTATTTTATTTTTTTTTTCCGCCCCGCGCAGCCCCTTTGTGCCCCCGTCCGTCGCGGCGCGGGGGGCTCGGGGCGGGGGTCCGGGGGTGGGGTGTGTGTGTGTGTGTGTGTGTGTGTGTGTAGGGGGGGGACACGGAAAGTTTCCAGGCTCTCCTCGGGCACAGAAGTTTCTTTGTTCGGCCGGAGGAAGGCACTGAGCGGCTGCTGCTCCCAGACCTGCCCTGCGAAGCCGAGCCCTGCCAGCGCAGTGAAGTTCTGGGGCAACGAGGCGGTCCCGCAGGAGGTAATCGCGGCTTATTGCCCCCCTGCGCCTGCCTCTCACCTTGTTTTATTTTATTTTATTTTATTATTATTATTTTTTTTCCTGGGGCTAGCCTCCGGCCCGTCCTCCTGAAAATCCTAAATTGCTTCTCTACGACGTGCCCTGGGTAAAGCCTGCCTCGGCTTTCCTCCTCCCCCCCCCGACGGCCGCCGCCACCTCTCCTCCCCTCCGCCCCGTCCCTGTCCCCGTCCCCGTCCCCGCGGTGACGGGTTTGGCCGCATATTTTCCGGCTCGTGTAGGGAAGGTCTGTGCCGCTCTGTCTTGATCTTTGCCCCGGTTTTATCTTGAGGAGACCCCCCCCCCACACACACACACTATTTAAAAGAAGAAAAGCTTGCTAGCGATCTGACTTCTTAAAAACTACGTGCCATTGAACTTGCAGGCTAACGAAGCCGCGTTTGTTTTCTGCTGACCGCTTTCCCCTTTATCGTGTTTTTTTTTTTTTTTTTTTTTTTTTTCTTTTTTTTTTTTTTTTTTGCCAAAGTCCCATGCGAAGCTGCGGGAGGGGAAGCTGATCGGAAAGTTTTGGTGTAAGGTTTTTGTGCTGCCGGGGCTGGGCTCTGTTACACCGGCCGACTCGGCGCGTTTAGCGAAAGCAGTGCTGCTCACCACAAGCTCATTTCGCATGCCTCAAAGAGGCAATTATTGGTTAGTTCCTTCGTGATTGTGAACGCTTAAAATGAGCTAGAAGCCATGGCTCTCTGCTTGCTTATTTAAATTTTTGTTCCTGTTTGACGAACTCAAAACCAGCGTATTTGTCAGGTAGGATGTTCGTGGTTCAGACTCTGAAGTCTCTGAGATGCGTTGGTGTTTGTAAGAATTGGACAAAGTCAGTTCTTTGGAAGATTTTTAAAGCTGCGATATGTGTAGTTCTTTAAATATAACTACAGCACCAAGTGTGTGAGGGAAAAAAAAGTTATCAATCCAACTCTGTTTGATACGGTGTGAGGAAAAATATTACCGTGTAGCTGACCTAAAGTGGCTTCTGTGGCTGATAACAAGTAAATGATTTGGCTTGCAATTTCTGGACGTACCTTTCCAGGCAGTAGAAAGGTTATTCTTAGGCATCTGAAAGGCCTGAGCAAAATAGATGGCAGTGAACTTCAGCTTCCTTATATGGCTGATGCTTGGCAGAAAAGCAATGAAGCCTAAATAGAGTAATCCTTTTACAAAGAACGGTCACTTTCCAAAGCAGTGTTTCAGTCCCAATAATGACTTGAGATTCCATGGGGGGGAGGGAGAAATTGTAGCAATGCATGACAAATTTAGTTGTAAACCACTATGTTCTAATGGATGCAATTTTGTTTCTTTTCAGACCTTTTGTGTTTCTCATGATGCACTTGATATTTTTCAATGCCATGTAGAAGAATAGATCCTTGTAGTGGAGCCACAACTTTTTACACTAGTGTTTTGTCACCATGGTAGCTATGGATAAGGCCCTTTTTAATGATGAAAGTGTAATTCAGTGCTGCATACAGCTAATGGTTATATCATAGAATGCCATTCATGTCATTAACATAGTTTAGAAGTTATGAAGGAGTGTATTCTTTCTTGAGATCAACCATCTCAACTAAATCGGGCTGACATTGGTATTCGTATTGTGAATAAAATGATGCAAGCACACACGTGGTAGCTGAGGTTGTTTGGAACAAAGCTTTCATAGGTATGTGACGATGGCTTGGGGAAATGTTCTTTCTACCTGGCTGTTCCGTGCTTGTGAATTACATTAAGCTCATGTAGACACCGATAGTTTTAAGTAGGTATGCTTACCATGACAGAGGTAGAAGTTACAGCAAAAGGCGTGCTATGGAATGTGACTGCCGTGAGGACCACTTGTATCTCGTTTCTGCAGTCTTGTCAATAGATTAGTCACTAACAAGCTGCGCGGTATGTGATGTGTGATATAGATGTGGTGTTCCATAGGATATCCATTTGCACATCACGCTGATGTGAATTGATGAGGGGACTCCACAGAGAAAGTACTATTGAACGAAAGTTGCCTGGGGTATTAAGCTGGTGGTGCTGTAGCATCAGTGTTACAGTTTGTCCTCAGTGAAGTTTGTTCAGTCTGCGGCCCTACGTGTGCAGAGCCACGCTTGGAGGATCTGAACTAAGGGAAGGCGTGCACGTATGTAACACGCATTAAACTTCCCATGTTAGCAGCGTGTTCTAGAAATAGAAGGGGATGGGAGCAGGATTCTTCAACTCATTTTTCCTGTAGGGGTGTAATGAATCATTGCCTATCTGCTCTGTTTTTTTTTTTTTTTTTTTCTCAGTTGTTGTTCTGTTTTTGTTCTTCCTGCTTCCAAACAAAAAGGAAAATCTTCTAGGGAGAATGTTACGTAAAGATCAAATGTTTGATATGTTGTCTTTTCAGTAGGTTCTCCCTGTGGGATAACGTGATCTGCTAAAGGAGGGTCTGACGTTACTCTATGTAGAGGAATTACAGATCTGACCTCTTCCGAATGAGTAACCAGTCAGGTTGACAGGAAAGTTACTCTTAGCAGATACGAAAATTGCATCCTTTCGTGCGCACAGAAGTGATGATGATGACAGTCAATATAGGTAGTTAAACGTGAATTATTTGGAACGTGGAGATTCAGAGACATCACTATTTTACCTTTGTCAGCTTTTGAGTAATTGAAACAGTATGTCAGGCAACACTCTTCACATTGGAGTGAAAACACTGAACTAATGTGTTCATCACATTCAGTAAATAGTTCATAAATAACTTAATTATTTATTTTTCAAGTCTACAAAGTACAATATTAGTGAATTGCTATACTATTGAACTGCCAGTGTCTTTAGAACATCTTTGAAGTCCATGCACACTTTTGAGGTAACGGCTGCTTTTCTACAACTTTTAGAAGTTTAACTGATTTGGGGACTCTTGCCTCGTATTTTGAATGCATGGGGAATATCTTTTTACTGGTTTTGGGGGTAACATGTGAACAGATCAGTGGATACTCACGTGGCAGACTCTGGTCCAGTTTTGTACACAAAATATTTTTTTGGTGGGGTAGAAGGCGGGGGCTTGTCCAGGCCTCAGACATGGGTTTCCCCATCTTTACTGTTTCTCTTCTCTTGGGGAGCAGCTGCAGCGTGCTACTGCAGTGTCCAGCTGCGGAGGTGGCACATGGAGCTCACTGCACCAGCACAGCTGGCACGCTGTCTCCTCCTGGTAAATATCAGTAAAAATTAATGCCTAGTGGACATCAGTAAGAATTAATTGTTGAGCAGCTCTATTGAGTCTAAGAGGGCAGTCATACACAAAGTAACTTGACTGTGTTTTTTTTTTTTTTTTTTTTTTTTTGTGGAAATTTTGGTTGTGAAAATTAGACTTTATTGAAATACAACCTTCATTTCTGATTAAAAATTCACTGTTCACATGTAGTGAGTAAAACCTGTTAAATACTGAATTTTGAGAGTGAGAATGCTGAGTTGAGGAGACAGATTTGGGTGTGTTGGTTGATGAAAAACTCAGTGTGAGCCGGCCTTGTGCATTTACAGCCCAGAAAGCTAGCTGTACCCTGGGCTACATCAAAAGCAGCGTGGCCAGCAGGGTGAGAGAGGTGATTCTGCCCCTCTGCTCTGCTCTTGTGAGACACTACTTGGAGAGCTGTGTTCAGCTCTGGGGCCCTCAGCACAAGAAGAACACAGACAAGTCCAGAGGAGGACCACAAAGATGATCAGAGTGCTGGAACAGCTCTCCTATGAAGACAGGCTGAGAGAGCTGGGGTTGTTCAGCCTGGAGAAGAGGAGGCTCCGGGGAGACCTTAGAGCAGCCTTCCAGTGCCTAAAGGGGACCTACAGGAGAGCTGGGGAGGGACTCTTGGTCAGGGAGTGGAGTGGTAGGACAAGGGGGAATGGCTTTAATCTAAAGAAGGACATAAGGAAGAAATTCTTCACTCAGGGTGGTGAGGCCCTGGCACAGGCTGCCCAGAGAAGCTGTGGATGCTCCATCCTTCTAAGTGTTCAAGGCCAGGCTGGATGGGGCTTTGGGCAACCTGGTCTAGTGGGAGGTGTCCCTGCACATGGCAGGGGGGTGGAATTAGATGATCTTCAAGGTTCCTTCCAAATCAAACCATTCTGTGATCTTCTGCCTCTATAAGGAAAAATGGGAGCAGTGAATATTGCTATGATTGTTAGTATTTTTTAGTATCTAGTGATCTTGGGATAATTCTGCTTTTTCTGCCATTCTTCCTCATCAGTTAGCTGCTCTTTTTAAGTTTCTTTTTTTTTTTTTTTTTTCCTTGTAGCTTAAATTTCAATATGGATACTTGGTTTATTACTCTTTTAGTTTCATGTGTACTTTCCTTAAAGTTGATACTGAAGCATGGTGTTTCAACACTAAATCACACCTTCTACCTTCATCATGATTTGCATAATTGAGAAATAAAGCTAAACAAACCCCTTTGTTTGGTTTCATTCAGGCTGAAATGGAGGCGTGTTTATGTTGGAAAACATCACCACTGTGACTAGTTTCCCTAGGGTAGTTTACGTTGAAAAGTAGATTAGTTCTTTCTGTATCTGCAACTAATTTGTAGATACCTGATACTAAGCAATCATTATGGATAGGAGCAACAAGTGATGATTAAGCAGAGTCTGAGGACAATATGAACCATCTCTGCTGCTGGCTGTCCTGGAAGTTGTAATACTGCAGAAGGTACCGATGTCTCTAGATCTGCTTGCATTTGAAAGCTGTTAGATTAGGATAGTACACCATCTCCTCCCCTCTTTATCCACTTCTTCAGGTAATTAATCGGATGATCTTACTCTTCTATCCTATTAGACACTATTAGGTCACCGTTCCTGTACATTAGGGCCAAGAAAATGTCAGGTATCTATTTCTGTACAAACTTTGTTGATGAATGAAGGGGGAAGAACACTTTTTCTTCCCCAGTTCTTTATCGATCCAATGATCAGGACCTTAAGGATTGCTGAAGGTAGTAAATACAACTTCCGTTCTTGTAAGAGCAAAGCTACATGAAAAATGGTAAATGATTCAAAAAGTACAACTTTTGCATGGTTTCTCAATTTTCAGATATTTGATACTATTAATCCTTGCTTTTTTTGTTAATAAAACTTTTCTCAAACTTTTGTTAAACGCTTTTGTGTAAGTGAATTGTGCAAGCATAAAGCTATATTATGTATTAAGGGAAACAACTACTACAGACAAACTTACTCTTTCTGATTCTTCTACTTAAACCATGAGAATAGTAACTGGAAGAAGTTGTAGATCACTGTCCTCAGAGTGATCCATCCAGTATTCACTAGGTGCATTGACTCACCTTTCAAACAAACAAAAATTCTACAATGCTGAGTTCTCCAAGTTGGTGTAGCTCAGTATGTGTGGTGCTGTGCTTCTTGTCTTGTAGCCCTGTCATGAAGCTTGCTGGGATGGAATAGACAGAGATTCACGACTTGCGCCGTGCCTGTTTGACTGTTGTGGGTTAGGCTGTTAGGGATTGTCACATGCTTCCAGTGGGGAGATTGCAGCTGTGTGAGTAGAATTTCCTTTCTGGGAACAAGTAGGAAAGGAATACTTGTTTCAGATGTTGAGCATTATGTTCTCCTGAAGTTAAAATTCTACCTCTGAAGCACAAGCTTGGGGTATAGTTGTCTTCCTGTGAGCTGGTAGTGCTCAGAGACTACATCTTGCTCCAGCTTTCTGGGGCTAGCTTTAGGAGTAGAAGAAGCTCTGAAGGGGTTTGTAGGCTTTCTAAAATTTACAAATACTTGAATGAAAAATTTCTTTTACAATTCAGTTTGGAATCTCCCTTGGAAATGGCTGATGACTTGTTTTCCTTGGTGGGATAAGTTCAGCCATTGACACTGAATTCAAAATATCTAAATTTCTGTTAGTTTGTTAAAGGTGTGGTTAGAAGGCTGGTTGAAAAAATGGTGCCTGTCTTGGCATCTGAGGTACTGTGCTGTGAGTTGCAGCCTTTGGAGCTTTCTCATCATATTATTTTTATCTAGTTGGCATGGGAAGTTTCTGTAGTGGCTATAGGGGGGCACTTGGTCATCCCAGACACTTCTGAAAGAAAGCTTTCATGTTCTTCCATAGTCCTCTGTCCCGTAAGTTTGGGGTCTGAGTTTACTACAGTTACAGAACATGTTTCTTCAGCTTTCCTTGCTCTCCTTGTCCTTGGAGCTTTTCAGTACATACATGTATCTTTCAAAACTTCAAAAGCTGCCTAAGAAGGAAGGGTGCATCAGTACCTCTGAGCAATGTCTGAAATACAGTGCCAGAAGCCTGTGAACGTCTGTTGCAGGTTTGGCAAAAATTTAAGTGTTTGGATGGTAGAAAGTGTTTCCAGGTTCATCGGCAAGGATTCTGGTAGGCTGCTAGGAAACCTTATGAGAGCTACTGCTTTTTCTGTGCATCTGTAGTGATCTTGGAATTAATCTGCTTGAGGGAAGAGGTGATAGTATAGAAGATGAAGCCAATTGTCAGTAATTTGGTCAAATTACTGCAGGTCTTCTGTCTTCGCTTACAGATAGCCCTGAAGATATGATGGAGGATGATATTTGACATGGGGGTATCAGAGAACTCTTAAGTAACAATATTAATGTAAATCATACTTTCTTTCCTCTGTGGAAATGTTATGCTTAATAATCTGTGTGCTTGTGGATAAAGCAAACAAAAACCTTGGCTACATAAGTATTTATAAGATCGGGGCCTGTATTTTGAGTAAAAGTAAACTAAAAGTATGTCAGCAAAGAAATCTGAAGTCCTTTCTGACTTAAATGCTGTGTAACTACTGGTTTTCCATGCACATACAGAGTATAACATGCAGGTATTGAATTGACTTAGATCCCACTTGGCCTAATGCATGGTGCACCTGAGGGAGGCAGTGGACGTGCAGACTGCTGTTAATATACACCCACAGCCTGCTGCTGGTACATTTGTTTGTAGAGGCAAATTATTCTGTGGTCATCTGAATGTCAACTTGGTAGTGAGTTCTTTTTAGGAGAACATACTCATTTTGGGCTTCTTCTGGTCACATAATCATATGTGATGTTAACCCTGGAGCTGCAGGTCATTTAAATTCTGAGGTACTCTCTCTTTTTTTTTGGTCTGACTTGGCAATGCATTTAATCAGCGAGGGAGAAAATTCAAAAGTTCATATCTCTGATTCATAGCTATCTAGACTTCATACCATTTATTTCAGGAGTGCTTTACTAAACTTACATAGGATGATTTATCCTAAGTAACGGAGAATATTCATGAACTCTTTAGGAGATCTTCTGGGGAAGAACTGCAAGCAAAGGGAATTGTATGAAGAACACTAATTGATATTTGGAACAAACAAAAGATTTTACTTTAGGGTCACTTTTGTTGGTTCACATGTAGATATTAGAGAACTATGAAAAACTAGGTTAAAAATAGTTTCAGGGCTCAACTGTAAGTCAGAAGAAAAGAAAAATATGGTTAAACCTGTGGGTTCCCGTCCTGTCTGGGGATGTGTCAGGTAGGGGGGAATCAATCAAGCTTCTGAATTTGGCAAGCCATCTGTCTCTAAATCTGGGAGATAAGATCAGAAGTACTGGTACCAGAGGGAGAAACTATTGGAGCTTTGCATTTCTACTATACTATTGTTTAACTATAGTGTGTCTTGTTAGCATCTTTTTTTTTTTTTTTTTTTTTAGGTGTCTTTTTTTCCCCTGAACAATGTTTTGTGTGGGAGGGACTTTTCTGTGCCTATTAGAAAATCCTGTTTTTCCAGTGTGTTAATCTTACTGCCGTGCTTCAGATCTCTTACCAGAAGTCTCATTAAAAAAAAAAAAAAAAAAAAGGTAAACAATACAAATAACAGAAAAGTAAAGTAGACATAAAATAGCATTTAGCAGACTTAAATGAGAGAGAAAAAAATACTTTTCCATTTGTATTTATTTGGGTGATTTCTTTGTCTTTTCAACGAGCACATATGTTGTCTTGTTTTACTGAAGCAAAGCAGAGGTGCCAAGGATCATGACACTGTTGCGTGTTTTTTTTGCAGTTCTGCTGTTATTAGAGAAAGGCGGTAGAGCAGGCAAACGTTTTCATGGGCTTTTCCTGTTCAGTGCTGGTAAAAAGGAAGGAGAGGTATTGTCAGGATTTCCAATGTCCTGTAGCCTTTCACGACATTAATGTTACCGAATTGGTTCTGCAGTAGCAGGCTGTGACCGACCCCCCCGCCCCGGGAAAGACCACGGCCCTGTCAATGGAACAAGTTAAAGGAAAGTGTTATGGGGTGGAAGAGAAATACAACTATAATCACTACTTTCTTCCAGATATCATTTTTACTTCTTTCTTAACTCTGCATGAAGGGGGAAAAAAAAAAGCTGGTCAAGAATAAATAGATTGCTACTTAGACTTCTGAAAACAGTGCACTCTTCTGTCTCACCAGGTGGAGAGAGTCCTTGCCTATTTCTGTTGAATTCTATTATACATTTGCTCATTTTAGGTTCATAGATCACCAGTTATTCCTTTTGTGTTAAACATTGATAAGTGTTAAATTTCAGCTTGTGAATTTGAAATCTCTACTGAGGAATAACCTTAAAATCGGAATGCTGTTAATTTTCCCCAGACTTGTATTCGCTTGGTTTTAATCTGGGGAAGTACCTGTTGGACAATTCAAACTGTTTGAAATTGCAGTTAGGAAATTTCTTGAAATACCTGCATTGTACTATTCTGTTTTCCTGGTCTGAGGAGAAGTAGCTGACATATTAATAGCAAATCTAGTGCTGCAACTTTTTTTTTCCTCCTGCTAAAAAGCACAGGATTTCAGGAGGTTAAGTAATGCTTTAAGCGGAGTTATTATTAAATCCATTCTGAATTCAGTTTTTAAGCTATAATTTGCACTGTGATGGGAAGGAAGAATCTTAATTCTACTTAAACCTCCTGTCAGGTGAGAAACTTTCTTGACTTTAGCAAATTATTATCTATGTTGATAATAGAGCTTTTAGAGAACTTGTCCTTCAAAATAATTGTCTAAATTCCCAGTAATTCTTTTATTTTTTTTTTTGGTTATAAGCTTTAATCTATCATTTTTTTTCCTCTATCTGAAGAGGCAAACATACTTTTAAGTATTAAGAAGAAAGCATTTAAGAATATTCTTCCATTAATTTTGTTGTAACAATTGCTTATCTGATCTCCAGAATGCCTGATGCATTAAAATAAAACTAACGTAACGGTTGTGCTTTTTTTTCCCTTTAATCATAGTCTGTTGGCATAGAGGAACACAACACTATGTGAAAAGAAAAAAAAGTTAATGCCTTTTGCACTATTACTGTGTTAGGACTGGAAGAAGGCTATAAATTGGCAAAAATCAAATGCATATTGTGAGATTAAAGCTGAATAAATACGGGTCAAAATATCGATGCTTAGCTGCATGAGAGATGTGAAGTCCTGTAGTTAGAAAACCAAGGTTGAGGCAAAGAGGAACAATTCTTGTGTATTACAATTATGAAAAACTAATTGGAATGGAACAACTAATTGGGATATGAATCAATGTAAAAGAAAAACATAGAATCATCAACGGTCTCTTCCAACCAGAGCCATTAAAGATTGTTTAACTCCAACCCCCCTGCCATAGGCAGGGATGCCACCCACCAGACCAGGCTGCCCAAAGCCCCATCCAGCCTGGCCTTGAGCACCTCCAGGGATGGGGCATCCACAGCTTCTCTGGGCAGCCTGTGCCAGGGCCTCACCACCCTCTGAATGAAGAATTTCCTCCTAACATCTAATCCAAATCTCCCCTCTTTTAGTTTACAGAATCACAGATAGGTTGAGGTTCGAAGGGACCTCTGAAGATCTTCTGGTCCAACCCCCCTGCCAAGCAGGATCACACAAAGCACATTGCACAGGATTGCATCCAGGCGGGTTTTGAATATC
Source organism: Aythya ferina (assembly GCF_964211825.1). NCBI lineage: Eukaryota > Metazoa > Chordata > Aves > Anseriformes > Anatidae > Aythya > Aythya ferina. The sequence goes on from NC_140299.1 coordinate 22,761,791, forward strand.
TCCGGAAAAGGAGACTCCACAACCTCTCTGGGCAACCTCTTCCTTTGCTCTATTCCCCCTTGTCCTGTCATTATCTGATTGAGCAAAAAGTTGCTCTCTATCTTTTACATAAGTCCCCGTAAGACATTCCTTTATTTGTTTCAGACAATGACTTCTAAAACTGCTGAGAGTGATGTTGAGCTCCTACATGTCATAATCATTGTGTAAATCAGAGGGAAAAGGTGCTCGGAATCTGGAAAATATATACATATATATATATATATATATATATATATATATATATTTGAGACTTTTACTCATTTCAGAAATAGGTAGTGGCTGCTTCTTACTGTAACAGCGAAAAAGATGTGTTTAAGGGAAGTTATTTTTAAAAAGCTTCACTGTAAACGGAAGCTTGCTGTTGTTAGTACTGCATTTCATACTAAACAGATGCAAAAGCAAAAAAACAGATACTTGTCAAGGTGGGTAGCAAAACAAAGACAAATATTCTTTAAGGGGGAAGAATTCTAAAGCAAAATGGAAGTCCAGTTGTATATTCTGTTCCTTTAAGCAGTAACTTCCATTAGGGTACTACATAGTATTCTGTGTGTCAGGATGCACCTATACCTGTACTTTTGGTAGGATTTATTTTTTTGAAGTAGAGCAGTCTGCAATGGGAGCATCCACATGCACTCCTGTCTTTCCAGCTCTGCTCTGCAAGTGTGATTCCACTTGTGTTACTCTCACCACAGACCGAGTTGTGTGACTTGTCTGGATTTGGTGCAGCAGTTTTTCTGGTCAGCTTATCGATTTTGTTGCTAGCTCCAAGGTGCCGAGTGTGGTGGTTCCTCCTCCAATGTTCCCAACCTTTGATTTCTTTTTTTTTTTTTTTTTAAAGTTGCATGTTGTTCTGAGCCCACTATGTTCTGACCTTTGTTGTTTGATCATCCTAATTTTAGCTAGGAATTCTGGCAGTTACTTTGGTGGGGCGGGGGGGGGAGATTGTGCGTGTAAAGCAGGACATCAGTTTTTGGATCGTTTTAATATATAGATGACACAGTCTAATAGACAGATGAGAGATAAAACTATATATATAGTTTTAATATACAGTCAACGCAGAAAGAAATTCTTGCTAGGAATCTTCTGGTAAGAGTTTCTCTCCATGTCTGTCTTGCTCTCTCTCCTTCTCTTCTTTAGTTTGTGCTGAACTGTTATGCATTACCTGAATTTATCTGCAGGCAATTAGATGGAAAGTCTAGTTCACAGATGAGAACTTTTCTTGTGTATTGAAGTACTGCATATTTACAACAGTGCAGCTTGCTTGTTTAAAAACCGTTGCTATCTGCTGCAGATGGCTGCATAGTCTAAGGAGTGGTTTCCTGGTTACATTGTACATGAAGTGCCAAACACCATGAGAGCAGTTTTGTTCTGGAATGCCAAAATATATTAAATCCATTCAGGAAGCAACATATGTCAAATGAATAAAAATACCACGCTCGTGTGAAGCAGAATGTGGCAGCTATGTTTTTCAAATCTGTTCCCCTAGCCCTCAAATCAAGGGGTTAAAAGGACTTTGTGTTTTAAGTATTGAAGATAGTATTCAATATTAATTGCTTTCATAGGCTTTTGGCGTTTTCACCACTGTTTGTTTCCCTATAGCTTGTTTTTTATTTTGATGAGCATATGTCATATACTGAAATTGAAATAGGCTATCAAAAGGGGTGCTGTATATGGAAAAACAGTATTGTATTTCCCTCCTTGGATATCTAGTAGTGTGCAAGCATGCAGGACCTTTTTTTTATTTTAAAAAAAAATATATATTTATTTATTTAGGCTGGTAACTTAAGTTTTTCTTTATTTACCTCCCTAAGAGAGTTGTATGTATTTGCTTGATATTGCAGGTAGAAAGATGGGTCATTAACATCCTTCACAGTTCATTTTCATTTTTGTTTCTGCCCCAACTGCAATTCCAGCAAGTTCTCAGGGCAGAATTGGAAACATTTTCAACGACTATCTCCAAATATTGGAAGATTTTATTACAATAGAGGAACAATTGTCGGGTGGAGAGTGTTTTGTTGCATATTACTTCCGTGTTTGCAAAGAAGGTGGTAGTCACTTTGATGCAGTTTCTAACTGTAGTTTTATGCATAGATTTTTTTTTCTAATCTAAAGTAATTTGAAAACCTTCATTTTTATAGCTCTCTTAAACCAACTTGGAGGAACTAAATTAATATCTTGAAAGCAAATTTGTTTGTCCTTTCTGAATGTTTGTCTTTTTTTTTTTTTTCCTCTTCTATCATTATGATTAGACATACAGTTAAAAATTAACCTCAGTGAATTATCTTGCATAATGGTCTCAGTGTTTTTCTGTCTTGTGTAAGAAGTGGTTAACACCCTGAAAGAAGAGAGAATGAGGGCAGGTATTTTCTTTTCCTAGCTGTGGAAGGCATGATTTTTTTAAAAAATCGAACGTGTAATAATGAGGTAGCTTCGTCTGAACACTGGCTGTAGCAGAGGCCATAATTACAACCATTTCTGTGTTCTTTTTTGTTTGTGTGGGGGATTAATAGCTGAGACTTGAGATGGAGTGCAAGGTTGGTAATCCTGTTTCCTGCGTTGAAAGAGGAAATGCTGGTGGTTCTTTATACGGTTTAAATTCTTCTTTCCTGCTGCCTGCAGTCTTTAGCTGTTCTACGATAATGATGTCACCAAGGAAGTGTTAATGCGCTGAGATGAGATGAAGTGTACAGTCCAAAAGAACTTGTTCAGTTGCGTGTTTGCGTCTTGATCCACCTCACCTGAGCCAAAGGAAAGCCCGAGCTGCTCGAGCAAGATGCATTCCATTGTCTGCTCTTCTCCCACTTAACAGTGGCAACAGCTCTGTCCTGTAGCTATTAAATCACAGAAAGTACCAGAAAAAGTGGCATGAAGAAGTCTCCCATCAGGTCCATGTTTTGCTTCTGCCCTTTTGTGTTTTAAAAACTTGAGTTCTCATCAAAGCCCTTATCATTTTTGGTTGTAATAGGTAAATAAGGCTATGGAACCCACTGACTTTTTTTTTCCTTTGGAGTTCATCCCAGATTTTCTACTAGCATTTTTGTGCTATTAATAGCATTGTAGAAACAACTTTTTAAAATATACCCAGTCTCTCTTTCTTTGCCCATTGAACAGTTGTCTTAATACATATTTTATTCTTTGAAAGGCACTTCACAAATTAAATCTGCTCTATGTGATTTAATTAACCATGACATATTGATGTGACTTTTAAAAGCATCTTGGTTGTTACACTTTGTTTCATCCTTTCTTGTGGTTTCTTTCAGAAAGTGTCCCTTCTGCTTAGGCTCTCCAACACACTGATAAGGTTGACTTATACCATTTTGAATTTAAGATTTAAGAGTTGTTTGCTTTTTTTTTTTTAATTTCATTTTTTTTTTTTTAGTTGAATGAACTTAAATGTGAAAACAATCTAAAAAATAATTTACTGTGTTGGGGATGATGGTGTAGTTCCCCGTGGTGTAGTTCCATTCACTCAAGCCTCTAATAAATGTAAAGTATTGCTTTGTAGGTTAAAAAAATGACTTTTTGTTGCAAAAGCATGTGCAGCACTTGCAAGGTTGTCTTTCAGTTAAGACCACATCCTGTAGACAATTCTTTCGGTTCTGAACTTCAAATGTAGAACAATAACTGCTGACATATCGTTATCCAGACCATAACTATTTGCTGACCTTAGTGAATGTCTTAACTTCTGCTGGTAGCTTAGAGTATCTGCAGGACTGAGATTTGGCATGGTTAACTCTTCCCCTTTTCTGCAAACCTCCTCAAATAGACTTTGCACCACTAACCAGTACCCTCTGGGTCTGGCCACTGAGCCAGTTTTTGATCCACCTCGCAGTCTGCTCACCCAATCCGTAATTAAGCATCTTCTCTGTGAGGATCTTATGGGGTAGAGCATCAAAGGCCTTCCTGAAGTTCAGGAAGACAATATCCAGTGTTCCCTCTTCATCCATCAGGCTGGTGATTTCATTATAGAAGCTTATCAGGTTGGTCAGGCCTGGCTTCCCCTTGGTGAAACCCTGCTGACTACTCATAATGATTTTCTTCTTCATGTGACTAGAAACAATTTCCAAGATTAGCTGCTCCATCACCTTCCCAGGGATCGAGGTAAGGTTGGCTGGCCTATAGTTTCCTGGGTCCTCCTTCTTGTGCTGGTTGTGCAAACCCTGGGTTTAACAGAAGGCAGATGTGAGTAAGAAAAATAAGGCTTGGTCTTCCTTTATCAGTCTGTAGCTTGGATTAAGCTCAGTGTGACTTGACTTGCTTTTTGAGTTCTGGTTGCTGGTTTAGAATATTCTTTTACTCAATCACAGAAAAGTAAAAATTTTGCTTTTTTCCTCTCTGAGTTTGTCTGATTTGTTCCTCAGTAATCCTCCTGTATAAGTCTGAATCCTGTTAAAAATTGTGATACTTAACATCTAAGCTTTTTTGGAGCAGATTTAAAATATACCACCTCCTATCTTTCCTGCTTTTTTGGCACATGAAGGTTGACTTTCTAGGCTTTGGTAGTAGACTTGGAATTTGATGTTTATCTTTCACAGAGCTGAAGATACTTTAACTTCTAAGAATAGGCCTGAAAATATATAGCTTTTAGTTAATTTCCAGAATTATTATCCAGAAAGTTATGGGACAGATGATCTCTGTGAAGTAGGTTGTGATTGCTGTGGTGTTAGGGAAATAACTAACTGTGGTAAGAAGTGGAATTTGAAAAACACAAAGGAAGACTGGAGACCTGTTCAGTTCCTCATTGCTGAGGTCCTCAAAGCTACCTTCCTGACTACTTGTTCTCAAGACACACTTAAGCTAGTTTCTTTACTTTCTAGGGATTTCTGGTGGCTTTATTTTTTTTTTATTATTTTTTTTAATCAGCTGGAGGAAGCTCTTGATTGAAATCCATAGCTGAACAGTGTTTGAACATGGCATGCTCTGCTTTCAAGTTAGACCCAGTTGTCAGTGTGAATGGGGAACTGACAGGTATGTCAGTATGATAATTAAACAGGTTGAAACACTGGGTATTATCACTGGTGGAATGATTCTATTAGAAGTATTTGTCAATGATAATTATTTTACTTTTTCATCTCAGATTACTAGAGTATATTCATCTTCATTCATGGAGGGATTAAAGGGGCAGCATAATTGTAGCTTCATTCTAAAATCTTTGGGGAAATTTGCTGTCCTGGTGTGAAGGTGCTTGGTGACTGTGGCATGGGGCATGTATGCTATAGCAGTCTCACTTGGCTGTCCTGCAGTCATGAAGTGTAGGTATCAAAACTTGGGATCTTTCATCTCTCTGTGAAGGGCCAAGCACATACAGTTGAGAGGAGGTAGCATTGATGCATGCAAGGTAGACAAAAAGATTTTTCTTGCTTTGGTAACAGCTTATTAAGACTCTAATACTGTCCTTCTCTCTGTTTCTGTAGGGAGATTAGAGTGGGAGTGATGTGGAAAAGCACTAGTGATTTTGTGTTCTTTTCTAATGGAAAAGTATCCCTTCTCATACAGTCTCAAGTAAAATTCTTTCTTTGAGATCTGAGTTTATATCTCTTCCTTACAGGGCATTTTTTTTGAGATGAATGGGAAACATTTCAGTTGAGTTTTGTATAGTTTTCCATTCTGATCTGTACTAGTATTAGCAACAATTACTTTTGAATTAGAGGCTTTGTTGTATGGTGCTTACTTGAATAGTAATGGGTCAAATGGATAGTTTTGAAAACATCCATAAGCAGCTAAGAAGCTGTTTCTCATGCTGGTAGTCGTCTGTACCTTCTGCTCTTCAATCTGCAAAATTGCCCAACCAGAGGAGATGTGCTGCTGGACATGTTGCTCACCAGTGCTGAAGAACTTACTGGAGAGAGGTCAGGACTTGGAGGTAGCTTGCAATGCAGTCAGTGATCATGCCCTGGTAGAATTCCCAGTTTTGAGGGATGTAGGACAGGCAAAGAGTAGAATCAAGACCCTAAACCTCAGAAAGGCAAACTTTCAGTTGTTTAGGGCATTGGTGCGTAGGATTCCTTGGGAAACTGCCCTCAGAGATAAAGAATGAATGAGAGGTGGGAGATATTTAAAGATATTTTTTTTAGGGCCCAAGAGCAGGGAACACAGGAGTCAAGTTTAGCTAAGTCAAGACCACTTTGCCAAACTAAAGCACAAAACCTAAATGTATAGGCAGTGGAGGCAAGCATATACCTCCTGGGAAGATTATGGGAATGTAGGAGAGCAGGTACAGAACTGGGAAAGCCGAGGTACAGCTGGAGCTGAACTTGGCTGGAGATGTAAAAAATAAGAGTTTTTTCAAGTACACAGGACAATGAAGGAAGAAGAAAGAACCTGTATACATGCCCACCTCCCTCAGTGAGTGAAACAGGAGACCTAGTTACCTGGAACTTGAGGAAGACTGAGGTACTCAATAACTCTTTTGCTTCTGTCTTCACTGGGAAACGTGCTAGCCATGCTGCCAAAGTCACAGAATCCAAAGGCAGGGACCAGGAGAATGAAGAACTGACAACTGTAGGAGAAGATGAGCTTTGAGACCATCTAAGGGACCTGAAGGTGCACAAGTCCATGGACCTAGTAAGGTGCATCCGAGGGGACTGGCAGATTCCTGGCTAAGCTACTGTCTGTCATATTTGGGAAGTCATGGTAGTCTCGTGAAGTTACAGTGACTAAAAAGGGGACACACAACTCCCATTTTTAAGAAGGGAAAAGAGGAAGACTCGGGGAGTCAGGCCGGTCAGTCTTACCTCTGTGCTCCTCAGCACAGGAGCTTGAAATGAAGCTCCTCTGAATGTATGAAGTTCCAGGCTATTTGGAATGTTATATTTGAGTAGGTGTTTTTTTTTTTTTTTTTTTTTTTTTCCAAATTATGCAGTACAAGAATTAACTGAAGCACAATCTGGAGTAAGTGAATTTTTCCCTTATGGTATAATGGTTTCCTAATGGTGATATTTTGCATACTTAAGAGGAACTGTTGTGATGACACTAAGTTCTCTGGGACTGAAACTTCATCTTGTGAAGTAAAGATCAATAAAGGTGTGGTCTTCCATCCCCCCCCCCCCCCCCAAGTCAAAACTTACTGCAATTCAATTTAAAAAAATGCAATCACTGTCTAGTTAGGAATTAAAAATATGAAGCATCTGTTGACCTTGCAAATAAGCATGAAACAATTGTGCTGTTTCCAATACTTTTGTCATGTGTATACTTCATTTGTGATAGTCTATCTGTGGTAAGAATCTAGAGCATGGTAAATTGGAAATGACTGTCAACCTGAGGGCATGTATATGTCATATTGGCATAACTTCACGTTCATATTCTTCACACACGTCCTCTGAGTGAATATTTGGTGCAAATGTTATGAAGTGTGTTCATTTTTTCTGCTTTTAAAGTTACGTCTTTGCTTTTTTTCCCCACTTCAAAACATGAAGTAGTAATTCTTTCTGTCACTCTCACTCCCTAGAGATTGTTGTGTGTCTTTTGGGAAGATTTAGAATAGCATGACTCCATTTTTGAAAGACCAGACTCTAGTTTCAGTGTATCTTTCTTGTCTTAATGCTGGGCAGAAAAGGTTTCTAAGAGATGATCACATTTGTATTTTTACATTTGTTCTGCTGTATGGCTAGAGTGCAAGTTGGACATTGCTTTTTGTTATATGTATGCCTTTATTGTACATACATACATATATATATGTATTTATATATCCTTATCTATCTAAAAATAAGGGGAAAAAAGGGATACTTTAAGATCCCTTACTTTAATATCCAAAATGGAAATGACTCTGTTAAAATCATTAATTTTCTGGTATCAGTCTTGATACATGGATAGGAATTGAGTCGTGTGCTGAAATTATAGCCGGTGGTGAAGCTGAGCTGAGTGTGATAACGTGCACTGTTGAGCACGTTTCCTTCCTCTCGCTGTCTTCGTCCAGAGAAGAAACTAGGATCCAATGTCAAATTTCTCTTGTTCAGGCTGTGTGAAAAACAGCTCGTTCAGCTATTCAATAGCAAGTACGTATGCTCACACAGAACCTTTGATGTCTTTTCCTGTCACTTGCTTACCTTCCAGCAAAGTGGATTTCTGTATAACCAAATTATCTATTAACATTTTGAAGGGTAGTAGTCAAAGATGTTTTAACTCTTCTTAGTGATTTTTTGATTGAACGTGGAATGAATATGTCAAAACAAATCCTTGTGATACAGAGTAACTAATTTGGGTGTTGTGTGTTATCTGTAATTATATGCATCCTCCATTATCCCCATTTGACAAAAAGAATCTGATACAGAAAGTATTTAGTTGCTTTCAGAAAGCACTTGTAGAGAAGATTTATTTTGTTTATTCTGTTCATATCCAATTGCATTAGTGTAGCTGCTAAATTATTGATTTTGTACATGCACTTCTAGTAATTATATTAACACATTAATTCATAAATTCGTATTTTTCTTTTATTTTTCCCTTATTTTGAACTATGGGTTCAACTGAAGTATGCTTAAAATAATCTAAATATGTTTTTTCCTTTGTTATGGTAGATGAAGTAAATAGAATGGGGAAAGTCATTTAATAGAAATTGTTTTTTTTTCTGTTCCTGGTGAAAGCAAAATGCTACTTTGTATACATAGATCTACCGATGCAGTAGAACTGACTATCAAATATTTTTGAGTCTTTCTGAGCCTATTAAAACTTGATTAATGGAGTATTTCTAAGGAATTTTGCTACTTTAAGTGATCATTCTGATTGCTTCCTGCTCTCAGTAATTGTGCCTGTATTGCTTTGAGTGGTGTGCTGATGCTTCTTGGCTTTGTGTAACGAAGTAAGTAGTGTCTACTATGAAGTTGGATCTGTCGTCTTTCTCCAGTAAGTTTATTCCAAGTGGTAGAAGGACTTGGTTTATGAACTTCCATTACTACTGATTTAAGCCTGGGCTCCAGGATATATTCGTCCAAAGTCTTAAGTGCCTGGTAACAGTACTGACCCCACCTTCTTTTTGGAAATACCTGTACAGAACTTCATATAGCTAGTCAGACCCTCATCCTTGATGTCATAGCGCTGTTGAGAAAAGCAACAACGGTAGCAGAGGACCAGAAGCGAAGTACAACACAAACATTTTCTTTTTAATTCACAACTTTTTTTGAAATGCAACGTAATTTTCACATGTGGTGGTAGAGGAAAATCCAAGTCGACTGTTCTCATACTTTGGCTTTGCACCTACAAAAATACTCATTCTTTCTCAGATGTTGTTTGCAAGGGATGGTTTTGTGCACTCAACAGAGCAAATTTGTCAAGTTTTGAAGAGCTCTGGTTGCTCATAACTCTTCTGAAATGAGTAGCTCAAATGTAAAATGGGCACTTTTTCATAAAGTGACCTGCCCATCAGGGCTTTGAGTTGGAATCAGTTCTTGGTGTTAATTGGGCAGCATGTGCTTTAATTAAAGAGAGAAGTATGTGATAATGAAAAAGCTAGGATTAGCTGTAGATATTTAATTTCCAAGTTTACATAGTGGGGAAAAAACTTACATTAGGGGAAGTGCCTGAGCAAGATATTTCTTGTAAAGTTTGGTAAAACTTATTTTCCCCTAACTTTTGGGGACTAGCTCAGCACTGATCATTTGTAGCATGTGTGCCAGACTACTCAATTTTTTTTTTTTTTGGGGGGGGGGGGAGAAATACTAAGTCTTAATCTCAGTAGCAGGAAGGTGGTTAAAGGTCACAGGGAATACATTGTTATTGACAGTGGGGTTAAACTGATGTCTTTCTTATGGACTTGTGTTACAGTGTCTTATTTGTTAGCTGGGGGGAGAGAAGGGTGGATGGAAGGAGTGTTTCAGTCCTTCTATTCAGCCCTTAGATAATGCTTAGATAATAATCTTTCATGTATTGATCTGTGCAATTGGTCATAGTTTACGTGGCCCTACGGTTACTGTGTGCTTGCTACTTGGGGTATAGCGAAAGAGCTGGTGACTGAAGCACTGATGGGATTAGCACAGAATTCAAGACTTGACAGAGGCACTCACAAACTTGGGCACGTAGTGGAGTCTGTGTGTTCAGCAGTCTGCTGTCCCATCTTGAAGGATGCTACTTAAATCTCCAGTTGAACTGAAATTTTAACCTTCTGTGGAAGACAGCAAGACAAGGGAGAGGACGTTACTCTGGTCTTTTTAGTTAAGAGCCAAGAAAGCTGTTTCCATCTTTATAGATCCAGATATTGTTTAGATATGAACTTGAGTTTTGATACAATACTCATGTTAGTATTTTTAGTCATACAAAAATCCTGGCTGTAGGTAGAAAGTAGGAAAAAACAAGAAGGAAAGTTCCAGACCCACCATAATACATGTACACATGCTCACACGCTATATATATTATTTTTTTTCCAACCAAGCCAGCGAATTAACAATATGGTTATGGAACTGGAACCCCTGGATGCTCCAGGGCTTCTAGCTGTGCTGGCTGTAAGATCGTGGGCAACTGATAACATCAGTGTCTTGGAGAAGGTGGCTGAAACACCAATCATCTATTAAAACCTCTGTACTGATGTAACTATTTAGAGTTTGCTAAATCACCTTAAGTGTTCTGAAAGTGGCAGAAGCAGTTATTTTAATAATGGCTTGTCTTAAAATTTTAGGAATCATGAAATTCAGTTTTGTGTCTGTATATTGAATGCTTTATGAAAATAATATGTTAGTAAGGATCTGGCCTCCTGAAAAATCTGTTTCTTTTGAGAAAGACTCCACTAACCAACCTACCTAAATGTGTTCGATGTTTTTTTTGGTGTGGGATGTGTTTGCTGTTTTGAAAGCAGGTGACAAAATCATCATCCTATAATGTGTCGTCCTTCTGTGTTTTGTCACCTTATTTGAACTGGCCCCAACAAATGTCATCAAGATGAGGCAATGGGTGTGTTCCATATACATCTTGGACTTAGTACATTATTCCATGTTACTGGCCAGGACCACATAATAAAACTTTGTGTCCTCAACATATAGAGTATATGGCAATACGCCACAAAAGCTCTCCAGGCAGGATAAGCTTTTCAGAAATAGGTCCAACTACTTGTAAGCAACTACCTTGCCAATAGCTGTGGCTGCAGACTTTGAATAAAATCTCATGTTAAGCTAAATGAAAGGCAGCTGGCAGGTCCAATTAAAATAATTGCAGCTTTTTTAAAGCCTCATCTGTTGCTAGGAGTTGTACTTCCCCATGAGGGCTGTGGGAGTATTTGTGACAGTGTGGGTGGTATAGATTCTCTCTGAGTGTGCTTCAGCTTTGCCAGAACGCTAGCATTTTAAGAGAAGTCATCTAGTTTAGGTTCTGCATGTAACTTACTGGTTTTGGTTGCATTTTGTTAATCTGATAATTGCATTAAAAATCCATCTCTACAAATAACAAAGGAAGTTGTTTTGAACTGAAGCTTGCTAGCAATGCATATCTTTTGGTTTTGGCCGGTATGAAAGGAGGAAATGATAATCAGTTCTACCTTTTTTGTGTTTTGGCACACTGCTTTATCTGTTTGTCCTCTGCCAAATCTCAAAGTAATACAAAAATAAATAATTGTAGAATGGTTCTTGTGGTAGATTACGTATTAGCACTTCGGTGTCTTTGCTTTAATGTCAGAATTAAACACAAAGTTAATGTGTGGATTTGAAGCTGCTGTATTTTTTGTATAAAATCATTTATACCTGTCATCTTGAAAACGTTTCTTAATTGTTTTTCACAGTTTCATGAATTGGATGGTTTAGAAAACTCCGTGCTGCATCCTGGTGATTCTGTGGTCCAAGTTCAGAAACTGATTCAGACTCCTATGGTGTGAATTGGCAGTGGTGGACTGATTCGGGTAGGTGACTGTCCAGATATCTTGAAGGAGATAAAGGGAAGGACATGCTTTGACTGCACTTACTGTTCTAGCTACTCTATGATGTACTTTGTTTTAGTGGCTGAATTTGTACAGTAGCTTGTAGGGATGATGCGTGAGAACTGACAACTGTGGTTGCTTTCTGGCAAGAAGCACAAGGGATATTTTCTGCAGTGTAATGGCTCTGTCGGATCACAGAACGTGTTTTACGTATCTGAGTTTAACATGTTCCTGTTGGCTCTGTGTGTAGGCAATCTGGCTTCCATTGCTTCTCCTTTAATTTTCTGCATTACTTGTTTATTTAAAATGTTGCCTAAACTGTGTCTTAACTACAAAGTAGTTACACATCTTATGGTGGTGTATTCAGATGGCTCAGGAAAAAAAAACCACCACCACCACCACCAAAAAACACTTCTGCCCTGTAATGGCATCTTAGCCATAGAAAGATTAATATCACAGAATCACAGAATTTCTAGGTTGGAAGAGACCTCAAGATCATCGAGTCCAACCTCTGACCTAACGCTAGCAGTCCCCACTAAACCATATCCCTAAGCTCTACATCTAAACGTCTTTTGAAGACTTCCAGGGATGGTGACTCCACCACTTCCCTGGGCAGCCTGTTCCAATGCCTCACAACCCTTTCAGTAAAGAAGTTCTTCCTAACATCTAACCTAAAACTCCCCTGGCGCAACTTAAGCCCATTCCCCCTCGTCCTGTCACCAGGCACGTGGGAGAACAGACCAACCCCCACCTCGCTACAGCCTCCCTTGAGGTACCCATAGAGAGCAATAAGGTCGCCCCTGAACCTCCTCTTCTCCAGGCTGAACAAGCCCAGCTCCCTCAGCTGCTCCTCGTAGGACTTGTTCTCCAGGCCCCTCATCAGCTTCGTCGCCCTTCTCTGCACCCGCTCAAGCACCTTGATGTCCTTCTTGTAGCAAGGGGCCCAAAACTGAACACAGTACTCGAGGTGCGGCCTCACCAGAGCCAAGTACAGGGGGACGATCACCTCCCTAGCCCTGCTGGCCACACTGTTTCTGATACAAGCCAGGATGCTGTTGGCCTTCTTGGCCACCTGAGCACACTGCTGGCTCATATTCAGCCGACTATCCACCAATACTCCCAGGTCCTTCTCTGCCTGGCAGCTCTCCAACCACTCATCTCCCAGCCTGTAGCTCTGCTTGGGGTTATTGCGCCCCAGGTGCAGGACCCGGCACTTGGCCTTGTTGAACTTCATGCAGTTAAATATGATTTTTTTTTTTCCTTTGCAGTTACAGGCATGTACATTTTTAGTTTTGTAGGCTTGTTTACGTAAAGTTGCTAGTGACATGTATTTTGGGGGCTGAAACTGAAGTATTTTTTTGTTTGTTTAGAATTCTTTCTAATCACATAATTCAAAAACAGATGTAATTAGCTACTCATAAAGAATTGAAGAGACAACATAAATAAAATGATGAGGAGATTTTTCGTAAATGTATGTCTGGCTGAAGTGTTGCAGAAATCTTTAATAGATCACAGTCTATTTTGATCTTAGTATATCGTAGTAGGAATCGTTTTAACCATAATCAAGGCCATTGAGCAAAACACACTTTTCACTGTGTTCTCTCAGTCTTTTGCTCTGACTCAAGTATGTAGGAAGAATACACTCAAATATTTGCAACTATCTACAGAAAATGCTTGGCTTAGTGGAGAGGAAATATTTTTATAGCAAAAATACTGCTTTAAGTACTGGTAGTATTGCAAAAATGATGTGCTTGGGTGTTCAGGTCCCATGTGAGATTTAAATTAGGAACTGTCATGGGAAAAAAAGTATGGTTGTTGGAACTTCATTTTGGAAAATGGTTTGTGGGGAAAGAGTGCTTTTTTAATAAAGGTTAGAAAAAGGAAAGAATTTTTATTTAGAGCAGATGTTATCTTTTGGGAAGCAAAAGCTTAAATACCTAAAATACCTGATATTTTATGTTAACACGTCAGGATTGTTGTTTCTCTGCATCTTTGGTTACAGATAATTGCAAGTGCCATATTTCTCAGTTATACTTCTGAGATTTCTTTTGCAGTTCTCTGGCTAGTGAGACTTCCATAAGCTATTATTACTCTCTTGTTTACTTCCAAGCTAGCATTAACAGAGTGGGAAGTTCAGGCAGTATTTCACAGCTTTGATTCAAATATGGTCCTTTCCTTCGTTATGCTATTCATTTTGTTCAATTACTTGTCCTAATATGCATAAAAGAACAGAGTGATACAGATGTTTTAGTGTTAAGAATATTTTTGTGTTGAATTAGGTTCTTTCTTCATAATTGTAGTTTCCATGCAGATCTGCTTGTTCTGGCATTGGAATGCTTAAATTTTAAGTAATTCAAATGCGATGGTTAATCTATAGTTTATTTTTTGTTGCTTTACTTTTGTTTGCTCTTATGTGTTGCCCTCTGTTTACTCTGAGCACTTGGTTCACTGGCACACTTGACTAGTGAGCCTTCATCGGGTGTAGGAAATCTGGGCTAGCTAAAAAGAGCAGGGCTGGGAGGCAAATACTGGCTTTACGATAGACTTGTGGCTGCAAGCAGATTTTAAATAGTTGATTTCTAAAACATATCATGATGAAGCATTTACTGAAGGTATCAGAAGAAACCTAGTAAGCCTCCCTGTTTCAGACAGAGGCTTTGTGCTTCCAGTTGAGCGTGTATTCTTCAGCTTCTTCTCAAAGTTTTGTAGTGTTTCTGGAAAAGATGCCATAATTTGCCATGCAGCTAAATCCGCAATTAGTACACTGTTAAATGCTTAGGTCTGTCATAAAGCTACCTTATTAGTATGTATTTACAGGTACTGAAATACATGGTGAGCGTAAATAAGGTCTTACTTGTGTATAGCTGAGACAGATTAAACAAAATTTAAGAACAAATATTAAATGCTAAAATTTGTCAGCTCTTTTTTCCTTTTTGCAATCTTACTCTACCTAATACAGAAATTTGACAAGTCACTGAAGTCTTTTCTTGTATAGAGTACTTCAACTTCAATTGCAGGGGAGTAATATTTCGTATTTGGTCCTTTGACTATAGTTAAGTATGTAGTTAAGTATAAGCTGTGTGCAATTAGTCACCTAAGGAAAATTGCATTTCATTGTCTTGACATCATTACTTCCATCAGAATAAAGCAAACAGCACTGGCTAAAGTGGAGCCACTGTATCCTATCCCTTCAGTATTCCTGTGGTTCCTGTATTTCAATCGTTTTTGGACATGTTCCAGACTTCTTATATAAGCTCTGGTTTGCGTACGTACTGTGAGCCCTCTTGACTTGCTGATTCACTTCTGCTTGTAGCAATAAGCACGGGCTGAAATCTTCTCCTTCTTGGTTCTACGGACAGGTTTTGTCTTGAAGTACCTCTTCAAACATATCTCAGGTAGTTCAGCTACGAAGGTTAATCCAGTCAGCCCAAGGCATGTTTTGTCTTGGCGAAGCGTGTTGGGAGCCCATCATTCTGTCAGCCTGCTGTTCCCTGTAGAGCAGAAGAGGTAGGGACGAACTGTCCTGATAGGTGACACGATTCTCTGGCTCGTGAGTGATCAGTACTAAAATGTTTCAGACTGTCTTGCCAAATGTTGAGGATTGATGAAGGACAGCAGTTAGTTTGTCTCCTAAAACGCAGGCGCTGCTAGCAGAGTCTGCCTAAAACAAGATTAGGTTATCAGAGGGTTGGTGTGTGTGATAAGCTTTCTGATGGCCATGTTGCCAGAAAAGGATATTCTAAGGGAACCATGTTCGTCCTGATTGTAGGTAAATGTTTGATTTTATGCAAATGCTAAGTATTAGGAAACACCCCCCTTGGATTACATAAAGAGTTGTAGGATCTATCTGTCAGTTTAGCAACTAGCAAATAAAAAAAAAACAACTAATTATATAGTGCCTTAACTACATATGATGGTTTCAGAGGAAAACTATATAGAGAATACTTCTAACTTATTTGAATAACGTCGCACGTTCTAGCTTTCTCTTCCTCTTTCCTTTCCTTTTCCAGCTTGTTTGGTGGAGATAGAGTTAAAGTGCTAACTAATTTATGCAAGCAAACTTCATTTTGACAGCTGTCCTTGAAGTTCTTGGACTACACAGTTTGCTGGTTGAGGAATGTCTCAGTGTGCATTTCTTCAGTTAAGATGCAGCTTCACTGTCACTCACAGGCTGTTTACTCTTTTTTTTTTTTTTTTCCCCCATGGATTTTTTTCTTAATGATGTAATTGTATCAGTTAGGAAATGAAAGTATATTTTCCTGCTAATGGGAAGAGATGATGGTGGAACAGAAACATCTAATAAAATGCTTTACTTCCATAAACAACTGTGTTGGGTTTTACTGGATGTGCTTTAGTTTTTCTGCCAAAATACTCTTCTATGTGAAGTATAAATTATAAAATTTCACAAATATATTCATACAAATTTATATGAAGTACAGATTTCTTCCAGTACCCTGATGTCTACAGGGTCATACAGCCATGGTGCACAGACAGATGTGTTTAAAAAAAACTCTATGTCAATATGAGAAATACTGGCTATCACTGAAGAGGAGTGGAAAATGAAGTTGGCTAGTTTGATAGCTAGTTTGTAACTAGTTCAGGCCAAAGAAGGTTTGTACAGAGCAAGGAGGAAGAAGGAATTGCCTTTGATTTCTAGAGGACTAGTAGTATAGGAAGAGTGCTATGTATTTAGGAATATCCAGTCACAACCAAGTTGTCAGCCTGCATATTTCAGTATCATTAAATGGACAATATCTTGAAGTCCAAACTGTCAGGCCAGTCCTGACTGGCTGCCTGCTTGTTGAATGTGTTCATAGACTTTCAGCTGTCCCAAGACAGGCTGAATGTCCTCTGGAGGATTTTACACCCGGACGATTGGAAAGCCGTGATGTATAAATAGACAAAAGGGAGGTGTCCCATGTTTCTGGAGGTGCAGGTGATCTTCATATATTTCTTCTAGTAGTGAGGCAATGAGGACAAAGGAGATGATAAAAGCGTGCTAAATGTCTTAGCTAAAAGTGATGGGTTTTCTTATTATGAAATATTAGCTTGGTTTTAGGCCAAAAAGAGATGATGTTTTTTTCTCAGAAGAGAGTAAATTTGAAATGAACATTCATTACAGAGAAAAGGCAAATAGAAGAGTTAGTAAAATGCATACAAAAAAAGCTTTAATACAAAAAAAAGATACTGAGAATACAGGTCATCAAGGACTGATGAGTCCTATTCTAAGGATCTTTATAGAAAAAAGGGCTTGACACTCAGTTCAAAAAAAAAAGGGGGGGGGGGAAGCTTATGCTCTTTTTAATATCTCTGGCCCTTGGTTTGGACAGTGATGCGTTAGATTGTGCTTATTAAATTATTGGCAGCTATTTGAATGAAGTGAGGGGAAAGGATAGACAGCGCTACTTTGATTTAAAATAACTCTATTTCGTACTTTTGAGAGGTGGAAAAAATCATACTTGTTAATCAGTATTCTCTTTGGTAAGCCAGAGGATAACTAGCTAGCTGCTGCTTGCCACAGGTCACCAAACTGCAGCTCTGTACAGGATGATGAACTCCGTAAGCAGAGGAAACTTGATTTTTATGTGCAGGTGGTTGCTAATAGTAAAATGTACATTTTAAAAGATGGTGGATGGAGTATTCTTGGAAGTCAGTGTAGAGAGATTCAGAGGAGCACCTGATACTGAAAGGAGCCAAGTAACCAGTTGTGTAATTTAAAACCTTTTTGTGCTTGATGAAGTATAAATGACTATGAATTGATTTTGATTGTATGTAATAAATGCGAAGTTTAATCAGCAGCATTTATTTGTTCCTTTTCAAAGAGACCACTTGGAAGCCATTCAGCCAAATCATCTGTATAGAAATTCCTTTTCTACTCCAGTTTTAAAGGGAAATCAGTTACGGATGTTTTAAATTTGTTGTTTTCTAAGTATGTAGTAAAACAGAGTAATGTAGTAGTGTAAAGTGTCCATCTGTTAATTAAATTAAGAAAAAAATACAGCAATGAGTTTTGGGTTAAAAGCTGAAGACTGCAGAAAGTGAAGGATGCAGGAAGTCTTGGATGCTTGTGTTAGGGCCACCAAGGTGCTTGAGAATGAGATAAGATACCAACCCTTTGTTTCTAATATCCTTAACAAATATGCTTGTTACTTGGCAAAACAGGAAACTGTTTCATAACTGAGAAAATCCAGAACGTGATGATCAAACTTAAATCTGACTACTTTGTAAGCTTGTTCAACAGACAGGTGGCTTACTTTTTAAATTTCTTAATCACTCAATACAATCCTATAATTAATTGTTTCAACCTATTTTTAGGCTGGAGGATTCATGATTTCCCTAGTGTGTCATGTAAAATAATACTTTCTTCTAGTGCTCCTTCCTCTCTCCCTTTGAACTATTTGCATATGTGAGAATGAGGCACTGTTCATCTTCTGTATGTCACTGTTGCCATTTGAGGACACGAAACTGCTTCATCTGACTCTCATCCATGGCTAGATGAAGAAGCCTCTGGCAGCTTTTTGCTATGGTCAGGCTATTTAGAACTCAGATTATTATTTCAAGTTGGATGCTTCCATGGCTGCTGGTTATCCTTCACTCATTCCCTACCTTTTGGGCTGAAATACAAGTTTCAAGTAAGAATTATTTCATTCTCATTTTATATCTCTGTTCCCAATTATAAATATGTTCACATTTATTCAAGAGATGAAATTCCTCCTCTCTAATCCAGAGAAAAAACTCTGAAAGTGTGGAGGTAACTTCTGCAGCTGTAATTTAGATAATCAGAGCATGAAGAAAAAAACTTTATTTCAGATGTCAGGGAAATTGCTGAACTACTGTTTTCCATCATTGTTCTCAACACATACCAAGGCAAAATTGTGGGGTCATTCCCATAGTTTGTTCATTGCCATGTTGCATAGGACAGCAGTCACGACATGGTGTATTTATTCTCTTGGATTTTATTCTTACCAAACTTTATTTCGCTTGCTACTTCTTGAGAGAGTATAGAAACAGATCCGGGAGAAGTCTCCATTTTATATTTTCTAGCTAGAAAGCTTTAAAGATTGTACCAGTCTAATTCTGCTGGTTTTATTATGCAAATGTTTTCACAAATGTAATGCATTTTAATATATTTCGGAGGGCTAAAATATTTTTTTTTTTTTCCAAACAGTGAGATTGCCCTTTGTGATGATGTAACCCAAAGGAGTTTCAGTAAACAAACTGGAATCACCTATCATGATTCAACATGAGTGTTGGGTGGAAAACAGGTTGTATGTCTTCCAGGACAGGTTAAGGTGACCTAGATGGTTAGAGGAGCACATGATGGGGTGGAGGGGAAGTATTAGTTAGCTTGATGAGCAATGATATTTGCACATCAGTAGCCCGGTGATTGTCAGAACTTTAAGTGTTTTTGTGATGGTGAGAGACAAGGAAGAAGAAGGAATTCACTGTATTGTAATTCATGTGAACGAATTTTATGGATATTCAGGAAAATTGATGGTGAGGGAAGCTAACTTCATTGACTGATCAGAAGTTTTTCTCCTGACTGTAAAAGAGATGGTAGTTTGGGGGGGGGGGGAAAGTGAAAGCAAGCTGCTTATCTCTCTATAAGTGATGAGGAAAATGAAAAGAGGGATATTTAGAACAGTAATACAGTCAGGGAATGCCCTAGAAATTATTTTTGTAGTTAAGTGGTACAAGTTCATGTATGGAAGGTTTTGTTTTGGATGTATGGGGTAGGCGAGAGTCACAGAATCATAGAATGACCTGGGTTGGAAGGGATCTTAAAGACCACCCAGTTCCAGCCCCCTGCCATGGGCAGGGACACCTCGCTCCAGATCAGGCTGCCCAAAGCCCCATCCAGCCTGGCCTTGAGCACCTCCAGGGATGGGGCATCCACAGCTTCTCTGGGCAACTTGTGCCAATGCCTCACCACCCTCTGAGTGATGAATTTCCTCCTTGCCTCTAATCCAAATCTTCCTCCTTTTAGTTTGTGTGACTTAAAGAGAAATGTGACTACAGGAACTGAAGGAGTTGTGGGTCAGAGTAGTGGGCTGAATAGTGCTTATTTCCACAAAAGTAATTGAAGGTTGTGATAAGAACAGTAGCTGGTGATGGTGGTTGAGATCAAGCCTTGGTTTATTCACGCTGAATTTAAGTAAGCAATCCCCAGAGGTACTCATCTGGAGTTTTCCTGTGAAATGGAAGAGCACTGGGGATACTGTCATATCCCCGGCATGGGATAGCAACTCAGAGTTCGAAAGGATGTACTGAAAAAGAGGAACAAGCAGAAGAGTGGAGGGAAATGGGTAAACCAACAGCGCATGAAATCACAGTGGGTTGGATGAGGAAGTGGGATGATGCTTTTGGGGCTCTCACTTATATTTAGAACTTTTTTTCATTGATAGGAACAATCATCTGCAGAGCACTACAAGATCTCTGAGAAACCTTGGACTGATAGGAGACGTATCAGCAAACCAACCTTTTTTTTTTTGTTTGTTTTCCCACTTTTATATCTTTCCTTATTTTCATTTTTATTCCAATACCTCTGAGAGTGAAGGTTCCTCTTAAATTGCACCATTTGAAGCATCTTAGCTGTAGCTTTCCTTAGATATATATTTCAAACAGTAACTGATCAAGTGGAGATAAAGATGTGGCTTATGTGGGCAGTTAGTACCCAGGCATTTTTAAATCTAGCAAAATAAAGATTCATTAGGCTTAGTTAGTGTTAGATAAATTAGTTAAGATTTGTCTTTGGGTTTGATATTTTTGTTTTAGACACTGGCCTGCCAGGTCTCATTGAAGCTGTTCAGATGTTTTCTTTGTATCTGGAGTGATAATAGCACCGCAGCTATCTAACTGCTAGCTAGTGCTTATTCTGGTCTCTGTTTTTACAGATCATGCTGTTAGCATTTATACTTGGCTCAATCTCTCATTGGTATAAGCACCACACTATTGCTAACTTCAAATGCATTATTTTCTATATCTGTATAGTTTGATGGGAAAACTGGACTATGCGTTTGGTCTTAGAGCATATGCATTATAAATGCATTGAATTTTTTTTTTCCATGACATTATCAGTCTGTCTCAGTTCTGATCCCTTAATGGCATTAAAATGAAAGCTGGTATCTAGAATGGAATTAGTCCATTAATCTCACTACTGAGCTTTAATACTGAGATTTTTCCCTGCTAGAAAGAAATGTAGTGCTTTTTCAGCTGCTAACTGATGACTGATATGTTAAAAATGAACCTGCTGGAACAGTTGAAGTTTAGATGCAGTGTCTTATTGCTAAATGGAATATTGCATAGTAATGCCATTTAATGCAGTTTAGTGAATGTCTGTGTTTCTCTTTAAAAAGTTAGAGTGCAGTAATCTGCAGTTAAACAAGTGATTTGTTTTATAGCCATCCAGACTTAATTTTTCTTTTTTGGCCAAAACTTATACTGTCTTGTTGGAGAAGATTGAAGAGAATTGCTATGAGATAGGTTAAACGAGTGTCAGGTTGTTTTTAGAACTCACATCCTGTTTCCTTCTTCACTTAGAAGTGAGAATTGAGCTGTGGGTATTTTAAAATAAAAATTAAAAAAATGTTTGGCTATCAGATCCAATACCTCATTTCGTATGTTACTGGGAGTCACTTTGAACAGAAATAGGCAACAGCAATAAAAAAAATGTTTGGGATTTCAGGGCTTGCTGGCTGGTACCACTTCTATCAACATGTGAAGACCACATTCCTCCAGACAGTATATTTCTCCAAGAAGACAATCTAAACAATGAGAAAGATTAAGATGGAGGTGAAACCTACTGGTGATTTTCAGCCTGTGTACAAGCAGCAGTTTCTGCATGTTACACTTACGCTGTGTTGGTTTAGATCAAGTTCAATAAAAAGCCATTAGGAACTGAGGCAAAACAACCCTCACTGTAACCTCATTATTAGAGAGAACACAGCAAACTCATATCCTGTTCTTTTCCAGACACTGTCATCTCCTACCTGGCTTTTAAATAACAATTATTCTTGCTTTTTCAGAATCAAAAGCTATCTCTTTATTGGCTACTTCAATTTCACTCTGGACAGTATTTTTTTAATACAGGAGGAAAAAAAAGCAAAAACAAAACAAAACACCAGAACACTAGGAGGATTTTGCAGTCACTTGAATTCAGCATATTCTTTTCCTTAAACTTTCTTGAGAGCTGGGGATTAATTACAGTAGCCACGTCATTTCAAATGATAGACATCTTTATTACCTTAATGAACTGTTTGTCTTTTAGTTCAGGTGGCTTGTGGTCCTGGTTTGTTTCTGTGTGTTAGGATAGGATTTTATGGTTCCATTCCATGCATAAAACCAATCTCTTCTAGAGTAGTTTTTACCCAACTGTGAATTGTAACCCTCTTTGTAATGAGGGTGCCTTCACATTATATGGTAAAAAGTGACAATCTGGGCTCTTCATCATTGATTCTCAGGCAGGTATTGAGGAGATCGGACAACAAGCCAAAGCTTAGCGTGTATAAATTGGCTCAAACCATGAGATTAAGCGGCAGCATTAGTCTCTTCAAGGGTAATGTGATAATGTCACAGAAAAACAGATCATACCTCAGTGGCAGATGGCACATGCCTGTGTGAAGTGTAAGAGAGTAAAAATACATTTTGGTATGATGTTGTGTATGGTTATTCATGATCAGAAGCTGTTGTGGTTAGTTATGAATTTAATGCCAGTTCAAACAGGAAACTTCAGCTTCCAGGAAGACACCTGTTCAATTGTTCACAACTTAAGAAGTCTTAATTCCCCACTTAAGTGCATTTTTTTAAAAATTAATCTTTCTGTGATTCTGCTTTGTTCCTGCTCTACTATCTAATTTCTGTTTTGAATACAGAAGTATTTTATTCTTCCTGTTTTTTTCCTTTGTTATTGTTTATGGATAACACATTCAATAGTGTATCTTCATAATGTGGGTATGGGATGAGTTGCTGATGCATTATTACATCAGTGAATTGATGTGCCCAGTAATTGATGGTTGAAGCTGTAGGGAGTATCTTGACAGTTCTTTTCTTTAACTCACCCAAACAAACAATAACAGCCTAATATTTTTGTATCATTTTGTGTATTTGAGGCACAGTTGAAGTTAATTTCCATCTTAGCATGCTAAGCAATTTTGCAAGCAATATTTTAGTTTGCTATTTGTATCTATAATCAAACCGGTCAATGATGTCTCCTAAATGAACTTTGCAAAATAGTGAGGAACAAAATAAATGTACAAGGAAGTAAAAGGTTCATAATAGCAATTGTTAATTGGAAAGTTATGCCTTTACGTGTGTGTGTGGTGGGGGGAAATGACATCTAAAAATAGATTTCAGTGTTACTCAGCTAGCACCACTCACCTCTGCCCTGGAAGGAAAGGGAACTCAGGAATTTACATACCCTAACAATGGCTTGGCTGGTAGAGTGAGAGCTATTATTAAGGATACAATTATAGCAACTGCTTGCTGATACTTTCTATTATTTAAAGAATTTTAATTTGAAATCTCTGTTATGCTATAAAATTGTGTTTCTGAAATAAGGGAAATGCTACATATAGGGGAGTAAATGATTCAAGTTCCTAATACCTATTTTCTAACCTCATTTCAGACAACTACTAGGTGACTTTTGCTTCTAACAATTTAGTCCAGTGTATTTTATGCACAATTTGATAAGTTTAAAAAGCCTTGGAGTGTTCAGGTAATAGTACCTCAAACTATTTAAATATAAAGCCCCGGAGTGTTCAGTTAACAGCAGCTCAAACTGTTGCACCATTTCCTGGCTGGCAGTAGCAATAAAAGGCCACAGGCACAAGACAAATCCATGTGTTTAATGTGTCACTATCATTCACAGTCTGTAAAATTTGCAGTCTGAATTCTGTGTCTGTTTCTGCTGCTGCTGCACCTGTCCACAGTCTTCTGTATTTTAATAAGCTGGAAGAGCTCTAGGATCCAATTTTCTGTCTAAGCTGTGGCATAAAAGGCAAGGTACCCACCTGATGCAGGAGGTACTCAAACAGATGCACTCCGGTTATAGGTCTAAAACGGAGGGATCTGCTCCACCTTTATAGCTCTGATTAATGGGATATAAGCAGGTTATTCATCTGGGGTGCTGGAAACTTGCACTTAAGAGCACTTCAATCTAGGTGATCCAACTTCTAGGGCAGTAGTGCTCACTCTGTGATAGTCTTTTGGTCATTCAGATGGGTGACTCATCCAAGGGCTTGTTCGATTGCTTCACTAGTTGCTGCTGGAAAGTTCAGTGTACAGTTAAATAAAGAGCACAAAGTCTTTTCCAAAGGTTCTAATTCCCCAGTTCTTCCTTCTTTCATGCTTGGTAGTCATATTTGCTTCTGTATCTAGATTACTTCCATCTTACTCATGCAAAGCAGCCAGCAGGTTATCGATATTAGTGAGTCAGCATCTGCTTGATGCAATACCCAGACGGTTACTCCTTGCTCACAGAGGCGTGGGTGTTGGGTGCCACCAGGACTTCACACACGCCCATGCTCCCTATAAAACACGGCGCCCTGTTTCTTAAGTACTGTGCAAATAAACTTAGATATGTCCCTCCCCAAAGTATTTCGGTATTTAATAATGCTGAATGTAAAAAATGTAAACAGTATGTGGGTGGTGGGAAGTAGAAGAGGGAAGAGGGGTTGTGTGATAAAGGGCAGTGGGTGAAAAAGAGCCAGGGTCACGGTAATAACGTCATACAAATTAGCAAATAAATGTAGATGAAATGGTTTAGAGTGCTACGTGTTCTTGTGGAGTTTACTGTGGCTTGGTGACTGCTTCGCATTTTTAATAACAAATCTTGCTAAAGATTTAATTAATATTTGTATTAATTAATATTTATAAAATAGGTACATTCCATCTCTTAAGTATTCCTATTCCCTTAGTCATTTGTTTCCTAATTTTTTTACTTCCTTCTTTCATCATCAATTTGACCATCTGTATCTGTCACTGTCTAGGCTGCGTTTGCAGATGGGAAACTTGAGAATGAGAGGGGGAGAAAGGTGAAAAGGATGGGGGTGACATAGGTGTGAAGGGTGAGGGCACAAGGTCTAAACAGTTTTCTCATGGATTTGTGACCCCTCTTGTTATCCAGAGTGCTCTTGCCCAATTTTGTGCTGCTAATTGGCCTCCTGATGTGAAGTAGGTACATCCAGTCCTCTGAAGTTGTTGGCATTTGTGTAGCTGCAGTGGAAATATTTGAAATGGTTGATGCTTGGGTTGGAGTAATAACTTACAGGGAATGTGTTTTTTTTGTGTGTGTGTGTGTGTATTTTTTTTTGTTTTGTTTTGTTTTGTTTTTTAGTACCTGGACTGAGTTGAGTTGGATTCTTTGTGTTATCATTAGCAGTATGAGTTCTCAAGGTTTAACTAGGCTAGCTGGTGTAGCATGCAGTTACGCACGTCCAGTCAGGGAGCTAGCTCAAAAGTCCCTTACAAAAGTGACTTGATAAAGAATTCTTACGGTGCATGGGATGCAACTGTAGCTATTCTGAGACCTGCTAGTTTGGTGGTCACTAGGCAGGGCCTGTGAGACCAAGGTCCCAAAAGCTTTGTCATCTTGATTGATGGCCTCCCATGGTTTTCTGTTGTGCTCGGTTTGTTTCTCGGTTTTCTTTTTATTTCTTTTTTTTTTTTTTTTTTTTTTAAAGTTCAGATACTACTATATTGTGTATTACAAAGACAAGTAATAAATTGATGTGAAAATAGATTGGTAAACCTGTTTATTTTGTGTAAAAAGGTCTATATTAAATTAATACAGAGTTAAAGGATGTTAGGCATATTAATATTCCAGATACTTTGTTTTAAAACCTTGCTAAAAATCATTAGTATGAAGTTCTGAATGTAAAATCACAGCCTTGTGTCTCTGTTTTCGAATTCTTAATTCCTGGCCTTGTCTCTGGTTATTTGAGCTAATGTGATAATATAACAGTAACAAAACGAGTAAACATCAGTAAAGCCTAAGCAGGATTGCTGACAGTGTATCGGAGTAATTTAATCCTCCTCAGATTTAGTGAAGAGCAACCTTGGTTTACAGAAAGTAATAATTCACAAGTCTGTGAATACTGTCTCTTTTGGTGAATGTATTTGTCTGTTCCAGTAAAGTAGTAATAATTTCCAATTAAGTAGTGATTTCTCTAATTTATTTTCTGTCCGGTGATATAAAACTTCCTGGTTCTGTGAAGGGATGTTCCTGATATCCTTTTCATTGAAGGAAAGGGTACTGGATTTGCAGAGAGATGAAGCACTGTATATCACGAATTCATAAATGATTGAATCAATCCATGATAATTCCGCTGCTTTCGTAAGACTTCAAAAATGGTATTTTGGATAGCAATAACATCAACTAGATAATTTTGCTAGAATGGAGGCAAGGCTGTTTACAAAAAGTACTGTATCTTAGCTTTCTCCACTGGAAATGATTTCAAATAAGCCAGCTGATCTTAATATTTACATATTGACATGGACCTTAACTCAAAGTCACTTTTGACTTTGATGTTGGCTCTAATGCTGAAATTAGCCCTGTTGTGATAGCATTAGTGGGTTGGACTGCATGACCTGGAAGTGGCCTGTCCAGCCTCATTATTCTGTAATTCTGAAAAATTGTGCTGTATCTTGCTTCTTTTGGGTTTTGGGAAATATTAGTTTAAACGTAGTGAAGTCACAATATGGCTACCTACCTGTAACAGCTAGGCCTTTTGTTGGTGTCACAGATGCAATTGTTTATATCGAATAGCAATGTTGTATGTCGTCCTTATTATAGAGGAATTTTTCAGAGCATACCCGTGAGACTTATGCTTTGAGAAACAGGCATCTTTGATGTAAGAAAGGTTCCTTGCAGTTGTAAGAACTGAAAAACTCTTCCCATCTCATACATGTGCATTATAGCAGTTCTTTGCTGCCGAGATTAAACCCAGCAATACTTGTTATTTCATCACTAATTGCACTATATAAAGGGGGACTTTGAACTCGTGGCAATTTTGGTATATTTTGTTGCAGAACCACACTGCATAGGTATATTTTGTTGCAGAACCACACTGTACACTTAAAATTTAGGAGGGGTTTTGCATCTATATCCACAGCGGTTTGAGAAGTAACTTGAAAATAGTGGGGTTGCTTGTTTGTTTCTTTCAGTTGAGGTCAAATTTTATTTTTATTTTTTTGGCTTTGGAATTCAGTTTGGAAACCCTTTGACTAGCTTCCTTAAGAGAAAGCAATCAACAACAAAATTTAGCAGATCTCATTTGTCCACATACTTGCGGGTATGCATGTATTTTCTTAACCATCTTTTCTAGAAGTGCTGTTATGGTACTGTAATGGACACATTTCTATTATGCTAGGTGCTAGGCATTTAATCCAGTTTTAAGATAATTAAAAATACCTCTTACAGAACTGTAGTTGCCCTGGCAGAACCAACTCTAATATTAAATTGTAAATCATAGCAATTCAGCCAGTCATGGACCTATAACAGTTCCTCTTCTATCCCATCGCTGCTGATGGGCATACCCCACATCCCTTGGCAGAACACTTCGCAAATATATGTCCTCTGCAGAACACCAGCAGTGTTGCCAAATGCAGGTTATTCTGGGGCACGCTGGAAGCAAATGCGAATCTTCATGTACCCACTGAGAACGTGCCATCAGCTGTCCTCTTTCCTGTGTTGAAGGATTCTGGCTGTCAACAGCAGTGACACCATTGGTACAAGGAGGTTACAATTCCTAAGCAGGTCAGTCTCTTGCCGCTTAAGGCAGAGTATCATAATTAACATCACAGACTCCGCCACCCAAGCCAGATAGCACAGCTCCTGCAGCTTTGTAGGTTTTTGTCATAGAGACAATCCGCTCCGTGAGGTTGCTTCTTTACTTCGCTCTGAATGCCTGGCTACGGTTCAGACGCCCAAGTAATGATAAACAGCGAGACAGAGTGACAACGTCTGCTTCCAGGAAAAACAAGATAGACTCTTCTTGAGAATGGTCTCTGAGACCTTTGTGTCTCCCTCATCCTCCCTTCCTCTCGCCCCTCCCTTTTCTTCAGTACAGCAGTCTGAGATCAACTAAAAAAGTGGCCTGCAGACCTTCCTGCTACAAGTGTGAAATGTCTGTCTGTTTGATGTCAAAAGGTATGCTGTGTAGAGATAAATATTTTGCCAGCTATGTTTATCTTATATTTTCTCAATCAAAGCATGTGTTACTCTTTTTTGAAATCTAACTCACTGTAAGGCACAGATTTCACACCAGTCTAGCAAGTTGTGACTGAGTAAGAATCTTGCCAGTAACCACTGGCAATAAAACTTGTTTATTATTGGTGTATATGAAATAGTTGTCTGCATTGCTACACACTCTCCTGATGTTTACTAAAAATATTCTGCTGGTTTTAATCTGACACAAGGCAGTCCATAATCATCAAAATTTACTATTCTCTGGCGTGATTTTGATCATAATGCAGTCAAGTTGTAGAAATGATCTAGATTTTTTTCTTTATTTCCGAGATTATTGTTACTGTTATAGGGTAATTTAGTGTGGTAGAGCATGGAAGTTACCAGTCATTTTTTTTTCTCTTGTTATTTGGTTATTGTTATCTTTATTTGGGCAAAACCTGCTTCACTGAGGACAGTGATACTAATTGCGCACAGAGTTGCGCTACCGTGGTCTCGTTTGGAACCCCTCATCTTCCTGGTATCTGTTCAAAGTTTCCCTTTTCAAAGTAAAACAGTGTAACTACTGTCATTGCCCTAAAAGCGTTCCTATTTTTAAAAGGTGGATTTTAGTGTCAGTGTGGATTTACCTGCTCAATTTATGTCTGTGCTGTGGATAATCTTGATAAATCTGAATTCTTTATAGCTGAACATACTGTCTTTGTCACTGAACATGAATGGATGTTTAAGGACAATATAGATAATTCTGCTTTTGTGACACTCTTCTGGTATTATTAAAAGAAATAATTCACCTTTTTTACTGTTTTGACTATTTTAAATGGAGGGTGATTGTCATGGGCTGAAAGGTTGCCTGAAATGTGTCTGAAGCAATCAATTAAGGTATTTCTTTTCAACCCTGCCTTAGATGAAAAGTGTAACATTGTGATTACCTCCCTCCTCCCCCTCTCTTCTTTCCTCCCAGCAAGTGGGAGAAAGTAAAAATTGCTTATGAGTTATTCATTGCCATTCAGCTGACTGTGAAGTATTACCCTATGTCCTGATCCGTTTTAAGTTTGCCCATGGTGTTCTGGGTACATCAATATCCATTCAAAGTCTTCCAATAAGCAATTGAAGCAATTCAAGGAATAGTGAGGATTTAAGGTGAAATGTGTTTATGTGAAAGTTGTAGTAAGAAAGAAACACGTAAACACAACTGCTGGGCTCACTTTACTAAAACCAGTGATGAGAGCAGCATGCAGGACACAGTGTGGTGGCAAGAAGAGCTGCACTGAAGCAGAACAGCAGTCCCATCTGGCAAGCATTTTCTAGTACTGGTTGAATTATTACACAAAAGGAAGGATAGAAAGAGGAAGAACATGATAGTTCTGCCAGTAAGTGTATTAAGCATAGTGTTAGCACTCTTTATGCAGTGACTTTGTTAAAGAAACCTGACGGATCAATCTGCTGTGGTTGGTAAAACATGCCAGAGGAGAGTTGAATAAAACTTCATAAGGTGTTTTTATGATAAGGCAATTTATCACTAGTCACATAAAGCCACTCTTACCATTATCTGCAAAATAAGTAGCAAAGTGACTAAGAAAGAGAACTGGTTGAGATCCTGGTGTGTGGTTACCCTGTGCTCCTCGGAATATCCATGTCTGTTTTCATTGGGAATTTATTGCACTTTTCTGTAAAATGGACCTGGACTGTAAAAGCCTAGAGAGTTCCTGCTTTTGGAGACTCAACAGCACTTACAGATGTAGTTACAGCACTCTCTTGGCCATTCTCTTCTGATTCAGGCACAAGTTTATCTGATTTAGTTTGATTCAAGTGACGTTAGGATAACATTGTTTGCAGTGAGTTCATTGTTCTCATCTGCATCTGTAACTGCTGTGTTGTTCACTATGTAGTTCCTTCATCTTTAAAGCAGAACGACTTGGTGTGTATTCCTCCTACCATGTGCATGCATCCCAGTTTCTGTAACATCTTCTTGGGACAGTTGGAATTGGATGAGTTCCTTGTGCTTGGTTTTGAAGTCCGCAAACATTTCATGATTTGGTAATGGCTCCCTACCACTGGAATTTATTCTCTTGGGCGTTTTGAGAGAGACAGCCTAACAGGTGTCAGGAAATGATGCAAGAGTAATCTCCCTTTGTTTATTGTTTTTGTGATGATTATGGAGCAAGTTATTTCTTTGATCATTTTTCTAGTCTGAATGCTCTGCCTGTGAAGTCTGGACATTTTGCCTTTTTCTTTTCAGAGACACAATCCCCTGATGGTCTTACTGTCAGATCCAGGCCTGCGCTGCAGTTTTCTCAGGATTAATTCTGTTTATTTTAGTAGAGCCACTGCAAACCTGCATTTCTTCCATTTGAGAGCTTTGTGTACAGTGCCTCTAAATAGATTTTGCAAAGATTAGTTTTTCAGTATGAGCAAAGCATTATGAAAAGGAGAGAAGCATGCAGTTGTGACCGTTTGACATAGGCTCTCCTCTAGGATGCCAGGTTTCACAATCTGTTTTGGTCCCCGCTGTCTTTCTTGATTTTTTTTAATTGTCTTGAGTGCAGCTATTACATATTTCTGATGCTGGCTAAAACGATAGACGCTTTTTGATCAGGAAACTCAGTAGACTTGAGGCTTAAATATTACTTTCACCTATATTGTTTTTTGTCCCTTGCTATTTACATATCCTGGTAATCCTTCTATTGAGAATAAATGAGAATAATTGAGAATAAGTATTGAGAATATTTATCCAGTATAGTGCATTGGAATCCATGTGGCACAAATGCACTAAATGGTACCAGCGACTGTTGAGTGAGGAACAGGACAAGTAACATGTGAAAGCTGGTTACAGCAAAATCTTGTTGTGTTGATCTTGTTTCCTCTGAGTTAATTGTTCTGTGATTGTGCTGCTGCTTGCTTCTTAATCTAGACAAAGTAGCTTTCATTTCTCCTGGAACAGTTTTGATTTTAAACCTGTTTTAGAGTTTTGTTTTTTTGGGGGACATATTTATGATGCTTTTTATAATGGTCTGATTCAGCTTGTTATTGGAAATAAGTAAGTTGTAGATCCATTTATGGGTGAATCCCTTAAATGAGGCTACTACCTGTGCTCCCCGCAATTTTATTTTACTTTTCCTAGGTTCTACAAATTTGACAGATTAAACTTTACCAGACTCAGCTCCTTAGCTATACATGACTACGTGTTCAGTTAGATGATCTGTTTGTCTATGCTGATATTTAATCCCTCTAAGAGATGTTCTACTTCCATCTGTATTTTTAGGCCAAGTTTACTCTTTGCAGAGGTCTACCCAGTAATTTTGAATATGATTAGTTGAATGTGCTGAATGTGTTTTTGTTTGTAATTGTTCTAATTCAGTGAAGATAGCATTAGTTATCTGCTGTGCCTTACTAAATGTGTTGCAACTTTCTGAAGAAATAATCTAAAATTAATGGTGTGGGACAAGTGTGGATTCCTCATGTTCCATTGATTTCTCATGTGTTTTGTTAACTTTCTTCAGAATTGTGCCTAAGAGATATCTGATGTAAGCAATTTAATAAATGCAGCAATTAAACATAGAGATGAAATAGAAGAACTTTGTAAGTAAAACACTATAAAGTAAAAATAGAAAAAACAGTGATATTCTCTATCTATTGCACAAAATAGTTTTTTCCCCAAGAAGTTTGTATTTTTACTGTTTTGAGATAGTATTTCAAGTTCTCTGAACTATTAGTAGCACTATAGTAGATTCTGAACAGCTGTAATAGTACTATAGTAGTCTCTGAACTACAATTCACAAACATTCAACTTAAAAAAAATAAATGTGAAAGCAAAATAAATACACAATACAACGAGATATCAGTTTGTGCTTATCTGGTATGGATAGGTGTGACTAAAATTTTTATCCCTTTGTTTTAAACAGAATGTTGGCTTTGAAAGCTCAGGGAAGAAGCAGCAGGGAGAAGAAAGTAACACAGTGGTAAGTACCATATTTTTCTTTCTTTTACACTACACAAAACATTAAAACATAGATCCTGTTTTTTATTCGTACAACATAATAATCACCTCCTAAGCACTTGCATTTTACTCTGCGTGAGCTCTTGTTCTGAATGAAATTTTTTGTTTGTTACAAGTATTGGTTTAAGAGCCAAGCGAATTATGCTTATTTACAAGGTATTGTGTGCTTATGCGTATGTATGTGTGTGTGAGTGTATATATAGAAAAGAGAATATAAAGGAAGCTAAGCTGCAGGAGAGTAATTCTGTTTTGAAGGTTAAAGTCCATTATTAAATGTTTTGGTTTGTGAAGGATTAGCATTTCATACTGCTTTTTAAAATAAATTTATTTAGTTCTTAGAAAAGATGAGCACATTTTCCAAAAAATTTTGGATAAACAATGCTTGAAAAAAAAATGCTTCATTTACTTGTTGGGACTCTTACCATCCATTTTTCTGGTTTGCATGGGAGAATATTGTATCATATAATTTCTCTCTTCTTCGTGTATTAACATTCTTTACATAGATATTATACTTGAGAGTATTAAAATTAAGTCAAATACAGTTCATTTTTTTTGTTCAAAGCTCTGGAAAGGAAGTGTGTTCAGGATCAGTTTCGTCTTTAAACGATGCCATGTGGATGGCACTAAGTTGATTTTTGCCTAATATTTTAAGGGTGGCTAGGTGCAGGTATTTCTCATGAATAAAAAGAATACCCAACAGAATATTTTGTCTTCAGAACTTCTGTATGAATGTCTACAGAGTGCTGCCCTTCCCCTCCCCCAAGCCAACCAAACAAAAAACAACCTTCCCCCTTCCCCCGCCCCCTTCCTTCACCAATGTATGACAGCAGCTTCCATCTGCTTTGATTTTATTAATAGTGCTGCTCGGATCGTGGAAATAGGAATAAATATTGACACTCCAGTGCCTGTAATTATGGAACTTACTACGAAACATCAATTTTAAACATACAAAATCTGAATTTTATCTGGCATTGCTACAGACAATGCATAACTTAAGGAGACTGTGCACATGCTTCTATCTCATTTTTTCCTGCTTTTTGTGTAGTCTACAGTGCTGTATGCTTCCTGTGCTTTGGCATTCTCTGCTGAGCTAAGAAATTGCTGTTGCTGTGCTGCCTCAGCTGTGCTTACTACTCCATAAGGATCGCTGCTTCCCATGGGCAAGTGACTTGCAGTGCCTTTTCCCTTTTCCTTCCCATATGCTGTTTCATCTCTTTCGACTGTTGTTATAAACGGAGGAATTAAGACAGCATCTCTTCCTCTTTGCTTGAATAGATGTTGACAGTATGTGATACACAGCATTTACTCATACAGTAGATCCAGACATAATCTCTCAAAGGACTAAACCAGAAGCATAAGCGGTTTAATATGGTTTTATACCTCTTCCAGCAGGCTTACAATCTCTTAGTCTGTTTGTTCTGTGTATTTAATTTTCATTGTTTTCTTTGTATAGAAAGTCAGGAATTTGTTCTGTTTGTTTCTGTGGATCTTCTCCACATCAATAATGAAAGAAAATTGAGTTATTTCATGTAGTAATTAGTGGATTTTGAAACCAAAGTGCTTCTGAGATATCTTGGTACAGCTAGCTCTACCAAGTATCTGTGATTACTAGCTCTACAGCACTGGAATAGCTGTACAGCAGCTGCATTTATTTGCATTGTGTGTTTAAACAAAATGGGAGAAAGTGGCAAATGGAGGATGGAGTTCTTTTTAATATACTAGTGGGATAAATTAATCTATTTCGTATTTCTACATATATATGTTCTAAATTCAAGAATATGCATTCAAAAACAAGAATATGCTTTCAAGAACCAAACATATCTGTTCCATGTTGTGAAGGAATTTGTTAGCCATTTGCAAACCTCAGTATTGAAATATTGATATCATGGCTTTAAAAAATCTTGGGTTTCTTGTGAAACACTGAATGCTTCACAAGCCTGTGAGGGGCTAAAGTTCTCTTCATTGTTCAGGTTACGACAGTAGATACCCTTGAATTTGTATAGCTTTTTTGATTTGAGGAGAAACGGATGAAACTCAAAGTGGTTTTTAAAATCAATTTATTCCTCTTAATGTTCTTAGTAACACTACAAATACCCAAAGAATACGCAATCAAGTCAAACGTCAGAAATGTAGCTTGGATCTATTGCTAATTTCAGCAACATTGTTAGTGGTATACAATTAGAGACCATTCTTCAGATGAACGACTCGCTTGGATAGTTTGACTGTTCAGATGGAAGTTAGTTTCTAGGGGTGGCATGGCAAAAACACAAAATGAAATATGTGAGAACTTAAAACTACCTGGGGTGTAGGATATAATACCTTTTCAGGTGACAGCAATTCGATGGCACAAGTGCAATAAACATTCTATGTACTTGTCTGCTTAATGAGTTAGTGTTAATACAAAAAGTTAAAATTACAATTGTTTGGGTATTTTTTTTATTTTTTTATTTTTTTTTCTCTAAGCTTAACCTATAATTTTCCTTGTTCTGTTTTTTAAGGTTGTTTCTGTAATGCATCTTGCCTTAAATTATAGGTCTGTATTCTTTTATACCTGTGCCTTACTGATACATTGGTTTAGGAATATAGCAGAGTACTGACTCAGTTAAAGGCTGTGTTTAAAGCAGAATATATTCTTATTATGGAAGTATGCAAGTATTTGTCAAGAGTTTTCTTGCTTCTTTTCTGTTTAAAAATAGTTAGGTTGTTTTATTTTTATGAAGTTGGATCTGTTTTTGTCATTGTTAGGCTTTTGACATAAAAAGGTCAAGTGCTGACTGCTTTGTTATATTAATACCTTTTTATTTTTTTTTTTTACATTTACATAATCCAGCACAAATAAATGTTCCAAACAAATAAAAACAGTGAATTGAAGTCTAGTTAGAATTTACTTCATAAAATAATAGAAATGGAAGATTTCAGCAAATGTCTGCAGAATTCACACTTGGCATTGGTTTCCTGGGAGTTACCTGAAATTCTTGCTGTGCTGCCCCTTGGAGTTGGGTGTATATTTTGTGTTATGCTGTGTGGTTTTTATTTATGTTGTTGGTTTGGTTATAGTAATTATAGTCGCTGAGAACTTTGAAAGTAGTTAACTCCAAGAGAAGCTTTGAGTTTTGTTACTAGTTTTTGTATTTCAGCAAATTAGGCACAGTATCACTGATTTTGTTTGTATCCTTGTAGCTGTTGAAACAGTAACCACAAAACTGACTTCTGCCCTCTCTGTTCCCTTATTTTCTTTAACAACAACAAAAAAGAAGTGATAAGCATCCCTCATTTTTATATTTAACAAGTGGTTGTTGTTATTACTGTATTTACTATCATGTTCCTCCTCCTGTTGTTACCATTCACCATTGTTGTTTCATGAGTAATGCCTTTTATTTCATTTGCTCTGAATGCTGTATGCAAGCAAGTACAATGTGTTTTTTGGTGTTCCCTGCCTTTGAGAGGACATGCAGCCGTGAATGCAGTTGAACATTGTATTCATATCAGGAGCAGGGAGACTCAGGCTATAGCTTCACATTAAAATGGTGAAATGGTTCCAAAAAACCTTTTCATAAATCTGTTAGCTATTGCTTGTTCTCTCCCCCTACTGCAGCACTTTGTTTCATTGGTTTGTCGTTTGTCTGAGTGTTTGCTGGTTTCGTTCAATGAAGCAAATGACAAAAACAGTCTGACTTTGAAAAAAAAAATCTCTACATTTTTTGTTTTGTTTTGTTTTTTCTAGAAGAGGTGGAAAGAAATAGCACGGATGGGAGGCAAGAGGAAGTGAAAATACCTTAACTTGGTGTTGTCACCAAATGAGGTTTTGAAACCACAACCAGAGCATGCCAGTTGCATTTAACAAGAGGCAGTCTCCTCACAGTACACCCTTTCTTTTGATGTTTCAGTTTCTTGTCAGAGTCCATCAGGCTCCAGAGCCATGCTTTCCTCTCACGAAGAGAGCAAGAAGGGTTGCTGTGGAGCAGGTGTGTGGGTCAGGGTTTGTGGGTTGCACAGGAATCTCGCTGTCCCCTCCCCGCTGTGAGAGGAGAGATGCTTTTGGGGGATGCCTGAGCCAAACCGTCCCCTCCCCAGACCCTGGCTCTTTGCTTTCCTGTAAGAGCTGAGGATGTTCCCAGTTCCTTACAGTATGAATATGTTTACTGTTTACCCGAATTCTTGAGGGCTAGAGCTCTTGTTGGCTGGAAGAGCTTGGTTTAAGTTGTGCTGGGAGTTGACACAATAGAGCCTCTTTTAACATCAAGCAAACGGCCTATATCTGGGCATGTGTTGTGGTGCGTGTTGCTGCCTTAGGAAGAGAAAAGCCTGTAACATTTCTAAAGACAAATC
Organism: Aythya ferina; assembly: GCF_964211825.1. Lineage (NCBI taxonomy): Eukaryota > Metazoa > Chordata > Aves > Anseriformes > Anatidae > Aythya > Aythya ferina. The sequence goes on from NC_140299.1 coordinate 22,798,169, forward strand.
AATTCATGTTTTTCTTGCCAATGCCAGAAACTTCATTTTGTACCAATTTGCTAGTGTAGAAGTGATGTTTTTTTTGTTGTTTGTTTAGTGGAGTAAACAGGATTCATAAAAAACATACAAACAACAACATTATTTTCTTCATAATCCTGTTTCAGTAATAATTTGTTGGGGCATCTGTCAGTTGGCCAGATAAGCCATCCCGAGTCTATCAGGCTGCTGTGCGTGCCACTGCCTGCCCTCCCCTCCCCCAGTTTTTTCCTTTCCTGTGTTTACACATCCTCTGCTCCGTGATTCTGTGCTCATCTGTAGGTAATGGAGTGGGCTAGAAGGAGCCTGACCAGATATTTTTGTGCGGGGTTGTTCTTGCCTTTCCCTATAAACATCTGATGGCTGGTTTCATTTTCAGCTCTGCTGCTGATGTAACTGGTAAACACCCTTCAGAGAGGCTGGGGGGGGAGGCTCCTTTCACCAGCTTACAGCATGAGCGGTCACATCCTGTTAGCATCAGACAGGAAATTTCAGCAACTAATGGCACAATAAAACTATTGCTTTTAATGCCAATTAACAGGGATTAGGAACAAAATTACTGTGAATTTAGATTCTATTTGTAACCAGCACGAGTTCAGAATTCTCAAAGCAACATAAGTGTGTGTGTGTTTTAAAATGTTTATCAAAACACAGCCAGACGTGTTTAAACAAACTTGTCCTGTGGTGTGCTGGTGCTGTTGGGCTGCCGGGCACTCGGGTGACGGGAGTGTGTGGGGAATTGCTGAGGAGCTCCAGGAAAGCATGATGTTCCACTGGCTGACATGCTCCCCGAGTGTCTGAGTTATTAGTTTGTAGTGTGTATCCAAGCCTGCTGTTGGTCTTGTTTTCTTTCATTGATCATGGTCTTTCAAACCAATGTGTTGCTTTTCTGCTTCCAGTGGTTTTATTCTGTTCAATGAAGATGTCTCACCATTTATGCATTCAGCCCACTGCTGTTTCAGTGTAGATTTGCCAGAATTACAGCGTTTGCTTTGCCCTAGATTCTCCAGTAATCTTGTCTGGATGCTGTATTAATTACACAGTATTCTCCAGTTGTTCCTTCACTGTTTATTAGCAAGTGTCACTGCTGAAATTCAGTCTCTAGTTAACGAGGTTGATAAGACTTAAACTAATTCAAGCAGTCTTCGAAGTCTTAGATGTACTGCAAGTGTATAGAAGGTTTTAAGTGATGGATGCTATTAAGATGTGATTTGACTTTATTTTGATTGCTCTTATTTTTGCACCACAAAATTAAATGCTGTTTCGATAGCACCTCTTACAATTTTATTGATTCAAATACAGTGGGAAGGCAAAATAAGGAAAACAAACTTTTCTGAAAATGGCAAACCAGCTGAAACTAGTTACTGTCTTTGTTAGACTTTACTGCTTTGGTTCTGTTTTTGTGATGGCATGCTTTAAGGTGAGCTAATTTCTGGAAGTACATTACTGTGGGGGAGTTACAGCTTCGCTCTTTAAATTGGAAGTCTTGATACATTAGTTGTATTAATTTCATAGTATGGTAAACTACTAGAAAAGGAAAAACTTTCTTCCTTTTATTTTTTAATGCAATAAGTACATGCAAAAATAGTAGGAGCACAAATGAGTAAAATTCAATGGCAAATAAGATGAACAACAGCAACTTACAGTTTTATTTATGTAAATAAATTGAATTGTTCTTTGTATGCAGCATGGGCATGGCTTCAAAACTGAAAAGTGGCATTTTTTTATTTATTTTTTTTGCATTTTCAGGCAAAGCTTATTCAGATGTGGATATAAATACTGTCTTTCGGTTTTTGGTTATTTTAGTAGCCTCCTAAAAGGACCTATGTTGCAAACTTTGTTACACTTTTTTGGGGAAGAAGATTGCAAAACTGATCAAGTGTTGATTGTTTTATGTCTTTGTGGCTACCAAGCCATTCAGTTTATTTTTTTAAACTGAACTACAGTATATGATACTTCTTTTCTTCATACTGTTTGCTTGAGAAGCTGAGTTTTTTTCTAAAGAAATCCTGCACATCTTTTGAATTGCTGTTATTGGTAACCTATCCTACTGTTTTTTGTTTTTGTTTTTTTTTGTTTGTTTGTTTGTTTTTCCCAAATGTCATTGAACAACATACTGCAAATTTATAACTAATTTTTTCCTTCCTACATCTTTCCTTCCTTGGCTATCTTGCAAGTTTACTTGCATATCTAGAGTTTTTGTGATGATCCTGTAAGAATAAATACAGTATATATTGTATTTTGAAAACACATCTCTTTTGAAAGATATATCTCCAAGAATATACTGTTGTGGGAAATAAAAAAGGTCTCATCCTCCCCACCTCCCCCAACCCCCAGAGAAAGTACTGAGATGAAAACTTAGATGTAGTACTTAGATGAAAACTAGGAATTTACATATAGATTTAATAGGCAATCTACAAATTGCAGTGAAACAAAGAACTTCATTGTAAAATTTTGCAGAATGGTTCCTTGTACAGCAAGTTCTGTAGAAAAAGAGATGTTAGGCAATATAATCGTATATGTTAGGGTAATTGTTGGAAGTATGATTTTCTTTTCCTTTCCTTTTCCTCCTTGTAAAAGCTTTTATCTATGCAAAGCTTTTAAATATAGACTGTCTTTATATGTGTGCACAGACAGTATAGTTTCATGTGTTGTCTCTATGTTGTGTTTCATTTACATCAGTAAAATGTTAACTTTGTCTTCTAGTAGATTTTTGTTTGTTGCAATGGAGGGTTGATAGATGTAAATAAATCAGAGGCCAGTAATGGATGCTTCTTGTGTTGTTTGAGCAGTTGGGGGAGGGACAACATGTTTGTTTCTGAATGCAGAGAACCTTCAATTTTAAGGTTAGAGAGTTGATTTAAAAAAAAAATAAAAAAAAAAAGTATTTTTAAATGACACCAATCACCCTTTGATTTATCTGTTTAGCCTTGCTTCTTTCTCCTGCACCTTGAAAGTGGCCACAGTCTCAAACTGGATAGAGTATATGAACTGATATCTATCTAGATAAACAGATATAAAGTAGAAAAAATGAGATGAAGCTTTAGTATGGGTGATAGTAAATAAGTTGTGGCATTACACATCACAGCAAAACATCTTTGTTCTCTTACTCCCTCTGGTTCTGACCATACTGGTTAGGCACTCCCATTTCTTTTTCTCATGTATCATAAAATGCTTGATTTGTCTCACAAATTTGAGACTTGATGGAATAATTAGCCTTTGCCACCGCTGAAACCCTAGAGGAAAACCTGTCTGCACAGTAATCATTACCATCAGGATATAGGCGGGTAAACAGATAACATTTTTCTTTGTCCCGGTTTGTGTAGTTATTGTGGAACTTGTTTCCTATCTATTCTGATTATAGAGTGGTGTCTTTTTCCTCCTACTCCCTCACGAAGTAAAATAACTGTACCAAGACCCTAATTTTTCCCTCTGTTGGCTGCTAACATAGAAGTTTAATTGAAAAAAAAAAAAAGTATCTATGGATCTAAGTTTATTTAAGTATCTATGTTTATATGAACCGTGTAGTTAACTCTTGCTCTGTACACCAAATTTTCAGCAGTTGAAGTGACTGTATGAAGCAAAGTTACTGATGGCTCTAGCTAGTTTGATGTGGGTGTGCCTTTCCTTGCCAGACTTCTGGTAACCAGCTTGCTGGTACAGTCTCTGCTCCAGGTCTTGCTGTTTGCAAGGCACGTGCTCTTCTGTTGGTACTCCTCTTTGAAGAGGCTGCTTCTTGCTGAAATTTTTCCACAGCTCAGTGTATCTCTGAAATAATACAGACCAAAGTGAGATGGTGTTTCTTTTTCAGTTAAAGGCTTTTCTGTTTGTGAATGTTGGCGGTGGGTTTCCTCTCATGTCCACATTTGCAGCCTCAGAGCCCTGGAAAAGGAAGGCGCAGGGGTAGCTCTGTCCTGCTGAGCACATCCGCCCTGGCAGTGCCTTTGGCATGGGGCTGTGCCGTGCTGAAGCCCGTTCCTGTGGGAGAAGCAGGAGGAGGTTACGCTGTTCCCCTTGCTGACTCGCCTTCTGTGGGAATCCCCAGCAGTGAATCTGCAGCCTCTGAGCTATTTGCACTGGAACGCCGCTACATATTTCTATTTTTAAACCTTTTTCTTTAAACAGCAGGGATGGGGTTTTATGGGGTGTCAAGTCTTTCACTGCACGATCAACAGTGTAACACAATCCTAGCAACCTTGAAGTATTGTTAAAAAAGGGGAAGTCTTGACTTCCCACCATCTGATCAAGAGTTTTCTTCTATCCTTCTAATGGATGGTACCATCATCTGTCTGTATCCAGCCTGAGTGGTGAGCTGCACTTATATTTAGAGAAAATACCAAAATGCAGCAGCCCCCCCACTCTGTTGTCATATAAATTAAGCTGAAGTATTTGGCAAGCTGGCTGCTCATAGGAAAACCTAAATGCATTACCTTTTTCTTGTTTTAGCAAGACCAGGGGTTCTGTAGTCTCTGACTTCATCCTGCACAGTGGCCAGGATATTTTACTGTATTCCTGTATTACTGTTGGCTAACCAAACTGTCTGTACGTTAAAGTGCAGTCTGCTAGATGTGTCTGAAAGACTTTTTTTGCACTTGGAGAAGAAAGCTTTCTGTCACTAGCCTAGAACAAGAAAAGTAATTTCTGCAGTTCCAAAAAATGGAGCTTAAATGAAAAAAAAAAAAAAAAAAAGCCATATTTTAATTTGGGGTGTTGGCAATTTGAGAAAACAAGTTTTCATCTCTGTTTTGGAAAATTATATATTTTTAGACCAATTTCCTGAGGAAATGAAGCTTACACCATCATGTCTGTCAGTCTGTACATGTTGGTCCTTCCTGAAAAACCGAGTCTGTCATTTGATTTCAGCCAAACCTGAAAGTGAGGTGACATTTTGAAGATTTCTTCTGAATTTTGTGAAAATTGTTTGCTAATTAGAGGAAAGAAACCTAAACTTATGCTCCTGCTGAGGAGAAAAGAGGCAGAACTTGGCGAGTGTACACAGTCACTAATCAGCTAGCCAATTTGTACAATTTAGATTTGCCATCTCCTGCTGAGTAGGAATATGTAGAAGCCATGGAGAATAGAGAGACTGTTCTAGCAATGGGGTGAGTTAGAGGGAAAACGACAGGTTTCCATAGCAAAATGAGTTTTGTTAGTTCCAGCATGCACAGCAAGATGAGTTGAAGTTTTCCATACTGACTGAAATTGCAAAAAATTGAAGGAAGTGCTTTATCTGGGTACTTAGAAACCTTTTCTTTTAAATAAATAGGCAGAACATTTGGTGGAAACCATGCTGGCTACTTGAGTAAAATTCTGCCTTTAAATGAAGGATTTGAAATTAAGGTACACAAAAAAAAGTGTAGCTTTTCTATAGCTAAATTTTAATTCTCAATAAACGGTTGATTTAATTATATTAACCAAGGCTGTAAAAACATGATTGACATTTAAGAAGTGCTGCTTCAAAATTCTCTGCTTCTGTGTGATGTTGGGCTATGTTGGCAGTTGACAAGTTCCAGGCTAAATTTTGGCTTCATCCACTGGTGTCTGTAGGCGTTTCAACCATATTTAATGCCGTTGTGTTCTGTTCAGTTTAGAAGAAAACAGAGACGTTCTCCCTACCCTCCTGTACCTATAGGCACACGTACGTATACACTTCTACTTCTTTCTTGAACTATTTAGCAGCCAGGAGAAGTTTGAGAAGCTGTCCATTTAAGTTCCTGTAGTTGTCTGGTTGTTTTTCCTCAGTGTACCGATTTTCTGTCTTGCAGTGCCTGAAAATGACAACGAAGCGGAATCTGTTTGTGCGGCTGGTGCCATGCCGCTGCCTGCGTGGAGAGGAGGAAACAGTTACCACACTTGATTATTCTCACTGCAGCCTGGAACAGGTGCCTAAAGAGATTTTTACTTTTGAAAAGACCTTGGAAGAACTCTACTTAGACGCTAATCAGATTGAAGAGCTTCCAAAGGTAGGTTGCACAGTTTTCCTTTTTGTTACATCTATTAATTCTGTTGCTTCATAGTTGCTGGTAGTGTTTAGCTTCCCACTTCAGCTTGTAGGCTGCAGTTTGCCAAATGCTTTTAAACAAAGTTTGGTCCTGGAACAGGCAGTCTTGGTAGAAAGAATATTTATGTACTTCAGCTGGACCAGTTCCCTGTGCTGCCTTGGGGTGAAACTGCTTAAACAAGTGATCCAGCCCAAGAGGAGAAGCTAGCTGGTGCAAAGCAGAAGAGGCAGGCTAATTTATTTCTGTGGCGGTGTCTGTTTAAACTGACTGGCACTATTCAACAAATTGCTGCATTATTTTGAATCTCTGATAATACACGAAGATTAGAAGAAGCAAGATTAATGTTTTATTCAGATCTCTGTGCCCACAAAAGACAGCTACAGTCCGAAGTATTCACTTGAAGTCCTTGCTTTTTTCTTTCACTGGAGAAACTTTGTGAAGTATCTCAGATTACTTAAGCGCAAACACTGGAGAGCTGAAATGCCACTTTGATCACATCTTTTTTATAGAAATTAATATTCATTGCTAGTTCTGAAATCAGAAGACAAAATGTGTGCAGAATGAACAGAACACTAGAGGAAGGAGTGAGATTTAGTTCCAGTGAGACTTTCAATAAGTACAAAGTGGTCATTGCAACAGATTTATTTCCATTACTATATCCTATCTTGGTGAAGTCAGATTAAGTACTAAATATTTAAAATTGTTTTGTCCCAACTGTGTGTAAATCTTCACTGTCGCACAGGATGATTGTGGAATGCTCTGTTCATTTTTTTGAATGCTTGTCAGAACCACATGAGGCTTTGCTGATTTGGATCTTGTGGAAAATAGATGAAAATAATAAGGATATAAAGCAGTTTCAGGATAGTAAGTTTGCTGTTCATCAAAAGCCCTGGATTCCAGTGAAGCGAACTTAGTTTAGAGCTTCTACTGTTTTATTCCAATAAAAGTGTTCCTTTATTATAGACTTAGGCATGGTAGATTTTAAATTTGCTTTTGAGGGCCTTTTATCAGCCTTTAGACTCGTTCAATTGATTTTAGAACTTCCATCTCGTCTTTTAGTTTTCTATATTAAAAGAGTAAAATTAAATGCTTAAAAAATAGAATAAAATACCTTCCTTAATGGAAAAAAAAAGTCTTCTGAGATCTTTGTGCATTAAATTTCTGATTTATTTTCGAAATCTTAAGATTTCAATTAAGGAAACATCTTCCCAAATGGATAATTCTCTATAATAAATAAATATTCTTTTTGTAGTCTTAAAAGAAGAAGAGGGACTGTACTGTAGGGACAAAAGGAGTTCATGTTGGAGTTCTAGACCAGAAGAGTCGTAATTTTGGCTATTTTTGTGGTCTTAACTTTGATAAATTAAGCATTCTTTTCAGCTTTTATGTCATTCTGGTTGCTTTTTTTTTTTTTTTTTTTTGCTACCTTTCAAATTTTCAAAAGAAAATGCAAATTCAAATACTGTAAAAGAAACAAGCCAAGAGATGAGGGAGTAGTAAAGACATATTAAAATTTAATTTAATTATTTTATAGAGATTTTAATCTTAAAACTATCTGTAGAAGGTTGGTAAGGGAAGACCACTAAAATTTGAAATAATCCTAATAGATCTGGGGCCAGAGTTTCAAGCTTTGTATACCTTTTCCCTAACCTAAGTTTTAGTGTTTCAATTCTGAAACAGGCTTCTAATTAAGACATCCTCTCGGAAAAAGGGTGCAGTACATGTTAGGCTGTCTAGCTTTCTGAAGCCTGGTTAAGAAATTCCCACTCTTCCCTTTCCGTTTGTCCCTGGTGCTGTGTTTTTTTCCAGTTTTGCGGTTTGCTGCCCTTTGTATGTTATGGCAGAACTGTTTTTGGTCTCTGTTGTCAACCTGATACCCAAAGTGATCTGTCAATTGTTCTTGTTTTGTTGATTTTTTTTTTTTAAATCATCCTCAGTCCAGTGTACTTCAAGTACTTCCGGTGTACTTCAAAAACTGGTTCTTGCAGTGGGGCTTCTCAATTAAGTTGATCTAATTGAGCTGAGGGTACAGTATGAGCAAAGTACATTGAGAAAGGAGGAGAAAGGTGGTAGAGAAGGATTTTGCTTTACCTGAAATACTGGTATTTAGTATCAGTTCCAAAAGTAACTGGGTATTTGAAATGCTTTCGTCGTGTGTGGCCAAGTAATGTCTGAAAAGATGCACTGTCTATTCCAAGTTATACAGTGTGCATTTGAGATGAAAAGCTCAAACTGTAGCACCCACTTTGCTGGAAGAAGCTGGAGTTCTGTAGTAAAAGAGACTCTAATAATATGATTTCTGGTGCTTACTACCAGTAATGGTGATCTACTTAATTACTGAATCTGCAAACATTAAAATACAAAAACAGAAGGAACAGCTACAAAGTTATCCCGCAGAATTCTCCCACTCTTTTTATTTTCTTTCCTTAGGGATCTTGCAGTTCCTTTTCACCAGACTAATTAGGAAAATTTATGATTGCAGGAGTCCAGATTACTGTTTTTAGGGATGAGTTTTAAGGTTTTCTCTTCTGTGCCACTACTACTGTCATATTTTGTCAAATTGCAAAGCTTCTGGATAAGAATGTGAAGGTACCTTTCATATAGGAAGGGCTCTGACTCTGAGCTAATATTAGATGTTAATTATAATAACTAGATGCAGAAGTTATTACACAGATTTTCCTTAGATCAAACTTTCATTAGTTCTCATTGTTTTGTTAGCTTTTGGAGTACTTGAGCTAGAAATTATGGAAGGGAAATAAAACTTATTATAACGTAAAATGGATTAAAATGTGAAGTTATTTTAGAGAAGATTAATTCCTACACAAATGCTGTGTGTCAGACTTAAAAATGGATTTGTTCATTTTTTATTTGTTTTGAAGAAACTCTGGGGTACCACATGGCACGCTTATCATGGAAAACATTTTGCGAAGTTTTCAGGACTATGTATAAGGTCACAATTTGAGACACTGGAAGGAATTTGTAGGAAGTACTAAGCACAGCTATCAGCTTGCTGTGGCTGTTTGTACTTTTTCTGCTTTCCTAAGCATTGTAAACTTGGTCAAGTTTGGGGAAAAAATAGTTAAAGTGCCTGTAGTCAAGGACTCTGAATTGTCTGGCCTTCAAGCTGTGAGGTCAGAAGTTGAAAAGGATTAAAAACAAAAGCTATATAGAAGAAACTAAGAGAAAGTTGCTCTTCACTTTTTTCTTTGTTTCAATAGCAACTTTTTAACTGTCAGTCGCTGCACAAGTTGAGTTTGCCAGACAATGATCTAACCGCATTGCCAGCATCCATTGCAAATCTCATTAATCTCAGGGAACTGGATGTCAGCAAGAATGGTAAGTTACTTCACTTATTATATTGGGGTAGCTAAAAGGCAAATCACCACTGACTGTACAAAGATACCAATAAAAGTATAATTTTCAGAAGCTGTACATCAAATAAATATGACCTTAAATCACTGCTTAACATAAAAGATACTCTTTAACGGTCTGTGTTGTTTGTTTTTAATTATATCTGTCAAATAGATTGGTTTATAATTTTAAGATTCATTACTGAAAAATGATAGTGTAAAATGTTTCTGTATTCTCTCAAAAATGCCATTCTTCAAAGTTATGACTTTTAGTGGCTTTTCTCATTCTTCACTATACTGAAGAGAGGTAACAACTTTTAAAATTTTGCTGGATTCTTTTTTTTTTTTTTTTTGTAATTGCTTTTAGTTAACTTCAATGATCTGTCTGAAAATTGTAGTAAGACTCAGCTGCTTTTCTATTCTGATCTGGGGATGATAACCTCTGTTGCGTGGGGATAAAAAGTGAATACGGACAATGACTAGCTTATGTGACTGACTTTCATTCTGTGTGAGTCAGAGCCTTTTGTAAATTATGAAATGTCAGCCACGTATTGTATATATGGGTATATGGTTTGGGTTTTTGGTGGTGCTGCATTGGGAAGTTGGTAAATCTGTTCAAATGTGAGGAAGTTGAAATAATTTATATTGTGTTATCAGGCTTGTGTGGTTTATTTAATAAAAAAAAAAAAAGCTCAATCATGCTAATTAGTGAGAATGTGATGATCTTGACTTGGTAATTCAAACTGAAATTAGAAGACCTTTCTTGGCATCATATTTGAAAATAAGAATGACATAAATTTTACATAAATTACATAAGATTTTATCATAACAAATTCATTGTTTTATTTGGACAGCTAGCTAATTACAACTATAAAATTAAGTAAGTTCTGCTTTATTGTGAAAGTATTCGCATTGCTGAGGTGTTGGCATTCTCCTTTATTATCCATTGTAACCCAGTCTCTACTTAAACTGTTACTTCATTATTTTTGCATAATGAATGCAGCATTTAGTGTAATAAATTGACCTGATTGTTACTGCTCTGTTCCTGGTACAAGTGGATTAATAGCCTTGCTTAAAGAACACTGTCCTTAAACTTTCGTAATGACAAACAACTAAGAAAGAGTCATCCTTTTGTCCTTTTCTGGGTGTTAAAAGGATTAACTGTTTCCAATACAAGTTCTTGATAAATAAGATTTGAAAGCAGCAAAAGGGTTTTTGAGCTCTAGGGTTGGCAAATTCCTTAGTTTATGTACATAAATAGGCAGCTGGTCACTTACCATCTAGAGAGTTAGCCGTTCATCCAAAACGGTGTAACCTTTAGCTAAGCATTCAAAGAGCTGCTGAAAGAACACTAATTACTCTGAGGCATATAAAGAATTTAAAGAGGCAACGACTGAAAGATATGCCATCCCTATAAACTGTGAAGCTCTGTGTATTAGTTTTTTTTTGTTTGTTTGTTTTTTTGCTGTTGTTTTTAACACCTTTCAGAGAAACAATAGCACACTAATTTAAACAATAATCATGAGCCTGTTCTTAGTCTTATCAGTTCAGATAGCTTCTCTGCTCGGTGTTGCACATCAGAAATAGTCCTCAGGTCACATGCTTCTTCACTTGGGATGTGTCATCTAACACCATTCCTGAAAGCTCTTTAAAACTCCAAGAAAACAAATCAGGATCCCTGTTGGCTGAAGTACTAACAGGTTGTTTATTATTGTTTCTAATAAATATGGTATTATTTGATGTCTCAGTTTGTTGGCTTAAGTGCCTTTTTCTTCTCTTTCCTGGTTCACTGTTGCAAGCATTAAACATTTCTCTCAACAGCTGCAAACCTATTTTGTTTTATTTCATTTGGTAAGACTTTACGGTTCAATTTCCCACAGTCCATGATGGCTCTGATGTTCATCCACAGTAGAAGAAAAATATGTTTTGTTAGATTTCAGAATCCTCAAATGGTCAAAGTTGGAAAGGCCCTCTGGAGGCCCTCTGGTCCAACCCCTGCTCAGCAGGGGCACCCGGAGCAACACGGCCCAAGACTACATCCAGGTGGCTTTCGAAGACCTCCAAAATTGGAGGCTGCAAGGCCTCTCTGGGCAACCAGTGCCAGCGCTCCGTCACCTGCACAGCATGGAAGTGCTGCCTGGTGTTTGGTTGGGACCTCCTGTGTTCCAGCTGGTGCCTGGTGCAGTCTGTCCTGGCGCTGGGCACCACTGGAAAGAGCCTCAGTCCTCTTTGCACCCTCCCTTCTGGTGTTCACACGTGTTGACAAGATCCCCTTCAGCCTCCCCTGCCCCAGGCTGAACAGTCACTGCTCTCAGCCATTCCCCATAGGAGGGATGTTCCAGTCCCTTGGACAGTTTTGTAGCCCTCTGCTGGACTCTTTCCAGTACGTCCAGGTCTGTCTTGTACTGGGAGCCCAGAACCAGACACAGCGCTCCAGGTGCTGCGGTGTCACTGAGCAGTGGGGCAGGATCACCTCTCCTGACCCGCTGGTGATGCTTTGCCTAACGCAGCCCACGACGCTATGAACCTTCCTGCTGCATGGGCACCTTGCTGGCTCACGTTCAGCTTAGCACCCACCAGGACCCCCAGGTCCCTTCCTGCACAGCAGCTTCCCAGCTGGGTGGCCCCCAGCCTGCCCTGGTGCCTGGGGTTGTTCCTCTCTAGGTGCAGGACTCTGTACTTCTTGTTGATTTTCATGAGATTCTTGTCAGCCCACCTCTACAGTCTGTCAGAGTCCCTCTGGATGGCAGCTTGGCCCTCTGGTGAATCAGCTAGGACTTTCCCAGGACTTCTTTGTGAGATACTGAAAGAACACTGGAAATGGTGGGTTTTGTGGGAAACACAGGAGATAATTCTTTTGATAAATTGAGAAAAACTACTGGGAATGAATCACCAGTTTTTGTGAAGGATGGTGAGAAACACCAAGCTCTAGAATAATTTTTTTTTTCCTTTCTTGTGAGATTGCTGTGGTTGTGGCAAATAAAGGTGTTTTTAAAAGCTCCAATTTTGAAATGCAGTCAGGCTACTTCATAAATTGCAGTGTCTGGCTCTTCAGCCAGCTTATTTAGGGCAGAAGGAGGGCTGTAGCACAGGAGACTTACCCAGGTTTCTAAGCAGAACAACATACATACATATATATCTGTGTGAGTGTGTGTGCATATTTGTTTTGACATATAGATTAAAATAAAAATAGCAGAAATTTTTCAAGATAAATGCTATACAAAATAGTCTAAGAATGCAGTCTTGATGATGTTTTAATAGCTCATAAAAATGTCTTCCTAGCTTTCATATTTAAACGTCCAATTTATTGTATTCACTATATAAAACTATAAAACGGAAGCATGGCAGATGTGTAGATGAAGGTATTTAAACACGCCTACATTTAATCAGAACAAGGTTGACTTCATCTAGTGTCCTGTCTACCATGGTGGCCAAACATAGAAGCCTAGAGAAGGTTTAGTAAAGTGCAGAAAGCCAGGAGACATGCACATTTCCCCTGTATGTTCCCAGCATCCAGCACCTTTCGTTACTGAGCCAGACAGGGTGCAATTTTTATCCAGTAGTCTTCATTTAACTACTTCTCTGTCAATATATCTAGTCTTTGTGTGTTTTGAGGTGTATGCTCAGTTACAGAGAACAAGCTGGTAGCAGCTGTGTGTCCTTGAGCACACAAGTCTTTGTACAACTATTTAGTTTGCAATATGTTCATGGCTGCTGAAGAGTCCATGGTATAGATGTAATCTAAAGTATCAATCTGCTGCTATGTGTGCAGTAAGAGTTAATTTTTAACTCCGCCTTTAGAAAAAAAATAAGAGGCAATATTTTTTTTTTTTTATTATTTTTTAAGTAGTGAGGACTTCCGTTGTCTTTTTATGGCAATTTAATCTGATTCCCGAGGCTATTATAAGCCCTTAATATCGAAGAACCCATTACTTCTTTCCAGGTATACTTGAGCTTTTACATGGAAGCTTGATGGCCTCCTACTCATGGAGATAAAATGATACTTGAATAAATGGTATTTAAACAAACAAACTGTGTTCCTATATCAGAAAAGTTGCATCCTGGATTGGATAAAGCATGAAGAGATGTCTTTTACTCAATCCTAGCCGGTTACGTTGTAAAAAGAAATTGCAACACACAGAGTTTAAGGCAAAAGTAGAAAAGAGTGTTTTCTTTATGAAACTAAGGACAAACTCATTTTTTTAATCATCTGTGGCTGTTGTTCATGTATCAGCAGTTGTACAGGAAAATAAAAATAACCAGAACAAAACACAGTAAAAATTAAACTCTAAATCTGTCCCTTTCAGGGTTTTTTAACCTCTTGAATTTTATTTTTCTTTAAGAGAACAATCATTTTCTTGTGGCCCTGGAATGCAGACAAGTCCTCTTGGACAATATGAAGAATTCTTATGAAAACATTTCTCCCCTTTAAAGAAGGGGAAAGCATTCATATATAAATGTATGGAAGAGTTAAATATACAGGTTACTAGAAGCAAGTGATATGAAATTCTGAGGCATATGATGAGATGACTGCCAGGGAAATTAGTCTTCCCTGGAAACCTGAAAATGTGCTTTGAAACCATTTGTGCCTGTGGAGCTAGTTGAGTGGGAAGTCTTGAGACAGTCTGGTTTTTTCCTACGCACAGGTGGTGAGAGGAAAACATTGAATTTTTAGTTTGTATATTATTAGGCCCTTTAGAGGATTAAATAACAAGATCAAAAAAATACCTAATAAGGCCAAAAGTAACATGGTGGTTTGGAAATTCAGATCTCTTCAGTAGTCTCTTGTAGATTATGGAGTGGTTCTTTTTCACTGCAATGTTGAGGCAAATTTAAACATGTTACCATGTCAGTCTGTGTTGCAGGGGATTTTCATGGAAAAATACACAATCTGGAAAAAAACACAACACAAACCTAACTGCCAATAGTACTATTTTAAGTCATGTTAAAGGTTTTTGTTAACAGATGCAAATCTAGATCAAATATGTTTTCTTCAGTGTTTTAAAAAACATCTGCTGATTTGGCAAACTAGCTTTGGTATACTGTGTGCCAGAAGTCAGGAAGTTGGAAAACGAGTATTTAGGAGAATGTCTCGTTCTTATGTTGCCCATCTGTGGTGGATTTAGGGGGTATGGTTTGTCAATGAATTGAGAATTATTCGTAGTTAATGGGGAGACTGATCCAAGTTTCCCTTTCCACAAGGAGAAGTAAGAGGGGGAAGATCCTGAGTACAAAAATAATTTGCTATAAATTTGCTATTTTTCTCCATATATGAAGGAGGGGGATAAAAAGAGGACTTAGTTTTGTATCATCCATGGTAGTGAAATAAAAATATAATTGATCTGCTTCTGATTAACTGGGTCTGTAGCTTTATTATAATACATCATTATATATATTAAATTTATCCTAAATGTAGCTATTCTATCTAAAGTTCTTTAGACAAGTGTTTAGTGTTTCTTTCTCAAATATATTGTCTATCATATGGAAGATATTAAATAGTATCCATCTTTGCAGAATAAAGTTATCTCCGTGTATAGGAGAGGAAGTGAACAACATAGAATTTCAGTGCAGTTAAAGTGTAAGTAAGGTCCTGAATGAAAAACGAGCGTGTGTAGTTGAAATTCTGAAATGAGTTTTATACTAATTTCTTCCTGGTTCAAAGACATTTTCATAATGCAGAAAAAACAATGTATTAGTAATTTTTCCCCCCCTAAATGTGTATTGCATGTAAAGGCTTATTTTTGTGAAGTGATGCACTTTGGTAGTCATAGTATATCAACCAAAAGTGACTGGACAGACAGCATTAAGTTTGCAGCCCAGGGTGGTATGGGAAAAAGGGAAAAAGCAAAGCATATTTGTGTGCTACCTTTTTAGTTTCAGGATATTCTGGGGACTCCTGCTATGGAGATAGTTCAGAACCATGTGAGCTTTGGTAACCTTCCGAGACAGCATTATGAAAAAACCTGCTGTTTACAGCCTTTGTAGTATTCCACATCTGGCAATTTTACCCTGCCTTGGCACATGTAGGTTTATGGAAATTAGTGTCAGTCCTGTCTTCAGGAAGCAGCACTCTTGGTTTTCCCTCCCCCCTCCCCCCCCCCCCCCCCCCCAAGAAAAAACATTTAGCAATCTGTCTTACTCCTCAAACTCTTTTACACTGAGTAAGGGACATAGCAGACCTGGAGGTATTTTATCCTAAAAATTTAACCTCTTCACAATGATCGGAGGATGAGTGCTTAGAGGACTCCTGGTGACTTGGTTAACTTTCCTAGCTGTGCCAGCACATCTGTACAAGGAATTAAAAAACTAAAAATTAAACCACTGAGACTGTTACCTTGCATTCTCCGCTGTGCATCAGATTTAACTATTTATCAGGCAAGTTACTGTTGTTGAAGAAAGTGGGGAGACATCTTTCACTTAAAAGTATCAAGAGGCATAAAATAGCATTCATTCTTATCTGAACTTTTAAAAATTTGATTTTCAGCTTTCAGATAAAAATAAAATAAAATTTTTCAATTTTGAAAGTGCTTTCAAAAAATGAATTTTAGAAATGCTAAACCTGCCTTAACCTTCTAATTGGATCAAAGCAGCATGCAGATGAAATGGAAAGAGAGACAACTCTAAGTATAGCATGCACATAAGCACAGATGTTAGTTTATTTTTTATAATGTTAGTTTATTTTTTAAGATGGTAAATATTATAAAAAGTTTACATTTCAATGCTGCTGCTTTTTCCACATGTGGACACTTGCTCTGTAAAAGAACCGTTTATCTTAATAGTGAGTAAACGTATTTTATTGCTACAAAAATGTATGTAGTTAAGTACCCACTTCATTAAAAAAGAAGCACTGAATATATTGCTGATACTGTATTTTATTCTGAATCTAATTATGTTGTAAGCATTATCACAACTAGTTAGTACATTTTTCTTTAAAAATCATTAGAAAAGCTTTTAACTTCCTTCTGTCAGATTTTCAAATTTTTAGTTCGACCGACATTTTTGCACTAATCGTTACATGAACTGTACAAATATTTTGTTTCCCTTCCAAAAATCCTCCAAACAGCCCTCAACTGAAGATTCAGCTTCCGTTTTCCATTTTTAAATGTAAGAAAACAGACCAGTGCACTTGGAGCTTACAAACCTGCAAATGACCATAACTAAAGGAAACTTCAAAAATTTGAGAGTGTAGAATTGCAGGAAAGCACTTTGTAAAGTGAAGATGGAGATGTGAACCTGCCTGCTAAGTAGCAAGTAGATAAATTGTCTAGCAAGTTGCTTCAACCAAAAATAAAGAAATCCAGTGGAGAACATTTTCAGAATCTTGTAATAAATAAATAAATAAAATAATAATAAATAAAAAAATAAAAATAAATGTAAGATTTTTAGATAAGATATTTCCTTGATAAGAACAGATGTTTCTCTAGTAAGGGAGCTTTTCTATTTAAACAAAATGGAGAGAGTAAAGAAAGTCTATGCAAATGTATTAAAATATGAGTTTTATTAAATCTACAGAAACTCTAGTAATGATGTTACATTTTTGACAGTTTTATATTTTGAGTTGTACTTCTTGAGAAAGGTAGCTCTTCCATAGATCTCAAAGATTACATATTTTTGCCTTTAGCAAGAGGTAGGCAGAAAGCCATGAATTCTGTAATGCTTATGTATGAGGAGAAACACTTTGCAAGGAATTTTAGGAGGTTTTGTGCTACAGCAGTTGTCAAAGTCTTCCTTATGAGAGGGCAAGGAAAGCAACTGAAAATTAACATGTAGCAGGTTTCAGAAGCTTTGAGATGAAAACTAGATGAAAATATATTTGCAATAGTTGCTCCTTAGTCTTGAAATGATTGATTTAGGATAGGCTTCCACTAAATAAGCCGGAGGTTCCTAAGCTGCTTGGCAAATACTGTTGTACTGAGTACCACCTTCTGCACAGCGGCCAACAGTTGTGCAGAGTTGCGACTCCAGCTCTGAGCAGGAAGGTGTTTCAGCTGCTCGCTTGCCTGATCAGGCATCTCATGGAAACCCGAGCTCCTTGGGTGATCTGAAACCCGCTGGGTCAGGGTATTCTGTAAGAGTTTTGGAAAGATGAAAGCAACAATGGCTGAGTCAGCACTGTGCAGCAAATTGATTCGTCTTAAAGACTGCTTACATTGTGAATAATGAAAGATCTGTTTTCAATATCAAAGGCATGAAAAAATCCTGAATTTAGGCATATTTTATAAATATATGAATACAGCTTGTGACTGAAACTATTTTAAGTTTTCCATTTAAACTCAGCATTTACAAACATTTTTCTGTACTCTTTGGGGCAGTTGTGGCATGTATTCCTGAGCTCCGAAAATATTTTTGTTTCCATGTTCAGCTGGTAGGACAGCTGAAGCAGAGGACAGAGTGGAAGAGCAAACAAAAGTTGTTCTTTTTATGGTGGAGCTGCTTTCAGGCAGGTCCTAATTGCTGCTTTTCCAAAATTTGAGACCAGAATGAATAGATTATCTCAGGGAGCAATGTACATAGTTGAAGTTGCTTTCATATTCATGCAAACTCAGCCTGTATGTTTGCCTCTGTGCCCTCTATGCTTGTAAGGATGCAGAATGGGAAGGATGCACAGAGAGCTGTAGTTCCACTTGCTGTGCAGCAAAAGGTCCTTTTGGTGTGGTGCTCTCTGGAGATTAAAAAATAAAAATAAAAAAATCTCATGTTTCACACAAGCTGAGATACTCAGCTGTAAACTTCTTCCTTTGGGGGCATCACCTATATGGCTTGTACAGGTCTTATGTTTGTTAGTGATTTTCTTTTTCTGTGCTTTTAAGGAACTGAAACATTTTTTTATTTTTATTTTTTGCAAGTCTGTGCTTAAAATCCTCCTACATGAGAAGAGGCAGAACTTGATTTAGAGGCAGTGCCACTGCTGTCTCTAGCAGTAATAGTTTGAGTAGCAGAAGCTTGGGAATAGTGGTTTTAGTAGTTGCAAAGAAAAACATGACCACATGTCTAGAGTATGAACACCAGAGCAAACCCCCATCTGCAGCAGGGCTGAAACAGCAGCATGCTAGGATTTCAGCTCTGGACCCCATTGCAGTGAAGGCTTCTGCCAACAGTGGATGTGACTTGCAGTTTTCTGTAAAGCTAGAAATGCCAATATTTCTGAGTGAAATCTTTTCCAGTGGAGACAAAGGATGGTTCTAGTTTTCCCTCCTGCTCCATAACTGATGCTGGCCCTGGTGATAAGAAAGGATTGTGCTATGTTGGGGAGGAGATCAGTGTAACTCCAGGTGGTGAGCGAGACCCCAATTATACTTAGAATTGCCTTAATCCAGCCTAAACAAAGAGAGGGAGATTTGTGCACATTTGCTCTATTGAGCTGCGCCAAAATAATCATTGCTCTCTGGGGAGGTAGAGATCAGGCAAAATTCCTTATTTCAGCCGTGCTATGTGATCCAGAACTGAGGTTGATTACCTGCATACTTCTGCCTGTTGACCTGCAATCCCTGTGTGACCTTTCTGGTATGCCATTTGGGCATGTCCTCCAGCTGTTTTGGTGATCCTGATTAACCACCACTCTGTAGGTTTTGCTGGCTAGCTGGTGAATTTTTGCCACATAGAGTTCTGAATGATGAATACTTTCTTCTTTTGGCTCAGTCCAGACAATAATTTTAGATTCTCTTCCTTATTCAACTGCCAAATTTTCCTTGTCAATCTTCCAGGCCCCCACCTTCCTGCCCCTTTTTTAAAAAAAATAAAAAATGAAAAGTTATGTTTGTGGTAGAAATTGGCCAGTGAATTTAAAAATGCTTGAAATTTAGGAAAATGGGGTAGAAGAAACAGACAAATAAATACTGACTTCTATTACATAAATACTACTTCTGTGAGAAACTATGTTGCAAAAAGAACTTTGCTCTCAATTGAGTTTTTGGATCTAGTGGTTAGAATTAAAGATTACCAGCTAATTATCTTTTCTCTTGCTGTGCTCTGCAAATGTCAAAAGTCCACAAGTGTGATAGGTTTGTTTGTTTGTTTGTTTGTTTGTTTTGGTAAAACGGTATCCATGATCTGTAAGTCAACTATGGCACAAAAGTGGGATGGGGGTGATGGTTGTTATCACGTAAAATAGGAAATAGCAGGATAAAGAACCTAGCCACATGATGCTTCTGAAGGAAAGTGGGATAAGGCTGCAAGAGGCTAGATAACTCCCAAGTAATCTGTCTTATCTTCCTCTTCTGTAACCTTCAGAATCCATATGTAGAGGAAGCCATAGAAAAGCCCTAAAGGAAAGTGAGATTTAGAACAGAATGTGGATCTTAATTTGTCATGCTCATTGATCAGATCCTCACGGAGGGTGGGCGTCGCTAGCAAATTGATTATTATTAATCCAACAGTAAGTGCATGTTTTAAGTGTGCAGGAAGGATGTAGCTGAGGAAAAATGAGTGTCTGAAGCTCGTTGTATAGGCAGTTAATAAATGCTACTTTCTGTCACTTGACAGAGAAGAGCAGTGTCAGTTTTTTTCCTATCTTCTGTATTGGTACTGAAAACTTTATATATATTTTCATACTTTATATGTATTTCATACTGTGAATAATGGCTGCTGCCATTTATCCATACTGAAGTGCTGAGTGACTTTGGTAAAGACCATACCAATCCAGTCTCTAAAAAATAAGCAAAATTAAATTCGTGGGCTGGCTCATTGTTAGCTTTCTCTTATTGGTTTAGTTTTTGTTGTTACTTTGTTGTTAAAACTGCTATGGCCTCTTGCCTAAGGCATAGTCAATCAAGACTACTGTAGAGTCCTCTCATGTACAAAAGCATACTGATATGACATGTCTGTATTTGGATAGCTAATATTTTATTTGGCTGTTCTTTTGACAGTAAGTTTACAATGACTTTCTCCTCTCTAGAAGACGTGCTGTGTTTTGTTTCCTAGGCAGTTATCAGAGATCTGAGACTTCTGTGCTTCAGTAAGTTCTTGACATAGGCAGTGGAAACATCAATATTAAAAACGTGAATTTTAACTTGTTGGATGAGAGCGATCTTTCATCTAAGGAACAAGGCAAAGCCTTGTGTGCCCAACTTTCAGAATACCTGAATTTATAGAATCTCTGTGATTCAAACAAGAAAACTAATGGCATAGAGTGGTCTGAAATGCAGTGTTGATTACTGTAGACAGGATTCATTTTAAAAAGACAATGTTGTATCATTAGCAAACAAATGGTCTTCATGTGCCTTTTAGATGATGGAAGACCATTTTACATGTATATAAATAATCCTTAACTTTATCTAGACAGGCCTTTTGCTAGATTTTTGTGCATCTGCAATGGTTTAGGATTGTGTGTCAGGTTAGATGTTTGGTCAAAAAGGCTTCTTGATACAAATAGAATTAAGATCATAAGTACTTAAATTCCTTGAAAAAGTGTTTCTTATAATACAAAGATTATAGGACACCTATAGGTAAAATACATCTCTGGTCATTCCATGGTTCTTTTCTAATCTTTCTTTAAAACTACCTTTGGTCCTGAAAATATCATTGTGTTCCAGAAATGGAGCTTCATTACATTACAATTATTTAGTTTTGGTTTTTGAAGAGTGATAAGTGAATTCAGTCAGTAGCCACTGTCTTCTGTGTTGACCCCACTTTCAGCTACACCGAAATTCGCATAGCTAAAGCTATGTATTTGTTTTGCATAAAGCTATGTATTTTTTTGTTTTGTATTTGTAAGTGTACATGTATACGCATATATGCACACAGAGTAGTAAACCAGAAGTGTCAGAAATCTTGCTATATATTTCAGTTTATGGTTCAATTCCTCCTGGCCACCTCCAGAGGAAGGACTTTAAGAAGTTTTTAAGGTTTTAAAAGAACATTAAGAAGTTTTTTTATTAAAAAAACTTCTGTTTTTTAACATTGAGCTGAATAACCTATTTCTCAGAAGGGTCCATGATACTGAAATAAGTTTTTAAACACCTGCATTAAGTGTGTGGTTTCGCTTGCTTTTTCTTGCCTTCCCCCACTCAATATCAGAGTACAACACCTGGTATAAGTCAAAAGTAAATTTAAGCCACTGGTATGACAAACAGGTTCCTGTCAAGAAAGACCTAAAAATCTGCTTTGACAGCACTAGACTTTCTGCTTAAATTGAATTTATGGAAAAGGAGGCATAGTGGCATAGAGAGCAGCCACAGAGTACAGTTCCCTTTTAGTGGTCTCATTCTTCAGATTCACTGGCCTCTCCAGGCACATGATGAAGCATTTTAGAAGCACATACAATTACAAACATTTAAAGGACAAATAGCTAATATGTGTTACCTGAAATAGCAGGTTATCGATGCTAATTTTATTCTAGTAGCATATGGATTTTTCTTGAAAAAAATACTGTATTCTTAATCCAAGTTGGAAAATCGCAGTATTAATGTTTATTTTGCATATGAGTTTATTTAAAAATTTAATGTTTATTTAAAATTATTTATATTGAAAATTTTCAGCCAAACTTAAAATAGCAAAGTTTCTTTAAAATAAAAAGACCTGTACTTGTACAGCTCTTTTGTTAGGGAAACATTATGAAAGCAAATGCAGTTGTGATACAATAGTAGATTTTGTTTGTTTTTTATGGTATAGTGATGATAGAGGTGAAAGGCTTGGGTGGCAGAATCATTCAGTACTGATTTCTTACTGACATGGTGTATGCGTATTTTCTGTTTTCATGATCTGTTTTGTCAGCTTCTGACAAATAAAAATTTTGGCAGATATATTGATCACAATTTCATTCTCTGGCATATCTGGAGATAATCCTTATCTTAATTTTCATATAAATGTCTGCAGCATTTTTTTCCTTCTGTGCAAATAATTTGAAGCTATTCTGGGAGATCTGTTTTGAACCATGAATACTGTATTTTAATGTTTTAAGCCTTGCCACTTAAGCTATATGTACAAGCCATGCATTTAACCAGCAAATTCTGTTGGAAACTTTGTTCAACCATGTTTATGAATGCCTTAGTGACTGGGGGCCTGATCTCAGGTACATTACAAAGTATAATTTCTGTAATATTTGGTAATGATCAGTGAGAATTGTTAGTGGACTTTCTCTCATGTTGTTTCATGAACTGGCTGCTAAGTTGCTATATGAAATGCTCTAGGAATAGAACAGTAATGCGATTAATATTGCAGAAGTGTATTTCTTTTATAAAGACCTCATCTGAAACACCAGAGAATCAGTCCACTGGTTTCTAAATGGATTAAGTTTTTACATGTAGCAGTTTTATGTTCATCATTTTTATGTCTGTATTGGAGTCTAATAATTTCCCCTCCCTCTCGCTGTATTTTGCAGGCATACAGGAGTTTCCAGAAAATATAAAAAACTGCAAAGTCTTGACTGTTGTTGAAGCGAGTGTAAATCC
Source organism: Aythya ferina (assembly GCF_964211825.1). NCBI lineage: Eukaryota > Metazoa > Chordata > Aves > Anseriformes > Anatidae > Aythya > Aythya ferina. Next base: position 22,820,936 of record NC_140299.1, read on the forward strand.
AATTTCAAAGTAAGTTTGTAACTTTTATGATACTTAAGATTTTATGCAAACAGTGCTGACTCTCAAACATGCTCCATTCAAATTTTTGCTAACCAACCCTTGTAATTGGAGGCAAGGAACAGAGGGTACCTGAGGTATTTTCATTAGGCTCATTGTGTTGAGATAGAGTATTGCTGTGTTAGTCACGTATTTTGCCAAGTTAATGGGCTGTGTGAGGTATCCTGCATTATTTCATGTGGCTTTGTTAGCTTTTTTTTGGTCCATTACTTCTCTGTGAAGGTAGAGAAATGTGTTAAGAGTTTTGTTTCTTAATAACTAATTAATTTTACTCCAAATCCGCTACCATGGTTTTTCAAACAACCTGTGTGAATTGATTTACTTGTCACCTTCTATAGTAACAAAATTAACTTGACAAAGTAGCACTGCCACAGATAAAAACCTCATGTAAGGTAAGTCTGCTGCGGAGGAAAAAAGGCATTAAATGGGTTTTAATTTATCTTATCACCTCTAATGAATGCTTCTTCCACAGTAGCTGTCAGGAGTAGCTGTCAGGAGCTGTTTGTAGTTTTTACTGCCTATAGATATTGTCCTCAATACTTAAAAATAATTTTGAAACGAACCTTGTATTGAACAAGTATCTAGCGCAGTCCTGTAGAAATTCCTTTGCCACCTATTAATGCTGTTGGTATGTAGGATTTCAGTACTATACTGTTGTTTAAGAAAGGATAACTTAATGCCCTGAATATAATTGAAGGCACTGTGGTATTTTATTTCTTTGTAGGCTTCCAGATGGATTTTCCCAACTGTTAAACCTAACACAGCTGTACCTGAATGATGCTTTTCTTGAGTTTTTGCCAGCCAATTTTGGCAGGTGAGTTGAATTTGAAACTTAGTATCTACATTTAATTTTAAATTTATGCAGAGAAGTTTCTGCTTCTACTCAAAGTGTGAACTGGAGGAGAGGAGGAAGTGTACATTACCTATTCATTTATACCATTTTATTTAAAGAAAAAAATACCTTTATCACTGGTGCTTTATTTGGGGTTTAGGCAGGACAAATAATGCTTATGATAAGCAAAGAAACAAACATGTTTATGCAGTTGCTTCTTGTACAACGTAAATCCGATAATTACAGGTTAAGCAATTAATGGAATTTGTAATTCTACATGTCTGCTCTTGGTTGCACACATTTCTTCATGCATATAATTTTTGAGTGTCATCTTATCAATATTTATAGTTTATTCAGGTACACTGACTAAGCAAAACTGTTCCATATAATAGCTTAAATGTGAGACACATACCAAACCCCTATCACTTCAAAATGGAGTAAGTCTTGGGAACAGAAGTGAAAGGGTGATATTGCTAGAAGAAAGACTCCTAGATGAGAATTGTCTGTTCTGTCATCCTTACCATGCTGATCAGCAATTTCTGCTTTTTCTCTACTCTTCACTTTTTATGTTATCTTATGCTGTCTTTGTCACTCTGCTGCCCTATCTCACATCCAGCAAACCTCTCTTTCAGGAAATATGGCTATTAGTTAACAAGGCATATTGCTGTGTATTTGCCTTAGACTATGTAGTTCTAGTTCAGGTCAGCACAGGCTGCAAAAGATTACAAAAGCCTCCAAATAGAGTGCTGCAGAAGTTTGGCAGATCAGGAGATGTGCAGTGAAAGATGAGCACAGGTGCAGTCCTTTAATGACCATTAGTGTTTTAGTCATCTGTGACAAGTTAGTGGCCTATTCTTCTCTGTCCGGTTATATGTCATTGCCTGATGAATGATTAAAAGTACCAGATACATTACACTCTCTGCTAACAGAAAAGCTGTTTATGATGCAGGAAAATATTAATTATCATGCTAGTTTCTAGTAAACTAAGTGTACATTTCAAAAGTCTTCATTAAGGTTAAAGAAGGAATTTCTGGAAAATGCTTTGTCTTTTTGTTGGCATTTTAATGATTGCCTATACATTTTTCTTCTTTTTTAATTGTTTAACTAAATGCAAGGTTTTCTTAGTAAAAAACAAAACAAAAAACAGGCAGTACAGATAAAATTGAAGACTTCAGGTTGACATAGTTGTTTTTTGAAGCTAATCTTAAATATCTCTAAAAACTGCATTCACTATCATTTTACTTCATCACTGTCACTTCCTCTTCTGTAATGCTTAGTGTGCTGTAACTTGCTTAATTGTTAGGCAATTGGTGAAGTCATTCAAAATACTTTATATAAGTTTTCTTGCCTAGTACATTTATTCTGTATTGCACAGAATAAATATTATTCTATAGGAAAGTAAATTTTAGATTATATAAATTAGAAAATAATGAATCTGTTAAAATGTTAACTGTTGGATATTTGAAAAAAGAACTCTAGAACACATTAGAGATAAAATAAAACCCCAAGATTTCTTTCAAAAGAACTTTTCTGTTCTAACTGATTAATTATTTTGTAAAAGAGAGTTAAGGTTTTGCGGAAGAGAGGTTTTTGTTTTTAATTAAAGTTCTGTAAATTTAACAAAGCTTTTGCTGACAATCCCAACATTGTGACAAAATAAGTACGTATTAGATTTCTGCTCAGAACTATAAGAGCTTGAAGAAAGAGGATTGCTGTCTTGCTGACCTAGGACACAAATTTTCTTTCAGTTGGGGTGTTTCTTTTCCGTGTCCTGATGGCTTTTTTTTTTTGCTTTTAAAAGCTTTGTGATTTTTTGTCTTTTTTTTTTTTTCCGCCATCTACTTCTCCTTGAGGTAGTCTTCTTAATCTAAGCCATGTTCTATAGAACTTGGACTCAAACTTAGACAAGTCTTTCTGTTTCTTCCTCCACACTGTATTATGTAGATCATTTGTATGCAGAGGGATTTTCTCCCATTGTAGTGCTTCCTGCAGGAATAAATCTGTCTATCCAATAGAGCTCTTGATGTTTCTGTGAAGGTCAGGTGATCTTAAGAATTTCACAGTACTCTGTGATGTACTGCATCTCCTGAAAAATAGGAGATGATGGACTGAAACTGTGTGGCCCATACAATGAGAGTGTTTGTACCTTGTTATGTCTGAACTTATCAAAATAAAAAATTAGAGGGTGCTAAGTTTTAATAGCCCTATTTCTCTATGTAACGTCTATTTCTATATATTTTCAGCTCATTAAGCAGAAACTAATTTCATAGGCCTCTGTTTCTAACATCATCAGTGTTAAAGGCATGTGTTGTATAGTTGTGCAGCTGTACCACATACTATGTAAAATGTTTCTTCTCTCTGTAATAAAAGAACTGTAAACTTCATTGTTTCTGAAAAGTACAGTAAAATTAAAAAAAAATCTGAAAAAATTGTATAGTCTGAAAATGTAGAGTAAAAATAGCTAGATTTCAGATGTTTGTGAGTATGCAGTAACTGTTCATATTACTGTTTCTTGGTTGTTTTTTTTTTTTTTTTTTTTTCTGTGCATATGGAAGGGAAATACTGTTTTAATGCTTGCTGAGACAAACTAAATGCTATTTTAACACTTGCTGAGTGTTGTCAGTTATTTACATCCAGAACAAGCCTTCACCTTCTTCCAGTTCTGTGCCTCAATTGTTTTGTGTATGTTCTTAAAGCTTCTACTTCTAACTACATAAGAACACATGAAAGCATGAAGCATAGTAATTGAGTTTTGTTTCCTGCTCTTTCTGGTAACTACTGGCAATAATACCTTTTAAAAATAGTAACTCTAGATTTTTCTGTTCATGTGCCAGGGTCTCTGTTCCACCAGCTTAGTTTTAAAATGTGGTTTCCCATATCAGTTTCTCTCTGACTGCTCATACTCTTTTGTTCTACAGTTCAATTGCTATCAGCTCTCAGGAGTGTTTTTTCCCCCATTCTCTCACCTGCATTTTTTTGTGGTGTTCCCATATCCCTCTTTCAATCTGATAGACTAAACAAAATCCATTTTCTCTCTGGTGTGACAGGTTTTTCTTTGTGCCTTTATTAATAGATCTTGGAACTAGTTTCAGTTTGAATTTCTTTTTTTTTTTAATGGTGGAGGATGACAGCATCTGTAACTATATTTAGGATCCAAATTGAGTTCTCTTCATGGCTTATACAATGTCATGATTATCTTCTTGTTTCTCTTTGAAATGTCAGTGGTTACACTGTAGTGTTCCACTAGCCCTTTTTGCAGCTGCTGAGTGTTGCTTCCCACATGATCAACTGATGCATTGGACAGCTCAGTTAAAAATGACTGATGACTCGACAAGGAAATAATAAGTACATGATTTGCTACTGTGGCATTCTCTCCCCCTTCCATTCTTTCTGTCCTTAGCGTTATATACTGTTCTTTTCTCTTCAGTGTTTTATTACTATATTGTACCATGACTGTTTAGCCTAATCAAAATTTTCCTGTCTTTTTCTGTTAGAAAACATTGAACAGGATAGTCTCAAAATTGATCTTTGAATACCTCTCAGAAATCTTCAGCCTGATGGTTAGGAAAGAAAACTGTAATGCAAATTACTTCTGGTATATTCATGAATCTTTTATTGCATTTACCTCCATTTCATTCTCTGCTTCAAAGTCTGTGCTCAAACTTTGCATATTATTGAGGTCAAGGTTATCCAGTCTTTTTCTCCTCCTTTATGAGCACTAGATACTTGCTGTCCTTTGGTGATGTTGCAGTTGTCTAGCCTGTTAGGCTTATTAAAAATCACCAGACTTGTGATCAAGTGTGCTAGTTCCTCTGGAATTTTGAGGTAATAGTGTTTTTTCCTCCACTCCCAAATCGTAATTTGAATACATGAATATTGGCCTTGGTCCCAGAGTTAGCCTTTATACCAATGTGCAGAAGTCTGAAAACTGCTTATGTGTACTGAAGAAAACTATGCATGTTGTATCTAAATACACCATATATATTCACATCCAGATATACAAATATATAAGTAGAGTATTCTGAACTTTTGAAGCTCATTGGATGATAATGTTTGAACAGCTTTGAAAGAGAGACATTATTTATTGTTGGGTGTTTAAGATAAGCCATGTGGTGTATCTTCAGCATTGTTTTAAAAACACTGAGAATGTTGTCTGTGGTGGGGTGTTGCTTCCAGAGACTTTTTACTGTGATTTTGCTGTGAAATTACTTCTGCTCATGTTTCTAAAGAACCTGCAGCAGTAGATGCTTTGAGAAGTTAAGTTTCTACTGTAGGCTAGCGCTTTACATTAATGTACAATGATCAAACTGGGGACTTGATACAGTTACACCTAAGCAAGTTTGCAAACTTAAGTAAAATGCAACCCATTATGGGATGCAAATATATCAGTCCTCTTGTCTGTTATAGTTAAGATTCATAAAGAGTATTTCTGCATTAGTGAAACTGTGAAGGAGGTTAAAAATCAGGATCTTCTCTATGAAATGTACAAACATTATACTGTCTGTCCAAGGAATGACTGCTGTTGAACAGCAAATTACTAAGTGTATCTGTTGTATATTTATTTTACATTTTTACAGATTGTATAGTTAAATCAGATTTAGGAAGAATGTCTTACCATGGGCAGGGTATTCACATAGAAGTTTTCTCAAGATAAACTATTTTTGTAATGTAGCTGAAGTTGTTTGCATAGAAATATTGCAGCAATTATTTTGGTGAGACCATTACTCCAGGTATACTTGAATAATACTCCCCTATACCTTTGTGTTTAGGTGCTGTATAAGTATTTAATGTGTATGGGATTTTATAGTCAAGAGATGAAATATTTTCTTACAAGTACAACAAATCTTAGTGATAGAATGGCAGAGGAAATGTATATTCTGCCATTGTGACTTATTTTTCTTTTAATATGGGTGAACTAGTCTGTATTTCTTTTCCAAATTAAAGCTCCACTTTTTTCAATTCCATTGCTGGAATTCAAATGCTTAGCATGGGTGTGTACACCAGCAATTTAAAGAGCAGCTAGGCTAAGTATTTGATGTGTATGATTACATTAAACTTGAATTAACCCTCCCAATCATAATGGAAGAGATGGCAACTGCTTCAGGCCAATATTTCTCACTAATTACTGCAAGAAAATTACTAGTTTAGACACAGCCTGTATCTCCCAGCCAGGAGAGGCTGAAAATGTTTGTCCAGTAGCCCTTGCTCTACACGTAAGAAATAAGGTAATTTGGATCTTACGGTTAGCAGAAGAGAGAGTAGAACATGAAACAGGGTTACAAACCTGTGGACCTTTCTGTCACTGACGACAGTCTTTTAATTTCATAAATTGGCGTATGAAAACTAATACAGTGGGTTCTGGCTAAAGTCAACAAAATGTGGGTGTACATATATATATAGCTTAGCATATGAATGCTTCTACTGCTTTCAACTGAGAAATTTGACTGCATACATGTGTTCTGAAGAAAAGCTAAAACCTGACTAGCTGTTTCCCTGTCATCAAAGCAAAACACCAACTGGAGCCTAATGCAATGTTTGATTGTGGAAACCTTCCCAAAATAAAGTGTTTTGGAGTTGATTGTGCTTCTTTATTTTTAGTTCAGTGTTTAGAAACAGACTTGTTGCGAATCAGTAAGAATCTGAACACAGATACTTGAGTTGTGGGATGCATCAGAAAGGTGGTAGTGGGAAATGATTTCTTACTAGTGATTGAAGAATTGTTGTCTTATTGGGTGGATTGTCCTTGTTCTTCTGTATTCTTGAAGTGTTTGCCTTTTCAGGGGCTGGCCCTAATCAGTGCTGATAATGGGCATGATCTAATACCGAAGCAGGCCCAGAGCAACATTTGTGCTGTTGATGTGATAACTTTGTCCTTAGGACTATAAAGAGCAACACCTGCAGTCTCCAAAGAGAAAGGATTATTATTTCTCCTTTCTAAAGAAGATTGTTCATTCTCTTTGTCATACTTGGAGAATTATCAGTACTCAAGATATAATAGACCTCGTGCTGTTGCATCTGTCCAAGTCTGCAAAGATTTGTGGAAGGAGGAGTTTTACAGTGGGTAACAAACATTTAAAGCTTTGGGAAACAGAAGTTATAAGACAATGTGATTAAAATGCAGGGAATGAAAATCTGTAGAACTTGGTTTGAGCTTTGCAATGTTTTGCTATGAGGAAAGGCTCCCAGTTCCTGGGCATGTATTGACACAAAGGACAAGTGTGGTATCTTCTCAGTATGAAAAAAGAATTACCTTAATAATAAAATTGAGCAGCTGCTAGGTAAGACTCTTACCTGGTTGCACAAAAGGCAAGGAATTGAGAAAGCTGCAGCAGAATAAAATGGCAAATGATTATGGGAAAATGCTTCCTGTATGTCCAGTGTACCCTTGAGCAAAATTTAGGTGCTATGCAAGCCACAAGATGCCGCAGAAGTATCTTCTAGGGAAGGCTATTAATCGCTTGAAGTGTGTAACTTGCTGTTTTGTTCTTGGGTTCAGAAATCCAAACTCAAAATGACCATTGAAATATGAGGGTTTCACCAGTGATGAAGCTGGTGACAGGGCTAGAAAACAGGAGTTGAAAGGAACAACTTAGGCAACTGGAGTTGCATGCTCTGGAGAACAGAAAGGTGAGGGCAGACCTTATTATTGCTTTCCGCAACTACCTGGAAGGATGTTGCGGTGTCAGTCTTCAGGTCTCTTTTCCCAGGTGACAAGTGATAGGACTCAAGGAAATGGTCTCAAGTTGTGTCAGGGAGGTTTACGTTGGATATCAGGAAGAATTTCTTCATAGAATTGGTGGCCAGGCATTGGAAGGCATCACTGCCCAAGGAAGTGGTGGAGTCCCCATCCCCATCCCGGGAGCATTTATGCAGTCTGTCTCTAAGAGACATGGTGGGTCCAGCTGTTAGCTGCTCTTTGACGATCTTGAAAGTCTTTTCCAACCTAGATGATTCTTAGGTGAAGAAATCTTTTCCAATTATCTTCTAGATGGACAGCAGCAATGTTACTATGAACTGGATTTCAAGTCCTTCAGGTCAGGCAAAGCAAAGAGCTGAGTGGCTTCAAGAAATTTTTGAGCAAGTTTAAGAAACATCCTCTACTTGCTTTGTTTCTTTAGTAGTTTTGTTTTCACATTTTTTGTTTTACCTCATGTTAAGATGAAAGACAGCTCCTTCCAGAATACTCCTTTGAAAACAACCTATTTTGTTGTACTATTTTAGAATACGGAAAACACCTTTTTTTTTTTTTTTTTTTAAAGTAGTATGCCAAAATCATGTCTCCCATGCTTTATAAGTCTGAATGCCTGCACAGTTCCCCATAGACCTGTTTGAACTGGGTTTGAATGCCATTTTGGTATAGGTTTTGTTGTGCAGCCACAGTAGTATTAACACAGGTGGGGACAGCATTCAAAGTTAGCAGTGAATCTTGGGGGGAGGAGATTTATTTCTTTTGTGTGTGTTACCCACTGTAAGGTATCCTTTCAGCATCCTTACAAGGTTGTTGTTTCTCTGGGAAGCTGTGGGGGAGGAAGTTCCCCTCCAGCAGTAGCTAACAGCTGGCAGCTATTGCTTGTGATGCTGTGCTAGTAGGCTGAGCTGTGCTCTATTTCAAGGTGACTGTTATATTCTTAGATTATTCATAGGCATGGTAGATTGCTGCTTTCAGATGCATCCAAAAAAGAGAGACTGTTTTGAGGAAAAACAGATATTGTTTTCAGGCATTCTATTTTTACTTCATATATAGTTATCACTGCTTAATAAGAATTAAGGTTTTCATCTGTGTCCTTACAACGTACTCAGTTCAGCACAGCACCTTCAGGAAAGACTGGTCTGTCTGTTCACTGAGCTCCTTTTTCAGTCGTGGAGCTTACTGCCCTATTTTGTGTAGTATGAGGCCTGTTGATGGGTCACGTGTAGAATTCTTGTCTTTACAACCCTGTATATATTTAAACCAAATTCAATTTCTGCATTTCACTTAATAAAGAGTCTTGTCACTTCTGAACTAATGCAAAAAAAAAAATAAAAATCTGCTGGGGATGCTCCATTGCTTGAATGTCAAGACCGCTTTGAACTTAACCTGGGCCAAGCAGTTGAGTTTGGAATTTAGAGGTTATTTATCTTGCACTAAGGATTTACTCAGAGAAAGGTCAAAAAAAAAAAAAAAAAGTGCCCTCTAATAGAAATATCAAAATAGATTAAGAATTTGACTAAAAAGAGAATATGGAATGAAATCACGTATGAATGTAAAGGTTGTTTTTACCATGCAGAAAACCACAGGTATTCCACTAAAAAGTCCTTTCATATGAAATATTCTGATAAATTTCCTGTATTAGAAATTCATCGTCGTAACTTGTACAGACCTTTCTTATTTCATGGGTACCTCTGTGTGTGAGGATGGCAATGACTCCTAATGATTCCAATTAAATGCTTTAAAATCTGTAAGTTGAGGGAAAATGACTGTGTTCCAGCAGGTACAGGAAAGAAGGAAAGATCCCATTTCTTTGCTGCTTTTCAAAAACCAAACCTTAAGGAGTAAATTTGACAAGCAGATTTCTGCATGAAACATTTGCATTCTTACAAGAAAACATTTCAAACTTGTAGATCTCTTTTGAAATGTAAATTTTGCAATATAAATAAGTTCTGAGATTGCTTTTGTCATAAAATACAGTATATTGTGATAATTTGTTATGCTTTCTGTTACAGATTAACTAAACTACAGATATTGGAACTTAGAGAAAACCAGTTAAAAATATTGCCAAAGTAAGTATGTATGAATCTTATATAAAGTATTTTGGAGGTTTTTTTCTATAGTTATACTAATAGAGTAATGCATATTGAAAAGTAGATTGCAACTTATAATTTGTACCTAAGTAACCAAAGTAACTTCTCAAGAAAATTTCTCTTCATGCTGCCGAAATTAGATATCCTTGCAGAATGATTGGTTTTCCTATAGAGGTTTGCACGAATTTTTCTTGGTACCCCTTTCTGTACTTGAAGTTTTCTGTCCCTGTCCAGCTCTGTGGATTTCTGACCCCCCTCTGGATCTTTAAGTCAGGATGTGGGCAATTGAGGAAGATCGCTGTAAGGTGTCTGAAGGTTTTTTGCACACATCAATCTACCAGTGCACACATGCCTGACTGGGTAGATCTCAGATGGCTGAGCACCTGAAACTAGACATTGGTAGTTAATATCATTATCTCTAAATCAAGTGATGAGTTTGAGATGCTCATTCTGAATGACTGAGGAAGTGTAATTCACATGATGTGAACTTTTTTTTTTTTTTTTTTCATTTAAAGCAGTTCATTGCTGAAGAACATAACTTGTTACTTTATTGCACAGTCTGCTATTCAGGTTCTACAATGCATTTGGCTTGTTTAATGTAATGGAAGCATGTATCTCAGCCATATTTTCTTTAATTGTAAAATAGTTGTGGAAATCACTATGGCACTTGTTCTAACATTTACAAGAATTGTACCTGTCATTTAAAATCTAGCATCTTTCTCCTTGCAAACTCTCATTTTGTCAGACCCGCCCATGCTGGCAGTGTTGTAGTTCCTGTTGTTTCAGTTAGCAAATGCTCTGTCTTTTTTCTGACTTGGACCCAGCAGGTCTAAGTAGGTTAGTGGAAGTACAAAAGGTCAGTAAAGTGAGAAACAGATTCCAGAGATGGGCTTTGAAGAGCCAGTTGTGGAGTCCTGAGCAGGTTGAGGTATGCAATTAAAAGGTCCTCTGGCAGCAGAAACTGGTAAAGTGTACTTGTTTCAAATGGTACAATTGTTTCAGATGTTTTGGTTGAGAAGGTGCTAACAATTGAATACTCTCATTCTGTTCAGCTTATATGCTAGTAGAAATTTGCATGCTGTAGGCTGAAATGTGAATTGCCAACCCTTCAAGTACACAGCCAGTTGACAGCCTAGTGACTAAAGTATATGCTTAAGATGTGAGCAAGGGGTATGTTCTATTGGAATTCCCTTTTTGTCTGTCTAGATACCATACTGTGGTGTCTGCTGTATATAAATGCCAAAACTCAAATCTGGAATGAAATATATAGCATCAGAAAGTGTGAACATAATTTTAAAGTGTGAAGTGTTCTACTCATTCATGTGATATAAATGCTCTTTCCTTCTTTCTGATATCACTAATTTTCAGTAGAAAAAAAACAGGGATGTAATTTGGGATAGTAGCTATGTAAATTAAGTTACTCCCGACTGAGGAACAGTAGCTATAATTAAAAAACATAGCCAATACAGATTTTGTTTACAAAATTACTCTGACCTTAATTGCCATAATTAACACTAATAGCATGAATTACATGCAATGTTTTGAAAAGAGTCGTTTACAGAGGTGCTTTTTTGTTTTGTTTTGTTTTGTAGTGATAAGAGCCATTTATTTAAATGTTATAATGTATTTAGGCTAAATGCCACGTTTGCTGAAGCTGCTGGGAGCTTTTTGTTGACTTCAGTGGTTTTAGGGTTTCACCCTTGCTGGAAAACTGAACAGCAGCTGTCATGAGGATGTCCTATGCAGCACCTTCTTAATGATCTACAGTACCTGCTGAGCTGTCACCTTTATTATTCTCTTCTGGTACTCTTGTGGTTCAATTAAGGGAGATTAAAGCTTTGGAGACTGCTTTAATTTAAACACATAATTACTTATTTTGCTGTGGTGCGGAACTAGAAAAATATATTGTTTGTGTGATGTACACTGCAGAGAAAAAATTTATTGTGGTGCCCATAGTATGCAAGAGGTGAATCAGACTTTTCGGGTAGTACAACTGTGCAGCAGTTGACCTAACCAACAAATTCATCTGTGTCTTGGCTGAACTATTATGTCAGAACAGAAAGTGATATGAAATTACAACTTGCATAGTTTTCCAAACCTGAGTATGTGTTCTGAAAGGAACATACTTTAGAGCTTTAAACAGTGTGTACAATTCACTTTTTTTTTTTTTTTAAATAATAAGATGTAGCAGTCCATGCTAATATTTTTTTTATATAATTCAGTTTTTTTTCCTGATCCCTGTCACTCTCTCCTTTTTAATATTTTCATACTTCTGCATTTGTAATGGAAGATGTATTAGGATAAACTTCTACCAAATCAGTTAGCCCTCTTGCTGAATTAACATGCACATAATTTTTAACACTAAAGCATAAAGCACTCTAAAGAGTGTTAATCAAAATAGCTAACTAATGCCAACACACTAAATCAACCTTGCTTTGTGCCAAATGCATCATGTTGCTTGGAGCTTATCCACATCCAGAGACTGCAAAACTGGCAGTATTATAATGCAAACCAGCTTAATAAAAAATATTTCTGCTGAAAGGAAAGCAAAAATATATTGAGAATATTTTAGATGCATTTATCTGATAGGTAGCTGAAAGTTTTGAGAAAGTAACTTAATGCAAATACTAAAACATTAAATTGGAAAGTGTTATTTTTTCTTCTGGAAATTTTTAAGCTTCCGTCTGTTGTATAACTATGAATAAAAAGAGCAATTTTTCTAGAAGCACAGGTTTTGATAGGGTTAATAAGATGATTCAGGGCCCAACCTTGCTATCACTCCAACCTCTTGATTTGTATGGTACCTGAATATGTGGGTTTGTTAATCTTAGTGAAATTGACTATTCACAGCACTAGAATCTGAGGCATAATTCAGACTATCTGCTTCATTAGTGTTGAACTGATTTGACAGCAAACTCAGTAATATGAATTATGAATTAGATTTTTTAGTTTGTCATAGCAATATGCAATCCCATTCACAGAGGTAAAATTAAATGTAACTCAGTGATCTACTTTTTCATTTGCAATTCTGAATTCATCTTTTCCTTTAGAATTAAAATTTTCTGTTATTTTAACCTTCTCAGAGTATCAGAAGTTTTGCATGCATTTTGTTTCACAGTATAGTTACTCTGTGAACAATATAGAAAAGCAAATAGCTATTTTATGACAATATTTCCTTAAACTAGTGAAAGTGTTATAAACTAGGAAAGCAACAGGAAAAGGGAGGAAAATAATTGACACAGTGGTCTTGCAAACACGTTTGTATGTTTTAAATGAGCGGATATGTTTGCTAAATTAGAGATGTTTTGGGAAAAAAAAAGAATAGGAAAAAAAAAAAAACCCACAGAATCAATAAAGTTACTTTATTATACTGCCAATGCTATGTAAAATATTTGAGAGAGACTGTTCTGTTTCCAAATGGTAAGACTGGGACACTTGGTGGGGGATTTTTTTCTTAAACATAACAGTGAAGGTAAAGCATTATTGTGTAGAGGCTCTGAATCTGGTGATGTCAGGTGTGTAGACAGTTTGGCATCAAAGTCAAATGGTGTACAGCAGGAAGAAAAAAAAATCACACGCATCTTGGAGTTTATTAGTTTTGGATTTATTTTTTTTCTGTTTCTTTACCAAACCATTAAAAAGGAAAAGAGTTCATGTTTAACTCTTCTTAAATTGCAGGAAGATACCACAGCCAGCTTTGTTTAAATTCACTTAAACTAGATCAAATTCTTTTCCTTTTGTCAGTGCTGCCTGTATTTTCCCTTGTTTTTAATGTGGGCAGCTAAACTTCACCCCAACTGTTCTCTCACTCACCCTCCTCACAGAGGAGGAGAAAATACGATGGAAAAGGCTCACGGGTTGAGATAAGGACAGGGAGATCACTCAACAATTATTGTCACGGGAAGAACAGACTCAGTTTGGAAGATTAATGTAATTTATTGCCTGTTACTAAGAGACTAGAGCAGCAAGGACTAAAAGCAAATGAAAGACAACTTTCCCTCATCCACCCTCTTCCACCTTCTCCCCTAGAGCAGTGCAGGGGAACAGGGTCAGTCACTGACGCTTCATCTCCACCGCTCCTTCATGGTCCCTCTCTGCCCCTGCTCCACGTGGGGTCCTTCCCAAACTGAGCCTGCGAGGGCTGCAGCTCTTCAAGCACTGCTCCCACACGGGGTCCATCCATCCCCCAGGAGCAAACTGCTCCAGCACGGGTCCCCCACGGGTGGGGGCAGCTCCCCCCAGACCCCCTGCTCCTGCGTGGGCTCCTCTCCACGGGCTGCAGCTCCGGCCCGGGGCCTGCTCCTGCGGGGGCTCTCCATGGGCCGCAGCCTCCTCCAGGCCACATCCACCTGCTCCACCGGGGGCTCCTCCACCCATGGGGGGGCTGCAGCGTGGAGATCTGCTCCATGTGGGACCCATGGGCTGCAGGGGGACAGCCTGCTCCACCAGGGGCCTCTCCCTGCACAGCCCACAGGGGAACTGCTGCTGCCTGCCTGCAGCACCTCCTGCCCTCCTCCTGCACTCACCTGGGGGCTGCAGGGCTGCTGCTCACTCTTCTCTCTCTCCCAGCTGCTGTTCCCCAGAAGTTCTTTCTTTTCTTTTTTCTTTAATCTGCTCTCCCAGAGGCCCAACCAGTGTCGCTCTGTGGCTTGGCTCTGGCCAGCAGCAGGTCTCCTTTGAGCCAGCTGGAGCTGGTTTTGATTGGACATGGGGCAGCTGCTGGGCGCTGCTCACAGATGCCAGCCCTGCAGCAGGCCCACTACTGAAATCTTGACATATAAACCCAATACAGCTGAAAATTCAGTTGAAATAAAAATCAAGACAGTGTCTTAAAACTGTTGAAATGAATGGACTATAAAAATGTTTAAAAAAAATAAGCCATTTTCCAAATAATCTTTATTAAAACTGATGTGACAAATTCTATCCCACATGGCTATGATTTCATTTAATTTGCTTTTTGAGGCTGAAATTTAGGTTTTCAGTGAAATTTTGGACTGTTCTCACGAGTAGCCCACATAGTAGCGAGCAGCTTGAAAACAATGGGTACCTAAAAGCTTTGTAAACTGAATCCATCAGGAAAAGAAGAGTATGGTGATTACCATAAAGTTTTGAATCATGCAGAATCATCTGCTAGATGTGAGCCTTCATCAGTCCTTTAGGAAGACGTTGGGGTAAATTTGTTTGCAACCTGTGGTGCTAAAGTCAGTTCAGTCTCAAAGCTTTGAGAAATTCAGCTTACACAGTCTTTCAGATGGTCTTAGAAGACTTGTTACAATTTGGAAAATGAATTTTTGCAGCTGGTTTTCTGATAATCATCGTGTATACCAGCTTGGAGAAATGAGGAAGAATGTTTCTTAGGTTCTTCTGGAGGTAGCCTTTTCATTTATTTTTTTCTTTAGTTCATTGAGGAAGTGGTAGTGTGAGTTTAAGGCTGTCTCCTAAAGGATGAGTATGTGACTACTTGAGCAACGAAGTTAAAATGGCTGCTTCTTTCAACAAGTAAAGACATTTTCAATAGAATTTAGTTTTTGAAAGGTGTTCTCCGAACAACTGTAATACTTAATGTAAGATTCTTGTAGAACAACTGGAACTGAACATCTATGTAGAGTATCTTGTGCTCACCCAGAGTGTTCTTTGAATATTTTGGTGTTTAATACTTTAATATTCTGGTAATACAAAAAACCTTTCAATTTGGGCACTCTTATGTTTAACTTTTCCAGAATTTTATAGGAAGTACACATTTACATTTGAAGTTTTTATATGTGAATTGTCCCAGTGAAAGGTATTATCAAATAAATACAAAACATAACGTCATACGACAAACTCTCAGACCCTTTGAAAATGGTGTTAGGTAGTACTGCTGTTGACTAGAATTCTGATTGTGTAGGTCACCACATGCAGTGGCAGATGCTATCTGACTTGCAAACCACATAGCAGTGACTTGCTTGCTGGTGGTGCTCTAGTCTGTTGTTTGGGAACCCTCCTCAGACCTTTTTATAAGCTTGAAATAAAAATAATTGCCAGTAGATTGCACGTGTGGAAAATTTTAATTTCATGATAGTTGCTGAAATTTTCACACAGGAGTGTAGTGATCAATCTTATGCGTTAAAGAGGAATAGAAAAACAGCAACTCACTGTCTTGTAAGGAAATAATGTATGAATTAATTATTTGTACAGTAATTTTGAGCAGATATTCTCTGTGGAGTCTCTACAGTAAACATAAAGAGAAAATTTTGCCAAAACACAGCTTGAGAGAAGGTATCTTACCCAATGTCAGCCATTGATTTAGTCTTTGCTATAAGTTGGCTTTAAAAAGTGTATTGATGTGTCATGAAATCCAATTTTAATCTGAACCACTTTGGGACTAAAGGAATAACTGGGATTCCAGACCATACCATATTGAAGCAACTTTGTCAGCAGCCTGGAAGGGAGGAAGTGTTGGTTGTTACTATGATGCAACAGTCATCTTGTCTGTTTTTGTTAATCATTAGGAAGTGGTCTGTCTTTAGGAGGAAAACATGTTTTAGGAAGAAAACACATTGCGGTGATTATGACAGTAGGTGAAAAGCTGAGGCAGTTGAAGAGTGATTTCACTGAGTTGCTTTTTATCATTTAGACAACTCGACAACTCTAGTGGTCCTTAATTTTTGTAAACTTTTTTTGTGAACTAATTTACAGATAAATTGCTCTTTGTGTGACAGTCACAGTATGACCATTGATGTATGGCTAGTAACAGTATGAAAATTCAACTTTATTTAGATATCAGTCCAGTTACAGTTCACTAGTCAATACTAATTAAAATAATATATTAGTGTGAATACAGATAGGTTGGATATCATTATTTTCTTAAATCTAATTCTTATTAATCACCTTCCTCTGCAGAACCATGTCCAGACTGACTCAGCTGGAGAGACTGGATTTAGGAAGTAATGAATTCACAGAAGTGGTGAGTTTTACTTAGATAACAAAGCTTATGCCTTATACTACTTTATGGAGCTTGTGTTCAAAATTGTGCATTTTCTTCTGCTTATATATTCTTCCCTAGTATAGTGAGGTTAATGTGCCAGTTAAACTTTAATGGTAATATGTATATGAATTATAAACATAGTGATTTGGCTTATAGTAAATTCTAACTCTTATTGTTTAGCATGTATTTAATGTAGTAGTTTTGTGTAAGCTGTGTATGACTTGCTTTTATTAGTGAGCACAACCTATTTAGAAGCAAGGGAAATTACATTAATTCAGTTGTAAGTTCAAATATCATTCAAAAAAACAACGAAACACAACTGAAGTGTTCAGGTTTTTCCTTTGTTGTGCTCAGTGTGCTTCTTGTTCTTGATGTCACAGACATACATCTATTTAGAAGCACAGAATCACAGAACAGTTTGTCTTGGAAGGGAACTTAAAGATCACTCTCTTCCAACCCCCTGCCATAGGCAGGGACACCTCCCACCACACCAGGTTGCCCAAAGCCCCATCCAGCCTGGCCTTGAAGACTTCCAGGGATGGGGCATCCACAGCTTCTCCGTAAATCATTTAATAATTTAATAACCCTGTATCAAATAAACCTGTAAATCATTTAATGTCCATCTGCTTCTATGAGTACTTTCCTGTATAAGGGAATTGAAGTAGTTAGAAGTATAGTGGAACCTCCTGGCCTACCATATGATAAAGTGTGCTACCAGTAGATACTTCATGACCCACAGATCATGAAGGGCCAAACACTCACCTAACTGTGGTTTGTTAGATATAGAAGTGTATTTAAAGAAATGTTCATGCCATACGCTCATTACAATGTAGATACACCTGTGGGAGCCTTAAATTAACATGCTTGGGCCCATGTTATGCCATAAGAGCTGCGAAGTAAGTATAGGTTCTGAAACTACCTATTTGGATGTATTTTTGGCTGATCTCTTCATCTCTCCAAACCTTTTATCTTGAAAAGTCAACTACTGAGAACTTAACTTCATTAAAATCTATTTGTAAAATTACAAAAATGGTTAGAAGTTCTTTGGGAGGGGGGATGTGTCCAGATCTGTCTAAAATTTTGTCTTTGTTTATTAAAATAGAAAAAGTGTTTTCTCTTGGAAAATTAATTATTAGAGCCAGGACTGCAGGAATTTGTACGTCAGTATTATCTATTTACAACATAAAGAAATTAAGTTCTGTATTTAACCAAACTTGGTTGTAGTTGTTGTGGTATAGTAGCACGTTTTATGTTTCTTTCTCAGGAGGAAGTTTAAATGGTAAAAATCCATTCATCCTTGCTGCAAATGCTTTCCTAAAAAGTAGTCTTTTTGCAGATATAAGCTGTAATGAGACATAATATCTTGTGCTTCATTTTATGGAATTGTTTGCCTGTATTTTTCAGGTGCACCCTTTGTTTTCTACCAGAAAACTAAAATTTGTTTCCTAGTTTTCTCGATCAATATCTTGTCAACTTCATACTTTTTGAAAAAACAGCTTTTCTGAGTTGATGGAATTTAAGGTTTTTTAGACCTCTTCCAAGAGAAAGAACTATACACAAGATTTATCCATTGTGTGCTCCTGTTGAAAAATAATAGTTCCTGTAAAAATAATACTTACTGTAAAGATACAGTACTGTGATCAAGTTCTTACCACATTTTTTATATCTAGTATATATATACCTTTCAAAAAGTAATTTAATCTGTTTTTTTTTTTTTGATGACACGATGAAAGAAGTGGCAACTATAATAAGACATTACTTAAATTTGCCATATATGGATCACTGAAGTTATTTTTGAATTTCAATACTTTCTGTACGAAATTTTTAAAAATCTATTTCCCTTTTCAGCCTGAAGTACTTGAACAATTGAGCGGATTAAAGGAATTTTGGATGGATGGTAATAGACTAACACTTATTCCAGGGGTAAGTCCTTTACTGTATCAAATATTTAGTATTTTAATTTACAGTGGAATTTGCTTTGTCAGCTAGCGTATTAAACCTATTAAAGTTGATGTATAATTTTAATGTTACTCAAAAACAAAAATCTAAGTGCTGCTTAAGCATTTACTGGCCTACTTAGAAATTGTCACTGACCTTCAGAGTTGGGAGCAGAGCTTTCCTTTCATTGAAAGTTCTGTCACCTAAAAATAATGTTCCAAATAAAGAAAGGGGTAAAAATCCTAGATCAAATCCTGTATCAAATTCAGAGCTGCCCAGTCCTTCCAAAAAGGAATTACTTTGTGTTAGAGAGCAAGCAGGAGTATACAGGGTAAATGTCATGTGACTTCACTGGTAAAGGCAGTAAAACAAGCAATGGGTGTTGAAGACTTCATGCGGAGTGTACAATAGCAAATTCCTGAGAAAGCATTCTCCTGATTTCATGAAGGTTTCTGACATCTCTTGGAATTACATGGGGTCAAGGATGACCTATTATTACAGTACTTGTGAACCTGTGTTT
Source organism: Aythya ferina (assembly GCF_964211825.1). Classification (NCBI taxonomy): domain Eukaryota; kingdom Metazoa; phylum Chordata; class Aves; order Anseriformes; family Anatidae; genus Aythya; species Aythya ferina. Next base: position 22,840,031 of record NC_140299.1, read on the forward strand.
ATGTTCTAGTAAACTAGTATTTAAAATCTGGGAAGCACCTTGTGTGTTCTCAGAGTTAAAATCATTAGTGATCATCTGATGTGAGGCTGTCTTGCCTGATTAATAGTCTTCTGTACTCTTTCTTCACTTCAGCTAAGAGTTCCATGAGAAGAGTTGAGTGGATGTTAAAATTTTCTACTTTGTTATAAAGCTGTTTGGAAGCAATTGCTTCTCACGTTTGAAGATATTAAAGACTAGTGTGTATAAAGTGTTTATAAATCTTCAAGTTTATTCTTGGTTCATATGAAAATGTAATACATGCTATACTTTAACTTGTTTTCAGTACAGGTCAGTGGTTCACTCATGTTGTTTTTGAGGTTAAGTATAATGCAATTGAACACAAAATGCAAAAAAATAAGCATTAAAAGACTTTAGATGAGTCTGATTATGTCCTTACATTATATTGTGCACCTCTGTACTTCTGTTCTAAGGCTTCTATCACTTGGTCCATGGTAATTGATCAAACACTTGAATTTACAGCAGACTGACTTCAGAGAGGTCTTCAGAATAACTAGTGTCTGTGTCTCGAGCAACATGTTAACTATATGTGTCAGCACAAAATATTTCGTTATAAGGTTTGGGTATTCCACGTAAAGTTGTATTTCAGCATTGTAAATAAGTTTTCACTTTTTCCTGTGGCATTGTATTTCAGAGACAGTTTGTTGTCAAAAATACTGGCTTTTTTTGTTGTTGAACTTGCACTTCCTAGAATACATTTTCTTTTTCTTGTAGTTCATAGGCACTTTGAAACAACTGACCTACTTGGACGTTTCTAAAAACAACATTGAAGTGGTTGAAGAAGGTATTTCAGGTTGTGAAAGCCTACAAGACCTATTGTTATCCAGTAATTCGCTTCAGCAACTGCCAGAGTCTATTGGTTTGTATTTTCATTTAATTCAAGCTCTAAAAAGTTAGACACAGAACACTTGAAAATACACAAATGAACACAAATGGTGTTTTAGATCTAAATTGCAATTGATTTAAAGCTCCAGTTTGGATAAAGCTGAATAAAACATTCATATTTGTTCTGGAGCATTTTTAATTTTATACTGTAGTTTGTAAATGGATGAATAATTGTTGACTGTAACAGAGTTTTTTGTTTGTTTGTTTTTAAAAAAGATACTTATTTCCTCTGACTGCCTTGTGGTAAACTGATAAATGAGTTCCCACCTGCTCACATTTGGTAGGTGTGTAGCACTGTGGAAATGCCAGGGAATATAGATGATTTCCCTCTAATTAAAGATCAAAACTTGATTTAATAATCTCCAATGTGTTTTTGACTCAGTTATTCATTTTTCTACAGGTTCCTTGAAGAAGGTAACAACACTTAAAATTGATGAAAACCAGTTAATTTATTTGCCAGACTCCATAGGAGGGTATGTATTTCACTGGAATAAAACATTGCATTGCCTTTCTGCAAGTTTATCTGTAACAATGGTTTCTGTATTGAATATTTTTGCACTTCTCTAACTGATTTAATTTCTTCTGCATATTTATGTCTTAATAAAATTGATAGCAATTACTTCATATCTTTCTTCTGTTTTTCAGAGTGTGTGATCTTTACATTTTATTTGATATGAAGACCTATGTTGCTCACTCACTAATGTAGCCACCAGTCTATAAATGAAAAATTTAATGAGAAAGTAAATATATGTCACAAAGACATGCAGCTGCTGCAAAGTGTTTTTGGCAGTATCATAGCAGTGACAGTGTTAAGTATTGCAAGTCATTGAACCAGTATCAGAAAGCTTGTAAAAAGTTTATCTGACCGTGCGCAATCATATGCTTTGTATATTTTAGGGAGAGTTTTCACTTCTTAATCAGCAAGATTTTTTTTTTTTTTACCAAGTTGATATTCAGTAGTTTAATACTCAGAAATGATAGCAAAAATAATTGGTTTAGAATTAAGTGCCACACAGATGAGGGATATTTGTTCCAATTAATTTTCTCCTATTATGATTGATGTACATTATATTTTGTTGTCAGAATTCACAAAATACTTTTTCACTGCTAACATGTCATTTGTTCACTCTCTCCAACTGTAAATACTTGCATGCAGCAACTGCTTGGCTATGATCTGTCTCATTCTGAAAGTCTTCAGTACCTTGACCCCCCCCTGTTTTCACTGAAAGCTCTCTTCTGAGGACAATGTAAAGGAGATTAAGAAAAGATGATAATTTAGGCATTTAGTGAAGGACTTTCTTGGGTTTGAATTTCATTTGGGTGTCAGAGTTTCATTTTGAATTTCATTTGTAATTGTTATTGGTATTAATGTAATTTAAACTTAGTGCCCAACTAATGGTGAATTAACCTGTACAGCGGAGTAATATTTTTTTTCAGGTTAGTGTCAGTAGAAGAGCTGGACTGTAGTTTCAATGAGATTGAAACTTTGCCCTCATCTGTTGGGCAACTCTCTAACATAAGGACATTTGCTGCAGATCACAACTTCTTAACACAACTGCCACCAGAGGTATGTTTGTACTTACAAAACTGTAAACTGAAAAATTTTCATGGATATTGAACTGCCTTTTCTGTACAAATTTTATTTGGTTAGCAAGTTGAGAATTCTTGCCTAGGTTTTGTGTGTGTGTGTGTGTGTGTAAAGGAAGGCATATATGAATACACAAGTTTTCAAATAATGAAATTAAATCTGAAAAATTTTTGAAGCAAGAATTAGAATTCAGTTGCTATTGAACTAACAGGAATATATAAAATAATTATACTTCACAAGGAAAAATCGCTGCAGTCTAGTTGTTTTAAAATAATAACCCATATATTTAGAGCTGTGAAAGTGAATTCATTCTTTTTTTTTTTTTTTTGAATTCATTCTTTCTTTTTTTTTTTTTTTCCAGATAGGAAATTGGAAGTATGTAACAGTGTTGTTTCTGCATTCTAATAAGCTTGAATTTCTCCCTGAAGAGATGGGTGATATGCAGAAATTAAAGGTCATCAATCTGAGTGACAATAGGTTTGTGAACACACAATTTAAGTACAAGTAGTGTAAAGAGCCATAGCATTGCAAAAGTTTTATTGTAACTTGTGTCTATCCTCTAAATGTAAGTAGAGTTACTTTTGTGAATATATCATGTTCTTTTTCATTATATCTCACCCACAGTTTATAAGCTGACTGGAATGTATGTATTTTATTGTTGCTATGTTGTATTTTATTTATTATTGGTCCATTGTATGAAGATGTATTTCTTCGAATTAGGCACATTCCTGATGACTTAAGCATCTGCACTGACACACAGCTTTAGATACACCCATGGTTGTTAGCATGTATTTTTCTAGGGAATTAATTTGTTCTTTTCTTAACATTTCTATTTGATTCCTAGCTAAAAATTAATAGCTTCCTGAATTGCATATGAAGGACATAAAACAGTATCACAGTATATTGTAGAACACTTGAGTGTGCTGGACAGCGGGGAAGAAGGAGTTGTTGTATCATTAGAGCTGGTCATTAAAAACTGGCAAAACCCTTCTCATTGAGGAACTGCCAATTCACAGAAATTAAATATGTTGGGAGAGAGAAGTCTGAGCTCTCCCTCCTGTTATCCAGATACAGCTTCTCTGTACTCTACCCATAGCCTGATACCTCCATTAATGCCAGAGCTCTTGTTATTCAGGGCAGCCCCATTCACATACATTTTCTTTCTTAGGAAAAATAAAAAGCGTTATTTCAGGTGTGAATTTTTTCTTTCCATTTTCTTCTTACTTTCTTTTTATTTTTTATTTTTCTTAATTGGAGCACATTTGTACTGAAAATTGCTGAGAATCCAAATTAAAGTATAAAAATAAATAGTCCTGCTTTTAAGTCAGATAGTTGATTTACATGCCATGATAATGATTGTCTTAAAAATGGTATTCGTATCACTGAATTGAATTAAATTCGAATTAACTGTCTCACTTTTTAAGCAGCTTGCTAAACTGGTTAGAAGTTCACATACAAAAGAAGATTCTAGGTACAACTTCTAATCTAAATTAAGTGCTATTACCTTTCAACAGTGAATAGTTATTAATTTAACAATATCCGTAAATGTCTATTGTAAGCATTTTTTGCAGGCTAATGCAGCACTGTTTCTTAGCAGTCTTAATATTGATAAGTGTACTTACATCATAAACTTTTATTCTTCTAATTTGCAGACTGAAGAATTTGCCATTTACCTTCACAAAACTGCAACAGCTCACTGCTATGTGGCTATCAGATAATCAGGTGAATGTTTTGGGGAAAAATATATATAGAGAGATGATTACTTTTATTTTTAACGGAGTTGACAAGTACAGAGCAAACCATAATATAATGAGAAGTGATACTGTGTATCTGCATCAGTAATTCCTTGACTTTGTCTGTTCTCCGAAAATAAACAACATTGAGCCTACACTACTTCAGAGCTTTGCATAGTTCTGGCAAAGTTCTGAATTCTTAAGAAATCTAATGTAACACAATTTAGATTATTTTTTGTTGTTACTTTAGGCTTACAGGAACGGTAGTGCTTGATATATAGCTAGTACTTGAATATGTAGCATGTTGTTTCTTCCATAGATATACCATTGGGGAAACTTAATAAAATAAGTGATAAGTGATGTAATAGAAGGCAGAGCAGTTTTCAAAGTAATAAGATATATTACGTATATCATATTTACTTTTTACCTCTTTATATTGTCTTAATGGTTCCTGCTTTGATTGTTTCTTAGTCTAAACCGCTTATTCCACTTCAAAAAGAAGCTGACCCCGACACTCAGAAAACAGTTCTTACTAATTACATGTTCCCCCAGCAACCAAGGACTGAGGATGGTAAGAATTTCTGAAATACTGTCAGAATATTCCCTTTTTGAAAACAATCCAACTAACGTGATTTTCACTGAATAATACTTAGATCAAAGTTTTAAGTAAAATTCTAAGTGATGAAAAGTCTGATGAATGAGAAATGCAGTTTAAACACATGATCCACATATTAGTATATTCTAGGTGAAAATATGTTTCAGTCAGAAGTGTGCATGTGAGGAAGAGTGAGGTGAGGAATAGACTGGCAAGATTGTGTTCTGTGATGGATGCCACTTCCTAATGTGACATCCTTTTTCATTCGGGCAGAGTTTAATGGTTTGAGTTGAAATTCTCCTTGCCAGGTGTCTGCTTTAGACTGACTGGCAAAATGTCAGACTCTGTTACTGAATACATAATTCTGGAAAGTTTTATAGCATTCTGTAGCTTATTGTAAGTGTAAAAAAAAAAAAAAAAGGAAAAATGCTTTTTGCTTACATTTATTCAAACTCTTTTGTAAAAGGTTAGGCACAGAATATGAAGACCTTGCCAAAAAGTTCTTTCTGCACTCTTGTGAAATAGTTAGGAAAATGAGTAACATTCCATGAGTAACCCCACTGGGAGTTAGAGTGTAAAGTCTGTATGTTTCTCCACTTTCCTTCCCCCACAGGCAAAAGGAAAAAGCTTGTACCTCTTTCACAGAAGTCAGACTAGTTTTGAGATATATGAAGTATAGTATGCATGTACTTGGACTGGGTGGGTGGCTGGGTGTGGGTGTGTGTGTATGGGAGGGTTAATCAATGGGTATAATTGCAAAACTCTCAATTGGCAACATTTTATGTTCCATGGCACAAAAGTGTAGTACATTGAGAGGAGTAATCAAAAACATCTACAAAAACAGTAAATTATGCATCACTTTTAGTGTCCTCTAATGCAGATAATGAATCTGCAATCCCTGTGACAGAATGTGAGAGTTAAAAAATAAAATTAAAAAAAAAATAAAATCATTTGGAGGTTGTCAGTGAAGTTGAAGGTAGTTCCTGAAAGCATTATGTCTGTTTGAATTTTATTTTACCCAGGTGCTGGGTTTCTTTCTGTAGACAAAGAAAGGGACAATTGTTTGGCTTAGGTTGAATAAGTTCAATAGATATCCTTTTACAAATTTCAATTAAAATATAAATAAAATAGTTCTTTATAAAAATTCTTTTTTGGGTGTGTTAGGAATTGTTTCAGGCATAAAAAGTCTATAAGAATATTTACAGATACTTTAAAATAGAAAATGTATCCAATAAACACAGAGTAAAAAATAATTAAAATTATATATATATGTATTTGCTATTGTATAGATTTTTATATTATAAATGCCTATAATTAAGCTTTTTTCAATTTCAGGTATAGATATATCTGGAAACAGTTAATATGAACAATATTGGCATTTCTAGAGAAGTATATAGTTTAGCATATAGTGGTGTTAAGGCACAGAAGCATGCTAGAATAAGAGAGTGGGTAAACAAAAGTTTTTTGTTTTTTTTTTTTTTTCTCTTGTAAAATTAGGCAAGAAATACTCTGTAAAGCTCCTCATTTGTATACCTGAAGTTATATCTTGTGTTGAGTCTCAGAAGCTTTTTCTTTATTTCAGGATTGGTAATGAAAGTTCTTGTCAGAAAGTCACTTTTCTGTTTCCCTTATCATTAAGTGAAATCAGGTGAATTCTCTTAGATGAGCATAGTGAGACCGTATCACTGAAGTCAGTTTATATTAATCTAACTATCATTTCCTTTGTTTTGTAAAAATACATATTTTAATGTCTTATATAAGTATTTTGCAGAGTTATGCTGAAAATTTGCAATTGTGAGGGTTCAGGCTAGTGTATAGCTGCATCCATGAAGTGTTTAACCTTAGAGGTAGGGATTATTAACAAAATTACAGCCAAGTTCATAAAGCTGTGAGAGCTCAGTTAGTTTTCAGCTTATTAATCACCATCTTACCTTTTCCAGTATACATATAAAAATTTGCGAATGCTATACAAGAAAAAGAAGGAAAAATAGGATTTTTATTTTATATAATGTATCCTATTCTTATATAAGTCTTTTTTTTTATTCAGTTATGTTCATATCTGACAATGAAAGTTTCAATCCATCTTTGTGGGAGGAACAGAGGAAACAGCGTGCTCAGGTGGCATTTGAGTGTGATGAAGACAAAGATGAGAGAGAGGCACCACCTCGGGTTAGTATTAATTTTTTTTTTTAAACAGTTGATGCTTCCCTCCCTATCACTCCCATTCACACTCCCAGGTCCCATCCTTTTTCTTCACTGGGCTGTGGATTTAGGTCTTCTGAAGAAATCATAGAATCACAGAATGGCTCGGGTTGGAAGGGACTTTAATTCCAACCTACCTGCCATAGGCGGGGATGCCACCCACTAGATCCAATTGGTCAAGGCCCCATCCAGCATGACCTTGAACACCTCGAGGGATGGGGCATCCACAGCTTCTCTGGACAACCTGTGCCAGTGCCTCACTACCCTTATAGTGAAGAATTTTCTCCTAAAGTCTCCTATAAACCTATCCTCTTTTAGTTTAAGACTATACGCCCTTGTCCTATCATTATCTGCGCAAGTAAAGAGTCCTTCTTAATCCTTTTTATAAGACCCCTCTAAGTATGGAAAGGTCACAATGAGGTCTCCCTGGAGCCTTCTCTTCTGTGGGCTGAACAGCCCCAGCTCTCTCAGACTTTCTTAATAGGAGAGGTGCTCCAATGAAGGACTTCATTTATTAGTTTAAGAGTATCTAACTGGAAAAATTCTTTTCCCCCTCAGATCACTTAAAAAGGAGCACCAGGGAAAAAGTCTTAGCTGGTTTAGGGCATAATTAGGAGACTGCTGAACTGGTTCTGCTGTGGAGGAGGGATAGTAGGGAAAAATTAATAATCCTGATGTTCCTTTAAGTACTGTACATCTGTTATAGTTCTTCCTGCTTGCATTCAATGGACAAATTAAAAAAAAATAAAATAAAAAAGATTTGTAATCTTGCTAGGTTTTATAAAATTGTCTTAATCCAGGTAGACTCAAACAGCTAAATGGAGATCCTACATTTCTCTGCTGAAAGTTTTGTCCTAATTCATTGCCTGTTTGAAAGCTAATACTTTAATTATGGCATTTAATTAAATTTAGAACATTCCTGCTTTTTTTTTTGTTACACAGGAAGGCAATCTGAAGAGATACCCAACTCCATATCCTGACGAACTGAAGAATATGGTCAAAACTGTCCAGACAATTGTACATAGACTAAAGGATGAAGAGTCTACTGAAGATGTTGCCAAGGAATCAAAACGAGAAAGCCAAGCAGTTTCTGTAAAAGATGTGGGGGTAAAGGTTAGATAAAGCATTCTCTTTTGACTTCACTAGAACGTCCAAATATCTAGAGTATCATTGATTCCTTTTCATTCTTCTTCTCTGCATTAGTGCTTTAGCGTTAATTAAAGAACAGAATTTACCTTTTAATCATCTTAAGAAGTTTGTAATAAATGTGTGTTTTGTAGCAGTAATTTTCCTTTAAGAACAAGGAAGATGGCTTGATTCTCAGGAAATACAAAATACAGATGTGCTACCAAGCTGTTGAATCCAGTTTCTGGAGGATGGCATCTTTGTTGTTACCTGATTCTCCTTTATCTATGAAACTTCAAAAGGAAAATCGGGATTATCTCTAAAAATCTTACTGCTGGCCTTATGACTGAAGGTTTAATACAATAAGTTGGGAAGGCAGCAAGTTGGCACACAAGTGGCTAACAGGGTGATGTTGTGTGCAAAAGTGGTAGAACTGTTTGGCATCTGTTTGCTGCTGATTTGATATTGTACATATTCTTGGCCTTTTTTTGGTTTCTTTAACTGGAAGTATAATGGTATGAATTGACCCCAGCAGTGAGGGGAGTAAAAACAATCAGTGGAGCCTATAATTTAGTAATCTACAGAGATTTCTCTCTACCTTGTATATTTTGTACTTGATAATTTCAAAGGTCAGATTTTCCATTTTATAGTTTCCTAAAATATTCAATGCTAAGTCTTAATATCATGTGATACTGAAAAACCTTTCAGGATGTTTTTTCTACAAATGTTCTTAATCCTGTAGACTTCAGAAATTGTTCCAATAAAGAACAAAGCTGATGAGAGAAAGCAATATTCAGCCGGAAGCTCTGTGCAGAAGCCTACTGAACCAGAAGCTGAGCACTGCACTGTAAATTCACAGATGGCTGCACTTGTTAAAACCTTGCAGAGCACAAAAACAATTGTCAACCATGAGGACACGCTTGAGGTATGGCATTGTGATGAACATCGTAACAGTCAAAGAATTGTGCTGGTGTTGCATTGAACTAGCTACTATGAAAGACAAAAATTCATGTTGACAAAAGCAGAAAATTGCCATCCATAAGTGCTGTATGTACAAATGGGTTGGTAATGTAATATTGTTTTTACTTCACACTATATGAAGTACAAGTTGATATAGCTAGTAAAAAGTTCGTATTGAAAGATGTATGCATTTGAAGAAAAATAAAGCAAACTGGATTAAAACTGTAAGTATCAAGCTGTGGAAAGACCCAAATAGGATTTTTCCTTCTTTTTTTTTTACTTGACTTTCAGTACTTAAGTAAATAAGAGTAATTGTCACTGAAGTGCCAAAATGTCTTAGCAGTGTGAACAATCAAAAACTTATATATCCAAGTGACTACCTGTTCATTTCAAATACAAAGTGGAAGGTGTGTTTAAGAATATGTATTCATCTATATTTAGTAGTAAGCTGTCGTGAATGACTTGGTTTGTATTTACATCTTGTAAAGGTCAGACACTTTACCTTCTGAACTCTTTGTAGAGAAACAACCATCTATTTTTTTTTTTTTAATTTAGAATATGTTTCAGACATGATAAAATTTGGAACTTGCCAGTTAGTTGCCAGTCACAACCCATGAAACGCTTCTTTTCATAGTTTCACAAGCAGATTATTTTTGTCTGTGTTTTGCAAGCAGTGGAGCATGCATATATCATACATTGAAGAGGCTTTGTGACAAGCAGTTGTGCCTTTTGCTGTGTCTTTTCCCCCTTGACGTGTTTCTGCTGTTACCTGCTTTCTGAAAACATTGCATTTTATTTTTTATTTTAAAAACATAATTTCTGAAAATTGTATTAGTTGTCTAATGGTGGAAGCATGTCTTTGAATTGGCTGTGTGTCAGTTAAGGAAATGCAGTAGCAGTATGTAGTCAGGGATACTCAATTCTTAGTGCAAGGACAAACCTGCTAGTAGTTTTGTTACAGCTCAATCCAGATATCTAAACCTTACACGCATACAAGTTTTTCATTTCAACATTAATTTGCACTTGTTATATGTCACACCCAAAGCTGACGGGCAATGTGATGGAGGCAGTGATGAGTATGTCTGTTCTGATTGCAGAGGAGCAGATTTGAGTTTTATTTACTTACTTATTTAATGAAGGCTGTCACACTGTGATTGCTACTTCTCACTCAGGTTTATTCTCCTGTACTGCAGTCCAAAGAACTCACCAGGTTGTTGGTATCACGGGAGTAGTGGTACTCTAGAAGGTTCTACACACTAAATGTTCTGAAACTTTTAAGAAAAAATTAACATTAACAGACTTGTTTTGCAATCTGTGACATGGTGCGTGTGTCAATCTGCTTGAGGGTAGGAAAGCTCTGCAGGAGGATCTGGATAGGCTGCACCGATGGGCTGAGGTCAACTGCATGAAGTTCAACAAGGCCAAGTGCCGGGTCCTGCACCTGGGGCGCAATAACCCCAAGCAGAGCTACAGGCTGGGAGAGGAATGGTTGGAGAGCTGCCAGGCAGAGAAGGACCTGGGAGTGATGGTGGACAGTCGGCTGAATATGAGCCAGCAGTGTGCTCAGGTGGCCAAGAAGGCCAACGGCATCCTGGCTTGTATCAGGAACAGTGTGACCAGCAGGGCTAGGGAGGTGATCGTCCCCCTGTACTCAGCTCTGGTGAGGCCGCACCTCGAGTACTGTGTTCAGTTTTGGGCCCCTCGCTACAAGAAGGACATGGAGGTGCTTGAGCGGGTGCAGAGAAGGGCGACGAAGCTGGTGAGGGGCCTGGAGAACAAGTCCTACGAGGAGCGGCTGAGGGAGCTGGGCTTGTTCAGCCTGGAGAAGAGGAGGCTCAGGGGCGACCTTATCGCTCTTTTTAGGTACCTCAAGGGAGGCTGTAGCGAGGTGGGGGTTGGCTTGTTCTCCCACATGCCTGGTGACAGGACGAGGGGGAATGGGTTTAAGTTGAGCCAGGGGAATTTTAGGTTGGATGTTAGGAAGAACTTCTTCACTGAAAGGGTTGTGAGGCACTGGAACAGGCTGCCCAGGGAAGTGGTGGAGTCACCATCCCTGGAAGTCTTCAAAAGACGTTTAGATGTAGAGCTTAGGGATATGGTTTAGTGGAGGGCTGTTAGCGTTAGGTTGGAGGTTGGACTCGATGACCTTGAGGTCTCTTCCAACCTAGAAAATTCTGTGATTCTGTGATTCTATGTTTTGTAGCATTTGTAAGAGGAAGCATGCTTACTAGAGAGAAATGTTCACGTTAGGGAAGGCTTTTTTTCCCTTCAAAATATTTCTGAAAACCTGGCAGTAGGATACTGAATCTGTTGCCTGGCTCCTGTTGCAGGCAGCTGTGTTAGTTAATCTATTTCATATAGTGCACTGAACTCCATCTTATGGTTAGGAACTAGTGATTTCTAGCCTAAATCTATTCAGCGTCAATTGTTCTTGAAGTTAAATAACTTCTCTTCCATTTGTAATTCACACACAGTGTAAAAAAACAAACTACACTTCCTTTTCCCTCTCCTTCCCTAAATTAGTCTATGCAAACTAAAATCAATCTTTTCTCACAGCATAACTCTCTGTTCCTAAATCATGTAGTTTGAGCAGTTTTCTGCTGAACTGATACCCAGATCATCAGTCTGGGGCGTTTGCTGGTTCAGCGGTAACTTAAAGGCAGTCAACATTGTAGGCAGCTGGAAAAAGAGTAGAAGCAAACATTGATGTGTCTTATCAGGAGCGAACAGGTAAATTCTGTAGTACATTTAAGACCTCAGCTAGAGCAGCGTGTGCAGTTTTAAGTACTGAAATTCAATGAAGGTGTCAAGCAGTTACAGAGTCCAAAGAGAGCAATAAAAAGCATTAGTTACTGAAGATCTAGAGAATTTCTAAGGGAATTGGAAAGTATTGATGTCCTTTAGTCTAAAAAATGTGAAGTTCCTGGGGCAGGAAGCAAGGGAGTGGTTAGGCATTAGCAGTATTACAGCACCTTGAAAGCAGCTGCAGAGAGAAAAGGAATAATTTGTTACTATTTCCACCAGCAGTGGGGAACAAAAAAAAAAAAAAAAAAAAAAAGTTGTAACACAATAGCACAGATACTTCCTTATCTGTTGCTGGAAACTTAAAGTTTGTGTGTGCCACTTCATGGTAGTGTCTATTACCATGTCATGGAATGATGATATCATGACTCTTTCTTTTCTGACTTAAACTCAATCAGAGGTTCTTCCAGAGGGGGAAAAATGTTTCATCTGCTTGCTCTGAGCAGGGTCTTGCAACTGAAGTTACCTACTGGTTTGATTAGCATTTCCACAGAGTTCATCACTGACAAAGCAAGTCTGTATATACTGCTGAAAATTCAGTGGAAAAAAAGTTATTAAAATCAGTTGACATGCACTACAAAATGCACTAAACAGTTGCTATGTTATACCTATGTGATGTTGCTCATCTTCCTCTTTATTGTTCAGTGTGTGACAGTTTAGATAGCATTTACTTAACCTTTAACCTCTTATGTTAAATGCACAACATAAAGCTGTTTTTCCTTTAACAGGAGTCAGAAGAACTGTCCTCTGATGAAGAGATGAAAATGGCAGAAATGCGACCACCACTGATTGAAACCTCCATAAATCAACCAAAAGTGGTAGCTCTTAGCAACAGCAAAAAAGGTGAGATGCTCTAAAAAGCAAATAGTTCTCATAGTTCCTTGACTCAAAATTCCTAGTTTTTCTAGTTAAATTAGGAGAATTAATTTGTGTGTTAAAAGAAAGATGATCAATTCCCTGTTTAAGCAATGAAAACAGAAAAGAATTCTGTAGAATCTTATGCTTAGGTGTATAGTAGAGAAAGCTGTACTGACCTCTTGATTTTTTTTTTGTTGTTTGTTTGTTTGTTTTGTTTTGTCATCAGTTTAAAAGCAGAGGGAAAAAGGACTATTTTCTGGCTTGGGGGACTGTTAGCTTGAACACACTCTCAATCTGTTGAAAGAGGATTGCAGAAAATGGTATTTACCTCGGAAACATTCCATATTTCCTCCCTCTCTCAGGTTTTGTGAGCTTGTTTAAATTTCTCAAAGAAGTCGTGCACTCTTCCTAAGGTTTAAGAATAAACTTCTCTTGTGTCAACTCTTTCTCCACTCACTTTACTCTTTGATCTGGGGAGAGAGGAAATAAGAATAGTAATTGTTTTTGTTAGCTAAGTTTTATATTACTTCTCTGGAAGATAATTTCAGTCTGGATAACTGTTTTCTTGAGAGTAAGGAATGACCTAAGATCCAGAGAAAATGAAATTAAGTCAAAGAGCAGATTGTATTTTGCTTCATGTGATGTTCTAGACCAGGAAAAAAAGGCTCTTCTGGCTACTATATGTAAGAGGGAAAGATTTTGAGGATGAATGAAAAGAGCACTGAGGTAGCTGGAAGAGTCTTCTGAGGATTACCTCAGAAGAGGTGAAAAAAAAAAAAAGAGGAAAAAAAAATGTTTATCAGTGTTGTTGCTGGACTTCTATGCCTGGCTAAAGTTAGTAAGTCAAAAAATTTCTTATCTCTGAAACTAGAAATTAGATTCACAAAATTTATGCTTTTGGTTCCTGTAACTGTCTCATGAAGCAAAAATTTAAATGTATTGATTTGTGCACTTGTTTACTCATGTCAAAATCATGGCTGGCTTGAAGTCCTGCAGATCAATGATTTTTGTATGGATCTGGTGTGTAAGTTTGCATACATTATGCAAGAATAAGTGTGGAAAGGTATAAATAACTGATCACTCCTAGGTGATCTGTGAAGCATGGGAATGCATTGAGTTCCAATTGCTCAGAAGAATATTCTTCTTTCGTATGTTTTACATCCATAAAACTATATGCATTTCTAGTGATCCAGTTCTTTCCAGACTGTTTGTTGTAATAAATAGCTGTTTAACAATGATATAATGTTCAAAAACAAAAACTGCGTGCTTTCAAGGTTCTGCATGTCAAGCGGTGTACTTTGGTTTCATAGTGTCTAATAGGCTCACACAACTGAAAACTTTGGAGTCACTGCAAAAACAGAAACATCATTTGGTGGATAAGTTTCGGAAATTTTATGTAAGGTAACACTAGATTATGCCAAGGAAACTTGGAATAAAGCAACAATTTAAATTTCATTAACAGGTAAGGGCTATTTGCATTGAACCAAATACCTTGGAAAAATAGGAACTATTGCAAGCAGTCCTCTGTGAATTTGTTAAAAACAAAAAAAAACAAATAAACAACAAAAAACAAGTTTGTGAAGGTGATAGCTCATAGTTTAGTTTCCAGTAATGTGTCCCTAAGAAAAACATGATTTTTAAACACCTTAACATGAACACTCTCGCTATTAAACAATTGTATGTATCTATAACTGGCTTTTTGTTGTTGTTGTTTCAGATGATTCAAAAGATGCTGATTCCTTATCAGATGAAGCTACACATAATAGCAATCAAAATAACAGCAACTGTTCCTCTCCTTCTCGAATGTCAGATTCTGTTTCCTTAAATACCGATAGTAGCCAAGATATTTCTCTCTGCTCTCCAGACAAAGAAACACATGCTGCTGTTTTATCCAAGATCAGGTTTGTAGAATACTGTGTACAACTGAGCAAGCGTAATAGCAAAATGTTACTTAATCTTTCATATGCAATTTCCATTCCTTTAATTCATTAATCATTCATTAAATAATCTAAATTGTAATGTTTTAAAATAATGTTGACTAATGAAATGGTGCTTTAAAAAAAAAAACACACAAAACTTAGTACAAATTCAAAGACCAATTCTAGTATACAAGATGTGGTTTCATTTCTTCTTATAATAAGGTATAATAATTTCATTCTTAATTTGTGTTATCCCTGCAAATGGATATACTTACAGTATATCATTTTAAAAACTCTGGTTTTATTTTGTAATGTTGAAGATCCATGTGATTACTAACATAATTATTAAGTAGCTTTTAGAAAATTTTAATGAAAGGAGTTGAAACTTACTACTTTCTGTGGGTTTAATTAAAACGTGCCTTTAAAAAAGAAAGCGCTAATGAAAACAAGATTTCTGTCCAGAATTGTGATGGAACTTGGAAATATTTTTTTTTAATTAAATTATTTTCACTTCATACTTTTTGACATTTTAAGCTATCCATAATCATTCCTGTTCATTTTAAGTAACCATAACACGGTCATGTAATAGATGACAGAAAGCCAAGCTGCTGAAGTTAAGCCCTCTGTGTAATGTATTTTCATGATGGTAAGGTAGCAAATAATAAATTTGTTTGTATGTTGGTCTTTGTCCTCTATTGTGTACACAGCATGACTGTGGTGCACGTTATGATTAATTTTTCTAAAATTTCTTGAAGGAATATATTGGTCCTTCAGGTATTTCTTCTAAGAGCTGTCTTTTCTTACAGGCGAGAAGATGAAAATTTGAATAATCTTTTGCAAAATGGAGGTGAATTAAGCATTACAGTAGAAGAAAAAATAAATGTGCAAGAGAAGGTTACAAATCTGTCCGAATATGAACTAAGCCTTGAAGAAAGAATAGGCCTGATAGGAAAAAGTGTTGATCTAAGCACTCCTACAGAAGAGTCTCACAAGTTAGACCAAATAAACATGAATATCAATAAACTAGTTAGTGAAGAGGCAGTGCCAGTTCCTGTAGAAAGGTTAAAACCACAGGAAACAGCGCCAGTAAAGGGCTTTTTGAACAATATCGTAAGAGAAGAAGGTGAGCAGTTGGAAAATGGAAATAAATATCCTATAAATAAAGTAAATGGACATCCTGAGGAAGCAGTACAGTCTCCCAATAAAGAAGAACTAATGAGAAGCACTAGAGCTGATGGTGATTCTTCTGCTGAGTTGTCTATTTCACGGAGCACTGAAGACTTGTCACCACAGAGAAGTGGCCCTGTGATGAAGTCTCACAGCATCACCAGTATGGACCCTGGTGGTCTTAAAATCTATGATATTGTCAATGACAATGGATCTTCCCAGGCAAACTCAGTAGTAAAATCTGCATCTGGTAGTACAGATGGGAAAAACATAGTCCGAAGTAAATCTGCTACTCTTCTATATGATCAGCCTTTGCAAGTTTTTCCTGGGTCGTCATCATCATCTGATTTAGTATCTTCTACAAAAGCTGCATTCAAGTTTGACTCAAATCACAATCCTGAAGGTGCTAATGTAGTGAGAGGATCAGCGACAGGTGGTGCACAGATGTTTTGCGCTCCCCAGTATAATATTCAGTACAGCAGCAGTGCAACAGCAAAAGACACTTTGTGGTCCCAGAAACAAAACACCCAAGTCGAACAAAGCAGCTTACCTCCTTCACGTCTGCTGAGGTCTGACAGCACAGAAACCCCCAGCTATGTAAAGCATTCTGCCAATATGAATTTCTCTAATCATAACAACGTCCGAGCCAGTGCTGCATATAACACTCATCAACGGATGTCTGGGAGACATGTAGATATGTGGGCTGTTCCACCAAATGATAGACTGCTCCCTGGAGCAACCAGACACACTCTTCAAAGACAGAGTAGTGTTTCTTCCACAGCTTCTATAAATGTTGGTGATACTGGACCTTCAAGGCGGGCCCAGATTCCTGAAGGGGATTATTTAACATACAGAGATTTGCATTCAATGGGAAGAGCTCCACCAATAATGTCAGGGCAACAGAGACCTCTTTCTGCCAGGACATACAGCATTGATGGTCCAAATGTACCCCGACCACAGAGCGCTCGGCCATCAGTGAATGAAATACCAGAAAGAACTATGTCAGTTAGTGACTTTAATTACTCACGGACTAGCCCTTCAAAGAGATCAAATTCAAGGGTTAACTCGGAACACTCTTTATTAGACCCTACAGGAAAAAGTAAAGTCCCTCATGACTGGAGGGAACAGGTGCTGCGACATATTGAGGCTAAAAAGCTAGAAAAGGTAAAATAACTTTTTTTAAATTTTCTACCTTTCTGTCATCTGGGTATGGAATAAGTTAAACAATATGTTTTGAACTGCTTTTAATTGCCAGTGTAAATATACTTCTGTACTTCTACTAAAAAAGGATGTTTGTGTTGAATATCTGAGAAACAAATGGTAGTCCATAAATGAGCTTTCCCCTGAAGAAAGAAGTCCCTCTTGATTTTACATCATACTTGCCAGCTTAGTCCAGTTACTTTAGAATACATTAAATGTCCTCTTGACCATCTGAAGTACAAGGCCAGCTCTTTTAGGCCAGGTAATTTTTATTGCTGTTATTAGCATTATATTCATATTATATTAAAATATTCCCTTACCCTTCTTGATCTTTCTCTTCTGCCTTTACCCCCTATTTCTTCACTTCAAGAACAAGGAGAAGAAAATCAGTAAAATCTATTTAAAAGTACAGGCCTGCAGCTTCAGTTGCTGAGGAATTCAAAATCCGTAATTAACATACATTTGCCTCCAAGCCAGTTGTCTTTTGAAGTTGGATATTTGACAGATTGTTGAATGAATATTTATTGCTGTGAGATGAGAACACTTAAAAATCTTGTTCATTTCAGGAAATCACAGGAGGTTTTGATATAACTAGACATGATGAACAGGATTCTTCATGTACTTTAAATACTATCAAAAATTTGAGCTGATATGTAGAGCTAAACAATTACATATCTTCAAAGAATCTAGGTAGACACTGTAAGAGTGTATGCTGCTATGCTGTCCAGCTAAACCAACTATAAAATCACTAAACATTGGGCCAGATATCATTAGCCTGATCGTGTTTCCTTGGAGGGGAAGTGAGTAAAGCAGCCAAAATGCATTCTGATTAGGCAGCTAGATGGATTTTTTTTTTTTTAATTTCTTTTGAAAGAATTTAATTCATATGTTTGTGATTATTATGCCAAGCATTTCAATATTGCTGATAGGTAAAGAAATTTATTTAGGGATGGATGAAAAAATTAATTTTAACTATGCTTTTTTTTTCTCTGGGTATCAAAGTATTTGGAGGATTGGGTATGGTTATGTTTAAGTTGCATAAATCCTAGTGATTGAAAGGGTCTTTTGTTCTTGTTTTCAAAGAGATCTACACAACTGCCACACCTGTTCTTATGGTCTAGTTTGAATCACATAGAACATAAAATATTTTAAGGCTTTCGTAGTATTGTGCTGAAACATGGTGGATCCTATGTCCAACAAGACTGTCACAAACATCACCATGTTCCAGTCCTAATTAAAGGTACACTCTCTCATCTTCCATTCTCCTGGATGTATATATCAAATCTTACATGAAACAATGGAAAGGGGAAAAAAAATGAGCAATGTTTGAGTGCAAGAAACAGAACTTCAATGCACCACTTACACAATTTGTTTTTAGCTTTCTTGTATTGTCTATATTTGACAATTTAGAAATGATGTTTAATGCATGGTTGAAATCCTTTCAGGTACTATAGTAATGTAGTCACCTTGACTGAAAGGAAATTGATTCACTGTCTCTCCCTTTGTATCTGTCCATACTTTCTTTCATGCTTTTTATGTAAACCTTAATTTTTGTTTCCTGCTAGAGGGATATGGAATAGCTGCTGTTGGGTTCTAGGCTATGCATCTTATCTAACATATCTTAGCAGTCTGTTTTTTGTGTGCATGTTTCTTTTGTTCTGGCCTTGAAGCATTTTAAAGTAGCTCTTACTTAGCAGTCTAAGATTTTTTTTATGAATTCAAACGTGTATGTAATTCTCTACTTCATATTCTCTGGGATATGATTAACACTTAAATTATGAAAAATGCAGATATGATCATATATGGCAGCTGGCAAATATGATAATGTGGAAATTTTAATAATTCACTATATGCTTCTTTCTTCTAAAATAATGGTTTCAGATATTTGTTAGTTCTTAAAAAGTAACTTTTTAATGGGGGTGCATAGTCTATAAACCAGACTGCTGAAGTGTTTTGAAGTAAAAAAAAGAAAAAAATAAATCAGTATTTACTTAACGGAACTTGTTTAAAGAACAGGCATTTATTGGAAACTGCTTTGACAGAACTTTCATGGGTTTATAATGGCATTTCTTTTTTTAAGTATAAGACATAGCACTGACAAAAACAGGTACACAAAATGAAGCCTTGTGATGAACATTTACTTCATATGTTCTTGCCTGTTGTTATACACAACAGTATGGGTTACAGATTAATAGTCTTACCTTTGCTATGACTCTTCCAAGTCTATTACTGAATTAATCACTCTTTTAATTTCCGTCCTGTAGTTTTTAGGAAACAATATGTGTGGTGGTTTTGACTTCATGAGTTTTTTTTGTTGTTGTGGTGATGGTGTTCTTTTATTACTGTTATTGGGGGAGGGAGTGAGGCTCCTGAAATAACATTTTGTTTGGTTTCTATAAAATTTAGTAACTGGAGGGAGGTAGCAGAGGGTCAACCTGCTGAAACGAACATTGTCTTGTTGGTCAAAATTAGAGAAACTGATTCTTTTTATTTTGTAGACCTTTTCACCTGATGCAGGCGAAAAAAAATATTCAAGAGTTTAGTTTGCATGAGGAGAGAGAGAGGATTGTTTTAAGTCCAGTAAAAATGATTAACAGTGGATTCCAGCCAAGTTTACCAGCATCTGTCATTCCTTTGACAGGATGTAAGGGCCCATATTCCAAGGAGCTAAAATTATCCATCTGGTTGCATGGAAGGGAATATAGGTCATAAGACCATATATAAGTTGATATTCTGCATATATTCTGGAGAAACAATTGGCTTATTTTATGTAATGCATATTTTATTCTGAGATAGAGAAAAGGGTTTACTTAAATGTCAAGCTGCTCTCTAGTGGTTGGATATGTAAGCTGTTGGAAAGTATGCCACAAATTCTGCCCCTGCACCACCCCAATTTCTCCCACCCCCAAACCTCTTAAATTTAGTGTACAGTGAGTTTTTACAGTAATACTTTTCATCATATCTTCTTTTCAAGCATGAATTGCCAATTTATCTACATAATATGTGATGATAATCATAGCACCACAGAATGTTTTGGGTTGGAAGGGACCTTAAGGACCACCCAGTTCCAACCCCCTGCCATGGGCAGGGACACCTCCCACCAGACCAGGTTGCCCAAAGCCCCATCCAGCCTGGCCTTGAGCACCTCCAGGGATGGGGCACCCACAGCTTCTCTGGGCAGCCTGTGCCAGGGCCTCACCACACTCTTGAGTGTGGTGCCTTCTAGTATCTTTCCACCTTTAGTTTAAAACTATTCTCCTTCGTCCTATCATTATCTGCCTGAGTAAAAAGTCCCTCTCCACCTTTTTTATAAGCCCCCTTTAATTATTGAAAGGCCACAACAAGGTCTTCTCGGAGCCTTTTCTTCTCCAGGCTGAACATCCCCATCTCTCTGTCTTTCTTCATGGGGCAGGTGCTCCACGCCTATCATAATAAGCTGTAAATATATATAAATATGTATGGTAAATTAATAATTTTCTAGACTTGTTGAAAGTCTTCATTTAGGAATTTAAATAATGATATTGTCTGTTTAAAACTCTAGAATCCCACATTTTACTGTGTGGTAGAGGAATTTCTTATCCTTTAAGATGGGCCTTCAGTAGGCCCATGCACAAATAAAACTAAGTTCTTAAATGTTTTTAAGAACACAGCTTTAACAATATTTGGACATTGATAAATTAAAGGAATGCTACCCACTCAGTAGCATTCAGGACCTATTAGTTATAAATTTTGATTTCAGATTTTTTTTCTCTTTCTCTGTTTTGAACAGACTACTGAATCATCAGTGGATTAGAATGATGCTTT
The DNA here is from genome assembly GCF_964211825.1 of Aythya ferina. Classification (NCBI taxonomy): domain Eukaryota; kingdom Metazoa; phylum Chordata; class Aves; order Anseriformes; family Anatidae; genus Aythya; species Aythya ferina. The sequence goes on from NC_140299.1 coordinate 22,860,926, forward strand.
ATGGAGCTTAGTAATCAATAAATAACACTTTAAAATAAGAAAATTATTGACCATTTTGAAAACAAACAAGTCTTAACCCTGCAAATGTTTGACCAGTACCATTTAAACTGCATGTAATACCCCATATGTAACTCTTCTATAGGTACATTGTTAATGATACGTTTTTTGGATGTTCAGAAACCTACATTTGTGCCCTTTTTTCCCCTCTCTCATGGCTGAAGGAGAATAGTTCTGTAATGTTTAGATTCCCCTTTTTAGGATAAGCTGGTATCTTACTAGAATTCTGCAAGATTTCAAACAACACTGTTTTCCTCACATGCTTTTATTTAGCAAGGCTTCAAGCATTAATTTCAAGTGTTCCTGAATACTTTGAGCAAACCTTGTCCAATTACATTTAACTATAGGAATTTAGATAGCTGAGGTGAGAATGACAAGTGAAGTGTTTTCAACCTTCAGCTGGCAACTGATTCTAAGTTCTGGTTTTTATTTTATTTATTTATTTATTTATTTATTTTAAAAAAAGAGGAAAAAGAAAAAAAGGCTAGTACCAAAACTTATATGATAAGTCACCAGTTAAGGCTATTCCAAGATAAGCAGAGTGAAGAGTCTTGTTTCCTGAAAATATTTGAGTATTATTAGTTCCTGTTCTATACCAAAAATGTATGGATTAACACAAGCTACAGCTACATCAAACTGGTGTCAGTGACTTTTGGGACACACTGGAGACTGAGGATATACTTTTTGTGGTATTGTAGAATTTGGAACAGTTGCAGTGGTATATATTGTGCAAACAAGCCATAAGGAATTTACAAATAAGGTATCAGATGTAAAACTGTGGAGTGTGTGTAGGGAGATACTTTGAGGCACTAGGGAGTTGAAGAAAACTGGCATCCACATTACTGGGTGTTTGGACTGAAATTCAGAGGAGCAGTAACTTCACATTTGATGTTTAGTAAAAAGAGACTTTAAGGCCAAACACAGTTTTGTCCTCCTAAGAGGGGAGAAATTCTGGAGTTTTGTCTGGAAGCTTGAAACATCCATTGGTTATAGAACGGTGAAAGTATAGAAGAGGAGAATAAAGAATGCTCACTACATCATTGTGTGAGAGGTTATTCAAGAGCCTTGACCAAGAAATATCATGTATTGCCAGTAAATACTGTTCTCCAAGGGGGATTCTAATGACTGGTACCAGAACATCTGAGGAGAATGAATATGCAGAGACATGAGACTTTGATTATTAGCTTGTTCTAGTTTCACAAGATAAAGTAGTATGAAAGCAAATGTCTGCCTCAAGGCTACGGGCTTCTCAAAATCAGGCTTATATGCATAGTCAGCAGACAAACACCTTAATCTATTTATACTTGTAAGAATTATTGCAGTCTTCTAGTTATATATATTTTTATTGATACTTTTTTCTTTTTTTTTAATAGAAAAATTAGAAACTTTATAAAAACAACTTTGAATTTGCTCTGCTTTGAATTTTTTTTTATGGTGTATCTTGTATTATTGTTATTTCTTTTGTGAGTTCATGTCACTGTTTTAATATTACTTCATTCGAGATGGGTGATTTTCCTTTTCTTCTGTGCCATCTTCTTATTTTGTTACATTCTTGCAACTACAGAAGTCCGTGGTGGCAAGACAGTAATGCCCACTGCTTTCTCTCTATTACCCTTGCCAATACTGTGGAGGTCAGGTTTGCAAGGTGATGGAGCTCAAGACCAAGCCACTGTCACTTCTGCTCTTGGAACCTGTGGCATGCTTGTCGCCTACAGTGGCACAGGGATATGCTCACAGGGTTTCTTGCAGGCCTCTTTGTCTCTTTAAATGAGAATTCAAATATCTTCAAATATCTCATTCATATTGTTGAATGAAGTGTTATCAGAATGTGTTGTAGACATTGACGTCACTGCAAGAGCAAAAATGCTTAACCAAACTGTTAGATCTCTGCGTGTATGTAAGCTATTATTTGTACTGTACCAGTAAGGGGGAAAACATGAGACAAAATAGTAACAACTGGTAATTAAATGGTTTTCCACAGGTACTTTGTACTTTGACTGTCAGCTATTCTTCCTGCAATGTACTTTGTAATGTTGCAAATTGATTGAAACCTTAGAAATTTTGACAAGCTGTGCACCAATGTTTTTTTTCCAGACACATGAACATTTGAATGACTTTATTTACACGTAACTCTGCATGTAAGCTGTTGATTGCATGCTGATTTACGGTAAATAAAGGTTAAGTAGGACTCACTGAGTTGTGTTTTATACATCGCAGTGGTCCTGTTCTTGCATGGTTTTTATCTTGCATGACAATGGAATATGTCTGTATTAGTCTACGTATAACATGTCTTGTGGTTTATGCATGCTGCACTAATCTCTGTGTTAAATCTGTCCCCTCTTTATTCAGAGCATGCTGTCTAGGTCCTTTAATTCCAATTATGCTGCAGTTAGCAGCTTTCACTATGGCAGCTCTAGGGATCTGCATGGCAGCCAGGGTAGTGTTGCCTTGAGTGTTGCAGACGGAAGAGGTTCTGGTGTGCACATTGTTCGAGTGAGTACCTACAGGAGGCTATTGCAATTTTTAGAGGGGGAAAGAATAAAATATGAGAGATGCCCTTTAAATTGATAGTTATCCTTCTAGAGATGAACAGTACTTTCAATGAAAAATACAATTTGTGCCTGATTTTTAATAGGTGTTAAAATACTTTGCTTTTACTTTATATGCCTTAACTTATTGTAAGGTTTTTCAGATTGAGTTTTCTAATTATTTTTTGTGTATTATTGAATATAAAAACTTCTGGTTTTGCTGTACATGTTGTGAACCAGAGATTACCATTCTGAATTTGACCTGTGTTGAAAATTGAACAAAATGTTAAGCTTTTTTTTTTTTTTTTTTTTTTTTTACCAAACAAATGATACAAACTGTATTGCAAGATACTTTAGACATTCAAGAAAATGACTTCTTTGGTTTGTAATAAAATGAGAGGAAACAACTCCTTAACTCTGAGCATCTTGAATGATGCTATGGTACCCATAGTGAGCAGGATAAATTCATCAGAAAACTTTTAACTGCAGTTGCTGATATTTGTAAATATCATGCAATATCTTCTGGGTATGGTATCGTACCTAGTAAGATTTATGTTTTCTACATAAACACAAAAAAATGTGCTAGTTTTTCTTTTATTTTTTTAGCTTGTTTCTTTTGTTTTTTAAAGATAGAGAATAATAAAACCCTTAAAATGTTTTGTTTTGGGCATCTTATGAGAACTTTTTAGTTGTTTGAATAATACGAAGACATTCATACTGTTGCATTCTGTTTAAAGTATCCCCAGGCTTCAACTCCAGGAGACCAATGTCAAGATGAGGTGTTCATTTCAGGAAAGCAGAATTATTCATCTGCCACACTTAGTCTCAAAGATGTTCCTCCAGACAGCCTGAAGAAAGTAGCTGTGCAGGTAATTATCTACATGATATAATGGATAGGATATATTTTTTATTGTTTGTATAAACATATGCTGAGATAGCACTTGTAACTGGGGCTTCTTTAAAACATAAAACAGGATTACACCCAGGTATTTAGTAGTATAAGAAAAATAGCATCCTGGTTTTGGAAAACAAAGTTTTTACCTATATGAAGGGGGTTAGTTTTTATTTTCCTTCATTGAGGGCTTAGAAAGAAAAAACGTGCAGAAAAAATAAGTAATTGCAAGTGGAAATTGGAATACGGCAATTGATTTCAGGGAAGCAGATTGAAGCTGATTAAACCATTTAAAGAACAAGCTTGAAATCTGTTGTGATGAAATTGCAATGGTAAACTATAATTCATAGAAGGCATTCTGTATTCATGTCAAAGGACCATCTATATGGGCAGAACTTACTGCAGTGAAACTAAGTGGATATGTGTAATTTAAGATGCAGCAATAGACTTCCCTTTTATGATCCGTGCTCTCATTACATTTCTATAGACGTTAATATTGGGAATTAGGATCATTATTGATATATGTTGCATCTGTAAACTCTCTACCTCTGATAATGCAACAAAAATAGTTTTCCCATAATGCTTTAGATTTTCAGGAAAGACAGTAGAAAATCTTGTAAATTGAATATGTCTGACCCGTAGATAATCTAAGATATGCACACATTTGCATACCCATTTCTCAGAATCACTTTGACAAAGAAACTCTTCTTAACAGACTAGTTTCTCTGTCCATTCACCTAGTGTGGTTAAAGGTTGAAATTTACATGCTTCAGTTATAGTTTTGAGAAACAGAGTATCTTAGTATCCTTGTATCCTCTAACTAGTGGGATAACAGTAGTAGGCAGAAAAATATGCAGACTCGAGACTGTGGCATTTCTGGAGTGTGGGAATCCTACGGAGGGATGACTGACTATTTAGGCTTATTAAGAGTGGGAAGAAAGAAAAGGCTTCCCATCTCAGCTTGGAGCTGCAGAGCCCCCTGTAGCTCTGGGGCTTCAGTAAGAAATGTTGTGACCAACATCATCCTTAGTGAAATGGTTTGAATGAACCTCATGTCTTTACAGTTGAGTAAAGTTGAGACCTTACTGCTGTGATTATACCTATCAAATGAGTAACAGATGGTTTAAGAAAAGAATAACATTTATGGGAAATACCATCATTACAGTTTTGATATTAAAATCTTGAATCTGTTTGGAAGGTTTTTGAGTGAAGTGATCACCAAAAGATGCTCAGAGAGCGGATAACTTCTGAATGGTAGTTGTGTGGGCTTTTTTGTTTTGTGTATGCTCTACTGGGAATTGTTGTGGAAATTTCATGCAATAAAAGTGCAATCTGTAAGAAGATCAACCAAGTGCCAATACTGTCAATTATATTGTCAGAAAATAATAGTCTTGGTAACTCAGTGAAAAAAAGTGTTTATCTAGTCTGCTCTGGTAGATTACCACTCACTATAAGGTTTTGTTTTTAAACCTTATCCTCATGGTGTCAGAGCTGATGACTCTCATGAAAACTGAGTGCAGTTGTACATGATTCGTAACAGTAGTTTTAGTAATGTCGCTAAAACTAAAAGCAGACTTTAGAAATATTGAAATAATTAAGGAAGAATTGAGGATTGTTACTTATAGAATGTATGACATTAAGAATATTCATGTTTTATTCAGATACCTTTGACAAATGGACAAATGTGCCAGCCTCAAAGACCTCAGGCAAACTACAGCCAAGTCCATCATCTCCCTCCTCAGTCATCAGTTGCAAGACATCCATCTAGAGAACAGTTAATTGATTACTTGATGTTGAAAGTTGCCCACCAACCTCCCTATGCCCAGTCCCAGTGCTCTCCCAGACAAAGCCATGAATTGGTAAAGCAAGAGGTAAGAGTGAAATCTAATTTGGATGCATGACATCTGTCTGTTATAAAGAAAAATGTGGTAGATTTTTAACAGAATGGACCGGCAACTTACGCTTGCATCTTTGTACCGAGATAGAAATTTACTTGTTGACTACATTTATTAATCACCAACTCAGTATTTATGAGTAACTGAAAATCTCAAAGTACCAGTACAACTTCTAGTACTTTGCAGCTATTAATTGCTCTCTGTAATGGTTCAAAAATCTGCAACTGTAGAAGTATGCAGCTGTAAACAAAAGTCAGGATTTAAAAATAAAAAAAAAAAAGTGTGAGCATCTGATGCGTGTTTGATAATAATAATTTGTTTTATTTATGTTAGACATAAAAAAGGGTAAGAATGGGTAAGAAATTCTCATAACCATTTGTTATAATCTCATAACCAATTATTTGTTTGAACCAATGTTTCTTGCAGTGTGGGTAACCTTCTTTCTGCTCTTGTATTAAAGGTGTTTCCTTTGTATTGTTTTGTTATTTGAGAAAATACTGAGAGCTTTTCTTTCTGCCTTTCTTTGCTAGAATGGATATGTCCACTTTTTGTGTAAAATTGTTTTCTAATCAACTCTTCCGGCAAGAGAAAAGATAGACATTGTGTAGAATTTATGTATAGACATTGTGTAGACATTATGTATATTATAGATATACATGTATATCTATATCTATATGTATCTATATAGATATATGTATATCTATAATGTATATCTATATGTACATTATAGATAGGCATTATGTAGAATGGAGAATGAAAGTAGGAGCTAGGTTTAATTTAAAATTCAGCCAGAAGTAGCAAAGAAATAGGAAGAGCAAATTATTCCATATGACCATGTGCATTTGCTCGGGTCATTAAATTCATTTACATAATATCTCAATATCTCTGAATTTAAAATCTACATAGATTACTATGATTATAATAGCAGTGATTTTAGGGCAGGACTTACGTACAATGATATGCCGTTGTATTGAAATCTTGGTTTGAATTAAGATTGAGATACAATACTGTCTCAAATTGTGATAAATGCTTTTGATTTTTTTTCTTTTTAAAAGCTTTTGTTCATCTAAGTTCCATTTCTTCTAACTTTGTTTGTAACTACTTAGATTCGAGTGAGGATTGACAAGGATCCTGAACTTGGATTTAGTATATCAGGAGGAGTTGGTGGTAGAGGGAATCCATTCAGACCTGAAGATGATGTGAGTATTTTATATATCTTAAAATCATTCTGATTAGCAAATGTTTCCAGTGTTTACCAAAGGAAATTGACATATATAAATATAAGTAAGTGTGTATGTGTGTGTGTGTATATATATATATATATATATATATATATATCCATCCTCCAAATACAAATCACTCCAGGACTTGGTGGGAGAAAAGTGAGGAAAAGTTATTTATGAAAAATGAAGGTAGTGGGTGACCACTGTGTAGCCACATGGCAACACAAAGTATTGTTCTGACTGAATGTTTCTTAAAACGTTCCAGATATCAGTCCACAGATTTGAGATAATGAGTTACGGAGTTTACACCTAGGAAGTCTCCAAAAAGAGAATATGATTTAACCTACAGCATTATTTCCAGTGGTTGATAATTTGTCTTGACATATACATCTGCCAAATTAAACAAAGACTTGAGTTACACATCAGGCAGATCAGAATTTGCCCTTCAGTACTCCTTTAAAGGCAGTTTCCCTGGATTTAACATCAGAAAAGGATGGCAGCCACTAAAGCCTATAAAATAGTATTGCATTCTCTTCTATTTAAGATGGAAAATTGAAATGATGTTTTGAATTACATCTGTACACCATACTTTATGAAATAAGTTTTCAAAAATGTTTTACGCCTCTGTTTTTCAAGGGTATCTTTGTAACCAGAGTACAGCCCGAAGGACCAGCATCTATGTTGCTGCAGCCTGGTGATAAAATAATTCAGGTACTGTAGTCATATAATTAACTATCATGTATAATATACCAGTTGATTTTTAATTTGCTTCTTTTCTGAGAGTAGAATGGTTAATTTTTGTGTGGATTGCCAGTATCTTTCTAGAAGCATATCAGTATTCTGTAATGATCCTTTTTTCTTCCATCTAACATTAGGATAAGTGATACAGGCTGAAGCATTAATCAGTTGGATCGTTTTTCAAATTCTGAACATTTTTCATAGTTTTGATAATTGTCCTCATGGATTATAATAATAGTCCTTATGTTATTCAGTATGGAATATGAGTGAGTTCATTTGGCTTTAGCATCATTCAGGTATTTAATTTGTAGTCATTCATATGCAGTATTCTGAATAACAAGTTGTCTGAACACGAGCAGTAGCTCCTCATGCCCTCCTTTACCCAGCTGCATACATCTGTTGCATCCTGCCCCTCCCGCCCCCAATCTGCAGTTCCTGCCAGCCTTTGCTTCCTCTCCCCCAGCTGACGGGGGTTGGACAAATGCAAGCACTGGCAGAAGCCGCTTCCTTGATGACTGATACCTGACTGCTGACAGCCCATACCTCCTGGCTACCCTATCTGCCACAGGAGAGCCCCAGATAGTTTCTTTCAAGAGCCATGGCTTTTGGGCTGCAGCTGTGTGGCTTTTTCTATAGGAATTAAGTACCACTCCTGTGTCAGATTCGTTTGAAATTGTCTAATGAACTTGCAGGTTATTTGTGGAAGGGTCAAGGAGGTATACAATGGGATTATCTAAGCCTTACTGTTGTAGAGAACAGGTTAACAGGACACTTCAACTGTGCTGTAGCCACACTTTAAGTTGCAGAGCTAGCCTTCTGATAAAAACATATTTTTAATACTACACACATTACAAGTTTGAGAGTGCTTATAGAGAGATCCTAAATGACCAGTGTCTAGGTAATTGTGTGCAAGTCTTAAGATACGGTTGCATATTAGGTTAGCACATTCTGTACAGATGATGGCTTGGAGTGGTTACTGCTCTTACTGCTCTCTGAACAGTCTATACACTAAACTTTCTTTGCAGCCCTAGACAGATTTAAAAATTACTGCCTTTATAACAAAGAGTCCAGCTGGTAGCAACAGCAGGTGTTAGATAATGGGATGAGCATGCAGAGCTCCAAAATGAGTAGCGAAGGCTCATGACTGGCCTCAGCAGGCACCTCTGTCATCTCTCTGGTGACACCACGGCTGGCCTCTCTGTCACCGTGTAAGGGGCAGCACCTCTGGGAGAAAGGTGGGATGCACAGCTGGCAGCAGCAGTAGTTCAAACTGGACAAATTGTCATTTGGCAAGATTTTACTGCACAGACCGAATATGAATTAGCAGCAATACGCCCTGAGAAGTTGAACCATAGCCATGTTTTCCCTCTTTTCTGTGGGCTGCTTAGGCCTGCCTGTGTTTGCCAAGCCAAGCCTGTCTTAGGAATGAGAAAGGTACTTAGTCATAGGAAAATTGCAGCTGGGGGTGATCTCAGGAGGTCTGAAGCACAACATCCTGTTGAAAACAGTCAGCTCAGAGCTTGGAATGTGTTACGTGGGGATTTATCCAGACAGGTCCTGAAAAACATCCGTGGGTAGAGACTGTATAACTTCACAGAGCAACCTGACTGACTGCTGGACTCTGCTCAGAACAGATAAAAAAAAAGTTCGCTGCGTCCAGTCTGAACTGCAAGCAAGGGGAATAAAACCCTAAAAGGGCCTAAAATGCCATGAATGTTTTTTGTTAAAGGCTTCAGTAGTTCTTTTATCTATCGCAAATGCCATTTCTAGTGTTTAAACTGAGATGTACCATCTATTCTTCATTTTCTTTTTTTAGCATAGATATACTCAGATTGAAGAGTTAGATGCCTGCCGCTAATGGTTTAAAGCTCTTTTTTTATTTATTATTTTTTATTTTGGTTATGTGCAAATATATTCAGTATCTTTGGAGTAAAATTCTTCCAAGGCTAACACAACTGTTTAATTCCTTGTAGCGTACACCTAAATGTTCTACTGGCATCAGCAATGTAATCTGAGAATCAGCAGTGTTTTATTGTATGCATTTATATAAGATTTTTATTTATTTAAAACTTAGTTTAAGCTTAAGTAAACTAACATGAAATATGAGACTGCCATTCTTAATTCTGAATATTTCTTTTTAGGCTAATGGATACAGCTTCATAAATATTGATCATGGACAAGCAGTATCTTTGCTAAAGACTTTTCAGAATGCGGTGGAACTCATCATTGTGCGAGAAGTTTCTTCATAAATACTGTGGATAGAGGGGAAAAAGCCAGCAGGATTCATTGAAGGACTTACGGAAACTGAATATTTTGCCTATTTTTATATGTGAAAGGAACTTGAAAAGAATTATGATCAAAATTTGTACAGGAAATGAAATACTGAACTTGTGGTCAAAGGGGAATAAACCACTGTATAGAACATACAGGAAATCATTTTGGAAATGCATATGCTGAAAAAACTTGTTTTTAAGCATTATAGCAATCTAAGGATCACTCCTCCAAGAACAAACCTGTGTTGTTGTTTTGTACAGATGGTAGGTTTATTTTTGGATAATTCATACACATTACTAAACTTTGTGCGAGGCTTTGAGAAGCCTAGGTTGTAGCCAATGGACAGATGGCAGGGCTGTCTGTCCTGTAGCTGTTTATTGCCTTTATTTTTATTCACCAGATATTAATGTGTTTTGCTGAAACCACTTCTGTAGATATGAACAGGGGATATGAAATGTTGGCTTCGATATGTGCACATTGTATAGATGAATGGGTAGATGGAAGGTGGTGCTGTTTGGACAGAATAAAGGTCAGGTAAAACTACTATCTGCTATCTAAATCTGAAATCAAGAAAGAAGTAAAAGTGTTTAGTTCTGGAATGTACGTCTACCAATAGAACATGCAATATAAGATTATGGTGTTTTTTAGGAAGACTGTAATTACAAATTTGTGATATTCTACAGGATTTGTTCCTTATGTAGTCATTGAATATTCATTTGCCACGTGTGATTCATGTTTAGTTGGGTTTTCTTGAATACACAATTTTTTTTCAACTGTGCTGTGGAAATGTGCCCAGAGGTTTTTCTGTGCTGTGGAAATCCCCAGTTTTGTGCAAATGGTGATACTTTTATCTTTATAAAAAGTACTCCATTTTAAACTTACATATTTTTAAAATGAAACCGAAATGGCCAGTTTTTAAGGTTGTTGCCTGTAATACACATTTGAACACACACAAAGTAAATGCAGAAAGGGTTATGAAAGTCATCTTGATTTAGTTTGGCCTTTGCATTGCCTTGTTAATCAAAAAGGAAACCATACACATGGCGCTAGGTAACCAAAGCAAGTTTGTGAAACTTTGAACAGAGACAGAGAATTGCTGTGGTGAGATGGAGAGCAAAGGGAGGGTGTACTTACAACCCACCAGTTCGTAATGACGTTTCTTAAAGGGCTGTTCCTACAGGTAACATTAAATGTGAACTAGACACTTCAGAGTCATTAAAGGGTTTCTAACTATATTAATGTAATAGTGATTTACCACAGGCTGCCTTTGTTCCTTATTACTGTATAAAATATTCAATTATGCTTGTATTAATTTTGTTTACCAGAAACATTAACTTTATTTTTCTTTCTCCTTTGTAATTGAATAAAGACTGCATAATCTGCAGTCATAATTAATACACGGTTGTTATGGACCAGGGAAAAGTGCCATAGAAGACCAGTAACTGTTTTTAATCAGGGCTAATGATTAGCCTGTCATTGGAGCAATATTCAGTTATTGCAGTTCATTTTTATTTGCATATAAGTTGGTAGTTTGAAACAGATATAAGTTACTTTTTTCCACCCATGTGTACAAAAGTAAATTCTTTTAATAAAGCTAGCAAAAACACCAGCCTCCTTTAGTTTTGGGGAAAAGAGCTGAAAGAGAGGAAATACTTAGCTAGCAGAAATAGGCAGTACTTCTTAAATAAGTGAACTCAAATATTATTGCACTTCTTTCAAAGATGTTAACTATTGCTTATTGTACTGTGTATAGTTCTAATAATTTTAATTGAAACCCTTTAACAACTCTTTGTATATTTTAATTCTTTTTAGTTGATTTTCAGTAATATTTACATAGGAAATAATTTTTTTGATATATTAGCAGAAATGTGCTGTATTTTGATAAAAATTCACTTATTTTCTGTGTGCTGTTAATCTTTAAAGAAAAGAATGAGAAACATAGCTATATAATGGCAGGCTTCAGCGTTCCCTTTCTCTGAGATGTTTTGTTGTTGTTTATTTTTTTTATTGAAAAAGGAAAATGTTCACATCACATGTTCATTACTTTTAATCATGTTATTTTTATCACACACTGCCTTTTAAAGGGAATGCATACAGACAACTTCTAAATTAACTTGGTCTTCTACATAACCTGTATCTTTAGGAAGGGAAAGTACAAAAAGCAGAACTGATTCTTTACTGATCTTGTGTACATTGTGACTTTGTATACGTTTTACAGTACATTTGAGTATATCACTGAAGAATTGTACCGTGTTGTATTTTGCTTTAATGTTAACAGAGTTTTAAACTATATTATGTCACTTAATTTTCAGATTTACGTATCACATGACAATTCTACCAGGAAGTGTTTCGCTATGGTAGAACTGTAGTAATGGGGATTTATAGCAAGAAGTTTAGTACTTCTTGTGGAAACAGTTGGCCAAAGCTTGTCTTTGTTAAATTAGCAAATTAACCGTGAAATAAAACATGAATTATACTGATTTTACTCAGTAAACTTTTGAGTTTTTAATGGATTGATACGTGTTTGTTCCTTCTGTGTCTGTGTGTAAAGGTATTTACATGTCAAGCTAGATGACTCTGCAGAGTGGGAGAAGGATGTCTCCCGAACTAGTCCAGCCAGGATTCAGCAGGACAAGAGACAGTATCAGCACTTTTCATTTTGAATGCATCTTAAACTACATTTTAAATAGGGAAAAAAAAAAATCCATCAATAGCAGTAGTCACTCAGCATGGCAGTGAGTTGATGCAAACTGTTAATTCTTTCTGTTCTGAATAGTTCATTAAAGAATCAGTTCAACTGATGTAATGAAAAGATGAAGTCTCCCACATATTTATTATGTAAATATTTTTGAGTTACATTTTTGGACTGGAGTTTAAAAAATGTGTATATACTTGAAAGCATTCTATGAACACAAACATAGCAATAAGCAACACACAGAATCAAACCTTTATCATTTGGGGATTTTTGTTTGTTTGTTTAGAAATTTTCCCTTGTCAACAGCTATGAAATGTTTTTATTGATCAGCATTTATTCAACATTCCAAATTTTTGTATATAATTAGACTGTTTCTGAGGTAACACATGGAGAATAGATAATAAACTAATGCTCTTTAAAGCTGTGCGTAATTGACTTATTTAACTTCTAGGAAATTCTCCATGACACAAGTCTATTCATCTGTTGTTTCTGTAGACCCTAATCCTCTATCAATATCCATTAATGCTCCATGCATCTCAGTGTGACAGGAGTCTGCTCAAATTGATTTAATTGCAAGACCAGATTATTCACAAACAAAAAACGAACAAAAATAACCTCTATCTGAATAAAGTAGTCTTGCAGTGAAATCACCTATGTTAGCCAGTGGCTCCTCTTCTAGAGAGAGTAGTCTTTTAACATGTACGTCTGATGTAAATGAGTTAGTTTCAATAGTTCAATTTCATTGTTCAATTTCAATTTTTTGTTTTAATATTTATTATCAAATTCAAATTGTTAAATTTCAGAATTTCAAAACAACAACAAAAAAAGACTAAGTCAAGAAGCAGGGGTAAAATGAATCACTTCAGTGCTCTAATAAGATGTACAAAGGCTATTGAGTGAAGAAAGGGAAAAGTTTATCACAAAACTTCACAGGAGAGGCAAATGCGGGTTACAATCAGACAACTGGCTTTCTTGGAAACTACCTAACAATTAAATAACAGATTTTTATTTATTTTTTTCCAATATGTGGAACTGGCCTACCAATCTCACGTCTTGACTTTTCCTACTTTCTCTACAGAGAAAACAGACTATAGCTGTAGCAGGTTACAGCCCTGATGTTGGTCACAACAGTGTTGGGCTTGGGCCCCTGTGTATTTAAACTTTTCTGCATTTGTTGCCTGCTTGGAGTTTGGAATTTTTTCCACCTTAATTTTGTCCTTGTGGGCACTCCTCTGAAGAATTTTGTTGTCTTTTCTGCCTTTTATGCATCAGACTTCAAATTTATTCTTTTCCATTTTGCAGGTATCACTTGTTAGTATGCCTAGTTCCTGTGCAACTCTGCCTTTGGTCTCCTATTTGACTTCACAATGGAACAGTTTACTTTTTCATCAGCTGTGTGAATGCTAGATCATTCACGAGAATGCTGGATCCATCTTATCACTGTATATAAATACCTCAAGGGAAGTTGACAAAAGAAGTTGTGTAGTCTTATCCCTGGAGACCTTCAAAAGCTGCCTGGACGTGGTCCTGGGCAACCTGCTCTGGGTGTCCCTGCTTGAGCAGGGGAACTGGTCCAGGCAGCCTCCAGAGGTCCCTGCCAACTTCAACTGCTCTGTGTTGCTGTGACATCTTTTGTATGTTTTCAATCCTGTTGAGAAAATTTAAGAGTACGTTCATACTTGAATGAAGGAACCAAACATGCCATTCCATGAACATGCATGCCCATCACATCAGAGATAATTTAGGAAGTTCTTTCTTTGTCCATATAATTTAAAAGTTCCTTATTTTAAGACAGTTTCCTGAAATAGTTAATGTTGGTGTTTCACTAAGCAGAGTGGTCTCCAGTGTACAAAAGTGCTACTTCATCAAACTGATAAAAGCACTTTATATTGACAAGGCAGCTGCTTCTAGGCATGGGAGCCCACTGTTTTTAATTCACATTCCTATTCATCCTTAGCAAGTAAACAATAAAATATGTGATTTAATTTTCTGTGACATTAATCCATCTGATTCTTCTTACAATTCAGAAGATTTGTGACTACAGAAAACTAATGATGACTGTTGGAAGGGAGAGGAAGTTTTTATAATGAGCTAAGAAAAAAAAAAAAAAAAACACAAATATTGGAAATTGACAAAAATGAATTTCATAGCACATTTCACATCATATCCCTGTAGTTTGTTTTTGAAACTGAGCTTTCTACAGCTACTGCGTTACTCAGTAACTGGGGCTTTCAGGTTACACCAGGGATGTACGCCCCCAGTCTCTGCACAGACTTACTTATGTTCAAGCAGTGAAAAGATTTTTGATTTTTAGACTTGACACATTTTTAAAAGTGATGGCTCAAGATGATGCAACTGCTTGACTCTGTATCTTGAGTGTTACTACCTCCACCACCACCTGTCCCATTTCTCCAAGCAGACAATGATCCTCAAAGGATCATTCCACGATCGTGGAAACAAAACCCCTGATGCCAACAGTTCTGCAACAATTTGTTGTAGTGCCATGAGGAGTCCTCCTCCTCTCCCCTCATGGGGGTCCTTGAGGAGGATAACACGTGGATCCCGTGCCCCTGCTGGGCAATGTGCCTTGTGGTGCATCACCATCACACCTGAGAACATTTAGGCTGGTCGGAACTCAGATGAGGAACTCTTGTTTCACACCTGCTGCATGAGCTGCTGCATCTGTTGGCCGTGCTCCTGGCCCTGCTCTCATATAGGTCTCATAGTGCCAGCTTCAAGGTGGGTGCCTGACCCTCCCAAAGCATGGGCAGCTGCAAGAGGTGCTATCCAGGCACCCCGGGTCAAGGGCAGCTACCCTCATTTGTCAGAGCTTACATGAGCCCATAACCCTGTGGTAGCAGCTACCCTCAAGTCTCTCAGGGGGCTCCCAGGAATCCTCCCTCCTCTTTTGCCATTTTCTAAGAGCCTCATTTAAAGTATGGCATCTCCTGATTTCTGGCTCCCTGTGTTCTTGCGTCTGCTTTTTCTGACACTGTCTACATGATCACGACCATACTTCTGTATTGCAATTTGAGATATTGCTTTGTATTAAGGATAAGAGTTAAGTATAAAAAAGCTGAATTTTTGGCTGAAAGAGGAGAAAATGAGAAATAAACATTACAACCTACATATTTTGGAATTACAACATACACCATAAATACTCTGCAAGATTTTGTGCATTGGAAAAGTAGGTTGCAGTTATCTCATTAAAGAGAAAATGTGTTAAGTAGTTATGGATAAACATTACTGAGCTGTGAAATACTCAGTTAACTTGCAGCTGCTGTCTCTCAATAGCTGAGTCAGGACATTTTTGGAAAACAATTTATATGAATACCTGATCAAAAGTTTTAGAGACATAATAAAAAGAAACAGAACAAGTATGTGACTCTGCTGGCAATGAGATGGGCAAGAGCGTATTGAAGTTTCTATTGCTGAAATGACATAGCTTTTCTGCATGGCCTAAACTTTGGAGCATTAAATTTCTAATAACAGGAATTTGTAACATCTTTTTTTTTTTTTGCAGATGCATAACACAAAAGGGAGTATGGCTCTGCACTTAATGCATTTCATGAGGCATGGATGCAAATTGCTGAGCTATTTATGTTTCAGTATTTTCCATATTAATAAAGAAACTGTGACAGAATAGTCAATCTTGTTTGCCAGACATGTAGAAATAATAATTTGGATAAACTTCCTAAGGAATGTCTCTTAATAGAGAAACTCATAGCAGATGAACCAGATGCTCTTCAGAGAAAACCTCATTCAATTGCTAATGCTGATGATTGAAACTTTGGAGGGAAAAAAAAAAAAAAAAAAAAAAAAAAAAAAAAAAGTAGAAAAAAGCATTCTAATGAATTATAAATATGCACTGGCAAAATACATGATTTGAAAGTATTATGCCAAGGCTCCTAACATCATAACATTTTAGCATATTTGATTGATTTTTGTCTGCAACAGCTTTCTCTCACAATAGAATAATCAACTACTGGTTTTGAATATGGAGAAAGTATTTTTGTTGAGAATATTTCTGCCAGAAGTACATCAATTGAAAGCCATTGCTCCTGTACTGTGAGGTTTTCTAATAAATATTGAAACAAATTATAACAGCTGGTTAGCCAACGTGCTATTATGTCCTGGGAAAAATGAATTAATCATGTAAATTTTTTTTATTTGCTAATTATACTGGGAAATGACTGATGGAGTTGGTGTTGATATATGCAGGGGCTAGAAAATATTCTGTTAGGCCTCCAGACAGATGAAACCTCTAAACACTTTTTTTTTTTTTCTATTGCATTTTAATTCAAAAAGCTATGAAAATATACTTGGTAATTTGAATAATGGGACAGACTCTGTAATAGGTGACTTGCAGTGTTTGTTTGTTTTTAAAATTGCAAGTTTTTATTATTTGATTGTAGCATTAATATTGATACGCTGATTTTTAAGGCATCTTAAGATACTAAAACAATGAAGGACTTTTCAGCATCAGTACTGAACTTCAGCTGTTTTTCAATAATATAAATTATTCACAGCTTTCAAGTAAGAATTATAAATTAAATGGTAGTATTTATTTGCAAAATTGTTATGAGGCCAGTAGTGATAATATACAAATAAAATAACATTCACAATTAAATGTAGAATACAAAATTGTATCCTGCGTATTTTTTAATATAATGGTAGACATTTTTGATGCTTTGTAAAAATAATTTCAGTGTAGTCAACTTCTTCACTGTGATCATGAGAGTTTTAAAAAATCTTATGGGTTTCAGGATTTTTTTTCAAGTTAACTTGTTTACCAGCAACCTAATTAATTCTTAGGAAGATTGTAATGACCAAAATAAATATTTAATTTTACCTATTATTTGTTCAAAACTGTTTTAGTTGCCCAAATATTCACACTGAAATAAGGACATTGCATAAAAATTGATATGAAGACAAAGCTAGCTAGAAGCCATTATGAATGATCACAGACTCAAAGTTGGAGGGTGTCCACAGATTTTTGTAGTTGCAACTCAACACTTATTAATAAACAATAACTAAATACATCCAAATAAATTGCCCAAACTACCAACATATTTATTCCCTTCATTTTAAAGTTATTTAGAATGCATGAGCCTGAAATTTTCATGAAGGAAGGTGTCCATACCTTTTCTTAAGAGAACATTTACTTTCTTCTACATGCTTTTGACAGCAGGTGGGGTGGTATGATTAAATAGCAATAATAATAAGGTATTTTAAGAATTTGTGTGGGAGGTATAAAATGTAGTACAAAGTCCTTTGCCTGTGACATGCAAGGCACCAAGCAGATTCTGAGCTATGCTCTGTACAGGGACAGGTGGAGGTGCCTTTCTCCTTTAAACAGTCATTGCTCTCTGGTTGAGAGAAAGAATCTTGGACACATAAATAGGAATGTCAACCCTTCCCCCCTGGCCCTTTTTTTGGGAAGCAAATTGACCTCTTTTTTTCACTTCTTGTTGTCATTTCCTGGATGAGTGCTCTAGACAGGCATGGTATATGAAAGGGAGACAGACATCTTTCTTTGAGAAGAAAGTGGTGACCCAGTTCCCTCAGGAGGAGTGTGTGGAGGTTGTCTGGACTCTTGCACACTAGGGTAAAAGAAAGTTATCGTTTTTATCCTGTTTGTGGGAACAGGACAAGAGGCAATAGCCACAAGATAGAGCTCAGGAAATTCCGCGCCAACATGCGAAAGAATTTCTTCACAGTGAGGGTGACAGAGCACTGGGACAGGCTGCCCAGGGAGGTTGTGGAGTCTCCTTCTCTGGAGATATTCAAGGCCTGTCTGGACACCTACCTGGGCAGCCAGTTCTGAGGAACCTGCTTTGGCAGGGGGGTTGGACCCGATGATCTTTCAAGGTCCCTTCCAACCCCTACAATTCTGTAAGAAAAGAGAGGCCCAACAAGCTAACAATGTTGTGCCTGATGCACCACAAGGTACAGAGTTGACTCTTTTGGCTGATAGGGCACACTGATGGCTTGTATTCAACTTGTCATCAACCAGACTCCCCAGTTCCCTTTCTCATCCCCCAGTCTGTACCTATGGCAAGGCTTGCCCCTTCCCAGGTGCAAAATCTGGCACTTGCTCTTTTTAAACTTCATGCAGCTGGCGATTGCCCAGAGGTGATGCTCTATGAACTCAGGTTTATCAAACCAATATCTGTGATGACAGTGATTCATTTTAAAGTATATTCATAAAAAATTTAGTTTGATACACACTTACATAATTGATGTGGGAGAATTTATACATGCTAAAAAAGGGTCATCTAAAAACCCCTTTTGAAGTGCATGTGCTTCTGTGACCATTGCTGTATGGAAAATACAAGATTTCATAAACGACTGAAGAAATACTCCCCTGAAATTATAAACGCATGCAGAGTTTATTCTCAATTCTATCTTTATGCAGTTTGTTCTCAAATCTACCTTTTACCTCATTTGTCTCATTTTTGCAGTCTGTAAATGGTGGAGATAATTTGTTGATATGCACTTGGAAATCCAGAGATAAAAGCACTATCTAAATGCTATTAGTCATCAGCTAATTTTGGAGTAAGCTTTAAAAAACCTAAAAGCTAAAAAACAAAACAAAACAAAACAAACAAACAAAACAAAACAACAACAACAAAAAACTATTCCATCTTTGATTATGTAAGCAATTTTATAAGGAGAAAAGGGACTTTATTATAGAACACACTCAATTAGCTGCTGATGTGGCTCTTACAACTGTTACTACTGTGCTAAATAAAACAATCCTCTTTTTCATGTGCTTGCAGCAACAGAAAGACAAAGCAGGTGCAGAAATCTCACAGCTGTTTCAGTTTACCAACTCTTGTTTATTTAGATGACTGCCAGGCAGAGGTGGGGTGTTTGACAAGGTTTCACCTTCTGGTAGTGAGTATGCTGAGGTTGTCCATTAATCTGAATGTGGGCAGGATTTTTAAGAATTCTAGTTCAGGTTTCATTCTTGGGGGATGGAGGGGAGAAGTCACTACTAGAGAAATATTATGTTAAAAAAAAATCTTCCTATAATTTTGCAGGGAAGGGATATAAAATTGTTCTCATGATTTGTTGAAAAATAAGTATTGTTAAATGTGTTTTTATTTTATTTTTGAGATTGCAGAACTGGTGGCTTATGAGTTATTTCTTAGAATCAAGGGTTTTTGCTTTATAAAATGGGTATATACCCACTACATATAAAAATGTATATGTAGTAAAATATGTATTTAATGTCTACACATCTATCTATCTACATATTATGGCATACACAGAATTGAGAACAGCTACCTGATAAATCTGAAAGGTATGAGAATGGAAAGGGGTATGAAAGCAATTTCTAGCATTTGGGAAGAGCTGTGCATTTGTACAGGCTTAGAACTAAGTCTATGGTCTGTGAAATGCTACAAAGTTATCACTTTCTAGTTTTTCTGTATTTGAAACTTCGCTGCAGTTGAATTGATGTAACTATGCAATTCAGACTAACAAGTCAGAAGTTCTACCTCATGTGCATTTATTCCAAAGTAAAATACACTGAAAGAACTGTAGATATAGGCACAATATATATTGCTGTTTTCTGATTTCTTGTTAACCACACACTTTGACAAGAAGCAGCTCATGCTGTCAGAACTGAGGTTTTGGCCACATGCACATCTTGGCAAGCATCTCTGCATTAATTCATACATTGAGTAAAATTCCTGACTGATTATAGGAGGCAGAAAAATATCCTGACCTGGAGCATGTGTCTAAGGAAAAACAAAACAGAAAAACAACAGACAATAAAGAGTATTATCTGCTGATAGCTTCAATAAGAAGCCTACTATGAATAGTAGGTGGAGACTGGCATTTGAAGTTTATACCTGTTTGTTAACTCACAAGAGAAGAGAATATTTGTATTGTAAAAGATACATTTGTCTCCTGTGTTCTGTATCCCCCATCTATGCAAAACCTTGACATTTTGGTCATATAGTAATACAAATAGTGTAAAGTTACTGTTTATGGAAACAGACTAAAGCAGCCAAAGCAATACAAATACACTGGCTCCTTGTGTTGCTCATGAAAGAACAGGCAGGAAAAAGAAAGCTTTATTTGGATCTCTACAACAAATCAATACATACCTATTTCAATCACTCTTACGTGCTGAAAGATAAAAATTGAACACAAATACAAAATCTTAATAAAAGTAATAATAGTAAAGAAAACACAACTTGTATGCTTTAATGAGAACCGAAGGGACTAGCCTTGGTTAGATGATGGCAGTATTTTAAACATTTTTACCATTCACTTGAACATTTCTTGAAGTCCCAACCACAGGTCAGAAGTTCTTTAAATTCAAACTGTGTTACGCAATGGTTGTTTTAATCTTTGGACATTTTTCCCCTGAGGACTGTTAGCTTTTTTTTTTTCTGAGTTCAGCTCATAACTGCAGAATTATGAAAGCCTGACTGAATAACAGAACAAAGAATGTATTGTTAGCATCCTGCAAAAGTATTAATGTGAGCTGATGTATAAATAGCCTACACTGAAACACCCAGTTATTTTACAACTAAACTCATTTGAGAAATGCCCGCTGAAAGGAGTATCAGTCATACGGCCACCCTACAACTCCATGTGTGGCTCTTCCCCAAACAATGTACCTGTCAGTCATTTTTCTTTGTTAAATTGAGCATTACAGTAAGTCAGGTGAGTAACAGGTGTTACAATGTCATTCAAAGAACTGGTAATTCAGAAAAATATGATGAGTAGTAATAGCTGTTTTGACATAAGGACAAATACTTTGACAGATATGAACATCTGAGATCAGCTGTTTTTGCTGGCAGTGATGCAAATTCATTGAGGTTTTCCAGTACCCATGGAAAGTTTTTCAGACAAAGCTCTATGTAGACTGTCTTGCAGTTGTACTTGAGATGACAGTAATAGGCTTGATATTCTGTGTGCTCCCTGCCCAACGTAAAGTATTACTTCATATGGTTGACTGAGCAATTCCAAACATTGTTTGCTACAACATTAACTAGGCAACTCAGAACAAGGCCTTCCATGCAGAAATGCTGTTTGTAATTAATCACATCTTCGTGGAGGCCAGGCATCATTCCTTTCTGTTACAGAAGAAAAGAAAAAAACAAATACATGGTTCAGATTTGTTCTGCTATTTGAGCTAGTAACACCTCTCTTGCTTTTTGATCATATTGTTTCAAATCCTGTACAATGCAGCTGTATTTGAGCAAAGCATTGCTGACTCTACTCAACAGTTTTGACAATGACAGTAAGAATTATAGAGTCTGTTAGGTTCTGTCTCCACGAAGAAGAGGGATGATTACAGAAAACATTAATGAAATTGTTCAAAGATATTGTAAGGAAGAATTTATGTAAAATAAGAAGAATGAAAGAATGAACCATTCAACCAGCTGTAATTAGCAGATCTGCATTGACTATATGGATACTGGATATTCAAAGATTTCCTGAATTATTAAAGAACATTTCTGCTATTATAGAAAGCTAAGTGAAAAGCATTCTTCCAAATTTCTTACCAAGCAAGAAAGGATTCCATGACTCCAGGTCTGGCTGCACCAGTGCAAAATAGAGGAGGAAAATCACCTTATTCAACCTGTTGGTGATGCTCTTCCTAATGAAACCCAGGGCCTTCTTTGCAACAAGGGTGCACCACTTGCTCAAGTAAGACTTGTTCAACAGGGTTCACAGGTTCTGTCTGCCAGTTAGCCCCCAGCATGTCCTGGTGCATGGGATTATTCCTGCCCAGGTGCAGGACTTTGTATTTCTCTTTGGTTAACAACAAGAGATGTGTGTCAGTCCATTTCTCCAGTTTGCCGAGGTCCCTCAGAATGGCAGCACATATTCTAGTGTATCAGCTTCTCCTCCCAGTTCTACATCTCCTACAAGCCTGCTGAGGGTACACTTCGTCCCATTGTCCAGGTCATTAATGAAGATATTCAGCAATGCTGGACCCAGTACTGACCCCTGGGGTACACTACTATAGACTCATCTCTAGCTGGATTTTGTGACACTGATCATAAACAACCCTTTGAGCATGGCAGTTTGGCTGGTTTTCAATCCACCCAATTGCCCTTTTATCTGGTCTGTACTTCATTGTTTTTTTTTTTTTTTATGAGGATGTTATGGCATGCAGTGATAAAAGCCGTACTGAAGTTGAGATAAATGCTATCAGCTGCTCTCCCTTTGTTCACAGAGCCAGTCATTTACTGTAGAAGACAATCAGGCTGGTCAGGCATGAGTTCCCTTTCACAAATCCAGGCTGACTACTCCCAATCTTTTTCTTGCCCTTACTGTGTTTGAAAATGACATCCAGATGGATTTGCTCTGTTTCTTTCCCAGAGATTGAGGTGAGGCTGACTGATCTGTAGGTTTCCAGATACTCCTTACTGCCCCCAGAGAATTTAGAGATGATATTCACTTTTCTCCCCAGTCCTCTTCTAGCTCCCCCAGTCACCACAATCTATCAAAGATGAACAATAGCAGCCTTATAATATTGACCCATTGCTCATGGGAACATCCCATCAGGTCTCATAGACTTGTGCATGTCCAATTTGTCCAATATTCTCTTACCAGATTCTACCTTGTGTATGTTTCTTTTTCGTCTTTGGCTTCTGTCACAAACTCCTTGTTTATCTCTGCAGGCTTCTTAACAGCTATGCTTGATGTCCTTCAGGAAGGAATGTTCCTGATCTTGGAAGTAGTGAATCAAAAAAAAAAAAAAAAGAAAAAAAAAAAAAAAGACAGCTCTCCTGGGCCCTTCTTTTCAGACCTTCAGACCATTTTCCATGGAATTCTTCCAACTCAGAACATAAGCAAATAAAGGTCTGCTCTCAAAAAGTCCAGGGTTGTGATCCTGATACTTGCTTTTATCCCTCCTCTCAGGATCCCAGACTCCACAATCTAGTGAACTCGACTGCAGCCAACTCTCTCCTTGATCTTCCTGTCCCTGCCCAGTTCTTCCTTATTGGTATGAGATCCAGTAAAGCATCCCCCTCTTATCAGCTTCATAATCACCTATGTTAGGAAGTTATAACACTGCAGAAAGCTTCTGGATTGTTTGTAACCTGCTGTGCTGTCCTTACAACACATTTTGGGGTCATTAAAATCTCCCTTGAGGACCAGGGCCTGCTAATATGAAGCTTCTTCCAGCTGTCTGAAGAAGGCTTCATCTACTTCTTTCTCTTAACTGGGTGGTCTGTAGGAGACACCCACAGATTTGACAGTGTTGCTCTGCTCACTGACCCTAACCCAGAAATGCTCAACTGGCTCATCTCTCCAACACAACTCCACATATTCCACATGCTTTTCGACATAAAGGGCAACTTTCCCTCTCCGTCTTCCCAGCTTGTCCATCACAAAGAGCCTGCATCCTTGCAGGCCTTCAGGTCTGTGAGCTGTTCCACCAAATCTGTGTGATCCCTGTAACAAATCAGCCCAGCAACTTCACATGGATAGCTAATTTGCTTGTTTACTGTGCTCTGTGCATTAGTGTCCAGGTACTTCAGACTGACATCCAGTTTTGCTGATTTCCCGGGAAAGATAGTGAGAGCTTTCACCATAACACTGTCCTCTTGGCATCTGTACATGCTCCATTAGGATCACTTACGAGTTTCTAGTATAAAGGCAAAACAGCGTAGTTCCAGCCACACTTCCAAAGCCTGGTGTTGTGGAAGAAAGTCCCTAGTTATGCATTATAATAGGACTGCACAGACTACAAATGCCCCAGAGGGAACATGCACTGCCTGTTACGTCTGCTCTCCTTAACAGTGCACTATGGACAGCTGCCCACCATGCTTTCAAAGATTGAAAGTAGTTCAATAAAGTAGAAATAAAGAAAGTAGTTCAGTAGTTGTTCTGTGGCAGGCAATTATCACAAGCTAATTACAAAATAAGCCTATATTTAGGCTGCACAGCCTTACGTGCCCCAGGAATAGTTGAATCTGAAGCTAAATTTTACCTTATGTAAATTGCCCAAGACTTAGAACTGTCTCATTTTAGTGAGAGATTTTCTCATTTGCTTCTACTGGCAATAAATGTTCCCCGGTAATTGTTTTTTAAACCTTGTGGAAAGATGGAGAAATACAATCTTAGACAAAAGTAAAATAATCACTTTTGTTTAAAGACTATCATTTTACATGCGGTTATCGCTGTTTAGAATAGTTCAGTTGGAAGGGACCTTCAGAGATCACGAACTGCCTGACCCCTTCAGGGCTAACGGCAAGTTACAGCATGTTACTGAGGGCATTATCCAGACGTCTCTGGGCATGTACAGGAGGCACAGGGTGTCAGCCACCTCTCTAGGAAGCCTGTCTCAGTGTTTGACCACCTTCATGGTGTTATAAATGGCTCAGTCTTCAAAATAGGACTATAATCAAAGTTTACAATTTATTAAAGGAATAGAGGTAAGCAAACAGTGCTGGGTGCGCTGGGAGTCTCTGCTCCACCAAGACACATACCAGTTACATCAAGCAGCTGATTTTTTTTATGCTCCTAGGCTAATACATATTCATTACTACTTCTAAAAAAAAACAGGGTTATTATAATTAGTTTCCAGAATCCAAACCCTCCTACTGGAGCATGCGTATCAGACTCTGGTGGTCCCTCTGGGGGTCTCTTGTGCTGAAGGCTCATAGTCGTCCTCCGTCTTGTCTTTCTCCTTTGTCCAACTTGGCTGTATGTCAGAGACTTGTGCAATGTCCTCTGTAAGCTTTGTCTTTTAGTCGTTCTTCAGCTTTCCTCGTCTCCTTAATCTCCTGGCCAGATATCAAAAGCTTGCATAGTGTCCCATGCAATAGTCATAATAGTTAGCAGTTATTCTGAAACCCCCCCAGATATCAGAGACTTCAAGGAAAAGCCTACAAATACATTTCCCTTCAAGCTCTCTATTGACACTAATTGCTAAAACATTCCTTTGCAAGATACAAGAACTATACACATTAACCACTCTGTTTTTCTTAGACTTGTGGTTATTCAAGGGTATGTAAGACAGAAGGTCACATTCATCATACCATGAGGCCCTAGCATTGTTCCTTATTGACACGAATCAGATGAACACATTTCACAGAAGGACATGATGAAAAATACCTAATCTGAACCTCCCCTGGTGCAGCTTTGTGCTGTTCTCTTGTGTCCTGTCAATGGTGAGGCCAGCATCTCCTTCTGCACGTCCCCTCCTCAGGAAGCTGCAGAGAGCAGTGAGGCTGCCTCTCGGCCTCCTCGTCTCCAGGCAGGACAACCCTGGTGTCCTCAGCCTGTCCTCACAGGACAGGCCTTCCTGCCCTGTTACCAGCTCTGTTGCCCTTCTCTAGATGCTTTGAAGCAACTTAACATCCTTTTTGTATTGGAAGCCATACTGCACGCAGTGCTCAAGGTAAGGCTGCACCAACACTACACAGAGCAGGAGAATTGCCTCCTCAGACCAGCTGGCTGTGCTGTGCTGTGTTCAATGCACCCAAAAATGTGGTTTGCACTCCTGGCTGCCAGAGCACACTGCATGTTAATCCTGCTGCTGACAATCATCTCCAGATCACTTCAGAAGCTAAAAGAATGAGGGCAGGGCAGGATGCACTTTTAGAGGAAGATTGTTCTCTGTATTCAGGAAAACTAAGCTGATTGTTGAGACACATGCTGTAAGTTGTAGCAGAGGTAAGCAAGTAATCCATATTCAGAGATCTGTTTCGTAACTCTAAAAAACCCTCACTCTTCTGTTTTAAGAAAGGATTGCTCGTTTGTCCTTGTGAACACAAGATGGCTTATTATCTATTGTTTGGCTACACTTTATCTGAAAACTGTTCATACCAGAACTTCAGAATTGCAAAGTCCCACCCAGTCTAATTGCCAGAGTAACTCTGAAGGAGAGGTGAAGAAAGGGAATGTGCATGTTTTGACTGCTCAATTGCTGATAAACCAGCTCCCTTTGAAGCACAGTTTGCATCTGTTTTTATGTATTAATAGGAATTATGGAATAATAATTTCCCTCTCCCAGGAAAGGTATATATGCATATTTTTGTGAATTAGAATAATGAGCGTAAAGCTGTTCTCCAGAGCACCTGATCAACTCTGGGTAACTCTGCAATTACAAAGGGTTTTCTGAAACCACAGTTAGAGTGCCAGGACTGGAGCTCAGTAAAAAGCCATTGTTTGGGTTGTCAGGTGATTGATGTTGAGATCCGCAGCTGGGGGAAGTTTAAGGACTGCTGCACTGTGGGAATGGAATGACTTGGGCTTTGAGTGCTCACCTGACTTCGTTGCTCATGCATGTAAGGTAAAATAATTTATTTACTGAATCTAAACACAAAAAATCCAGTTACTAAGAAGTGCAAAAACAGGTGAGAAAAAATGAAAAGAAGCTTCTACATGTATTAATCCAGCACTTAGATCACAGTTGAAATTTTCTTTTGTCCTTCAACACCCTTCTGTAGAAGAAGGTATTTGGGCTGTTTTTCTTCTGACTGTTGAGCCAGGTCTTAGGCAAATAGTTCTGTCCTTCATTTATTTTCCTAGAGGAATATTCAGACTGGGAAGCCCCTCTTCATTTTGTACTCTATCCTCACAATGTTGTGAACCTCAGGTACAAATCTTTCCCTCCCTTATTATCTATTCCAGTAGTGTAAAAGAAAAAAAAAAAAAAAAAGGTCAGAAAGCTACTGCTCCAGCAACTTTAATAATTTAATTACTGTTAGTCAGAATCTTCTTTAAATTCTATATTATATTCAAATTATACATTTAAACTCCAGTGATTTTCTTTTTGCATGCTTTGTAGTATTGTCTTGTGAAATAATTTACTTTATGCAATTGTATAACTAATAACTGTACGTAAACTATTACTGACTTTCATTTGAGATCAGGCAATGGTAACTGCTTTGGGACTAATAATAGTTTGGGGTTGGCTGGCTCTTTGTAGTTCGGTTGATGAACATGATGACAGATAACCTAAGCATCATTTTTATGACTTAAAGAAAAAAGTCTAATCAGTTCGTAAAGAGCCTCAGTGTATAGTGTTCTTCATTGTGTGCATAGAGCAGGGCGGATACAACAGATTTAAACCTTTGACACCAATGGCTTTAAAGAATTCAGACAGTCATTGGATAAACAGATTCTTTCATGGATTAATATTTGGCTGAAGACAGGAAAGCAGACAGGAGTTAGTGATCAATTTTCACAATGCTATCACTTGGATCTCACAGCAGTCTCTTCAAAAAGTCTGACCTACTTGCCCCATTTTCAAGGTATTGTTGAGTGGGGAGACATAACATTCATTGACAACACTAAAGTGTTCAAGCAAAACAAAAAGCAACTACAAAAAGTTGCAAAATGATCTCCTGGTATTGCATAATTATAAACTAGCAGATAAAACTCAGTGCTGAAAAATGCAAAGTTGTTTGGGAGAAAACAGCAAACCTCACTGCATGTACAGATGATAAACTAAAATAAGTTACTAGCACTCATAAGGAAGAGAGAGCTTAGAGCTGCTGCTGACAGACTTCTGAAAAATATCATCTTAGTGCTCTGTGGTGGTAAATAAAAAACAAACTGAAGCTTATGAAAGAGATGGAGAAAAACAAACAGAAAGCAACATGCTAACATGTAAGTGTATTGGTCCTGTGTATTGCATATAGTGTGTATAGTTTGAACTACCTTTCCGACAAGCTCAAATAATACCACAATAAAACTAAAAATACACAGGGAAGAGACTGGTAACAACAATGAGGCATAATGAAAAGCTGCAAAATCAAAGTCAACAGTGTCATTAGTCTCTTCCTATATATGAGCGAGGGAAAAGTGGCAAGAGAAGGTAAACAAGCTTATTCACTGTTTCTCTCTGAAGGACGGGGAATGAAATTACACTACAGCAAGTATTAACAAGAGCAGAAACAGAATGCTTTTTTTTTTTTTTTTTTTTTTTTTTTTTTTTTTTATGAAATATGTAATTATATTCCAGACATCTTGTGGTTTTCAAATGTTTATGCAGGTATAAAATGTGATTACACAAATAAGTGATGAAACAATAACAACAACAACAAAGCAAGCTATTTAGGGCTCTTTAAATACTGAAACAACCTTTGTCATTGGAAGTCCTTTAGCATCACACTGCTGGAAGCTGGAAAGATACACTAGGGACTGTGTAGCTCTTACTCCCAAGCATCCAGTCTCTTTGAATGCTTGGGAAAACAAATCAGAATTTTTCAGGTCTTTCCTGAAAGAAGCACTTTGCCAGAAACAGGGATGCAAAGAAGAGGTATGTGAAGAGAGTCATTAATTCAAAGTGAAGACACCAGAAAGATTTTGCCCACTGTTTGCTGAAAACTTCTCAAGGTCGATGTGTCAGCCTTGGCTGTGCTGAAGAGCTTAGGTTCTGTATAAATGTTCTTGTGCTATTATTTTCTTTCGATGATAAACAAATTCATTTTAGACATCTAGATTTAAAGTCAGAATCAACATGATATCTATGACATGCTATGGATTTTTTTTTCTAAGATGAATCTCTTCTAAGTCTAAAATATAACATGGTTATTGTGTAAATAAAAATATACAATCTGGCAAATAGTTCACATGCCAGATCAGCAGCCTAAGCATGTGTTTTCACAAAGAAACTGGGCTGACTTCATAGTTCCTTACATCTAAAGGGGGCAGACATTCTTGTCAATCTTCTTTGCTCCTGACCATTTGTTCCCACTTCCTTATGTTGGTTCTGATAGTACTCTTGTAAGTTAATAAACTGGCTCAGGTGGCTAAAAAAAAAAAAACTTTTGAATTTTTTTGAAAAAGAGAAAGTAACAAACAAGAACAAAACCAACCCACAAATACTTAAACAGTTTTCTGCCCATCTAATGAGCCGTGCTAGCTCACCAGCAGATGAAACAAGTGCCCAATATGAACAAGAAGGTGAAAAAACAGGTCGTGTAACATGACTGCTCCTTCTGGGAAAGGCAGAGCTCAGATTCTGGCCTCTCATAAAACCACATCCTGTTCCAGCTACCACCAATGGATACCTCTCTTTTCCACAGCAAACTGCTTTTCATAGGAAGATTTGCAGAGTGGCTTGGTGCCAAGGTTTTCACCTAAACTCTACTGATACTCAGAAATTATTCTTGGGGCTAGGGCTCCTGTTTCCAGCCCCTTGTCAGAGCATTAGCAATTCAGATTAAAGGTTAGAGAATTTGTTCTGTTATATGAGAACCTGCATTCAATTCCCTCATATCAGCCTTGGAGCTGAATAACAACACTCCCTGGTAAACTACACACTGTAGCTTCAATTTTACAGTAAGCACGAAAACATCCATTTTGCAGGAAAACAGAGTGCAAGGCTGATGTGCAATTATGTCCTGCCTTTGGCTGGGATAGAGTTAATTGTCTTCATAGAGGCTCATAGGATGCTGCCTTTCGGATTTGTGATGAAACAGTGTTGTTAATGCTCAAATGTTTCCTTTGTTGCAGAGCAGTGACTACACAGAGCCAAGGGCATTGCCAGCCAGCAGGCTGGGGTGCACCAGGAGCTGGGATGGGCCAGAACCAGCACAGCTGGCCCGAACTGGCCAAAAGGATGTCCCACACGGTATGGCATTGTGCTCAGCAATAAAAGCTGGGGTAAAGAAGGAGGAAGGGGGAACAATCAGAGTGAGGGCATTTATCTTCCCAAGAAACCATTACGTGTGATGAGCCTGGAACGGCTGGACACCTGCCTGCTGATGGGAAGCAGCGAACGGATTCCTTGTTTTGTTGTGCTTGCAGGTGTGGCTTTTGCTTTACCTAGTGAACTGTCTTTATCTCAACTCTTGAGTTCTTTCACTTTTCCCTCTTGATCCTATCCGCCATCCCACCGGTGGGAGTCTGTGAGTGGCTGTGTGGTGCTTATCTGCCTACCAGGATTAAACCTCAAAATTCTTTTTGGTGCCCAGTGTGAGGCTCAAAGGATTTGAGATGATGACAAAGTTCATTGGAGTGTGCTAGACCGAGTTTATAGATGCTATAGCTGTTCAGCTGCTAACTGGCAGGTTCCTTTACTTACCAAAATGTCTGTGGCCGCAGGTAAGTCCACTTCAGAGCAGGTACACCTCAAAGCATGTGTGTGCACAGATCAGCCTGTGCTGCAGCAGGTACACCTGGCAGCGTCCATGTCTGTGGATGAAATCACGCCAGACTACATCGAAGCCTCTGTGGCTGTGGATGAGGCCACAGGTAGGTAGACCTTGTAAGGGGCAGAGGGTGATGGACCAGCCCAGGCTGAATCTGGGGTGAGGGAAGGAGTTAGAACATTAAACCCTGTGTCCTGGTCTGTGAGGACAAGGGGTAGAGATTGTAATGGGTATGCCTTTGAAGTGTTGTAACCCCAGATTTGAGTGGCACGTTACTGGAAGTCCTATAGCAGAACCCCCCTGCTGCTAGCCAGGCTAGGGGGTTCATTGTAATGCTTTGCTGCAGCATTTATTAGTAAGACTACTTGTTCCTTGGGCACCCAGTCCAGCGAGCTGGAAGACAGGGAGCATGATGAAGCTGTTATAATCCAAGGGGAAATGGTTAGTACACTGCTCGAACACACACAGATCTAGGGGCTCAGATGGGATACACCCATGGGTACTGCAGGAGCTGGCAGAAGTGCTCATCAAGACATTATTTCAGTAATTTACCAGCAGCCCTGGCTAACTGGGGAGGTCCCAGCTGACTGGAGGTTTGCAAACGTGATGCCCATCTACAGGAAGGAGGATCCAGGGAATGACAGGCCGGTCAGTCTGACCTCGGTGCCAGGGAACGTCAGGGAGCAGATCCTCTCGAGTGCCATCACATGGCACGTACAGGACAACCAGGTGATCAAACCCAGTCAGTGCGGGTTTATTGAAGCCAGGTCCTGGTTGACTGACCTGATCTCCTTCTGTGATAAGTAATCCACTTAGTGGATGAAGGAAATGCTGTGGGTGTTGTTTGCTTGGACTTTATGAAACCATTTGATTCTGTTTCCCACAGTCATCTCCTGCACAAACTGGCTGCCCGTAGGCTGGACAGACGTGTGCTGTTTGCTGGGTAAAACTGGCTGGCTGGACAGGCCCAAAGGGTCGCTGTGAATGGAGTTAAATCCAGCCGGTGGACAGTCACAGGTGGCATTCCCCAGGGCTCAGTTTTGGGGCTGGTCCTTAACATTTTTATCTATGATCTTGATGAAGGGGATCATGTGCACCCTCAGTAAGTTTGCAGACGACACCAAGTTGGGCAGGAGTGTTGATCTCCTTGAGGTTAGGGAGGCCCTGCAGAGGGACCTGGACAGGAAAGGAGGTGCATCCAGCTGCATGGCATTCAACAATTAAAACACCAGGTGCTTGGGGCATAACAACCCATTCAGCAAGTACAGGTTTGGGGAAGATGGTTTAGCTGTGGACTTGGTAGTGTTAGGTGATGGTCAGACTAGATGAACTTAAGGGTCTTTTTCAACCTCGACGGTTCTAACCTGTCTTTACCACAACCCACAAATTCTCACTTTTGTCTGACTTTCTTCCTCATCCCACTGGGGAAGGAATGACCAAGCAGCTGTGTGGTGACTACCTGCCTACCAGGGTTAAACCTCAACAAATTTGAGGATCTGGATAGGCTGGACCGATGGGCTGAGGTCAACTGCATGAAGTTTAACAAGGCCAAGTGCCGGGTCCTGCACCTGGGGCGCAATAACCCCAAGCAGAGCTACAGGCTGGGAGAGGAATGGTTGGAAAGCTGCCAGGCAGAGAAGGACCTGGGAGTGATGGTGGATAGTCGGCTGAATATGAGCCAGCAGTGTGCTCAGGTGGCCAAGAAGGCCAACGGCATCCTGGCTTGTATTAGGAACAGCGTGACCAGCAGGGCTAGGGAGGTGATCGTCCCCCTGTACTCAGCTCTGGTGAGGCCGCACCTCGAGTACTGTGTTCAGTTTTGGGCCCCTCGCTACAAGAAGGACATCGAGGTGCTTGAGCGGGTGCAGAGAAGGGCGACGAAGCTGGTGAGGGGCCTGGAGAACAAGTCCTACGAGGAGCGGCTGAGGGAGCTGGGCTTGTTCAGCCTGGAGAAGAGGAGGCTCAGGGGTGACCTTATTGCTCTTTACAGATACCTTAAAGGAGGCTGTAGAGAGGTGGGGGTTGGCCTGTTCTCCCACGTGCCTGGTGACAGGACGAGGGGGAATGGGCTTAAGTTGAGCCAGGGGAGTTTTAGGTTAGATGTTAGGAAGAACTTCTTTACAGAAAGGGTTGTGAGGCATTGGAACAGGCTGCCCAGGGAAGTGGTGGAGTCACCATCCCTGGAAGTCTTCAAAAGACGCTTAGATGTAGAGCTTAGGGATATGGTTTAGTGGAGGGCTGTTAGCGTTAGGTTGGAGGTTGGACTCGATGACCTTGAGGTCTCTTCCAACCTAGAAAATTCTGTGATTCTGTGATTCTGTGAAATTGACCAGCTGTGGATTAGATACATACCTGGGAGAGGAAAACAAAACAAAACTCATTTCAAGGCCTCATTCCAGTCAGTAACATGAAATGTTTGTACACTGATTCTTCTTCTGCATTGCTATCTATGTTATTTAACTTCTTTACACTATAGCTTTGTTTTTTTTTACTAATAGGAGAGAGTGACTAGTACATATTTTTAAACTTTGAAAAGTTTGGCTAAAACAGAGTCATTATTTGCTTCTGGCATTTTGATGGCAGCCTGTGTGAACCACGGTTTCTGGCTGTTTTTTTCTTGCTATTCTTCTGAAATCTAAATTATTATTTTTCGTATTTTTTTCAAGCTAATTTTGTCTTGTGGTAGGGACTGACAAACACAATATGTAAATGGTATTTTGCTTCTGTTCTTTTATTTTTTATTTTTTATTTTTTATTTTTTTGGGACAGAGAAGAGTAAATCATAATTTCATATTTATTATTAAAGGATTTACCTGAGGGACAATATCCCAGTCAGTTTTGACATTACAGAATTCTTCTCTCAGTGAGTTTTAGAGCTTGTTTTTCTTGTACCTTCCACAGAGACATGCAGGACAAAGGCATGAATGTTCAGAGCAGTAAGAGTTTCCACACGTCTGCTCACCCACCGAATAGCTATTGGTCAAAACACAGGAAAATTTTATGTAACATTTCTATAGATAGAATAATCCTAAGAAACATAATTTTTGCCTAAAACGTAACAAAGGACCTTGAATTCTCCAGCTAAACTTCTCAAAGCTGTAAGTATGCCTGAAAATAAGGATTTAACTTGAATCTTGTAATTTTAGAACTGAGATTCCACTTAGAAAAGAAGCATGACTGCAGTGAGTATTATTTTCAACTAAATGCTACCTGAAACACATACATTGTTAAGGAATTCCAAGCAATCATCCAAGACTTATTTTATTTAAAATTCTGTACCATATTTTTCCTAAAGGACTGGTTTACCTTCAGTAGAATTATACTAGTAAATACATGAAATTCTACCCAGACTTACAGATGCGGAGATTCCTGCTGACCTACATGCTCACGGAAGTATCACAAATCTGCAGTCTTTTTTTTTCGGCAGAGATGGCTTCCTGAGTGCTTCAGCCCATTCTCGGCTTAGGTTTGGGGTATGGAAGGCCCGAGGAAGTTAAAATATTCCCGTCTGGAGCCTTAGCTTTGTAGTGCCAAGAGGCGCAATTATCACCTGGGAAGGACTGCAGTTAGATCTAAAACACTGCGCACCCAGACCCATTTTTCTGCAGGCAGTTTAATGTTTAAAGGGGAATTAACACGTAATTATAAGCAAAATCGCTGTCGCTGGGACCGATTCCCGGTCGAGCTGCTAACAAAACCATTACCGACCGGTCCCGTCACAACCCTTCCTGCCTGAGGGCTGCGGGACCGCGCGTTTTCACGGGCATATCTGTCCCCCGCGGTAATTTAACCGCCTCTCCCTGAAAATCCCCAGCGGCAGCCGACCTCTCGGCCACCGCCAGTGCACTTGTGCGGGAATTATTCCCCATTTTCCCCTCATTTTCCGTCCTCCGCCGGGGCGGCGCTGCCGTTACGGGCTAACGGCCGGCCCCGGCCGCCATTGCCCGGGGGCTGCGGGCGGCCCCGCCCCCGGGGAGCCGTGGAGCCGCGGAGCCCGAGCAGCCGCCCGCCCGCCGCCACGCTCCGCCCGCTGCTCTGCGCGTTGGGCAGGCCCGCCCCCGGCCCCGGCCCCGGCGTGTGGCGGAGCGGAGCGGAGCAGCGCGGAGCGGAGGGGAGGGGAGCGGAGCGGGCAGCGCCATGATGAACAGCGGCGGCATCGGGGTGCCGCTCGGCTTCCCCCTGGGCCCCACGTCCGTCATCCAGGTCACCAACCTCTCCTCGGCGGTAACCAGCGAGCAGATGCGGACGCTCTTCGGCTTCCTGGGAGATATCGAGGAGCTGCGCCTCTACCCCCCGGAGTAAGCGCCGGGGGCCCGGGGGGCTCTGTGTGTGTGTGTGTGTGTCTATGTGTGTATTGGGGGGGGGGGAGGCCCCCCGCGCCATCTTGAGTGCGGGCACCGGAGAGTGCCGCAGCGGGCGCGGGGTCACGTGGCGCCGGCCCTTTGTATGGCGGCGGAGGCGAGCTTTGCCCGCACTTAAGATGGCGGCCCCGGACCCCGGCGGGGCAGCGGCGGCGCTTCGTGGCCGCCTCCCGCCGCCCCGCGCCTCAGGGGACGGGGATGGCCCGGCCCCGACGCCCCTCTTTTCGCCCCCCGTGGTTGAAAATCCCCGGTCCTGTGCCCGCCTCGCTCGGCAGGCCCGGCTGGCGGCGCCTTGTTGTCTGAGGGGCGGCAGCTGCCTTGTTCTCCAGAGGCCCTCCCTCCGCAGGGCGCCCGCGGCCGGTGAAAGTTAGCGGCGGGCACGGAACCTGCCTCAGGACCGCGGCTGCCCGCGTTTTGGCAGCTCCCTCCGATATCTCGGTGCTATTGTGCTGACCCCAGCGTTTCACCCAAGCAGAGCAGGGGAGGAAGAGCAGTAATCCTACTAACACATCTGATAATTTCTATTAGCGCGTCTGCGGTACCAGAGTGTGAATGACGGACGTGCCCTTTTGAACAATATATCCTTTCTTTTCCCCTCACAAAAACAAAACAGAGGTAACAGAAAGGGCTGGGGGGGGAGAAGTCACTTCGCATCCAGATATTTTGATCTTTATACTAAGAGGTTCAGAGAGATAAAAGGTATTTTAAAACTTAATAGCAAAAAAAAAAAATGGTGTTTGCCCATTTTTATCTGTTACTAGATACTTGCCTAGGTTTGAAAGAGGACCATTCAGAAATATTACGTATGACTTTTCATTACATATTACAAGAAATATTACATATGACTTTTTCATTCAGAAACATTACATATGACTTTTCATTACATATGAAGTATTACATATTACATTTACATAGAATATATGTAATCACATCCATTCCTGCAAAGATGAGCTTTAAACAATTCTAAACACTCTAGTTTTCTGGTGATTTTCATAGAATTTCTAGCTTCTTAGTTTGGGCTTTTTCTACAGTTGCTTCTTAATACACTTCCTCTTGACTAACTATATATTTTTTGTTATATCTGCTGCTTTTATTTTTTACCAACAGACATAGTAGATCTTAAGGCAAATACATATTGTTGTTTGCAATTAATCTTTGTGTCTGTGTGTAACATTTTGCTTGTGTACATACATATATACATGTACATGAGCAACATTTTATATATAATTTTTATATACATATATGTATATATACACGTGAAATATACATATATAAATGAAATATTAAAATGACAATACTGCAGTAGGGTTTGACTTGAAAATGTCAGGGTTACGATGCTTTAAACACCAGTTCTAAATAATTAATTCTATTTTCCCAAGATAGGTTACAGGACTGTTAATTACTTACTTTACTGTAGATTTTATTTACAGCTTTTAAGCATAACTTTTAGAAATATGCATTTCTTTGTCAAATACTTCAGAACATTTGACCTGACTTTAATATCACAATACTGGAAAACAAATAAGGGTTTCTGTTTCTTCATGTGAAATGGAAAAGATGTGCTGCTTATTGACTATCTAAAAATACCTTTTAATAACATTATGATAAATTCAGAAAAGTGTTTCATTATCAAATGTACGGAAAGCAAAGGATTCTCAAGCAAAAACATGCCGTAATTTTAACAAACTGCAGAAATATATTATGTTTTGTTACTGCTTTTTCCTTTAAGGCCTGGATTTTTAAAAATCAAATTTTTCTATTCATTAAGGGAGGTTTGCCTTTTACATTATAGTTAACATCAGATAAAAATTCATGCCATAGCCATCATAACTTTGGGTTTCTTACAGAAATATTTTAAATTTTTGATGCATTTTGGAGCATGAGTTTTATGACCTTAATGAAACAGTGGGAAGCTAACTTATCAGTCAGGTTTTCATCTGAAAAATATTGTTTAGTAAGTTGAATTTAGTGAACTACAGGTCTCATGGATATTGGCTACTCAATGACAAATGTTAATATGCAATTTTTTATTTATTTTACAGTGAGGAGTAAAAATATAGCTTTCAGTAATTCCAGAATATTTAGGTTATGTAAATAGCATAAGTAGAGACTAAACAGCAGTAAAAGCTTTGATTATAAGTAGTTAAACAAAAGCTCTCACTGAGATTGGGACTTCATTTACCAGCCCTTGTACGGAAACAGGTAGTTATAAAACAGTTCTTGTTTAGAGATAATAATACAGGATAGTAAAAGAGTAATATTTCTTTATAGACAAAGCAGCAGTGAAAGAAAGTTACATGTTACATTGCATGGAACTGTAACCTGTTGTTTTTTTTTTCTAGTTCTGTATTGCAGATACTCAGTGTACATACAAAACATTTTTTCTCATCTATCAAGCATGAGTTTGCAGAACCGAGATGAACATTTCTCTTCACACTGAACGTTTCTGTAACCATCCATGATTTGGGTTGGAAGATCACCCCATTCCAACCCCCTGCTGTGGGCAGGGACACCTCCCCACTAGACCAGGTTGCTCAAAGCCCCATCCAGCCTGGCCTCAAGCACTTACAGGGATGGGGCATCCTCAGCTTCTCTGGGCAGCCTGTGCCTCACCACCCTCTGGGTGAAGAATTTCTTCCTTATATCTGATCTAACTCTCCCCTCTTGTAGTTTAAAGCCATTCCTCCCCCTTGCCCTATCGCTGTACTCTGTAACCAAGAATCCCTCCCCAGCTTTCCTGCAGGCCCCCTTTAGGTACAGGAAGGCCATTGTAAGGTCTCTCCTTAGCCTTCTCTTCTCCAGGCTGAACAACCCCAACTCCCTCAGCCTGTTTTTTCACAGGAGAAACGGTCCAGCCCTCTGGTTGTTCTTGTGGCCCTCCTCTGGACCCACTACAACAGCTCCATGTCCTCTCCACCTCTCAGGCCTGTCCAGGTCCTTCTGGGTGGCATCCCTTCCCTCCAGTGTGCTGATCACACCACACAGCTTGGTGTCATCGGCAAACTTGCCGAGGATGCACTCGATCCCACTGTCCATTTCACCCACAAAGATGTTAAACAGCACCCATGTCAATACTGACCCTTGAGGTTGTCACTGTTCTCAACTTGGACATTGAGTCACTGACTGCAACTCTTTCAGTGCCACCATCCACTTTCAGATTTCTTAGAAGATCTTGAGCCATCTCCTGGTTAAGAAAAAAAAGGCATTTGAGTTAAGAGATTCAGTGTAATTTTTTTAATCACATAGCCTTTGCTGGGTGTATTTACTTATAATGGTTATGAACTACATATGATTGTAACAGTTAAGAGAATATAAAAGGAAATGTATTTGCTTTATAAAGTGTCCGCACGTATGTCATATACGTGCCATACACATGCACACACTTCATGAAGCATATACCCTTTTTTCTAATCATGTCTTTCTGATTTAAAATATAAGTTATTCTCCACCTCTTCGATGTCAGTCATATTTCTCAGCTTTATATTTTTCACTTTATCTGCTGAAATCTAATACAGAAAATCTGATTTTATAAAATATTCACATTTTTCATTAACAAAGCTGCTTTTTATAACAAAAATATAGTAGTTTCATTCTGGTATTTTTATATAAATTTGATCAAGGACATGTAGCATATTGGGGCATGGCTCTTGACAATTATTTTTTTTTAGATTTTTCCCCTTCTTTGAAGTGCAGCATTACATGTTAATTTATTTTTTTTCCCTGATCCTCTGGTATTTTGCTGTAAGAGTAATTCAAAAAGTGTGTAGAAGTGGTGAATTTGACTAGGTGATCACTTTCACTCTACAGGAAATTCCTTATGTAGCCCTGTTCCACTGTAATTCACTGTGCACCACCCTACTGCTGAGTTGAATGAAAAAGGAGAAGGTGCATAACTTAGTAGGGAGCAAGGATGGTATATCTGGTACCTATGCATTTTGCATTTCAATGATCGTAGAGCAAAGTATAAGGCTTTGCTATGTTTTTTTTGACCTGTTATTATTAGAAGTATTCCTTTTTACTATTTCTCTGCATTTCTCCTGTCACTTAAAATTAGTGTCCCTTGCTTTTCTAGGGTGCAACAGAGAATTTCTTTAAGAAACTGAGAGGAAGTCTCCATCGCTGAGTACAGTCATTTACAGATTACAATAAATAGCATCTTAGCATTAGAGTAGTTGATTCAACGTTTTTGTAACCATACAGCTTGTGGAGGGGAAGAAGGAGAAACCACTTTATTTTTTAAAGCACCAAATAAAATTGAAGTCCTTCAAGATGACTCTTCAGTATTCGCAGTGAGCTTCCTGATCCCAGTGACTTTTTCCAATCAGTGTCTTAAGACTGTTTTTTTTAAATAATGGATTCTGTTGGGGTCTGTTATTTTGTATCCCAAATAGATGGAGAGGACTTTCCCTAGGATTGTAGAGTTAAATCATAGTAGGCTCTTCGGTACTTTGTCACTTTGTGTTTCATTTTCATTGATAAAAGCCCTCCAGTTCTCCAGTCACTCCTGATCAGACATCCCTTTAAGAAGGAAGGGTTTCGTATTTGTCATGTATCTGAAAGGCTAGTACTCACTGGGGAAGTTTCTATCCTGTATTTCAGAGGGTTTCACGCTTTATTCAGGTAGCAGTAGGTGCTACTTGATTATCACTCTTATTTTCCGAAAAGGCATATGTGAGCTATGAGTAGTCTACCTTCGCATTCAGTGTTGAGGGCACTTAAGACTCTTGGCACTGAACAAGGTGTTTCCATATGGTCATCACCCTAATTTT
Source organism: Aythya ferina (assembly GCF_964211825.1). Lineage (NCBI taxonomy): Eukaryota > Metazoa > Chordata > Aves > Anseriformes > Anatidae > Aythya > Aythya ferina. The sequence goes on from NC_140299.1 coordinate 22,900,447, forward strand.
AGCTACTGGTCAATGAAGCTTCCTTGGCACTAAAAGCAATACTTCTTTTTTACTGAAAAGCCATTAACATGAGTCATCTTTCAGTGGGTTGTTACTGGTAGTCCTTATTTACGTTTACCTATTTTCTTACAAGTAAGTTTCAAATTTTACATGATCACAGAACTGCATGCTGTTCTGGTCTCTGGAAGGCTTTCCACTGAAACTTCAGTCTAAAACAAATGGTGGATCTTGAATAACATCAGTAAACAAATATAAGCTACATGGAAGTGGGAAAAGATGTATTTTTTTAATCCACTTATTTCACTCTTCATTTGTTTTTATCAGATCTTAGACTAGCAGAGTTTATCTGTCTGCTTTACTTGTTTAATGTTCTTAGTCACTGGTGCCAAGAAACGTTGACTTAATGAGATTTTTAACAATTTCCTTGTAAGACTTGTCTCTTAAAGACTGGTGCAGGTAGCTTTCAGTGCCTAAAACGCCCTTTTATTCCACTTCATTCCCAAGCCTTTTGGTAATCTCTTTGTCCCTCCCCTTTCTCATAAACAAAGCTGTAGCCTTGAGAAGAAGGACATTCAGAGACTCTTTGAGATTTTTATTTTTTTTTTAACCAGCTTTTTATAAAAAATGCACAAAAGTGAAAAGAAGGCATGATTATAAAATCCTTTCTGGAAACACACTTTTTTTTTTCCCTTTTAATCTACTGGCATGGATATTATTTTCTCTTCTGCTTGTATCTTGAGGAAAATAGGATGGGTGAATTGCAGGTTAATGATTTTTACCAAATGAGATCTGGGTTTCTTCCTGAAGCTAAAGACTTCATCCATGTTAGGAAAAGTTGCAGTGTATTTGAAAATGGTGTGGAAAATTAGATGGTAAAGAAGACAGAAAGAGTGAAAAATGGTATAATGACAGCCCATGTAAGAGAATTACTTCATGTAGTAAGAGTTGTTGGTTACTACCTCAGGGCATCTGTGGATTTGCCACCTCTGTGTAGAAGGAGAATGTCTTCAGTAGAAGTCCTCCATCAGCTTCGATGGTACTTTGTCACGGAAGTCTGAGGAGAGGCTACTGAGGTTTTGAATTAATCTGTGCATGGTCCTGATTTGGCTACAGATCTGAATTCCCACATTGAGAACAAAGAACTGCTATCGTTGTTTTAACAACTACACGGCAATTTACTATTTGCAAAACTTCTGATACTGAGTTTTCTTAAGCAGGAACACACAGAGGCCGTGGAGGACAGAGGAGGGAGGCATCCTGCAAGTGTGTGTGTGTGTGAAAAGTCCCTAGAAAACCACACTTGTGTTAAGTGATGCCAATGTTTAAATATACAGGAGAGTGAGAGGGAATGCTGTGTTCCCTACTTTATGGAATATTGCCTGAAACTTTGTCTGTTTGGTGGTGGTTTTTGTTCTTTTTGTATGGTTTTTAGTCATGCTAAAGTTATTTATGTTTAAATTTACAAAATGTGCTGTTCAGTAAAGTATTAATTTGGTGTCTTTCTTTTGGCTGTTTAGATAGAGTTCATTGAGAACAGGAAGCATGGCTTATCTTTCATAGCTCTAAACAAGACAGTTTCAATTTGCAGTACAGGTACAGTTGAAATCTGATGCTATTTTGCAGGGTGTGGCAGTTTTTTTTTTTTGCCTTGGCTCTTTACTCTAGTATGCAGACTGCTCCTACAGCTTTGGATTGTATTTCAGCATCCTAGGAGATCAGTTATGTCTGAGGTTCTTAGTTCCAGTCATGCTTTTATGTTACACTCATCACCCAGTTGAAGTCTGTTTCAGAAGCCTTCAAAATTCCATTTGTAGTGCTAAGCCTTCAAATGTGGCTGTAAGATGATTTTCAAGCAGTTAAGTATTGAAAGTCTGTATTGATAAACAACTGTATTTTCGCAGCCTGAGTTGTTTGAGATCAGGAGGACAGACACAACTGTCTGCATGAGGCATTGAAAGCCCTGCTATAATATTGCTTGCTTCTGGGTGACCTGGAATGTCTCTTTCTTAGACTTCACCGTGTCCTGCAGTGTAGATAAGACCTTTGAGATGAAACATGCAGAGCCTTATTTGGATATGATCTGTGCATGATTACTCAGAACATCTTATTTCAATACGTTACTTATTTATGTAATTTTCTTTTCCACCACCACCCTGAGAAAATCTAGAACCTTAGATAGAAGCCTTTTATTTGATTCTTTTTTTACTGTAGTTTTCTGAAAGGGTCATTCATATATACGAGACGAGATAAGTTTTGAACAGTCTGAACCACAGAATCTTCACTGGAGACTTTAGCCATTTGAGCTGGAACAGTAGAATGTGTATTAAATATATAAATAAACCAAACCAACCAACAAACAAAACCAACCCCACCCCCAAATAAAACCCCAGAGCCACACAGAAAAGATCACACCCCTCACCCCAAGAAAAACACACAAAGAAACCAAACTACAACAAACATCTTCACAGTGAGTAATGTCTACCTGAGAAAGTCAAAGCTCCCTGACAGCTCTGATGTTGGAACATGTTCTGAACCAAGACCTTACAGGTGGTTCAGAGGTCTTTCTATAAATTTATTTCCTTCCTAAATCTGAAAACTTAAAACTGTGAAAACATTGCCCACCACAGACAAAATGAATGGGGTAAAGAAATGTAGTCATCTTGCAGCGTTTTTCTAAATTGTAAAATCCTGACTTTCATATGTATTTTATTTCTCTCCCACTACCTAAAAAATACGTTTTGAAAAACAAATGTTTTTGGTTTTGATCATGATTACAGTCTTTACAAATGGTGCTTTCTGACATGTCTGTTGATATATTGTTTAATGGATAAACACATTACCCAACGTGTATTTGTACTTTTCTTTGTTATTCTAACTTAATATACTGAGTGAATTCCTCCTACCTCCTCTAGTATTATCCTGTTCTGTATTATGCCAAACTAAGGTGAGGGATAAAAAGGATTTTTGTTACATTAGTGAACCCAGACCAAATATTTGAAAGAATTCGCAAGATTTTTTTATATTAATAAGAATTAACAAAATTTCCTTGGTGAAGATCTAAGGAAGTTTATCAGTTATTATGGGCTAATATTTGAAGGACAAACTGAAAAATGACCGGGCTTACTGTTTTGATTTCCTAAAAAAGGACTATACAGAGGAAGGAAGAGATTTATTGTTAATTATTTACTAGATGTTTGATTTGTGGTAGTTAGCATAGTAAATTTGTCCTAGTTTCAGAAAGTTGTATAGCAAGATTTGTAAAGAAAATAAGACTTGTGTATTTGAGGTTTTAGCTTGTGTAAGTTTTTATTAAAAAGGTGATATGCTTTTTTTTTAGTGACATAGGACAGAAATTAGTAAATTTCTATAGTTCTGTCTTTTGGGTAACTTTTCCAGGAAGACTGGTTTCTCTTTTTTTATTTTTTTATTATTAAGAAATAATGGTTAAAAATACACGCATACCTTTATTCAGTATAACTGATTGTTTTTTTCGTTTTTTATCTTGCAGCAACGCACCTCTTGCTTTTTCTTCCAAAGTATGTTATATTAAGTTCCGTGAAGCATCAAGTGTTGGTGTGGCCCAGCATCTAACTAACACGGTTTTTATTGACAGAGCTTTGATAGTTGTGCCCTGTGCAGAAGGTTGGTATTTTAAACATTTCTCTGTAATGATGGTCTTTGTCCTGTCTGCTAATTGTTTTAAGCTTTTCATGTAAGGAGATGGTGCTCTGTTGTTATTTTATTTTATTACTTTATGAAAAAAAAAAAAAGACTTGAAACAACATTTAGAATAGAATTAAGAAACCTAGCTATAGAGATTTAATTTAAATTCATCATTAGAAAAAATAATTCAATTTAAATTAGGTTAATTCAGTTTTTCCATTGTTAGATGCTTTGGGGAGAAAATAAGGTAAATTTTTCCCCTTCAATATGATCTTTGACTTTGCAAGCTTATTTGTACACAAAGCTCTCACTGAAGTCAATGGAGCACTGAAAATCTTTTGTAATTGCCTTGCACAGTTAACACTGCAGTTTGGATCGTAATATGTGACTTCTCTTTGCGGGGGGATTTTTTTTTTTTCTTTTGATGATGCTCGTTACTTTTTTTTTTTGTATCGAATCTCCATTTGTCTTGTCAACATGCAATGTATGCATTCAGCCATTATAGATTTATCTAATTTAAAATATTTTGTATGTATGGTGATAACTACCATTTGAATATAAACTATAGTTTCCCTCCTAGTGCAATAACAAGGTTTCAGTTTTCCCTTCTTACTGTTGAAAGTATTACTTTGCATTAAAAATGCTTTCTTACATACTGGTACTCCTCTTTGATTTTAGATATCTCTTGAAAAATGCATTTAACTGCACAGAATGCTTTCAGAGTAAAGTGTTTTTATAACTTAGTAAAGACAAGATGTTTCCATTAAGTAGCTCTGAGCCCATAATTTATGGATGTGTTGAATACAAAGGAATTCTTACTTTTAATATTCTAAATCTGAATACAGTTTTATGAAACATGGCCCTACTGTTACTGAATTGTACATAGGCAGATAACGGGATTTAGGCAGAGCCCCATTGACTTCACTGGGATCGTTGTGGAATTGAGTACCTGCCCATTTGAATCTGGAGTTTTAGACTCCCTGGAGTGGAAACATTCCAGCTGGTGGACTGAAGCTAACTTCACTTTGAGCATGGTAGCTGTTTTGCCTTGAAAAACAGTATATTGAATGATGGAGTGAGTCCAGAAACACCTGCTGTTAACGTGACTTACTGCAAGAGTCACGTTTTGGTTTAAAAAACACTGCTGACTTCTTGGAGTTTGTTAACAATGATCCCAGAGTACCATTTTTTTTGGCTTGCTTGCCACATTGTGATCTGGATAGTATGAGGTTAGTACTGTTGTAATAATGGTCTGGGATATTCTAGCAAACCCTGGCAAGTCTCCAAAATTTCATGGACTCTAAAACTACTTCAACTGAAGGTTATATTGACCTACAGTATACTGCCTGTTCTCATAGCCTTGTTATATTTTTGTCTTTTTGAAGCCTAGATTTTTAGTAACTCTTAAAACAAAAGAGCTTTTTTTTTTTTAATTTATTCTTTGAACTTATTCTTAAACCATGAAGAGGATATTGTTGTATCAACTTGAAGATTTGGGTAGGCAAAATATATTCGATGAGAGCCCTGACAACTGAAAAACTGCCCCTAAATAATTGACTATAAATTATTCAGGATCTTAGCTTTATGTTTCATCCAAACGACCTTAACACTGGTTCAGTACTGCCAGAGAGGGAAGATTGCCGCCTAATGAATGAACAACACTTCCTGGTGTTTTTCTTATGATGAGATCACTGCCTGACGTGGTATGGCAACAGGCAGGTAAAGCTACATTTTCCTGTGTCTCTTTGACAGTAGACAGTGAGTGGAAGGAGAATAAAATCGAAGTTCTGAGAAACCTTGTCCCCACCCAATTTGCAGCTGACTTATTAGACGTCTCTAAGAAAATGCATTACAAATAAATTGTCACTGTTCCAGGTCATTCTGAACCACCCAGTTTCATGCATAATTAGCTGAACAAGTGATTGGGTTGTGAGGACATTTTGTTTTTTAATGTCAGAATACTGTTTCCATGTAATTTTCTAAGAGAATCACACATTTTAGTTTGTAAAGATGTGAATTCATATAAGTTTAACTTCCTGAAGAGTATATTGCGTGGAATAAGCATGGCTTTGAAGATCACACTACAACGTTTTTGAATCACCTGTGTATCATATAACGCATTGTTAATGGAGTCAGTTGAGTGTATCACAAACTTTAAAAGTAGCAATGGCTATACTTTACTGGAAGATTAACTTATATTGGTGGCCAGTGGTGCCAGTAATGAAATGTTTCATGTGTCGAATTGAACATAGAGGAGAGGTAAAAATGCAACTTTGAATACTTGGTTTTAAAAACCATGATAAAATCTGAAATTCAGAGTGCATTTAAACAGTGGTAAATCAAGGAAATATGAGGTGGGGATCACTATACAATGAAAACAATGTTAATTTTGTGTAATTTAATAAACAATTTAACTGAAAATGTAATTGTGAATGAAGTAACATTATCAAGCTGTTAAAATGTCATTTTCTTCTGTGTGTATGGGTAGGTTTTTCTTTTAATGTTATGCTTTGAAAACACAAAGGTTGAAAGATAACAAAGATGCCACCCTAATCATTCTAAATTTTATGTCCACATTATCTGGTAGATGGATTTTGACTATTAATTTGGTTTTGTATGTTTTCTCTGTGTGATATTTGTGCATTATTAGATGACTAGACTGGCCAAGGCAGACCTGTTACACTTGCCTGAGTTAGGCATTGTTTGCCATGCCACTAAACCTGCCGTCAAGTGAAACCTTCATGGGGGAAATGAGATCGAAGTCTGGCCTGCTGAAGATGGACGCCCTGTCTCTGTTTTTATTTTATTTTGCTTTCTTTCCTTTGTTTTTTTCTTTTTCTTTATTTTTTTTTAATTTATTTTTATTTTATTTTGTCCCTTTTTGTTTTGTTTTGTTAAATCTCTTTCCCTTGTACTTGTGAACTGGTACTTCAGTTCTGTAAAAACGGTGTTTTGTAAAGGGTTCGCAGTGCTTCATTTTGAAGTTGACCTGAAGCTGCTTATGAATGGTGGATGGTATACACAGAGTATGATTAACTGATTTTTATGCTGTGAATTACGGATAAATTTGGTTTTGAATACATGTAAGCATCTAAATTCAACAGATGAGCATATTGTGTCAGAAGGCTGGAATAGTGAAACATAGTTTTAAGATACATTCTTTCATATGTTATACTTTATGAGTTCACCTTGGAAAAGGACACTTAAAACTTCCTGGAGACATTAACTTTGCAAAATACAGTCATGATCTTTCTCTGCTATTTGCCCCACTTCTCAGCAGAGTAGTTTTCATTTTAGGTTGCATGGTCTGTTTAAAAGAAGGCTTTCTATTTATGTCCACTATAAAGAGTTTAACATATAATTATTTCTGAAATTGCAATTTCATGGATATTGAATGTCATGAAATACTTGCTTCTGATGAAATCTTGCTCCAGTGAGGTCAGTGGCAGTAAAATTTCATCCTTTTGTTTTTACAATTTTTAGAAAGACTGTATACCACTCATAAGTACAAATGCAGCCCGAGGTTTAGATTGGAATGTGTTATATGAGGCACATTGTCTTTAACATTGTTATTTGTGTGAAGATTGAATCAGTTCTGTATGCGTGTGTGTGTGTATGTATGTGTATGTATTGCACTTTTACATGCTCAAGTGGTGGTTATGTGAAGAAGTTTTAAAAAAAAAAAAAAAAAAAGTCATCTTGGTTATCTCAAGCCCTGGTAGTTGATGCTGGAGTGACTGAGAAGTTTATAATCTCTAGATATGTTCTTCTTTCTTGTGGAATGGAACCCCTGCAGCAGAAATGATGGGCCAGGTGGTATGTTTCATCCTCAGGCATTTCTCTTCCCAGCTAAGTGCATTGAGATCAGCTGGTTTGTCTTTGGTAATGCACTAGGCTGTGAGTTGCAGCTGGGAAGAGCTTTGCCTCATAATCTTTGTTTCATTTATCTGAGGCAGTTGAGGTTGTTGCCAGTAGTTCTAATCTGTTTAATCACTGCTGTTAAATCCAATAACAATCATGGATTGGATCACACAGAAATTACTTTACTTCAAAGTGTGCATTTGCCACAGACTTAAAATAGCAGGAAAATAACAATACCTCTAATTACGTTTAAAGTAGATGTGAAAATATTTTAAAACAAACTCACTTATTGCTGAAGCAGTTTTGAGGGGAGGATTAAGCATGTAGTTTAAGTATGAAAAACAGGAAGTTAATTTCTTCTGAGCATTTGGAAGGAGATAAAATACTGTGATTACTACCTGCTTAACACAAATACTTATGTTCATCATTTAGCAAAGTGGATTCTGGTATGGACTCAGTTGGCTAGGACTCTTAAGCACTTTGATACAAAAAAACCAATCATATATTTAGGACAACTACATCTGCTAAGGAGCATAAGGTATTTTTAGTCAGTGCAGAACTAATCTACATGTGCTTCCAGATTCCATCACAAAGCAAAGAATAATTAAGTAAATTAAGATCACAGAATCTGTAGTTTGCTCAACAATCAAAAGCTTCTAAGAAATATTATTAATATGTAGTATATGTGACATTTATTTTGTCTGTTTCTCTTATTAGAAAATCAATATCTTTAACTCGTTTCCATTAAGCCCAAGTTTAAAAAACAAATCTGTTATTCTTAAATAATTATTAAAGTATCCTAATTTACTGTATCATAGCTCACATGTTTTGTTGTGTATCTGTGTGGGCTTATATTATTTGATAAACCTAGGGAGATAAAGCTCTAAAAACTTAGTCTGTTTTTAATTCTCGAGTTTAGCTGGTCTCACATACTCATTTGTTCAGGAAAGTAAATGTGAAAGGTTTTCCTTCTGCTGTCCCAGTCTATTTTCTATGGAATTATTTAAAAAATTGACCTGATCTTAAAAACTGGAGGGTGAACCTGTGAAAATAGAGTGTCTCTAAAAATACAGGCAAATTTTCAGGGTTCTATTTTTAGAGTTAGACCCTTCTACAATAAAATGACCAAGCAAATCTTTCTTTGTGGCATGGAACTGGCCGACTGGATTTTCTATTGAAACAAAACATGACACTATTTAGAGCCCTAAGTAGTCTGGACTCAGTGCTGCTAATTTGCAATTAATATATGCATACTCTGCATTCTTTTAACTGCTATAATAGTTGACTTAACCAAAAAGTGCTTAGCTGATTCCTTAAGCAAGATTTGAGCAAATGAATAATTCCTATTATTTCAGTAAGGTGCCCCATATGCTTAAAGTTTAGGCTTGTATTTAAGTAACTTCCTGAACTTAACTCACTGTATGTTTAATTGTGTGCCTAACTCGGTTCCTGTCTACATTGAATTGGCTGTATGTAAGTGCATACTTAAATTAGGCATATGCTTATGTACATTACAGACACAGTAGCATGCAGACACACAATTTTAGGAGCCCTTTCTGTTACTAAGTTTAGTTGAGCCATGTGTGTTGATCACGTGGAAACCTGCATGAGTATCCAGTTAATTGTAAGAAGCTGTCTGTTCAAGATTAGGTCTGATAGTTAATGGTCTGGTTCATTAGTCATCTGAAAACACTTAAGTATTTTGATTTTTCAGAAAAAATAGTACATAATTGTATGCCTAATTTGCATGCACAGTTGCTGGAACTGTATATTGGAAAGACTGTTTAGTTAGCTACCTCGTAGGCAGGATATGCACCAAAGTACATGATTCTTGTGAGCAGTCAGGCAGATCAGGTACAGCAGATCAGGTAGACCTCGCCTTGCATGCCTGACTTCAAAACGAGCGCTGAACATTGTGGTGATTACTCAGATTCGTGCATGTTTTCTAAAAAGCCTTGGAAGACATGACTGCAGAGTTAATTCTTGAGTGCTAATAAGTTTCCTATTTTTTTCCTATAGATAGCAAAATCAAGTGGTTTGTTACATGTTAAAGAGCAAGGTGCCTCAAAACTTAAAATAAATGTAAATAAGAGGCATGAGAAAAAGATGTGTACTGTTACTTTATCTTTTCTATTCCACACATGCTGCATATAAATTATTTTTCATTTAGATTTGTTTTGTCCTTTGGTCACATCCAGTTGTATCCCAGTCCATGTTGCAGATCTGTATTACTGTTTTGCAGTACCTTTTTCGTCTTTTTTTTAAATAGTATAATTCTTGCGGCGTGTATTGGAACTCATGTAGCTAAAACTGCACAGTGTTTTAAAAACTTACCTAATATTTTTCTTTTTGATAAGAATATTAATATTTTCATTTTCAAATCTTGTAGTTAGACGTTTATAGCTAAAAAAATACACAGTTTTAATTAAAGTACAGTTTTTGTAGCTATCTTGGCTATTAAAAAGTTTAAATAAAGACATTTGGTTTATTAAACCGCATATGGTAGTACCAAAAGGCTCAGTGGCTTAGCATACATACGGTTATGCCAGCAATTTTGAGTAAATCTTGGATGTGTAGTATAATTAGAACTGCATTCTGTAGTTTTTCTTTTGATTGTTTAGTGTCTGTACCAGTTAAAATCCCTTTGCATTTCAAATTTAATAGGCACATTTAATTGTTCAACTATTGCATCTTTTAATTTTTGAAGATTTTTGGGTTTGATTTAGCAGTCTAATTGTATCTAACTTTAAATGAAACCTATGTTTGGTATCTAACCTATGATTAGATATATTTAAATGGTTATAATGACAGGGAGAAGATAATCTGGTTGAAATAATATAAAATGCATATTTTAGGAATATATAGCTTTCTTAGCTGATTTTTTTTTTTATGATTTTCTTCAATCTCAGTAAATTTACGGCTAATCTATCAAAGTTTCAGATAAACTGAGATGACCTAGAATATAAGACAGTACAAATCTAAATTTTTCTGCACTCACCTTTCCTTCCCCCAGCTTTACTTGTAGTGTGTATTGTGTGGAGTCACAGTAGTTTTTATTTTATTTATTTTTACATCAAGAGTAGGTAGCTTCAGAGAGAAAAAAAGCACAGATTTCAGTTAGCACATACATGTTTTTTCTTTTTTTTTCTTTTACTGATTTGGTTATTTGCCATTTCTGGGGATTAAACTTTAAAAAATGTTCTTCTTTTCTGTATCTGATGTTCTGTGTGCTATTAGTGATGCAGCCAACACGAACGGTTGTCATGTGTAAAACAACTTTCGATCACCGCGAAAACACCGCCCTGGGAAAGCGTCCATGCTTGATATCGTTTGGTTCATGAACATTAAGTTTCCAGTACAGGTGACCCATAGCTCAAAGTGTTAAATAATTGTGTACATATTCAGTTTTTAAAATAATAATCCATTAATGAGATTGCTAGTCTTTGAAGTTTTTCTCACTTTTGTTTTTCCTAGTAGGGCAGGGTAAAAGGAAAAACTTAAGTTCTTATTTGTTTCTTTGTAAGGATCTGGTAGATAGATTCATTCTTATTTATTACCTTTTTAAATGCAAGGGTAATTTTAAAATCATAGAAAGAATAACATCTGTGTAGTGTGTGAACTCTGTATAATGCTTTCATTTGCTTCTTCAGGTAAAATCCCAGATGAAGCCAAAGCCCTTTCTTTATTGGCACCTGCTCCTACCATGACAAGCCTGATGCCTGGTGCAGGGTTACTTCCTATACCTACACCAACACCTTTGACTACAGTAAGTAAAATTCAGTTGCTGTTTGATTCCTGGTTTCATCTATATCTAATAGCCTTTTCTGCATTCAGAGAACAAGAACAATCTGATCCATGGATGTTAATCCTTTTCTTTGTCAGATCAGTGCGAATCTAGCTATGATTCTTCGTTTGAGGGTGGATCACGAGATGCACGTGCACTACCTTTCCTGTTTTTTTCTTTTGGATTTTTAATTTTCAAACTAGTGGGTGAATACTGGTTTTGGTTGTGTCCATGTTACTCGTCCCTTTCTAGACCCATTAATTTGATCCAGTGGCAATGCTATCCACCTCCTAAAAATCATATAAAACATAATATTTAAATTGGCACAGACCTTTATAATGCTGAAATGTTGCATTGGGATGCTCAGTGGTAGGACTTTTGACTGTTTGCCTAGCAATATTTTCACTAGAAATAAGACAGGAGCTAGCTGCTGCTACTTCTACACAGTTCCCATCTGCCCCTGTAAGCTTTTCTTGAAATCAGCAGGCAGCTGTGCCCTGTTCAGACACAATTCTGGAAATAGCAAAGCCTACTTTGGAAAAAAATGGGCTTAGTGTCACCGCCCCTATGTTACTTGAAGATGAAATTCCTCAGTCTTTCAAATACGTTGCAGCTGCGTGCTTACTGATAACTCCTGATACTGTCCTGGATTTTTCGTTTGTGTGTTAAGGGTGTCATGCAGATTCTGACTTACTTGTTTTTATAATGATTCCTCATTTGTCTCTGTTACCTGAAGCATTATTCCCACTTTTATATCCTTAGCTGATAATTACAAGCATCCTAGAAGAAATGAATATCAATTAATTTCTTTCTTCTTTCATCCCTTCCATAAAAACCTTGCTTGAAAATGCAGTGTTGTTTTCTGCTGCAGTATTTCATAAATCTACAGAAAAGTTTCCACCCTTTTCAAAGCTTCTAGTCCAGCAGCTGTTTTAGAGTGCACAACTTCTATTCAGAAACAGTGGGACCAAGGTCACCAGTTACAACTGTTGTATAAGAGGCAGTGCTTGGCTTTGAAAATCCATTTTTAGTTCAAAAGAATGTTGTTGTTTTTTTTTTCTATTAAGATAGGTGATACTATGCTCACTGATACATGAAGTAATAGTTTAGGCATTTCATAAATTAAAAGTGTGCTTACTCGTGGTTCAACTGCTTAATTGCTGCTAATTAAGCATAATTAATAGCAGGATTTAGAGACATTTGTTTCTAATATAACTTTCTGAAGTGACTCTGTTTTTATACCATCTTTAATAAATTATCTGTTATTAACAAATTTCTGCCAGTCTGTTCAGATGTTAGGATGACAGCAAATAGCAAACGCCCCCCCTTATCCTCCAGGAGTTAATTTAATGCATATGTTCAGTATCATACGAATAATTTATCTTGTTCTGTGAATGAAAATTTTAAAAACAAAACCTCAGTATTTTATTCCATGAATCCAGAATTCATTGTTAGTTACACAGTGGCATTTTTGGGTCTTGGTCTACTGCTGCATCAGTGGTTGCTAACTGTTGGTTTCTTGGACCAATGGGCTCCACCGGGTAAATGTAGACAACACAAGGAGATGGAATGTAGAGGTGTTATCTGTGGAATTTCCCTTTTTCTCCCGTACAGTATTAATTAACCATGTCATCATGCCACTATTCTCTTTTCCTTAGATTTTAGCAGAAGCAGTAAATTTGCTGTTTTTGTGAAGTTGCTGTTTGGTGAACAGGTTATGCCTAAAAACTTTTTTTTTTTTTTTACTTTCTATATTTGTCAATAGTGATGACCAATGGCTTTTCTTTAGATGTTGGAATTGTAAGTAACCAAGCAGAACCCACAGGATGAACTAGAAAATAGTCAAGCATGAGATGCTCTTGTACGTGCATAATAATAGCATTGTGTATACAGATAGGATTTCTCACACATTCTATTAGTAAGGTAGGACTTAAAAATTAAAAGTTTTATTTCATACTTCATTAGATGAGCATACTTAATAACAAAATCACACTTCCTGAATGCTCTGTAGTCATGATTGTCTCTTCCTTGGTCTTAAGTACTTGAAGTACGAAAATGTGCAGGAAATTACACCACTAAAAACTTTCTTCTGAAGTCTGGATATTAACTACAGGGCATTTTTGGTGCAGCAGTACTTGCAAAACATTGTAGTGTATTTTCTTCATAAGTCAGGGGAAGATTAAGATTTTGTTGATTTCTGCAAAGCAAAGATGTTTGTGTGGTGTTAGTTGATTAACTTTGTGCGTGTTTGATGGGCTATTTCCAGTGGCCATGGCATTCTGAATGCATGTTTTGTCTTGATGCTTCTTCTTTCTTGGTTCTCAGCAGTTTCAAGGTGAAATTCTTTATAACCAAATTTAGATAAGTCCTCAGTGATTCCTCATCTGTAATACTTGCTGTGGCAAAAAAAAAAAAAACAGTAGTAATAGCAATGCTTAAAGACATCCTTATCAATGTGATTGACTACTAGCATTAGGAATTCACGCCTCCATATTTTCTGATTGATCTCTGGTCAGGTGCCTTTAATAAGATGGTAACTAGTAGCACACAGAAAATCTTAACTGTACAAGACTACTTGTGGGTAGAGTTTTATTCTTAAAAAAAAAAAAAAAAAAAAAAAAAAAAGAAATAAAGATTAGGGATCTTGAAGTTTTTGTGTTTTTCAGCTTGGTGTTTCACTTGGCACTTTGGGAGCAATACCAGCGGCAGCACTGGACCCTAACATAACAGCACTTGGGGAAATACCACAGCCACCAATAATGGGAAATGTGGACCCATCCAAAATTGATGAAATCAGGAGAACAGTATATGTTGGAAACTTGAATTCCCAGGTAGCTTTTTTTTTGTTTGTTTGTTTTGAATGAGAAACTCTAATATAAGATATAAATTTGTAATTTACGGATTGTAGTCTTAAGAGCTTTTTGTAGCTGATGACAGTAGGAATTTAAGAAAAAAAAAAAAATCTTGCCATTTTTGGTTACTAGTATTATTTTAAATTTTGAATGCTCTTGCACTAATCAGATCAGATCCTGCACCAGACTGTGTAATTTAGATTAGCAGGATGCCAGAGGAATAACAGTGTGACTGAATTCAAGCAACAGAAATAAGATCGTACGTGTTGATCCAACTGGAACGTATTAATTGAGTGATTTCCTTTGAAGCCAGGAGATCATGATAGCTGTTCCTCTATAATACTGTGCAGCTGCTTATAGTACTGTGCAGTGCTTAAGCAAGGAATTCACCTTCTGAATTACAGTAAATTAACTATAGCAGAAGGTTAATGATTTGTCCTAGTAAAAGTTGCAAAATTAGCCTGAGTATTTCTGAGTTTCAATGACAGAAAAGCTAGGTCTGTCAGAAATCTGTTTTTTTCATCAGTTACTGATTTATTTATTTGAAATATGATTTGTTTTTGATTGATGGCAATATGAGTATTTGTTTTGGGGGGTTATTTGATTGCCAAAATAGCTACTAGATTATAAAAGTACCGTTGATTGCAATAAAATAAAACAAGCGGGAAGCTAGTAGAAAAAATAAAACCAAAGCCTTGTAATGTTGTTCTGTTTTTTGTTCTTGCTGTTTTTAACTGATCAAAAATCATAATAGCAGAAATAGCTTTGACATAGGTGTAAAAGGAAATTCCTCAACAGTTACTTCAAATGGGTTGCCTGAAATGTGCAAAATCCTGTGCAAGTTTATTTATTGCTTAAATGTAAGACTTCAGGACTTGTGGTTGCACTATTTTAAACTGTATTTTATTCTTCAGATTAGTGGAAGAAAAAATAATGCCTGTCTATCCTATAGTGTAACGTATCAAACCTGTGTCACCTGTGTAGTAATGGTGAAATTTCTTAGCAAAATCTATAGTTTTTATGTTACCTGATATGTTGGATAATTTTTTCATTATGTATTTTACTTCAGCTGAGCTCTTTGACTTTTTCTAGACTACCACAGCGGATCAGCTGCTCGAATTCTTTAAGCAAGTTGGAGAAGTCAAATTTGTGCGAATGGCGGGTGATGAGACTCAACCAACACGGTTTGCTTTTGTGGAATTTGCAGACCAGAATTCTGTACCTCGAGCTCTTGCCTTTAATGGAGTTATGTTTGGAGACAGGCCACTGAAGTAAGAAATGAATTATCCATATGAATATTGAATGAGAGATTTCATAGCATCCTCATGCATTCATGACTCTGATCTGTAGGAATATACTGTGATGAATATTTTTTCAGTATAATGATCTGTTGTTGGTTAACTGGAACACTTTTGTAAACTCCACTTTCAAGGTTGGGTGTAACTTCCTCTAAGATGAATGTGAATGGCCTAGAGTAGAGTACATTTACATTTAATATTGAGGCAATGGAAGCCGTAACAGGGAGAGAATCTGCAAAGTCCTTTGTCCAAAGTTTTATATATGAAGTCTGTGTAAAATAGGCTTTAACTTTGAGGTTTGATCTAAACCAGAGGAACAGATTTCTAGACTTGAACCTCTGTTTGTTAAGAGTAAAACAGAAACATTGTGTCTCATTTATTTAAAAGTGGTAACATTAGAAAGGAATAAAATACACATCTCAGATATTTAGGCAACAGATAAATGCTATGAAAAATCTGCAGTTTTACTGAACTTTGAAATTTTTAATCATATGTTGAAGTTTAAATGTTTTCCTTTCTTATGTTTCATTTTCTGTTTTCAACTGTTTGTGTGTTAAAGGTTTTATTTTTCCTTAATTTAGAATAAATCACTCCAATAATGCAATAGTGAAGCCTCCTGAAATGACACCACAAGCTGCTGCCAAGGAACTGGAAGAAGTGATGAAGAGAGTAAGGGAGGCCCAGTCTTTTATATCTGCTGCTATTGAGCCAGGTAGGCATATTATATTCACTGTGTAACAGACATGTTCTACGTGCACCTCCGTACGTGATTTTAAGAGCACTTTGAGACACAGGAAAAGGTTACTCAGAGCTGTACAGTATCTGTGGAAGAAAATTAAAATAATCAAAATTGTCTTCATGCAACAGAGCAGTTGACTGTTTTTTATTTCCATCATTTTTTTATCTTTGCATACATGTTCACTGCATGTTTTCAAAGGTAGGAAAACAGTGCTAAAGTGAACAGTATTAATAGTTGGTGCTTTTAAAATTCGAAGTACGTACGAACTTTTACATAAAGTTACTATATTTTTTTTTTGTTCTTCTAGCACACATTAGTGTTGTAATTCATGATCGGAGGAGCTAGCATTCTGGTGAAAGCACCAATATTATGATTTATTTACTGTTAGCAAATTAATTTGTTCCCTGTGCTCTTTTTCATGCTGGCTGAAGACTGTACATTCTCAAACCAAATGGGATCAGAGAATGAATCTGGGATGAAACTTAATATATTGTAATGAACTTTTTTTCATCCAAATCATTTCACTGATCCCTGTTAACAATGAAATGTCAGGTCAAGGGGGAAGATGCTAATGGGCTGAGAGGTTAGATGCACATTTCAGTGTTGATGATTTAAAGCACAGCATAAAAAATTCTCTCATTGTTCAACTACCGAGTAAGTTCCTCCTTTTCATTTTGATTTGTGAGATTTAGACATTTTATTAACAATCTCAGATTTTGGCTTATGTAGGTTAGATAGCTGGTAGTATTGAGATTTTGGGGAGAGATGAGTTTTTTTTTCTGTTTTTCTTTCGGGTTGGAATTAAAACAGCTGTAATATTTCCTTTATGTAAAGTGGTTTCTTTTAGAGGCTGAACCAAAGTTTGCTGAGATTGCTGATAGGCTTAACACTGACTTCGTGGCTTTTGAATCAAACTTCTCAGCCCCTTTTCTCCATCCCTTCCTCCCCAAAATAATGCATGAGGAATGAAACTTCAGTGTTTGTGCAGTTGTTGAAATGTCTAAAAGTATTGAAAGTATTAACTACTTTATTTTTTATTCTTTATTTTTTATTATTTTATGTTTTTTTTTTTTTCCAATTTTTACCCTCTATTCTAATTTACTCTATTTTTCTCAGGTTATTAAAAACAAACAAAAAATAGTAGTTTTATTAATAATATACCAACAGGAGAACATGTTGTAATCTTGTGCATTGTGGCAGCAACATAAGTCCCTTTCCTAATAGAGCTAGCTGTTTATAATTATCTGGTTTATGTGTACTGCTGCAGGATGGCTGCACTCAACGAGTATATGCAATGACTTTCTTGGATGTTTCTGAAGGATATTTGCAAAGAAGGAAGATGTGCAAAGAGTAGGCCCCTTGCACTATATGTGGTACATTCCACTTGTGCCAGATTGTTAACTGGGATCTTTAAATGTTCTGAGCTTACACTGCAAAGTGGTTTTTTCCTCTCAGAGTCTGGAAAGAGCAGTGAAAGAAAAGGCGGTCGATCTCGTTCCCATTCTCGTTCAGAATCCAGGTCTAGCTCAAAATCCCGATCTAGAAGGAAAAGATCACATTCAAAACATAGGTAGGTATGTTTTTGGTTTGGACTAAGGTGATGTGTTTTTTCTTGAATGATGGTGGTTACTGAGATTTCTTAATTATGAGACAAATGTCAGTGTAGAGGGGATTAGTAGTTTATACTAACCAGATCAGGGTAACTGGGATCTTTATCTGAACAGATACTCTTTCCCTTTAAATGCTAATGTTTTCAAAATTACTTTCAATTAAAACACAATGGAAGGTACTTTCTGTGCAGGGTAGCATGACCTTATTTCATTTTGTGTCTTCTGTATTTAAAAACAAACGAACAGTTAGTTACCTGTGCTTTGTGGCTGGAATATTTAGTTTTAGTTTTAACACCCTGAACAGACAAGGTGGCTGGTTTTGCTAGTAGAAAGTCATTGCTGTCCCGAACTTCTAAACACATAGTTAATAAAAACAGTTTTTCTATTTATTGTACTGTAAAGTTAAATCTCTGACAAGCCAGAAGAAAAAGGTAGGGGTAATTTTTCATTCTTCAGTTTGTTTGCTTTTGTTAAATTTGCTAATTTCTGAAACAGGCTTTGAAATATAGGAGGAAAGGGAATCTCTAGATCGCTATTAAAGTTTGTACATTAACATTTTTTCCAAGAATGAGACAGTATTTTTATGTGACACTTGCATATGCTTTCTAAAATCGTTCATATTTTTTCAATTTCTTGTGTTTATGTAATCAGTCTGAAGGTATTTGGTTACATTAAGTATCAAAAACCAAAGCATTCAAGTGTGTTTTATAGCTTACACTTTAGAAAGGTGAGTGTTGTCACTGTTGCAGAAACACTTGTGTTGCATCCTTTCTTACATTTTTTGTGTACATCTTTTACACACAGGATAGAGGGGCTGGATAGAGGGGCACAGCACATCATTTATATTAACAATGCAGTATGATCTAAGTGCAGGCTTCAGCTTTGTAAAAGCAAGACACCGCAGCACATATTCTCTGACATCAAACCATTGGGTAACTTTTTAATGCAAGAACAATGATTTGGTCACTTCATTATTGCATGCTTCTCTGCTGTTTCTCTCAGTCAGGACGTAATTGAGTCTTGAGTTTTGTGTACCATTTGAGCCATTTCTGTGCTGTTCTGTATTTACATAAAACAAACTGAGTTCTAGAAGATAAATTTGCATTTTTCACTTGCAGAAAACCTAGGCTTTAAACATGTTAACAAGTTGATAGTTAATTTTCTTTTTAAAAATCTTTTACCACTGTTAAAGTTTTGAGTATATGCTAAAAAAAAGTCAGTATCATTCATTGAAGCAAATTTATTCCTAAGAATTATCTATCTGTACCACTTTCCTGTTTTTGTGTTTAATAAACCACCTAAATCCCTTTCTTCTTTATAAGGCAAATTTTAATAAAGGGCTTATTTTGTCTAAATTGCAATCAATTTATCCTGTAATTAGTTATATTTCTACACTGATACATGGTATGAAGCTGCCTCTTCTCTTCTCTTGGTATATCTTATTCTGTGTGTCTTGAGCTGCAGAAGACAGGTGGAGCTGGTATTTTTTGTCTTCATATTTTTCAGAATTTATTGAGTAGTATATATATAGTCTTTCTGTCTTTGGTAACGTTAACATCATGGTACATGAACCTCTCAGGCAAAGTATCCAGTGATTGTTTTTTGAAACATAACGTTCCAATTCAGCCTTTTATTTTAAGCTTCCTAGACAATACAATCATCCAAAAATGATAAATGTTTTGGAAAAAAAAGTATATTCATTTTTAAAAGTCTTGTTTTTGTCATCAAATCTGAGACTATGCTATGTATTTTTATCAGAAGACTGGAATTGAATTTCTATTGGGCTGTCCGCACGTTATTTGTATTCCTTATATATCACATAGCAAATGCTCATTCATTTTCTTGATAATTCTTGAGATTCAAATCCATACTTACAAGTCCTTTCAACTGAAAAGGTACCTTCAGTAAATGCTGAAACACAGATAGTGACAGTTTCATTTTTTTTTTATTTGGAGATCCAACCAGATGACCAAGACTGCAATAAGTGCCTAGAGAAGAGGAAAAGTGCAACTAATGGCTTTTACAAGTTGATTTTAGATGTTATGCACTGAGATTTATTAAGAAGAGCTATCCTAATATGATAAGAATTTACATTTTCTGGAATATTCATAGAGGTTGTAATAAAATACGAATGTTACTTGAATATTACTTAAATGGTGCATTGTGTCAAAGG
The DNA here is from genome assembly GCF_964211825.1 of Aythya ferina. NCBI lineage: Eukaryota > Metazoa > Chordata > Aves > Anseriformes > Anatidae > Aythya > Aythya ferina. The sequence continues at coordinate 22,920,427 of NC_140299.1, forward strand.
AAAGCACGTTTGCTAAAATGATGGTAGGTACTGTATTACTGAGATGTAGCTATATAACTTTCTGTAGTTAGGCAAGATTTCTGTTTTTTTTTTATATTATTATTTTTTTCCTGTATTGGTTGACCTGTTTTTTTTGAAGTTTCAATATTAAAGTATTTTTCTTGTGGTATCATTCATATAGAAGTAGGTCTGGCAACAGATCACTCTCAAGACACAAGGACAGACGCAGATCCAGAAGTCCCCTAAAAAAACGGTCTAGATCTAGAGAAAGGCGGAAGTCAAGAAGTCGATCTCGTTCTCGGTGAGTTTACAATCATAGGAAATGTAATATAAACTGTAAAAAGAAGTATACACTTTTTCTTAGCATACAGTACAAAGTGTGTTTTTTTTTTTTGTTTTGTTTTTAAAATGTAACAAATGTTTTACGTGATGGTAAAGGATGAAGTCTAAATGCTTTGTCTTGTTCGTAGGGTTTGTCTATGAAGCAAAAGTATAGAAAGTAAATTTTTTATACTGAGGTATCTAAACTTCAGTAGAGAAATTAGTTCTATGTTTATATGTACGTAGAATCATACAATCACTTGGGTTAGAAATTACCTTTAAAGATCATCTGATTCCAACCACCGTGACAGTGACACCTTCCACTAGACCTGGTTGCCCAAAGGTCCATTCAACTTGGCCTTTGAGACTTCCAGGGCATCCAGAACTTCTCTGGGCAACCTGTGCCAGTGCCTTGACACTCACACAGCAAAGAATTTTTTCCTATCATGTAATCTAACTCTCTCCTCTTGTAGTTTAAAGCCACTCCCACTTGTCCTATCACTCCACTTCCTGACAGGGTCCCTTCCCAGTTTTCCTGTAGGCCCCCCTTAGGTACCAGAAGATCTCAGTAAGGTTTTCCCAGAGCCTTCTCTTCTCCAGGTTGAACAGCCCCAACTCCCTCAGCCTGTCTTTGTAGGAGAGGTGCTTCATCCCTCTGATTATTTTTGTGGCCCTCTTGTGCACCCACTCAAACAGGTCTGTCTTATGCTGGGGACCTCAGTATAAAGGCAGTACTGTAGGTGGGGTCTCATAAGAGCAGAGTACTGGAGGAGAATCGTCTTGTGTCCACACTACTTTTTATGCAGCCCAGAATATCATTAGCTTTCTGGCTACAAGTGCACATTGCTGGCTCATTGTAACCCTGTTGCAGAAGGCCACCAAATTTGTAAGGCCCTCAGTGAAGACATGTTGGATGTTGCCAGTCACCTCTGTTTTCTATGTGCCTTATCATAGTTTCCAGGAGGATCTGCTCCACAATCCTACTGGGCACAGAGGTGAGACTGACCAGCCTGTAGTACCCTGGGTCTTCCTTTTTTCCTTTTTAAAAAATTGATGTTAAGTTTCCCCTTTTCCGATCACTAGAAAATTCACTGGACTACCATGACTTTTCAAACAGGATGGGTAGAGCCTTAGCAACTTCATCTGGCAGTTCCCTCAGGACTCTTGGGTGTATCTCAAGTGCTGTGGACTTGTGTACATTCAGGTTCCTTAGATGATCTTGAAAGCGATCTTCTACAGCAGGTGGTTCTTCATCCTCCTAGTCCCTGCCTTTGCCTTCTATGTGGCTAGAGCACTTGCTGGTGAAGAATGAGGCAAAAAAGTCACTGAGTACCTCAGCCTTCTCCATATCCCAGATAACCAGGTGTCCTGTGTCATTTTGGAGTCCTTTGATATGTCTGACTGCTCCTGGCTGTATGTATTCCAGTTCCCTCCACACCTCTCAGAAAAGAGGTGTCTCACCTACAACTATCCCCAGTCACCTTTTTGTGGTTGCAATATGACAACAGGTCCTTCCTCTTCAGTCTGCAGAGCAGTGAAGCAATTCTGTAAGGGTACCTCAGGCTTCAGGGGTACTCTTTTCCTCCTGCTGATCCTTGCCATTGCAGGCTTCCATTCTTCTACACTGTTGGCATCCCTCCTTTATGTGCGTGCTGGTGGGGGATTTTTTGGCTGTTCTGCTGTGGGTCCACGAAACACTGCACTTGGAAGCAGCTATCTAGCTCCTTCTCGGCCTCCCTGATGTTACACAGCTTACTGGAGGCAGTTATACTGCCTCCTGCAGCTCAGCCACCTGCTGCAGGACATCCTCCATCTGGGCACACCTTCTGTAAGCAGGTCTGTCACCTGTCCCTGCCCCAGGAGTAAGGCCTGGGTGCTTCCTGCAGTCAGTTCTGCACTGCAGCCTGTCCCTTCAGCAGCTCCACCTGGCTGGAGGCATCGGACAGGACTGAGGGAGATGGTGCAGTCCCCCCAGCTGGAGCTGCAGTGTTTGCTCTCAGAGTGCCCACCATTCTGCCTTGAGGGTCTGGTAGGATGCGTGCTCTTGACCAGTGCAGGTGGTCGCAGAACAGTCCTGGCTGGTGGTTTATGTGCGCTCTGGGTCTCCCACTTAGCCAGCAGAAAGTCTTTTGAAAAAGCACCCTCCTGTGCAAAATGCTGCTCTGTGCCCGGTCCCAGTGCTAAACCCTTCTTCCAGTGAAGAAAGATAGGGGCTATGCCTGGAGCCTTTCAGGTCTGAATGAGTCCTTCTGAGAATCTTTAAAAACGTTTGAATAAGTACGAATACCAAAAGACACAAACTTCTATCAGTCTGGTTCTTGTGGACCTGAAAAGGCTTGTTAATCAACTCTTTGTATCATGCTTTCTCCCATTTATCTGAATAATTGTTTATTTTCATATGTTTTAGAGGCAGCTCATGTGCATGTCCACTAGGAAAGATGGTCAGGGGTCTCCCACTTCCAAATAATCCTATGCTGAAATGTAATTTTCCAGCTAAAGCTGTGATCTAATCAGTTTTTATTTGGTTTTACTATAATATCATTGGAATGTTTCTCACTGTTTGTCTTCTTATGAACAGGTATCACTCTGCCTGTCCTATAGAAGTTCTGTTTACCTTGCTTTTGTTTTTACTGTCTTACCAGTTTTCTTACAGTTTGATTATTTTCAAAATCGTAATTACATTACAGAAGACTGAATTGTCTTGATTGAGTTTTGACCTTACATTTGCCTTTTAAGAGAATTGTTTGGCAAAGTTTTACCCATTTTTTGTTTTTCTGTAGTCACTGGTGTTGGATTTCCAAGCACATACAGGTTATAAGTACAAGAGAACACTGCAGAATAAAGGCTTCTGTCCAGTCATCTGTCATTGTTCATACAGGGCTAGTTAATTTGCAGTCCATTTTATATGGATCCAAGTAAAATAATAATTTTTCAACAGAGAGGCATACTTTCTCTTGAGCATTCAGTGTATGCTAAGACTTAGTTGTAATTTTTATTAGAAAGATCAAAGAAGAATTAATGGATTTTTGTTTGAATTTTCACAGGGACAAGAAAAGAGACAAAGAAAAGGTCAAGGAAAAAGAAAAGACCAAAGAAAAGGAGAAAGAGAGAGACCGAGACAAGGAAAAGGAAAGAGACCGGGACAGAGACAAAGAAAGAGAAAGAGAGCGAGATAAAGAGAGAAACAGGGATAAGGACCGGGATAAAGAGCGTAACAAAGATCGAGAGAGAGTCAAAGACAAGGATAGGGATAGAGACAGGGACAAGGATAAGGACAGGGACAAAGAAAGGGAAAAGGAAAAAGATAAGGATAAGGAAAAAGACAGGGAAGAGGTAGATCAGAACAAGGAAAAAGAAGATGTTGAGAAAGATGGGGAGAGGGACAGAGAGAAGATGAAGGACAAGGAGGGAGATAAAGACAAAGGAGGGGACAGAGAAAAAGAAAAGGAAAAAGATGGGGATAAGGAAAAAGAGCGAGAAAGAGAAAAAGAGAGGGATGATAAAAAGAAGAAAGAGAAGAGATCCAGAACACCCCCAAGAAGCTATAGCTCTTCAAGAAGATCTCGTAGCTCCAGCAGGTTTGTTGTTCAGAATTTTTTCATGCTTTTTTTGGACTTCTCAGCAAAATGAAATACATCCAAATTTTTATTTATCAATATCATGGTCTTGGTAATTCCATTTTGTATTCTCTCTGTTTTATAGATTTCCTTACAAAGGTAAACAAATTACAAAGAGCTCTGTATCATACCTGATAGAACACACAGTCTCTTGTTGGGCTGCTGGTGCTTGCCTTTCACTTAACTTTATAGCATATACAGTCTTTGAGAACAGTAAGTAGATGGCTCTTGTGCCATTTCTGTGTTAGAGCCATCCAGAAGTTTCAATCCCGATGACAGTTTGAGTCATTCTTAACATAATTCCTTGGTTTCTGAAATACTGTATGGTGTTCATCTGTAGAGCAGTTTGTTGGGTTTACAAACACTTGGGTGGTGGTAGTATTTGTGAATTGGCTGTCTTAGGAATGACAAGCAATGAAATTTCTGGTCTGGATGGCTGACTGCAAGAAGTTAGCATGGCATTTTGACTGGTTAGCCTTTCAGAAAGTGAATATATCTCAGTTGAAAGATAAAGGTATGTTTCTAAGCTGGTTAGATGGTCTGGTAAAGTGAAAAAGTAACACTCCTTAACCATGCTGATAGCAAACAGGAAGGCAGTCAAGAATTAATCTACTTGTTGTTTTTGCCTCTAAGAGAGGGTAAAGTGGGTGGATGTCTAGATAAATTCAGTACAGGAAAAAGAGGCTGTGAGACTGATGATAAGCTCTCTAAGTGGACCAACTGTAGCAAAAGGTATTGCTTCTGAGTTAAGGTCAGGAAAAAATCCTTTCTGAATACCTCAACAATTACGTAGTTCACTAATATCTCATGTAAAATTTAAATATGAAATTCCATCTGCTACCTTGAGAGAATGTAATACCGGATGAGTTGGGAAGAATTCTACATGTTGTTAGGGGATCCTGGTGTTTCCCCTAGCAGCATTGGTCACCCCTTAAGACTCTTAATTAAGAGTCAACTCTTAATTAAAGCAAAGAGAATGTAATGGTACCCATATATCAGCTCTATCTGGATACCTCAAAGGAAAGGACCATACTCAAGGATTTCCTTGGGTTCTTATACCCATACAATCTTAATTTTCTCAGCTATAATACAATCAATTCTTGACTCATACATACGATGTCCCTTCATATTGTCAGCTCTTCATTGCAGGGATGTTTTCTGTTACCTAGCGGAGCAGGCTCTCATCCAGTGCTGTCCTTGGTCAGCACATCCCTCCCTTTCCCAGTCTGTGCCACCCAAACACAACGCCACTCACTGCTGCTCAGTCACCACTACGTACCAAGTTCCCTTACACAGAGCTCATTCTGTGGCCTAAGGCATCACTACATTTACTCTACTAATGTCAAACAATAGCTACCTGAGTTTCTTACATACCGGCAACTTGTTTCCCTTTCAGTGGTGTTAGCGCTTCACTGGAAAAAAGCAGAATTCCCTTGCCCCTCAAAATTCAGGAGTTCAGGATTTGTATAATGCAGAGAAGTCTGTAAAGGTTTCTGTACTTTCTGCTTGTTTTTGTGAAATGCCCATGTTGTTTTGGAGGTGTATGGGCAAACTACTCTAACTTCTTCCTGAAAAGAAGTTGTAGGGAGCTGGGGTTTGGCCTCTTCTCGCAGGTAACTAGTGATAGGACAAGAGGGTAGTGACCTCAAACTGTGCCGGGAAGGTTCAGGTTGGAAATGAGGTGACATTTCTTCCCAGAAAGAGTGGTCAGGCATTGGAGTGAATTGCCCAGGGAGGTGGTGGAGTCACCGTCCCTGGGGGTGTTTAAGGAAAGGTTGGACCTGGTGCTTAGGGACATGGTTTAATGGGTTATACTGCTAGTAGGGGGATGGTTGGAGCCAGATGATCTTGGAGGGCTTTTCCAACCTTAATGACTCTGTGAGTTTGTTATTCTTTGTGGCATATGCACAGTCCTGTTTTGGTGCACTTAGCGTAGTTTCTGGAAGGATCTGCTCCACAATCCTGTTGTGCACAGAGGTGAGACTGACTGCCCTGTAGTTCCCCAGATCTTCCTTTGTTCCCTTTTTAAATATGTTTGTTGAGCATGGGCTGGTAGGAAGATAACTCGGGGATATTTATGTAGTTGTTGCCTCAAATAATGAGAGGTTTTGTCATTCCTGAGCTTATTATTCGTATTCTTTGCTGATCTTGAATTGTTTGGTTCTGCAGAGAAAGGCGTAAAAGGAAGAGTAGAAGTCCCTCCAAGTCTCCTAAGACATCCAAAACAACAAAAAGAAAGTCTTCACGAACTCCTTCTCCAAGAAGGTCAGTTTGGTGTAAATCTAGTTAATGAGCAGTAAAGGAGGAAAATGGTACAACATTTTGTCAAATTGAAATGTGGCATAGAGATCATCATTATGAAAGGAACCAAGTCGATTTGTGTTTCTGCTGTTTGTTTTCTAATGCAAGGGGATCTTTAATAATCGTTCTCTGTTGTAAAGAAAAGGTCAGTGTTTTTCAATAAACATTCAAAAATGGATACAGGGACTTTTATAGAAAACAAGTAGGAAAGTATTTTCATTGATTTACCTTTGCATCATTTCAAATGATCTCTGTTGGTCAATATGATTCAGTTTTAATTTAAAAACAAACAAACAAACAAAAAAAAAACATAACACAGCTTCATGGGCTCAAGCTTTGTAATGCTTTGAACCATCATCTGTCAGTGATATAAATTTGTTTCAAATAATGAAAACCCTTCCTCAGAGACAATTTATTTTGCTTTTCTCTTTGTAAATAGCATTCATTCTGAACACATGCATTCTTTGTCAGTCAAAAAAATCTAGTTGTCTTTATGAAGGGCTTTTTGTTACATTTTGAGATTTTTTTTTGGAAATCCCCCAGATAAGAGTGTAGTTTGCAGTTAAATGGTTTGAAGATGGCTGACCATTTCCAAAACAAAACAAGTATACCAACAGTCTTAGTTACTGTACTGTGCATATTACTATACAATATACTTGATGCAAATGTTGGTAGTACGTTTGTTGCTTTTGGACCAAATTCTGACTTGAGTAATACTTTTCATAAACAGAAACAAGAAAGAAAAAAAAAGAGAAAGGGATACAAACAATGAAAGAAGAGAAAGAGAACGTTCCACCTCCAAGAAAAAAAGTAGTAAAGAAAAAGAGGGAAAGGAGAAATCTGACAAAAGCACCACTGCTTTGAAGGTAAGCTTTGTGACCAAGTGATAAGTAGCTGAATGTTTCCAAGTGCTCCAAGATTATATTGGAATTTCCCCCCCTATTTTCTTTTTCTCCTCTCGTATTTCCTCTCTTTTTTCCTTACCAAATTAGTGCAGCTTGAAACGCATGGGTTTATCTTTTGTCAAAAGGAGACACGAAAGTCATTCTCTGCTTGATGTTAGTAGCTCAGTTTGATCAGTCTTTGTGTTTGAACTTAACCAACTGGTGGGAATGTGTATGTATGGACTACAGAAGCCCTCTGTTTTGGTTTCTCTCTTTTCTGTTCTCTGCCATATGTTAGGAGTTAGCTGACTGCATCTGTACAAAGATGCAGGAAGCTTATTGTGAAGCAGGCTTCAGAAACAGCTTGGCTATCAAACTCAAAATACATTGTGTTGTGGTTTTTTTTTTTTTTTAATACATTTTCACTCTGTAATAGTGCACTCCCACTTAGTTTTGTCCTGGGCTGTGTGTTGAACTGTGCAGGAAGGAACATTGAAGATTTGGGGAAGGACAGTGTGGGGTTTTACCTTGCAAAATAGAAGGTGGTACGATTAAGAAAAGAATAATGAAATATCTTTCAATTCAAATCTTGTAATTTGAAAAGCCATATGCATTTATAGAGTAGGTGTATTCAGAATGTTTCAGCTCATAGAATCATAGAATATTCCAAGTTGGAAGGGACCCACAAGGATCCTCAAGTCCAACTCCTGGCTTTACACAGAATGACCTAAACATCAGACCATGCGTCTGAGAGCGTTGTCCAAATGCGTCTGGAACTCTGTCAGGCTCTGTGCTGTGCCCACTGCCCTGCGGAGCCTGTCCCAGTGCCCGACCACCCTCTGGGCGCAGACCCTTTCCCTAACCCCCAGCCTGACCCTCCCCTGTCCCAGCTCCATGCCGTTCCCTCGGGTCCTGTCGCTGTCCCCAGAGAGCAGAGCTCAGCGCCTGCCCCTCCGCTCCACAGTGAGGGAGCTGCAGGCCGCCATGAGGCCTCCCCTCAGCCTGCTCTGCTCTGGGCTGAGCACACCAAGGGACCTCTTCCCCTCTAGACCCTTCACCATCCTGGTCGCTCTCCTTTGGACACTTCTTATATTGTGGTGCCCAAAGCTGCACACAGTGTTTGAGGTAAGGCCACACCAGTGCAGAGCAGAGCAGGACAATCTCTTCCCCCGACCAGCTAGCAGTGCTGTGCCTGATGCACCCCAGGGTACGTCAGGCCCTTTTGGCTGCCAGGGCACACTGGTGACTCAGAAGCCCTAGATCGCCTTCCGTGGGACTGCTCTCCAGCCTCTTGTCCCCCAGTCTTTATCTGTAGCCAGGGCTTGCCATGTCCAAGGTGCAGAATCCAACGCTTGTTCTTGTTAAACTTCGTATTGTTGGTGCCAACTGCCTTTATAAACAAGAGATTTGTGTAACTTAGTGTACTATTTGCTTCAGTAATTCTCTTATGTAAAATGCATTAGTAATGTGACAAAATATATGAAACAAAATCCTGTTTTGTTTAGAAAATATGGTGGAGTCTTAACTTCTAGAGCTGTTTCTCATAGGTTCCGTGATACTGTTCTGTTTTATCTGAATATTGATGATAAAGACAGATCACTTTACAACAATGATTTCTTGGCTGACACATGATGGCTTCACTTTAGCTACTTGAAAAGAAAGCAGTCTAAAACAACAACAACAAAAAAAAGCCACTGCATCTATTCTAGAAATTGCTGACACAAGATAGGCATGTAAAAATAGAGGCAATCAAAATACCAAGAGTTAGTTGGGTGTCATGTCCTGTAATGCTGAGAGTGAGATTTTTTTGTAAAATAATTTTCTCTTTTGTAGGACAAAGATTACACTAAGGAGGATCAGAATTCAGAAACTGACAAGGATATTGACAACAGAGATACACAAAGGACAGATGAAGTCAAACTACAACAGAATGGGAACTGTCAACCAAATGAAGATAACCTCTCAATTAAAATGGAAGAGGTTTAAAGCAAATAATGAACCTCTAACTCAACTAAGGAATGAAATCCAAAGCTTTTTATTTCCCAGAATGAGGAAGAAATGTCAAAGCAATCAACCTGAACATGTTGATAGTAATAGTAGCTCTTCCAATTCTCGTGATAGCTTTGTTGTCTTCTTGCTGTAAAGCAAGAAGGCATGGATAATAAGTAGTTATACCATGAAAAGGCAGATGCCGTCAGAACTATTCATCTCAAAAAATCCATGCATTTCCATGATGGCTGTACTTACTGGTAAAATGATTTATGTTAAGTTTTCCCATAGGCTGTTACAAATAAGTAGAAACTGAAAGATGTAAACCTCTACTATCTTTAAAAAAAAAAAAAAAAAAAAAAAAAGCTGAAGATATGCATTGAAGGTTGTTTAAAATATTGCTTGTTGATGACTTGTGTTTTACCTTGTGGGTTAAAAAATCCACAAAAACTTCAATGTGTACTGTTTGATGTGCTTGGAAATGGTGCATAAATATACACTCTTTTGTTGTAAAATGCAACTATAGAAAAGGTTTTTTTTTGGTTCTTATGTTAAAATGCTCACTGACTAGTATGTTTCTCATTTGCTCACTGCTTGAGATTCTTGGTTTTTATTATTTAAAATAATTTCTTACTAATATCCCTAAGCTCAATATTTCCTTTAAAGTATTTGAACAATGCATGCTACTTTTCTGTTCCTAAAAGGAACATTGCCATGTATAATGATAATAGGTTAGCTTATTGGGTTATTTTGGGGATCGTTTTGTTGTTTTCTTTTGTCGTTCCAGAAGTGAGCAGATCTGTATGATATTATCAGAAATTACAGCTTTGTTTTGAGATGTACTGCAGTGTGTCTGTTCAGCTGCAAATAGTACAGGTGCCGTTATGAAAACAAATTTTTTCTTATTTGTTTAAAAAATATGGGAGCACAAGCAGAAGCTTTAGTGCCTTCTTAAAATGTGGTATTTTTTAGAAATGTATATGTGCTATTACTCATTTTCAGCTAAATTTTACATCATCTCTTGCTGTTTTGCCACCACCATACTGTAGACAAGAATGCAAGTGATTTGTCAGAATGGATGTTTAATTCACTTCTTTAAATCCATTTTTACATTTATTTTTTACTTTTAGAAAATATATAGGTGAAAGCAAAGATACATTTTGGGGACCACCACTGTACAAATATAATAGCTGAATAAAAAGCATTTTCTGATCACCTGCATCAAAGGCAGCCCTTTAGATATTTAATTACATTTGGATGGCCTTAATTGTTACCTCTCCATCATTTTCTCTGTTATACGTTAGGTGATGTAAAAGGAATTGTATGCAAAGCTGGGGGGATAAGTAATTTGGGAGAAAATGTTCTAATTTACACAAGAGTTATATGGCAGAGATTCTTTTTTCATTCTCTGGGGAGAAAGCATATAGGGAGATAATGACAAAGCAGATATTTTTTGTCAAGTAAAAACCTGGTTTGTGCTTTCTGAACTAATATAATCAGTTTCATCATTGTGAGATTTTGTAAGAGTCATACTTATAAACTTACTTGTACCTAAAATCAGGTAGATTATTTTTAATACAACTTATTACAATCAAATGACTTAATTGCCTTACCTCATGGAAAGAGTTTCTTTCAGTTAAAACAAATAGCATATTAGTGATTTGCTTTCTATTTTTTTTTTTCCTTTCTGTAGTTCATTTTTATGAAAAAAAGCATGTTACAGGGAATGAAAAATTTGCCCAATTCCTAAAGTAATGAAACCCAGTTAGATTGTGAAGCTGCTTAATCACTCTTCATTTTTGATAAGATGTACCGTTCTTGCCACTGTGTACATTTAAGACTATAGGAAATGCTTTACCATGTAAAGTATAGACAGTCATTTTTGTGATATTTAAGCCACATGCTGTTGGCTGATAAACAGCTTATTCTGATAAAAAGAATGACAAATCTGTACACTTACAGGAAGACTGTGAAGGATTGTGTCTTGCAACAACAGCTGTCTTATTTATGTTGTGTAAGTAGCATAGAGCAAAGAGATTGTTTGTATACTTGTTATCTTTGGTACCATTTCACTAATAAAGTTAAGTATTTTAGAGGGAAGTTTCTGCTGTTACATACTTATTAAAGGAGTATTTTTAGTTTTGGTCTTATTCAGGCAGTTTCTTTTGATGTGAAATGTGGATACAAGTTACTTATACGTTTATTATTTACAATATCTTTGAAAAACTAAGTTTCTTCTTCTCTGGGATAAATCAGAATTCTCGTAGTATATCATGTTTCAGTTGTTGCTAGTCTGAGTTTGTTATCCTGAAGTTGCATAGCTCTATTATATAGCAATTACAGAATATGTAAAGGTTTGTGCGCTGTTAGCTAAGAAATATGGCTCTGAAAATTCATAGTTAAGAATGGCAGTTTTATTAGCCAATTATTAACGTGGAAGTCTGTATACAGCATATTGTGTTATATTGTATGTGAATTAATGGTCCCCTTAGAGAAGTTTAAAGTAAGAACAGAAAAACACAAAACAAAAACAAAACAAAAAAAAAAAGACACCAAATACACACATTTCCTCCCCACCCCAAGCTGTATTTTCTTACAAATACTGTATTTTCTGGTTTTGCTTCATAAATACTGTGTAGATCTATGAGGATAGCTGTATCTATTTGTATTAGGTGTTCAGTGGTTTTGTTACATTTGTCGAAAGCTGCCATTAGAAAACTAAGGTTGTGCAAAACACCCATCTCTGCAGAGGGAGCAGATCATTTTTTAAACCAATAGTGTAGCACAGTAATGAAGTTCCTGCTTGCTCTGCCATGTTTGTGTGCATAACCCATTAAAGGTGTCCATCGTCCACTGGAAATCTATTGCCTTCATCGTAACAAGTTTGCATGCTGAGATGCGGTGTCAGGTTATTTGTTTTTGCACTTTTTGAGTTAAAATCGAGTGAAGGTTGTGAGAACAGCATAGTTCATGATAGCTGTATTGTTTTAAATGTGGTTTCATTTGACTTGGCCTTCGTTTGAAAACACGACTCGTAATTGCTCAGAAAAAGACAATATGGTGCCATATTGCTAAGAACGTTTAAAGCACATATGCAGAAGCTTCCATTTCTGACCACAGTTATTTCAAAACTGTTCCTGGAAAACAGATAGGATTTATTTTATTTTATTTTTAAAAGGGGAAGATAGCAGAAGACAACTGCCCACAGATAAAAAAACAGGATCCCAACCTCAAAATACAAGTGGCTGTCAGTTAAGTCAACAGATTTACACAGGTGCGAGGGCTGAAAGTTTGTTTGCAAACATTAATGATAATATGCGTAAAGAAACTTGTTATTCAGATTTTTGAATTAAAATGGAGGAGGTCATTTCACTTGGAAAGTGGTAACATCTAAAGAATGCCTGAAATCTGCGAGACGTGGGTTCTGCCTACCCATTAAGTCACCTGCTACTTTCTTACTGCAATTTTCAATAGATCTATCTGAACTAGCTTTAAATTAGCGAGCTGGCTAACAGCAGCAACCAACACACAGTCTGGTTTCTGAAATGAGTTGACCATTTGAGTTCATATACTCTGCTGCTAAGAAAGTAAATTCTGTAACATGCTCTGCATTACTTGCAATTTGTTTGCTAGTGTTTTCCAGCCTCGTTATGTGTAAGGCAATGTCTGACATTAATTTTGAACTCTGTAAATCTGTTTACTACATGGTAGCTTCTTTGTGTTGCCTTTACTTTGTACTGTTATTTTGTAATAGTAGTAAGATTTAGGGATTTCTGTGATTTTCTTTCGGTCTAAGCAAAAGTTAAAAAGTAGAGACTGCTATGATTGTAAGATGCAAATTGTTATATACTGCATATGTGTCCTTATTACTGTTTTCAGTTATTTTTTTCATTAACATGTATAGCCATCAGAAGCGGTAATGCCATAGTGCTGTGTGTATCTTTTACTCTTAAATCTGAACCATCTCTGCATCGCTGTCTTTTTCTTAGTTTGTAATGAAGCAAGATTACAGCTCATGCATTTTAATTTTGTAAAATGTTCACTTGGAAGAAGAAAATAAGACAAATCATCTTGAGTTCGGTTAGTCTGGAAGTGGAATTCTAATAGTAAATTTTAAATAAATAAATTCTGCACAATGGAGTATTGCAAGTTGGGGCATATTATGAGTCCAACGTGCTACTTGGTGATACTTAGAGTTTTATATAATTGAATTATTGCCTTCGGTGTTGTCATAGTTTTAAAAGTGAAAATTAAACGTAGTAACACAAATGCTGAGATCTGTAAATGGCTAAAATAATTCAAATCTGTCGGTGCTTAGTTCAGAGAGATTTAGCTTTCTCACCAAAGAATAGAGTGTGGACAGTTGAACTTTGTAGATATTGTTAGTGTTACTGCCTAAAGAGAATCTAAAACCTAATTTTGTTTGCTAATATATAAACAGAAAAACAATTTTCAGCCTGTATGTTAGGTTTATTTTTATATGGTGAAAAGTGTAATTAAAATAATGATGAAAACTAAAATAATTGTTTAAAAGTTTTTTTTTTTTTTTTTTTTTTTTTTTTTTTTTTTTTTTTTTGCTAATGTAAGATAAATTCAGTTGCTTATTTGTAAACTTCTTGGAGATCTCTCTCTATGCAGTATTTATTTTTATTTGAACTTCAAGAATGCTTCATTTGTAGGTAAGCACCATTGCAGCATCCGAGTGTATTGGTATGGAATTTCCTCTACCGTCTCTTAAGTATAAAACAGCTTAGGAAACTTGCCTGATATATGGAAGCAGCTACCTTCCCCATAGTTAGAGGACACCTCTCTAATGCTTCAATTCCATACTCTCTGAGTATCTGACTGTTGAGAAGCTATCTATGAACTCCATTTTTCATGACGTTTTCTGAAACCACAAACTTTTATTATCCAAGAGGGCATAAGAAAAAAATTGTCATGGCAGTTTTATGATTTTTGAGCAGAACACTGACAGCAACAATGAGGGTTTATTTTGTTTGTTTTTTGTTTGTTTATTTAAACCTGTTTATTTTCTTCTGAGAGCTTCAGCTTACACTTTATTTGGATTCATTGCATTTTTTTAATATAAGATAATCTGCTGCCAAATTTGATGCAAGACTTAAAATTGGTGTAAAAAGTCTGTTCCATACTAACCACGCTACTGACATTTTTCTTCTCACATTGAGAAGGTTACTTGTCTTTTTTGATTTGAAAGATTGTTATCAGCTACAGAAAAAGTCATTCCATCTTCCTTTCACTTAGTCCTTGATGTCATGAACGGATAAGTAGCTCTTAACAGTGCTGATGCACCTGGTTGGTGCAGTAGGTAAAAAATCTGTTACGATTCCAAAAGGATAAGGTTGTGTTTTCATCTAAGGACTAGTCTTTTAGTTTTGAACTACTGGGGAGGTTAATGCATTGATAAAACACTCAGATCTGTTTTATCATACCCATTTTTATTTGCAACACAATTACACAAATTATTTTTTGTCCTTGTGCTCTTTGATTGTTAAATGCCAGTGATGGAGGGTGGGGGTTAGGGATGGAGATAGGGGAAGGGAGGTGTTAGATGTTTGGTGGGAAATGAGCAGGTTTCTTAGAAGAATAAGTAGCTCTATTCAAACCTGTAGTGCACAGGCTTAAAAGTGGTGCTACAGTGGTGTGTAGAGCATGGTCCACTTAGAAATTGGCACTTCATAAATACATAATTTTCATACTAATTTGATCAAAGGAATGAGTGATCTGCTTTGGAATTCAAGAGTAGTCCAATGTGCACAGTTCCTGTAGCTTATCAGTAGATCATTCCTGGTGTTTTTCTCTGTGATGCAGGAGCCATGATCAATTTGTTTTACACAACACCTGTCACAACCTGGGCTCAGATATACCTGGGGATCCTCTGCACTACAGCAGCAGAAAAATATTTTTGTCCCTTCTCTAAATCAGATATTTCTGGTATTAAAGAAGGCCTTTTAAGGTTAAGAAATATATATCCAAACTTGTTCTATGTTGGCAGAATATATTTTTGCATTAATGAAGCAACTGAAATGGTACAAGTAAAGAAATATCAAATGTTACTACAATGTTGGGGGGAAGTGTAGATCTGCCGGAGGGTAGGAAGGCTCTGCAGAGGGACCTGGACACGATGGGTTGATGGGCAGAGGCCAATGGGATGAGGTTGAACATGGTGAAGTGCCGGGTCCTGCACTTTGGCCACAACAACCCCTGCAGTGCTACAGGCCTGGGGCAGAGTGGCTGGAAAGCTGTGCAGAGGAAAGGACCTGGGGGTGCTGGTCGATGCTCACCTGAACATGAGCTGGCAGTGTGCCCAGGTGGCCAAGAAGGCCAGTGGCATCCTGGCTTGTGTCAGGAATAGTGCAGCCAGCAGGACCAGGGAGGTGATCGTCCCCCTGTACTCTGCTCTGGTGAGGCCGCACCTCGAGTGCTGTGTTCAGCTTTGGGCCCCTCACTACAAGAAGGACATCGAGGCCCTGGAGGGTGTCCAGAGCAGGGCTACGGAGCTGGTGAAGGGCCTGGAACACAAGTCCCATGGGGAGTGGCTGAGGGCACTGGGGGTGTTTAGTCTGTAGAAGGGGAGGCTCAGGGGAGACCTTATTGCTCTCTACAACTGTCTGAAAGGAAGGAGTTGTGGGGAGCTGGGGTTTGGCCTCTTCTTGCAGGTAACTAGTGATAGGACAAGAGGGCAGTGGCCTCAAACTGTGCCAGAAAGGTTCAGATTGGAAATGAGGAGACATTTCTTCTCAGAAAGAGCAGTCAGGCACTGGGACGGGCTGCCCAGGGAGGTGGTGGAGTCATCGTCCCTAGGGGTGTAAAGGAAAGGTTGGACCATGTGCTTGGGGACATGGTCTAGTGGGTTATACTGCTAGTAGGGGGATGGTTGGACCAGATGATCTTGGAGAGCTTTTCCACCCTTGGTCAGTCTATGATTAATAAGCTCACTTCCACTAAATTCAGAAGAAAAGCAGCAAATGGCTGTAAAGCAATTCTGTCTTTTGCTTGATATATATATATATTTTTTTTAAAAAAAAAAAACCTCTTCCCCAAGAGAGTTGAATTCTTTGTTGGACTGAAGTTGGCAAGGATGTTACAAGAATGGTGGTGAGGGGTTAAGTACGTGAATGTGTCGTCATTCTTCAGTTACAGAAAAGGCTTTTTGAACACCTCCTGCACCCCCTCACCACCACACCCTGAGTGTTCAGGGCATTTTCTTCTCCAGAGAAAACTACCATAGTTCCAGCAGGCAGAGTTTGTCATTTTTGAACAGTAAGTTAATAAATATGTCTGTATGTCAAAATCTCCTTTATTTAAGTAGTATCAGGGGTTCATGCAGAATCTTTTCTTTTTAACATCACCACATATCAAGTTACTGTCATGGATATTTTCATATTAAAATTCACTTTTAAGCACTTAAACTTCTCTCTCAATTTGTATAATTTGTAAGAATTTAAATAAACATAACAATATTTAAGGTGCTAAGGTTTGTGATGTGCTTCTCAACACATTAAACATTTACTTGGTCAATAGGGATCTTGTGATTTTGGGAACTGTCATGTTTATAACGAATCTTGTGGCTGGTTCAACTCCTACTGATCAGATGATTTAGTCAACACATCTGTGATCTGGACAACTGCACTTCATGTTTCTCCTCTGAATGTGAAAATGAATGTGAAAGCAGGGAAAAACAGATCTGAGAAAGATTATTGAGGTATTTTAGCAATCCTTCAAAATTATATATTGTCTTTTTGTATACTTCTTAATTTCCTTAAATAATTTACTTACTGAAGCAGAAAATATAAATAAAAAAATATTTTTAGAGGAGGTGGCTGAAAATTAACTAAGAAAGGGTGTCTTTTAAAACAAAACTTTTGTGCATACATGGCTTGTTTTGCCTACTTGTTTTAAGAAACAAGGAGGACATGAATGTCAGTACTAGTCTTTCATTAAATGTCCTGTTTTACTTTCAGACATTGGGAAGACTGTTTCTCTTTCTCTTCAGTTTTTCTCTCTAGAAAAAATCTTTAATTTCTTTTTAAAGATAGAGCCTAAAGAAAAGCTTTAATTAAAGTCATATTTTAAAAGGTTGATCCAGATTACTGGATTTAGAAGTTCAAAGGAAATGCATTGGTTCACGTGCAATGTGAACACTGAGTGTATAATCACTATTGTAATGATTATAATAATTTCATTATGCTAGCATTTTCTATAATTGCTTCTCTGCTTTGTTCAATTTTAAAAGGATACTCTTTATTTTTTTACTAAGACTCATTTAATAAGACTTTTAAGCTGTATAAATCTTGTCTTCCACTAGTTTGTTGTTTTCATCACAAGTGTTCAACTTCCTTGCAACCCAGTTATCCTGCCTAGTTTAGTCTGGACTAGGTATCTAGGAATATATACCATGCTGCAAGTCATATTAATCTATGTTATATGTGAGCCTGAAGGCCAGAAGCAAACTGATCTGTGTTTTTGAATGAAACATAGAATAGAGAGATGTTATGAGATAGTATATATCAAACAGGGCAAAATAGGCTTTTTATTTTTATTTTTGTTTTTATTTTTTTTTAATTTTGGTTTGCATTCTTGTCAGAAGATATCTGGGGTAGATTTGTTATTAAAGAATTTGTTGGAATGCAGAGGAGAGGCACCAACCAACATTCACAAAAGATGTTGATTGGATATTTATTATGATAATTGTAAAGCATTATTTGATTTGGCCAAACTTTATTTGTATCAGCAAGGAGATCCCCTGATCAGGTAAAGATACTTAGAACCTTGGTATGTTTGCTCTGTTGCTTAATCTCCAAGGAGAATGGAAAGACAACAGCTATACATTTATGTTGTCAGCCTGGGAGAGCAGGAGGCTGCTTTATAGTGCTATTTCTCAGATAATTTGGAATACGCACTAAGTCAATGAAATATTTTTTTCACTCTTCTAATTTTATAACAGGACTTACAATAATTGCTTTGTTCAACCAAAGTGTAGCAATGCTGAATTTATTAGTTGAAAGCACAGTTTAGAATCTTTGGTGGAAAAACAAAGTGGTAGAACTGGGTCATTGCATTGCACTGAATGTACTAGAATAGAGGGTATTTTGAGCAAGTTTGCTGATGACACCAAACTTGGAGGAGTTGTGGACTCAGATGAGGGCGTAAAGGCCTTGCAGAGGGATCTGGACAGGTTGGAGAGCTGGGCGATCACCAACCGCATGAAGTTCAATAAGAGCAAGTGCCGGGTCCTGCACCTGGGACGGGGAAACCCTGGCTGCATGTACAGACTGGGCGATGAGACGCTGGAGAGCAGCCTAGAAGAGAGGGATCTGGGGGTCGTGGTAGACAGCAAGTTGAATATGAGCCAGCAGTGTGCCCTGGCAGCCAGGAGGGCCAATCGTATCCTGGGGTGCATCAAGAACGGCATCGCTAGTAGGTCAAGGGAGGTGATTGTCCCGCTCTACTCTGCGCTGGTGCGGCCTCACCTCGAGTACTGTGTGCAGTTCTGGGCACCACAGTATAAAAAGGACATGAAACTGTTGGAAAGTGTCCAGAGGAGGGCTACGAAGATGGTGAAAGGCCTGGAGGGGAAGACGTACGAGGAACGGCTGAGGTCACTGGGCCTGTTCAGCCTGGAGAAGAGGAGGCTGAGGGGAGACCTCATCACAGTCTACAACTTCCTCGTAAGGGGTTGTCAAGAGGCAGGAGACCTTTTCTCCATTAACACTAGTGACAGGACCCGCGGGAACGGGGTTAAGCTGAGGCAGGGGAAATTTAGGCTGGACGTCAGGAGGGGGTTCTTCACAGAGAGGGTGGTTGCACACTGGAACAGGCTCCCCAGGGAAGTGGTCACTGCACCGAGCCTGTCTGAATTTAAGAAGAGATTGGACTGTGAACTTAGGCACATGGTCTGAACTTTTGGGTAGACCTGTGCGGTGTCAAGAGTTGGACTTGATGATCCTTAAGGGTCCCTTCCAACTCAGGATATTCTATGATTCTATTCTATTCTACTAGAAATAGGCATTTAATGTGCTTTCACACCTAGATGGAAAGAACCACATATTGCATGTTAATTCATTCTAATAAATCACATTCCCTTTGATCATTTTTACTTGGTAACTTATAGTTGCAAGGAATGTGGTATTTCAACGGTTGATAATAAAACATAGAAATCGTGCTTTTACTTAAGAACTTTCTGTTCTATCAGATGTGTAGCTCTACTCCAACAGTAGCTCATAATTGCAATTGTAATATATCCCTTTTCAAGTGATCTTATTTCCTGGCATCTGTGTCATCCTTGGCCAGTAAGGTAAGAATTTATGCCTTTATGCTTTTTATAAGACAGCTGAATAAAGTTCTAGAAAGACCATAAAGGCAAGAATTATTTCTGAGGCCATAGCAGCTTTTTATATCATAGTTCTCAAGCGCCGTATAAAAGCAGCCAAACAGCATTCCTCTACCCTGCCTCCCACAAGTTTAGAATAGTGCAAAGCGGGACGTAAATGTTGTGACATGCTGATTCCACTGTTATTTCTGACCTTCTAACAGGTATGCTTGAGGTGTGAAATTATAGAATCGGAGATTCATTAGGATTGGAAAATTATTAGGGTTGAAAAATCACCTCCCTTTTCCTGCTGGCTACATTATTTCTGATACAAGCCAGGATGCCATTGGCCTTCTTTGCCATTGACCTGGGCACACTGCCAGCTCATGTTCAGGTGAGAATTGACCAACATTCCCAGATCCTTTTCCTCTGCACAGCTTTCCAGCCATTCGCCCCAAGTCTGTGGCGCTGCATGGGGTTATTGTGGCCAAAGTGCAGAACCTGGTACTTAGCCATGTTGAACCTCATCCCACTGGCCTCTGCCCATTGGTGCAACCTGTCCAGGTCCCTCTGCAGGGCCTTCCTACCCTCCTGCAGATCAACACTTCCCCCAGCTTTGTGTCATCGCAAACTTAATGAGAGTGCACTCATTTTCTTCACCCAAGTGATCAATAAAGATATTAAAGAGGATGGGCCCCAACACCAACCTCTGGGGAACACCACTGGTGACCAGTCACCAGCTGGATTTCACTCTGTTCAGTACTCTCTGGGCCCAGCTTTTAACCCAGCAGAGCGTACCTGTCCAAGCCATGGGCTGCCAGCTTTTCCAGGAGAAGACTGTGGGAGACATGTCGAAGGCCTTGCTGAAGTCTAGGCAGACTCCATAACAGCCTTTCCCTCATACACCAGGTGGCTCACCTGGTCATATAAACAGGTGAGGTTGGTCAGGCAGGACTTGCCTTTCACGAACCCATGGTGGCTGGACCTGATCCCCCAGTGATCCTGCATACATTGCATGAATGTTTTCAGGATGACCTGTTCCATCACCTTCCCTGGCACCGAGGTCAGGCCGACAGGCCTGCAGTTCCCCAGCTCATCCTTATGACCCTTCTTATAGATGAGCATCACACTAGCAAGTCTCCAGTCATCCAGGACCTCTCCAGATGACTGTAATTGCTGATGGATGAAGGAGAGCATCCCAGCAATCACAGAATCACAAAATGTGAGGGATTGGAAGGGACCTTGAAGATTATCTAGTCTAATCCCCCTGCCGGAGCAGGAACACCTAGATCACTTCACACAGGAATGTGGCTACATGGGCTTTGAAAGTCTCCAGAGAAGGAGACTCCACAGCCCCCATGGGCAGCCTGTTCCAGTGCTCTGTTACCCTTGTGGAAAAAAAGTTTTGTCTCATATTTAAGCAGAAGCTCCTGTGTTCCAGCTTGCACCTGTTGTCCCTTGTCCTGTCATTAGGTGTCAATTGAGAACAGTGCAGCCCAGTTTGGCCCCGTGCAGCCCAGCACAGCCCGAATTAGTCTAGGTTAGCCCAGTATAGCCCATTATATCAGAGCCAAGTAAGCCCAATTTAGCCTAGTACAGCCCGCTGCAGCCCAGGATAACAGAACCAGTTGAGCCCAGTGCAGCCCCATTTAGCCCAGTGGTGCCCAGTGCAGCCCAATGCAGCCCCAATAGCCTAGTTTAGCCCCATTTAGCCTAGTTGAGCCCAGTGCAGCCCCATTTAACTCAGTGCTGCCCATTTTAGCCCAGCAGAGCCCAGTTTAGTCCACTGCAGGTCAGTTTGGCCCAGTGTAACCCAGCACAGCCCCATTTAGCCTAGTTAATCCTAGCTCAGCCCTATTTAGCCCAGTGCTGCCCACTATAGCCCAATCACATCTGCCAACTCCCTCAGCACCCACAGGTGGATCCCATCTGGCCCCATGGACTTGTGACAGTCCAGATGGAGCAGCAGGTCTCTGTTTCCACCTGAACTGTGGGTGGTTTCTTCTACTCCTTGTCCCAGACTTCCAGTTTGGGAGGCTCAGTATCCTGAGGATAAGTGGTCTGGCTAGTACAGGCAGATGTAAAGAAGGCATTGAAGAACCTCAGCCTTTTCCTTACCTCCATAGTTGTGTTCGACCCTGCATCCAGTACAGGATGGAGGTTCTCCTTGGCCCTCCTCTTGTCGTTAATATATTTATAAAAACATTTTTTGTTATCCTTAACCATAGTGGCCAGGTTGAGATGGTGCTGGACTTTGGCTTTCTGATTTTCTCTTTGCATATGCTGGCAACTTCCTTGTACTCTCCCCAAGTTGCCTGTCCCTTCTTCCACCAGATATAAACTCTCTTTTTCTCCCAGACACTCAGCAAATGTTCCCTGTTCAGCCTCTTCTTCCCCGCCAGCCCATCTTATGGCACACAGGAACAGCCTGATCCTGCGCATTTCAGACTTCCTTCTTGAGGAGTGTCCGGCCTTCCTGGATCCCTCTGTGATCAGTCATCTCTGGCTATAGCAACATTATTATTATATATACCACCTAAGCTGTTGCTGATGCTTTTTGCTTAGCGGATTGGAAGCCTTATTAATGCTTGTGTGGAGGAGGAGATTTTTGTTTGCTTTATTTTCACTTGTTGTTGTTTCTTCCCTTTGGAGAACTGTGTATGATTCAGCCTCTTCATTCCTTTTTGTATTATGAGGAGGTTAATTTCTCTCCTTTTTTTTTTTTTTTTTTTTTTTTTTCCTAGGAAATAGGACAAAGTGTGATTTGTGTATTAGGAACTGTGAACTGAGACGAGTTTGAAATAAGAGTAAAAGATCAGATGTGTAAATCATGGAGGATTAATGGCTATACTTACTGGTTGACGAGGACTGCATTCATGGAAGTAGATTAGCTGCGATGTGAGACAGAGGAATACAAGTAGTTTGCAATTAGACCCTACCATTACAGGGCTGCCTGGGCAGGAAGCTGATTTGATTTTTTCACAAAATCTTGGCTTTACTACTGTGATTTGAACTTTGAACACAATGGACCACTGCGAGCTTTCTGGAATTCCTTTCAGATAACTGGGCTACTGTTGAGAATACGCCCTTTCCATCATAATACTTTGAATTAATAAACAGGAACCTTAATCTTTTAATATGATTCTGTGCATATCAAGGCTTTGCAAATTGCAGTCAGGGTTTGGCTGTAGCAATACCTTATTTTGACAATGTTACCATTTGTTGCTGCAAACATATGCTGGTTCTAAGTCCTGAGAGAGAAATGTCCAAGAAAGATTCATGCTCCTTAAGTTTTGTTGAGGGAATTACAGTGGTGAAATAGAAATGTTGAAACCAGTCTGTACTGAAAGTTCAAAAAACAGAAGTATAATAGCGTAGGAAGAGCATCTTCAAGAAGTTATGCTATGCTTCACTGCAGTATAAAATCCAATGCTACAACACCCCCTTTTGAGCTATCACAGTAACTTCTTGGGTATCATCTCGAATTCTACAAATTTCTATGTACAGTATGCTAGTGACTGTTACAAACCAAACCAAACCAGTTCTCATATGTCTCTTTCCAGTTGAGGCCTATTTGTTACACTGTTTATTTGAGATGACTGAGTCTGTTCTTAGACTAAATCTGGATGCTTTCAGCTCATCATCTTCCAATTAATAGAGCTGGTGTTTGCACACCCCAAAGACAGCATAGAACTGCATGTGTCTTTATTTCTTAATCCTCTTATCCTCCCAGAAGGGTGACTGCATGCAAATTGTCTGGTAGAAACAATCTTTCTTCTGCTAGCTTTCAGATGGACAACTGGAAATATTTTAGGAGAATATTGGCTAACTTGGCCCCACACTCTTCCAAAAACAGACTCAGGTTTGAGAGGCATGGAGTGTTTCCAGGCACTGTTTCTAGCACAGCTGTAGTCTCACAAGACAGCTGGTTGAGCTATTGGTGGTTTGCTTCCTTTGGCAGTTGCCTATAAAAGTATAATTGTTGGTAGTCAACATGTGTCTAGAAAAACAGGAGATTTCTAAAGTGTGGCAGATCCCCCATTTTTGGTGCCTTCTCTGTTATTCATAATCTTAGATTTCTCCTCAAAGCTTTTCAAGTTCTAAAATGTTCACTGTGAGTGAAGTTCAACAGTAGCAGTTAGTGTTTGGGAAAGGTCATGTAATACTTACAAGAGCTTTAGTGTTTTGCTATCCATTTCCATTCTAACCATCTATCAAAAACAAGCTGCAGCCTGCAATTCTTCAGGTAAAATAGTGGGTCTAATGTCCTCCAGCCTAACTAGACTCTGGTATCTTCAGTAAAGACCCAAACCTGTGTCATTACAAGTTCCCTGGCTTGTGCTGTCTACTGCTGTGGTAGTCAACATTTTTCTTTGTCATGCCCATCTCTGCCACTTCAACAAATCCAGATTACTTCTTTGGTTCGTTTCCTTCTGTGAGGTGATATGAAATGTGAAATATGAAAGGTGATATGAATTACAGTTTCTAGCACAGCATGTTGTTTTCTGTTCTATCAGTCAAACTGATGCTTCTGTTGTAGAAATAAAATACATACAAGGATGAAACTATTCTCCCAATAAGCACTGAGTAATTTGTCTTTGTAGCAATCTTCTGTAAGCTGTGTTCCAAAGTGACGGATGCAAACAGTCCAGAGTTTTATAACCTGCTTTCATACAGCACTGATCAACACCTTAACTAAAACACAGTTAACATAATCCAGGTAGCAGAAACACGGCTCTTCAAGAAAACAAAAATGGAGAGAGAGGGAAAAAAAAAGCAGATCAAGAGCCTGCAACACAAATCAGGAAACTCTGAGACAAGTTATTTTGTAAGTAAAGGGCTTTAATTAAATGGTTCATTATTTTACAGTTTTTGTAACAATTTTGTTACAATCTGGGGTTGACTTGGATTGTTAGGCTTCTCCTGTACTCTCTGCTTTCAGAAGGACTATGTTCAAGTGCAGATGCCATTGTGCTATAAGGTGGCTTTTAAGGTTGTCAAAGTACTCATAAGAGCTTAGGTTTTCAGGGAATTTATAGATATTCTTGTGTTCTTATTATTCTATTTGATAGTTAATACAGAAGGAAAAAGGCTCTGTAACCTACTGTTCCAAGCCAAGTAGCTATACATCTATCTGAAGCACTGTAATAATTTTAAGTGCTGTCTAATTACTGTACTGTAGTCTCACCTTAAGCATAAAAAAGTGTGGAAAAATACATTGCTTTGTCCATACTATATAAGAGTATGCCAGAAAAAAAAAAAAAATCTAATCTTGTTACCAGAAAAACAAACAATCAAACAAACAAAAAGCATATATTTACTAACTTTGCTCTTTGCTGGTGCTACTTTAATCACTACCATGACTGTACTTTTTTGGTATCACAGCTGGCTCAGCAATGTGCATCCACAAATCTCTTTTTCTGGGTTACCTACCTAATTTTTGACTGCGTCTTACTAGATACACTTTTTATTTTCAGGAATGTAGGTATGGAAGCTATTCTGCCATGGAACAGGTTTTGCAGCACCTTTGCCTTGTTCTTTCTCTGGCATCATGCACTATTCTGCTGGCAATTAAGGTGTTTATTTAGCCATAGACCTTATCTAGGCTTGGTGCATATCCTGCCTATTCAAATAGTGACACACAGTCAGATATTATATGTTATACTTGTTATATGAATATAGTGAGATCACATACCTTCAGCGCTCAACTATTTTACCTCATTCTTCTTTATTGTCCTATACTATGATGCTGGATTTTTTTTTTAACCCTCCTCTACTGCTCAGTACACAGGCTATATTAGAGACTGAATATTACATTCATTTCTCTGTGAATATGAAATGCTAAAACACTGTAACCCTGCAGTGTATTACCCTATGCCATGAATCACTACGCTTAATGTATCTCCAGGCCTACAATGAAGTGTCTAAACTTTCATAAAGTCTAAATTGTCACTAATGCTAACAGCGGTCATCTAGAGTTATTACTATATGCTGCCTAAAAAAAGGAAATATTCAAATGCCTTGGGATTTATGATCCTCTCTAGTTTTAATTTCCCTCTTAATGCAGTTGACGATACCGAAGCTAAAAACATGACTGAAAACACTTGACAGTAGTACACCCAATAAAATGAAATATCTTGCACAACTACTAGTAGAGGCAGCCTTCTGCAGTCAATACACACACACACACACATTTTTAAACTAGCTGCCTCTGGTTTTAAGACCTCAGCACTCTGTGTCTCCAAGTCTATGTCCCTTTTGACTGGATGAGAACAGCAAGTATAGTCTTCAATTTCTCTCCACATACAAGATTAATTCTTTGTTCTCAAACGATATTTCATGATGAAGTTATTTGTTTATAACTAATCTCCATACTAGGATTTTTCATGTATCTTCCATTCTTCCAAATGTATGATTTGCATCCATAATATAAGTATTGGATGTGGTATTGCTCTGAGATCAATAAAGAATTACATATACCGTGAGCTTTATAACTGAGAGTGAAATACACCCTTCACTTATATTACAAGCAAATAGGTCCATGTGTACTTCTAATGAAATTCTCCTACTCTGATAAATGGATTTTCTTTAGCATAGCAAGATGTCAGTCAATGGTTAATATCATTAAGGCAATACTCAGTGGGTCAAAAGCCCAGACTGTCTTTTGAGTTTCATATATAAATGCCACTTTATACACTGAAGTGTTCACAAGTCATCAGTTTGATTCTCTTTGCTTACCTTATACTTTCTACATTATATAATAATATGTGCTGTTTTAGTAGGTACAAAGTAAGAAGGAATGAATTCAACATTTACAGGGGCGAGTGAATTATTGATGGTATTAACTGCACCAGGAAAATAAGTAGTTCTGACCAGAAATGAAAGAAACATTATTGGTAAGGGACATGGAATTTCTTAGGTTTGGGAAATAGGCAATTCAGACTGCATTCAGGTGGCTACATGATAATAATTGTGCATGACTGGGGGAATTTATTGTCCATAATAGTTATTCATTTCAGCCCCTCTACTAGAAATCACAAGTACCAACTACCTTGCTAAAAGCAGGATCAAATGAATTCTCCTAAATTCAAATGAGGCAAAGACATCTGATCAACATTAAAAAAAAATGATGAAAGACATTTAAAAGATGATTATTTAAACTTTTGTGATGGTCTGGGGAGTGTTGCTGTTATCCATTCTTTGAATAAGCAGAAGTAATAAGGGTGGATGGTAACAGGTACATTGCTTTATGACATAATAACGCATTTTATGTGCTAAGAATGAGTGATGCAAAACTCACAGTCAAGTACAGGTTGGTAAAAACTGTGAATTAAAAAAAAAAAACGTGGGCCTCATTGAACTAGTCAAGTGGGGGATTTGTAATTTCTCTGATCTTTTTGCAAACATGATTAATCTAGAATTCATAATGCCTAATATGTCTTGAAACATTTGAGTGAATGAGAACGATCCTTCACTTTTATAATGAGAGAATTTTAAAAGATACATGTCTCGGGAACATCCAATGCTTAGTGTAGAGCTGATCAACTGTTTTCTCCATAAAATAATCTTTTTCTTTTTTTTTTTTTTTTTTTTTTTTTTCAGTAAATCTCAATAAAGTTTCATAAACTAGAGTAGACAGCAATAAACTGAGTCTTCTACAATAACTGCAAACCATTAATGCCTACAGATTTTATGGGTGAGAACCATGAACTGGAAAAGTTGGAAAACCAGTTCAGACCCATTCTGTTGCACAGATACGTGATGCAGTCAGATATAGATCAGAAAGAGGAGACCCTTATAGTCCCTATATTTCAATGACACCTTCTCTATGCAAACTGTCGTGGATGACTACCTATACAGCTCTCAAAGTCTGTTCTACAGATTTCTTTACTGCATACAAGGTGAAATTTTATCTGCAGCTATATCTCACAAGAGAACATGAATGTATTTCTGTCTTTATAGGAAGAAATATCCTTAATTTAATGCAAGTAGAACTCCAGTAATAATGATTAAGCTTGTTATCATCTTCACTTACACAGCACTATTCATCTAAGATCAAGTGCTTTAAATAGGTGGAAAAGCATTGCTTCTCATTCCTAAATTCAATGCTTCTCACAATTTTGTTCAGCCAGCTTTGACCAGCTGGAGAGCCTCTTTGTCATGGTAGGCACTTTTGGTAGAATTTTTACTAAAGAGCTAAGCAGCCTTTAAAATCAGACCTTGTACTAGTCACACTAATTAGTGAACTCTTCTGAAGACTGGAACAACACTGTTTTTAGGCCACAAGACTTGAAATGGCTTCTTCAGTGTGCTCGGACTAAGGAATTAACAAGGAAATGCACCTTACTAGAAGGTTTTTCATACAGTTCCCTGAAAATTTTGCCTGTGTTAAGACAGCAGGAGTTGCCCAGAATGACCATGGTGAAACAGCTAATCTAATTATATAGTCCATCTATTTCACCGAGGAGCTCATTAAGTAGAACATAACCATTGTCACAAGCTCACTGTCCTAATGCCTCCATTCAACGATCAGAGGTCTTGGAAAATGAATTTTTGATAAGGAAAAGTATGCAAATTGACAAGTCAGTTCAAGTTGACTTGTCCCATCAAAGTTGGTACAGATGGCAAAAATACTACCTGACTTTGTTTGAGGTAGTCCTGGGGAGCAAACAAAACCTGATGCTCAGTTCGTGCTGGCTTACTCCTTAGTTCCATTTCCAGGTTAGGATGAGCAACTCTTGCAGGCAGCTTCACTGTTAGACTCATCAGGGCTTTCTGGCTGAACTCCATGCTGGTGTAGTCACTCAAGAGTGGTACCGTAATGGAAATGATTCCTTCTTTTTCACTTGTTACCGTTTTTTCAGGGATTTCTTTGTGTCTTATATTTATGTCTATGTTATTGGTAGGTTCTTTTGACTGACAGGTGTCACACTTCCTGACTTCTACACCATCCGTAAAGTGCTCTAACTTCAAGGGAACTTTTGCCTCATGCTCTATGACATAAAGGCTGGTAGTATCATTGTCTGTCATGGCCTGAAGCAGTGACTTTGAAATGGGTTTCCAATTTGTCTGCAAGACAAAAGGAGAAAGTATAATTTCAATATAATACCTTAGCAAAGTGCAATAGGCTATTCACTGAAATAAATATCAGAAGAATAAAGCTAAGAGATAGCCTGGTCTTGCCAATATAATATGGCTAACTAATACATTTTAACTATTCTATATTGGTTTTATAAACATGAGTGAGAATATTTATTTCCCTAAACCTGGTCTCTAAATTGGAGAGATATATATTCAATGGGTGGACAAGGAATTGACCTGAAGGTCACACCCAGAGAGTGGTGATCAATGGATCTATGTCCAAATGGAGACCGGTGGCAGGTGGTATACCTCAGGGGTACCTCAGGGGTCTGTCCTTGGACCAGTACTGTTTAATATCTTCATCAACAACATGGACAGTGGGATAGAATGCACCCTCAGCAAGTTTGCAGATGACACCAAGCTGAGTGGTGCAGTTGACACACCATAAGGAAGGGATGCCATCCAAAGGGACCTGGACAGGCTTGAGAAGTGAGCTCACATGAACCTAATGAGGTTCAACAAGTCTAAACACAGGGTGCTGCACCTGGACCAGGGTAACCCCTGATGTGAATACAGACTAGGAGAAGAGCTCATTGAGAGCAGCCCTGCAGAGAAGGACTTGGGGGTTCTGGTGAATGAAAAGCTTGGCATGAGTCGAGAGTGTGAGCTTGTAGCCCAGAAGCCAACTGCATCCTGGGCTGCACCAACAGAGGAGTGGCCAGCAGGTGGAGGTAGGGGATTGTCCCCCTCTGCTCTGCCCTTGTGAGGCCCCACCTGGAGTGCTGCATTCAGGGCTGGGGCCCCCAGTACAAGAAGGACGTGGGGCTGTTAGAGCAAGTCCAGAAGAGGGACATGAAGTTGGTCAGAAGACTGGAGCACCTCTCCTATGAAAAAAGGCTGAGAGAGCTGGGGCTGTTCAGCCTGCAGAAGAGAAGGCTCTGGGATGACCTCATTGCAGCCTTTCAATACTTAAAGGGCTATTATATAAAGGATGGAGAAGGACTCTTTACTTGGGTAGATAATGACAAGACAAGGGGGAATGGTTTTAAACTAAAAGAAGAGAGATTTAGAGTAGAGGTTAGGAAGAAATTTTTTACTCAGAGAGTGGTGAGGCACTGAAACAGGTTGCCCAGAATGGTTGTGGATGCCCCATCCCTGGAGGTGTTTAAGACAAGGCTAGAGGAGACCCTGAGCAACCTAGTGGGTTGTGTCCCTGTCTATGGCAGGGGAGGTGGAGCTAGATGATCTCTGGGATCCCTTCCAACCCAAGACATTCTGTGATTCTATTATTAATATTTATGCAAAGTTTTTCTTGCTTTTCTGTATGCTAGGGAGAAAATGCAGCGCTGATAAAATGTAGGTTTCAGGATGTGCTGTTCTGAGACACAGCTTTCAAAAAGTTTTACCAATGTGCTACTACAAAAAGGCAGCAGCTTGAACAGCAGCCAAAACAACTTTTGATGTAAACCTCAGCATACAGTTTATTACTCATCTTAATGCCATTCTGGGATCTTACTCATCTTAATGCCTTGCTGGGATCTAAGTATACTCTGGGTTACAAGCTTTTACAAATTCTGGATCGTTAAATGGAGAACCATTTGTAATGCCAAGCATCTTTGTTTTCCACTTCAATTGTTTTTCTGGGCTTCCCCACCCTTGCTGTAATATTTTAAAAATGATCACCAGGATGGTATATTCTCTGACATACATACTAGCCTCTGCTTTTAACTCCTCAGTTGCCCCAAACTTGTTTAAAATCTTACAGTTCTTTTGCAAGATATAAATAGGGATGTATTTTTTATTTACTTTCTTCCTATAATTTCTGTTCTGACCTGGAAAACGAGTGCACTGTTCTTTGAAGTCTCAGCAATCCTGCATAAAATATCAGTATTTTTTTCTAAATGGCACTTGTAATGGGATGAGCAGACCCCCTCTGCATAGTCAGAATTTGTCTTGTTTTGAATAAAGACCTGTGTGATATGTACCTTCACTATCATGTTCATTATGAACAGCATCCCTAATGCTCTACCTAACAAATCTAAAGTAAGCTCTGTGTGAGCTTTTGTCTTTTATAATCATGGGTAAAAAGAAAAAGCATCAGTGATAGACTTTCCATCTCCAAGGACCAGAATGGGCTGACAAAGCAGGACAAGGTTCTGTTCCCACCTCTGATATCCTGAGTAGTTACAATGCCAAAGCATATTCTGTGCCAACCTTTGCATGCTTACAGGAATCTTCTTGACTCCTGCTGCCTTGGGCTCATGTCCTCAAATTACAAATGAGGCCCCTTTCATCTACTTCTCTTTATCCGTTACAACACAGCACTATGCCCTCACCGTGCCTGCAGTCT
Organism: Aythya ferina; assembly: GCF_964211825.1. Classification (NCBI taxonomy): domain Eukaryota; kingdom Metazoa; phylum Chordata; class Aves; order Anseriformes; family Anatidae; genus Aythya; species Aythya ferina. The sequence continues at coordinate 22,951,300 of NC_140299.1, forward strand.
CACTAATGTGTACAAGAGTGTTTGCAGCTCCTACTAGAAAACACTGTTTCTTTGTAATTAAATGTGAAAAACAAGAAAGGACAGATTTCAGATTTTTTGTTTGTTTGTTATACAAAGGAAAAAAGCAATGCTGATCTGCAACTAACCTTTTGATTACCAGCTGCCTCTCAGCACCTTCTTAAATTTCCTAGCTAATGGTTTCATTCTGGTGTCCTATATTTGGACTGTGTCTGGCTGTAGATACCTTCCAGCTTCTGGTCTGATCTTAAATTGTGCTCTTGCCTTTTCCTATCTGAATATGTAACGTTGAACTCTCCAGATCCTGACTTCAGCTCAGCTTGACAATGGCATATGTTTCCTGTTATCAGTTTAATGCTTGAGAACAAGAAATTGATGCATTTCTACCTCTACTTATCAGGATCCACAGAGAAATGTGTATTTCACTTGGTCATTTATGGAGGCTAGCTTTTCTCTGCTACGCTTTTGTCCTAAATAGACATCTGCTTTGCTAAAGCTCACATTGTTTTCTTGAGAAACTAGATCTAGAAGTGTGAAACTATGTTCAGGTCTGCCAGGAAAGTCAAAAATATATTAAAAGGAAAGCAGCACAGGTTCCTGTTCTAAAGACACAATGGTTGGCAGCCTGAGACTTGGAAGATAAACTGAGATGTCCTAAAACTGGAGCAGAAGCACTTCTTATTCAAAAGAAGGAGGCAAACAGAGGAAGGTGGAAGGAAGTTCACTAATAGGCAAAAATGATTAACATGGTTTCTAGCTAACCATGGTTTCTAGGCTCTTTGTTAGTCCAGGTAGCTTCACTGAAACACATGGGAAATCATTGGGTAGGGTAAGGTTTGAACATGCTACTGAACTATGGTGCCTCTTGACTAACAGATGCCTCCTCAGACAGCTACCAGCTGACAAGCCAAAGCCCTGGATTGCTCCAGAAGCACGTAAAGACAGAAGGGTGAAGACTGGATTCCAGAAAATACCTTATACATTAGGCCACAATATATTACTTATTCTCTACTTTGAGTGATGTGTTCAATTACCAGTTCCAGTTGTTGAAAAGTGACTGAATATGAGAACTGAACAATTCCCTTTACATTACCACTCCCCCAATTCAACTTCTTCTTATTCTTTTAACAACCATGCCTTTAAATATGCTCTACTAAAAGTCTCTGAACAACTCCCCAGTGTCCTGTATTTCTAATGTTACCCTTGTTTCCCAATTGTTGCAATTAGACATTTATTAGGCTGTAGTGTGAAAACAAAACAAAACAAAACAAAACACTAGTGTTGGTGATTAATAAGTCAGAAAGATCTCCCTTGTGCATTTTTTCACATCATCGGAATAGTACTTGCCATGTCTTGTATTGCACTGCTGTTTCTTGGATTCGGTACACTGGGCCAGCATGATATTTTCAACCTGCAAATAAATACTTTAAGTTTACTGTCAGGTTAATTGATTTACATTTCCTATACATTTAAATTAACTGCCATTCCTACCTACATTTTATTGGTATTTTCATGACCATCAAAAAAAGATGTTCTGCAATGATTATTAACCACACTGCCAATTAAGAAAAGAAGGCCAAGCTTGTTAGTCTGCATTGAACTGCTGAATTAGTAAAGTAAACACCACCCAACAAACAAACAAACAAACAAACAAAACAACACAACAAAGCAAAAACAAAAACAAAAATACAGATTTCTAGCTTTCATGCTGTTTTGGAGTAGGCTGTCCCTGGGACCTGCATGCTGGGATGGGGACAGCAATGTGGCTCCTGCTCTTCCTTCACGGTCTGAGTTGAGCACTTTCTGGGACAGATTACAGTCTCACCATTTCATCTGATACAAGCATAAACATAACTCTACCAAACTGTTTCTGCCACAGCTGTAGATGAAGGGATAATCCTCAACAACCTGCTGTAAAATCAAAATCCTCGTTTGTTTCAGAGCTTCATCCTCCCGGGTTGGGGGTTGTAAAGCATAGCAGGGTTCAGAGTGGAGACATTCATACTGATTTCATCTGGCTGCTTGTCCGCAGCCCTCTGGTCAGAGGGTTGGACTTTCCAGCTCCTTCCTTGAACCCAGGGGCTCAGAAAGAGCAAAACTTGCAGCATGCCACTAGGCTCTTCAGCCTCCTATGGCTGTCACCACCACTGGGGTACATGCAGAGGAGGCCCTGGGGCTGTTCCCTCTGTGCTGCTGCTGAGAGCTTGGGTGAGAAGAAGCTGCCTTTCATCTTCCACACCAGAGGCATGAAGCTGAAGGGCTGCTTGTGAATGTCTGGAAAGCAGTGATGCTGGGCAGCCATGGCAAGGACTGGGGCAAGGCCCAGCTGGCTCCCTCAGCACTGATCAGGCTGAGGTGAGGGGCTTTGTCCTCCCTGTCCCTTTCGGAGAGGACAGGCCACAATGGTAGTGTGCCCATCACTCCTGCCACCCTGGGGTGCTCTAGAGCATTACTCAGCATTTTCTAGCTGAGCTTCTCCCTGCCAGCAGCTGCTGTCAGAACTGCACCAAAGGACCTTTGGGCAATGACTCATATCCATACAAAAAATAAAATAAAAAAAAAATCAACACATCTGTGAGAAACTGCACAAGGTTATCTAGGCCATCACCCTGCCTCTGTGCTGACTTCAGTGTTGTCTAGTCTTAGAGTCAAATCTAGACTTTATTAGAGGTCAGGTACTACGTCTTTGTTGAGGTGAAGCTTGCTGTGAAGTCTGATGCAGTAGATTTATCTGATCAGAATTATCTGATTTCTTCTCTGATCCTATGAAGATGGGTTTTTGTGTAGCTGGTTAGTCTCTTCTTAACAGCTTCGAATTCAGCGTCTGAGGCTGGTGCTTTTTAAAGGGAGAAAAAAGGCAGGTGGTATTCTAGGATATCATAATAGTGATATGAATGGTTGTATGCAAATAAGCTTATGAGTAAATGGGCATTAAAACCAATTACTATGTAAGACATTTTTCTTTCAGTGTTAGTGCATACATCTAATATTGCACCAGCACCTCATACTAATTTGAGGTAAGAGGACATCTTCCATTGTCTATATCTTGTAGGTGCCCTTATTGCTCTCTCCTCTTCCTACTCATCCATTCATTTCTCCTTCCCATTATGGGTTATATGTATAATTTGTACAGTTAACATCTGAATGGGCTTGCAGGAAAATGCTCAGATGGCAACATCGGTTTCAGTATGCTGGTGGAATTCACCTTTGTATTTCAATAGAAAATGCACGATCATCATTTAGGAATGAAAGAGTAAAATAATTAAACGTACTCTTTTTATTTCCTTATACATAGCCTATTTTCTACTGGGAGAAATGATCCATGCTCTTTTCAAAAATGTTTGAGACAGGAAGTAGTCAGGTAACTCTATCAAAAGTAAAAGATTATAGGTTTTTGACAAAGTATTTTAATCAGCTTGTTACTGGTTTGTAAATACTCTAATTGTGTAAATGAGTAGAGTAGCCTTTTTGTCTGGGGCTTTTGAATTGAGTGGCTTGCACTGACAAAGAAAGGCCAGTGTTATGAAACTTAGAGTTAAGTAAAAGTGAGGTACTGCTAATAGCATTATTCAATATTCACTTCTTACCTTTTAAACACCAGAGAACAAATCACATGTGCAAAAACTAAAACAAACACCATGCTGAAGAAAATGCCAATCATAAAACCTTCAAATTCTCCTTTATCTGATGGGAAAGAAAAGAAAGAAAAGAAAGAAAAGAAAGATGGAATCAAACTTATGTTATCAAGTATGAAGACGCTTTATTGCCTCCACTAGAGAAATAGGCCAAACATATGTGAAATTTAACCCATGTTCTGGTATTCCTGTAACTGAAATTTAGTTTAAACAAAATATGGGATTTCTTGTACCGAGGCTTCCAAGTTTTTTTTATTTTTAAGAGATCTTGATACATGCCAAACTCTTAAATACACAATTCAAAAATAAACACTGTATAGTAAAAGAAGCATACCTACTTCCCATGTAAGTGAACTCTGGCTTGTTTAACAGGTCAGGCCTCTGCTGCAGGTCTGACTTGGTAGGGAATGATTTAATTGAAATTTACATTTAATGTTTCAGGATTTTTTTATTATTTTTATTATATATATATATATTTTTTTTTGTGGTCAAACTCCACCTGGTTATGCAAATAGTAACATATATTTATTTAGTAGATGACATGCTTTACCCATTTGGAATATTAAAATAATTTTATCCTCAGTCAGCCATTTTTCAGGCTTCATTGTGTACCTGCATCCACTATTGCTCATGTTAACAGATCTGCTCATGTTATAGATCTCTCCACCAGTCACCCCAAGACAAAAGTTTCAAAATAACATCAGGAAAGTGTGGCCAGTGCATGGTTGTGTTGCTGATAAACCATATTTTCAAAATGACTGCTTGCTATTTCTTTTCCCATATACTCTCCAGCAAAAAAGTTCTCTTTTAAAATTGAACAGCTACTTAAGTTTGCTTAAAAAGGTATTTGAAAAGTTGCAAATTGCTTTGTTGATGAAAAAGACTTTTATGACCAAGAAACCTGAGATTAAGTAACCTGTGAAATACTGGGGAGAAGTGGCAATAGTGAGTGTAATCTTTAAATTCATTGTAATTACTTGAATTTTAAAAATATTGCATTAAATTAACTCTGAAAGTCTTATCTTAATACATGTTGAATAGCATGGATGGAACAGAAATACTGCAGATATGCTCCAAGGGAGACACTTTGATTTATTGTGTTGTCAGGAGAAGGGATTCATGTGGAGAAAAAAAAGCTGATTTCAAAGCAGGTTTTTAATTTATTCCCTGTTTCTTTCTTCATTGCACTTTTGACTCTTCAGTTGTTTGTATTAAATGAAGGGGATATAAATACAAAATTGCTGTAATGGTAAGAAACCATAAGAATCTGTGAATACCTCAAAGTACTCTTCCTGTGACAGGTATTATTTCAGCCTGTGCTTTTGTTATTGTTTTGGGCTTTTCTTGTAGAAAGCTTCACTTGAGTGAAGCTGTGGTAAAAATTAAAAAGGGTCTAGGTCAGTGTTATATTGTCTAATTGTTAATGTGTTAAAAATATTTGAGAGTCTATGTTTTAGCTAACACCAAAGTTACTCAAAACACCTTTTAGTCCTACAATCCAAATCATTTATGAGAACACTGAAAAGAACAAGTCCTAAAAGATAGCCTTGGGGGACCCCACTGGTGACTAGCTGACAGCCTCATGTAACCACATTTACCACAACCCTCTGAGCCAATTGTTCACCGCCTGTATCTAGCTTTATGCTGGCCATCTTGTCCAGTAGGATCCTATGAGAAACTGTATCGAAAGCTTTACTGAAATCTAAAAAGATCACATCATCTGGTTTCCCTTGATAACTAGATGGTTGATCTTATCATGAAAAGAAATTAAATTTGTTAAGCAGGACCTACCCCTTGTGAACCCATGTTGGCTGTGACCTATGACTGCATTGTCCCCCAGGTGTGTTTCAATAACTCCCAGAATAATCTTCATAATTTTACCAGGGACTGATGTGAGAGTGACAGGCCTGTTGTTACCAGGCCTGGTAAAAGTACAGAAGTACTTTGGTTATTAGAAAAAAAAAGAAAAAGAAAAAAAAAAAAAAAAAAAAAGATCTTATCAAGTGTCATCCACAGTAGGAACAATTGAAAGAGGGACTTTTTTATTGTTAATGGCTCAGAGGGCTAACTGGAAATCAGCTCTATGCAATTGCTCAGGATTTTGCCGAGAACAAAGACTACTGAACTTAACTAGTCACAGACAGACTATTTAAACTGGTGAAGTCTGTGATGGGAGTAAGCAGTAAATAAAGTTCTGTGAATAGTTAACATAAAAAAGGGCAGAAAATGTTTCAGAGATGAGAAACTGTAGCTAAGTCTTCTTTGTGTGTTAGGTAAAGAAATATAAGAGTTACATAATATATAGATAACTGTAAGAGAGGAACAATTTTGCATTTGCTATCAGTAAAGCAAGGATTGGGTAAAAAATCCTGTGCATGAGCACTTTTGTTACTCCTTGAAAAGCAAGGAAAAGAGAAGGCAAAGAAAATAGTTATTTATGTAATGGTGTATAAAGCCAAGATTGATGATGGGCAACACAGTAGCATAGGGCTTCTACAGTACCGTATTTTAGAGTACTGAAAGGTTGTGAAAGAGTTGGCAGTCCTTCTCCAGCATTAGTGAATCCTGAAATCTGCACACGGTAGATGGTCTTTTCCTTAAGTCCAGTCAGATGGTAACTTGCGGTAGAAGAGTTGACACTAGCAGCTGAAAACACAGTAGGAGTTAGGGTGTGAGGCAGTTAGGTGATCTCTGTTGGCTGAGTCTGTAACAATGCAGCTGACAGGGGAAAAGGCAAAATTTTTATGCCCTGATCCATATCAGGAGGAGGCCACTCTATGCAGGTTTTCTTTGGATTATTATAAGAGGTTATTATTCTCCAAAATACTTGCATGCATTTTGATTCCAGGTATAAAAAGCTTGATTTTCTAACATACCAGGATGTCTAGGTGATATGTGCAGTAGACTGTGTATAATAGGCAATAGGCCTGATTTGCTGAAGAGTGGTTTTCATGAATACTCCTGGCTGTAACAGTTGAAATAAGGACAGGTTTTCATAGCAGTAAGGGAATAATGTGTGTGTTAAGTCCTGTCTTTGACCATGGAAAGAGAAAAGCATCTGAACTGCCTGTAAACAATGACTGAACAAGATTTGCAAGACTAGACCTTTGCTTTACTCTCACTACTGTAATCAGTAGTTATTCACCTTGATCAATATCGATGCTATTACTTTAGTTTAGAAAAATGGCCATGTATTCTGCTTTATCTGCTTTTTAGGCCTCAGCCTTTCTTTCCAGATGGTGCAGTGTGTTTTCCTCTAGTTAGAATTATTTAACCGACCAGTGCAGTAGAATACCTTCAACATGGCAGAATCACAGTGCAATACTGTATGAATGTAATGTCTCTGTATGAAACTTTTTTTTGTCATGACTCAGATTTACTCCCTTGTTCTGAGCAATGGACACTTACCCAGCCACTTTTTCCCTGATGAATCTGTGTAGCTGATTCTGTATCCCTGGAGAAAACCCAAACAATCTTCAGCAGCTATTTCAGTCCACTTCACAAGTGCAGAATGCTTTGTGATATTAAGTATTGTCACATTAGTGGGGCCTGCCCTAGGAACTTAAAATTCAGAAAATAATTTAAGTTCTGCATTAGTAGTTATGCAGTAGACATACAAGACTGAAACCTAGCTGCTGCCTGGAGAGATGCTTGGCTGATTCTAATTGTCATAAATATTACATCAAGGTTGGAGGAGAAAAGACAAATCCCATAGAGTAAAACTACCTCATCTTAACCTCTTGTGGCATCCCTGCCCATGGCAGGGGGGTTGGAACTTTAAGTTTCCTTCCAACCCAAGCCAATCTGTTATTCTGTGATTAAGCAATACCCAAGTAGGTAGAAAATATGCCTGACTCATTACAAACACTTTTACTCCAGCAGTCACAGTTGTATTCATTTCACGTTGCAATAGAAGACATCATTGAATTTGAATTGGAAAATCTGACTTTTGCCACTGTTAAACTTGAGCTACAAGGAGCAGTAACTCAGGGACCCTCTTTCAGTTATTTTGGTAATGTCATGTGTAATAATATCATTTCTATGGACCTGTCAGTAAAAAACAGCATGCAGGTCATTCACTGCCAGTGCATCGTCGCTTAGGACCAATGGCAATGCTAACTGGAGAATGCTGTTAAGTCACCTGGAAAAGAAACATTGTGTAGGACTTTTTTTTTTTTTTCTTTTTTCTGCAGATAGAAAATAAAAAGAAATACAAGGGATGAGGTTATATAAAAGGGAGGAATACCTCCTTCAACTGGGTAAAAGTGGGTCACTCCAAAAGTCTTTTCATGTCTTGTGAAATTTTCACACTGACACACATCAGATGCATGTACCATTATTTTGTACAACTTATGTGGCTGCAAATTGTCTGGAAAACAAATAAACATATATCAGGTTTTACTGAAAAGTTATTAATGAAAAAAAAAAGGAGGGAAGAAGGACAACAAGTTTGTAGCTTTTCTATACAACTCTTACTTTCTGAGCCTCAAAGCATAGTGTAAATTTACAGTGCATTACACCAAGCACAGAGTATATGCATCATTTCTCATTTCCTCTAAACCCTTTATTAAAACTATTTCAAAAGCAGAACAAGATGTAACACTGTTTTGCTTTTAAAAGATGACATACTTACCTATAATCCAGCTCTGGAAGGCTTAAGCTGCTGAATGAAAGGTATGAAACTAAAATGGCTGTAGAATCCTTAGTTCAAGGACAGATATTCCCCTACCCCCCCCTACCCCCCTCAAACTAGCATATTTAAAAGCAGGCAAAACAACTATATGTAACATGGTGCAAATGTTGCAGGAGGACCAAGGAAAACATTACATTTATTAACATGAAATTATAGTTAAATGTTCTCTGCTGTACATAAAAGACAGTTCTGAATGGTCTTTGCATTAGTCAACTATGGTATTTTAATAAAGATTTTGGATGACTGTCCTTTAAACTGACCTCTGCCTGCAGATCTTCATGCCCGATTTGGTAACCAGAGTACTGGAGTTGAGAATTTGTGCTCTGACAAGTACAATTATGGGGAAGAAAAATAATATAGGGGAATGTCTGTAACAGAGCAGTTTATATTTGAAGTTAAGTTTACCAAGGGGCTAGGGAAGCTTCTTTTGTTCTCATACCACAGTGTTATCCAGCAGGTATGTACAGGTCTGCCTGAAATTTGGGGAAGGAGAGACCTCTTACCAACAACAGCAGCTTAGCTACATTTCTTCAGGATTTCCTCCACTTTGTTGTTTTGTAAAAATAGATGTTGCCTCAGTGCTGGACAAAGACACAAGGCATGCTTACCTGGATCCTCAGTTTGTTCTTAAAAACAGGATGAAAATTCTTCCCTCCCCAGCCAGAAATAACCAGTAAATGAAATGGTGCCTCCATTAGGAGATGTGGTTGGTGCCATTACCTAGTGTGAAATTTCCAGCAGGTGTAGTTACTATTTTCGTGCGCATATCCTCTTTACCAGTACCCCAGTCAACCACAAAACATTTTGGACTGTATTCTGGAGTCCAGGTGACAACTGCATCAGTTCCCTGAGGTTTAACATTGATTTGGCCAGGCAAGTCTGTGAACAAATGTACCATTAGAGTTGAATGAACAGGAAAGCAGTCTGTCCCTCCCCCCTTTCACTCTTTCTGTCTTTTGCTCTGAGTCATTTCAAGACTCTTCATTAAGTAGCTATTGTAAGGATGACCGGCATATAATAGTCTTCACTTTTATGTCAATAAAGAAAATTTAGCAGCTAATACTTTGCAGTGGTCTCTGGGAACACCAGTGTTAATTGATGTTCGTGACCTTTAATTTCTTACAATTGCATGTGTGGAAATGGTTGTTCCATGGCTCAAGAAGAAGCAGCCTGACGTTGCTAAACAGCCTCCTGAGGACTGCTATTAACAACTACATATAGAGCAAATGCGAGGCTGCTTATACCTGGCAGAGGAGAAGGGGCAAATTATAGATTGTAACTATGTAATTTCATATTTCATATTCTTCCAGCAAAATGCAAAATGCTTTAAAAGTTCTTCAGTTTTCTAAGACAGATTATCAAACCAGGGAACACCTTCTGAGTGAAACTAATGGGGAAAAGAAACAACTTGTCATGTAGTGTAAGAGGTGAATATTATGGCAGACAGACAAAATTCTCCATTTTATCTCCTATCTGAAAACCAATGAGCAGAATTAAAGAAAATATCTTTACTAGCCAAGAAAAAATTGTGCATGCAGAGAAGAAATTTATCCTGGGAGCAGAGTTCATGCAAGTATCTTCCCAGTAATTCATCATAGGTATAGAGAACCTGCCTGTAAGTAAAACCAAATCTAGAACAGATACTAGGAGAGAGCCATGAAGAACAGGCAGCAATTTAGTAAACAGGTAGCTGTCAGATGAAAGATGGCTTGAGGTGAGAGTATGTATTACATCAGAAGAAAGAGATGCTGTCAAATGTAAGGACCAAAATGAATTGTTATGCATTTGCAGGGCAAAGGAGAATGTAATGAGGGATGTGTGTTAGAAAATTCTAAAAAACTAATTGTTGGCAGATATCTGGTGCTTGCACCCTTGTTCACCAGTGCATTCTGTAGCTTGTTTAAAAAAAATAAAAAAAAATAAAAAATAAGGAGTCATAGAATCATAGAATACCCTGAGCTGGAAGGGGGACCCACAAGGATCACGAGGGATCACCACAAGGACCCACAAGGATCAAGGGGACTCCGCAAAAGACCACCCCAAAATCAGACCATGTGTCTGAGAGCATTGTCCAAATGCTCCTTGAACTCCATCAGGCTCGGTGCTGTGCCCACTGCCCTGGGGAGCCTGTCCCAGTGCCCGACCACCCTCTGGGTGCAGACCCTTTCCCTAACCCCCAGCCCGACCCTCCCCTGTCCCAGCTCCATGCCGTTCCCTCGGGTCCTGTCGCTGTCCCCAGAGAGCAGAGCTCAGCGCCTGCCCCTCCGCTCCACAGTGAGGGAGCTGCAGGCCGCCATGAGGCCTCCCCTCAGCCTGCTCTGCTCTGGGCTGAGCACACCAAGGGACCTCTTCCCCTCTAGACCCTTCACCATCCCGGTTGCTCTCCTTTGGTCACTTCTTATATTGTGGTGCCCAAAGCTGCACACAGTGTTTGAGGTGAGGCCACACCAGTGCAGAGCAGAGCAGGACAATCTCTTCCCCCTACCAGCTAGCAGTGCTGTGCCTGATGCACCCTAGGGTATGTCAGGCCCTTTTGGCTGCCAGGGCACACTGCTGGCTGATGTTCAACTTGCTGTCAACCAGAACCCCCAGATCCCTTTCTCCAGCCTCCAGTCCCCCAGTCTGTATGTATAGCAAGGTTTACCTTGTCCCAGGTGCAGCGCTTTCTCTCGTTAAACTTCATGTGGTTGATGATTGCCCAGGCCTTTAATTTGCCAAGATATCTCTGCAAGGCCTCTCTGCCCTTGACGGAGTCAACAGCTCCTCCTAATTTAGTGTCGACCACCAACTTACTTAGTATACCTTCAAGTTATGTTAAATACAAGGATAATAGATTGCTTGGTGATGTTAACAGGAATGTTAAATTGCTTGGTCTGTTAGTTAATTTATATCAAAATCATATAACTTCACCACTTTTTTGAATAAATGTTAAAGTTAGTACCTGTTGCAGAGGAATCTGGGACAATGTAGATCGTCTGTGGAGATTCTCCTTCATTGTTATAGGCAGAAATATTAACCCTATGATAAGCCATAGAGAGATTTAGAAGAACATTTCTGTCCTTTAGAATGATGCGATTTCGTGAGTCCTTACAATTGTTGGGTATTCTTTCAACATCAATGTAGTATCCAAGGATGTTCTCACTTTGCATTACCTAGAAAGAGGAAAAAGATTATTTCAGGATAACGTCCTTCACTGAGAGGGTGGATGGGCACTGGAACAGCCTCCCCAGGGACGTGGTTATGGCACCAAACATGCTGGAGTTCAAGAAGGCTTTGGACAACACTTTCAGATACATGGTCTGATTTATTTATTTATTTATTTATTTTTGGGTGGTCCTTTGGGTACCCAGGAGTTGGACTCGATGATTCTTGTGGGTCCTTTCCAACTCCAATATACTATGATTCTATGATCTTATAGAAGTTATGTCCTGTATGGAAAATCAAGAGCAATGGAATTATATAAACAAAACATCAGATTTAATAATGGGGATAAAATGATAATATTTCAATTAGGTTCTCAGTAATCAATTAAGCAAAGTATTTTCTTAATATTAACAGTATTCTTAACTTGAGAGGATTTAAGCACAGTTTTAAGTGTTTTGCTTAACTGGGATCTTAGTTACGTGCATCCAGCTAGTCATAGCAGCAGTGAAGCAGCCGTAATATTCTCTACATTTCACTGGAACATATACCCTTCATAATTAGGAATTTGAGAGTTAATGAGAGGTGTTGAATTGAAGTTTATGCCTCTGGGAATGTTCATCTAGTAGACTTTGTTAGCTATCCAGTCGCTTTGAGGATAAATGCTGATAATTACACTACAACCTTGGAATATGTTATATAGCTATTGATACAAATTTTTAGGTGATAATGGTTCACTCATTATTTTATTGTATTAATCTTCATGACAGATCAGAAAATGAGTGGACAGAAATTCAAACCACTGCAGTCTAGATAGAAACTGAAAGAAATACAAGGAAGTCTGGGAACTGTGCAAAAATTGCTTCTGATATCCAGTGTGTCTATTATTTCTTAGTCACCTTGGTGGTGAATTAGTAGTGTACAGAGAACACTAAACTAGGAGGTCAAGTTATCTTAGTGAAATAATTGGATAAATTTGAACTAACATAGATGGGATGATGGTCAACAAATGTAAAAGGCAAAGACATACATGCTGAGAGGGATTTCTGCTAAAAGTGGAAGTTCTTAAAATGGAAATGAAAGAAGTTTATCACAGCATTTGGAGGGATGAACCACTGTCCTTATCTGGAGTTCTGGTGAAGCTGCTAGGGGAATAGCATTATGGTTCTGTCACCAGACTTTGAAAGTGGAAAATATTTGTGTGTAGGAGAAATGATTCCTAGAATATGTTGCATATGAGGTCTATTACACAAGAAGAATCAAGCAGAACTTAACTTTCTTAAGTTAACAACATGAGACTGGAAAAGGCAAGCACTGTGCGGTGCAGCAGGAGGTCTTATACTATTTCCATTGAGGAAAGCAATGTGTAATGCCTGCTTGGATGTTCAGAGCTGAAGCCATCTATCTTGTGTCTTTTGGTCTAAACTTTGTAGAGCTTACACATGGAACTTTAATAAGAACAGAGGAGCTAGCCTCTACAATTTTAAAGCTGTTTTGTTTCTTTGTTTATTTCAAATTGGCTTAAACAAGTAAGGCAGCAATTTTTTTTTTTTTCCTCTCCATTTACCATGTTAATTTTTGAGTATACTCCTTTTCTGTGCCTCTTCAATTTTTGCTGAAGCCATCTGGACTTTAATCTTATTTAGTATACTAGATTAGTAGGAGAGATTTCCTGAAAGAAGGTGCTAGCCTTGATTTTGTATTTAATGTACACATTTTTTACTCAAAGCAGTTTAGTGGAGAATGCTTTCTTGTCTTAACATTTAAATTGGCACGTACAATCCACTTCTTTATCTCAAAATGAATCATTTACTTTGCAGTTTTACCTTCTTCTCAGGAGATAAAGGAAAAGAAGGGATATCTCATCCCAATCAGAAGCGTAGGTGTCTACTTCCTCTGCTATTTTTTTTTTTTTCTTTCCCTTACAAAAACCACATGGGGTAATTACAAAACTTTCCGGATTTTCTTTATATATCAAAACTCTGCCAGTCTCTGTCTTTTCTGCTTTAGACATTCCCTATGGCAAGTTTCTGGGAGTTGTAGATGTTCCTTCTCTCAGCATCTACATAGCCTTAGTTTCCATGTGAAAACCTGCAGGTACACCTTGCTCAACGAAATTGCCTATGTCCCCCTTAAATGTGAATTCAAGACTGTCAATTATCCATTTCTTACCAAGACAATTTCAGATGGTTCAACTGACTATAGTCAGTCTGCTGGTAATGACACCTGCTACAGAAGGAGGGAAGCCTCTCACTTGCAAAGTCAATTTTACATATCATTAGGGGAAACATGAAAGATGTTCTTGTAAGCCAGAACAACTTTTCTCTCCTGATTATAATGTATTTGCACTTCTGAATTAGCAAATTAGTAGACTTACTAAGTGCTTTTTTGAAAAGTTTTGGTGTCTATTGAGAATATGACTTCCTTAGGAACATGTCAAACACAATGTACATCTCTTGAACATGTTAAGTCTTACAAGGATCATTCAAGAAAAGCTTAATTCTAAAACAAGCCTGAGGCACACCAATTCTTGATGTTAGCTGGAAAGGATATTAATTCTTGTCAATTACTTGAACCTAGAAATTGCTGTTTTAATAATTTTAAGTAAAAAATAAATAGTTTATAAATTGGTGTAGTTTTTGCTTGCTAGTTTCTAGCACCTGGCACAGAACCACACAAATTCAGTGAATCCTGAAGCACAAATTCAATATTCAATGCTTTTTCTTCATACACTGTAGCCTCAATAAAATAAGAAAGACTGTTTTCTTCCTATAAAGTAATGAATGAATAGCATGGATATAACAGAAGGGACCCATACTCAAGAGAACATTACCTCCCACTTAAGAAGAACACTTCTTCTGCCTGGAGAGATTTCTGTAGTTGCATTATATGATATTCTTGGCTTGCTCATGAGCTCTGGTAAACATGGGAAAATAGGGAGACATGCACTCATATAAATCAGTTTGATCTTCATATTTTCAATAGTATCTGACAAAGCTATTTCCTATGATATAAAATTGGAAAGGGCTTTTACACTCATGCTTATTTACATGAAACCATCTTTCACTTACTGTGAGGGACCAAAATCTCTCTACTCCAAATGCAAACACAGTGAAGACCATCCTTGGCTATGCATCTGAACTGAACAATGTATGAAGCTGTAGCATTTAAATTCGAAACAGTGATGTTGACAGCATTGCTTTCTATGGGCACCTAAAAATAAATGATGTTTAATGTATGTGGCAGCGATAAAACATAAGACATAGTCTTATAAACATAATAAAGCATAGTCTTATATTAACTGTTTACTCAGTCAAGGACCATTATTCTGATTGCAGAAGAAAGTAGCAGTCCCCATCATAAAAGAAGAATTACTATATATCTTAGCCAATTTCTGTTCATTCTTTCAAGATTATGTTTTCTTCTTCATGATCTAACTCTGTTCAGCCAGGACATGTAAGCAGTAGTGTAGGTCTAAACATTTTTTTTTTTAATGGATTAGGCATACGTGCTGAAAAATTATCAGTTACTTAACTTTGATACTTGCTGGCATTCTGAAGAACAATATCACAGTTGTCTGGTCTCTAATAATTCTGAAAATTTAATGATACCAGCATAGAAAGTAATATGGCCCATCACTTGATGTGTAACCAGGACTTGGGATTTTATCTCATTTCTAATATCTTCTGTAGATCCTCAGCTGTTGAAGACACTGTTGATGGTTGTGTCTTATTGTCTGGTTACCAGCTAACACAGTGTTCTTTCTTTTTCTTCCTTTTATTTTTATTTTTATTTTTATTTTTATTTTTATTTTTATTTTTATTTTTATTTTTATTTTTATTTTTATTTTTATTTTTATTTTTATTTTTTTTCTATATAAAACTATTAATTTGTCTCTCTCATACAGCTCTGGATCTGTCAGAACAAAACTAAGAGATCTTTGTGAGATTTGCCTTCAAACTGAATGTAATGGTTTCTCGCTATCTATATTTCAATGCTCTTCAGTAACATCCTGTTTACATCCTGCCATATGTGCTATGTACTGCTGAGCTGATGGTAACGCACCTCATGTTCTCAAGTAATTGGCATCTGGAAATACTTACCAGCGTCCACTGAGTGGTTTCTGTGAGTGCCTCTCTGTATCTCAGTTCATATTGTGTAGGAATTGCAGGCATGTCCCATTTTATTTTCAGTTGGTTTGTGATCTGATGAGCATTTATGTTAGATGGTGTCAAGCACTTCCCTAAAATAGGAAATATGCAGATGTTATCAATACAAGAGAAGCAGGAAGGCTTTGGTAATTATGTGTCAGGTGTGTTGGTGTGTTTCACTGAAAATATAATATAAGACTTGGCTCAGAATACTGAACACTGCAAGACTTTAAAAAGACTGGAAATAAATTATTACTAAATCTTTATGGTGTCAACAAAATAGGATTGTTCTTCTTGCAATTCTTTTGTGAATGCTTCTCCTGATACCAGGAAGACCCTGTTTCTAAACAGGTGCTATTCTGAGTGAGTCTGAATGGCAAAATCAAAATGTCAATAGTTCCTAAAACCATGTTCTGTAGAAAAGTTTACAGAACTTAATGGCTTCCAAATTCAGCAACTGTGTTTAGCTATGTAATTTTAAACGTAAATACATTTTGTTTCTCCTCCAATAGAAGCAAGGTGTCCAAAAGTCTCCCAAGGAGGTCATAGTGATAATTTGGTTGTACTGGTAGTGCCTGTCAGTGGTGAGAAGTATTGTTTTACTTGGAATATAATTACTCTGAGAAGGTGGGGCTTTGGGAAGGTCTTGAAGTTATCTCAGTGATTTGATACTCTAGAGAACCTGTGAACAAATATCTAAACTGCATAGTTCATAGGATTTCTTTTTCCATACATCCCACGTATGTATTTCCATACATACATCAAGCACTGTGTAATAGGCAACTAGCATGAGAAAATAGTTGAAACTTGAAAACATTTCTTAAAACTTTAATGCTCTATAGCAAGAATTCCTTAAATGCCTGCTACTGAGTCAGCCTGCCCTTTTCATGCCCATAAAGAAGTTAGGAAAACCACCAGAGAGCAGAGGAAGCTGGTAAAGTATGGTACACAAAGATATTCGCAGTATATATTTTGGGGGATATAAGTATTTTATAGTCTAGCAAATGTTTTAAAGTCCTGCTCCCATTAAAAAAAAAAAAAAAAAAAAAAAAGACTTCTGCAATTGACTTCAATGAAGATTTCATCCAAAGAAGCCAGACTGCAACACTCAATTAGTGAAAAAAACATGTGTATATCAGAATTTACGATCCTGAATGTAGTTTTGAAGAAAATACTACCACTGTTTCAGCTGGATGTTGAAGTAACATAAATCATGAAGATGTACCTGCTTTGCTTGGTGTTAACGAGATGTTCTTCCCTTTCACACAGCTGTCATGGGCATAATTCACTGCTATCCAAATAGATGCAGAGCGTTGCATGAAGAGATCCTTTCGTTCTATTGTGATGGAAGGTGATGACGTATTTCTTTTGAAAAGTTTCTGGATTCTTTCCCTTCACAAAAAAGGAATCAGAATGAAGACCAAACTCTTCTGAACAGCTTGAAACAGCAAATGTAATTCCAGTACCCCAGTAATTCTAGCTAATTTAAACTTGTAAATCTGTGTTGTGTGGTGGAAAAATGTTAAAATCTTTAAATTTATAATGCACAGAGTGATACAAGACAAAATCTGTATGGCCTTCTTGTACTTCAAATTGAATGTAAATAGCATTTAGAAGGTATAACTTTAGGTTAGAGATTACTTCATAAAATCTACTTGCCACCTACAATGGACGTACATAAATTCCTTGAATGAATCTAAATTACCACAAAGGTATGAAAAACGTGGTGTATTATGGTGTCACGCCTGTCTTCTGACTGAAGTCTGATGCTTTGCAGGAACAAGACATAGATAATTAAATCTATGCCACCCACCTCAGTCCTCATACCTGTAGATTTCTCCTAAGTATACCTAAGTAAGAAAATGGCCCAGGAAGTCTGAGAAATTTCGTTGTTTTCACCCACAGTTAGTGGTTGCTGGTTGCTGGTGCTTCTGTGTGTTTGTAGTTCCAACATTCATCCAGGAAGGGGATTTCTCTGCTTGAAGGTTACTAAAAGTTGGGCCTCCTAGACAAACACCCTGTTCCTCAGATTTTACATTAGTATTCTGTACTCCTGCAGGTACTGCCATATCTACATGGGAGGTGCCTAAACAGGTACTCCTCTCATCCTCAGTTACTTGCCTTCAAGAACGCTCTTTCAAGAACAATACTAAAGCAAAGTTTCAATCTCCCTTGTCCTTTGACTTTGTTTACATTTCCTTATTATACTGCATTTGTTAGCAGCCGAAAATACCTCCAGTTTTTTCAAATAAGTCTTCAAGTCTTTCCCCTCCACAGCCTTGTGCAATGGTTGAAGATGCAACAGTAAAAGTAAGTTAACAGGGTAAGTCTACCAGGCACAGCATATATTTGCAAGATACAAAGTGCCTCCAACTCATGGTGACTGTGCAGTAAAACTTTTTTTTTTTTATATAAATGACTTCCATAATTACTATGTGCTTCGGACTGGTTAACGGAGAGATACTTTATGCCACCTTGATTCTCACCCAAATCCAATAGCTGGCCAATTCTCTGTTATAAATTTAAACAAATTCAGTGGCCATAAGGTATGTTGACTGTCTAGAACTATTTGGAGCCATTTAGGCACTTTACACTATTTAGGCCAAAACCATTTAATGCAGATAGGAGTCCACAGTTCACAGACTCACAAAACAGCTGAGGTCATATTGGACCTCTGGATATCATCTTGTCCAACATTACTGTTCAAAGGAGGATAATCTAGGGCAGTGAACAGCAGGGAGAAGAGCATGTGTTAGAGCCAGTCCTATGTCAATATACACTGTCCTTGTAATTCCTTTAGAGAGGAAACATCTTGCTATCTGGACTGGCTGAAGCCAGCTGAGATTTTGGACTTTTCCGGTGAACTATAGGGAAAACTGAGGTTCTGCCAATGCCCTACATGTAACCAATTACCACAAAAAAGTTCTCTTGGGTAGTGGAGGGTTTGGAACTAGTATATGAATGTAAAGAATATGTAAAGAACAGCAGGGATAGGGGTAATGAATAAACACTTCAAGGGGAAAGATTTAACTTTACTTTGGTGTTTCCTCACCACTCAGTCATGTTTCCTTCATGAAAAGGACTTAAATGGCAGGCTGTTTCTGTTCAGTCCAGGCTTTCCCACACAAGCCCCCTCTATAATTTACTCTCTGACACACACAGAACAGATTTTTCCAGGAAAAATACAGGAAGCTGTTCCAATTCAATGTTCTTAAAAAGAAGTGGGTAGGTATATTAATTACCTACCTACATATTTCAAGTGTTAAGTGTGTTGATCATAATAGAATATTAAATAACTGGAAAAAAGAAGAAAAAAGAAACAAAACAAAACAAAACAAAAACTTGAAGGTTCCTCCATCTTCTGCTCCAGCCTGGTTGTGAATCAGGCACTAATATATCAAACTATGATCTTGAGTGCTTGGTTTGAACATCTGTGTGGGAGTTTTTCTTTGATCCTTTTTTCCTGACAATTAAATCATAACGAGCAAGGATAAGGAAAAAAATCAGTGCCAAACTAATGTTATTTGTGGAGATGGGTGATGTCCTCTTCCAGGTAAGCAAAAAATCCTTTCAATTGCTTTTTGTTTTCCTGCTAGCCCAAAGAACAGGGAGAAAGGAAGCTTTTCTTTAAGATTACTAGGCTGGAGCCTAGTAGCCTAGGAGAATGAGGTTCAAGTCCTGGCTCTGGCTTGGGAAAATCTCTGACTCTGTGAGGCAGTTGTTTCCCTTCTTGTCCACCTTCTCTTTCACTATTTTACTGCCAGTTCTCCACTCATAACATCAACTCTGCAGCTTAGGAACAGCACAGTCTGAGTTTGGCTGGAGACTTAAGAGCAATGACATTACAAATGCTCTGGCTGATAGCATCTCCATAGAAGGAGAGCTGTTTCACAGGTGCTTCTCCTCTTCCAAGGAATCAGTGCTCCTGGAAGACACAGGAGATGAGGCAGCAGATTCAGTGAGGTTTGGTGCTTATTGCAAGTTGGCACCTGCTGCTGCCTCCAGTGGGAAAGTATTGATGGAGCCAGGGAGAGTAATCACGCGCTGAGGTGGCTGCCTTGCTAGTCTGCAGTATGCAGATCACCCTGGGGAATATGCCAGCTTAGTGACATATTCTTAGCTTAATGAGATGCTCAGAACCACAGCCCTCTCTCTCTCTCTTTTTTTTTTTTTTTTTTTTTTTTTCTTAAATGCAAAGAGCAAAGAGCAGTGTGTTATGTGGTAACATAATCAGCTATAAGTATCAGAATTTGCCAACAGCGTACAGTATTGTAACCTGTGCACCCCACGACATGGCCTCATGGCACAGATTGTGCCTTCTGATCTCAGTTCTCTTTCTAAACATGCCCTTAATCTCGTGGGAGATCCCAAATATATAAATATAAAATGAGGAAAATCCCTTTTGTCATGAAGGTACTGAGACAGCAACCTGCTTTGTTCTTTTTAAAAAAGCACAGCGCAGATGTTGATTTAATCTGCCTGTCTACATTTAACATGGGTTCTTTGTTTTAACTTCCTCAAAAAATGGAGCATGAAAACTGAAGATACCCATATTATGAGATTAACACCTACAAGTTAATTCCAGCTATTAAACTTGATAATTCAAAATTGCAGTAAAATACTTCAAAATCATCAATATCTCATTCGATATGTGGCTTAACATAATATATAATGTACAATGTGTGTATTAGTGTATTCAGTGCAAATCGATAGACAAAAATAGAAACAATTAATGTGATCTGTGGAAATAGTTTTCCAAGAAGACATGTTGGAAGCATGAAAAGATGTCTAATGACAAGCAAACTATAGAAAGAAGAAATAATTGCTTCTCAGATAAATATGATTTACTGGGTGGGAAGAGGGTTCTTGCAAGACAATTTACATGTTTTCAGTGGACAGTGAAGAAAATTACTGGTATTCAGAGCTTGTTTCACTTCTCTGCAACAGAGCTACTGACTTACAAAGTTGCCCTGTTATCTTTTCTTTAATACAGGGAGGGAAGATAAGGGTCTAGTCTCGATCAAAATTTAATGAATCGGTGAAAGAGACAGGTAAGCACAGTTGCTGCAGAGGTCCTCCCAGTCTGATCCAGAGTAGCTTTGCCAGTCACCTTTCATGAAATTAGGAAGTGATAAATCACTCTTCCTCAGATAGGACAGAGCAATTGCTGAACCTATGCACCTATTTCAGATTTTTCTGTATATATTTTCTGTTCAAGCAGAGGTTCTAGCTCTTTCTGCATTGAC
This sequence comes from Aythya ferina, assembly GCF_964211825.1. Taxonomy (NCBI): domain Eukaryota; kingdom Metazoa; phylum Chordata; class Aves; order Anseriformes; family Anatidae; genus Aythya; species Aythya ferina. The sequence continues at coordinate 22,972,184 of NC_140299.1, forward strand.
AATTAAACTAATCTAAGCTTCTGCTTGGCACTACGTCTGCTTGCCAATGTCAACCTCCTCACAGTTTGGAACATGGAGCTCTTACCAAATCAATATGAGGTGTGAGGAAAGGTTTTGATCAGTATTATAAAACAACCTAAAATGGAATGGAGTCAAATCCAGTTGGAGGCCAGTCACTAGTGGCATCTCCAAGGGCTCGGTACTGGGGTCAGTTCTCTTTAATATCTTTTTCGATGATCTGGATGAGGGGATTGAGTACAGCCTCAGTAAGTTTGCAGATGACACCAAGCTAGGTGCGTGTGTCGATCTGCTTGAGGGTAGGAAAGCTCTGCAGGAGGATCTCAGTAGGCTGGACCAACTGTATGAAGTTCAACAAGGCCAAGTGCCAGGTCCTGAACCTGGGGCACAACAACCCCAAGCTGAGCTACAGGCTGGGAGAGGAGTGGTTGGAAATCTGCCTGGTGGAGAAGGACCTGGGAGTATTGGTTGATAGTCGGCTGAATATGAGCCAGCAGTGTGCTCAGGTGGCCAAGAAGGCCAACAGCATCCTGGCTTGCATAAGAAGCAGTGTGGCCAGCAGGGCTAGGGAAGTGATTGTCCCCCTGTACTCGGCTCTGGTGAGGCCGCACCTCGAGTACTGTGTTCAGTTTTGGGCCCCTTGCTACAAGAAGGACATCGAGGTGCTTGAGCGGGTGCAGAGAAGGGCGACGAAGCTGGTGAGGGGCCTGGAGAACAAGTCCTACGAGGAGCGGCTGAGGGAGCTGGGCTTGTTCAGCCTGGAGAAAAGGAGGCTCAGGGGCGACCTTATCACCCTCTACAGGTACTTTAAAGGAGGCTGTAGCGAGGTGGGGGTTGGCCTGTTCTCCCACGTGCCTGGTGACAGGACGAGGGGGAATGGGCTTAAGTTGAGCCAGGGGAGTTTTAGGTTGGATGTTAGGAAGAACTTCTTTACCGAAAGGGTTGTGAGGCATTGGAACAGGCTGCCCAGGGAAGTGGTTGAGTCACCATCCCTGGAAGTCTTTAAAAGACATTTAGATGTAGAGCTTAGGGATATGGTTTAGTGGAGGACTGGTTAGTATTAGGTCAGAGGTTGGACTCGGTGATCTAGGAGGTTTCTTCCAACCTAGATGATTCTGTGATTCTGTGAAATGCATCAGAACACATCTCAGGCAGGTAAGAGTAATGTCAAATAGCGATAAGAGCTTTTCATTTTCTGAAGTGACTTTTAGACTTACCATTTTAAGAATAAGGTGTAATTAACAGTATTTGGAGCACTGGGTGCTGGCAACCAGGTACAAGTTAGATCCTCACTTATTTCTTTGTAGCACATCAACTCATTGTCCCAGTCTGCAAAATGAAAACACACGGATTGGAAAACACTCATCCAAGCAACTATTTACCATCAAAAAGTACAAGATGGTTAGGAGAATCAAAAGAAAGAAATAATAAAACCAGTTATATTCTTTGTGCAATGAAATAAGTACTAGAAGTGTGATCCCTTATGTCATGTTTATTCTCAAGGCAAGCAGCTCACTAATGTTCAGAACAAGGGACAGAAACGTTTAGAGAGATTAAACATTACGAGTTGCAATGTTTCCAAGGAAAAACTAGTTTTCCCACATGACAGTAAAAATGGAGAATTGTACCAATGTTTTGCATTCCCTTTACCAGCTGTTACATACCAAATAATGTAGTACTGAAATGCTTGCCATGGTTTTTCTTGTGGCTTCGGTGTTTTTACACCTTTGAACTCCTACAACACTGACATCTTGCTTGCAGTTTGCCTCTGCACTTATTTAAAGCTTAAACTGGTTAAACTGTTTGTTGTGGTTGTTGTTGTTGTTTTCAATTCTGACTGGAATATATACTTTACACTACTGGAAGCACTCTCTGGCAGAACTAATTCCATGCATACATGTACAAGGAAGCACTTCCAGCTGCAGACAATTTGTTTTACTAACTTTGAGGAAAGTTATTGCAAGTTAATTTCCCTATAGCAGATGACAAAACTGTTAGCACCTTTCTGCTAACAGACCTTAGATTTTTATCTCCCATCTCTGCTCTGCTCTGGTTTCACACCTTCCTGGTCTGGCAGTTAGTGCCTTTTGTGTTCTCACTGTCTCTGCAAATGCTCAGAGCAGCAGCTGTGTGCCACCGCTCAAGTGTTTGCTGGAATTTGTGCAAGGCAGTGGCTTCTGGTGGGTCACTCCAGACCCATGGTGCAAAACACATCCCCCAGAGGAGTCACTATGGCTTGGAAATCTTGCAGAACACGGAGCATTGGCCTTGCATGGAGGGGAGGCACTGTTCCTCAGCAGAATTACAAAGTGGAGCTGGCAACAACTTTGCTTGGAGCAGATTATTGACAGCTAAACAGGATTTTGTGGACATTTTGGAAAGCATAGGCCAGAACTGAGGATCTCGTAGGCCTCACACATCCCTGTGAAACATCTTGCATAATTAATTTTAAGGAGTCAGGGGGCAAGAGTGGCTTCCTTTTGGTGATTATTACTGAGGGCAAATGTGATATTTCCACAGTTTCCAAACTGAAAGAATTACTGGGGAGTTTCTTGCAAAGCATTATATCACCATAGCACAGGAGTAATTATCAACAACAGCACAGATTGACTAGACTCCAGAATTACTCTAAAACTATCAGTCATCTCTATCTGGAGATCCAGAGTTCAGAATAATTGCTGGAGAACAACAGAATATTGTATACTACCAGATTCAGAAAGATCACATTACAAAGCAGAAGGATGCATTTATATACAAAACAACTTGGGTTTAATTTTTTGACTTTTTTTTTTTTTTTTTTTTTTTTTTTTTTGACCCAAAGAGAAATTAACAGCTGATGATGTTCTTAAAGGATCTCATCTTTTAGTTTCTGGTGGTAAAGCTAATTTCAGTATTTCAGAAATCACTTGTCAGAAACTTTAATCATAAAATCTGACTCTTCTCCTTTTGCTTTGTCTCTTACCGTCTGAACTACTAGTTCAGAAGAATCAGCCATTGTGTCTCAAATTACCACCCACACTTTTTAAAAAAGACACAGAAATAAAATGTGTTGTTTTTTTCTTCTCCTCAGAAAAGTAGATAAGGATATCAAAATGTACAGGATATTTAACATGATAATGATTTTTTTTTTCCTAATAAGTAGAGCCACGTGTTCCTTATATCTAAGAGGTTTAATAAGATACCAGTAGACCTATTACTTCAACAATAAAGGTTCGCTATTTGATAAGTAAATATGTTTCTCTTTGGAGTTGGTAATACAGGATGGTTGTGGTTCAGAGATTTGCCCAGGTTCATAGAATCATAAAATTAGTTGGGTTGGAAGGGACCTTAAAGACCATCTGGTTACAAGCCCCTACCATGGGCAGGGACACTTCCCACCAGACCAGGTTGCCCAAAGCCCCATCCAGCCTGGCCTTGAGCACCTCCAGGGATGGGGCATCCACAGCTTCTCTGGGCAGCCTGTGCCAGGGCCTCACCACCCTCAGAGTGAAGAATTTCCTCCTAACATCTAATCTAACTCTCTCCTCTTGTAGTTTAAAACTGTTCCCCTTTATCCTGTCATTGTCTGCACAAGCAAAATTTGCTCTCCACCTTTTTTACAAGCCCCCTTTAAGTATTTTAAAACTGCTATGAAGTCACTCCAGAGCCTTCTCTTCTTCAGGCTGACAGAGTCCCAACTCTCTCAGCCTTTCTCATAGGAGAGAAATCATCCTTGTGGCCCTCCTCTGGACCCACTCTAACAGATCCACATCCTTCTTGTGCTGGGGGCCCCAGACCTGGATACAGCACTCCAAGTGGGACCTCACAAGAGCAGAAGGGCAGAATCACCTCCCTTAACCTGCTGGCCACTCATCTGTTAATGTAGCCCAAGACCACAGAATCACAGAATGACCAAGGTTGGAAGGGACCTCTGAAGATCATCTAATCCAGTGCCCCTGCCAAGCAGGATCACCTAGAGCACATTGTGCGGGATGGCATCCAGGCAGGTTTTGAGTATTTCCAGAGAAGGAGACTCTACAACCTCTCTGGGCAACCTGTGCCAGTGCTCTGTCACCCTCACAGTACAGAAATGCCCTCTCATATTCAGCTGGAACCTCCTGTCCTTCAGTTTGTACCTGTTGCCTCTCGTCCTGTCGCTGGGCACAACTGAAAAGAGACTGCCTCCATCCTCTCGGCATCCTCCCCTCAGATATTTATACACATTAATGAGGTCTCCCCTCAGTCTTCTCTTTTCCAGGCTAAACAGGCCCAGCTCTCTCAGCCTGTCCTCATACAACGGTTGCTCCAGTCCTATCATCATCTTCATAGCCCTCCTGTGGACTTTCTCCAGTAGCTCCATGTCCTTCTTGTGCTGGGCAGCCCAGAGGTGGACACAGCACTCCAGGTGTGGTCTCACCAGGGCTGAGTAGAGGGGGAGGATCACCTCCCTTGACCTGCTGGCAAGGCTCCTGAATGCAGCCCAGGCTGCCGTTGGCCTTCTTAGCCCCAGGGTCACACTGCTGGCTCATGGTCAGCCTGCTGTCCACCAGAACCCCGAGGTCCCTCTCTGCAGAGCTGCTCTCCAGCGGGTCAGCCCCCAGCCTGTGCTGGTGCTTAGGGTTATTCCTCCCTAGGTGCAGGACCCTGCACTTGCCCATGTTGAATTACATGAGGTTCCTCTTGGTCCTACCCTCCAGACTGTTGAGGTCCCTCTGAATGGCAGCACAGCCCTCTGGGGTATCAGCCACTCCTCCCAGCTTTGTGTCATCAAACTTGTGAGGGTGCACTCTGTTCCACCATCCAGGTAGTTGATGAATAAAGTGAACACACTGGAGCCAGTACTGACCCCAGAGGGACACCGCTAGCTACAGGTCTCCAACTAGACTCTGCACCACTAAGCACAACCCTCTGAAAATGCAGGACGCAGTTGGCCTTCTGGGCTGCAGATGTGCGCTACTGGCTCATGTTGAGCTTTTTGTCCACCAAAATCCCCAGGTCCTTCTCTGCAGGGCTGCTTTCAATGAGTTCTCCCAATCTGTGCTCATGTCTGGGATTGCCCCAAACCAGGTGCAGCACCTTGAATTTGCACTTGTTGAACCTCATGTGGTTTACATGGGCACATTTCTCCAGCTTGTCCAGGTCCTTTTGGATAGCATCCCTTCCTTCTGATGTTATCAGCTGCACCATACAACTTGGTGTCATCTGCAAACTTGCTGAGGGTGCACTCAATCCCACTGTCCACGTTGTTGATAAAGATCTTAAACAGCACCAGTCTCAGGATAGACTCCTGAGGGACTCCACTCATCACCATGCTCCACCTGGACATAGAGCCATTGACCACCACACTCTGGGTGTGACTTTCAAGCCCATTCCTTTCCACTGAATGGTCTACCCTTCAAATCCACCTCTCTCCAATATAGAGATCAGGTTGTCACATAGGACCAGGTCAAAGGGCTTGCAGAAGTCCAGGTACCTGACATTGGTTGGTCTTCTCTTGTCAGCTGATACAGTCACTCTATCACAGAAGGCCACAAGATTGGTCAGGCACAATTTACCTTTGGTGAGCCATGCTGGCTTTCTCAGATCACCTCCTTGTCCTGCATATGCCCTGACATTGCTTCTACAAGGATCTGTTCCATGATTTTCCCAGGCACAGAGTAGAGACTCTGTAGTTCCCCAGGTCTTCCTTTCTATCCTTATTAAAAATGGGATCCCAGTTTTCTGCCCTTCCTGCTTGCTTTCTTAGACAGGGGGATGGAGAGATCTTACACTCTAAGAAAAACATCCTTAAAGAGTTGCCAGCTCTGTTCAGCTCCTTTGTCCCTACAGATGGTGTTCCAGGGGATCTCATCCACTAGGTCTGTAAAAAGCTGGAAGTTCACTTGTTGGAAATTCAGGGTCCTGACTTTGCTCTTTGCTAGGCCCATATTTCTTGAGATCACAAACCTGACCAAGGCATGGTCACTACATCCCTGCCTGCCTCCAATCTTAACCTCTTTAAATAGTTTGTCTGCATTGGTGAGCAGCAGGTTCAGTAATGCTTCTCTGGTTGGTTCATCTAGTACCTGGATGAGGAATTTATTTTCAGTGCACTCTGTGAGGGTTCAGGATTGCTCACACCCTGCTGTGCTGCTTCCTCAGCAGACATCCAAGTGGTTGAAGTCCCCCATCAGGGTGAGAGAGTGTAAACATGATGCATCTAGTAGCTGAAGCTACTAGAACCTCATCCACAGGTTCTCTTTAACCAGGCAGCCTGTAGTAGACACCATCCACAAGCTGTACTTTCTTTTGGTGTGGTCCTTAACTTTTGCCCACAAACTCTCAACCTATCCATGGCTGTTTCTCAGAGGCATCTCTTCACAATCAATCCCTTACCTAACATAGAGGGCAACACCCCAACCCCTCCTTCCCTGCCTACCTCTTCTGAGAAGAAGAGAGCCCCCTCTATTCCAGTGTTCCAGTTATGTGATCCATCCCACCACGTTTCAGTTACAGCAGTCAGGTCATATTTTTCTAATTGCACCATGATTTCCAGCTCCTCCTGCTTGTTTCCCCAGAACACCCTTGTGAAATTATGCAGTAAAAGAGCAGTCCTCCTCTTTTCCTCATTCAGACTGATTTCCTCCTATAACCTGAATTACAGAGTGTCCTTGCTATGTCTATCACCACTTGGATGGCAGCTGTATAGTTAAATTAACAGTTGTTTTGGACCAAAAGTGTGTCGCTATGGCTCAGACTTATAACCTCCAACCCATGACACCTCCCTTGTCCTACCAAAAGAAATATGCATTTCTAATGAAAGTCTACTGCATCAGTCTAGGTGTGTGCAGCTTCCTTTTGGGAAGGTAGAGATCACGTCTTCCTTGTTTCTACAGCAAATGTGAATAATTACTTAGTTCTTTGCTTTCCTAGTCCAATCACCAAACCAAACCTTGGCCACCTGCATTCTTGATATGGTGCTCTAAGAACTGGAGAAAGTAGCAACTGCTCTCACATTATTCTCCTCTTTTACTCTAAATTGAGCCTTTTGTTGACTTGGTAATTCTTCTTTTCTTTTAGATTAAGAACTAGAAAAAAAAAAAAACCAACAAAAAACACCTTTTTGGAACTGCTGTAACACTTCACATCAGTATGTTTGTAACAACATACTGCTCCTGAAACTGTGAAATAACAGTTCTGGAGAGATGAAATCAAATGGAAACATTCCCCCCTTCTGATGAATTCCTATTAACTTCTTCCCCAAACCATTTCTGTTAACTGAGACCCACGTGGTGACCACAGTGCTGCAGACCTGTTTCTCCTTACAGAAGCATGCATGGGGACTTGTATTGTTCTTCATGCTCTTGGTCTTACAAAAAAAAAAAAAAAAAAAAAAAAATCTTTCTTTATAAATTGGCTTTTTCTATGAGACAGTTTAAAAACACACAAGACAAAAATAGTAGCTTCTATGTGTGGAAGCAGTGTATTAACATACTCCACCCTCACTGGCCTGGCTGATATACTAAAAAAGTCCTATAAATTCCCATAAAGTCCTGTAAAGTCCTATATCACACTCTTCAGCTGAACATGTTATGTTACCCACGTTTTTTTCACTTGTCCACTTTTCCTATATTTGTAGGTACACATGTGCATACTGTTTTTATCCCATTCCATTTTGGTTTTACTGTACTGCTTCCTTTTAAAGAACGTATGTATTATTAGTTCTTCTGCACCTTAGAATATTAGCCCTGTGCCAAGACTGCACTCTGAGATGTGCAAGCAAAGGAAAAACTTCCCCTGTACCAAAAAGCCACAATCCAATTTCCTCTTTAAAACAAACAAGGCTCAATTTTTGCACTCCTGTATGCATTGTTTTTCTTCACATTTTTCTGGTATTCTCAGTAATGCTTTAGTCCAATAGAGTAATAGCAAGATCTAGGTAATTATGCATAGTTAATTTCAGAAAAATGCAGTCATATTGATGTTTTCTCATCCAGTGCCACTATGTAGTAAAAGACTGTCTTCCCTGCTATGGCTCCGAGCAAGCCACATTGTGGCTGCCTACAATAAATCCAGCATGAGCACCAGCTGCTGTGAAACTGATATCTATTGGTAAGTGTTTGGCTTCTCTTTTTTTTACCATTAACTGCAATGTATTAGTTAAATCTAAACCATAAACTTTTGTCAATATAAACATCACATATTCTATTGTCATTTGATTAGGCCACTAGGAGGCCCCTAGAAACAAGAAATAGAGACAGACCCTGCGTCTGCAGCCCTGTAATAAGTATCTGGGCCTTAGGAAAGGGTCAGAAATTCACAGCTTCTACATGCTGGATTTCAGCCAAACAACCCTATGTCAATATTTAAAACCCAAATCACTTCAGCTGGCAGATTTCTAGCTGAAATCTAAAATGTTGCCAGGAGATCTGACTGTTCATCTTTACAATTAACTAGATATTATGTGAATTATATTTACCCACCTGGAAGCTGCTTGCACAATGGAAAATCCAAATTTAAGCAGTTACAGGAATCTAGGGAATAAAAAAGAATGCATTTAACTGAAATAAAATAAAATAAAATAAAATAAAATAAAATAAAATAAAATAAAATAAAATAAAATAAAATAATAAAATAAAATAAATAAACTGTTGCTGAGTGCAGTTTCTCCTACCCAAACTTAATTCAGTCATGACTTTGGTCATATATCCTTGCCTTTGAATTGTGTTAAGAATTCTTAGTATTAATAAAGAGTAATAAGTCATGCATCAAACAAAAACTCACCTGTTGCAAGTAAAAAGATAGCTGCAAGCAGAGAGTTCTTCATCTTCTCTGAAAAGAAGCATAATGATTATCACCAATGTTACACAATCTTTAGTCTATTTTTCATACAGCCTCTTCAGTTTTCCTACCAATTCCACTACCTATACTTTTGCTGGCTGGATACATCTAACCCACTTGTAAATGACAACGTGATGGACATTTGGGCTCCACGTTATTAAATATATTTAGGAAATTCTAATTTCACCTGTATGAAAAACAGAAGCTTTCCTTCTTGGTGTGTACAAGTCACAATGAGATTGTTAAAGGTGTGTAAGATATCAGCAATGTAAACCCAGTTAAGCTTAGGTTAAGCTTAAGCTTCTTTGAAAATCTATGCTAAATGTCAATGTGCAGAAAAGCAAGGCAAAGTATTTGACTTACTCTAAAATGAATGATTAGACACTGTAGAAATAATAGCAGCAGCAGACCCTGCCTGTCTTCTCTTTCTGCCTTCTTTTTCCATTTAAAATAAATTCACCACTGCAGAGGTGCTGTATCTGCATTGTTGGTAGCAAAATGGGGAGCCCTAATGTAGACAAAAGTCACTATAGCTGTAAATCAGGTCCACATCCATGAAGTCTGATCAGAGAACATATAACTCTGGGCACTCCAGAACCACAATAGCTCTTGCTGCTCAATCAGTAAAGGGAAATTTTCAGAAAATTTCACTACTGTGGGAAATTTCCCTTCTGTACTCAGATAGCTGCAAGCAGAGTCTGGATTCAAACCTACCTGGTGATAGGCAAATTATTAACTTATCTCGGCCACTATGGCATATTTCAGGTTGAGTATTAAATAGGAACAAAAAATTTTAAAATGTTTTAAATGAATCATCTTAAAGAGAGAATTATAGGCATGAGTCTAGTCTACAGTGGGAGCATGTGACTAATGCATATCTTATATCTTATCAGATATAAGCTATATCTTATCAGATTTTTGAAGGGCACATTCATAAAATAGAAATGGAATTCTGCTGGGTGTTACAGGGGGTTTCCTGGTAATTAGGTTGCTTAGGCTTGGGAGTAAGCTTGAAAATGTTGAGGGATGGCAGATACAGTTTGTGCATGCAGGGTCAAAGCCTTTCTTATCTGACTGATCCAAATATCAGCCTTGACAACACTTCCCAGAAAGAACAGAGAGAGGATAGTAGTAATTTATGAGCACTAAGGAAAAAGTGAAAAAGATGCAATGCAAGTCATACGTGAGGAAGGTTTTGATAGGGCTTTGCAGAGTTACAGACTCAGAGCAAACTAGAGGTCAAGAGATAGAGAATGCTACTTGAACTATGTACCTTGATTTGAAGTGATCAGGATAATCACATTTGAAGTAACCTATCCTAGATGAAAACCATGTAAGTCAGTGCAACAGCAGGAAACTGAGTTCAGCATGCATAGAATTAGGGAAGAACATACTGTAGGGAAAGAAATGCAACAAAGCAAGTCCATGTGAGTGTTTCTGGATCTCTAGGTCTCAGTATGGATGTTACTTCCACTTAAAGAAAAAAAAAATCGACTGTAAGAAGTATAGAAAATATGTTGTCAATCAAAATAGATGAAAGAATCTCAAAAAATGTAATTTGTCATAGGAATAAGAACCTATTTTTGATTAAAGATCAGGTATCCAGTTGCCATAGTAACCTTTTTAATGTAAAACAAAAGCTGAACTATTACTTTTAAGGTAAACTTTGCATAGGAACACTTTTTCATGTGTTTAATATTTCAGCTCCTTTACTGCCATGGACTTGTCTAAGAATTGCAAATGCCCTAAATTTTCCTGTTATTCAGACCAGGATAAATTACACTGTCTCCTGTGATATACTCAAAAGTGCAACAAGAACTAGAAGAGAACACCAACTTTGTTCCATTTGTGGCTTAAATGGCTTCTCAGACCTAGACTTATACCTTACTGTAGATGTGGTACTGGATTTCTCTCAATGCTTTTCCTCACTTGTCATTTGCTTATTTAAGTTCTGCTGTAAAAGACAACGCAGGCTCTTGGTCTCCCTTGAATGCAATCTTAACGTCTCCCATTTAGCCTGGATTACATCATGTGAATTAATAGAAAACCCCACAGAATCCTTCCCTGCACTCTGTCCAACCAGCTGTTAACTGTTACACTTCAAAGGAAAAAGAATTTCCCAAGACATGGAAGCACAGTCAGGAACACGCTGCTGGCCTCCTCATCCTGCTTTATACCTGTGAAACTCTCTTCTACCCTTGCACATCAAAGGGAGAATGGGGCAGGCTGTGAGCCTGTGAGTACATTTTTGCAACCAGTGCCTATGGATCCTAATGAAACAGAAGGGGTCTGAAATCTTGTTTGTTCAGAGTTCTAAATACATCCTAAACCAGCTTAGGTTATATGGGATGGGCGACCCCATTCAAACACACTCAGAATCCAGCAGGCAGCTGAAGCAGAATGTAGGCTGCAGAAATACTGCACCAGCAAAGGAATATTTCATTTGTATTCAGTCTTACCTTCTCTGAAGTGCAAGCAGTTGAGGTCTTCATTTTCATCTAGTTGAGTATGTGTATTTTTGCTGTAAATTAGCTTTCTGTTCTCCAATAAAAAGTTTAGTTTCGGTTGACTACAGTTGCTCTGTTTCATGCATACTGCAACAAATTCAATATTGTAACAAATACAAGTTCATTTTTGGCCTATTACTGCATGCTGAAGTCCCATATCTTTCCTCTGGATCTAAAATAGAGCTACGCTATTTTTCACAAGTAACTTCTTGAATAACTCTGCAGCTGATAAGCAAACCTGCAAGTCTGCAAAATATTTGACTGATTGTTGCAGTGCTTTTTGCCAGAGAAATACATCAGTATCTGAATTCAAAAAGCAGTTTTGATATGGTCTTTGAAAAAAAATCCCACCCAGTCTTCAGCCACACCCCCTGGGTGAAATTTGCTGTGATAGGAAAGGCTCCCACAACACACTCTTTCATGCTGTGTGAGTTCAAGTTGCACTGTGAAACAGCTAATTTTTCAAACAGTTGTGCCTTCTCTTAATGAAAATAACAATATTCTCCCCAACACATTAGCTGATATACATTCAAAAGAGGTCTTCCTTGGAGGTATAAAAAATGTAAGTACAGATGAAACAATGATATTGCTAAATAAACTAGGCAGTCAATGCAGAGTGCGCAAGAACCAGCAATTTGTATATTTGGGTGAAGATTATTTGGAAGAGAAGATAAAGGAGGAAACTAAATTGATTTTGTTAAAACAAGCATGGACCAAATTCTGCTTGTGCAAGAGCAGGTCTGGAGTCTCACCACTCTTAATGCTGTGATGTTAGACCTCCCTAAGTGTGAATGCAGAGTTCGTCCTGTTATGTTGGATAGAATGTTTATAAGAATTGAGGCAGTATGACCTGATGAGACAGGCAACTTCTTTTTGCAACATCATTGCAGTTAGTGCTACTGGTTTGTTTCTGGGATAACTGGAGGATGTCTTCCCTGGCACATTTCAGACCTGTGCTATGAACACTGCATTCAACAGACAGAAGTCATCTGAGCTGTGTATATAAGCAGAGTCTTAAGGATTGCCTTTTGAATCGGAAACAAGATCTTTGTCTGTCTAGATCAGATTTAAGCATCTCTTACTGTCCTGGTTTGGTTGGGACAGAGTTAATTATCTTCACAGGAGCTCATACGGTGCTGTGTTTTGGATATGTCATGAAAATATTGTTGATAACGCACTGATGGTTGGATTGTTGCTGAGCAATGCTAACATAACTTCAAGGATGAACCTGCTGCTTCTCCACCTGCCAGTGAGGAGGCTGGGGGTGCACCAGTGCACCAGGAGCTGGGAGAGGACACAGCCAGGACAGCTGGCTCAGGCTAGCCAAAGGGATGTCCCATGTCATACAGCATCATGCTCAACAATAAAAATTGGGGGTGTTGCCTGTGGGGTATTGCTGCTGCTTTGGGACTGCCTGGGCATGGTGCTGAGCAATTGCATTGTGCATCATTCACTTCGTCTTTCCTCTCTGCTCCTCACCTCTCCTCGCTTTCCCATACTTTTCCACTGCCTTTCCACTGTCTTTACCTCAACCCACAAGTTTTCTAAATTTTGCCTTTCTAATTCTCTTCCCCCATCCTTTGGGGGTCAGGACAGAGGAGTGAGCAAGTGGCTGTGTGGCACTCAGCCACAACACGAGTTGTACAACCACAACACAAGTTGTACAACTACGTTGTAGCCTCTGACTGTTCAGACAATATCACAGAATCACAGAACTGTAGAGGTTGGAAGGGACCTCGAAAGATCATCGGGTCCAACCCCTCTGCCAAAGCAGGTTCCTCAGAGCAGGCTGCCCAGGTAGGCGTCCAGACAGGCCTTGAATATCTCCAGAGAAGGAGACTCCACAACCTCCCTGGGCAGCCTGTCCCAGTGCTCCGTCACCCTCACTGTGAAGAAGTTCTTTCGCATGTCTAGAAGTCTTCTGAGATTTGCATTCATTATGATTTCTTGTGTAGCAAGAAGAATTAAAGATCATTCTTAGCTTTCTCCATCACATGTAAATCTTTACTGAAGGAAACTTAGTACCTTTTGTACCCAATGAAAATGGCAAGCCTTCTTTGCCATCCTACTCGGCATATCCAATAGGCCTGCATCTGCTAGAGGGAACTATTTTGGGATATGTGGTGTGGAAACAAAAAGGTTTTGACAAAAGTTTGTCTACAGTCTCCCAATGCACACTTGTGGGAGTAAAATTCAGCAAAGATTTTTTAAAATAACTTTTATTTTTAAATGTCTTTGTTTTTTTCATCCTTGGGATAAGTGGGAGGAGATATAACGATCTGATTCATGTTTGTAATCCTCTTTGCCCCCCCAGCCCAGTCTTGTTCCTGGGCAGAGAAACATTTTCTCTGTGAAACACAACTACTGCAGAAAGCATAAGTTTGGGGAAATCCTAAGAAAGGACTAGGAAGTAACTCAGTAGAGGGCAGTGGCTGAACTTATTACATGCTATTCTGCGCTCCTCGTATATTCACCTGCCTTTCCCACTTCAATAACAGTGCGTGTGTTTGTGCTGCTAGTGTAACATTTTCACAATCCTTTTAAAGGATTGTGAAACAAACATTTTCACAAACTTTTCTCTGTAGTAATATTTCTTTCAGAATACTATCCAGCATTAGAATGGCCTTTGAGTTGAAAAGTCATTACCTTTTCTTAGTCCGAATCTTTTCAAGTGTCTTTTCTGTTTTGGAACAAAGTGATTTAAACATAGTAATTACAATTAATCGAGTCATCAAGAACTATTTACATACTCCCTTGTGGCTTTATTGTTTTTGACCATTTTATTTTCCCTTCCCATTATTATTCAATAGATAACCCAGGGGAAATATTTTTGAGAGATCATTTAATTAGCTTTATTAAATGTTACTTTGGTTACCTTAAAATAATTCACAGGTTGGTCTTTGCCACTTTTGTATAGAACAGAAAGCCAGGGAGGGGCTAGATTTGTCAAACTGGAGTAACAGTGTCATGATTTTAATTATCCTGCACATCTTCCAAAGCTTATCAACTGGAACAATTGCTCAGAAGATACAATTGGTTGAACTTACTTTGACTGCATGAGGGCTTTGCATATGAGACTGACTACCATGCTTTATGACATCCTGGCATGGCCTGTATTGAATCTCCCCTTCGAGATCATTCTGCTTTATGTCATTGCTAATTCAGAAAAATCCTTTAAGCAAGGATGGTGTCTGCTGAGTCATGTCCCATTCTAGTATCTTAAACCATAAACTTGGAGCACCATTTTAGAGCAAGAGTAACCAAATCATGCCCCTACCCAAAATATCCAGCCACCCTAGTGGTTAGGGTACTCTTCTGACAACTGAGAAATCCAAACTTATTGCATGCCTGGGTAAGGATATAGATCTGAACCAAATATTTTTGCAACTTTTGTTTTGATTTGACCTCCAGTGGATTACTCACACAGCCCTGATTATGGCCCCTTCAGGATTAAAATCTGTCTGCCCATAAATGCTCTAAACTTCTATTTCTCACACAGCTGTAAACAGTATTTCTTGGCTTTCTTAGACAGAGCATGAATGTTAACAATCCGTCTTAGCTCCCAGTTTAGTTTGGCTGCCTTTAACACAGGAGTACCAGGGGTGTTGTGGCTGTCTGAATTTAGAGCCCTGCTATCACAGGTAACCAACTCTTGCAGTCTGTGTCATGAACTGAAATAGGTCCATATTAAAAATAGTGGGGTTTTTGGTCCTCAGCATTCACACTGGAGGCTGTTCCTGAATTTAGAAATCCTTGGTGAGACTTCCTTCTAGCTTCCAGCATCATATTTCTTTCTGCCTGGGTTATATTTGTAAGTTTTTCTGCCAACTTCACTCTAAATATTTTCTTTCCTCCCTCACACTGATTATCAGCCTGTGTTTTCCTAGGTCATACAACTCTTACTTTCCTAGTCTACTATTACATGATAAATATTTTATTTCCCTGATTATCTCATTATCCTGTCCCTGTACAGTCTGATTCTCTGCGATTTTGCTGGTAATTAAATAGTGCTGAAGAATAATGCTTGCTTAGGCTGTTTTTGTCTCTATGTCCCTTTGGCTTGGGGAGTTGTCATGGTGAAGTCTCTTCATGCTGACCACAGAGGAACATGCTTTCATTTCTGTGTTGGTTACGTGTGGTTCAGTGGTCAGTCATGGCATGTGGCAATCTGAGTTTGAACGGGCATGTTTTCTTAGTTTGATGACATCCCAGCACAGTAAGGAGGCTGATTTGGATGCTGGTGGGTGCACGATGCACTTCCATGGCACATTCACAGAGGGCACCTTAACAAATGGGTGCAGGCATGGCCCTGCTATGTAACCAATGCATATAAAGTCCATTTTGGTTAAAACAAAACAAAACAAAACACCTGGTGATATCTTTGATTAAAAAAAAAAAAAAAAAAAAAAAAAAAAAAAAAAAAAGAAAGAAAGAAATATTTCAAGCAAAGTTACCAAAGCACTTCTTTTTCTTTACAATAAAGCAATGCCAAACTGTTCCATGCAGACATCCCATTTTGAAGAAAACAGAACGTCCTTAGCTCCCTCCCATTAAAAAGGTTTATATTGAAAATTTTAAATTTAATTTCTTCTGCTTTCTGAAGAGAAACAACAACAACAACAAAACAACATGGATTTAGATCTGTCAAATGTTGTTGGGTTAACTTATTAAGTTCTGAGCAATAGCCTTAAAACAATGTAACAGGGGACATGAGGTGAAAGTGTCTGCATGAAGCAGTGAAACTCTGTGTAATTGTCATAATTGCAAGCTCCTTTTTTCATAAGCAGAGGGGAAGGATGTGGAGAGAGCAGGACAGGAAAAAAGGAATCATATTAAGAGTGAAATGACATGCCAAAGAGTAAACCTGAACTGTAGAGGATATAAGCAACCCTGAAATCGGGGAAGTTTGGATCTAATCTTTGTGGCTTTTTCTCATTTACATAACGAATGGTTTAGTGCTCAGTTTCCTCCTCAAACATAGGTTCTTGGCAACAAAATAATATCTCTAGTCAATATGTAGACCCCATTGCTCAGCCAGATGCAAGATATGTGAAAGACAGGCCTTCAAGGTTACAGAAAGAGTCACTGCAAGATAAGGTGGAACTGCAGTCAAGAGAAAATGCTTCATCATACTTTTTTTTGGCCAAAGAACAGGACTACTGGTGGGGCAAGAGCTAAGAGGAAAGCTGGACTGCTTGTCCAGCTTAATAGGTCTTTCAGTTCTTTCTGAATGCTCAGAGGAAGATGGATATAAAACATGAGGTTTAAGCACAGAAAATAATTTATTGTTATTTATTCCCTGTAAAATAATGCAGGAAATAAAGGACCTAGTTCACAATCATGTGTGGCTGTATATACAGACAAAGCAAGTGCTACCACTCTGGGATAAAATACTTTCACAGAATCACAGAATCACAGAATTTCTAGGTTGGAAGAGACCTCAAGATCATCGAGTCCAACCTCTGACCTAACGCTAGCAGTCCCCACTAAACCATATCCCTAAGCTCTACATCTAAACATCTTTTGAAGACTTCCAGGGATGGTGACTCCACCACTTCCCTGGGCAGCCTGTTCCAATGCCTCACAACCCTTTTGGTAAAGAAGTTCTTCCTAACATCTAACCTAAAACTCCCCTGGCTCAACTTTAGCCCATTCCCCCTCGTCCTGTCACCAGGCACGTGGGAGAACAGACCAACCCCCACCTCGCTACAGCCTCCCTTGAGGTACCTATAGAGAGCGATAAGGTCGCCCCTGAGCCTCCTTTTCTCCAGGCTGAACAAGCCCAGCTCCCTCAGCCGCTCCTCGTAGGACTTGTTCTCCAGGCCCCTCACCAGCTTCGTCGCCCTTTGCAGTGGTTCAAGGGCAAGAAACAATCACACTGAAGATATATTTGTTTTAGAGGTTTCCTTTTGGCTATGTGGTTATAAGAGGATGTGAATGTAATCTGATATCTATACATACCACCCAGTTTTCACAAAAGCAGGAGCTGGACAAACAGGGGAGCTTGCCTGATGCCATGTAAAGTGGTCTCTGACCAACAGTTGGTGCTGGGTCCTGTGAACAGCCTTGCAGTGTCCTGGCTCACCCAGTGAGGGAGCTTTTCCTGCCATGGGAGTGAGACAGATCAACTCTGAAGGGAGGAAAGCTGGAGATGTTTTTTCAAAGCTATGTTTCTTTACTATTAAAAGACAAAAGCTATGGCCTGGGTTGTTCAACCCAATTTTCTGTGAACATCACTTCAGCTTTAAAAGAGGCTGGAGAACTAAGTCCATGCTCAGCCATAAATTCAGCTTTCTAGAAGTGAAACCAAGTGAAGAAGTTCTCCCTTACAGGAAGAAACAGCACTGCAACAAACTGAGAACATTCTTTTTTTCCTTTTTTATCCCTTCTGCCTCAGGTTTTTAAATGAAGTAAGGGAACTTCTGAGTCATCAGCTTCACTCCTGTTGAAGGTGTTCATTTTCAGCCTGTTTGTAAATTGGTAAGGCTCCAACTTAAAATTGATTGTTTCTTATTCCCATTACTCTTTACAGAAAGCTATTCCTGAACTGTTTGTCTCTGAGAGATCACTGGGAAAAAAAAACAACTTCTGAGTTTCTAGTTTGTTTTCCATTTTGGAATAATTTGGAGGCAGGATTATAAAGGAATGTTACAAATCACCTTTCTTTCTTCCTTTCCAGTAGTGATTAGAGGGGAATACACTCTTAGGAGACACTGCAATGTTTATGTCTTTTGAGTGATTTTGGCAATAGCTCTTCACACCATGTTTCATGATAGTTCAGGGGGGTGCAATATACAACAGACTCTTTATAAAATAAAAGGGATATGAAGCATCCTTTAATGTAAACATTCTATTGTTCAGTGAAGAGGGTCTGGCTTTCTTTAATTTTGTTACACAATACCAGAAGTGGCATCACAAAAGCATAGCACAAGATGCATTCACAATTCAATAATTTTACTAGATGGAATAGTCTTTAATAGTATCTCTTAATCAGTAGCATGGGTAGGTAGTGAAAGGAAGAATCTAACTTATATCTAACATTTCATACCAGCTCATGATGGCTTCACTGTTTTCTACTGTCCCTCCTACCCTTCTTTAGCAGGAACCAAAGTAGAATTTTCCTCTGAGTAGGCAATTACTAACATTCAAACTGAATATGATTCAAGCATGGTCCTGTGTAAGGCATGATGAATGGAATGGAGCATTGTCAGCTGGTCTAAAAAGCCTTGCTCCAAGCACCACACAGAGGACAGTTGTAGAGCTGGGGCTGTTGCTCACAGGCCAAAGATGAAATAAACATGTGGCTGTAAGCCCTTTTGCAGTGGTCTCTCCTTGAGTGGGAAGAAGTCCTCATCCTGTTGTCTCCCTTCAACAGTTTTCCATATAAAACCCAACTGTGAGTTATGTGAAGACAGTTTAAACTTGGCAGTGTTGCACTGTGACACAAATCCAGTAATGTTTTTTTGCTAAACTGAGTTTCTGAACCATGAAGAGTAAGAAAAAAAAAATAAGACACACATCACAGATCTGAAACTTTGATAAGTTTCTAAGTAGTGTTGTGTAGGCTTTGTACATCTATGTATGATCAAGTTCTCACTCATGGTACTGAATAAGTTTTGCACAAGAAAAGAAGCAATTAATGGAGGGAAAAATCCAAGAAAGGTCACACTTCTTTAAGTTACATTCTTACAACTTATTTAAATGAAAGGGCTTTTCTTTTTTTCATTAAAAGTAATTCAAAAAGTGAAAATTACAGTGCAGGACAGAAGCAATTAATGTGCATCCTGTACTAGTTAATCTGCTCACCTCAAGGAAGTTTATCTTCAGAGATCAAAAGTCAGACTCAGAAATATGTTCTCTCACGTCACCTTGAATGCTTTAAATAGCAAAACTTAAAACTGAAATACAATTTGATGCTTGTGATACCTCTTCAGGGGATCTATGAACTCAGTGTTGTCTTTAAAAAAGTATTTTTGCAGGGTACTAGGGCTAAAATTCAGAGTAGCTTCAAATTTCCAAATCGTTCCAAGAAAGCTTTCTTATTTTTTATTAACTTATGGTAACAGGGCAAAATCTACTGGGCCATTCCTAAATTACTGACAAAACAGAAAATTGTTTAAGAATGCCTTTTCAGAGTACTGCACAATAAAGGTACATGATTTCAACTGCTGTTAGTAAATAAAGACACTTGATTTCCACTGCAGTGGGAATCAGCATTGTTTAGAATTATCAAGTTACATTTAACACAATCTGCTGACCAAAAATTATCTGTGAAAGTCTTGTTTGTGTGACCCTTATAACCACATAATGCTATCAGTTATGGGCAAGCAAAGTAGGTTAAGCTTCTTGAGAATAGTCATTTTTTGATAGGAAAAGGCAGAATTAAGCTTCTCTTTCTGTAGCAACTATTAGAAAATCATGTATTGAAATAGAATAAAACAAAATTCTTTTCTAATGCATACTTCCTGAAACAAAAGAACATTTGCTCTTTAGGTAGAGGTGAACAGGATTTATCTTCTGTTCACAGAAACATTCTCTCTCTCTCTCTCTCTTTTTATAATTATTTGTAGTCAAGACAAGGTGAACAGCATTTGAAAATTCTTATGAAAAACTTACAATGAAAGAATGCTCCAGCACAGTGGATTTTTATTGTCCTGGCACTCTAAAAGACAACAGTCAAGAAACAGAGACAAGCAGGATTTGGAAACAGAGACAAGCAGGTCATTTGGAACCCGGCAGAATGCCCTCCTCATCAGCTTTTGGATGATCTTGATTTCTGTGCTTCTGTCCTTCTTTACTACCTTCCAAAGGAAGATTAGTCAAAGTTGGTGTGGTTCCACAAAATGTTATTGTTCATCAACATTTTTCAGAGAAAACATACTTTCAGAAAACTTCTTCATCCATTTCTTTTTCTAAATCTACTTGTGGTGTATTTTGTGTAACAGTAATGAAATAAATTACGTAAATGAACTGCTCATAAAAGCTATTACAAGTGAATTAGCTAATTTACCAGACATGTAGATATCAAATTTAAATAACAGAAAAAATTCAAAACCACTGTGAAGATTAAAAAGCTAACAAGCCTGAACTGGAGTTCTGCAGACAACAGAGTTTTTTACTTTGTCCACAATCAAACATAAAAGTTATGGTGACATTTTCAAGTCTGGCTTCTTAAAGATAGTTCTTAGGTAGGCAGCTGTACAATCACAGTTTTAAGACTTCTAAAACTTTGTCCCATTCTACAGATGTCAAATAAAGGGCTTTATGGAGCCTAAGCTTGAAAATTCAGGATCCGCTACGTATGCCTGCAGGAATTCAACCTGCATAGGACTTTAGATATTTCAAACTCAGAAGCAGACGCTTTGGAACAGTCCAACCCATGGGCAACACAGGCAGAGGCATGCTGGGGGGCATGATGGGATGATGGCATGACCCAGATGAAGCAAAGTCTACAATCCTTCTTTGCCAAACCCTAGAAGAAACCTGTGACTTCCTCCTCTGAGACTTTCTTGGAAGCCTCTTGGCAGTTTTAGGGTTAGGAATCAGTCTGTGGTTGCTGCCTGTTTGGGGAGCACTGGCACAGAGCCCACTGGTGGCCAGGCCCACGGGAGTCCTTCCTCCCCACCCAGCTCCTGGCATGACAGGGCAGGGGGGGATTTTGTACTCATTACCTGACACCTGCAGGAAAATGTCTCATGGTTAGACAGGTAATACCTTAGACAGGTATTTTTAGTATGAATTACACACAAACTGGATGCCAGGATCTTGTCAAGTTTGGTAAAGGACTTAGAAAATTAAGTCAAAACCAAACCAACCAACCAAACAAACAAAAAACACACAACCAAAATGTGTAAGTCAGAAATACGAAAAGAACATTAAAAAAGTTATGAGAATGACCACAACCCCATAAAATTTCCTGTTGTGTATTCCTAAAGACATGAAATATTTGACTGCGGTCCTGCACAATATAAGTCTTATTCCAGCCCATAGAACAATGCATCACATTTCTCTCTGTTGTGATTTCTGAGCATGCTGAAATTCATTCCCAGACATATGGGTCTGATGTGAAGAGAGAGGGTTTTTCTCCCATTCCTGTATTTTATGAAACTGTTCTCTCATTTATAGGGTGTGTGTGGTGTTTTTGGCAATCCTTACGGACTCTCCTACCTTTCCGTCCGATTCAGAAAGCAGCAGGGAAGCAGAGAGGAAATCTTCCCTAGAGCGTTCAGAGGAGCCACTCGTTTAACAAAACTGTCCAGCATTTCAGAAAGACCGAATGTGGCTTGTCCTCTCTAGAAAACACCACTGGGTGTCACTAAATGCCAGGGATTCTCAATTCTGGTCTCGGGAAGTATATGAAAGTGCTAGCACCGTGAATACTCCATACTACACAGAACCGGTTCATAGCTATGGCTTTTCTCAATGACCAACATTTGAGGTCATTTTATTTTTTTATTTTTTAGCAAGAATTGGGCTTGTTTTAGGAAATATCTCTGGCTTCCAAGTAGCACACACAAACCTTTCACTCTAATTTTAATGGAAAAGGCTTATTTTATTTACATGGTTGGAATAACCATGGTCTGTAGAAGCCATTAAATCACATATTTGCACTTGAGAGGAGCTACACAATCCTCAGGATTAATATAATGCTGGCGTTTCACATGTGGCTTTCCTGCTGTGTTTGCTCTGTGAAGCTGCTCTGTGTGTAACTCTCCCTGTCATCTCACACAGACCCAAGCAGAAGCTGCCCCAACTGTACTTGTAGTAAGAATATTTTTGTACATACATATTCAGCCCATATACAAGTGCTAGGACTGAGGCTGGTAATCTGGCCTCAAGGTAAGCTTTGTATAACCTCTATAATTTGTAGAACAAACACCATACGGACCGTTTCTTTCTAAATGAGGTTTCTGTCTCAGGTTGAGTCATCTTCTCTTCTGGGGGGTGTGGGAGGTCACTGAGAGGAAGGTTTGGGGTACAGTGTCTGATCTGTTTTGGAGAAGTGTATCAGAAGTCTTCTGACAACATCTTAAAAGATCTCTGATTCCTCCCCTCCCCAGTCACTTCTTCTTTCCTGAGAAAAGAAGGATACAATGGTACACACCTGGAGGTTAAGACAGAGGGTTGTGCCACCAAGCTCTTCTGCACCATAGTAGGGAGATAGCCACAGAGTATGTGGCTACTTCTGCCTTTAACATCTGCCAAGAGACTCAAGTGACAGAAGTATTTGCAGCACCTATTCATGCTGGGCTCTGACTGAGGACCCTGATGCCTCTGGCAGTGTTGAGGACCTGCTGGGGAAACCCTCGAAGATATTTGTATTTCTGTACTTGAATATTTCGCACCAAAGAGGGGTTGGAAATGTCTGTTGGATAAGGAAAAGACAAACTGAATACTGAATAACCTTTTATTCCACTGAAGGAATAGAGGCTCTGCAGAACAAAAAGTAGCACTCGTGCCTATTAGTAATGACTGTTTCATAATGCATGCAAGGAAACTGAGCTGAGACTACCTGCTCAAGTTTCATTCTTGTCACATGATAGGAATATCATTTGAATTTTTCCTTTGCCATGTGTAATCTCCTTTTAGTATTATTACTTTTTATCCCCCAATATGAATTTATTTTATATTAATTTAACCTCTTTTCCCCTACGGAAAAAAAAATCTCCCTACCACCCCAAATTTTAGAATTAAAATTTTCACTGACAGGGAATGAGAGAAGAAAAAAGCCTCTAATTGCTCTGATTATATGCCATTACTTGGACTTTTCTTCCATACCCAGACAAACTGTCATTGATTCTGATCTATGGTGTATTCTTCTCGTGCACAGAGCAGTAAAATTCCCTCTGACAGCTTTTTTCCACATAGAAAATGAAGATGACCTTATCTTATACACTTCACAAGAATGTTTTAAGGTTTAATACATGCATGTTTGCAGAGCATACTGAAGATGAAAAGCAATATATGATAAATATAATACTACTTTGATCATAAAGGACACATTAGTGCTTTTTTCTCATCTCTCAAGCTAGAAAAACGCTGTCCTCTCCTAGACATCCCCCAAAATACATGTAAAAAAGTGGAGTAAAAATAATTATAAGGTAAAGAAAATAAAGAATTATAAATAAACAAATACAGAAATAATTTATTTTAAGATGACAGTTGGAATCTGTCTCGCTTGGTTCTTTTGATCTCCTTGAGGCTCATTAAATTGTGGGTAGCAGACCCCACTTCCATGTTTGAGAAAGAAGCTGGAGTGCTGTTTAAGCACAAGCAAAAGTTTCAAAGGTAATGAGACTTGGGACCTATGGAACAGAAAGTATAGGTTGATTTGCATGTATTTTCCACCTCCCCTGCTGCTTATTTGCATTGTTCTTCATTTTCCAGCCAGCTCAGAAATTCTCAGCTGCTTTGTTAATATTTGCACAGTGCCCATAAGCATTGCCAATACTCTTCAGTTAGGCAAGGAGGAAAGTTCGGTCCCACCGAGCTTCCAGTCAAATGACTTGAGTTGTGACACTCACTTTTACCTGCTGCCTACTCTGAAGAGGCATTATGGATTTTCCGTAGAGACTATTGTGGTGTAAATGCCTGAAGTAACTAGGAAAATAAAACTAACATTCACATTTTTAAGGAAAAGGTACAGCATTGAAGAGGCTTTCAGGGTAGGGCATAACTGCTTTATCAGAGCGTTCCCTAGGCTCCCAGCCTTAGATGCTATCGCGCTGGGGAAACTTGGTGTGCTAGCTCTAAGGAACAGCACGGAGCCTAGAGTGGAGTGGAGACACCACGGCTAGGCTCTGTAATCAGATGGGACCTCGATTGTTCTTGTGCACAAAGCTGCACTTTTTGCCACCCTAAGCCAAAGACCTGTCATGTTTTGACAAATGCTGTACCCTAGTGTACTTTTTGCTCATTATAATATCATTATAATACCAAAACACACCTCCATCCCAAAAGCTACCCGCCTCCAAGGTGCGACCACCCCTCACTGAGCATGCGCTCTGAATTCCTCGGAGCCTATTACTTTAAACGGAGACGGGAAAACTTTACACCAATCATAACTAAGATATGCTTGACTAGAGCCACTCAAGCTCCACCTAAAAGATAGAAAATAATATAAATTGGCCCAAGAGAAAGGGGATGTTAGGGAAGATACCACCGTCAGGGGAGATACCATCCCGAGGACAACATCCTTAGGACCTCCTGACTCCTGGGATCAGTCGACGGGCTGAGCCTCTCTTCCCCCCCCATTGGGACGCCTTTGGGTGAGATCTAAATACTTGCTTATAAATCTCTATAGAGTCTTTGATCCTTTTAACGCGTTTATTTCTAGGCTGCGCACCTGTAACATCTGTAAACACCTGTAACACCTGTAACATCTATAACATCTATAACATCTATAACATCTATAACATCTATAACACCTGTAACATCTGTAAACACCTGTAACATCTGTAACATCTATAACATCTGTAACATCTATAACATCTATAACATCTATAACACCTGTAACATCTATAACACCTATAACACCTATAACACCTGTGTATTTTATGCATACTAACTTGCTTTTGCAGACAGTCACTATCGCCGGCAATCCAAAAGAACCTGATTATCTGTTGCTGTAATAAACCATACTTGATTGCATTGTGATAACTCTCATTGAGTGCAACGAGGGTGAGGGTGGTTATCCGTGATAGTTCAGTGTTCTGAATCTAACCAGACCCCCAGGCGGTTAATGCATTTTTGGTGAATGTCCGAGCGGACCCCCAGATGGTTAATGCGTTTTTGGTGAATGTCTGAACGGACCCCCAGGCCGTTAATGCGTTTTTGGTGAATGTCTGACTGGACCCCCAGACGGTTAATGTGTTTTTGGTGAATGTCCGACTGGTTCAGTAACCTGAATCTGACCGGGCCCGTAACGGTTAATCAGCTACACCCCTTAACGCGACAACTATGATTACTGAATTCATTAAAATAGGTTCTGAGTTTAAAGCCTATAACTGAAAATTAAAAAAAAAAAAAAAAGCGAAAAACAATTTCTTTGATTCCACCTGTAAAGGATGTATTCATCCTCTGTTTTTTTGAATACACTTTGTTTTGTTTTATTATAATAATAATAATAAATAACAGCTTTTTTGCTGTTTTTTTTTTTTTTTTTTTTTTTTTTCTTTATGTTCCTTTGCTAGTTTGAGCTGAAGTATGCTACAAAACAAAGGTCCATGTTAGGAGTGATGTGGAAGTGCCTCACCAACAGAGACGTTAACAATGGTGTGCTAGTTAGCTGTGTAGGCCAGCGTGACACAAGAGCACAGAGGGAAGTGAGATTCTCTGTACCTAGAATGGATTTGCCTGATAGGAAAGGATGGTAAAACTGAATCCTGCAATACAAAAAAGAAGTAGTGTGCATTAAAAATAAATAAATAAATAAATAAATAATAATAATAATAATAAAATATAAATGAAAGCACAGTATCGTAAGAGGGGAAGAAAAGAGTTTCAAACATCTTACATAAAATAAAACAGACAAATGAATTCCAAGCCCAGAAACAGCCTACACTGCAACCACGTTTATTATCTATATGCTGTGCAATATGTTCTTTCCTTTGTGCTGATGTGTCATGGTTCTCCCTTTTTTTAACCGGTTGCCTTAGGCAAGGATAACCCAAACAAGTAAGCCTAGGTGTAACAAATGAATGTTTGTAAAGTGCTTGTAGGATAAGCTAGAGAAGCAGACATGTACATCCACCAGTGGCTACTGTGTGTTCACAACACCCTCAAGCACAGAACAGAACTCGCTGCTGCAGTGAGCAGCTACGCTTGGGTCGTGCCACTGCTGTCTGGCATTGGCACGGCTCTCAGTTACACAGCAAGAGACTCTGAATTCTGCAACCGAAAATGTGGTGTTGACAAGCAGATTTGTTATTTTGGCCTATTAAAAAGATCAATAAATGTGGCAGCGGAGATAAAGTCAGTGCTTGTTTTCGTTGTGTCTGACCTTTCATACGCTGTTGAAAGTCTCTGAAGAAGTTATAAAGGCAAAGGGAGTTACAGCAAGACAGAAAAGAGCGTTCACCCTTAGATAGCAATACTAGTTTGGAATATTTTTTGTGTGCAACATGCATCGTCTCTTTGAACATAAGCCCCTGCTGAGGCTGAGTCCTGACTGGGACAAAAGCATTTCACAAAGAAGCTGATATTGCTTAAATATGCACTGGATTACTTTCTCTCTCTCTCTTGCATGGTTTAAGGAGTGAAGAGCAAGCATACCATGTTCCCAGTAAGCAACACTTCTATAATGCGAAGTTTTCTTTAAAGCTAGAAAGAAGCTCCTGCATATATGTTGCTATCAACAAGGTTTTTGAAAACAGACTGGAAAAAAATAGAAAATACATTTTTGAGTAGCACTCCTATAGGTTCATTAAGTGTTTGTGAAACTACAATACTTCTTATTAAGCCAAATTGCAAAGAAACAATGAAATCAAAGGCACAGCTATGAAACATATAATCAGCTGTTAAAATAGAAAGAGTAAAGCATGAGCAGAGAAGAACATTTTACACTATAAAGGTATCAACCAGCAACAACAAATAGGGAAGCAAAAAGGCATTCTCTTCTGTTTCCAAACAATAGAGGTGCACAAAGGTCAGAGATATAAAAAGACAACTTCCCTTTTTATGTCAAAACTGCTATGTTTTGATGCAAAGATTAAAACTAATATAAGGATAATGGCTAGAAGAATTTAACAGGGAGATGTTATGACCGTGTCCTAACCTCCTCGACAGTACCTAAAGATGAGCACAAGGTTTGCTGAATGACATTGTGGGATGTCAGCTCATTTTGTCTTCGGTGTTAGCCCCCTCAGTGATGAGCCAGGGCAATCAAAAACCTGTTTGAACAGAAGAAAAGAAGAATATCAAAGGACAGATTAGAATTGGTGGTAAAATGAATAGTCTGAAATCTCAAAGTGAGATTACTGAGGTAATGATAACCTAGTCATCTCACAAAGACGGCTGTTATTTTAAGAAATGGAATTTCACCAAAAAAAAAAAGAAAAAAAGAAAAAGGAAAAAAGAAGAAAAAGGAGAAGAAAAGAAAAAGAGAAAAGAAGATAAAGAGATCAGCATGACTGAAAGTATGACTGTCAGATGAGAGATAAATCTTTAATGTGAAACAATTTACCTACTGACGTGACATTGGAAAATATGTTTATATTGCACATTTCTGTCTTCTCCTAAATAATACCATTCTAAAATAAACAGAATCACAAGTTTATGTATTCTCCAGAATCTGAGAAAAAGAAAAGAAAGAGAATTTTTTAATTAATAACGTTGCTTATGATAATTCTAGCTTTATACTGGCAAAATAAAAACTACAAGAAGTAGTAACCAAGCAATATGGTGTGTTTACCATCTTTGCTATTTGGTTACTTATTTGTATTTATTTTTAATAAGAATCTGTATATTCCCCTGTCATTTGCAACAAAGACCATATGACTCTGGAGGCAGAGTGGGAGAACAAGAGTGGAGAGTTGATGTTGCCTAATGGAACAACTCTGAGGCTTCTTGGACACCATGAAGCTGAGCAGAATATAAGGACCCATATGGAACTGAAATTTATGGAACCAATCTGCATTATTCCTTCTCCACAGTGTTGGTACCATGCTGTTTCACATGCAAAAGTACTGAGCCAACAAGAGCATTTTCTTTTGTACAAGTCCCTGTAATTTAACCTTTCCTATAGACACCGTTAAGTGCGCTTTTACTTGATTTCAACATGATTTTTTTTTTTTTTTCTCGATGGATGATTAATTTTAAAAGGACCTTTGTCCTGCAATTTTATGTTTCAGTGGAAAATTGGGAGGCTACTTTTGAACATTCAGTGGTGAGCTGAACCACAGCAAATACCTTAATTGCAGGAGAGATCTCACCATTTACTATGCCTGCCAGTAGGCTCCGTCACATGCCTGCTGCATGGGAAAATGTGTACATAGTGTTAATTTGTTTTTGGTTTTGTTTCTGCTTTTTTCATAAAAGAAAATGATAAATTGTGTGATACTTTGTAGGGCACTGCTGGTTTTCAGACTGCAGCTTGGCTGTGGGATCTTTAAGATGGATTTTTGTTTGTTTGTTTAAAATGATGCATATGCCTGTCAGGTGGCATTCAGTGAAAGCTTCCACGCACGGAAGTAAATCAGCTGCAGGAGGCTGGTGCTGTGCTGTGGGCAGGCAGGTGGTATGTTTCCTCCAGGACCACTCTCCCTGCTGGCTCTGACACTGCCCACCCTACTCTGCTGGGACAGGCCAGGCTGTGCACCCACTCCTGGTCCCAGGCCCCAACACGCTTCATGCCAAAACTGAAGAAGCACATATTTACCAACAGGAGTCTTTGTTTCTCTAAATATCACTGGGCTGTTAGAGTGTTCTTTCTCTGGCGGGAAGCTCAGCCTTTTTTCTGTTTTAACGAGTCTCTTTTACTGAAAACAACAACAACGAACCTACAAAACATCTTTGCTCCTTTTGAAGTTGCCCTTGGAGCCCAATGCTACCTCCCACTGCTGTATCATTCATACAGGCGACTGCCCTTCATGAGCAGACCATATGATAAGCCCTTGCCTTTGATGTTAGAGCAGAAAGCATGTCCCAGTGACCAGATGAGCTGCCTCAGACTGACGCTTCTTTCTCTCTCTGTGTGTGAACTATTCCCTGTTTATATTCCCTATCAACATCAATTCCTTTTGTAGCTCACACATTATTTTTCTGTTCCACAGCAGACTCCTCTGCCACAGCACTCCATTCCTGACAAGCGACACATCCACCTGAGAAACCTGTCAGACCGTCACATGCCTACATCCTACAAATTCCAAGGCTGGATAAGAGATGAGCAGGATCCTCATTTATTCTAAATGAGGAAATCCATGTACACCTGAGCAACGTTTTGCATTGCAAACAGAGTGCAGGACGGGCAGGGTGACTTCTGTGCACCTGTGAAAGAGCTGACTCTCTGCACCTGCCTTGCTCTGAAGCAGAACGAAGGCAACAGAAATTTCTGTGGGAACCCAGCAGCTCTCATAGACTATCTCGTGCTTCATTTGATAGATGAGAAATATACATGTATGTGTAACTGTAAAGGAAAGGTAAGTGAAAGAACAATAGCAACAAAACCACAATCACTTCACTTGTTTAATTGCACAAATTTTGATCAGATTCTGACAGAACTCAGGAATCCATTCTTCAACATGCTTACCAGCAGTCTCTGTTGAAAAACAGTGAACTATCTGGGGATGTTGACCTGTATGTTCTGGAGGCTTTGCTAACCAAGGCACACAGATCTGCATCATCTGGTTTGCTGCAGAGGGGCAGCAGGTGACAGGGCCATGAGACACAGGGCATTACAGAGCTCAGAGTGACATGATCTTGAGGAAGCACCTGTGTTCCTGCATTCAGAGAGTCTCTCTCCTTTACAAACAGATTTTGGAACTTGTGCTATAGATGTCTCTGTTTTCATTATCTTGTTCCTTGTGGGTTATTTCTGTGAATGCAGCGACTTCAGTATCATATTACATGTTTGCAAGTCAGTGAGCACCCAGACCTTAGCAAGAATAGATAAAAAAAAAAAAAGGTGCTACAAACAAGTAAATGAGCCTACAGAGATGGCTGCTATTGGCAGTTGTGTTCAGTATATAACATTATTGTACAAAATGCATGTTGTGAAAAACCCTGTCAAGACAGTGCCCTGCCAGAATGATTTGAATGGATCAGCTTTGTTTGTTCCTGCCAGCTGATACAGTTAACACAAGCAAATGGACTGAAAACCCAGCTTCGAAATGCAACCAGGATATTGACAACTACTGGAATAAAGCAAGAGATAGACTGCAGTCATTAGACTTTCAGAAAGATGCAGCTAATTTGCATCACAGTTACTGAATATTAGTCTTGCCTTCTTCGTGTAGTATTAAATCAACAGCTTGCTCAGAAATAATAGCTGAGACAGGGAATGAGTAAGTCCCTTGTGTGCACCGGGTGCTGGTTACCTGAGTGATGCTGAGACTAATGCATATCTCATGGTACAGAACATTTTGCTTTCTTTTGCTGAAGACAAAAAAGTGTCTTCACCTTAATCCTTTGGGTTCATAGGTTTTTTGTTGTTGTTGTTGTTTTGGTTTTTTGTTTGTTTGTTTGTTTGTTTTTCCTGACTTTCATCCAGTCAGAGAATTATGGTTAAAAATCCAATATATTAATTTGAATCAGATTAATCAGATGAAGAACTTGCTGTCTAACTGCTCTGTATTCTGTAAATTCCATGATTATTCCTTGCAGTACAAACAATACTGGAAGGCCACTTTTCTCTTTGAAACTTGTAACTTTGACAAACCCTGCAGTGCCATCTAAATAAATAAATTATATTACAATTACTCACAGACCGTTTTGGAAATCCAAAAATATATCTTTGGTCTGCTGTGGTTTATACCTTTCATGGGATACTTGGCAACAAAACAATTTATAACAAGAAACCACTAAAATATTGGTACAGTGACACGTAGTAGAAAAATATCACCAAGTATGTAGCAGGTAGGCATCAATCACTAAATCTTAATTGCTACCCAGGAAAATAATTCCAGTTTTTGTTCAATAAACCTGAAGTCTAACCACATGCGAATTCTAATTAAATAATTACACAAGCAAATGAGTGCTCCAGAAGTGCTGATGCTGTCTTCTGCACTGCTTATGTCAGAAGCGTGAGTGCTGAAATTGCTGAAAGTATGATACTGCACCCAAAACCTTGGCAAAAAAAGCAGCCCTTCTGAGCCCTTCCAGGGAGACATGGTCCTGAAACTCCGATCTGGTGGTAGCTCACCAGTGACATTTTCCAGGTAGACAGTGCTAGTGGTGGGGCTTGCTCCCATTGCCATGCCACGCTCTGCCTTTGGAGGTTTCACACTGCTGACCACTCTGAGCCATGGTCCGTGGATGTGGCATGAGCAGAAATGGGAGGGCTGGTCACAGTTCAGAGACATGTGAGCAGATGCTTGGGTCCTTCTGAAGTCAGTAGAATTTCAGTGCCTGTTAAAATGCTTTGTAGAATAGGTGTGGAATTAATTCTGCAATTAAAGTCCATTACTGAATCATTAAAAGGGCCTCTGTAAGCAGACTGTTTACGTTAAGTGCAAGCTGAGGTAGCCTTGACAGTAATACATGCATAGGGATTTTATCAATAGTCCAAAGCTGAGGTCTGTACAACCACTGCTCAGTTGATTTTAGTACCTGAAGTGGATGCAGTCACAGCTTTGACTGCACAGGAACAGATCGGTAAGGCAACAGAAAAGTTCTGTAGCAGTATATACAACTGTATTGAACAATTCCTGGCTACTTTTGCTGAATGAATCTAGAAAACTTCTACATGCATGTCCCCTGAAAGATAAAAAAGTTGGGAAACTCCACAATATTTGCTTTATGAAACTAGGATAATATCTGCCATCCTGGAGAAGGAAGAGACGTCACTATATGAGTCTCTGCCAGCATGATGGTATAGTATTTGATCTCATCACAGGGGGTTTGTTCTGTTTCAGACTCTAGGTCAGCAAGACGAAATGAAAACTGTGCTTTAGCACTGCCAATAATTTAGTGACACTCAGAGATGTCCCAGGCCTCACTGTTCTTTGCTACCAGCCTTACTTTAACTCTCAAATGATGATTGTTCTGTTTAGCACATTCTCAAGTGTAAGTAGTATTAGTTCTATCTCTAATTTATGTACACTTGGCATGTTTTTTCTTTCTTTCCCTTGAATGGATTTCCCTGAGTGATCCCGTGGAACAGAGATTACTCCTTAGTAGACTTCTCCTTCTCCACCATTGTCATGAATAAATTGAAGGGAATGACTGGGATACTCTGCTGATTATCAATGAAGGAAAGGAGTTTTATTGGCAAATCTAATTTTGAAAGCTGTGTCTTCTAAGAGCAGAATATTCAACAGGGTAGAGTTTTACATAAATAATGTGTTGAATTCATTATATGTACTTTCAGAGAGCCATAGGGGATTTCCCACTTAGAATCACAATGCAAGTTATGAGATACAGAGAGCTGCAATATGCTAACATTTCTGTCTGGAAGAGCCTATTTTCCAGGGCTCTTCAATGTGAGTTGGTGTGACTCTGTGTGTATTATTATGTGTTGGTCTTCAGCTGCAAAAAATAAAAGTAAAAATATCTTGTGATCTGGCAGTTATCCTGGAACTTGTTATGTTAGTTAATTTTGAAAATGGGTTGAAATAGGAAATCTCATATCAAGGAGGTAGAATAGCTTGTATGTGACTCAGTGCTGAAAAAAAAAAAAAAAAAAAAAAAAAAAGACTAACCTATTGTACCAAGCATATATATATATATTTCAAGGATACCTTTTATAAAAAGATAGTTTTGATCTGTTTGTTTTTAACAAAAGAGTAGACAAGTCTCTCCTAGGTCTGTTTAAAAAATGGTCTTTCATTGCAAATGTAATTCCTGTGCACCTGTGAGTCAACATCCCCTTGTTTTCATCCCCTTACAATATTTACTTTTTACAAAGTGGTCATAAGATAGTGATGCTTCTGCTCTCAATTACCATTTGTGCAACTCTCTTCATGGTAGAGTCTAGTCTTTGGTGTGGGCTCCTCCGTGCTTCACCCATACTGGTAATTTCCAATGTGAAACTGAAGTAACATTTGCTGCATTGGTGCAGGAGCTTTTAGGCCTGTGTTGCTTTGTCAAATGCACCGACTGAAGTTCTACACTTCTTTTCCAAGCTGCTGATTTCCATGTTCTTGACAAGATTTGCTGCTGCTGTGTTTTACATTACCAGGCAAGTGTATCATGAGATGTTTGCAATGGCATTCTCAATTTACTGATAGCTGTATATGCCCTTTAAAAGAGGTAACTCAACAGGCAGTTGACTATCTGACCTTCTTTGGCTAAGAGGAAAACAGCCAGTAGCTCCAACCTTCCTGTTCAAAACCCTGTTTTCTGTTTGAATTAGCATAGAAGGCAAATACCTGCACAAAGTGCCCATGAACCATAATGGGTTTGTGCATCAGAACTTCTTTGAATGGTGATTTTTGCAGAACAGTGTTGAAGTATTCAAATTCTCATTATCTTACAATTTCGGAAGATACGCCCTCCCAGCAGAACACATGGTGTGGACTATCTCCAGAATGGAAGAAGAAGGGACATTATCTCTGGACAAAAATAACTCTTTTAGTTGTGCATGATTCCATACTGCTAAACCATATCCATATACCTTAAACTAAACCATATTGCTTTAGGCAGTGTAGCATAGTCTCAACGCACTATTTTTTTAACCCTAGGACTATAATTTGCTGGTGTCCTTTACCCACATATGGTCAGTTGCACAATGTATTCAAGTGACCTACAACCCTTTTCAAGGTAATGACCTGCTTTGCATTAAAGAAAGATGAAAGTGTAGCCTTCAGAGAATTAGGGAAGGACAGCCCAATGGGGAGGAAACTGCAGCACAGCAGCACGATGTGAACAAAGGAGTTTAAGCATATGCGTTACAGGGCAGCAAGAACTGCTAATGCTGACACAAGCTGGCTGGGGAGGACTTAGTACGTCTACTACTAAACCTGTCTTCTGTATTATTAATGTCATGGACGCTCTGTAGCAATAGGTAGAGGTGACCAAGAGATTGCAAGATTAATAAGCAAATGTACAGTGAATACAGTTTATCACATTTGATGTATAAAGTACTGTGACAGCCTTGAAAATGTTGCAATCCCCAGAGAGTCCATGTAAACTAAGAATACAACATACGGTAGGACTGCAACCTCAGAAAAGTCCTTAGGAGGAGCAAAGGACCCTACTAGTCACAATCACATTTTGCAACTCAACCCAGAGAAACATGCACAGGAAGAAACTAAATTTCAGAAAGTAAGGGAAGAAGGAAGAGTGGATTGTCATAGCTACATTGGGTGAGTGACCTTCATACTCCTAAGGCAGAGGGCCATGGACAGAGGAAGATGTTGCCATGTCCTCCATTTGGTATTGAGTTATTAAAAGTCTTTGGGACTGCATTTCCTGCTGAGCTAGAAGCAATCTGAGGACTGATGTCGTCAAGCACCAGGACATAGGGGAAATCTCATTAAACTGGTATCTTGTTTGCAAGTGCTGAGCAATGCAGAGACAGCTCATGAATTTTGGAAGCCCTGTTTTGTCACAGTAACTTTAAACTTGGTGCTCAATACTAAGCACCAAAAGCTTGTCTACAGAGTACTGTAGTCCTCAGTAGAGGCATGAACATGTGTAAAGTTACACAACTGTTTAGGGAACCTAAAATCCTGATCTGCCTGTAATCTAGCAAGACAGAGATTTAGGATTTAAACACCACATATCCACCCATCGCAAGACCAGACAAGTTACACACAGCTGATGCAAGGTCTGTAATTGCTTCTGTGACTGCATTACAGCACAGACGTACCCAAGACAGCTTTAAACTAATGAGTTTGAGAAGTGCTAGCAATATTAATAATCATCCAAGTGCTTCTCTGATTTCATAGGTAGGTTTATATCCTTCACTGAGGTCTCTGCTACAAGAACCTGAGTTATCTGTTATAAAACTGATTTAGATAAGACTGCACTCTGAGTTGTACTGTGGTGCAGGCTTGTTCAGAACACTGCTACTTAAAGAGCCTTTTAAAACTGTGAAATCATTCTTCCCCTCAGTCCAAGTTTAGGCAGTGAGGAATCATCAATTCATTTACCAGCTCTAAGAGCAACACTTCAGCTATCCTGAATTGAGGCATACTTTGTATCTGTCAGTTACACCAGCATATGGTTAATAATGACATTCGTACAGCTTTACTCTTGTTCAGAACAGCCACCCAGCAGCCTGACCACATAGGCCAGCATGCAGCCAGCAGGGACTGGCAGGTCAGGGTACACTCGCAGGAGCACGATAACCAGCATTGAGCAGCAGCAGGGCTGCAGGGAGAAAGAAGCAACTTTTCTAAAAACCTTTATGGAGCCACAGCAATGGTTGCTGCTGTGAGAGTTCCCGGATCTAGCTGCAAGGGAACACGCAGTGCCCATGAGTGGTCGGGTAACAGCTAAACAGCTTCCAGCTGAGAGATCAGCTCCTGGGCTAATTATGCCATTACAAGCTCGCTGCACCGCCATGCTTTCCCATCCCACCTTTTGCAACGCTGTTCCTAGCTCCTTTTAAAGCTTACGTTTCTCCTTGGGTCATCCCTGTCACAGGCTTCCTGTACCAAAGGCTGTATGTTTAAAGCTGGAGTTGTATTTATTTTTAGCATGGGGTGGCCAGTGGATTTGCAGGAATCTAATGTGCCTGTATTTTACACAATCATGTTATGCAGGTCAGTGACCCGGTCCAGACCGGACTAGGGTTAGATACAGCAGCTGCTGCCAAGGAAACACAGTTAGGGCTGTGAAGCAGGGAGATAGACAGTGTTACCCCTCAGGTTCCCCATGCAGCACATGAAGGAAGGAAATCCCAGCTACACAAGCATGTCTAAGTGCATTGCTTTGCTATACAAGTGCATGCCAGAGTCAAAAGTCTTTGCTCTGATTCCTTTCATAGGATACTTATAAATCAGCATAAAGAGAACTGCAAAACTAATAGAATTCTGTAGCAATTGTTACAGAGGCAAGTACATAATCTTGCCTTAAAAGAGCCAAGATTTTTGAAATGTCTCCATAGCCTGATTTGAGCCATTTATCTCTTTAAATCTCAACTTCAGGGAAGGCTGAGTGCACCCTCAAAGCTGTGTGTTAGGGTATCATGTCTATTGGTCTCCTAGCTTTCTGAATCTGAATGGGAAATGCACAATGTGTGTCTTTGTGTCGAGGTATGGAGACCTGATTGCCTTTTATTTTTTAACCACTCTGGTGCCAGCATGCTGCACCTTGTATGGAACCTGCCACGGTGAGAAAGGGCAGCAAGATCAGAGTAAACCAGGAGGAGCTGGTTGACAAGTGCAGGCAGTGGTCATGGGGTTTCACAGCACAGAGAAATTCAGGACCTACACTGAGTCTGTTGTGTGAAGGGAGGTCAGTAACAGAGGCAGAAACTCTCAGTTTTGCCACACTTAGATTAGGACAACATGGGCACTTCTTTCCCTCCTTGTTTTGTAAGATGATAGATGACACTGTGCTCCAAGCTGACGTGGCTGTTCTCACAGAGATTTAGAGCAGGCATATGAATTTGTTGGTTCTTCCAGTGACCCCCATTTAATGAAATCCCATAAACTACTTAACATGAGAAATGTAGCTCCTGGGGGAAAAGGTTTGGATATGATGTGTCTTCCAGGAGGCTAGCTTTCTCCCTCATGCTGGAGGCATCTTTTGCAGAAATCAAAGTTCAGGTTGCTGTAGTATCAGCAGACTGGGGACTCTTTTTACCATTCACTGCATATTGCATGGGCCAGGATGCCTTGGGCCCTGGGTGAATTGTGAGCGCTGCTGCTTTACTTTGCTTTGTCACTGCCTTTTAAAGTCCCAGATCTCATGCCTCTTCTCACACTAAGGCTGAATAAAAAGTAAGGCCAATACAAAATAAAGGCCAGGTCCTCTACCTGGGATTATTCCTATATCCCAAAAGTTTATTCCTGCAATGGGCACTTTTGGCTATCCACTGTGACCAGAATGGGGATAACCAGTCAGGATAATTCCACAACCAAGAATCAGTCCAATTAAAAACAAAATGAATGTGGACAAATGATACTTTTCAAGCAAATTAATTGCTGCTATAGCCTGGCACACTGGCTTGGGTGATCTTACTGGCCCTGGCTAGCAACTGGAACTGTCCTTCCATATCTTAAAAGTGTATTTTTAAAATTGTTGGTCCCGAGTGCTCTGTTGCAACACTCCGATGTTATTTTTCTGAAACAGTTATTCTCTAGCCAGTGAGATTTATTGGACATTTATTTCTAATTCTGGAAGCTGGTGAGTGATCTTTCCATGAAGTTACATTAACTAGTCTCCAAATACTACTCAGGGTAAGAAGCCAGCAATTATGTCCTAGAACCACAATTAACCTCAAATAATCTATTTCTGTTGAATGTGACTGCTCTTATTCCAGCATCTCCTGCATGAAAAGGAAGCATCCCTCCAGCCCTGGTATGGGATGTAACAGCTTCATCTAGATGAAAATGTAAGTGCAAAATGCTAGTAAAGCTCTAACTCATGCAAGCTTAAACAAAGAGGTATCCTGCAGGGTGCCAGGCTGTCTTTTCCCTCAGTTCACAAGGTCTCTGCTCTCATTGATTTCAGGAGAAGCAAGGAAACTACACTGTGTATAAGAACATTGATTGGTCTGGTGATTTTTTTTTTTTTTAATTTTTATTATGCTTAAGAGCTGCTGACATGTGCAAAAAACATTGTACAAGGTGTGATCAGGAAGTAAATCGTCCCTGCCCTCCAGCATGCTCCAGTAATTACCTTCAATAGCAAACCTGTAAGTTAATCACAGTATTTGCAAACTCAATCTCATTGTTCATATGCTGAATCTTTTCCTGTGGAGTGCTATCCATTGAAATTGAGAATTTACAGGAAGTTCATTTGAGGCAGGCATTTCTTACTGGTAAGAATACTCTAATTATTATTTTATAATTAAATTAGGCTTTTTAAAAAGTTAACCATGACATTTTAATAGCTTCAGCTCATATTGATATTCTGAGGACACTCTTCAGCTCAGCCACTTGTGATTGAAAAGGATGTTTTTCCAATTAAGCAATCTCTTTTTAAGAGCTTCTTCTAAATGACATCTATTTTACTGAGGGATGTGGACTAGAATATAATTTGTTTCCCTAGATACACAGTCTCATAGTACAGAAGGTAGCTCTTTCAAACACATATATATATTTTTTACAAAATTTAAACCTCTGTCCCACAATGAGTTTACAATGTCAAACACTCAAAAATAAAAATAAAAAAATAATTAAAAATGGATTATTAACAGCTAGTTGTAGTCACTCCATACAATATTGTTTCTAATGCACCAGAGTACATCCTAAAGAAATCTACTTAAAATCTGTAGACACACTGGATTCATTAGCAGCTTATCTGATGCTTCAAAATACTCCATGCATCAAGAGCAATGCTGCTGGATTAAAGTAAGACTTTCCTTTCATCTCTCTTTATTCTACAAATTATACTTGGGGACCCCTACATGGATTTGGACTTCATTTTGTTAAGTATTGTAGAGACAGAAGAAAAAAAAGCAGTAACTATCCCAGGTGGCCTACAAATATAGAAGTCAATATTGTGCATGAATACAGCCAGCTAAGGTGGTGAATAAGTAATAAATTATTACTTATTTAATAATAAGTAATGAAACAACATTAGTCAGACCAATAGCCAGTGACCTCATCACAACAAAAGCCAAATCACTATTACTCTTTGAGCAAAGGTGGACTTGAAAAAAGAATTTGAATGGAAATTCTTTGATACTTTTGAAAATGTGTCCAGGAAATTCCTATCAAGGACAAGAGGCATAAAAACAGAAGGAAGAAAACATATTAAATGAGAGTGGGAGGAAGCTGACAGCGTGAGCTATGTGGTGACAGGAGTTAACTTCTCAGCACACAGAATGGCAATAGGGCTGTGATAGTCCACAAGGGGCCTTGAAGATGAAGGCAAATAGTTTATCTTTGGTGAAACAGTGGAAAAGTATTGGAGAAATATAAAGCAAACAGTGATGTTAACAAGTGTCAGACCAAAATTAAACAGGTGGTCTTATGGGTGTATTTCACTCTTCACTTGGTAATTAGTAATTGCTGGCAATTATCAGGCCAAAAATAAATTTAACAATATTAATTCCAAAGAAATTTGAAAAGTCAAAGTCAGAAAGAAGCGTTTGATTTTACTGATTTGTTCCATTTGAAGCTGTATTTTTGTAGCTTCATTGTGTAAAAGACCTTGAAGATTTTTGTCTTCGTTCCAGTTCACAGGAAAAATGAATGTCAACAGATGAGATTTCCTACACAACAGAAATACCATCCAGGTGTTATCAGAAAAATATTGTCCCTACATTAGATAAGAAAAACTCTAAGAACTGTGTCTCATCATAGGACAAAGGGTTTCCCTAAAATGGTCCTGCAGAGCAAACCTGTAATGCACTACCAGATAGCAGAGGAACCTTGGACTGTGGCTGCCCTGGTTGTATCCCATGCATTTTTCTGTGTATACCTGTCACTTGGGAAATTTTCATGTACACTAGGTTTGACAGGAAAAGACAAATGACTCAAATCTCTTACATTAAGTACCCTACCTTGACTATAAACCACCAAATATCTTGTTTTTCTAACCAAGGTTAAGGAAAACCGATATTGTATTTGCATGATTTTGTCTTACTTTTAAATGTTTTAAGCAACAAATTGTTCCATATTCAAATATTCTACAACTCTACTGCATTTTGGAGGAAATGTTTTAAGAGGGTTTAACTAGTATTAGGAACAACAAACCAGCTGAGAGTTTTATTTTGTCAAATCTGTCTGTGATTTGGCTTTGTAACACTTCTCAAACTGTATTTCAGTAGAGAGCAAAGAGGAAGAAGTAACTCTTTGACAGGACAAAGGCAAAAAAAAAAATGCTATCCAAAAGTCTCCAGTAACCTAAAAGACACAGAATGGTCAGAATCATGAGATACTCATTAGCTGACTTTGGAATCAGCAGTGCCTAGAGCTGATTATTTCTGCCTCTGTCAGAAGGTCTAGCAGTAGTGAACTGAATTATTGTAGATGGTTTCAAGGGATAAGGAAAGATAAATGAGCCAAACAAAACAGGCCTGCAGAAAATTAAAAGAAACACAGCCAATATGTTCTAATAAAAGATCACTGCTAAAACAGCAAAGGAAATAATGAATTTGTTAGAACAAACACAGGGGCAATAAATGTTATTGCATACAAATAATGTTTACATAATTTTGTTCTATGGAATAAAAAGAGGTGGTTATACCATACATGCAAACTATGTCCTGTTTAAACTTTGAAGGGTATTTCATCTTTTGTTCTGCTTATCAGACAAGTTTAAAGCAATGGCACATTATACTGCAAAGACATATAATGATTTATGTTATCTCAATATGATCCCTCAATTATGTAGCTGTTTATTACTTTTTGCAATGAGGTATGTCGATTTTTTTCCTAGTTTATACTAACAACTATTCTCTAAGTACATATTCCTGTAGAGCACGGAAGTAGATATTGTTGAAAATACTGGTAATAAATGGTAGCATTTGTTAATCCAAGACAAGATATGCATTAAAAAAATATTAGAAATAAAAGACCCATCAGCTCAAAATATATTGCTAGAATGATAAAGAACATATGAACCAGAGAATATAAAGCACATGATCTAACCATCTGCTGTAAAATCAATATAAAAAGAGTTGGAGGTCAATATACCAGTGTAACTAAGCCTTCTGCAACCAGGCAGTATGCGATGAGCAGGGAAAGCTTGGTCACACCCCACTACATTCATTTAAAGTACTAGTTTTGATCACTTGTTAACAGGAATGATGCATGCAATACATGATAAGGTTCTCTCAGAGCTCAATATTTAATCTATGGAGCAGCCAGGTACCCCAGACTTATGTACTCATTAATTTCCTTACCAGTGGTTCAGCTTTTACTGGAAATAAGCATATGCATACATATTTTATACACGTTACTGGAAATAAGCATATTTACAAACTTATCACTCTTCTCACTCAGCCCTCCTGCATTCAGTGTGCCCCAGTGACTGAAGGGAGAAGGGAGGATTTCACAGGTAGCAGCAAGGGGGTGAGAATAGTCTGTGGAGTTGCTTTCCTTCTCTCTCCCAGCTGGCTGATGCCCAGCTGTCTGCATTGTACAGAGAACACAGAGCAAAGAGAATCTTAAGCTACATGATACCGGGGGGATGAATAAATGTCTCTCCTTTTTCATCATCATCAGTTACCTGTAAAGACCAGAACGGCTGCCTCAAGCATGCGTTTTGTCCATGTATGTATGTATGTATCTATCTATCTATCTATCATCTATGCTGTTTCATTGTCTTCAAGCAGCAAAAAACATGGGGATCTGATCCAGGACACTGGACAAAGATGACCCACAGAGGTCTCTTCCCACCTCAGCTGTTCTGTGAGCCTATGGCTTTCTCTAGCATGGAGGAAGTGCAGCATTGTGTTGTGGTTCCAGGTAGAGGGATACAGGAAAGCAAAAATGCCATGACTGAGTGTCATTTTGGGCATGCAACCTCTGATGTATTTCAGGTGTAATGATACAGAAGTGACCCAGACCAGTGAGCTGTATAGCACCCATTTCTACATACTCCACATCTTTTGCAAGCTGGGTAAAGATGAAGTAGATAGAGTAGACAATGGTTAAGTGCATGTAATGAATATATGATGGGAAATTTATCAAGTGTCAGAAAAACAAATTGTAAATGGGAGATGTGTATGAAGGGAAGAAGACAAACACAGAGATGAAATATTTTCTCCTTGGACTCCTTGGAGTTTCAGCACCCACAAGAGTTCCTTTTCAGTTTCTTTTAATGACTGAGCCTTTACAGTGCGGTAATTTTAAAGGCAAAATATTTTGTTTGTTTGTTTGTTTGTTTTTGTTGTTTTGTTTTGTTTTGTTTTCTTATGCTAAGCCTAAGGAAAAGTAAAAATAACTGTCCAGATCTGCCATGGGCATCTTATGTCTCCTACCAGGCATAAAGTAAGTCTCCTGCATTCAACATTTGACAACACTGCTCTTTCTTTCTGTGAGTAATTGAGGGAAGTAGTAATTAGGATCTCTTGGTGAAACTGTGATGATGATAAATGATGATCACTAACTGTGATGGGGCTTTCCATGAACAGATCTATTAATACTAATATGACTTCCCTCTAGCTGCAGCAAAGGAAATCCATCTCCTTCATCAGAAAGTCATCTGCTAATTTTCTATACCAGTAACCTAACAAGAATCTCCTGTTCTTCCCCTTGGTGTAAGTGTGAGAGAGGTATTCTGACCCTTAACATTACTCAGTTTATTAACTGGAAAATGAAAGAAGGAGATGTACTCTTAAGTGTCTAATTAGCTTCTCCTCCTCAGCAGTTTTGAACAAGTCTATTCACAGCACTTTTATCATATACCGCTGTTGTTCAACAATATTTGTTCAAATGTTGAGCAAATCTATACTTTATTCACTTTGTTTATTGAGGCATTTTTTCCTTAACATGTGCTAGCAAGATATTTTAGTATGCAAGATACCCACTGTGCTGTTGAAGTTTATAGAAATATGTCAGATAAAGTGTTTATTTTACATTTTATTCTCCTGTATGAAGTAGATGAAGGAGCTGGAGGTGTTGGGAAGAGCTGTGAATATGCTATATAGAAATAAAGGTGTCTGTTTCTTTTTTTTCCAAATAAACAGCAACTGAAGACAATAGGCACAAACATCTAAATAAAATAGACAGCTTTTGATGAGTTAAATTCCATTTCAGATCACATTTCGCTAAATTTAGGAATCATATGAGCTGAAGAAGCATTTCCATCTCCAGAAGGAGCAGGAATAGGATTTAACAATACTCAGGTCACCTGTAGAACTGAGCAGTTACATTAATCAGCATCTGAGGGCCTAAAAAGCTGGTGTTTCTATGCAGAATGATCTTAAGACAGTATATCGTTGAAACTGATAGATTCTCCATTGCTATGTTTGGGGGTCCCGGGAAAAGTCACTGCTGGCAGGGCTTGTTCCAGTTACTGCTTTCTGCCAGGGCTGGTGGCAGGCTGGGTCTGTAGCTTGCTGGTGTAGTTACAACCAGACGAAAATTTAATAAGGACTGTAGGAGTGCTTCAACGAATCACAGGCTCTGGTTGCACCTGGCAGGGAGCCTGGGCTCCTGAGTAGGTCATGTGTGGGACCTTTTGGCCATCTCTATTGATGGCAGACATCTGCAACCCTTTTCATGGTGCAGGGCAATGTCCTCAAATTCTCTAGCTCTGTTATGGGTTTAGCTCTCCAGAGCTAACACATCAGAATGGCCAGACGCTCTTCCATTTTGAGAAAGCCTTTGTAAAGGGGATGCACACTAGCTGGCATATTGGATGAATGGAAACCATGGGTTAGCTCCCTGCATGTGTCCTTCTAGTGGGACCTTACTGGTTTGATAAGAGGGTGTTGGGCTGCTGGGCCTGCTTGGACCTGTGGGAGAGGCTGCGCACAAAACC
Source organism: Aythya ferina (assembly GCF_964211825.1). NCBI lineage: Eukaryota > Metazoa > Chordata > Aves > Anseriformes > Anatidae > Aythya > Aythya ferina. The sequence goes on from NC_140299.1 coordinate 23,015,716, forward strand.
TTGGTACTGGTGTTGGGATTTCCTTGAAGGCAGTTTAGGCATACCCCATCTTCCTGGAGACCTGCACTGAATTCTTGAGGACAGATATCCTCAAAGTTCATTTGTTTGTTGCTGTTTTAACGTGTTGCAGGAAAGCATGTATCTTATCCCAACAACTTAGCAAGTTCGTAAATACACAGAGGATCTCCAAAAATGAAAGGAATGACATCATGCTTATTAGATTTGCTAATGCCACAAATCTGCAAGGGACTGTGAGTATGTTGGAGGACAGGACTAGAATATAAAGCGGTATTGACAAATTGAAGGTATGGTCTGAAATAAATAGGATGCTATTCACTGGCAATAGATGTAAGGAACTGCATTTAGACAGGAGTAATCAGCTGCACAAATAGAAAGAGAACAATTATTTACGTAGCAGATCCTTATTTGTAGGTTGTATGGCTCATAAACAAAAAGCAAGTCAACAATGCCATCCCTTGCCTTTTCCCCCTTGCCAAACAAACCCAAACACAGATAACATAGTGGTACATAACATAGTGGTACACAGCGGTACATAACATGAACTTCAGCCTGTGGAAACATGAAGCTATCTTCCCTCTTTCCTTGGGACCCCCCAAGGCTTCAGCTGGGCTGTTGTGCTCCATTAAGTATTGCCTCAGTCCAACAAAACATTTCAATTGAGAGTAGAGAGGATGCAAGGGGATTCAAATGTTGGCAGGTCTAGAAAATGTTACTTAGGAGGAAATAAGTTAAATTAAGTGTTTTTAGTTTTCATGTATGTCTATAGATGCTATGTGGGTTGACTTCAAAAGATCTGTGAGAATTGAGAAAAAACAAATTGTGGCTTCATTTGACTAGATCCTGCACTTGCAATTGGCTATGTCTAAAGACACAGTAATCTTGCAAGGGAAAGTTTTTAAACCACCAAGTTAGAGATTAGAAGCTGTTTGTTATGGTTTGGAGCAGGCTTTCTGGTGCTGATGTGTAGTTTTGATCTGGGAACAACTTTAAGAACCAGTTAGATGAACATCTGCAAGGAATTAGGCAGATACAGACATAGTTCTTTGTTCAGTTGGAGGGGTGATTTGAACGGTTTCCTGAAATATCTTACAGCCCCCAGCATGAGCCATGAATCTGGGAGATGAAGGAAGGAAGAGAACAGCACTGAGTTGAGCTGCTCATTCTTAATGTTGCTTTGAGATATATTGACTATAGATGAATTTTCTTCCCACTTTTCTTTCAGTTTCTTCTGCACCTTCCCGCTGTCCATAAGTCTTCTTTCCCTACCCTATTTATCATTTCCAACTTTGCCGTCTTTCTTTCCTTTTTCTCTCCTCCCTCAGTGTGCAGGAGCAAATGAGGTTGTCCCTCAGTTGAGAATAAATTCAAAATGGTGACTTCACTGCTGCTCTAGCAGGTATTGCATTGACCCTCACCTTGACCCTCCTCTAACTACTGACTCTTCGGGGATGCTTCACTAGGCTGCTCAGTCTGTTCTCATCTTGGTGTTTGAGGAGACATGCAAGTATTTCAGCTGTACAGGCAAATCAATCAGAGATTGATCGTAGATAAACCATTTTGACCTGATGCAGAATTTATCTGAATATTCAATTACAAAATACTGTCATTGTTAATAAAGCATATATAGTTCAGGAAGATACAATCTGAAGAACAACAGTGTGCAGCTGCACACATGCAGCTCTTATTTTGCCAGAGATTGAATTTTGCACAGAAAAAAATTGGAGTTGAGATGCACACAAAATTGGGAGTGCAGGTAAGAATAACCCCATGAGACAAACACAGAAGATTAGTACCTGGTGCAGAATCATGGTATTTCTTCAAAAGAGGCAGCTTCCCCTATACCGTCACATAAACAGAAAGCACATCATTTTGTTAAGCCAGGGATCTTGAGTCAGTATGGAGCTTTAACACTTAATTGATGTATGGCCCTGGGCAAATTGCTTCTTCACTTTGACCTTTCCAGACTTCTGTTTCCCTTATTTATACTGCAAATTCTTCGATTTGGACAAAGCCCCATACTACATGCTCGTATGCTGTTTCAATGGACTCTCTCTCACCAGTGTCAGCCCTGCTATATATACTGCTATATATAACTCCAATTGTACTGATGGAAAGAAAATTTGAGGTTTGATACCTTTTGTCAGCTCACTAATTATGTGGTAAAAAATCCTGTGTTTCAAAGGCATTTATGCTTGCACAGAACATTTTTTATAAAACATTTCTCTAGTTACTATTTTGGTCTGATATTTAGGGTCCTAATTTCAGTGAGCTCACTGAAAGATAAAATAATTCTTTTAGGCATATAATGTATGTAGGAATTAAAATATATATTAGTGGTACTTGTGCTCAATATTATCTGTGTATGTATTTTTTGTGAAGAAAAAACCAATTTGACACGACCTTAATGATGATGATTCAAGTATGTTTTTGTTAGCAATACTACTGCAAGCTGTATTAGCAGAAAATGCCACCTACAGCACTGGGGATTGTAGCCAGAAACAATATACTCCATCTTCATTTTATCTTTCAGCACTGAGTCCTTTTTAAATTATTCAGCTGTGCAAACTGTAGGCAAGAAAAGCAAAACCAACACCCGCCCTCTTGAGAAATAAACCCCAGACCCTCTAGGTAGGGATCTAGCTGACATTTACCCAGATGGTACATAGTAGCTCAACATATTTCATTTATTTATCTGCATATGAAAAACAGAGCAAGAGGATTCCATCACAGGAAAAAATATTTAATACACAAAATAATTTTAATATACATTAATTTATTCTAAAGTGTGTAATATTAATACATATAAACACATAGATGTCCTAAATGCATAGTCCTTTGACTGCAAAGAACAGACAGACTTTTAAGGCAGCAGCCGTGATACAAAAACAGAAATGGGATGCATTATTCAAACACACTAGTTGTGAGTGTAAGTTGTACAGTGAACTAATTAGATTTCAGTGTTGAGCAATACTTGGGAGCTCATTTTCATAAACTTCCCTCCCCACTAATTACTGGTAAAGAAAGAAAAAAAAAATCAAAAAACAAAAACAGGCTAATTGCAGATTAGTCTAAAAATTAGTCTAAAAAATAAAAATTAGTCTAAAAATTGTAGATTCATTTAGTACAGTGCACACAATAAGAAACAAATATGTGAAGGGCTGGTAGACCTAGCTTGTCATTCAGGGCAATCTTCCCTCCAACATGCAATTTTCCTGTGTATAGTTGTCTTGGACACATATGTGAACTGAGGATAAATTAAAGATGTTTTTTACTCTGCTAACATGCAGGGATTTCTTGCCAGTACATCTATGGTTGGAGTTCTGCACTAGTCTTACCGTGCAGTGTCCTTTGTTACTGTCTTTGTATATGCCACTTTATGATGTCTCTGGCGTGTTTTAGTCTGCTGTATTTCGTATGGCCTCTGAATAGGTAGAATGAAAACATGGCTTGGAAGGAGTCTGAAAAAAACAATGAGAAAGCAAACCAAAATGATGTGAGAGAGGTTTATATCATAAACAAATAATGAGCAAGCTATGACAAGCTTCTTGTGTGTATACTTAGGCATGTGGATCCTAGTAAATTCATATGTCTCGTCTGCTCTCTGATTTTAAGTTCTTTGACGATGAGAGAATTTTTTTTTTTTTTTTTTCTGGTGAATTGTGATTTGCAGGTGTTTGCTGAAATGAGCCCTGGCAGTGACCTACATAATAAAGAGCTCTTTTCACTGATAGCTGACTCAGGTTATCATCAGCACTGTGCCTCAACTGATGCATAGCCTTTGATGAAGATAGAGCAGTCTAGTCTGCAATGTTATTAGTGCTACTGGTAACATAGGTGATAATGCGACATCTCTTGACATTTACAAGTGAAACAAAGTGTTATGTCCTTCATTTATGACTGTGAGGACAATCTGGCTTAAAATAGGATATGGAGCAGAGCCAAAAATGGTTTAGATGTCAGTGCAGAAGAATTATAGTTGATCTTGTATAGAAACCTGAAAAAAACAAGTAAATGTTGATCCACTTTGACTTAAAACTGCAATCTTTGCAACTAATAGACCTGTTTATGCAGGTGTCTGTAGAGATTCTTGGTGTGGTTAGTAATCAAGTGCTTAAAGCGTTGAGATGTGGGAAATGCTTGTATACTGACCCAAACTGACCCAAACTTAAGACCTTTAAAATAATAAAATAGAATCACAGAATCATTAGGGTTGAAAAAGCCCTCAAAGATCATCTGGTCCAACCATCCCCTACTACCAATGTCACACAGTAGACCAAGTCCCTAAGAACCACGTCCAACCTTTCCTTAAACACCCCCAGGGACAGTGGCTCCACCACCTCTCTGGGCAACCCGTTCCTATGCCTGACTGCTCTTTCTGAGAAGAAATGTCTCCTCATTTCCAACCTAAACCTCTTCTGGTGCAACTTGCGGCCATTCCCTCTAGTCCTATCACTGGTTATCTGCAAGAAGGGGCCAAACCCCAGCTCCCCACACCTTCCTTTCAGGGAATTGCAGAGAGCACTGAGGTCTCCCCTGAGCCTCCCCTTCTCCAGACTGAACACCCCCAGTGTCCTCAGCCTCTCCCCATACGACTTGTGTTCCAGGCCCTTCACCAGCTCCGTAGCCCTGCTCTGGACACCCTCCAGGGCCTCGATGTCCTTCTTGTAGTGAGGGGCCCAAAGCTGAACACAGCACTCGAGGTGTGGCCTCACCAGAGCAGAGTACAGGGGGACGATCACTTCCCTGCTCCTGCTGGCTGCACTATTCCTGACACAAGCCAGGATGCCACTGGCCTTCTTGGCCACCTGGGCACACTGCCAGCTCATGTTCAGGTGAGCATCGACCAGCACCCCCAGGTCCTTTTCTTCTGCACAGTTTTCCAGTCACTCTCCCCCAAGTCTGTACTTGTGTAGCACAAGTGCTACATGGTGTTGTTGTGGCCAAAGTGCAGGACCCGGCACTTAGCCATGTTGAACCTCATCCCATTGGCCCATTGACCCAACCTGTCCAGGTCCCTCTGCAGGGCCTTCCTACCCTCTGGCAGATCAACACCTCCCCCAGCTTGGTGTCCTCTGCAAACTTAATGAGGGTGCACTCAATTCCCTCACCTAAATCATCACTAAAGATATTAAAGAGGATGGGCCCCAACACCGACCCCTGAGGAACACCACTGGTGACTGGTCACCAGCTGGATTTCACTCTGTTCACCACCACTCTCTGGGCCCAGCCATCCAGCCAGTTTTTAACCCAGTGGAGTGTACCTGTTCAAGCCATTGGCTGCCAGCTTCTCCAGGAAAGACTGTGGGAAACCATGTCAAAGACCTTGCTGAAGTTTAGGTAGACTCTGTCAACAGCCTTTCCCTCATCCACCCGGCAGGTCACTTGGTCATAGAATAAGATTGGGTTGGTCAGGCAGGACTTGCCTTTCATGGATCCATGCTGGCTGGACCTGATCCCCTGGTTGTCTTGCACATGTTGTGTGACTGCACAATAGACTAATAGTGAGAAAAATGCACACAAACAGAACTGGATAATTAATATGTTGCTAGTATATACTGGGTTGTTAAAGCTGGGGAATTGATGATAAAATGAAATTACATAGGCTACTTCTACTGCTTGATAGCACAGCTTTGGGATTTTTCTCTCCTACATTTTAGCTATCCACGACCAAGACATTGACATCTGGTGGGCCACCTAAGTTATATTACAGAAAAGGGAGAGAAATAGATATTTTAAGTCTTGATTCATCTGACCTAATTTAGATGCCTACTCTAGGACTAGATGAATCATGCTCTCAAAATACCTCTGGGGCAAGATGAATTGCACTCTCAGAATTCAGACCCAGTCTTCCAAATATGCATTGTCATAAAAATGTAATAAGCCACTTGCAATATTGGCTCTGAGGGATGGAGCTAGCTCCAGGAGACTTTATCTATGGATTAAAAAAATAAAAAATAAAAAAATTTTGAGGACAAATAAAGGTGTCTACCACAAGCTAAATCCACAAAAACACTCATCTAAGTCTTTTGGGTTGAATGCTCAATAGTTGGTGTTGAGTTCCTGAATTGTTGGGTTTGGTTTCTGAAAGTAATTTGGGTTGGGATATGCTTTAACTCCTAACGTCTCTTCTTGTCCTGTTTTCAGCTGGACTCAGAGGTTACCAAGCTGACAGACTATAAAAGTTGAGGACCAAAGTTTCAGAATGGTCAGTTCTGATGCCTGTGCTCTTGGTTCTCCAGTCTGAAGCGTTTTCAGTGGGATTGACTTCTAGAGAGCGCTGACCTTCCCACTGATCCCCCTCTCCTCATGCAACTGGTCAAACACTGATCTGGCAATCATCCATTTTAGGATAATTATAGGCAAAGTTTAAATCTGCATAGCTCAGTACAGGTAAGATCACAAGGCTGATGGTAATACAAAATGAATGCTTATGCAGAGCACATCTTGAATGCAGCTGCTTCAACGACACTGTTCAGAAAAGCATAAACACAAGAATGAAATACAAAACAAAACACAGATCAGCAGGAGGATGTGTGTTTTCTCTAATTTTTTAAAGTATTGTAACCACTGCCAATTACATCCAAACTAATCTTGGTCTGCACCTCATATAACGGATGGAGCTGTGACAAGTTGTTTCACATGAATAATTGTTTACTAGAGAATATGTCTGACAGCTCAATTACTTTTTTGTTTTACCTCATTTTGAGCCTCCTTCAAAACTTGAAGCTGGTGTCTGGAAACACTGCAGTGCCTACCATCTGTTCTAACTGGGCAAAAATTCAGTTTTTTTTTTCTATATTTTTAAAAGTAATTTTGATAAATCTGTTGCAAATCTGTTACTCTACAAAATTTTATCTATTAAAACCGTATGCTGCCTCTTGAGTAGATCTTCCTCCCCTGCATTTATCCTGCTTATTGCACTTGCCCCCTTAGACTCTTGGCAAAACTTCATTATTGTTTTTATCTTCTGGAATTTCCTGGGAAGCCCAAAATTTAATAAATGTTAAGATAAGTGAGACAAAGAGTTCCTCAAATGGTGCTTCTAGGAATTAGATGCAAGTTTTCCCAGCCTGTTCATTTAAAAAATGATTACATGCAGTAGCTGTTTAATGTCCTTTGTCATGAATAGCCTATAAAGTTCTTCATCATGCAAGAATCATCCTTCTGTGATCTCTCATCATTTCAAATACAGAATGGAAATGTTTCATAAACACCTCTACTTCTGCACCATTGAGAATAAATCTACCATCTCTGATGAACAATGAGCCTATACCATTGTAAGAATTTCACTTGCTCAAAATAGAGTTCAAGGGCAACTTTTTATTGGACTCAGTCCTGCCACCCACAGACTATTTTGTCATGTTTGCTTCCCTTATCAAATTTCTACATTTTAAACCTTCTGCTATATACTGTTTGCTAACTACTTCTCTCTTCCTCTTCCCTTCCCCCCATCTGCAATATTTTTTCATCTAACACAAGCTGAATGCAGCTCAAACTTCTCTGCTGCTTACACAGGTATGCCAAGTACTTCAGATTCCCAAGACAGTGTGGAGCCTAGATAAAATAACAACAGCAAACACAATAGGTGTGAGGATAGGAAACTCCATTGTGGGAAAAGAATCACAATTTGGGAATCACAATCCATTGAAAGGACTTCACCCAGGCTTTGCATTTTGTTTTGAACCAATTATATTCTGATATTTTTGGTTAGATATTTGTTGTATTTCCTTCAATGACAGGAAAACATGTAGTGGACCAAGGGTATGTATGCATGCTATCTCCTTCAATTTAGGAAGACTCCTAGCATTCTCCAATGATGATCTTGTATGCTAGCTAAATAAACCTGATCTGTGTGAATATTGATTCAGAAATGGTTTGCAAACCATACTGAGAGAGTATTTATCAATGGGTCACTGTCACAAAAGAAGAATGTATAGAGTAGCATCTGTTTCTAATCCATATGGTGTTCAATAATTTCATTAATAACTGGGATGATGGAGTAGAGAGTAGGGTTATTAAACTTGTAGACGGAGCAAAGTCGGGGAGGAATATACTGAGAATGGTATAACAATTTTAAGTGATTTTGACAAATTGTAGGTATGATCTGAAAACAATAAGATACTGGTCAATGGGAAAACATACATTAGGCAGGAGTTGTCTGTTTCATAGACAGGATGGGTAAACCTAATTTAAAGAGCAGTTCCACAGAAAGGGACATAGGGGTTAAAGCTGGCCATACAGTGGGGCTAACTCCACATGATTTAGCAACACCATATTGATGGAAAAAAGACCTCAGCTCTTTGGGATCAAATGGAATTTATAACCCTAAGTGTAGCCTGCAAGACATGAAGGAATCCTTCCTATTGATTCAGCATTTAAAGGCTTCACTCAGAGTAATTTGCCAATTATACACGGACCACTTGGAAAGAATGCAGTAGAGAAAAATGAGAATGTTCTGGTGTCTAAAATGTGACCTATGAAAAATGATTGAACAAATTGGGTTATTTAACCTGGAAAAGAGAGGACTGCAGGAACACAACAATCTTCAAATACATAAAAGATGGTTGCAAAAAGAGGGAATAATCCATTCTTCATGTTCTCTGCCTAGAAATAATGGGTATAAACTGCAGCTTAATTGGAAGGAGAGTGAAGCACTGAAATAAATTGCCTGGAGAATTGGTGGAATCTCCATCTTTTAGAGCCCTTAAGAACCAACTAGTAAAATATCTGTCAGAAATGACATTGGTATAATTGTTCTTTCTGGGCCAAAGCAATAATATATTTAATGACATCTTGAGGTTCCCTCCAGTCCTGTGCCTCCAGAGCGTTATTGGATATAACATATGTACCAATGGAAGCATTTGAAAAGTTCTACAGTTCTGATTTCAGTAACCAAATAACTGAAGACATAGGAAACAGAAAATCAAGTCTAGTAAATCTAAGTTTGAGAGATGAATTACAAGAGACTTCTTGGCCTTTATTCTTGAGTTTTGGTTAATCTTTATGGGCCCTAGGTTATCTGAAATACAAAACATAGAGGTAGTACTTGTTATAATATCAAAACTCCAGCCACAGTATTACTAGAAGTCAAATCACTGTCTTTTTTTTTTTTTTTTTTTTGTAAAATATTTAAAAACAGAATATGGGCATGTGGTGGTTTTACCCAGCTGTGCAGGTGAGCTCTACCACAACAGCTCACTCACTCTCCCTCCTCAAAGATTTCCCTTTGAGAGGGGGAGAAAATTCAATGGAAGAGGGCTCAGGGGTTGAGATAAGGACAGGGAGATCACTCAACTATAGTCATTATAGGCAAAACAGACTCGCATAGGGAGATTAATATAATTCATTGCCTATCACTGACAGACTAGAGCAGTGAGAACCTAAAAGCAAATTAAAAACATCTACCCCTCATCCAAGCAGTGCAGAGGAACAGGAAGTAGGGGCTGTGGTCAGTCATTGACATTTTATCTCTGCCACTCCTTCACCACGGTCTCTCTCTGCCCCTACTCCATGTGGGGTCCCTCCCATGGATGCCGTCCTTCCCAAAATGAGCCTGCGGGGGCTGCCCACAGGCAGCAGCTCTCCAAACACTGCTCCCACACAACTCCATACCACAGGGTCCATCCATCCCCCAGGAGCAAACTGCTCCAGCACGGGTCCCCCACGGGTGGGCGGCAGCTCCCCCCAGACCCCCTGCTCCTGCGTGGGCTCCTCTCCACGGGCTGCAGCTCCGGCCCGGGGCCTGCTCCTGTGGGGGCTCTCCATGGGCCGCAGCCTCCTCCAGGCCACATCCACCTGCTCCACCGGGGGCTCCTCCACCCATGGGGGGGCTGCAGCGTGGAGATCTGCTCCATGTGGGACCCATGGGCTGCAGGGGGACAGCCTGCTCCACCAGGGGCCTCTCCCTGCACAGCCCACAGGGGAACTGCTGCTGCCTGCCTGCAGCACCTCCTGCCCTCCTGCTGCACTCCCCTGGGGGCTGTGCAGCTAGTTCTCTCACATTTTCTCACTCCTCCCTTTCACAAAACCTGCTTCATGGTGATTTTTTGCCTTTCTTCAATCTGTTCTCCCAGAGGCCCACCTAGCATCGCTCTGTGGCTTGGCTCTGGCCAGAAGCAGGTCCCTTTTGGAGCCAGTTGGAGCTGGCTCTGACCTCACATGAGGCAGCTGCTGGGCTCTGCTCACAGACGATAGCCCTGCAGCCCCAATGTTTCCAAACCCTTGCCAAGTGAACCCAATACAAGGCATCTTTATAAAAAGAAAAATTTTCTGGTGACATCATTCACCAAATAATTTAGTACCAGAACATAAGAGAGAGTTCCAAGAGCCAGTGAGAAGGATCTGGAATCTTGGAAAACTTTTCCTAATTTGTTAGATGGCAATGTGTCAATCCATTTTAACTAAATCTAGACAAGGTTTGCAGGCAACTTGATTGCACTAGTGTAAATACTTGTAGGCAACACAGCAATAGTATAATAAAGAGCTTGTCAGTCTGTCAGACAAATTTATGGTGAGATCAAATAGCTGGAAGCTGAAGTAAGACAGTTCAAACTGGTAATAGATTTATTATTATTCTTTAAATGAGGAATTATTAATTAAGGAATGTTTGGAAAGATTATACTGTGATATGACCTATCACTGAAACTTTTAATTAATGCTTCAATGTTTTTCTGGGAGAGGTATTATAATTAAATAAGATCTTTTATTATTATTATTATTTATTTTTTTAATTTAATTATGCAATCTGTGCTGTAGAACTCAGGACAAAAAACATAGATAGATCCATTCTAGTTTGATAATTTAAGCCTCTATCATATAAATACGTCCTTAGTCTCAGCAAACAGGAAAAATATTAATTTTCAGTGTCAAAAATACATATTCCAAATTTTACATCACATCACTGGGAAGTAGCAGCATTTCTGCTGTTGAATCAAAATGTTTTTTGTAGAGTATGATCTGCAGAGTCCTGTTGTGCTTTAAATTTAGAGGGTTCTGTTTGTTTGCTTGTTTGTTTTGTTTTCTGAATGAAAACGTTTCTGTTCCTGCAGGATAGTTTGGGCTTAGCTAAGAAAACAAAAACCCACTGTGGACAACTCTGCTGTAGATGCATTACATCAGGCTTTGTTTCTCTGTTCCACTACTTTGATTTTAATGAAACCTGTCCTTGCGCTTCTGCTCACTTTGAATTAGCTATTCTTTACCCAGTCAGACTGATTGACTTTTTTGTCTCATGACTACCCAAGTATGGAACAAACTTCCTTCACAACCATCTATATCACTTACAGATTGTGTTCTTTTTTATTTCAATTTCTTCTTGTAAGTATTGAAGCACAAGAGACTGGACACTTCAAATTTTACTATCATTTTATATAAGAAAACTCTGTTGAATCCCATGTTTGTTCCCTCAGTCGAGATCCTGCTTTTTCATTGTACTGCTTCAAATGCTTATATGAAATAGGATCATTTTTGGGCTAACTTGGTAAAATGTGCTGGATGATTGTTCTACTTTGTTTCTTTCATTATATTCCCTTCTTGGGGAAAATATTCTGTAATCACTTTAAATCACAGAAAGTGTATTTTTTTTCTTAATGTAAGCAAATGCAGGGTATTTTTTATGGCTTATTTAAAAATCTGTTAAAACAATATGCCCAGTATTGTGTTTACATAACAAGGTTTTGGTAGCAGGGGAGCTGCAGGGTTGGCCTCTGTGAGCAGAGCCCAGCAGCTGCCCCATGTCAGATCAGCGCCAGCTCCAGCTGGCTCCTAAGTGGACCCACTGCTGGCCAGAGCTGAACCAGGGAGCGAAGCTGGTTGGGCCTCTGGGAGGAAGGATTGAAGAAGAAAAAAAAAAAAAAAAAAGTGCTGTGCAACAGCAGCCGGGAGAGAGGAATGAGAAAACAACCCCCATTTCCTTTTAATTCTTGCTGCTTTAGTCTGTTAGTAGTTGCCAATAAATTACATTAATTTCCCTATGCTGAGTCTGTTTTGCCTGTGACAGTAATTGGTGATTGATCTCCCTGTCCTTATCTCAACCCATGAATGACCCATGAAAAACCTTTTCTCATGGTATTTTCTCCCCTTGTCTTTCTGAGGAGGGGGAGTGGGAGAGTGGCATGTTTGAGCTGAGCTAACTATTGATGCTAAACAACCACTGTCCTTCCTGGCACCTAACATAGGGATTTTGAGGAGTTTGAGGTAAGGACAATAACTGGGAGAGCTAACAGGCAAAACATGGACTGGATATTTGCATGAGAACTCTTTGTGATTGTATGCTTATATACAATCTTTACATAAAAAGCAACCACTCAAAGTTGTGTTTGCAACTTTATTAACATTATAGAATGTGACTTTAATTATTCAGCTCCTGTTAACATCTTATCAATTACTACAATCTAACTGTATATTGAGTCAAGATTTATTGCCTGCTCCCATCAAAATGAACCTTACATTGCTGAAGAAACAACTACAACAGAAAGACCTGTGTCAATTGCTAGAACGTATCTGAAACGATGCAAGTCTAATCAGCATTCATCTTAATATAGAAGAGATATACCATGTCTTCGAAGGATGGAGAACATCATTGGTGGGAAACTCTTTTTGGATTGTCACTGACAGTAAAAGAAACATTTAATCTCGTGCTCCACCCAGTTGTAATTACACTAACTCTATTATGTCTATTGGTTATAATTATATTGTATATAAAGGGTTGGTACATAATAAAACAACTCAACTCCAACCACCCCAAACACACAAACTGATACATAACAAATAGCAATACATCACTATCTATCTATTTTGGATCTGTAAGTACATGAGTTATCAACATACTATGTAAGGCACCAAGGCAAGGGGTGATCATGCCACACTGTGAGAGTAAGATGAATTGTCTATAGTCACAGGGTGTGGAGTGCAATGTGTGTGGAGTATGACAGTGTGCTCCCTGCTCCTCTTCAGCTTTATTTCCTGTAACCCTGCTTCAGCTGATAACTGTCAGTGGCACTTGTGATGGATGCCATCTGTTTGGGATGGATGGATCCGGCCCACCGTGGATTTGGGAGAGAGACGACAATAGCCAAGGGGCTAGTTGAGCAATGTGCCCACATATGTGCTGGTCAATGTCTGACTCAAACCAAATCTGGAAGAAACTAACATCTTGAGTCGGAATGTAAATATGACTATTAGTCCATCATTTTACCCTACAAACAGTGAACAGCCCAAGAGCCCTGCACAGCAGCAGGCTGAATGCCAGGATCTCTCCTTGGAGTAAGGACACTTCTCAAGGTCTGCTCCTTGAGGCTGAGTGACTTTTTACTATTGAGAGATTCCTCATCTGCAGCAGATACTCAGTAAGTAACTAGCAGCTTGCTAAACTTTGCAAGATTCATTAGGATTATATCTTGGATGGTGCACATATAATCCGCATGCACAAACTGTTGACCACATCTGAGACTGTGTCTGGAACCAGCTGCATCAAAAGGCTCCTCTCTGAGTTTGGAAAACAAGGTGGTCCACTCCGAACTTGAGACTCAATGTAAGGGTCTCCTGACTGTTTGTCCAACCCTATCATCTGTGCAGCAAACATCAAAGCATACCTCGCTGTCCGGATTCTTGTTGAGGTGCTGTCTTATTCACAATTAGGCTCTGCGAGATTACTACATCGTGTCAATGAAATACATTTCTGCTGTTCTCTTACTGAGGTGCATATCATTTCCATCTGTGACAACACTGTCAGAGTGTAATAGTTGTGAGGAATTTACATTGTTCTAATGTGGTGAAGTCACCAGGGGAGGACACCAGTGTGTGTGTAAACTGTCCACCTTTGTCAGTGTTGTGATGATGTCATGCCGACTTTGGTGTGGGGAATTAGTTTCACTGATGTAAGTGAAGTCTGTGAAGGTTATGTGATGAATGTTGATGAATGGGTATTTTAATGGCAATACTTACATGCATTTTTCATGGAGGTGAGGGTTGGAATGAATTATCGTGTAAACAAAAATAAATACTAAGTAACTAATACATATATAAAATAAAATATGTGAATAAAATGTGGAAATGTATTTTCTTGCATTTCTAACTGTAGAATGAACTCATAAAGCTAAATGGAACTGATGGTGCTATGCTTTATGGTGTTGGGCACTGCAAAATGTATATCATCACGGTCTGAGAAACTGAGTGTCTGTGCATTGAGCTGATACCACACTTAAGCCATGCTAAGGGCATGAGGAAATGCAAGAATTCGTTTATAAAATCCCTGATAGATGATTAAATTACAGGTATCAGAAACAAGACAGCAATACAGTCTCTACTTATTGTAAGGCCAGCCCTAAAATTGTTCTCTCCTTCTTTGTGCCTGGCAAACAATGTGACCTGACCCCAAGATAAGAGTCTCTTGTTTTGCTCACATCCAACAACAACAGGTCAAAGTAACTAAAGCTATAGGGAAACTATACACCATCACCCTTGCTTTGAATAACCAATCATTTCACATCCTAATTGATTGGCCAGTCACTGATGTCTCCCAGCATGACCTTAGCATGACCTGTTAATGACTGCCCCCAGGTAAATCACTGTTTGAGCTCCTTCTAGATGAGTAGCCTTGCATTCCAGTTCTGCATAAAGCCTTCCACTCACTGACTCTGTAAGACTTAGAAAGCCTGTCTTCTGTCAGTCACACCCTCCACAACTACAGGAATGGCTCAGTTCTGGCTGTTGTTTGAAACCTGAAAATGATAGAATGTAATCACTTTGCGATGATAATGGGCACAGAGATCAATCATCAATCACTACTTGGACTACTGTGACTTTACATTTAACTTTATTAAATGTACTTTCTGTGCCTAGCTTCCAAGCATTAAAATTACATGGGGTTAAGGACCTGTTCTCTCATGTGGCCCTCCATCAGTCTTTGTGACCATTGGAAATGTTATATATAATGACTTTGTGTTTTTTTTCCAAGTCATTGATTAAAAAATGGCCTGTCATAGGGCCAGAGGTTCCACAGGGAAGGAACCGCGTTAGTAACTTGTCCATTCAGTGATGGTTCCCCAGCTGCATTCTGAGAGACAGCTGCAAGCTCCACACCTATTGACAAAATGCTGTGGACATGGACATGGATAGCCCAGAACAAATGTTATACCTTTGCTACCTCTAACCTGTTTTTAATCTTCCAGAGCTGGCGGACTTTGAAAGTAATGTGCCTTAATGGCTCCAAACTTCTAGGGAATTGCTGCTCAGTCAACAATCTGTGCTGCTGATAATTTACCAGAGAACAACAATACCTCAGTTACAGATATCGACACACTGCCATGTCAATCCTCTGGAGCCTCACCAGCCATCATGATTTATCTGTGATTGATGAAGCAGTGAAAGACACTAGAGCACTACTGTCAAAAGATAGCTGGATTTGATTAATTTTAGCATAGAATGTGTTTATTTTCCTGTGTGGTGGCATTGAAAATAGGTGAAGAAATCAACCCTAATACAATAATTCTTCTGAGTGAAAATCCCTTAAGGTATTTTTGAACCACAGGATCTGCAGATAAGGTAAATACTTGTGAAAATGTTGGAAAAATGAAATGTATCTCCATGACTTTCACCAGAACTGCAGTAAGGGAGGATGAGAAGTGACGTGTTAGGTCTGATCCTGAAAATCTAGTAAGGTGATGTCCTGGTTTCAGTTAAGACAGAGTTAATTTTCTTCCTAGTAGCTGGTAGAATGCTATGTTTTCACTTAGGATGAGAAGAGTGCTGATAACATGCTGTTGTTTCAATTGTTGCAGAGCAGTGCTTACACCAAGCCAAGGACTGTTTCAGCTTCTCGCTCTGTCCTGCCAGCAGGCAGGCTGGGGGTGCAGCAAGAGCTAGGAGGGGACAGACCCAGGACAGCTGACCCAAACTGCCCAAAGGGGCATTCTGTACCGTATGGGGTCATGCTGAATAATATATAGGGGTGTCTAGCCAGGGGGAGGAGGGCCGGACTGCTCGGAGTTAGGCTGGGCATTGGTCAGCGGGTGGTGAGCAATTGCATTGCGCATCACTTGTTTTGTACACATTATTAGTAGCAGTACTATTATCATCATTATTATTGTTGTTATTATTATTTTCCCGTCTTAATAAACTGTCTTTATCTCAACTCACGGGCTTCACTTTCCAATTTCTCTCCCCCATCCCAGAGAGGGAGGGGGGAGGGTGAGCAAACGGCTGTGTAGTGTTTAGCTGCCGGCCGAGTTAAACCACAACAGGTGAAAATTAGGTAACGTGAATAATGTTATTCATCTGGGAAAGATACTAGAGTGTATGACAGGACTACTCTAGTTAATCAAATGAAGTATTTTTACAAACAAGCTTTTGATGTATGCATTAGTGCAGGAGTTATTAATATGTTTGCATTCATTAGGTTTCATTTTAATCAATTATATGAAAGTTTGCATTTTTAAATAGCATTTTTCAATAGAAAATAACCTAAATATTCTGTCTGTCCTTGGAAACTGAATACATGCTGATGTTTTAGAGCTGTGGGACTCCTTTTTATGTGTCCAACAATGTCTTTGGCTATCTTTTCTGGTACCAAATCTTAAAAAAAAAAAGACTTAAGAACTCATTTTATATGACCAGACTAAACGAGAATAAACCTAATTAGCATTGCTAAGTGATTTTTAATAGAAAAGAATGAAGGATCAAGAAAGAGCTTTCCTTTGTTTATTCAGTTATTTACACACAAGTGTGTACAGGACATAACCTCGATAATACCACGAATGGAACTATTTGTCTCAGCATGGTGCTGAAAAGGAACAAGCCAGTCTTATAAACCCTTTCAAGCTCACCACCCATGAGATTGCAAACACAAGCAACCAACTGTTGTCATTTTGAAAGAGAAAGCTTGCTATTGTTTGGGTTATGTATTTAACCTGAATTATTTTCTGTTGTGAAAGCTATTCATGTGTATTACATATTTACACTACAAATACATGAAAAGATTGCTATCAGGACTTACAGACTAAAAGCTAGAAGTGCCAGAACTACGATTGCCAGTGGGGAACATGGTGTGTGATTGGATAATTAGAGTGCATATGCCTTAGGAGACAAAATAATTTTGAACAAACAGCCACCGTTCTGGAAATTCCTTCATCTTCTGTTAAATAACTTCTGTGCTAATGCACATTTGCTTGTTTTTCAGTAGTTTCATCAACAGTTCCTGAAAATGTACCATTCTGTTTTGAGGATGATTGACTGGGCCTAAAATGCTTATTTTAGTGGTAAATGTACTGTGCAGAACATGTAATTTAGTTCATATATATGACAGATACATCAAGTACCTTTTGAAATCACAACGAAAAGATCTAATAAAAAATATCTTTATCAGTCAGATTCAGTTTTTGAATAAAGTTTAATGCCAGATTTGACTGAAGTCTGTAGTGGAAAATTAAGAAAAGCATACATTATCCCCTGTTGCAGGGTTACATTTCCCCTCAGCTCACTCAAACCATGCTCTATACTTCTGGTTTGAACTCAGCAGATGTCCCTAGCCTTGGCTTCATTTAGAGTTTTGTTAAGACAAGTTGAGAATTCTAATAGTTATTTGTCTATATTCACACTAAAATCTACCAGAGGTGTATTTCCTTTCCCTTTCCATTATATTCTAAAAGTGATTTTTGCTTTCCATATCCATTAACATTGAGTTAAAATAGGTTCCCAGTGCTGGTTATACACCTTGATTTTATGGTATTGTTGCTGTTGGTTAGTTGCTATGGTTGTTGTAGCCCAAATAAAACTGTATTGCATGAATGGATTAAGTCATACCTTACTACTTAGTAATATAAGCTTGGAAAGAAGAAAAGAGAAAAAGTCTTTAGAGAAGAAAAGTGTGAATTCTTAAATATATGTTTCTAGACATCCTGAAATTGGATTCCACTGGATACATCTTACAAAAATACTAAAAAGGAATGACAATTATTTCATCTGTCACATTAGGCGTAGCACGTGTGATTGGTTGTGCTTGGGGATTTATTTGACTTTCAACGTTTCATTAATCCAAACCAGTAAACAGTGAACTCCAAATGGGTTTTTGTACACTCACTTTACATCTGCACACTTTCTGCACGCAGGTCTATGGTAATTAAATTATTCCTAGTGATAATCTACCTAAAAGCTTTGTGCATGTTTGAGTGTTTTATTAGCCAGGATCTCAATGGTACAGTGCCCAGCATTGGGTTAGATCCAGGAAAATCATATTATTGTTGGTTGTGTTTGTAGCAATAGCTCAAAGAATGATGCTTTCTTTACAAACACAATCAGTGTCCCATTGAGCTTGCAGACTGAAAAAGACAAAGTAGAGATGTAGGGATACAGAATGATAAGACAAATTTGGGGGGTCTTCTTAGAATATTTTAAGTCTGACAGAATTAGTTTCATCATCAGACGAGAGGACACAAAAAAGGAGAAGGATGAGGCTAGGGAAAAAAGAAAATGAAAAGAAAGGATTTCATGGCAAACAGTATGAAGGCTGGTATGGGGAGGGAGTTACTGGTACCACTATTTGATGCAAACAGTCAACTAGAAAAAAGACTTGGTAAAATTTATCACCACAAAAAGTTAACTGAGCTTATACAAGAGTCTGCAAGTATGAATTTGAATCAGAAAACTAACTAAGCTGAATTATTAAGGAAGAGAAAAGATGTAATCTGCAAACCAGGCTCCAAGGTGTGAGGAGTCCTATTGGACCAGGTTCTGAGGGTACCAGACATACAATGTGGATTCCAGTTTAGACGAAGCAAAGCCCATTTTTGTCATCTCTGAAAACAGAAAGATGATTCTTTCAGTCTTTAGGATTTAATTAGTCTCATTACTATTGCTTTGCAACTTAGCATTAAACATCTAGTATTTCTGTACAAAACTACTTTTCCCTAACTTACAGAAAGTTATCAGCCTGCTTTCCTGTTTGAATGGAAATCTCTGAATTCACCAGAACTTGGTTCACAATGAGATTCTGTTTCCATGTGTTGGTGCAAAAGTATAGATACTTCAGTACCTGGAGTTGTATGTGTGCACACACCACATCAGTTTGAAAAGGTGGTTGTGTCCGTAGCTCATCCTGCAGACAAGAAAATTTTCCACTTGTGTACTCAATTGCAGTTCAATTCAGATGAAGTGGTGTTTGTTTGGGTAGTTGATTTTTACCATCAGCTTTGTTTGCAGTCCAGCTCATATTTCAATCCCAGATTCTGCAGGGATCGCAGTAAACCTACAGGCAAAGTGAGAGGCTTCTTTTTGTTCCTAAACTGAGATCACTGAAACTTGGATCAAACTTTTTGTTTGTTTCAAACTTTTATTGTTTCAAACTTTTATTGGCCAGGAGCTACTAAGAGGGAAGAGTAAACTAAGCTGGTAACTAGATGTCTCCTATAAACCTTCTGAAAGTGGAAATTTTTATTTATCTTAAAACAAATACTAAAATCATAATAGATGCTATGCAGAGGCAGAAATGTCTGGCTCCTAACAAAGTAACAAAAACTTACCAGCCGTGGTGCTGATTCATATTCATGCCTATGTAATTTCACCTGATTAAAAATACTGAGAATTATATAAATTAACAAGCCTTTTATGCAATCAGTTACACCTGGGTAAAGTGCATGTAAAATGCTATTATGCTGATTTGACATTGTTTTATCCCCATTTTGCAAAAGTTTAGAAGATTACACAGAGCACAGGATGACATTTGGTCCCTGTGTGTTTAGGGGAAGAGCTGTCGTATGACAAACTTCAGAGTGACCCACACTACAGGGAATAGAGGGTTTCTGCGACTTCTCTTTCTCTCGAGGTGTGAATATTTACCATCTTCATGCCAGTCTATTTTTTTGGAAAAGTAACAGATATGCATCCATATTTTATCTCCATCTGCTACAAAATCATAAAAATACTTTACGTTCATAAATGGGAAGCACGTACCTTCAGCGTGGTTTTTATCAAAATCTTAAAGACAGCGCTGAAGGAGATGCTGGGTGAAAGAGGACCCAGTGCTCTCCTATGCAAGTGCATGTCTCCTGTGCAAGCTACTTTACAACTGCATCCAAATACCACACAGCCTGCTCCTCAGCCAGCTCTTTCTGGTTCTTAGGAGATGGATGGGGGTGGTGGGGAAGAGGGAAAAGCAGTTTCTTTGAAGTGTGATGCTTTGTTTTGGGTATATACTTAGCTTAACGTTTTACATTGCTTTAAGTTGCTTGTCACGATTTGGGGGGGAGGGTACCACTGGCAGAGTGCCACAGCCTGCTGGGCTATGCTGCGTTTGCATAACGAGCCTCATAAGCTTTCATTAATGTTACATAGAACAGTGCATGCAAAGATGCTGCGGAGGGTCTGTCAGAGCCAGTAAGTGCCTCAGGGGAAGGGGTATTTAAAACAAACTTTGTACAATAAAGTCACATTTGGGATATCTTTTGGCATTCTTGAAGTGCACTGTATGTGCACGTATGCATTATTACCTCCTTCTGTGCTCACGCCTGCTTGTGCCAGAGGGAAAACAGTGCAAAGAAAAGGTCATAGTCAGCCTGTATGGGAGATTTTTTACATAAATGTGTGTGTGTGTATTTTTACAACACAAGGCAGTAGGTCTGGGGGTATAGAAATGCTTGGCTGCAGGAGCACTGAGAGGCTTCCACATTAGTGATTCAACAGCACAAAAATAAAAAATAAAAAAATAAAAAAAAAAAAAAACAAAAAAAAAACTTTTGTAACAGTGTGGATGCATACTTTTGCAAATGCTGAGCAAGCAGCGTAAAATGGAGGAACTGTAGGACTTTGCGTGAATGGCTAGGGAGGTGTATACCCAGTAGTTTTGCTCTTGGTCCAGTACAAGCAAGTGTAGAGCTGCTGCTTGCCCCTGTCTTGCCTCTTGGTGGCTCCACAGAAATTGAGGGGCTTGGCGTGGCACCAGTCCATGCTTGCATGAGAGGCATTAAAGGCCCCCGTGGCCTGTTGCTGGAGGAGCTGTAGCTGGCAGCTCTGGTGTGTGTGCCACTCCTTTCAACATGGTGATTCTCTCTGGTCTCCTTACACTCAAGGACTCCAGTTTTGAGGCAGATCGGATCTCAAAGGAGTGCAATTGTGAGGAGAAAGAGGCCTGTTCCAGGCTTTCCCCCCCAGTAAAGAAATTTTTCGTCACGTCCAGTCTGAACCTCCCCTGGCACAGCTTTGTGTCATTCCTTTATGTGCTGTCATCAGCGACCAGGGAGCACAGACCAGCACCTCCCTCTGCACGTCCCCTCCTCAGGAAGCTGCAAAGGGTTTTGCAGCTCTTAAAGATCAGGGAAGATCTCAGGTCCCACGTTTTTCAGTTTCCATGTCCCAGTTCTACAACAGGGACCAGGAAGCTCAGACAGATGCAGCAGGGAAATCTTAGGTCAGGAGCAAGATTTCATTCCTGCCCTAGCTGACTATAGAGACCACTTTTAGCTATTGCATCCAGATCTGGGGGCCATATACCAAATCAGAAATTGGTAGCTTTCTGAAGTGGGCATGAGCACACCTCTGGTCATGCATAGCGACTTAGTGACAGTGACAATGTGATATAACCAATATAACCAGTCACAGTGCCAGACAGCCCATAATCTTCCTTGGGATTACAGTCTGATGCACTGACACCTGTATTATTCTATTTTGACTGCTGCTATATCAGTTTGTGAACACAGTTAGGAAAGAAAAGCATTTAAAGAAAATATAGAACAGATTTAATGACCAGGATCCTTCCTAGCTGCACCAGTGACTTAGCTTAGGAAATGGGCATCTTAGCCCCTGGCTGTTAGGGCTGACCTCCCCTAAATCAGCTTCAATGCACGTGTCTCCTCTGTTCCTTTGTTAGCAATGGCTCCCTTTAGGGCTGTTGAGATTTGCTTGCTCTCTTGTCTCTCCTCGTTAAACCTTCCTTCCTGTTCTCACTCAGATTTATATCTCTAAGGCCTAAACCTCCTTTCCCTTCCCTCCCCAACCCCCCTTCCAGAGCTGGATTTTAAAAGTGCAAGTGTCTGTAAGCAGCTTTGATTTCTCTCTTCCCTTTATTCCCATCCCCTTTATCTTCTTTTTGTGCCCACTTCCACTATATATTTTGGTTAATACTTCTCACATTTTATAACAGTAAAGTGTGATGAAACATTGAAGTGCATGGAATTTATTGGCCTTGACTATTCTTAACTGTGATCCTTGTGTATAGACTAAAGAATCTGTTAACAATACAGGTGGTGAATTTAGGCTCAAAAGCATTTTTTTTTTCGGGGACCCTATTTCCTCTATTGTCTTCTCCCAGCGCTAGAAAACTGGGGGTCTCTACTGCTTTCTAGAAACTTCCCACTCTTTTCTCTCTCAATGCAGCACAGCACTTTCCCTCCCATTCTGTGGTCACAGACCAGGCAGCATGAGGGCAAGGAGAGTGGGGTGTTATACTTCAAATTCATGAAGTACAGGACTGCCTGGGAGAGGACAATACCCTGAAAGCCTGTTGTGCTTCTCCTTCTCAAATTTCAAGAACCTGACAGTTTGCTCTGTGGATTCTGAAGATGAGTAAAAAGGCTAGATTCTTGTCAGAGGGTGTAGGCTGCGTATCGTTTTGAGTATGTAGTGTGTGTATGGATGTGTATATATTTAAATATATTTTTGAGTTATGTATTGTCATGTCTGTATTGAGAGCACCATCTACCTGTCCCTGTGGTGCAGCTGGAGGTGAGGCCCCTCTGATCCCATCCCTTCTTGCTGAACAGCAGGAGCACCCTCAGATCTCTGCAGAACAAGGAAATTGCAGCCTATGGCATGATGTTTATCATTTCAAACCAGGTGTGCAACAGCTCTTAGTAAATTGGCCCTGCCATTATTTAGCCTCTTGATATGAGAATTAATCATCTGTCTTGGTCATGATGAGTTTCCAGCTACTGTCAAAGCTAGCAGGGCCACCTCCAGAAGGGTAATGCTTTTTGAGTACTGAGCTTTTTTGCTTGGAGTAGCTAGTCCTGTAATATATATACATCCAAACTTCCCTCTGGCTATTTAAGAAGAAGATCAATAGTTCTTAAAAGTGCCTCAGCTTTTTACTTCAAAATACACTTTTTAAAGAGTTACCATTGGTTGGAGAGTATCCCCTTGCTTCAGGCTACTGGCACATCAATATTTATTTTATCTCTGCTTTAGAACGAAATAAGTACATGCCACTTCACACTGACAGAAAAACAGGGCCAAGTAAAAAAAAAAGAAAAAGAAAAAAGAGAATAAAAGAAAAGAAATAAAAAGAAAACAGTACAAATTCAATTTAATTTGCTTTCAGAATACTTAATGGTCAAGTCCCTAAGCATCAGACCACCCAGTATTATTACGAGCACTGAAATGAATGCCTGTCATTTGAACAGAAAGGTAATGTGTTCTCATTAATATTATCCAGTCAGTGGCACCTCAAAATATTGCCTATCGAAGTATTCACAATGCAAACAGAAAAGCAGAATATATTCTTAGATATGAATTAGGTGAATTAAAATAAAATCAATTTCAGTCCATCAATGTATATAATTAATTTTCATTTAAAGGCTTATCAAATGGTATTTAGACTGAATAAGTCTAGTAAGGCCAGGTGCTCTAATAGCTGAATTGCAGTAGATACTTGAGATTCTATTTTCAAGAGAAAAATTGCCTGGCTAAAAGAATAATTACTATGCTAAATATTACTTCTCTTCCTGCTTACTGCAAACAAAGCTGGGTAGCAAAGTGTTTAGTATCTAAAATGTGTGTGCATAAGAGAATAAAGAACTGAAACATTGGCAATAGGAAAGCTTTTTGTTCAGTATGTAGTGTGAAAAGACATTAAAATATTGCAAATCGAAACACTCAGCTAAGATGCTATCTTTTACTTTCCAAAGAGCCCTAGTACGTTAGTCAGCTTTGTTGGGAATTGCAAATCTGATTTAAAAGTTATACACTTCATCAGTACATAATAAGATTTACAAGTCAGAATGTAACTTTTTTTTTTTTTCTTTTTTTTTTTTTTTCCTTGCTGTTTTACTGTGAACTCTGCACTGGCAGTTTTCCTTCCCAGAACTTTCCAGCTGACCTTCTTTAAGGTTAAACATGCTCCAGCACTTATATGTGGGCTAGGAGGAATCTGCTCTGAGGAGTTTAAAGAATTTCCAGCTTTATAACTGTTCTGTTAGGGATGAGCTGAGATGGAAGAAAACTATTTTAGAGTTACTTATGAAAATCCTTTGAAACTCAGCCTGAAGAGAAGTCAGTGTTCACTCTTAAGTCAGGCATATGGAGCTGTGGATGGCTAGTTTATCTCTCCAGGCTGGGTAAACCTCACAATGATTGTGCAGCGTTATCAGGTAGCATGGTATGCAGAGCACCTGTCCTAGCAAGGAAATGAGTCTGTGTTCTAATAACTGTCTGGCCATGACATACAACTCATGTAGGGGACATCTTTTGTCATCATTTTTTGACATCATTGTGGGACATCTTTTAAAAAAATATTCTTCACTGCAATCAGAATCTCCATCCTTAGAAAAAAAGAACAGGTCTAATCCCTCTAAACTCCATTAACTTCAGGAATATCTGGAGACACACGTTCAGCAATTAAGCCCCATATGACACATATTTTATTTATTAAAACAATATGTTAATATTTTTATTATTTATCAAAGCCTATCTGTAACTAAGCATGTCTGCATAATGGAACGCGTCTGCAATATGTTGTTAACACGCAGAAACAGGACTTCCAATATGTTACAGGTAACCCTTACCTATAGTGCCTCATGCTGTTGAACATAACAGCTGGAGCATGGATTACATCATGCCAAAAACAACCCACACAACTTGCAATTATTCACAAACCTTTTGTGATGACGGAGAGAAAAAGGTCACTAAATACTAGAGGTCTAATTCTGAGTAAGTCCATTGCACCAGGAAAAAGAAACTGCACAGCTGCTTGGGTTTTCCATGCTTCTCTGTAACTTTTATGGCTTTATCTCTACCACACTGCTTTAAATACTGCTGACCAGATTCTGACAGCTTATGCTCCACTGTGAGACAAGATAGCAAGGGACAATTGGGTTCCTGATGCTTGTATTCTGCCAAAACACTTCAAAAACAAAATTTTGGTAAGTAGAGGAGTCACATTTCAGCCTGTAGATTCCAGGGTCAACAGGGTCAACCTGCTCCTATGTCCCCTTCCACACTTCCAGCCCCTACTAGCAGGGAAGTGTGTTTTGGGGTAGTTCCTCCAGCAAGCTGCCCTTCTTGCAGCTGACCAGCAATCCTACTTTGGTGGTTTTGTTGGGGTTGAAGACTACTGGACTCTGAGAGTTGTTGAACAAAAAAGTTGCATTGCATTTATTAAAAAAAAAAATCTACAAAATTTTCAGCACAGTTGAATTTGTATTCCATCCGTTTGTAAGTAGCAATGACAAATAAAGGGATCTTCTTCAAGAGCTTAGGTAGAAAAAGAAAATGTATGGTTGCTGGAAGCAAGTTCAGGCAATATGGGAGGTCTACGGGGATGCTGCTTGCCTTTATAGGTGGAGAATTCATATGGCCAAGTCTCAATTAGAGTTGAAGCTGGCCAGCACTATGGGGAACAATAAAAAAAAGGTTTTTTAAAGTATATTAACAGGAAAAGGAGGACCAGAGCAAACATAAGTCTGATACTTGATGAGGACTGTCACCTAACACACAGAGACATAGCCAAAGCAGAGACATTTAGCTAATTTGTTGCCTGTCTTCAACACCAATGATGGTCTCTGGGACCCCATCTGCCATGAGTTGGACAGTGAGTGAGGGAACAATAAACTCCCCGTAAACCCCAAACTCAGGTGGGGTTTGCTGCTCCACCTGGATGCATATGTGAGGAATGTTTTAACAATTCGTGTCCATAAAGAACAATCCTGTTTGAATCCTGTCTGCCTCTGGGCCCTGCACTGGCAATTTAATTCTTGAACCACAGATGCAGTATGTCCCAGTCTCCCCCTCATTCTAGTCAATTTATCAAGTCTTCAGAAAATACTCCTTAAATTTATGAACCTGTTTGCTTTTGTTATTACAGACTTCTATTTCTAACAGTTACAGCCTTTTTTTCTGTCTTCTTTGAGATTAACTTAACACTGCTATAGGTGTGACTGTCCCTGTGAATGGCTGGTGAAGAATGTTTTAATTACTCGTGAAGTGTCAATAAGAAAGCTATTTGTGTTTGATGTCTGGGAGTTTCAGAACAACTGATAACAACTAGTGACTGTTATGGGATACTATGCAAACCTCTGGTATCTGGCCAGGTGGCCAAGAGATTAAGAAGAAGAAAAAAGAAGCTGAAGGACGGCTTGGGAGACAAGACCTGCAGAAAATGTTCTATAAACTTGGTACGGTGCCAAGGGAGTACAAAGGGGAGAGGAAGACTACGAGCCTTCAGCATGAAAGACCCCTAGAGACCCCCAGAGGAGACTGATGCGCATGCTCCAGTAGGAGGGACTGGACCCTGGAAGCTAATTATAATAACCTGGTTTTTTTTAGAAGTTGTAATGAATATGTATTAGTCTAGGAGCATAAAAATCAGCTATTTGATGTGGCTGGTGTGCGTCCTGGTGGAGCAGAGACTCCCGGTGCACCCAGCGCTGTTTGCTTACCTCTATTCCTTTATATTCTTTTAATAAATCCTATTTTTTTATTTAATCCTAATTTGAATCCTGAGCCATTTATAACACACATAAGTCCATGGGGCCTGTTGAGATTCATCCTAGCGTATTTGGAGCACTGGCTGATGCCATTGCAGGACTTCTCTCAAGTATTTTTCAATTGTCTTGGGAATCTGGAGAGGTCCTAGTTGACTGAAAGCTGGCAAACATGGCTCTAATTTTCAAGAAAGATCCTGGCAATTACAGGCCTGTCAGTCTCACTTCAGTACCTGGTAAAACTATGGAGATTATTCTGGGAGCTATTGAAAAACACCTAAAGGACAACACAGACACTGGTAGCAGCCAAAATGAGTTCACAAGGGGAAGGTCATGTTTAACAAACTTCATTTCCTTTTATGACAGGATCACCTATCTAGTTGACAAAGGAAGCCAGTCAATGTAATTTTTCTGGATTTCAGTAACGCTTTTTATACTGTCTCTTACAGTATCCTCCTGGAAAAAATGACCAGAATACATTTAGATAAAAGCATAATAAGATGGGTGAACAACAGGCTGATAGGTTGGGCCCAAATGGTTCTTGTAAATGAGGTTACATCAGGATTGCGACCTGTCACTAGTGAGGTTTCCTGGGGCTCCACTTTAGGACCACTCCTCATTTTCATAAATGATTTGGATGTAGGACTTGAAGGTTTTTTGAGCAAGTTCACAGACGATGCCAAATTGGGTGGAGCTGTTGACTCTGTCAAGGGTGGTGAGGCCTTGCAGAGATCTAGACAAATTAAAGAGCTGGGCACTCACCAACAGTATGAAGTCCAACAGGAGCAAGTACTGGATTCTGCACCTGGGAAGGGGCAACCCTGGCTATATGTACAGACTGGGGGATGAGATGCTGGAGAGCAGCCCTGCAGAAAGAAATCTGGGGATTTTGGTCAACAGCAAGCTGAACATGATCCAGCAGTATGCCTTGGTGGCCAGGAGGGCCACCTGTATCCTGGGGTGCATCAAGCACAGCACTGCTAGCCGGTCAAGGGAAGGGATTGTCCCACTCTACTCTGTGCTGGTGCAGCCTCACCTTGAGTACTTTGTGCCGTTTTGGGTGCCACAGTATAAGAAAGACATAAAACTGCCAAAGAGTACCAAAAGGAGGGCTACTAAGATAGTACGAGGTCTAGAGGGGAAGGTGTACATGTATGAGGAGCAGCTGAGGCCCCTTGGTGTGCTCAGCCCCAAGCAGAGCAGGCTGAGGGGAGGCCTCATGGCGGCCTGCAGCTCCCTCACGAGGGGAGCGGAGGGGCAGGCGCTGAGCTCTGCTCTCTGGGGACAGCAACAGGACCCGAGGGAACGGCATGGAGCTGGGACAGGGGAGGGTCAGGCTGGGGGTTAGGGAAAGGCTCTGCACCCAGAGGGTGGTCGGGCACTGGGACAGGCTGCCCAGGGCAGTGGGCACAGCACCGAGCCTGATGGAGTTCAAGAAGTGTTTGGACAATGCACTCAGACACATGGTCTGAGTTTTGGGTGGTCCTTTGATGACCCAGGAGTTGGACTTGAGGATCCTTGTGGGTCCCTTCCAACTTGGGATATTCTATTATTCTGTGATTCTGTGACTCTATTCTGCCTTAAATTTCTGCAGGATAAGTCATTTGTATTTGATGATCTAGAGTTTCTGACATGCTTCCTTTTTGTCTTTGACTAATGTTTCATTTGAGCAATATGCTTAATCAATGTTTGCTGATGCTTATGGTCAAATGCTTACTAACAGCAGGTGCAGAAAAAGTAAATCCCATCTGCATAGAAATCTTGCTGAAATTCAGCAGCATGCTGTTTCGCTGTAATTTTTGTAGACAGGCGATTTTTCATGGTATCTCCAGAAGGTCTCCCAGCTCCCTGCTGTTTCCTCTATTTTCCTACCTGCTGCTATCTCAAGTTACGGCTTTGTGTGTAGCCTAACATGAGGTGCCATTTTTGTGTATATCTATTTGTTTTGTTTGATGGAGTCTCCTTTGGATTCAGTTCAGGTACATGCATAAGTTGAGTCAGGACTTTGACTGATCCGGTAGACAAGTGGCCTCCTTCAAAATGCTCCTGCTGTTCACTGAGACAAAGAGATGTCATGACAAGGAGTTAAAGCAGGCATGAAGATACTGAATCCTGGGGAGCAGACCTGACTGTTTCATATGGCTTCTGGCAAAATATTGCCATTGATGATTTTGGGGAAGAATTATTAAATCTTTTTCATTGCTGTTGGGTAGTAGTATACCAATGAAATGTGGTTAGGTAAACTTCTACATGTTAATGCCAAAAGGTGGTGTGTTAAAACTGGGATTAGTGATTTGATGATTAGGAGCTGACAAAAATTCTAACAATTTGTTTCTAAAAATAGATACATTTATATAGTTGCTTATTTTACTGTTTTTAAGGGACAGCATAGCTCTTATGTCCCTTCTAATATACCCTCGGGAGGTAGGATGGCTTCCTTGCTTTGCCTGGACTTGTTTTTTCTTTTTCCTTCTGATGAAACAGAAAAGGATATTGTTTGTATTGGCTAATTTATGGGCACAAATGGCTAGAATATGTTTTCATCTTTTTGCTAAATTATTTTGAATAATCTCTGCTAGCGTCTTTAGAGGTCTTAGAGATCTGAAGGGGGATCTGAGCCATGTTGTACTAGTACATGATCTTTTCTCAAAATTTCTTACCAAAAAGGAAAAAGGAAAAAGAAAAGGAACAAAATTATCCACTATGATAAAGAAACAGAGCACTTGATTCCTAGCCTGGTCCATTTTATTAGTCCATTTTATCACCTCGTATTCTATTTCTTAAGATTACAATCTGACACCCTTCAAGAAGAAGAAGAAAAAGCAAAATATAAGGAGATTCCAAAGAACACTTTAAGAGGAAAGTTACCTACGGTGCAGATCAAGGGGCTGGAGCACCTCTCCTACAAAGACAGGCTGAGAGAGCTGGGGCTGTTCATCCTAAAGAAGAGAAAGCTCCGGGGTGAACTCATTGTAGCTTTTCAGTACTTAAAGGGGACTTTCAAAAAAGATGGAGAGCAACTCCACTCAATCAGAGATTATAAGACAAGGAGGAATGATT
This sequence comes from Aythya ferina, assembly GCF_964211825.1. NCBI lineage: Eukaryota > Metazoa > Chordata > Aves > Anseriformes > Anatidae > Aythya > Aythya ferina. The sequence continues at coordinate 23,045,481 of NC_140299.1, forward strand.
TTAAACTAAAGGAAAGGAGATTTAGATTAGATGTTAGGAGGAAATTCTTCACTTAAAGGGAGGTGAGGCACTGGCACAGATTGCCTACAGAGGCTGTGGGTGCCCCATCCCTGGAGGTGTTCAAGGCCAGGTTAGATGAGGCCCTGAGCAACCTGATCTACTGGGTGGTGTCCCTGCCTATGGCAGGGGGGTTGGAACTAGATGATCTTTAAGGTCCCTTCCAACCCGAGCTATTCTATGGTTCTATGATTCTATGATAGGGTCATAATTATAGAGTAAGTAAATAAAGTAATGTGAAATTGTACCAGATGAGATATGGGGAAAACATCTATTTAGAATGCGAAAGCTCCAAATTCCATGCTAAAACCAAATCAAACCAAACAAAAATACCCACCAAAAGAAAAAGAAGAAGGAGAAAAAAGAAGTGTAATTCAAAACTTCAAAGAACAGGAGAAAGAACAATTACTGTTTGGGGTATTTTTTTGGTTGGTTGAAGAGCTGGATTTTTAATTGTATAACTGTATAATTCCACATACAGTTGTGAAAATCTTGAGCTATTTTATCTGATTTTCAGGTAGAAAAGCTAGGGAACATTAGATAAGCTGAGCTACTGGTTCAAAGACATAAAATGAGAATCAGAAAATAATTAAACCAGGCCACGTGAGAATAATCTCAAAGCAAGCTGCTGCTAAGCCAATAGTAACTTGGGCTCAGCTGTGCCTATACAACAAAGGAAAAATGCAATACAGCAGGGAAAAGCTGTGGGAAGAAATGCATTAGAACATTATCCATTACAGTATGGCAGAGAAAAATGAGACTCTGTGCTACTAGGTTTGTCAGAAAAGCTTTTGGGTAAAAATCAGCAACTAACAAAATCAAATGTCATAGTGTCATTGTTCTGCAACTGTTTTGAAGATAGAGGTAACTACAAATTGTCCATAAGAAACACGGGATTGAATGCCAGCTATAACTGAGGCTTTACTTATAACTTAACAGTCTATTTAAAGAAAATAAATGGAAAGATTATATTGCCAAGCAAGCTGGGGAGAAGATATAGAATACCTGGTATTCACTAAATATTAAGACAGTTGTTTTAGAGTACTCATAAAATACTGGATGGAGATACCTGGAAATTAAATGAAATTAAATTAAATAAAATATTTTCAGTCCTTTTGCACAAGCAGCCAGAAAATTGTACTAATTCACAAGAAAGTAAGGCTATAGAGTTAAAGCCAATCACTAACCTGGCCAAAATTAAAATGAGATGTAGCTCCAAAAAATAAATATTATGAAAACTATTTGGAGAAACAGATTGACAAGTCAAAACTACTCTCAGTAATTGATCGGTTTGTTTATTATCCTTCAAAATGTGGAGGACTTTCTGGCAGCAAAATAAAGATAATTTGTTACAGTACAGACAGACTTTGTATTCTTAGCCAGGGAGCTGGAAGCCAGAATTTGTCTCAAAGAATATTCATCTGAAAGCTCTACACCAGGTTTTATTTTTCCCATTTAAATTGCAGGGGAATGAAGTATTATGTTCTGATGCACGTTTACCTTATTCTAAACAGAAGAGTTATAAAAGCTTGCTAATTATATGACCTAGGTCAGAATTTCCTAACTCCAGTTGCCACTGTTAAGGTAATTGTATGCATAAAACTTTGCAGAATAAAACCAAAATTAGAAATCAGAGACATTCAGTATAGTTCTCTCCTTCAGTGTGTTTTAAATGCAAGTAAATTTTAAGGAGAACAGATTTAAACAACTGAAAACATTATCTACATCTGTTGTATGTAAATCTCTAGCCTAAATATTTAATAAATTGCATTTCTTTCAGCCTCTCCTATTGCTGCCATTGTTAGTTTTTTTCTTTTATATTTCCTTCTTCAACATTGTTGATGTTAAAAGTTTGTCTGCTACCCTTCTCGTTATTCCAGAATCATTAAAGGGCTTTTCCACAGCAATCCGCTGTGATGTCATAATGGAAAAATGTTATGAATTTGAGTGAATAATAAATTACAGGGAAAAAAAAAAACGCACACACAAAAAACCACAACACCTCAGGATCCCTAAATAAGGCAAGCTAAGAAGAATATTAAGAACTTTTGCTTTTAAGGTTTGATTTTTGTTTTTATAAGTCATTTCCATTAAATTAAATGCCATTACTGGTGGCATATTATTCACATTGTCACTTGGGGAAGAATATAGCACAGCAGTGGGGGGAAAATATAAGCAAGAATTTCTATTAATCTGTTTGTAAGTAAAAGCACAAAATGTGCCTGTACAGAGGAAAAGCTGCTATTTTGTTGTATGATTCTTATTAAGTAAAATGTTTGACAGTCAATGCTTTTGCTAGAAGACACCCACTGAAATTCTCTAAAGACCTGGCTTCAATACAGTGGCATGTAAGAAACTGTCTAATGCACCTCCTGCAAGCTACAAGGTTTCTGAGATTTCTTGCTTGCAAAGGCATCCTTCTGAGTGTGAACTGAAAATGGGTGCCCTTAATTGTGGCATAAGGCAGTCTGCACCTTGACCTTCCTCTGCAATCTCTTCTAATCTTCTGGATTGCTCTGGGTCACACAACACTGTGGATCAGCCACACGTGCCCCAGCAGATCTGACTCCTCCAGGTATGTGTGTTTCTTCCTTTTTGTAGCCACACATAAGGGAGCTACAAAAAACTTTCTGTTTGAAATATAACTTAATTTTAATATGATAACAAAGGCTAACAGAAAATAGGCTTGCTGAGTTAATTTACTAATTGTTCTTTTGATTTTTAGTCAATATTGATCTTTACCTATAAACTCTGTCTTGCATTTTATCTGTCCTAGTTGTCTGCTCAGCTGACCCTTTGACACCAGCCATAAATGCTGTGCTGAAATTGTGTTCAGATGTGGTTTCTAAGGCTGGGTTAAACCAGTTTGGGTAGTTTAGAACCAACATGTGTTACCCAACGCCAATGGTCCTGAATGTTTGCTGATAGCTTGATATTTCTGCAATTGTTCCTTCCTCTCTTCATTTCCTGACAAGTTAGCAACTGAAGTAATTTGTATGCACATAGTAAACACGTTTGTAATAATATAATGTAATTCAGATTATTTAATTATTACAAATCAGACCTTTCTCTCTCTTATACAGTACATGCCTTCTTCTGTGGCTTTCCCAAGAAACATGTTCAGAGTGAAGTTAAGAGGATATAGTTAATTTTGCTGCTTGTATTTAATTGCTTCCTAGAAGCAGCAATCAAGATGAGGAGTTGTAACCAACTTTACAAAGATGTTGCTTCATTAGTGGGTACCAGTGGTTTGTTTGTGTGCACAGAGCAGTTAGGGGGAAGGAGGGAGTAGGGCATGTTGTGCATTTGGGAATTCATCCTTTCACTAATTGCAGTCTGCTACTGAAAATGCCAGAAGCTGAGAAGTGGTAAGGAGCAGAACTTTTCAAGAAGGGTTGCCTCTGACTCTGCCAGTTCCCTTTTGGCCCTGTGATATTTTTAATGTATCTCTCTATTTTTAATATGTGCCTTTAGTTATTGCTGCTTGATATCCAGTAACTTTCTCAAGGCTTTTTTAGAGGTGGCTTACCTGTGCAAGGTACTGACTGCACTTGGTCCAAACTACTTGAGCTGTACAGATTACACCTGTATATGAAGGAAGTGCATGACAGGTATTCTAGTTGTGGCTATTTAGGCATATAAAATCAGTTTACCTTATACCTGATCTAAAAACAAATAATTCAATACAACATTTTCTACAAAAGGATCTTGATGAAATGTAGATGCTACTTCTGTCCCGAACAAGACAACCAACATACACTTTCTTCCTTTGGGCTACTATGGGGCTTTTTTACCTTGCGGGGCAGCTGAACTCTACCACAGTGCTCTCTCGCTCCCCCTCCTCAAAGGGAAACTGGAAGAAAATACAATGAAAGGGCTCAAAGCTTGAGATAAGAGCAGAGAGATCACTCAACTGTTGTCATGTGCAAAACAGACTCAGCTTAGCAAGACTAGAGAAGTCTATTAACTATTAATAACAAGCTAGAGAAGTAAGAAACAAACAAGCAAAAACAAAAACAAAAAAAATAAAAATAAATGAAGACACCTTCACCCCATCCACCCTCTTCCACCTCCTCCCCCCGATTAGCACAGGGGAAGGGGAATGGTCAGGACCTGATGCTTCATCTCTCTGGTCACAGTCCCTCTCTGCCCCTGCTCCCCGTGGGGTCCCTCCCATGGATGCCGTCCTTCCCAAAATGAGCCTGCGGGGGCTGCCCACAGGCAGCAGCTCTCCAAACACTGCTCCCACACAACTCCATACCACAGGGTCCATCCATCCCCCAGGAGCAAACTGCTCCAGCACGGGTCCCCCACGGGTGGGCGGCAGCTCCCCCCAGACCCCCTGCTCCTGCGTGGGCTCCTCTCCACGGGCTGCAGCTCCGGCCCGGGGCCTGCTCCTGTGGGGGCTCTCCATGGGCCGCAGCCTCCTCCAGGCCACATCCACCTGCTCCACCGGGGGCTCCTCCACCCATGGGGGGGCTGCAGCGTGGAGATCTGCTCCATGTGGGACCCATGGGCTGCAGGGGGACAGCCTGCTCCACCAGGGGCCTCTCCCTGCACAGCCCGCAGGGGAACTGCTGCTGCCTGCCTGCAGCACCTCCTGCCCTCCTGCTGCACTCCCCTGGGGGCTGCAGGGCTGCTGCTCACTCCTCTCTCCCTGCTGCTGTAGCACAACAGGCTTGTTACCCCTTTCTTCAATCTGTTCTCCCAGAGGCCCACCCAGTGTTGCTCCCTGGCTTGTCCCTGGCCAGCAGCAGGTCTCTTTTGGAGCCAGCTGGAGCTGGCTCTGCTCTGACATGGGGCAGCTGCTGGGCTCTGCTCACAGAGGCCACCCCACAGCACCCTGCTACCAAATCCTTGCCACATAAACACAAGACAGCTAGAAACCTGATAATGGAAATCATAACATGCTTAGGCTTCCTCAGTCCAGAAAGACACAGTATTTCTTGTCTCAACATTCTGACGTCAATTCTTTCCTAGTCCACAGTTATTTAAGTGTTACCAGAAAATCCCTAATACACAGTGATCTGTTGTCAATCATAGATAATACTGACATGTCTGAAAAAGGTCTCATCCCTTTTGTGCTAAATATGATATACAAATACCACATTTCAACAACATTTTAAGCCCGGGGCTGAGGGTCTACATAAAACTAATTTCACTCTGTTTCCAAAGGGTTGTAAATCCTGTCAAGGTGACTTTCTGTGAAGGTCATGGAGAAAATTTAGACCCTCACTATCCCTTAGGATGCACCACAACAGTATTATAGTTGCAAGTGCCATCAGAGATGCCACCTATCCTTGGCCATGCACTCCTGGACTTTCTGGCCATAAGGGTAAAGGAGATTTGTTGGTGGTCTGACCACAAGGTGTGTTTGTGGTAGATGGATGCTTCTAGCCAAGCCAGAGGCACCCTATGGCAACAATATGTGTATGTGTGCACGTGCATGTGTATGTTTGTATGGAGCTGAGCTGGCAAAGTGCCAGAGTCTAGCCCACTTCCTCAAGGTACTGTACAGGTACACAACCTGATCTAGTGAGCTTTCAGCCCACCTGTTTGATGAGAGACTTCAGGCAAACCGGGCTGGACATGCTGAGATAACTTCTGGGTATGTAAGATGGTGGCCATACAATCAGTTGTTTAGTTTACTGCAAACATGACAGAGATGGATTTTAATAACTGTGTTAAACAAAATGGTGATCTCAGTTTAGTTACTTGTGGCCAAAACTATTAATCAGAACCAGCACTTTTGTTTATAATTCCAGAGGTGAAATGGAGACCTAAAAAGAAATGACAGTGTGGGGATTAAAGTTAAACAATGTTGGTTGATTGGATTGCACCCTATGCTGTATATCCTGTGGGCCTTGGCTATATACTGTTTTTTGAAGGAGGCAATCTAACTCCATTAGCAGACATTATTTCAGTGTTTGAACAATGTTGTCAAAGAATAAGTGTCATGGATTTATCCTGGGCTAGTGCCAAAAATGTAGACTTTTCAAAGGTAGGTGTTACAATGTCCTACATCATTGCCTTACTAAACCATCTTCTATGCCACGTTTCAAAAAGGGATGACAGAAAAGTACTGACCAGTTTTCTATGGAAGGAAAAATAAACAACTGAAACATTGTGCACAGAAGTGCAATCTATGTTCCACTTGATCCACTAATCTGTGCTCTGCTGATCTAGATGTATTGCTTCCCCATACAGTGCCTAGTAACGTAAGGCACTTCCCATAAAGACCTTCTGGACATGGCATCAGCTGTGGTGGTGAGGTGCGTCCCACTGGCAGCAGGCAGGAGGAGACTTTCTTGTGACCTAAAAACATAGAATCACAGAATGGTTTGGGTTGGAAGGGACCCTAAAAATCATCTAATTCCAACCCCTGCCATGGGCAGGGACACCTCCCACCAGACCAGGTTGCCCAAAGCCCCATCCAGCCTGGCCTTGAGCACCTCCAGGGATGGGGCACCCACAGCTTCTCTGGGCAGCCTGTGCCAGTGCCTCACCACCCTCTGAGTGAAGAACTTCTTTCTAATACCTAATCTAAATGTACAAATGTATATTTATCTCCCATCCAACTGAGGTTCCTTTCTTGATTTCAAAGTGAATGCTTTAGCTTCCTAGCTTTTAATCAAAGGATCAGGGAGAGGGAGAGGTTCTGCAGCTGCATTTGGGAAGAAAGCTGCAATAACTGCATTTTATGGGAGTCTGAGCCTATCTGCATGTTAAATAAGCTGAGAAAACCTCTACCAAATTTAGTTCTCCAGGAGATGTAAGCTAGTGTTAAAATTCCAGTCAGGTTCATGTGAGAAAGGTAGAGGAAATAGGACCTGGGTAGAAACATTACATCCAAAAGCAAGATTCAAACCCTTTGTTCACCTAAGCTCATTACCTACTGTCCTACTCTGCTCAGAGTCCCCCCCCATTTTTTATAACACGTGCTTAACACTTGCTATGCAGAAGCAGCTTGCCACTTACTCAAGTAGCAAATTCATAAAAAACATGTATTTTGTTGTCAATAGTTGCTGCATGCTACTTTGTCTTGTAGAAAACTAAGATTGTTCTTGCACACTATGGGATGTAGATAATTCGTTAGCATGAACTATAGCTACTACCCACTGCATGTATAGTTCAGCCTGCCATGTATAAAGCAAACAAGGATAATTATTGATCACACTTTACTTAAATAGGTCACATGGGAACTATATATTAAAATGTTTTATTTATACTAAAAGCTGTATACTGTACCAGTATTACTACTGTTGCGTGATTCAATAGGCAAACATAAGTGCACATTTCAAGGCAAGCAGGATCACAATCCTTCTACCACGATTTCTGATTACAGAAACATTCATGTGTTGCAGATGTGCATCATGTGGCCGATACTTTATTTTCCACAATGATGTTACTTTGCCTAGCTGGACTTTGACTTTGGAAGAAATGAAACACTCCATGGAGACGTAGTGTACCTGGGGGCCACATGCATCTCTCCATCTCAGGCAGTAAGACTGGGAAAGTGCTTACCCATCTCTGCATTTCTACACAGTCTCACACAGAGTAAAATTCAGCACTTTTTAGTGACGGCACTGTATCTGCTTGGTCCAGCTACGCTTTGGTGTGAGTGTCAAATTATGAGAGAAGCCAAAAAGTTGCATATTTGTCATGGTTCTTTGGAGTTAATGACAAACCATTAGTTATACCCCACAAGCTAACAAGTATTCTAGCAATTGTGAGTTTTGAAAAGTGTTTTATTTACATTCCTCTTTTTGAAGATACTGAATAACTTAGCATTTTGATTGTTGTTTCACATTTTTGACAGTTTAAAATCTCCTTATGGAAGAAGAGTTTACTGCAGTATGTACACCAAACACCATGTTTCTGCTGAGCCTGCTGTGAATCAAATTAAACTCTGCATGCTGTATAGTCTGAACTAGTAACCTTCACTTCTTAATCTTCATATGGTCCTTCAATTCTTTGTGGCACTGTGGTTATTAAAGTGCATGACTAGAAGTATTTTGCTCCCATGCATGATGACAAGTATAAACACCTAGTACAATCGGTGTCAAGAAATGGATGGATATTCCTTTATTTTATTTTATTTTATTTTATTTTATTTTATTTTATTTTATTTTATTTTATTTTATTTTATTTTATTTTATTTATTTATTTATTTATTTTTTTCTTCTAGAAAAGCTTGTGGGCTTATTGTAACACATTTTGGAATACATTGTGGAATAGAGCCTCTCTACCCTCTTCCAATTACCATACTTTCTCACAAGTACTGTAAAAACACATGAATGACTTATTAGTCTTAACACTCAAAAGAATTTTAGCTCTAAACTAAATGACTTTTGTAAACAAAAAGGAAACTAGAAGGACATGCACTACAATGACCTGAGAAAATAGGGAAAAACTTTAGTATTTCCCTTGCCCCGGCAATCTTTTCTGCCCTTTAAGCTTATGGTAGGTGTACTGAATTATACAGGATGCCACATCACAGAACAATAAAAAGCACCACTTATGCCAGTAAAGCTGGTGAAATAAGTAACAGTAATAGAAGTAACTCAAAAAAGCTATGAAATTATGGTAAAAAAATACACTTTTTCAGCTTAAAACAGGAAGATTTTTGGATAAGAGTTTATCTGGAAAGAAGCTAACTTCTCTTCCCTTTTATATAGTCTATTTTATGCACAGCACTTATTTCTAAATGGTCTAAAACCAGGAAAAATGGTTTAAAATCAGGAAAGCAAAAAATCAGATTATTCCTGAAGACACAGATGCAGAGATATAAACATAAAATCTCACTGATGAGCTAAGCCCTGAGCTGGCCCAAATGTCTCTCTCTGATCATAGAATCACAGAATCACAGAATATCCCGAGTTGGAAGGGACCCATAAGGATCATCAAGTCCAACTCCTGGCAACACACAGGTCTACCCAAAATTTTAGACCATGTGACTAAGTGCACAGTCCAAACACTTCTTAAATTCCAACAGGCTTGGTGTAGTGACTACTTCCCTGGGGAGCCTGTTCCAGTGTGTGACCATCCTCGCAGTGAAGAACCTCTTCCTGATGTCTAGCCTAAACCTTCCATGCCTCAGCTTAACACCATCCTGTGGGTCCTATTGGCGCCTGTCCCTCCACTCCCCCTTGCAAGGAAGCTGTAGACTGATCAAGTCAGTCATGTTCATACGACGCATTTGCCCAGAGAAGTTGTGGATGCCCCAACCTTGGAGGTGTTAACACCAGGTTGGGTGAAGCCCAGGGTAGCCTGGTCTGGTGGGAGGTGTCCCCGCCCATGGCAGGGGGGTTGGAACTGGGTAATCTTTAAGGTCCCTTCCAATACAAGCTGTTCTACAATTGATTCTATGATCATAAAATCTGCAAACACAAAGCGTGTGTCAAAACAGTTTTATAGTCTACATCTGCTCATGTTTAAGAAAAATAGCACAACATTGTATGAATTTCAGTGGAAAAGGGGTCCATTTCTAAAATAAGAACTTAGAACAGTGAGTCCCATTTGTGTTTGGGTGTAAGTTTATCAGGAGAACTGTTATTAGTGAAAGAGGAGAGAAGCTGCCAGCTTTGGGTGATAATTTCTGGATTTCTCTGAATGCATATTTGGAAGAAATAGACAATTTAGTGCTGTATGTTTCTCAAAATATGAATGGCAATACACTGAAAGCAGTCAAATTTTATTTTTTTCTTATTCTGTGCTTGCTGCATGCAAAGAAGAGGAACTGTGCTGCTACTGGTTAGAAAGGTTGTTTTTATAGAGGAATGCTTTTTGATCTGCATGCCCCTGAAGAAATCCTACTTGTTAAAAAACAAACATTCCTGAAAAATAGGTAAAATTCTTTCACTGGACTCAATAATGTTCATTTTAGGTAGGTTGGATGAGCAACTGTCATTCATTGAAAGAAGATTTTACCATAAACGCCAGGTTGCAAGGTTCCTTTGCCAAGATCACCCTTTAAAACTGAGATGTTGCTATGCAGTTTTCAGTATGAAATAACATGACAACTGTGAGCCTTCATTCTTTGTTTTCTCTTAGTCATTAGTAGTGTTAGTTAGTGGTGTTAAAAATACCACTTTGATACCGCTGCAACTCCCAGCCTTTAGCTGAGGGTTGCTTGAGGGATTAGGCTATGATTTAAAGTGTTATGCACTGTCTCTTACCACTTGAGTCAGTTTACTGCCAGCTTGCGAAGATCTGCCTCTAGGGTGCCTTGAGGTTGTGAAATGCTAGCAGGAATCTCTTATATTCTTGCAAAGCAGTCTGCTGAAATGAGAGCCTGCCTGGCTTAAACTGGATTCTGTGTTCATCTTTTATACGTTGGTTTTGGTTTTCAACCCTTCCAGGACACAAGGAGACACAACGGTATGAGACAATCCATTGTTTTCAGGGTGATGCCTAAAGTTAGCTCCATGACACTATGATTTTGACCGAGTTTGATCACCTGCAAAGAATGATAGATTAAAAATAGATATTGCCAGGAAGTAAAGGCCTTGACATCTGTTTGAATAGCTAGGAAAAAAAGCTGATACTTGAGACACCCAAGTCTGAGCTGTGTTGCTATCCAATGGGCATGGATATTCTAGATGGTGACCTAGTATTAAAAACAAATAAAGAAAGAAAGAAAGAAAAGGAAAAACAACAAACAAAGAAACAAACAAACAAAACCAACAAAAACAAGCAAACAACAGCAACAAAAAACACAACCTCCGAACAGCAACAAGGAATGGTCAATATATGTGGGAATTTCAGAAGACTCTTCTTGTTTTGATTTTCTCCTTCTTCCTTATTTTGTCTTTTTTTCCTTTTCTTGACTCCTGTGCTACATTTGCAGTTACTTTTTCTGGTATGCATGCAAAACCTGATGATTTTAAACACATTACATTGCCATTGAAATTTCTTACACAAATGTGTATTTGTATATCACATTTATGACACCCATTTTGCCTCCTACCATGGAAACAATGTCAAAATGCACTCTTTTAAACATGAGTAATGCAGACATGATAAACCCAATCTGAAACATGGTCTAGCTTCAACCTCTGTCTCTGCAAGCATGTACTACAATGGCCTGAAACAATCTAATGTCCATAGATACAACATTCCACTTAACCTTCAGATCTCTTTCTAATTTATGAGGAGAACCAGATCTAATCATTAAACTGGTGTCTAGGATATCAGAAATGAATGATTCTCTTACCCTCTACTTTGTAACATTGAGACCCAGAAAGCAATAATTGAAGAAAGTCTGTAAAATTTATAAAACTTTGCAACATATATACATACATTTATGGTTTTATGCATATTATATGCAACATACTTACAATTCTTTTCTTTGAATTTTTGCTAAAGAACTCAAATCTGGCAGGAAAGTTGAACCATCCTCTCTTGTCCTTGACCATACTACTGTCTCCTCTTTCTAGCATAATGCATGGAAATAGAGCCTATACCCGTGGAGGCCCTTAGATGTAACTGTGATATTAAGGCTACTGTGGGAGCTGATAGCAGTTTCTAGTTCCCAGGTCCAGGAATGTGCTCTGGCTCTGTCCCAGCTGTATGTTTGGGTGAGATCATTGCGTACACTCTTGTTTCTTCACACCCAAGAAACCTGTCATGGTTTCTGCTGCAAAGTATCCTGGGTACTTGATCCAAAAAAAAATCTGGAGTGTAGTCATTCAAGTTCACAAACTGGACAGTTGGAGAATTAAGACTTTGAATCTAATACTCAATTTAGATGTAGCTATTTGGAAATGTAGAGAATAAATGCTGTTCTCTGAGGTATTGGGACCTGACAGCCATCTGAAAAAATGGTCCGCTTTCTTCTAGATGGTTGACCACCTTGCAGCCCTCTCCTGGACTTAGCCACTTTAACCTTGCCTATTTAATTTTGTTTCTCTTTTAGAATCTCCTTAATGAACTAGGCTTCTGTGGCACAATAACTTATAACTTGTTTGAGATTTGTGTTTTCAGAGTTGTATTATTCATTTCTGTGATATAACACTGAGTACTTAAAAATCAATGGTCTAATGTATATGTTTTACAGTATTCAGAACTGAATTTTGTCTGAAAAGATATGTTAATATTTAAATGTACTTAATAACATATTAAATGTACATAAAATATAAAGAAAGACAAACTATAAGCTTAGTGCACATACTGGAGGAGCCAAAATAGTTTGGCAAATAAAATCCTAACTGTTATTTCAAGTTAAGCAAATGGTTATTACATTTATTTTAAGTATTTATGCAATCTGGATAAATACTCTGACTGTAAAAAAACAATGTTTATAACCTAAAATACTATTCTCCCACTTGAAGGTATTATTTTGTAGATAAAAACACTGCTTATGCATTGAAATTATTTTTTTACAGATGCGTAAGTTTTTCTTTGAACCTTCAGTTCTTTGTATTACTATATTACTTAAATGTCTGTCACAACAGGCTTACCTATATACTTATCTCTCTCCCCCTTGCTTCCAGTGAGACTTGTCACAGAGGACAATGTGTGGTGTCACAGCTGGCCAGTCTGGATTCCTGCTGAAATTTTCCCAAGGTGCCAGCCTCCCACACACACTCAGTGAAGGGCAGGCACTCCCCTCTGGCTCCCAATGAACTTTCTGACCTCCGTGTTCTAAGGCAGAAAAGTTAAAGTATTACTTTACATTACTTATCTCACTTAAAAACTGTGTTCATTTAATGAATTATGCTTTAGTTACACAACACTATAGGGTGTTTGCATTAACTGTACTACATAAAATATAATAGTGAGTTAATAGCAGAATAATTTCCCTATGGAAAATAATTATGGTTTTAATCCTCCTGGAGTTGGAATAAGATGCTGCGGGGATAAGAGAACTTATTATTGTTAACTCCCTAAATCCAACCATAACAACTGAACTGAAAAATTGGGTAAGTTTTTTATTCAACAAATTATCATGACATAAAGTTGAGAGATTTGTATATATTATCCTTTCCAAGATTTCTATACTTTTTATGTCATTGGCAACATTTTTTTTTTTGACTGGATCAAGCATTTAATTGTTTGATTTGTCTAGAATTTTATTTTAGAAGTCATTATTAAATCCATCAGGACCTAGAGCTGTGCTGGAATGATTTAATATCCCTATAAAGTTCCCCTACATTTGCTAGCAGTTCTAATTATCACATTAAATGCACTGCAATGACAGAAAAAAATGTAACACATCAAAATGATTATAAATGATTTTGAGAACTTGAAAACATTCTTTATGAAAGGAAAAAGTATGTGTATTGAAAAAGCCCTTTAAACTACTATTTAAAAGTCATTGAACCTCTTTTCATTCTGTTGTTGATTGCATTATTGGAAATAACTGCTTATTTTCATTTTAAAGGGATGCCTAAGACAGTTCACTCACTTTCTACAGAGTATGATGTTTTGTATACCTACATTGCTGAAAAGATTTTAAAATCACTAAATAAACTAATGAATTTTAAACAGGTCAGAAACAAAATTTCCTGAGTAGTTGCACAAAATTATAATCATATGCATTATGACTGTTAAAAACAGACTCATGTTATATATTATATGTCAAATGCTTGTTGAGTAGGCATCTTTTTGATATTCTTTTATATTTGCTTGCCTCATGTATGACCTCAAACCTGGCATACATCGTAAAACCCAATCCTTAAAATGAACATAGCATTATTAATTTCTGCCTGGCAATTTCTGTGAGATTTACTGTTTTAAGACAAGGATATTTTGTAAATGGATTAATTTCTTCTTACAACAGTTCTGAGAATGATGCAGATCTTATCTTTATTCAGGGAGAACAGGCATTTCAACAGCTAAGGACACATGCGTGGTGAGCTTTGGTGAAGATGCAGCAGGCCAGTGTTTCAAAGAGCTTGGTAAGGCTTACTTGAAGTTTTTCTGGTAGATTTTTCCTATCTAATTTCTCTTATAGTATAGTAAATAATCTTTACAGGAAAGAACTATCTTATACTAAAGAACAGCATAATAAAAAATAATAAAAAGTACAGATTTTTACAGTCTAAGTAATGCAAAGTAATCAAGTAATATGAAGTAGTTAAGTGACATAAAGCAAAGCATATTTTAATTGTAACATGGGCATTTCCGATCTTCTCCTTCTGTATAATTTCAGTTCTTGCCAAGCTCCCTGAGTTTTCATTAGATAGCTTCATTAGATTGCTTTCTTTCTTTTCCTGTAGCACTCTGTTTCATGGTCCCCTTATCATTCTGGACACATTTTCCAGCTTCTGTTACAAGTAAAAGAGGCACCTATGTGATTGTCTCATTCCCTACCTAAGTCCAATTAATTCCTGGATTATCGCCTCTCTGTGCATTGAATAGGACAGAGTCTTTTTGAAAAGGCTGGATGCTGAACACATCATTAAAGATCACCATAAAGCATATGCATGCTGACAGAGGCAAGCTAAGGTTACCAGGGAAACCTCAGTTCTGATATTTCCTAAAATTTGGGGTGCTTAACTATGCAGCCATACAGTTCTCCTGTTTGCAGAAAACTAAACCAAACCAAACCAAACCACCCCTGCGCCCTCTCAGGAAGTTTCAACCTCCATCTAAATCTTCACAGAATCATAGAACCACAGAATGGTTTGGGTTGGAAGGGACCTTAAAGATCACCTTGTTTCAACCCTCCTGCCATTGGCAGGGACACCTCCCACCAGACCAGGTTGCCCAAAGCCCCATCCAGCCTGGCCTTGAGCACCTCCAGGGATGGGGCACCCACAGCTTCTCTGGGCAGCCTGTGCCAGGGCCTCACTGCCCTCTGAGTGATGAATTTCCTTCTAACATCTAATTTAAATCTTCCCTCTTTTAGTTTAAAAACACCCCCTTTTTTCCTATCACTTCCTGCCTGCATAAAAATGGTGTTGTTGAACTAGTTTGACCATCATCAGGCCCCACAATACAGCCTTCAGCCACCTGAATTCGTGCACTAAGTACAGCTAGGAGGGCTGAGTGTCTGTGTCATGGTGTTGGCAGCACAGGGGGTGCAGGGGGGCCTCCGTGAGGAGAGGCTGGGGCTGGCCTGGGTGGTCAAAGCCAGACACAGTCGGATCCAGCTAGTTCTGCAATGGACCCACCATGAGACACACCTGAGCCCATTGGCCAAGCTGGTGGCAATACTGGCATAAAGGCTTTCAAGAAAGGGTAGAAAACACCACAGAGGAAGAGGAGGGGGGAAAAAAGAGCGTGAGAAGCACCAGAGGGAACAGAGAGGTGGATGGTGGAGGAAGGACATTTCCCCTCTGTCTTTTAATGTTTGCTATCTTCCTTTGGTTTTGCTTCACCAAACGCAAGTCAGTAGTTAATGAATGTTTGGCAATTAGGTTAAATCCCCCAAAGTCAAGACTATTTTGCCCTTGACAGTAATTGGCAAGCAATTTCCTGTCATCTTGATCCACAAGCTTCTTCCTCCCATTCTGCTGTGGGTCAGGAGAGAGCAAGCAGCTGTGCGTGACAGGGCAACTCACCACAAGAAGAAGCTTGTTACCTTTCATGTGGCTGAACCACTAGCAGGGAAGAAACACTCTCCTTACACAAAGGAATCACCTTAGCTCCTTTGTCTCCACCCAATTGTAAGGTTTCACCATGGTCGTTTGACAGAAGTATTAATAAGGAATTTGAGTTTTGGAGATTGCATGCAGGTTATGCCCAAAGGATATGCCATGGTGACCCGGTGTCTCTCTCCTATGAACTGTAGCTTTTTTATTTTATTTTATTTTATTTTATTTTATTTTATTTTATTTTATTTTATTTTATTTTATTTTATTTTATTTTATTTTATTTTATTTTATTTTATTTTATTTTATTTTATTTTATTTTATTTTATTTTATTTTTCCACCTGAGGTCATGTTGTGCTTTCTTTCCAATAATTTCTGCATATACTCATTCCACCTGAATCACAGAATTATAGAATGCCTTGGGTTGGAAGGGACCTTAAAGGTCATCTAGTACCAAGCCCACTGCCATAGGCAGGGACACCTCCCAGTAGATCAAGTTATCCAAAGCCCCATGCAGCCTGGCCTTGAACACCTCCAGGAATAGGGCATCCACAACCTCTCTGGAGAACTTGTTCTAGTACCTCACCTTACTCTGAGTGAAGAATTTCCACCTAACATCTAATCTAAATCTCCTCTCCTTTAGTTTAAAACCATTCACCCTTGTGCTGTCATTATCTGATTGAGCAGAGTCGATCTCCTTCTTTTTTATAAGCCCCCTTTAAGTACTGAAAAGCCACAGTGAGGTCTTCCTGCAGCCTCCTCTGCTTTAGGCTGTACAGCCTTTCTTTATAGGAAAGCCCTCTGATCATCTTCATGACCCTACCTGCCACGCTTTCTTCCATGTTCTTGCTCTGACCTACCTTGTGCTCTTTTTGCAGTGTCTTACCTCCATTCATCTTCTTTTCCTACTCCTTTTGCTTCCCTTCAGTCTGTATCTGCATGCTCTTTGCTACATGGATTCAGAAGCAAAGACACTGAAAGCACAGGAAAGACATCCCACGACAATGTTCAGCATTTTGAAAAGCAGTGCCAGTAAGGTCTTCTCTTAGCCTTTATGACTCTCATATACATGCATAAATAGCACACTTATTTCAGACAAACTTTTTGTGTATTATTTGTCATACACAAAGATGTTTCTGCTGGTCCTGAATGAGCTACGGTAGGTCTATTGTCAAATTTGGCTGTATTCTCATAGTGATGCTAAAGTCACATCCCTGACAGCTAGGTGATCCTCCCACCAAATTTTGTTTCTGTCTTTAAAGCATAAAAGCATAGGAACTTTGTACTGAATAGCTGTAAGAATTTCTGTAGTAATTAAGCAGTGTATTAAATGGTATGTTGTCCTTGGAAAATGGCTGGATTGTTTTGTTTGAAAATTCCACAATTAAAAGTGATTATAAAAAAAATATCCACAACAGGAAAAAACAAACAAACAAACAAACACCAAAATGTATAAATGTATAATTATAAACTCAGCTAAATTTTCATCATAGAAAACTTTAGCCTGAATGGATGAAATTTTGCATAGTTATAAACAACCTAAGACAGTCTTTTATGATATTGAAAGTGTTGGGCAACCGTACTAACACATTTCAATCTGGTATAAAGACCAAATCATTATTTCAGTATATGTACCTATTTTTGATATACCGGTTAAATTGTTTGTGTTGGAAAAGCTTAGTTTAAGACAGTGATTCATAAGGACAGCTTTTTTATTAATGCGCAAGATCATATTTTTCGATCTGAATTGCTTTACCATATCTCTGAGCTCTGGTAATCAGTGCATCTGCTACCGTACTCATTAACTGCAACAGATAAAAACTATCACTGGAGAAGCATAAACCCTCAACAGTTAATAAATGAAGACAAGTTCGCTTAAGTATTTCAACGTTATTACATAGTTGTTTCCATAAACAGGTTAGAAAGATGAAATGTCACACATGCAAAAATAATCTGGAGTATTAAAACCAAAATGTAGAGACAGTCGCTTAGAAAATAAAAGAGAGAGAATAACACATTGAGAAGATGCAAATTTGATGCATACAAATCTTGCATTACTTCATCATCATAATAATAATTATTATTAATATTAGTTTATCTCTTTTTGGAGCTCTTACATTAGTAAGAGCTAATGGGAGAAAAATGTCTGGGAGAAAAATTTGTTGCCTTAGTACATTTGACAGTTTGGTTGGACTTCCAAATCTAGAATGATCTCCTTGACTATGAAGCCATCTGGCACTGGCCCTTAAGTTTTTCCACAATTCATATGGGCCAAATGCACAATGAAGTGTGATACTTTCACAGCTAGCTGCCTCAGATTAGCTCCCTACATAAAACCAACCTGGTTTCAGAAGATTTGTAAGTGGCTTTTAAGAATTTTTGTAGGTATTTAGGAATCTGACTTTAAGCATTGACTTTTTTTAAGCATTGACCACTATGTCCAATTTGTAACAAACACACACAAAAGAGAATGTTTGAATTTTAAACATGTGATCTATGCGTAAGCTGAGAGTTTTCTACATTCCTGCTAATTAGAATTTTTATTTTAAACTGGCAGTTCGAATATAAAATAGAATTGAAATTTTGGCAGTAAGCGAATCTAAGAATATGGATTTGTCAACTTCAGCTCCCAAGACATTACTTTATTTTTAGACCTAACTGTCATAGTATGAAACTGCTAATCAGACAAATACAACACAGAAAAACAAGTTGAAAAAACTATCTTTTTGGTAATATTTTCCGCAAGGTATACCAGTAGTCACAGAATAGTACTACTGATATAATTAATCCATCAAAACACAGATCAAAAAAGATCAGATTTGGCCTAGCATCCATTGACTTAGTACTTACCTCTATTTCATACCTTGCATAAAGCCTGGGCAAAGATACATAAGTTCTGGGTATACAGCATATCTCCTGGCAGTAATAAGCTTCCAGCTCAGATAATCTGAGTAGAGAATCTGCTCATCTTTAGAAAACCTCAGGAAAAGTGCATATATGATGTTTTCAACAATGGAATGATGGTTTCAACAGAGAATTTCTTCCCTACTCAGTCTCCCCTACAAATACAGAACTGAGTTTTGATACACGGTATGACACAAATATTGTCAACCAAAATAAGAATGATAGAATAAAAAAAAAGTAAATCCCTCTGCCATATGATCTTACTTTGAAAATGGGAAGCAGGCCATGTCATTTTTACTATTAAAATCTTATGCCAAAGAAAAGTAAAGCAATACATGGGGAAAAAAATAGTAAAACAAAGCTGTTTTCTAATTCTGGTAGAATGAGCAAGTAAAAATCAGCTTTTAAATATATTACTTTACACATAAGGTATATGCACTAAAAATTGAATGCATCTTCTTAAGTATGTAATGTTTTCCTAGCTTTTGTGTGATGACATTTTACATTTGGGAGAAGATTTCCCTAGTTATCAATGGAAGAGAGAGCAGAACAGACTGAAACTCAGAATATTCATCCTATTTGTATTTTCAGTATGGATTTAGCTTTTATTCTTTCTGTAAGCAAGACTGCCTAAACAAACAGAACTATAGCGTGCACATACTGTGGCACCATTTTTAGGGCTCCCACACAAGAGTTGATTTCTGTGAGAAAATCACAGCTTTTCCCCAAGCACAGTGCCTGCTCTATTTAGGAATTGTGAGGCCTGGGATGAGGGCAGGCAGAGCTTAGAAAAACCTCGTGGGCTGCCTCAAACTTGCTTCTGCCTCAGTTGTTGCCATGGAGCTTTGGAGAGTTTGACAATTCAGGGCAATCACTGGATCTAATATTCGCTCCCCATTTTCATGCTGTTTTTTAAAGAGGCTTTGGCTAACATTTGCGGAGGAGGATTTCTGTCCACGAACTCAGCAACCTGTACTAATACTATCAACTAGGGTCTTGACATTTAAGGAAGGGATGCTGAGTAGAAAGCTAAGAACATCTAAACCTGCCCAGGGAAGACCATCAGATCCAGGAGCCTAGAAAATCCAGCATTGCTCCGTGTACAGGTGTAAATCAGGTTTACATTATTTCTGTTGAGCTAGAAGTTAAAGAATGGTTTTGCTAGTCTCAAGGTAGTGATCAGAATACACAACAGGATTCAGCCATGCAGGTCTAGTTTATATTTAGCAGTCCACAGCTGATTACACCTCTCAAGTAGACCATGTAGCCATAGCACAGTAATGCTCTCAAGAACTCCTTGCTTCTCCCTACTCTATCTGAAGCAAGAATTTCAGTTATCTCTGGTTTCCATTCTGTCTGAACCATATCTGAACCATCTATCTGTTCATTTTAAGAACTCTTGACTGGACACTAGGATACTGTACAGTAAGATGAGAGATTAGCATTTTCTTCCTGCAAGGTACGATGAGAAATTTTCATTTCCTTCATAATTCTCTGATTGTAGCACTCTGAAGGATTGATAATCTTTGTTAAAACATGTTGTGAGAAGCAATAGTTTCTCAATAGTTTGACGAGAGCCATAATACTGAATTTTATATAAAATCCAGAGTTCATAAAGCAGAATGTGAATTTGGGAACGGGGCTCCTAGACTGAGTAACCTTGCTGTCGTATGCCAGTTGGTAACAGGCCTGTGCCAGGCTCATGCTGCTCTTCCCTGCTGTTGATGTATCACTGTATGCCTCTGCTACACATATGTTGTGAAGGGGAAAGAGAATTTGTGGAAGGCTCCTTGCTGAAAGGTTATCCATCAATAAGAATAGTGCCATGGTCAGTAGGACTTGTGCAAAATACCCATTCCAACTTGGGATATTCTATGATTCTGTTCAGACACATAGTCTGATTTTTGGGTGGTTCTGTGTGGAGCCAGGAGATGGACTCGGTGATCCTTGTGGGTCCCTTCCAACTCAGGGTATTCCATGATTCTATTCTATGAAAAGCTCTGCAGGATTTGCTGCTGGCACATTTCTGTGTCTCAGCTCAAACAAAGATGGTATCAATTCTATTGGTCCCTGCCGGCACACAGCCTGACAGCCTCTCTGAACCTGCCTGAAACTGAGAGCAAGGTTCTCTGATGTTTACTCACAGCGGTATGACCCCATAGAAATGCCTTGAAGGAGACCTGAAGACTGAACTGACGGGGTTTGCTTCCCTCTCTTTCTATATAACCTCCTGATGCTCTGAAGTACAAAAAGGCCTAAAGAATGTCGGGCAGAATTCGTTTTTTACCCTGAAGGTATCAGAACTGCAAATGTCAGAGTGTAAACATTTGCAAGAGGTTTTCTCTAAGCATGATTTTCTGCAGTTCTCCTGACAGTGATTCATGCACTGCTCATACAGCTCCTCAAGTACCAGTAATCAGGGAAAGTGTCTTTAGCAATTATGCTGTTTAGTCCCGATCAGATCATCTCTAGCTGACAAGATAGTGGCACTGCCTGGACTTGATAAAAGCACCTGCAGCAGGTGGTGGCCTCCAGCAGCTATTTTTCTTTCCTTGGCAGGAACACCTTACATCTGGTAACATGTTCAATTAATATACAATATGTGACATTTTTCTCAGGTTTATCACATGTTCCGCTGACTTGAATGGGCTATTTCTGTTCAAGTATGTACCTATTGTTGCGAGGATTTACAATGTAGCATGACCAGCCTGTTAATGCTTCTTGAGATGATCTGCGGCTAATCAGCATGTTCAAATGCCCTTGCTTCATGCTCTGCAAGTGATACAGAAAGTAAATTGTGCTTCACATTCATTGTCTCTTTAAATGAGAAAGAGACTCTGAACTGATTCTTTGGGAAAGGAACGAAGTGGGTTCTGCTTACTCTGAAGTAGGAAGCTCACCCTATCCTAAGATCCAAGGATACCCTCAGATATAAGAAGAAAGGACTTCCACACCATGCTGTATGCTTGGCAGTGCCTGCCCCCAGCCGTGAGACAGGAGTTGCCACTGCATTGTATTTATTACCTGCCTCCAACCTACTGCTGTGGTTGGCATCATGCCATGTATTCCTACCACCAATGCCAATAGCTTGTACTCCACCAAATAAAACCTTTTGAATTCATTATCTTGGATACTGCTTAAGAGAGAAAGAAAGGAGATAGAGAGTATTGGGTAAAAATTTAAGGTGGTCTTCAAGGCACCATAATGTGGATTTTGAACGGATCCAGATTCCCAAGAAAAGAACTAACTCTGATTTGAGAGTTTGACTGGGAGGAGCACACTGAAGTGTATGCTCCTGTCTGTCAGCCTACTCTTTGCTAGTATTTCAGGTAGACAGTTTTTTTTTTTTTTTTTTTTTTTTTTTTTCCCCAAAGGCAAGGCAGGAATAGAAGTGAATGAACAACCTCTTACAGAAAGAAAAAAAAAAAAAAAAAAAGTGTGCTAATGAAACATTTATACACCAGCAGTGCAAAAGTCTAGAATTAAAAATTGAAAAGCCTATTCATATTACAATTTGCTTTCAGGATTGGCACTAATTGGCAATACTGTTGGCAGTCTCAACAGGGAGGGCAAGAACGGAATTAGCATGTAGGCTTATTCATCCAAAGAAGTGGTGATCCCAGGTCAGGTTTGATGCATGTTTACTATGCAGAGAAGGAAGCAGTGCGCTGTAGTTGCCAGTAGCATAACAGGAGAGGCCTGCATTTGCCAGAGCTCCCAGTCTTGTCTAGGGATTTCCTCAGGTGCTAACCCCACCCTCTCAATGTGTTTTGAAATTTCATTTATTTTTTTTTAAGATGTGAACCTTTGTCTTACTACACAGAGTCAAAGCAAAAGGAGAATATTCTGAGGAGTATAAAAAGAGTTTGATGGAATATTGCCTAGTTCTAACAGGCAATGATTTAAAGAGGATTAATGTCATAAAACTATGTGATAGCTATTTCAAAGCCCTACATTTTGCATTTGACACATTAAAGCTATACCATGGGACAGCTGTTTTCTCTGCTAAAGTTCTCGTTCTATTGGTTTTAAGTTCTTCCTGAATTGCATACACTTTCTCTGTGTCTTTTCTCTGGTTTACTCAATAAACTGGCCCAACAAACTGACACTATCTTCACTTTCTTTGCCTGTTGCTTTTACCATTGCAGTGGTTTTACTCAGGTAGGCAGCTGAGCTCAACCACAGCTGATCTCTCACTCCCCCTCGTCAAAGGGAAGGGGGAGAAAATACTATGCAAAGGGCTCAAGGCTTGAGATAAGGGCAGGGAGATTGCTCAACAATTATCATGACGAGCAAAACAGGAAATGTAGAATGGGGCCTGCAGTCAGTCTCTAACTTCGTCTACAATGCTCCTTCATGGTCACTCTCTGCCCCTGCTCCATGTGGCACCACATGCTGCCCCACGGGTGGGCGGCAGCTCCCCCCAGACCCCCTGCTCCTGCGTGGGCTCCTCTCCACGGGCTGCAGCTCCGGCCCGGGGCCTGCTCCTGTGGGGGCTCTCCATGGGCCGCAGCCTCCTCCAGGCCACATCCACCTGCTCCACCGGGGGCTCCTCCACCCATGGGGGGGCTGCAGCGTGGAGATCTGCTCCATGTGGGACCCATGGGCTGCAGGGGGACAGCCTGCTCCACCAGGGGCCTCTCCCTGCACAGCCCGCAGGGGAACTGCTGCTGCCTGCCTGCAGCACCTCCTGCCCTCCTGCTGCACTCACCTGGGGGCTGCAGGGCTGCTGCTTGCAGAAGCCACCCCATGGCCCCCTGCTACCAAAACCTTGCTGTGTAAACCCACTACAACCATATATCTACTTCTCTGAGGCCCTGCTATCATTTATTGGGAAAGACCCTAATCCTTACCTTTGAGGCCCAGTAACAAAATCAATAGATATTTCCCTACATGTTTTCATGTTGTCTACTGTATAGCTAGGATTTACTGACCATTTTTCTATACCTCTTCGTGCTTTAGTGTTTCCCTTACACCTGGTCACCTTGTGCCAAACTTATCAATGAACATCTATTAGCCAGTCACTGTTCCAGTTCTCCAAGGCCACAAACAACATAACTGTTTGCCAAGCATTAACAGCTGAGTGTATATATATAATTCGGGGGGGGGAAGGGGCAAGTTACGTTTTATTTCTCTTGATTTTTTTTTTTTCCAGTTAGCTGACTTAAGATCAGCTAACTTGATTGAGCAGCACACACTGTGAACCGTTGCACAAAACCTTAGGACTTTTCCTTAATTATAAACGATGTGAGGATTGTCTTTTACTTCCAGTTTGTGTGGTGCTCCCCAGACCTTGTGGGGAGGGAGCATGACCCTGCTGGAAGGGAGGAGGGGAAGGAAAGGAGCAGTGGTGGTGTAGAAGTAGTCTGCTGCTGATGTGAGATGAGAAGTGGGAGGCTGCTGTGTGTGCTAGGGCAGGACAGAAGGGGAAAGCTGGGCAGGACTGCCCCACCAAATGCACGTAATGCCTGACAAGAGGTGCCCAAAGCTTACAAAAGCTTGGCCACCTTCTTAAAAATGTTTTCAAAATGAGCTTCTCAAGTCGTGGCAGATATTCAGTATTTTGCCATGGAGTGTATCACTGATTTGTGACAGCAGAGTGTAAGCAACATTTCCACCAGGACAGAAAATGTTGTAAACTTCTATTTTTGCAGCTTCTGGCTTTACCTTCCTTGTAACAACTACGGGCAGCACGGCAACCCTCTCCTGTCAGCGTAAGATAATGCTACCAGAACACGTGATCTGGCACAGTCTATAGGCCAGAGCAGAACAATACTCTCACTTGTCTTCAGTAACTCTGGGGTGATATTAAAAATCTTGAGAGCTTTCTCAAATTTCAATTTATGGCATAAATTAGAGCAGTTCGGTGACTATTCTAATATATGCTTTGCTGTCCCCAGATTACAGGGGCTGTTCTGGCAGCTATAATAGCTGTGTAGAAGCACTTTGGCTAAGCTCTATTTTTTCCAGTCTTGTCTCATGCAGTAAGAGAAAGAAAAAGGAAGTGACAAAGATCTGTAGCATTGCTTTTCACCACCTGGCAATTTTCTTACACATTGCAAATTCCCAGTTAGGAAATTAAGCCAGTTATTCTGCTACAGGAATGACACTAAACCAGAGGCTGAATCTGACTGGAGGAGGATTGGCTTTAACGTCTGGGGACTCAAGAATTACAAGTAAGTCCAGGTTTCAGAGGAACAGAAGCTGGTGTAGAGAACCTGGTGTACTACAGAGGAACACTTCTATCTGGTTAGCTAAAGTTATTATGGGTAGGTTTAGGGAAGTATACATGTATGTGTATAATTTATTCAAACATTATTTTATTTTTTTTTCCAGTGTGTGTGTTTGTGTTTCCTGCATATAGCTCATTTTTTTTTTTCATCACTAAATGAAGGTATAGACAAATTTCTGGGTCAAATTCTCTCTCTAGAGACTGTTTTAATCCTCTTCCCCAACACATTAATTTTTAGGCATTTTAAGGGCTTGATCAAAGTTCTGTCAAGAAACCACAGAGAACTATCAGCATGGTTATAACCAACTATCCTGTTTAAATATCTCATTCAAAGCAGAGAAAGACTGAGATCTGGAGCATTTTATAGAGCAATTTTTCCTTCCAGTATCAATCTGATAATCCACAAGGTCATAATAACATTAAAAAACATTTCTATTTTTTTTTTTCATTTACCATCTGGGAATACTGGATAACTGGTCAGATCACAAGCCTGGAAAGGGCAGAATACTTTCATTCTCTTCCTAATTTCATTATCTATGTACTTGGTTAATTAGAGCACATCAATAACTAGTCTGTGCTCACATTTCTTCTACAAAATGAAGATGATATCTACTCTATAGTGATGCTGTGAGACTTTATTCATTACCAAAGCGCTTAATCTGTTTTGATTCCACAATTGGATTAGCCCAGGGGACCCTGGGCTGCACAATCATGGGCAAATAAGACGCTGGCATCTGCGTATGCACAAGTGTATAGATATATATACAAAAATATAATACTGGCATATCAGATTAGGACCTATGTTATGATTACAGACATCTCAGGACAAAAAAAAAAAAAAAAAAAAAAAAAAGGAGTGTTTTAAAAATGGTAAAGGCAATCAGGTTTAAAAGCCACTTAGGTCCTTAAAGATGAAGGAGTTCCCTAGGAGGATTTGCAAAAGCTTTCGGGCGCCTAACTCCTATGATCTGCTTTGGTTTCAGTGCCTTTGAAAGCCCGTCCACAAATCCCAATGTCAATGCCCCTTTCAAAGTCAAACACCCACACGGACTTGGCTGAGGACGACAGATAGCCCTTCGCAAGTGACAGCGGGCTGGCGAAGCCACCCCTGCACGCCCCCGAGAGCTGTTTCTTCTTCTTTTCCTAATTTTCCCTGCCTCGTTTCGCCGCGGAGGAGCAGCGGGGCGGGGGGCAGGCTGCCGTCGCGTGGAGCACCTTCCCCTAATTAACCCGCTGCCATCTCCCCTCTGCATCAGCGCAGCGCGGGTCCCGCTCCCTTGCCCTATATCCTGCCTCCCCCAGACCCTCCTCCTTTCCCCCTAGACCCCCAGACCCCCTCCCCAGCCCGGTCCCCGCCCCGTTACCTGCCCGAGCGCTGCGCCCGCCCCGCGCCGCCGGCTCCGCCCGGCTCCGCGCATCTCGGCACGGCACAGCACGGCTCGGTTGGGCTCGGCTCGGCACGGCCCCGCCTGCAGGCACCTCCCGCCGCCGCTCCACGGCCGCGGCTGGGCTCCGAGCCCCCCGGCCATGGCTGAGAAAGTTTCGGCGGCGGAGCGGCCGCGGGGCGCCGGCTCCTCTTGCTCCGGCTCCTCCTCCGGCTCCGAAACTCTCTCCGAGGAGGGGGAGCCCGGAGCCGGGCCGGCAGCGGGGCGGCGGCGGCCGGGAGAGGAGCCGGGGAGCCCCGGTGAAAGGGAGGAGGCCGCCGCATCGCTGGAGGAGCGGGACGAGGAGGTGGGATGGGGATGGGGATGGGGATGGGGATAGGGATAGGGATGGGGATGGGGAGCTGGGGTCGGCGGCGACCCCCCGCAGCCTCGCCCCGGGGCGCCCCGGTGTTTTCCGGTGGCCCCGATGCTCTGCCGCTGGGTGAAGCTTCTGGCTTTGGGGGTTTTGTTGTTGTCATTTTTATTTATTTATTTATTTATTTGGTCTGGCGGGGGTGTTCTGGGCTTTAAGCGGTGTCGCTGGTGCTAGCGGATCACCTTTTGGGTAGCGTCGCTCCGAAGCAAACTCTTCAGTATCAGGGGGAGGCGATGGGCACGGCTCCCGAACTACGGTAATCCCCCTCGGGAGAGCTGGTGACAGGCGGTGGATTATGGAAGAGCTCCGTGGATGATAGATCCGTGCGTGATACACGGATACGCGTGCTGTTCCCCTCCCTTCCCTCCTGGTCGAGCTGTGATACCTGCTGGCGGCACGCGTGGGGGGGAGCAAAACAAAACAAAAACCCCTGCGTGACGGTAAAATCATGCTTTTGTATCTGAGACAGCTTTTTATTATTCTCATCACTAGTGTGGTTTGTATTCCTTGAAGGTATTTCTTTCCCTGACCCCTGAACCAAGCACGCTGTATTTTCCCTGACTGCTGCTTTACTTCACCTCAGTTCAGTCGCTTGCATGCCTTAGTGTAGAGGCAGAGTTACCTTTTATTGCAGGCAACTTTTTGATCTCCTTTTAGGTGCGGTTTCTTTATTCCGTGCCTTTACATGGCTGTCTGCGCAAAGGCTTTTTGGGAGACCCTGGCATCTTTAAGGGGATGTCTGTGAAGCAGTGGCTGAAGTTATTTGCAGCTTGTTCAGCTGTGGTTGCTGAGAATGTTTCCTTCTATAGTAACAGCTTGTTTATGTAGCTACTGTTTTCCACTTCACCCACTGGTGCCTCCTCTATTCAGTTAATGCACGGTGATTTGGATCCAAAAAAACCTGTTTTTATTCCTTTCTTACTTCAAATGCTCAGTCTTGGATCATCTTCCTGGTCTAATACAACTACATGATCTCTTAAGGGGCGAAATTGGTTTACAGTGTGGTCCATCTCCGGTAGCAATAACAGAAGAATAAATGAGGGTATATACACGTTTAATCTTTTCTTTCATAGCAACATGAACTTGCTTTATTCCCCAAACTGAGTAGAAGGTCTGTAGTTGATGTTACAGTGGTGCTTACTGTTAGGTAATTAATATATGTTGCTTCCCAGCAGGTCCTCTACACATAGGCTGGAGGTTGTGCTTACCACAGCTATGTGGTGTCTAGTTGGTTGGGTGCTCAGCTGGTAAGCCTGCAAAATATTGTGTAGGAACACACAAAGCTTGCCTGTTCAGTTAGCTGACCTCACAGTCACTGGCAGACCAGTTAGCTTCTGATTAAGGCTGGTTATTTTGGTGTGTGCTTTGGAGGTGAATTACAGGCACCTTCTGAGTTGAAAATATAAGAAAGTTAAGCCTCTTCCCCCCCTCTCCTCCCCCCCCCCCCCCAGAAGTCAACATTGAATTCATTGGAATTTGGAAACTCTGCAGGGGCAATCAGATACCTCATCTGCGGTTAGTAATTCTGGAAAAGACCAGTGTAAACTTACTTTAATGTAGTGGGGAAAGGTTATTTAGAATATACAACCTTCTCCCCTCTTCTATATTCCTCGCTGCTAGATTGTTTCGTTATTTGAAAAACTGACCTTTTTTATGTCTGTGTGTTTTGTGCTAGCCCTTCCATTTTGTGGAACCAGTGCTTGCAGCTGAATTCCTGTGTACCTGCAGAACCACCTGACAAAGCAGCCTGTATAATCATCTTTTTTTTTTTTTTTTCCTGTGCAAGGACACCAAAATGCATTAGAGTGCAGAAATGAACCAAGGCATAGTAACTTAAAACTGAGATATCATCTTTGTTACTTGCACACTGAAACCTGTAAGGCTAGTGGAGAAAGACAAGACTAAGGTCTGAAGTGAACATACAGATAATTTCAGACTTTGTGCTGCCTGCCAAAAGCAGACCAGTGAGAGAAGTTTCAGAAGATCCCGTCTTCATATCTATGTTCCACTAATTAGTGTCAAAGAATGAAAATGTTGATGTTCCGTCTTCTCAGTTCTTTTGGTTCCAGTACTTGGTCATGCTCATCCAGGTTTCATTTCTCTCTTGCTCTGTCCTTGTTCCTTTGGCAGCTTGGCGGTGGTGAGCCTGTCACTGCTGTTCAGTGCCCATCAGACAGCCGTGATACTGATTGTCCTGATACTTCCCTAGCTGCTACTTTAGCTGTCACTAAATTGTTTAGGGCTGTGACATAAAATTTATTTTCGAACTAAATGAGTAATTGGAAAGCATGCACATTTTCCCAAACACCCCATGTGTTGTTCCAGTAGAGCTATTTATTCTCCCGTGACATTGTATATAATATTCTTGACAACTCTGATCTTGGCTCTTCCTAGACCTTTTCTTTAGACTAAACAACTTCAGTGGCTTTAATCTTTTCTTATAGAACGTGTTTCCAGACATCTGATCATTCTAATTGCTGTCTTGTGGACCTTTTCCAGCTGGTCACATCTGTCTTGAAGTGTGACATCAAAAAACAGGATACCATACTCAAATTTAGGTCTTGCCAGAGCTGACTGGAACAGGAGGATTGCTTCACACATCTCTCAAGGGATGTTATTGTATACAGCACAGGGTGCTCTTCTGCAGTTTGTAATGTGGTATGACTTTTATATCCTTTTCAGAAGACTTATATCAACATCTGTATTTTGCTAAAAACAATGGTTTGGCTCCTCTTCTTCAGTGAAGGAAACTTAGTGCTGTCACTTAGAGTTGGGCTGCTTCTTTTATGTCCAGAAGTTCAACAGGACCGAAAGATTGATAACTGGTGTTTTAAGTATCACATCTGAAAGAGTTAATTCCTGGAGAGAAATGGGGCAAGGAGGTCAGGGTGGGAAGAGAAGATGCATTGGTTTTCTCCATCATTGTTATTTCATCTACTGTTCCATAGACTTCCCCTTAAAAAAAAAAAAAAAAAAAAAAAAAAGACAAGAACAAAAAAGCAGTGAAATAAAAGCAGTCTTTTCTCTCATTTCATATATGCAAGAGCAAATGTTAGGTTCATAGATTATGGCCATTAGTAAATAAAGTGTTTTTGATGTCTTACTCCGAGATCTTAGACAGACAAAAATGAAACCCAGCTTTAACTTTATGTTAGAAGACTTTGGTTCTGGAGCCTCAGTGCATTTGAATACTGTGGAAAGCAAAAGCATGAAGTGCAAATTAATTCAAGCAAATAGTTTGCCTGTGCTCTTGTGACATGAGTGAGTGGCTATGTTGGCAGAAGCAGGCATGATGGAACTGCATGGTGAAGAGCACTCAAGGCAAATTCAATGTTGGAGACAGCACACCAGAATGGGACTACAGGGAAAGGGATAAATGCAAAATGCCCTAGGATTTTCCCAATTTCCTTTCTGCTGCATTTCTAACTTTTGTACAGTAGTCTTCCTTTTGGAAAAAATGTGACTGTGAACAGGAAGCTTGTTTTATGAGGCTTATTGAAACAAATGGTGCCAAATGTCACTGGCTGCATCAGTTGCTCTCATTCAAAATGCTTTATAGACTTTCAGTCAGGCATGGGATGTACCTTTTGTAGATAGTGGCTTCCAAATCTTAATGTTTACAGGGCATGTGAGAGCTCCCTTGGGTTAATAATATATATTAAAAGGAAGGTGAAGGCAGGCTATAGGTTCCTTGCATACATCAGTAATCTCAAGGATCTGAAGTTTGTCTGAGTTGTCTTCTCCATTTCTGTTAGCTGATCTACTGAAACAGCCTGTCTTTCTGCAAACCTTGTCACGCTAACAGGGAATATGCTTTGCTTACCATTGCGCAATAGTAACCTCAGGTGGATCAGTAGTTTTTCAGAGAATAATGTTTTGTCACATAGCACATCTGTTGTCATTGCCTGAAATGGTTCCAAAAGCTGCTGAACCTGCCAGCTTCTGCTGAATTACCATACTCTGGGTCCTCTTTTTTCATTATTTTGGATACTTTAGATGTTTTCTAAAAACAAAACTAAGAAACAAATAGCGGCAAATGTAGTATTGTTCTCAAATTTTAATTTTCTGTAAATTAATTTTTTGGTATTGAGAGGTGGCTGTCAAAATTGATGAGAGTTGGACCTGCATTTAAAAGGTGAGCAACATGACAAAACAGGACTTCTGATGGAAAAATGTCACTCACCATTGAAATGCATTGTTCCACATTTTCCTCCATGCTATCTAGTTCATGTGTGTCATGTATCAAAAAGATCTTCACTGTGCAGAAAGAAGTACAAAAGCTTTATCTGTTGTTTATATAGAAGTACCTGAATCTCCTTGTTGTTCATAGTCCAATCTGTTGTGGCTTCAGGAGAACTGTATGGTAGGAATTTTTTACTGGGAAGCTAAGATTCTGTTGTGAAAATATTCGTAGCAAGGTGGCGGGGCGGTGAAGAGAGTGTTGCTCTGAAAGCTGCTCTTTCACACATCTGAGCTTAAGCATATGCCTGCTAGAGAGCTACAGTCCTTCCATGTTACAGATTGTCTGCCAGATCTTCACCCCAACAAAACTGTAATTTGGGGGAGGGGGAGAAATCAAAATGCATTGGGATAAAGTAAGTGACAAGTGGTGGTAATGTGTGCGTGTGCATCCATATGTAATGGAGATGGTTGCAATTCCATCACTGTTACTGCGACCCAGCTAGCAGTAATGTTTTTGTTGAATTTCTTTTTCCCCTCTTGCTTGTCCTGCCAAAGTACTAACTGTGGGACACACTTGAACAGTGTGGGAGATATCATAGGGACTTCTTTCAGTTGTTTCAGACTTTCTTGTCTCTGACAGCGATGGATCATTCCCTGTTGTCGCACACCCTGAATGCTGTAGCTACCTAAAGATAAATTGCCTAATTGCAAGAGAATGCAGTCATAAAATGTATACTTCTGTGTTAACATGATTGCAGTGGGATTAACTAAAGACTCATCTAGTCTAGTACAGGCTTCAGACTATTTCTGTGTTATGTGAGGCAGAGAAACAACACTGCCTTTGTTTTTAGATATGCGTGTGATAAGTTAGTTATAGAATTAAATACCTCTTGCCTAATGTCTTTGTAGGGCTGTCTTCAACAGTCATGTAAAAACACTTTTTCTTAAGCTTTTTTTTTTTTTTTTTTTTTTTTTTTTTTTTTTTTGGTATGAGGAATACGTTTCTCTTCTATCCAGTTTGAAGGAGACCGTTAAGGTGCATGCTGATGTTGTGGTGGGTTGATTTTGGTTGGGTGCTGGCTCAGCTGGTCTCTGCTCTTCCACTCCTACTCAGAAGGACAAGGGAAAAATAAGATAGAAAAACCTGTGGGTTGAGCTAAGGATGGGGAGAATACTCACCAACTGCTATCACAGGCGTAAAAAGGTTTGGCTTGGGTAAGACTATTTTAATATATGTAACCTATTGCTAAGAGACTAGAGCAGCAAGAACTAAAAGCAAATGAAAGATAACTTCCCCCCCCAACCTCTCTCTTCTACCTTTATCTGCTGAGTGGCGCAGGGAGATGGGGATGTGATCAGGCCCTGGCACTTTGGTCACAGTCCCTCTCTGCCCCTGCTCCCCGTGGGGTCCCTCCCAGGGAATGCCCTCATTCACAAAATGAGCCTGTGGGGGCTGCCCACAGGCAGCAGCTCTTCAAGCACTGCTCCCACACGGCTCCATACCACAGGGTCCATCCATCCCCCAGGAGCAAACTGCTCCAGCACGGGTCCCCCATGGGTGGGCGGCAGCTCCCCCCAGACCCCCTGCTCCTGCGTGGGCTCCTCTCCACGGGCTGCAGCTCCGGCCTGGGGCCTGCTCCTGTGGGGGCTCTCCATGGGCCGCAGCCTCCTCCAGGCCACATCCACCTGCTCCACCGGGGGCTCCTCCACCCATGGGGGGGCTGCAGCGTGGAGATCTGCTCCATGTGGGACCCATGGGCTGCAGGGGGACAGCCTGCTCCACCAGGGGCCCCTCCACAGGCCACAGGGGAACTGCTGCTGCCTGCCTGCAGCACCTCCTGCCTCCTGCTGCACTCACCTGGGGGGCTGCAGGGCTGCTCCTCACTACTATCTCTCTCCAGGCTGCTGTTCCCCAGCAGTTTTTTCTTTTCTTTTTTCTTTAATCTCCTCTCCCAGCAGCCCAGCCAGCGCTTCTGTCTGGTTTGGCTCTGGCCAGCAGTGGGTCACTTTTGGAGCCGTCTGGAGCTGGCTCTGCTCTGACATGGGGCTCTGCTCACTGCAGCCCCCTGCTACCAAACCCTTTCCATGTGAACCCAACATATATTTGCACTCTTACAGACACAGAAACGTGCTGGGAAGTGGAGAGACTCGTGGTTGTGGGTTTTATCTAACACAGCTGTGTTGTTGCCTGAGGTTCTAGATTATCTGTACAATAATAATATTTGCAGCTCCTTAGAGCAACTTTTCCAGACATCTGGTGTGTGTAAATAAGCCTATAACTAGAGCATCTTCCTTCTCACTTGGAATAAGTGAGAACTGAAGAAACCAATTCATACATTGAATTGCGTATCTGTTTTCATGTGCCAAAACTGTTTGGGTACTTAAAATCCTCCTGAATTTGGTGGGTGAAGACCTGATAATTACAGTGTTCTAAACAAAATTTGAATGCGTTCATAAAAGTGGGCCTCTTGTGCCTTTTAAATTTTACAAGCAAGGTAAAATAGTCCAGGCTGGTCTTAGTATTTTAGTATCCATAGTATCTGTATGTTTAACTGTGAAATCAAATGTGGAGAAACACCTTTCCAGTAAAGCTGCAGCTCTATACAAGGAGGAGGACTTCAGTACGGCATAGTTGCTGTCTTTGCTTTGATGGCATTTTGGCTAGATGTAAGCTGCTTTGAACTGAATGTCAGGCAATGCAACAGCATAGTGCTACTTTTGTACTGTGAGGAAGCTCCGTATGATGGGGCTGCACTGCTGGCAGTAACAGCTTGTGTAAAGTTGTGTTTACACAAAGGGATGAAAGAGTCCTAAGTCTTGAGGCAGAAAGTATGAGGGCTGTCAAGTGCAGCATAAATGAGAAGACACTTGAGCTAGTAAGCTGAGCAGCTAGATAGCCTTTTGCTGTGGGAATCTGTGTGATGGGGTCCCTTTCCTCTTGGTTTTGTTGCATGTTATGTTCCTATCCTCCTGCCACCAATGCAAAGGTGCCGTCTCAAACACTGCCATGCTGAAGCATCAATGCATATCAATTTACATGGTTTATTACCATGCTGTTTGTGTTATACTGTGCTGGCAAACATTAACAGCAATACTCTTCTGTGCAAGGCAAGAGAAAAAGATGCTTGCTGCTAAAATAAGGGTAAATATCTGAAATGCAGAATTCAGAGACTTGAAGAGGTGTGATGTATGTAAGAAAACTAGGAATGCAAATGAAGGAAGGTAAATAAAGCTTCCTTACTCAGAAGTTCTGACACCAGATGAAATTTTTCCCCTTATAGTCAATACCTTGAAGTAGATGCCTGTTAAGAATTTGGGAGGTAGGCTCCGTTCGTTTGCCTGCTCAGCTACTGTGTTGGGAAATGACATGTTCAGTCTCTGCTGAACCTCTTTAAGTAGTTATGTGGGCTTGAAACAGGCCAACCCCACAAATTTTTTTAATCTTCTGCTTCAGCCTTAAGATCTGTTTTTGAGTTCTTCTCTTGCAGCTGTGGACTTCAAATTTTTTTGAAACAAGTCATAGTTGTGTATTATTGTGGCTTTGAGATGTATGACAGAGACTTGTGCTTAAAACTGAAGTCCTGGTAGCTCTGTGTGAAGTGATTGGGGGGGGGGGAAGGGGGAGGGAAAGGCGATGTATGTACTTAAGGACAAGCTAGCTGAGAAGCTGAAAATAAATGTTGATGAATGGTAGCAAACTCCACTTGGATATCAAGCCAGGAAACAGTCTTCACTTCTGTTTTGCAGATCCAGGTAATCTTACTGATCCTCTCATAGCTGGGAGGGATGCTCTGGTCATATTTCCTGGCTGAAAGACTATCCTTCTTCAGCCAGGGAAACAGTAGGATGAGCATCTTGCCCTGCTCTACAAATATAACTAAATTGATGAGTTTGGTCCGTCCAAAGATGAATTGCAAGTACATCAGGGGTTAAGTGTTCTGTTGTATAGTCTGGTAGTCCTTGTCACTACCTTTCTTTACTGAATGTTTTAGGTTTCATGTGAGAACGTGGGATGAACACATTTCTTCCCCCCCCCCCCATTTTTCCCCATAACTGATATCACCTACAGTCTTGAACTGGTAAATGAGATTTTTTTTTTTTTTTTTTTTTTTTTCTTAAGATTTTCAACCAGCTCAGCAAGTGACTGTCAGAGGAAGAAAAAAAAAAAAAAGCCGCATGCAGGCAACACAAAGCTCTTCCAAAATGATTAAATGGGGATGAAAATAACAGATTATAGGATGGCAGCCTGTATGGCCAAGTGAGAAAGATGAATTCCCTGTTGCCTGGCAGAGAGACTTATTGTATTAGAGGTGTTTTGCAGTGTTGCATTTTAACAACAGTGTGTATCTCAATATATTCTTCTTATTTTTATCTTTTTAATTCCTAGAGGGTAGTGCTTACATACTAAGCCACAAACTTTTTGTGGGGCCATAGTGACATTCTGGTGGGACTGCATAATTAATTGTACCTGGACTATTAATGATCTATTGTTTTTATTCCTCAGGGTTGCTGGGCTATTAGAGCTGTGGGTGAATGGAGCAGATGAACTACTGCACTAAACTGTTAATTTGATTTTCATTGTTACCTCAGGAAACTTTTACTATAATGTGATAATGTTGTAGCTATGGCTCAGTGGATGCTTTTATTTTAAGTATGTTATTCAGACCATATAACAGAAATGTCTCAGATGCTGTTCATGCTGCATTTCAGATTTTGTGCATAGTACATGACAGTGAAGGGCAGGAGGAAATGTGCCTGATATATGATGTTCTGGGCTAGCTAAAAGAATAGGTTGTTTACAAAAAGTCACGGGAAAGCCTGGAGCTCAGTTGGGTCTTTATAGTCTTGATAAGCACACAGGGTAAAGTAAACCTTCTGGATATGTTTTAACCTGTTATCTATGGTTTCTTTCTTTGTTCAAATACTGTTGTATTTGTGGAGTAGTGGCAATAATGTGTTACACCACTGGAGGACATATTCCACACTTAAAGCTGCCATTGATTGATTTGAAGCAGATCTGCAGTAAGCAGGGTACTGTTTTGAATATACTCTCCTTGCTTATGTAAAAAAAAAAAAGGTCTAAATTACAGACTGAGTAGCTGAAACTGCAAGGAGGTAAACTTGGGCATATCACATGTTGGTCACTGCAGAACAGTGATGGTCACTGAATTTGTGGCTAGATCTTGAGTTGCTGACTCCGAGTTGAAATTACAGCTTGTGCTCAGTTGCACTGAATTCTGCTGAGAGAGCATGTATCCTCGAACAAAGTATGCATTTAGGTAGTTGTTTCGTACCAACTCTTCTAAGAAAGAAGATGTGGGTTGAAGAATATCCATAGTGGTTTACAATGCTATCACTCTCTGCTAACTAAGTATTACCTTTCATCCTGGCTGCTGTTTTTGTCATCTTCCGGTTTGCTTACATCCCAACTCAGAGGTTTAGGTCTCATTGGGGTAATGATTAATGGCTGGGGATTGAAGCAGCTGAAGCTAACGCTTACACACAGACAGCTTTGGTCATGCTGTTAAAGTAGAAGAGCTACATGTAGGGTAAGGCTGTGAAGTTTGACATATGAATGAAGGAAGTGAGATGTTCAGTTAAGGTATAATGACATGCACTAAGGAAAAACCTCCACAGTTTTCAACAACTCATGCTTCGAAGCATGTAGCTATTAGTGTTGTGTTAAGAGGGCCATTAGCCACAAAATGAAGAAAAAAGTATGTTGAAAATATACAAAAACTAAAAGCCATACCGTCAGGCACTTCAGGTGTAAACTTGTTGGAGGGTGAGGAAAAGGCGTACCTGTGAACTTTGGTATGTCAGTAACCACTCAGACAGCTGGGAGGCGTGAGCACCATCTTACCTCATCCCCATGCTACCCAAGGGAGCAGCTGTGCCAGGAGCTGTGGCAATGTACTTTGTACACAGCAGAGGAATAGCCTTCTCTGTGCCCTAGTGACTTACAAGCAAGCAGGGACAGGTTTTGTAGCTGTAGGAGCTAAAGTGCTTTCATTCCAGGTCTGTTTTCCCAATGTGACACTTATACATAGTGTTTTTTGGCATGGGAATTATATTAAGAAAGTAAATTGCAGAAACTGCAGATGACAAATGTAGATGCATTAAGTCACAGATCTGTCATTAGAAAATACAGATAGAGTTGGAATTAGCAAACTGAAGATCTCTGAGGACTTGGGCTCTAACCCAGGTTAAGTAAGAAACATTTTTCAAAGTGCGTATGTTAGTGTCTTGCCTGTAGC
The DNA here is from genome assembly GCF_964211825.1 of Aythya ferina. Classification (NCBI taxonomy): domain Eukaryota; kingdom Metazoa; phylum Chordata; class Aves; order Anseriformes; family Anatidae; genus Aythya; species Aythya ferina. The sequence continues at coordinate 23,082,453 of NC_140299.1, forward strand.
TAGCTGCAGTTACTGAAATCTTGGATGCTATTTGAATTTCTTTTAAAAACAAACAACTGCTATTGTTATAAACAAATTACTTCAGTGGTGGTGTTCTCCCTCTAATTACATCAGTGCTTTTACTTTAATTCTTTGCATATGGGAGCTTTAGTTGATTGTGTTGCAGAGAAGTTCTTTTGATGCTAAAACTTCTTGTGCTCAGCTGGAAAATGGATGCTATGGTTGTCTGGTGATGAGCCTTATGTGAAGAAAGAAGGGTAGAAATCCTCTTCCTACAAAACAGCAGAAACAGTCTTCCTCATCCATGTAAGCAAGTAGCGTGGTGTGTGGGGAAAATATCTGAGGACTGAAACAGCCAGTGCTGGGGACTGTATTGACACTGGGGGAACTGACTTCAGACCAGCTCTTGTCCGATCCCGTGGGCTGATGCGCTGACACACTGCCAGTTGTGCAGGAACTGGGGATGCTTCAGGGCTTGTCAAAATGGTGGTGGGGGCCTCACTGACTTGTTTAGAGTCTGCTGAGCTTTATGCAAGTGTTGAATCATGAGTTGTTTTTTTCTGGATGAGCTTAAGTTGAATGTGTCTGCAAGTGCTGCAGTTACAGCTTTGGTTAACTGTAAACATAAAATCATTTCACTTGGAATCTCTGGATGGGTGTGGTGTTTTTCATTACTTGTTAATCCCTCTGTCTTCATTGATTATTATTGAGGTAATGTGCTTTCATGAGAAAATAAACAGGTGGTTGGTGTGTTAATCCTTTCTGTTTAGATTTGACTTTGATAAACCACCTTCTAGATGCCCTGCATGTCGAAGGCTGTGATTTTTGTCTGCCTGGATTTTTAGAACAGGAACTTCATTCCTACACATAGCAGCTTCCTTGGCAACTTCGTCCCTGTGTTTAGGTATAGTCACTTCTAAACAGATTTGCCCATCTCCTAGGAGACAGAGCAATACCATTACACATCCTATTAATCCTTAAAGATGTTATACATACATAAGTAAACATGAAGGAATTATGTTGTCTGCCTTATACTGCAAGGGATGTGGGCAAGAAGAATGTCTTGGCCTGTATCAGTCTCTGGTGGTACTGCTAACAGATGCCTCCTGCAGTGTGTTTTTGGTAATTGTGCTGTGTTTGTACTTGTACAGATAGCATCCAAATAAAGCCGATTAAGCTGCTTAAATAAACCTGTGGGCAAAATGTGTTCTCCTAACAATAGATATTTTTTTTTATTGTAAATATAAAGCTAGGTCACAGGCTTAAGGACTGGAACCACTACAGTTCTAGTGCATGTGTGTAGAATATTTGCTCTGTAGCAGGCTGGTGATACTTGCATATCAGAAACCTTCAGAAGAAGCTTGAATTTGTTTTTGATATGATGGAGTGAATATTGACAGAAGGTATATGTAGAATACATAGCTGTTCTTATTTACTTGAATGTTAGGACAGTTCTAACTCTTCTTCCTGCAAGATTTTTATAAATATAAATATACCTTTAAAGGTCCAATTAATGCAGTGAAAGTGTGGGGGAGAATTAACTTTGAAAGCATTTTTCTACAGACATAGCTCTTAAATTCAGTAATTCTGGTGACTATGCATGTGTGGGTGATGTGGAAGAAAGCCTTCTGAAGCCACTGAGACACGTCCTATATATTGCTGAGTGCTTCAGTGCTGTGCATGGATGTCTTACGTTGTAGCACAACACAACTAAACACAAAGGCCCATAAAGGTCTGATTATAAAAGCTGCTCCATCAAAATTCTCACTTTCTGTTTTACTGTGCTGTACTCATCATACATCAGTCAAGCACTCTTATGCACTGGTGATTATCCCTTAAGTGCTTTTATGTGGATGAACAGAAATGATTTGTAAGCCTGTGTAAAACGTCATAAGGCAAAAACTGTACTGGACACATGTACCACAGCTGAGTCAGATCTTCATTACACGAGTCTTGCATGTGGTTACACACAGCTGCAGCACCGGTGTTTTAAGGCTCTGTTGAATCTGTCTGAAGTTGTCAAAAGAATTCAAGTTCTGTTTTCCCTCTCAGCTTATCCACCAATGCTGCTGTCTTGTGCCATTAGTGACTAAAAGCTTGGCTTTGCAGAGTCTGGTCTGGATGGCTCCAAGTCAAGTTTGCTGAGAGCATCTATAAACAAAAATCTGCCTGGCCTTGCAAAATGGTGAGCTGTGTTTCTTCTGTTTTTCTCTGGAGCTGAAAGCCAGATTTGGTGCTCATGAACACCTGTGTAAATCCATCATATTTGATGTGGTTCTATAAGTGCGTCTTGTTCTCAGTGAAGTCCTCTTCAGATGTTCTTGTTATCCTTCAGCTGTGTTGGGTGCAGGTGCCCAGATGCTGGCATTGGGGCCTTTGTGAGAGTTCTCTGGGTCAACCCACGCAGGGGACAGCCAGTTCCAGCAGACCCACAGCAGATCACAGCTAAGCCCATCTGCCAAGCTAGTGGACCCTCTGGGAAAACATATCTAAAAAAGGGTAGAATATTGCATGGTGGGGAAGTGAGAGAAATAGCCCTGCAGGTGCTGAGGTCAGAGGAAGAGGATGTACTCCAGGTGCCAGTGCAGAAGTTCCCCTCAGCCTATGTAGGGGATCATAGTGTAGCTGGTTTATGCTGAAGGACTGTAACCTTAGGAGAGGCCCATGTTGGAGGAGGCGAAAAACGTGGGGATGAAGGGGATGCAGAGACAAAGCGTCATGGGCTGATTGAAATCCCTATTCCCCCTGCTCTGCATAGGGGCAGTTGGGAATGGAGGAGTGAAGTTGAGCCTGGGAAAAGGGAAGGTGTTTTAATTTGTCTTTGTTTCTCACTATCCAAGTCTAATTGGCACTTAATTAAATTTTCCCCAAGTGGAGTCTGTTTTTCCCGTGACAGTAATTGTTAAGTGATCTCCCTGTCTTTATCTCAACCCATGAGCTTATTTTCTTCCTCCTCCTCTTGAGGAGGAGTGAGAGAGTGGTTGGGTGGAGATCTGGCAACTGGTCCAGGACAATTCACCACAATCCTTAATTTATATGTATATAAATTCATTTCAAAACCTTTCTAAAGGAGTTGTCTGGGGAAAAAAAAATGTGTGTTGAAGATGCAGGCTTATGCACTACCAGCTGATACAGTGACAGCCAGAACACTGCTCAGTTTGCAGGTGATTTATTTTTTTCTTTACTGAATGTAGCACTGTAAGTTTTTGCATTACAGTCAAGTGAGTTTAACACTTTTAATATGACTTTGGATAACTGGTGCAGGGCTCTTATCATAAAATAAGGCTATAGGTGAGAAAAGTTTCTCTAAATGAGCCAGGTGGTATTGAGATGTAACGAAGTCTGGAAATGGTTTTAAAGCTGCATGACTTATAAACAACAGAGATGTGCAAGTGAAGTGGTACATTTTCTTTGTGCAGCTGGTGCAAATCACAGCAGTGATGTTGGTTTTTGAACAAACCCAGCTCTTACATCACAGTGCACCCTCAGTAAGTTTGCAGATGATGCCATGCTGGGGGGAAGTGTCAATCTGCCAGAGGGTAGGAAGGCCCTGCAGAGGGACCTGGACAGGACGGGTCTGTGGCCAGAGGCCAATGGGATGAGGTTGAACGTGGCTAAGGGCTGGGTCCTGTGCTTTGGCCACAACAACACCATGCAACCCTATAGACCTGGGGCAAAGTGGCTGGAAAGCTGTGCAGGGGAAAGAACCTGGGTGTGCTGGTCAATGCTTGCCTGAACACGAGCCGGCAGTGTGCCCAGGTGGCCAAGAAGGCCAGTGGCATCCTGGCTTGTGTCAGGAATAGTGCAGCCAGCAGGAGCAGGGAAGTGATCGTCCCCCTGTACTCTGCTCTGGTGAGGCCGCACCTCGAGTGCTGTGTTCAGCTTTGGGCCCCTCACTACCAGAAGGACATCGAGGCCCTGGAGTGTGTCCAGAGCAGGGCTACGGAGCTGGTGAAGGGCCTGGAACACAAGTCCTATGGAGAGTGGCTGAGGGCATGGGGGGTGTTTAGTCTGTAGAAGGGGAGGCTCAGGGGAGACCTTATTGCTCTCTACAGCTACCTGAAAGGAAGGTGTGGGGAGCTGGGGTTCAGCCCCTTCTTGCAGATAACCAGTGATAGGATAGAGGAAATGGCTGCAAGTTGCACCAGAAGAGGTTCAGGTTGGAAATGAGGAGACATTTCTTCTCAGAAAGAGCAGTCAGGCATTGGGACGGGTTGCCCAGGGAGGTGGTGGAGTCACCATCCCTGGGGATGTATAAGGAAAGGTTGGAAGTGGTGCTTACGGACATGATTTAGTGGGTGACATTGGTAAAACGGTTTATGGTTGGACCAGATGGTCTTGGAGGTCTTTTCCAATCATGATTGTGTGATTCCAGAGTGGGTTCATTAACGTTAACTTATGTACACTAGGCATGAAATCATCTTTTTGTGGAAGTATTATAATAAGTCCGAAGGAGGGCCACAAGTATGATCAAGGGACTGGAGCACCTCTTCTATGAAACAGGCTGGGGGAGTTGAGGTTGCTGAGCCTGGAGAAGAGAAGGATCCAGGGAAACCTTAGAGCAGCCTTCCAGTACCAAAAGGGGGCCTGCAAGAAAGCTGGGGAGGGACTCTTAGTCAGGGAGTGGAGTGATAGGACAAGGGGAAATGGCTTAAACTAAAAGAAGGGAGATTTAAAGCAGATATTTGGAAGAAGTTCTCCGCCCAGAGGGTGGTGAGGCCCTGGCACAGGCTGCCCAGAGAAGCTGTGGATGCCCCATCCCTGGAGGTGCTCAAGGCCAGGCTGGATGGGGCTTTGGGCAACGTGGTCTGGTGGTAGGTGTCCCTGCCCAAGGCAGGGGGGTGGATCTGGGCGGTTTTTAAGGTCCCTTCCAACCCAAACCAGTCTGTTCTTCTGTGAATCACGGAGGTGTTTATTTGTGGAAGAACTCTGATTGACTTCTTCTTGCAGCAGTATTTTAGATGGTTACTGAACCTATGTGCAAAATGTATTTCCTTTTTTTTTTTTTTTTTTTTTTTTTTTTTCTCCATGAAGTCCTTAAATATATATAGGGAAGTGCATACTGATGCTGCTGAGTTCTGTAGAAGTGACTGTGAGTTCAGGTCGGGAGTGTTACCAGCTGTCTATGTGGAGCTGCAGTGTGTGTGCATCAGTTAGTTGTTATCTCAAAAGCAGCAGCATTCATTTGAACACGGGAAGTGCAAATAATTTACATTTCAACTGTGTGCCTCCAAAGTGAGCTTACTTTTGGGAAGGGAAGACTATTTGTTTTTTATTTTGGGGAAAAGATAAAATAAGTCTACTGATAAGAAGGAATACTTAAATAAAGAGAGGGCTTGGAAAAATTGGATTATCTGACATGATCGACTCTCCTAGTTGCTACTGTAACCTCAGTGGTGCTGGTATGTTCACCTGGGTAGAAGTATAGCTTTTTCCACTGAGAGGTTACAGGACTGACTAGATTAGTAAGTGGATTCAGTTGAGAAGTCTTTAGAAATCAAATCAGCATGCATGCTGTGCAACATACAACACACTTCATTTCAACAAATATTGTAAAAATATGTAGAAGTTGTCAAAGGTGGATGTTGTAAGTATCTTAAGAGTAGGAGTGTCAGGCCTAGGAAAAGTTAATAAGGTAGAAGTTGAGGGCTTGTCTGTTCTGATGCTGGATTTTCCAGACCTCTAATTACTAAGCCTTGCCATCTTGAAAGCGTTTGGCAATCCTAAATCAATCTGTCTGCTAAATGAACAGTTGCATGTACATTTAGGATTTACCTTGTAGGGAGGCGAGGGGGCTGGAGCACTGCTCTTTTTTTTGTTTGTTTTTGACTGAAAATTCCAGGCCTAATTGGATTAAGGCTTTTTTGCCCCCCAACAGGTGGTATCGCAGGAAAGATGCTAGAAAGCTACTGTTTTTTCTGTTGTTACAGACTATAAAAGGTGTTTCCTTTGCAAGGGAAGGTGATGAGTTAGGAAGATGGCTGTGCTGTTCAGCTAGGGGCCTGCAGCGTCCTGGGGCACACAGGCCTGTGGTGGGCTGCTGTGGTGGCTTGGTTCCCCGATCGTGTGGTATGATGGATTAATGCAGCCGTGAACCTGCAGCTGCCATTTGCTGCCTTCACTTTGTTCCTTGGCCTGCGCCTGGCTTCAGCCTCCAGCATTTGCTAGAGTGACTGATTTACCTGCTGCAGAAGGGCCCTGGTGTGGGTGTAAGACTACAGAATTGTTTTTGTGGAGATGACTTTTTTGCTCCACTGTGTTTTCAGTTTATTTTCCCCCAGACTTGTTGACACCACTTTTCCCTTCAGTGGGTGGTGGTTCTTGCCTCAGTTCAGCCACCAGTGTGTGCTGCTTTAGTAAAATCATGCAAGCTTTTTCTGAGCAGTGAAAGTCTTGTAAGAATGCTTCTGTTCCAGAGACATGTTTTCAGGTTGGATGCTAAAAAAGCTGGATTCCTTTGTTTACGAGATACAACGTAAAAAAGAGGCTTTACAGGCAAAGTAGGACGCAGTCTGGCTACTCAAGCACAGAGAGGAAAAATAATAGTTTTATTTGTGTTGGCCCAATTTGATGATTTCGGTAGTAGCAGGAATTACTGCTACTACTTTATCTGTAACGTCAGTAGCAAGTTCTTGCCTACATACCCATAAGACAGATCTTTCAGCAGAAATAAAACTGGAGCTGGCAGACATTTTGCGTTCAGCCTGTTTAAAGCTGTCTGTGTGTCGTCTGTGAAAAATAGAGCATGGCAGTCTGAAGTGGGCTGGGGTTTCTGGAGATGTATTTCAACCCAACAGCTGAACTGAAGATTTTTCCAGGAACATCTTCTATGTTGTAGGGTGATCACCTGTAAAAGAAGCCAACCAACAAAAAACTACCTGGAATAGAACTCTCTAATCCATATACTTCTGATGAAATATGCAAAGTTGTCTCTTGCTTCACACAAACAGGAATTTCTAAGAACTGATGAACACTTTAAGTCATTAAATCTTGGGAGAGGTTCCTACCCTATCATTACCTAAGAGAGATGAGTTGCAGTATTGTGGATTCATCTTGATAATGAGGCTGCTTTACTCAAGACATTGTGATCCAGATTGTCTACCCTTGGTGAGATAATGATTGACAAGAAAATTGAAGATGACACCATGTTTCCAGAGTAGAGGTGGTGGCTAGATTCAGAAAAACAAATGGGAAAGGAATTTAATCTTCTCTCCTATAATGTCTTCACAACAAACTGGTTGTGAACGTGGCTTAGAAGTTCAAGTTCAGGCTGTGAAGGATTCATGAATGCATGTGAAAATCCTGAAGCTTGGAAGCCTCATTAAGTTCTGCGTAGCATCCCCATCTCTCTGTTGAAGATTCTTGCTGTTTGTGTCCTGGTACATAGGACATCTGACCCATGCAGAGGCTGATGAACTTTGGAAGCTGTGTTGTTAGCAGATATAATCAACCCCCTGGTAACAATGGTGATGGTCCTAGTGTCCAGTAGTTCTGGCCTTAGAGATGGTACAGTCCCTAAGTGGTAATTGACTTCTTGCATGCGTGTGTTGGGACAGTGGTGTGATAAACATACAGGAACCCTGGCCTACTTTTCACTGACTTCCAGGATAACCTTCCAAATGAAGGCAAAAATAGATTACATGTAACCTCCTACTGATGTTGTTCATCACAGCCTGCTACAGATACAGGGCTAGATGAAAAGACTCAGCCCTGTGTGCCCCTATGAAGGGATTTATGCTGATAAGATTTTAAAGTCATAATTACTTTCCTTTTATATTGTAGGATAGCAGGGTCAAGAAAACAAGGTTAGAATCCAGCAATCGGGATTTTTTTCTAGACGAATGTTAGCAAAATAACTTCTTTAATATTTGTCTAGCTTAATTGGAATGCCATAGAAAATTATATGATCTGCTATTCTTAGTTTTCCATGTCTGTTTTGATGATACAGTACATTAGACTGCTATTAAATATTCTAAGCCATTGTACTTGTTGTCATATTGCATCTGCCTACGAGGAATTTGTTTGATCATTAAGTCACTGGGGGGAAAGGATACAGCTCTGTGCACTCTTTTTTTTTTTGAAGTAGGTAATTCTGAAGCTGAAGTGTTTCTAGGTATGATGCTAGTGGCAGGCTTCTCAAACATAGCAGTGACAGCATTAAAATATTCTTCTTTTAAAGTGCCCCAAGAGCAGGCATCAGCAAGACTTCAGTCTCACGCCTTTAATTATCTGTTCCAACCTTGCATTTCCTCAAATGCAAGAAACTCAGCATTTTTTTTCCCCCCTCACAGTGTCACGCTGTTGCACATTATATTGCTGTAAAGTTAAAACTTGATGAAAATGTTGGTAGATAGTTTAGTTGAAGAGAAAGTACTTGGAAAAGATATGTATTTTTGGGCAGGCTTTGGGCACTGAGGAAAGGTTTGGCCCAGAATCTGCAGTGTAGGTAAAATAATCCTGCTGCTTTGTAACCAAATGGAAGTGAGCTGGATCGCCTGTGCGATGGATTACACCATATGAACAAAGGCAGACGGCCTGGGAGCTCATGCTAACAGCAAATATTTAAACTATATTTTTAAGATGTGCAAATTTTGAGAGATGTGCAACACTTGAAAATTGGCTTCTCTTGATCCGACATGTTGAAGTTCATGCTTTGTTGGTCTCTCCGCAGCAGTGCGTGACATCAGAAATGTCATGACCACTCTGCTAGCACATTTATCTTCTTCTGTTAGAAGGAGAAAAAAAAGGTAATTCGTGTGGTGTGGCCACATAAATGAGCTCCCTTTCTTCCTGATTAGTGTCAAGAGGTAAATGGGCTATCCGCTTTCTCTTTGCATTGCATATGAACTCTTAATGATCTGTTAGCTATTACAGTGTTAGAATTAATGATGAAATATATGTGTTGCACGGAAGCCTGGTAGTTGATGTTAAGAAACTCATTCTGTTGTATATGGGAAAAAAACTAATCCACAAATAAATAGAAAAGCATATGTATTCAAAGTTAGACTAGAAGGCTGTTTCCCTAGTGTTGAAGTACCATGCTCTTGATGGATATTATAATTTTTTTCCCTTTGTTCAGTGGTTAAAAATCATGATGCGTGTTTATCACTCAAATGTTGGGACACTTGAGAGGAGGCAGAAGGCAAATGGAAAAACAGCATTGCTGTTAAGAAAAACTTACTGAGACCTCAGTACTGTAAGAGTGAGTGTGCAGGAACCAGCAGAAGGAATGTAAAAACTTGCTTTTGTGAAATAGTGTGTCTTGGTCATCTTAGTGACTTTCTTCTCTTTCAGCCCTATTATTTCCACTGATATCTCTGTACTTCACTGGTCTGATAGCTGCACAAGAGCAGTAAAATGTTTCCTGCAGTTTTCTGCACCTTTTTAATGAATGCACTGAGGCTCGTTTCATCAAGAGTTTCTGATGACATTGGTAGTTCAGGAAACACTGCTGTCATCTCCAAAAGATGTTGGTGGCATTTCTATGCTTTCTTGTTTTATGCCTCTTAATAAGCCAGTTTCCATTACATGTTGCTAAACTATTTTTCTTAATTAAAGTTACAATTCAGTTGAGTCTGTCTCTCAGCACGTTTGGAGGACATAAATGTACATCTAATTTCCATCCTTCCCTTCCCCTTTTCTCTGCAGACACGGCTGCATTTGTAGTCTGCACAGGTGACTGAGTGGCCTTGTGCAGTAACAAAGGGAGATCCCACCCTATGAAGCTACCTGCATAGCCGAGTAGGAGGGGAGAAAAAAATAGTTAAACTTCCAAGTTCTGTAACATTTGTGGTTTATGCTCATTTTACAGGAGAAAGTAAACCAGTTATTTTTGGAAGTGCTCAGCTGCTAAACCGAAGGACTGAGCCTCCTTGAAAGTGAGGACATCTGTTTCAAGTTTGCTGCTTGCTTGACTGCTTGACTTTAAGATAATGAATAATGCTTGTTGGCTTCACTTTCAGCCTTTTGCTAGAATGAGACATCTCCATGCAGACTGAAAAAAAAATAAAAATGAAATTGATAAATGTGGATAAACTTGCCTGAAAGGCTGAACTCTTAATTTTTAACTATGCTGCAAATCTACCTTAACAAGCATAGAGCTGTTTTAAGTGCATACATTCAACATAATCCCAAAAAGTAATAGTTCCAGATACAGTAGAAAACTCTCACATTCCAATTGAGCAGTAGCTGAAACTAGGAGAGTTTATTTAAAATTATATCCTTCTGACCTGTATAAGGAGAAAATATGGTCACATATTAGCACAGAAACAGAGGATGTTATTTTACTTGTATATTCTCCTGCAAGGCAGAAACCTTACAGAAAGAGACCATAAAGAATAACATGTCAAGGTAGTATATAACATGGCTGCTTGCTTATAGAATTGTGTGCTGTAAATGAACAAAAGTGGTAAGGTAAAGATGAATGCTAGTCAAATAATTTACTTGGAACACTTTTTGTAGGCCATGTAAAAATTTGGATTTTTTTCTTAAGTTTTTGAAGGATTGACTGTAAAAAGACAGTAGCAGGAAACAATTTACTTTTTTTCAGGATGTTTTGACCTGCACTGCCTTTGCTGCTGATCTGACAGTGTAAATGGAAAATGAAGTAGGAGATCTCTCAGCTTTAAATTTTATAGTTGAACTTGATTTGATTCTTCCCCTCCCCCTAAGCGAATTTATAGCAGCAGATGTGTAGTCTGGGTCTTCATAATTGAGATGTATTGTTCCACATGCTTTGTAAGTGATTATTGTGGTAAAACTCTATTGGCTCTTGATTACAATGCTAATGAAGGTCTTTCTCAGATAGCTTGTTTAACATCTACTTTTTTCAAAATTTGAGTTCTCATTGTAAAACATTGCATTGTAACTTTATAATTTTTTTACAAGAGTTGCAGTCTGAGCTATATTGAGTTCTTAATTTAAAAGGCTGTTTTTAGAATAGTGCATCAATGTAGCTTTTGAGAGACTTATGATATTCGATTGACACGCTTGAATAGGTGGTGTTTAAGTAGGAATATCTGAATGTCTTAGTGCAATACTCTTGTGGTTCATGCTGCTGCTTATGCCTGTTTTTCTTTGCTCTGCATGTTGCATGAAGACTGTCTTCAGGGTTACTTAACACGTGAAGATGCTCCTCTAAACTGTGTCTTATTTCTGAACTTCATGTTGTCCTGTACTGTTCCTCAGACTGGCTGGTACTTGGTGATCCAGGCTGCTGTAACATCGCACTCTCAGTGCTTCAGGGAGTGCTAGCTACTTACCATGCATACTCATCCATCTCTGCCACCTTTGTTTTTGATAAGGACGTGGGAAGAGGTGAGCGATACTTGTGGCTCTAGTACGTGTTTCCAGGTTTCATCTGCTCGGTTGTGCTTGGGATTACGCCGGTTGAGTGGAATGTCCCTCTTCTCCCACGGAATGATGTTGCTCGTGGAAACAAGCCTGGTGCTCATTATTGCGTGTCATTTCTTGTAATGATGGTAAATCATAAATGACTTTATAAATGACCTTCTGAATGTCTTTCTATCTGTATGTATCTCTTTCTAAATGAATGTCATCTAGAATTAAAATGTGGTAGGGTGTGTGTATTTTATTTTGCTTCTAAGCATTGTAGCTATTCTTATTTAAAAAAAAAAAAACAAAACAAAAAAACCCAAAACTTTATGCACTTTCTGTCTTGGTAAACATTGAGGGTTTCTCAGGGTAAACCCTGAAAATTGACTTATTGACTTTATAAGCATTAGGTATACTTTGTATTACCGTTGTCCACCTCATCACTCCATCTTGCTCACAGAACAGCAATCACAGTTTTTTTTGTTTAAAAAAAACACCCTCCTCTCGATTCCTGTGCCTGAGGACAGCTTTGTCATAATTTGGGGAAAATAACTGCAAGAGTCTCAGGTCAGAGGTCTAATTGACTCTGAGGTGGTATGGCACTTATTACTTGAGTAGAAAGTTGAACTAGTGTTTTTTTTGTTGTTGTTGTTTTGTTTTGTTTTGTTTTGAGATGAAACAGTGACTCCTCTGTTTCTTCAAACGTCTTTAGTATTACTAAGACACACCTGCTCAAACTAGAGAATAAAAGATGATTATCGAGTTGTCATAACTTTGGACCTCTGAGATCAGCAGTCCTGCTCTCACTTGCAAAAAATCCAAATATACAGTCATTTGGATTCGTGGAAGAATAAACTCATAAAGACTCATTTTGATGGTATGGATAATTGGAGAGAATCAACTGGCATTTTATTATCCATTGTCTCCTGCTGAAACATGTGACAGTGTGGCCATGTGATTTAAAGATTTCTTAAATAGAAAATACACACACAAAAAAACCATCAAACACTGGAAATATGGAAACACAAAGTTTTTGGTTGGCTGACTTTGTTTAAAGATACTGTAAGCAGGGCACACTGTGGGCTTCAGTTAAGAATGCTGATAATTTAATCTTGAACATCCTTGATGAAAGGAATGATGCAGTAACTACTCACCAGTTTGCAATGGACTATATGAAAAAGAAATGATTTTAACTCTTGGATATTTTTTTTTATATAGGCCTTCTTATACTGACAAAGCCTTTGTGCTTTGTCCTGAAGCCTTCTCCCAAACTGATCTTTTGTTGAGAACTGAAGCAGGGCTGTTTGCAGCAGCAGAGTAATAATAATTCTGTTAATGTGTATGTATATATATATATATATATATATTCTGATTCAGGAGATAATCTCTTCTTAAAATTCTTAAGAATCTGTATGCTTTGGATTCTCATGAATCTTTTCTTAAGAAAGCCAGTGCACCTCTCTGTTCAGGTGGTAGCCATGCACTTAGGTTGTGCATAGTAGGGGTAAAACAGGTCTCATTCTCCATCTCCTTGCTTTCTTTGATTCAGTTAAGACCTGTGCCCTAGGTTTCCTGCTTGGTTGGCAGGGCCGATTCCCTGTGCTGGGGGAAGGGGCTGTAGCTGTGTTTGTAGCTGTACGTGTACTGTCATAGCTGCTTGCAACATCCAATTAAGCATCCCCTAAGCTAGACAGAGACTGACTTCACGCAGCCTGGTATGCTGAAACATTTTTTGCAAGTCTTTGAGTCTTTTAAAAGCAGAATTCAGTCTTACCTTAGTTTTTAACGTGAAAGCTATCAACTTCAATTGTTCAATGACTGGAAGTTGGTCTAAAAGATTGAACTGCATGGCAGGGCTGAGGATGTAGTCTGTTGGATGAATTTCTCTGTCACTACAAGGGGAGTAGTCTTTGATCAAGCTGCAAGTGAGAAATGCTACAGGGGCATGTTCTGTTAAAACAGATGGCAAGTAATTTTATTTTTTTTTTAAGAACCAGTGTAATTCTTGGCTATGAGAGTGATATCCCATCATAGCACAGGGCAGCATGGCCATTGCAGCAGGGCTGAGGGCTGTGAATCCTTCTCTTGTAACACTGCCTCTGTGGCTTCATGGTGCTCTGTCCAGGTAGCTGACATTCACAAGTTCTGCCCCAAATCTGCAGTGACTCAAAGGTGATGTTTATAAACTAGTAAGTCTGTAGTTTACATGCTAATAAGCATGCTTGTATTATTACTTTTTAAATTTTGGTCTTGCAGATTGGGGGGCACCATGGTTTTTTGCCACGTACGAAAGCTTAGGAATGCTTCTGCTACCATGTTTTTCCATATTGGAATATAGTACTAAATAATTGGGGTTGCTTAAAAGGTGTCCATGTGAACTGTAAGTGCCTTGTTTTGCAGGTAGTGTATTAAAATAAAAAAATAAATAATCAAGAATAACAAAAAATCCCAAGGAACATTCATAAATATTTTCCTTCTAGCAAGCTGAATTGATCTGTGAATATGTCCTAACTCATGCATAGTTGAATTGCGCATGCAGCTTAAAAGCTTATATATGAAATTAACAGGCGGAATTGTTTCACCTCAGGGGTAATTATTTTTTCTGATGATAATTACAGTGCAGAGCTAAATGTATTATCATGACGATGCTTTAATCACACAGTGTAGCTCTTACTAGAAAATGCAGGTACCAAGGTAACACTGGAAGTATTGTGAGTAACCTGGGAAAGGCTGAAGAAACTTTTGTTTTTCAGCTCTTTGAAAAGCTCTATGAAGTAAAGAATCCTATTGCTATAAACTAAGCTTTTTTTTTTTTTTTTTTTTTTTTTTTTTTTTTTTTAATCTTTTCCTGGCTAAGTTTCAGGCAACTTTATTTCTCTCTTATTCAATTCAGTTATCTTTCTTTTTAATCAAATGTTCTGCTTTCAGGCTAAGGGGATGAGATCAAGGGATTGTACCAGAATAGAACCGTAATCTAGCGATAAACCTTGTCTGCATTGTGAATGAAACTGAACTTCTGGGCCCACTTCATACTGTACCTGACTTCTCGGCTTTAACATCTTAGTAATTTAGAGGAAGGCATCCATGAGTGTATTGAGCTGTACATTTAATAAAACTCTTTGAAAGTAGTAATATGTTTTAGTTCATTCTAAGAATAAAGTGAGGCTGTGTAGGGGAGTATTTGGAAGTTATCATTACTGAAATGATGGGGCTTCTGGTGCTGTCACTTCCTTGGTTTAGACAAAATTGTGACAGGAAACTAAGCATTCAGTGAAGTTGTCTGTCTATTCCTTCTGTGAAAATCTGGGTAGAAATACAAATGTGATGGAGCTTGAGAGAAACTGGTTTTCTGGACATCCATTTGGTCATCTACCCATTGCTGCAAACAACCTGTGTAAATGGTCTCCAAATTAGCTTTCCTTGCCCAGTGTAAAGATTGAAACGGTACATTTTGTGAACTAACTTTTAAAAACTTTAAGTGGAGTAGACTGTTATATAAAACCTAAATCTTAACTGTAGAGATGTTGTGTGTGATTTTTTAAGCAAGTAGTAAAAGCTGCCTTAGTGAGCATTATTTTAGTATTCTGAGCATATTCAGGGCATTCTGATGTATAATATCCAGGACATAGTACATCCTAAATTGCTAGTACTATGTTTTAATGTTGTTCTTCCCCTTCACCACAGTGTGCCGAAGAAGTGGCCTTTGTAAAAATTAGTTTTAAGTACTTCCTTGCTAGATAGTTTTTGCTTAGTACACAGGAGCTGGAGAATGGAAGAATAGATGCTTTCCTGTAATGTGATTCTTTCCCATCATGCATGAAGTGGATTAAGACCAGAGATAGTGATTCACATTATCAATGCAAATTATTTTCCAGCATTAAAGAGGAAATAAGCCCCGAAAATGTTTAATTTTTTCAACTTTTAAAATGAATTCCATCTTACTGTTAATGAAATGAAAAAGATTTTCATCATTCCATCTTTTTGGCAGACTTCGTAAAGAATGCATGGAGAATTAAGCTTGTATTAAGTTCTTTTAATCTGTTTATTGCTTAATTATTCTTTATACAGATACTTATGATTTAAGCGTTTCCCTGGAACTGGAGAAAGTCCTGCTTTGATTCTTAAGTTTCCAATACAGATTTTACTGCATTTTTGTCAGTCAAATTAGCTCATGGAAACTCAAGTACACAAATTCTGGTCAAATTATTTTGCCACTTTCATCTGTATTGATAAAATGGTTGTTTCCATTGTAATAAAGGGAATGTCTTAATATTGTAGATTTGTAAAAAGCAAGCAGTGAACCTGATATGTGTACAATGTCCAAGAAAGGAGAGACTATTTTGAATGCCACCAATGGAAATAATGCAGGATCAAAAAAAAATAATGCTATTTTGTGTCCCTATTTATTAGAAAGGGCCATGATGAAATGGACATATTCTGTTTTGAATGTGGTCTTACCTGTCACCTGCTGCCTTTATATTAAGATTAAATTCTGTATTTGTGGGGCACGAAGCTTGTGGTGACAGGCTGTTTAACTTCACGCAAGCAGAATGAGGAAGGTGTCTTCCTGTGTGTAGCTCCTCATGTAGTGAAGGTGAGCAACATTGCAGGTGTTTTGAGGTACTTCAATTGACTGCTGAGCAAGTGAGAGGTGATGGAGAACAGGGAGAGGAGAGCTTTTACAGCTGTGCTAACTGGGGAAGGGAAGTATATCTTAGGTTGCTGTGTTTAGCAGAGACTTTTTGGAATATGTCTTTAGCCTGAGCATGTGTGGTGGCATCGTCCCCCTCCTCAGAAGGACGGGGGAAAGAAATGGTGATAAAAGGTGATCCGTTGGCAATTATTGTCACAGGTAAAACACACTTGGTGTAAAGGAGATTAATGTAATTTACTGCCAACTACTAACAGACTAGAGCAATGAGAAGCTAAAAACATACTAAAAACACCTTCCCCTCACTGCTCCAACATCCCTGCTACCGCGGGGTCCATCCATCCCCCAGGAGCAAACTGCTCCAGCACGGGTCCCCCATGGGTGGGCGGCAGCTCCCCCCAGACCCCCTGCTCCTGCGTGGGCTCCTCTCCATGGGCTGCAGCTCCGGCCCGGGGCCTGCTCCTGCGGGGGCTCTCCATGGGCTGCAGCCTCCTCCAGGCCACATCCACCTGCTCCACCGGGAGCTCCTCTACCCATGGGGGGGCTGCAGTGTGGAGATCTGCTCCATGTGGGACCCATGGGCTGCAGGGGGACAGCCTGCTCCACCAGGGGCCTCTCCCTGCACAGCCCACAGGGGAACTGCTGCTGCCTGCCTGCAGCACCTCCTGCCCTCCTGCTGCACTCACCTGGGGTGCTGCAAGGCTGCTGCTCCTCTCTCCCTGCTGTTGAATAGCATTTTTTCCCCCCCTTCTTCAATCTGTTCTCCCAGCAGCCCAGCCAGCGCTTCTGTCTGGTTTGGCTCTGGCCAGTAGTGGGTCCCTTTTGGAGTGGCTCTGCTCTGACATGGGGCAGCTGCTGGGTTCTGCTCACAGAGGCCACCCCACAGCACTCAGCTACCAAGCCCTTGCTACATGAAACCAGCACAGCGTGTTCAGGTGGCTCTTAGCAACTTGCATTTTATGGACTGCTATAGGTGATTTTTGTTGTTGTTATTAATAACCCCAAGCAGAGCTACAGGCTGGGAGATGAGTGGTTGGAGAGCTGCCAGGCAGAGAAGGACCTGGGAGTATTGGTTGATAGTCGGCTGAATATGAGCCAGCAGTGTGCTCAGGTGGCCAAGAAGGCCAACGGCATCCTGGCTTGCATCAGGAACGGTGTGACCAGCAGGGCTAGGGAGGTGATCGTCCCCCTGTACTCAGCTCTGGTGAGGCCGCACCTCGAGTACTGTGTTCAGTTTTGGGCCCCTCGCTACAAGAAGGACATGGAGGTGCTTGAGCGGGTGCAGAGAAGGGCGACAAAGCTGGTGAGGGGCCTGGAGAACAAGTCCTACGAGGAGCGGCTGAGGGAGCTGGGCTTGTTCAGCCTGGAGAAGAGGAGGCTCAGGGGCGACCTTATTGCTCTCTATGGGTACCTCAAGGGAGGCTGTAGCGAGGTGGGGGTTGGTCTGTTCTCCCACGTGCCTGGTGACAGGACGAGGGGGAATGGGCTAAAGTTGTGCCAGGGGAGGTTTAGGTTAGATGTTAGGAAGAACTTCTTCACTGAAAGGGTTGTGAGGCATTGGAACAGGCTGCCCAGGGAAGTGGTGGAGTCACCATCCCTGGAAGTCTTCAAAAGACGCTTAGATGTAGAGCTTAGGGATATGGTTTAGTGGGGACTGCTAGCGTTAGGTCAGAGGTTGGACTCGATGATCTTGAGGTCTCTTCCAACCTAGAAATTCTGTGATTCTGTGATTCCCCCCAGTCCTTGGCTGAATGGATTTCTGAAACTATAATGTTTTGATATAACTGGCCACAAAATCATTTCAAGTTACAATATCGCACAGAATCTAGTGAGACTATTTCTGTGATGCTTAGTTGGGCACAATAGGTGATCATATGCCAAAATACTGTTCAGTGCATACTGAGCAGCAGTTAAATTTAACCTTTCAATTTTTCAGCAGAACTAAGTAACTTAAAAGGAATACTTGTGTAGGAAAATGAAATCACAGGGTAATTATTGTGCTCAGTGAAAATATTCATCTGTTTACCTGGAAGGACCCAGTGCTTGTTAAATTACTGAACTGAAAAAATATGCAGCATGTCTTCAGGATTTTCTTAATGTATCCCTCAAGATTTATAGAATTAAGACAAAAGATACTTTAATGACCAATGCATGATCTAAATATGATGACTAAGTTTTAAATTACTGGGGACCAGGAAAACATTTGGTTGCAATTTTGTAAAACAGTCATTCATGGCAGAAAATGATACTCTGATTCATCTATGTAGACGTCAATTTTTGGCTTTAAAGTATATTTATGTGCATAGTTTAAAAGATGGTTATGAGGTTTCCTGGGGCTTTGCAGTTAAAGGGAAAATTGCAAAGACCCCTTTAGAAATATTATCTTACATGAGCATTGTAAAAAGTGAAAATTGTAATTCCCCTTCCCATCCTTTCTAAGCCTGGGATGTGATTTATGCGGACTAATTTCTACCAGCAATTCCACTCTCAGTAAAATATTAGTGTTGATTATAGCTGATTCATTTCAGAAGCTTGGGTATGAGGGTTTGAAGCATTTACCCTCAAAAGGCATTCTTTTTTTTTTTTTCCCCGTTCTTTAGAGCCCCCCAAATCACAGTGGATTTCCAAAGGGAAGAAGAAACAAGTGCAGTCTACTGCAGAGTGGCCGTGCTTTCATTATATTTCCCTTCTCTTCCAAATTCAAACGTCTCCTGCAGTGTTAGTTTCTCCTCTTCCCCCAACGCAGTGTGTTCTTTCTCCCCCTTGGATTGTAATACAGAGATAACTTGGATTTTGTTCTGTGTAGAGGGATGCATCTAGTCTGAGAGCAGGATGATGCTTCTCCAACAGAAAGGCCAAGGTTTATTCTGAAGTAGATGTGGTTTTAGGGCCTGGCATGCCTTTTGAGGGGGCTAATTGGCTCTGTTCTGCCCCTTCCTCTCCCTTTTGGGGTTAATATGCTGTTGTGTTCTGTACAGAAGATCCATAACAGGAATTATTTTTTTTGTGGCAGGTTAGCTGAGAATAGGCTAGTGAGTGAGCCCTTTGAAGTGTTGTGGTGGTGGAGAATATGTTCATTTTTTTAAAAAACTGTATGTGACAGAAATGAAATGTTTCCCTCTTTTTACATTTACCAAGGAAGATGGTTTTCTGTTCTGTCTAGCAAGTGTTGGATGGGTGTTTTGCATGTAATCAAGAGAAGTAGATGGCTTTCTAAAGCATGTTATTTATTTAAAATTTTTTGATTTAGTTGAGGAATGGAGTTCTAAAAGGAGCACCCCTCAGCTCCTCTGCCCCTAACACATGACTGATGTCCCCTTCCAGGATAACTACCATATCTTCACTGAGGCTGACCTATGGGCATATTTTATGTTTCCTCTTCCTGCCTTGCAGATGAGGATGTCTGCTGAGTTTTGTTGTACAGGATCCTGCCTTGCTGCCTTCTTGGCTTTGATTTGCAGGGCTGCGTTTGGCTGATAGTTGTAAGTGCTGCTCTGTGCTTTCACTGGAGAATTTCACATGCACCCTGTATCAGTGTTCCCGAGCCCGCGAGCGCACAAGTCACTGCTGTATCCCAAACAAGGTAAAAATAGTTCAGGCAATCTTTGTACCAGTGCACAAGACTATTTTGCAGAGCTTATTTTATTGTTATTTTAGTACCACAAGCAAGCTTGCTATTTCCCTTAATGGGAAACAGATGTTTTACTAGACAAATGTATATGAAATTTTTAAAAAGAAGTTTGGCTTGGCAACTTCTTTTGGTATAGTTGCAGACTGAAGCATAATAAAATGATAGTATCTGACCTACGATATAGCAGAGAATACAGGGCTTACTTGAATCATTTTCCTTTTGGGTAATAGTGAGTCTTTTGAGGAAAAGGAGGGTTCATTTTTTTTCAACTTACATGAAGAATTAAAATCCTGAATGCCGGTGTTAGCTTAGTTCAGAATACATTTTTTTCTTTCCTTAGAAAAAAGGTCAATTAGACCACTGCATGTAGGGTGCCAATTCCTAGATAAAACATCCCATCATGTTTTGTGTTCTTAATCAGATGAGTTGCTGTGGTTCTTCCTGAACTAAAGAAGTGTTCATCTGACACAGCCTCCCCAATGTCTGTGCTGTCTGGTGGCTCAACAGCAGCTGCTGTGCTCCTGAAAACTGTCAGAGCTGAATTGAAGGGAGGGGAAAAAAAAGAATATGTAGTATCTAAGTATTCAACAATTTCCTGTTGCTTTAAGTAGAAGATGAACATTTCTTAGAGGAAGTAGGAGGGGAAGAGGAGTCTCCTCACAGGATACTTGCTGCTCCAGATAGGAAGCAAATTTAAAGTCTTGAACTTAGGACATTTCAGCATTTTATCTAATTAAAAATGTTTTCATTTAATAGGCAGGAAGACTGTGCTTCCCTTTCTTCTCCTAATCAGGGCAAGTCTCTGTATGAAATCTGAGTGTGTAGGATAATGTCTACGCCTGGGGTACAGGATGGTTGAGCTTGGCTTTGTGCTCTTCCTCCTGCCTGGGTTTTGTCCCTGCTGCTTTGCCAGGACTGCTGGTGGCTGCTTGGGCTGCCTGGTGGCAGCAGCAGGGTACCGACGGTGCTGCCTGGGGAGTTGGACAGAGGCTCCAAGGATGTGTGGCTGGTGGACACTAAGTTGATGCATATGCCCAGGTTTTGGGATTTCTTGCCTTATGTTTTGGATGTGTATTTCATTGCCTTAGGGAGTATTTCCCTACCAAGAGCTGCAGAAATTTACACCTTTCTGGCATCAGAGGAAATTCTGCATTAAGTATTGGGATGTTGTTAGAGCTACGGTGTTGTCCTTCTGCCACTAACACCTTTTTTACTTGTTTTTAAATGACATGTGGGACCTCGGCTAAAGTGATCCTTGCCCAGTAAAATTGGGATGCTACCTGCGTGTGCTCTGGGCACTTTGGCCAAGAAAGTGGAGGTAAAAAAAAGAGTTAAATGCCACAGACATATTTTGGTCACTTGGCATTTTAGAGGTCAGCTCTGCAAAGAAGGCTGGTATGTTTCCAGTTCTGAATTGAAGCCAGCTGGCTGCCAAAGTCTGATGTCTTCATCAACATTTTCAGGCAAATGCTGAGTAGTGTAAGGTGTGGAATAAAACAGAGCTTGTAACACTGACAGCAGCTAGTGGGATCGTGCTGGTGGACTAATACCTTTTTTTAAACACAGAAAAGCTGAAACAAGTGTAAGAACATTTCAAGAATGTAATAGGTAAAAACGTAGGAAAATAGTTACCACTTGCTATGCACACGCAGACCTGTGTGCTCTGTGCTGTTAATGTGCATGCTCGTGTTCATTGCTGAGTCTCTCTGGTTCCTGTCTGTATGCTGTGCTAGCAAGGAAGCAGTTCTTGGCTTCAGAGCTGCACACATGAGCAGAGGAGCGTTTAAAATGTTCTTGCTTACTGCCTGGCATCTTTGGAAGTCACAGTACAAATTCTTGTGCCTGTAGCCCTTCAGAAAATCTTTAACATTTCAGAAGAGGCAAGTCCCATAATACTGTCATCCTCAAGCTGATTTCTGTAGCTCCTCAGAGGAAACCTTCCAGCAGAACTTGAGGTGGAGAGTAATAATAATAATAAAATAAAAAAAAAAACACCACTGCACAGGGGGAGGATTCTACGATGTCTTGAAAAATGCGAGTTTATCTTCCAGCTACATTGGAAGCCTTTTCTCTTTTTATTTTATATCCTGTTCTTAGGGATTGCTAGTTAATAATTCACATGTACTGCAGTTACCAATTAAAGAAAAATTGAATTTGAAACAGCAGTAGGTTCAATTAAATATATTTGGGAATCAGTTATATCTTCCATTGCTCAGGAAGGGAGTTAAATTATTTAAAAAGTCTTTTCTTTGTACATTTTTTACATGAGCAAAAAGTACCAATGGCTAATTACCATTCCTGAGGAATTAAACATTTTCAGGCTCTAGAACTTGGGACTTGAAAACAGAAAAAGCAAGCCAATTCAAAATGAAATAAATGACACTTGGTTGGAGTGTGTGCTTAAAGCACATGACAATATTTGATTTTTTTTGTAAGGACTGTCAGAAATCAAATCTCTAGCTTAAGTATGTAGTGTAGAATAACAAGTTAGATTGTGTGCACTGAAAACTGAACTCATTAGAATGCCAACTCTGCCTCCATTTGCTTCTTGTGCAGTTACAAAGAATGTAAGGTGAATCTGTTCCTTCCAGAGTGCCTTGATTTCCCACACCCCTTCACCCCCAGCGAGCACTCCTTACTACTTGCACACAAAAAAACATGCACGAAGATGAAATGGTCCCTCATTACATGGTACATGGTATGTTTGTTACTGGCTTGGCTTTACTTTTTTTGACCAAGTTGTGTTCCCTAATTGGCCTCAGTAACGTATCATATTAGTCATGTTATGGCTATTTGCCATGGACTGTAGGAAAAAAGATGCTTGTTTCTAAATGGGAACTTGGAGAATTTCCTGTTTTGGTGAGAAGAGACTACTAGTTAACGTGCATTGCTGTCCTGATAAACTTCTTATAAGGCAATCACTTCTTGCAGAAAAGGTATGCTAATCAGGGAGTGAATGGTATTAAAAAAAAAAAAAAAAAGTATTTGCTTTTAAAAGGAAATGAGCTTCTCACCTCTGGTAATATAATACAAGAAAAACACAACATTGGCTGTGTTAAAACAGCATCAGGAGAAATCTGAGTTTAAACCGTATGGATTCTTAGAAGGCTATAGCAAGGCTGAGATCATTATTGTTATTTTTAAGGGTCTCTTCCTACTGGTGGGGACCTTTGACTTCTCCTTTCATGAGTGCAGCTTGATGCCAGCTTTATCACAGGGTGCCTTTTGTAGCAAGAGCGAGGCTGTGGCGTGTTGCCTGTTGTACAGCAGCACACAGAGCATGGCTGTCCAACAGCCTACCTGCTCGTCATGGCTTCCCTGATGTATGAAATTAGCCTTTGGTGTGTTCAGCTGAGCGTTTACTAATTGATTCCATAGGTTAGTGCAAGTAGCTGGATGGATGGAATAAATCAGCATGTGTCAGGCATACCCACCTCTGTGTTTGGATTATTCTGGTTTGCATTTAGCCTTTTGAACTCCAGTACTGTATGTATGGCTGTCTAAAAGACCCATTAAATTTCAACTGCACTGTAAGTAGCCTTCCACTCCTGCTCTCTTCCTCTGAGTTTATGAATGGTGTTAGACTGACAGGGCACTGCTTTGTGTGTTTGAGCAAATAGTTCTGCAGCAGTCCCACAGAGCAAGATGAGACACGTCTGTCTCAATACTTAGTCACGTACAATATGCCTGTATGTACCCGAAATTCATGGACAAAATAGTTTCATAAAATCTGACTGAAGAATAGGCTTTATTTTTTTTTAGGGGGGGGAGAGCAATTACTGTCTTGATCACTTTGCTAGAGTTTTTTTTTTAGTGAAATTTTAGAGATGTTAGTCATAGTCAACCAGATTTTATATATATATATAATATATTATATATATATATATAAATATATATATATATATATTATATATATATATAAATTTTCAGGAAATGGTGTAACATAATCTAGAATATTTGAGTTTTGCTGCATTGATGGAAAGAAATATCAAATTATTAAAGTAACATTTATACTTACACAGCTTACAATTTTATTGAAGAAATTGGCTTTCTGTGTTACAGGGTTGATGGAAATTGTAGGAGGGTTTTTGGTTAAAAAGTTGTAAGAGAGAATTTGGTTTTCAGAAAAAAAAAAAAAAAAAAAGCCCCTTGCAGGGGATGCTGGCAGATGACTTGAGCTAGAAAACAGCTTCGTTTTCCACATGTAAGCTGAGGGCAAATTTGTTTTCTACAGTGTGATACCTGCATTTCCATGCAGTTTTCTATATAGTTGTTTTATACAGTGGCAAATTGTAAATATAAACTTGTTTCATTTTTTAATGAGACTTTCACTGTCTCAGGACATTGCAGAAAGAATAAATTTCCCTGGAATACTGCCTGTGTCAAGCTTTTAAAGGTAACTCCAAATGTGGGGAAAAAAAAACTTATAGTTGTTGTTTTCCCTGTAAATGAGCTAAATGTCATTCTTTCCTGAACACATTTTAAAAGGCAATCTTTTCTACATAAGGCTTACGGTACTCAGCTGAAGGGGTTTCTTCAACCCAGCTTCCTAATGAATTACCTCTGTGTTGCTAGATCAAGAGTGAAGTCAGTAGTTTGATCTTGCGTGCTTTGCAGTACTTCAGAATGATAGCTGTATGTTCGTATCCCCACAGTAATTGTCAGCTTCTGTGCTTGATCAACAGCAAATTTCAGTAAAATCAAATAGCATTGGTTTGGGGTCTCTCAACATAACTTGAAGTTCTGCTTTTGGCAGTGTTTGTTAACAATTTAGAGAACAGTTTCTGTTCTCTGTGGTGACTGCGACTCAAGAGACCCAGGGAGCTGCATCTAATAATCTTGCATCATGTAGGTGACACTTTAATAGTGAATCCAATGAAAAGTGTAGATTCTGCTACCCAGCAATGCAGATAGCTAATTTTCTTGTCTGGTGTATTAATGAAGTTAACTGGATATTAATATTTTTGCCTATGTTATCTTTACAGTGTGCACAAACTGAACTTTAAGTTACTAGTGAAATTTCAAATCCATTTTTTTCATAATACACTTTTAGTGTATTCTAGTATGTTATGTCTGTTGAGGAACAAATTCCCCATAAAAATGAATCTGGCCTCAGGTTCTTTTTTTTCACAACAGGTATTTTTTGTCTTAGCTGCAAACACAACATACTTTTGCTGTGTGTGAAGCCTTCAGTGATGAATACTGTAGTTTTCTGGAGAAACTAGATATGTGTCTACAAGTGACTCCATGTAGTTGTCATCAAATGTGTAATATAAATGTTGATAGCTGTTTTTATGGAATCTTTAATTTTTCCCCTTTCAGGCAATATTTAAAACATAGCATGTCTTCTTTATACTGACTTTAGTTGGCAAATTCTTAGTGTGTTAGTTAGTAGAAGGGGTCTTTCAATCATTAGGACTTGGAAGAAACTTTGAATGGGAGCTCATCTAAGACTTGAAAATGTGTTGTTGTTTTTTTTTTCTCATCACTTAGGTTCCGCATCTCAGTAAAATAAATGGGTTACCCAAGAGTATGCAGCTAACATCAAAAAGTGATGTTTGTTATTAGCTTGAAACAGCTTGTTTAGGAGTAGTTGATATTTGAGTAAATAGTATGAAACCAAAGTGTGTACAAAGCTTTTAGCTGGAAGGTTCTCGTGGCTTTTACGGTTTTCTCTTATCAAACTACAGTGTCTTTTCCTACCACCACTGTGACCATTGCTTTGTGTTTCTCCATTCCCCATATATGCCCCTGAAAACAAGAAAGGGAGGTGGGGTAGAAGAAGGGAAGAAAAACAAAGCTGGGATTATTGCAGGTACCCCTCAGTGCAGATTGCTATCAACCAAGAGGAAAGTAACTCAAGATACTGCCGCAGACATCTTAAAAGCCAACTTGGTAAGAGGTTGGTAGTCAGCAGCTAGGATGAAGGCATGTACTCAGTTTCTGGCCTGTGGCAAATACTGACATTTCTAGTGGTTATTTCTGTAGCCTGGATTTGTCATAGATGTGTATCGATTCAAATAAAATAACTTCAAATTAAAGCTGTCAGCACAAACCAGTCAGAAGTGGCGGGGCTCGACTGGGAACCTGCCCAGTCTCCTCTCAGCTAAGTTTCAGAAGAAAAGGTTACGCCACAGCTTCCCGGTCACCTGCAGGCTTTCCAGGATTTATCTGGACTTGGCTGAAGTTCCTGAGGTACTTCCCTTGGCAAAAATGGTTCACAGGAAGGCAGCTTCAAAAATCCCTCTGCTTGAGGGACTGTTTATCTGAACAGCCTCTGCATGCTGGAAAATGGGATGGGTTGTTTTAGCTATGGGTCAGTCTTAGCTGAAGTTTTCAAGAGCTGCCCTCACTATGCTGTGGTTGAATGAAGATGGAGATTATGGCAACGTGAGGCTGGGTTGCATGACCGGAGAAGATATTGTGTGGTCTGGTGTATTTTTCTGTCATTTTCTCTTTTCCTGCTGCTCCCACTGGTCTGCTGTCTTCATGCTGCATCAGCTGTGCTATCTTCATGCTTCCTTGACAGGAGCAGGAAAGGCACATTTTCTCATGAGGGTGAGTAATAGGAAAAGGGCAGAGCTGGGGCAAAGAAATAATCCATGCAGAAAGGCTTCGATTGTTCCTCCCCACCTCCCTTTCCGCTTCTGAAGGTGGGGCAGGAAAAGACAGTATTTTCTGATGGGTTTCCTAATAACCGAAGCAGAGCAGTCTTTTGGATACCCAAGAACCTTATACACCTGATATCCCAATGCAACTTGACCTGGTGATACCTGATCACCATTCAGAAAGTAGAAATCAATTATTTCTAAATAGCGCAGCTGTCATATGTAACAAAGTGTGTTAGTATAAATATCAGTGGGCAATAGTATAACCGTTCATTTTAAAGCCTGTTGGTAAATGCTATTCTCTTGAAACTGTGAAGAAAATGGACTTTGTCCAAAATGTATTTGTAAGTCTGTAGTGTACACGGATTTTATAAAAACTAAAAACACTTTAAAGCATCTGTAAAGGGGAGCTAAATGTGTTCTTTTGTTGCTGTCACTTAAAAAGTTGGGTATGATTGCCATCCTGTTTGTTAGCTAATGATACAGTAATTTGAAAATCAGCCAACAGTATGTGTAAATGGTCAAAACATAGCGAAAGCATCGCATTTTGGGTAAAACTAGATGTGCCAATGGGCACATACGAGGTGCTTTGCCACTCCTTGATTCAGTGAGTGCATGTAGACTTGCTGTGTACTGGGACCTGTCTGTGAAGCACGGATATATTTTCAATAATAAAATAAACTTAGTTAACACAAGATGTTTTGTCATCTGCTTTGGCACTCCACCTATGTCAGGTGTCAGTTCTGCTGCTGCTGAAGCATTGGCTTGGGCTTCTTTCTTGAGATGTGTTTGCTGAGCCTGTGTGCTTCCCCTCATCCCAGCCTTCCTGCTGTCTGGTACTTGGTGGGTGCAGGATTGCCCCTCTCTGACTTCTGCAGAGGCACCAGCAGGGACGGTAACCAACAGCAGCTTTCACTGAAGAGCAGGGTCTGATTCATTTCCCATTTTCTGCTCTTCAGCCTGCTCTGTAGAATGCATCGTAGTAATTAGAAATTGGCTCTCTTCTCCCCTGAGATCTTCATAAAGCTACTTCCTTACCAACCCATATCATCTTTTTTTTTTTTTTTTTTTTTTTTGGTAGTAGTTGTAGTAGGTGCTGGAGAAGACAGGCTCTGTCCTGCTGCTCTGTACAGCTGTTCTCTGGGGACCAGGAGGGGATGGGGAGCTGTGTTGTTTTTTAAAGTAACTGTCTGCTGTCTAAATAAAAAAGCAACTTCTTGTCGTCCCTTCCTGTTGCGTTTCATGGTTTGTGACTTGTGACCCTGTGCTGGGAAAAAGCCTGTTGTGACCAAGGATTGTCACGTGCCTTGCTGGTAGCAGCTCTGGGAAGTGGGAGGGCGGCTGTGACTGCGTCTCTGAGCCAGACCAGTGTGCCTTCCTGTGCTGGCATCGGGGCCCTGGCTGTGTCGACGTCCTCTGCACAGTCGTCTTGTGGTCAGCTGTGCTCCCTTCTCAGGCAGTGGGCAACTGTGGCAATCAGTGCTTGGCAAAAGGCTTCTGATGTGATGCCTTTAGGTAGCATAAGTAGAAAGTACCTTCTGTTATTTACTGCTCCTTCTGGCTTTGGGTATTTCTCTGTGAATTTCAGTATTTGTGAGGGTTCAGTCACTGCTGCTCTGCAGTGTGGTATCTCCATGGTTAAGCCCCACATTTTGCCCAGGTTTCTGATTAAAAGAAAACCTTCTTTTGATGAAGAAGGTTCATTCTTGAATAAACTGATGGTTTGGGTTTTGAGCTGCCCTGAGAGTCAAAAATGTGTCTTCAGAAACTTGTTACAGTACTTCATCTCCTAGTTCCTTCTAGGAAGCTCCATTACCTCAGATCCTTCTTCGTGGAGAAAACCAATTTTAGGAATGGTAAACTTCCACCTGTCACAAAAGGAAGGGCTTTAATTTGAGTAACAAAGAAATGACCCACTGAAATCTCTTCCTTCCCTTAGTGTGTGTTTGAGTGTCTGGATAATAAAATGGAAATATCAGATCATATTTGATATGCTTGCATGTGTATGTGGGTACGTTACGCGGTCAGAAATAGAACTAGATTATGAACAGGCAAAGACAATTTCATAATTCGCTAGTTTTGGGGCTGCTTCTTGTTAGATGTTTTCATATTCTTCTAGCTAACTGTAATGTAACCAGACCTACTAGTGTTGCTGTTGCTGTTCTTTCAGTACATCATTTTTTCCTAGGCAAATCTGAAAAGACCATTACTATGGCATTTGTCTATGGATTTTTTTCTTCTGTGGTTATAAATACAAGCACATCTGTTACACTGGTGGTTATTTTTGTTGCCCCTCAGTTTATGCACACGTGGCGAAATAGGTTGAGACCAAAAATTACAGTATGAGAATATAGTAAACATTTTTTTGTTCTTACTCTTACTTCAAAGACAACCCTGCCCCCCCACCCCCCACCCCCCCAAAAAAAAAAAAGGGGGGGGGGGGAGGGGGGGGGGGGGGACAAACATGAAAAATAACTTTCTTTCCAGACTTTGGTTATCTAAGTTTTTGTTTCTCTTTTCTGAGTTGTTTTGCTTTTTTAAGCCAGAGCGTGTTTGTTAGTGTTTGGTGTTTTATCTCTTTGTCCTTCTCTGGAGTTTTGCCCTCTAGCTACTATGATCAAGTCTTGCATAGAATTAACAAATTATATATAGATTATATATACAAATTATATATAGATTGCCTTGAAATCTCTAAGGGGTGTGTGTGTGTGTGCAACTTTATAAGATCCTCCTCCATTATTTATCTCAGAGTCAGCTTAAATCTTTCAAACTAAATATTTGAAAATTTTATTTCCCATTCAGAAAACAGAGTTCCTAGCACATTATCTGCAAAGCAGTAGATCTGCTTCCAAGTTAACAGTTAAAGAAAGCTAAACATTTTTTAGCTTTAGGCACATCCACTATATTTATGCTTAGTTGCCATTTTAAGCACATTAAAGAATACCAATATCAGGAGTCACCAATTTTATTCAAACAGTTGTGAATGATTGACTCTTGCTTTCCTGTATTCATTAGCTAGTCTCAGTTCCTTTGAGAAGGGGCAAAATGGCCTTTTCTAATTTGGACAGTGCTCAGGGTCATGCTTCTCAGCTGAATAAACATGGAAAGCAAAATATACTTAATCTGCTACTGGCTTTTCTCGGAATTCAAGAGAGGATGCGACACTGCTTATTTCAAAGCAAAATAGGTCATCTGTCTTGATTTGGAGTATCCTTTTGATTTCCCACAACTTCCATATTACTAACAAATCATGTACCTGAAAATTGAATTAAGCACTGGATTTCCTTGTAGTTGCACAACAAGCTTAATTCTGCAAAAATAAAATAAGGTCTGCCTTCTGGATTTGTCTTGTAATCGAGTGCCACTGTTCCAGTTAATGAAAAGTTAAAATACTTCAAAGTAGTAAATTCCTGTGGCTTTTTAAATCTGATTTCACTTGCAGAAGTAAACCACTAGATCAAAGAGAACTGACATACATTGATCTTTCTTTCTGAGGCTTAGCTTTTTATAATCTATAATGTTATGGAATGGTAAATGCAAAGAAAAATGTATCCCCTAGATGCACATTAGCTTCAATTGTGCTAGTAACTGCGGTTCGAAACTTGTTTTCTCTGATTCATTGCCTCTGAAGGTGTGATTTCTCCCCTGCCTCCTCAGCCATGTATGCTCAGTATGTGTGGCTATGTATTTGGTGTACACATATATAATTAACCCCCCCCCCCTTTCTAACAAAAGAACTTAAAGATATATATTTTAACAAAAATCATCAGAGAGATGAACTCCAAGCATTCATATTTTTTTGCATACTTGACAAAGTCTGTTTTTACACAAGACTTTATATGTGTGTGCCTGTGTGTGTAATGAGTAGGTAATGGGTGATTAAATGCAACTGGGTTAAACTGCAAGTGTGGCCATGTTTTCAAATAATGAATAACTTCACAATTTATGTAATTAAAACTCAGAACGGTTGATGTAATAGTGAATATCTGCTAAAAGTGCTTGAACCTTATGCACAAATCTGGGTCATTTTAAGGGGCTTTATGATGTCAATTGTTTTATTTCTTTAGTATGTCTGAAGCTTATCTGTGCCCAGAGGCTATGTGGCTTCTGTGGCTTAGATCTGAAACAAGTGAATGTTGATTAAAGCAGAAGAAAACCATTTCATGAAACTTGTGTTTAGTATAATTCTGCTTTATGCTGTAGGTAATCAGGTGTAGTACTGATTCTTCTTGAAGCAGTCCTTTCCTTGCTAATCTCATTTCTGTCTCTATAAGACCTCAGACTGTAGCATCTTGAGCAGAAGGGTGTCTCCTGAGTTCTGGTAGTGATAAATTCTTTTGTTTGAGGCTTCACCAGCTCCATTTTGAATATAGGATTATGTATTTGCAACTGCTTAGATACATACCAAAACCGTTCTACCTTGGGCACTTCAGATTTTGTGCATTAGTTCTAAAACCCTGTTCTGGGAGCAGTGGGTGGCATCCCTGTCCGCGGAAGGGGGGTTGGAACTAGATGGTCTTTAAGGTTCCTTCCAACCCGAGCTGTTCTATGATACGATCCAGTCTCTGGGCACTGTGTTAACTCATGTGCAGTAGGGGCTTTTATATACAAATTGCAGGAGCTTTGTGTTGTCTGAGTGGTTTGGGCTTTTTCCTCCAAGATTTTGAATTGAGGTTGGTGTGAGTAAATGACATCGATTCACCTGAAAAGCAAAAGCAAACAGCTTAGGCCTGACTCGTGAAAGAGTTTCCAGTTGTTAGTGAAAAGGGGACTGCAGCTTCTCTGCTTTAGCTTTTAAACAAACTGCTATTAAAGGTAGGGTAGGAGCTATTATGGAATTAATTTTAGGTAATGCAAAGGAGGGATCCATGGAAACCTTCCTGAGAAAGGTTTGGCTTTCATGCATGAATATAGTGCTTCAGACTGTAAATGAGATCAAATGACTGCAAGGATAAGTTGGGTGTTAGTATGTACAGTTGATCTCGGGGAAAAAAAGTTATTTACACTTATATTTTACAAATGTAAAATAGTGTATCCGTCCTCATACAGTTCTCCATGTTGATGCCACATCTCACCAAGTGTAGCTTATTTTCTACTCATATGCTCACTAACCTTTATTTCTGATTTCTGAATGTGTAGGTACAAACTATTGATTTTATTTAGGCTTGTATGATAGTGGAACTGAAATGCAGTCTTGTTACTGGACCAGCATACCTAATCAATCTAAGGTTGTTTTTTTCTTTCCCTTGGCTATAACATGAATTCGTAAAAACTCCTCGAGTTCTTCAGTACTGCTTTTTGGTTAGTGGTGTTCTTAACAGTAAAGCTAGGTCTGTTTAGAAAGCTGCACTTTGTGTGCCTACCAGCAAATTTAAACATTCTGGCTGAGCTCTTTCTTAATGAATGAAGCCTTGGGAGTTGTGGTTTCAGAGCTAATGTGAACGTAGGAGGGAGGCTGGCTCCAGAGTGTGCTGTCTGAATGACAGGATGTCTTCATCTGGTGGAGAAGTGAGGAGTGCAGTGGTGGCTCTTCCCTAGAGAAATGTAAGAGGAACCCTTGTGAAAATGAATCGTGAATGGGAGGCAGGAGAAAAATGAGTGAGAATAAAGTTTTAAGAAGCAGCTTGTTCTCCTGGCCCCTTGCAAACTTTTCCCTAATGTCACTTTTGAGTCGGATTTAGGACTTTGACAGCAAAAGGAAGAAAGGAATACCTTCAAGGTAATGGAAAGCAGTCTTGTCAGACTTTAAGGATTTTCTTTTCATATTCTGAAGTGTACAAAAAACTCACTTCTTTTGATATCTGTATTATCTTTCTCCTACTTTTAATGACTCCTTTTTTTCTCTGGAGAAGCTGGAATGCTTTTTTTCTCTGTAGGCTGGCAGCTTTGCAAGATGGACACAGTTGGAAAACTATAGTGCTGTTAGAGCAGTCATCTTCTAGATTCATCAGGCAAAAGATGATTCTCTTAATACACACACTCTGTTTTTTTAGAGATTCTTTCTACATTTCATCTCAACGTGTAACTGTTTTTCTGACTAGACAGTCCCCTGATTTAGGGGACTGCTCTCTCAGTAATGTTAGCTTCATTTAGCAGTACACAGCATAAACATATACAGCAATAATGCTGTGTGAACACACGTTTTGTCTGTCTTGCTGGCTGACAGAGACCACTGTCCTGTGGTTCGTGTTGAACATCTTAGGATATCTTTCAGCAGTCTGCTTCTGAATATTTCTGGAACTTTTGCTAAACGAGCACAATGGAAAAGAAATCTGAGACGATTTTCTATTCTGTGCTGTATTATAAAAATAAGTATTTTGCAGACTGTGAATCAAGAGCTGCCTGCCCCAAGGTCATTTTTCAGTGGATAAAACACTTGACAATGGCAGCTATCTTATGAGGGCAGTAAAGGGAAGATTATTTGAAATACAAACTAGACAATAATGAAGGTTCAAATTCTAAGGTGAAAGTAGAAAAAATATATTAAATGTTACAAGTTTTTCATTGCTTCATTCCTGTTGTTTTTTTTTTCCTTTGACTGCCACTGGCTTCAACTGGATTCCTTTGTTGTACTTGGTTGCTTCCAGTAAAGAAATTACTGTAGTGACAGAAAATAGCATCCACCGTGGGAATGCAGCATATACTTTTGAAGATGTGCCAAAGAGCTTGGATGCAGTCAAGGATCCTGTCTAAAAAGAAGGATGAACAGGGGCTAGAGTTAAGCAGGCTAGTAGAGTCAGAATTGCCTTTTCCATCCCCTTGTTACTTACTCCCTGCTTCCTGCAGATACCTGTGCAGTTTTTCCCTTCCCTACGGTTTTGGTGTAGGTGTGAGTATGGGAACTCCGGGTCACAAGCCTGAGGTAAGTTACAAGTGTCTAAATGTTAGCATTTTGATGAAATGCTGTTACAGAGAAAATGCTTATGTTATAATAGAATCATATTGTATCAATTAAGTTGGAAAATCACCTTAAAATCAAATCCAACCATCAATTAACTCCAGCATGTCCACCAGTGAATGATGTCCCTAAGCACCACATCCATGTCTGATATACCTCTGGGGATGGGAACTCTCCTACTTTCCTGGGCAGGTCGTTCCAACGCCTGACCAGCCTTTCCATGAATACATTCTTCTTAATGGTCAATGTAAACCTCCCCTGTCACAACTTCAGGCCATTTCCTTGTGTCCTATCACTTGTCACCTCATAAGAGACCAATGCCATTCTTGCTACAACCTCCTTTCAGGTAGTTGTACAGGGAGATGGGATCTCCCCTCAGCCTTCTTTTCTCCAGACTATATAAAAAAAATGCAGTTCCCTCAGCTGCTGATCATGTATCTTGATGTCTATTCCATTCACCAGCTTTGTTGCTCTTTGAATGCATGCTAGCAGCTCAATATCTTGTAGTGATTGTCCCTAAACCAATGACTCAAGGTGCAGTCTCACCAGTGCTGCATCCAAGGGGACAATCCTCACCCAAGTCCTGCTGGCCACACCATTTCTGGTGCAGGCCAGGAGGCTGCTGACCCTCTTGGCCAGCTGGGCCACAGCTGGCTCACATTCAGCTGTCCGTTGATCAGCACACCCAGCTCCTCTTCTGCGAGGTAACTTTCCAGCCACCTGCCCCAAGCCTGTCCCACTACAAGGTGTTGTTATGCCCCAAGGGCAGCACCCAGCATTTAGCACTGTTGAATGCCACACAACTGGATGTGGCCCATTGACCTAGCCTATTGACATCCCTCTACAGGGCCTTCCTAGCCTCAACCAGATCAACACTACTGCCCAACTTAGTGTCATCTGTGAAATTACTGAAGATGCGCTTGATCCTCTCATCAAGATCATTGATAAAAACGTTAAACAAAACCCATTCCCACTACTGAGCCCTGGGGAGCACCACTTGTTGAGTGACTGTCTGCCAGTTGGATTTAAGTCCACTTGCAACAACCCTTTGGGCCCAGCTGTTCTGCCAGTTTTACCCTGCAAAGAGTGTGTCTGTCCAAGCCATGAGCAGCCAGTTTCTGCAGGAACTTGCTGTGGGTAACTAACAAGTGCTTTTCTAAGTCCAAGTAAACAACATCCATAGCATATCTCTTGTGTACTGAGTGTGTTATCTCTCCACAGGAGACAGGGTTAGTCAAGCAGGACCTGCCTTTCATAAACCCACACAGACTGGGTCCGATCACCTCGTTGTCCTGTATGTGCGGTGTGATGGCGCTCAAGATGTTAGTTTTGCCTTGCTCTTGAGTCAGGATTTCTGGCAGTGCTCTTTCTTAATGATGCTGTTAATGTGTATTTGCAACTACAGCATGGTAGTAGACTCTAAGTGTTCTTTCATGTTCTTTAATAGTCACTTGCAGAGAAGCCTGTTTCATGTTGTTCTTGCAGGATCTCTTATCATACAGGTTATGTGAGACATGAAGCTGTAACAGTGGCTGTTGAATATGACAGCCTTTGTATGAGGCATGAACATAGCATTGCACTCCAGGTCTTCTTGCCTGTATGTGGTTCTGCACCTTTGCATCTGCAAAAATAGCTACAACAGTGGTATTACTGGGTAGAGAACAGTTTTGGGAATAATCCAGGCTGCCTGCCTAAATGTAAAAGCAAATATATAGGCATCCTACAAAATGTAAAATTTTGTCATTTCATTTCTGATCAAATAGATATACTAATTGTGCTAGTTCTAGTGTAATTTTGTAAAATGAGAACAAGTGTGCAAAGTGCTTTTCTTTTGATGGCAATACTTGCCAAGGTTGACTTCTCATTTTCTTGTCTTTGGCCAGCATAGTGCTTGCTTCTTGTAGGAAACAGTCCTAGATCCCGTATTGCCTTGATGGGTAGGAGCTCAAAGCACTGTGGGAGATGGGTGTCATATAGACTAGATTGCAAAGACATTTTGAGACATTTGCCCCTACCTGCCACCCCTCCAAAAAGAAAAAAGGGGGGGTGGGGCTGGGGAGGAGAGGTCAGGTGTTTGGGATCATTTCCTTCCTGGGAAAGAATATGCTGCAGGCATGTCACAGGGAGTTCCCTGCTGCGTAGCTTTGATAAGGTATGCTGCTGATCTGTTAAAGACACTGACAGCTTTCGGGAAAACCAAATATTAAAGCTGAACTTGGCCACCCTTTATTCTACTGAAATTACATACTCAAACATTATTATTATTTTTTTAACATACAAAATATAGTCTTTCTTTTTCAAATCGGCCTTATCTTGGAAACCACTAACTAATGTGCATAACTAAAGAAACATTTCAGTCTTAGCCAAAGGAAGCTTAGTGAATTGTTAAAGTGCAAGTAACTGTTGGGTAGCTTTGTGATTTAAAGTTGTTTGCTCTCCTGTCTGTATGTTACTTGTTCAGGTTGACTGTTACCAATCATTTTATGAAGCTGCTATGGAGATAATGATGAGGTCACTAAGAAACCAAGTTGTGTATCCTAGTCCCTTTGGCCTTACTTAACAACTTTCTGTTACCTTCATTTTAAACTGCAGGATGTAAGCATATGTCACATAAACACATGTGAAACAAGTAATTAAGAACTCTTGCAACTATTCATACTGTAGGAGGAGAGGACCCTGTTGGCTGTTTTTGATTTTGTAAATGGTTACTGGTAAACCATACTGTAGTGCTAGGATCACACTTCTGGGAAGGTATCTTCTTGAGCATTGAGTATTTAGGAAAAAAATCTAAAGTTTTTCCTTTATTTGGGAGTGGGCTGTCTGACAGACAAAACGACTTTATAGAGAAAAATTGGCAGACTAGTCTTGAAAAGAAATGCTGGAAAAAATGTTTATATTTTAAAAATACTGCTTCAGTAGCCAAGTAATTAAACTGGAACTTGAATTTTCTTGGTATTAGCTTTTACTTTACTTTCTTATAAGATGAAGAGAACTGAAGGTACTCTCATGGTCAGGGTGAAGGGTGTTTTTTTGCATGAAAGCTATACCAGCTTCAGTGTTGCAGAGCTCTCAGGTGTTGAACCTAGGCTTAAGATGAATCAACAGTTGTGTTTTTTTTGTTTTTTTTTTATGAAATATTTTTGTTCAATAACTTTTACATTTAGTATGAAAATGTCCAGTTAACAGAACAGATGAACATTACTAAAAATAAATGGATCAACTCCCACGGTGGTATATAGTCACACAAGTCATAAATTTCAAAGCTTTTAGCACTGCACATCTTTCCTTGAGGACTCTTATTAGTATGACTTGACAAGACTGTTTTATTTGTAATTTAGTCTCCAATTCCCTGAATTAGTGTGCTACCTATCAGAATAAGATCAGATAAAATTAAGTGAAATAGTACTATAGGCAGTACAGGTATTTCCATACAAGATGCTGTTTGTATATATGGATAAAGCTAATGAAAAGTGCCCATTAATATGTCCATTAATATGTAAATATTAATATTTAATATGAAGTACTTCACAATATTTCTGATTGTACTTGAGAGAACCTGAAAAATGTAATTGTGTGGCTTGAGAGGAGTTGCCCTAGGCCTCTTTTGTGTGTAACTGTAACTGCATGTCCTAATCTCATTATTCATTATTTATTCGTGTTGTTATTTTTCAGTCTTTATATATAAGGAAAATAAGATCAGGTGCCCCAGTCCTGAAGGAGATGGACTGAAAAGCACATCTGGCTTATTAGGGAAACTTGTGCTCTTTGTTAGTGTCCAGAAAAAAAAAGATTTCCTATTTAACATATACACATATCCACTCAGTTAAACTTAGTTGGTGGCTTTGAAAGCCCCAAAGGCGCTTTGACATGCGTAAACTGTGTTTCCCTGGTATGTATGATGTATGGTTGATGCCAGCATGTCAACTGCTTGAGTGGAAAATGGTTGGTTTCCAGACAACTTTGACTCTGACTCTTATTATGTTCTTGGACTTCTCACCCCTTACTCTGATTTCAGAATATAATGTTCATTTTCAAATTTGTTCTGCTAGGTTTCTTAGAAATCTGAAGTCTCTAAGAACTGATAAATCGTAAACTGTAGGATTGGCAGTATCTTTGTTCCCTAGATGTTATATATATTTATATGTGTGTGTGTGTGTGTGTATACATATACATACATATATATATATATATAAAAAAAACTTTTCAAAAGGTAAAAATGCTTCTGTATTTTGAAGTTACCATTGTGGAATTACTCTAGTCCATAATCTCTGCTCAACTGCAGGTAGTGATTAAAGGACTGTGTGTCATTTAATGATTTAGCATTAACTGAGACAACCTCCGTTTTAAGAAAAATGCAGGGTCCCGTTATTTTGAGTAAGATGTAGCCTTGAGGATACAGGATGTAGTTTGTTCCCATGAAGTGAGGGCACTTGAATTGAGAAGCTGATTTTCAAGTTGATTGAAAGATACCATGTCTGTAAGACAGCATGGACTGCGTGAATCACTGTAGACTCTGGAAACCAAGGGGAGTATATGGTGGTTGTTCTGGTCTTGAGCATGCTTCCTTCTCACAAGTAGAAAACAAAAATGAAATAAAATTAAGACTCAAACAGTGTGAAATGTGCATAGAATTATACTTTATTTTTTATTATAATGGATTACTTTAGTAATGTATGATAAGAGAGAACTTCTAATTAGGATCTTCCTGTCCTGTTGCAGACACTGTAGAGCTTGTGTACTAAGCTCTATGCTGTAAATTTTTCAATATAATGTACATTAAATTACTTATATTCATGACATCAATTGTGGTATCAAAGTAATGAACTGCTACAATTTACTAGACAACTAATCTTTGTAACTCAGAGAGTACTAAGTCATACTAAACTTTTATGAAAGTGTAAAAATCTCTGGGGTGATATGATCTATAAGTGAAACTCTGAAAGCCATGCAAGTAATCTTTTTTTTTCTGTTAATTTTAGTTTTTGTGCATGGAGTTGAAGAAATCAGAGCAATTCTGTGCTGTTGGTGAAGACAAATGCAATCATTCATTTTGGATGCATTTCGTGTCTTGGGTTTGTGCTCTCCTACATGTACATACTGATGATGTATGTATTCTTTCAGTTAAAATATATGATATGTACTGTTACCTTGTTCACCCCGAACAGGGCCTAATACAGGATTTTTTATCTAAGTAGAGATCTCTTTCTTCCACACATCAGTGACCTTGTATTAAATAGTTACACTTATAATTGGAAACGCCTGGATAAAGAGACAAGGATGAGTGAAGATAAGTCTACTGAAGTGTAGGTTTTACAATGAGAATATTTAGGAAGTATGTGCAGTTACTTGCTTGAATTATGCAAAAGATTAATTAGAGGGGTGGAGTGTTTCAGATCATCCTGTATCGCATTTCTGGTTACATTACATTTTCACTTTGTCTTTTATTTTTGTAATTGAGGCTGAATGCAGATAGGGTTGTGCTACACCCTCCCCCCCCCCAAAAAAAAAAAAAAAAAAAAAAGTACACTAGCCTTTCTGATATGTTTTTTCTAACTGTTGGTGGGGCTTAAATAGAAGCATCTGAATTGCATCTGAATTCTGTACTATATGCCTTGGGTACAACTATAAAGCTATCAGATGCCTTATTCTATTTCACTTTAAAAACTGTTCAGGAAAAGGATTTTTTTTTTTTTTTTTTAGTGGAAGCTATTGTTCAATAACTGCACGTGGTATCTTAGCACTGAAAAGGAAGAAAGAGATCAAAAAGCTCTTGTCTGCAGGGTCTCTTGTGGCGAGGCTGCATTATTTAAAAACTTAGGAGCATGTTAAAGGCAAACTCAGGAAAAAACCTGCATTTTCTGGAACAGTGTACGCTACATTCGAAGGTTAATTAAAAAATATGAGGAGATGCACCTATTTGTAATTACTAATTTATGTTCAAGTGCACACACACACATCACTTATACATTGATCAAGTAAAGCATTTTTTTGAAATCAGACTGTAAATTAGCAATGCAATCTTTTCACATAAATAATCTTGCTTTCATCTTGCATTGATTTATGGATCAACTTCAGCTCCATTACATGCTGAGAATCTTTTACTCCAAGCTCACTTCATCACAGGTTTCTCTCCTTTGTTTTGTACCTGCCTTGCATAAATGTGTTGTCGTTCCTTTTGATATGTTATTCCTAATGGAAGTGATTTTGGATTTGAAGCTTTATATGGCCAAATGGATTATTCAATATTTTAGTGGTCTAAATAAGGAATAATAAATTGAGAATATTTTTTTCATATTATATGTAATTATTGCCTCTGTTTTTAAAACTTACATGTGTCTGAATTGTTGTAGCCAGAATACCCAGTTATACTCGACAGTGCTTGGTAGTGCCTCTTAGAAAGGTGCATTACAAATGTGTTTGTGATTAGTCAGCGTAGTAAGTTAATGAATAGGAAATCTGTAAGTCTCTGGGTAGGTTCCTTAAATGCTATGTTATGGTCAAGAAGCTCTTGCAGCACTTCTGGCTGCAGTTGTTCAGAGTTGGCTGGTCATGCTGATCTAGTCAGTGGAATGAGGAATGTTTCACCTTGTGTTTCTGTTTTTAATTTCAGTGTAACTGAGGGAAAAGTAAGACCTAATTGAGCATGGATGGAGCAGACAGACTCGAATAAACAATTAGTTTTCTGAGGCCTCCAATGCAACAGAATAAATGAAACCTTTATAGGTAGTCCAGGAGCTCATTGGTGGATGTGAATGGAAATAGATTTTATAAAGAACTAAACTG
The DNA here is from genome assembly GCF_964211825.1 of Aythya ferina. Classification (NCBI taxonomy): domain Eukaryota; kingdom Metazoa; phylum Chordata; class Aves; order Anseriformes; family Anatidae; genus Aythya; species Aythya ferina. Next base: position 23,122,358 of record NC_140299.1, read on the forward strand.
CTTTCACTTCATTAGTATTCATGGTATATTCAAAAAAAAAAAAAAAAAAAAACAAAAAAAACCACAACAACTCTTTCCAGAGATATATATTCTCCTCTGAATTATTTTTTTCATGAGACGAATGATGGTGGTGTCAACAGCTGATTAAGATGAATAGGCCTTTTCTTATGTATTTCAATTTTTTTCTTTCTTTTTTTTTTTCTTTTTTGCAATTGAAAGTGACTTTGAAGGTTAGTTTGACTAAATTTTCTTCCTCCTAGTTAAACATCCAGGAAAAATCTTTCTAAAAAATCTGTATATTAGCAGCAGAATTGAAAATGTTTGAAATAAGGTGTGCATGTGGATGCTTGCATACGTGTAGTATAAATACACAATTTCATGCATTTTTATTGGCTTTTGTGTGCTGTGAAAAGGATTATTAAAATAATTAAGAGTGGAAATTTTGCTTGTGCTGTCTAAAAGTATTAGTCCTTCTCTATTTCCTATGTTGCACTATTTTCTTTAATTGGGAAATTTAAACGAACAAAAAAACCACGTGGCTAGTTTCATGTTTTTCTCTACAGCAGAGCACGGTGCATAGCACTGCTAGTGCTAATATCTCTGCATACAGAGGAAAGAAAATGCATACAGCCATAGAATAATAAAGAATAAAAAATGACCAAAAAGTTTTATGCAAGGGAAAGCAAGAAAATAGCTCTTTTGGTCATGTAATTTCCATGTGCAAGTGATGCACAGTATCAATCACTTGTTGAGAGTTGGTTCCCAGTGTTTCTGCTGCAAACTGTGCTTTCTATCCTCTTCCCCTTGCTAGGAGTGGTTAAGCTGTTGGAGCCAGAACAACCCTCCTGTGGCACGTACTTTGTGTGGTAAAGAGGTGATCCTGCAGCATGCTCTCCATGCCAGGGCTGCCTGGGGTTATGCCCTGGGGGCACCCACTGCTGGTCCCTGGTCCTGCTGGAAGCAGCAGAAGACCTGCTGAAGTAACAGGGCCAATGCCTAAGCCTGAAGCCTGCAGCATCTTGTCGTTCCTCAGATGTTGTGGGTGGGTGGGTGGGTTCTTCAATGCAGCAAGTGTGCAGGTTTTTGGGCTGCTTGCTGGACCTTTGTGTGAGATGGATGTCATAGTAGTACATCCCTGTACACTGTACATCCCTGAGAAGATGCCTTTATGAGTGTCAGATTAAATAGAAAGTCTCGATGCAACCAGCCCGTAAAATGTCCTGTATGATGCTGTTCAGTCAGGAGCAGAGCTACATTTATCTGTATTTATTTAGAGCGTTATTTTGCTTCTCGACTCATGGTGTAGGGCCTTACAAGAGATCTTCAGAATTTGCTATTTATTTTTTTCCTTCATATGTATTAAAGCTGAATGGGTAGGCCCAAGGAGACGTGGGTCAAGCTGAGTTGTGTCCATCTCACAGAATCACAGAATCACAGAATTTTCTAGGTTGGAAGAGACCTCAAGGTCATCGAGTCCAACCTCCAACCTAACGCTAACAGCCCTCCACTAAACCATATCCCTAAGCTCTACATCTAAGCGTCTTTTGAAGACTTCCAGGGATGGTGACTCCACCACTTCCCTGGGCAGCCTGTTCCAATGCCTCAGCTGGCACACAGGAGGCTTTCTGAGCTGTATGACTCGATCGCATTGGAACAGAACTATTTCCTCTTAACCACTGTAAACTAATAATTGGCTCAGATAGCAGCACAGATGCATATTTATGGGCCACTTCTTGGCCTTGAAGAGTGCTGTGGAGGCTGCGCTTCGTTTTCAGTGCAATCATGTGTAAACATGTTTGTGAAAATTGCGTTGGATGTGAGCTGATTTTTTTCTTTAAACATAGCTATAGCTGATTCCTCATGTTCCTCAGAGTTTTATTTTTTTCTTAATTGACCAGAAGTCACATTTGTTTTCAAAAAAAATGCAACTACTTTAAAGGCAAATTTACATCTCTCAAATGGGCCTGAAGTAGCAAAATAATATTGATGCATCTCTATTGATTCCTAGCAGATTTTTAAAAATATTTCTGTACTACCTAGGTTATGATAGGTAAGACTATGCTATAGAAAAGTGTCACAAGTTCTGTTTGCTGATCCTGTTTGTTTATACATCATCATGGATTCAGCATAATAAATTAAGCTATTTTGAATAGCAACTCTAGTTTCCAGTGTTTGTGTGTGTGTAGGATGCAAAATCAATACATAAAATGGTTATAGAAGTGATGCTTTGTGAATAGCAGCTTTACAATGCATTTCTCCTCTTTAGCTTGGTAAGGGGGTGTTTGCAGTGTCAGCTGCAGGTTGCGTTCATATGTAAATTGAGAGTTGCTGTATGAATGATTAGCAAACACACTGACTATAAACAAGGTCTCTTCTGCTTCTTACCCTTTATCTTTCAACAGGGAGCTGAGGACCTGACTTACTTTGTCTGTGCAGTAGTTGACAGGCTGGTGTCACTGTCCTAGCAAATGTCCAAGTGGAGGTCACAGAGAGTAAAGTGAGATAGTCCAAGGCTTGAAGTCCTGAACAGAAATGACAGGTGCCATTCAGCTGGAGAACTTGCAAGGTCTCTGAGACCAAGCTCTGACGGTGTCTGCAGATCATTGCTATTTGGGGGGTAGGAAGGCAGTGCCCAATCTGAGAAATGTGGGATGAGTGACCGTTTTCAAGGAAGTGTGTTAAGAAAAGGGGCAAGAAATGGGATCTTTCCTTGTCTCATGAAATCCATGTGGCCTGGTGAGACTTCCTCTGTATCCTCTTTTCCCCATCACTATCATTGTCTTCTGGAATTGGTGATACTTTTTGGAGAACTGTTTCCTTTTACCTCTGCGCAAAATCAGGTTATTTGTGATTCTCTGCTCTGCAAAGCAGAGGAGAGCTGTGAATATTCAGAATAGTTGCACAGTTCTCTAAACATTATTCAAAAAGTTCTCTAAACCCTACTCAAAACTGAGATTAATATCCTTCATGGGCAACAGGAATACAGAATAATCCAGCTGCCAGCTGGTTTAATGGGAACTGTTAATGATCTTGTTCTGCTGTTTGGTTTGATGCGGGTTCATGGATACTCCTCAGTTTCACGGTGTGATCCCTACTAGGACTGCATTCCCAAACAGGGTCCTTCAAAAGGCGATAATACTGTGACTAAATGCAGTAGGGCTGCTCATCACAGACTTGAGCTACCGCACCTTGTCTGTTATAAATTTGTTTGCACCTGCTTGTGTTGGTCTTGTAGGACAGATGCCTTTGGGTGTCTTATAAATACCCTGTTGTGGTGTTTCTTGTTCACATCTGTGTTCATTCTTCTGAATGCTCATCATGCACCTGGAGTAACTAAAGTGCAGTACACTCTTAATTGGCTAGAATGCTTTTTTAATAACAAATTCTAAGCTGTGCTTAGTTTTTGGAAGATATTCTATCCATTAATAATGGTTTAATACTGTTGCTATCTATGTCAATGCAGCTCATCTAAACTTATACCTCTGTGCCAAATTAAATTACATCTAGAGAGAGTTAAGCAATAAGCACATGCGTAATAAGCGCTATATGTAAAGCTAGCTGACACAGTTTACTTCAAAAAAAAAAAAAGAAAAAAAAAAAAAAAAAATGCACTTTGGGGCTATTATGTTTCAGCGTCTGTGCTTAAAATGCTCACAGAGGAGCCTGATGGAGGCATGGTGTGCTATGAGGAACACAGCAAAACTGTGAAGAAACTGATTTATGTTCCTAGCAGTCCGCTCTGCTACAGAGGGTCAGTCATGGTTGATCTGCTGGTAGGTGTTAACTGGCCTCAGAAGTATGCTTATTTCTGGTACTACTTATATCTGAGATGTAAGAGACAGGAGGGGTATGGAAGGGTTGTGAAATTAGGTTTATCTTAAGCAATTAGCATGATAATTATTCAGTAAAAGTTATTATTTCTGAGTATCTTTTCACCACCAGGTAGACTCCTTTATGTTTTGTCTGCATGGCACTTGTGTAATGTTTTTCTTTCTTGGTTTTTGAAACATCTGGATCCGTATGATGCAATTTGACATGTTTAAAAAAATGCTTATCAGTAGCATTTTATATGGGGACTTTGGGTTGATAATGAAGAAAGTAAGCAATTAAAGTATGCTGAATATGTTCTCCTTTCAGTGAATTATATGTAAAAGATTTCGGGTGATGTATCTCTTTCAGATTAATGCCTGACTGGGGAAGGCTTAACATAGGTGGCAGCACACTTTTTTTATGGAACCTTAGGATTTAATGTGCACATAAGACATGACCTGAGGCATAGTGGAATTTCACAGTATTCAAGAGAAAGAAATTAAAATGCTCAGTAGAACATCTTGTTTTTATGTTTAGAACTGAATACTTTACCTGTATTTCCCTGTTTCTGTGGGAAATGAGAATGCTGTCTTAATGTAGCAATTAAGGGAGGTTGAGGGTGAAGTAACACCGTAGTGGGTGTTTCAAGAAAAGGTAGAGCTGAGCAGATGAGTTCTGTTCTCATTACAATGTCACTTTTATTGAAACAAAATCATTGAAACAAATCTTAGCAATTCAGAACAGCTTATTTTTCTTATCCTGGTGTTATCAGTGAGATTGCATTATCTTAGCCTTATTCACCTTCTTGTAGCATGGATTTCCTCTCCTGGAATCCATTGTTTTCTTTCTGAATGCCTCACATCTGAATTTGCAATCATTTGAAATTATACTTTTAAACACTGATGTTAGGTCTTGTTTTGAACTGGTTGTTGTGTTCTTAATTTTCATAAGGACATGTGGGCTAGCGTACTTGATGTGACTACTTAATGATATAATTATCAAGCAGTGAATTCATTCTAGCTGTAGAATAAATACACCATGGTATACAACTGGATTTAATACTACTGAGGGTTTTCAAAACAGAGATAATCCTTTCTGAATAGGTGAGCTGTTAATAGTCCATGGCTAGTATAGTGTGAGAATAACTTTCTTTATAGGAATGTAGCTGTATTGACACAGAAAATGAATAGGTTCAAAATGTGGAGGGAAAAAAAAAACATGGTCTGAGGACAAATTTATCCTGTCCTGATTCTCCTGGAGGAAATTCCTGTGGAACTGGAGGAGATTGTCACTCAAATTCCATCCATGTTTGTATGGGATCTCTAAATCTATGTGTGAAAGTCTCTCATAAGGATATTTTGATGATTCTGTTCTATGCCATTCTTAAGCTGTTCTCCTCTAATGATACCTTGTCTTCCCTTTTTTAAGGTTCATAGTGTGGGGAAATAGTGTTTTGTGAAAGCCATTACCTGCTAGATTTTACAGTGCTTCTATAAGAAATTTGTCACATGTACAACAAAATCGGGTATCATTTTTTTTTCAGGAAATGTGTGGAAAAATGTATTTGAAGAAACAGATTTTGTAGAACAGAATGTTCTACTTGTCTTGGAGTTTGCCATGTGTTTTCTGTCTCTCAACATACCTTTTGTTAGGAGGGTATTTCTTGGTGTTTTAACACTGGAGGAGGGAGTGTTTTTACAGAAGTTAACTATCCATGCATTTGTGAATATTAACAGCAGACACTGGTGGTGAGATGTGTACTGATTAAAAATACAACGCTAACCAGCCTGTATAAACTCAATGGCAAACTCAAATCCCTTTGTACTAAAGATACAGGGCAATCAAGTGCACTTGTGTTCACAGACTTTGTCAGAGCTGTTAATGGCTGTTACTGTAGTTTCGAATTAGTGACTTTCTGAAGTAACTACTCAAATTCTTTCATTCTCTTTTTTCCTGCCCTGCTATACCATAGATGGGTGGAGAAAAAATCCTTCTAAAAGTATTTGACATGTTGATCAGAGGCAGCTGTAAAAGTATTTAAAATACCTGGTATAATTTCAGCAGCATTCCCTTCCCAAGCTACTAGGTTTAATTTATTTATTTATTTATTTATTTTATTTTATTTTATTTTTTTTTATGAAAGCAATAATCACAGAATCAACAAAGTTGGAAAAGACCCTCAAGATCGTCTGGTCCAATCATCACCCTACTCAATGTCACACACTGAACCATAGAATCACAGAATATCCCAAGTTGGAAGGAACCCATAAGGATCATTGAGTCCAAGTCCTGGCTCCACACAGGTCTACCCAAAACTTTAGACGGTATGACTAAGAGCACAGTCCAAATGCTTCTTAAACTCCAACAGGCTTCGTGCCTTGACTACTTCCCTGAGGAGCCTGTTCCAGTGTGCGACTACCCTCTCAGTGAGGAACCTCTTCCTGATGACCAGCCTGAACCTCCCCTGCTGCAGCCTGACACCATTCCCCGGGTCCTGTCACTGGTCACTAAAGAGAATAGATCAGCACCTGCCCCTCCACTTCACTCATGAGGCAGTTGTAAACTGTGATGTGGTCTCCCCTCAGCCTCCTCTTTTCCAGGCTGAACAGGCCCAGTGACCTCAGCTGCTCCTCATATGTCTTCCCCTCTGGGCCCTTCACTGTCTTCGTAGACCTCCTCTGGACACTCTCCAACAGTTTAATGTCCTTCTTGTACTGTGGTGCCCAGAACTGCACACAGTACTCGAGGTGAGGCCACACCAGTGCAGAGCAGAGCAGGAAAATCGCCTCCCTCGACTGACTAGCGATGCTGTGCTTGATGCACCCCAGGATGCAGTTGGCCCTCCTGGCTGCCAGGGCACACTGCTAGCTCATATTCAGCTTGCTATTTCAGGTTCCTATCAACCACAACCCCCAGGTCCTTCTCTGTGGGGCTGCTGCCCTGCATCTCGTCACCCAGTCTGTATGTATAGCCAGGGTCGCCCCTCCCCAGGTGCAGGACCTGGCACTTGCTCTTATTAAGCTACATGTAGTTGGTGACTGCCCAGCTCTCCAGTCTGTCCAGATCTCTCTGCAAGGCCTTTCTGCCCTCAAAAGAGTCAACAACTCCTCCAAGTTTAGTGTCATCTGCAAATTTGCTCAGAACACCTTCTAGTCCTACATCCAAATCATTTATAAAGACATTGAAGAGGACTGGCCCTAAAATGGAGCCTTGGGGGGCCCCACTAGTGACCATCTGCCAGCCAGATGTGGTCCTATTAACCACAACCCTTTGAGCCCTGCCTGTCAGACAATTGCTCACCCATTATGTGATGTTTTTATTTAGCTGTATGCTGGACTCTTTGTCCAGTAGGATCCTATGGGAAACTGTGTCAAAAGCCTTGCTGAAGTCCAAAAAGATCACGTCAGCTGGTTTCCCCTGATGGACTAGATGGGTGATCTTATAAAAGGAAATTGAGTTAGTCAAACAGGACCTACCCCTTATGAACCTATATTGTCTGGGACCAATGACTGCATTGTTCCCCAGGTGTGCCTCAACTTCAAGAATCATCTTCTCCATAATTTTACCAGGCACTGAAGTGAGACTGACAGGCCTGTAGTTCCCAGGGTCTTCTTTCTTGCCATTCTTGAAAATTGGGATAACATTTGCCAGCTTCCAGTGTACTGGGACATTTCCAGATTCCCAAGACTGTTGAAAAATAATTGAGAAAGGTCCCATGATGACCATGTCCCTACACATCAGGGTAGGATCTGGACCCAATAAGATGCACAATGTGAATGTTTCTAGTGTTCAGCTGTCCAGGAAGGCTTTCAAATAAGTATTAACAAGTTAGGATAGGTCTTGCAATAATCTAAGCTTGCCATAATATTATCACTGGACAATTGTAGTGTCACTGTATCTGAATCAACTATTTTATGTGATCTGAATGTGTGCCATGTTACAGTTCATCAGAATCAGCTACGTGCTTCAAGGAAGCAGAACTTACTGAAACATTCTCTGTTGGTTTCACTTGCTTGGACTTGAATGCTGTACCTGGCAGGAGGGGAAGGCTGTTTTATTGAGGACAGAAAGCCTTTTCATCTGCTGCATAGGCTTTTGCGTGGAGTCTGAATTCACTCCAGAAAGCCTGTCTGGGTCAAGTTGGTTCATGTAGCTGCCTGTTTGGTCTTTGAGAAATCTTATTCAGGGTGAGCTTGCAAGCCTGGATGCTCTCTGCAGTCCATTTCCCTTATGCTTCCCCAGCACCAGACTTGTTATATCAAGGCTGTTAAAGCCTGTCTTTGTCTACTCCTCAGCCTACTACAAGAGCAGTTGCAAGGTACAAAATCCTTTCAAATACACACTGTACGTGTTACGGATATTATTTTGTTCCTTTGGAAGCAAAAAGTGAGCCTTTGGATAGTGCCCAGAAATGTCTTGTTTATCTACATGTAGTTGCTTTTTTTTTTTTTTTTTTTTTTTTTAAGTGGGAGTTTGCCATCAATATGAAAATGTTAAATCTCCTGTTCTTTCTTTGTAGTGCTAAAGCATATAGTGTTTTTGCTGTAGCTGCTTCAGGTTTGTCTACAACCAGCTGAAGCACAGGTGACTGATCTGTGCAAATGTAGCCTACCATACTGAGTTTGACTGCTCCTATATTAAGATGAAATCCTATTCCCAAGGAAGGTTTATCAGGGAGACTTAATATTGCTGTAATAATGTGGTCCTGACTTTGTCATAGGCAAGAATATTTATTTTTATTTATCTCCACGTAATAGAATCATGTTCTTCTTCAACGGAATCTGAGTTTCATCTTGTGTTTAAGAAATGCAAAACTTCAGAAACAGCGTTTCATTCCCATTTCTCACATCTGAGAATTGCATGGGAACTTTCAAGTTGAGGGCAGCAGGTTAAAAAGCATTTGTAATAAGGATGCCTCCCTGCTTTCCCTTCTTTTTCTTCCCTCCCCTGGTTCCTGAGAGCCTCCACTCATAGGACCTCTGGCATGGCCACATTGCGTGGGGTCATGATGACTTCCTCGTGGCTGGTAGCTTCTGTGCAAGCTGTGTGGTGAAATCTTCTCCCTTTCCATGCAAGAGCAGAGAAGTTTGTGTGCCTGACATTGTTTCCTAAATCGCATCAAACAGAAATTTTAGTTGTGGTAGAACCACTTGGCAGTACAGAGGTGCTTCTGCAAGGGAATGATAGCTGGGTGCTGCTGTTAAAACAGTGGCTGGTAGATACTTAAACTGTCTCTTACCCTTCAAAAGTAATGCTTTTCTGAGGCTGCCAGTTTGGGCAGTATAAAAGCATCTTAAATATGACCTGGGGGCCTGGACAGTACTGTACTGCTCTGTACCATAGTCTAATGCTAAACTTTCCTCTGAAACCATGTATGTTTCAATAAAAGCTGTGAAAAAGGAGTGCAGCTTGACTGGGAATATAATGAACTTTATGTACTCCACAACACAGAGTTTGACAAGTAGAGGCTTCATTGTGGGAGGAGGGCTCTAGCTCTGTTAAGTGCTGTGTAGTGTGCAGGGAGCTGAGTGTTTCTGTGTGTAAAGTCTTAATCTTATGCAAGGAAAAAAAATAAAATATGACTGTTTGCCATGAAGAGTGAGCCTATTTTAAGAAAGTGCATGAATATTTGCCAATAACACCTAAAACCATGATGGGATCATGCTGTTGTCAGATGCAGAGTCCAGTGTTGAGTAGTAGTTGCTGTCTGTCTGCAGGTGAGCAGCTTAAGGAACTGAAGACCCTTTGAGTATTTACTCAGTAGTCTCCTTGGAAGTCTAAAACCAATGTTTCTTAGAAGCTGGTAGGCAAATGTTTAACGTTTTTGCCAGATGTTGTCAGCCATTTTCCTTTTTAATGTAACTGATTTGTAAATTCACCTTGTGAGGTACCTTAGCACTTGGAAATAGAGGTATATTGGAAATACTTGCATTTCTGAATGACAAATGATAGCAAAGGTTAATTAAATATTCTGTGTGACCCCCAAGCCCCGCCTGATTTAGGAAATCGCTCTAGGAGTGTGCTTTGAGTTAATCAGTCACTTCAGTGTCTTGGCCTGGACATGAATGAATCTTAATGTGCTGAGGAAGCAGATTTAGAAAACACCGTTGCTGATGTTTTGGAAGTGTGTATCCGCAAACACTTCCATTGAGCTTTGGATTTGATTTAACAACAAAGAATAAAAAACACTACATAACCTGAAAAAATAAATACAAAATATACTCTGAACATAGGCAATTTAAAATGCCTTGCAGCAAATGTAGTTCTTTGCTATACAATTAACTTTAAGCAAAAAGGGGCTTCACTGTGCATCTTCATAGGTGACTGGAGTTGACCTTGACTCCTTCTTTTCTGTGGATAGAGAGGATGAAGCCATATGCTCACTTGTTTTCTTCTTTCTGTTTTTGCAAATTTAGCAAAATATTGAGACATCAAACGTACTGCCAAAACTAGAAGGCTGAAATGTTGTGTAGGAATGATGAGAGGAACAGAATTTGAAGGATGAGGATTTGTTTTTACACTGATTTTGAAGTCAGTGTGAATGAATGCCAGCTTTATAAACAGAATAATTTAAACATTTTTCCCACTGGCATTGATAAATCTATTTTTCAGTGTTTTTCTTAGACTGGGCAGTGGTTTGCATTTTGATTGTACAGTGCCATCTAGTGCCTGCTCAGGTAAAGCTGTGAAGAGATTGCTGAGGAATAATACCGGCAATAGCAGAGGTTGCAAGGTCAGATGGTTCACAGCTGCAAAAAGACTGCTTTATGGAAGGTCACGTAAGCTTAAGTCTGATCCTAAGCCTGATCCCTTTGTACCTCGAGATGGGACAACAGGAGAAAAATGTTCCTTGTGTGGGAGTGTGGTAGGATGTGCTGTAAGCCCTGTGAGAGGAGGATGACTTTTGTGTATAGCCAGCTACAAATCAGGCACTTGGAAAATTTTCAGTTTGTTTGCATTTCAATTACTTTAAGATTTTTTATACATTTTTTTCTGAATACTATAACTTTTATTCAAAGGAAACTTCATTTTTTTTGTCATCGTTTCTTGATTTTGGTAGGGTAAGGTAAACACGTAAACAGTGTCTTTTTCCTGTGCTTCTTTTCAGCTTGATCACATATTATCCCCCCCACCTATGCCTTTTCGAAAATCCAGCAATCCCGAGGTGATTTCTGGTCCTGGAAAACCTTTTAAATTTAAGAGGCAACTGAGTGAAGATGGGAGACAGCTCAGAAGAGGAAGCCTTGGAGGAGCTCTGACTGGTGAGTTTGGGGTGTGGACATAGTCATCTGGAGGTTTAGCAGCTCTAGAGCTGATGGCACCTTGACCCTGGGGTTGGCCTTGGGGCCAGACTCTTGGTGTCCCACCTGGATGTACACAAAGTCTCTTCCATGTGTGCTAACCAGTAGCCAGTGGGGTGAGATCATACTGGAGGCTCTCTTTGTGGGGTGCTGGTAGGTGGCTGAGCATATACTGGAAGTCACCTAGTTCTCAAAATTTTCAGGGGTCATGGCATACTGGCAGACTGGCAGTTTAAGGGTTGTTTGAAATGTACTTACATGCATTCATCCATGGGATCTCCCATCCATCTTGTTTCCTCAAGGAGCTCTAGTACACAGATGGTCCTTTTAGATTTTATTTCATTAAAGGAAAAGCAATATGGCCTCATTTATCTGGCTGAGCACTCCCAGGAGTGGAGGAGCACTGCCAGTTAGGCCTGGCTATGGACCATGTCTTCCCTTCTGTGAAGCCATGCCATGGTAGCAGGCAGCCAGGACTCATGAGGAAGGCTCATACCCTCCCTGTCCTGGTGTCCGTGTAAGCTGCAGTGAAAGAATCCAGATGCCAAAGCTGTGACTGGGTCCTGAGAGCTGCGTGGCTGCAGCATTTGCTGAAGAGTGCTTGTTACTGAATGTGTGAAAATATAGGGACAAGTTATCTGGGTCTTGCTTTGTGGATTTGAGGGTACAGAATTTTAAAATTCACTAGAATTTGCCACTCAAATGTATTCCTGAAATGCATTGTGATAGGGACAGTAGATTTGAAAGAGTTAAAGAGCTTCCCAGAATTGATAAATATTGGACTCAGCATCTATCTTGTTTTGTCCAAGTTACGTTGGTTGATACCAAAATCAGGTGAAATTCAAAGCAGAGAAAGCTGAATTGTCATTTACTTGCAATATGACTGTCCCATCTGTAAATTGTGTATGATGATCAAAAGTGGTTTTGGAGTTACAAAATGGAACATAGAGCTGACTCTTCCTCAGTGAGCTTCCGAGAAATGCATTTAAGGTATTTCCTTTTCTGATTTCCTTTCTACCCCTCTACTTGTTCTTATGCTGGAAGACGTTCTAGTTAGTGTAATACTACTTATTGAAGTATTTTGAAGAAAGGGAAAAACCTGCTACAGCAGCTGGGAGAGAGGAGTGAGCAGCAGCCCCGCAGCCCCCCAGGTGAGTGCAGCAGGAGGGCAGGAGGTGCTGCAGGCAGGCAGCAGCAGTTCCCCTGAGGGCTGTGCAGGGAGAGGCCCCTGGTGGAGCAGGCTGTCCCCCTGCAGCCCATGGGTCCCACATGGAGCAGATCTCCACACTGCAGCCCCCCCATGGGTGGAGGAGCCCCCGGTGGAGCAGGTGGATGTGGCCTGGAGGAGGCTGCGGCCCATGGAGAGCCCCTGCAGGAGCAGGCCCTGGGCTGGAGCCTCCCTTACCCGTTCCCCTGTGCTAACTGGGGGGAAGAGGTGGAAGAGGGTGGATGGGTGGAAGGTGTCTTTTTGTTTGTTTGTTTCTCACTGCTCTAGCCTGTTAGTAGTAGGCAATACATTTTATTAATCTTCCTATGCTGAGTCTGTTTTGCCTGTGATAATCATTGAGTGATCTATCTCCCTGTCCTTATCTCAACCCTTGGACCCTTTCATTGTATTTTCTCCCACTTTCCCTCAGCTGCCCAGCAAGGTAAAACCACCACCGAGGGCCAAGATAGTTCTTTACTGACAGTAAAAATTTCTATCACACGGTTATTTCTGCAGAAGTTGTTTTGTGTTTGGCTTTTCTTTTTTCTTTTGGTTTGACTTTAAAGTTGGTTGGTGGTCTTCAAAAATGGAACTTTCCTGCAGTTAAACCCTTCAGCTAGAGAGGAGGAGAAGGCAGCCTAATCAAAAGCAAATGAAGCAAACGTGCTCTGCTGCTATAGTCCCTGGTCTTTATCTCTGCACTTGAATTATTGCTTGAGGCCTTTATAAAAGGAAATGGATATAATTTTTGTCTGCTTGCAATATGTTGTGCAGAGTTTCATGTCAGGATTTGGGAATATAGTGTGCAGTGGTGTTAAACTGCTTTATTACTAATGCACTTTCAATGAACCTGAATACCTTAAGTTCTTACAATCATACAATAGTTAAAATATCTTACCAGCTTTGACAACACTGATTGAATTAATCAGTCATTCTGATGGCAGAAGGTCATTAGTATTCTTTCATGATCTTTGTTCAAAAAAAAAAAAAAAAAAAAAGATTTAAAAAAACTGCTACAGATACAGAGATACATGTCCTAAAATGTTTTCAAATGCCCAGCAAAACTTGCGGAACAAAAAGTAACAGTATTACTTTGGATTTGTATTTACTTACATCTTCTGACATGCTTAAGTTTTTGGATGTTTTTGTAGCTTCCTTAATGCTTAAGAGTGGGTTACTGTTATGGTTTGAAACCACAAATATCATGATATCACAGAATCATAGAATAGCCTGATTTGGAAGAGATCCAAGAGTCCTCGCACTAAAGCGAGTAACTTCATTGACTTGTCCTTGGTTTTGGGTCCCTTGTACATCCCCTCCTTAGTTTCTTAGAGGCTTTGCATTTAGAGAAAGATGCATGTGGTCCATAAAGAAAGAAAGAAAAAGAAAGTCTAACAAAGGCTATTGCCCTAGAAAATGGTTCAGAATGATGTTTTTCAAATAGTTTGAAGTACAGTCTCTGTATCACTCAAAAATGTTACCTTTGCTAAAATTTGAGGAATACATTAAGTGGGAATACGTAAAGCAAGAGGGAAGATTACAAGCTCAAAAGTTTACAGAATATGCCTTAACTGGTGCTTGTTGCTCACTGTGAATGTTAGGAAAGCTGTGAATTGGTCTGTGTGTTACTTTAGCTTTCCCTTCTGTGATAAAAATACAAAATTATTGAGCCATAGAGCGTAAGTAGTATTAGTGATAAAAAATGAAAATAAAAATTTGATTTGTTTATATAAGACAGGATATTTCAAATCTTGCAGGGCTGACTACTAATAGAGGTAAATAATTTTTTTTTCATCCCTGGAAATAGGTTCTAGTTAAGTGAGTATGCTAGGCTTTACAGGAGGGAGTAATACCATGCATGACATCTAAGAAGAAAAAAAAGCCTGCATTGTTGCAATATATTGAGTGGATTTACAAAACGTGAAGGATTTCAGTTACTGAGAACCTATTGCTATGAATAAGCTCTAGTAAATTACAAAACAATTTATATAGGGTTACAAGAAAAACTAGAATTATATACAAGGTTTTTCCAATGGAAATCAACACAGGAGAAAAAGGTTGTAAATTTGGATGAGAGTTAGGATAGAGACTGAACTTACATTCAGTGCAGCCCAATTGCACCGTGTTAAGCAATCTAGCAGCCACATGTTTTCAGAGTTAAAGAAAATTAAATCCATGTTTTTTGAGTCTAAAACTACTGTTGCTTCCTGTTGAAAATTGCTAGGGAACCACTGACATTAAATGAAGTTTAGCCAATAAAAGAAATGAATACTGCTTCCTGGAGATACCAGGCTATTACATTTTGGAAAAGTCTCTCCAGTCTAATTGTTGTGACAGTATTGCCTTACTTAATCTTCATCCCCAAGGAAGGAGAGAAGGAAGACTTTTGTAGAGAGATGAATTTTGAATGAAAAAACTTTACTGGATGTGGCCCGATATTAGTCTAGCAAATCTACTTTAATAGCTCTTATTGCAAAGTGCTAGCATTATTGCTTAATAGAAAGAAAAGGTGAAAAATATGTCATAGTTGGGTTAGGTCACTAAACAGGAGCGTTAAAACAACATGAGTTAAAACTTTGTGGGAGAAGCATTTTGTACTGGTTATCTTGGAAGCCATTTATGACCAGTTTCTCTTCTAATTTAAAAGGGTGTGTTTCCAAAGTGTTAAAGAGTTTGGATGGTAGAACTGCCTGTGGTTTTTCTGGATTCCTGGTCCCTTGCAGGACACCTGAGTGCAGTCACTGGGTGCTTCTTGTACAGTCAACATGTGCCTTCTTCCCCCCTCTGTTGCTTCTGCCTCTGAAGTGTTCCCTTTCCACCTTCCCTTCATGCCCGTATTCCTGTAACCATGCCGGCTCTGTCTTCTACCTGGAGGTAGACTGGAGCTGGGAAATTCTGCTTACACCACAGATGGCATCAAACACAACCCTTGCGCAGTTCATGCAACTGCTGGATAAGCCCTGTTGCAAAGCTGAGCTGGAGCTACTCATCTGATGGCAGTCCCTCAGGCACAGAGGGAAGAGGTCTGTACTTCTGACCAGTGCGGATGCCACTGACCAGTGCGGATGCCACTGGCCAGGCTGAGGGCAAAGCCTGGTCAGATGAGGGCAGGTCTGTTCTCCAGACAGTCAGCTCCTGCCTGTGTGCCTGGGTGTAAATGCCTCTCCCCCCTCTCCCTTTATATTGCCTTTTAATGGATTCCAAACAAGGTGCAGGCTGAGGCTTAGGATTTTGTTTCTGATCAGGAGAAAAGATGTTTAATTAAAAAGCTGCTTTTCTGCGGTGGCTGGTTTTCTTGATCTCTGCAAACTTCAGAGGGCTGTCTACAGACAGAAGGTTTTTGTTTGAAATTGTCTGCAGAATTATTTTGCTTTGTTCAGAAATGCTTAAACAGAATTCATAGCAGAAAGTAATGTGAAAGGCTGAGAAGTTGTATGGGCTTTTACTGTGAAGGGGTTTATCCTGGGAAACCACTCGGACAAACATTAAACTGTCCTTGCTTTCATATCCCATTGCTGCTCCGTAGCTCACACCACAGTGTGTGGTGTGCTCTGTTTGGTCTGCTCAGCTGCTCTGACGTAGCAGTTGGAGATGGCTGTTTGCCTCTCTTCTGAACTGTATGAATATGTGCTGCTGATGAGAGTTTGCATTTTGCAGGATGCTCTGGCTAGTTCAGCTGTCCTATGCTGCACAGTTAGATGTACTTAAAAAAAAAAAAAAAAAAAAAAAAGGCACACGCACAAAAGCAAAACCCTTTAAACTTTGTTACCTATAGTTTGAACTTCTTATCTTGCCTTCTGTTATCTCATTGATAACTGCCTAGAAACAGACTTCCTGCTGAGCTAATTGTCTCTAATTGTGGTAGAGCTGTTATCTTGCTAACCTTAAATTGATCTTAGACAAACACTAGTGAGATAATGCGTATAGTTTTTGTTTTACAGCATTTTTAATCCAAAGATCCTACATAACTTTAATAAAGTTAACTCTGGTTAACTTTCTGGCCTGCTGGAGAGCTAAAGCCAGAAATAAATAAATAAATAAATCTTGGGATGTATGTATTTTTATTGTTTATTGTTCCTCCTGTGATCAGCTTCCCACCTCTAAGTCATTAGTCATCTAAATATTGCCAGCAGTGATTGCAATTCCCATATAAATAATCTGTGGTTGACTTGAAGTAAATTCAGAGATTCTCAGTCTGGTTTTCACATTAGAGATTCATCACTCTACTTAGCGTAATTAGCAGAAAGATCAACGGCGTTATGGGCCATGAAGAACAAGCTGTTCAGTTATCTAACGGTTGGCATGTGCTGGCAGGACTTGTAGGCTGTCCCCCTGCGTGTAGGGGAGCAGTTGGCAGTGGCAGAAATTTGGAGTTCTCGCTAATCTTGTATTGTGTGACATTTTTAATTAATATTGCTGATATGCAGATTAGCTCATTAAACCTTAATGTCAAAAGCTTGATACAACTTGGTGGCTGGGGAGAGTGGAGTGTAAAATCACCGGAGTGTGCTCTGAAACCTCTTTGGCAGTGCTACCTTCCCATTCCCTACAACGGTTTATTGTAACTAGGATGTAATTGCTTTAGTGACAAGCATTGCGAAAAGATTGTTCTTATCGCTGATGGTCGATAGAAGTAGATAAGAGGAAGTGTTCCTTATTTGCTCTGTACAATCTCAAAATTGTTTACTGACTTCCAGTTAGGGGCCTAATTAATGACCTGAGTGCCCCTGTGTGAGAAGCCCAGTGACTTAATAGCTGTCTCTGGGGATCCTGCTCCAGGGACCTTGTTGACCCATCTCCAGTTCCAGAACCTCACCGCAGCAGGATGCGGGGAAGGATGCCGTCCTGTGCTGGCGCTCTGTCAGGCATCCCTTTCTGCACAAAAATTTCCTTCCTAGGCTTTCTTCCCCTCACACATCAGACCAGGAGTACGTTTCATAATAGTTTTTGTTGTCATGATGCATGGTGGGACTGGACCTGGTTGGTTTGGGGAGTTTTCTCAGCTGAGGGTGCCGCTGCCTGGTGAGAGGGGCAAAAGGAGGGAGGCTCCACATCCAGGTGAACTACACTCCACTGTGGGGAGTGGGGAGGCACAAACCATCTCATCCAGTGTCGCTGCCTGCATAGAGCACGTCCCAGAGTCTTTTCAGTGCCTTCCTCTAGTGTCTCCGTAAAGTGTGTTACCACACGTCTTCCAGAATTAGTAGGAAGAGATGTAAGCAACATATTCCATAATTACACACCTGAGAAAATTGCTTTTTTAAGCAGGCATTATAAAACTGTCTTCCACTGATGAAACAAATATATTCTGCTATGAAATATATATTTTCAAATGATTCTTGGTGCAGCAGTGCTTGAGATGCCATTAGGTTATATTTGTCATTGTCAGTTACTTTTGTCACTTAAGGCTTCAGTCAGCGTGTGTAGTTCGGTTGATATTGCTTCCCTGTACACTAGGGGATAATTTCCATATTCTCTGACATGTGGATTCCACATCATGTAGTAGTCTGAGATGAGAGCAGCAGATATTGCATTCCTGTCTCGTTATTTTGCCTTTAACTTCTTGATTGCAGCTTAATCGGGCTTGTATCATCAGAACATCAGAAGTTGATTGTTGTTGAGATCAAAGCAAACTGCAGCAGTAGAGTGCCTAATTAGCGGATGAGCTTGGGAGTTCCTTGTTTTGAAGGGTGAAGAAGTAGAATTTAGCCATTTTTGGGACACTTCATAAAAGCAGCTTGAAATTTGTTTAAATAGTCACTTGTAGAGTGGAAAAATAAAACATGAAGAAAAAGAATATGTGTTGTAAATTTCTGAGGTTTAAGTTGTAGCCCTGAGAAATACTGCAATAGCTGTTGAATTAGCTGGCTCAAGTACACTTAGCAGTGTAAGTATAGAAGCACGTATGAAAGAACTTGCCTGGACTTAGTTAAATGCTTGGGTTTGGTCCTGATTACCTAAACCTGAGCACTGTAAAGCTACAGTCTTCTTGTTGCTGGTACCTGAGCTCATTAGTGCAACACTGTCTCTGCAGTGTTTATAAATAAATTATAATTGCACACCAAAATTGCATTACTCATACTCCTAGAGGCTTAAGTCTTCCCATTTCACCTACTCACTCTCTCAAGAGAGGGCTTGATGCTGTGGAGCCATTGGACTCACTGCTAGTGGATGGAAATTGTCCTTGCTTGCTCCAAGACAGATGCTTTAACGTGAATTGAATGCACGACTGAGAAATACGACAAGAGCAAAACACAGCTTTTATGTGTAATCTTTGGAATTGTGGTCAAATGCTCGAATTGCAAAGTTCATCATTATTTCCTATTGAGAACAGTAAGGGGCTTTTTATTAATAAACTTATTTCCCTGTTAGAAAAATTACTGTAAGCACGTAGTTACAGATCGGCTCTTGAATTTTGTGGCATAGCAAGGTACACCTGAAACAGAACAAGGGGTGATGGCAGGGATTATTTATAATGTAGAGGGGTGCCATGTGCCACTGTATGCTTGTAGTGGTAGGACAAGGGGTAATAATTTTAAGTTGTAAGAGGGTAGATTTACATCAGTTGCAGTTTCTGGCCATTTTCTTCATAGTACAATGGAATAATTTTGTTCAGATCTTATAATATCTATGAAGCAGGTAGCAAAAGCAAATATTGAAATGGAGAAGAGTTGGGAGCCAAGAAAAGAAAATTGACAGATGGCTGAAGTAGTTGTTCATGTAGTCATTGTACTGAGCTCTGGTGAATGTAGATGTATTCCACACACAGCTTGGTTGCGAGCCTGTCGGTGTTCAGAGTTGCAGATAAGAGCTATCTCTGAGTTTTTGCTTTGCAAGATTCCTGTTTTTGCAGAATTGACTTTATATCAGAAGGTACAGTAAAACTGCCTCATTGTCACTTCGATGTGATCCAGTGTAATGCACTTCCAGTAGCATTACGTGTTCAGTGTAAACTTTAAACATTGATTTTCCAACTCTGTTTTTTCCCCCCTGTTATCAGAATTTCAGAACTGGACCTTATTATTATTTTTTTTTTTTTTTCTAGAATATGAGTGAATTAGAGAAAAGAGTGAGGGGGAAGCAGGGAGTTCTGTGTCAGGGCTTTGTTGTGGAATGGACCAGCAACCTGTAAGTTTTGAAGGTGTATGCTGGTACCATGGGAAAAGGGTTCTATTTGTTGGTAAGATAAAGAAAAGGAAGCAACAATATGTGGCCGTCTCTGAGCTCACTGATTAGATATTTTCAGCTGTTTGTTTTGCTGAGTTGTGTTTCTGTATGGTTGGGAGGAAGGAAAATAGAGTTGTAAATGATAACTTCAGGCTGTATAGTTTCTTAGTCTGATATCAGTGGCACTGGCTGACTAACATTTCTATTAAGGTAGATATTTTTGGCATGGAAAACTTAAAAACAAACCAAAAACCTCCAACCTTTAAAATGCTTTATTGCTCTCACAGTGCTTCAATAATGGTTTGTAAATAAATGGTTGAAATAAAAATTCAATTACACTGAGTATGCGTCAGCAGAAGAATTTTGAGTAAGGTTCTTTTAGACAAGTTCCTGTATTGTCATTTGAGTGTTTTTCAGCTATTCAAACAGGATGAGAGAAGTTCCTTGCTAGCTTGAAATAATGGAGTGTTTCTGACAGGAAGGATCATTGTATGTGATTTGTATATTTCTTTATTGGTAACACTCATAAACTATCTTGATTGTTTTTGATAGATTGGGTACAGATCTAAACCTGCATCCTACTGGTTTCCAATCCGAAACTTGATGTGTCCTTTTCCAAAGTTGCAATGTGTGTCTTAGTGCTGCCTTTGTGGGCCAAATTTATTTAATTCATGACCAAATACCACTTCTTCAGCTAATTTTAGAAACAGAAACCAAGTCAAAACATTTTAAGGGGATTCTGCAGGGTATCAAAAAGTGTAAAATTTGTAATTAGTTTTTAGTAGGATTTCTTGCAAGGGTTCTTGTACAGTAACATTTCTTTTGTTTCCATCCACTGTTCTTTAGCTTTCCATTTACCACTTACCACTAGTGGGAATTACGTGCTTTAATTCCCCATGCACTGGTGTGAGAGTAGATCCTAAAATTTACAGCTTTTGCCTCATTTCCTACAGCTGGGCAGCCTGAAACAGTTAAATTTCCAGTAATAAAGCAGAGTGCCCTAAGCTGATGGTAAGCTGCAAAGGTAGGAGGCTTTTCCCCTTTTCCCAGGGCAGTCTCTGAAGTCGTGTGCAGGCTTTGTGGCCGTGGCTCCTCTGTGAGGTGCTGTGAGCTGCCAGGCATTGAGGTGGATGGGGGCTGGCTTTGGTCTTTGAACCACTGGCAGGAACTTCCCCCCGCCCCCCCCCCTTTTTTTTTTTTGGTGGAGAGAAAAAGGAAAGGAGTAAGAAGAGGGAAAAGTGCCCAACTCTTCACTTGCAGTGCACTTTTATCACCCACAGCTGTCTGCAGTAGGATCCAGTTTCACCTTCCACTGTGTCTTGATTCTGTTGCTCTTTCTCAGATAGCTCGCACTTACAAGTTTTCGCCGAGGAGTGGTGGAAAAACCACCTGAAACAATGTTTGATGAATCGGTCTGTACCAAAGAGGTCACTTTTTGAGATGGGATCCTCTGTTTTTGACCTCAAAGTAGTGAGAAGAACCTAACTTTCTGAATTGCTTTTAAATAATCTGCATGTCATAAATATCTGCAATTCATTTATCAAAACAAGTGAAAAAGTATTTCTTGGCCTTTGCCCTGAAGCTTGCAGGATGGCTAGGGGCTATTTTTTAGAAACACAGTGATGCTGGCCTAATTTGTCTGTGATACCTTATAATCAGGTGCACAGCTTCTGCTCTTCTGCTTTGGGCTAATGGTGTCCATAGTTGCTGTCAGCCCAAATCCAGATGTTTGAATTGTTTAAAAGTGTTTACTTGTTCTTCATTTAAAACTGTAGAAAGTAGAACTGCTTTTAATACTTAAATCTGAAATCATTTCTGTTAAAATCTGTCAAGATGCTTTCTCTGTGTCAAGATGCTTTCTCTGTGTTTGTTTTGATTGCTTAACAATTTCCAACAGTTCAACCTACGCTGCCATAAGAATTTTTGTAAAGGTAAAAACTTATGTGGATGCCAGAAGTTTTTCTCAATGATAGGTAATTGTTAGAATATCAGACTGCTGAAGATTTGAAACAAGTAACTTCAAACTTTAAAATGAATTAAACGTGAAAATACAAGGTTTATAAGTTTAATCTTATTAAATTAAAATGAAAGTAGAAGTCTTAATCTTTTAGTCATTCTCAGTCATTCTATTGGGATGTGGATTTCAGAGGAGGAGAGAATGAAGGAGAATGATACCTTAGCAGTAGGAAAGATTTTCATAATTAGAATAAAGCAAAACTCACCTTCTGTGACAGATCTTTGTGGAAATGTGTCAGTCTCTATTGGCCTTAAACAGTAAAAAATACAAGAAGCATACACACACCAAACACAACAGAAGCAAGGAATAATAAAGATTTCCTTTGGGCATTCTGCAAACATCCATTGTATAAGAAGCAAGGCATGTGATAGGCAAGTTCGAGGGGAAGGTGACGCTTTGATCTGCAGTGATGTATTCTCTGTGTCCATCAACTATTACGTAATACCATTAAATAATGCTAAATTATTGCCATTACATAATCAACTTAAATCACCTTTCATTGAAAAGCATTTTGATAAATGTGCTGGACTAATGAGGATTGTATTCAGACGTGGGAAGAGATGACACTGGAACAAAGTGTTGTGACTTCAGGCTATCTCAGTGTCTTCAGGCACAGAAAGGATATCAGAGCTGCCAGAAAAGCCACTTTAAAGGACATGATAGGAAGTCACAGGCCATTTTCAGACTGAATGGCATAGCAGTATGTGAACCTCTATTAGCAGATGACTCATCTGTATCAATAACTAATAAAAGTAATGATAAAATTACAACCTGTGTGGCAACGGTCTGCCGTTAGATGGAGATTAGCCTGGACTCGTGCACTTTCTCTGCTATATGTATGCCGAAATGCTGAATTACAATGGCAGGGATGAGATGTAGTTGAGATCCCCCATGAGTCAATTCACTCAGAAAGGAAAGCTGCTTGGAGCTTTGCACTTGAAGGCAGAAATGAATGCAGCATGAAAATCAATAATGCATTTCAGCTCAAGTTTTGTGTGTAATACTGATACTTAAATCACTTACTGGTGAGAGGGTGTCACTGTGTAAATTCAAGGGGTTATTAAAGAGCATAGCAGAAATGTAAAAAGGGAAAAGGCATAGAATTATTAACGGAACTGTAACAGAACATATAGGAGTAGTATGGGAACAAGGAGCAGGACTGGATAGTCTGAAAATGAGGTGACTGAAATTTTTTAATGGGGAGGAATTGAGGGAGAGTTGCTGGTTAATTCATTGCAAAGGCTTTTATTGTGTAGTGGCTTAATGTGGTGGCTTCCTAACTCCTCAGAGTGGACTGAGGTTTGGAAGAAATATTTTTCTATAAGAAATCTTGGTCTTCTATTTGTTTCTGATAATGAAAAAAAAATACCTCATTATGCTCATTTAAAGAAACATAGTATTTAAAGTACAATTGTCATTTTCTGGGTATTTTGTTGTAGCTGGATTTCTTGTTAGTAACTGCTGTTCTTCTGGATGTGTTTCTCTGCAGAAAGCTTAATGCTCTTCCTTTATTAGATATTTATTTTACTGTTTTCTTGTATAAGCCATAGCTATTTTACTTTTATAAAAGACACGTTTAATATATGCCATTTATGTTTAGAAGTATCTATGGATGTACTATGTAAAGACAAACTAGACTCCTGGATAGTCTGCTACACTTGCCTTAATTTCAGCATGTTGTGAAATCTTCTGCTCCCTCACGGGTCCAGTTTGGGCGTAAGGATGGAGGAGAAATTATTCCAGCATCACACATGCTTGCATTTTCACTGGAGATTCTAATCACCTTGAGTGTCTACTTAGCTACTCTGCAGTCCCTCCAACATTATTTTAAATATTTTTAGAGGTTAACCAGGCAAGAAAAATAATAAAGATTAAATTAGTTCTTATGTTGTGGACACTGGCTGTGATGCTGAGTTAATCTGCTCTGCTTTTTTGCCAGCCAGGAAAACCTTGCACTTGAAGGAAGGGCTTAGTAAATGCTTTGTTGTTGTGAACAGAAGGTTTGCCTGCACTCCATATTCTATATTAAAATATCAGACTTTTTCAGGTGTTTGATCAAGGTAAAAACTGAATAAAATACAGATGCTTGTAAAGGACAAAAGATAAATGTGACTATGAATATGTTCCATGTCAGCACAGCCTGGCGCATGGCAAGGTACAGAGTGCTCCACTCTGGGTGACTAGCATGAATGGGAATCACAATATTTTCTGTGTGTTTTTTTTTTTTTTTTTTTTTTGGTCTGCCTCCCATTTACAACAAGTACAAGCATTAATAATAACGCTTATTTCTTGTATGCCTTTCTGCTTTCAGACTTCATTGGTTCATTAAACTCCTTTGCTTCAGGATCCAAACTGAAACAAAGCTAGGTTAATTTGTGAACAAAATCCAAGTAATTGCCTTTATTATTTATTTATTTATTTTTGTTTGGGAAGCTCAGTAAGATTAATCTAAAAAGAAAATGAGTGCAGCCTGGGAAAGGTCTTGTGTCTAATAATGGATTTCTCAGAAAGTTTAAAACCCCTACTATAAAGTGCCTTGGTTAACCAGAGAGTGCTTCCCTTTCCCAATTTTAGAATAAACTTTGTCATTAAACCACTTTCTACCTTACATTCTTCTTTGTTCTTCAGATTCAAATTTTGGAGCATTCTTGCAGAGTTTAATTTCTGTGTTTTGTATCTGAGAGGTTTTTGTAGTCTGGGATTCAGCAGTAGAAAATATCCAGATTTAACCTGAGAACCTCATTGACTTTTGGGACAGGAACAGAGGAATCAAAAACAAACAAAACAACAAGTAAGGAAAACGTATAAACCTCTTTCATCATGTAAAGCATTAAAGTTAACAGTTTAAATGCAGAGTATGAATGACTTGTTTTTTTTCTACTCACTTTTTTTTATCCTTCGCCCCCTGAATGAGAAGGAATTCTCCTTTTGAGGAGACATATGCAGTCAGCTATAACTTACACCTCTCACTGGTACATCCATGGAATATCAAAGATATATGGATTAAGCTTTCTTTATGGAAGCCTCTTAGTTGAGGATGGTGGAAGGACATGTGAAAAAGAAACCTGAATTCTGGAGAATGTTTTCCTGGGTGACTTGGCAAAATTCTGCAGCTTTGTCATACATTTTTCTTCCAGTCTTGGGCAAGCTGTTAGAAATTGGGTGAAAAACTGTCTACAGGTTCAACTTTACCGGTGTGCCAATGAACAATAATGTGCTTTGAAGGCTGAGAAGTGCTAAGAGGACTATCTGGTGTTGTTGCTTAGGAACTCTACAGATCCCAGTAAAGTCGGTTTTCACACAGATTCCTGTGGATCTGCTGTTTAAAAACAAGGTTGTGAAGCTAAGGACTTTGATTTCTGGGCAAACCAGTGCCCACTTGCCAGTGCACAAATCCTGTGGCAATGGTCATGTGTGTACCCCATAGTTCTCTGATGGGGGCAATGCTAATGTAGCAATGTCATTTCAAGAAACAGGTGCTTATTACGTGTGGCTTTGAAGATGACTTTCATTTCAGCTGCTGAATCAAAATCTTGCATCATGCTTTTGAACATAGATTTGTTTTTAAAAAATAAAAATAAATCTGAATTTTCTCTGCATCACCTTGTTGATTTTTCTAAGAGAAGTCAGTTGCTTGAGTGGTGTGATTGCCCTACTTGCCCCACTTTTACATTTTTCAGATGTAACTAAGAATTTACAGATTTAAGACCACTCTATATAGTCTGTTACCCTGTGTGATAGTGGTGGCTGAAAGTAAGCAAAAAGAGAACGGTATCATTACTCACTTGTCATAGAATCACAGAACGGCTTGGGTTGGAAGGGACCTTAAAGATCATCAGCCTGTTCCAACCCCCCTGCCATGGGCAGGGACACCTCCCACCAGACCAGGTTGCCCAAAGCCCCATCCAACCTGGCCTTGAGCAGCTCCAGGGATGGGGCTTCTCTGGGCAGCCTGTGCCAGGGTCTCACCACCCTCAGAGTGAAGAATTTCCTCCTAACATCTAATCTAAATCTCCCCTCTTGTAGTTTAAAGCCATTTCTCCTTGTCCTATCACAATCACCCAAGTAAAACATCACTCAATATATTTTCCAGAATTTTTTTCTTGCTTCTGGTTTGGTGCTCAGGGCCTTCCTGAGATGGTTGTGCCTAGTTAGTCCTCCCAAAGCTCTCTTTTCTGTGAACTTGCTCAGTCTCTCCTTGAAGGCGTAAGCATTTTGGCTGCATTTGTCAAGGTGTTTCCCAGATCAGTCATTTTTGCATGGAATAGCATTGCCTTTTTTGAAACAGTCCTCCCAGCTTCCTTCTGTTGTGTTTTACTGGGAGAGGCAGCAGTGATTGCTGTATCCTTGACATTCCTGTTAATTTATGATCCCATTTTCTGACAATATGCAATGAGGACAAAATAAAAAACAAAAACCAAAAAACACTGTAAAAATGTCAGCCTTTTAAAGGGATGAGAATAGTCAGGAAGTCATCTCTGTAGCATTTTTAATGTAACCTTGCTGTTTACCAGGGTTGATCAGGAGAGCTGAAATTTTATTTGATGTTAGCCTTAGAGGATCATGGCTTATCATAGCTCTTTGAAACAAAAATATAAACTGTGTCAAATAACCAGCTTTCAAAGACTAATAAAATCAAGGGCAATATTTTTTTTTAATGTATTTTTTACTCTTATTTTACTTCTGGCAAACCTTCAGAATATAAGTTTCTTTGGTTCATACCCTTTGTTGTGGATATTTGCTCTATTGTGTTAATCATGTTTCAGAGTAGGGTAAAGGTACAGGTGTGAGATTATTGGGGGGGTGGAGGAGAGGGAAGAATTTGCATGAGGAAAACGTTATGTGGAAGGTTGACATTAAGGGGGGACAAGTGAATTCTAAAAATACTGCTTTGATGGAATCCCCTCTGGTCAGGGGTATAGTGAAAGAGCAAATGTTTTAAAATGGTGAGATGCCTACTTAAAAACAAACAAACAAACAAAAAAAACCCACAAAGATAAAATAAGAACGTTGTCTTGTAGTAAACTGTCCATTACATTGCTTTATCTGCAACATCTAATATTTTAACATACTCTTTCTTAACTTGACAGGCAGGTATCTGCTTCCCAATGCAAATGGACAGCAGCTGTGGCAACCTGCAGAAACCTCTAATCTTGTTCGCATGCGCTGCCAAGCACTTGGGCAGTCAGCACCTTCACTTACTGCTAGTTTGGTGAGTAATTTTTTTCAAAGCTAGGAGTATACAAAAAAAAAAATCTATTACATCTCCATGACTTCTGAATTTTTGGAGGGATGGGAACCAAACCAGAGTTTATGTCCGTATCAACCCCTGTTCCTTAAGTTTTATCTTTCCAGTTGCTAATGCATTCCAGAATACAATATTATTTAAATGTCATTCAGTCACACTCAACATATTATAGTAACAGTAACTCTGAATAGCATTACTGGGTTTTGCATAAACTCCTAGCTGAATGTTGCATTAATATAGCTATTTGCATTTAAATGGTTTCTTTCCTTTTAAAAAAAAAAAAAAGCGTGCTTTTTAAGACGACAATGGAAGGTAACTGTCCATTCTCCTGGGCATTCTTTTCCATCAATTTCTTTGTTTCCACTTTCTGCTGGACTCCTGTCCTCAGGAGAACGTGGGTATATGAAGCATGAACTTAATTAAGCCTTTTGGACAAAATGATAAAGGGAGAGAAAGGGGAAGAGATGCCTCATACAGCCGAACTTTCAGCTTTTGTTGTTGAAGTATCTGTTATTCTGCTTTGTGTTTCTATATATTAAAATCTTAATTGATGAAATTCAGTGCAGGACCCCGTACACTAATCAGTACTTCTCTTCAAAGAATTGTTAATGAATATACGTACAAAAAAGCAGAAAAGTGTTTTTAATGATCAGACAATGCTAAACAGATAGCACCATGCCAGTTTTTAGTGTCATAGTGGTATATAGATGGCTGGTTTCCCCATGAATCTGTCTGAAATTGTATTTCATTTCAACAGCAACACATCTGCACTTACAAACGTAATTGTGATTTCTGCTTCATGGTGATGTTAATTGTTTGTGGCTCTGTGGGGCAGATGTTGGTTATTGAACTGCACACTTATTACAACCACTTGACTCCATTTGAAGTTTTCTGCTTTAAGCCCCAGTATTTTATGAACAGCTGATTATCAACCTATGTATTTTTGTTGGCGTTTTATTAGGAGAAATATAATAGTTCACTGTGAAGGAAGTATTCAGATTATGTGTAGCTGAAATGGTAAAGAATGACAGAATATGACAGAAAGAATTTTATTTTTTTATCAGTACAATACATTTTCCCTCTTTTTTTTTTTTTTTTTTTTCTGGAGTAGCTAATAAAAAAAATCTAATAACTTGACTAAATAAGAAAGTGCCATGTTAGTATTTGATCTTGTAGTTCTGCTTTCACAAGTCATAGATATCATGGTAGTTGTACTTTTTTGATGTAATGTATAATTATATTATGAGTGAGATTCAGCAGCATTTTGACAAGAAATACTTTAAATGGTCATAAAACAAAAGACTGATGAAAAATTCAGTGAGCCAAACTTCCTCAGGGGTCTTTTGCTCATCACCTGTTGACTTTCATGGTGTATATCTGCTACAGACTTCTGTCCTGTCTCTACATCTTTTATCTCTGCCTGACTGCAACTTCTCTCATGTGTTCTACTGGTGCAGAAGTGAGTGTGAGTGGCAGATCCGGGCAGGTGTCCATGGGGTGGAGATGCAGGTTCTCCAGAGAAGTGTTTGTTTATCTGGAATTACTGATCAGACTCATTTCATAAGGAGGCTGGTGTAACATGCTTTGTTTTCTTTATATTTTTTTTTGTCTCAGTTTATGCTTTGGAGTTGAGCTTGGGAGGCCTATCATTAGTTTATAGTGTTGGGAGCTTTTAATTGTATTTACAAGAATTTAACCTGATGTAGAAGAGATTTGTATGAGTTGCTGTGTAGCTTTTCAGTCTGAGTTGATTTTTTCAGGTAAGTGAGATGTTACCTTAGAAATTAGGCCATTAATTTATTCCTTTAGTAGGACTGATCATTCTTGCTGTCATTGATACCAGGCTCTGGTGTGGACACCAGTGTCAGCAGTGTCTGGTTGGGGTCAGTATAGGCAAGAATAACTTATGAGCAGCTCAAATATCAATATTAACACTTAGAAGAGTTGCAAATAAGGTACAAAACACCGTTCCATTTTTCTATCAATTTGTGAAAAATTGCCAAGATTGGTTGTTGTATTACAGATGTAAATCGTTTCTGTAGGAAACTATAGATTTTTAAGTGAGTTATGGAATATTGATATAAGAAAAAAATGGGCTGCAGATGTTGCTGTGGATGGAGTTCAGTAGGTATCCAGGGTTTATCTCTGGTAATAACTTGGTAATTTGACTACAGGTTGAAAATACAGTTCTCATATAGAGCTATGTAAGTGGGTTGAACATGTGTATGGGGCAGGCTTATTTCAGGTGAAGGGGCAGTGTTTTGGACTTGCTGTGGGTCAAGCACATCACTGGGAGTCTGCAGAGAATATTCATATGGATGTGAAGATATGTCTAATTTTCATAACGTTTCTAAACTTCATAGAAAGGTGAAGCTGAGGTGTGGAAGAATCCTGCTTTTGGATGTTCTTACAGGCCAAGCATTGGCCTGGTCAGTGTCTTTACTTCTCCTTGATAGTCAGTGGAGAAAAGTACACAGGTTTGTGTAGGATAACCCGACCGAAAACAGCGGGACAAACGGACACAACGACCAGCGTTCTGTGCCGTAAGCCAATTTATTACTGCATGACATTATCTTATATAGTGTCAAAGTGTCCCACCCAGGAACCCAGGACCCCTCCCACTGTGCTTGCAGGCACCCCAGACCCCTCCTTTCGTGCACGCAGGCACAACCCAGAATAATCCCACAGTTTGGAACACAGTTCAGAACATCTCTCTGTCTGCACAGGGTCTTGTGGGAGTTTAGAGAAGCTATGGTAGAGTTACCTCTACTCTCTTTGCTTTATAGGATGAATACCATTTTGCCTGATTTTAGATGTTTATTTCAAGGTAGGATGAATTTGCCTCTGAAAGTGCTTCTTTTCTACTGGTCATTTGCAAGTTAACTTGAGAGTTGTTGTCTCATTTGGTGTACAATGTCTGGGAGTAGTTCTCCCCAGAAACACCCTGTCCCACCACTCCACAAGTATTTACAAATACCATTTCTGCTTACTGTTTTAACTTTTAGAATTTTTGAAAATAGTTTATTTTAAACTGAAATAAAGCTGGGTTTGTTAATATTTCATTGTAATAAGCTGTTAATGCTTTAAGCAATGGTAAAGAGCCTGAAACTGTGAGCAATTACAATTTTATAGGCAGAAGGGGATTTTGAGTGACATGTATTGAAAAAAGTTAGTTTTTTAACTTTCTTTAGATATCTGCATACATAAAAACAAACAAACAAAAAAAACACCAAAAAACAGAAAAAGCCCAAATGTAAGGTGCGTCTGTAATGCATGATGATAAATGTGTAGATAAAAGGAAGAGGATTTTTCCTAAAGTAGCTGGATAAAACTTCAGTATATTTACTGTATCTCCACCACTGATACTATTGAACTCCTGTTTAAAACAAACAAAAAACCTTTCTATTTTAAGGAGCATAAAGTCTTTCATTCTATTTCCATTTTATATATAAAAATTAATGAAGACATCTCACAGTCCAGAGGGTTTTTTTTAAGACCCATATTTGATGACTACTGAATGGTATATCATTCTTTGAAATATCCACATAATAAAAATGTGCTATAGACAGGAGCCACAAATGAATGGTATACTTTGCAATGCATTTAGCTTTTAAATCCAGTCAAGACTGGTGATATAACTTCAGCTTTATGACGAGTGCTGGGCAGAGGTTGGTCTTCCCTTGAGTTGTGGAAGATGAGTATTTGTAGTAAAGCAAACTAAAAGGCATCTTATGTCATCCTCTTGGAAACATGAAAGATGTCAGCGAAATGATTAAACTTTTATTTGGTGTAATGAGAACATCTCTGACTACTTGTGAATAGTATCTGATAACTTATGAAAGCTGAAAGAAAGGTAAAAAGGGCCTTTACAAATAGCTTATGCTCTTTCCTACTAAGCAGTGAAGTTGTTTTGTCTAGGCATGAGTACAATTATTTGCTGCTTTTTAGCACAATACTTACCTCTTCAGTTTAAACAACAACAAATCAACCAAACCTGCACAAAACAACATAAGTCTGAATTTACAAGCATCTGTACTTTGGTATGTTTGCTTTTTATTGCCACTTTCAGTATTAATTTCCAAGAATGGTCATATGAAAGCTAGAGGGTGGCAATTATTTAAAGCAATAAGATGGATTGGTGAAAGGAAACAAAATAAATGTTCAGTATGTATGAAAGGCAGGTTTACTTCAGAAAGGGCCTTGCCTCCTCCTTTCTATTAAATAGTATACTACTGAAAACGAGTAAGTGTGTCTTTGTTAAATGTGCCATTAACTTCAGATAAATTGACATAATGTTGACAGTTATTATGAGAACTGTTTCAAAACTAATTATGCTAATTAGAATGTAACTACCAGTAATTGCATGTATTCAAACAGCATGCCAACACCCTTTTGTGTATGTTATTCCCCAGATGTAAGACAGACGTTTGTTGCCTGAGAAGCTGCAAAATTATAGCTTAGGTAATAAATGATTGCAAACAAATAAAATACATTCTTTAAACACTAATTGGTTAGATAAGTGAATGACAGTATCAATTGTGCTTGAGCAAACCACATAAGTTAAAAAAAAAAAAAAAAAATCTTTCATTTTAGAATTGTAGTGAATTCTTCAAATCATTAATTGTGTATTTAGTTTAACTTATTGATTATTGGGAGTGTAGCTGAATTTTATTTTAAAATGAAACTATTAGAGAGCAACAAGAGCCTGCATCTGAAACCTTGGTTGCTTTAAATTTTAGCTCTTTCTTCCTCACGTTCTTGGTCGTTTCTGTGAGCTGACATTTAACATTCTGAAAGTTAATGAGTGCCACAAGGGTGAAACTTGTAAAAAACATGTTGATGATAAGATGGATATCTCTTAGGCAGCTAATCTTAAGTCTGAATCTTACCCGAAATTCTCCCAACATAGTTAACTGAACTTCAGAAATACTGAGTCTGAACTGAGGAAGTTATCCAAATGCTACTCCATTGTAAAGATCTGATTGCTGTGTTCTTCTTTGTCTTTAAATAACAACTCCACAGATGAGTCTAATCACTGAGAATCTTTAAAATGGAAAGTATTTATTCCTGTGAAGTGCTAAAACTGCCAAGTTATGGTAGCAGGTTTCTCTACTTCAGTTGCTTCTAGCATGTAAGACTAGAGTGTTCTCCCTTGTGTTTCATTTCAGCTACTTCTTGCCCATGAATATGTATTTGCATTCATATTTCTTTGTCTGTATTTCCCTTCTAACACGTTCTTAATTGCAGTTCTAATTCAGTACTTAGTTCTAATTTAGTGGTAGAGAGAGGAAAATGAACATCCATCTTCATAAGCACTTCTGTATGCTCAGTATTGGTACAAGAGAAAGTCTGTAGTAGACCTGATCCAGAGCCTTGAAAGCGTAATACTGAAAAACTCATGTAAGAATTTGATAATTGGGTGCACTTTCACAAGTACATATATATCTCTAATTGTCTATCTTGCTATGTATTTAAAATATTCACTGCACGCTTAAGTGTAAAACACATATGTAGATTCAGCTGCTTGATAGTGTTTTAGATGTTTGATTCCTTTCCAAGATTTGCTGTTTAAAAATCTGGGCATTATTCTTTCTGATACTTTTCTTGCCCATTCTCAGACACGCAGAAGTAGTGATGGCCAGGGTAAAGCTTTTCCCATAGTTTTACATCTCTTGGAATTGAGAACATGTCTTGTGCTGCACAATATCATTAGTTTAAAAAAAAAAAAAAAAAAAGAATAAGTAATCAAGCTCTTGTAGAAGACTGACTTAGTTTAATAAGTCTTGTGGGCATATCCAACATATCTTCCAAACGTATCCACTTTGTGTTGAAATGAGTCTCCTCCCATCAGCCTCTAAGCTTCCAGTTAATAGGATGTATTTGAGCATGTGCTAGAACTGAAAGGAGATGTTACTTCAAGTAATTTGCACAGTTAATTAGAGCTGAATGGAGGTATAATCCTCTTCTGTATCCTATTAGAATGGCACAAAACCAGTAAAGATCCTATGTATATAGGAGCTGGAAGTATGTCCCTATTTTGTTCATGAGCACCATGCTTCTGTTTGTAGGTGTTTCATATGATTGATCTTTCTCCATCATAGGAGACTTTCCCCAGACAGTAAAAAGACTCACCAGGACAACTTTTTACTTCTAGATAATGAAAAGGCTAGGGCTGTTAAAATTTTATCCCTTAGCTAACAGTGTCAGCTGAGAAGGCGCTGTTCTTTAAGAGTTTCATTTTGTCTACAGGACCCCCACAGAGGAGATCATTCAGCTAAAATTCACCCCTAGAAGTGGAGCTTGTCACTGTATCTTAAAGAGTAATGGCTCTGAATAAGGGCTTATTCTGCTTGACTGTTGTGATAGTTAAGTTCTGTGTGTGGTGTTAGTAAAGGTTATTTTAAAATGTCATATAGAATCGCGTTGTCAGTGTCTCTTAAAAAAAAAAAAAAAAAAGTGGAAAGCATTGCAAAAGTGAGGTCACGAACCTGCATGCTGGTGTAAAATTATCCATGTGAGAAATGAGAGTAAGGGTGGTTTGCCAATGAACTACACAACCAGAAGAGATTGATATGTGATATTTATAGTGTTCGATATTTAGATGACTTTTTGGGAATACATGCTTTCTCAGCTTGTTGTTAGATTGTGTCTAGCAGATAACTGGGTAAAATACCACAGTCCATGATTAATAGAGTGTAAGAACTAAGGAATATAATGGTGCCCCTTTCTGGCCTTAGATCAAAAAATTCTGTAGCCCAATGAAGGTGTGGAAATAGGAGGTATGGTAAATGGGGTAAAAAAGACCTGGCGAACAGGAAGAGAACAGACTGGGGGGAAAAAAAAAAAAAAAAAAAGGAACTGGTATGTATTTAGGTACTTTCAGTTCTAATGCTGTCTCCTGGTCACCCATCACCCAGCAGAAAACTGCCTAGTGTGACTGATTGTTTAGTAAGTTAACACGATGGTTAGAAGGCTGATTCACGTATACATTCTCCTTTGCTTCAGAAATATGTGCTGATGTACAGATCTGCTTCAGATGGTCTGATTTCTACTCTCCAGGCACTTGATAAAATTTTAAACTACAGTTACTCACAGCTCTGACTTTAAAATAAATGAGATAAAGTAGGCACAGAGAAATAGCATTGTAGATTTAGAAAAATCTTTATGCATTAGATAGCTGATAGTTTTCCATCAGCATTTAAGATCTCACAGGTATTGACAGCCTCGAATGAGAGTACCGTCTGTGATGCCTATGTGGGCAGCAGTTTAGGGCATTATCTGTAGTTCTTATGGGGCAGCTACAACCTGACTGTTAGTAGTCATAGGAAATTGGTACCTATTTGTAGTTAGGGTGAGAAAACTAAAAGTTTTCTGTAGAGGATGAGGTACTGCTCCTTGGATCTGAATTTTAATTGTGAGGCATATATTGCTAAGAAACTTAGTCTTGAATGTTGTGGAACTTTTTTTTCTTGATGCTATTTGAGAAAAATTATCACAGAAGAAGAAACTTGATTTCTGCTGTGGCAGTTAACAGAAATGCAAATACTGAAACTCCCTGAACTGGAGTTTGACCTAAAGTGGTGGACTTTGCTTGAAACCTGCTGAAGTGTAATCTGTTCTGCTCAATTTTTTTTTTTGCCATGGAGCAGTGTCCTCAGATTAAGGCATAACTAGATACAGCAGACTTCAAAACTGATGATGTAACATTTTTATTTATTTTTACTTTCCTCTCACTGTTTTCATGCATATGATACTTGGGAAGTGATTGTAATGTACCAGAGGATGGTAGAAATCAGCGTGGGAACAGTAAGCCTTGCTCCTCAAGCTGAAGTAGCCCCATGATTCTGATGATGGCAACTCTCAAAACAAAGACTTGTGCAGGGCTGAGTGACCCATCTGACTTACAGGCACTAGAACATGGAGGGGAAATACAGTTTATCCAGATGTCTGTGGTAGGAATGGAAGTTCCTCCCCTCTGATTTTGCTTACTTCCGAACAAGTGGAGGTGTACAGCTAGGATTTTTCTGCAGGTGTTTTTCAATTTGAGAACATACTGCAGAGCCTGCTGTTGGGTTGGGTGGTGAGTGATAAAGCACTGCAGCCCCTCATTTCTAACTCTCACAGGCTTAGCAAGCAGATACAGCTTCACTGAGTTAAAATTGAGTTAAAATTGTAAATGGGTTGACCCCATGGTTTGGCCTTTGTGCATGCTCCTGCATATTTGTACCTCTGGTTTGAGTCAGACTTTCTTGTACATTCATGTGGGATCAGACACCTTACTGTAAATTACACTTCTGTCCTGTGGAAGCAGGTGGGCATGTGGACTTTGATCTTTTTTTCCACTGCTTTACCTTTTAATGTTCCTGCCAGACCTCCCACAGTCTATGCAATGTAAATTGTTCTGTGGCTGCACTGGTGAGGCACAGTCACTGTGTTTGTCCCACACATCGTCCTCCGTGACAGCACACAGAAGACTTCAAGGTCAACTCTGTTTTCATCTCAGTAATGCTAGGAACTGTTCTGCTTTCTTTTATTTCTCTTAAGCACAATATGCCCTATTGTGGTGTGTATGTCTATGGGTGTATCATATTTTTTTAGTATGATAACAGTGTATATTAAGAATGTTCTTTCATTGTGTTGTGGAGATCAAGAAACCTAGCTAAGTGCTCAAGTCGACCTAGTGTCACTTGAGTAAACAATGTAATAATCAACGTGAGATTGGTTAACTGCTACTCTCATGAATACATTTAACCTCTTGATCATTGCTGAATATCTGCAATTACGTGGTGCAGTGGAAGACAGTATGTGGTCGGTTAAATTCAGAAGTGATGATTGGCTTTGTAATAGAAAAATCTCACAATAAAACACATCTTAGAGTGTAAGGAAAAGGCTAATCATAGGTTCCTAACTTCATGTTAGGTCATCTGTTCAAAAATGGGTGAAATTACATTGTTAGTAAGAAACAAAGTTGAATTATAATATTCCCTGCTGTAAATAAGGAAAGCGAGTGAGCTGAAGTTAAGCAAGACATCTAACCTATGCTCAAACCCAACTCCACTTTAGTTGTTTTGGTGATTATGTGACCGGTAAAGGCAGATACTGAACAAACATCCCTACAATGATGATGCTTTCCCTGAAACCTGTAACTGAATAAGTGTTTTGATATGCTGTTTGTACATGCTCTTCTGTATTATACAGAGTACAAATCAAAACTAGTTATCAGTAGGAGAGCATTCATTTATTAAAAAAAAAAAAAAAAAGCTTCCATGGTTCATCTGGTTTGTATTGGATCCTAGGTTCCTGGGGAGTCAGACTTTCAGCACAGTGAGCTACCTTCTGTATTAATATAAATGTTAAAACATGAACCACTGCTCTCTAATGAAGGAGGCTGCTTTTGTGAAGAAGAATGACCATGCAGTGGGTGGGAATTGTTGAATCTTAAAGCGTAAGGAGAAGGCAAAATGCATTTAGAAGAGTTATACATCCTCCAAAGCACGTTACTACCGCTATCCCTCTGAGAAAATAGTGAGTTATTGGAACTGTTAAGATTAAACTCCTCTTAAAAAAAAAAAAAAAAAAAAAAAAAAAAAGCAAAATGGGGCATCAAAAACAAAAACAAAAAAAAAAACTAGATGCATAATTGTTCAGAGTGAAAAATACATTTAAGTCCTTCCAAAGGTTAATAATTGTGTTTGAATAATTGTGTGGTTACCTGTTTGTACTGTTTTCACACAAGAACAAAACCTCCAAGTATCTTGGAGGGATTATTCATAATGTAATTGCTGTTGTCATTGTTTTGCCATGAAAGTTTTTACTGTTCTTCCTTTAGAGTATATGTAAAGTAAAATATTTTGTTGAGCTGATTGTTAGAAAATGCCAGTATAGTAAAACCAACTCAGACTTCTTTTTATTTGTTCTCTGAAAATTGGAATATAGATAGATATGTGGAGCTGCAAACTTTAAGATCTAAAGTGACATAACTCCTCTATACTTGCTGTTTGGCATTCCATGGGGGAATACTGAGACAAGTAGTTGCGTGATTTTTTTTAAAGGAATAACACTTCTATATGTATGCAATTTCTCTTTTCTTCATGAAAAGATATCCACGAGAGAAATCAGACTGTGGTTATATGTGCTGTGCTTTCAGAAATAAATTTTTATGCTACGGTATAATTGTGGTTTGGAGAGTCAGAGGGCTCAGTATCTTGGTGGAACTGTTAAAAGTGATTGGTTTGGTGACTCATCTACGCATTTTGCTGAAATGAGGAACACAGTGTTTGATGCAAACGGGAAAATCATAAAAGTCGGTTGTAACCAGTGTTCTTCTATATATTGTCACTGGAGGGAAGGCTGACTACTTACAGTAGTTATTGCTTTAAGAAGTGTTTGCTTCTGCAACGATTATTTTTCCTCTGATATTCTCGCGACTGATTTGTTACCTTCTAAACGTGCTGAACGGCTAAGGCAGAAGTGAGCTGGTGCAAGTAGGATTTTGTCCAGCAGGTGGCATAAAAAAGCCGGTGTGTACCTACCTGTGCCGTCCACGGACCGCACATCCCTTCCTCGTGGCTACTTTAGCGTGCATAACTGAGGCTGTTGTTAAGGTATATATGCTTTAGTATGAAGAAGCATTTAATTTCCAAGAACCTTACAATGCAATTGGAAACCCAGTAGTTTTTTTTTTTTTAAATCCATTACAATCAGCTTTATGCGTGACAGATTTTTACACAACCCTACACTGACCTGTAGCTTGCGAGGTCAGTAGATTCATCAGCTCTAGAAAAAGAGAATCAGAGCTTTGTTAACTAAGGAGTCTTGAATTTCTCCCTGTTCACCCGTGTGTTCTGAGTAAAGCACAGTGGCTCAGGAGAACAGTAAAATCTCTCATTGCATTGCTAGACCAGGTAGCTGAGTTGCTCTCTTGGGTACACAGCAACCTGGCTTGTCTGATCATTTCTGTGCCACGTAACAGCCCTGGTCTGTGATGGTGAAGGGGAATGCAGGCTGAACAGACCCTACCGATCCAGGCAGCATGCCTCGACTGAAAATCTCCTTCTGAAATCCAAAAGTTGTGTTAAAGGAGCAGTGTGCTATGTTGTGTGTGGGGTAGGATTATGTTACTAAATGGAAGTATAGCTAAATAATAAGTGATTTCAGTTTTGTTGTCAGGCCAGCAGTTTTGTAGCTGGGGATGCATAGGAAGCCGTGCCTTGAAAAAACCTGATGGATGCAGTATCTCTGTTTTCTTTCCTGAGGAATACCAGTTATTATGCCAAGCCCTGAAGGGAAGTTGTTGGTTTCATGTGGAGCATTTATTGTGTTATTTCTATAAGCCTTTTACAGGGATTTAAGGCAAATGTATAGAGGTGTTCAAATGTCATGACGTTGTAAGGAAAGGAGAACTGGAGGCAAGTCACCACTGTTTAATGTGCTACTGTACTTACAGACAATTTTCATAGCTTAAGATAGAAAATAAAAACTGTTTTTGGCTGATTAGTTCTAAAATGAATTTGTGGCTTTTAATTAATATATTGAGTGTATTATCAACAGTTTTGATATTGAAAGAGGTGTTCCAGTGAATTATACTGTAGATTATTGAAATGCTTCTGGGCTTTCTGGTTGATACATTTGATGCTGGTGAAACATTTTGATTTAAGAGTGAAAGGTCACATTGTATACAGTGATTTCTAAAGGATTAAATCTAGTGATCCAAAATGAACCTGAGAAAATTGGACTAATTTAAGTACCTAAAACTTCTTCAATACATTGAATGCATTACTATGTAAAATGTATTCTTTGCATTAAATTGAATATGTAATACCAATGCATGTGAGTAGCATACAGTTAATTTATGAAGAGATGTTTAGCTCTGTTTCTTATGATAAAAAGTGAGAAACTAATATTGTCACAGTCTGACATCAAGAATCCAAGAATTAGATAAACATGGGACAAAACGTGAAACTTTTTTTTCTTTAATTTGTGCTTTGTTCTGGTATTGTATACAAGGATTTAGAGCAGTAAAGGATGTTAGGATGTCTAGACTTCTATATGAATTATTACACCTTAATAGTAGTAAGTGACATTATGAATACTACTTGTTTTGGTTAAAATTAATTTGTTTCTCTAGAATGCAATGTTTGTTAATTATTGAAGAATTATCAGAATATCATTATCATAATTTTAAACAAGGTACCTTTAGTACCCCACACTCTAAAAAGGGAGGATTACTTTCCATGTTCCCTGAAGTAAGAGGTATGTTCATATGATATCATTGCATAGGTTCTGTGGTAAATGAGATCTTGGAAAAGAAATCATGGAAACCAAGTGGGTGGATTTTTATTATCTTGTGGAGATAGGACAGCTTTATCCCAAACTATTTTCCTTACAGATCAAATATTTTAGTTAAAATATGCTTTCCTGTTAACAGCAAAATGAACAAGCCTTTTTATAGCTGTGTAAGAGGGAATTCTTGCTCTTCGTGGTGTAGGGCTGCAGTGTGGTCAGCTGGCCTGTGCTCACAGGTGAGAAGGGCATGTGCTTCTGAAGGTGGATTCTGGCTGCCCTTCTCAGTGACAGCTTAAGTGTGGGTCCATCAATTTTGGCAGCGAATTTTGATGAAATATCTCATTTCCAATGCTGTAGCCAATTTCAGCAGCACTTTACAGAGCAACAGAGACTTCCAGAAGTTGGAGGAACAAGGGGCAGATGGATAAAGTGTTCTCATAGGCTTCTTTTCCTCAGAAAACATTGCTGAAAGTCCAAAGCATTGCATTCAAGAAAGCTCTTTGGAAATGTAACAGTAAGTAGCAATGCTGTAAATTTCTGATTTATGTGAAGTAGTTAGGTATTGATCTGTGTGAAATTCTTCAAAGATTATCTTCATTTTGATCGACTTCCTCAACAAATTTAATCCTGATACAAGAAATAAGTGCCCATCTTCCAGCTCCCAGTATCACACATGGCTTTGGCTTTCATGCTTCTATAACTTCACTTGGTGAAGATCTGGTTTCCGTTATGATTTCTGATGAAATAGCTTTGTTCAGCAATGTTTTGAAATGACAATATTGAAGGTTAGGTATAGATGCGATACATAGAAAAAGGCTGAAAAAGTGGGTGTTTTTTTTTTTTTACTGTGTTCTCCCCCCAGTCCCTGGTTGGTTTTAAGTGTATTAGACAAATGTAATGTTTTTGAAGAGGCTGTCTTTTCCAGCTCTGAAATTCAGTGGAAAACTTGGTGGGTAAATTCCTTCAAAAACTGAAAGCTCTTTTCAGAGTGCTACAGAAAAATGTGATTTCTGTTAAAGTTTTACATATACTCAGAGTAGCAGAGTTATTTTAGTGTGGGATTTAAGATTGCTCAATTTCCTTATGACCATTCAGAAAGATAACCTTGGTCTTCTTTGTGGAATTGCAATGTCATCATCCTTTTACGGTATGTGCTTTAATATGTCCTTAAGAGTAGCTTCAAAATGCTTCAATACATAGTTTTTGTATGTTTGAAAACTTTGAGTCCTACAGATTATTTCTTCTTCAGAAGAAATAATCGAAGTAGGAGCTGCCTCAGGGTGATGGTCAAAGATGTTGCCAGAATTCGATTCACAATTCATTCATAGTGGATAGGAAACTATGCTGAAAGGCTTTAGAGAGTCAGCTCTGAAAGATTCTTAGAATTCCTGGGTTCTCAAGTATCTCTGGTTGCATGAGTGAAATAAACTCCTTAGTAACCAAGAACATGCATGTGACAACTGACAGCATACTTTTAAGATGTTATTTCTGTTTATCTGAATCTCTTTTTAAGTTTACACCTGATGTCTGCAAGGTTTTGGAGATGAAACATTTTTGGAGAAAGAAACAATATTTTCCTGGATGGGAAGCAGGATATAATGAGTAGTACTGAATGTGTTTCTTGGAGCTGCTGTCTGGACCATTCACTCCAGCACCCAATACCCCTGTAAAATGGAAAGCTTTTAGTTATTTTTATGTGCACTGAGGAAGATGAGCTTACTGGATTACTGAAGCTTGGATATCAGTACTCTCTGATACTTTTACATGAATCTTCTTCACTTTTGGTTAGACAAGAACACCATATTTTGAATAGTCTGTCATTGTTATGCACAGTATGAGCTATACTGAGAATCTGCTGAAAAACTGGGATGTTTGTGCTTCACTTTGAGATTAGACTAAAAGCCTTTGGCTAGAGAGACAAGCTTATTGAACTTGAAAGCTGTAGGTAGATTTGAACTTGATGCAGCCTGGGGATTCCAGTTTTAAAATAAAAGCCTTTTTGCCATATGCCAGTACTGTTCATACTCTAATCGATGTTTCACTTTTCCTTTTGTTGAATTCTGTAGCTAGCATTGTAGAGTTTTTATTTGCAATTTTTTTTTATCTTTTACATGCTCATGTTTTGTATGATTAGGTTAAGCTTGTTGCACTGGGAAACTTGAAATAGGGAGGTATATAAATGTATGTAAATAAATGTTTAAAAAGCATTTCTGGGTTACAAAAATCCTAGTTAAGCATTTTCATTCTAGATTCTAAAGTCTTCTTAAAAGGTAAATTACAATGGAAAACCTTCAAAGTTTGAAACGAGAATAATCTAATCATGCTGTGTTGCTGAGAAAAACAGTAATTGTTACTGTAAGAGGCAGTTGAGACTTCTGGGATAGTAAAGTAACTCTTAACACCCAGTAAAGATGCTTGGTTAATAGTTGCTGTTTAGCAAAAATAAACCAACAGAAATGTACGTGCTGGCAATTTTGTCAGTTTTTGTGGTATATGAAGGTGGTGGGATAGCAGTTACAGAGTATTAATCTTTCTCCTAATTTGGCTTCCTTTTCAGTTCAGTTTGTTTGGGGGAGATGGGTGGGATGCTGAATAGAAAGTAAACCACACTTCTCTCCCACCTTTCTTCAGTGCTATATATCAGTAATATTTGTGTGCTTTTTTTTTTTTTTTTTTTTTTTTTTTTTTTTTTAATCTCCTATATCTTTTTTGTATTTGTTGTGTATTAGCCTGATCCAGCTTCATTCCCTGATGCAGTTCCTTGGGCAGGAGACTATAGAAACGGGAAACTGGTTCTTACAGGTTGATTTTGTGTGATTAGAATAATAGTAATTGTGTATTGATTTGCAATGATATGAAGAGTATTTATGGAAAAAATGTGGATGAAGATCCTCAACTCTGCTGCATAGGTTAGGTCTGATTTGATGCATGGGTTTTTGTGTGTGTGCGCATTGCAGGCACATTCGTGTGGCTGGCACAAAATCTGATAGAACACACTTAGTTATTTCTCTCCTCTCTAATGTCCTTAGATAAAGGTTGCATAGGAATTACTGTTAAATACTTA
Source organism: Aythya ferina (assembly GCF_964211825.1). NCBI lineage: Eukaryota > Metazoa > Chordata > Aves > Anseriformes > Anatidae > Aythya > Aythya ferina. The sequence continues at coordinate 23,164,457 of NC_140299.1, forward strand.
CATGTTTTTTCCATTCCTGCACTTGTGAAATCGGGTATCTGTAGTGATAGTGTGTCCATATACCTGAACTTCTGAAAATACGGCACTTAGAGTATTTTAATTTTTCTACCAACAATCACTTCAATAGCTTATCAGTGCATAATAATACAATCAAGGCTTACTTTTTACGAATGCTGGGGAAAAACAGTTCCCATTCTTATGGGCTCCAAGTTATCGCAGTGCACAGCAATTATTGGATTGCTTGTTATCTGTTCTGAGCTTCAGATTTCTCACATTTGAGAGGAAAATAACTATTTAATAAATTCAGTGATAGTGATTTGATGTTGTACAGTATTTAAGGTATGAGAAACAGCCCTGGCAGAGACAGATTTGAAGGGCAGAGTACAAGTGAGTTGTTCCATGATGCATAATAAACACAATTTATCTTATGCTGCCACCATGTGTAGTATGAAAGTGGCAGCCACGCATAGGATACGTGTATCCATAAAACTAAAATCTCCAGTGTGAGACTGGAATTACATATTCATATATATTTTGACGTGCTCAGGTTTTATCTTTTAATTAAGTCATTGCAGTAATCATATTAATTTCTAAATTCAGAAAAGAATATTGACTGACAGAACTAAGTGAAGCAACACAATTAAGGCAAAGCCTTAGCAGTTGAATGGGGAAATAAACTGTCTAAATTTGTATAATTTTCCCAAAAAAAAAAAAAAAAAAAAAAAAGTTGCTCCATTTCTTTTTGGCTTTAAATAAATGTGTACTTACTGTTATGTACCTTAGCTAACTGAAATATTATTCATATATAATCGGGTCAAACGCTGCCTTTGTAGGAAAGAAAGCTAAGGAAGCTTTCTGAAAATTTTGTGGTGGTTATATTTCTTAAAATAATTCTACCTTCCCTGGAAAGGAGGGGGAGTGGAGAGGGGAACAGGTTCCTTCAATTTCTGTATACATGTGCTATGTTGTGGTGCATGTACAAGTGTGCTTTTCTGCAACAATTATGTGAAGGAGCCTGTGAAGCAGGTTGCTGTATTTTGTGTGTATGCAAGGGCAGACAGTATTGTTTACATGTTCTAAAGAACATATTTTTTTCATTGTTCTAAAGCACAACTTTTAATACCAGAATGTTCTCTATCATAATTTTGATAGTGCCTATTACTGAAATAACGAGCTGAAAAATAATGAAAACCTCCTGACAAAAATAGCAAGCTGTATGCCATTTCAAAAGTGAAGATACACCTTTGGTAATATCTAATAAGGTTCATAAAATGTGAGAAAGCTCAGTGGACATTCACCTTGTGTTAGACACAAAGCTGTGCCTTTCAGTACCTTCTAATATGGCATTATATGTTGCAGCACAAGCTTTGGAGAATGTTATTTTCAGAATTGACAACAAATACATTTTCAGCGAAAGGTAGTTTTTGTACTTTTCTATGTGAGATTAATTTCATCTTCCACTGGAAGGCAGTCTTTGTTTCATTTTCCTGCCTTTCAGTGTTATCTGTATAGCTACAACAATTATCTTTAGCTTCTTGCAAAACAAAGTAGTTTTTATACACTATTTGTGTGTAGTTAGGAAGCTTCTTCATGTAGGAGACTTTGTGGTTTTGTCTGTTTACAATTCTTTCTGTGAATTATCCATGTGCACAACTGGATACTTCTGTGATACTTAAGGTGATTTTTTTTTTTTAGGTTAGGACCATTTGCATCTGTTGCCTGTCACTGATATGTTAGTTGGTTAGTATGGCTTTATTGTGCTGTTGTTGTTCAAGCAATACGTTTGTAGACCTTTTCATGCCTTGCAGACCTCTCAGATAGGTAGGAGAGTGCTTTTAATTTGTATATGTACATTAGACAGTTTATGTGGTTAGATATGCTAAAATCCCTGGGGGAAAAAAAAAAAAAGGAACTTCCACACTTTCATATTCTTAGCTTCTGAGGGAACTAACTGATTAATTGTGTGCTGAGTTTTTCCTGTATTCCAGTGACTGAAATAAAACTTGTGTAAACACATGTTTAGGACTGTGTAAATAAATGCAAACAGCCTTGCAGCTGAAGCCTGCAGTGTGCCACAAGGGACAAACAGTATATTTTTATTTTTTTTTGCCTCTCACCCTTGAAAGCTGACAATCTGGCTATTGCATCAAATTATTTTGTGCCACCTCATTGGAAATGTAACAGTGTTTAAATTGTGTTTCACTTGCCTGCGCTTCCTTTGGAAACAGAAACGGGGAAATGTTGTATTGTGAGGGCATGTGGATATGAATGACTGGGAGAAAATTTCTGTTAACAGAGGAGAAAGAAAAGATGATGTATTTGGAAGTGGAAATGGGAAAGAAAATAGCATTAGGAAGAAGCGAAAGGAGATACCTGTATTACTTAGTGTAACCCCAGTTTCTTTTTCTTCCACAGAGGAAGTGAGGGATCCTAGCCACTTTACAGTTCAAATCTCCAAGGTGAAAAGTTTTTCACGAGGTTCAACATGATATTTAAAGAGAGGTTATAGTTCAAAAAATAATAAATGAATTCAGGAGAGTTGAGTATCCTTTGTTACAAAGAAGGTCAGACTTGATGGTCATGCTACTCTCTCTTCTGGCCTACAAATCTTTGTGTAGCATTGTTTGTTTTTCGTTGCCTTGTCTCCCTCTTGTGGAACTGGAGTTTTGGTCAGTGTGAGCTTTTCCCTTCTTTATCGCCTCAAGTACAGCTCTTATCTTGCAACTGAAATCAGTAATGGGTAAGTTTGAGCCATTGACCTGATGTTACAGCTACATGTTGAGCTGGAGACGTGGAGAGACAGGGAAGGAGAAACACTTGCAGTTGATGTGACCAACTGATAAAAATTGACTTTTTTTCTTAACATAGTTGGAGATCTCAGAGAAATGCAGCTCAGTGAGAATGCTCAAATTGTCTTGGTGCTTAAAAGTGTAAAATAATAATGCATTTCAATCATATGAAGAGAAATTGAGAAGGGCGAATGCTCTTTTTTTTTTTTTTTCTCAGTTCTTCATACAAGGTGTATACTTAGTATGTTATCCTTTCAGCGATCCTTCATTTTTGTTCCAAATGTTTTTGCCCCTAGCAGGTTTTACTACTGTGAAATGTACACGGACTGCTTCTCAAAGTGATGCAATCTGACAGGAAATCAATATATTTTTTTCATACTAGATTTGAGGATGCGATTGTCATAATCCTCATCTTAAACTGTTAATAGGTGAATACTAACCTTGATTTTTATCTCTATTTATATCCCTTAGTAAGAAATGTACTTTTCACTTTGTCCCTGCTCTCTAGAAGGGGTTTGATGTGGAAAGGGAATACGTATGTGTTAGAATTGGTTATCTGCAGGTGCACCTGTGGACGGATATTCCTGCAGATGGATTCTGCTGTTGCGTGGTGGTGTCGTCTTCCACAGAATTAGACTTCTGACTGAAAAATTCTTTAAAATTATCTAATTGGGATGCTAGTTTAGGTAAAGTAACCCCTCATTTTTTTGAAGCAGTAAGTGCAATTACAGAAATAAAGGCTGGAATGGAATCGTTGCCATTTGCTGAGTGTTTGTAGTGTGGATACTGAAGAAGTCATCTGTGTTGCTTCAGTTGCTTTCAGAAGTCAACTGTGCTTCAGTTTTACAGTTTCTGGCAGTCTGACTTAACTTTTTGTGCCTTTGGTTTTGTGAGGAGAGGATCACGCCCTGCCTTTGAGTTTGATGGTGTGTAGGCTCCTTAATTTTGTTTTTAAGTGAGACCAGGTGAGGATTCCCAGCTGGAAAACGTGCGGGCATGTTTATGGGGACGCCTCTCCGGGTGTTCAGTGCTGGACAAGACCTCCTCTTGTGAATCTGTGTGCAGTGACCGATGACTTTATAACATAACCCGCAACGAACGACTCCCGCTGAGGTACCGGGATCTTAAATTTGGGGTTTTGGGGGATGTGTCCCTAACGACACCGCCCGGCGGGCTGTGACCCCCTGAGGAAAAAAACAAAACACACACACAACTAACGGTTTGCTTAGCCCGGCTGTGGGGCGGGCGGGCAGGCAGGGCGGCGGCGGGTTTGATTAATGTAATTGGATCGTTTAATTGTGGTTGTGTTGTGTGGTACTGTGGCGGCTGCCGGTGGCGGGGCCGGGCCCGCCCGAAGTTGCCGGGCTGCACACCTCGGCGGGGCCACGTGACCGGGCGCGGCCAATGGGCGCCGCCGTGATGTCAGCGGCCGGGCGCTGCGGGGATGCGGAGCGGCGCGGGGGGCTCGGGGCAGTCCGGCGCGGCCGGGCGGCGGAGCGGCGCCATGGACGAGCCGGGCCTCCTGCGGCGACGGGGGCTGCAGGTACGGGCGGCGGCGGCGGGGCGGAGGCGGCGGCGGTGCCGGCCCGGGCCGTAACTTGCCCGCACCTGCCGCGGCGGGGCGGGGTGGGGCGGGGCGGGGCGGGGGGGGGCTCGGCGCACACCTGTGGGCGCGCGGCGGAGCGGGGCTGCGAGCCGTTACGGCCGTTACGGCCGTTGGGGCGCTCCGTGAGGGGAAGGGCTGGGGCCGGGGTGGGGGAGTTGAGGCGGTGACGGGACGGGACGGAGGACGGGGGGGAGGTGGGGGGACACAGGAGATTTTATTTTATTTACTTATATATTTTGTTTTCCCGCTGATTTCGGATTGCCGGCCCTTCTGTGTCAGAGTTGGTTAGAAAATAATTAAAAATAATAATAATAATAATAAAAAAAAATAAAATAAATACCGGGACATAACGGTTCGCCGCCCGCCGTCGCCCTCCGTGAGTGACTTTTTATTTATTTATCTATTTATTTTTTTTTTATTATTTATTTTTTCCCGTCGAGTCGGAGAAGCGGAGCGGAGCGGCGGGGGCGGGCAGCCCGCAGCGGTGCGGTGCCGTGCCGTGCCCCCAGCCCCTCGCCCATTGTTTTGGCGAGAGCCCCTCGGCGCGAGTCACTCCGGGCGATGAATGTACTTCCTCTCTTTTGTTTCCCTCCGCATCCGCAGCGTTTCAATGGGAGAAGGAGGGGGGGGGGTAAGGGGAAGGCTCCCTGCCTTTGGGATCGCCGTTCCCAAGCTGTGCGGAGCGGCGCAGGGCGCCCGGGGCGCGCTGAGCTGGCGAAGTTGGGCGCTCCTCGGAAACCAGCCCGTGCTGAGCCGTGTCTCCAGCTCCACGCCGGTCAGAGCTGGCGGAGGGGTGCTGAAGGGAAATCCGCCGTGCTAGCTAGCTTAGGCACATCTGTTGGGACTCGGGGGCCTCTCCGTGCTACGAGAATCTGTCAGCTTTAACTTCTCGTGTGACGGCGTTTGTCTGTGGAGAGTGAATAACTTTCTTCATAAAAGCAGTTTCTGAGACTTCACTCCTTCAGATCCTAAATCCTTTCTCTTAGCTGACTGTGCAGTGGAGAGGGGACTCTCAGCTGCAGGTTGGGACTCTCTATGACAGCTTTTGAAAAGACTTGAAAGTTTTGAGAGGTAGATCTTACAGTGATACCGGATTTCCTTCTCCTAAACCTTGTGTAATCCATTGAGTAGTGTAAACCGGATTTCTGCCTTTTGACAAGAATTGAACAGCAGTCTGTACTGCTTAAGGGGTAACATAAAAACCTTGTTGTGAAAGCCTATTGTTGAGTTCTGCAAGCACTGCTGTTGAGTTGATTTTTTTTTTTTTCCTCATCTGTAACTTTAATCGAGTAATTTTGAGTGAATACCATAAATATTTAACAGAATGCTTTGCTTACTCCTGCACGTGCTTAGCTAGCTCTTTAATTAATAGTACTTAAAGCTATATCATGAATAATCTGAGTGCAAGAAAGACCCCATTCATACATGCAGTGTGTGCAGTAATAATTTTTAAAGATGTGTACCTCATTTTTGTCATTAGTCTTGTTCTAGGGTAGAAAAAAATAACCGGTTGTCAAAAGTGTCCAAGTTGACATGCTGTCATCTAGAAAAAGATGGCAAGGAAGAGATCCTATTTACACTCAAATTTCATCTACTAGTCCTTTCACTGAATCCGTTTTCCTGTTGTCCTCTCACTCCTCTTCTGTACCTCTTTTTTTTTTTCCACCTTTATCTGTTCATTCAGTTAGCCTAGAGACCAGTATGATGAATTTCCAAGCTGGAAAGCAGATCATATGACACGACACAGAATGTAGTCCCAGTTTAATTCTTCATAGTAAATACTGATTAGATGAAGTCCCTGAGTTGGATTCTTAACTGACATTTGCCCTTCTTTATAATACAAGCCAAAGTAATGAATTTTGTTACTATTTGTTACTTAGTAGTAGTAGTAGTGTGTTCTTACAGTTTAAAAGAAAAAAACAGTTGAATCTTCTGCCAGTATATTGTTCTGTGGAAGTATCCCCTGTGTCTTTTGCCACTTCTTTTTAACATGTTACTGGTATTTCCCTTTAAAGCTGTCAAGAATATTCAGAACAGGATTAAAAAAAAAGGTTTCTGGATTAAGACTGTCCAGAAGTAGTTGTGGTCAGCTAACTTTACTTCATGTGACTGTCACTTCTAAAGGTTAGAAACAGAACTTCTAAAGCAGATAAATCTGCTGAAAAGCTGTGTGCTTGCTTAGTTGAAGGTACATGTAAATTCTGAGTTCTGCAAAGTGTGAGTTTTTCTAATATAATCCAGCCATATAGTAAGAAACAGTAGACACTTAAAAGCTGAATTTGTGCAATTGCCATTTTTTCTGTTTGTGCACAGTTTGCTTCAAAGCTTGGTTTACAGGACACACAAACCATTTCCTTTTAGATGGGAACCTGATGTAGTTGTGTTTGATGCCATGTACCATCATGCTGTGTTTAAAAAAAGCCAGGAAGCAGCTTGAATTGAGTCTCAAAATGTAAGCTGTAAGTAGATGTGTAGACCTTGGTAATCTTTTTGTTTGTTTGTTTGTTTTTTGTTTTGTTTTGTTGATATATATAAGGTTTTTATGGAGTTTAGGCTTCTAATAGAGAAACTGAGCCCTTCATTTGTTACATCCTGAGTACGTATAGCAATTTCATTTTACTAGAACATCTTTCTTTTATGTCTAGTTATTTGTTTTGGTTATGTTCATAGAAAAACAAAATCTTCTGAATGTAGAGATCTGTACTATGTATTCCTTTACAGTGAGCAGATTCTAGGTAATGGCTTCTTAAGCTTTAACTACAGGAAAAAAAAAACACACAACAACTTTATTTGAAAGAAAAGACAGGAGAAAATTGATCTTCAACTTCTGAAATGCTAAATATAATTTTGTATGGATGGAAATAAGCATCTCATTAAAAAAAAAAAAAAAAAAGAAAAAGAAAAAAGGCAGCTATCTACTTGCATATTCTGCATCACAGATCTTGATTACGTCCTGCTATGAGCTTATTTCTGCTTTCTTCTGTGAGTTTGTCTGGTAGGCATTGATCTGAAGCAGAATGTTTCAGATGGCCTTAAACAACAGCTCCAAGCCCCTGTGATGGTGGCTACAGGTAACATGCAGTTCATTTCTTTGGTGAGAGGGATGTGGGAGTGTGGGAGAAATCTTACAGTCAGATGCAGCTTCAATCACATTTGTAGTGCTGATGAAGGTTTCTCTTTTGTTGAACAGATGAGTTGGGTGCTTCAGGCCTTCCCTTTTTCTTTTGCTAATTTCAGTTTTGCCTGTAAGTGGCTGGTAAGCAGTGTCTTATAAATCTTGAGGTAGTAACATGAGCTTTTTTTTTTTTATTAGACTTCTAGAGAAATTGACCAACAGCAGACATATCAGCTATATGTGAAACCTCTCAAATGTCAAAGAAAATACTGTATTTATTTATTTTATTGTCTTCAGCTATATTTTTTTCTGTAAACGCTGCAAAACTTTTGCAGGCTTCTTTCAATTTGGGATGGTTGTATTGCATAAAGTTTGCATAGTTAATATTGTATATGACATGGAAAAATTCCAATTGTAAATCTTCTAATACTCTACTTAATGCATTGATTTTTTTTTTTTTGGGTGGGTGAGTTGAAATAAATTTCATCCTTACATTTGGAGTCATTGCGGTTCAGATGGAGACGGGCAGTGTAAATGAAAATGTGGTATAAATGCAGAGTTGCTATTTTTGTGGAACTGGTGAGTCAATTTATGTGAATTCCATGTTCTTTCTGGAAAACACGGCAAGGAGCACAGTGACTGTGGCCTTGACTATTCCTTTCCTCCACCTCCAAAACAGGAAAATAGTTGTCTTTTATAGACACTTTGAAATATTGTGCGTAGTGCCTAGACCTTTGCAAGAAGTAAAACCTTAAAGTTTTTCTCCAGGTTCTTGCTTATCGGCTCTCCTAAAAATGCGTTCTGAGAAATCAAACAGAAAAGTAATGATTTCTTAAGAAAAATGACCTTCTCTGTGGCTCCTAAACAGATGTGAGTTTCTGGATTTAGGAGGCTTCATGAAAATAATTCTTTCTGACTGAAATATTGAAAGATGATGTGAAGGAGGGTCAGCTGGTAAGCTGTGCTCTGGAAGAGAAGAAAGGAAATATCATTTAGACTGTAACTGTCTCTTGAATGCTGTTCATAATAGGGAATATGTTCTCGAAGCAGTCTGCTGAGGAAAAAATGGTGATAAAGGCTGAAGACTTTCTGCTCTTTCTCTTCAGTCTGCAACAGAAAATGAGTATAGATGAGGTTCTGGAAAGATTCTTCATATTTTTCACTGATTTTGAAGCAGGGTGTGCTTCATCCTGCTAGATGTGAGGAGTTGTGTAGTTGAGAATCAGATCTGATTCACCAACTCTGCTTCTTGGTGAGCATGTGCAAGAGTGGTGGAAGATTGAAAACAAACAACAACAAAACAAAAACAAACAAAGAGACCCACCACAACTTTTTAATTTGCATTTTCACATAGATTCAGATTAGTTGAGGGGAAGGCAGGATGGACATCTTCTGGTGTTCTGTGGGAATAGCTTTGTGCCTGCACTCTGCATTCATCCTCCACTTTTTGCTTCTATCCAGTCCTAACACTGCTTACTGAAGGGTTGCTACTCTGCAAAGTAGTGCTCAGAACAACCTAAATTGTGACACTTCTTCGTTTTATGTGGTGTTTGCATGAGCATCGCTGTAATCACAGGTGTATAATGTAATCTTTTTTGGTATATTGGTAAATTATTATTTTTCCACTGATAGCGCCATCTTTAGTTTCAAGTTATTGCAGGTAGCTTTAAAGCAGGGTATCTTAGGTCTATTTTGGTGATGTGTTCAGGTTGGAGTACATATTTTATTTGCTTAATTAGTGGTAGGCGGTGGTAGTTGCTGTTAGAAAGCAAAGACCAACTTTCTGAGAGAGGGGACTCTGGTGTAAAGAATGCTTTTCCTCTCTTCATTAGCTGACACTTTTGTGGGGTCCAAAAGAGTGTACAATCTCCTAATCAGTTAATTTACCTCTATTTTCCAGGCATTCATGCATTGTTACAGGTTTGTCAGGTCTTCTAAAAGGCCTTGTGTCAGACATATTTTGCTATTCTTTGAGCTGTGAAAGCTTCCCTGAAGGGGTTAACCTTTTCTACTGTCTTCTCTTAGTATTGTGGTCACTTTATTTCAGGGTTTGAAATAAATAAAGCTGCTTGCATTTGGAGCTAAAATAATTGGCATGGGGCCAGCTTGGTGTCTGTAGCCCATATCATGCTTCTCTCTAATGCCTTTTGATAATTGCAGTAATGTTTCTTGATAACGTCTACAGTATGTCGCAAAGCTGACTGACTGTTTTGTGTTAGGTTTGGAATGCAATGCATAAGCTTAATGTTGCTTCATGTAAAATACTTCAGTGAGCTATGAAGTGGAATCCGTAATGATTTGAACGGAGCTTGGTCGTGTTCTATGGGTCATAAAGGAAACCAGTTCAGGTGTCCTCTGTGCACTAGTTAGCCCCTGCTTCTGAGTCACAGCTTACCACCAAAATCTGTAGTGTTTGTTTGTTTTCCCAGCAACTTTAGTAATAACGGGGATTGTATCTGCATGAAGGATAGGAACTTATTAAAACAATTTTTTCCCAATTCTGTGGTTAGTTCTTAGTTTGACAGATAATTTTAACAAACTCTTTTACTCACTGTCACAGCTAATGAAATCAGTAATTTTCCATGTTGTCATTTTGAAGTTCTTTGTAAGATGCTTAATTTTAGTGTAGTTTCCCATTAAAATTTTGTCTGTGATGCCACTTTGTGTCATGTTTGATATGATTTCTCATATTTGTTTCTACTTGTTGATGTGCTGTGTTTACTTTAAGTGTTAAACTTTCCATTTAAGTTGTGGATTTTTATCGAAATTGCTCACAGACTTTGACATGCTGTTAATTCCTTTCCCCAATAGATTGAAGCAACTTTTTGCTTAAAGCAATGCCAGTTGCCCAGCTGAATGTTAAAATTACATAAAAACAGAAATGATTGTGAAGATCACAAAGCAGAAAACTCAAAACTGCAATTTGATAGTTGCTTTTAATTTTATTTTCTTGGCTTCACTTTGTCCACTTTAAAATAACATTGACTTCTTCCACCACTGTATCTTTACCTCCTATAAGACTAGTAAATCAGAACAACAGCTTTTCCTATCAACAGCTCGTGACCTTTTTGATGATGTTCAGTTCTTAGTTCTCAGCTTCTGCTCTTGTGCTCCTGTTGCTCCTTTGTTCCCCCACCTCTCCCTTTAAGTCTCCCTTGACTTTAGTTTTCAAATTTAGCACTCCATGGTGGAATGCAGCAACTGTGATTAGTTCTAGAAAGGATAACTGCACTCAGTGACTGCTCCTTTGAGAACAGGTGTGCTCTACAAGTACAGAGTACGGCACTGTATGGGCTGCTGACGGGAAAGTTAACATTCCAGCCAGACCCAGTACAGCTCTTCAGAGGGGCTAGGTACTGAGCTTCTACAGAACTAGTGTCTACAGAGCAAATTACATTTAGAGTAGGTTGTTCTTTTTGAAATTCCTTAGTTTTGTATATATAGCTGGCTTAGTTTTCATAGGGATATTAAATAACGCTTAGATGGTGTGTGGGTATCCTCCCCCCCAAACTTCAAAACTCTATCAAAGCAAGGGAACAGGTGTGTTGAAAATTCTGAAAGAATTTTTAATAATTCCTGTCAGAAAGAGATCCAGTTTAGTAGCAGTGTACAAAAAATTAAGCCTTGTACATATGCTACAAAGGAAAAATATCAATCAAGTTCTGTAAAATGCTAAAGTAATCAAAACCATAATCTTACAAAAAGTAGTAAGTGGCCTTAGTTAAAAGATGGGGTAACCATTCCTGTTAGCAGACAATGTATGTTCTCCTGGTCTTTATTTTCAGCTCTATGGAAACTAGTGAATACACAAGATACCTAGTTTATACAATGCACTACAGTCTAATATGTTGTTCTAGAGTTAAACGTCATGCTATAATTCTTTTGATAGTCTTTTAGCCCTTGAAAAGTAGAACTTATGTGTACATATTTTTTGTGTAGTTGAATAGTCTTGGCATTATGTACAGGTAAAGGATGCTATATCAGAAGTGTGTGTGTATATATAAAAAACAGAAACATGTCTGAAGATGCATTTCAACTATTGAAGTTTCTCCTGCTGTCCCACAGTGCAACTTTTTCTTCTGAGGTGAAAAATCAGGGATATATGGTAAAGAAAAAGGAAGTGTATACAGTATTTTTGCATTTACTGCTACTTTGAGATTTTTTTTTTTTTATTTTATAGTTTTTTAATGTGTCTTCTCCTGCTTTAAATTATGCCAAAAGGAGGAGGATACCATTTGAGTTGTTCTAAAAAAGATAGTTTTTCACAAGTTCTGCAGGTACATTAGGGAATCTAGCAGTCAGAACTTATGTGCAGAAGAACCTGAAAATACTCCCTATTCTCTTATGTTTTCTAAATACAACACTCACAGGCACAGCTGAAAAATTTGGGTTATGAGTGGAAAATTGATTTTCGGAATCCATTGCCCCTTGTGAGCACAGTTTCCTAGTTTTAAATTACTTTTTTTCTTTTTTTCTTTTTTTTTCCTCAAGATTTTAGTAAATGTAGAGAACTGCAAGAAAGGAAGGAGTAATGTATATAAATGTGTGTGTGTGTGTGTATGTGTATATATATATATATATATATGAAAGATTAGGAACATCAAAATGCTTATGACTCGAAGTAAAACCTATATTTTGTGGTACTGTGATTCTTCATTAGTTCATGTGCTGTTTCCTGGTTTTGCTTCTTCAACCCACAGTGGTGTGTGTTTGTGTCTGTACATAAAAAAGATGATACTAGTTTGATGTAGATGCAGGGGTGATCACGTAACTTGTGTTGTTAGACTGTATGTCTTGACTGTTGAAGATGATGAATAGCTTCTGACACTTGGGAATGAAGTTGATTAGCATTTTCTTATTTCATCACTTTTTCCTTGAATAGTTGTTTTTGTCTGTAAAGTGCAATTTAGGATTTCCAGGGCAAAGCAGTCAAAACCTATAGTTTTCCTGGGGTTGGCAGCAGAGGAGATTGGAAATAAAGCCTGTGGAGTTAAAGCCTGTATGTTGTATTGCTAGGTAGGAGATGTTACTGCCTTTGTATGCTTTGCCTTGTACCAGTGGTAAGAAATGTAACTAACAAGGTTATTTACAGGATGGCTGCAAGAACCTCATTGTGTTTGTCCCTGTTCCTCTCAAGTTAGTAATCTCAGCCTTAGAGAGTGTGCCTGCTAAGCTGGTGAAAACTCCCGATTGTGTGTTGACTCATCTGTGTTGCATTTCTGAACTTATTTTCTCAAATAGCTCTTGTTCAACTTTCTTGTCTGTTCTCTTAGGACCCTGCATAGATCTTCATCTTTCACCACAGGTTTCTTTCTTGAGTCTTTGTGTTTTGGTTTGTTTATGCTGCTTGCCTTTTGCACTGCCAGTAATGCCAACTTTGTTTTTCTGTTATTTGTCTTTTGGCTTTTGTTTATACACCTTCTTTGTAGGTTCTTACTGAGACTACAGATGAAAGCTTGTGTATTTTTCAGCATCTATGATGAGATTGTGGAAGAAGTGATCTCGGTGTCTCCTTTTTATGAAGTACTTCTGGATTTTTAAATAAAATTGTGACAAAACAACCACCTACGTTGTGCATGCATTTCATTTTCTCCCCTTCTGTTTCTATGTTTTTATTCGCGTGTTTAGGATCAATGTTGTTATAATGGTTTCTATAGCACCTTATGCCCCTTGCTTTATTTCAGCAGTAAGAGTGGAACATTCCAGTTAATTTTTTAGCACTACTGCAAACCACAGTAGTGTGTATTTTTTGATTGTCTGTTTCCCCCTAAAGACAACCTCAATTATTTCAGTATTGTTTCTCTCTGATGTAGAGTCTCTCTGACAGATCAATACTAAGCTCTTCTGGTGCCAAACCTGGTGAAGCTGGCTAGGCTTATAGGTATGTGAAGCGCATGCTCTTGTCTTTAGGCTCTAACAAGACGCAGGGAGAAATTTCAAGTGCTTCTACACTGTGTTTCTGCCAAAGGGCTATTCTAGAAAAAGATACTGTTTAAAACACCTATTTTTTTCATGTGTGTTCTCTCTAGCGTCACTGAGGAAATGCAGTAATCAATGAGAATCCTGTCAGATATTCATTCTTTCCTTTTTCTCCTTCAAAATACCCCAATGTTCTTTGTTCAAAGAAATACTGTAATGATTATTTGTGTTCAACAGGATGTAGTCCAGGAGATGAGAGCAGTGCCATAACTAGCAGTGCTAATGGGAGAGCATCCGGCAGACTAATGGGTTAGACTGCCAAGCAGTTTGAACAAAACTGTTAGCTGTGCGTTTGTTACACAAATTAACTTCTTAATTGTTACACAATTAAACTTCTGTGGTCATGCTGCAAGAATGGGGTACAACAAGTTACCTCAGATGAGTTACTTTATTTGCCAGTAGTTTCTGTTGCTGGATGGATTAATTGATGCAGGATACAGTCCTAGCCTCTGATTTCAGTTCTCGTTGGGAGGAAGCTTTCAAAGGTGTGGTGTTTTTGTTTGTTTGTTTTACAGTTTGTAATGAAAGCTAAAATTGTAAAATACTTTTTTTATTGATTTGAATTCTGGCCTTGGCCATAAGGATTGCTCAGAATACCAGCATGAGGTTTTTGTCAAATAACTGATGGCACATTACTTCTCTTTTTCTAAATTCTGTGTTTTGATGGAATCTTTATTATGTGCTTGCTGTGCTGTGTGATGGCTTTCTTGAAAGAGTTTTTCTGATGAACATGTAGAGCTTGGCACAGAGCCTAAGTATTATATTGAAGATCTAAATTGAAGACATTAGAGATCAGCAAGAAATGAACATCTTATTAGTTTAACAATAAAAAATAAAGAAAAATAATAATAAAAAACATTTCACACTTCCTAAATCAAAAACTAAAAGGGAAGAACTGTGATAGAATTTATAATGCGGTCTTGCCTCCATAGTTGGCACACTGTATTGCTTGTTGTCTGAAGACCTCAGTCTATTTTCAAATCACTTTTTTCTGTAATTCACAGTTCTTTGGTGAAGTTATAGAGACTAGGATGAGAGGAGATATTGGCATGAGAGGTAACAAAAATGCAGTGAGAGGCTTGCATACATTCTTGTGTTACACCATATCATCAGAATGTGAAGTTCAAAGCTTCTGAACCTCTGCTAGAGTAGTTTGGCTCTGTCTAAATTAATCCCTTCAATTTTGTCATCAATCTGTCACACTACTGTACGTCACTTCAAGTAATTTGATTTTCAGCACTTTATGTCTTTTAAGTATTGGTGTGTTATCAGCGTCATTTCATTTAAAATTATTAGTTGCTATCATTTTTCTTTTTTAAAATTAAAAAAAATATTGTTTTATTCCTTCTTGTTTCATATCAGTTTTTGAAGCAATCAGCTCTAAAATTGTATGCAGTTTCCCTTCTTCCTTGCATATTCTGGTCCTCTAGTGCTCTTTCTGAATATGTAGGACTAAGTTATCTTAATGCCTTGAAGTTATGGGAAAAAACGCTCTGAATGCCTGTAAAGGCAATATTCCTTTTCCCTTTTTCATAATAGTGAAAAATTGATTAACCGATCTGCAGCCACAACATTGAAAACTCAGAACGAATTAACCTTTTGCATCTCCCAAGATCTTTGTTTTACTCCTTCCTGGTGTCTTGTTATCATTGAAATATGGATAGAATTTCGTTTTCTTTGGTAGTTTGAAGCACAGGGAATTAAGTGATTTGTTCAAGACTGCAAGGCTACTAGTGACCTTGAATTTCCTGATTGTCTCAATATCAAGATCTCATGACCTTAAAACAGGCCATTTTGTTTAATACTAGCTATCACATAATACAGAGGTGTCAAAGTTATATCTTCCAATACAGTTCAAGAATTTGAAACAGCAAGGAGAAAGGTGGTATGTATTAAAGGGCATAAAAAGGCTATGTAATACCTGGAGAGACCCTACCTAATTACCAATCCTTTTTTGTCAAAAATGCATTGACAGAGGTTGTTTTGGCAGCGTTCAAAGATCTGTTCAATAGTAACCAATATAAGGAAAACTGTGTATGAAGAAATTTTACTGCTTGTGCAATATGTTGACTTTCTGCATTGACATAAAACTATCAGAACTATAACTAGATAATATTACAGGTTGAATGTAATGGTACTTGCAACGATGCTTAAGTTTTTAGTAATGTTAGTAAAAGTTCAGACTGTGTGTATCTATCCTGCAATATTTACTGCTTCCTTTGCTACATCCTAGAATTTTCAAGCCATCAGAGGCTGAATTGACTTGAATTGATTATGGTGCCTTGCCTCCTTAGAGGCAATAGGGAAAAAATCAAGCTAAACAAATCATATCCTAAGACAAGATTTTTGCTTTTAGATTTCCTATTTGCCGTGTTCCTTTGCTCTTGTATTTTCTCTGTACTCACTATTTTGTTTACGCAGCTCTACTAAAAAGTAGAATAATGGCAGAATGAAAATTTCCTTTGGTGAAGGACTTTGTCTTTTAAAATTTGAGTTTGTAATATGTTGGAGCTTAAAAAGTTTATGAATATGTGGAACATTTCAAAATATGCAATGTTGCAGTTTGATATTTTCCCTTTTTTCATCCAGTCACTAAAACTGTTGTTTTTTAAAGTACTACTATCACAGAAGCATAGAATGGTTTGGGTTGGAAGAGACCTTTGAGATCACCCTGTTCCAGCCCCCTGCCATGGGCAGGGACACCTCCCACCAGACCAGGCTGCCCAAAGCCCCATCCAGCCTGGCCTTGAGCACCTCCAGGGATGGGGCACCCACAGCTTTTCCGGGCAGCCTGTGTCAGTGCCCTCTGAAGAATTTCTTCCTAATATCTAATCTAAACCTACCCTCTTTTAGTTTAAAGCTATTCCCCCTTATCCTATCACTCCACTCCCTGACCAAGAGTCCCTCCCCAGCTCTCCTGTAGGCACCTTTAGGCACAGGAAGGTCACTGTAAGGTCTCCCCAGAGCCTTCTATTCTCCAGACTGAACAGCCTGTCTTCGTAGGGGAGGTGTCCGAGCACTCTTATCTTTTGTGTTAGCACAGTCTAATGTTTCATTTAGAAAATGGTGAATGGCAAGTTTAGTGACTTTTTTGCAACCATTTCAAGATAAAATCTGTTAGAGTCAACTAACTTTAGAACCTATTTTATTTTGTTATCCAGTAAGACAGTACCAAAATCTATAAGGATAACTATTTCAGGACTTCTCTGGATGGTTATTTTTACCATTAGTTACTAATTAAATAGAGAAGGAGGGATGGTCTTGGTGGGTGCTCACTCATCCTAGGAAAATAAAACCAGCATTGCCTTATTATACCAAAAGGAAAGGGTTTCTCTTAAACTTGATTTTTAGGGGAAAAGTGTAAAATACTATGTTACTGCAGAGTATGCAGCCTAACTTTCTTTGTGAAATGATGTTAAGATTTTACATCTGTCTTTGATTTCTCTGTAAAGTCACTTTACAAAGAACACTGAGGCCACCTGCAGTATCAGTGTGCGCTTGAGTTGTGTAGCCACCATTTTGAAGCTGGAAGTGAAACCTCTGGTGCTGGATCCAGAAATGCCAGTCCTAGGGTGCTGTATGTGTGGCTGTTGTCAGCAGCAAGCCTGGAGCCCTGTGTGCTGTGCCAAAGAGTTGGTTTGTTGGATGTCCTCCTCAGTAGACTGTGTGCTTGGTTGGCGTGTCGCTAATGTCAGATGGGGCTTGCCTTTCTCTCCTAACTGGTTTGCCTTCCCTCGGTGGCTTTTGTGACCGTACACACACATCCCCTTCTGTTCTTCAGCTGACAGTTAGCTGACAGTCTTGGTATGCGTGTCAGGATAAAGTACAGCTTCACTATTAGCTGTGTTAGCTCAGCAATCTGGATAGAAACAGTATTGTGATTACCCTTCAGATGATGATTTCAGTGTAATAGACTAGAACTGATAATGTAACAGTGCTTTAGAAGACATGATGCAGGTAGTAAATGGTGGCTTCCATAATTTCAAAGTTTAGATGTTCTTTTGTTCTTACATTTACATCTGTGCACATAGTAAAGCTTTCCAGAATTTAAAATTCTGCCTGCTGTTGACAAGGAATGTTAACCTTGCAGTATAGTGGAGATGGATTTTCCAATTTACTGCTTTCTACGTTTACCGTCTTCGTTAATACCCTTCTGAGTGTAGCTTTTTGAAGCTTTCTGTCATGTAAACTGTGGAAAAAAAAATCAAAATGTGTTTAAAGATATTGTTTTTTTTTTTATAGTGGCTGGAATTTCCCTTCAATGTTTATTATTAATTAAACACACATTAACAGTACAGACGTCTTGCTGATTTAATGAAATTGCTGGTTAATTTAGCAGAAATTAATATGGTAATTATGTAGCAAAAGCTCTTACATGCTTGAAACAAACTTTAATTTTACAATTATACATTTGATTAAAAATGCTATGTATCTGACACAAGCTGTCCTGTTATATTTTTATAACACTGTAGTTCTTACTGATACATTTCAGCGTGATTTTTCTGAAAATGAAAGAGATATTGTACTTAATTAAATTTATGTAAAGCCTCATTAAGCACTGATATTAACTACAGGCTTAGATCCATTTGTAAAAGCAGCGTAATTCTGAGTTCAGTTGATTACTGATCATCTGATCTTGCACCTGCTGTACTTGGTTTCTTTGTAGAAGGTGACTTAACATTTCACTTGGTTATCTTGCATTGTTACTTAAAGGTATCAAGCAGTTGGGTGTGAATCCTGCATTCTGTGTATTGTGAAGTTACTAGGAAGCAGCTGAATGTACTGATCAAGAGCTGTGTTTTATGTATTTCACCATTGTGTGGTGGGTTGTGTTTTTTTTGTTTGTTTGTTTGCTTGTTTGGTTGGTTAGTTGGTTTGTTGCTGGTGTTTGCTCTAGAGAAGTGTGGATTGTAGAGAAAGACAGTGAAAGGATTGAGGCTGAGACTTCCAGAGTAATCTACTAGCTGTGGACATGGTGTGCTGTGGCTACTTGCATACGTGAAAATCTGCAAGAATAAGCTGCTTGTTTCACATCTCTCCCTTCCTGCCCAGCTCAGTGCGTCTATGAAGTTTTTTATATCTTAATATTTTTGCTTTGTGCATATATAGAAATTAAAATTGTTAATCACCTTGAACTGATCTGACCTTTACAGTTATGAGCCAGCAGTTCTCCTTTGATATGGGGAAGAAAAACACTGGTTGCAGTGAACTAATTTAGCCAGTGTTTCCTAATCTCTTGTGAGGAGTGCCTTTAACATGCTTATGTGATGTAGGGAAGGGACTTGAGACTTGACCTGTGCTTTGAAATTCAGGCTTTAGGTGCAGACATACAGCAGTGTATTATGCTGACTGCAGATCAGCGCTGTGGCCTTTGACTGATCACAGCTGGTCAGGTAACTGAGTGGAACAACTGCATCTAGTATGAGTGGCTACAGGGCAAGAGGTAGATTGTGGTGCATAAAAGATATTGAAGGGTATGGTCTTAACAGTTGACAGTGGGTCTTGGCTGGGAGCCTTCGCTCTGCTATGGATTTTGCTAGATGTAAATGTAGAGGTGCTCAGGCTGGAGTGTAGGACACTGAAGGGTGTAGAATCTAGGATGCAGTTGTGTCTTGGGGACATAGCATGGGGCTCATCTTGGATAAAGCACACTTGAAGATCATGGTTCAGAGAAGGTGCTCTTGAAGAATGGGGTTTAATACGACGATAACACAAAAACATTGAAATAGACCTGCCAACACTGTCCAGCCTGGTGTGGATGAAGTTGTTGCTGTGAATTTTGTCTTCAGTGCTTGCTACCTGCAAATCTATCAGGTACTGGTTGTGGTGTTGGTTGGTATATTCATCTCCCCTTATGGAATGCTGCCACTGTTGCTTCCGAGCTTGGTCTGGCAGCTAATAAAAATGGGGTGAAAAGAGAGGACAGTTGTCACTTCTATTTGGAGATAGAAATCTCTTCATGGTAAGAGCATGTGCCTGTGACACAGAATTCAGATGCTTTTGGTATCTCTGATTACTCTGCTATCAGCGCTAACTGCTCTTACATGGAAACTGTTTTTGGTAGTGGTGTTAAGTCCTGTATGTAGCTTAATTGGCTTACCAGCCTATGCAGCCAAAATCACATTTTCTCCTTCTCCTGCCTTCTGGCTTCTGTGCCTTCAGAATTAAACTATATTGTAATCAATGCCTGGTGGTGCCCCTTTTCTCTATTTTTTTTTTTTTTTTTCCTCAGAGACTTCTGTTTTCTACAAGGTTATTTCTTGGACTGCAAACCTAGAACATGAAATAAGTCTCTGACCCTTTCTGCTTCCTGACCAGTTTTCTGCATGCCATCTACCTAAAATGCTTTCCCTTGGATAGGGATTACTTAGGATGCTGCCATTTCTCCTCCATTTGCCCTTGGTGACATGAATCATGCTGGCCTTTGTGAAGAGAGAGTTTTCTGACTGTTGCTTCTGTTAACTGATCAATTGCAGCTGACCTGTTCCTCTGGAAAGGACATTCACCCTGTGAGGATATCGTGGATCCACAGTATGGCTTTGCTGGTAGTAACTGTACAGTTTCTCTGAATGCATTGCATTTTCAGTGTGTGGGTTTTCTTTTTTTTTCCTTTTAAAATGAAAGGTAGTTCTGCCTCTGAAACACTGACCCTTATCCTAGCTTTTTCTTTCTCTGTGGTTTGTCTGCCCTTATTAGACAACCCTGTCTGGAGCAGTACATACAGCTGATGTGTGCATAAAGAATTTTTTATCAGCTGGAGTGTAATACCAGGGGGGTGTAAGGTTACGATGTAATGAGAAATGCATTGAATTCTTCCATAGTGAAAGAACTGCATTCTGTTTTCTCTCTACTCTCACCTTTGTTCTTATCTTTAATTCCAGTTTTGTTTCTTGCATGCACTGTCCTGGCAACTTCTGTTAACAATTGCTGATCTCTGTTGTACTTTCAAGTTATCTCTGTCCATATGTTAAGTCCCAGTGACAAACATTCATCCTTATTTGAATTTGCTGACAATTTCATTATAAAGAGCTTTAGCAGCAGTATGGCATAAGAACTCACCAGTTTAGCTGTTGTCATCGGTGATCAATTTCACAATAGCCCTATTCTATCAGCTTATTAAACTGGCTGACCCTGGGAGCAGGTATGACCCTTCTGACTCTGTACGAGCTGTGTGTAACCTGGATCACTTCAGTATCCTGTTTCACAGGATAGAACTACAAATTTGGTACAGATTTGGTATGGGGAGCAGTGAGGTCTGTCTTCAGGGTAGGAATGAGCTAATGGGAGACCTGTGGAGAGGAACTCCTGAATCTGGTTATTGTTGAAGTCTTCTTGGTGGGGACCCGTGGCACAACTTGCACCATAACTCATTCCTTGTCCAAGCGAATGTTGGAGCTGCTGGTACCAAATGAGCAGCAGAAAAGTGGGTGGAATGTATTTATGATTTAAAACTAAAAAGGAGATATCCCATGTTCTTTTGCACAGGGGATAATGAATCTGGAATCTTTTTTAAGTTTCACTACCTGGTAGTATGAAAACTACTCAGCAGTCTAGCAGTGTGTCACGTATCTGTTGATGTTAATGTCGTAACAAGACAGTACTGCATCAAGTCTACCCATCTGATTATTTTGTGCTAAAAAACTGAGCTGTTAGAATATATTCTGATTTAGAATCTTATACGGTTTTAGCATTCCTGGTATCATTAGAGGCACAGCCCACATATGCATTTTAATAGTCTGAAGATTCATTCCTTTGTCATAGGAATAATCACATTGATTTAGTTCTACTTTTATGCTTGTGAAATGACATCTGTGTTATAATGGGACTTTTCCTGGTGTAAACTGTCTTTTTGTCAAAGCTCTGGACTGTTCCTGAAGTACATTCTGAAAGAGAGACAGGAAGGAAAAATAAAATGCCAGTAACAGAAGAATTCCCAGCTTCCCAGTTTGGTACAGGATCTCATGTTACATGGGTTAATGTAATATAATGTAATGAGAGGGAAGGTAGGGCCTCTGAAGATTACCACTCTTGCTAGCTAGTGTCAAGAAAGAATTAAGTTGACCTTATGGTGATTCCAAGCCATAATAGGAAGGAAGGAGACCCTTTTCAGCATCTATTTTTCAGCTATATTAGTTTATATATTACATGGTAAAGGAAAAGGCATGATAGTGTTTTTTTTTTTTTTTTTTTTTTTTTTTCCCCCCCTGCTTAAGGAGGCATTGATGCACTACAAAGATTTTGTCTGTGATAATGCTCCATTAAATTACTTGGGCAACTGAATAAAATTATCAGGAATTACTACGGCTAGGTTACCTTATCACTTCTCCTTTTGGGAGATGCTTTTTAAACCTTTAATAAGCTTTTTTTTTTATTTTATTTTATTTTACCTAGAAACATAAGTAATTTTTTCTGCTGTGTTCATGAATACTTTGCTCTTTTGATTGATTGTATTCCAAGGAATTTCTCCTACTTTCTTATTGGATGTCAGGGAAAGGTTAAAAGATAACAAATTATATTTGCTGTGAATCAAATTTTTGAGTACTACGTGCACACTATACTTGTGCTTATTCTTTTACATAAAATGGTTTCGTATTCCAAAAAAATTAATCAGAAAACTATTTCAAGTTTTAATTTTTCTCTGGATGGGACTAAGAGTGTTTCTTTTTATGGCAGTTTCTACCTTTTAGTACTATTATTCACTCTGGATTTAGAATATCATGTAATGGAAGGACAAATAACGCTTTAAAAGCGGTGAGAAAACTTTCCCATTGTATTGCTAACCCTATTTACATTGAAGCAGAGGACAGAATATTCATTATAAATGTATCAGTGAAAATGGTATTTCTTTCCTCTGAAATACTACTACATTTGTTTGTAACTGTTCAAAAGAAGAAGACCCTTAGTAAGGGGCTAGGGTAGAGAAGATTTTTATCTTTTGTGGGCTTTTTCCTTTTTGGAGTTTCTTAATAAGCCCTTGTGTGAATATTGTAGCAACTTACGTGCTTGGAACCTACATGTATAGCGCTATCAGTGCTCTAGAACAGAAGTTCACTGTCTCCAGACTCATCTCCTCTCTTGTCTTTCACCATTGGCAAACCCTTCTGCAACTGTAACCAAATGTTTAACTTCTTCTGTAATTCTGACTCTATTAATTTGGGTTAGTTTGCACTACTCGCTATCTTTTGTTGGCTAAATATGACATAACCTTCCTGTGATATGTATTATCTTTGACTGTTTTCACCAGATCTTTTTGAGTTAGAGCTGGGTTTGCATGGTGTTATACTGAGAGTAGAAGGCTTTTTGTTAAGGAGGGATAAAAATTATGTTGGGAAAAGCAGAGTCTTGAGATCAACAGAAATACTTGACAAGTTGAAGTGCATTTTCCATTAAACCAGTGGATATCTTTTCAGAAATACAAGCAAGTCCATCTTACATTTGTAAAAATGTTCCGATTCTTTTTTTAGAGAAGACTCTTCAAAGGAATTGTATACTGGCTTTGAAAGTGAGAAAGAGAAACAGTCATGAATTTTCATCCTGATTTGGAGCAGGCACTTGACCCTTATCTTTTCCCCATCAGATGCATACTTTAAATAGCAGACTGCAGTATTTCTGCTCGCAAATACAATGAGTGGCTGTACAAATTGGAATGTCTATAGAGAGACTGAGACAGAGTATTTAAAATACCTTGGTGAAGAAACAAGATGTAAATCTTCTGTCTCCTGAGTATTTAGAAGGTAGAGGATTTTGAGCTAGTATCTCATATCCTGGAAAAATCATCAGCTATTGTGCTCTGTGGGGTATGGACGTCACTGGGTAAATACCTTTTGACTTTTTTTTTTTTTTCCAATTTCAGTAAGAGTGCTCATGTTCTGTAGTAATTGTAGCTTCACTTTCTCAGTAGGTACTTAAAAAAAAAAAAAAAAAATGGTGAAGAGAGTACAGAACCAAAAAAACCCCACCACCTCTGGTTAATTCGTATGCTTTGCTCAGAGACATTATTCTAAAACTAGTTTAAAAATATTATAGGCAAATATTTTATAGGCAAATATGGGCAAACCCAATATTTAATTTGTTTTTGACTAGTTGGCACGATTTCTCAGACAACCTTAGTGTTTTGAGACTTCTTCCTGCACTACCTTGTATTTCTAATGTGTATGTTAGTAGAAAATGCTCTCGCTGAACTCCAGCAAAAGCAGTGGTGTGTAGAAGTGTTTATCTTGTTATCACCTGTTAAATTATAAGTAGTCGTAAAAGTATAAGATGTTGTTAAGATTTTTCTGTCCCTGGAAAAAACACTTCCAGTTCTTCCATCAGTGTTAATTGTTCTGACATATTTTAATATTGGTGATAGAGTTCTCCATTCCTCCCAAGATTTAGTCTGCTTACATCACTGTTTCTTGTCTTAATCATACTTCTGCACTACTGTACGGAAGTGTTGCTGGCAAATATAACATGTAAATGATGATCAGTTCTGTACTTTGATAGTCACAGAATCACACAGAATTTCTAGGTTGGAAGAGACCTCAAGATCATCGAGTCCAACCTCTGACCTAACGCTAGCAGTCCCCACTAAACCATATCCCTAAGCTCTACATCTAAGCGTCTTTTGAAGACTTCCAGGGATGGTGACTCCACCACTTCCCTGGGCAGCCTGTTCCAATGCCTCACAACCCTTTCAGTGAAGAAGTTCTTCCTAACATCTAACCTAAAACTCCCCTGGCTCAACTTAAGCCCATTCCCCCTCGTCCTGTCACCAGGCACATGGGAGAACAGGCCAACCCCCACCTCGCTACAGCCTCCTTTAAGGTATCTGTAGAGAGCGATAAGGTCGCCCCTGAGCCTCCTCTTCTCCAGGCTGAACAAGCCCAGCTCCCTCAGCCGCTCCTCGTAGGACTTGTTCTCCAGGCCCCTCACCAGCTTTGTCGCCCTTCTCTGCACCCGCTCAAGCACCTCGATGTCCTTCTTGTAGCGAGGGGCCCAAAACTGAACACAGTACTCGAGGTGCGGCCTCACCAGAGCTGAGTACAGGGGGACGATCACCTCCCTAGCCCTGCTGGTCACACTGTTCCTGATACAAGCCAGGATGCTGTTGGCCTTCTTGGCCACCTGAGCACACTGCTGGCTCATATTCAGCCGACTATCCACCATCACTCCCAGGTCCTTCTCTGCCTGGCAGTTCTCCAACCACTCATCTCCCAGCCTGTAGCTCTGCTTGGGGTTATTGCGCCCCAGGTGCAGGACCCGGCACTTGGCCTTGTTGAACTTCATGCAGTTGACCTCAGCCTATCGGTGCAGCCTATCCAGATCCTCCTGCAGAGCTTTCCTACCCTCAAGCAGATCGACACACGCACCTAACTTGGTGTCATCTGCGAACTTACTGAGGGTGCACTCGATGCCCTCGTCCAGATCATCGATGAAGATATTAAAGAGGACCGGCCCCAGCACCGAGCCCTGGGGGACGCCACTAGTGACTGGCCTCCAACTGGACTTGGCTCCATTCACCACGACTCTTTGGGCCCGGCTATCCAGCCAGTTTCTAACCCAACGAAGCGTACGCCAGTCCAAGCCAAGAGCAGCCAGTTTCTTGAGGAGAATGCTGTGGGAGATGGTGTCAAAAGCCTTGCTGAAGTCAAGGTAGACCACATCCACAGCCTTTCCCTCATCCACCCAGCGCGTCACTTTGTCATAGAAGGAGATCAGGTTCGTCAGGCATGACCTGCCTTTCATAAACCCATGCTGACTGGGCCTGATCGCCTGCTTGCCCTGCAAGTGCTGCATGATGACTCTCAGGAGGATCTGCTCCATGAGCTTCCCTGGCACTGAGGTCAAACTGACAGGCCTGTAGTTTCCCGGGTCTGCCCTCCGGCCCTTCTTGTAGATGGACGTCACGTTTGCTAGTTGCCAGTCGATTGGGACCTCCCCCGATCGCCAGGACTGTTGATAAATGATGGACAGTGGCTTGGCCAGCTCCTCTGCCAGTTCTCTCAGTACCCTTGGGTGGATCCCATCCGGCCCCATCGACTCGTGCACATCCAAGTGCCGTAGCAGGTCACCAACCAGTTCTTCATGGATAGTGAGGGCCACATCCTGCTCCCCATCCCCTTCCACCAGCTCAGGGTACTGAGTATCCAGAGAACATCCGGTATTGCTGCTAAAGACTGAGGCAAAGAAGGCATTGAGCACCTCCGCCTTTTCCTCATCTCTTGTAACTAAGTTTCCCCCCGCATCCAGTAAAGGATGGAGATTCTCCTTAGTCCTCCTTTTTGTGTTGATGTATTTATAGAAACGTTTTTTGTTATCTTTAACGGCAGTAGCCAGATTGAGCTCCAGATGAGCTTTGGCCTTCATCTTTTGTGATCAAATGTAAACATGTATGTTCAAGATTTCTGTTATTCTACATTCTATACAAGTAAACATTCATAATTAGTTTAATTTTTGTTCAACATGTTGATACATTTAATGGGGTTTGTAGTTTGGAAGAAGTGATCTGTTAACGCAGTGACAGAATATTCTATGTGTTGACGGTAATTTCTATGTATCCATGTAAATACATGTAAACACTTTTAAAATTCCTTTTTACAAAAGCTGTTAATGAAAATTTAAAACTTTAAGGACTCCATAGTTCAATCTGTGCATCTGAATTTAGCTTTAAAGAGAATAGGTTCTTAAGTGGAAGCAAGGAAGTAGCGTTTACTGTCTAATTGCAGTGAAAACCCTAAGCTGGGAAGTGCTTGGTTATGTATGTTGAAGTCAACAGAGTTGTGTGCCTTGTTTCCCATGTGCTAAATTAGCTTGCAAAACTGTGGTTGTTCTCTATGAAACTTCTTCTGGATGCACTTATTCACTAGAGAAGTTAATGATTTTTTTTTTTATGACTTGGCCCTTCCTCAAGGGACTGTATCAGAGCATTTGACTGATCGAGGATGATTTTGTACTGTTGATTCCAGGAAGCCATTTAAGTGTAAGTAAGCAGGTAGGATGAAATATTAGTGATTAATTCCCACAGCTCTGTTGGTACAAGACGGGTAAAACTATTCACAGTAAGAATTATTAAGGAGCACTTCATGGTTATTGCCAAAGACACAGTAATAGTTCCAGTCAGACACTAAGCATGCAATTCAGTCAGATCTAGATGCTGCTCCATCAGTATCTGTCTTACCTTCTTTTCTTGACTTAAATTTCCATACTGTTATTCAGTGAAACCAGTATACTCATGCACTTCTATCAGTACATTGTTAGGAACTCCAGCTAATGGTTTCCTGAGTGAATGGGAATGAGTTTCTAAAGACTGAACTCAGAGAAAGAAAAGTATATCTTTACTGGCAACCCTCTTGACCAATACTCTGACAGAGGCAAGGGGACTCTGTTTCACTACTGTGTTCTTGCTCCTTTGCTTAGTTGCTTGCAGTGTTCTTTCTTTTTTTGCCTCCTAGATATTGCTGTTAATTCATGTGAAAAAAGTGTGTCTTCTGGAGGTAGTATGTTCTACTCATAGTTCATTTCATCCTATAGATTTTTCCAGGAACCTACTTCTTTTTACAAAGCCTCTAAGTGGTGGTGATGGGCCTTTTTTCCTGTTGTCGGAAAGAAATGAGACCGCCAGTCAAATTTCAGCAATGATGATGATCATAAAGCAGCATATTATTGAAGTTGCTAGGCATTTTATACTTTTTTTGCATATTACGATGCTTTATAATATGTCATATTTTATATAAATATTTTATAATCCTGGCAGTTTGGTAACATCTGATAATGATTTTATTATATGACTTTTTTATTATTTTATTCAGCCTAAATAAAGGCTGAAATTTGAAACACAGTAGAGTGTGCTTATTTTTGATAAAAGTAATATTTATGAAGTTAAAGAGCAAGTTAAATTTTATGGTTGCCTTAAAATTTCTAGAAATGACAGAGTAGCTGTTTAATCTTCAGTCTGTTTGTGATGAATTACTTGTTGAAAATTCAGTAACCATATTCAGTAGAATTTGCATAGAAAATTAGCTTAGAAATTTACTGAACTTTGAAAGCAAAAAGAGTAAGTGCTGTTGTTTTAGATGATTAAAACATTGCAAAACTGTTTAGCTGGCAGTAAGTATTTAGTCTGTCAAGATGTAGGGATAAATATAATCATTTTCTATAAAAGCTCTTCATTCTAATACCTTCGTGTAGAATATTTCTTAGTTGTGTTAGAGGAGCACCTCTTTGATACAGCTTTATGATGTCTGAAAAATATCAAGATGAAAATTTCAGTAAAGGGTAAAGCGTGAATGTGAAAAAGATACAAAGCCTCTCTAATAATCTGATGTACTGGTCTGATGGACCGGAAGCCCAGCAAAATAAATAAAACCCATGGCGCTTTTTCCTTTTATTGTAGGAAAAGGAGAAGCAAATACTTAACTTCTCCCTTGTACAAACTAAAACTTTACAACTTAGTTGTTCAAAATACATTTTTTTGCTCAAACTTTATATTTGTTTCTGGTTTCAATTTTTGTGTGTATTTAAGCAGTTTGAGTATGCATTGGGATGATGTATTAGTTTTTACTTTTCTGAAATGCAAGCAGCTCCATGTAGGAAAACGTTAGGGACAAACTGGTTCCCTATTCTAGAGGCTGTTTGATATGAATTTTGTTTACTTAAGATGGGGAAACCAAATGAAGTAACAAGAACAAACAGTGCACCATTTGGTTTTCTGTTTAAAGTCTAAGAGGTAGTCTTACTTTTGCAACTCCAGCAAATCCAGGTAATTTTCAGCCTGGTTACAGCAAGGTATTATCCTAAATAACTCAAAGACTGTGGTGCTTCTGTATTTTTCTGTGGAATGCACTTTCAGATTCCTTTGAAAGATGAAATGATTATCCTTGCCATGGGTGAATCTCTTACTTCTCAAGCTTTCTCAGGAACAGGTACTAATCTCTGCTAGGTACAAATCTCTAAAACATAATGTAGTTGATTGTTGAAGCTCTGGGTGGAGAATGGAAGTCTTAGTTGTATTTCACTAGAAGAGGTGCTGATCTTTGGGTTAGAGTATAGATCCAGCTGGGCAAGATGACTGATGGGTTGGATTCTTTTGTGTGCAGCTTCTTACATGGATATAGAAAATGCAAGATAATATAAAGACATGAGAGTAGCAAAATTAATCTTGATCTTAATGTGCTTATCTAAAAATGAATTAGGCTTGTATATATGCTTATTTAAAGTACACAGCATATGCATCATTAAATGCATATGAATAATACATATATAAAAACCTTATGAGGCTACTTCTACCAACGGGTTCATTTTCTTTGATATTTGTATGATGAAATTATTGAAATTTGATTTCATAAAGCTTTTACAGAGTTAGTGAAAATGCAGTTCAGTTAAATACTCTCCCTCTCCCTTCTCCAACATCCTCCATTCCATCCCCTCCACGATCCATTTCCCTCCCTTTTCTCTGTTCTTCTCCCTCTCCTTTCTCCATTCGCTGTCAGGAAGGGACGCCTCAGAAGAGTCATTTCAGCTCAACACGTCACCGTCAGAGACTAGTGGAACCAGCGGCTTCAAAAGTGAGTGCTCTCATTGAAGGACCATTTTTAAGAAGTGGAATATTATGTCAGCAGAATATTTGTTACTAAAGAGAAGACCTTATGTGTGCTTGGTAGGAGATACAGTTATTACTTGTCTGCAAGTGATATGATCATTCTGTCTCTAAAGGTGAATTTCAGCACTGGTGAGATTCCTATTGGTGTGAAACTCTTGTACTTTAAAACGTTGGGATAAATTTTTAGAAGTATCTGCATACTGAAAAGAAGCTGTGTGGACTGTTCTGGTTTGATTATTTTCCATTATGTCTATTTTCTTCAACTTGTCAATTCTTTGTGCCTTAAACAAAAGGCTTAAATTGATTAAAATACTGGCAAGGTATGAAAAATAATCAAGTATTCTATTATCAACTTCTGATAGGAACTTTCAGAGAAAAAAAAAGACTTTGGCATCAAAAGCATATATTAACATGCATAATAGCAGTACTGGTTAGGTTCACAAGACTGATCCACCTTTTTAGAGGTGTTTTCTGTTAACAGTATGCAAAAAAGTTTGAGATACTCAGTGAATGTGATGTTATTGCAGAACTTTTAATATCTAGACTAATAAACTGTTTTATAGTGTATATTTCAGAACATCTGTAGCTGTTCAGCTGTTTTTTTGAACCTGTTTTTTGCTACTTTTTGTTAGATTTAAGCAAAAATTAAGCTGTGTATCCGTTAGTACCATCCTCCAAAAATCCTGCTTTCTACTTTGCTTTTGATTTTGATATGTGCAAAAATTGATGGTAGTATTTTTGTATAACAATTGATACAGATTGAAGTAGATCAGTGGTGGTAGTCCTGGTCTTGAAAGAATTCTGAGCTGTGGTTTTAAGAAAAAAAAAAAAAAAAGAATTGCATCACACATGAACAGAAACTCTTATCTTGCTTTCTAAATTGTGGCTGAAATCACTGTTGTTAGACGGAGTCTTTCTGTTGTTAAATGTGTTGACTCACTAGGTTTTAGTTGTGTTGACTTCTACTGATGACAATTGTATTATTTATTCATTTTGGACTGTAGCAACATTTTAGTACTAAGTACAACATTGTCAGAACCTTTTGAGGGGCTAGGAAAGGGCAGTTCTGGGGTTACAGATGCAAAAGTGATTGAAATATTTATTTCTTTAAATAGCTTACTTAGGAGCAGGTATTATTTTTTTGCTGACTCTATACTGTTTCTTGACAAGACCGTTTCTATGTGCATTAATATACATGGGAATCACTCCAGGTAATTCCCTCTTTGTGAAAAGCCAAAGGAAAAATGCATACTAGAGTGCTACCCTGAGGACATAAGCTGTGCTAGCTTCGTGTCTTTGCTGCTGGGAGGATATCCTGATGCACTGGGACAAGTCCATTGGCAGCTCACTGCTTCTGGATTCCAACCCAACATCCAAAGGGGAACTCGTAGCACAAAGCATGTCATCCCACACCTCTCCACCTATAAACATTGTCAGCAGCCTGTGAATGACCGTCTGCTTGGAAGATGCTTTAGCACACAAGAGGAATGTAGCTTGCCTCCAAGCCCTACAAAACAGTTAATTTGCTAACTCTCTGCCCCTCTGCAGACATACCTGCTGCAGTGCCCTTGAGGCAGCCTTTTTTTTTTTTTTTTTTTTTTTTTTTTAATTGTTTTGCTTGGTCCCACAAGGCATTGATGATTTTTGGGGCTTTGGGGTCCAGGGAAGCTTTCTCCATCAAGACTAGGAGATCAGGACTGAGAGTCAACTGCAAATAATTCCAGAAGTAAGAAGCTGTAGAAAGGCAACAAGACTGTCAACTTTCCCAGTGTTTTGTTTTTTTTTTTTTTTTAATCACACAACTCAGTCTCAGTTTATTGCCTCAGGAAGAGCTGCCAGTTGCTCTTGGTAGTTAGGGCTAGGTGTGCAGAAGCCAGCAGTCTGCTGGTCTTGTTGCTCTCTTAAAGCCAGGGGAACCTTGCCTGATGCTTTTAGGTTGAAGAGAGGAAGTGAATTGCCATCAACAAAGCTGGCATGTCTTTAAGCATGTTGGTTTGGCTCTTCCTATTTTTTTTTTTAAAAAGCAAACAAACCCATTACTTTGAAATGGCCTGTTGTCTCTTGGCTCTGTAAAGATTGGTGGGATCCCTTTTATTCCTTTTGCCTTCCTGTGCAGCAGCTGTTTGCCCAGGTGGCAGGATGTTATGGAAGCCCAGGCTGCACAGCTTGCAGAAACTGTTGCCTGTATCAGGGCTACTGCTGGGGGTGGTGTAAGACAATCAAAGACTTGCAAAGGAATACTGTTTTTATGCCTAGGAAAGTCCGCTGGTGGGCTTGTAAGGATGTTTTGGTTTGCATGTCTGATCCCTGGGTTTCTTGCATCTGGCTCCTAACCTCTTGGGCATAGGAAAAGAAATGTATTTGGGAGACTTGCGAACAAGGCAGTGTTGCTCATGGAAGCAGCAGCTGCTTGTGTTTGTGGGACAGATTGTTTTATATCTAGTGCTTTTAATGATGAAAAATAGCTGCTAGTATATAATTGGTGACAAGGGTGCCTTTGAATGTTTGAGGGCTCTTGACAAATGCACAGACCTTACTGTTCTGCTCAGGCCACGTTGTATGTGTGTAGAGGACGTATGAGCTGGGTTTAATGCTGGTGTTGGTGTCGGCCTGGTTAAAGGAGACCTGAGAAGCCCAGCCACATCTTATCTTCTCTGTGTGTAGTGACTAATCAATCCATTGCAGAGGTAGTATGTCGCTCAGCAATTTGGAGGATATTGGTGTACAACTTGACCATAAGATCCTCCACCTGTGTTCAGCTGGTTACGGCTGATTGACATAGGTCTCAGCCTGCATCCTGCAGATCATATACTAGACCTGTATGAGGTGCGTGTGTGCGTTAGTGACTGGGGAGACCCAAAGTAGCAAGGGATGTGTGTTGACTGCTGATGAGTGACTGCTGACCAATGTTCCTGAAGGGAGAGGATCTTGGCCTGTCCTGATAAAAGACAGTAATAAAGATAAAGTGCTGTGAACTGGGCTAGCATAGCCAGCTGCAGTATTCAAGTGTTATGTCAGCCAGTCACTTTCTGTGAAGTGTTAGAATGCCAATAACCCTCTGGTTAATTAAACTGAAGAAGCCCTTGGGAGGTGTATCCTGTTTCATTCCTCAGTCTACACTTTGCATCAGGGGAAGCCTTGGGCAAGGACCCTGACAGCACCCTGGTAGTACTGCAGGCATGGATCACATGCATATGTGATGTCTACTGTTGCACAGTGGATCTTGTCAACCGACAGGTCTGTCATAAGCTTGTGTCTAGCATTGTGGTTCTTCATGGATTTGGTGCAAGCTGGGAAAAGCTGGGCTTCAGACAGTAACAAGCTGCTTCTCCATAGGTTTCTCATGTCTTCAGTCTGCTTTGCCAGAAATTTTCTGCCAGGCTGGGAATAGTTGATGCTTATGCCTGCATCTGTGAGGGGAAATTATAAAAAGGTATTGAGAGAGACTATTCTGGGTTTTCCCTAGGTATTGGAGCAGCACTTGCTCCGATCAATATCAGTGTTGATTTACCTCGCATTATGCTTTGGGATGAGTGACCATTTGGCAGCAGAACAAGAAGCCACAAACAGTAGCAGAAACATTTATTTTCCTTCATAACTTGTGCTAAACAGCAGCTGAAGGTATGAATATGACCTTTATATATTTGTTGCTGTAATCACAAATTATGCAGAAAGTACTTAAAATCAAAGTGCTTAGCCTGTAAGTTCCTATGAACACTCTGCTTCCCTCAGTTTGTCACTTTACAGGTGCATCTGAAAAGCTGCATCCAGATTTGAGACCCCCATACAAGAGAGATACTGGAGTTCTCAATGTACACGAAGAGGCTGAGGAGCTGACTTTGTTTAGGATTGAGAAAGCTGAGATAGATTTAATTGCTGTCTTTCACTGTCTAATAAATGGTTATAGAGAAGATTTTATAACTCATGGAGGTGCATTGTGAAAAGATGAGAGGGGAAACATGGGTTGCCAGAAGGGGAAAATCTAAATAGGCAGAAGAATTTTTTCTCAGTTAAGGTGTTTAAGCACTGCAAGAAGTTGGACAAAGAGGGGCTGCAGAAACTTCATTCTTGGACATATTCAAAACTTGACTGGAAAAGGCCCTGAGCAACATGATCTCACGGTGAAGTTACCTCTGCTTTGCATGGAGAGTTGGACCAGATGACCTCCCAGGGTCCTTTTCAGCCTGAGTTACTCCCGGATGGATGGGTGAGGTACTAGCTGTGTGCTGGTGTCTGCCTGATCAGAAGTAGCCTTTTTGTTGTCATAGCATCTTCTAGCTGACAGGCAGCGTGGATGCTAAAAAATGGTGGCTTCTAACTAGTCCACTTAAACACACAGAGCGGAGTTTGTTTTTGGCATACACAGAAGATAGTACAGGTGTCGTTTGTACCCATCTTTTACTGGTTATATTTCATAATTTGGTGGTGCCTTGAAACAGAAGCTTAAAAGGTTACAGGGTAGTTTGTTTGTTGGAACTTTTTTTGAGAGTCACAAACTGAGCACAGGTAGTCAATGTTAAAGTGCTACAGGAATTATGTAAATAATTAAAGGCAAAAGGAAGCACTCATCTATAAAGCTGGGAAAGGTAATGGTCAAAAATCAATTTGATATGGGAGCATGGAGGTTGAGAAAGAGGCATAGGGAAAACATTCAGACTATTCCCAAACACTTGAGGTGTTTCAGTAAAAAGAATAAAGCTGGTGAGAATGTTAAGAATAAAGCTGTATTCCAGAGAGGCTGGCGCTATAATTTGGGCACATCTGTAACAATTACAAAGTTTGCTTTGAATGTTGTTAGCTTGCAAAAAAAAAAAAAAAAAGACAATGCTGACAGAAGAATCAATTGAATGAAAAACACCAAACTGATTTTAAAGAGAGGACAGTTCAGCAGAGATTAAGTTTATTTATGTTTTAAGTCATTCTGATGTGAGTACTTTAGCAGTTAGAGTACAGTAAACTTTATTGAACTTAGACTGAAGAATTTCTGCAGCATATACAAATAAAGGTTTTAAAAAACATGTTTTCTTGCCTATGAGTCTACTTTAGGAGTAAGGTATTGTTGTAACTTGTGCATCACATGATCTCATTTAAAAAAAGAAATTATACATTATAGGCTGGGGACTGCAAAGAAATACTGTTCCTTAACACTCCTTTCTGGCAACAGCTGATAGTAGTTTGATTTGATTTGATGGCCAATTGATTGCTAGAAGGTTATATTTACCAAAGGTCATGAAGAGTCTAGCAGTCATATAAATAGAAGCAGAAGATAGTTTGCAGCCAGATAGCACACATGGGTGTTCTCTTTGGCAAGTCAGGGTTGACTTCCTTACAGAACTGGTTTTCTGAACAAATAAGTCTGTCACTAGTGTATTATTCATTGTATTAGATCAGTTTTATAAACTTCTCCCGAATGGAAACAAAATAAATGTATAATACTCCCCTTTCTCCTTACTAAAACCCTTGTTTTGTAGAAGGTAGTACCAAGTTATAATTAGAAGTTTGCAGCTGTTACTTTGAATGTGTGGCATCCATCTGTGTGCTTGCATGCCTCCTGATTGATTAAAAATAGAAATAGCTTGGATAGAAATAGTATTAGAAATTCTTTGACTTATGTAAATGCCCGTATGTATACAAAAAGGCAACTGAAGAACTTCTAAAGCTTCAGATGTAGTTAAATTGGTGGGCATACATCCTTATTTAAGTGTAGTGTGGGAAGCCTGCAAAGTGTGGACATAAGTAAAAGGGTTGGAGTAGAACAGAATTGTAGAACTGAAGAAAAAAGAAACACAAAACTCACTGTCACCAGTCTGTGTCACCAAAAAGCCCCTTTTCTCCCCCCAAAGATGATTTTATTCTGCATGCACTTATATTCAATAATGAAAATTATTATCTGGAATACGCTGGTGCTTTTCTTAAATGTTTTGGTCTTGATAGCATGAATGCAGACTCATGCTGGTGCTGGACTTAGACTGTCAGATGTCTCATATAAATCAATGTAGGAAGTAGGAAGAATTTTTTATACCATTCCCTGTGGCAGATTGAGATTGTGTTGCCTCCTGCTGGCTTAAAAACAGCGTAGAGAAGAAGCTGTATCTGTCTACTGTTCAATTTTTAATTTCATGTCAAAGAGATGCATAATTGAAGTGGACACCAAGGAAGTCTTTGAGATGGACAGTTTTACCACTCACGTATGAAACCCCTGTGCCTTTGGGGAGTTCTTTCCATTAATTATTAGATATTTCACAACAGAACCTTGCAAACAAGCATACTAAATAGAGATATAAATTCAAACAACCTTCACTTACCCTGTTAGACCTTATTAACAGTGTGAACAGGAAGATCAGTCAAAGGTAAAAGGAAATTTGAAAAATGTAATGCTTGCACAAAGTTAATACTATTGCTGATGTGATTTACTGCAGTTTGACTTGGAACAATCTGTCTGCCATATTGGACGAGGAGTGGGATGAAATTGGCTATAAAATGGCAATAAACCAAAAGATTATCTGCATCCTAATCTCAGTTTTGCTAGAATGCTAGTGGTCCAAAAAAAAAAAAAAAACTTATAAAATATACCTTACTCTATTGGTAGCAGATACAGAGAGACCAAATAATGATATAAATAGTGGAAGAGGATTTATCGATATTTAAGTTTTGCTTTCTGTATTTAAGAAGGATTGTCTTTCTACCATTGTTTTTAGCTGAAAACCTTGCCTAGGCTGTGATCTACTTTATGTCATGAGTTCACAAATTCTTACAATGTTCCAACACCGATCTAGGAACTTGCATTGTCAGTATTAGGAAGCTGGTGTTCAGTAGACATGAGCTTCCTGCATGCATCAGAGTTGTTAGAGCAGTGATTGATGCAGAAGATATATCTGTTGTTGCAGGCATCTTGAGACTTTCAGATAAAAATAGCAGACGGCTAATGCTGATGTTATGATTCCTTTCTGATTAGGAATACTTTAAAAAAAAAAAAACAAAAACAAAACAAACAAAAAAAAACATATCTCCAAAGAAAAATTACCTTCTCCATCTTGTCTTCACTACTGTGGGTACTCAAAATTGAGATTGCAGCTAATTAAAGGAGCTGGATAACGTCAGCAGGGACAGCAGTGTAGCATGAATAAGAATCGTGGAATTTCTCCCATATTGTATTTGGAGAGGTTGAAATCAATTCTTCTTTTCTTGGAGCAGTGAGTGGTAATTGAAGATGCCTGGAACAGCTGGTGATGAGGATGTAGTCTCTTGCCCACTATGCAGGAAGGGGCTAGTTCAAGGGCTAGTTCCATTTTACCAGTGATCTGGATGCAGGAGTGGAATGCACCCTCGGCAAGTTTGCCAGTGCAGTTTGATGAAGACAAATGCTGGGTTCGGTACCTGGGACGGAGCAGTGCAGGACATGGGCAAGTTTTGGGGACGAGTGGCTGGGGAGCAGCTCAGCAGAAAGGGCTGCGGGAGTGCTGGCTGACGGCAGGCTCAGCGTGAGCCAGCAGTGTGCCCTGGCAGCCAGGAGGGCAAGCCACATCTTGGGGTGCACTGAGCACTGCACAGCTGCTCAGACGTGGTGATTCTCCCGCTATGTTTAGTGTTGGTGCAGCCTCACCGATGACTGGACACAAGGGAACAGCACAAAGCTGTGACGGGGGCGGGGGGAGTCAGCCTGGACATGAGGAAAAGTTCCTTTACTGTGGGGGTGGTCAAACGCTGGGGCAGGCTTCCTGGAGAGGTGGCTGCTGCCCTGTGCCTGTCAGTGCCCAGAGGCATCTGGATAATGCCCTCAGACACGTGCTGTAACTTGTGGGTAGCCCTGAAGGGGTCAGGCAGTTGGACTTGGTGCTCTCTGAAGGTCCCCTCCGAATGAACTGTTCTGTTGTAGTGACAATAGCTTTTTTGCAATCAAGCAGTAAGTGCAGCAAACAAGCAGAATATGAGGTAGAAAACAGGTGTGTCATGAGAAGGCCCATGAAGAGTTATTTTTGAGTTTAAAATAGAGGAAAAGAGAAAAACTCATGAGAATATTGCTCCCTAAGTTATATAGGAGGTGCACTCTTCTGGGAGTGGCAGAAATTAGTGTGGCTCTTTCAGTGCACTTAGGGCTATGTTGGAGACAACTAATTTTCAGCTTGTTGATAGGAGCATGAGGCTATAGTTAAGTGAAAAAAAAAATGTACGTTTTGACCAACTGTTTTAACAAATGGTTACACAAATGGTTTTCACAAACAGAGCTAATATTTACCTTGCTGTTCTCCAGCCAGTCTCAATTTTTCCAGTGTGACCTTTGCCCTAGAACTTAAGCCTATCTTCCACATCAGTGGAGTGTATTACTTACTAGAAAGCCATGGGGTCAGCTGAACTGAAAAACTTGAATTTATAAATACCTATTAAAATGTCAGTGTTAAGCAAAATCTCTGATTTTGAGACCTTTAATTGCATAAGGAATGGGATACCTGAAACAACAAGCAGCACAAATATAAATTTGCCTTTTTCTGTAAGGTATTTTTGTTGCCTGATGAAGGCTTAAAATATATGTATTTTGCCTCTGCTGTAGCTCATATATTTCTCGTGAAAAAGTGAGCAGTTTGTGAGCTTTGTTCCTGGCCTGACGAGAATCTTCCCTTTTACCCTTACGTGTAAAGAGCAGCTGCAGACCTCGGTTCTGAGGCTCCTAGAGAAGTACTTTCCCCTTTCAGTATATGGAGTCTGTTCAAGCTGATGATTGTGAGTGTGTCAAGATAGAGCAAGGCTAGTGTTTTGCAAGTAGTGACCAGTCTTGGGAAAAAAGAATAAACATGATTTTTTTTTTTTTTTTAATTTAATTATTTTAGCCCATTCCATCCTCTGTGAAATGTCTAACAAAAACTGTTGCAGTAACTGTTGCAACCAAAGCTTAAATGTAGGCGAGTCTTTCATGCTGCAGACAGGCTTAATCAGTTTATCTTCTAGTTACTGATTTTGACAGCTGTTTAACAGCAGCTGCTGAACATGCTCACTGTATAATTGGAGCCGTAACAGAATTGTCAGTTATCACGATCAGATGCTGGTAAGAGGAAGGGAACTAGATTCCTTTAAGCATAATGGTCTCTAGCAGCTCTATTGTCAAGAATCACAGAATGGTTGGAAGGGCCCTGTGGAGGCCCTCTGGTCCAACCCCTGCTCAGCAGGGGCACCCAGCAACATGGCCCAAGACCACGTCCAGGTGGCTTTCAAAGATCTCCAAAGCTGGAGGCTGCAAGGCCTCTCTGGGCAACCAGTGCCAGCGCTCCGTCACCTGCACAGCATGGAAGTGCTGCCTGGTGTTTGGTTGGGACCTCCTGTGTTCCAGCTGGTGCCTGGTGCAGTCTGTCCTGGCGCTGGGCACCACTGGAAAGAGCCTCAGTCCTCTTTGCACCCTCCCTTCTGGTGTTCATACGTGTTGACAAGATCCCCTTCAGCCTCCCCTGCCCCAGGCTGAACAGTCACTGCTCTCAGCCATTCCCCATAGGAGGGATGTTCCAGTCCCTTGGACAGTTTTGTAGCCCTCTGCTGGACTCTTTCCAGTACGTCCAGGTCTGTCTTGTACTGGGAGCCCAGAACCAGACACAGCGCTCCAGGTGCTGCGGTGTCACTGAGCAGTGGGGCAGGATCACCTCTCCTGACCCGCTGGTGATGCTTTGCCTAACGCAGCCCACGACGCTATGAACCTTCCTGCTGCATGGGCACCTTGCTGGCTCACGTTCAGCTTAGTGCCCACCAGGACCCCCAGGTCCCTTCCTGCACAGCAGCTTCCCAGCTGGGTGGCCCCCAGCCTGCCCTGGTGCCTGGGGTTGTTCCTCTCTAGGTGCAGGACTCTGCACTTGTTGATTTTCATGAGATTCTTGTCCTCTGTACATACTGAGGGTGCCCTCTACCCTCATCATCCAGATTGTTAATGAAGATGTTAAACAGGACTGAACCCAGTATTGACCCTAGGGTATTCCACTCATTACTCACCTCCAGTTAGACTTTAGCACCTCTGAGCACTGCTCCAGGTCCAGATGTTCAGCCAGTTTGTGATCCACATCACTGTTGAACTGAGGAGAAAAGTGCTGAAGCTAGCCACTGCATGCTGTTGTTGCTTTATTCTTTTGCTTTTTAATGCTAGATAAAATCCTGGGTAGGTATGCCCATTAAAAAGCCTCTGCTTTTCATGCCTAATTAAAAGAATCTTGAGAAACTCTTGGCTTTATTCAGTGCAGATTTAGGGTTTTCTAGCTGTGGTAAACTGTATCATTGTTTATATTTATTCATCTGAACAGTTCTGCCAGCAGCTGGTGTTTGATGGCTTGTGTAATTTATTTATTTTTTTTAATTCATTCTCTTTCCCCCTTCATCAGTGATAGCACTCTTCAGTTACAAAGATGGGAGTATTTGTGTAAGCTTGGTAGCTGGAATCTAGCTAACTCTGGTGTTCCAAACACTTTGCAGTCAATGCATTTTCTCCACTAGTCATGAGGTGATATGGTACTTTGCCAACGGGTGACATAGGCTGTACAACAGCAGGTCAGCAGGGAGCATGGATTTTCTGACGCTGTGTTAGATTGGATGATTTTGTGTACTTTGAAGTGGAAAATTCTCTCAGAAATTTCACACTTTTTAGGTAAAGAAACATAGTTTCTTATTGATTTTTTAAAAGATTGGGATAATAAAGTTCAGAATGCAACATGGCAACAAATAAAACCAAAAGCAGTATTTTTCTGTTATATTTTACTAGGAAGTATTTGCAAGAAGTAAAGACTGGATGACTTTAAAATGAAAACAAAGTTTTACTGCATTAATTTTGGCAGCTGTCAGGTGGCTCTCTCTGAAGGGGATTTGTGCTTCTCATTAAGTATGTGTGTTTGTGTTTTTTTTTTAGCCTGTTACTAATAACTGTATCTGCTCTGAAAATAAGCCATGTTGCATTATTGTTGTAAAGAAGTGGAACTTGTGTGTTTTGCCACTGCTGCTTTTGGATGAAAACTTAAAGTACAGTGGAGATACTCATACAATGCTTAATAGCATTAGTTCTTAACTGCATTACTGTTTCTCATTTGGCTAGTAAGTTACTGGTACGGTCTTTTTCCTTTTTTAATTGATGCAGTATGCCCCTGAAGCATTGAACACTTATGGATTCGGTTGACATAACCAAATTGGCATTAGATATGCCAATATACACGTTTTTAAAAAATTGTCTTCTTTCCCCTCATGGTCTGTGTTTATGAGTTTTATTCCCATAAAGGGATGTTTTTTTTTTTTGTGGTCACTTACCCTGTCAACATTTGTACCACCTCTTTCATCTGGTCAAATTTATTTTATTCTGCTTTCCAAAAACATCTTCCAGTGTCTGCCTGCTGTACTATCTTTTCAGAGAGTATCTTTGACTATTAGTCATCAGTTTATTCTTGCTACTGTCTCTGAGGAAACCATTGTAATACTGTCTACTTACAAACAATGCTAGTTTTAAAGCCTTTGCATTCAGATGTGGGAGCTGTTCACTGATCTATGTTTATTTTACTGAAAAAAATCAGTGGCTGTCATTTGTATGGTATCTCTTACCCAATGTAGGTCTTGCTAAGCTCTTTCAGTTGCTAAATGCTATTGCAGATCTCATCATTGGAAGGACTTCAGAAAATATGTAGTGTTCTTCTTAGGAAGATGCTTATTGTTAATGCATGGAGTCATTCTGAAACTTTCCATTTTTTTCCATATGATACAGGATTTCCTATGTTAACTGTTCATAGAAGAGTAGTAGGTAAAATGAAATGTGTCTAACTGCTGTTAACTTAGTTCAGTCAGTTATAAACCTTAACGTTGCCATAATATCTGGTTCATCTATAGGAAAATACACATAGGTTATTTATATTGCTTCCATATTGTACATAAAGCAATTGATTTCTTTTTATTATGTGTTTTATATATGTAGCCTGTTAGGCGTTCTTTTTAATCTGGATAATTTGCATTTAAATTAACAATGCCTAGATTTAAGTAGGTGTCAGGGTATTCCTTTTACATCACATTTAAGTACCAATGGAGCTGATGCACAGATATGTTTCTGCTTTGAAAGAGGCAGTCAGCAGTGCCTGTAACAAAAGCACAAAGTTAACTGAGGGGATTAAAATGAGTTGTGTAGAATGCAGAATATCGAAGTAGGCAAAATGTGGCCTTTTCTGGTTAAATCTGAGTTTAAGGGGCTTCTTAATCTTGAAGTTTACATGTATCTCCTATTAAAGTATACAGTATTTCTGGCTGATTTGTGACTCCAAGTTCATAATTTGCACTTTTTTTTCTTTTTAATGTTTGATATGAGAGGGGAGAAAGTTAACATGCAGAACATGTAAGCTAAAAATGCACCTGAAATATTTAACAGCAGCCTTGTGTTGTTTGCCAATAAATATTCGGTAGGTGATGATGGAGAATTGTGAACAGAGTGTTTCCAGAGTCATAGTAACTACCTTCCAGAATGTGCAAATGCAGAAGCAGCAATTTTTGTTCATGAAAATGCTTGTGAAGAGATGGCTTTTGAATTAATTGCTGTGGTTACATACTAAGAAAAAAAAAAAAAAGACACCTGTTAAACATTTGGCTGTGTCTGGATGGATAGAAAAAAATGTGAGAAACTCAGCTGGCAGGCAGAATGTCAGAGTTTAGTTTAAGGCATTAGTATTTCCCGTATCTTTGGCAGCTAGCGCAGAAGGGGAAATAAGTGATATTAACTGGACTTACGTTTCCAGTGAAGAAGGTATTGGTACAAATTGCTTTTCATAAGAAAAGCAAATACTGAGTTGCATCTTGGACATGTTAAGTCAGACTAAAACTGCAAAGAAAGAGGTGTCCCAAACATG
This sequence comes from Aythya ferina, assembly GCF_964211825.1. Classification (NCBI taxonomy): domain Eukaryota; kingdom Metazoa; phylum Chordata; class Aves; order Anseriformes; family Anatidae; genus Aythya; species Aythya ferina. Next base: position 23,206,365 of record NC_140299.1, read on the forward strand.
AACTCGCTTGGTTATCTCGAAGGCAGAACAATTTTACATTTACACCTATTATGGAAGAAGTCAGGTCTCAGTGAGGTTATCTTAATGTTCAGAGAAAGAACTGAGAACTGGTCCAGAGAACTGGTTAGTTGTCTTGAGCTGGAAATTTAAAGTCAGAAGAAACTCTTAAAATTCAACGTTAGTGTTAATGGAAAACTTTTGGAGGCAGAGGCTTTACAATTCTTGTAACCAGGAAACACTGTAAGTTAGCATAAGAGCAAAAGGACACCTTTGACAGGGAAACAAAATTACAGCAGGAGAGAGGCATTTGATGTGTGACACTAACTGGGCGTTTGAGGTGATTGATCTTTTTCCGCACAGTATCCATTGGTAATGTTGTGAGAAACACTCCGTAGCCAATAACTTAGGCTCAGGCGAGGATCTCAGTGAAGTAGTAATTTATTCGCGATTGCAATGGCGGGCGCCCCACAAGCAGGAGAGAGCGCATCTACTAGTTCCAAAACACAGTTTATATACCTTTTGATGGCAGGACCCTCCCCTGTTTCCCCACTGAGTGGGTAATCCAGATTCACAATCTATCTGATGCTTCACAAACAATGCATGGCCTTCAGTCGCCGGCCTGTTAAATTTCAAATTTCTTTTGACATTTTTACTGCTTGAAGTGGTAATGTTTCTTCACTTATCTGACTTGACTTGACACCGTGATTTTCACCTAATTGTCCTAAGGAGTCTGGTTGTCTGCATTTTACAAGGTCGCCTGCTAAACTTTCTTATCACTGTAAGCATATCTCAGTACCACATTCCCTCCTTCTAAACAATGTAACTCTGCAAAAACAACATTTCTATTCCCACAATTCCCCCCTTTTCTTTTTTTATAATCTGTTGATTTTTGCAAAAACTCTTTTTATTTTTATTTATTTATTTATTTTAAGTGTAATTTGGTAAATATCTTCCTCTTCTTCGCTTTCTTTGCTCTCCATTTCCTCTAATATCATTTTATCTGAGTAGGGTGGTGGATCTATGGTCATTTGTTTCAATAATGTGGTTTCAATTAACCACTGGACAAGTCCCCTTACACAGGGGACTTACACAGCCAATAGCTGTCAAAACTCCTGCTACTACAATCAAGGATGTAAATATGGACATTACCATCCCTTTCCATTTACCAAACCAAGATTTCAACCATCCTGTGATGGAAGTGTCTGCTCCCGAATTTTCTGCCAATTCATTGGCAAGGGTAATAAGCCCTTGCAATGCTCTTGTTACTGTGCCATCCGGGGCAGTATTGTTACGGATAAAAGTACAACGGTTGCCCAGCATCACGCATACACCACCCTTCTCCACGAGCATCATATCTAATGCTATCCTGTTTTCCCAAGCCATTTTGCTGATGGCATCTAGTTGTTCAGCGATTCCTCTCATCGCATCCTTGGTATAATTGATGAATCTCTGCTGATTATAATAGAAATAATTAATCCAATCCACATTTTTATTGATTGTTACCCACCAGAACAGTAACTCAAACCCTGCAGCAATTTAATTTCTGGCTTTATGTTCATCCGGAACTCCTCTAGGTACCCCAATAGAATCTATGTATACTCTATCATCAAATGATATTCCTAAGCCTCCTTTACTTCTGGGTATTTGTGATGTTTCTCTTTCAAATGCCAGGGTGAAGGGTATAGCTGATTGAACAAGTGCACAAGTGCCTTCCCAATTAGATGGTAGGGTGGACCGTAAGATCTTCCCTCCACCGTACCACCAGAGATCTGCCCTGGGGATCTCCAGTCTTGAGCAGTTTCCCATCAAGTCCTTGGTAGCACAAGGCAAATTCTCCCAGATGCCAGGTAGCACTCACACCCTGCCGTGAGAGGCAAGCTGTATGGTTACCTATAGCTGTAGAGAATGCAGGGGGAACTGTGATATAGTTATCATGCAAGAAACAGCAAAGAGAGACTTACAGGCCTCATTTCCCCAGGCAGTCTTTTCTTGGTACAATGCAATCATACATCGCATCCCTTGGGAGTCTTTGGTCCACCCCCATGGGAAGGGCACTATCTGGGCAATCGGTCATCCCGAGGCACAAGCATAGCAGTAGCTACGATTGAGACTCTGGACAGTATATTTGACCCATTCTATCCAGGCATTCACGTCCCCATACCCTGTTTGAATCTCAAATGTTTGAACTGCCACATTTCAGAGGGCCTCCTGTTTACTCTCCTGTTTTCTCCTTGAGTTTCTCCCTTTCTCTGATGGCAATAGAGGATTGTTTCCATACAGCTATTCTCAATCTGGCTGTTGTGTCTCTCCCAGTTATTTGTTCTTTCTGCTCAATTGTCATTGGGCATTTAAATCTCCACAAGCTAACACCTCACAAGCATCAAACGTGACGGCTTGTGGTACATAACCCTCTGTCACAGTCACTCATATTTTGATGGGGTATCCCGTTTTTGCTATTATCTGGTCATGCCTTTTCCAAGTTACCAATTGACCAAGGCCTTCTCTGAGGCCTAGAATCACTAAAAACAAAATTAGTAATCAATTTTTCCCTGTCATTATTTTTAAACCTTAGGTTTCCAAATAATTATCGATACAAAAATAAGATGTACACTACTACTATAACAACCCCCCCCTTGGGAGCACTGCAGTTCGCTATAGGTCTGTCCTTTCTCTCAATCACAAGTCACACTCATTAGTTACCTGTGAAAATAAAAGGTTAGTTTACAATTGTAAGCTCTTATCCTGCTCAGAGTCCACTACGAGATTTTTCTCTTCAATTTCAACTTCCAACAAGTCTTTTGTAGGAACAGCTTCCCAGGTACTAGCGTCGACAGATGCCTTCACTCAAGTATAGTGAGTCCAACCTTTTTCCGCAATTCTTACGGCTGTTTCAGTGGTCAGTAATTGTCCTTCCCATTCAGGCCGGAGTTGACTCTTTCCAGGTCCGAATCAGGACCCAGTTTCCTGGATGATGGTGGTGAATGGGGAATTCCAAAGGTGGGGTTTGAGCCAACAACCCACAGGTCCTGAGAGATGACAAAGAAGAAGACAACCCCAGAATACAGTTCTTAAGGAAACTCTCTTATTTTGAATTGTGGTATCTCATCCCTTCTGCCCAGATAGGGTAATCTGAACAGCATCTCATATGGTGAAATTCCTATATCCTTTCTTGGTGCTGTTTAAACCTGTAGGAGTAAGCATTTTACCCAAGGAAGTTGGGTTTCTAACACTAGTTTAGTTAATTGCTTCTTTAATGTCTGATTCATTCGCTCCACCTTCCCAGAAGAGGAGGGGTGCCAGGGGCTGTGAAAATCCCACTCAATCTCTAAGGCCTGCTTTAATCCTTGCAGTAAAGCTTACACCCATCTAGTCACGTGGTCGATTAGGACAAACAAGTAACTCAGTAAAGTTTACCTGTATACTTTGGAAAGGTCAAACCCCTGGCTCCCGTCCCCCTCTAGATGGGTTACAGAACACCTTTTTATTTACCTTTTGACATATGGTACATCCTCTACATATGTGCTTCCCTAAAGTGTATATTCCTATACAGACATATTTTCTTAGCACAACATCACACATTGCTTGCACCTCCTAATGACTCTTCTGATGTAAAACAGTTAATATTTGCCTCATTATCACTTTATTCAGCATTTCTCTCCCATCAGGGAGTATCGATTTTCCTTCAGACTTCATGGCTCCTGATTCCTTAAAAAATTTTTCTTTTAAAACTTTTTAGTTCTTTCTTAATTTTCAACAATTCCCTGAATCCTCTCTGCATTTATTCTGTTTTCCTTCAGACATTAGATGCCTTAAATACCTGACTTCTCTTTCTCCATATTGTAATTTATTTATTTATTTATTTATTTATTAATACTCCCAAGCCCTGCTTTCCCAGAAAGTTGAATAGCTTGTTAGTAGCTTCCTTCACAACTCTTTTCTCCTGTCCTGACAATAGAAAACGATCCACATATTTGTTAACATTAATACCTCCTTGGGAGGTTGTAATTGCTCCAAAATCTTGTTTAGAATTTACCCAAATAGATAGGTGTCCCTGTAAACCCCTGAGGTAAAATTGTCCACCTATATTGTTGCTTCCGCCCCCATTTCAGGGTCTTTCCAGTCAGAGGTGAATATACATGTATGTTTGCTCTCAGGGCCAGAGAGCACTCCATTAATAACACTGTTATTCCAGTCTAACAATTTACTAGTTGAATGCCCAATTTAATCATCAAATCCCTTCCCAACAAATTAGTCCTTGCCTTGGGTACATACAATAATTACCCAGTGATCATTTTATCCCCTAGTCTCAGCTTGGTATCCCCCCCAAAGTGACACTGTTATCCCAGCCCCATCACTTTTTAGGGTTTCATTAGTTAATTTAATCCCTGATACTTTACAGGTCAGTAATGACCTAGCTGTTCCCCAGTGTATTGGGTTTGATGGCAAGGTTCGGGGGCTGTGAGTAGGGGGGGTGGGAAACTGCAGTGGCAGCCCCCGTGAGAAAAAAAACCCGGAAGCCTCCCCGTGGCAGATAAGGGACAATTTCATCTGGCCCTAAGGGGCCCACTGCTGCCCAGAGCCAAGCCATGAGCAACACAGTCCGTGCCTCTGTGAGAACACATCCACGAAAACAAACAAACAAAGAAACAAACAAAAACCTGCTGCTCAACAGCAGTTGGGAGAGCGAGAAACCCCCCCCGCAGACACCAAAGTCAGTGCAGAAGTAGGGGGAGGAGGCGCTCCAGGCGCTGGAGCCGAAGCCCCCCCTGCGGCCGCTGGAGAGGCCCCTGGTGGAGCAGGCTGTTCCCCCTTCCCCGATGCTTGGGAAACTGAACAAACACCACAGCAAATATGCAAATATACCATAACTTCTAGACTGTTACTTAGATAATGCCTACATCCTCTTTCCCTGCTCATTCAACTTCAAACAGCTCTGTTAAATATTACATGCCACACCTTTAACACCTTCAGCAACTCTTTTAACACTTCCTTTATCTTTCTCCAGACTGTACTTTTCTAATACCAGCACCAAAGGCTCAGTCAGGGTCCAACTTAATTCCATACCTTTTCCCTCCAAGATACTGAAACAACATCTCAATATAGCATATTTCATCCCATTTTCCTTCTTTCCTCCTTCTTCCACTACAGATATTCCCATTCGAAGTGGCCAGCCTGGCCACGCTTAAAACATCTTATCAAAGCCTGTCTCTGCTAGGACTCGGGCCACAACACAGGCAGCCTTCTTTGCCTGCCATTCCTTCATCTCTCTTCCTCTCCTTTCCATCCTGGCCCTGACTCCCCCTGAAGATTTTCTTCATCTTTCTCCAACCCTCTGCCTCACTACCCGCTGCACTGTCAATACCATTAGTTTCGCTCTCTGCTTTTCCTTCTCATCTCCCCTCCGGACACACACCTCCAGGGCCTCCCGCAGGAGGGTCCCCCAGTGACTGTTCACTACATCCCCCCACCTTCTGAAGCATTTTCTGCATATTTTTCCAGGCTTTAATCACACAATGAACTTTCAAGAGCCCTTGGGATACTGGGTCATCAGGTCTCATCCCCAAGTACTTTCTCATTCTGACCCCAAGTCTCTCATATGATTTCTGTGTTGCACACTATTATTATTCCAGCCAGGATTGGCAAGTGGGTATTTCTGCCCTGCCGGTATTACCCCTGGTCCTGGAGGATGAGCTCTTTCCCATTCTTGTATAGCAGCTCTCCTCCTGATCATTCCCATTTCTTTCCCTGTAAACAACATACTTATAGACATAATTCCCTCCCCCAAGAGTATAAATCAGGTCGTAGGAACTGGTCTAATTGTTCAGCTAGGCTGTTGGGGTCCTTGAATAAAGACTTCCTCTCCTTCTTAAAAAGTCCTAACCTCTCTGCTGGTAAGGAGGAGGGGGTAGTTCACCTAAGAGGATACACAGTTAGCGTTAGTACTGTTAGTATCAGGGAAGGCAAAATTCTCAACATATCTTCTACCTTGTTCTAATTCTTGCCAGAGCCTAGAGTACGATCCTTCTTTAGGGACAGTGTTAATTCCAGTCCCTGTCTCCCTTCCTGGAGTGACTGCTGCTGCCACCAGTTCAATATTAAGATTATAGGGAGCATAACTTGGCTCCTTCTCTGAAAAAGGAATCTTATTGTTTACACATAAATTTAAAGCCTGAATTTTCATCAGACCCGTATTTTGGCCAAAATACTGCTGTTTCCTTAATTGGTTCTTTTGTTCAGACTGATACACAATATTTAACCTTTTTTTTTTTTTTTTTTTTTTTTTTAATTACTTTTCTTTTACAATCCCTCTGATTTTGGGATTATGTTTCCAATTTCTTATCATTTTTCAGGAAGAACTATTAGTAGGCACTCCCCCAGGGATATCTCCCTGTCCCCTGGAACTCATATTTTCCCATTTTTCCTAACCCTCGCCAGTATGTGCTACAGAAATTTCCCTTCTGCAGTGTACCACACACCAACGTACTGAAAAATGGGGGTGTACCGCCAAGCACTTCCCCGTGCCAGCGTTACCGCACACCTATGAGTTTACCAGATTCCCTGGAACTCGTACTTCCCATCTTTCCTAACCCTCGCCAGTATGTGCTACAGAATTTTTCCTTCTGCAGTGTACCACACACCAACGTACTGAAAGATGGGGGTGTACCGCCAAGCACTTCCCCGTGCCAGCGTTACCGCACACCTGAGTTTACCAGATTCCCTGGTGTACTTCCAAGCACTTCCCCGTGCAAGGATTACCGTACACCAGATTCCCCTGGTGTAGTGCCAGCACTTCCCCGTGCAAGGGCTTACCATACACCAGATCACCCGACCCCCAAGGCAATACTTAATATTTCTTACCTTGGTCTGTGCACAGAGTTACCGGATCGATTCTTAAAAACCCGGAGTGCCTACCTTCTTCCTTTCCCCACTACTTCACGGATCCTGCCTCTTTAACCAGTCTCGGGCCCTCTGTCAGCTTTCCGCAGAACCGCCACCGTCGATGCACAGGACCGCTGAAATCAGCGGGGCATGCCTTCCTGCTGCTGCGGCGGTGGGGCTCCCCAGTAGGTGACTGGATCCCGGACGAGCCCCCAAATTGTGAGAAACACTCCGTAGCCAATAACTTAGGCTCAGGCGAGGATCTCAGTGAAGTAGTAATTTATTCGCGATTGCAATGGCGGGCGCCCCACAAGCAGGAGAGAGCGCATCTACTAGTTCCAAAACACAGTTTATATACCTTTTGATGGCAGGACCCTCCCCTGTTTCCCCACTGAGTGGGTAATCCAGATTCACAATCTATCTGATGCTTCACAAACAATGCATGGCCTTCAGTCGCCGGCCTGTTAAATTTCAAATTTCTTTTGACATTTTTACTGCTTGAAGTGGTAATGTTTCTTCACTTATCTGACTTGACTTGACACCGTGATTTTCACCTAATTGTCCTAAGGAGTCTGGTTGTCTGCATTTTACAAGGTCGCCTGCTAAACTTTCTTATCACTGTAAGCATATCTCAGTACCACATTCCCTCCTTCTAAACAATGTAACTCTGCAAAAACAACATTTCTATTCCCACAATGTGTTACGTGAATCTGAAGAACAGAGTGTTGGTAAAGCTGGAAGCAATCAACTAAAAAGCATAACCTCCCCTTGCCTTGCTTAGAAGATATTTAGACTGGATTAATACAATGACTTGATATATTAATCTTATAAATGAGTCAAGATGAGCTTGTAAAAGGCACGGTGCAAGCCCTTTCCCTGACATATCAAAACACTCCTATACTTAAAATTCTCGCCCTGCCTTTTTTCCCCTTATTCTCACATACCAATGAAAGATCTGCAGCCATCTCCCAACTTGTCTTCAGCAAAAAGATAATAATTGCTTACTTAAGAAAAGCCTTTACATTCTTCCCTCACAACATCCCTCTTGTCAGTAGTTTTGATAAGAAGGTGAATTGTATGCCATGGCTTTTTTTTTTTTTTTTTTTTTTATTCCTTTCTACTATTATAAATGCCGTGTTAATGTTAGTGTTAACCTGTTATTAATTCAGTGTATTAAATAATACACATTACCAGAAAGCCTTCAGATGGTTATGACCAATGATGGATGAGTAGACTAACAGGGTAAAAAAAACCTCCATTATTTTCCATATTTGATTTTTCCTTCTGAAGAATGCACTACTAAATTTTTTCCTGAAAAAAAAAGTTTCTTTTTTCAGCCTACTTCACTGACAGCTGAAAACTCTCTTATCTAAGACTTGTGAATATTTGAGAACCTTGCAGTTGTTGTTTGAAGATGAAGCAAACTGGATTGTACCTGTATTGACAACACTAGCTACATCTTTATGAAGCAGCTTATGAATGTGTCAGCTCTTCATTGATTTTCTTAAAAATGAACCCAGCAATAAGTTAATGGCATCTTTACTTCTTCCCATGTAAGGGAGGATGTATTCAATATTTGAGTTTTCTGTAATTTGTTGTCAATATTTACAAGAAACTAGACGAAGTTAGGGTTGTTCTTTTTTTTTTTTTTTTTTTTAAGACAACTATCATGTCTTTAAAAAAAACCCTTTTTATTTAATTCTGTTATTTGAACAATTTGTCTAGTTAGTGGGCTGAAGACTTTGACCCAGAAAAAAAGCGTAATGTCCTTTATTCAGTCTTTGGTCTTTTAATAAGGCTGATTATCTGCACTCTAGTACCTTGACTGAACTTGACTAGACGGAAATGTCTAATAGATGTGTAGAACCGGAGTAAGAATCGTAATTACTGAAATGATCAAAAAGCATCTGTTGGTTGTGAAACTATGTTATTGATGGTAGAATGCACAGTGTGGAATTTGAACTGGCTAATGATAGCTGCAATTAAATTTGGTACAGGAGTCTTACTGCATCATCGCAGCAATTTGGCACAGACTTGCACAGATCTCTTAAACCTGAGACAAGGCTTATTATGTTTTCAGACCACGTTTTTTGACATAAAGGGCCTCAAGGGCAAGAGTGTGTGGTCCATTAAGTCTGCTTTGTGTGACTGGTGTGGAATGAAACAGCCGTAAAAACAGCAAAACTGGAACTTCCCAGGGGAGGATTCTATGCAGGGCAAGGGCAAAAGAGCATGGTGTCATCCTCTGGGACAGAAATGGTCCCTGAGAACCATACAGAGTGGTACTGAAGGATTTTTTATTTTAGTTTTTTAGAACTCCAGTATCTTGTCTGATAAGTATGTGACCTGAAGATCTTGACACCAGTATGTTTTTCCCTACAGCAGTCTGTAGGCCTGTGTTGGATGCTGTGCAGTGGGACTACCACAACTGTTCTTCTACTTATGGCTTACTGAGCCCCTCAGAAAGGAAGTAGCGTAATGCTAGAGAACTTCAGGGATCTACGGGTCATTTCTAGTGTAAATGAGATATGAGCATTGGAGTTGCAAGGATGAAGAGCTGAGTGATTTTTGGTATCATTTAGTGCTTCCTTGTTTTCAGTGGTTGTTGAGTAAAGCAGCTGGGAGAAACTGAGTAAAAATTGCCTATTTACCTTATAAAAGATACTGGTGGTTTTTAGGTATTTAGTAATAAGTGGTTATCCATTATCATCTCACCTATATAATTATATTTGTTCTATATTCATTATTATCTTACCTATATAATAGTATATATTCTATAAAATTAATCTATAATTTATAGACTGGCCCTTTTTAGAGTATGTTTAAATTTTTCCCACGTACTCTGAATAGACTCTTGTGGAGTTCTGCTGTACTATCAGAGTGAAAGCATAATGCTGGTGAGTCTGTTTCGGATTAAGAAAGTCTGTACAACGCTACTGATAAAGACTTTTCCACAGCTTCGAAAAGTTAAGACAGGTGAATTCTAAATGACACACAATCATGTAGGAGCTGAAAAAATTAAATCTGATCTGAGACAGAAAAGCAGGCTTAAGTCTACTGTGATTTTTTTTCTTGGAGTTACTCGTGGGAGGAGGAAGTGACCTGGCATTTTAACATCAGCACTATGATGTATAGGAAAATGAGGCTATAGATATTGAGGAAAGATGGTATTGCTTTTAATATTTATATAAATATACACACAAACACACACACTGTCAGGGTATTTTATATATTTTATTTATATGTATACTATCAGGGTATTTTAAAATCCATGCATACAAAATCTTTGCTTGCATTGTTTTGTAATCTTCCTGCATGAATTACACACCCGAGATTTTGTTTCACTTTTTTTTACTTAGTACTAAGAGATCTTGGCACTTCTTAACAGTTTTACTTAAGGGTAGTTACAGTAAATTACGGAAGCTGTATTCAGTGATCAAGAGTAATCCTGGAGGATGGCATGCATGAGAATTGGCTGAGAGATTAATGTGACTTTAAGTGTCCACAGAAGGCATTGTCTGTCAAGTGCTGTTATAATGATAAACTGTAACCAAACCCCTATAATTTTTCTTTAAAAAAAAAAAAAGCCTAAAAAAACACAACACAGAGGGAAAAAAAAAAAAAAAAAAAAAAAGGAGCCCTAAATCATAAGAAACAAAATAAAATTGCAACAAATGTTGCAACTCTTTTAAATTAGCTGCAAAACCAAGTACAATTCTCTATCACTACATTTTGGCAGTTTTTCCATGGTCATTGTCCGTTACTGAGTGACAATGCCGAGAATTTACAAGTAAAGTTTTATGTTAGAAATGGAACACAATGGCATTGTAAATATTAAAGAAAAAAACCCATACAAGGGGAAGTACGTGGGTTCTGAATTGCAGTTACATTTTGTTCGTGATGAATGTGACATTTTCAATTTAGGGGAATTACACAGCTTCATAATGCAATATTGTATGCAGGTGTAACTGTTCTTTTGTATATAAGCACATGTTATGCTAAAAGATGTTGTTTTAAATTGCAAATTCTGAACAGTTGCTGGAACTTCCTAGGAAGTGCCAGAATTTGTTACCAAGGCCCCTAATTCTGCTCTCTTATGCCTGTGCGTTATGATCTCTAATTACATTGTTTCACACTATTTTTTCCTGCCTCATTCAGTTAACAGGATGGGCGGTGCTCAGGAATTGAGCAGCTACTTGATATTTTAATCCTTATCATTCAGTTAGCAGCCCCTGCCTTATTTACTACACACCATTTAAGTCTCCAAAGAATACGTAATTATTCATTCCCTTACAGCCTTTTCTAAGGTGCCTGACTGAACTATTTTTATCCCTTCAATTGTATTTCATGTACATTTTCTGGTCAATGCCTATATATATTCATTTTATATACTAAGTGAAATGAATATATGCGTGCATGCATATACAGCATGCACACATGTACATATACACACACACACTTTTTAAAGATAATTTTGAGATCATTTTCTTTAACAACTTTTAGAATAGAAATGGAGCATGTGCTTTAAAACAGTCTTTTGTTAGGATATTGAAAATAAACATAAAATAATGCAAATGAGTGACTGAAGACATCCATTCACATAACTCAAATTATCTTCTTATGTAACCTTGTCTTTTGAGATGGTCTTCAACTTTAAATGTATGTGCATGTCCTGTAGGTCAGACAAGCTCTACCTTTGTCTGCAAAGGCTGCGCTCCTTGCTGAACAGGATTGCAAAGATGACTTCATTCATGTAGCATTTAGTGTGCAAGTTCAGGTGAGGAATGGGGGAAAAAATGAGGGTGGTTAGACACTATAAGAAGTTGCCCAGATTGCTTTGGAGACTGTCTTTGTAGTCTTTCAAAACACAACAGGACACTGTCCTGAGCAACCAGCTCTAATTGGCCCTTCTTGGAGCAGGGTTTTGGACTGGAGGATCTCTATGTCCCTTCTAGATTCAACTATTCTATTATTTATTTGTACTTATACAATATGAGACAAATGACATGACACCAAGTTAGGTGCCTGTGTTGATCTGCTCAAGGATAGGAAGGCTCTGCAGGAGGATCTGGATAGGCTGCACCAATGGGCTGAGGTCAACTGCATGAAGTTCAACAAGGCCAAGTGCCGGGTCCTGCACCTGGGGCGCAATAACCCCAAGCAGAGCTACAGGCTGGGAGAGGAATGGTTGGAGAGCTGCCAGGCAGAGAAGGACCTGGGAGTGATGGTGGACAGTCGGCTGAATATGAGCCAGCAGTGTGCTCAGGTGGCCAAGAAGGCCAACGGCATCCTGGCTTGTATTAGGAACAGCGTGACCAGCAGGGCTAGGGAGGTGATCGTTCCCCTGTACTCGGCTCTGGTGAGGCCGCACCTCGAGTACTGTGTTCAGTTTTGGGCCCCTCGCTACAAGAAGGACGTCGAGGTGCTTGAGCGGGTGCAGAGAAGGGCGACAAAGCTGGTGAGGGGCCTGGAGAACAAGTCCTACGAGGAGCGGCTGAGGGAGCTGGGCTTGTTCAGCCTGGAGAAGAGGAGGCTCAGGGGTGACCTTATCGCTCTCTATAGGTACCTCAAGGGAGGCTGTAGCGAGGTGGGGGTTGGTCTGTTCTCCCACGTGCCTGGTGACAGGACGAGGGGGAATGGGCTTAAGTTGCGCCAGGGGAGTTTTAGGTTAGATGTTAGGAAGAACTTCTTTACTGAAAGGGTTGTGAGGCATTGGAACAGGCTGCCCAGGGAAGTGGTGGAGTCACCATCCCTGGAAGTCTTCAAAAGACGTTTAGATGTAGAGCTTAGGGATATGGTTTATTGGGGACTGCTAGCGTTAGGTCAGAGGTTGGACTCGATGACCTTGAGGTTTCTTCCAACCTAGAAATTCTGTGATTCTGTGGAAATCTACCTGTGGTAAACTCATATCATGCTTACTTCTGGTAGGCAAAACTTCATGGATTTTTTTTCACAAAAAATGCTAGTAAAATGTTTATCTGCAGTTCTGATTTAGTTAGCAGACTGTTCCATCAGTCCCATAAACAGTAGTTTAACTGTTCTCAGCAAGTTTTAGAAACATCTATCCAACAGTGGTTTTGTTGTTATGCTAGTACTTTGTAGAAGATTGCAGTGAATTTTAATGATTCATAGAAGATCAAACTGTTGCGGATTTAATCATTTTTTAGTAAAATAAATAAAAAATGACACAAAACCACACGGTGGAGAATTGTTGGTGTTAGTGGTCACTTATTTAGGTCTTGATCATGTTGCTAACATCTTTTGCAAACAATGGATACTGGAAAGAGTTTAGCATTTCATTGTCACTGACTTTTGGGAGTTTTAATACTGTCACCAATGTATCATGGCTCTGAATAAAGCAATGTTACAGCAAAATCTTACCATTCAAAATAGGCTAACTGTTGCTATAAAAAGACCTAGACTTTTCCGATTGCTAATGTTAATACTTCAAATAAGAATAGAAGGCTACAAGTGAAAGATGGTGCATATAAAATATGTATTTTTTATTACAGTCAAAATACATGTATACATCTGTTTATCTGCTGCTGGCAGGATGAGCGGAATAGAGTACTTGTCCAAAAAAGGTCACATCCAATTAAAGGAGACTTTATTCTTAATGTAAATTCTTTTCTTTTGCAGAAGGAGTTGAGCCTTCCAAGACGAGGAAGTTTGTAAGTATCTGAAGTTTCTTCTCTTGTGCTCACAGTACAGTATGTAGTTTTGAGAGTTCTTGAGTAGGCTATTCTTCTTTTCAGGGGAGCTAAAACAAAGGTTAAATATGACAGTTGGTTTGCCTTAAGATGCGTATAGAGAAATTTAGATGGTGAATGAAGACCTATGGTTGTGCAGTAACCTTTTTTATGCAGATCTGCCTTTCCTAGAGGACCTATTGTAAGATATTTCTAAATTGCCTTAAAGTTCTTATGTTGAAGCTTTTCTTTTGTATTGAAGATTTCTCAACTTAAAATCAAGGAGGAAATCTGGTTTCTTTGTGAATGATGTAAATGAAACTTGACATACAAGTAGAACTATTTCTGTATGAAATTCTGTGATCAGACTTGTGGATAAAGTGGTTGGAACAAAATAATAGATGAGTGCTATTAAATGTATAGGGTTGTTGAGCTATCATTTTGATTAGTGGAGGTGAAAATTGTATGTTCTTGTATACGTTGCTACTGAATTAGAGCAATATGAAATTGGATACCATGGTTTCGTTGTTCTTTGTATGGGCTCTTGTACCTTGGCTTCTTTCCTTGGCGTTTTCGAGCTTTTTTGTTTTGTTTGTTCTTAATATATATTGTGTATTTATTCATATTTGTTTATTCCTTGTGTAGTAGTAATTCATTAAGAAGACATTGAGATAATTATCTATGAAAATATGAAACAATGTTTGGTTACTACTTCTCAAAAATGATTTAGGAATATAGGGTTACCACTGTACTCAAGTAAGCTTGTGTTAATGTGACAACATGTTACAAATAAAACCCAGAGCCCTTGTACAAAGGCTGGCTATGGTTTTATTTTTATATATTTGTTTTCAGCTTGGTAGCGCTATGTAGGTTTTGTTGCTGGTTTAGTTAGGTATGTGAATAACTGAAACTGTTGTTGCTGGGAAGGTACAGGTTGTAAGACATCTGCTGTCTGGCACAAGACTTCCTTGTTTTGGGTTCTGACAGAAGAAAAATCTTACACCAAATAGTAAGCAAAGCCATTATTTAAGAAATACTGCTAAATTATGAAAACTAATTCTATGTCAAGTATTTGGTATTGCAGTGGCACAGATAAAAACTGCTTAAGAAAACAATCTCTGTTGCCTTTTGGAAGCTTCATAATTAACCCCAAACTGTTGTCTGAGCAAAAGACTGCCCATATTGAAGTTAATGGTAAACTCATGTTGATATCAGCCAGAGCAGAAAGTGGCTTTACAGGCTCTTTCTTTTTTTAAACTATAGCCCTGATCTTGCTTACTCTTGCTATGTTCGACGTTGAATATTGTTAAATGCTTTTCTTCAGGTTTAAAAAATGTCTGCAAAGCAATCACCTCAATTGCATTCATAGACATATTTTTTATAGCAGATCATTGAGATGTAGGTGCAGATTCTGTAATGGTGCTGAGATCTTAATAAAATGTCATAAAGGAATAGCTGCTTATCAGCATAACTGTATCTGGCTATTAAGGTGGTTAGAATTCTGCAGATGGTATTTTAAAATACCTTTGTTACTGCGTGGAAGATGCGTGGGGAAAGGTGTCTTGCTTATGGTTCACCAAGTGTATATGTAAAAGAACTAGTTACAAAATACTTTTTCCTTTAGATATGTTGTATTAATTTTATACTTTATTTAGGCTGGCTACTATCTAGATCACGCAGAGTTGTTTTTCATATGTATGCAGATAATTTTAAAATGTCTTTTCCTGTGGCAAATATAAAGGGGACAGCTGTTTCCAGGTCTAGGGAGCAAGCATGGTATAATGTGTCAATATGGAAGGGGAGGTATTTGTGAGGAAGCATAGGTTGTAAATACATGTTATATGACTGATACAGAGCACCAGCCTTTCCCTACATATTCTGCTGAACCAACCAGTGCTCTCTGGCTTCTTCAGCTATGTACACAACTTGATGCCAGAAATGGTACTCAGGTTTCCTTTATTAACATGATCAGATATGCAGTGAAAAAGGGCAATGCTAACATTCTGCCAGTAAAACAGTAAGCAGAGGAGTCTATTTGTGCAGTAGCAATTAGCTCTGGGTTGGTTAGCTGTGGCATTCATGCCAACATGATGTGTTTGCTATCTGCTGCCAGTTGGCAGTGCCTTTCCACTTATTGAGCCTCACCTGCTCTTCATCTGCCAGGGTATCCTGGTTGTGCTTCTGGGCACATATGTTCTTGCCATGTGTGAAGCTACTCCACCTTGCAGCTGACCTGTTGAGCTAACTCTGTGTTTGTTGATCTACAAACCCAACTGTTGATCTACAAACCCAATGAAAATGGAGTGCGCTCCGTTTTCATTGACCTGTTTATCTATGTAACCATTGTACAGCCCAATATAGGGACTTCTGTGAGAACCCAGCAGCTTCCGTGTTATTTGATACACAAGATTTAGCTGATATAAGGGCAGAGTAGTATGAAACTATTGTCTGATTTTGAAATAGAAGACTACAGTCTAAGGGAGTAGTGGTGCCAGAAGTCAAGGAAGAATCTAGAGAGGCTGGAGGAGGAGATGTGGAATGCAGTGACTTAGGTGAACTCTTGGAGAGGACCGAGGACAGAAAGCGCAGAAAGCTTGGAGAGGGAGAAAGGGTTTAACATCTCTGATTCTCCCTCACATTGTCACTATTTCAATTATCTTGCTGTGGGGCAATTCAATTTTAAACTGCAGCTGTGTGGCTTCATTTTGGAGGTCATGAAATAAGTTGAAATTCATGGGACTTGTACAACTAAACACAATTCTGATTTTACATATACTGCAACTTCCAAAGAAAGACTTGGAGACAAAGGATCTTGAAAAGGTTGACGTTCACTTTGTCTCAGTTTATGCCAATGATGCTAATTGTTGTTGCTTCAGAAAGAAGCGATATTCTGTCAGATCACGCCCTGGCTGTGCTGGTGCAAGTGCTTGTGTTTACACAAGCAGAACTGATCCAGGTTGCAATTAGCTTCATGGAAGTTCTTTGGAGTGTTTGTGCAGCTGCACAAATGCCTTTCTGACAGCAGGGTATGGTGGCATGGAGGCACAGTGAGTGTCAGGGAACTTTCTCTAGGGCTGTCTCTATCAGTAAACCTATGTGGTTGTTACTATCTCACTTTGCAACTCTATCAGAAAATTACTTAATATGTATTTCTGCATACTGCTGCTACAGGGATGGACTGTTTATATGCTGCTATGATGTCTTTTATTTTTTGTTTTCACCAAATATTTCCAAATATGAAGGAAAATATTTGTCCATAATGTTAAGCCAGACCCAGAAATAGAAGTTTTAGTGTTGCTAACATCAGTGTATGAAGCACGCAGGTCCTACGGTGAACCACAGAATGAGTGTTTGCATCTATAAATCATATTGTTTATACATTCAAAGAGTAGATAGCAAGAGTATGGAGCCAGAGAAGATTTCTTGTGTTTAACCTATGTTAAACAGGAGAGTCTCAATCACTGAAATTAAGATGTCAGCATGCCCTCTTTTGTTTCTTTTCTTGGACCAAAGTGAACAGCAGAATTAAAGCTGCAGAGGGACAGGGCAGGAGCTCAAAGGTTGCGGCACAATAGTTACCCTTCATTTTAAGTAGGTCTGTTCTGGTTTAAAATGCCCTTCTCCTAAAGAAGAATTAACAACAAGCTTCAAAAAAGTCATATTTAAATAGAAGTAAGTGGGTAGGTAGAGGAGGTTCATTGTTTCTTTTGAGCTTCAGTGGTTCACCTGCCATAGCAGTAAAATACATGGCTTTTCCAGACTAAACTGGTTCTTGTTTCTTTTTCTTTTGTTTAAGCTGTCAGAGATATTTCAGTTTAATTCAAAGCCAGGTAATTTTAATTTATTTTTTGGCTGCATATGTCCTTCTCTTGAAACTTCTGAAAATAAATTCAGTAATTATAAAATGTGGACTCTCATTCAGTTGCAGCAATTATATAATCTACTTGCACCTGTGAAAATGTCAAAGTTGGTCACAGAATGTTCATGAAACTCATTTATGCATTACAGTGAAGCAGCTGATATCCTTGGATAACAGCAAAAAAAAAAAGTGTGACTAGCTAAGAATTCAAGAAAAACAGTAGTTAAAACTACTGCTTGCTAAAGGGCTTAGTCAAACAAGTTTCAGGAAGGTTAATAACTTAAGACAGTTCTTATTAATGACAAATATGGACTGTCAGTTAACCTCAGGGAAAAAGGGGGAATCAGTGATTGAGTGGAATGAAGTGGAATAATAAAGATAATGCCAACCACACTTAAAAATAAAAATATTAAAAAAATCTGTAATATACATATATACATATATACAGGTCCATATACAGGACCTGTGATAATGAAAAGTGTTTGAAATGGATGCCAAAGCACCCAAAGGAAAGCTCAGAAGTTAAATACATTGACTGTACAATCCTGCACCTGCCTTAGCGTTTTTATCTCCCTAAGTGCATAGGATTATTTGTGGCTTGAAGGGCACAATTGTCAAAAAACTGTCAAGACAGAAGACCCATGCACTTCGAAACATGCAAGAGAGATGGCCTTTTCCTTTGTGTTGTGTGCGTATGTCTCACGACATGTGCATTTGTTTATGGTTGCAGTTTTTCAGTGCTTTTCATCAGATGTATTTTTGCAGAAGGGAACTGTTGTGCTGAAAGTGCTGGTGTCAAGGTACCTCATTTACAAAGTACAGAAATTCAAGTATGATTCATTGTAGCTGAGGACCAAAACTTCACTAAAGGATTTGTAGATCTTGGGTAATTAGTCTTGGATATTGTTATTTAGACAATTTTAGGCAGATCATTAAAGAATAATAATAAATTTTGAAGAAATTAAATATTTTCCATGTTAATTATAAAAACTAGTCCAAATGTGGTCCTGAGATGTAAAAGATAGTAACATTTCGTATTTTAATTAAAATAAAAACTGTTTCTCTGTTTATGAATGTTTTGGGACTTGTTTCATGTTTGTTTGTTTTCTCTGAAAATATGTAGCCTCTGCAATCTGGTGCTCATTGGGAGATACTGAGTGTCTTAAATTAAAACAATTTGCAATATCCCATGAATATTATTACAGGAGAAAAGCACAGTTGTGCCTAAATCTGAGTAATGAGTTCTTTGTGCTGCAGGACGGTGCAGTACCAGAAATCTGCATTGCAGCTCTCTCCTGTAGATAGTTTGCTGGTGCTGTTCATATTTATATATTGAGATGAAATAAGCAAGTTGGCCAGAGGTGAGTGCTTTGATAAGCAGCGTTGTTACGCTGAAGGTACAGAAATTTAGGTCCATTTGTTCTCTAGAGCGTCTACCTCTGTAGCTGTGACTTCCGTATCTTCTGTAAGCAGGAGTTCCTACTGCAAAGTACTGTATGCTGATAGAAGACTCCATCTGATGGCCACTTGAGGAAACGTGTCTGAACAACGCAGTGTGTTGCCCCCAGGGAAGTCCTAGCTGCTTCTCTCAGTGGTATATTGACCTTTGGCAGGAAGTGGAAGGGACCAGTAGAGTAAGCAAGAGGGCTTGTGAGCCACGTCTGACAGGAGCTAGCCCTTTTTGTCTCCGGATAGCTTCAATGGCACTGTTTATACAAGTGCTGCAGCTTATGCTTAGTTATGAGTCCATGTATTCATAGAGTCCTACTGCAAATGTGTCCAATGGTTGTATTGACTCTGCGTTAGTTGTAGAGTTTAGATCTATTGATCTAAATTATATCCAAAATGTTGTTTTCTGGCATTCGTTTAGTTACATCCATGTTCAGACTTTTGCAAGCATAGTAGCAAAGAAAATTGATTATTTATTTTTTTTTGATATCACAGTCAATAACTTTAATATCAGAAAATAACGATATTAAGCCAAATGTCAAAAGCAGAGGGCTTTTTTTTTTGGAGGGATTGGAAGCTGTGGAGTAGACTTGAGAAGATGTTCTTATGCTTTGGGAGCTCTGAAATTAGAACCTTCCCACCCATTTCATCTTCACTTCCATTTCATCTACTCATTTTCTTTAGCATCATCTGCATTTAAAGTGAGCTGAAATGCTGCTTTGGACTTTAAAATGATTATGTTGCTGTTACTCATCTCGTGCTTTTGTAATAAACATCGGTGTTAATCATAAAAAGAGAACTTGTTACTTTTCCTCTTAAAGTAGTTCGGTGATTACTATTACCTTAAATTTGGAAATTAGAGCATGTTACTTATTGTTGCCAGGTAATGGGCAATTCTCGATTCTAATATGTATGTCTTCTGCAGAAGTCAATACTCTCAGTATCCCACGTTAGTTTCTTAAAGATAATGTGGTAGTGTTAGCTGCTGCTAGTACTCTTTCTATATGTTTGTGCTCAGTTAACTTGTATACTGCCACCAGGTAGAAAATTATACTCAGTATACTGGGTGGTGCTCAGTAACGACACTTTAATCTTAATGATAAACTCAGTAGTCACTCAAGTGATCTTTTTCCAGCAAGCCTAATATGTTTTGGTCACATGTGAGTAAAAGTAAAGAATTTTATTTCCCTCTCGTAGATCTGTTGCTGTTTCTATTAGCACCTTTTGTCACGGTAACACGCTGGGAAAATATTGTCTTCTGAATGCCTCTAAGTTGCTTTTCATGGTGGTGGCTTCCTAAATGCTGTGTACACTCTTAACTTTCTAGATTCTTCATATTTCATAGATCTTCATATTCATTTACCAATTAAAATGCATTTTTGTTTAAAAGAGCACAGATTACCAAGAGATCCAGATTGCTTTATGTGATGTTTTCATCCTCAGTATTTACCATTTCTTCAGTGTTTGACCGTTGAAACTTTTAGCAGTGGCTTTTTAAATGTCATTTCCAAGTCACTGATGAAAATGTCGAATAGCATCAAGCAAATGAAAGTTCTGTAAACTCACAAAAGAATCTCATTGGTACAAAGGAAAGTCCCCCACTTGCACTTTTTTCGGGGGAGTCTGTTAATGAACTCTAAATCCACTTAATGCATTAACAATGTATTGATAATTATCCACTTATTGCTACCATGCTGAGTTTTCAATTAAAATTTTGAACGAGTTCACAGACATCACAAAATCTTGCATCAGGCCAGGATCTCTTGGGTATGAAATGGAGAACAAGGATCACCAGATGAGTCCTTTACGGCATGTCTTCAGTTTCTTGTGACTGAGGATGAAAACCTGGTTTTTGGACATGTTTTTTGTGTGCTTTGAGCCAACAGTTACTGTAGTATGATTCTTTTCCCTCATGGTCTTGCTTACTTCATCCCCCATAAATTTTACGCAACTCTGCTGCCCATTGTTTGCATTTCCTCATTTTATAATTGTGTTGGGCTAACGGGAAGAGTAATGGCATGTGCAACGTGCTGGAGCCTTGTTGCCATTTTCCTGTTGTCAGCGCAGGGTCTTCTGCAGACAAGTCCTTTGTGCTGTGGAAAGCACAGGCATGGTTTT
This sequence comes from Aythya ferina, assembly GCF_964211825.1. Classification (NCBI taxonomy): domain Eukaryota; kingdom Metazoa; phylum Chordata; class Aves; order Anseriformes; family Anatidae; genus Aythya; species Aythya ferina. The sequence continues at coordinate 23,227,359 of NC_140299.1, forward strand.
TATGTAAACAAAACAGCCCTTGGCATTTTATTGCTATTAGTTTTGTCCTTGGTTATCAGCAGACACCATTCGTGTTTGATCTTGTTCAACTATTTCTTTTGGCTTTTTCATGCACACATTTGTACTCCTGGTTCATTCATAGCAATATTGCTATGAATCTTTGCATGTTGTCTTTTGACTCATGTTTTATGATGTGTGGGATTGTCTCTTTCCAATGCAAGGTCTGTATGCTGTTCGAGAACATTCTGAAGTTTTGTGAAACCTTTTTACTGGTAAACACATACTCATGTGTCTGTGTGCATGCACACAACCTTTGTGAATAGATTAAAAAAAAGTGATGACACTTTTAAAGTGTGTTTAATGGTATTTTTAAGTTATTCTTTGTTGCATCAGTAGGCCATATGTTCATACATCATTGTCCACTATATTTTTAACCACATAGATAATGTTTGCAAGGCTTAGAACTTGATAAAATGTGTTGAAATTGTAGTTACCTGAGGGACTGATGTCTAGAAAATGAGGCGTTCAAATTTTAAACCTTAATTGTGTAACATAATATTTATCCACCATTCTGCAAGTGTTGTGTTTGAATCATGTAAATTATCACCTGACCCATTCTTCACCATGTACCACAACTCTTCACACAGCACTGCATACGCTATGCCTTGTTGGAGTTGTTTCAGACATTTAGGCAAGGACAGGACAGTGTCAAGAACGAAAAATAAGCTTAAGTATTTATTCATCAAATTTGTGATTGGTTAAGCCACAGTGAAAAAGAGGGTTGGGGAAGGGGAGATAAGCCTCCAGGGTAAACAAACAAACAAACAACAACAACAACAACAACAACAAAAAAACAGAATTTCAGGATGGGAAAATTGCATGGAATCTTGGAGGGAGCAAAGGTCAAATACGTGGTTGCATCGATGCTTTATCTAATTCTAAGAATGCTTTTGCAATAGGATAGTTTATTTGAAATTAAAAAAAAAAAAAAGCTATGCATGTGCACGTAAATAGGTATAGTGGATGATGTGCAACCTGGGTGTTTGCGGAACAGATCTCATGGCTAGTGGATTGCTGGTGATGATAGGTACTGAGGTTCTAAAACAAATGAATGTCTACAAAGAAATTGTAGTAGGAAAGATCTCACAGAACCATGGAATAGTTTGGGTTGAAAGGGCCTTAAAGGCCACCCAGTTCCAACCCCTGGGCAGGGACACCTCCCACCAGACCAGGTTGCCCAAAGCCCCATCCAGCCTGGCCTTGAGCACCTCCAGGGATGGGGCATCCACAGCTGCTCTGGGCAGCCTGAGCCAGGGCCTCACCACCCTCTGAGTGAAGAATTTCTTCCTTGCAACTAAATATGCCCTCTTTTAGTTTAACGGCATTACTCCTTGTCCCACTCCACTCCCTGACCAAGAGTCCCTCCCCAGCTTTCCTTCTGATCCCCTTTAGGCACTGGCAGGCAGCTGTAAGGTCTCCCCGGAGCCTCCTCTTCTCCAGGCTGAACAACCCCAGAACTCTCAGCCTGTCCTCACAGTAGAGCTGGTCCACCACTCTGCTCATCTTTGTGGCCTTCTTTCTGGGCTTGCTCCAACAGCTCCATATCCTTGTGCTGGAGACTCCAGAGCTGAACGCAGGGCTCCAGGTGGGGTCTCACAAAAGCAGAGCGGAGGGGGAGAATCACCTCCCTTGCCCTGCTGGTCATGCTGCTTTTGGTGCAGCCCGGGATATGGTTGGCTTTCTGTGCTGCAAGTGCACACTTAGTTCATTACTGAAACGTCAATACTGAATCTGACAAAATGTGGCAAAAAAGAGCAATGGGATGGAGGTCTGACAGAACAGACTATCTAACCTATTGTTCTTTTTCTTCCCACATGACAATATTCTTCTCTGAGCAGCTTTTCCAGTTTACTGTATTGTTCACTGAACTGCTCTGCTTCTTCTGGTTCTGCTCTTGTACCCTGCATTATCTGTTGAACCAGCAGTTTGTGACGCTCACAGTGTTTCTGTGTACAAAGAAGCAGCAAGGCATGTAGCAAGTGCAGAAAGAAAATGCTAGGGAAGTTGGAAATCTCATAGTAGAAATATGAGCTGCTGAGTCAAGGAAGTAATAACCTCTGAGAGCAGGCTGGGTCTCAGGGGTGGCTTAGTTTGTGAACACAATAGTTACATGACTGTATTCTGACTTCAGTAGCAAATGTGGTAGGCACATGAATAACTATTTCAGACTAATAATTGTTTCAAGTATTTTTAAATTACCATTGGGTCCTCCCATTTGGTCTTTGAGCAAAAAAAAAAGTTGCATCATAAGTAAAATTATTTCTCATCAGTATTTGTTCTAGTAAAACTTTAAATTTGTATGGCATACACAGAAAGAACAAATGCCCATGTAACCACCTGTTTTATTCTGATGATCTGAGAGTATTTACCCAGTGAGAACTGTCGGAAGAACATCATGTGAGTGATCACTGCTAGTCAGTGCAGCTTGAATTTCAAATGGCAAATCTCAGGAATATCAGACATACTGAAAAAGCATCTTGTTCACCATTTGTTTTTTCCCAGTGGCATTATTTTGGTAGTTAAGGAAAATTCAAAGTTTGTCAAAAGAATTATTGGTTATGAAAGACTTGTAATGTCCCTACGAATTGCGTGATCCTGTCTACTTTGTGCTGTATTGATGAATTGATTTTTCTGGCACTGATGCTAGAAACATTTGAATAATCTCTTAATCTGCAGAAAAAAGCTTTCTGAGGCAATGCAATTTCTAGCTTGCACACATTTAGCCTCTGTAGGATTGGGGTCATGGTAGGGCTCTGGAAAGATTACATGATTGTTTGATGAACCTGTGCTCTGCTTAAAGAATTCTAATTTTGTGTATATATATGTGTGTATATATATATGTGTGTGTGTGTATATATATATATATAAATTGTTTGTTGTCTGTGTGTGGAGATTGAAAGTGAGGTGTAACCTACAAATAGATGATTGGTTTTATTTTTAGGAAAGAAGCATTCAGCTTTCCGCACAATATTGTTCTTCCGGTAGCAATAAAATCACCTTATTCTAAATAACCATTCTCAGGTAAAAGAGGCAGTTACTGAACAGCAGGATCAGCATCTTCTGGTAGACATTCTGGCAGTATAGATTTTCCCCTTGAAATTGTCAGTATTATTGTACTTCCATTATGTAAAGTGTAGGGTGACCTCCTAGAGATGTGGATTACTTGGATTTCATGATCCTGACCTCTATTGTGTTGTAGAGGAGTGAAGTCTTTTTTCCCCTCCTTGTTCCTGTCAAATGTGAATTCAAACATTTTTAATACTGCTAGCATTCTCAACCAGTACTGTTGTTTATCACAAAGGATATTTGTGTGTTCATATCCATTATCTGCCAGTTCTTTGTCATTCTGTTGTACTATCACAATGCTATGTACCTTGTTATAAAACATTTGGGGAACTCCTGTTTATGCAGAATGCTTCAGTATTTTCTGAGGAACAGGTGGAACTTGTCATTTTTTGGATTCCCCCAGACACCCAAGTCAAGATCTTCATCATACTTGCTGTATAGCTTGGAATCAAATATTGGAAAGATCACGTGAAAAAGTAGTTGTGTAGATACTTCTGGGTATTAACCTCTTAGTTCGGTGTAGTGTACTGATGCAAAAGCCTGATGATTTTTTTCATACTGTTCAGTTCTGTTAACACAAGATTTCTTTTGGGTGGAGCTGAATGGGAAGGTTCTCTTCTCTGCAAGGAATTAATCTGATGTACTTCTACCACTAATGGAGGAGTGAGAGACCAGATAATGTGTGTACAGTGCTCATGTACTCCACAAATGCTCTTGGACCACTGAGTTTATGTGATGTCCTCGGATGATTCCTTTGGTGTGTAAAGAGCTGGATGTCATCTGTGACTTCGTGTCTGTTGTCTATAAGCCCACAATCCTTCTTTTCTCTCACCTTCCTCTTTCAGTAAACTTCTATAACCTTGTTTTATTGATACCTGCCCTACCTTTTATACCAGTCTCCCCATGATGAGCCCCTTGCTGAACCTTTTGGCTCTTCATGATTGTTTCCCTTTCCCACTTTCTTTTTAAAGCTATGCTTCCAGCAATTCGTTACTCTCCTAAAATACCAGTGCAGGGCCCTGATGACTGGGTTCTGCACACTAACCTGTTCTATGAGAAGAGTAAAAGCTGTATCAGTGTCAGGATCAAGAGGCTGCTGCCGGGTGTGAGAAGGACTGGCACTCAAAATTCCAGATGAATGCTTCCTTATAGCAGTCAAGGGACAACAATTGGATCTCAGAGGAGTGACCAACAAAGCAAGCATGTCCTTATTGGCAGGGATCTTGAGCAGAGCATGAGATGCTAACAATTCCAATGCCTCTTCCTCTGAAGGCTGCATGGTATAGGCCTGGGCAGGATCAGGTGAGCCAGCTGCAGGAGGAGTTGTAGGAGGTGGAAGGTTGGTTTGGTCTTGGGGAGGGATGTGTCAGTGGTCCACAGACAGACTTTCAGGATTTAAAGCAACTGGTGTACGGTTTGACAGCAGGAGAGGGGGCACACGGTGATGACTGTCAGGGCCTCTATTCTCCATGGCTGGATGTGGTGCCCACCCTGTAGTTAGATCACATTGGCTGTTTCTTCTTGTTTGGGGGAATACTACATAACGTTTGTGGCCATGGCCATTTTGGCTTTTACCACTACCTCCATTTCTGCCTAAAATGTCTGGATCCTGCTGATTTTTCTCCATCCTAACATTTGCCTCCCTCTCCCTATTGGGGTTATAGGTCATGTTTACTCTCTTGGGAACTAAAATTTTCTTGGCTGAATGCAGTTCTGTTTTTCTGGAGGTATTCCTTCCATTTGTGTTTTCAAACTTTGCCTAAATCTGAGTGCTGCATTGCAGGTGCATTGCTGGGATAGGGCAATGGAGATCTGGGGCAGGGATACCAAGCCAGGCTTAGGCTTGCAGAACTTGTTCTGTGAATGTAGTTTTCACATGGTTACAGAGCACTTTGTGTATGGGAGAATGAATAGTAACTGCTGGGGCTAAGAAGAGGGGCAGGGAACATGAGGAGTATTTCGGGAGGGGTCAATGGCTCATTATGAGTCTTGAGGTTACACAAACTGAATAGGGTGCGCCTGGGCAGTGGGCAGGTGGGTGACTTCTGTGGACAGGAGCAGGGTGGAGCTCATCTCATGCAAGTCTGGAGAAGGAAAATGTTTCTCTGGCAGGGTACCTTTCTGTTCTGCAAGCTCTGATCATCTACCTCTGCCTCTTTAGTCTTTAACAAGCCTTTGCACCTTGTGTTATGGCAGCATTTATCCTGGCATTAACATACTTTTCTGCCATCATGCAGTTTTCTACTCTGCCATCTCTTTAACAAAGCAGGAAGCAAACATATCATCCCTGTCCTTTCTCCCAAATGTAGAGCTTTTTTTTTTTTTTTTTTTTTTTTTTTCTCTTTAGCAAGCCAGCCCAGCTTAGACCTGTAAGGTTTTTACCGAGTTATGTTGTGACAGCACCTGTGAAAAGGTCAGAGAGAGTACGAGAGTACTGTGGAAAAGTAGATCCATAACATTGCAGCGCTTGCCTGAAAGGAATAGCAGATCAAGTGTCATGGGGGAAGCAACTGGGGGTCTAAATGACTGGCACCAATTTTGGGAGCCTTGTACTTTGTGGCAAACAACACACAACAAATACAATGCACAAGACAGTGTAATTGCTTATAATCATTTCTTCATGTCCCAGTTGGTTCACTCATGAATGTTTAGCGTGGTCATGCTCCTAGGCAGTGAAGGTAAAAGCAGCAGTTGAGAGAAATATGCTATCCCAAGTGCCCCTAATGTAGAACTAAACATGCAGCTGCCAAAGAAACGAGTTCTTGCTGTTTTGGCCTGACTGCAAAAACTCACCTCTACCTTTGTAAAGGTTGTGTAGGGTACACAGGCATTGGGAATGCTTTTTTTGCTTTGTTACGTGGTACTGCTTTGCAGTCAGGCAGCCAGACACACATTGTTCTTCACAGCATGTGATGAAAACATGATTAAACCAGACAGATTTGACATCTGTGTGTGGGTGTGGCCTTGGGGCTGAGGTGGGAGGAGTGCACATGCTGCAAATCATCCTGCTTCTGAAGGAAGAAAGGTGTCAGTGATGCCTTTGAGGTCAGAATTAATTACTTGTAAACCCTGCCAAGGCAGTTCTTGAATCTGCTCTGCCAGCCTGGCAGGACCTTTAGGTCAGCTGGATGGCAGCTGGTTCTGAGCAGTGTGCAGCACGATAGCTGTTCGGGCATGGGCAGTGCGTTAGAATACAGCATACCACCAGTGGGTGCCACACAGTTCTCAAACCTGTGGAAAACTGAGGCCTGGGACATATTGTAGATGTCTCCAACAGTTTTCCAGTGGTAAAGAGTGTGGATAATTGCCTTGGACACCTCAGTCATATGTTTTGTCTATGGCACTCATGTTCTATGCTGTTCAGCCTCTGGTAGGAGTTATGGGATTATGGTTACCTTATGCTGCTGGTGAGCAACAAGCAAGGGATGAGACAGCAAAGAGGACAGGCAGCGTTCTGAGCTGTGTTAGGAGTGTTGCCAGCAGGTCAAAGATGGTAATCCTTCACCGCTAGTCATCACTGATGAGGCCTCATCTGGAGTCCTGTGTCCAGTCCTGTGTTTCCTAGTATGAGAAAGGTACTGACTTAATGGGCTAAGTCCCACCAAGGACCAGGAAGATGATTAATGGACTAGATAGACTAAGATCTGGGACTGTTAAACCTGGAGAAGAGAAAACTCGGGGTTATGGGGTGAGGGATGGTCTTAAAAATGTGTATAAATGCCTGTTGGGAGGCAGTGAAGACAAGGATGCTGAACCCTTCTCAGTGGTGCCAGTTGCCAGGGCAAGAGGCAGTGGGCACAAATTAAAAAATAGGAAACTCCATCTGACCACAAGCAAACACTTTTTTTTCCTGGGGAAGGTGGTGTGAAACACTGGAATAGGTTTTACACAGAGGCTGTGGATTCTCCAGGAAGATGTTCAAAACCCAACAAACTGTATGTGGTCCTGGACAACCTCCTGTAACCTTCTTTGAGCTGAGGATTTGGACTGGATAGTATGAAGAGGTCTCTTCTAACCTCAGCCATTGAGTGACTGAGTGTAGTGCTTCCTGATACAACAGGTCTTAGCTGCTGCAAGTCTTGTAGTCCAGAAAGTAAAGTGTTGTCAAACAACATCTACTTAGGGCAGCTTTGAACTGTGTGCATTGTGGGGACTTTTGGTCCAGGATGATGGCTCTAGTCTAAAGTAAATTTTCTGAAATGTATACAGTGTAAATGCAGAGCTCTTAGCACCAACTGCTTTGATCTGCTTGTTCTCTCCTACTACACCATGGTGTTTGAAATGGTAAGCACAGAACACCAAAAATGCTAGCAATAAAAGTCTGCAGTAAAGCACATGCTTGTGCTTGCTGGTGATGGAAATTTTGCAGGAACTGGTGAGTATTGAAAACCTATGCAGAAAATGATGTAAGCAAAATGGATGCCAATTGATTTACCAGAGTTCTGTAATAATTCTCAGTGTAGCAGTTGTCTTTTAGATGTCTATGTAGCTAGTGCAAAATTTAGTAGGCTTGGTTAACCAGTGAAAGATCATCTAGAGAGAATATGATTTGCCCTGGTTTTCTGCTTAATTTGAGAATTCAATCTTACTACTTTTTTCTTACAACTTTTGTTGGGGGTCCTTTGTTGGAATAGGCATTTTATTTACTTAAAAAATTATGACAATGTGATATAAGAATAGAATGACTTGTGTTGGAAGGGACTTTAAAGACCATCTAATTCCACCCCCCTGCCATGTGCAGGGACACCTCCCACCAGCCCAGGCTGCCCAAAGCCCTGTCCAGTTTGGCCTTGAGCACCACCAGGGATGGGGCATCCACAGCTTCTCTGGGCAGCCTGTGCCAGGGCCTCACCACCTTTTGAATGAAGAATTTCCTCCTAAAATAATACCTAGGAACAAAATCTTTAAATGGTTTGTTTTCCAAACCGGCTCTTACAGCTTGTACTTTCATGAATGAGCCCAAAGTAGAGTCATAACCAGTGCATTATCGATTTTATATAGATAAGATGTCATTTTAGGGAGTTGGCAGTAGTCTGAAACCAAAGATAATAGAAGTTCATTCAATCAGTGGGATCCTAAAGTTCATTGGCAAGAGAGGCAACTATCAGAAAGATCTGCATCTGACAAAAACTGAGTTTGCCATCTAGATTTGATTGACAAAATAACTCAAAATGGAGGAGTCTGAGTAGAGAACTGGGATGCAAGAGGGAAACCTAAGCTAAAGTATTGCCTAGCTACTGAATCACTATCTTTACACAGCTGTTGGTTTTGAATCGTGTTCGGGGATTGTTTGACTCATGCATGATGGTGTAACACTGAAGCAATGTAATATTAGTGAAGTTAGGGAATTGTGCAAGAATGAGAGAAGGGAAAATAATTTGCTACAGAGACAAATAAAAAAGAAAAGGGCTGAGGAAAGGCTATAAGGAAAACAGGTGAGAAGAAAGAAATTCCAGGAGGCATGTGCTTGAGAGAATCTGGAACAGACATACTGGTATTTGCTTTAGTAAATTATCTGGTTGTGACTCCCTAATTCTTGCATGAAGCCCTTGTGTGTAGTATCCAGACAGCAAGGAGAAAACAAAGGAGCCAGTGTGTTAGTACTAGAGAGGCCGCATCCTCAGTTAAAAGCTGTTTTGGACAAATTAGTAGTCTGTGGGAAGTTAGCACCACATGGAGCCTGGTTAGCTAGTAAGGAATGAAGAGGAAATGAGAATGGAGAGCAGCTCCAGCATTTGCTGCTGACTAGGTGAGAAAGAAGGAAGGAAGTGTTCTGCTAGAAGGTAGCTGTTCAAAGCAATGAGGATAGTCACAAGCCCCAACACCTTTTCTTGGTCATTCCTGTCAGTCTTACTGCACTGTTGTGTACTTGCCTCCCAGCTGAAATTGTTGCAGAGCCATCTCCCTTTACATGTGTGTGGCTGTAGTAGTGCAATAAAACAGTGGCAGCAGAGGGGCTCATCTTTGCATCAGTTTTACGTGATGGGGTAATGAGCTTTCCTCCATAGTAGTGCTTGGAGAACTGATGCTCTTCTAGACCAGCAGGGCGTTTCTCCAGTCTGAGCTCTTTCTTCATGATGACTGGAGGCAGGCAGGCAAAGTCATGTTCTCTGTGTCTGAGCACAATTTATGGTTCCTTTTCACTGTGAAGACTACCAATCTCTTTGCCAGAGAGAGAGAAGTGGCAGCTTAGCTCACCTGTACTTGCACAGCTCTGTCAGAGGAACTTGTCTAGTTGTTTCCATGTTGAAATCGTGACAACTTTTAGTGTTTGCCCTATTTTTCCTTAGGGGTGTAAGTTTGTAAGGTGAGGTAGAGTCTTCTATTAGACCAATGGATACAGTTAAACAAACAAATGAGAGAGAGTCTTTTCTAGGCTCTTGTGCTTGATTTATCATGCCTCAAAATCTTCGGATTTAGATTCTGAGCCTTTTGGGGCTTATCCATCTCAGAAATAACTAACATTCTGGCTCCTGCACAGCTGTAATGATTGACTTGCTGTAATAAAGGCAAAAGTCTTTAAAATTGTGGAGCAATGAAACTGTTCTTGTAGCTTTAGTAAATATCCAGGTAAGTATCCAAAGTATGAACTGGAAGCACTGTGCTTTGAGTTGCATTTTGTTGTTGCCTTTGTTGATTACATACCTTCCTAAATTAGAATGAACTAAATTCACTAATGATACTCATCTTGTGATCTTCTCTGAGCTTCTTCCCTTAATAACTTTTAACTATTGCTAAACTTGCTTACTGTTATTAGGTAGAAGTACTTTCTACAAGAAAATACCAGCCTTGAGAACAGGATTTCCTTACTGAAGCTGAAATGCAGAGAGTTAATCTTACTTGGCTTAATGTGGTACCTTCAGTCAGATTTATTGAACAGTGTGTAAGAGCGTCAAAGAAATCTTTGAGTCTGTCTATATGGGCTGGTGCTGCTTAAACGTGCAATGGGATGTTGACCTTTTCAAAGAGATAGCAGTTGGCACTCTGCCTTCACTACAGAATGTGTAAGCCCTTGGGTTAACAAAATGCATGTAGAAAAAGCCAATTCTGTAATGATGGACATGAAAGTAGGAAATATTATACATTTTATTCAGAAGTTAGTGCTGTTGAAATCTGTTTAATAACGTAGATCTGTAAGTGAATAAAGGAGATCATAAAAATGTACTTCAAAAATCTTTTCCTTCTTTTATTATGTATGACTGATTAATGCAGAAGGCTTTGTAAGACTTAAGACAATGTTCTGAGGATTTTGTAGCTGTACAAAAGTGTGTATAAAAGTACCCCTTGAAAACAACCCTTTTCCTGTATCTGCTTCTAGTGAATAGTTACAAGATAGAGAATACTTGAATATCAGGCAACTGTTTCAAAATCTAATTTGAAAGTATATTTTTGTGTGGATTAAGTGTGGTAGGTATCACAGGTGCTAAACATGAGGATGGTTTTGAAATATAAGTATTTTGTTCGCTAGATCACTGATTGATTATTTTTTCTGTAAGTAAATGAACATCCTTTTAATTATAACAGATGATTCACTTACGCTGGCTTTATGTTACAGATTCTGTGTGGTCTTGGATACAGGTTGTAGTGTCTTTGTCATCGGAGATACCCAAAACCAAACAGCATGCAGCCCTGTGCAACTTGCTCAAGTCAACTGTCCCTGAAGCAGAGCGTTGGGCTGTATGGTCTCCAGAGGTTCCTGAACAATTCTGTGGCTCTCTGTAATACCATTGAGATTCTGCTGAAGATTAGTTTTTATAGATTGTTGTCATACTTTGTGGATGCTTCACTTCACTTTTAGACTATTCTAGAAGACACCATAAATATTTTCACTTAAATTAAAAATGCTGCTGATTTCTTGGTTGAAATGAGTCTGTCAGAAGTACAAAGAACATACATATTTCAGTCCAGATAGCTTTTAGATTACTGCTTTGTAACTCTGAACTTGGCTTTTTAAGACATGTTTTACCAATAGCCAAGCCAACAGTTTTTTTTTTTATTGTGAATTCTGAGAACCTTTTGATACATTACATGTAGACTAGAAAAAAAATAAGCAGAAAATTACAGTGGTCTGCAGACGTAGGAAACCTGGATAACTGGCTTTAGTCATTTCTTATTAATGGTGTAGATATTAAGAGTAGAAGGTATTTATTAAGTTTGCAGTGAACAAGCTGGGAAGAATGCAGGTATGCAAAAACAGTATGGCAATTCAAAATCATTTTGACAACCTGGAGAAAATACACTGAAATAAGAAGTCTCCAGCCTGTTCTATTTTAATAAAGAGCTTTTTAGATGTGAGATAGGTGTGTGTCAGTTTCCAGGAGAGAGTCGGAGAGGCACAGCGGTTCCACAGTGTCATTGCTGTTGGAGGGGTGGAAACATGGGAAGAGGGCGTGTGGTAACACATCATACTAGAAAGCTGATGTTTTGAGATGCAAGGCACACAGCGTTTTTCTACCCCACACAGAACCTGTAAGACCTTATGCTTGAATAGTACGTGTAGGTTTGAGTGTTGCGTGTTAACTTGACATACTCTATGGAAAAATATTTGCCAAAATAGAGTTGTGCAAAAGAGAAGGCTGAGGGGAGGTAATAAGAATTCAAGCATATGGAACATTTGCTGTGAGTGGGAAATTATATTTTGTTTGTTAATAGAGTGTAAAACAAGACATAATGGACTTAAATTGGAACAAAGGAGATTCAGTTTAGTTGCCATTGAAACATTTTCTGTCCCTCACAGTGGTGAAGCAAAAGAGCGGAGTAACTGGGAGTGTTGTGAAATTGCTGTCAGCTTTTAAGAACAGGTGAGGTGAGCTGTTCACTGAAGTGATATGGGTAACACAGGTGTAATGGACCTTTCTGTGGTAAGGACAAGGTGATCTCTTGATTTACTTCCAGCTCTCTTTACTATATATCATTACCTTCACGGGAGTAATTGTCAAGGGAAAAAAGACAATGAACTTCAGCCTTTTTGGTTGTATTTTCATTTTATTTTGCATATGAAAAACTGTTCCCATTTCTCCTGCTTCCCTTGGTCAGAGCACTTGCCCACGCCTATTTGTCTAGTGACTATCAAGAAAGAAGCAAGTGATGTATCTGCTAAAGTTGTCAGGCATACATGTGTGGTAGCCTTACAAAGCTGCTGGGGATAAGCATCCACAGCCATGTATATATTTGTGTGTGCGTATATATTCCTTAATAAGGAATCAATCAGCCAAAACAGAGTTTTGTAACATTCTAAGTATGTTTTAGTTTCTGATAAATAAGAGTTGCGTATTGGGAGAAGGAAGAATTTTATAATTCTGTAATTTCTTATTTATCCTTTAGCTTTTTTAAGAAGGTACTCAGATAACATCATGATCTTATAAAAACTATTCAGTAAAAGATGTTTTCTGTTTTCATTGTATTCCTGTTGATGAAAGAGTAAATACAGAAAAGTTAAGTGGCATCAGTTAGTACTGAAATATAGCTTAAATACAGACCAAATAAACCATTAAGAGCCATTAAGAGCATGAACTTGGCTTATCACTGGGTAACAAGGCTCTTGAATAATAATAGTGGTAATAAAATAATAAAGTGCTTAAACCCTGCGTAATGCAGAACTCTTCAAGAAGTAGTTCTATTTTTGCCTCTAGTCTTTCTTAGTATTATTTCTTTCATATTGAAAGTGCAGTTTGAGACCATAATTAAAATTGAAGTCTGATTTCTCAGGCTTTTTACAGTTTTGATAATAGCTTGATATCTGTTGAAAAGTGTCTTTATTATTTGAGCTATTTTTATTGCTTTCTAAATTAAGCTTATTTATTTTTCATTTTTGTAGCATGTGAAATGTGGTAGGAGGTCATCTAAATCTCAAATATGTTAGGAGTTCTTCAGAAGAAAAAAAATGGGAAAAGATGAGCTGTTATATTGTTTGGGTTTTTGATATTACGTGGAGTATTATTTTAGAGTTTTCACAGCCATGCAAAATGATGCTATCTAGAAAAGGGTGATGGGAAGACTGATAGAATGTGAGGAAGGCCACAAATGTATTACATTAGATGACACATCATGCTGTTTTTTTATGTCATTTGTAATAACCATCCAAATTATGTTTAGACAGTAGAGAGCTGCTTTCACTTTTCAGCCATATGCTTTCAGTACTTCAACTGTCTTCTGAGCTCTTTATATTGGAGGACCACCCATCAATAGTCCCACTAATTGTCTACTCCTATGTATAAGCAGGCTATTCCATCTGCAGGGAGAATTTCAGAACTAACTGTTGAAACTCAGGGTAGAGGAGTGAAAGAGGGTGAGGCTGCAGAGATATTTGTCAGACCTTGGCTGGTAAGCACTATTGATTCTTCTTGTCTGCTTGGTTTACACCCTGCAATGTTTTAGGGTCGATATTTGTCATAGTCAACATGTGTTCAGGAGGGGAGAGTCCTGTTTACTAACCTAATTTCCTTTTATAACAGGGTTACCCATCTAGTTGAAGAAGGGAAGCCAATTGATATAATCTTTTTGGATTTCAGAAAAGCTTTTGATACTGTCTCTTACAGTATCCTTCTGGACAAAATTTTGGCATAAAGCTAGACAAATTCGTAACATGATGGGTGAACAGTTGGCTGACATTTGGCTGACATGTTGAGCTCTCAAAGGGTTTGTAGGAAATACAAATTATCTCAGGCTGGCAGCCCATCAGTAGTGGGGTTCCACAGGGCTATATTTTAGGGACAGTTCTCTTCTGTGTTTTTGTAAATGACCTGGATGCATGATTTGAATGCATATTTGGTAAGTGTGCAGATGATCCTGAATTAGGAGGCGCTGTTGACTCCCTCGAGTCAAAAGTCCTTGCAGAAAAATCTTGACAGATTAGAGAGTTTGACAATCCCCAGCCTCATGAAGTTTAACAAGACCAAGAACTGGATTCTGCACCTGGGAAGGGGCAACCCTGGCTGTACATATAGATTCTTTAAATCTTTAATTTAAAAACAAATCCTTTCAGAATAGTAATAGTTACAGACTCTAAGTAGGCTCTGGCAGAATATTTTGTAAGACTACCTGGACTCTTACCTTCTGGTACTTTAGTGACACATGAATAAACAGTCTTACTGCAAAGTGCTTACCATTGTCAGATTTATAGACACGGCTGTAAATGTCAATGATGTTATATCCATCATTTTGAGAATTACAGAATTTAGAGATGGAAGGGGTTACCTAGTCTCTTTTTGTGGTGAGCTACCAAAGTCATCCCCCTAACCCATGAGATAAATTATGTAACAGCGCTACGAGCTGTTCTGTATGGCATGCAGACAACCAAGGAACTTCCAGGTTCTACCAGAGTCTAAGCACCACCCTGCAGTGACAAGCAATTTGTTTGGACATGCCATGCTGAGACTGCTGTGCAAACTGAGCCCCTGAGTACAGGTAGTGGTGAGCGTCTTCCATCATCCCCACTTATTTCTCCCTTCCTCAGGGAAAGAAACACAAAACAACTCCTTCCTTTTCCTCACACAGTCTGGCCAAGATGAAATATTTCTTGACGTTGAAAATAGGGTGATTATTTTGAGCCTGAGCATATGAGCAAGATGTACCAGACAGGAATCTAAGAAAAAGGATTTAAGCCATCTGTTATTACTTCTTTAGTTGTGCCGCATCTCAAATACTTCTGAATAAAGTAGGTGGTAAATACAACAACTCAGAATAACTGACCAATTACACATTGATAAGAAAAATACTTCTTGACCCTCTCCAGCAACTAGCTGAAGCATGAGATTCATTTTGTATGCATTGTATTTATCAGTCTGTTGACTTCAGACAGAGGTAACAGAGGTAGATTCATATTTCAGAGTTGTCCTGTGACTATCTTACAAAGCATCCAGACACACTGTGTTGAAAAGAATGCAAAAAATTTCTTCAGTGCTGTTTTGCTTCTTACTGAAGCCAAGAAACAGGATTGTACTAGAGTGGTTCTGCGTTGTTCTTCGAAGAACCTATTTAGTACCACAATATTACCAATGGAACAGCTGTTAGAATCTTGAATGCCTCTTGAATTACAGTTTTACTTTCCACCTGGTATAGAGATTTGCAGTGTCCCAGATTTGAATGTTGAATCTGATGTTAGATTTACTTGTTCTTATCTGCTCAACTGAGAGAATTTCACAAACCTAAGTTTTGAATACAGCAGGGAAAGAAGACAAGCATGTAAACAAGTGGAAGTACTAGAATCTGCTGCTGTGGCATGATGGTAGACTCCTGCAGTTTATTAGCAGTGGATCCTAAGATCTTAGGTTTTCTGATCGATGTGAGAGGATGCAAAGTGTCACATTCTGGAGACATTGCTGCTAACTATACAATATATGGGCACACTACATGTATCTGTATATACTTATATATGTATACACATACATTGCCAATGCTTGGTTGTTTTCTCATCCTTACAAGTTGTGTAGTACAAAACTAAACTCGGGGAAAATTGTTCCAGGGCAACAGCTCTCCATTAGAAATCTGTAACTGTCATGCAGTCACTGCATGTATGCAGCTGATTTTCATAGATCAGTACTGGCTAGTAATTGCAGCTTGAAACAGGTGTGTTTCACTTAAAGACCACTTTATTGGAACAGTAATTGCAGTTCAGAATTATTAATCACAAGTGATTAGTCTGACAGGACCTCTGGGAGGATTCACAGTGACATTGTTTGGGGCCTGGGTTGTCATCAAGAGGATGAAAATCTCTTGAAAAACTAGCAAATATGTTTCAGCTTTTCTTTTTAAACATAAGAAAGCAGCAGCTTGATTTAGAATATGTTGTCAAAAGCATTTGTTTGTCACTTAATTTGACTTTTTGAGGCAGTTGTCAGACCAGTTGTATGTTTGCCTGTCTCAAACACTGGTGGATATTAGAGCCTGTACAGTATGAAGGCTGCAGTAAACAAAGAACTAATTCCATCTCTGTCTAAGGTGTACCCATTTTTCTCGTGATGAGGAAGAAAGGACTAGAGACCGTTAACTGTGATTGCTAGAACGAGGGCACTGTGATTTTTGTTTTCAAAAACATGTTTTAAGAGTTTTCTAATCTAACCATTAGAAAAAGAGTCAAGATAAAAATACAGAAGTTCTGAGGTGGTTTATCTCATGTTAAAGTTTGAAATCTGTTAAAAAGTATTAGTAAACTCAGGCATTTTCATTGTTTTATATCTCTAAACCATGGCTTGTAGCTAAATCTCATATTATCCCAATAAGAGAGGTAGGCGCTATCTAAAATTTGCAGTTTGAGAAACATGAATAACAGAAAAATGGGGATAAATTGCAAGTCACTTTATGCCAGTTTTATAGTTTTGGTATTCTTTACTCCTTGATTCACTGGATTTTGATGAGTATTTTTAAAGCAAGTCACATGTTCTTGTCATAATTTTGGAACAGAATTCCAATTTAAAGGGGGAAAAATGGAAGCTGTACATCTACATGAATGTTACTAAACAGACCATTTGCTGGAAATGCATAAATGTCAGAACTTGGCATGCTAAGTAGATTATTAGATGATAGAAATTCAGATTGATTTAAAAACTGTCGTGGAAGGATGTTGTCCATTGTTGTTGGTCTTTGAGAGCTGATTACTAACTCCTGGGCACTTTTGGAAAGTACTAGCAAAGTGTGCATGCAGAATCACAGGAAACACTGACTTGCTTGTTATTTCAGTGTAATTGCTATTAAATGTTAAAAACTAATAAAAAAAAACAGGGGCATCTGCACTCTTAGTGGTATTATTGTGTTATCTTCATTTGAGGGAAAAAGCAAGCACAGCTAATAGCTGAAGACAAAGGGGGCCTTGAAAGTGTAGAATATTGAACTGCGAACTGTGGTATGGAAGAGAAGACTTAGAGGTTTTCTGTTTCTGTTTGTTTTTTAACCAGATATCAGAGATAATCATCTAAGCCCTTCCTCAGATCTTGCTGGTTCAGCAAACTAACTTTTGCCATGTATTTTTATATTTCACTTTCTAAAGTTGGCTTTCATCTATAGAATAATCCAAAAGGACACTGAGGTTTACATTTACAAAGGAATGCTTAAACTTCTTCAGTTCTCGACCTTATGTGTGAGATTAGCCTTTCCAGATGAGAAATTTTATCTATGAAAGTTGTGTTGATATAGGTAAAAATTGTCAGTGTTTTCAAGTTAACCTGGATAAAAAGAACAGCTTTAATTGCAGGGGCGTGTGTTAAAAAGAACATGAGCCAAACAGAGAATGCTTGGTAACATCAATGTGATCAATTTCTTTTTAAGAGAGTTCTTCAGGAAATTAAGGTCCTGCTTGATGTAACTAGTTTTCCTCTTTCATTTTCCTGATTTTGCCACCATCTTCTGCTGCATGAAGTATTACTTATTCTTTCTTTGTGTGATACCTTGCTACCTGATTGTGCTAGAAGAATGTGATGTACAAACCTGAAATAGCTGCTGAGTTTTTTGTTTTTGCCCTTATGTACCAAAACCTTCTGTTGTATCTGGTATCCAGAGTGAATGTTTCTGATCTTCATCATGTTGTTAGTAAATCTGTCCTTGTGGTGAAACAAAGATAATTTTGAACAGGAAAAAGTGGAATTTCTTTTCAGTAGCTATAGCACAACAGAACCCTAAAGAGAACATCCAAGCATTTTGGCTTATGGGTGCTGCAGATTTCAACTTGAAATCTCATAAATGAGAAATTAAACCATTTATTTTTAATTACCACAGGTACTGCATTATTTAAGGTAATTTAGTCTTCACAGTAAGTAATGTTATGTTAAACCAAATGAATTGGTTTTACTGGTAAAATAATGATTGTGACACCTATTTCAGGGATGATGCCAAAGATGAAAAAAAAGCTTATATCACTACTTTTGAGACTGACTTTACTCTAGCCTTTGCAAGTATAATGAATATTATTACCCTAGGAATAAACTACATTACTTTAAATAAATGAATGAGATTATCTTTTGTGGTACTCCTTTTTAACTTTTACTTGCTTTCTCAACTATGTATTGGTCAGAATGACTTATATCTAAAGAGTCTGAAATTAAGAGCGAACAATTGTTTTGATTAAATTGAAGTCAGCTTTCACTGGCTAGGCACCATCTAATTAAATTGCTATTTTTTGCCCACAGATATGTGAAGTGGTGCCCACTTACTCTTGCAAAAGCTGGAAGAATGTAACTGTGGGCAGAATTTGATCTCTTAAGTATTCATTGCTTTGTTTTTCGGTAAATTATGATTATCCAAACTTCTGTCTGAGTAAGGCAAAATGCATGGAAGTTTTCAAAGTCAAGCTATAGCTCAGTCTCATGTTGGAATAATTTACCATTAATGTGATGAAGTGCATGCATGAATTAGCTCAGCAACGGGTTTGATTTATTGTGATCTCAAAATAGCCCTTACATGCAGTTGCTTTTGTTTAAGCTGCTGTGTTCAGTTACTGGTCCAACTCATTCTCCTGTCATTTGGTTCGTTGGCAGTGTTGTCCTCCTGCAAGTAAAATGTATCTATTGCCTAATAGTAATTTTTCACACTAAAGCAGTGTTTTATGACCAATATTCCTTTGCTTGTTTTCCCTGAAAAACGGAACTTACCTCTTCAGTTCACCCCAGTGTTAAAGTTGGCCTTATGGGAGTAACTTCTAAAATTTGTACTTTGATTTTGAAGGAAGCTGTACCTCCTCAGTGTTCCTTTTGCTGTTTTCTATATGGAAATAATTGTGCTACTGTCCTGATTCAGTGGAGCTGGCTCTCCTACCAGGGGTTTTAAGATGCCTCCTGCTCTGTTTTCAGTGAAGAATAACAATTTTATACAAGAAAAATTAGGTGCTTTCATGTTACAGGTTATGTACATACACAGATGTGGGCTTAAGTTGCCGAAAGAGCAGTGTACACAAAGTCAAGCACTCTGAATGTTATATTAGGCTTATATAAATTTGTGTGTGTGCACAGTCACAATTTACCAGTCCAAATTTTCTATTCTTGTTTAGTAATCCACCAGAGTACTGTATCAAGTTTGATAATGTGATTTAAAAATGGAAACTGTGTTCTGAGTAGAGTTTAAAGATCATGTTTTGAAAGTCCCAAATGGAGGTAGATACCTAACAGATCTAAATACCCTTGAAAATCTGTGAATTTAATCATTGCAATCTTTGGTCTTGAAATAACCCCTTAAATCTAGTCTTTTTTTTTTTTTTTTTTTTTTTTTGATCTTCTGGGATTATTTGTAGGATGCTTGCTAGGGCTTGCGTTTGGCATAACAGAATCCAGATGTTTTAGAAATTCAAATGCGTAATTCTGTATTTTTTCAATATCCTGTAAATGAAGACTCAGGGTAATACATTACTTAAAGTACTTTCTCATGGAAATATGAAGAGGAAATAAAAAGAAAAAGAGTTTAATGGTCATTTTCTCTTCTGGTCTTGAAAGAGTTTTCATAGGTAGGCGATTTCCCTCAGTTTCTGAAAACCATGGTTCTGTTCTTGTGAACTTGCTAATTTCTTCCAAAAAAGAGTCAGGGACCCAAAAAGCAGCAGTTTTACTTGGTTCTGCATTTTGCATAGTCTGCAGAGTACATCCATGCCCAGAGCAGGGCCAGAGCTCTGAAAGGGTGGAAGAAAGCAAATCGTATGATTACTGCTATTGTGATGTGCAAGAGGTACAAATCAGAGTCGCACAAGAAAGCTATGCGGGTGAGGTAAAATCTACTGGCTCTTAGATTACTAAAAATAAGTACTTGCACAGTGCCTTTGCTTTTCTTATAGAGCTTTTATATATACATACATACATATATATATATATATATATATAACCATACATATTTATTTTCTTATAAGATTTTTTTTTAAAAAAAAAAAAGACCTAAAATTGATATACTTTTCAGCAATTTCTAGGTCTGGCTCTCACCCTTACCAACAATCTTAGGTAATTTCCCTTTAAAATCCCAGTACAATCATGACAGAACAGAATTTGAACTTTTCCTTTTGTCTTAGTCTCAGCATGACAATAATTTGTTTGTTCCTCAAATCGCTTAGTAATAATTCCCCATGTTAAAGTGGAAGAGCATATTTTTCATTCAGCAATTTGCTGTTCTATTACTGCAGAAACTGCCTGTCTGTTTACTGAGGAAAGGGATAATGTGACTTAAACAAGATGGCTAAATCCTATTCGATAGGATCAGAGGGGGTGGTGAATGTTTGACATTTGCAGATTTGCAGAGAGAAACTGTCTTAAGCATGCAGGGCTTTTTCACACTGTCGGTTGGTGCAACGAGGGGGACTTCTCCTTCCTCTGAGGTGCAAAGCCTGTGCCAGCGAGGCAGCTGCCTTTGCAGAAATCAGGAATGAATTGCTTGACGTACAGAACTGACGGCTCCCTTCGCTTGACAAAACCAGTGCAGCGTGTGCTGCCGTTAACCTGAAAGAGGCAGCTGACAGCGCGTCGTGACAGCTCGAGGTGGAAGGACCCAAAGTTGCGGTGCTCCCCCCGCCCCCAAGAGATCGTTAGTCCATTCCTTTATAGTGGTTCGTTTTGGCTCTCTGTCATCGCCAGAATGCTGCCAGGGAACGCATGTCATGGTTACAATAGAGTCTGGTAACATACCACAGCAATGAAAGCCCAGCGGGAGAGGCTACAAATTCCAGGGCTGACCTTGGAGTAAGTATTGTCTGTCTTTAATATATTAATGGTTTCTGCATGATAACTGGCTTTCGTGCGAACAGGAGCTGTTTAACATATGTTTATGCCGACAGTCTCAGAGCACTGCAGCTTTAGGTTGAAGGAACACATTTTAAACGCACTGCAGTTGGTTTCAGCAAATGTGCGAGCGTGGAGCTGGGGTATTGCAGTATGTTTGGAAAGAAAGCATTTCTGCATATTTAAAGTTATCTCCGTGCATGGAGCATCCTGATCCTGTCAGCTTGTAGAGGGAGAATCTTTCAGTAGGCCATGGTGTCTGTCTTTCTCTCCAGCTCTGTATTACTGTTTGTTTATCCTGGTGCTGCCTTTTAGAAAGGCCTCTATCTCTGCTGAATAATAGGGAGCACAGCAAGAGATTAAAGCATTATAAAAATGCCATTTGTGAAAATCCATCAGGAACAGCCTGTATTTTACATACATAACTATATTAATGAACTGCATTTACATACTGGAGGATTCCTGATAGTCTCTGCAGTAAGTATGTTTACCTAATTTAGCAGTATGTTTACTTGATACTTGTTTAAAACTGATTAACTCATTTGTGTGCTTTCAGCTATTTTGAGAGTAGCTGCATGAAAATATGTAATTTTTATGTATGATGATAGTAGCTATAGTCTTTTATTCATAAATGCCAGCATATATTTACCCAAGATTTGTTAGTAAAAGCCAAATACTTATTTCTGTACATGCACACCTACATTCTACATTGACACATCAAGCATGTATGTATGCGTGTTGTGGACACCTCAAGAACTTGCTAATTTTATCTAGGTAAATAGATATGGTTACGTCAGATCCTTTAGTGTTCCCTGGGACTTCCCCATCCTTGCTGGTGGAAAAAAAAAACAAAAACAAAAACAAAAACTGAATGCTGCAAATGCCTGCGGTAAAGTTACTTAGCTCTGAAAGGTATTATCTCTGACATCTGCCATGTTTTAAAGAGAGGGCTATAGGTAAGTGTGCAGTGTAGCAAATAATGTATTCCAATAATCACATGAAGGTGACAGAGCACTTTATTCCAAGGAACAAGTATGAATGTTGCATAGGGTTCCCCAGAATTAGGCTTACGAAATGTCAGAGAGAAATTCTGCATTTCAATTTGGCATCTTTTCCTTACAGCAGTGTGTGTTAGGTGTGAGCCGAATAAGCTCTATATATTCTTTTGGGAGAAAAAAAAATTGCTAATTTCTTAGGAGTTTTGGAGGGCGGAGGGGGGGGTTATCAGTGAGCTCATTAAAATGATTTACATGAATAATTGATTATTGTACTCCCTTTGAGGTGGAAATTTAAATATTTTTGAATCAGTCTTCACTGAATTATATAATCATTCTATGTGAATATCATCACTAATTGCAACGGATGAAAAATGATTCATGTTACTGGTTCTTTCAACAAACATGTATGTTTTTGTAATATGAGGTAATCTTTTACTGTTTCCTCCTTTTCCATGGTACTGTGACAAAATCACATGTGCTTTGTATTGCATTTCGACAATATTTAAGTACTGCTAAAAATAATTATAGTTTAATTTCAGCACTGCTCATTGTTTTTGCTAAAACATTGTTCAGAATACAAACCATTTGTATATTTAATTTGTTTCTTAATTTTATATCACACTTTCATTTGTCATCATACTTAACTACTTTCTAAACTTAATTTGCTTTTAGAGAAAAGAAAACACAGTTTTGGTTTGCTGATTTGTCATAGTTGAGTCAATGCAGGTGTAAGTTGTGTCTCCTAAATTTTTATTCTGAACTATCTATAAAAGCAAATATGTGAGGGGGAAATAAAAAATCCAGCTTTTACATAGATTCATAGAATGGGTTGGAGGGACCTTAAAGATCATGCAGCTCCCCTTCCTCCCTCCCCATCTCCATTGTGGGCAGGGACACCTCCCACCAGCCCAGGCTGCCCAAAGCCCCATCCAGCCTGGCCTTGAGCACCTCCAGGGATGGGGCATCCACAGCTTCTCTGGGCAGCCCGTGCCTCACCACCTTCTGAGTGAAGATTTTCCTCCTAACATTTAATCTAAATCTCCCCTTTAAGCCATGTTTAAGTGCTGAGAGGCTGCAATGAGGTCTCCCTAGAGTGTTCTCCAGGCTGAACGGCTCTCTCAGCCTTTCTTCATCATGGAGGTGCTCCAGCCCAACTGCATGACAGTCAGTTCCCTCAGGACCCTGGCATCAGGCCCCATAGACTTGTGCCTGTAGACTTGTACCTGTTCAGTTTCATCAGGTGGTCTTGAACCTCCTCTTTGCTTACAGTGGGAGGCACTTTGCTTCCCCAGCCCCTGCCTGGAGGTTCAGGGACTTGAATGATGTGGTAAGCCTGACAGGCAGTGAAGGCTGAGGCAAAGAAGTTGCTGGTACCTCAGCCTTCTCCATGTCTGTTGTTACCTGTCCTCCCTTATCATTTATCAGAGGTGGCATGCTCTCCTTGGCCTTTCTTCTCCGAGCAATGTACCAAGAGAAACCTTCCTTGTTACTCTTTGCACCCCTTGCCAATCTCAGTTCTGTCTGTGCGTTGACTTTCCTGATTCCATCCCATCACATTTGGACAGCATCCCTGCACTCTTCCCAGGCCACATGTGCACAGGCAGTGGAATTCCTTCTTACATGTCGTTCTGACCCACCAGGTCCTTGCTCAGTCATCCCAGTTTTCTGCCATCCCTTCTTGCTTTCTTACGCATGGAGATGGAGAGCTCTTGTGTTCTAAGATAGGAGTTGTCATCTGTGATCAGCTCCTCTGTACCTCAGGACTGTATCCCAGGGGATCTCATCCCCTAGTTCTTTAACAAGCTGTAAGTTTGCTCTTCTGAAATTCGGGGTCCTCAATTTGCTCTCTGCTAGACCCATATTCCTGAGATCACAAACTCAAGCAGGGAGCAGTTGCAGCAGCCCAGACCACCTCCAATCTGAACCCGCTTAATGAGTTCATTCGCACTGGTGAGCACCAGGTCCAGTAACACTTCTCTGGTTGGTCTGTCTACTACCTGGACCAGGAAGTTATCCCCAATGCCCTCCAGGACCTCTCCTGGATTGCTCACAGCTTGCTTCCCCTGCAGACATCTGGGTGAGGTCCCCTGTCAGGATGGGTGCCTGTGAGTGCGAATGCATCTTGTAGCTGAAGCCAGAAGGCCTTGCAAACAGGACCCCAACCACAAGGCATCCTTTTTGGTCCAGTCCTTAACTTTCGCTCACAGCCTCTCAACCTGCACAAGATTATTTTGCAGAGGCAGCTTTTTGCAATCTGTTTCTTAACCTAGAGGGCAACACCCCTCCCACGCCTTCCCTGCCTCTCTCTTCCGAGAAGCGTGTAGCCCTTGGTTCCAGCGTTCCAGCTGTGTGATTTGTCCCACCATACTTCCGTGATAGCAATCAGGTCACAGTTTTCTAACTGCACTGTGGCTTCCAACTCCTCCTGCTTGATTCCTGTGATGCGTGTGTTGGTGCATTTCCTCAAAGCATTCTTCACGTGTGGATCCTCATAAATTTTCTTTCAATAAAGTTTAAATGTTGGGACTAGAATTACATTTCATCTCTGAGAAATTTATGCAGTCTGTCTACTTTATATTCATTACTTGCAGGAAGCTCTTTCAAAGAATATTAAGGACCCAAATTGAAACATTCCAAATTTAGTAAATGTAAGAATTAAGGCTGCCTGTCAGCCTTGTGCATATGCACGGCGATAATTTGTTTTAACATGTTTCTTCATGTAATTTTTAGGTCTTAAAAAAGCAAAGCTGAAAAGCAAGCTCTGTAGAAGAACTCTATTGACACTCCTGTGTCATCACTTAGTGAGAATTTATAGATCCACAGCACAAGCACAGCTGATAACGAATGCCCTGAGAGTCTGCTTCATGGCTGAGACTCTTGTGTTACAGTAATGAAAATGAGGAATAATTATGGAGTAACTACTAGCAGGTGTAGGATGTACACCACCTGTGTATGGGCCAGCCGCTAGAGGGAGGAGACATTCTTTGACACTGCATGTCCCTAGGATTTGTTTGTCATAAGGGTAGTAGAATTTCAGTGACTTCCTTTTTTTTTTTTTTTTTTTTTAAGGATTAGAAAGGTGACTTCAGAATCTCATTCTGGTGTTCTGAAGTTAACATATTCTCATTCAGTGAGAAGAAGCCTGACTTTTTCTTTCCTTTCCATTGCTCTGGCTTTGGTTGGTTCCTTGCCCCTGATCTTTACTCTGTTGCTGCCCCCATGCTCTCTTCTGTTGCAAACCTCTGCCTTACAAGTCTTTACTGACCATATGTGCTGGAAAGGTCTTGGTTCCTGTGGTTGTGGCCATGGTGCATTAGAGAGAGGCTTGGTTGAACTGCAGAAATCTGAATCTCCACAGGCCTCCATGGGCTGACAGATCTGAGCCTGGGTGCAGTTTAGGAATTTTCCGTGTAACATATTAAGCCTTTGGCTCTTAAAGTAGCTTATTAGATCAGACATACTGCTGTGCTAGCACAGCTAGTCTGCAGCTGAAAACAGGCTAGCTCCTGTCCAGCTGATGAGTTGTGCTCTTCTGTGCACCAGGTTTGGGGATGGCACAGCTAGCAAACTTGCCCCAAGATAGCAACTTTGTCAAGAAGTACCAGAAGGCCTATCCTTGACTCATTGTTTTCCCTACCAAGCTTTGTAAACTCTACAAAGCACGCAAATGTAAGAATGTCTTAAGAAAAGTAGCAAGTAGTTGTCAAACAATTTTTTCCCAGTCTGTTTTAGGAGCAGGAGTACTATTTCTGCTGAAACATAATTCAAAAAACATCAGTCAGGTATCCACATTGAAAGGTTTTGATGGGAATGTTGTAAAATATGACAGTGTCAAAGCAAGGGTTGGAGCTAGTTATAGCATGCTGGTCTTCTGTGGGTCTGCTGGGGACAGGTCAGGAGCGCTAATGTTGGCTGGCTGCAATGGTTTGTTACATAGTAGAGCAAATCTTTATGAAGGCCATCTTGAAAAAGCTACCCATCAGCTTCTGCCTTTGCTTGGTTTAAACTGATGGTAGAGATACGTGTAGTTTTGGACAGATGACTTCAGCTAATCACAACAAGAGGCATGTAATTAAATGTTTTTAAAAGATTTAAAAATTTTTTAAATTTTCTGTTGCTGACCAAAGCTCATCATTATTTTTAGTTCTCCTACACCTCTGACTAGCACATCAAAAGAAACTTTAAAAATTCCTAAAATTAAACAAAGAAACCCCCTCCAACCACTCCCAGTTACTTACTGTTTCATACAGAACACTTAGAAGTCTGAAACAAGGTATTGTATTTTTCCCTTCTTTGGACAATATTGTTCCTTGAGAGAGTCTCACATAGTCAAGCATACGCACCAGCAACAGATTTCATGTTTGTTTTTATTTAAATTGATTTCATCTTATGTCAAAAACTGTGTGGCTACTGTCAGTCACTTCATTCAGGAGGACAGTAATGTTTCGGTTCTAACTGAAACTCCTTTTGTAACTCCTACACTGAAACATGCAACTCTTGCTAAGCCTTCTGTTTACTAGAGATGACATTATTTTAACTTTCAGTCTCACCCCAAGGAGCCTGAGCCCAACCCCAACAAGCCCTTGCAGCCCATGCAGTCCTCTGTTCGCTTTTCATTTTTGGAGGTAAGCGAGTAAACTTCCATTGTTGGTGTTTCCTTCTGCATCCAAAACCTGACGATCAAAATGTGTTTCAAGGGGAGAAATGAGGAAAATAAAGTATGTCTATGCAATCAGAAAAATGTTTTACTTGACCAGCTGTCTTTCTGAAACTAATTTTTTTAATGGAAAAAATAGAAGGTAATTGATATTTTGAGACTTAGTAAGCAGACTTAAGATATTAATGCGTAATATTGAGTTGCTCTGACTTTTGTTTAGGAATGTGTTTGCAATTGAAATTTTATGGTTTGCTTCCTGTGATGCTACTGCAAACTGTTCTATCATGTCAAAAGTTTAAGGTGAATTCAGAAGTGACGGTGATTGATGAAACACATTGTTGTGTTGTGCATAGCTGAGAGGCAGTACTAGGATCTGTGATGCCAGATGTCAGAAGAATTGAGTATCCAAGATGTATATGCATTTAGAAGAAAACTGTCACTTATGGTGGATCTGTAAGGCTGCTCCTTCTGAAGGACTAGGACAATTTTAAACTTTGTTTCTCATACAGTAATATTTTAGATATGCCATAAGCAGCTACCTGAAATATTCTTCTCATTTCCTTTCTCCTACTCCCCAGTTCACACAAAAGAATCAGTTTTGTGTACTTGTCAGAAAGGGAGAATTTTTACAACATTAGAAAATGAAATGATCCAAAAATACTATGTGACACTTTCTATAATGGTAAAATTATCATAATAAATAAGAATTGAAGGTTGTTTCTGATACAGTAAAATTTGCTATATTTTATTTCTGTTTCAGAAAATTAAATTGCAAGCTTGGTCTCTCCTCAGCATAAATTAGTGAGATCCTGTTCTTTAGGGAGAGTAGTTGTCAAAATGAGTTTCCAATGCCTCATGGATTGAAAAAAAGAAATAAACCCCCCAAAAAAGGACAAATTTTAATAATCAGATTTGAGTTGTTATTGTGAGTATGAAGGAAACTTAAGGAACTACCACCTTGTTAAATAACATAATAAAGTGGATTTGTGCCTATTTGGTACAACTTCTGTAACGTTGCATGGCAGAGGAGACAATGCTTGCATGTGTTGTTATTCTTCAGCATACTTGAAAGTTAAAAACCAACTGATTCTCAAAATCCATCTATCATGGCTTAATTTGACAGTGAAAGATTGAAGCAATTTTGTGGTTTGATATGTGTTTCTGAAGAAATATCATATTGTTTTTTATATACGGGTTTATAAGGGAAGAGATGAGATGTGAATCCTACTTTTGTGCATTTTTCAATATGATTAAGTGTCCATAAATTTTGTTCTCAGTGAAAACACTTTCTGGTGTTTAATGAATTATCAGGAAAGTGGTGTGTGTTGTGGAGCTTATGGTACGGAAAAGCTGGTAAAAAGTAGCACTTTTTGGTCTTTAGTTTATGTAGCCCTGTTCTGGGGCAGGGTGGTGGGGGAAGTGTTCTTTTTCAGAATGGCAATTCTGTGGAAGCAAAAAGCTGTGCAAAGGTTTTAATTTGTGTAAACTGCTTAATTGCATCTCTGGCCTTGTGGACATCCTGCCAAGCAGACTGTGCTGTGGGTACAGCGCTCCTGGGCTTTACGGTTTTTGGAATCAGGGCACAAAACTGTACCCCTCAAGGCTTTTATTTCCCAATGCTGGGTGGTAGAGGCTCCTGGCAATACCAAGTTTGAGCTTTCTGTCCCATGATGGTGTTGGGAGCACACCTCTTAGAATCATTTTGAGGAAATAGAATGGAACTTACACATTCTCTGCAGTACAATACCTCCTCCACAGATTTTCCTGAAAAATGTCAGAATTCCTAGTGTTTGTAATCCCCTTCCCCCCCCCCAATGCATCTAAAGCTTTGCCAGAATGTTTGAATTTTCCCAGAAATTTAATTTTAAAATAAATAGTTTGATTTGTTCTGAATCTTTGTGTTTTATGTAGCTATAAATGCAGAGTGCTTAAGGTGTTCAGAGCAGCAAATTTTTTAGTTATTAGTGGCTGTTCAACCTTAGGCTCACAAAAAAAAACGTGTGTATTGGTTTGGGGCATGTAAGTAATTTACATTTCCTGTTTCTTTGGCTCAGAGTTCTCATGTAGATGGGAGGAGAATTATTTTATCGTGACCACTTTAGTTCAAAAGTGTTACCAGCATGGGAGATTTCCTAGAGAGAATAGATAAGAGTTTCCTGCGGTATCATATCACTCCAACATGCTGGCTCATCTCCCTCATGTCCTTTGACTTGCACAGCTGCTCCTTGGGCAGTTGCTTTTGTTGGAATTGTGCTTTATAGCGGTTGTATACAGTACCAGTGTAAAGGGAACCTTTTGCCAGTATGATGAACATCTTCACAAAATAAACACTAGCATCTTGTGAATAGAAGTACCTCTGGCAGCAGAGCCTGCTGGTACAGCGTGAGGGTAGCACTCTCTGTATTCTGCTGGTATGTCTTCAGGAGGGTGAAGGCAGAAGGGGTTTTTCAAACTTGAGGCATGTAAAGTGGAAATAACACTCAGCACCACTACTAAGAGATTCTTCAGGAGCGCAGTGCGCCTGCCTTGGTGTAGTCACTGCATCAGATCTGAAAGTTGCCTGTTCAGACCTGAGTGACAGCCAAGGTAGTAGCTGTTGTTCATACTGGTTAATGTTTAAAACTGGTGTAAGCTTATAGTTTAAATAGAGCAGGCAGTGTACTCTGTAGGAAATGAAGTATGAGTGTTCCCTCTGTGATGGTGGGCACTTGTGCAAAGAGGGATGACATGGCTTTATCAAGGCACAATTCTGTAGAGGAGTTAGAAATTTAATTCAGGCTTTTCTTGTCTCAAAAGTAGTTTCTTTTATGAATCTCAAAAGACAGAGTTTCTGCCCATTTTCCCTCTGTCCTACTGCCACAGCTGCCATAACAAGGCATGCTCAAGCAAACATTTTTCTTGAAAATTTATTTCCACCTTTGCATCCAGAGACCAGTACAAAGTATGTTGACCTTGAGGTTATGCTGAAAGACGCAGTTGTTGATTTATTACTCTGAAACAAGGTCATGAGAAGGGCTGGTGCAGATGAGGTAAGGAATCACTTGACTCCATTTCTTGCCCAAGTTCTTCATTTTTGTTTAAAATGAGGAAAACCTGCTGTTTCATCTCTCAGAATAATCTCATTAGAATTCATGAACACCTACAATAAAGCACGAGTTCCTCAAGGTGAAATAAATTAATAGCTGGCTTTTACCTCCAAAGGTAGAGTCTCTACTGCCAAAATTCTTATGTCCTTGCTGTTCTTTTAACTCCTTCTGTGAACGTTTATTTAACCCCACAAAACACACCTAGTCCAGATATTTCCAGTGCTCTCTCGTGTTAAACCATGTGTAGCTTCAAAGGGAGAGCTGTTTCAGTTGAGAATTAAGGTTTATGGGTATTTTTGGAAAAAGAGAAACAATGTCATTGCATGTATGAAGCTGTGTATTTTTTCTCATGTAGAACTAAGTTTTGAGGGAGTGATTGATTAAATAAAAACAGCCTCGTCGGATCTCATCACTTGTGTAATTAAACATGATACACCATCATCAGCTTTTGAAATTCTTTCAAAGCTTTTAAATTCTCTGAGCCCTGTAGACACAAAGCAGAGGAGAGGGTCTTACGTTTCTATTTTTGCTTGTGACAGTCATTTACATTTGTATAAACATTTGTATCAGAGCTACAGACTGGGAGAGGAATGGTCGGAGAGCTGCCAGGCAGAGAAGGACCTGGGAGTGATGGTGGATAGTCGGCTGAATATGAGCCAGCAGTGTGCTCAGGTGGCCAAGAAGGCCAACGGCATCCTGGCTTGTATTAGGAACGGTGTGGCCAGCAGGGCTAGGGAGGTGATCGTCCCCCTGTACTCAGCTCTGGTGAGGCCGCACCTCGAGTACTGTGTTCAGTTTTGGGCCCCTCGCTACAAGAAGGACATCGAGGTGCTTGAGCGGGTGCAGAGAAGGGCGACGAAGCTGGTGAGGGGCCTGGAGAACAAGTCCTACGAGGAGCGGCTGAGGGAGCTGGGCTTGTTCAGCCTGGAGACGAGGAGGCTCAGGGGCGACCTTATCGCTCTCTACAGATACCTTAAAGGAGGCTGTAGCGAGGTGGGGGTTGGCCTGTTCTCCCACGTGCCTGGTGACAGGACGAGGGGAAATGGGCTAAAGTTGTGCCAGGAGAGTTTTAGGTTAGATGTTAGGAAGAACTTCTTTACCGAAAAGGTTGTGAGGCACTGGAACAGGCTGCCCAGGGAAGTGGTGGAGTCACCATCCCTGGAAGTCTTTAAAAGACGTTTAGATGTCGAGCTTAGGGATATGGTTTAGTGGGGACTGCTAGCGTTAGGTCAGAGGTTGGACTCGATGACCTTGAGGTTTCTTCCAACCTAGAAAATTCTGTGATTCTGTGAAACCTATTAGCATCTTCATGGGGTGGTGTTGGTGTGCATGAGGGTACAATTTGAGAACTGCAGGCGCTGCACAGTTGTCATTTGTGAGCAGAGGTCTTCTGGAGAATCTTTACTTGTTGGTTTGCCATCCCAGAGGGATGCAGTGATAAGAATTTCTGATTTCATTTATTTTGGGGGGCTGGGACTGAAGAAAGTGCAGTTTTACTTGCTGCACACTGGAATCAGAGACCAAGCTTTAGTTGTTGCAGTGATGTTTTGGAGCAGAGCTTATGGAATAAAATAAAAGCAGAACTCAGTTTGTTGATGTCAGAAAGATTTGGAGTGAAGTACATTTTTAAAAGCTCCTGGAAAAAAATCTGCATTCTTGTGTATCTGTTTGAAACAGTTATTAGGAATATAGCAACTTGATTTGCGGTTTGCGTTATTTGATGCCGTTCAGAAAAGTGTTTTTTCTAATTCAAGTAACCAAACAAGAGTAGCTCCTTCTCCCTTCCTTCCAACCTGAATTTTACAGCATAAATTATCTCAGAAGAATGAATAGATAACAGAATTTACAGGACTTACCAAAAATACAGTTGATTTGCTGTCTGTCTGTCTGTCTGTCTGTTGTATCTTAGATGATAAGTTCTTGTGACAGTTATTTCCTGCAGTAGTGTGAAAGCTGCTACTTTTTATTTGTGGGAGAGAGCTGGTCTGAATCATTTTAAATGCCATTTTGTTGATCTTCTTTCCCTGAACTCTCATAAAGACTCTCCCAAAGCAGTTGAGTGCTGTTTTTATTAAATCTTCTGGCCTTTTGGGTTGTATTTTGTACGTACTGTTGAATGTTAAATTTTGAAGTTAATAGTTCAGTCTTTTTAAACATTTTGAGGAAGCAAAAAGCTGATAGGAATTCCAGACTGAAAATTACAGCTATTGTGGGATAGTGCTGTATCACCAGGATATTGTGAATGCAGACAATAAAGGATTTTTAGTTTTTATTCTAAATATTATTAGGGAAAATAAAAATCTTTCCAGAATTTTCGAAGGCTGCATAGACATAGGAATGACCTGAATGAAGGTTTCTTGAGCAACTTAATTCCTTTCTAAAGCAGAGGTTGAAAGTCTTTCAGAAATATTTCCCACTGATATATACCTTCGTAATTCTAATTTTTTACTGTAATTTAATGTGCTTCTCAGAGTATTTACAATTTTGAACCCTAAAATGTTTGTGGCATTACTTTTGGGGCAGAATTCTGTTTCTTTGGGTCAGATTCTGCTTTCTCTGATATGTTACAGGTGATATCATAATAAAGAAATGGTGTGACTGAAGTTTTAATTGTGTTCCCTGTGTCGAGTTTGAATGAGTGAAATGAAAGCAAGGTATGAAGAGGGAAGCTCTATAGAAAATACTTCTCAGGTTTTCAATTAAAAAAAAAGTTTGTAATACTTACAAAAATATGCCACACCTAAATCAGGAATTGGAGGAAGGGAGAGAATTGGACTCTGGGGACCATGTGAAAATTAGGTGAGTACTCAACCTGTAATGTTAAGACATCACTCCAGGATGATTATAGGAGATGGTTAAAATTTGAATAACTGCTCCACATTATATAATGGGAAATGAACTTGGCAGCTCTTGAAATATACTTGGAAATATAATATAGCTCATGTGTCTTCCTAACTGTCATACCACAAGGTTTCAAGTGCCTGCAAATTACCTGCTAACAACAATCATTAGTCAGTGGAGAGCGTACCTGTTGACCTAGAGGCTTTGCTTGTCGGAAGGTGACGTATCTATTAGTAATGATTGTAAGTGTCCTGAGGCTCAGTTGTCTCAACCTGCACATAAAACTCAGACTTCTGTAGTATGGTTTCATGACTGGCTTTAGCTGAATTAATGGCAATGCATTTAAAACATCCTAACTTCAAGGTCCATTTGTTGTCCAAAGTAAGGCTACTGTCTGTAGTCTGTCTTGTTGCCAAGCGGTTCTTGGAAGTATGGAGAAAAATGCTAGGTAAGCCTGTTGGTTGTTCTTAACTTTCCTGTGAAAGTTTGGTCTGATAGGGATGTTAACATTTCACCTCTTCCAGGAGAGGCATTTCCCTAGACAATTCCACTCCTGCTATCCCAAATTCTAATGTCTCGCAGTCTTTGTGCAGCACAGTGACCCGTTTCAGCTAGTCCTTGGATGAGTTGCCAGAGAAACAATGCTGCAGCTAAATTCTTGAGTTGGAAATTCTCATCCATGCTCTGTGCCAACACTGCAGCATTTTGTTGCATCTGCATCATTTTATCTCACCTTGATAAAAATAGTTGCAGAACAGAAACGAACACTGCAAGCATCAGCCTTGCTGATTACACAGTTTCATCAGACCGTAACACTGCAAGCTGCAAGGAGTTGCTTAGGTGCCATGAAGCTTAGGAAATGCTTCGAGACTCCCAAGGCTTTCAGTGGGGAAGGAGGCGTGTATCAGAAGGACACTGCTATCCCTGCAGTGGCCATTTTAGAGACTGTTATTTCTGCTATACACAGCACAACTTGTTTTCACTAGTGTGCAGGCTGAATTACTTTGTGAGAAGTGTTGGTGGTCCCTTAGGGAAAGAACCTTTTTTTGGTATTAGCTTATTCTTGAATACTATTGAAGTGATGACTTTACAGCTGTGCACTGTAATCAGACTTTGCAAATGGAACTATGAGTGCAAGAAGCACGAGAGATTTCCAGAATAATATTGAAACAAACAAAAATACACCAAGAAACAACGCCAAAAAAATAATCCCCCGGCCCACATTAAGTACAAAGGCTCTTGGTCCTGTTGTTTTTCAGATACCTTGTTATTCCTCTTGCTTGCTTTTAGCTGTTTCAGAAGAAAAGTGAACGTATGGGTTGCTAGATGCAGTGCCTTGTACATATAGCAGAGTGAAGAGTGTTTCCAAAAGGGCCATATTCTGGACTTGGCAGACCTGATGCCAGTATTGATTTGTTTCTCATCTTGGTCCATGGGAGTTTGGTGGTTGAGGCAGGGATTCACTGTGCTCCTGATCCAAAGACCTATTGAGCAAAATAGTGATCTGGCTTTAAATAAGAGATCAGTTCTGTCTCTTGGGAGTGGAAGGACACGGCATGCTCATGGCGTGACTGAGACACAAGCTGACCAGGCCTCCTGGGGGCTGTCACTCTCTGCCTTGAGATGAGGTGCAGGTGGCCTATTTTAAGTGTGCTGTGTGGTCCCAGAGCCTGAGCAGATCTGAGGATGTGGTTCCAACTGCTGCTGGGACACCACTTTTCTGAAAGGGTCATGGGAGCTGGTTCTGGGCTCAAGCATAGTGCTGGGAAGTAGGAGGTGTTGAGGAGCCAGATGTTGGAAAGACACCAGATAAAATGTGTCTGCCTCCTGAACTGAGGTTTCACACAGCAGAGGGTTTGTCAGTGGTGTGGTAACCATTCCCTGTGTGTGACAGCACTGTGACAGTGCTAATGTCTGTTAGTACTGTGTTATGTTGGGTGTGTGTTGTGATGTCTCTTTGAGCAACATGGCTTTCTGGGCTCATGCTGTGGCAGTCAGGAGCTCATATCTGCAGGGTACTCTTAAGCAGACTGTTAGCTCTGAAGACTGCAGGAAGAAATGAGCTAGGTGTGCAAAATTCTTTTTTGGCAGTAAGAAACCTGCTGTCATAGAGCAAAAGCATGGCTTGTCCTCTCCTTTTACCAGGGGTGATGAAGGCTGCTTTTTTTCTGTTCCTCAGGACCTGCTGCTAGGAGAAGGACCTGCTACTAGGAGAGATTTTCCTCCTTGGTCTAGGAAGGAGGAGGTTGTTTGCAGTTAAAAGCGAGTTGTAGCCTCAAAGCTACCCAGCAAAAAAGTTAGCATGGCTTACAGCCAAAATATTATGTACCTTGAAGAGTTGTGAGTGGGATTGTTCCAGGAGTGGTTCTCGGATGGGAAATAAAAACATGCTTATTGGCCAGAAAGGCAGATTTGCAATTTGATAGAAAAGTGAACAATGACTAAAACTGTGTTTAAAACTTGTCACAACTAAAAGACAATACAAAACATGTCTGTGGGACTCCAAAGTATCACCACAACAGTCTGGAAGAAGTTCTTGTCATATTTTAGGAGGTTGTGGTCTCAGACTGCTATATTCCTTTTGGTAAGTACACTGGAAAATGTGGTTGAGTGTAGGAAGATGGTTAATGCTCCGTGACCTCCCAGGTTGATTAAACCTGGAAGTATTTCTAAAAATAGCTGTAATGCCTGAGAGGAGGGGATCATGACATGTGGTGATACAGATAAATATCAACCAAAGCCAGTTGCTTCCACTATGAGCAATTAGATAGGCAGTTCCTCCTTCACCTCCACACTGTGGCTTCATTGTCAGGTGAACATGTAGGCTTTCAACACACTGCCACTGGACTGATGAAATTGCTCTACTCGTGCATGTGT
Source organism: Aythya ferina (assembly GCF_964211825.1). Classification (NCBI taxonomy): domain Eukaryota; kingdom Metazoa; phylum Chordata; class Aves; order Anseriformes; family Anatidae; genus Aythya; species Aythya ferina. The sequence continues at coordinate 23,262,625 of NC_140299.1, forward strand.
GCTAGTGCACAAGCAGTGGTGTTTGGAAAGCACAGGATAGAGAACAGGATATACATTGGGCTGGTGGGGAAGAAGGATGGTATCAGATGTTGTAGTCAGCATGGCAGAACTTTTCAGTGGATGTACTTTATGAAGACAGAGTGGAATGTGTTGGGATAACCCTTTGTCTATACTAAGTGGGGTTTCTTTCTTTAAATTTTGTAGAATTGAAGTGTTACATAATTTTTGAAAGAACAGATCACTCCACAAAGGAAAAAAAAAATAATCAAAGTACAGAGTTGAAAGTGTGTGCTGATTTAAGAGAAACATACTTTTACACAAGCAATTCAGGCTCATTAAAATTCATGGTAAGCCACGTCCAGACGTGACTGGAGATGGTCTGGGAGAGGCTGTGTGAATGGTGAAGGGGTTAGGGTCGAGGTTGGCTTTACTTGTTTCATTGGTGGCATATGGAGAACATGTATTTGTAGTGATAAATGTTTCAAGTCCCTTTTGTATCAAGATATTGATATTCCCTTAAACACCCTGTGCAGTTATATGAATGGAATAATCAGGTTGTCTGCTTTCAGTAAAAGCAGGGCAATTAGTTGTCTGAATGCTGAAGAGTTATTTCCTTCATTTCCACTATGACTGATCGGATTTTCCAGGATGGTGGAGGTAAAAAAAAAAATAAAAAAATAAAAAAATAAAATAAAGCTAGCACAGATCATGCTGATCCTGCACTCCTTGTTTTACATGTTTTCGACAGGGTGTTGGTGATGATTGAGGTGCTGACTATAGCTTGCATGTTACACAGTGTTGATGTGTGCTCTCAGTTCTACAAAGCTAAAATGAAATGTGTATGACTGTCTTTGGAGTGGGGGGGTGGAAGTCTGTGACTTGTCATGTCATCCTTCCTGATGCTTGTCATTCTCCTTGATACACAGAGAAGAGATATTTAAGGCTTTTTGTTAAGTCATGTGAGTCACACATCTTGTGTTTGTACAGTCTATGCCTGCAGGAAGGAGGTGTTGTAGAAATAATTCAGTACCTCTGTCTGGTGGTCATCCTGAAGATCTTCCTGCCACTGTCTACTTTTTTTCTCTCATTTTTTAGTATCTGTAGATTTCACACAAATATTTATGGAAATGTCTTCATTACACTACCAAGAAGTTAAGAGACATTATTATCTGTGCTTCACAGATGGAGAACTGAAGCACAGGGGTTGAAGAACTAGATAATGCTGGGTCTTAGACCAAAGGCCCCTTAGCTGTAAGATTTAGTATTTTGTTCTTCACCTAGAGTATTTTCTCTCACTTGAAATGCATAAATAACTAAAATCGTGTTCACCTCTCTTGCACTTGTAGACGTTTGGTTTGCATTTTTTCTGAAAAAATTCCTTCTTTAGAAGTATTAGAATTCACTATATATAATGAGATAGTTTGCCAATTGCACTACACTGGAGGTGCTGTTGGCTCCCTGGTGGGACAAGAGGCCTTGCAGACAATTTGTGATGGACAGGAGCATTGGGTGATCATCAACAGCATGCAGTTTGGTGAAGACAAATGCTGGGTTCGGTACCTGGGACGGAGCAGTGCAGGACATGGGCAAGTTTTGGGGACGAGTGGCTGGGGAGCAGCTCAGCAGAAAGGGCTGCGGGAGTGCTGGCTGACGGCAGGCTCAGCGTGAGCCAGCAGTGTGCCCTGGCAGCCAGGAGGGCAAGCCACATCTTAGGGTGCACTGAGCACTGCACAGCTGCTCAGACGTGGTGATTCTCCCGCTATGTTTAGTGTTGGTGCAGCCTCACCGATGACTGGACACAAGGGAACAGCACAAAGCTGTGACGGGGGCGGGGGGAGTCAGCCTGGACATGAGGAAAAGTTCCTTTACTGTGGGGGTGGTCAAACGCTGGGGCAGGCTTCCTGGAGAGGTGGCTGCTGCCCTGTGCCTGTCAGTGCCCAGAGGCATCTGGATAATGCCCTCAGACACGTGCTGTAACTTGTGGGTAGCCCTGAAGGGGTCAGGCAGTTGGACTTGGTGCTCTCTGAAGGTCCCCTCCGAATGAACTGTTCTGTTCAGATTTACATGGCGGGATGCCTGCTGCAATGTAATTGCTAATTGTTATTTAGCCTGTTGAGTGGGAGAGCATTAAGGGTGGTGGGTAAAAAGATTTAGGGATGTTATCAACTTGTAGTCTTGTATGCTTACTGCTTGAAATACCAAGGGTAATGTTAATAGCAGTCCAAATTATATTCTTTAAGCATAATGTTTCCCCTTTTAACTTCCTACGTCCCCAAGTTCCAATTTGTCAGCTTGTGCTGCATGGGGTGCTCCATCTCGCACCATTCTGCTGACAGCAGATCTATCACACAGATCAGATGGAGCATGAAACAGATGATTGCAGGGAAATGCTGAAGAAACACAGCTTCTTCGTGTTTACATACTACAAAGCTCTGAAATCTTAGCACCTTATTTTTATTCAGTGTGATTTGAGTCAGGATTTTTTTTTTATATATTTTTGAATCAGGAAGTAACTGGTGTGTTTAAAATACCTGAAATAAGCAGAGTACTTGCCAAAGTTGGGGAGGAGTGTTTAATTTCCTTGCTCTGACAGAGACCTGTAATTGATCTGTTGCCATCAGTCTGTGCTGGTTGGGTGATTAGTTTAGGACGTTCAGTGTGTAAGTATTAAAGCTGATGAAGTTTTCTGTCTCCCTGAAGACAGTGTTTACACTGATTAACTGCTTCTAATTTCAGTATCACTGGAGTCAATCTATTCAGACTTTGATTGACAGTCTTGAGTTTTTAGCTGTGCTGACTTCGATTAACCTCCCCTCCCCCAGTGCTTTAAAAATGAGAAAAGTTGCAGCTCATTACAACTTTCCCAAACATACCAGGATTTAATGCTGTCCAATGTGAATTGTGCTTGATTTTTTTTCCCTAGTTCATTTAACTTTTGCACAGGGAGTCCCTTATATCTGCTGTTAAAGATGGTGAATAGGGAAGTGAGGTGGTGGCTGGTGGCAGAGCTGAATACATGGAAATGGCTCTGAATAAGGAGCAGTATTCCTCTTGCATGGGTACGTTGTCTGGGGTTCTCCAAACTAGGAGAACTGGTTTACTATAATTTACTGGAATTATTCATTTTTAAACTTTAAAAACTTTTAAAGAACACAATTTTAAGTTTAAAGTTAAAAAACCCAACCTTGCATTAAAAAAAAAAAAAAAATAATAATAATAAAGTAATTTAAAAACAATTTGTACAATTGAATTAATTTTTCTCACAAAGTATGGCTTAGTTGACTGTAGTTGTGATGTGGAATGTGTAGAAATAGATAAGTGCATGCTGTTTTAGAAGAATGATTGTATCCATCTTAAGGAATTATTTAGGAATTTTACCTTACTCTGTCGCTGTTGATTTTAAAAGATGCATGGCCAGATGTGTGAGGACAGGAGAAGGTGTGTGTGTATAATGGTCTGAGTGCAATGAATCATGCTTCTTAAATGTATCATCCTTTCATGTGAAGGCCTGAGAACGTGGGAAACATTGTTACTGCTCTTGACCTACCATATGGAGAATGCATTTACCTACAGATTTATACTAGTGCCACAAAAATAGATACTTACTGATTTGAAGAAATGGTGTGACCCTTTTTAGGATCCTGCTAAATGCTGGTTTAAAAAAAAAAAAAAAAGGCAAAGCAGGATGGATTAATATCGGCTATGCAATACTGTATTTTTATTTTTTCCTCTAGCATTTGTGATCATGAAGTCAGGGTCCAAGTAGCATAGTACCCAGAGCAAAGTGAAATTTTTATCGGATGTTTTGTTTCTCTTCCCTGCTGGACTTGCATTTCTGAACTGTAGTAATGCTTGCTCTACTTGCCAAGATAGATAAATGTAAATTCAGTGATAACAATCGGAAATATCTCTTTCGTACTTCCTCATTAGTCTGCCTGTTTGCTAAAGTAGCTTGGAAGGAGAAACTAATTTCTGGGACAAGAACAAATAGGTAGCTTAGTTGATCCCATGCTTGGCTCACTCCACTACAGATAGAAAAATGTTGGATTAAAAATAGTGCTTTGCCAGATTGGAATTCTGATTTTTAATGCAAATGACTACAACGATACGTTTAAGTTTTAGTTAATATTGTGCATCTATTCAGAAACTTTCTGAAATGGGAAGAGATGCTGTGACCATTGCTTTTCCTAAATGTGTTTATGTTAAATAAGCTATAATACACTAGAGTAGTGGGAGGTTAGTTTGAATTTGTATGTTACTTTACAACTTGTTAGAGCAGTAATGCTTACATGTGTTTATAAACAGTTCTAAGTAAACTCAGAAATTGGCAGATACACACTGCACACCCACAAAGCACTTCCTTTCAGTGATTTTTTTAAACTTATTTTTACTTTCTGCATCCCACAGTGAAAATCATGTGAAGTCATCAGAGGAAGGTAATAAACATCATAATCATCATCCACTAGAGGGAGCAAGATTTCAAATATTGTAATTAAGAATACTTATAAAAATATTTATTAGTACATTTACCACTAATACAAATGTAGTCTAAGGAATGAATAAACCAATAACATCTTGTACTTCAACTTCCTACATAAAATAAGCTGTAGAACCTTTTCTACTTTTTTTTTTATCCATCCTATTACTCTTGTTTAAAGTGTCTTTGTCTTCTTTTCTACCTTAAAAAAAAAAAAAAATCTAACCTTTAAGACACATAATGATGGGAAATCCACTGTATTCTGGTGGCTAAGGTGAAATAATTCAAACCTGTGCTTTCTCGCCTGACTCCCACAGTTTGAACCTCTACTTCTAATATGTGTGAGTGAGGGACAGGATAGAGCCCTCTATGCCTACATCGTGTGTATTCCCCAAAATCTCCTCATCCTGTGGATACATATACCAGATGACCAAGGTACTCCTATAGCCTTGGATAAAGTGAATAATTCAAGCTTTTCAAGCTGCATACTGTGGTTCAGCAGATGTCGTTCCTGTATTATTTTTGACAATACTCTAGCCTCCCAATCCTCATCTCTCATCTCCTTACTCCAGTGAGGGATTTTCCTGCTTGTGTATCTGTGGGATGTGTATTCTTTTAACTATACTGTCACATTAGGAGCTCTTATGTAGCTGTGTACCTGTGGGAACACCTAAATCCTTCTCATTGCCCCTGCCTTCTACATTTCTACCTTACATTATGTCCTTTTTTTTAGTGACTTCAAGTCTAGTAATAACAGAATGTCTGTTGTTCAAACAAGGCCACTTTATCCAATGATAAACTGTCTTGTTCCTGTCATTATTTACCTCTTTGGTCTCATTGGCTTGGAAAAGTATTGCATTTTTTTCCAGATCACTGATAGCAGTATTGAACTGTATTAAGTGAAGAACATATCCCTATATGATCCACAGGAAACATTTAATGTGTAGTTACTTTTTGAAATCTCTCTATTGGTAAATGTTAGTGCTTCCTGTATCTTGCATAAATTTTTGCATTCTACTAATTAACTTATTAAAACATTATGTGGAAATAGGTAGAATGTTTTACAAATGTCTCAGTGAATTGTTAACTCAAGCGTTTATTAATCAGGCTTGGAATCTCATTTTTAAAAAGATCTGTCTGGGCAGACTGGCTTATGTGTAAAACTGTGTTAAATGACACTAAGTATGCTGCCTTACCTGAATTCATTACTAATGGGAGCGAGTATCCTGTTTATTCTTTTAAAGGAGTGCTATGACATGATGGCTTAGTTTCAGTATTGTAGAATTTCTAGATATTCCAAGACTCTTTGAAAATAGCAGTAATTTTGGCTGAGTGGCTCAGCCAGTTCCTTCATTACTCTTTTGGTAATAGTTATCTGACTAAAAAGGCACAGTTAAAACAAAGCCAACTTCTCCCAGCACATCTGCATCCTTTGCTGTAATCTAATGTCCTTCCAAATTATTGATAGGAGAGGTGTTTATGTTACATTAAGCTGTGTTAGTGTATTCCTACGTTCTGAAGAATACAGAAAAGATGTGCTAAGGCAAGAATTACTTTTACCTTTTTTATGAACCTTTTATGAATTTACCTTCCTAATCCAGTGTGAGGCCTGTACTATTTTTTAGGATTTTGCTGGTTTTAGCATATTGAAAGAACGCTTTATTGTTTGTAATGTTACTTGTAAACTTCTTTCAATGTGTAACTTGTCATAAAGCTGATGAGATCTAAACAGTTTGCAATGCTTTTGAGCAATGATTGCAGAGTGCTTTTTGTGTTTTGAAAAACTCCAGTGTGTATTGACTTAATTATCAGAGCAAAGAAGCTAGGCTAGATAATTTCTGCATTGGATTATTAAATGCAAAATATCAATTTAGTGTTGGTGTTGCATTTCGGTTTTAAAGATACACTGCCTGTCTTTCCAAATGTTTATGGTAGTGTTTAAAATCAGTAATTAGTACTGTATAATTAAAACGTTTCTGGATAATATTTCTATTGCTATTTATCACTGAAAGTAAATGTTGACATATTGAAATCTTTTTGCTTATGTATTGAATAGAAATTGTTCTCAGAAAAGATTCCTTTTGTAAGTTTGCTTTTGGAAATGTAATTTTCCTCAAAGCGAGGGTGGATTAGACAGCTTTTCTGACTTGTGTGACGTTTTTATCTTCAAGTGAATATAAAAGGGAAAGCTTAATGATCCTTATCACTTGCTTTGCTATGCGATACCTTATGTAATGTTTTGATAAATAAAAACCCATCAGCCAAGTTACATACATTACGAGTTGCCTACCATAAGTGATCAAGTTGCCTGAGCTGCTTTTTGTTTTGGGAGTGGCTGTATAGATGAAAACCAAGTGGTGTTAAGGATGTGTTTGCAGGTTCTCATGTTGTATTTTATATAGTTTTGGGACACCCACAGAATTAAATTATTTCATTTGATTATCAGTAGCATTCTGTTGCAGGGAAACATATCTTAACTGTCAGATACGCATTCAGAAGTGTGACATGGATCTGTGCTTAACAACTTTGTTTTTATGTATTTTGGAGCAGAGTTATGCAATTTATTTATTATTATTTTTTGTCTAGTTCTATATGACAGAGGTAAGTAACTAAATTGTGCTGACCTACTGGCTCTTGAGCCTGTATTTGTTGAGTTGCTGCAGAGATAAGCAGTATACTATCTGAATTTAGAGTGAGAGAGGCTCCAGTTGAACGGATAGGTGCTACCGAAGGAGTGATCCCGCTGACCCTGCCTGTCTGTCTCACCATTAACTCCCTTCTGAGCCTGGTTCTGGGCCTCACTGAGCTGAAACTGCTGGCTAAATGGGGAGAGGGGGTGGATCTGTAGACAGCAGCTGTGTAGTACCAGTTTGATTTGCTTGTGAAACCTCACTTTCCCTTGAGATGTTTGCTTTGAAATCTGGCATTTCTGTGGCATGGAAAGAAACTGCAGGCATCGCTGTGGAAGCAAAGTTGTTTATTCAGAGGCGTTATGAAGTCTTCACCCTCATGTTGTGCTCTTTAGGATAAGGCCTGTGTTTCCCTTTGTGAAGCATATTCCTTCATGTAAGGTTGTTGTGGAACGATGCTGGACTTTTCACAACTACTCCCTTCATTTGCACGCCTTCAGCAAAGTCTCAGTTCAGCCTCATTATGCGTATGTCCACCCAGCACTTCAAAAAAATACATTTTTGCCTTTGAGCTGGTGTCTGAAACAGCCTAACTATTTAGCAGGACTGTTTGTGTCTGTGCATGGTAAGGTAAGATGAAATTAAGCTTGAATTCACAAGTCATGTAATTCTGGGAGCTATTGCTTGTTGTTGTATGTGCAGGGTCTGGAGGTGGAATTGTAAGGGTCTTGACCATCAGAAGCCACAGATTGAAATGACCTGTATCCTGGCCCCATAAGAGGACAAACGCTCACCTTGAATTACTTTCCTCCTTTCTGCACATGGAAAAATCCAACTTGTTGGATCACAAGATATACATTAGAGTAGCCAGGTCTATGTAATGGCTTCAGGTATAATAATCCGTGTGGTTATACCTAGAAGGAGTTGACTTATTTTGCCATCAGAATTTGTCTACTTGCAAGCAGTGATCATCCTTTTATTCAGTTGTGTCTTTGCCCACATTGTAATAAACTGGTACGGCTTTGTTTTTGGGGGAAAAAAAAAAAAGCATATGTTTATATGGGATGCCTCTAATCATTATTGTTAATATGGTAGAAAGTTTCACAAAGAAATCATGAGTTGAATTAGTCTGTCCTTGCAGGGGAAACGATTTCTAGTATTTGGCCTAAGATAAAATGGGTTTTGAGCTCCGTGATTACCTCAGAGATGATGTGCTTGGCTGAATGTGACTTAGTTAAGGAAACTGAACTAACTTCCTTCAGCTGCCTCTTAGGAAGGCTGAGGAGGGGAAAGAGCTTGCAGGAGGATGGGGGAACTGAAACTTTTCCTGCATGATGGATGCAGATGACAGGCTTGGTTATTACTCTTTAGTCAGTGCTGTTCACAACGTCCAATAGGTAAAATTCCCTAGTTTAATGATTGTATGCATTTTTTTTTCCTCCCAAAATGCAAGCTTGCAAGTTACAGACAAAACCTTGGTTACAGAGCAGAGATGATGTGGTAGTGGAGTACATAGAGATGTTTCTCAGTGCTTATGCAGAGATGTGGCTGTTTTCCCTTCTTTTCATATGTAACTGATCTTTCTAAAAATGTCTTAATTTTAGAAGAGTTTTTGGACACTTGTGTTATGTTTGATCAGAGCTAGACTGACATTGTTTACAGTGGTGTGTCAGAAGTCACGTCTGCAGGAGATTTGTCCTAAGGCCTTTTAGGGTAATTGCTGTGTGAACACCTTATTAGATGTCTATCTAACCCATTTAAAGCATGTTCTTTTTTAACTCTTACTTCAACCCGTGCTTACCTTCCAACTACTATTTTTTTAATTGTATCACCATGCATTCTGAGTAGGGTAAAGATCGTATGGATGACTTATAAAACTATCCCAATAAGATGTTCATCTACATCCCCAAGATAAACACCTTTAGTCTGTTAGTTAGAGGACAAGTGCCTTCTTTGCAATGCATATTTCTAGGTGCTTTTCAAAACAATGGCTAACATTTGGATGCTCTGTTACTTTCCAAGCTGATATCCTCAGAGTTGTGTCATGTGAGCCTTTCCAGCTCATCCCTGCAGCAGTCTACATCACAAGGTCTTTCACCCAAGTGATAAAACATGTGGTGGTTTCATGCTGATTGGCAGCTGAACTCCACCACAAGCCCTCTCTCACTCCCTCTCTGCAAAAGGACATGGGGAGAAAAATGGATGAAAAAAGGCTCTAAGGTTGAGAGAAGGACAGGGAGATATATCACCAATTGCCACCACGGGCAAAACAGACTCAGCATAGAGAGATTCATTTATTGCCAACTACTAACAGACTAAATGGTCCATCCCCCAGGAGCAAACTGCTCCAGCACGGGTCCCCCACGGGTGGGGGCAGCTCCCCCCAGACCCCCTGCTCCTGCGTGGGCTCCTCTCCACGGGCTGCAGCTCCGGCCCGGGGCCTGCTCCTGCGGGGGCTCTCCATGGGCCGCAGCCTCCTCCAGGCCACATCCACCTGCTCCACCGGGGGCTCCTCCACCCATGGGGGGGCTGCAGCGTGGAGATCTGCTCCATGTGGGACCCATGGGCTGCAGGGGGACAGCCTGCTCCACCAGGGGCCTCTCCCTGCACAGCCCACAGGGGAACTGCTGCTGCCTGCCTGCAGCACCTCCTGCCCTCCTCCTGCACTCACCTGGGGGCTGCAGGGCTGCTGCTCACTCTTCTCTCTCTCCCAGCTGCTGTTCCCCAGAAGTTCTTTCTTTTCTTTTTTCTTTAATCTGCTCTCCCAGAGGCCCAACCAGTGTCGCTCTGTGGCTTGGCTCTGGCCAGCAGCAGGTCTCCTTTGAGCCAGCTGGAGCTGGTTTTGATTGGACATGGGGCAGCTGCTGGGCGCTGCTCACAGAGGCCACCCCACAGCACCCTGCTACCAAACCCTTGCCATGTAAGCCCGCTGCAGCTACTTTTCATTTTCACTGTGTTTTTCTGTGTTCCCCATGTGTTCACTCCCCCTATTGCAGACAACCCCCTGGTGAATTAGCTACAGCAGTCCATCACTGCTCGGGCAGAGTGCCGTGCCGCCAGCCACGCCGTGCGGCTGATGCCCCCGTGGGCTGCAGCCCCCAGCGCACCAGGACTCGGCAGGAGCCCTTCCGTGCACGCAGCGCGCCGCCGCAGCGCACCGCTCGCCGGGCTCGCCCCGTAAGCACCGGCGTGACCCAAATCCCTTCCCCGTCAGCCTTCGCAGGGCCGCGCCGCCGCACACGGGACGGGCGGATCCGGGGGCGGTGCGGGCCGGGGGGGGCCGGCAAGTTTCCGTCGGTGCCGGTCGCTGCCGCCTCCCGGTCGCGGCGGCCCCGCGGCGCTCAGTGTCAGTGCGAGCGGCGTCGCCTCGCTGCCCGCTGCCCGCCTGCCTCCCGGCGTATGGCGTGGGGCCGCCGGCGGCCGTGAGCGCCGGGCCATGGAGATGTCGGACCCCAACCTGTGGACGGTGCTCTCCAACTTCACCCTGCCGCACCTGCGGAGCGGCTCCCGCCTGCGCCGCACGCAGAGGTAAGGCGGCCGGCTGCCCTTCCGCGGCCCGGCCGGGTCTCTGCTCCTTTCTCTTTCGGAAGAGGTCCTTCGCCCCGCGCACCCCCCTCCCCTCCTCCTCCTCCTCCTCCCTTTTTATTTTTTTTTTTACAGACCTTCCGCTCGCTCTCAATTGTTTGACCTTTTATCCGGAGCGCGTACTTTATATGGACAGCTCAGGAGAGCCTACTTTGTTCGGTGCTCTTAAAGAGACAGGTTTGTCTCCCTCCGATGGGCCTTTGTAGGCGCGGGAACGGCCCTTTCTGTTTCCCTGTACCATTTTCCTCCGTGACAGAAGGGGGGAAAAAAGGTCTGGAAATAGCAAGCACTAGATACAAGGTAGGGTTGTGCCGCTAATGGGCAGACGAGCAGCAGTCCCCAGTGTCTTGGTCATTTTTTTGTGCTGCGCCATCCCCTCGCAGTAAAGCGTGTGCCTCTGCCACAAATAACAAAACTTTATAGAAGTTTATAACTTTGTTCGTCACCACCCTGTTTGCCATCTTGAGACCTACCGGTTGTATTGTTAAGCCCTGATACGCTCCTGTCTGTGAGACTGACTACCTTTGGTGTTACCGTACGTGTTAGTGTGTGGAAAAGTTAACACAAAGAAGGCAGGATAGAGGCCGAGCAGAGCCGTAGGCTCCTAAACCTTAAGAATTTGCGTAGTGGTGTTTTTCAAAAGGAAAAAATGACTGTAGAATGACAGGTTAAAATAATAAAATCAAGTGGCATGCTTCACATCAGTGCAAAGGTGTTCCTTCAGCGTACGTCAAACCTTTAAGTAACTAACTCGCTAGTTGCAACTGATGGCTTATTTTATTATTAATTATATCATTATTTATATATATATATATATCAGTAATTATATGGTTTTATTTTTTTTTTAAATGCTTAAATAGCATCTAAACAGTGTGTCCAAATATGCCTTAAGCATTTTTCTGCTGCAAATATGTCTGTGTTTAAAAAGGAGAATGTGCTGGGGCTTTTTCACATCTTTTTCACTCTTCTTAAGTGGGTTTTCATCTATGTGAAAACCTAAAAATAGTTCTTTTAAAGTACGTGGCGCCAAGGCAGGCCAGGGAGAGAGACCGTGTTAGAACTCACAAGATGCATGAAATATGTGTGTATCGCTTCTTAATTTTCATTTATTTCAGTATTTGGATGCCTTCCTATTTCTCACATCCGTTTCATACTATGGAATTATAGAATAGAATCACAGAATCATTTGGATTTCTTGAAATATATGAAAGATTTTTTTAAAGTAGCTCTGTCCACTCTCTCAGTATTCTATATATATGATGTATATGCAGTTGCATTTTATGTATTACAGCAGTGTACAGTATCTTGCACCCTCTCCTAGCAAAACCAGTATGTGACATCACTGTGAAACTGAGAGGCTAATAGTGTTGTTTCAAAGTTGCTTACTGTTAACAGGCCCAGAAAATGATTCCAGGCTGGTTCCCTCACGCTCATACCTTGAGGAGCTCAGCCTCTCCTCTGTGTCCATTCCCAGGGGAGGGAGGGCTGACTAGCCCAGCTGTTACAGTTCTCTTCTTGAAGGCGGACGTGTCCCTTCCACCCCTCCACCCATAACTCATTGAGTGATGTAAGTGGTGTATACCAGGTGATAAAACTTTCAGAGGAAATAATATGGACACTACAGATTCTCCTAGTTCTGCTACAGAAATGGGCTTTGGTTAAATATGGTGCCAGCTGGATCTGTGTTTTCTGAGCTCCATCTCATCTGGACTGTCTTCAAAGGCGCACTGTCAGTCATGGACTGTGACTGTTAGATGAAAAGACTGGAAGGATAGCTGGTTACATGCCACAGGATTCTTCCTCTTCCTAGAAGACTGCTGGGTAGTGGTAACCACTCGTGTTCTGTATAGCTTTCCAGGCATTATAGAGGACCAAAGAATATGAACAGGCTTGAAGGAAGTCTGGTTCCTGTGATCTGCATCTGCTGGCTGTGTTTAAGTTGAAGTATTGAGCCTGATGATCCAAGATTTTTTTAAAATTATTTTTCCTAGTAGTAACACTGTCCATAAAACCACCATGGTTCTGCGTGAAAACTTGGAAATGGATGTTCACTGTCCTTTCCAGTGGGATCCATAGCTGGCTTTGGAACTCCTTGACAGTGTGACAGCTTTAATTTTGTTCTGGATGGGTGTTTTTCCCCCCTCTCAGCTTTGTCCTTCCTGCAGGTTCAGTTACTTTTGCCAATACTACCGGGATTACCCTGGCCTGGTACAGACCGTATAGGTTCTATGTGCACTACCCTTTCTTTTTGTTTAGTATTAATGAGAATTGCCTGCAAATACTAATGATTTTGTTTCTTTCTTTGTGCAGATTTCTTTGATGGAGGAATTTATTTCACTTCGCTGAAATACTATTAAATAAAGAACCTAAATTTAGCCTATTCTCCTTTGGGTTGCAGCGTTAGGCATGGCAACAGGGTTATAACATGGACATAAGACTTAATTTGTGGTCTTGTTTGCTCACTAAAGTCTCTCATTAAGATTTTTTTTTTTTATTCCTGCTTTTCTGCAGTAGACCTAACTGAATTCAGTTGCAGCAGCTCTTGCTAGAAGTGATACCTGAACAAGAAATATCCCAGCCTGACTTTCAAGTCATGGAGTGGGTTTTCAGGACTGGCAGGTAGAAAAATTCTCTTCAATTATAAATTGGAGGCATTTGGTATTCAAATGACTGAGCCTATAAATGACATGGATTACACCATGTCCTTTTACAGAGAAGAGGCATGTATACAACCACATTAACTTCCTTTTCTGTTGGCATAGGTGTAAGCCCTTCATTGTACTAATTTCGGGTTCCTGCCTAAAATGGCATCCAATCTGGATTGGAGAATGGAGAGGGAACATGAGAGTAAGACTGTCTACACGTCTATTTACAGAGACAGATACGTAGATCTACACACGGATGTGTGTACACAACACACGTACCTTTTCGTATTTTAAAATAAGTAAACTTCTGCTGCTGCATACTACCCTGCACAGTTAGCTCTCTCTTCTGTCACTTCTCTCATGTGTCCACAGCTTTTGTATTTTTTACAAAACAAGCAAGCAAATGATTATTTTGTATGTGTTTTTTCTCCCACCACTCTGCGGTAGTTGCACTGAAACAGCATTGTTACAATCACTCTTGCTTTGGGTCAGAGTGGTTATTTATCAAAGGCACAGAGTTGGGAATGGTTGCCCAGCTGTTTCTCAGCCAAAGTAGACTTTGGGATAATTTGTGTTGAAATTTCATGTTATTTGTGTATGGTCACTGAAGTGGTATTAAAGAGGCTTTCCTGATAGCGGATTAGCCAATCATCAAGTAGCCCTTCAAACATTCTAACAATTCGTAACCATTTCAGAAACATACAGGAAAAAAAAATATATCAAAACTCTTACTGAAAACTCTTTCTGAGAACAGAGTTGTCAAACTTTGTTGTAGTTTTACTAGTTTTGGGACAGTCCGTTTCCTGGAAGATACAGAGCAGGCGTTTTGAGCTTTTATGGGTTGGCAGTTTGAGTAGATAGTGATTAATTCACAATGTAAACACCTGCTATTGGTTATTGTATAGATTTTTTCTTTACATGATATTATGTGTAAGTATCCTGTAAATTGATTGTTTATTCGATAGTAGGTGTTAAAAGGGGTCCTGTTGGTGACATAAAAAAATATATGTATTAAAAAAATTTATATTTATTATCATAAAAACAGCCACAGGAATTAAGTATCTTGTGCAGATGCCAGCTGAATCTGTCAGTGCTCCAACTTGAGTTATTCCTCTTTTGGTACATTACAGGACCATTGGTTACAACTTACAAAATATTGCTTTTTTTTATTGTATTTGTGTTACTTTAGTGTATGTTTGGGAGTGCAGTGATTAGAAGAGCTTTATCTCTTCCCTGCTCTCAGCCCTCTGAGTTTACCTTAAATCCTGCTTGCAGGAGAAGGAGATACAGGTGTTTATTGTCCTAATAGACATTGCATATATTTAGGAAGATGATCTTTATCCTAAATGTAGGGGGAATAAGAAATAAGTATGTGCAGGCTATCTGCTTTAAAACACATTGCCATCGAATACGTGTTGTTAAAAGGTAATCTGTTGGACTAATGATCCCACTGCTTCCTGTGCTAGATAGTGAAGTGTTAATGTAGCTTGGTAATTTTATTTCCTTTCATTCACAGTAGGGGTTGTGCATTAGGGGGGATAGTCTTATAGTCTCACTGTCAAAGTGAATGCACTTTTGTTTTTATTCTGGTTGGTTTACTTGGCCAATCTTTTTGTTCAAGCAATTAAATCTCTAGTTCTGCTTACAATTGAATATTGGCAACAATCAGTTTTCTTCAGTGAGCCATCATTGTTTCTTAGCTTCAGCTAGACTGGTGAAGATTCTTCTGGTCACATTCCTGTTTTTTTTTTGTTTGTTTTTTTTTTTTTTTAAATTCTTAGAATTAAATCAAGATCTTCATGGTGTGACCAAAGGCTCTGACTGTAGAAAAGCTATGGAAAGCAACCATAAGACTTACATTAAAAAAAAAAAAAAAAAAAAAAAAGAAAGCTTAGAAAGTGCTTGAATATGCTGCAAGCCATAATTTTATTCATTTATTTATTAACCACAGTGGTTAGTGTCTGCTGTTACAGAGCAGGAGACAGTCTTTGTCCTTACCCAGAGAATCAAAAGGACAGTAGTCCAGACTTCCCTTCATTAGCTATGGCTGTTGGGATACATCACACAAAGCGGGCACGTTACACAGAGATTTAGTCCTCCCACTTTGTTTGAGCTTGTTTTACATCTGTTGTTGATGTCCTGCAGAGCCATTGAAGTTCTTCTTCTATTAGAAGTTGACTGATCCTTCTCAAATGTAATTTTTAAGCATTAACAGGTGCTCACTCGTGGTTGTTCATAGTTGCCTCTTCTGTGGCACCTTCTGTCAGAGATCCAAACTTCTGGTAGCAGTAAGCTCGCACACTTCGTTGTGTGGCTGCACGTACTGATTGGTGGACTTGGGTCTGGTAATCCTTTGTCAAAGCTGGAAGTGATGGATAGATAAGGATCCCGGGTTGGGCTCCCCATGAAAGAGGTGCATGTTTCAGTTTTTGAGACTTAGAAAGTAGAAAACTGAAGTCGAAATTATATGGTTAGATATTGGATATGAAACCACTAAGTAGCTGGAACCGCAGTGTTCAGAATATGAAGGTACTGCCAACTGATTTGGGTTGAACATTTTTAATGGTGCTTACTAAGTGGCACACTAACTTAATAATGGTGTAAAGCTGTTCCACAGATCACACTGAGTTCTTTTGTGTATATATTTTCACATATATAGGCTGTAGACATGGATCGGGATGTTATGTCACTTAAATATATGCATATATATATCGTAGGAGGTAGTTTCATTGAAAGGAACACTGTTACGGCACAAGGATAGATGTATATGTAGCTTACTGTGTTTCCCAAATTGAGAAAAACAGTAAGCTTTGTTAACCTTGATTCAGCCTTGTTCAACAGGTGTGTCAGATTCAATAACAGCTCATGGATTTTCTCCTGAGAACCTTACATTTGCGAAGTCACTGACGACAGTAACTCTGGAATTTTAAAGCTTCTCGAGAATACAGTGTTAATACATAAAATTATGTTTAGGCATAGTACGTAAGCGCTGTGTATTGGGCTCTTTATTTCATTTGATGTGAGTGTTTATGGTGTAATGCTGTGTCCTTACCTTACTTAATTTTAATGGGACTTAAGTTTTCTCTGGTAAAGATGTAGGAGAAGATCACCCAAGCTTTACATTCTTGGCATTTTTCCACGCATTTCTAAAACCATACTTTTCAATACTTCTCAATACTAATGTTTCAGTACTTTCTTTATAGGCATACATATTCTATATACTGTTGATATTGTTGATATTTGTATTTCTATATACTATTGATGTATTTGTATTAGTTACATCTGCTACAGTGTAATCCTGCACCTTATTAAAGCTGAGATAACTTCCAGTACAGCCTTAAATCTCATGGTCGATCAGTTCTCTGATTTTCTTTGAAATGCTCAAGCCAAATTGAATATTAGCAAACTAGAAAAGTCCTCTTGGCATGGTTCCCCGTAAATATAAACATATCTCAGAAATGTTGTAAACCGGAACAATTCCCAGATTGATCTACCCAATAGAGAGAGCTGAGAACTACCAACTGCGCATTACTAGTATTCCTGCCACTGACAGATAAGTACAAAAATATTGGGGTCATGCCAGAATAAATATATCAGCTTTTTCTCCCTTTCTTTCAGTTAGTAATGGTCTTCCCTAAATAATTGTTTAGGAGTAAGGAAAACCGTCATGCTCTATTGTTCCTGAAAGATTATAATTATTATTGTGAGTAGAATCTGTTATTCCCATGAAATACTGGCATGTTCAGTTTGGTGATTAGAAAGTAAAAACTCCTGCAATTTCCTTCTCCCACCCGTTCTTTTTTCAGCATATGCAGTAATTATGGAGATATGTTAACATGTAATAGCCTGCTTTTGATCCCTATCATTTGGCTGTAATATAGGTTTAAAATGATACGTTAATGAAAACATTTTAAAAGGTTACCCACAAGTTGATTTTTTTAATCATCTTATGAAAATGTTGAAGATGATGTCAAGGCACTGCTTACTGATAGGAAAATGGTTGTTTTATCCATGAACTTTGTGTCTGTCTTGATGAGGCTGGTTTAGAACACATAATTAAGAACATCCAAATAAATCATATGTAAATCAAGGACACGTATATTGTCTTACAAATATTTTACCCTAGTTTGTGTGTTTGCGTGTAAGCATTTTTAAAAATCTATATTCATGATAGGTAGATCAAGGTAGCCCTATGTAAATTCAAGTGTGTTGATTTGGTTACTGAAGAAATACTCTTCCTGATGTGGCTTAATTTGCTGAAACAAAGACTAATGTCAAGAGTTGCATATTGAAATACTTTTACTAAAAATGTCTATACCCTCAGACCTCTTAGTGCTTGAATATATTCTTGCAATGCAGAGTTTAAAAAACACTATTGCCTTAATGGCAGTAAAGTGGTTATAAAAAACAATCTGATTTCTTGTGGGTCAATAAAGGAATACATCAGGCCGAAAACTTACTTGTCTGACAGAATTCATATTTTTCAGGGGACTTGCATGACTGTGATCTTATAGGAGAAGAAATGCGAGCAATATCAGTGGATTCTTACGTTTATTTTTATATGCATCTGTATATAAGTACACATCCAGACAGACTAAATACACACACGGGTGCACAGACATTTGTATACATAAATATTCAAGCAGTAGCTTTAAAATAATACTTGTTGAGAACTTGATTATTAACATTATAAGGTCAGTTCAACAATCTGAAAAAAATTACTCTTGTGCTTTGTTGAAAGACACATTGAATTGAAAGAAGCTATTTCATCTGCTAGGGGATTTATGCTGTTTATAGTGTGCGTTTATACTATAGCTTTGGAAAATTACCCAAGTAAAGCCATTTCTGATCTTGCTTCTGGAAAATGTGGCTTGTCTCCTAAAACTGAAGGAGGATTCTGGGCTCTATTCCACCACTGGAAGAAGTAGTTGGTTTATTTGATATTTTTATTTGTTTATTTGAATATGACTAATTGAAACTAGCATAGTATTTACATTGTGAAATATCATGAAATCTACTTGCATTTCCGTTAAGAAATGGAGAGAGAATTCCACTTTAAAAACATCCTTTAATTTCCAAGGAAATGGTATTAATATGAATTTTGTCTGGAGTTTAACTTGAGAGGGCTGATAAATTAAAAGTCATTTTGTTCGAATGCTGGTACTTGTTATCTGGGATTGTTTTAAGTAGCACTCAAAATACTTGTAACTGGAACAGTAGTTGAGAATGAACTTTTCATTTTCTCCAGCTGCTTTCTTTACTGCATTTGGGAACAATGTGTAGTCAGTCTTCTCTTGCTGACTGCTGGGCCCCCATCGTTCTGTATGGGATTTGGCATGGGCCCACGAGCAGAATTGTACTGCTCAAAAGAGATTTGCACATGTGGAACAAGACGCAATGTTGAACCCTTTGCTCTTTTTACACATGTCTGGGACAGAGCAGTTTGTATAATAAAATTTGATATGTTAAAGCTGTATGACAGAGATGAGTTTCTGCAAAAAGCCTTTACTTTATTTCTGAAATACATTTAAATATGATGTTTTAATGCATTAGATTTGAATCCTAAAATTGTTAGGGGGAACATGGGGACCGTGTTTTGAACTAGCTGACCTTCCTTTGATCAAAGTGTGAGTATAATGAATCAGCTTCTAATTTACATCTGTGTTCTTAAAGCTTAAAGCTTTTAAGTTTCTCTTTGGGAAACTGGTATTATCACTTCTTGGGTGAGCTGCTGAAATTATCTGGAAAGATATTCCTACACAAAAATGTATGGAAACATCAGAAGTAGGGAGGAAAAAAAATGGCTGCAAGAACAGCTAATTTTGTAACTACTTACTTCAACCTCCAGTACCCCTCCCGTCCCCCCTGCGAACCCAACTAAACCCAAGTGGAACATGAGAACTTGTTTGTGTGTGTGTTGGCGGGGTCTGACGGAGAGGCAGGACCTTCCTCCAGCCAAAAAGGTGGTGACGGTCTGGGGAAGTGTCCCACAGGTGGCACTGCAGCGGCCACAGCAAGTTCTCTCACACTCTGTAGCCAAACAACAGCAAGGAACCCAAAAGGGAGTTTGTCAGAGAGTGAATGAGACATGAGATCTGAAACTTTGGCAGGAGGGCTGTGACAAAACACAAACCCATAGAAAGTGGGGCTTCCTTGGTACTTCTGTTGACGGAATTATTTGCAACAGATGCGTGTCGTTTAATTTAACACTATATAGCTTAATGCCAGTGAGCCTAGAAATACTAGAGCCAAGTTATTCCTTCAGACATGGCTATTTCCTGCTGGTTACAGTGTGTGCTGACTGAGAAAGGGCAAAATTATTTATTAGAATGTTTCAGTAGATAAATACCTATGTTTGTAGATTTAACATAGTTCAAGCATAAGCATAATCAGTTCTTGGTGCATCGGAAACGGGATAGTGATGATGAAAATAATTTAGAGTTTTAAATTTCTACCAAGTGTCTTGGTGTTTACCAGAATTTGTTATTAGGACAGCTTTCATAATGCAAATCAACACACAGCTTTTCTATTTCCTTCTATGGAAATTGGGAAAAAGATGTGTGAATGTTAACCCATTCATCTGACAATGTTGTTCACGATAATTCATAATTAGCTAATGTCCTTTGTGATAATAATGTTAACCCTCTCACAGTTAACTGATAAAAAAAAAAAAAAAGAATGTGTGTATTTGTTTTACAGATTTCCTTTTTCAGGGAGTCTGTTTGTCTGGCTGCTTCTTACGCATGGGTATGTCAAGGGAATTTCCATAAGTGCTGTAACAGTAGAAGCAAAGGCAGTCAGACAAGTCCAATATGCTCTATTCACCTTGTCTGCAAACACCCCACGCAAAAGGATGATTATGTCAGTTCACTGTACAGTCAAGTCTTACCAGAACATCTTCCTTGCGCTTCCCCCACATGATGGACAAAGAAAACGTGTAACACGCTTTGTAAGCAAGGGTTGGTTTTTGTTTTGTTTTGTCTTTTCCCTTACCTGGAGTTTGGTGATTTGGCTTCTCCCCCTGGCCCTTCTGCCATGTTTTGATGATTGAACTGTTCTGTTTGGAGGCATCTGCTCTCCATCTGTGACCTATGACTAATGAGAGAACATGAGTTCTGTTGGGAAATATACTTCAATCTCATTTTTTTTTTCTTCCTGAGTGTCTCACATGTTCTATTCTGTCTTGCCAAATGTCAAAATATTATCTTTTGCAAGTCTTTGAAGAGTGATTGCTATTGGTGGAATAAAATTTCTAAACCAAAAAATGAAGTTTCTTCACCCTTTTTCTTACATGTGTTCCCCAAAGCTTGGAACAGAAAATTCCTTTTTTTTCCTTTTTGGTATGGAAATGTTTTAAAGGAAATTCAAAACATACTAGAGTATATGAATATACTAGATTAATTTATTAAATATGCAAATTGTTTGTGTGGGTCAGACCTAAGCATTCAGTATTATCTATAAATTAATACCTTTTAGCCATCATGTGTTTCCTTCTTCTGATTCATAAATTATAAGGCAAGAAGAAACCAGTAGGATTACCTACTCTGACATTCTACAGGAAACATGACATGGAGTAATAGTGCTAGAGGTTTAGTAATTTGGTCTTCTCAGTCAAGGTAATGTGTTTACTTAATCATTGACAAATTTGAGAAAATGAACACTCAGAAAGCCAGGATCCAGGAGCTAGAGCTTCAGAAGTGGTATGCATATTCAGTGCATGCTAGAAGTCCAGCACCCAAATGAAATGAGATATCGCTGAACATCGTTTTAATGCACAGGTAATATGTGCATATGAAATATTGAAGTATCTGCAAAGGTTTAGGTGATTTCATTTTAAGCATTCTTTTTTACGTGAAAGTGTTACTGTAAAAGTAAGTATTCTAACATATGCATGCTAAAGATGCATATAACAAGATATTGATAGCCAATGTAATTAATCTATTTTATGGAAAAGCTCATACAAAAAAAATATTTTGTAGTTATGGACATTGTTAGTGTCAGAGGAGGCATTAAATTTCTTGAGCTTCTTGCTCGGAGGGTTGCATTACGCAGTGGCTTCTTTGGAAGCAGATAATACCACACAATAAAAATGAAGGTTGGAGGTACCTTTTTAATTCTGTTTTTCATACACATCTACAAACATTTTAAAAAAATACTTACAAATATTTGTGTGGTCAAAAATATTTTTCTTCTGTGGAGACTTTGTTTACTGAACCACTTTTCTGAAAGATACCAAGGAACAGTGTAAACAAAACACTCGTAAACCATGACTGGGGGACTTTGCTTATCAGTAGATGATAGCCATTGTGTGCTTGAAGGTAGTACTATCAACACAACCCTTGAAGATAAATGAAGGCAAATGTAGGACTTCCACTTCAAATGCTGTAGAAGTACAAGTAGTTAAAATATAATTCTTCATATAATGATTTGTGAGGAATGTGGTGCTTTGTTTGTCTGATAAGTGAGTGGTATAGGACTTTGTTTTTAAACTATTTGTGTTTAATACAAATTTTATGAGAGCAATGCCAGTTAATCTACTGACTCGGGCATTTATTAGATGGTGTATTCCCACGAGTCCTATGTCAAAGTGAGGGCTACTATTCCCTCAAAAATCTTGCAGAACAAGGGAAACTGATGCAGGAGGCAATTTGCTCCTGCCTTTATGACTGCGGGGGGACTAAAGGTTTTGTTTGTTTTTTCTTTCTTTAATTCTCTTATGGTGGTATTCACAAAGCATAAAACATTTTAAAAACAAAAGTAAAAATAGGAGAAATGGCAGTTTTGTCCTTTCTGTACATTGCTTCTAAAGGCATACTTCTGCTGTGATGCAGATAGAAACCTTAAATTAGGTAATGGGCTAATGGGCCGGATGAGTAGTGAGGTGATTACTCTTCCTGATGGCTAAGAATTGTAGCACACCCTTTTTCTGTCACCTTACCTCATCCACGCCCTCTTCTAACCTGTTGGAGATGTTTGTCTCATCTACGTGTTATGCCTAAGTTTTTAGACTGTAAGCTTTTTCCAGCAGAGGCTGTCATTTGTTGTGTATGATGTCTAGAACAATGAGGTCTTGGAGTAGTATTGCACATATAAAGAGGAGTAAGGTTTTTCACAATTATGTTCTTTTGCACGTTGCACCAAGTCATTTTATTCTTGAGAGCAGCAGGAGATGTGTTGTCTCCTAATTTGTGAACAGATCTTGAAATAGAACTGGACCACTCCAGTTTTGCCTCATTTCTTTAAATTGACTCCGTTGCAGTCTAAAGAAGGAAGGCCACAGTCTGAAATGGTTTTACAATTTTGAACAACAAAAAACATTAAGTCAAAGTTTAGTTTTACATAAAACCTAGAGAAAAAAAACACCTAAAACAAATGCATTTATCACTTATCCCAAAAACTTTATCAGACAAAAGCATCATTCTATCTACCAATGTCTTTTTAAAAAAAAAAAAAAAATAGACATATGTTTATTGGGAGGAATACCATGTGGCTGTACATTTGTGTACATGTGACTTTCTGGTTTCCAGAAGAAAAGTGATGTATAAAAACAAACACAGATTACTTTTTCACATATTTGTTGTATTTTAGTATTGGAAAATAAAATGCACAATATTGTTAATGTACTTAATGAGTATAGTGGTTAGCAAGATTTCAAGCAAATGCATTTAAGTGTACTTAATTTCAGTTGATTTGATGTTTTTAAGTAAGATGGAAAGCACCTTCCTCTAACAGTAAAAGATAATAGTTTTGCTTAAGGCTTACTGGATATTTTTTTCCTTCCCTTCTCCCAGTAGACTGAATTTATAAAATGACAATATTGAATGACTACTATGTACTACTTGTATTGAAAATATGTGTCTTGAGGGTATGATTTCTCTTGAATTATCTCTTGAATGAGAAATTTTGACTTCCACTTTGTACTGTGGTTGCACACCACCAGTTTGCCTCAACAAGATCATTGAATTTCTATGCTTGTCTTCACATACGTAGTACTGATAAGCTTCTGAGGAGGCTATCAGGATAATTTAACTACTTTTTATACTTGGCTAATGCTGTGATAAGAAATTGATTTGCTAAGTGTAGCAATTTGTAATTTTCCAGTTTAATCTTAAAACATCCTCATTGCACTTCATTGTCATCAGTGATAAGTTGTCTTGAATGATCGTGTTGTATGTATATAATAGTTTCAGACCTATTTTTGTTAGTCTGGCAGTTTTCAGAGGCTTGATTCCATCAGAAGGTATGTTGGTTTCAAATCAAGTGTTGGCTGAGAAAAAACAGGGGTTTGCTTAACATTAATATTTTTGCTGTCAAAATGAATAAACCTCCTCTTCAGTTAGCTCCTTGAGATCTTGAGAAGCAACCCCAGGCTGAAAAAAGCACATTCAGCTGGTCTGGCTTTCTGGATGTTGGATGTTTGTTTTTTTTTTCAAAAGTGCATGCTTAACTACCCTTACCCTAAAAAAAAAAAAAAAAAAAAAAAAAAAAAGAGAGAGAGAGAAAAAAAAAAAAACGTAGTGATCTCTAATGATCTCACGTGGTTGGCAGCCCAGATTCATCTGAAAAACAGCACTGTGCCCTGCAGCACCATACTGGGGTGTGTGCTTAAGACTGACTCAGAAGAGATCATCATCATTTCCTGCAGCAAGCTAGTTAGCCTAATGCTGCGTAGCATGAGATGTGGCAAAATCACAGCACGAGGTGATATGGCTACAGGCATTTGGACTATTAAAGCTAGACTTGTAAAGGATATGACGTCTAGTTTTCTATCATGTTGCAGCATTTTTCTCATCACTACCAAAGATGAATGACATGTTACTACTTTTCTACAGCAATAAAGTATGCTGTGAGACATGAGTGAATAGGAAGACCAGAATTTGTCCTTTGGAGGCAGTAACTAAATTAACTTTTAAAGGTATAGCTAATCCAGCATATTGAATAGTCAATTTAAACTAACTTGTTTTTAGATCTCTACTGAGCTCTAATATATCAAGCCTACAAGTATCAGTAATGTAATTTTCAGTCCAGCTTCAGTCCCACAGAATACCTGGGAGCCTTGCAGATTTCTGCAGAATGATACTGTATCTCCTGTGTCTCTGATTCCCTGTGTTAAATAAGTGTGAAGATGTTGTTATTTTTCATTTACTGGAAAAACAATTAAAAAAAGAAAAGAAAAGTCAGGGAACGAAACATGCTATTTTTCTGTAAGAACTTTAAGAAATAAAGGATCTGTATGAACTTGTAAGCAGTTCCTTCAATCATGTGACATGTAATTGAATGCTATAGAAGCAAGAGATTACCAAATTTCACCAAGTTTCAGGAAAAAATACAAATTACTGAATGCCAGTTTACCAAGGAATGTCTTGGTATATTGTTTTTAATTTATTGCTAACTTTTTAAAGTTTAGAGTTGTCATTACTTTCCTGTATCAGCTAAATTTGTGCTGGTCACAGTGAGGTAAAAGATTATACATCCTAGTAAAAACTAGTCAGATCTCTTTAATCAGTTCAAGCTAGGTTGAGAAAACAATCAGTCACTTTTTAATTGGTCACACACCCATATGTACATCAAATTCGTTGTCCAGCCCTTCCTAACTGTGTTACCATGACCTGCAAAAACTTTCTTGAGATTTTGAAGGACTGAAAAATCATTCAGGTTTAATGTTGAGTTATACATTTGTAAAAGGGAGTTGATTTTAAAAGCATGTGATTGTGTTAACATGGATTTATATGAATGCTTTACCATTCAATTTGTCTTAAAAGGCAGAATCTGTTTATATGAGTAATGGTGATTTTTATAGCTGTCATTTGAAGACAGAAAATAACAATGAATGTCTCTCCTCTTTTATTATAGAATCATAGAATCACAGAATGGTTTGGGTTGGAAGAGACCTTTGAGATCGCCCAGTTCCAATCCCCCTGCCATGGGCAGGGACACCTCCCACCAGACCAGGCTGTCCAAAGCCCCATCCAGCCTGGCCTTGAACACCTCCAGGGATGGGGCATCCACAGCTTCTCTGGGCAGCCTGTGCCAGGGCCTCACCACCTCTGACTAAAGAACTTATTCCTAATAGCTAATCTAAATCTACTCCCTTTTAGTTTAAAGCCATTACTTCTTGTCCTATCACTCCACTCCCTGACCAAGAGTCCCTCCCCAGCTCTCCTGTAGGCCCCCTTTAGGCAAGGTCTCCCCAAAGCCTTCTCTTCTCCAGGCTGAACAGCCCCAGCTCCCTCAGGCTGTCTTCATAGGAGAGGTGCTCCAGCCCTCTGATCATCCTCATGGGCCTCCTTTGGACTTCACAGAATCACAGAATTTCTAGGTTGGAAGAGACCTTCAAGATCACCTAGTCCAACCTCTGACCTAACACTAACCAGTCTTCCACTAAACCATATGTCTAAGTTCAACATCTAAACGTCTTTTAAAGACCTCCAGGGATGGTGACTCAACCACTTCCATGGGCAGCCCATTCCAATGCTTAAAAACACTTTCAGTAAAGAAATTCTTCCTAATATCCAACCTAAACCTCCCACCTGGTGCAACTTTAGCCCATTCCCCCTTGTCCTGTCACCCTCAAGCTTTCTACCTCGTCCTTTCTATCCTTGAGCAGATCAACACATGCACCTGACTTGGTGTCATCTGCAAACTTACTGAGGGTTCACTCGATCCCCTCATCCAGATCATCGATAAAGATATTAAAGAGAACTAGCCCCAGTACTGAGCCCTGGGGGATTTGCTCCAACAGCTCCATGTCCTTCTTGTGCTGGGTCCCCATAACTGAACACAACACTCCAGGTGGGGTGTATATTCAATACGTTTGGCTTTTGCTGATGTTCTCTTGTCTTTCATATACATGCATTGGTTTGGCTTTTGAGCTCAATATCTGCTGGAGGTGATTTGTAAAGATTTGGAAAGTTGGGCAAGAGCTTATATTAGTAGAAAGTCAAATGTTTGACAGATTACATCACTGAACCAAATCAGAGGTTTGGGGCATCTATTTTGCAAAATCCAGGAGATGAAGGATTACTGTTCGAACTGTCAGAATGTTCTTCCTTACTGTTATAAAGGTTAGAAGACCACAGATTGCTACGTTTAGTAGTTCCACTTGAACATATCTTTATCATATCAAAAGGAAATATGTAGAAATAGTGCCAAATCAAAATTTCAGTGGAACAGAATAGTTGTGTATTAAGCTACTTAAATTATTTTTAAGTTGTACATTCAATTTGAAGTCTTCTTCATTCATACGGCTCAAGATGGCTCGTAATCTGCAAGACTTAAATGATAGAAACACAGGCGTGAATCTCAGAATAGCAATGATGATGATGCAACCTCATGGCAGTAAGCTTACATAAATGTGTGGATGGGCATGTTTTTAGCTAACATAGTGATACTTCTTAACAGAGTTTGAAGACTAACACGTGATGTGGTTGATAGAGTGAAGACATAGGGAAAGGGGGAAATGCATTCTTGCTGTAGGATGCCATAGTACTGTTTTAAAGAGAAATTGAGTGTTTCGTAGTTCTAAATCCAGCATTACTCATAGGCACAAGTTCTCATTCAAAACAGGATCAATGGAAGGAAAAAATGTGAGATATTTTTCTAATTTTTCTTGTAAGTACGTTTCTCTTGTTTATTCTGAGATAACAGCTGAGCTCTTGTGTATTTATATGTAATTAACAGTTTATAAACAAGGGATGCTTTGTAAAACAGCTTTTTGTAAGAGAGTTCTAGCTCTCCTCATTGTTCATCTTTGACACAGATTCCTTCACAGCTTTATTCTTTTCTCTGTCATGTCTCTGCTGATCAGTACATTACTCCAAGCCAGAGTTTTAACTGAAGTAAAAACCAAAAATCCAGACACATCTGTTCTTGCAGGATTACAGAGTTTTGAGATTTTTTTTCTAAACTTTGTGATACTAGAGTTCTTGTAGGGATGGGCATGTGAAGGAAAAGGACTACACATTGAACCACGCTATCCAGTTTCTTCACATGTCCAAGCCAGCCTTAATTTTTATTTGGATTTGTATAGATTTTAACACATGGTTTTCTAATGCAGAAATCTTTGTGGATTAAAGTTAGTTTTTGACTGTTTTCAGGTGTTTAATGTCTACTAAGTCATACTAGAACTTCTGTTTAGGGTTGTACTAAGTCTTTCTGTTGCCAAAACAGGGCCTGACACACAAATTTCCAAGAAAATCCAGAAAAGGAAAAAAAAAAAAAAAAAGCAAAAACAAACAAATACAAACCATACCTTGAAAAACCAAAAACTTGGAGTTCTCAAGTCATTGCATGAATCCAGAAGCTAGAAGTTTAGGAGTAACTATAAGTACTGCATCGTACGGTTACAATTGACAACACACTTACTTTGGTTTCTTTAATTTTCCTGCAGTCCTGCTCGTGTTGGAATAAATGTTATTTAAACAGTTAAGTTTTAATAGAGATGTATGCCATCCCATGTAGCATAGCGGTAGTGTTTCCTGTAGCACCTCAGGTTGTTCTTGCAGCTGCCTTCAGTGCTGCTAGATCTGACACCTAAAGCTATTGTTGCTGTTGTGGTAGAAAGGCCTTCAGAGCCGTGGTTGGTAAGTTAACCAATGTATTCAAAATTGAAACGTTAACTATAATTATCACTGCTTGTTCTTTCCCCTCTGCATTTGGATGTTATTTTACTAGACCTCTTACATGATACTTCATTCCTGACACATCAGGATGAACTAAACAAATCTTTATTGTGAAATGGTTCCTCGTCAGATACTAGCTCATAGCTATTTGCATGGTATAAATCATATCCTTGCACACTTTTTTCCTTTTCTTCTTTCTGACATGTTGAGTCATTGATACTTGCTTTCATGAATCCTCTGTGACCTACTTCTATTTGTGGACAATTAGTGCATTACTTTGGTAGTGAAATGCATCTTTCCTGGTACGGGTATTTTTACAGGGCAAAGTATATGCAAAAATCTTTCTCATAAACTGCCTGCATACTCTATCCTGTGTTTAAGATGGATTTAGTCTTTTCTCTATATTCTTGTGGTTTACTATATCACCATATAGATTTAAGTCCAGTACAGAAAAGGATACCGGGCATGAATGTTAATTTTCAGTTGTCATTTTGCCTTTTTTCTTTGATCTTGATTTTTCATGAGAAAATAGGATGTTACGAGCCACTGAGGAAATCAAGACAAATATTAACAAGGAACCAAACTTACTTGGTCCTGAAAATTGCATGTTGACATTACCCACAGAAAGAAATACTGGTAAAGGCAGAATGTGGATGGATTTTCTAGGCCACATTCATTCTTGGAGATTCATTTCATTAGAACTCTGATTGGATAACGTAGTGTTGGATGAAGTTCTGTTTAAAAGCAATGTAGTGTTTTTGTTTCTTTTTTTTTTTTTTTTTTCTAAAAATATTGCTACTTATTTTTCAGTAAATTTTCATGAAATATAACCATGTGGAGAAATTTAAGTTCAGATTGTGTTTTGCCAGTCACCAGTTGTGGGAAAGAGCATGAAGTATACACCACAGCAGAAAAGAAGAAAGAGTCTGTCTGAGAGATTGCAATGCAGCACAATTATGTTTTGATCTCCAGAAAATCTATTAATTCTTAGAAGATTCTAAAATACTTTTAATTATCATATGTCTATCTGAGTTTTGGATACTTGGATCATTAAAAGGACTTAGTGTATCAGGGGGAAAGGGAACATTTGGTGGCATAACATGAACGCTTTCATCAGTACTTATTTGGGATGTCCTAGATAATTTGTTTCTGACATCACTGAGTAATGCAGTCACTTGAAACTTACGCCATTGAAACGTTTTTCAGTACTGCACTATACTATTTTTAATAGTATAAATGTGCATATATATTAAGTGCCAGGTCTGTGGCAGCGAATGTAAAAAATGTAAATCATCTGATCTTTCTTGGCTTGTATGGTGCTTGATGATTGTGTTACCAAAAAAAAAAAAAAAAAGTGGCTGCATGTCAGCAGCCTTGTGCTGTCATCCCTGCTGATGAGTATGCCTGGAGATGTTTGAATTGCTTCACTGGAGATTATTCATACGTTTCTGGTTACATCACAGCGACTTTGCAGCGAAGCACTGCATGTATAATAGACTGCCTTCCTGAGGCCGGTGTAGTGCTGCGTGAACCGAAGTCGCTCTCAGAGCTGGTATATACACTAGGCTTTTATACAAGGGTAATCATTTGAGTTATATCTGGCCAGTTAGTTATGCTGATGTAGCTACGTTGGTCCACAATTACAGTTGAAAAAGAGAGTGTATATTCTCCTGGTGTGTTCCAGTTTCCATCTGAGAAAATTTAAACCAGTAAAGACCTGTAACTACATCAGTAGGATGGGGAATAAGTTCATGTGCCTACACACCAGGGTAGACACATACCTGACTCTTAAGTACAGATAGCGCATGCATGTCTAATAGAAAATTGTTGGCGAAAGAAGTGATTGATGTAGTTTTGTAAATAGTGTCAGCTGTTTGCCAGTATCCTAGAGGGTGTTTCAGTATTTTTTCTGTCAGGTTTCTTATGAAGCTTTGTTAAACAAAAAATCATAATTGACAGTTATGTTGCTTACATAATCTCAGTTTTCATTTGGAAAAAGGAAAGCCCACACGTACAGTTCTACAAATCAGTTATTTCTTGTTCTGCTATTAAAAAGATTTGACTATGTTTGGGAAACATCAGGAGCAAAAAGACTCCAGTTCATTATAGCTCCATATGACTGATGGGCAGTGCCACGTTGCCAGCCGCACGTATGTGGACGGTGATGTCTCAGTTATGAACATGGCTTGTTTGGTCACTTAACATTTCAGCATGAGTTTGCAGACAACCGGTTCCTACTGAACAAACAACCTCTTCATGAAAGCCGTCGTAGCTGGCATTGCTTGATGTCCTCTTTGGCAGGCTGAACAGACACCAGCAGCTGAATGGGCACAATGAAAGGATGTGGTGTTTTTTTTTTTTTTTCTGAGAAAATAATGCTTCTTGTTGATTAATTATGGTTTAATTATAAAATTTCTGCTCAGCTGATGGTGTAAGGAGGGGAGAACACTGCTCTCAGCGAAGAGAGGGGAGTCCTTTTGTTTGCAGACCGTGCTTTGGAGCCGCGGCCAGCCTGCGCACGCTCACATGGGGCACTGATGGTGCTCCCAGAGGTCTCATGGGAACAGCCACAGTTTTCAGGTTGAGTGCCTCATAGATAAATGTTCATATTTGGGCTCCTAACCAGTAAAGGGCATGGTTTTCAAACAGCCGTATTTTGTTCTAAGTAGTGATTTAAAAAAAGTCTGTTTTCTTAGTTTCGGTGTATTAATAGTTTGCCTGAGCACTGTTGAATACTTGTGTCCAAGCAGAAGACAGTACATAATATTAATTACAAAATGTCTGTTGTTTGTTGAATGGAAAGTTTGGAACCAAGCACGACATTACTAGCCAGACCAAGAAAGTGGTTGTCCTGCTCCGCACTGTGCACACAACAAGTACTGTGTGCAGTTTTGGGTGCCACAGTGTAAGAAGGATATAAAAACTGTTAGAGAGCCTCCAAAGGAGGGCTACAAAGGTGGTGAAGGCTCTAGAGGGCAAGATGTCTGAAGAGCAGATGAGGCTCCTTGGTTTGCTCAGCCCCGAGCAGAGCAGGCTGAGGGGAGGCCTCATGGCGGCCTGCAGCTCCCTCACGAGGGGAGCGGAGGGGCAGGCGCTGAGCTCTGCTCTCTGGGGACAGCGACAGGACCCGAGGGAACGGCATGGAGCTGGGACAGGGGAGGGTCAGGCTGGGGGTTAGGGAAAGGGTCTGCACCCAGAGGGTGGTCGGGCACTGGGACAGGCTGCCCAGGGCAGTGGGCACAGCACCGAGCCTGATGGAGTTCAAGAAGTGTTTGGACAATGCACTCAGACATCTGGTTTGATTTTGGGGTGGTCCTTTGGTGACCCAGGAGTTGGACTTGAGGATCTTTGTGGGTCCCTTCCAACTTGAGGATATTCTATGATCTTTTCAGGAAGTTCAGTTATAAAATGAACAAGACTATTTTTCTGTTACTTGCAGTAATTCCTTTAAAGAAAGAGTGCAAACCTATCTTAAAAAAAAAAAAAAAAGAGGGAGAGAGGAATAAGACAATGTCAAAGTGACATAAAAAACCCGAAGCTCATTTCTGTTCTTTTGCAGATGCTCAGTAGGCAACTGTACTTCACAGTTGAAATGCTTTTGAGTCTGTGGGCCCTCTACTGTGGTTTTCAGGAGGTTAATTAATGTGGGTGCTCATGGTATCCTTTTTACTGGGAGAATGTTTCTTCTGGAGACTAACATACTAACACTGTTGAAAGATCTCTTCCTCCCTTCCACTCCCCGCCATATTGCAACAAAAGGAAGTCTGGTTTTGTTATTGTTCAGGCACATCAAACTCTCAGAAACTGCTGCTGAATTTAGCATTGAAAATTACATACCCGTCTCTTAGGTCTAATGCAGGGAACCATCTCTGAGTAACACAATTTGGAACAAGCCATAGTTCAGTAATTCATGTAATCTTGTTTATACAAGAAAAAAACTGAGGTCAGGATATTTGTCAGCACAAGGGAAGGGGGTTTCTCTTTTTTTTTTTTCTTAGACTTTGTTACAGAGTTGTGTTTCAATGGCATAACATTTCTTCCATTTTTTTCTCCTATAAAAGTGTGTTTTACTTCACTTCTATTTAATGCTGGTTGTATTGTGCTGTGAAAACGTTCCACTGAAGTACTGACATTCAGTACAACATATTTAAAATAAAATTGAATCAGCATTCTTTCCATTTTTCTGCTCTTGCACACTCTTCTTGTGGACCTTCTTCTCCCAGAAGGTTAAAATTACAGATATGCATACACATATTTGGCTTGCTTTTTGGGTGTGATTGTTTACAGATGAGCTATAATCTTTACCTTTTTTGGTGTGGATTAGCTAAAGTGAAATCTACTGGTTTCGGAAAAACCGTGACTCCTTAAAAGGCAGAATTCTCCCAGGAATAAAAAGATAAGTAACGAGCTAGTGATCATCAAAGTATTGTATCCTAGTACAAGACAGAATTTGAATTTTAAAATAGGAAAGTGAACACTTAGCTTGCAGAAGTTTTGGTGACATTTTAATAGATCTTATTTTCTAGTATGGGAAAAATCAATTATTTAGCAGTTAGTGAGGAGTATTACACTTTTCAGTCAGAGAACAGATCACTTGATACAATGGCAGTGTCTCCCACCTTCTTTAGTTTCATGCTCAAGTAGGAGTGAGAAAATTCCACGCTCTTGTATTCAAAGCATTTATTCATCATGTGCTCTTCTGTAGTTTTGATAGGATGGGAGGTACCAAATTTAAAAATGGAGAAAAGCAGTCCTGCCTGGACTCATTACTCTTGTGAGCAAAAAATGTCAGTATTTAATTATAGGAGAAAGAAGTCAGGTATAAATATAGTTTATTTTAGGGATTAAAATGGAAGAGAATTACGGGGTTTGAAAGTGAAACAATGCAAAATCTTTATACTACACACAACTGGCAATTTCCTACCCTCAAATTTTAAGATTTGACTAATTTTGTGGCACTTCTAATAGATGATTTAAAAAAAAATTAAAAGAAACTGTCCTAAAAATTGTGAAATTATGTGTGGAAAATATTTCTAGGAGCTTTTCTCACGGGGACAGTTTCTGGAGTAGAGCAGACTGAGTTTGATATAATGTGTATTCTTTGGGTTAATAAGCCTCTGATCCTTTTTTGTGAAAGCAGTGTTAGCAACAAACTATTTTGACAGATAGAAACTTCTGTAGCAGGAAGCAGAGCAGGCTAAACCATTTCTTCCCCTTTCTGTTTCCTACCCCCAAATGAAAGTGGATCAGTTGTTTCTGAGGTACTTCCATATAGACATCTACTCTAGCTGTCTACTGAAGCACCAAAGTTTTTAGGCCATTTCTACATGTAGATTTGTGATAATTCCAGAGTGGCAGACTTTAACCCTTAGAGACTTTTTTAAGTATTGCTAGCATGCATGCTTTTTCAATGACAAGAAACACTCCGTAAAAGTACTCTGTGCCATTTGGGAAATGCTTTTTAACATTATGAGGAAGTCTTTCTCATCACCCTGACCCACCAGGCCCATGGCATACAGCGAGTTAAGAGCAGCGGTGCCCATAGGGGCTGCTGCTGGGGACAGCTACCAGCTGGCAAGAAGCTGAGAAAGCTGAGAGGTGCCGGGTCTAAATGGAAAACAGAATGAGAGAGCTGGGGAGAAAAGGGACAGGGTTTCATCGTCGTAGGTATCTGGATAAGCAGGTCTTCTGTCTGCAGTTTGGAGGCACTCCCACTTTTTATCTTAATTCTGAGCTATGCTGGCCTCAGTTTCAACCAGAGTTACAGAAAGCTCAGGGTTTGAGCTTGGCTCCCTTGCAGTACCGGAACAGCCTGGGGAATTGGCTGTGGTTGAGCCTGGGTGGACGCTGTTCAAAAGAAGTAAGTCTGGAACAGGACCCACTTCATCTTTGCATCTTTGGTGTGGTTTGTTTGCCTTTTACATTTTTTTTTTTTTGAAAGGCCAAATTAGGTGAAAGTTATGAGTAGATATGCTAGTCTATTTGATGAAAGCGTGGAAAAGGTCTTGCCCTGTATCTTTATTGGAGCTGGGGGTGGAACTGTGAGGGGGACATCCACCAGCTGTTCCATCCTCTGAGTCTGGACTGTGCGTGTTGGGAGCAGCAGCAGCCACGGGGCATCAGCGCAGCTCCCAGACTGACTGAGCAGCAAGCATCTGTCACAGGCTGGCTGTAGTAGGCAGAAGGCAGCACTCCAGCCTGGTGCTCTGGAGGGGCCCGTGGCAGTGAATGGCAGCCCCACCTGACCTCCCCTGATTTCTCCCATGCTATTGATGAGCAAGGAGGCAGCATCAGAAACATCCTGTCCCCAGCCTAGGTTTAAGGTGACCACCACAACACGGTAAGAAATGTCTGGCCACATCCGCGTATCCCAAGAGACACACCAAGAGCTTGTAGTCTAAAGCCACAATCTAGAGTGGCAGGATCTAGAGATCTAGGATTAACGTGAACCTGCTGGGGATGGCCAAGTGTTTTAAAGCCCATGAAGCCTGTGTTTTAAAGCCCTGTCTGTGCTGAGGCTGCGATAGACATGCGTTCCAGTAAATTGGGTATTTCCTGTCTGATGCAAATGATGTCTGGCAGGGCAAGGCGCTGCTTCACGTGATTAACATCTCAAAACTATTGATGCTTTGATCTTCACAGGTGTGATGTGCTCTGTGTTGTTTTTTTTTTCTAAGGGACTGCTAGTTAAATTGTATAAACCTATCAATGTAGCTCTTTTTTTTTTTTTTTTTTTTTTTCAGTTAGATGTTTCCAGCTTTTTTCATCTCCTGAATTATGTAATGGTGATCATAGTGGTGAGTTAGGCCATTCCTGTCTATTTTTGCTCTGATTCTTGTCCTGTCTTACTATTTATCTTTCTGTTTTGAAAGAGAAGTAATTGTGTGTTGAGGAGTTAAGTTGAATATCTCGGTATGATGGCAAAAGCGCTTTTCAGCTATTACGTTGGTTTATATCACCTCCCAGAACACAGATGAAATCTTGAAAAAATAAGGTCTAGAAGCAGTGGGTTAGAAATGATTACATCAATGTGTCCTCAACAGCCTGCATGATACAAGGTTGCCCAAACTGCATTTTGAAGATAATAAAGAAGAATTCTGCAGTCTTGCTTCTGATCCTGAGTGGTTTTGTCCATTCTCCACTCTCTGCCCACTTTGCATAAATCAGATTTTATATCTTGTAGGCGGGTATTTTATAAATATTGTACAAATATAGAGTTAATAATTAACTTAAATACTCGATTCATTTTGCATAATTAAATATTTATCTGTGTAGAAAGTTAAAACTGAATCTGTCCTTTGGAAGTTACAACAGGTAGAAATACACCGTTTTAGGTTTTTAGGAGAGATTTGGATTTTAAATACTGTTGTTGGATTTTTATTTGTGAAGAGGAAAAAATATGGATCAAAATTGCTAGGAGTAAAAATAAGAAGTCAGTGGAGCTGAATACATTGAAGGCAGATGTAACTATCACCAGGCAAAGACCTAATGAACTATCTGTTTATTTGTTTTGTAAAGCACTGTGGGAATGGAGATTGAAAGGCCGTCTGCAGCATTAGAAGCCTGCCTTTGTGACAGTGTGTGACGATCTTCCTCGGGTCTGCAGAGAGTTGGCAGATGTTTTTGCAATTTTGTGATGCGTCTTGGCAGATGTTATTCCAGTGATGCTGACTGATGCACGTTTGAACTCTACAGACAGTCTGTGTAGAGGATCATGTTTCCAGCTGGTTGCATTTTCTATTTTATTTTCTATTTTATTTTCTATTTTATTTTCTATTTTATTTTCTATTTTATTTTCTATTTTATTTTCTATTTTATTTTCTATTTTATTTTCTATTTTATTTTCTATTTTATTTTCTATTTTATTTTCTATTTTATTTTCTATTTTATTTTCTATTTTATTTTCTATTTTCTATTTTATTTTCTATTTTCTATTTTATTTTCTATTTTCTATTTTATTTTCTATTTTCTATTTTATTTTTTACTTTTAGAAAGATAAGGAGATGAGCGAGGTCTCCTCCTTTGTGCCATTGAGGAAAATCAAAGTCTTGGTGATAGGGAGGCAGCTGGTAGGCTGTAGTAATGGCAGGGAAATCGCTGTTGAACACAAATGTGTAAATACCAGGAAAGGACCCTGAGCTCACTGTCCAAGTTCACCCAGGCAAGAGCCGAA
This sequence comes from Aythya ferina, assembly GCF_964211825.1. Taxonomy (NCBI): domain Eukaryota; kingdom Metazoa; phylum Chordata; class Aves; order Anseriformes; family Anatidae; genus Aythya; species Aythya ferina. Next base: position 23,298,756 of record NC_140299.1, read on the forward strand.
GCTAAAACATTCACAGCTGTGTTGAAAAAATCCAGGACATACTCTGCTAAACTAGGGCTGCTAGCAGATGTATGCATCGCTGTTTTGTCCTGTTCATTAGGTTTTGACAGCACTCTTTTCTTTTCAGCGCACAGACTAAAACTGGCCTCATTCAGGTTGATTAAAGCTTAAATACAAGAGAGTAAAAACCGGAATACATCCATTATACAGTGAAACTTTACAGCAAATTCCAAGACTGTTTTTCCAGGTCATTAAAGATTGATAGGGAATAACTCCATGCAGTGAGTGGGATATATAATAAACATTATTTCTCTGTGTGTGGCTATATGTGTATATATAGGATATTTTAATATATAACCTAGTATATGTCTGCATATAAATATATGTCCTTATACATGTGAATACGTGCATACATACATAGCAGATTTGGAAAAGTGAATGTGCAGGCGTAAGCCAGTAAAAATACTCTGGAAAATTTTGCTGTGTGATGCTAAATGGATACAAGTATGGAACACTGTAAATCACTAAAAGAATGAATTTTAAATTCTTCATTTATTTTTTTTTTTTTGCTCACCTTCAGATATTTTGCACTTTTCTTTCAGTGGCTGCACATCAAAAATTTACCAACTCCAGTCTTTAAGTTAAGAAATGTCTCTCAAAATTGGAGATCTTTGCTTCCTCACTCTGCAGTCTCACTTAGCTATAGGGTAGAACAGGACAGCAGATCACACGGAGTAGAGTTTGTGGATTTTGCTCATGTAACCCTAATTCCACAGTGTTCAGAGAGGAGCAGTCACGGTTGATCTGCTGCCGTTTAAAAAGTGGTCTAGGTATGAAGCTACCGGGCCACATGCTACTCGGACTTCCTAGATCAGGAAATGCTTCATCAAGTATGACCATAAAGGTGCCTGTTGGCAGGGAAGCCACTGTGAGGTACCAGCGTGCACCATCTCTTCATCACAGCTGTTACCTGTGTTCTTCTGAATTAGTGCCCTGCAGAACTTCCATGGATTCTGGAGAGGTTGGAAGCACTCACCAAACTGCTTTTTAATGCCAAGGACTTTTTCTTTTTCTTTTTCTTTTCCTTTTTTTTTTTTTTTTTTTTTTTTTCCCCCTACAAAAACAAAACACAAAACAGTGAAAGGCAGTGAATTCCTCTTATGTTTTAATTTTTATTTTTTCTAACTCGGGGTAGTGTGCTCGGTTGACTCTTCAGTTTTGGTGTTCATGAAGATAAAAAGTAATGATAGTACCATAGTTAGGTAGCTTCAAAACAGGTTAAATATAACTGAAATATAAATTAAATTAAACTCTTCTGTAAATACAAAGTGGCTACATCGGAGTCTTGCTAGGGTCAGCATGTTCCTCCTGAGGTAGTTTTCAGCTATGTTTTTTTAACACCAGAACAATTTCAACCACCTTCCCTATCCCACAGCCTTTATGCTAGAGCTGATCCTGCATTATTAATGTGTTTTGTGTCTGCGTGGTCAGGCTTTGCGTTTGGGTGCAGCAATAGCTGATATAGTCTGTTTGCACTTAGGTTAACAAATACAGCATTTACTCGCAATCTTTCTTAAAATAGGTGTCCCCTTTTAATCTTTACTTTCAGCTAAACAAATATGTTGTAGGGATACCAAAACTGAGAAGCTGTGTTGCAAGGTAGTGCTATGCTCGGCATACACTGTGAAAGGTGGTGAACTGTCATAAGAGCTTACAGTCCAAATCCATCTTTATTACAAGTGTAAATATTAGTAATTAAGGATATTGAAATGAAATCATTATAAGTGATTAAAGCTATGAAAGGCATGGGAAGTGATGATCTCTGTCAGTATATCCTACTTTCTATACCTTTTCGTGTGTGTTTGAGAAGCAGTTAACCCTTACTGCCAGTAACTTGCTCACATATTATCCCTCTTTCTGAGGAATAAGCTTCCATTTTAGTGTGTACCTCTCACTGCTATTACTGTTTTTTGATTATCAGGAAATCTGCATTTAATATTTATCTGGATGAAGTAGTGCCCCATCATGAGTATATGACTTAAAGAACTGAGTTTCTGTTTCAAGTTTGTATTATGTTTAGTTTTTCCAAGAGCTTGTTGAGTGTAGATGTATTGTAATGGCCATTACCAGTACTTTTATCTTGTGCGTTGTTAGTGGGAATCTAGCAGTTCCCACCACTTCTGCCCAAAGGGATTTTGCCTGATAGAGGAAGGATTGTGGTTATTGAAGGAGCAAGGTAATCAAGCTTTGTACAACTGGATCACATCTTTCAGCAGCTGCAGTTAACCCCTGCTTTATGAGATTAACACAGTTCAGCACAGCACGCTTTCTACATGTTGTCCTCCATTTGCTCTATCAGGTGGTACTTCTCACGGGAAGTGCTGGTTGCCTCTGCAGTTGGAGGAGTGACTCAGAGTGCTCCGTGTTCCTGATAGCAGAGCAGGGCTGAAGGAGGAATTCCCCAGCAGCGAAGAATCACGATAAGGAGGAGTGCTACGAGTGGGCAGGAGCATTGGTGGCAGAGAGCGGGAGATAAGGCAGAGGGACTTGGAAACCAAATAGGAAATTATGAATTGGATTCCAAGATAAGGAACAGTGCCAGTAATCCAGGGCACTGCTGGCACGATGTAAACTACTGCCAGATATACAGTGATCCAAGACTCCCAGCTCAGGCTGTGGGCAACAGAACCAAACCAGGGAGGATCTTCCTGGGAAAGAGAAGGAGAAAAGGGCAAAAAGTGCAAAGTTACTGTTCTCTTCAAATTTTATGTGTATCCCAAAATTTAATTGGTATTGTTGAACATGGCTGACTAAGGTTTAAAGTGTCTTTTTTTTTTTTTTTTTTTTTTTTTTTTTAAGTTCTCCTCTTGTATTCTCTTTGTGCTCTTTTCTTCTTGGAAAAGGATATTTTCCTTTTTTTTTTTTTTTTTCTCAGCACTTTAAACCCTGTGTAACCTGCTGCCTTGCTTGCAGGTCTCTTCTCTGTGCCATGCAACCTAATCACGAAGAGAAATCCAAGTTTTAGAGAGCAGTGTTTTAAGAATGTATCTCTCTGTGGTTTACCAAGGTTTATGTTTCCCCAATTTACAGTCCTGCACTGTATAACTTTGCTGCAGACAAAGAGGCTTTCTTTCAGGTCTGTCTTTCATCAGTTGGTTTATCTTGTCAGATTTGAATGGGAGAAGAACAGATTTACGAAGACAATAGAAGGGAAAAGTTACTTGATGTGTGCAGGGATCTAGGATAAATGATTTTGTCTGCAGAATTGCTCTAACTTCGGAGTTTCTTTGTACGTGAGGACTGCTGTTTCAAGGCTAAATACTTCTGTTAGTAATGCTTTGCTACCTCCTTGGTGGGACCCTGCTTCCTGTTTGCAGTGTTCTAGCAGCTGAGATCATCTTTCTAAGTTCCCCAGAGGTGTTTTTTTCTTCACCCACAAAGAGCCTCTTCTATTCTACCATTAACCTGGGGAATGCGTTCTGTTTTAGGGATTATACAGGATGGCTACATACATGATTTCAGAATCTGTGGAGCAAAAAAAAAAACAAAGCTATGGGATGAGCTCTAGCAGGGATTTGTCCTTGCATGCAGCACTTTATGGTTTACGTTACTCATAGGACAAATAGAGGAGAATTCACATTTTTGACTTTACATCTCTTGAGAAAATCATGGAATCACAGAACTGTAGGCGTTAAAATCACAGAACTGTAGGGGTTAGAAGGGACCTCGAGAGATCATCGGGTCCAACCCCCCTGCCAAAGCAGGTTCCTCAGAGCAGGCTGCCAGGTAGGCATCCAGACAGGCCTTGAATATCTCCAGAGAAGGAGACTCCACAACCTCCCTGGGCAGCCTGTCCCAGTGCTCCGTCACCCTCACTGTGAAGAAGTTCCTTTGCATGTTGGTGCAGAACTTCCTGTGCTCTATCTTGTGGCCATTACCCCTTGTCCTGTCCTCACAAACCACTGAAAAGAGGTTGGCCAAATCCCTCTGTCTCCCACACCTCAGGTATTTATACACATTGATGAGATCCCCTCTCAGTCTTCTCTTCTCCAGGATGAACAGACCCAGGTCTCTCAGCCTTTCTTCATAGGGAAGATGCTCCAGGCCCCATATCATCTTTGTGGCCCTCTGCTGGACTCTTTGCAGGAGACCCCTGTCCTTCTTGTACCAGGGGGCCCAGAACTGGACACAGTACTCCAGGTGAGGCCTGACCAGGGCAGAGTAGAGGGGGAGGATCACCTCCCTTGACCTGCTGGCCACGCTCCTTTTAATGCACGCCAGGATCCCACTGGCCCTCTTGGCCACAAGGGCACACTGCTGGCTCATGGTCAACCTGCTGTTGGACCCCAGGTCCTTCTTCTCTCCAGCAGCTCCTCTCCAGCAGGTCGCCCCCCACCCTGTACTGATACTTCGTGTTGTTCCTTCCCAGGTGCAGGACTCCACACTTGCTCTTGTTAAACCTCATTTAGTTTCTTCCTGCCCAGCTCTCCAGCCTGTCCAGGTCTAAAATACTTCACTAGAATGTGATAAGTGAAATTCTTCATACAACTGCAGCCACATCTGAGCAAATAGGAAAGATTTTTTTGCAATGGCAGCTCGGGGAAGTTTTTAAAATTACGTAAGATCTTGCTATGGAGGAAATGTCATCCTAGTCCCGATAAAGAATTCTTAAAAGTAACTGTAAAATCTAGATAACTAGAATTATATATCTCAGATAATGTGTGAAAGATATTGCGCTAATTTCACCTGTGGAATGTGAAGTTTGAATTATAATGTAAAACTGAATACAAAGAGTCTTTTATTTACAAAAAAAAATGGCATAAGTGACGAAACTGTTAATTTCTGCATTTAAGTGTAAATGATGCTGTACACATGTATATGGAATCATTCTTGTGGCAAAATTAATGCAGTGTGCCTGTGGCCTAGAACTAAAAGTAAGGTTTCTTTGGTTAGAAAAGGAGAATCATCCACTACCTTTGAAATCTCTTTTGCTGGGAGCATTATCAAGGGATTAGATGATTAAAATCTGTGGGTTTTTTTGTAGGAGATGTGACGATCCCAAGTTTTGCACATGTGAAGCTGCCTCATGTCATGTAGTAGGGTCTCTTAACCCCAGCCCGCACCACAGATGCTGTAGTGATGTCATCACATCGTTATGGATAGATACAATCTGTTGTGTCCTTTAACAAATGTCTAATGAATACTGGAAGTTTGTGTTGAATTTAGTTTTTGTTTGGAGGATTGCAAATGAACTGTTACTCAAGATCTTTTAGAAGTGTAGCAGGTAAATTAAGGGTTGTCATAGTATGATATAAGAAATATTACTGAAATTACAGTGATGTTATAAAGCCAAAAGGAAGTATTTGAACCATTCTTTGATAAGAGAGCAATCAAATATAGCTCTTCAGCTGGACAAAATTTAGAGAAAGGGTGGAACAATGTGGCTTTGAAATTGTTGTCTAGTAACATAAGGAGTGTTTCCTTAAGTCTTGTAACTTAACAATAGGTTAAATAATAAGTATGTTAAAAATACTTGTAGTAAGGTCAACTTAATTTAAACATAATATATATATATATAGTCCAAACTTATAAAATTTTCCCTGTTTGGTCAGCTTAGTAATTGAAGTGTATCTATTTAAAAAGTTTTGTGTGACTTTTCCCATACTTAAAATGTGAATTCTTAAAGCATTTATTGCTTTACTTTCCTACAGTGGTAATAATAAATATATACTCACGAGTTAATGCATTGTTTAGTTGATTATAATAAAAGGGATATGGTAGTTCATTGTGTAATTTATGGAAATAAACTTTGCATTAACCTGTTAAACTGTTGGATATGGCACTCTTAGTGCTTAGCAAAATGTTTTTTGAGGGGAGACTGGTTTTCGTTTGACACTTTTTATATATTGCAAATAAATTCTATACTGCTTTATTAGTCTGCATTTCCTGACTTTTTTTCCCCTCTGGTAATAGTACAGATTCCTTTTGAATCTTTTTTACTTATTATTTATGCTATCCCAGCAGGTTACTCACGTTTATGCCCCCTTGTTTAACTCTGTCCCTTCTTTTGCATTTTATTCATCTTGTGATATTCAATTTGATCAGTTCTGGTTCCTGGCTGTTATACAGAGATCATAACATTAGAAAGTTAGACATGTTAGATGTTTAGAGACATCTACAAGTAAGATCTGAGTATGCCTGTATTGTATTAATGAAATGCTTTTTATAAAAGAATTTTCCCCCTTTTAATGGTTTTGAGTTTCTATAAACCTTTATGGGGGAAAAAAAAATCTGATCGTAGTGCTGTAAACATTTGCATATGCACTTAAGTTTATATACAGTTAGTCTTTTTGACTTCAAGATACTATTTTCTTGTGCATGAATGTTTGCAGTCTTGAGGATTTATATTTATGAGAATATTAGTTATAGCTGAAAGAGGGGAAAAAACACTTCTGCCATCAAATATTTTAAAATGTTATGTTGTATTTAAGAAAAATGTGTCCTTTCTCAAGCTTAATAGATGTGTTAATTTACTATTTATCTTGACTAATGATCTTGTGATAAGGGAAATCAGTGGCTTTGCAGATGAAAAATGTATGAGTAAAAAAAAAGGCATTCATCTTTGTAGGCATCATCTGTTTCATTGACAAAAGGCACAGATGTGAAATTTAACTCAATAATTAAATTTATAATTATTGTTTCAGAGTCAGATAGATAAATAATTGCTCCTCATGGCATGCAATTTGGAGCTACAGTTCATGTAATAAGAATAGGTTTGATCATTGGTGATTCTAAGCTGAGAATTTTTCAGATTGTGTGTGTATATTTTTAAATATTATTTAAAAAGTATGGCAGAGAAGCAAGCTGCAGACAGGGAAGAACATTTTATTAATGACTCCACAGGGATATGATATTCTTTGCACTGAACAGCAAACGTGCAAGCCTGAAATGGATCCATGGTGCATTTTCTTTGGAAACTGCTGTCTTTGTCATTATCCAGTATGTTCCATAGACTTCCTGGACTCATACAAGTACTACAAAAACAGCAATAGCTCTGATAAAGAAGCAAAAATGCAAAATGTCCATATGTGGTACATGCTGTGTTTCTAATGATGTGTTTTTTTTTCTCTTTCTGTTTTTGCCTACAGTTGTAGAACAAGCAACAGGAAGAGTCTGATGGGCAATGGCCAGTCTCCAGCTCTGCCTCGGCCTCATTCACCTCTCTCAGCTCACACAGGTGATTTTTATATCTATTTTACTGGTGGTATTTATGAAATTCTTCAGAATTCTGTATGAGGGGAGGAAAAAACACTCTATCTCACTACGTTTCTTTCCATTGTTGGAATTGGTGAATATTTGCATATTGTTCCATCCAAATTTCTGTTAAATTTAAATCCATAAATCTTATGTTACGGTAACAAGCAGTCCTGAAGTATCTAACATGGATCATGTAGCTTTGTTAGTTTTCCATGTATTCTGTCAAGTTCTGATGCATTTTCCCCAATTCCTTCTCTGCACCTAGTACTGTATGAAAAGAATATTAAACAGCTCGTAACACATGGTGAATATAGTGGAATTGGTGAGTAGGGTATTACATTCTATTCGTAGTGCATTTGTTCCCTAGGATTTATGAAGTTAGGCATGTTACTAGAAATTTCAGTGCTTCAGTTTCCACAATAATAAATTGGTGATCATTTTGTTTCACTTCTGAAGCATTAAAGCACTTAAGATTGAGTGAACATTAGAGATGATATTGTCTTCATTTTGAAAAGGAACATTTTTCGCATACCAAAATAGACTAGTGCAAAGATTCATTCTGTCACATGTTTTGGTGTATAGTTATTACCATTGGTTAAATAAAAAAAAAAAAAAAGTAAAGCCCTACAAGCAATCCTTTTGTTGGCAATGACGTTGAGTACTTTGTAGAATTGTTCTTGGATGGTAAAAGAACAATTACAGAGTTTAAGTTGTGTTTTTCAAGAGAATGGTGAGTTTAATAAGGCACTTGCAGTTTTCTAGTAGAAACATCGTTACTAGAGAAAACACAGTGGTTCTCCTCAAACTGAGCAGCATGCAAGCAGAAGATGAAAGCTGAGTTGGGCAAATACTGAAAAATTGCGTGAAGTTTTTTAATTTTTTGTCTTACAATCTCAGTAATTCTCAGGTTTGCGTGGTTGGATAGGGAAGGGGAATTTGGATGGCACCACACTGATGAAGTAAATATATTGTTCAGGGTGCAAATGGTGCATTCCAGTCGAAGAAAAGACATTTGTAAGCAACATGGAGAGTGAAGGCTCATGGCTCTAATTAAGAGCTGCCAAAGCAGTTTGAGTACATACAAGATACAAGCTCTAGGACTGGAGGTTAGAAAGGGGATATGGAAATGTTGATAAATGCAACAGGTATTATATATCAGCTATTACATTAATTACCAATACAGTACATTATATGCGCTCTTCCTCTGTATAGGGCCTGAAGCTAACTGCAGAGATGGTTCATGGTATTGAAAAGTCAGATTTGAAATCTGGCAGTAGGTCTTGTGCAGAGGCACTCATAAAGATCATGAGATTTCCAGAATACTTGAGAATTTCACTATGTAAATTCTTTCTCTTTCTTACAAAACCAGAAAGCAAATATACACTAATGCCATTTCTTTGTGTTCAAATCTTGCTCATTATTAATAACTGTCTTAAGACAGTTGCTGCATAACCTTTGCCTTTAATATGTAAGCTGAAAGCAGTTAAACCTGCTGAAAGCTCCTTCTAGTTTTTGTGTGAACTGTGGATACATTCAGGATTGTGGGAGGCAAAGGCTGCACTGTCAGCTTGGACAACATCTGGTGTCCTGGACACTAATGGGTTTTCCAGCTGAATGCCTGCTGCTGCGTAGGTAGATCTGCACCTCCCAGCCTTCGAGTGAGTGATTATCATCTCAGCAAGTCAGGGCATTCAGGTGTCCCCACCTCAACAGTCACAGGAGCTTGTTCCTGTGGGTGATGCTAACCCCTGATGATGAATAATCAAGTGTAACGCTGTTTAATGTTCTCTGCTGTAGAAACAAGATTTAGCTGTTAGGAGTAATACTATAAATCTTACATGTTTGTGTCTTAATGAAATGTTTCATTTTGTGCCACTAAGAGGACAAGTATTGGGAGAAGAACTGCAAGTAGGGAATTACTTAAAAAGGAGAGGATATGAGTGTTATGCTAAAATGAGAAGTCTTACAAAACGGGAGCAGGGTTTGTCAATAGAGTGCTCAGGCTTTGGTTTTGTGGCCAAGCCTTCTTAATCTTTTCATAAATTACATTGGCACAAAATTATTGTAGTTGATGTAAAGTTGGAAGACATCCAATATGGAACAGCACTGGGAAAACTGTGTTAAGGTGACTTATCTTGAGGACTGCAATAAAAAGTATCAAATTACATAGCAACTTGCAGCATTTTGTGCATGTAGGACCAGTAACATAAATGCCTACTTCAAGATCTGGACTCATCTGGTAGAAGGAATTTAGAGAAGGACCTGGCTGCATTTTCTGGATCAGATGATTGAAGGACCAATGTAGCGTAGCTTTGAAAGTCAAATCTTAGAAGTTTATACAAAAGAAGTAATTTTCAGCTGAATCTGGGAAGGTTTCATGCCACTGTACAACGTCCTGGTTAGATTTCATCTGGAGTGCTGCTGTTTTCTTATAGTAATGCATGTTCTGGAGGTCTTGTGGGGAGAAAGGCTTAGTAGGATAGAATGTGAGAGTGTTTCATGCAAGACTAAAAGATTATTACTTGCTTATTTTAGGAAAAGGAAGACTGAGAAGCATGTGTTGTCATCAAAATCAGTCAGAGGCATATTGCAGGGAGTGGGAAGGAAGATGTATGTTGTTCATATATACCAGAACATGAAAGCTCCTGAAGAATCTTCCACTAAGAATGGCAATGACAAACTCTATCTTTCCTGTGGGATTCAGTGTGTTTATGAACGGGATTACATGATGGTATCGTCTAAAGCAATATTCCAAGGCCAAAGAGGTCTTGCCTCTAGTTGTAATCCTTTTTGTAAGATTTTCTAGGTTGGCAGACATTGTCACATGTTGACCGTTAATTTCCTGGTTTCACTACGTTAATACCTGTTGCTTCCATGACATAATGTTTTGGGTACCACCTGTGTGGAGTCAGGAGTTGGACTTGGTGATCCTTGTGGGCCCCTTCCAACTCAGGATATTCTATGTTTCTAAGTTCATTTGATAGAAGTAATTTAGCCACACTGCAGTTTAGTAACAAAGAAAGACATTTAAAATATTAAGTATTTTAGTTGTTTCAGGGTTTGAATTACACTGGAGACATTCATGTGCATCACATTTAGAGATGGTTTTCCTGGATTTCTTAACTTTAAACCTGTGTGGGTTTCCCTTTTTTTCCCCTTTTTTTCCCCTTTTTTTTCCCCTTTTTTTCCCCTTTTTTTCCCCTTTTTTTTCCCTTTTTTTTCCCTTTTTTTTCCCTTTTTTTCCCTTTTTTTCCCCTTTTTTCCCCTTTTTTCCCCTTTTTTTCCCCTTTTTTTCCCCTTTTTTTTTCCCCTTTTTTTCCCCTTTTTTTCCCCTTTTTTCCCCCCTTTTTTCCCCCTTTTTTCCCCCTTTTTTTCCCCTTTTTTTTCCCCTTTTTTCCCTTTTTTCCCTTTTTCTTCCTTTTCTTCCTTTTCTTCCTTTTCTTCCTTTTCTTCCTTTTCTTCCTTTTCTTCCTTTTCTTCCTTTTCTTCCTTTTCTTCCTTTTCTTCCTTTTCTTCCTTTTCTTCCTTTTCTTCCTTTTCTTCCTTTTCTTCCTTTTCTTCCTTTTCTTCCTTTTCTTCCTTTTCTTCCTTTTCTTCCTTTTCTTCCTTTTCTTCCTTTTCTTCCTTTTCTTCCTTTTCTTCCTTTTCTTCCTTTTCTTCCTTTTCTTCCTTTTCTTCCTTTTCTTCCTTTTCTTCCTTTTCTTCCTTTTCTTCCTTTTCTTCCTTTTCTTCCTTTTCTTCCTTTTCTTCCTTTTCTTCCTTTTCTTCCTTTTCTTCCTTTTCTTCCTTTTCTTCCTTTTCTTCCTTTTCTTCCTTTTCTTCCTTTTCTTCCTTTTCTTCCTTTTCTTCCTTTTCTTCCTTTTCTTCCTTTTCTTCCTTTTCTTCCTTTTCTTCCTTTTCTTCCTTTTCTTCCTTTTCTTCCTTTTCTTCCTTTTCTTCCTTTTCTTCCTTTTCTTCCTTTTCTTCCTTTTCTTCCTTTTCTTCCTTTTCTTCCTTTGTCCAAAGTAAATGATATTGAGTACTGGCTTACTACCATACATTTAAAACAAAGAAAAATGTCTCATACACAGCTTCTATGCTCTTCTGCTTTAGCTATGGTCTGTGTTGACTGCCTTTTGGGGAAAGTAAGACTAGGTTTGTAAGTGAATGAAAATCAATGAAGTCTTGGTGTGTTTTCATGGTAAACTGTCAAAGTATTAAAAGCTAAAGCTAACACAGGGCTCTGAATCTCTTTTGAAAGAAAACTGACATTTACAGAACAGTAACTAATGTAGTTTATTAGTCTGATTGTCATCATACGTAGATTGATAAAAAAAACTTTGCTAAAACACAGATTAATGTTATTTAAAATTAATCTGATGTGTCAATTTCATAAAATCAAAGATTGATTAGAAGGGGCCTCAAAGATCTCCCAGTTCCAGCCCCCTGCCATGGACAGGGACACCTCCCACCAGACCAGGCTTCCCAAAGCCCCATCCAGCCTGGCCTTGAGCACCTCCAGGGATGGGGCATCCACAGCTTCTCTGGGCAGCCTGAGCCAGGGCCTCACCGCCCTTTGAGTAAAGAACTTATTCCTAATAGCTAATCTAAATCTACTCCCTTTTAGTTTAAAGCCATTACTTTTTGTCCTGTCACTGTATTCCCTGACAGCCTCCCTCCCAGCTTTCCTGTAGGCCGCATTTAGGCACAGAAAAGCTGCTGTAAGGTCTCCCCAGGGCCTTCTCTTCTCCAGGCTGAACAACCCTAACTCCCTCAGCCTGTCTTCATAGGAGAGGTGCTCTAGCATTCTTGATCGTTCTCATCACCCTGCTCTGGACTCACTCTAACAGCTCCGTGTCCTTCTTCTGCTGTCCCCAGAGGTGAACGCAGGGCTCCAGGTGGGTCTCACAAGAGCAGAGCAGGGGGGCAGAATCACCTCCCTCGCCCTGCTGGCCACACTGCTTTTGATGCAGCCCAGGATACAGTTGGCTTTCTGGGCTGCAGGCACACGTTGCTGGCTCATGTTGAGCTTCTCATCAACCAACACCCCCAGGTCCTTCTCCTCAGGACTGCTCTCAATACGTTCTCCACCTAGCTTGTATTGGTGCTTGGGATTGCCCTGGCCTGGATTCAGGGCATTGCACTTGGTACAATTTCAGAGCATCTTCTCCTAGTTTAGGGACTACAGAGGAAGGAGTAAATTGTATGTAAGGAAGGAGTAAGTTGCATGTAGATTCAAATGACTTCTAAATTAAATGCTATTAAGTATAGTACTTCTAGTATTTAAAGTAAGTAGTGGCCAGAACATGAAGAGATCCCACTGTTTTTCTGATGACCAGTGTAAGTGTAGTTTATCTGGTTTCCTCTTGCCACTACCAACTCCCAGTACACAGAACTGTAGGAATTGTGCTGTGTTTTGTGTCAGTGTAGTTCTCAGATTTCTTCTGGTCCTGGGTTCAATTGTTCATTCCAGTTTGGAGAAAGTGAAGTAACAGATACATCTCTCCTACCCCTTCATGCCTGTGTAAAGCTAATTTCACCTGGAATTAAGTGAATGCTAGTACTCTGGATGCCCAGAGGAGCTGTGGATGCCCCATCCCTGGAGGTGAGGCCGTGGCAGGGGCGTGGAACAGGCTCATCTGTATGGTCCCTTTCAACCCAAACCATTCTGTGATTGTGAGGCAGGAGACTTCAGTGACACCCAGGATGGAACAAGCCAGCTGCTAACCATAATAGGTTATTTAGCAGAAAGGTCTATGTATAGAAGATTTGCCCTGGCAAGTGGATTTAAGAAGCTTGCAAACCTTCCTTGCTGTAACCGGAGAAAGCCATTTGCTGGCTTGAAGCATAATTAATCCAGTTTTTGAAACAGCTTGAGCTCCTCACCTCTGAGCAGATCTCGGCAGAAATACCTGCTGAAGCGTTCAGAATGCTGCTGCTGCCCAGCTGTGTGATGCTGCTGACTGGCACAGTTCACTAGGGTATGAAACTCAGACCTGTAACTGTTCATGGATTCTTGTGTATTGTTCACTTCACAGCATGGGTTCACACCAAGGAAACAGACACCAGGAACACATGACCTGTTGTTGCAGTGTGTTGCTGCTGTGCTGATGTACTCTTAATTCGATTCAAACGACTGTCAAATAATGACACCAAGACTTCAAACTGAAGCTGTCTCTGATCCATTGGGACTTTGTCATAACAATCATTAATCTGTTATTCCCTCAGTACCAAAAGAAAGTGATTGCATCAGGAGTCCTTTATTTTGTAAGTAGACAGCTATTAAAAAAAACATCAATAATACATGTTCCCTGTAACATATGCATTTTTAAAAGATGTAAAACATCTCCCCTCTTTGGCAAAGGCACAGGACTTCTTGAAGCTAATTACAAAACAATCACACAATTTAATTAATCTGGGTATAGTATTCTTAACAATAGCTGCTTGCAAAATGAGACACCCTGTGTATTGTCATGAGGTAAAGTATTGTTTTGGTACGTTGATTGCCTATTCATTGTGCTACTTCTCCCAGAGGATACTTGAGTTAATTACTTACCTAATGCGTGACCACCAGTCAGGTTTACTTCATCAGGTCAGGAACATCAACAGTAATCTCAGCAGCATAGAGATACCCTAGGCCTAAACATACAGCAGCAAGCAGATCCCAGAGAACAGCGGGATTTGACTAATAAGCAAGCACTGCACATATGGGCAGAGAATTAACTGGCACTGGTTTTTATTTGAAAGTCTCCCAGGTATTGACTTGCAGATGGACTTGGGGGTGGATGAATGCCATGATGGATGAAGGTCACATATACATGTAGGACTCTGCTTCTAACCTTTCTTGTTTTTCTGGAACACCACACCTTAAACCTTTAGTAGCACTAGTTGTTGCTCCTATTGTTTGGGGTTTGGATTTTTCATCCTCCATTTCCAGTCTTGTCTGGGTTCTCAGACATCTAGATAAGCCTGCAGGATTTAATATCCAGGTATTATGTATACGGCTTTGTCAATCTTGTTGTTTTAAAAGCTCATTTGCTTTTGGAAATGCGTCTTGCATACTGATGTTCTTATTAACAGGATCTAATATTCTTCCTGAATAAGACTTTGACTTTGGATTTTGTCTGAGAGGAAGTGATCTTTGCCTCTAGTCAGGCAGTAGCAGCACTGTCTCCTTGAACCACCTGCTGTTGCAGCTATAACATCACTGCGTTCTTTGTTTTTTGCTCCAGTGTGAAGGTTAAGCTTATGTTTGAACTAACTGGTGGACAGTTAGTCATGTCGTTGATGTGTAGTAAATAAGTTTAACTCTGTATAACTTCTAAACAGATGAAAGGAATTTAAGATGCACCCCCCATCTCCTGACATGTCAGATTATTTCCTGTCAAACGCTGTTAGTCTCACCACATTTAGCCTAAGTCCCTGCTTCTGTGATAGAGTTTCAGGTAGCTTCTTTGTCTTTTTTCCCTCTTACCTAAGCTCACAAAGGACTCCCAGTTACACCTAATTCTTACCAGTGCAGTAGCTAAACTTTGTGACAATGTTTTATCTGCAGTGTTAACTTTTTTTTTTTTATCATATCTTTATTAAATAAGCTCTGGTAGCGGCAAAAGAAATCCAGTTAGCTGTTAAATTAAATGACCTGTTGCTGTCAGTAATTTGGTGTTTGCAGTTCATGCAGGACAAGAATAAATTGTGTTGGCCCCCAAATAAAGATTGAAATCTGTGCCATATGTGTGGCTTTAGATTCCCTCTGCTCTTCCCCCATCCCTTCAGGGAACCAAAATCCTTGCTACCTTGAAACTATCTAGGCCCTCAGAAGTGTCTGAAAAGTAATGAAGAAGCTAGGGTCTTGATGGGGAGAAGGTAAAGTTGAAAAGACATAATTTTTCTGTGATTGATAAACAGACAAAATAAGTCTGTGGTATTGGCCAGTGAAAGTGAGATTCTTGTCTCCTGGGGCTTTAAGAACAGATGCAAAGACATGATCTAAGCAGAGCTAAAAACACATTTTGCATCTGCTCCTGATTAAAAAAAAAAAAAAAAAAAAAAAAAAGTCATGGGAGGGGGATCTCTGTTTACTACCCAATGGTTTCATGATTACACTTTCTGGCATTGAGTGTTTAAGGTTGTTAACTGTGAAAAACTCAACGCTCATTCAAATATTCAAGTAGAAATCAAGGCCACTTGAAGAGTTTTAGGTACTCAATTTGTTGTAGCAGATTTTTCACATGTAGGTAGTAATTTTCTTCTCAGAAACTAAATAATGATTCTAACTGGATATGCAGAAGCTTTTTTATCTGTTTCTTAATGTTGCAGTCTCATTTATGTCAAAAATAAAAATACTGCAACAAATGCACTACTTTAATATGTTGGTGTTGCAATCTGTTCTTTATTTTAGGAAGGATAAATTTAGCTATATGCTGGCACTACTTTAAAACTTACCTTTTTAGCTTTTGAGGTGATTTTTATTTTTTGTGTGTCATTTCTTTTTTATATACTGTCTTTTCTCTAGTTACATATGTTGAGGGGTCAAGGTGACTGGAACAGCTCTCACCACTCATCTTCTTTCCACGCTTTCATTGGTCAGAAGGAGGTTGAGCACTGTAATGTAAAGACGTAACAGTCATAAAATTTCAACTTGGTCACAATGTATAGTCACTTCTTATCACATATTGGTAGTCAACTTTTGTGCCATGGTCTCACAAAAGTAATGGGAAAAAAATCACTAAGTGTGTTTTGCCTGCTTATATGGGGTTAGGAACCGTGAAAAAACTGAACAATGAAAAAATCACAAGCTCTAGTGAAAATGCTGTAGAGACTTTGTCTAAGGGCTAAATCATGCTAATAATGATTTTGCTATCTTTCAAATATGTGTGATTAACACTTTTTTTCCATGATTGAAAATGTATTCCTTTCAAACAAAAATTTTGTAAACCTTTCACAGGTTGAATGGAGTGTTTCCTCTGAGTTAGAAAATTCAGTAACAAAAAATCAAATGCTGAATGAAATGTCACGTCAAATAAGATTGTATTTCAGTTTTTTCAGTGTTCTTGAGAGGAGAAACTCAGAAATTAGTTTTTAACCTACCTGGAAATGCTAGAATTAGCATGTTTGAAATGTATTTTCTTTTTTCTAGTATGTATTTATTTGTGTATTCCCCTTCCAACAGGAAACAGTCCTCAAGATAGCCCTAGGAATTTCTCTCCCAGTGCCTCAGCCCACTTTTCTTTTGCACGAAGGTAAGAGTTTGTATTTAGTACACATCATGCATTTCGCAGAGAGGAAATGCTGTCGGATCCAGATATTAAAAGATGAATGGAAATGCACAGCTGTATCTGTCAAGTCTATCACTGAGAATGACAAGTGTGATCTCTGTTGCATAACCTCTTTTAAACTGTATTTGAAACAAAATTGTGCTGGATGATTGATACAATGACATCATACATTTTTAAATATATATATTGTATTAATGGCTTTTAAATAGATTTACACTGTATGAAAGTAGAGAGATCTCATCCACTGAGGTTTGGAGAAATTATAACCTACATCCGTTTTTTTTTTTTTTTTTTTCTTAAGAAAAAAATTGCACTTTGTAAGAAGTGCATGGCATGCAAGAACTATCTTAGAGAAAATTGAATAGAAATTCTTGAGTGCAGGGCCCGGTTTCACTGGTAGCAGCAGCATTGTCACTGTACATTTAATATTTGACCTTGACCTGTTTCGCTATCTGAACAACAGAGACAGTCAGCTCTGTCATCGGAGTGTTGTGAGGATTAATTAATGTTAGAATTTTTGAAGATCTAAAGTGAATTTGAAGTGATCTATGAAGTAAATTACTATTAAATGAACCATAACTTAAGTTGATTATGTGTCATGGGAGACTGCCTATTTGTGCCACTGTGGTTCCGTATCACTTAACACCTTGTCAGCCTACCTCAAATAATATGTTCATTAACTCTAAGCCTGAGAGGGTAGGTAGAGTTTATATGTTGACTCAAGAGTATAGACACAAAAAAAAATGGAATTGGAGTCCTGTGGCATTCTTTGTCATTAAACAATGCCAGGTATGTAACTGTTGCATTTGCAGTGGCATAGCACTTGCTGCTGTAGCTTTACTTCCTTTATTTTGGGAGCTCATTTTGGCTGCGCACACAAACTCTCAAATGTACTTGTGAAAAAATGGCTAAACTCTTTTTTGAAAACTGCAAAGGGGAGAAAGCTTTACACAAGTATTCCTTTATCTCTTACCTGAAACAAACTCATCTGCAATAATAGATCATGTCAATCTTTCTGACAGCATATGATGTTACTTTTTTAATCCTTCAAGTATTTATTTTAAATCTACTTCCTCTTGATATTATCTTTTACTTTAAAAATAAATAAATAAATAAATAAAGGAAAGATGTATGTTCATAGATTACATTTGTTTGTGAACATATTTTTAGGAAGATTCATTAAATCCTGAAATAGCTTATAATGGAAAAAACAGATGTGAAAGACTGAGCATTATTTAGGAATACAGCAGGCAGGATGTGTTTTTCCTTTCACACTCATAATCAACAAAATGTTCAAATAATTGTCTTTCTCAATTCAGAAGGAAAAATGAATTTGTCTATCAGTGCTTGTTTGATTTTTGACCATTTTTAGAGTGTTGTACAGATACTAGCTTCCAAATGAAAAGTTTTAAATCTTTCATTTAAAACAGCATTAGCACAAGAAGTTTTTGTGATTTCAAAAAACTTCACCCTTTTGGTGGGATTCAAAGAAACTTATTTATACCAGTTCCATGGACACCTTCTGTGTTTATAGCACAAATGCTTGATAACACTTAAAAAAGAAAAGAAAAGAAAAGAAAAAAAAAACAACAACAACAACAAAAAAAAAACAGTGCTGATATAAGAGTTTTTCAGTTTGCTGTGTGTGTTGTGGGGATGGCAGCAGAACTCCCCAGGCCACTCTGCAACAGTCAGAAGTGTCAATTTCCTTTGCCCAGAACTGGTGGGTGATGCAGGGGAGTGGCTTGTGCTACTTGTATCTGCAACTTAGGCATCTTCTGCCAATACGCACGAGTATAGCATGTGTGAGCCCATGGTTAACTGGTGGATCCTGCTTTCGAGAGCTTCTGTGAACCGGGTAGGACTGCAGGATGGTCCAGGGACAAGTGGTGTATCAGGGTCTGGGGAAAAATGCTGTAGGTGCTTACAAACCTTTTCTCTCTTCTTCCTAATCCAAAAATCCTCCTATTCTTCCTCCTTTGTTTCTTGGATACTTTCTGTGATAACCATCTCCATCTTCAGTGGCCCTTCTGGGTGAGAACTTCTGTATGCAGGAGTTCTGTTCTATACAAAAGTCATTCAGCGAGGATGTATATTCCATCTCACAGGTGTGGAACATGTGGGTTTAAGCCATTTTAAATAAATTTCAAGTACTTTGTCTTCAACTATGAATACACCTTGCTTGTGCAGCTGAGTCAAAATGAAAAGTACTTTTATAATAGTTCGTACTCCTGGTTGTTGTTCATTCATAATGGGGATGGGGAGGAGAATTAATGAATTAAAAACAAAATTGTGGAGGAGGAGGAGGTTTTTTCCAGAGTTCAGTCTTTGATGCAGTCACTTGTCCCTTTACCTCATGTTCTCTTAATAATTTGCACTGTTAAATTACATAATGTCATTTATAATTGACAATATTTTAGATACAGTACTTCACCTCTTTTCATATGCTCTGTCTGTTCAAAATTTGTGTTGTAGCTTGTGGATAAAAGGGAGTAGGAAATAAGCTGCTAGAGTGGAGAGAGGGAAGGGTGTTTTTAGGCAGTTACCTTGAGAGGTAGGGAAATTGCATCAAGAGGTTCAAGGTTCATGATCAGTGTTTTCAGACAGTTACCATGCAGGATAAGTTCCATGCAGGGAAGTTGCAGCAAGAGGTTGAAGGTTCCTGATTTATTATGACTTTAGTTCTACTTTGAGGAATTATATTTATATATATTTATATATATAAATATAATATATATATATATATATATATATATATATATTATTTTTTTTGTACAGATCAGTCTTGAGAGGTGTTCTTTGTACTCGCTGTAAAACAGAGCATCAGTTCGCCTGTGAATTCTCCCCTAATATAAAATTGTGTGCTAATAAAAACTAGTCCTGTTTTGTTATTTATGTATATATATATTTTTTTTATTTTTTAAACATATTTGATACAATTGTACTCCAGTCATGGGCATCGAAGTGACAGGTAAATTTTACCTCATTGGAAATCCAAACACCAACCTCATCATTGCTTTTTGGCTTGTCTTTTTGAATGTTTAAGCTCCATGTTGTCTGTGTATAGCTCACCTGAAGCTGTGAAGAATAGAAATCGGCTTTGGTTATGATTTTTTTTTCTGAGTAAGCGTGATTTTTGCTGCTTTTTTTCCTGATCTACATATGATTTTGAAAAAAAAAATGTTTATCTGATCATTCCTTCTACTTATTTTATATTAGCTTGTTAGTTTGCTGGTATCCTGTACTGGTGTCAATTACAGAAGTGTCACCCTTACGCTTCAAGCAAACTATATTGGTTATTTTATAGTTCAGAGCATCACAGTTGGTTTGTTCACAGGTTTTTAATTTGCTTCACATTAATTATCGTTTGATGAACCCGAGAGTCGTGAAGACTCCGTGTGTTCAATTTTTATGCATATTAGTGAGATATCAGTTCTGTCAATCTGTTCATTCACTTTCTAGTTGTTTCATCTCATGGATTTTGACTAGAAAAATGCCCTAAAAAGTCTGTAAGTCTAGGTCATCCTTGCTGAATGTTTGTTTATTGTGGTCTGATGTGAAAGTTTACTTCTATTAAAAACCTTGTTTATATCATGCTTTTGGAATGCAATTTTCCACAGTAACACTTTTGCAGATGTTTCTGTGTTAGGGTACTGCAGTGTTCGTTTGACTAAACTCAGTTTCACAACAGGACTGATGGTCGCCGCTGGTCTTTGGCCTCCCTTCCTTCTTCTGGATATGGTACAAATACACCCAGCTCGACTGTTTCTGTAAGTATCCAGAATAGCATACTATTATGTGCCCTATCTTCTTAATTGTAGCAAAGGTTCCTTTTTTTTTTTTTTTTTTTTTTTAAGAAAAGGCAACGTGGTTTTTGTTTTGTGGTTTTTGTTTACTTTGTCTACTTGTTGTAGACTTTGAATTAATATGGGATATAAAACTGCTTCACTGATACAGAAGAAGAACTTGAGGCAACTGGTGCTTTGCTTTTACAGATCTTCTTTCTCTGAATGGGAAGTGGCATTTAACTGCCTCCTTTTGATCTGTATAGCAGTAGTAGGGAAGGCATACTGCCTTATTTTAACCATATGGAAGTTAGGTATTGAGTTTCTAAGTCTTGCTTGCTATCAGAAACCACCTTACAACATGACTCATCCATCCTAGGCTAGACTGCTATCTTAAAATTAGATGAATCACACATTTGCCTGTCTTTTTAATTTGCAATAGTCAGATGTTAGTGCATGATATTAGAGGAGATATTTAGCTTTCTAGATGGCTATAATTAGAACAGAAGAATTTGTTAGAATGCGTAATAGGATAAATACGATAGTTTATGTTGTTAGTTTCTGCATGTTAGATCAGTCCTTTTGATGTGATCTTGTATCACACCCAGCCCCATTTTGTGTGCAGTCTAACTTTTGAAGTGCACCATGGCAGTGCATGTGATTGTGCTCCAATAATAAGATTAGGTGAGAGTAGTACGAATTTGTACTTCTGCATATGATGAACTTATCTGTGCTGCAGAGGAAGCACTGAGTCATCTTACAACCTGGAACTAAGCTATCTTGTGTGATAATTACACCTGAGACTAGGAAGATGCAACTGGAGAGGAAGGCTGCTTCGGAAATGGCAAATAGTGGGCTGTTTGGTTACATCTCCCACAACAAAGGGCCTGGTCCTTGCAGATCTAACTATGACTCTTTGAAAAAGGGTAATTTTGTATTGTTAGCCTTGGTTTGTACCTATAGCATTGCGCTGTTACAGAAAATGCTGTTTCATGGGTGGTAAATATTACTGGACACTTGATGTCTGTGTTTTTTTTAAACGTTTCTGTCAGAGTTTAAGTAAGCTTTCTCTTCTCTTGGATATGTTCTGTTTCTCTTATGAAGTAGTGGAATTCTACACCC
Source organism: Aythya ferina (assembly GCF_964211825.1). Taxonomy (NCBI): domain Eukaryota; kingdom Metazoa; phylum Chordata; class Aves; order Anseriformes; family Anatidae; genus Aythya; species Aythya ferina. The sequence goes on from NC_140299.1 coordinate 23,320,177, forward strand.
TGTACTCTGGTAAAACCTGACCGTTTTATACTATGATCGACTCTATTTTATTTTTGTCCACAAAAGCTCTGGAAAACTGAGTCATTTCTATTTCTTAGTCTTCAACCCATGTTGGGGTATTCTATGTATTTTATGAACTGCTCCTTAGCAGCACTGATTTTTGACCTCTGACCTGTATAGATCATGCCTTTGCCAAGGAAATTGCTTTATTTCACATTAAGTCCTTAAGCACTTCCCATAGTGCTCACTCGTACACCTCTTCTTGGAACTGAAACAAATATGCTGTGTTCTTCACTTAAAATATATTGACGTAAAAGGGGTTGTCAGATAATAAGTAATTGCTATAGCAACTCCATCATTGTTAGAAGTAACAGCCTTATGCTAGAGAGGAAATGAATAGCTGTGTTAGAAACACATAAAAATACAGTTTTAATTTTCCATCGATGGGCATAGTTTTTTTCCGTGATAGCTGTAACTTTAAAATGGTAGGTCCATTTTTTTCTGCTTTCATTGGTCTATATTAAGTTTACTATATGGATGGGCTGGAAAATGGAACAATTTTTACATCATGTTCTCATTTCTTCTGGAAGAAAAAATCACTCATGGAATTAATTATCTAAACCTTTGTGATTGTTTTTGAGTTCTGTCTTTGACATGAAAACATCTTAAATTTAACAGTCTGATTTGTGGCAGTAAATCTGTTTTCAAATTAAAGAGTTTGAATTTTGTTGAAGAAAGAAGTAGTATAGACTTGATGTCCTATTTTTTTTTTATTATTTCATTATTTCCTTGCTTTTCATTTTTTACCCGCTGGATCACAGAATCACAAAACTGTAGGGGTTGGAAGGGACTACAAGATCATCAGGTCCACCCCCCTACCAAAGCAGGTTTTCTAGAGTAGGTTGCCCAGGTAGGCCTCCAGACAGGCCTTGAATATCTCCAGAGAAGGAGACTCCACAACCTCGCTGGGCAGCCTGTCCCAGTGCTCTGTCACCCTCACCGTGAAGAAGTTCTTTCGCATGTTGGTGCGGAACTTCCTGTAATCCATTTTTTGGCTGTAGCCCCTGTCCTGTCCCAACAAAACAATGAAAATATGTTGGCCAAATCCCACTGGATGACACATTTGAATCAGAAAATGAAACTGGAAATCTGCCCGTTTAACTGGTTTCATGTACTTTTTTAGAATCTGAAACAGCTAGCCCAGTGCAGCCTCATTCTCTGTATTTTTACAAATTCATAATGACAATGAGAGACCACTTCAGAAACAGTAATCTCAAGAATATATACAAAACAATTCCTTTTCAGTGCAGGATGAATAAGATCCGCATTAATCTAGAGATTTATTAACTGGAGACCAGAAATGTTTTTTACACATCACAGTAGATCACAGCTTTGATCTTTGCAAGCAACTAAAATCAAAGCAGCGACAGAAGGGTCGTATAAGTAATTGTATCATGGTTATGCTGAGATGAATGCATCAAACTATTTCCTTTTAACCTGTTTTGTTGTTTTGTTTTGTTTTATGTTGGAAGTGAAGAGATAAATGGAATTATCAATTTAGTGGAAGTTCATGAGTTTCATACTCCAGTTCTCTAAACAAAGATGAAAGTAAATGAAAATAGCTCCTGTGAGGATTGTTCAATTGAAAATAAACTATTGCTGTGTCATATACCAAGAAACAAAGTAGGATCAGATCTTTCCAGCTAAAACATGTGGTCAGGATGATTATGCCTTTTTTAAGAGAAAGAGACTATAAAGAGGATAAAGCAAGAGAAAAATTGGTTGCATGTTTTTGCCAGTAGCCTGTTAGAAAATTATTTGGATATGTGAAGATGTGAAGATAGGCTAGGGAGATCAGGAAATTCATTTTTGCAGTTACCTAAACTGGTATTGGCTGCAGATTTGAGGAACAGTTTGCCTTGCCTTGGTGCACTGTGTATATATGTTAAATGCTATCTAGCTTTTGAAGCAGCTATTCTAGAATGCCAAGAGGGCGGGGGATGGGAGTGAAGAGTTCTGCTATGAGAGCTCAGATCTGTTCAGAAGTTGCAATTCAGACCTCCAAGAAAATGTGCTCTGGACGTGTGATGATCCTGATGCAACCAAGAGTCCTTAGCAAAAGAAGTATTTTCCACTTTAATTCTGTTGGTTGCAGACTCTGTGACACTTTAAGCGTGGAAAACATGAGGAAGATTGTCTTCCTGATGTTCCCAGAATCCCCTGAAGTTCAGGAGGTAGAGATTGATTTTATAGAAATATGTGTATGTGACAGTCTTTCCTGGGAAATTTTACTCCACTAGGATATTATTTAACTTAGCGATAGTGGCTCTCGGATTAACCGTGAGGTTAACTGCAACTAGTTGCCTTAGTATGAGATAGGAAAGAATATAGTTAGTGCTATGTGCTGAATTATGCGTAGTGTTGTGCTACAGCTGAAATGCATAAATGAGTTACTATGGTTTGACAAGTTACTACCCATCAAGTGAACTGCAGTAAATTCTTGGTATATATGCTTCTTAGTCTGCAGCAAAGCCAAGGTAATGCAGTCTTGTTAAATTGAACTTGTTCTAATGTGATGAAACCTTCCCATGTAGACCAGTCCAGTGAAAGTTTACTTCTGAGCAGTGTCTTTTTTTTTTCCCTTTCAAGAGATGATTTCATGAGATCTAGTGTGATAACTAATGTTTTCTTCAGTTCCTAAAATTAGGATATATCCAGTTTTTGCCACACAAGTTGCTAGGGAATTAGGAAGACTGACTCATTTCTGTGCTTAACAGCTTGGATGTTACCTGCTGACCTTAGCAGTGCATAAGAACATCTACACAATATGAAAGTTTACTCTTTTCTTTCACTTGGGATAACATAGCAAAGCTGTTCTTACTGTGCTGGTCTCCAATAAAAAAGCAGCAAGGCAGGGTCTTGATGTCCCATATGGTAAGACAAAAGAACAATAATTTGCACACAAAGATTGATATCAGATATCTGTCAAAGATTGACACAAACACTAGAGCATCTACAGTATTAGTCCAGGCTAACAAGGCTGGTTGTTAATGCATTGACCCATGGACACATTCTTCACAAAGACATCAAATCCAAGCTGAGCAAAGTAGTTTCGAAGTTCTTCTGCTAAACAGTTAATGTGGTTTAGGTAGCTAGCTATGCTGCATAAAAGGCAGCACTATGTTATATAGGGTGGCTTTACACGCAGTTTTGCAAGGCTAGATATTGTAGTAACAATTTCAATCTCGTAACTGTCTATATTCATTTTTAAATGAAATGGGTGGTTTAAATATAATCCTTTTCATTTCCTTCAGCCATAGAAACTATCTTGATAAAGGCATTAAGTTCTTTCATGTCATTTTATATGTACAGCTTTTAAAAGAAAATAGCATATGATTTTTTTCTACAAGAATTTAGATTATATTTAATTTTTTTTAAACTTCATTAATAGCTTACATTGGATAATGAAATAACTTCTGTATGTGGAATTGAAATCTGTATGGTGGCAATAAGTTGTGCTCTGCAGCTATCGTTCTATCTTATGTAAATAATTAATTTTCAGCAGACACAGTTTTAAATATTCCTTAAAATATTGGTGCATATTACTGACGCCAGATGTCTTCTTTGCCTTAGACAGAGGAAATGTGAACTTCTGAAATGCAACGGCTTTCTCCGAGACTGAAGTTGTTTTTATACCCTGTATTTAGCTCATTAAGTTGAGTCTAATTATTTTTCTTCTTTAATTTGGTAGCTAAGCATGGGAAACAGTAACTAGTTTTTATATTAAATGGCTTCATTCATGAACAGTGAATATAATCTTGAAAATGCCTTTTCACTCTGATAGAAGCTTGTGTTCTGTTCTGCTCTTGTAGTCATCCTGTTCATCCCAAGAAAAGCTGCACCAGTTACCATACCAACCAACACCTGATGAACTACATTTTTTATCTAAACATTTCTGTACCACTGAAAGCATTGCAAGTGATAACAGGTGCAGGACCACTGCAATGCGTCCGCGCTCCAGAAGTCTCAGGTGAGTTCCTCTGTCTAGTAAGAGGGGCTGAATCTAAATTTCTGAACATCATGGTTTTGTGCATTGGGAACGTTCTCTATTTTCAAAATCTGGGTCTTAAAGGAGGCAACTAACCTGTATGAAATGTCTTGGTGAGCTAGTCCGTGCTGATCTAACTACTCTTCTAGAGTTGGAACTGTTTACAGAATATAGTTTTTCCTTGCAAAATAATTTGAAATATATTCATATTCATAGAGCGTCTGGAAAGAAATGCAGTGAAGAAATTAGCAGGGAGTTGGGGGGAATGTATTCATATTTTTTTGTGTGTGTTCAATTATGCCCTTTTAGATAGCTGAAACTCACTTGTTTTGCTCTTTCAAGAAACTCTTATGTATGTGTATAAGAAGCCCTAATGTACACATTGCGATAAAGACAGTCCTTTAGGGGAGGGCATTGCTTTTGTGGAGTCTTATTCCACATCTTTTATACCATACTTGGATGAACTGGTTTTCCCAGCCCAGGAAAGTCAGGTGGAGATTTTTAAAGGAAATGGTAACTAAGAACGAGGCTCGTGATAGTACGAAGGAATTTCCTGGGTTAGCAAAGGCTGTGGGTACCTGTTATGGATGGTTTTACTGCAAGTCTCATGCTTTGTTTTTTTCCAGGCACAGTGTCTTGGCCATTGATGGAACCTATGCCTATGTGTGGCATTATTTGTAGGAAGTCAGATTGGAGATAATTGTTTTGATTTTTCTTTTATTTTCTAATTTAAAAATAGATTAAAAAAAAAACTTCTGAACATTTTCACTTGCAGATAATAGAGTTCTTGGTCAGGTCTTGCTGTTTTAATTGTATGTAACCTTCAAAGGGGTGGGTGTAGTCATACAGCTGTTAAATATATATCTCTGTCTCCCTTCTGAGGAAAAAAAAAAAAAAAAAAAGTAATGCCATGAGTGTTGCAAAGCTGCATGTATCCCAAACTGTAGTTGTAAACTAAGAAAATGACATCTGACAGTTATATGTCAAATACATGAACTATTTTTTAAGGCCTGGTCAGAAATAGCAGAAAGGAACCAAGCATGCCACTGATCAGAGGATGTACCTGTCTAGTGAAGCATGTGCTGACTTTTTGGTGCAAATAAGCTATGCAGAAATATAAGTACTAATTCTAGCTCATGCTGAGACAAGTTTAAAGAGATAATTTGCTTTGCTTGCAGCCCTGGACGTTCTCCTGCCTGCTGTGACAATGAAATAATTATGATGAACCATGTCTACAAAGAAAGGTTCCCAAAGGTAATGAATTATATTTAAGATATGCAATATCTAAATTGATAGGCAACATAGGTTTTAAGTAAATGGTGTTTTTGTTATGGGAACTAATGATCCAAGGCTTTAATGGCTTTCATCAAGCATCACCAACCTCTTATTAGAAGTATAAAATCACAATAAAGAAAATCCCTGCTGAGAAGAACTGGACATTCATTTGACGAAGCTGCTGAACTGGTTTTGAAATTAATCATGCTGGTAGTACATTCTGCTGGTTGGAAATCAACTATATGTTCAATTTCAATAGGTGCTGTGTACGTGGGGTTAATGTATACTGAATTAGTAAACTGAGACTGTTTTTGCAGCTCAGTCTTGTACAGAATCTGCTGATACAACTGCAAATTTCTTTCTTCAGTGCCATTTCTCCCTTTCTGCAAAACCTTGTTATGCACTTACTTTAAAGGTGAAGATCAGTACGTAGTTGTGAGAGTTTGACTGAGATATCAAATCAGGAAATGTTGCTGTCTTGTCCAGAGATCTGAGACAAAAATGAGTTCTTTGGTGCAGGCACATTGCAAGGTGCATGGTGATCTCAGTTTTTCATAGAATTTTGATGATTCTTGGCAAATAAAATAAGGTTAAGCTGGTATCACTGCAAAAATGCCTACGAGTAGGAAAAAAAAAATCTTCATTTTTCTTCACAGAAATTTCTTTATGGAAGTATGAAGATATTTGTAGAGGGATTGAGCAGCAGTCAGTAGTGTGAAATGATCTGCTCATTTCACTGGGTGATGTATGAATTAAGGGGTGTAGGTTTACTTTTTAAAAAGAAAAATACTGCAATATCTTTATTCTTTTTAAGCATGTGCAACTGACAGAAACAGTCAGTTGGATCTATAAAGCAAGCATATCCATCAACGTGCAGACACATCTAACAGGATCTGTGAGCCTGTAATCAGTTAATGTGCTTTCAAACTCTGAGCTCAGTTTCAAAACTTTGAACACTTTTGCGGTATAACCTGTACAAAAGGAAAGGAGATATTCTGGTCTGTAGCACCTACAGTTTATACAAAACAGCCAAACACGTTCATGAGTTCTCATTGCTTTTATTTTGATTTGGACTTATTTTTGCGGTCATGAGTGTTAACTAATTATTTTAGTGAGCAGTATAAGATCAGTGTTTAAGACTTGCAGCAGACAGCAGGATTCGCATAATAGACCAGTAAGGTGATTGCTTTTCTGAACTGATAACTGAGGAAATGTCATCTGCTATTTTGTTTTTCTATTTCCTTGGTTTTTTGCTTCAGTCATTTCACATATTTTGTGTAGGTAATTTCTTAGGCACTACAGAAACGTTGTAAAGCTGGAAGTAAGCTTTGAGGTTGTAAGGCTGATCTAATGTATCATGTATTCATTTGTGTATAGGCCACAGCTCAGATGGAGGAGAGGCTTCAGGACATTATAACAAATCATTCTCCAGAAAACGTCCTTCCGCTGGCAGATGGAGTGCTTAGTTTTACCCATCATCAGATCACAGAACTGGCTCGAGACTGTTTGGATAAATCCCACCAGGGCCTCATCACATCACGATACTTCCTTGAATTACAGCAGAAATTAGACAAATTGCTACAAGAGGTATGAGCCGTGAGAATGCTGTTACGTATGGTAGAAAAGTAGTTTAAATATGTTTGCCTAAGAGTTGCTGTCTTGAAACAATTATGACTGTTGCACTCAATTGTCAGTGTTAGTGGCAGTTTTAGTCTAGGTAATGACAACGACAAGGACCAAAAGGCATCCTACTGTAGTCTGGGATAAGTAGGTTGTAAATTCGGAAACAACATTTTCTGATGCAGTGCAAGTTATAAATTGCTTCCAGAAGTGTGTGAATAAGCCCTAAAAGAGGAGGCTTGCTGTACCATTTAATGTGGATAAATGAGAAAACATACTCTTTCCACTTTATCAGCCCTACTAATTGCCTTCTGTGTTGACAAAGCAGACAGCAACCTTTACGTTTTTGTTATGTGGAGGTTATTTGGTTATTTAATTATTTATTTATTTATTTCATAGTTAAACTGTTTATTAGCAGAAATTGTCAGTTCTAAAAGCATTGAAACTTCCATAGAATAGTCAGCTAAATGTAGTAAGAAAAACATGAAACTTGCTAAAGAAATGTGCAGTGCTGTAAGTGAGCATGGTTTATAGATGCATCATTTCTAGAACAAATGAGTATGCTGAATGCTGTAAATGTTGTTTGTATAGGACTTGATAGTACATTATAAACCAAACTTAACATGATAAACCAGCAGATTTGATAGACTTGAAATTTTCCAATTTTCCCACTGAGATATTAAGATGTTATGCTTGTGTTAATTTTTTTTCTGGTCTTTTCTTCTGTTTTCTTTTAAATACAGGAGCAGTTACTAAAGCTTTTGGTCATTTATTTTTTGTGTGCTGTATTTTACTGTCTTCTGTTCAGTGAATATATGTATTTTATTGATTTCTACAACTACTGTATTTTGAATCTTCTCATAAAGCAATGCAAAATCTAAGACATCAGCGAAGTATTTCAGCATTATTGAAACTCTACTCTGAGCAGGGAAATAAGAGCTTGCTTACTAGTCAAAAAGGAGTTTGAACTAGTGACCTTTTTGAGTAATACATTTTTATGATGTCAAAGTGCAGGCAGAGTTGGCAAGTTGGCTAGAGATATCTCACTAGGAATTATGTTATGGTAGTGATAATGTCAAAATACAAAGAAACACGTCTTAAAAGCTAAGATGCACTGAACTGTATGTGTAAACAATATATCCCTTAAAATGGCTGTACAGCAAGTATAGTTTAGAGTACAAGTTGGCACATTCATTTAAAAACAGTAACAAAAAACCCTCCAGTTATTCTCCAAGCTCTATATAAAGCAGTGTATAGATGTTAAAAACAAAACAAAATAAAAAACCACTCATTTTGTCATGTTCTATCATGCAAATTCTATATTATGTTAAAATTTTCTGCTTTGCAAAGATATAATTCCTTACAATGTTAAGGCTCAACTTTTGAGTAAGTGCAAATGGTATCTGTCAATAGTGTAATATGATGGAAGGAAAACTTTCTGCTTTGCTTAACTCAGCTGTGGGCACTCAGTTGTACTTTGGATTCATGCGACACATTTGTTATCAATTCCCAGCTGTGACTTTCAGGAGAAAGCTGTGCTTGCTACTGCTAGCTGGCACGTTGTGATTATTTTGCATAAGCTGGGGAAGACTCCTTCGACGCTTGAGCAATTTGGTTCAGTTGACATTTTTATAAGTCTACGATCAAGAGGCTACGAGGATCTGAATGCTTTCCTGTTTTCATCTTTCTTTAATGTAATGTTTATTAAGTCTTTTTTCACATACACACCTGAGTGCAAAACTTTACAAAGTTGCTTTAAATTTTTCTGGTGATTAAAACAGGCAGACATTTTGTTTACAAAAGAGTTCTCTGGACTTGGTTGGTAGTGTGCAGAATACAAATGCTTGTGTCCAATTCAGGTTCTTCTAAAATCTATTGCAGAGTGCTAGTTGATGTTTGTGCCTTTTTTCTTGTTTTCTTTTCCAAGCTTTACAGATTAACTTTTTTCAAATATTTGGTGTATTTTTAAATGATAGTGCTTATGTTGAGAGCAGCATGTAGCTTCATTTTTTGTAGGATTTTTAATTACAAAAATACAATGTAAGTTATATTTTATATGAAAAGTACTTAGATGGCCATATTAGTCATTTTCAAAATGTTAGATTCTTAGTTTTCTTTCAAATCCTTTTGTGATTTTGAATAAGAAAGATGAGGAAAACTTCAGTTTATACTATTAAGAACAAAGAAATACTCTGATATTTGAAAGGCTATTGGTATGTTTTACTTAGAATGAGGATCATATGGCTTCTTTGTATTTATTAGCATCCTCAGATTATACCTTTTCTTCTTGGAGGTGAAAGTTTAAGAGAACCATTTTGCGTATCTTTTAAACCTTTCAGAACTATTTTTTTCTACAGCATTCTTTTTTGTCATCACCTTCATAGAACTCGAGTTTAAATTATCTTCCTCTCGCACATACATGTATGTGGGCTCTCTATCCAGGAAGTGGTATAGCCTCCTGTTTTGTTTTTGTTAATTTTCATCTCATCCTAAAACTGTTAACTAAAACTCAACTATTTGTACAACAGTACGTATAGACGGATGATGTATTGAATTGTATTTCCTTTTGTGAAACTGATAACAGTAAGTACGTAATTAAAAAATGCAGATGTATCATTTTTAGGCAGTTTTACTTCATTTTTGCAGTGACATGATTGCACAAATTGGATTCCTTCAGTTTGAAATTACAGTGTTGCTATCCTTACCATTGCCATTGGTATCTTGATAATGATTTACCATTTGTCTAAAGTACCTGCTTCAAAACCTGCAATTATGTTTCCAAGTTGTGCATTGAATACGTTTTGTTTCATTTTTCCCTTTATGTTCAATTTTTAGGCACAGGAGCGATCGGAGAGTGGAGAACTAGCATATATTAAGCAATTGGTCAGAAAAATCCTAATAGTTATCGCTCGTCCTGCTCGCTTACTGGAATGCCTGGTAAGGTGATGCTACTATAAGTAGGTTTTCTTACTTGTTACTCTGGGAAATTTTTTGGATTAGTATTCAAGGCCATTTACAATCACTTCCTGAAATGTCAAACAACTGGGCAGGACTTCATTGTTGGTGAGATCCTTTTTACTTTTATTTCAGAAATATGAGACTGACAGGGAACTCCTGCAGTTGTGTTTGGCTCCCCACTATTGCAAATACTATGTTATTAAATCTCTTTCATAAATTTGGAAGCTCTAGTTTAAAACCACTTGGGTTTTTCTGTTGTTTTGTTAGACTTTGCTGTTCTCTTGGGAAGACTTTTCTTGAATCATAGTTGCTTCGTGGTTTTTCCGTTGTTGTTCTTACAAGTTTCATCATTTTGTTGCACTGAACAGTTGCCAGAGCTATAAGCAGCTTGTTGTTAGCTCTGCAGTACCTAATCTGGGGGGAAGGATTAGGGTGTCTGGACACACAGGTAGCCTGAATTATTCTGGGGACCAGGAGAAACAGAAGAGTTAACTTATGCATGAGCATAGCATGAATGTTGCCAGGCTGGGCTAGCTTGTGCCAGGCCACCTGGGTGTGTGTCTGCTTTGCCTGCCCCTGCTGTGAGAGCTGAGGAGGCTCAGGTGCGGGAAGTTGCTCCTACGCGCAGCGCCAACGTGCTTCAGTTGTTCAGTGGAAGTAATAAATGCTCACAGAACACAGTGTACTCAGGAGGATGGTGTAGACACCCAAATACCATGTAAGAGCCAGCCTGACTCCAACAGGCCTGGCAGGAAGCCTGAGCTGACTTTGTTGAGCTGCTGTGCTTGCCAATACCAGGATCACAGTGTTGACACTGCACACGGCTATTTGAGGCTGGCAAGACTGTGTATGTGGGAGCTGCTAACCTGCTGCTAGACTCAAGTTATGCCTGAAAGTGTCATAATTGCATTTGCATGCCACTGAATCTGAGCTAGTCAGTCTTTCCAACCTGATCGTGGCTCTGCACTGTGTTTCTTCATCTGTGGCACAGTTAATCCACAACCTGGATCATTCAGCCATGGGCATTTTGAGAGCTGGCTCTGTTTTGTTTTGGAAATACCATGTCTCAGTGTTCCCAGCTGCAATTTGTCCATGACTTGCAGTTCAGAAGAAATCTGAGATACGGTATGTGCTCTGGAGCAGAACATAAAAGATGTAAAAAATAATGTCAAGTTCTAGAGAAGAGGGCACCTTAGCATGTGTTGCCTCTACTATCAAATCCAAGCTTGCTTTATGCCTTCACCCTGTCCCCTGAAATGCTTATTCAGTCATATCTAGAATCCACTTCCATGCTTCATTCTCAAGGTTCACATAATCCTTCTCCAGCCTTTTATCCAATTTCTTATAATGTCTTGCTTCCCTCTGGTCCATGTCCTCATAATTGCACATCCAAAAATGTCCTTACATGCATTCTTTGTGGCACTTTGTCTTCCCTTCAGATGCTCCCCTCCTCCTTCTCACCCGATCTTGTTCCCAGTCTTATATTTTAATTCAAATGCTTTCCTAATGACCCATTTGCCCACTAGTTCTTTCTCCCTAAATATTAAGTTTTATAGTTAGCTTGTCCAAATCTCCATTCACTTAGTCCCCAGTTCCTACTCCTGGGATTTTATCCCAGCCTACTTCCTCTTGCACACTACATTTGAAGTGGAGCTGCTCTACATCCTGTGTTGGTCCCTTTGCTGGCCCTGCTGATGTGAGTGGAAGGGACAGTGTTGTCAGACCAGGAAAAGAGGTCTCGATCTCTCTCTCTCTCTCTCTCAGTTCAGGTGTGTAGTTGCTTCCAGCTGTTTAGCTTTTCAGAACAGCAATGGCAGAGAAAGCCAGTACAGCTTCTTTGGAGTGTTCTTACTTCAGACAGAGATTTAAGCTGGAACATAACTCTGCATTGCATGTTTTTCCAGAGGCAGGTAGCTTGAACAAATGTAGGCAGACAGTCACAAAATTCACATTTCATATGCAAGATGTTAAAGCCTTACACCATAAAGGTCACTGGAATTGTTTACTCTTGCAAAAACAATATTTTTCCACAGCTTCTCTATAGAAAATTTAGAATAATATTGGCTAATATTTAAAAGGTCTGTCTGAAATAGATACTAGGTATGGAAAATTTCAGCCTCTGTAAGAAAGTTCACAGCATTACAGGAAATAAATCCAGTGTTTTTATCATGAAGAGTTTCATGTACTGTACCGTAATGCAGTCGGTTTTCTTACGGCAATCTTAGCTCAGGTATTTATGGTATATGAGTTCCTATTTTTATTCACACATTAATCATATAAAAAACATATAAATAAAGGTTTTTTTAGTTTCATGTGCCAAGAGCTACTGCCAAATGTTGAAAGATTTTTTTCCATTTTCAGTGACTTCAGTACATGAAGAATGAAAGGTAGAACCTTTACTTCTACCACAAAGGTAGAAGTAAAGATAAGGAAATAAATTTTGTGTTTATAATATTTGCATATATATCTAGATGTATACATGTTTGTATGTGTATGCATTACACATACTTACTTATCTGGTTAAAGGTATCTGTTTTGAAATTACCTTGACTTACTAACAAGTGGAGGAGAAACTGCATAAATACACCTACCACTGCTGCTGGTAAGGAGAAGTTGTTTTCGTGATGAAGGCAAATAGCTGATGTCTACATGCGTATCATCACGTTGTCGTGTTCATCAGTGTCAGAGACTAACATATAAGAGATTCAGCATGTCAAATGAAAAGAGTAAGGCTAAAACAGCCTGTAATACTTAGTTACACATTTCAGGTTTCTAGGCTGTTTAGCAGTCTCCAAAGACCTTGAGTTAAATAAGAGAGTTTTGGTATTTAATGGTTTTGTGGTAAATCCATTGAAGAAGGCTGCAGATGCTGTAAGTAGTTTCATGAAAAATTAATAAATAAATAAATAAATAAATAAATAAATAAATTGCTTCTTATAAGAGACTGAAAATACTATAGGCATTTCACTTCAGAAACACTGCAAGTCCTCCTGGTAGCTGCAGTGGTTTGGATGTTTCCAAAATAAAGCACGATATGTAATCTCTCAAGTTAATTTCTCTTCCAGATTGGGATGTTGAGTTCCCAAATCCTGAGTAGCCTAAGGAGCTAGTGCAGGAGTCTGGTGACCTAGCAGGCAGACAAAAGCCCCAGGAAGTTATGGCAGTGGAAGAAATAATCAAGGAAGGTAACAAGCTCAGCTGCCTCCCTGGCTTCTAATGAAATTTTTGGTAGAATTGACTTGCTCTATCAAAAGTCTGTTTAGTTGTGCCAGTGTTTCATCACTGCGTATTGTGTTCATGTGGTAAGGCTTTGGTAGCAGGGGGCCTGCAGGGGTGGCTGCTGTGAGAAGAGCCCAGCAGCTGCCTATGTCAGAGCCAAGCAGATTTAAGAAAGTGAAAAAGCAGACAACAACAAACAAAAACACCAGTTGTGAGAGGGAGGAGTGAGAAAATGTGAGAGAACCAGAAAATGTGAGAGGGCAGGAGGTGCTGCAGGCAGGCAGCAGCAATTCCCCTGCGGGCTGTGCAGGGAGAGGCCCCTGGTGGAGCAGGCTGTCCCCCTGCAGCCCATGGGTCCCACATGGAGCAGATCTCCACGCTGCAGCCCCCCCATGGGTGGAGGAGCCCCCGGTGGAGCAGGTGGATGTGGCCTGGAGGAGGCTGCGGCCCATGGAGAGCCCCCACAGGAGCAGGCCCCGGGCCGGAGCTGCAGCCCGTGGAGAGGAGCCCACGCAGGAGCAGGGGGTCTGGGGGGAGCTGCCCCCACCCGTGGGGGACCCGTGCTGGAGCAGTTTGCTCCTGGGGGATGGATGGACCCCGTGGGACGGAGCCGTGTGGGAGCAGAGCTTGAAGAGCTGCTGCCTGTGGGCAGCCCCCGCAGGCTCAGTTTGTGAAGGACGGCATCCATGGGAGGGACCCCATGGGGGGCAGGGGCATGAGCATGGGAAAGGAACAGCAGAGATGAAGTGTTACTGACTGACCCCCATTTGCTGTTGCCCTGCACTGTGTTAATTGGTAAGAGGTAGAAGAATGGAGATTTAAGTTGAGTCTGGTAAGAAAGAGGGGGCAGGTGTTTGTAGTTTGCATTTGTTTCTCACTGCTTTTCTCAGTTTTGAGTTGGCAATAAATTAAATGAATCTCTCCCAAGCCAAGTGCTTTGCCCATGATGGTAATTGGTGTGTGATCTCCCTGTCCTCTGAATCCATGAGTGCTTTTCATTTTATTTCTCCTCATCCTGCTGAGAAGTGAGAGAGTGCCTTAGTGGACATCGGACAGCTAGCCAAGGTTAATCCAGCACATTGACTGGAAAACATCTTAGTGGCTCTTACTGTATTAAGTATTGCTCCTGTTGTGATGTATTGTTGGGAAGAACATCTTTAAGGATATAGAGGCTGTATGAAAGAAGCTTTGAATTCATAGAGAAAGGTAATGAAAGGCTTTTTTGAATTAAAAAAAAAAAAAAAAAGGAAAGTACCCTTTTATTAATCATCCTTTTTCTGTTCAATCCTTCCCTATTTGTAAATTCTCTTAAGGTAGTTAAATAAATTCATTTCCAAGCGAGTTAGAGGACAGGCAGGGATTATGGTAAATATTTTTTTCTCACCGTTGGGGGCTTGCCTGTTACACATGGGATAAACTACAATAGTAATGTAGTTGATTCACAAAATATGATGTTTCTTCTCTAGTTTTGGATCAGTTGGATGAATGAAGCTGAAATGTTGTTTTTTGCAAGTTAGAATTTTGTCTTCCTTTTAAAGTCAGTGATACATTTAGTTGCATTTTCCATAAAGTACAGTGCATATATAATGATGTAAAACATTTCAAAATTTCATTTAGAAGTGAAAACAGAAAGCAATATATTTATGTAGTTTCTTTAGTAGATTTTTAATATGCAATGTACAGATACACTACATTTATGTAGAAAGTACACATAGTTCAGTAGTAGATTTTTGTGTGCAAGCAGCTGCAGGGAGATGAAGTCATCTTGTGTGAGATCTTGTCACTGAATGAATACTGAATGAATTGTTGGTTATGGGTCATTTCACTGAATGTTGTGGGAAGTTTTGGGGGCAAAAAACTTCCTATTAATAAAATAGTGCTCTGAAAGAATGGTATGACATTTCATGGCTTACAGCATATTACATTGTATTGGAATTGTAGTAGAATAATAGGTTACTATTAAAAGTAATGAGGTATTGTTTTTAATAAGGGAAATGACAAATATTTGCAATAGAAACAAAAAAGGAGATTGTTATATTAGGTTCTAAGGCTTCAATTTCTGCAAGGAGAATGATGATGACTTTTTTTTTCTTCCAGGAATTTGATCCCGAAGAGTTTTACTATCTTTTGGAAGCAGCAGAGGGCCATGCTAAAGAAGGGCAAGGCATTAAAACAGACATCCCTCGATACATTATTAGTCAGCTGGGCTTAAATAAAGATCCTCTAGAAGGTAAGTGCACCTCTTTGTCCAGCTACAGACGCCCAGATACTTCTTTCTCAAGGTATTTATTTGTTGTAATACTAAAGATGTTAGCACAACAAGCATTCTCTAATCCGTTGAGTTTTCTCAGAAGCTCAAAGGCATTAAAAAGCCACCTGAGATTTTCCCCTATGAATATCATTCACAAATATTTCAATTATAGTCATCTTCTTCCAGTCTTGCAGTGTAACTTCCTTATTTTAACTTCAGTTAAAATTTACAGGTATAATTTGATAGCCACTATTATCCAGCCATAGGTAATAACTGACACTGGACTAAACTTTTACTTGCCTTTCAGTTTCCCTAGCTTCCCACTTCTTACTTTCCCTGAAAAGTATGTCTTCTATTAAAACCATGAAAATTTACTTTCCTGATTAACTTAATTGTCCATGAGGACTTCTCTAGGGGGAAACTGGGTTCCTGTGGAGATACTGTAATTGCAAAACATTTTTTGTTGTTTGATTCTTGTTTTAAGGACAGTGTTGGGTAAAGTAAAATTACTTGTCTCCTAACCAGACCATCCTCTCTTCCATTCTGAGACCAAGTTCTATCACTGGTGAAAAGTGGAAATTGATTTGTTGCATTCTGCGCTAGTCTTGTAGATAGAAAGTCCAGCAGAAGTGTCATCATGGAAAATTGGTCTAGCTAGTGCCATTTTAGCTGTCTTCTGTGTTATGTCCCAGGACAAGGAAGATCTCTAGTGAAGGACTTGATAACACAAAACAATAGTAATAACATGTGACAGGCTTTTTTAAAAAAAAATTCTTATGATGCAAGATTGCATTTCATTAAATCTAAGGAGTAGGATATTACATGGTAAAAAAAAAAAATATTTTTTTTGTTCAGCTTAAGCAGTTTGTGAAGTTCAGCACTGCCATGTGTTGTCAGGAATTTGGTTAGATCTGATTCAATTCATATTGTATTGAAATATGTAAAAGAAGTTGAGCCTATTATTAGTCTTCTTCCTATCTTCACAGGAAAAAAAAAAAAAAACAACAACATCCAAATATTGCTTTTAATCTTAGATGTAGATTAAAGCAATGTCACTGCTTTTTGCAGAGATTCAGACTTCAGGAAGGATGCAGGGCAGATCAGGAAAAAAACAAATCTAATGTAATGTGATCTTGTGCCTGTCATGTAGTACTGGGATAGACAAAGAAGTAACTTAACTCTCTGCAAGACACATAGGTGTCTGCTGGATTTGGTGAGGTGGTGGTTTGGCCTAAAATGACAAATCATAAATTCTTCACTGATAAAGTCTGCAAGATAGAGTTTCGTGGGTTGAGAGCTTAGTGTTACTGCCCCTGATTCTGTTACGTGAACCTTAGCTTGCTGTTTGAATCTTTCTGTCCACTTGGCTAGAAGTGTTCCTCAGCAAGAGTTAGAAATCTGGCACTAAGTTAGTTTTATGATGTCTTCAAACGATTTTAAGCAACCTATTTGGGACAGAAGTCTGGAGACAAGGTTACATACAAGTAAAGGATACTATTTTCTCACACTGCGTATTTATTTTTATGTGAGTGTACTTTATCTAGAACAGATCCTATAATTGCATTTCATAAATTGAATATTGATGAATATTACTTAAAATTTGAAACTTCCTGGGATAATTGATTTTTATTTTTTTTTTTTCCTGTGGGGAAAAATGGGCTATATGGTTTATCAGTAAATACTGAGAGGTATATGACATATGGGTTACTGATCATTCAATTGAAGACTTGGGTAATTAAATTACTTTGTATATCATTTTAAATGTTAACATGTATGTAGATCTGTAATCAAATAATTCAGGCAATGTGATTCCTTTTACTGCTTTCCTGTTTCCCCAGAAACAGTGACGTTTAAAAGCAGTACAAGTCACTGTGCCTTGACTTCCTGAATGATCTTAGTTTTAAATTAGTACTTCTGTATAAAAGGACATCCCATAAGCAAAAATAAAAAGAATGGCACTATGAGTTTATGCCCTTGAGTAAATCATGTACAGAGAGAATTATTTGGAAGCACTGTATTCATTAGTATAAAAATATTGCAGGAAGATCATTTGCTTGAGAGAGCTTTTAAATTTCTTGTATCCAAAAATGGAAAATTTAAAAAAAATATTTAAAAAGCAGACGAGTCAGAAATCCTTCAAGTATATATATATATACACATATATAGTTGAAGTATATATATGAAGTATATATACACATATATACTTGAATAATGCATATACTATGCATTATTATATTATATGTTATTGTATATACTTGATATCCACTTATCCTGATACACAGAATTGTATTTCCAAATAAGCTGTTCAATTATGCCTGCAGTGTTTGTAAATGTTTGTGGAAGGGATTTCACTCCTCTGCAGAGAAAAACAGCCTAATGCTTCAGCCCCTTCCCTACTTCCATCCTTTGTTTGCTGCCATTGCTGTAGTATCCTTTCTTTGAGTGAAATGATGCATGCATTACTTGGAGATAATGCCAGATAAATTTATACTGTAGTGAAAGCAATACCACAACAGATTCATCACTTATCAGAGACTGGTGGCTGCATTTCTGAAGAGTTCCCCAGGGAGAAATTTTCCCCCCTGGTTTTTAAATTACCATCTTTACCTTTTTGAATCATGAGTCTTCAGAAATGGTTTAAATCAATGAAAGAAAAAGGGCAGATGTTTAATGGTATTTAGATGAGTTTTAAAAATCTCTTCAGGCATTGCAAAATGGTTCCATGGCTCCGTGTTTTGAAAGCTGACTCTTGGTTCCATTCCATTACTACCTACTGTTTGCAAATAATATGTATTTCTCAGATAATGGATATTTTGCAAAAGTTCTGTTTAAAAATGGCTCATTTTAATTTGCTATTTCTGAAAATAATTTCAGTTGAGAAGGCTGTCAAAGTATATTTTTCTAGCATGCTTGGTTATCACCCATAGTATACAGGTTTCATCAGCACTTCTATTATAAAACCCTCATGTTCATGAAACTGAGTTTTGACAGGAAAATCCTCTCTAACTTGGAATTTGGCCTGTATTGTTTTAGCTTAGGCTCTATTTTTAAAATGTTTATTCTCATTGGAGATTTTTTTTTTATTGTTCATTGACATACTTAGTGTTTTTGTATACTTCTAGCTTCTGACAGACTCTAAAGATCTGTGGCTTTATTTTCTTAAGTTGTATTTCAAGTACTTTTCATTCTTACACTTTAAAAAATAGTGTTTTGTATAGTAATTGTATGTGAAAGTTACTCCTTAAATCTGTTCCACAATAAAATCATCTGCATGGTTAATTTGCAGTTAATGATTAAACTAAGTGTTGTTCAGATTGTTACCTAGAATTTCACTTGCAATAGTCACTTATTATGTAGAAAAACCCAGTTTAGATATTCTATGTGAATATTCAGTTATTCTTCACATTCATAAGTTTACAGTACTGACAATAAAATCGTATCTCTCAAGTTTCAGGTTGTTTTCTCTGTCATATAACTGATAAAATGGGCATCTTTGGCTCTGAAGAGTATATAATTAACTATGTATATGATTAAAGTAATACTAAGCTTCCCAGGGTCTTTTAGCTACCAGCTGTCCTGTTTAGCTTTTATTACCCAGAGGAATTCTTAGTTCTTGTGCCACTGGAGTACAGAATAGATTTAGGAACTTTTCACCATAGGCTAATATTGGCAGGAACAACTCGGTAAACTTGGTAAAGCTGAAAAATGTAAGCATTTCCTAGAGAACTAGTCTATGTTAGTGACTCCATAGATGATAAGCTTATAGGAAGAAAAAGGCTTTTAACTGCTTGTTAGGCATATCAATCAGCATTTCTGTGTATACGATGCAGACCATTTGGAATCTGTACTTGTCTGAACTATAAGAATCGCTCCAACTGCGAAGCTTTCAGCAGCACATTAAGGATAGGGCACACTATTAATGCCCACCTAGTACGCTACAATTCTCATGAGTTTTAGCACGTTACTGCTGTCTTTCCCTTAATGCTCAAATTGCACATAGACCACACAATTCCAACATTTCAGCAGTCACAACACTATTGTTTTTTATTGATACTTGGCTGTTTGAAGATTACATAGACATTGAATAGCAAGTCTTCCTTTTCCATGTGGTATTTATCCCCTAAACGCTTAGAGACATCCTAAGAGTTATTTGGCAAGAACTACAGATAGGACAGCGTGTTTACTAATGATTCCAGAAAAAAAGTAATTTCTCAGATTTTAGTTCTTGTACTTCATTTGTACTTACTGTATTCTAATCTTTGCTTCTAGAAATAGCTCAGCTAGCTAACTGTGACAGTGGGGCAGCAGAAACTCTGGAAATGGATGAATCAATAAGTGTAAGTTTTCCTGTTACAATGCTACTTTTGCTGAATTGGAGCAAGGAAAAAGAAATGTGTTGTTACCCCTCACTGTCTTATATTGTTGTCTTAGTATGTGTAAATCGATTGAATGGAGCAGAAGCTAATCCTTATGCTATTGCAGCGGTGAGCACCATGGTGCTCACCGCTGCACAGAGGGATCATGAAAAATATCAGAACAAAACATTCTACCTATATTCCTAGATGTTGCGTTATCTGGCTTCCATGAAGCTGCAGTAATCACCACGTGAAGGCTGTTTTACTACAGTTTCCACCACTGCTTCTTTCATTTCTGTTTATTGTAATTATTTTCTTTTTAGAAGGATTTTTATACCCTTTCCTTAGAAATAAATTGTTTTAAAGCAGTTTTAAGACAGTCTGTTTGCAGAGGCAGCTAATGATCAAATTAAGAGTCTGAACAGGTACAGTCAAGCCATGAGGAGGAAATGAGCATGTTAGCAAATAACCTGTTTCATAAAGTTAGTTTGCAGTCTGGAAGATGCTGCATTATTTTTTTGAATCGGTGTTTGAAAATGTTTCACTACAATAATGTATAACTTACAGTAGTATTTTGTCAGATGCTTGTTCAAAATAAAAAATAGGTGATTGGGCTGGCTATTGCAGTGGGTTTAAATTCTGTCAATTTAAATTCTTTTAAAAAGATATTATTTGTACCTTGGACGTCAGCCAACAGACTAAATGTAGTTCTAGCAATAGGTAGTTCAGTAATACTTTACTAGCATTTTTAAATATTACTAGAGTTTAAAGTAGAGCCATGGGGTATCCGTTAAGCTAGTTTTGATGTGCTATGGGAAGGACATCATCCTGTCCTAAATGTCCTATTACATTCAGAAGATTTATGATTTTCTGGCCAAATACCATCTGCAAAGACTTCCATAGTTGTAATGTAAAGGGCGTTTCTCACTCTGCTGCTTTCATTTTTCTGCATTTAAAACACTGTATTAGACCTGAGCACTGTTTAGAGGAAGGACATTGACAAATTGGAGAAAAAAAATAGAAATGATAACTAAAATGCTGAAGGGAAGTTCTGAATTATGGGATGAATATGAAGGTACAAACTGGCTTAGCAGTAGCTACTGAAACTGTAATTCTGAAAGTTTTTGAACCATGGAAATGCAAATTCCAAAGTTGAAGAAATAAAAGATAGTGCAGTGTAATAAAGGAATACATAATTGGGGAGGAGGTGTGGTGGAATGATATCAGGAAAGAAGAGTGTGGGGTGAATATCTAGAAACATTTTCTCAAATGTGGTTGTGGAATAAATGTAAGATAAAATGACACATGAAAAGCATCAGGAAGCATATCTTAAAAGTACCGAATCATTCAATATCATAAATATGTAATTAGGGAGAATCCTGTACTGGCAGGCACATAGCCTAAATAATGTAATATAATATAAATTCT
Source organism: Aythya ferina (assembly GCF_964211825.1). Taxonomy (NCBI): domain Eukaryota; kingdom Metazoa; phylum Chordata; class Aves; order Anseriformes; family Anatidae; genus Aythya; species Aythya ferina. The sequence goes on from NC_140299.1 coordinate 23,341,331, forward strand.
TTCTGCTCTTGCGTAATTCATTCTATTAACATATTCACTAATCTTGTACTGAACTGTTTCTTTAGCAACCATTTCATTGAAAGTGTTCCAACCAGATCTACTTTCAACTTTAACTGTTACTGAGCTACCTAGATAGGGATCACAGAACTCTTTAGAGATTTGGGAAGCATCATGATAAGGATCTTGTGGGTTTGGAATAAGGAACTGGGGAATCTGCACATACACATGCACCTCACACCCTGCATTTCTAACTTGCACTTATATCTTCAAGATTCATTAAAATTACAGCTAGAAAGAAGGTTGTACAGTATTCAAGACAACTCCATTTTGAAAATGTTCTGGCATATAAGTAGGTGAAAGTGACCCCTGTCATGGTAAAAGTATTGCATTTTTATCCTCCATATATTTATTTGTCCCTCTTCCCACAAAGTACTAAATTGTGTACTAAATTGTATCACAGCCGTAACATGAGTTAGAAATGTACAAAATATTTGCATTAACGAGAGCTCATCTACTTCTGTTACTACCAGTCTGTACTGGTATAAAATCAGACTTACTCAAATGGGAGGGCAGTGGCCAGAGAGTGCCTAGTGGGATTCACAGAAGTGTGTAACTCCAGATAAGAATTGCTCATAACTCCTTTATCAGAAGCCATCATGCATATCTGCTGTAACCCTGGTACATAGGTGAGGGGACAGACAGCTCCAATATAACAGGTAGCTTTTTGGTGAAAAGACAGCTTTGCCTCAAGAACTTTTCAGGTCCCTCATTTTAGCAGCTGTGTGGTCAGCTGGCCAGAGCTTTCAGACAGTTCATCTGGATGTGACAGACTCATGATAGTTGATGCTTTGGTTTGTTTTTTATTTTTCCCTATTTTTTTGGGGGGGGGGAAAGTAAAATAAAATACTGTACTAACTGTGTTCTTCTCTTTTACTTTGAAGACCTCTAATACCTCACTGCAACTCCGGAGGAAACCTCGGGAAAGTGATTTTGAAACAATTAAACTGATTAGTAATGGAGCTTATGGGTGAGTAATCTTTGAGTATAACAACCCTTTCGCATTTCGTTTTTGCCTAACTTCCCATTATTTCTGCAGGGATAGTTATGGAAGAGAGTTTGTTTGCACTGCTGTTTTCTTAATTCTGCTTTCCTCCTTAGCTGCTAATACTTGAAGTTCAGAAGAAAAACTTTTTGGTAGCCTCCTAAGTAATGATGAATTGCTGTATACTGTAGTACATTAATATACTAAATATTGTACCACAAAGATTTTTCAGAACTAGGTTACGTATAATGACAAAGATTAAATCTGAATAAATTAAAAGATAGACTTAAAGCCACCTTTTTAATACTGTAAACAGCTGATGTTTGTGCAGATCTGAAACAGAATGAAACTACACCTTTAAGGGAGACAGGTTGTTAAAAAGTGCTTATTTGACCTAAAAATACTGATAAAGTAGAAAGAAATTTCCAGAAGTAGTGCTAAACAGCTGTATTCTGTCTCTGTGGACTCTCACCTATCCTCAGATTTTACCAAGACAACTTTCAAGGAATTACTGTTTATTGGTTGAATTTTCTGAGTACTTGGAAAGTACACAATTTACTTCTCAGTGGTAATGTGAGTCATTTGTAGATAATCCTGGAAGACCAAGTGAGAATTACATTAGCCCAAGCCTTAAGTGAGCATGAACTATTTTGTGGAATTACACTGCAGGGATTATGCCTGCCAGTGGACAGAACTTCTGTCTTTAGTCTTATTTGTGATCAAGTGCCACCTATAAGACCTTTGTTTGGCTCCTTCTCAGCACTAAAATGTGTCCGAATAGGAACTATTATTGTTGATTTAACCTGAGAGTTGTATTGGTTCAAAATAGAGTTTTCTGTCTGGAGTTCAGGAGCCCATCACCAAATGAGGCCATGTCACGGAGCAGCAGTGAAGGAAAGGGCTGTGCTGTTATCAGTGCAGATTGCATTAGACTGTCTCTACTCTGTGCTGCCTGTACTTAAGGTGGGAAACAGCAGTTATCTGATAGGACTCTTTAAAAAGACCCTGTACTCAGAAGAGAAAGCACCCATGATATACCCACTGGAATTATGCGTGCTTTTTTAATGGTCTGGGGATTATGGGTACAGTAATGCCTCTCCCTGGTCATATTTAGTTAAAGGCATCCCCAAACTCTGATGGGACGGGTGGTGTTTATTGCTTCTCATCATGACCGCATATGTGGAGGGTTACTTGTGTCCAGACCTGCTTACATAGTTCAGCAAAAAGCCTGAAGGAGATAGCATAATTTGCTTTAAAGTTATGTAAATATCCAAATACAGCTTTTCAATGTTCAACCTCTTAACAGTTCATTTTCTCAGAATTTCTCCCTAGGCAAACTCGTTACTGTATGCTAGTTTCTCCAAATTACCCTAAGACTTCAAAAGCCTTTCTTCTGGCACTTAGCAGGAGCTGCTGCTCCCCTCCCTGGCTGCATCCCTTCTTCCTTCCCTTGGAAGATGCTTAGTTCCCTCCTTCTTTCATCTCCTACCCAATTTCCTCTTTGTCTTGCTGGAGGAAGAGAAGAACCACGTGGGGTAGGTCCATGTCAGAGAAAAGGGTGTCTGAGTCACTGGACCTGCCCAGCTTCTTAGAGTTTTAGGTTGGTGTGCAGTGGAGAAAAGAGGGAGTGGTGGCACACAGACATGCTGCAACCAGCAGTGTGAGGCTGGCCACCAGAAGTCAGAGGTGCAGTAGTCCTGGGGCTCTTGCTCCATACATTTTAAAGCCAGAAGAAGTCCTGATGAACCATTAAGAGATACAGACTGGAGAGAGCTATCTGTTTGAAACAAGAGACAAGTAAGGATTTGAAAGGTGAAAAAGAAAGGATGAAAAGCCCAGGCTTTCTATGGCACATGTGATGTAGACATGTAGGATATTTTTTCTTGTGCTTGTGGCAGGGAAAATAAACGCTTACTGGGTGAAACACCTTTCACACATACAACAGGTAAAATTGTCATAGATGTCATAAAAATTTGTTGAGACCCCCATAAAGTTGTGAGGAAAGGGAGAGCTGATTGAGGTTGAGCAGCTTGGAGTGTATCTGGATTCTGAATGAATCATTATAGCCTTTATTGACTGTTTAAACAGAGGTAAGCTGGTAATTATCAGCTTTAATGGAGTGCTATTGTTTCCATGCTTAAGCAAACAACAACAAAGTGCATTTTGTTGGTTGGGATTTTTGGTTTAAATGGTTACTTCTTACGAGAAAAATCAACAAGAAAGAAAAAGATACAGCCAAATATAAACTAATTTAGAGGGAAAGGAATAAATTCAGTGAACAGCGTGGAAATAGACTTTTTAAAGTATTTGCTCATCACTTTCAAAAGTGATATTAGCACCTCGTCTTTAACATTGCTCAGAGTTTTGCAAAGTTTTGGAGGCTTGAACTCAAATTCTCTAGGATACCACTTTTTTAAGAACTTCTGTTTGCTTGAATTTCTCTGCTGTGTTAAGTCAGATAAACGGGACAGTATTATTAACAGACTTCGGATGAGTATCACATATTCTTTTTCTTGACAATTGGTGATTTGTTTTTTTCAAAACTTAGAGTAAAGTTTAGAGGGGAGCACATCACTGTTACCTGTGTATTTTTTAAGCCATCTACAAAATGAAGTGTAATTAAGCAACACTATCTGTTCATCCGTGAATACAATGCAATAAACTGACCCATAGGCATTTATTGCACTTCATTACAAGTATAAGCAGCTGAAATAAAAGTTACTGTTACTATGCTACAAGGCTTTTTTCTACTTCCATGCTTTTCCAGGCCATTAACTTTTTGAAATAATGTGGATGTGTGAATTCTGCATGATCTTCATTGACTTATTCTCAGTCAGTGGGCATATTTTGTGCTCTGACATATTAAATTTAGTATGCTATTGTAATATTTACTTTGAGGATATACGGGAGGTTTTCATTCTGAAGCAATTCAAAATATGTATGCATTCTGGTGTCTTTGACTTTATTGTGGTGTTTTTGCCTTCATTAGTGAAATGGAAAGCTTTGCTTGACAGGGTAATTGTTGGTCTTGGCATGCTGTAGCAGAGATTTGTCAGATATGTTAAACTTGATGAGTTTAAATATAAGCTATTGGTTTTGTGAAGGTTTGAGTAAATATCTTAGGATTTCTCTGCTTTTAATTGTTTGGGTAAACTCATTTGTAGTGCAATTAAACGACTGTATAGTAGATGAGGTGTATCAGGCTGGGAATATACAAGAAGTTAAACAAGCTGTGAATCAGTAAACATGTAGGACACAGGCCAAGTCACTAATGGTTTCACAAGCTGTCTATCTGACTTGTTTTCAGCCAGCCAAAATTTTCCTTTTCATACGTCCCAAATGTTAAACTTTTACTGCACTCAAAGCAACATTTTTTTTCCCCATTTTTCAGCTTCTGAGAGGCAGCAGGTAGTCTACGTCTTTAAGGTGGCATCAGCCTGTTCTCCTGAGCTAGCTCAACAGAATAAAGATTGATTTCAGGGAAGGGAGTGATGTTAGTTCAGTTGGTCTTTACTCATGTTTGACTGTGTCTCCTTAAAGCAAATACATGGTACCACATCTGGCAGGAGTGTTTTCACTTCTACAGAAAGAGATATGTGTAACGAATGCCTGCATGGCACACTGGTTAATTGTGTCACTAGATAAGTTTCACAACTCATCAGCAACACTGGCTTGAGCAGCCACTGCCCCTAACCTGTGAATGAATACTCATTACTGTCTCTTCCACCTGCTCATGTTTAGTTGAGTTGAGAATGGTACTAAATAGCACCACCTCGTAGAGGACTGCAGATCAAATGAACTGTATTCTTTTTTTCTTTCTTTTTTTTTTTTTTATTTCCTTTTACCTCTGTGGGTGACTGCTCTACACAGAGTAAGAGGTTTTGGCTCTGATGCCCAAGGCTTTAAAGAGCAGCTTAAAAACAAGGCTGGCAGTTTCTGTATCTTATACTCATTATTCATCGTGGACTTATACAAAATAGTGAACTTCAAACTCATGGACTTCATTGTTGTAGAGTGAGCCTCCCTTCTCAGTACAGCCCTGGCCAAATGTACTCTTTTGTAGCTAATACATATGTGAGGATCTAATATTTGATAGCTAATACAATCTTCTCTGATGGTAGAGAAAGGTTGTTACAGTATTGACAGTTTCAAATTGAGTTGTTCCTGAATGTGCAGCGTGCTACAAACTGGTGAAGAACTCAAGCTTTTATTTTCCAAATATGGAATAGTTCTTACTGAGCTTATTTACAGAAAATCTGACAGTGGTTTCATCACTGTGCGTCAGTGTTTACTGGCTGCCATAAAGGTAGAAAAAGTTGTTTCAGTTAGATATGGACAGGTGGTTAGTCTGGCCAAAAATTATGTGACATGTTGATACAAATAGGACTAGTACCAAGAATCACAGCTATCCTGTTCTCTTTCTCAGATGGCCAGCATCTTGTATGCCACTACGCAGAATAGGATATATCCAAAATGTTGCTGAGACAAGGCTGTGCGCTTCACCTACACCACACTGGATGCTTATCTTAGGAATGCTGCAGTGCTTTAGGCAGCATTATTTCCTTGCCCACAAATAAATTTGATGTGGTGATACACATTTTCTAGCTAGGAGGTGGTACACTGTTGCTTGTGAGTCCTGGTCTTAAATAACTATCTGTAAATTTTACTGTAGTGCTGTGATACGAATTGTGGCCTCACAAATGGCTGCCTGGCGCTGGAGACAATTCAGACTTAATTCTAGGGTAGTACAGAGTTTAGCAGTCTCTTCTCAGGAAGTTGCTTGTGAAAATGAAGCGTAGTGCTTGGTTAGCAGCTGTGACTTTTAAACAGTGAATACAGAAAGTACAGTACCTTTGTTTCCACAAGGAGTTCAAGGTCCTTTGGCAAATGAGAGAATCAGGTCAAAGCAAGTCACATGGCAACATTAACCTCAGGCACTGAATGTAGACAGATGATACTGTAAAATGGATCTAGAAGTTGAAGTTACCGAAGAGCTAGGTCTAGTAAACTAGGCCTGCAGCCTGTAAGTAATATAAGGAAAAAGGAATTTTTGTTGTATGATTTGAAGTGTAGGTTGCATATTAGTTAAGTTGAAGCAATACAAGAATGAAGTTAAACATTTGTTTTCATTTTTCTTGTCATCTCAACACATGTGCATAGTGCTTTATATTTGTGCCTATCTAAAGGTGATGTATAAATGCTTGTTCAAGCTGAGAGAAAAACTTATGTTGGAAGTGGAAGGAGGCAGTGTTTGGACAATCCCAGAATTTATTAATTTCTTGAGTGGATGGAGAGGGCAGTCAGATGTTCTGGGTGTTCTAAATGCATTTCTCTTGTATTAAAGGAATCCTCAAATTGACAGTTCTCTTTATAACATACCAAAAATTACGAGCTGTGAGCATTTAGTGATCAATGCCAGGAAAATTGGAGTGAGGTATTGTGCTCTTATAAAAGCACATATAAAGCAAAGATAAACTTCTGTCTAATGCTCCAGGAATAGCATCCTGAAAAGTAAAGGAATAGAGAGCAACAGAGGATAGTGAGCCTGTGGGGAAAAGAGAGTGAGTTCAGTGCAGGAATTAGGAGAGTGTAGCAAGGAACAGCTTCAGGGAACACAAAGGGTAATAGAAAGGCCATCCCAATCTTTGTGACTTATTATTCAATAGCAGAAGCATACTTCAAAGATGGCAAGTAAGGGTTCAAAATAAAACGAAATCAATGTGTACCAGAACTCACTCTGGTTGATCTCATCTTTTTACTTGGAAGTTCAGCGTCTTCTATGTCTTGGCAGCTATGTGCTTTACTCCGAGCTTTCCATTTTTTTAGATTAAGTTGAGGTCCCAGGAAGGTTGTTGTGTTGTTTTGTTTCAAATGCATAAGCTTTTCTTTTTTTTTTTTTTTTTCTAAATTTAATGTTGGGGAGGGGGAGAGTTGCATTTTCAATTTATCATTTTAGTGACATTTCAGCAAATTCTTATACTGCCTTTCAAAGAGTGGTAGCTGAGAACCACATATGTCTCAGTGTACAGGATGCAGTGCCTTGCTAAGTACTGGTGTGCTAGAGAAATGCATAGCTACTGTGAATTGGCAGCATCCTGAAGGGAGAGAGGTATTCAATAGGAATACTTTGCTTCTCCTCAGGGTATAGTTTTCTTTATAATGCTGTTTGCTCAGGTTACTGTGAGAGACAACATAGGATGTGCATAAGTAATGATATGCATTTTTGTATGTAGAAGATCTTTTAAAATCATTTTGTATCATATAAACAGAGTACGCATATCTAAGCGCAAGAGAGAGAACTGCGTTGCATTTGTCTTGTGAATCTGGTATACTGTGAATGAAACTTTTTTTTTCTAAGGAGTTGTGGATAACTGAATTCTAGTGCAAATTTATACAATTATCTGCTTGCAACTACAAGGCTAGAGAAAGTAATTTGGAGAACTGCTGCAAAAGTAGCCAGCATGTCTCAGATATTTTACTGGATTGAATAGTTCAAATTTACCAGCTTTTCATCTTTAAATACAGTAGCAACAACTCTACAGATGCTACCATAGGAAAAGAGGTATTTCATTTTTTTTTAAGCATTGAGGCTTCAGGCGTGTGAAAGACCCACTTTTCTACAAGCCAAAAATGCACAAAGGAACTGAAAAAAGGGAAAAGAAAAGATGAAATTACAGGAGGTTAAGAAATTTAAGACAGATGAACAGCAGGGAACAAGAAAAGGGAGGGAAAACAACATGAAGGAAAGAAAAAGCAAAGGACGAGTTGTACAGAAGAGGTGGAGAAAGAAATTAGTGTAGTGGGAGTGGTAGGAAGAGCTGCAGGACAAAAGTCATGAAGCCAGTAGGGAGGAGTACTGGAGTTGTATAACTTGGTCTTTCTTTGAGCTTGGGAGGGGCAAGGAGCAAGACTTAGTAGGAGGCACTAAGGGTGGGGTTTGTCTTCGGTTTTGCCCAAGGTGTTTTCCCCCTAGTTTCATAATGGTGTAATGTCTTTTACTTGCCCTATGCTATGTTCAAACAACAAACAGCAAGGGACTATTGAAAATTTTTAGAAAGAGTAAGAGAAACTTTCTTGTCTAGAAAAAATATTCCACAAAGGAAAGTAGAAAGTGTTGATTTTTCAAGTGTCTCTAAGTTTTGTAGTAGTGTGAAGATGTTTTCATAAAAATAGTAAGGCAAAAATTGCTTTTCGTACTTAAATACTTGTATACTGATAATTGGACCTCACGGGGACAACAAATTGAATTTAAAAACTACATAACTGAGTCCTATTTTTTCCCTCTATTTTCTCCTTTTTGTCCTTTCTTTCTGTAATCACTCACTACTGTGGTAATTATATACTGGAGATGCTTTAAGCATTAAATGCTGCAAAGTGGATTTCAAGCAAGGTATGTTTTCAAGATTTGCCTCAAGGGATTTTGAGAAATGCAGCAGTCATGTCCTGTGTCAGTGTTTCATGGCAGGTTGATTCTTTTTCCTGAGCCTTGAAAGCAAGAATGTTTGACCATGTGAGGTTTTCTTTAACTTCGCTTCCCCTGGCACCATGACCTTATCTAACCAAGTTTACAGGAAACTTTATACCCAACACCACAGTGAAATTCTGCAGGTCAAGATGCATCTTAATCCCATATTATCATGTTGTTAAGTGATCTTTATTTTGGATTACCCACTGGTGACCTACCCCTGATATGGATCAGTGCTGATGTCAGGTTCTGAACAAGTACAGAAGATGATGCATATTGCACCTGGCAATGAGGGAGCCACCTCATCGAGCAAATTCTGAGTAACCTTCATGAGAAACCTGTGACATGTTTTAAAATCCCCTAGACAGTGTCTGAGTCATAATTGGCTGACTGCACACTTACAGAACAAGCATTTGTCAGAATGATTTTTATCACTGTGCCATGACTGATTTCCATATATAATCCTTTGCTGATGGAAACTCCCAAACTCTGAGCTGAGAGCGTTTGTTTTTGTTGGGGTGGGCTATTTGGTTTGTTTGTTTTCAATTTTTGTACTAATTTGTGTTGACTGAAACTGATCCTGATGATGAAACAAAAAGAAGTCTTTAGCTATTCTGTAATATTGAAAGGTTTGTCGACTCCATTAGATTAAAACCAAATCTTTTTACAACGTTTTAGATATATGTAATATATTGCATGTATTTAGTTGTTAAATATATATATTTAAAAATACATTTTTAATACAGTTAGTGCTTTTTCTTTTTCTCCCCCTTTTGGACTTCTTCAGTGCGGTTTATTTTGTGAGACATAAAGAAACCAGACAAAGATTTGCCATGAAGAAAATTAATAAACAAAATCTCATCCTTCGAAACCAGATCCAACAAGCTTTTGTTGAGCGTGATATCCTGACGTTTGCAGAAAATCCTTTTGTTGTCAGCATGTATTGCTCCTTTGAAACAAGACGTCATTTATGTATGGTCATGGAATATGTAGAAGGTAAAGTGTCTGTTGTGGTTTACAGGGGAAGAGCAAGCTTTTGTCACACCAGAAAAGAAATGTAATCCCTGCAGTTCTCTGGAAATACCCTGTGTGTCCTCTGTATGCTGGCACTACAGTTTAGGATCTAAATTTAAGAATAAGGTGGCTTTTTTTTCCCATTCATTATCCCTTAGTGTGAGGTCTTTTAAAACACTTTTTCTCCTGCTATAATGGGGGATAACTGATCTTTGAATAAAGTTTTTCATAGACTGTAATTATAAGTATCTTACCACTTAAAGTTCGTGTGAAAATGAACTTTTCTGGAGTTAAAATTTTCATTAGCATGTCTTGTGGTATTTGCAATATTTTTTGCAAAGGAAGAGGAAGAAATTTGGAAAGGTGCTGACGTTGGAGGAAGACAGTGGACAAAGACTGTGAAAGATGAATTACTGCAGCTGAGGCTTTGGCTGTGTGAGCTTTTTTTTTGTTGTTTTTGTTTTTGTTTTTTGTTTTTTTAAGCAGAAGCGTGGGTTTTATTGGTTTCCAGCTGAACTCTTGTACCACTCAATCCCAGCTTCATGCTGGTTTTTTCAGTTCAGTAGTTAGTGTGCTTGCATGCTAAATTGGGTCATCTGACTGCAAAATCAACATATATGACTGCAATTTGTGTCTGCTTCTGCAGCATATATGGATTATGCTTGTACACCTCAGAATTTATGGCATCATCTGGAACATTTGTCCTGTTTCCACAGGTGGAGACTGTGCTACTTTGATGAAGAATATGGGTCCCTTACCTGTAGACATGGCAAGGATGTACTTTGCAGAGACTGTTCTGGCTTTGGAATACCTTCATAATTATGGAATTGTACACAGGGATTTGAAGCCAGACAAGTATGTATTTAGAATATAACCAAAAGAGTACTTTGAAATGGTTAGATAAAATAAGAAAAGTGTAATTTTGCTGTACCGGAAATGTTTCGTTTTTTAATATCATAAATGTTATGTGGATTTACAATTTCTGCCTAATATGTGAATTTTCATTATCTGCAGTTATAGGGAATGTATGTTTCCAAAAGTGTTCTTTAACAAGTCCTTTAAGATGGAAGAGGCTATCTGAATAGATAAAGAAAAATGTACTTGTTTTTTTTGACTGAATGGAGGACTGATTTTTTTTTTTGGCATATTGACATTATACGTTAACGAAAAGTTCTAAGTATGCTTAAAAACAGGTTAATGCAAAGTATCAACAACATGCAGGTTTTTGCTATTTGCATTTACAAGAATAAGATTGAACACTACGGAAATCTCTCCTGTTGCTTTTTTTATCCAGTACTTAAATATACAGAGGCTTTCCACTATGTATTTGTAGTGAAAAATATGGCTGTTGTATCTCCATTAATCTTCTCCCCGTTTCACTTTAAAAAATAAAAATAAAAATGAATCGGTCACATCTGTTGGCTGAAAATACCTTCACGGTGCGACACCTCAGGCCAGTGTAGTGTTACCAGCTAACTTAATATCTGAGTTCTTTTCAAATGAATGACCCAGCTTGCTACAGGCACAGAATGCCCACCTCGCTTCCAAAGCCGGATTAATTCTATTCCAGTTCTTTCAGAATTACTGTTTATTTTTGTTCAAATAATCTAGCATTAACTTGTAACACTTAGTTGATTCTCTTAAGATGTGAAATTGCGTATAGAAACTTCATTTACATTGGTAACAACAATAACACATTTGCAACTGTCATAGTCTTCACCTGTTTTGTACTTGATTAAAGTTCTTTTTAAGCTGTCTTTATATTTTTGCAGTGCTGTTGAAACATTTTCCTCTGAGTATAATAATAATAATAAGGATATAATTTTGCATTACATCACAGTAACTCCAAATCATTCTAATTTTCAGTTTATTGGTAACATCCATGGGCCATATAAAGCTTACAGACTTCGGTCTGTCAAAGGTGGGGCTAATGAGTTTGACTACCAATCTGTATGAGGGTCACATTGAGAAGGATGCCAGAGAATTCCTTGATAAACAAGTAAGACACAGCCTTTTTCACTTTTACATTGGTTGTTTGAATGAACTGATGTTTTGCCACCAAAATGTACTGTAATACCACATAAGCTGTTGTTATTTCTGCATTGCTGTTCTGATGGTGTGTCAGTTACTTCTTCTGATGCCCTGCAGATTATGGTAGTCTTTTTTCTTTCTACATTTGGGTCTATTAGTAAGATGAACAACCTAATTGTGTGCAAGTGAGCCTGTGAGAGAGACAAATGGAAAACTGTTTTTATAAGGAATTCAGAAGTCTCAGCAGAGTACTTGTGGAGCTCATGATGCATTGTACAACCAAGGGTGCTAAAATCCTTGATATGGCCCATTTCCCTTTAAGCATGCCTCATTACCATTGCTCACAATCTGTTCGCTGTAAAAGTTACTTAAGATAAAACTGTCACAACTTTCTTTTAAAGATAAGGATATGTTTAAATTAAATAAAATGTTTGTTGTGACAGTCTTGCACGTATGAAAAACAAACTGTCCCTTGCGTGACAGACATGTAAATGTGATTACTTATATGAGTAGATAGGTCATTTAAAAATGCACTATGCAAAAATCCTAAGATATACTGAATTTCATTTTTCTTTTTTTCCAAGTTATTTTACATTTCAAGATGTACAAATGATATGACATAACTAGACTAAATTCACCATCATGCTTATTTTCTTTTGTTTTAGGTCTGTGGTACACCTGAATACATAGCTCCTGAAGTAATACTGAGACAGGGTTATGGAAAACCAGTGGACTGGTGGGCTATGGGGATTATACTTTATGAATTTCTTGTTGGCTGTGTGCCATTCTTTGGAGATACACCGGAAGAGCTGTTTGGACAAGTAATCAGTGGTGAGGATCATCACGAAGAATCAGATTTCTTAGTTTGCTGTCAAAAAATTCAATTTATTTTAATAGTAAAGATATTTACAACATTATTGATACACTAAGTTTCAAGCTAGTTTTGCTCAAAAAGGACACCATTATTTCAATACTGTAATATTTGATTTGCTGTCAAAGCAGTAAGAATAAATATATATTAAAAGCTGAATTGACCATATGCTGTTACTGAGTACAGAAGTGCAGTGATATAGAGTACAATGATGAAGCTACACTGTTTGAAAAAGAAAAGCAGAATTAGTAGGAAAGTAGCGCCTCCATGGCACAGTGTTTGGTAAAGAACAGTCTTTAGTAAAGAAATTATACCAGAGAAGAAATGGTTAAAATAAATTTGCATAAGTGGGAAAATGCCTCATGACACAATGAAGAAATTAACAAAGATGTGATAAAACCCTAAAGCAAATGTCTCTCAAATAATAAATAATGAGAAAGAGAAGGAAACAAATTCAATTCACAGATTGTTAATGATTTCATTCGTGATTGTTCTAGTGTAATGTTATTTCTGTAACAGCTGTTCTTCTTTCATTTAAAATTCAATAACCTTTTAGATCTTAACCTGCAAGCTGACCCTAAGTATTGTTTTGTGGCTTGTGGCAAAACTGAATGATAATTAAACAGGATCATTTACTATCCTACCTGCTGTTTCCATAAATTTCCCAGATGCATAGATGTAGAAGGCCTCTATTTACGCTGAAAGTTCAACAGAATAGCACCTCTGTTACTGTATATTTCCCAGTCTGTTTTACAGTCTGCCTAAAAGGTCCGCTAACTAAGACCAAAATAAACAAACTCAACAGAGACAAAACTAACTGAACCTCCAGTTCCTCTTTCTCTGAGAACTCGTCAAATCCCCTTTGTACAAAAGGAATTAGTCTGTCATCATCTCACTTTTTGCTGCCTCTGACATTAAAAGCCAGACATGTTTGCAAACTTTAATGAAATGTATTTGAGAGTTGCCTGTAGTATAGCAGAGTTTCCTCCTTATAAAACACCCTAGCTGTTTATGGATTTATAACTGTGCAGTTTTCTGATGTGATGCACCAGAGCCTGAGTGACAAAGAGAATCAACTGTTTAATTAACACAAGCAGCAAATGCTGGCTTTGTTCTCAATGCCTCGTGGCTGCAGTGCAGCTTTATTCATGCTTTATTTTCCAAATCAGATTTAGACTGCAATGGAAGCTGTAGGCAGACAAACATGGAAATAACTCATGTTTTTATTGCATTTCCAGACACATGCACATGTGCTTTTATCTTTATGCTCCCTGACTGGGAGAATGTGGGGGAATAGTTGAAAATTAATGACCAAATTTGACTTTAGACTTTATTTTGTATGTTGCACTAATTTTACATTTTATAAACCATCATGTCAAATTATCTGTGGAAGTGTGTTTTTGCAAACCTGATTCATTCCCACTTACTCTACAACGCTGTTAGTCAGCTTACTTTCTTGTTTTAATGTTTGATTGTCATGCTTTTCCTTTTGATTTTAAATGTCTTCCTGAAATCATTCCTACTGTGAATTATCTGTAAGAGAACTGCTTCCTTGGATAAGTTTCCTGTGCTAAAATATATGTCCCTTTGTATGCAACTGAAAAAGCCATGTTACAGAACCCAAACCATAGCACAGAGTTTTGTTCCAGTTTCCGTTGGTGAAGGCTGCATTCAACTTGACAATCTACTCATTTTGGCCCCCTCATCTTAGCTTCTTTCTTCTTTATTATGGTTTGCCTTTCCTCCCCTCAAGTTTTATGAGTAAATGGTGGGAAGCTTCAGTGTAAATTAGGTATCTGAAACTGTAGTGTTTAAAAATAAGCCTCCCGAAATGGGTTACATTTCGTGTTTTTTTATTTCAGTACCTTTCTTTAAATTTCAAAATGCAAAGGTGAAACTCCTGTGTAAATTCTGATCATTGTATCTTCAATGGAGACCATTTTAAAGGAAAAAATCTAGGTCGTATAATTACAACACAAACTTTAACAGCCTTCTCTGTTTTCTGAGATCCTAGTATTCTGTCTCCTGATGCTGAAATCCCTGTACCTTCCAAGAAACTTTTGCAGGGTTTTGTCTAAACCTGCAATATATTACACTTGTGGACGCAGCTTCTGCTTAAAATCACATGAAAATAGCTTTGTAAGCTGTCATAAAGTTCATGTTGATCTTGAAACTGGCACTGTTTTCCACTGTTTAATTTAAATCAGGGTTTAGCAGAATTTTTAATCTGCGCTACCTGGATGTTGTGTAGTCTAATATTGTGACTGCAGGATTTCAGTGCAACTTGCTAGGAAGTGCAAAAGGCTTAATAATGTAAGAATCAGAAGAGTGAGTTGTTTCTTCTCAAGTATGAGAGACTTGGAAAAAAGCTACATTGGCATGGATCTCTCCAGAGCAGAGGCCAATACCTCAGCCCTTAGTCATGGGAGTAATGACTTTAGTGAATGTCTAGCATTAGAGAACTACAGATGTAAGCAGTGACTGCTGGGTCAAGTCAGCTGTGTCCATCTTATCAGTAGTTTCCATTGAACAGGACTGAAATTTAAACCATGATGATTTGGCAGGGGAATAGGGGGACATCGGGGAAAAGGGACAGCATACAAGCTTGATGAAATTTTGCAATACTTTTCCACAAGCCAAGCATTGCTGTATTTTGCTGTTAAACATTGTTTTGGGTTAAAGGATACTTCTGACGAAAATGGGAGCATAAAAATAAGTTTATTAAATCTGTGTAGAGAATATTAAAATCAGAAGTAATTGGTATGCAACAGAGCAATTTGGAAAAGTTGTCTTAACTCTGACTTTACTGTTAGCTTACAATGATGGCTTTAGATAGCTTCTCCTTAATGTTGGGATCAGAATTAAATAATAAGAAACTGTCTTTTTCTTGCTAGATGAAATCAACTGGCCTGAAAAGGATGAAGCACCACCTCCAGATGCTCAGGATCTCATTACCCTGCTGCTCAGGCAGAACCCTTTGGAAAGACTGGGAACAGGTTAGGAGAACTACTAAAAGTTTTGTTAGTGTCTTAGAAATATATTCACCACTGGAGCTTTTGTTCACTTTTTTGGGGGGTTGGGGTGGAGATGGGAGGTCTGGGAAACATTTGTCGGGGCAAGAAGCATGACATGCTGTTATAGCAGGGGTTAATTTACAGATTCAAACCAGTAATAAGACCTTAAACAAGTGATGACTGTCCTTCTGTGGTGTTTACATGTAGTTATTCTCATTTATTATTCTCTTACTTGAAATAATAAAACAGAAACTTCTCAAACATCCAGTTAGGCATAGGATGGGATTACTTCATGAATGCAGTACTAAATAACGAAACTCAAAAACAGAGAAGGGGAAGACGTATACAACTGATGCCTGCTTTTTCAGAAGTATCTTTACTTGGCAAATTGGTTCTTCCAGGCGTTAATCAGAAATGACTGTCTGAAAGATCCTATCATTCTCATTCAGCACTATTATACTGCACGAAAAAGAATGGAATCAGAAGCATGAATGTTAAGGAAATAACATTCAGCAGCAGGATTTACATGGGAATTTGGGTGAGATGCAGTAATGAACATTACATGTTAATTTTTAAAGTGTTAGTGTATGGGACCCCTAGTCACTGACTACCGTTCCGCTGGGAAAGCAAATAAACAGAGCAAAAAAAAGGCAGGAGACTGAATATAAACTATAGTCTTACTTGTAGTGAGTATTGTTCTCCAGGAATATAAATACACTGGGACACTAAGGAAACCAAGTGGAAGGTTGAGTCAACATAACTACTTAGAAAATTACTGGCAAAACTGAGTCCAGCAGTTAGAGTGGGATGCATATTTTTAAAGCGAAAAAAAATAAATAAAAATTTGCTTAGGGAATCAGTTTATAATTGTCCTTATCACAGCCATTCAGGGGGAACATGAGTATAGCCTAGACCCCAAGTACCGTTGACATGGTCTCAAACTACAGGTCTTCTTTTTGGAAGTGGTGTAGTGACAGAAATGACTGAACTGCGTGTCTCTTGTTCCCTGCTTACATGGAATATGAACAGCCCTTAGCCTTCCCAGTAGCTGATGGTCTGGAGTAAGTGGCATACTGTAAAGTTTGTTCTCTCTTGCCCCAGTGCCGAATAAAGTAAGAGTGAGGGAGATACGATGTCCAAGATGGTTTCTCCACTCACTTCATCTACTGGAGAAGGCACCACTGTTGAAGGCAAAATGAAAAGCCAGGGCTAGTTCTGTTCCCTTGTTTTAAATATATATGTTTTATATATTTTACATATATACATATATATTTAAACATATAACACAAAATTTCTGGCATTTTTATTGTTTCATTGCCAGAATGCTCTTCAATGGTCACTTTATTAACACTACAATGGTCAATGTAGTGTTAATGCAGTGTAATGCATTAACACTAGCAATGTAGTGTCAACCTGTGAGAGGCTGGATCTCAAGTAAATTGGAAATTCTGCCTCTGTTTTGCTGTAGCTGGATGAGAAAGTGAATTGGCTAGAATGAGGCTGGCTTAAGTACTGTAATGGTCAGTGCAGCTACATGAAGCATCTGTTTTGTTTGTTTAGGGGCTGATTTCCTTTGACAGTTTGTGGTCTCTCAAGAGCTGGCAGTCTAAAGAAGAGAGTCCTGCAGTCATTCTTTGAAGCACAAAGGAGTGTTTAGAAACCACAACAAAGTTTTTTTAAGTGTCAGTAGCAATGCATAGAAATGGAGGCTGCAACATGACGGGTCCCATGGGGGCACTGGAAAATAACATGGTTTATCCCAGGCTCCACCATGCATTTCAAATGACAGCCGTATCTGTTTAATAAGTATTAGCTAGCTGCATAACACTCCATGAAAATGGTAATTGTGTGTTTGCTCAGGAGACCTGAGTGGCAGAGTCAAGCTGAAAGAAGAGAGACAGATACTGTATTCTTATGAAGAAGGAAAATGACAAAAAAAAAAAAAAAAAAAACAACAATCTCTTTGGGTCTGAAGTGTCTGATATCTAATGAAGAATTACACCATTTGCTTTAACATCCCATTACTATGTTCAGGAAAATTATCACTCCTTGACTAGTTACTTATGATTAGATATGATTTTGGTTTCCTTTGGGAAGATTTGGCTTTTATGAGGTTTTTTTTTTTTTTCCCTGCTGCAGTCAGAAAATCAAAACCTAGAAATCTTAGCACTGACTTAGAGGTCAGTGCTGGAGAATTCATGCTTTTTCCATGGCTCTGTACTGACATAACATTGACTTACCAAAGTTTATGCTGTATATCAAGTTGGAGTAACTCCTGTGCAGTAGCACACATGTTTTCAGAATTAAATCTATGTTTATTAAAACATCTCCACCCATTTCCCCAGGTATTTTCAGCGTGTTATTGTTTATTGTTATTTCAGTATTTTGCATTTTTACAGTTGTTGTCTATTAATTTGAAACTAATGTAGTTGTTTAACACATTATAAAAAGTAGGCAGTAATCTATAATGAGGTAAAATACACGTTATTTCCTATAGAATTGTGTATTACTGTCTTAGAAAAGGAGTTCCTAATCACCAATGATGTTTACGCTCAGCAGCAATGAAGAATCATTCTTTATTACTTTATAACTTGTAATTACTTTATAACTCATGTAATACACATGTTTACGTTTTTATTTCAGACTAATGCATGGCCAATGCATAATCAGTGTGGCCAGAAAAATAGAAATGTTAGAAGGGGGAAGAATAAGAAACTGCAATGCCAACCTTGATGAAAAATGGCAACGAAGAGGTGCTCTGACATGTTTAGGTGATACTAGTGAGAAAGGGTAGTAGGAGTTTGTACCTGCGGTGATGACTGTGCCTTTCCATGCTAATTTGCATTTTTTTCACGAGGGATTTAGTTGAGTTAATGTCAGTGGATTTGTTGTCATTTGCTCAGTGTTTTTCTCTGGCTCCCCCAGGTGGTGCATATGAAGTAAAGCAGCATCAGTTCTTCAGGAGCCTTGACTGGAATAGTCTGCTGAGGCAGAAAGCAGAATTTATTCCACAGTTGGAGTCCGAAGATGACACAAGTTATTTTGATAGTAGGTATTATATTGCATATAAAAAAAAAAAATCAATAAACACCTTGCTTTGATTGTGTATTTTCTTAATGCTTTGAGAATCTCCTGTGTCAGAACTCTGGCAGCTGTGCAATTTAAGTAGTGGTATGACATTTCAGGAGAACTAATAATATAATTGTGCTTTCAGTTAATAATAAAGCTTATTACCCTTTTCTACTTGCCAATTCAAATAATTTATTACACTTGTCTGTAGCTCGTTCTGAGAAATACCACCATATGGAAACTGAGGAAGAAGATGATACAAATGATGAAGATTTTAATTTGGAGATAAGACAGTTTTCCTCATGTTCACACAGATTTTCTAAAGTGAGTAAAAATTGCTATAATGTTAATACATATTTAATGCATAAGTGTTTTGATGCTTTTCTAAAGTTTAGAAATGTTAGATATGAAAGAGGTATACAGGGTGTACATATACAATGTTTCTTGAAACATTAACTGAAATTTAAGTGAGAATGAAATGGGTACCATGAATACCAAAAACATGAAAATATTGTATAAGAAAATTATTTCTTGAATCCTTAAGTAATAGAAAATGATATAAATAGTTTGATATTTTCTTTAGAAAATGCATGTGGGTTTTCTTTATGCATAGTTTGAACGTTTCTCCAGTTGTACTTGCAGATGATGGCATAACAAAGATTGCAGTACTAGCCTATAGTAGTGGTGAGCTTAAGTGGCAATAAACTGTAAAGAAGAAGCAACATGTGATTTGGTCAAAAAAAAAAAAAAGTGGATTTGAGTGAGTGATTTGAATGCTGTGAATTGAAGACAAAGCTGAGTGTCCAGAGGGGAAGAGATCCCAGCTAATTATTGCTGGGCAAGGAATGCAGAATGAACATACTTAGGAAATAGTGTAGATGAAAAATTGACAGGAGATAATGGATTAAGAAGCAGAATGCCTAATGAGCATGCTTTTAATAGTAGGCAGCAGTGACTTTCAAAAGCTTTCTATTAATGAGCAGTTTGTTTAATACGTTTTAAGAACTATTTAGAGGTAATTCAAAAATGCATGAAGGTTAACAAGGCCAAGTGCCGGGTCCTCCACCTGGGGCTCAATAACCCCAAGCAGAGCTACAGGCTGGGAGATGAGTGGTTGGAGAGCTGCCAGGCAGAGAAGGACCTGGGAGTGATGGTGGATAGTCGGCTGAATATGAGCCAGCAGTGTGCTCAGGTGGCCAAGAAGGCCAACGGCATCCTGGCTTGTATCAGGAACAGCGTGACCAGCAGGGCTAGGGAGGTGATCGTCCCCCTGTACTCAGCTCTGGTGAGGCCGCACCTCGAGTACTGTGTTCAGTTTTGGGCCCCTCGCTACAAGAAGGACATCGAGGTGCTTGAGCGGGTGCAGAGAAGGGCGACGAAGCTGGTGAGGGGCCTGGAGAACAAGTCCTACGGGGAGCGGCTGAGGGAGCTGGGCTTGTTCAGCCTGGAGAAAAGGAGGCTCAGGGGCGACCTTATCGCTCTTTACAGATACCTTAAAGGAGGCTGTAGCGAGGTGGGGGTTGGCCTGTTCTCCCACGTGCCTGGTGACAGGATGAGGGGGAACGGGCTTAAGTTGAGCCAGGGGAGTTTTAGGTTAGATGTTAGGAAGAACTTCTTCACTGAAAGGGTTGTGAGGCATTGGAACAGGCTGCCCAGGGAAGTGGTGGAGTCACCATCCCTGGAAGTCTTCAAAAGACGGTTAGATGTAGAGCTTAGGGATATGGTTTAGTGGGGACTGCTAGCGTTAGGTCAGAGGTTGGACTCAATGACCTTGAGGTCTCTTCCAACCTAGAAATTCTGTGAAACTCTGTGAAAAATGTATGTTTGTTTGTATCTTGTTTGTTATGCTTTAATTAACTGGTATATTTCGTAGTGGCTTTGCAGTACTACACATATATGGTATCTGTGATAGCATGGAGGAGCAGAGACAGGAGTTGTAGATATAGTTGTTTTCTGTGTGAACTCTTTATTTTCACTTGGTGACATGTTTCAAATTCAGATATTAGTAAATGATTCAGTCTTTTTGAAGATACCTTGGACAAGATAACTTGCCTCTGTGGAGATACCTTGAAGAGGCAGTGGGAGCCAACTGAAACACAAGAAGTTCCGTCTGAACCTAAGGAAGCATTTTTTGTAATTGAGAGTGTGTCAGAGAACTGGCATAGATTGCCCAGAGAGGTGGTGGAGTCTCCCTCTTTGGAGATTTTCAAAAGCAGCCTGGACATAGTCCTGGGCAACCTGCTCTAGGAGTCCCAGCTTGAGCAGGGATGTTGAACCAGGTGGCCTCCAGAAATCCTTTCCAACCATTGTTTGATTCTGGGCTTTTGTGTGCTTCTACCCCCTCTGTTCCATAATAATGATTTAGTAAGTTAATGTCATTATGTCACTGTGCCCTAGCTGCAACTGCCAAGCTGTAGAATATACAGCTGACAATTTCTATATGCTGTTTGTCAGCTAAGCAAGCAGACTTCTGAAATGTTAAGAATTTATTTTTTCTAAATCCTTTAGCCAAGTAATTTATCCTTTCCTTCTCAGTCTTAAATTCTTGAGAATTTATTCTTTAATTCTGAGATTCATTTGTCTGCTTTCCACATCTGACTGGCAGATACTTAGTCAGTTTCCTAGGTAGGGTTTTTTTTCTTTTGTGATTTTCTGGTTATGAGTAAATTCAGCATTTGCATTGATCCTGTGACATGGAGACCCCAAGGCGATGGATTTTGTTTGTAGTCTTGTGGTTCACACAGTGAAATGCAGAGAAAGCTGATGAATTTGTAATGAGAAGAGATACTATTCATGACCCTGTATATGGAGCCAAGAAAGCAAAACGTTTTAAGAACAGAAAGTATAGAAATATAAAAAGGCTCAAGAATTTTGAAGTTTACACTGTGAAATACTGTATAAGAGAGTACATGCAGAGTACCACTTGAAATAAACGTACTTTCCTGAATATCTTTTTATATCAGTTGTCAGTGATGAGGGCTGGGCTTTTTTATATGATTGTGTGTGGTTTGTTTGTTTCTTCTGTAACAGGTTTTTAGTAGCATAGACCGAGTCACTCAAACACAAGGTGAAGAAAAGGAAGATGCAGGAGACAAAACAAAGAGTGTGACATTGCCTTCAGTGGAATCTTTAAGCTGGAGTTCAGAATATTCTGAAATGTAAGTAGAAGGAAGTGGTCCACATCCTGCTAGTCAGCTAGCAAGCCACCTCATCTCAGCTAACTGCATGAGAGTTTGCTTATTTTTATTGCAGACAACAAATATCTACATCCACCTCCTCGGACACTGAGAGTACCCGGCAGCGACATAGTTCAGGTTTACTGCCAAAGCTGGCCATATCAGCTGAAGGAGAACAGGATGATTCTACCTGCTTAGTGGGGCCCCGGGAAGAACAGGAAAAGCCTCCGTTAGTGAGCGAGGAAACAGTGCAAGATGAACCTGAAGTAACCACTCCAGCAAGTACTATCAGCAGCTCCACACTATCAGGTAATTCAGGGTGGGTCTCTTGACTGATGACATTAGAAACAGTTGTGAGTCTTTGTTTAGCACTTAAATTCAAGGATTTAGAAATCCTGCATTTCAGTACTGCTTAAAAGAAAATAACTCAAGAGGGCTCTGGTTTGGAGAAAATGAGTCATAAGTCCCATAAGCACTTTAAGCACTATTTTTATACCTTCCCATGCCTAGGTTGATGATTTTTTGATTGATCATCCTGGAGTCTTTCCAGCTGATCTGTATAGCTATTTTCTAGCACTCTGTGCTGCACTGTTACATGTTTTTAGTTAAGACTTTCCAGTGATGTATATTTGTTTCAGAATTGGCAGGGTTGCCTTTGGTTTGTAGAAATTGGTTTGTAAGGTTGCCTTTGGTTTGTAGTTGTCTCATTTGAAATCTAGGAAGAAGCATAATAAACCATTCCTTAAATAATATGTCTCCTTTATGCATCCCTTTCCCAACACAAACATTTGAATAGATTGCAGGAGGATCCAGGGCCCTACTATCTTGCTTGTTTGTACTTTCAGAGGAGAGTTCCATGTTTCTGTGGGAAAAACTGCTACTTAACACAGATCTCAGCTTGTATCAGTCTCACATTTGACCCTATGTATGTTCCGGTTACCTCCTCTCCACATTTACATTTTTTTACCTCAATAAGTTATCTCAAGATAACCCTTGTATCATGTATCCTTTCTATTCCTATGCCCGTGATTTCCCTTATTGTCTGTATTTTCTTCCCTTCCACCCACCATTTCTGGGAAAATATCCTCAAGCCCATCCAGCTGTATAACCATTTCCATCTTCTTGTCTTGTCCAACATCTTGAGTGTGCTTTCTAAGCTGGGCTCATTCCCTTCCTCAATGTTACGTTGATGGAGTTAGCACAGCAGTCACAGATGTTAACTCAAATTACTTCTCGCTCTTTTATAACTTACTGATTACACTTAAGAATAATTTCATTTTTTTCTGTGGTGGTGCATTAGTAACAGGATATTCTGTGACCTTGAAGAAAAACTAGGTGTTTGTTTTGTTCAAAGGTCAGAGACCTGCTCTTGTTGCTTGTTTCATAAGGTCACACAACTTCACTTTGGCATCTTTGAAGAAAATTTTCACAGGTTATTCACTTGGCATAGGGTCTTCATGTGTTTTTTGTTTGTTTGTTTGTTTTTAATTGCATGAAATTCTGTTGTCCTTAATTGAGCATTGTGGAAAATCATTACCTATGATAGACTAACACCACTGTGGTTGTATACTGAGTTTTGTGGTGCGAGGTATCTTCCTCCTTGTGGAAGTGATAGAAAAATACTCAAAGAATAAAAGCTGTAGATAGTAGTTATAAATATAATTAGTGTTTTTAATGATTTTGAAGTTTGTTAAGCTGGCAACTTATGTAGGATTGGAACCTCTAATTTACTTCAGGTGAAGTTCATACGAAAAATAATTGTATTAATCATAAACTTAATCATTAAGTTCTTCAAGGTTAGCATTGCATAATGAGCTACCAAACTTGCTTCTGCTTTTGTCTACATTTTGCTTTAGTCAGTGACTACACAATGTTGCAGTCACTGTTGCATCAGTTCATTCTGTTAACCTTTATGCATATCTGAAAGAATTACTCAGATTTCTGAAGTGTTGTTCTATGGATATATAGACAGAAGGAAAAATCACCATCTCACAACAGTACAGTTTTTCCTCCCTGACCCCCAATTTTTGCTCAATATGTTTATTCCTTCTTCTTTGTACAGTTGGTAGTTTTTCAGAACACTTAGATCAGATAAATGGAAGAAGTGAGAGTGTGGACAGCACAGATAACTCCTCAAAACAACCCAGTGAAGTTGCATCTCATGTGGCTCGTCAGCGATTAGAAAGCACAGAGAAAAAGAAGATGTCTGGAAAAGTCACAAAGTCCCTTTCTGCAAGTGCTTTGTCCCTCATGATTCCAGGAGGTAGAGATAAATCTGTTGATTTGAAATGTCGTGATTTGTTCATACTGCATGTTATATAATATAAATGTAAGATTTTGGAGAATCCAGAATGAATTCCAGGTCAAGTTTTGTTTTTCCTTTTCCCATAATCATAATGGTCTAATCTAGTCATACAGTTACAGTGGTCAGATCACACCCAAGAGACCTTCTCTGACAAGCAAACTGTAGCTTAGTGGTAACTACTTTGGTTTTGACCACATGTGTGTGCAGCAGGATGCAGACTTCAGTCCTTGTCCGTCCTGCAGTATGGTTGTAGCTTAAATTCTGAGCAGCTTGCTATGTACAGCTCCTTTAATAACTGCTTTTCAGTTACAGCAGCATGTTTGGCGTGGCTAGTTTTCTCCCATCTCCTGTAAGGTAAAGTGATAAACCAGAACAAAGTGTCCCTAAAGCGGAAATAGCCAATAAGCTCCTTTTTCTATTACATTGACTTGCAAGGAGTGATCACCATGTGAAGCCAGAAATGCTGCTATACATAAGTGGAAGTATAGTAGCAGTAGTATTTAGTGTTTCCAGGTGAAGCTCTGAGACTTCATATTGTAGTGGTTCAGAATCGAAGTCCAAATTTCCCAAACTAAGTGATTTTTTTTTTTTTTCAGAAGTGGGATTACGCATTAACTTCATACACCAGCCATGTGCTGCCTTTAGACCTTAGGCATAATCTTTTAGTATCTGTTGGTGTGATAATGCAGCCCCGCTCTGCTTCATGTGTTCAAAGGTGGCTTTGGCAGTAACTTATGGTTGCTTTGAGTCCACAGCGTGGCAGAGAATTTTATGCAGGGTTGTAGGTTTTGGTTCTGACCGGCAGAGGTGGAGAGCGCTGACATTGTACACTTCACCTACCTCCAAGTTGTAAAGCACATATGCCTTATGCTCTCTGTAATACCTTGGTGAGCAGATGCAGTGCTATTGTCTATGCATTTTGGAGAATTTTAAGAGGTGAAAGGACTGTCTGAGCACTATTAGTGCAGGAATTTCTGATTCACCTCATGATGTTTTCTACCCTTCTTCACCATACAATTCAAAAAATGGCATAGGCTTCCTGTGTAATATCTGTGATAAACACCAACTAACCATGAGAATTTTTAACAAGGGAAGTCAAGAGGAAAGTTTAAAGTCACAATTGAAGAGGAATATTTTGCCTCCGCTTTAGTGTGTACAACCCATTGCCCATGAAGAGAATGATTAGCATTTCTTTGATGCTGCCTGAATGTGAATGATCATTCTCACAAAATGCATGTGAGAGATGAAGATGTCTTTATTTTTACAATGGGAAAGATAGTGACTGTGTGTTTAGCCTGTGTAGGGTATTTTCAATTCTGAAAGCACTGTGGCCAAGAAGCAGTCTGGGCTTGTTCTTTGTATAGACTGTTTCTTTAAAATAATCTCTGACCCATAAGTCACAGGTGTTTTTTTCTGGTATATCCCTATAGCACTTAGTACCTTTTTTTTTTTTTTTTCTGCTTGCAGAAGGTCTACAGGGCATGCTAATTATTCAGATTAGCTATCACAAGAGCATGGTACACATGCGGCAGTCTACACAGACAAGCAACACTCAGTTATTTATCAGTTTGCCTTCTATTGGTTCTTTTCACATCTGTCAAGAATTGCTGTTCAGAGATAGTATAGTCTGAATTACAGTGTTTATTAAACTGGAGGTTTCTTTCAGTTTAATCTCATCATTCTATGAAATCTGAACTTAGATTTGGCTACATGTAGGAATGTTCTTGTCACATTTATATCAAGCAAAATCTCATATATTACTTAATACCGCCAAAAAAATCCACCTTATTCACATTCATCAATAAAATAAACCAGAACAACAGATGGCCAGTGTCACTGATCATGTGGCTGAGAGTCACAGGGTGAGACTAAAGAGAGAAATAGATGAGGGGATCTGGGAAAGTTTCAGATCCAGAGGGTGGTGACAGTTCAGCCCACTCTGGGTTTGGCTGGTAGTGGGAATTCAGCATTAACCCAGTGATAGCTATCTGTAGGAGCCTTTGGTGACTCAGATTCAGGGAGTCAGTATACTCAGTGCCTTTGTTGACAAAACCTATCTGCCCTCACATGACATTGCTTGGCACAGCAGCCAAACCTGGAATGTTTCTGGGCTGCATTCCTTTCAAGAGCTGTCATCTTGTTATAGTCACCAGAGTATTTTTTTATGCTGCAGCAATTGTGTTTACATTTGCGCAAGTGTGAGCACAGCGTGCTTTCAAAACAATAAAATAAAATGAAGCCATAATTGATATTGTTGTAAGAAAGTCGTGCGGTCTTAACTATCAGAATGTAGGAATGGAGATTTGGTACAAGCATTGTGAGTTACTGTCCATGTACCAATTAGATACTGTTGTTTTATTACGGTAGTGTTTTTAGATATGTAGAACGCAAACACTTTCTTTAAAACTTCTGGTTGATCTGACAGGTGGTTTTGGATGTACTCACGATAGCATCTGCTCCCAAAGTGATGTTCTTTTCATGTGTATTTGTAAGGAAGAGGATTGAGGACTGTTTTTTCAGAGTTAGCAATGAGTGTTTCATATCTAAAAGGAAAAAAACAGCCTACATCTAGCAAGTTAATGTTAGCATTAAGAAATCAGGTTATGCTATGGGGGAATTAAATTAATTTCTCAAATTGGGTTTGTTGGTCAAGCTTCAAACTCATTAAAGCTTCATGCACAGTGAGGAGAGAGTCTTTATGCAAACACAACGAAATAATTTGTCACAAAAGGTGTCACTAAATAGATTCCCAGTTTTGTGTATATGTTTGTGTGTGCTCAGAATGTATTCTCATAGGCACTTTTTTTCTTCCAGATGTATTTGGTGTTTCTCCTCTGGGAAGTCCTATGTCACCTCATTCACTGTCATCTGATCCTTCATCCTCCCGTGACTCCTCTCCCAGTCGTGATTCTTCAATTGCTGCTTCAAGTCCTCATCAGCCGATAGTAATTCACAGTTCAGGAAAGAAGTATGGCTTCACCATCCGAGCAATCAGGGTTTACGTGGGTGACAGTGATATCTACACTGTGCACCATATTGTTTGGGTAAGTTAAATCTTTTTCTTACATATAGCCAGAGAAAACTAGTGATATATTTGCTTTTGATCTTTTGTGTACATTGTATTTGCTTTTTGACAGCTACTCTGTAAAATGTGATATTGTGCTGAATAGTTACCTTGGAATGAAATTTGTGCCTGTGCACAAGGCCAGTGCTGGCAGTAGGGACAATTAGACCCATATAATACGCATCTTTGACAGGAGTGGTACCTATCTGTGACCACAGAACCATAAAATGGTTTGGATTGGAAGGGACCTTAAAGATCACCCCATGTGACCTTAAAGGGACCTTGAAGATCACCCCCTGTCCCTGCCATGGGCTGGGATACCTCACACAAGCCTGGCCTTGCACACCACCTCCAGGAATGGAGGAGCATCCACAGCTTCTCTGAGCAGCGTGTCCCAGTGCCTCACCACCCTCTGAATAAAGAATTTCCCCTAACATCTAATCTAAATCTCCCCTGTTTTAGCTTAAAGCCATTTCCCCTTGTCCTACCCCAACACTCCCTCCCCTGCTTTCCTGTGGACCCCCTTTAGGTACTGGAAGGCTGCTGTAAGGTCTCCCTGGAGCCTTCTCTTCTTCAGGCTGAGCAACCCCAAATCCCTCAGCCTGTACTCATAGGAGAGGTGCTCCAGCCTTCTGATCATCTTTGTGGCCCTTTCTGGACCTGCTACAACAGGTCCATGTCCTGGACCTGGGGCCCAAGCCTGATTCTGCCTTTAACAACATGGGTCAATTTCACTTTTAGCAAATTTGGCACTTGTAAACAGGGTACTGTAGTTTAGAAAATGAAAGGGTTGGCACAGCCTCTCTTTGACTGGGGGCAGAGTCTGCAAAACTAAAACTAAACAGAAAATTTTGAAATACACATGAAGTTCATTAAACAGCTTCAATTAAGGAATTCACTAAAGTTGAGTTACTTCCACATTTGACTGGTCATTGGTAGGATAATTTAAAGTAGTGCTTTTGTTTAGAAATTTGCAAATCAGTTTGAAATATGAAAAACTTTGAGGATCTGTCATTCATGAAAAAGACTGACTATCAGTAATAAATAATGAGCTTTGAAACAATTCCACATCCATGTAAGTACAAAAATCAAGTAAGCAGTTGATGATGAAGTGATTACTTGTCAGATTTTCTTTTTTCTTCATTCATAAGGATTCAATATCTGTAATATCTGTATTTCTTTGTTGTGTTTAAAAGACAACCACTTTTATAGAAAGAATTGATAAAATAAAGCTACTCTTGAAAGTATGGAGAGTAATTAACAAGCATCCATTTTCTCCATCTATGATTTCTAGAATGTGGAAGAAGGAGGTGCAGCACACCAGGCTGGTTTAAAAGCTGGGGACCTGATTACTCATATCAATGGAGAACCAGTGCATGGTCTTGTTCATACAGAAGTCATTGAGTTGTTGTTAAAGGTAACTTTTGGTTAACTGGGACACATAAGCACTTCGCAGTTCCTCACCAGGGATTGTGGGGTTATGTTCTCTTCTTTCAGAAATTAGCTACCAGGTTTTATGATTGTTCAGGTACAAACTCTAAGCTGTTATTGCAGTGATGTGGAGAAAAGTTAGCGACTCTATGTATCCTAGGATGACTTTAGTTTCACTGCAAGGAACTGACACTACTACTGGTATACCTAAAGTATATTTGGGTACTGATGCAAAGATGTGTATCTCTTTCAAAAAAACTTGACATATGCAGGAAAAGCACTTCCATGAATCCAACCATCTTCATCAGGTAACTCAAGCTATTGACGATAATACTACTTCTCGTTTTCTCCTTATCAACGTGAAATCAATGAGGAAAAGTGGAAACAGAATCTGAAATGTATTCCTACTGTACAGGAACTTGCCTTTCATAATATTTAAATAAGATGTTTCTATAGAAACTTATTTCACTTATTATTATCAGCCTTGGTCACACCTTGCTCCCTTTTATCTAGTTAAAATTATTAGAATTTCTTATTGTCCTGAAGCTGGTCCTTGGAATTAAGTAGTTTAGAAATCTTGACAGCAGTTTGAGAATTTTCCAGTCATCATTTATCTGACATAAATTAGCCTGGCAACTTCTGCATGGAGTTCCCTATGCTGCCAGCGCTTACTCTGTTGCTGTTTTATTGCATTTCTGTTTGTAGTGCAACTTAATTTAAAGCTAAGAGGTCTTCCATTACTCTGTCTAAAGATTGTCTGTATTTTGGCAGAGTGGCAACAAAGTGTCAATTATGACAACCCCATTTGAAAACACTTCCATCAAGACTGGACCTGCCAGGAGAAACAGCTACAGAAGCAGAATGGTCAGGCGCAGTAAGAAAACCAAGAAAAAAGAGAGTTTAGAGAGGTGAGTAAATTTTTTGGTTCATGATGAATGTGTGTTCTTGTGTGTGTGGACATAACAATTAATTTTAAAATGAAGTTAATCCAATTCCCTCTCATACTTCCTGCCCCTCTTTTTTACCTTCTTCTATGAGATCCTGTGGGTGTAATGCATTCTGTCATTCCCATTTTGCCTATAGTATATCCATTAAAATGCCACTTAAAAATTTTCCAGGGTTTACAAACGATTATGGGGAAGCAAATGAGTAACTGCGGTGGTGTCTTCATTTGGATTCAGTATAGCTTTTTCTACTTCATTAAATTTTCTAGTACTAAGTTTATGTATATTTTTTTGCTTTGATGCTAATGTTTACACATATTCCACAAATACATTGCTTGTACTGTATAGATACTGAGTTTTGGTGGGCTCTTAAGAAAATTAAGATTTATGCTCATAAGAAGTTAATTGTTCCTCTGAAATTCAATGAATACGTTTTAGTACAAGTAGATTTAGTTAAAATATCTATCCCACTTATTAGCAATCAGGGTATTTTCTGAACTTCGTGCTTTGCAGACAGGTTTGGTTTCATGCAAACATAGGTTTCATACTTCCTTTCATGGGGGGTACTGGGAGAATGAAGCAACATCAGCCACAAGAGCTTTGCATGTGGTTATTGTATCTTTTCTGCATATTACGTTTGGATTAATGTTGTGCTCTTCTCACACTAGGAGAAGATCTCTGTTTAAAAAGTTGGCCAAGCAACCCTCACCTCTTCTTCACACCAGCAGAAGTTTCTCCTGCCTGAACCGATCACTTTCATCAGGGGAGAGCTTGCCTGGGTCTCCAACCCACAGCTTGTCTCCAAGGTCACCTACCCCAAGTTACCGCTCCACTCCTGATTTTCCATCTGGTGAGTGTAAAAGAATGGAGGGCAGAGGAAAATTACTTGAAATTGAAGTATGTTCTGCTTCTTGTGAGCCCCCCAACGCTGTCATGCTCTGCTGAGAGCAGTCAGCTCAGACAGACGTAATTATTGAACAGCAGCTGGTTTCTGTCTGAAAAGGGAAAAAAAGATTCTTGATGCAAAATCTTAAGGGGCTCTCATGATACAAAATGGAATTTTCTGCTAGGTTTGTAGTTTTGTAGTTTTTGATAGAAAATGTAAGTCTACAAAGCAATAAGTTGAGTTATAAACAATCCAGTTTTAGAGTACAAAGTAGAATCTTGCCTAGGAGAGGCTGATACAAGAATGAAACCGAGGAAAAAGTTGCTACATGATACGACTAGCATGGGTTCTCACAAATGTGGATTTATTATTGAAAAGAGGAACCAGCTGCTGTCAGATGTTTCTGACTTTTAAACAGGCTTCATCTGTCTCAATTTCCTATCGCACATTTGTTGTGATTTTAGTGTCTTCTAATAAAGTGAATGCTGTTCTACAAACCCTGCGCTGGAGGTAAATTATTGGTAAATCTTGATCATTGCTTTGAAGTGCCAGAAAACATTAGGTGTTCCTTTTAAATAGAAGGAGGCAAGAACTCAAGCTGGATGAAGGAACAGAGGGTGGAAGGGAGAAATAGCAACATTCTGGAATGATGAGTGTTTTAAAGCCCAGTCACTTAAAACCTTCCAAATCATGGAATGCTATAAGAACAGATAGCATACATCCTCTTTGGATAAGTGCAAGCACTGCCTCTCATTCTTCTGCTAGGCAAGATTGTTATTCTTGCTAATCTCATGCTTGGTTTGTTTCTTCTTTTTGTAGGTACTAATTCTTCCCAGAGTAGTTCCCCTAGTTCAAGTGCTCCCAATTCTCCAGCTGGCTCAGGACACATAAGACCCAGCACTCTTCATGGCTTGGGTCCAAAGCTTGGTGGGCAAAGATACAGATCCGGAAGACGCAAATCAGCTGGCAGCATCCCTCTCTCTCCGCTGGCACGGACACCTTCTCCAACACCCCAGCCCACATCTCCTCAGCGATCTCCATCGCCCTTGCTAGGACATTCACTTGGAAATACGAAAATAGCTCAATCTTTTCCTAGCAAAATGCACTCCCCTCCAACTATTGTAAGGCATATTGTTAGGCCAAAGAGTGCAGAGCCACCACGATCTCCACTCTTAAAGAGAGTCCAGTCTGAAGAGAAACTTGCACCCTCTTATGCCAGCGATAAGAAACACTTATGTTCACGAAAACACAGTCTGGAGGTGACCCAGGAAGAAGTGAACAGAGAATTGTCCCAGAGGGAAGTAACTCTTCAGAGTTTGGAGGAGAATGTATCTGATGTGCCATCACTCACACGAGTCAGACCTGCAGAACAGGGCTGCTTGAAACGTCCCATTTCTCGTAAATTAGGTAGGCAAGAATCCATCGATGAGCTAGACAGAGAGAAGCTGAAGGTCAAGATTGTTATGAAAAAGCAAGATTTTGCTGAAAAAGCAAATGCTGCTCTACATGAACATAGCAGCGAACCAGAAAATCCCAATACCTTAAGACTGGAAGAAAGAGACAAAAAAGCATTCCAGAAGGTATTAGAAAGATCAAATCAGTTTGAAACAAAAATCATTGCTTTGGAGACCCAGTCAGCTGGTGACATACTCAAAGACACCCTTCAAAAGAATGCAAACTTGAGATCAAATGAGTGCGTTGCTTTAGAAGCGCAGACGTTGTGTCATGGGCCTCCGCTTAGTGAATTCAGTCACCTTTCCTGTGACTTCAAAAGAACTTCCCCTCCATGTACACTGCAGGATGTGCCATCACAGTCCTCTGACAGGATGTTTAATGGAAAGGGAGAAAACACAGATAAAAATGTACCAACAAAAGAATTTGTCAAATATGAAAGATTAGATGGCAAACTTGCAAATATTGGTTATTTTAGAAAGAAACTGTCCTTTGAAGAAAAAGATGAGAGTGTCTGTCCAGTGCTAAAACCCAAACTGACAACAAACACTCATGAATGCCTTCAACTTAACACAGTCAGACCCATAAGCATACAGCAGGATTCCACTACTGTTGCTGAGGGTAGAGCATTCATCAGCAGCGCACATGCTGCTCAGATTAATTCCGTTTCTTTTGTTCCCCTCAAAACCTTGAATGGCCGAGCAGAAACAGGTGTGGAAAAATCAGCCGTGATTTCCACTGAGTCACCTGTCAGAAAAAGTCCATCAGAATATAAGCTTGATGGGAGGTCTGTTTCCTGCCTGAAACCAATAGAAGGCACACTAGACATTGCCTTACTTTCTGGACCACAGGCTTCGAAGACTGATTTGCCTGTGTGTGTACTGCCAGAAGGACAGAGCGCCAGCAGTGACGTGGGATCTCCTAAACATGCAGCACCACAAGAAGGTGGTGGAAAGGCAGAAGTGGCCTGTCAGAAAGAGCAGTTGTTAAGCTATTCAAAATCTAGCAAAATTAACATACCAGAACCTCAGATTCTGCAAATAAGCAAGAGTTCTCCAAATCCACTGGTCATGCCTGTGGCTGCAGAAGTAGTGACGGAGAAAAAGGCTTCTAGTCCAGCTGCTAAAGTCAGTGTTTCTGTTATTGAAGCTGTTCAAAAGAAAGACACCTCCCCTTCAAAACAGAAGGACAGTTCAGTGGAAGCAAAGTCCAGCGCTGTTCAGAGTCAGAGTGTTAAAACTACACAAACGGACTCCAAACATTCTACTGTTCAGAGCACTCCTGAAAAAGCTCTAGGCAAAGAGAAGCAAGGGCAAAAGGAGTTGCCTGCCAGGCAGCCAATAACCCAAAGAAGTTGTGAACCTACCCCTGCAAAGGTGGAGGTGATCAGGGAGTCATCTCTGAAGGTATCTGTCTCAGACGTTCTGACAACAAGCTACTCCAAAAGCAATGAAAAAAAATCTGCTGATTTTGCCATGCTATCTCAGATACAAGGAAAAATGCAAGCGGCTGGTCCCAAGGCACAACCTAAGGATAGCAAAGATGCTCTAAAACAGTTAAACAAAGAAGACACTGTTGTCGTTAGTTTTGTAGAAAGGGATATAACCAAGCAGAAAGCTCTCAGCGAGTCTAAGAAAGTTACTATAGAGTTAAAGAGTGAAACTCCTCCATCCAAACGACCCTCAATGGATTGTGATCCTAAAAATGATAAGTCTGTACTGCTGTCCTCTGTGCAGAAGGACAACACCAAAGATTTGGGAAAGAAAGATCAGAAGCAGGTCCCTGACATAAGGCTACAGACCACTGAGAGAACACAGTCCAGCCAAGTTCCTCAGCAACAGCTTACTGCTCTGGTCTCCCCTGCTGCGAGAGATGCTGTAAGCAGAAACTGTGCTGTAGATGTTCATGTAGGTATTCAAGAACATGTGAAGCCTTCTGCCATCTGTGTGGAAAGCAGCAGTAATAAGCTCAGGCCTGCTTCTGATGTGACTTCCTCTAAGTCTAAGCACTTGGATAAACAGACCTTTTCACAAAAACCATGCACTCCAGAAACAAAAGAAAAAGAAACAATTATTCAGGTGTCTGTCAGCTCGCGGAAAGATGGCAAACATGCCAGTAAAAACGTGCCAGATCCCCCTTCTTTTGTTTCAGGTTCTTTGAGAAAAATGAACAACGAACATGTTCAGGTCGAAAAGCCTATGACTATTGAGCATGGGTTGGTATCCACCCTTCAAGTGAGCACCATCACTGCTGACACCAAACCCAGATCCTTTGCTCTTGGCCCAGGACCAACAGGGCCAGAGATTTCTAAGCAAATGCAAAGGCAAGAACCAGCAGGCTTTGGGGAATCTGCTGATCAAAAGCTGCTTCACCTCACTGAGAAACAAACCGTGTCTCCAAAGTTTTCCACTGTGAAAGACTGTCTCTTGCTGAGCAAACAGGCAGACAGAAGCCCTAGTAATCAGGCAGCGTCTCCAGATAAAAGACCTGAAGGAAAAATATGCACTGATGCACTTTATGTTCAACACGACAGTGGGAAAGTAGAGCCTACCCTTTGCCTCACAAACCGTGATGCCACAGCAAAAGGAACAGAAAAATCAATCACAAGTAGCAAATGCTCTCAAGATTCAAAAGGGAAAGGACAAGTTAATCAAAAACAGCCAGAGGATGCAAACAAGCAGGCTGCAGTAAAACATTTGTCAGGTGCCAGTGGGCAAAGTTCTTGCCGTGTGGCTGCAATGCCAGGAAAACCACTGACTAGTTCAACCAATTTCTCTGAATGTAGACAAGAAGCATTTGTTTTGTCTTCAGAGAAGAGTGATGCATCTTCAACAAAGGTTAAAGCAGCTTCACCTGAGCTTCCTGTGGCCAGCTGCAAGGAACTAAGTAAGAAAAGCACCTCTTCCACGGGGTATGGTAAGGCAGAAATGACTAAAAGTGTGTCACTGATGACCTTGCACAGTGCTGCTGTTGTAGTAGAAGCCCACCACTCTACTTCAAACACTGGGGGGAAACCCGGAAATCAAGAAAAGTCTTTTGTTAACACTGTGGATGTAAAGGGAAAAGATGCTGTTCAGGCTCAGCAGTCTGCTTCAAGAAAACAGAATGTAGGTAAAGATTTATCTAGGTCAGCAACCACACCTGACCGCCAAAATGCACTTTCTCATGACAAAGACTCAGCTCGGCAGCGGCGAGGAAAGGAAGCTTCGCGGAGCAGTCCTCACAAAAAAAACTGTTGACTGTACTACCTGCAGATATAACTACAAGACTAGCTGAAACAAAGACAATATATTTTGACCATCTTTAAACCAGCACTGTGTAGTGTCTTTGTGTGGCAAAGCTTTCATGTCACTGACAAAAAAGAATGGGGATATATAGAAAGGACTTTTTTTCAAAATGCCTTCCCAATGTTAACCGGTAAAACTGTTACCATATAGTATTTGTACAAAAATAGATACACAGCTGAAAGCTGTTGAAGAAATGATTTCCTCTGTAAATACCTAGTGATGTGTTTGGGGTTTGAATGTAGCATATATACTTTGCTGCTGATAGCATTGTTTACTCTTCCCTTTTTTAAAGATAGTTGCTTTGCTACTTATTTGCCATACTCAAATATGAAACTGAATTACTAAAACTCACATGTGGCATGGACATGCACAAGTATTGGTCTAACCTGGAGGATAAAAACATGCCACATTTTTACTTAGTAAAAATCCTAGCTAGAGGTAAAAATACAAGAAAAGAATGAACATGATGGGTTATTATGAGTTTTTACATGTATTTTTAGTAATCAGATTTTGATAGTAGTGTATCTGGCTAACTGCTTCACCAGATCTAACACAAGATCTAACTGCATCTCCGAACTGCACAAAGCCTGCCTGGTAGAGTGGGTGTGATTAAAGATAAGGGAAGAGCGCTTGGCTATCACGGCATCCCAGGAGGAGTTGTGTTCTCTGATGGAATGGTTGTGCTGGTCTCGTCTGCAGGGAGTGCTTTCTGTCACCTTCCCCTCAGACAAGGCCGAGACTCTGAAGCACATGCCGTGTCTTTGGTTTCTGCTGCAACCCTCTCTTGGTTTCCTTGAGCTTTTTAAAATTCAGGCCCTTACAGTGTGAGGCACAAATATAAGCACATGACTTGCAGTACAATTATGTTCATCATGGGTTTTGACAAACTTAGAGAATGTGTGTTATGGCATCTAGGCCTGCATAATTAGCTTCATACAGCTGTAGCTTTTTTTTTTATTATTTTTTTTCTATTTTATGGCAATTAGGACAAAAAAGACAAAAAACAGTTCCACTATCATATCTTCAAAAAAAAAGTTCAGGACATCCGATACATTTTAATAAGTAGCTGGGGCCTTATGTTGTAGACTAACTTGCTGTTTTTAGCAAGAAATTTTGGGTTTCACATTCATTTCTAAATGCATTGAGTAGCTCCATACATTTCATAACATAATCTTTTTATTTGTATGCAAAAACAAAAAAGAGTAATACTGTAATTATAAAAGAAGCATTTTGTAACAAAGGAACCTGTTGGAGCTATTTGGTGCTAGAATGTTACTGTCTTTTTACTTTTGCTAAGCCTTATTTAAATTTTGTATACTGTGGAACATGTAGACTTGGATCATTTTAGTGTGGAGATTATTTGTTTTGAAGGACAAAAGGTAAAACATGAAACGTACAGGAGCACTACAAAATATCCTTGCAGATGTGTGTTTTTAGATGACTGGGATCAACAGAATGGTGGTTTTGCTTATTTCTGTTTTATGTAGCTAAACTAGGCCTAGGCCCATACCTGTTTCATTGGGGCTTACGGATTGTCTTTTCTGTCTCAAAAGCTAGAAATTTGTTCTTAAAAGCACAGTATAATCTTGATTTGGAGGTTTGATTGACAACTGATAGGATTCAGAATTAACCTCCCTCTGGGAAAAGCTTTATTACGCTAATTAGTTGAGTTGGATTACAGCAAACCCGTCTTGGAAAGAAAATCATAAACAACTTCTGATTTTTCGTGTGACACTAGAACATTCATACTGCCTTTGATGCATTCACAGAGGAGCTAGTGAGTGATGGGTAATATTTTTGATCAGTTTTGAAGAGAAAATGGTCTCAACATTTACAGTTTATCTGTGCTTTGGCAGTTACTACAAATGAATGCTAATGCACTTCAATATAACATTTCTGTCTGGGAGGTATTTCCTAGTTTACAGTCTTCTGCATTTTTTAACTCCCCTCTGTTTCCTTTAAAGCACATCTAGCTATTTGTTTACAGTATACCTTTATGTATATTTTGTATAGTTCACTATCACTTCTGACAAATAAGTTTTTTGCATTTTGGAAGTGTAACGGTGCGTAAGCTTGTGTTTATGTAGTATCTGTTCGTTTGTTGGGTGCTTACCTTATCAGTGAGCTGTTAGAGATCCTCCTACCTGTGTGCTACTTGGTCAGTCTTTCTGTGATTGTAGATTTGATGTGTTCCTTTGTAGCTTACTGCTGTAGATTGCTCAGCTTACCAAAAAAAAATTAAAAAATAAAAAAAAAAAAAGAGAGAGAGAGAGACAAAAAAAAAAAAAAAAAAAGAAAAAGAAAAAAAAAGTTAGGGTCTGTGCAATAAAGTGTTTGCAGTCTTATTTTCTCTAAGAAACTCCTTATGGATGTCATAATTGTTGCATATTGAACACAATTATTTATACTTATGCAGTTGCATAACATTGAAATAAAAATTCAGCATGAAACACTGTTGTGTATTTTCCATTGATTGCTTTCGCTCCCGTAACTTCAGGCACATCCCTGCTGTACTCAGAGGTGGGCAGTTATTTTCTTCCCTCAGACCAACCCAGTGCACCCCTTCAGGCACGTGCTGGCTAAGGATTTTGCATGAGAATCATTGTCTGGTCTAGAGAAGGAGGAGGTCTGGAGAGCCAAGTATCTTGTCTCAGGCAGTGGCTGGCACCACGGCACTGCTGCTCAGTAGGTAGGGGCATGGATGGACAACGTACCTGGCTGCTGGTAACAACTGCAGTAACCTGAAACGTGAGACTTCAATCCCTCCTCCACAGCGTACATCATTGTTCATTGAAATAAGTTACAGTGTTTTTCAGTACCTTCTCAAAACACACCAAATCTTCATTTATTTTTTTTATTCATGCTAAATTCTCCACCTTAGCAAATTCATGAAGCATGAGTGTTAAGTGCAACATTTCTTCAGTTTTGAAATCTCTACCCTTGAATATATTCAAATCTCCCTTTACTATTTTTTTCCCACATAATAAAGAAGATGCACTGAGCCAGGCAGAGGAGGTGGAGCAGAGCCCACAGTGCCCAATGGCCTCTTTGATGGAGACCAATCCTGTCAGGAGGAGCAGCGGGCAGGACTACTGGTCCCGTAATTTTTGTCTTTCTGTCTTGTAGAGGAGCACATCCACACGTCCTTACTGTTCTGCTGCCAGTGGCTGATAAAGGAGCTTTTCACGCCTGGTTGATGTGTGCCAGGTTATTTTTGTTAATGTTTTACTGCCATGTTTTTCCCTGTGCTTTTCACCTCTGCAAAGCCAAGTGCATCAGCCTTACAGAATCACTTCTGTTGTGCTCTCTGACTGAAACCAGTGAGTTACCCCCAGTCTTTCTGACTTGCTGAAACCCAGCAGAAGACAGATGCTCTGCAAAATTGGTACAGTGGCAGGGGATGTGCATGAATATGGGAGGGGAGAGGGGGATGCAGCAGCTTGGGGAAAGGAAATGACCAGAGTTGAGAACTGACTGTATGACTGCCTTGCCTGCTGTGCTGTCTCTGACTGCAGTAGCCATCCCTCTGTGAGGAACTGTGGAAAGCTGCACGTCCACAAACCCCACAGCACTCAGGGCCAGCAGAAATGGGTGGTGTAGGGGGGTTTGTGTTGAGGAAGGAGCAGTCAGGAGAGAAAGGTTGACCATCAGATTTGGCATGGCCTGTCATCCTCACTTCTGCCTTTGTAGAAAGAGCCTGCATCTCACCTGGGTTGGGAATCCTTTTCATGGTTTGAAAGAGAAATGTGGGCTTCCCTCTTCAAGAACTGAACTTCCAGCTTGCAAGGTTCCTTCAGGTTCTGTATTTTCTCCTGAGGTTGGTAAGAATTAGCAGGGATGTCATGTTTGTATTCAGACAGTGATTAGCAGACCAAAGAATAAATAGCAGGACTGGAAGATACGAAAGGGTGTTTGGGTGTCCCAGTTCATGGCTTGCGTGTCATCAGTTGTCCTTCCAGTGACCATATCTTTACCTGTAAGCTTTGTGTCATACCATGGTGTCAGTGATATCTCTATCCCAGGAGTGAGCTGGGTTTTGTTGAGCACCATTCAGCTCAGGCAATTCCCTTGTCCCTGCTCACTGACTCCTTGGCTGCACTTGAAACATAAAAGTCCTGACAAGATACCAAGGAGCGCATTAGATCGGAGCTTGATTGGGTAAACAAATTCTACAAGGAAAAATAAATCTACTGTCACTTTCCATATACATCTTTGCTAAGTAATACAAGACTAAATCTTTGGACTTCAAAAAAAAAAATATATATATATATAATATATATATATAATATATATATAATAATATATAATAATATATATATATAATAATAATATATATATATAATATATATATAAAAATAAAATCTGGACATTTTGTGATATTATGTAAAATGTTCCTTCAGAATAATCACCCCCCTGTATTCAGGATTTTTGTGTATACTCCATATACTATATATGTGGCTCAGCACTGTTGTTTACAGTGTCCTAATGACTGGTGTTTTACAGGACAATGAAAGTAGAGAGCCTGCCCTGTGTAGGTGACACTAATGTAAATCACAGAGGAAACAAAAATGGCATCAGATGCAGGTAAAACGAGTTGTGTGGAAGGAAGGGAAAGCATTGCAGAAAGGTCTGTACTTAACATGCCTTGCTCAAATGTATCTTGCATGTGAACACGTTCACAATTTTGCCTTTTCAGACAGCTTCAACTTTTAACTGGCTGAAGTCCATGCGCATATCTACCCTGTGATGCTGGGTAGCATTTCAGAAACTGGTGATGCTTAAATCCAAATGAATTGCCAAAATCCAAATGAAGCAGCGTATCAGTGAGTACCAGCACAACATGCAGCATTCCCTTCAAGTTGCCGATGTTTACAGATCTCCTGATCTTTGCAGCATTTTTTTTTTTTTTAGCTCTTGAAGCTGTGAACTGTGCTGTGCTCTTTTTGCTTAGCCATTTATCTATTGCTTTCCTGGACCCACAAGCTGGTGAGGGCTGTAGGTCAGGTTTCCCTTGACGGGTACCCACACCAACATTCATCGGACAATGCAGTTATTGGCATTGACTTGTTTAGCCAGTTATGTTTGCAGAGGGAGGGAGCCTTGAATCATGAGCTGCCTGGTTCCTGAGGACAGGTCGAGTTGTCCTCTGGCTGCCTTGGTGACATCTCAGATCCGTCATTAAGGAGCTGCTCGCTGATGCGGGCACCGAGGGCAGCTTTGATGCTGCACAGCGTGTGGGTTCAAACACAGCGCCTGCCTGCGGGGTCAGGAGCAGGTCTCTGAGAGCCTCTCAGCAGCAGCAGAGGAGCAGGGGGTGCCTGCAAGCAGCACGGAGAGCTGCAGGGAGAAGCACCCTGGTGCCCAGAACCTGGAACTTTCTATAGGCAGATTAAAAACAAGAAGATTTCAGGGAAATTTCTTCGGGCCAGAAGCTGAAGCTGAGTTTTTGTATTCCCGGGTGGAAATTGCTCAAAGAGAGCTTGGAAAATGTTCAAGGAGTGACCACGACTTCTGGTTGTGTGCAGCCAGGAGCCTTGCTGTGGGCAAAGCAAGACCCCGTGTGCTGCTGGGTCTTCTGTGGAGGCAGAGGGGCCGTGCCCGGCCCTGCAAGGTTGTGCCTGTGCAACGGGGTCAGCCTGCTGGCAAAGCCCTCGTGCCAAAGGTCACTTCATGGGAAAGGGGCACGCAGCAAGCTCCCTCGCTTGGCCAAATGCACGTACTCTTTTAATCAGAATTTAATGAGAAGTGTGATAGAGGCTATTGTGGTCTGCCCTGCAGGAGTTGGTCTTATGTGACCATATGAGCATTGCTCCAGTCCTTCACAGGAAGTTTTGATTCCCCTCCCCCTCTCCTTTTTCCTTTTAACTGAGCAGCATACATTAGTGCCAGCTCTCCAACTAAGCTGTTTCTCAAGTGTAATTGATTGAGAGTGAGAGGGTGAGAGTTTATTGTTGTGTATGGGATGCTGTGATTTTTTTTTATATTTTTTTTTAAGGAACAAATTCCGCGTTTCGTTTCTTGGATCTTCCCTCTATAGGTGCCTTAGCCCTAGTGGCTGTAAAGGCAATGCTAGCATAGAGATGAACTGGGGAATCTCCTTAGAAGTTATTCATGTTCAAAACACAGGTCACACTTTATTTTCCAAGATCATATAAAAGATTTTATTATTTTTCTTAAAATGATAATAAAAATGGAAAAGGTATTATAAAAGTTAAGTGAAATACAGGCTACATGCAAAAAAAAATGTAAGTTGTCTTTCATCCTAATCCGGTTACTGTACATCTCTTCACACTAAGCGCCCATCAAAAACTTAGATTTGCTGATAATTTTGCTTGAAATAGTGAATGAACCAAATGGAGATGGCACCACAGGATAAAACCGCCAGGACAACTGCAACAATTCCTGCAGTGCTGATCCCACAGGAGAGTGAGACAGTGGCCAGCGGAACCCCAGCCAGAGATTTGGGTTCAGAGCATGTCGTTCCCTCAGGGTCTTCGATTTTATCTGGGTTCTGCCTGCACCAGGTGATTAAACCAATGTTGGAGCAGGTGCATTCCAGGGGGTTGTAACTTAAATTGATTACGCTGCGGGCAGGTAGGGACTCTAGCTGGTCACGGGGTACAGTACGGATCCTATTGTAGGCAAAATTGAGGTAGATGCTCTTGAGTTTTGAAAATACGTCTGTGCTGAATGCAGTAAGTTTGTTGTGGCTCAGATCAACACGCTGTAGCTTCCTGAGGCTGTGAAATGCTTGGTTGTCCAATGCTGTCAGTTCACAGGATGACAAAATTAGCACCTCTAATTTGGATAACTGTTCAAACAGTTTGTTCTTTGGCACTATTCCTGACTCAAAGGTATTTTGACTAAGGTCCAAGAGCACGAGGTTTTCCAGGCCTTGAAAGAGATGTTGAATGCTGGTATTAATGGAGGATGAGGAAAGATTCAGGACCTTCAAGAGATGTAAATTTTGGAAGGGACCCTTTGAAGTGTCAATGTGAAGATGAGTGAAAGCTATGTCCAGCAGCTCCAGA
Source organism: Aythya ferina (assembly GCF_964211825.1). NCBI lineage: Eukaryota > Metazoa > Chordata > Aves > Anseriformes > Anatidae > Aythya > Aythya ferina. The sequence continues at coordinate 23,383,413 of NC_140299.1, forward strand.
CTACTGCCTTCCTCAAAGAGCACATCTCGGAGGTGGAGCTTTGTGTTGTGGCTCAGATTCAGGTGCTGAAGACTTTTCAAGCCATTTAGTGCTTTGCTACAGCAGTCAGGGCTTTCAATGTGACTGTGACTTAAATCGAGGTGCTGAAGCTCTGCCAGTTTCTCCAGGCAGCCAGAGCCCAGCTGCAGTGTCTCCGAGTTTCCCTTTACATGGAGGTGGGTGAGAGAGGGGAAGGCCATAGAGCTGATGTTGCAGAGGTGCTCGAAGGAGTTGGCATTGAGAACTAACTCCCTTAGCGAGTTCATACCACTGATGCCAGGGGGCAAGGAGCTGATGTGGGTGTGAGTTAGGTCCAGCTTTCGGAGCTTGGTCAAGCAGTGAAATGTGTCAGGGTTTAGGTTTCTGAAGTGCCGTAGTTGCAAATAGAGATCCTTGACAGATACATTACAGAGGCCTTGCAAAACATCTGGGGTTATGATGGGTTCCTTCCCCACACCTTGAAATGTTCCCAACCAAAGGGTCTGAACAACAGAGTTCTGTATCCCTGCAAGGACCCCAGGGATGTCAGTGCAGCCCCCAAAGTCCAAGGTGTAGAAGTGGGACTGGAAAGCTCCAGGTTCAATGTGTAAGATGTCATTTCCTTTAAAGATGAGAGTTATGTTACTGGTCTTCTGAAGAATGCTGACATCTTCTGCTGTGATCACCCTTATGTGGTTCATTTGAAAGTCAAGGTATTTGAGGTTTTGAGTTGGAAAGTTGAGAGGGAGCTGCAATGAAGAAATGTGGTTGCTGCCCAAGAGGAGGGTATCCAAGCTGTCCAGATTTGTCATCGGGATAAAGGACATTGTGGTTATTCCCGTCTCCGTTAAGACAAGCTGCTTCAGGGACTGAGGGCCAACAAATGCTGTGTCGGACAAGAACATGAGCAGGTTTCCGGTCAGCACAATGGTCTGCAGGCGCTTGTTGTTGTGAAAGGCACCTTCGTACACCCAGTTGATCTGACATCTTGAGAGAGCAATAGAAACCAGCATTAGTGGCCTGTCCTGCAAAACTCTCACTAAATACCCGATAACCCAAACTACACATTATGTATGTAAAAATCACGATCATTTGCCTTCAATAGGATAAAAGTGTCCATCTTTTCCAATGGTGTTTGCCCAGTATTTGTAAGCTCATGTTTAAATACAGAATTCTAGGGAGGAAGCTGTACAATAGCAGAAAAACCTTTCCTGAAATGATGGGTGTGGGAAAGCTTTTGTGGATGTCAGGGAGACATGAGTTTTTTAGTGTCATTAACTTAATAAAATGAATTTTCCTGTAGAAAAATTCAAGCATTTACAAGGCCGAATCGTATCTTTCCATAGGTTTTAGTGAACAATATCGAAAAAGGCATTAAAAATTGCTCTAGTGACTTTGTTGGTCTTAGCAATAGTAATATGCAGAAAATACACATTTCATCCATCACCCTGCAAATGACTGCCACTGGAGGAGAAGCCTAGACATTGCTCAAGCATATCAGTCTTTGCTTAGTGAAATACTTCAGTAGTGCTGCTGGTGGCTACTCTGCAAAGGCAGCGAGATGCTGCTCTGGTGTGTATCAGGAGCCTCCAGCTCTGGACAAGGGCAGGGAGTGGTGGTGACCACGGCGACGTGCAGAAGGATGGTCTCCCCTACCTTGTCAAGTCCAAGTAGAGAAGAGACTTCAGCCCAGAGAAAGTTGAGCTCTGGAGGGAAGGGAGCACGTTGAAGCTGAAGTCAAGGATTTCTGTTGTGACAGGCAGTGTTCCAGGAATCTCCCTCAATCCTAAACCTTCACAGCTGTAGCTTTTATTCACTGTAATCTGTGGAAAACATACAGTGAAACTCAAAGGGGTATGTACTGTGAATATAGATAGGAAACTACCACACTTTAAAAAAAAAAACAAAATTTTGAATTATTTAAAAATGTAGCGGCCAGAACCCTATGAAACACCAGCTCAGGCTTGAAATGCACAGCCCCTTGGGCTTCATGAAGTCTGCTTTTAAAACAAATACCTTGAATCTTGTGCTAATTTGAAGTGTGTCTCATCTGGAGTACTTTCTTATCCACGTTAGCACATTCGAGGATTGTTTACCATTCTGGATAAATTATTAATCCCTTAGATGAAATCCCCACAAGGTAGTTTAAATTCTGAATTTCATGAGTCTTGTAACAAAGATTACTCTTGGAGAAGTCTTAGTAAAAATCTTGCAGCGAGGCGGTAAAAAAGAGCAGACCCGGGAATGTTTCTGGGAGGAACACATCCAAATTAATTGGATCCCAACTGCAGTTATGCTCTGTGGTGAGGGAATGGCAAGAATGCATAGCTGTTGATAGACAGAGATTTTATCTGATACACAAGGCCTTTAAAATTTCTATCAGGGCTTTTCAGTTTAAGTAAAAACGGATTGGTCTGCATGCAGTCCGCCCTGTAAATACCAGGGAAGGCTCATTGAACATGCCTGACGTGCCTTTGCCTGCTGATGGCCCAGCAGCCAGACGGAGCCTGGGCCTGTTGCAGAGCCTGGGCCTGTTGTGGGACCATGGCCTCGTCCTGCAGCCCCCAGTGCCTTCCTTGGGAGGTGGTCACCCTGCACTGCCGGGCCATGTCTTGGGCTGTCAGGCCACAGGACACCCACTGGGGACGTGTCCCCTGGGCCGCTTGGGGGCTGCAGCTTAACACTGGGACGCCCTGAGCTGCTCTGCTTGTGAGGAGATGGACTGGGGTGTCCTGACGCTGTGTGGGACATCACCTCCCAGCACAGCAGAGCACCCCCATTGCTATGTACACCCAGGAGGCCTTGTGCAGGGCCATGTGAGGGGTCTGCAAGTCCTCGGGGGGCAGGAGGAGGAGGAGGTGGTGCAGTGGGTGCTGCAAAGTGGTCTGGGATGGGCAGGCAGGTGGCAAAGGCTGGAGCAGGGAGAGCAGTGTCTGTCAGGGGACAGAGAGGGAGAATGTGTTCGTCCTCTCTTTGGGGTGCAATACCTGTCCCTAAGGAGCACAGAGGAAGCTGGTGGGAGGAAGCAGGCGGGGGTTTTCACCAACACAACACTGGGACTTGGCTCCTCCGCTGCCTCTTGCCCTGCCTGGGGCCTGGGGTGTGTCTTGCGGGGAGGAAGGTGACAGACAAGGTGGCCCAGAGACTTGTGGTGAGCACCCAACTGGTGCTGGTAACTATGGAAATGGCAAAATACAAACTCGGAAAAGATGATGCTTTCTTTATCAATATGCAACTAAGAAGCCCCGGGGCTGCCCCCTGCAACGTGCAGTTTAGACAGACGACAGCCACCTAGCTGTCACTGCAAAGGAGAGCAGTGCCTAGGTTTTACCATCAAAACGAAGCTGAGCTCATTCTAGTGATGCTGCAGGGCACAGAGCAAGGCTGGGAGGGAGCTGGGTAGCAGCCATCCCCTGGGGCATCCTGCTGTACAGCTCCGGATGCTCTGGTGTTTGTACATTTAATTTGATGAGGAATTTGCTGCAGGCCCCTGCTGTGCAAGGAGGAGGGCTGGTTTCCACAGCGCTCCTTCCCTGAACCCAAATCCTTGCCTTCTCCCCCACTCCGTCTCCCACCTTTTAAAATGAAAAACAAAAACCTCATGGGCCAGCCTTTGTCCCTGGAAAAACCCTGGTGCTATCTCACTGTGCTCATGGGTTACAGTGTGCCTGCCAAATGTCACACAGAGCCACCATCATAAGATGTTGGATGGAGAGCATAGCATAAGCGAAAAAATCCTTGCCCCTGCCCCCTTTCTGGCTCTGCTGAGAGAACCCCTAGAGCTTTTTGCCTTCCTTTGCACTTCCCTGGAGCCCCAGCCTGGTGTCGATGGAGGGGCAGCGGCACTAGGGAGTGTGCCTCTGCCAAGAGGTGGGAAAGCAGCGGCTGTCACCAAGCACGTGTCACGACACCTGCCTACAGCCCTGACTAAGGTGTCCAGCCCCCAGAGAAACCTCTCATTGATTCAAATAATTCGAGTCCCAACCTCCGTGCTTGACATTCCACAAAGAGACCAGGCACAGCCACCACTCACCTCGGTGCACATCGTGTCTGCCGTGCTGGTGGCTCTGCAGCTGGCACAGGTGAGCACAGTGGCGATGAGGAGGCATGAGCTGCATCCCATGGCAGAGCAAGGCGGGCTGCCTGGTATCTTCCCTTGAAGAAAGTGAGACAGAGCAGCAAGGGTCAAATGAGCTGGGTGAGCTTGCTGAGAGCAGGTTGTAAGAAGAAAAAGTTATGCTTGCTAAATCTCCTCCTAAGCATGAGCACAGTGGTAGTTTCAGACTGAAAGAGGAACTTCCCCACTTTAAATATAGTCAAATGATTGTGCACTGATGCTTTTCTGGGGCGGAACAAATTTAAAAAATGGAAAGCAAGGGAAATGGGTATTGCTCATGCTTGTGTAGAACAAAACATTCCCATTAAGTGTGGTGGAGCTGTTAGCTGTATGTGAAACAGGTGGAGCAAAGAAAGAGGAGATGAGAATGCAGCATTCACCTGTGGGGAATATAATGCAAAAGGAAGTCTGAGCCGCACACAAAATTTGGTGTATGTCTTGTGAAATTCATGAGAACTCATAAAGTAACTAAGACACAGGCAAAAGCCTTATGCCTATGTTGTTACAGAAAGGGTCACTGATGAAAACAGATTCACTCATTAGAAACAAAGCTGAAAAACAAAAGCTGAGTCTGGAAGTGGACACTTTCTGCTCATGTTTAGATAATGAGTAATGATTGGTTTTCTGGAGGGGGTCAATATTTCTCACCACTCCAGGATGGGCATGTGCATGGCTCCTGCAGGTGAGGGGGTCCAGAGTCCCGGGAGCATCCAGTCCTTACCACCCCAACAGGGTAGTATGCTCACCCTGGCAGATAGACCTTTTTTTTTTTTTTTTTTTTTTTTTTTTCTTTTTTTTTACTATTATTTTACTTACTTATATATTTACAAGAAAAAAAGGCAGCCTGCAGGGTGACAAGTGTATTTTCAAATAAGTGAGATGCAGCACTGGACTCGCATGGGGAGCATCCATGTGGTGAGCAGCACCTCCCAGCAGGGCTGCTGCAACCAGCGGCTTCAGAGCTGCACTGGCACAAGAGGAGGGTGAACCCAAGTGATGGCAAAGCAGCCCTGGGCAGAACCAGTATCGGGAGCTGATGTGTGCATTGTGTTTTGCCTGAGCTGCTGCTGTACTCATCCCTGTAAGTAACTGGGGAGAGAGGGGCCATCACCATACAGGAGCAGTGCTTAAACTGCTTAAAAAGTACAGAGCAGACCATATTGCATCTTTGCTTAAACCACTTGTGTGCTGTTGGTGTACCCCCTGCTCAAGCACAAATGCACCTTGCTCAGCCCTGCACGATGAGCTGAAAAGCTCACTCCATGTTGCACTGGTATGCGAATGCTCCCTGTATCTTTCCCAGCCAGCTCCATGTTTGCTGGAAATCCTGCTCCCCCTGCAGCTGGTAGCAAAAAGCTCAGGGAAATTGTTGTCTGGAGTGTTTGCTGCTTGTTTATTTGCAGTTTTCCGTGTTAATGCTCAGAGGCTAAGGATTTTTCCCTGTTGGCAACAGCTTTGACTTGCACCCTGCCTCTTGCTACTGGGAGGCTGTCAGCCCTGGTGGCAGGAATGCTACCTCAAACCACCCATACCAGAAACCCCAGTTTTAAAATGAATCAGTTGTCTTGGAAGAAAAGTCCTTTAAATCAGGAGGGGAAAGCAGCTGAAGCTAATCCTGCCTTTTCCTGCTGTGCAAATATGTCCTTATGTGTCGTGGAATTCACATACGACACAACAGGATAGGAACGACTCCAGAAATGTAATTGTTTACTTGTGAAGAAATGGGAGGGTTTATGATGCAAATAATCCCAGGCTCTGCTTCAGTTTGGGGTAATGAAGGTTTCATTGTAAAAGTGATACTAGGTGACTGCCGTTCCCCTGTGTGTTGAAGTGCACCAGTGGCTCGAGTAACAGCCTGGTGATGAGAGGTGTGCGAACTGTTTCCCCTACGTGCCCACCTGATTAATTTAGCCTTGTGCTCATAAGGAAGCAAACCAGGGGTGGCCACCTTGAGCAGGGAGCACTGCCCTTCCTGCGTGCTTTCTGCTCCTGGTGGCGGTGTTTGCTGTCCCAAGGTGCTGGGTGCATCCTTCCTCTGTCACCACATGCCCGCTCAGGAGGGCTGTAAGGCTGCTAGGCGAGTCCCCTCACCAGCATTTTCCTGTTGGTAATTTTGCTTTTTATGTTCTTACTGCCCTTTGACAATGGGGGATTCAAGAGCATGCAAACCACCAGCACAGATGATAGCTACTTGAGGGTGAGCTCTGCCAGGGCCCGAGCAAGCTGCCCCTCTGCAGCACCCCTCCTGCAGCAAACAATCCCACAAACCCGTCACAGTCCCCCTGTGATAAAAAAAACTCCCTCAGAGGGACACCCACACCCCACCACCACCCTCCTGGAGTTCTCCATTTTAAACTGATTTTGAGCTAGACAGGACGAACAGCTCGTGAGGCTTACCAAAAGGCGTGAGTCACCCGCAGCCTGTGCCCACATCCCCCCTGCCGGGGCACAGCAGTGGCCTGTCCCCTGCTGCAAAGCCACCACCGAGGCAGGGTGAGTCCTGGCCAGCGTGGCATGGACGTGGACGTTGCATCAGCACCGGCTGTTATCAGGGTGCTGGGGTTATCAGGATGCTAGTTCCTGGCCCCACAGTGGTGGGCCCGTTTTTCCTTGCTGTCCTGAGTCTGTCAGGAGCCTCTCCAGGACTTGCTGCTGGGACAAGAGGATGGATGGTCAGCTGTAGGGGAAACCCTGTATGGCATTAAATCCACTCAGCAGGCCTATAGGGTGTTAACTAGTTGTTAAACAAGAGGTGAATTGTGTCAGTCTCAGCTCTGAACAAGAAGGCATTTACCACCCTGCACAGCAGGGCTTCTGAAATCTGTCTGTGCAGGATCAAAGGATTAAAACAATTTTTAGTCATTTCCTTCAAGGATGGATTTTGAGATTTTCTTTGTTTGTAGTTTTTCAAAGAAAGAGATACACACATGAATGATTTATTTTAATTCTTCATGTTAAAAACCTGGGTCCATGTTTCTCTGAGGCAGTGGGATTTGGGCTGTGCCTGTTCTCCTGCTGCTGCTGTGTGCTGTCCCAAAAGCACCAGCCCCCCTGTCCTGCTGTGCCACAAGCTGGCACATTTCAGCAGGAGAGCATCTGCCCCAGGCTGGTGTTTTTTTTTTTTTTAGCAGGAAAAGCTGCATGGGCTCTTCCCCCGTGGGCTGCTGTGCCTTTGCTTGGACACATGCTGGTGTGAGCGACATCATTGACATCTGACAAGGTGTCCCCAGAGTAGAGGGGATGTGAAGGGGACAGGGGTGTCAGGGCCGCTTCCCAGCTCAGCACCAGCCCACCTGGTGCATGCTCCTGGGTCTGCAGCATTTTCCCTGCCCCAGGAATTCCTCTGCTTTGCTTTGCTCTGCCATTGCTCCTTGTAGGAGGGCCAAAATGCCAGTTTCTTTCCCCTGGCATTGGTGTTGAGATTAATGATGAAAGAACACCGCAACTTCACTGCAATTTCTGTGGTCTGAGCTGGGTGGATAGCCACCCAGGTGCTACCTCAGAAAGAAAGAGAGCCTGGCCAGGGCTGTGACTTCAGCACATGGTGGAGAAATATCCCAAATAAGTAATGTGTGAGCTCCTTTGCCCACTGTCTCCACAGACACTTTGTTCTTAAGTGGGTTTTATCTGAGGCGGCTTCCAAAAGGATTTGTGGTGAAGCTGCATCTCATCCTGGGGCTGGTGTGCTTTTGGAGGGGGAATTGATGCTATTTTATGATGCAGAGTGAACAAAATTCAGCCTTTTTTTTCTTTTTCTTTCAGTTTTCTGCTTGCTAGACACTGGGACACCGGGCTTCCTGGCCCCGTGCCTGCATCCTGTGCTCTCTCCATATCAGCCAGGAAGCTGGCGCTGGCTGTGGCCGGGACATGAGACACCACGTGAAGTCCTGTGAGCAAACACAACTGGAAATGTTTGGGACAAAGCACTAGGAAGCTGATGATGGGAATTACAGGCTCATTAATTATGGACGCTGTGTGTGTCCATGTTTCCTTTGCAAAGGGGATACCTCCTAGACTCTCCCTGCAGATACGGTTCCTGGATAAGGCCTGTTGTTGTGTCACCCTCCTTGAGCGTCTTGTGACTTTTCAGAAATCTCACTGGGAAGGTGCTTTGAGGATCTGAGATCCTCTGTAGCCTCTGCTACTCTGTGAAAGAGCTCTGAGGTTTCCCTATGCCTCAGAAATACAGCCTCTGTTCCTTGCTATGGAGGCAAAATATTCACTCCCTGTGCATTGTATTGCTCATATAAAGCCAACATAAAATGCAGATTTCCATGATTAGTAACAAGCCATCCCTCCCCCCTCTGAACAATACAGACAGGCTCTGCCAAACTGGGATGCGCAAGGCTTGCGTGCCAAATTTCAGACTGACACGTGGGAAATGGGGCTGCATCTGTAGGTCCAACCCGAGCAGCGAGCCAAAAGTCCAGCACTGAAACCTCCCAAACCTCCCAAGCGTCCCCGCTCCCCATGCATCCGCAGAGCCTGCACCGAGCCCTGCCATAAGCTTCCTGGTTCCCGGCGAGCTGCAGCTGGATGCGGATGCTGCTGGGCCAGGGGAGGAAGCTGGGCCATGGCGAGAGGAGGGCCCATGAAGGGAGCTGGCGTGCTGGAGCTATTTAAAGAGCTTCTGGCACGGTCTCCTTCAAATGACAAAAGGGGATCGTAAAAGGAAGTCCTGTTGCTGATCGCCATGAATAGAGCTCCAGGTCAGAGAGGAAAGAAACCTCTCCCCTGCTTGCAAGACAGAAATGCTGGGAGTGGGTGGAGGGGTCCCATGCTGTGTCCTGGCTGCTGTGTCCTGCTGGGACAGGGGGGGCTTTGGCACGGCCATGTGAGCAGGTGAGAGCAGCCTCACTTCCTCCTGCAGGTGAAACACAGCCAGCTGTGGCTCTCACCATGGTGCGAGAAACCCAAAACTGCCACAACAAGGAGAAAAACCTTCAGGGTTGTGCCAGTACTTTAGCTGTGCTCAGCCAGGTGTCCTGGGGACCTGAAATTGTATCTCCAGGTGCTTTTGACTGCCCCAATTCACCTCTCAAGCTCTTTCTTTTTCTGCCCCTTTCCTATCTGCACATTGTGCACTGGTAGTTTTGATTAACATCTGTGCCCATGTTGAGTAACATACTGCTGTGGGAAGGACTGCATATGAAAGGAGTGAGTTGAAACGTATTCAGCTCCAGCTGGGAGTATGTTTTATACCATAATGCTGGTTTGATACTTTCCTTTGTCCTCACCATAAACTGGAGACATGCCTTGGATTTTCTGTACTCCCCATCCTTAGTCCCCATCCTCACAGCGATCTCGCCTCCATTGCCAGACATGGTCCTTTCAGGTCTGGTTTGCTGATGGCAGAGCAGGCCAGCTGCTGAAATTCAGGGGTTTGTTCACAGTGTGACTGTGGCTGGATGATGCCCGTAAGCCTGTCTTGCCCAGGGTTTGCCCCCTTGGAGTACATGACACAGGCTGGGGGGTGATGGCACTGCACAGAAGGACTTTTGTACACGAGTGGGAGTAACTCCAGAGGAGGAAGGTGGGGTGAACAACCTCACGAAGGGAAATGCCAGTGCTTCAGGTGAGATTCCCAAAATTCACCCTGCAAGCTGTCCTTTCGTTTGGCTTTGCCACTTGTCTCTGTGGGTGCTCATGCAGCAGCGTGTTGCTTGCTGCAGGACCGAGCCCTGCAGGACCAAGCTGCAATGCCCAGCAGCATGGGGCTGTGCAGACAGCAGGGGAAGGAGCTGGGGTTTGTAACACACCCCAAGGGTCTCTTGCTGCCCGAGGACCACCTGGCTGAGTACTCTGGGGAGCCACCCTTCCACTGCCTTGCTGCTCAGCGCAGTTTACCCAATGAGATTCTGGTACTGGTGGTCAGGGGTTCGCGCTGGTGGCTTGCCTAAGGAGTCCTTGGGATTTTTTCAGGCCTCTTCATCCTGAAAGACTTCATATTTTCCTAGGCAGTGTAAGTGGTGGCAACAGCACAAAGCCAAAAGGACGTGTCCTTGATGCTGAAATCCGCTTATCTCCCCTCTCCCCCAGGACATGGATTAAATAGACTTGCAAGATAAACTCTCTTATCAAAGGCAAAGGGTAAAAACTGGAGTCTGGATAGACAGGAGAATAAATCCAACTGCACATTAGGAAAGAGGGAGTAATTATTACTTTAAAATATAACCCACAGATTTAATACTGTGTGCTTGCTTCATATTCATGATTAAGAGTGTTGCTTATCTGAACTGGAAACTTTGGAAGACAGGAATGTGTTTGAACTCTGCCAGACATTTATTCTCCCTGGCTTATAAGCACTCACGAAGGGGTGCAGACCTTCCTGAAATAAACTGCAAAACTAGAAGGGGGAACTAGAGGATGGACATGAGGTAAAAAGTGGGCTGAGTAAGGTACAGAGTGCAGCTGTAAATTAACTGGAAAAGGCAGGGGCTTTCAGAGGGGAAAAGAGTCCTCTTTAGAGATGGTCTGAAGTAGACCTCTGTGGGGCAAAGCCTGGAGCCAGCACCCAGCCCCAAACTTTTCTGTGAGCTCTCAGCAGCTTCATACAGTAACTGCGTAAATATCATAGTTACATGTCAAAAATCAGATAAAATATACTCTTTTGGCTTTGAGAGGAAATTTTCTCATTTTATTCAAACGTGCATCTTGGAGTGAAACGCTGGGAAAGAAGGGACTAATGAAACCTCCTGCGGATGGGAACCAAATCCACAATTGGCACACGCATCTGAGAAGTGTGTTGCCAACATTTTTTACAGCTTTCCTCCTGGCCGGTGGCTTCTTGCTCCCCCTTCTGCTGCTGATTTCCACGAGATGGAGCTATTCTAACATGGGTGGGTGAAGGCAGTGGCGGCAGCCCCTGAGGAGAGCTGGTGGCGGGGGGGAACTGCACAGCGCCGTGTTCCATTTCCATGGCAATATTTCTGAAGCAGGTAGGCTTTTATAAAAAAAAAAAAAAAAAAAAATTATCATCGCCAAAAACAACACCAACAGCAACAACGACAAAACCACCAGAGCTGGATGTGCATTTTGCCAGGCTGCACCATCTGTAAGCTCCTTGGAAATGGGCCCCCACCAAAACTGTTCCCAGCAGGTGCAGGACATCTTCACCTCACACAGGGACAGGGTCACACCCTGAAAGGCCTTTGCCGTGCTATGGTGACTCTCCCGTGTGGCACTTCCACCCTCCTTAACCTGCAAGACTTTTGGTCCTGTGGTCCTGCGAAGTACATCTGCCCACCTCGTGGGCCATGCCTGCAGAGCCAAGCTCCCCATGCCCTGCCCTGCAGGCGTGCTTCCCCTCTCCAGCCCTCGTGAAGTCTGGCAGCAGCAGCTCAGGCAGAGGCCTTCGTCTCGGGAGTCTCTACAGGAACTGTGCAGATTAGGGCCCGGTTTCTACACAATATTTACAATGCATTCAAAGAGGATATCCTGAAAACACTCTGCTTGCCCTTTGCACCGCGAGCTGTTCAGGGCAGTGCTGGCATCGTGACGAGAGGCTGACACTTGTCTACAGGCTGCACGTCCCTTTGCAGGGAGCAGATAAGTCGTATCTTTGTGACAAGGTGTCGCTGGCAATGCCTGCCTGCCCTGAGTGCAAGGCTGTGGCCACGGCCGATGCTCAGGGCGGTGGTGGAGCTTTCCCTCCCGCCCGGGGCCGGGGCACAGCCGGCTGCTCAGTGGCACGGAGGCGAGGATGCTGCAGTGCTGCAACACCAGCCGGATAAATAAGGGTCAGCTAGGTCGGGCAGGGGGCTGCTGTGCCGGGTCTGGTAACGCTGCACCTGTCCAAATTCCCGTGTGAAATTGTAATTTGTAAAGGCTGGAGCATAAGCTTTTTTTTTTTAATTTTATTTTTTCCCAGTGCACATTAACATCCCCCCTCCCTAAGCCTGTGCTTTCCATGGGAGAAAACTTCGGATGAAATATTAAAAACCTCCAAAGAGCTCCCAAGTCGAGGGGCACCCCCGTTTTCCAGGTGCCCCTAGGGCAGGGTGTAAGCTCTGTCTGCTGTGGGCACACAGATACTTAGCAAGCTCTGATGGGCTCTTGCTTTTTAAGTCCGGGACAGGGGCAGCATCCATCTGACTTCAGTTTCTTTGACCTAAAGGCCATCCTCCATCAGCTGAGGAACACGTGAAGGCATGGGTGGGAATCAGCCAGCTCTGCAGCTAAGGAGCAATGAGCTCAAATTTGCTCATCCCTCCTCCCTGTGGGGCCTACCACAGCGCATTAATTCTCCTTGGGCTGGTTCGTTGCCCCATCCCACTTGTCCTTTCATGGAGCCCTCTAAAACCTCTAAGCCACTTGCTCTGAACACAGTTTTAGAGGCCACCGCACACTGCCTGCGTGTGCAACTGGCACACATGTCCATGGGGGTCAGGCCTGTGTGGATGGCAGGCTGTGCAGGTGCACCAGCATGCCCCACGCCTGCCCCAACACCAATCTGCCTTGTGATTGCCCCAGAAAATCCTCTGTTCACCAGAGCCGTGGTGAGGCATGTGGCAGCTGTTGCTAAATGTTGGTGCCATGGATATTTGTTTCTTCTCTGTGAGAAGAAAGGAGCATGAAGAGAAGCTAATAAACCACAACATAAATATTGCTGTTTGAAAGGCCTGGAATAGGAATTACTTGGGTTTCCTTGAGTTTCACATGGCAGGGGTGTGGGTGATTTAGGCTAGTGATTATTCAAGACACAGGGTGTGATTGGACTTTATGATTTGGAAGGATTACACTTTCTTATGAAGTGGGTGTTTAATTTCTCTTCATTTTTAACCCATTCTTTGTAAATGCTAAAATTACAAATTATCATGCCTTTGGTCTGTGGCGTAGGACAATCTGTGCTCGTTTTCTCCCGCCTTGGCTCAGATTAACCACTTTCCTCAAGTACTACTCATGCTACAAAAAAAATCTGACTTTTCCTTTTCAAATAGTTCACACGAGTGTGTGCGCACACTCAGGCAGGGATGTGTGTTTCGTAACAGGTTTCTGTGCCTGTGACTCAGAGCTGAGCTATTAAGCCATAACACATGGCTGACATCTGGAACTCACTCGCAAGCTTTTGTCATTCGAATATTGGTAGCCACAGCTCGCTACTCTCCTTCTTTCCAAGATGTAGCCACGTTTTCTCTATCCACACCTCATGGAACAGAGGTAAAAGGCTTTACTGGGCCTATTGGCGTTGCTTGATCAATGTAGATAGCATGTTTTGTCCAAACCAGCTTAAACACATGCGTTCAGAGGGCTTGGCAGACACATCTTTCTAAACAAAGGCTCTGCTTTGGATTTAAAGTGATTTCTCACCATGAGAATATTCAGCAAAATTGCATATTTTGACTCAGTAAGAGTCTGTGCTTGCTCAGAGTGCAAGCAGTCACCTGTTGGCTGGTAAACTGGGGTAAGCATTGCAGACAGATTGCTCTGGTGTTTGAATCTAATTAATTACATTAATTCCTTCAGAAGAATGTCTCTCATTTGGCCAGTTTAAAAGCAGGATTAAAATGTGCTGGTGTTTGCTGTGATGTGGAACAGTTTGTTTTACCCGTGCTCCACACTGTACTGTGTGAGTGCCTTCTCTACTCCCAGGGCTGTTTGCTGTGGGCTGGTTTGCTCCTGCAGAGCTTAAAATCTTGCATTCTCCTTGAGAGTACTGTGGCGATGCCAGGCAGGGTGTTGTAATGAAGGGCGTGCTGAATCTCATATTGATACCAAAAGTAATGTAAACTTCTGTCTAGATGTTGCTGCAGAGTCTCAAACTGAAAGGGTAGATTGGGAGTGGGTTGGGCTCTGGTTCAGAAAAACAACTAGGTATATTTTTTAGCCCAGCTCTAACTGGGAAGTCATACAAACATGCTCCTAACTTTGGGGACTGCCCAACGTCGTGTCCACAAGTGCTGCAGGAAGAAAGGAGATGCCATTTGAAGCCTCCCCTGACCCATCTCTCCTGGAGAGTAAGGAAGCGTAGCATGTCCTCAAGGCACTCTCCTCTGCCTGCTGAAGGGCCTCAGGAGGGGTGATTTTGCCACCAACGTGGCAATGAAGGTGATTATGAAGGTTTCAGAGAGGCAGGCATATGAAGGCTTGCTGCAGAGGCTCGTCAGTCTTTGGCTCTTGAAGTAAAAATTGTCCATGGCGTTCAACACTATGATACCTCTGACTGTCATAGAACTGAATTGAATGCAAGATTTTTAATGTGGTTCCATGTAAGGTCTCTCAGGTTGAGCAGCAAGAGCTTCACACACAGTGAGTGTATGGCCTATGGCCTGGCTCTGACACATATTGCTACCTCAGGTGCTCACTTAAGTGTGCCTGACCTGCCAGCTTCTCAGATACCTTTTTTTTTTTTTTTTTTTTTTTTTTTTTTGTAAATTCTTTTGGAAGAAGTTATTTTTGGCCACGTTGTGTTCAGGTGTAGTGGTTTGCAGTAGCTGGGTGAAAACTCATCTCAGTGCTTCAGAAAATGCTACATGCGCTGAGGTCTCTGACTGCTACTTCTGTTTAATGATTGCACTGTGCCAAGAGGGTCTGCTTGCAGCAGACTGTGGTGCTTCACAGCACGATAGATGGAAGAACATCCTGCCTGGGGCCCTTCATCCTCATGGATTTACATCACCACTGGCTGGACAAGGTGGATCTGCATTGCTTCACTCACCTGTCAGGATGAAAATGGAGACCTTCAAATTCATACGGATTGATTTCGTCATCGGAGAGCCCCAGTGCTGGAGGTGGCCTTGAGCTGTATGCTTGTTTTTAGCTGTTGGCAGCACTGCTAATTGATTGTGTGGCTACACAAAAGTGATGTGCTATATACAGCAATTAAAACTATGCTGTCAGACTGTCAAAATCAATCTCACTTTAGGATATGGCCAGACACAATACTTTTTTTTTTTTGTTGTTGTTCTCCTTATGAGGATTAGAGCTTATTGTGATGCTAATTTGGTACTCCAGGCTGTGAAATTCCTTTTCCAGTCACTTTGTAGCTTTTTGATAAAACATCAGCTTTTGAGCTCAGCATTTCCACACTAGATCTCTAGGTCAAGCTGATTCTACTGGAAAACTCCAGTCGAAATGGCTTGCCCAGTGTTGAGCATAACCTCTGTACAGCACAGATGTTGGCTTACCCTGGTAAAAGCCAGCCATGAGAAAGTCAGCTGCACTGAGCCTTTTTATTGGGATGAGCCTCCTTTTGCTTTGAGGATGTTTCTCCAAGTTTTGCCAGACTGTGTGCTTTTTAAAACGTGATCTACTCATGGTGAGTAGGAGCTCATGAGAGTTCAGTGGCTAAAGCCTGGCATCTTCTTGAGTACCTCATAACACTGATTGTGGGATCACACCATCTCCTGGGGCTGCCTGCAATCATTGCATCCCTTGGGGTGGCCCAGCAGAGCCAAGTGCCCTGGGGCTTGCACCAGCCCACCCCAGGGCATCTACCACTGACCAAAGTCTGTGCCTCACACCATGCTCTCACTTGGAGACAGGCAATCTGTGCTGGATTTTCCCAGAGGCAGCTCCTCCAACCTGGCGTGGTTTGGGAACAGTGGTCTTTGAGTCTGGTCCCCACCGAGGCTCACGATTTTGGCTCACTCTTTGTAAGGTGGAGCCTCTCACCTCCCACAGCTCCTTGCCCCTTGCCTGTCTTCCCGGGTGGCTGTGAAAATTAACATGCTGTTTCTGAGGCTCTCGCGTACTGTGGTGGCATGGGAGAAAAACAGGCAGAAATTAATTAGTCTGTCTTCAGAGCAGGGTTCTGAGGATTATAGAAAATAAGCCTGTTAAACATTAAGGAGAAAACAGAATGCTCTGTACTGGGTCCTCACTCACCCTGGGTACTTAATGACATGTTTTCACTGGAAAAAAAGTGGTATGATGGTGTTAATTAAAGGCTATGCCAGAATGCATATGTACAAGGGGGGTAATTGAAGGATGCTGAATGTCTGCCAATTTGACATTACCTAACTAGCTTGATTTTCAACTGTAGTAATATTCTTGTATTTATTTATTTTTGGGATGCCATATGAAAGAAAAATATTTTAGCAAAACAGCATACTGAGCAGAGTAAATTACACCGGTAGGGTTTCTTGTTACTTTGTGCCTGATGGAGACAATGAAAAATAATAGCAAACAGAGCAGAGAAGCAATGGTGTGCACATCATACATAAAAAGGTACTGTAACAGCAGTGATCTGTCTGCCATAGTAATGAAGTCAAGTGCTTGGAATAATATGATTTCACAGCAAGAAATGATAGCAGAGATCTGCTGAGCTGAATCTCATGTATTACATGGCTTTGACTTATCCACATGAAACTACAGAAAAGGTTAAATCTTAATTTTATTAAATGGAGAGTCACAGCAAACAGGCTCACCTTATTGCTTTTCTAAATTCTTAGATTTCCTTGTCTCCAGCTTGTTATTTATCTGAAGCTGTTTCTCGCAGCTCTACGGACTCCCTGCAGTGCTGGGTTCACAGACTCACGGTGCTAGCCCTCATCCCCAGGCTCCTGCCCTCGGTCTTGTGCTGTGTTGTCAACTGCTGTATGCAACAACTCCCTTTCTTCTGTCCAGCTAATTGGTATATACCTCTAGTTAAAAAAAAAAAAAAAAAAAAAAAAAAAGGTTCTGCCCCCCTCTCTCTCTTTTACAACTGCAAAACCTTGGCAGAAGAGTATGTTGCTTGCCCAGCAAAGTGAGTTTGAATTCATATCACTGGATCTCCAAGCATCTTAGGCAACCAGCTCCTAATCTGCTCTGCTCTGTGACTTTGCTCCCCTCTTTCCTTGGGCTGGCAGTGGGGGCACCATAGATGACCCATTTCTCCCCTCTTCTCTTGAATTGCCCTGTGCTATTTTCAGGCTTTCTGTTCTGAATTAGGTCAAAAGATTTGTCCTTTTACAGGCAGCTTCCACTCAAAATTACTTATGCTCGGACAGAAAGAGAAAAATCTGATTAAATATCAGAAAACCAAACTACACCACACACAACATAATTAACCCTGAGCTTGATGGAAGGTCAGCTGATTCTTGAGATGATTTGTAACCATTAAATTGGGCAAGGGCAGACATGCATCATTACTTGATCTTATCTTCATTGCCCTGGTTGCCTTTGATCTCCATTTGTCCTTTCCCATTTGTTTATGCTCTTTCATGCCTTGCTTCAAAGTAGACTGTAAAGCCTTTGGGGCAAAGACCAGTGGTGTGGTGGTGAATGGGAAGGACAGAGAGACTCCCTCATCTGCTGGCCCAGTCTTGACTGTGGGAAATGAGTAAATGCTGAACTGCCAACAGTAAGAATGGGTTAATTCACCCTTGGAGTGGGGAAGTTAACCCATGGCCACAGCGTGAGCATACACCAAACATCTTATCTGGACCTCTTGGTGGCCAGTGCAGCATCCAGGAGCCAGCTTGGCCTTCACTGTGATGAGTCACTGACCAGGGGACATGAAAGAATCTGCTATTATAACAAAAAATATAAGTAAATAAAAAATCATAGAAATGTTGGATATTCTTAGCTTCAGCTTTTGTATTGTTTTCACTCCAACAGGAAGTTTGCAAATATTCCCATTATTCTCTGTGGAGACATTGATCTTCAAGACACTCTTGAATACATAGTTATTGTCAGATGCTACACAGAAAAAAAGAATAGGATGAGGAAAAGCCAGAGATAAGACAGCCTGTGGGGAAATATCAGAAGATTACCCTAGAAATGTACATCGATCTTTTTAATGCTTTTAATTGTGTTTAATGCTTGAGGGAATAAACTGCACAAAGAAGCAGTCGTAATGCTAAATTAGGAAAAAACAGTTGCAAGAGAGCTAGGCCTTAAACACCTTGTACATTGCATAAGCCAAAACTGTGTGCCATTAGCTTCAGCAGTACAAGGGGTGCTGAGCCTGTGACTGGACAGACCAGCTCAAGAGTTATGTCCATGGCAAGAAAGCTGGGCACCACCTAGATAAAATCCACAGAAGAGCAATAGGAGTCCTCAAGGACGCAGCAAATAACCGCTGAGAGTGAAAGACACTGAGAACTGTTCAGTCCAAAGAATGGGGCAGCAAGGAGGGAAGAGACAAATGTGGTAGAGCAGCACTGCTGCAGAGTAAGGTAAAAGGCTATTTACAAATGGGAGTGAAGAAGTCTGGTTTGAAACTGGGAAGCACACTCTGAAAGTAATGATGGTGAAGCACAGGAATTGGATGCCAGTCCTCGTGAACAATTGGTAGAAACATGTTCAATAATGACACTGGAGAAGCTGATTCTGCTTTGGGGCAGTGTGAAGAGGTACGCAGCTTTTGAATCCCTTTGACCTATATACTCTATGATTCTATAACACAAATGTTTCAAAGCACTTTGGCAGTGAGTAAACAGAAAGAGGAGATAGTCTGGCTTCAACTTTACCTTGGTTGGTATACTTAGTGTCAGGTAGTATATATTTGCTTTCCACAGCACAATGCCTTTCACTTCATTCTCATAAATGATTGGATGAAGTGGAAGAAAAATATATGAAGTTTCTTCTGAAGTAAAGTATGATATAAGTCTGAGCTGAATGTTTGGATCACACTACTTCTAACATGGCTTTATCATGAGCTCTGAACATTATTGCTCCCTGTCAGCTCCTGTTTTGTGTGTCTGTTGGCCTACATGGTGTCAGGCTTTGTAGCTTGGCTAAACGAAGGTAACTGTCAAATGCAACTTGATTCAAGCTACGGCTTGGTTTGGCAATTAAATTTTTGTAAGTCTGTTTTGTGGTAACATGAACTGTGCTCCTAGAGGGGAAACAAAAAGCTAAGAATAGTATTAATAGGAATGTGGCTTTGGTGGTTTTTCTTAGTAAAGAGACAGATGAGCAAGACATAGCCTGTAAAAGGAAAGAGAAGAGGGGTGGGTATGGAGGAGAAAGGGAGAGATAATGAGTTCTGAAAATTCCAGGTGGGATCTAGTGGTTTAGGCATGTTGAAAGGTAGACTGGATTTGCTAGCTCTTAACCACCAAAGATAACTTCATACTGTAGCTGAAAGAGAAATTACTTTCTCAGATAATATTTTTTTAAAGCTGCTTCTCTTATATATGCACTAGAATGAAATTCTGAACAGTTATCTGGAGCTAAGCTAAGTGCATTCAATAAATATGCTGATCTGAAATCTGACACTTTCATCCTTAGTGCAATTCCTCTGTAGTTTCATGAAGCAGAGTTTCAAAGATACTTCTTGGAGGGACACAGAACGGAGAGATAAATTTCAACCATTTCTCTTAAAATTGAAGAGTTCCATGAAAATCATGTAGGTTTTTTAAACATTCCAAGAAGGTTCCCCTTCACCCACCAAACTGAAAACTGAATATTGCAGTAAAATAAACATCAGAATAATAGTGGAATGTTTTGATTTTGTTGATTCCAAAATGTTTGGATGACTGGAAACTAAACGCTGTTGCAGAAACTGCGTTTTTCAAGAAGTGGTAACTTGAGGAGTATGCTCCAGCCTGCTAGGGGACAGACAGGTATTGCACAGCTCTGCTCGGAAGCTTCCTCATTTCATGTTTCTTCCCCATATTGAAGATATGGAAAAAACTAAAAGAACTGAAAGAGGAAAGAACTGAAGTTGTCCTAGCAAGCCAGGTTTTGTATCACATATTTAGGGAATGGAACCTGATGCCAAAAAGCTTCCCAAAGCCACCACCTACTAACTCCATCCAAAGGATGGATGCTCTCTCTCATGTCTATACCTCTAGCATTGCCCTGGGACATCCCCACTGCCTGCAATTGCTCATCTAGAGGGGTCAGCATAGCATTGTCACACAGCTCTCCAAAATGTCGCACTGGGCACTGCATGAACCTCCAGTCTCACCTGTCCATCTCCAAAGTAGTAGAGTCTGCACAGTGACTTTTCTCTGCTGTGTGCAGACTAAATGCAGAAGATCCATGCAGTCCTTGCAGTGGATGTTGCTCTGCTCAAAGAGTACTTCTTCACAGAAGTGATAGGATTACTGCAGGCTGCCAAATCTGAAAAAAAAAAAACACAAAACAGTCACATAATTGTACAGGATTAGCTGATTGTTGTATCGTGTCATTTCCACTTCTTCCTCAACTTTACTAACTGAACTGTTCATTTGCAACCACAAGCTCCTCCCTAAGACAAATTTACTGCAAGGATGTCAAAAGAAAGCACTGTTCAGTTGATTAACGGGTTACACAGAATTGGCTCCAGCCCACAGATAACTATCAAAGATTGTATGTAGATGATGCTTTCACCATTTCACCATGTCAGCCATCTAAGTGAGTGCACTTGAATCCTAGAAGACAATCATCTAATCCTCCTTTACCACTTTCCTTCTTTAATGGGGATTGCAGCTTCTGTTTGCTGGCAAATGATTACGGAAACATTAAAAAGACAAAGCAGGTGCCTTATTTGCCTCCAAGCACTGAGGCTACATTCAGGATGTACCTTCACGGTACACTGCAGCTGAGGCCCCTTTGCTCAGCCCCGAGCAGAGCAGGCTGAGGGGAGGCCTCATGGCGGCCTGCAGCTCCCTCACGAGGGGAGGGGAGCGGAGGGGCAGGCGCTGAGCTCTGCTCTCTGGGGACAGCGACAGGACCCGAGGGAACGGCATGGAGCTGGGACAGGGGAGGGTCGGGCTGGGGGTTAGGGGAAGGGTCTGCACCCAGAGGGTGGTCGGGCACTGGGACAGGCTCCCCAGGGCAGCACAGCACCGAGCCTGATGGAGTTCAAGGAGCATTTGGACAATGTGCTCAGACAGATGGTTGGATTTTGGAGTGGTCTCTTGTGGAGCCAGGAGTTGGAGTCAAAGATCCTTGTGGGTCCCTTCCAACTCATATTCTATGGTTCTATGATTCTATGTCTGCTGTATTCAACTAAGATGGTGATCCTGCTGATGAAACAAGAGCTGCTGTCAAACCAATTATTTCTTTATAGGCCTGTGCTGCCAGTTGTCCAAATTGTTTCACTGGCTGAACGTTTAATGCTGTAAATATCTTAGATTTTGCTCTACTCCAGGTAAATCAGACTTCTCCAGAGGTCTCTGGATGTCTGTGGTCTCAGGTTAACTTGTTCCTGAGAAGGCTGGCAGCTTTGGAAGCCAATGTGCAGCTTGTGAGGTGTCTCCAGGCTCCTTGAGTGGGGTTGTGCACTGCAAGGTCAGGTTCTTCCCCAGGGAAAGGAAAAAGAGGCTGAAGACTGCAGGCTTCATAGGTAAGAATGTAAGAAGAATGGAAAACTGGCTGCAAGATGGAGCTGACAGTTCTCATTGCAGCCTGGTGTCCCCTGGGTGTTCAACCACGGGACCATGGCATTCCCTGCAGTGTGGGTGAAAACCCTCTGGCTGATTTACCACTGCAAGCAAGAGGCAGGGTTGCTTTCTGTAAGTGCTAGAACACATTAAAAGTTTATTGTTTGTTTTATTGTTTTATTTTTATTTTTATTTTTATTTTTTTCCCCTTCAAGGAGCTCCATATCACTAATTAACATTGTAGACAAAGAGAAATACTCCTTTACATTTGTTACTGTCCTGTTGTCTCTCCTTTACAAATAGAGATGATGTGGTCAGAGAAAGGGGTCAATGGCTAATGATAAGCAGGGTAACTTCAGCTTCCTAAAATACATTTATTTTTTATTTACTCTTGGTTTCATATTCACCCTTCTCTGTATGTCCTAAAGAGCTAAGTCTGTTGGGCAAACCCAGAAGATAGAGGAGATAAAAGCATGCAGTGTCCTTTTGGAATGGACCCATGTGGCTTGCAGTTCTCTTTGAAACTTTTCTCTTCTAAGACACCAGTGAAGATGCAGTTATTAGATAATAATGAATACAAATGGGGTCATGGATGGTATTTGCTTACAATGGAGAACATAAAGTAATCAGCTCATAATATAAATATAAGACTTTGCCAATGCTTCCTCACTTGATTTCTCTTCACTTCTTCCCACTGTTTGATAAAGCTGATTAGTAGAACAATGTTCCTGACTTGTGTCTTCTTATTTGTTGAAACTCAGATGATGAGGAACCTATGCCCTGGGCAGAACTGATTTTTGCTGCTGCAGAAGCACTGATGTGGTTACTAGGAATCATGGGAGAATATTGAGGCCTGAGTAATGAAAGCTTGAACTGAACTATGTTTCAATTGCCAATTCACAACAAAACAAAACAAAACAGCAGGTTTGAATGCCTTTTTTAATTTTTTAATTTTTTATTTTTTTTATTTTCCTCAGTGATATGTAATAGGAAGGAAAAATTTACCTTGAAGCTACTCTGTGTGCATTAGTTTTTGTCTCAAATTAAATATTCTGTTTTTTTTTTTTTTTTTTTTTTTTTTTTTTCTTTTTTTTTTACACTTTGTAAACATTGAAGCAGTTCAGTTTAAAAATTCATTCTTGCCTTTGTTTGGCTAACACTATTTGACCAGAATTGTAAACAGTTGATTTTTGATTATCTATGAAACTGGGTATTTTGTTGAAGTTTTATTTGTGACTAGCCCTAGCCACCCTCAACAACATTTCTGTGGCCTCTGGAACAAAAAACCAAAAAAATCCAAACAAAAAATGAAACAGTGGGATTGCCAACAGCAAGGGTGGCTGCAATTATTTATAGTGCTGTTGAGGTTCCACTGCAGAAATAATATGAAGAGAGACAGATTTTTCTCTGAGCCAGATGAGGTCTTGATATTGCTGTCATCCTGCTTTGCTGTGACAGGTAAGGTCTGTGTCCTGGCTCCCTGGCAATGCCTTGGGTACTGCTACAGCAAACTCCCTGGCTGTGCCCGCAGCTTTTGCAAACCATGGGTTGAGTCTGTGAGGAACTTGTCATGAATGGGAGAGAGGAGAGGAAAAATTACAGGTATCTCTTAGACTCTGATGTCAGCAAAACCACTAATACACATCTGCAGATCCAGGACTGTTACCACCTCTTAAATGCAGTGAGCATTTAAGGGGGCATGGCCTTCAGGGAATACTCCCTGATGAAGTGCTCCTGCTCCAGCAGGCTGAGGAGGGCAGAACAGCTAGAAACAGAGTTGGAGGGTACCAAAGCCTGCACTGCAATCTCCCCTTCATTTTCCATGAAACAGGAGCATGATCATGTCTGCACTAGCACTTCGGCCATTTCTTCCGGAGATGAATCTGAAGCAGGGTTTTCTTAGTCTGCAGGAGTATATGCCTCTGAGCATTGTGGCTAATGACATCCTAGGAAACATGAAAGATGTAAGATACCTAGTGAGATCACTTGGTGTCTTCCATTCTTCCAGGGAAGCCCTGTGACTCACTTTAAAAGCAGTTGGTGTTTTTATTTTCAATTCCGTTTTAGTCAGATATAAGTAATTTTTTTTTAAAATGGCAAACCTGCTTCTCATGGTCTGAACAGAGAAATAGGTACATATTTTCAAGGTACATATATGAAAGAAATACAGCCATCAGCTTTAGCTCCTACCTGAGAAATCCAGCATCACAAGTGTGGCTGAGCACTGGGAGTTTCAGGCCACTCTGCAGTGATGTTACCTCACTCATCTTGGCAAGCAGCCTTCCCTTTTCATCAGCACCCGGAATTTCATTACAACAGAAAACATATTGTGGAGAGGGGATGTGTAAAGATTATGCCATACAACTCAAAGGTCCATTTTTCACTCAGAACAGGTTTTCCTTCGTCTTCTGGAGATGCCTGCTAAGCAAAAATATGTATTGCATTTCCTTGGAATTTCGAGTATCTCTTCTGACTGCATCATGATTACCTAATTTTAAGAGGTTTCTTGCTGCTGAAAAGGGGTAGAAAGCACAATTCATTACTGGATTTGGAGATGCTCAATGCCAACAGCAAAAATTTTAGTTTCATGTGTTCAATCCTACAACTCAATGATTGCTCTCTCCCCTCTCTAATGAGGTTTTTCCCTTGATCTGGAGGACACTTACCTGTACCCTTCCACCAGAGCAAGCATTTTCATATATTGTCACATACAGGTCTCTCTTTCTCAGCACCAGGGGTTCAAAATCAAGCATGAACTCTGCCTCTGTACTCTTGTTTACCTTCTGATGGGGGAAGCAGGGCTGGCCTATGCTTTGATCATTTTTCCCTTTGTATAGGCTGCAGGAAGGAGATGTTGGAATGCAGAACGATGGCAGGGCAGCTGCAGTGGCCTCCACACAGCCAAAGCAATACTAATGCAGTCGGTTTTGTCATCTCTCCAAGGGACCATATGGCTTTCTTCATGTGCCACTGCATCTTTATCTCAGCAGGTAAAAACCCTGTATTTCTCTCACTGTACTTGAGGCTGGTATAGGGATAAAGATGGAAGAAATAACACTATCTTTTGTAAATCTCTCTCTCTTTCTTTTTCCCCCAGAATCCTAAAGCCCACAAAAGGCCCCATCACTGTGCACTTTGCAGCAGGAACACCCCACAGGCTCCCAGGCACTGCTGCCTGGAGTACTGGGACCTCATCAGGTTGGCAAGCTTTGCTAATGAACACAACTTGCAGTAGGGCCATGAGCAAAACTAGGTGCTGCCATAGCCACCCTCTTCAGAAACTGAGAATCCCTCAGAGCCTGGGAACCCAAGAGAGACCTGCTTGCCTATGCCTGAACTCAAAATGGCTCTCAGGGGTCTCGGGTTTCCTTCTAGTGCTGTTGGTGCCTGGTGGATGCACGTGGCTGTTCACTGGGGTGATGTGCAGAGCATCTGCCTCTGCGTGCTTTCCTTGGATGGTCAGTCCCTGAAGGCTTCAGTGGTGTCCCAAATCACCTCTCCTGCCCTAGGGTTTGCACGCTGTCTCTGATGCCAGACCTTGGTTGGTGTCCCCAGCACACACACATTTCCAGACCCAGCCTTGCCCAACACAGTGTGGTGGTTTCCAAAGGGCTTCGACAGAGTAGCAGTGTGCCTGCTTCCCCTGTCCAAGTGCTGCAGCAGCAAACAGTGACCCTGCTACTTAATATTTCAAATATACATGAACAATCCACCAACTCTCCATGTCTAGTTATTTTCTCAGATGCGCCCTTCTTGCCATGGGTCATGGCTTTCCCCTGGGGTATCTCACTTTCATTTCAGACCTGAGAAAATGCTTGCATGGTGAAAACTGGTATGTGTTTCTCCTACTGTTTTAGTAGGTTTAATAAAAGATATTGCCCTCTGTCTGCAGGCCTTGTTCTTTTGTATTCTTGGACCATTGCACCCCAGCTGTCTGTACTGCTACCAAGAGCTTGGGCACATCAGCCTGCTGCAGTTGTGGTCTGTCTGAAGCTCTCTGGAGGCAAATGGCTGATGTAGAGGTCCAGGGCACCTCTACCTTTTCCCCTTTATGGACTTTGCCAAAGGTGGCTTGTTCCTGAGGCCATACCATGTTATTTTCCCAGGGCTCCTGGCCCCCAGCTTCGACTAAGAGGTTTGTTTCTACTACCTGTCTCTCCTCACTCACGTGGATTGAGGACCAGTTCTTGGGCCTTGGTCTGCAGGCACTCCTGCTTCTCTTGGATGGAAATCAGTAAGTGACAGCTTGCATATTGCTCTGTAATTCAGAGCGCTTAGATGAAGCCACGCACATCTACAGGTTCTTGCAGTGGATACTTCCATTTCAAAACCATTTTCCTTTATTCTACCATGCTGGGGAAAGTGCAAGTGAGCCACCGTGTTGAGGCAGAGCATTTGGATGTCATGGCTAAGCCTTTTTTCCACTGCAGACCATCCAGCTTCAAGAAACCACACCACATCAGATATTGCCAAGCCAAACACACCAGGTTGATCAAAAGTGAGTTCAGTATTTATGGTCATGTGTATGTTGTAGTGAAGCTATTTGTAAGACCAAGATTGATTACCTAGGTCACAGTCTGCTGGGATTTACAGTCATCCCAATCAGATGTATTTTAACTTTCCTCTGAGGTTCAATTTTTGTTATGCCACAAGCATAGGCTCTTCCTCTGACTTGAATGCATTTTTGATCAGCAGTATCAAAGTCCTGTCTGTCTGCTCATTTGAGGTTGATATAAAACATCTCATTGTTTCTCCTGGGCTTTTCTTCATCCCTGACCAACCTTCATTGTGCCAGCTGAAGAATAGCACATTCCTCCACATCAGCACCAGGGTGGGAGGGCTGCGGAAGAGCAGAGCTGTGGCTTGGGTAACTGAGCTTGGGTGCTTGTTTTAAAGAAGCTGTCATAGTGTGGGGGGGGGATGGCATGGGGAAGGCCAGGCAACAAGGAGTCTGGGGGAGAGAGGCGAAAGAGCCAGGCTGAGGAAACATTTGGAAATACAGATCCAGAGAAAACATCAGCTCAGGGCTTGATGGCTGGGCTCCCACTGCCTTCCGCATTTCAGAGCACAAGACCAGCAAGACCGACCCCAACACCCAATGCTTCCTCACCAGGCTATGTGCCTGGGCACCTGAAACCGGGGAGGGATTGATGAGTGCAGTGGTTGCCCACAGATGCAGCAGCACAGAGGCTTCCCCCTCTTCCCTCTGCCCTGAACCCTGGATCACCACCAGTAGCACCCTTAGCCACAAAATGAACAAAGAAATATTGCTTCTCTCCAACTTTTAAAGCAGAGAGAGAAAAAAAGAAAAGCACCACATTGCATGCATGCAGGCACACACCCTATCAGAGAGCACAGGGTGCAAGTAAAAATAGTGAGGTGCAGGCGTGGGGAGCTGGAGGTGGAGGTGTTACAAGATCTGTGCTGTGCTGCAAAATGTTCCCACCACTGACAGCGTTATTGAGTGATAACATCTTGGCAGGCTACTTTTAGATGTAGTTTCATCCAATTCCTCTTATGCTTCCCTGTTTTAATTCCAGGATGGCTCTGGACAGAGAGGATGAAGACAGTTGGAGGTGTGTAAGATACTCTTTATCTAAATAAAGCAGATATGGGAACTTGAAGTGTGCTAAGCGTTGAAATGATCAATGCATTGCTCTCAGCTCCTGAGCACTAGTTGAGACTTACAGGGGAGAGAGTGTGGAGACACTGGTGGGACGGTCCAAGGTCTGATCATGAGGTGGAGCTTGTTCTCCTGCTCTCCACAATCCCCTTGTTTCACAGCAGGCATCTTTCTTCACCAGCCCAAGTCCATTCCTGGCTCCCCCCAGCTGCACAGCCAGGAATGTGCTGTGAGGTGGGGAAAGCCTTGGTGTGCTGCAGCCCCTTACCCACCTGGCGGGCGTGCACCACCCGCAGTGTGATGGCCGTGGGGCAAATAGCTGCTCACTGCCACCACTGCAAGCTGTGCTGCACCAGGAGGTCTCATTCTGATGGGGAAACCACGCACCAAACTGCTGGCCTGCCCACTCCTCACCGGGCACGGCAGGTAGCTGGACCTTGGGGTGCTTCCAGGAGCGCATCTCTGCTGGGAAACATTTCTCTCCACAGCAATTGGCATCTGGTGGCTGCTGGGAGCTCCCGAGCTGGGTCAGTGCTGTGCCAGCTTTCCTGCTGGCCTAGGGTGGCCACCCTTCTGGGGCAGGGCGTCCTTTTTCTGTGTATTTATCCGTGTTTTTAAAGTGAGGGGATTTTCTTCAAAAAGCACACCAGCTCTGATGTGACCCTTGCATGTTCCCGTGTAGCACGGACCTTCTTATTTCCTGAATGGCTTGCTCTGCACTCGAGTTAACTCACACGCTGGATTTTGTCCAAGTACATTTTGTTTCTTGATACGAGGCCAGGCTTCGCTGAGTTGTGGTGCCGTTTTCTTCTCCCTGCTCTCCTCCCTGCTTCTTTATTATCATCCTCATTACCGAGTGTTACTGGCACCGTGCAGCCAAGGGGGGGAGAGCAAGCCCCAGATCTACGCCTGGCTCTGACAACAGCTGAAGGGAGTGCGCTGAAGCAACAACAAACGCCTTCTTTAATGTACATTGCCTGCACATTGAGCTGTCCCAAGCCTGGCCCGGCACTGAAAGGTATGTCTGAGACCAACTGAAGCAGAAAACATTTGAACTCTACACCCTGCCAAATAGCTTCCAGATGTGTAAGATACAGCCTCACAGTGGACTTTGACTGTAGCTCTGCCAACATACGTCTGCACATTTCTGGTGCACAGGGAACATGAAAGTAGATTTTTTACAACATCTGCTGCTTTTTCCCAGTTATTCCTCCCTGCTTCTTGTGGCCCTTTTCCTATATTTCATCCTTCTATAACACACACATGTATATATTAGGAAAAGCTACAAGTCCTTCCACTGATTTATTAAATCTTCCCTGCATGTTTCATACCTTTTCAGGCTGACAGTGTGGTCGAAAGAGAGGGAAAGACAGAGAGACCTTCTGCTGCCAGACAGCAAGGCAGTGCCCAGGGCCTTTAACTAATTCTGAATTGATTCAGGACTCATCTGGTGGTCTTCTTGTAGACCAACAAATCATAAATTGATATCAATTCCATGGAAAAGGGGCTTTAATAAAACAAAACAAAAAACAGGTATTTATCTTAGTGTTGCAGAAAGAATGATTGTCTTAATTCTCCAGACACCTGGGCCTGCAGAGTACCAGAAGTGAGCTGGCTGGAAGAGGGGAGGAAGAGGGCAGAAATGCTGGAGATTAGATCCTATGAGAATGTGATAGCAGCTCTTATTTGCAAAATAAAAAATAAAAATACTGATTTTTAAGGTTTTACATTTGAAGTAATGCTTTGGCTAAGGAAAAAGACAATAGAGGCCTGCTGTACCCAGACAGAATGAGGTGGTTAGTTGCATCTCTTTGGGTTCAATGTGACAATCTTATCTCTAACTCCACAAGCGGTGGTTGTTTGCCGACCTTTGTTCCTACACCAAACCCAGCATATTCTTCAATAAATACTTATCTTTGGAGCCCATGGCTGTGTCAGTCTTGTCTGTTCTGGGAAGCTAACCAGACCCAGGCCTGGGACGTATTTTGATGAGAGACCACCTGGGAATCACAGAAGCCATCTACATACACCAGGGAGTTGTGGTCAAACTCTTGGCAAACCATAGACCACAGGAATCTAATGAGTGGAAAGACTTCATTTGGCCCCATCATCACTGCCGAGTTGATTGATGAGGCAGAGATGCAGCCCTACTTATGTACCTATTTCTGTCTTCCCTTTGTGATGAGCTGGGACAGGGTATGTGGTGCACAAAGAGCCTATCAGTCAACTTATGGGCCTTTTATGGATGAAAATGTCAAATGGGGGATGTCTGCAGGGCAGCGCATGTGGCAGAGCTGGGGGAGGGCGATGGGTAGACATGGTCAGATGAAAGAAAAGATGTCATCTCCTAATCTAATCTGCCTATAAAGTCAAATGCCTGCTTTTGTCTTTCTCAGTTTGGAGCAGGCAAAGCAGTAATCTTTACCCATTGCTACAGATTCTGCAATGAATCTGGCTGGTTGACACCTGGCCCTGGAGTAAATCATAATTTTGTCAGGACAGCAGCTCTGAGAGCTGTTGTTCTCACCAGCAGCCCTGTTTATCCAGGTATGAAACCGTGTGCCTGATTCCTGGTGTATCAGGGGTCTAGCCAACATGCTGTTCACTAAGCATGCGTGGAGAGACCTGCAAAATCACAGCTGTCCTGGTCTGGCAGCCTGCCTTGTAGGGGTGGTCTCTCTCTCGCAGGCTTGGGATGCCTGTGGGGGTCCTTTCTGCCTGACAGCATTTGCTGTAGTGGGAGCCTCACCTCCTGTTGCTGAGAATGGATGGACTAGATCTTATTATAAACTTCACATATTCCAGGCTAAATCAACAGCTGCTGCGATTTTATTCCTATTATTATCACTACTTTATTGCTATGGTTTCTAAATGGCTTACTTCTCAAGATAGCTTTTCTTTTTTTTTTTTTTCCTGGTAGTTAAAACAAAATATTTCTGTACCACAATCAAAGATGATGGGGAAAAGGCATGTGCCCTGAACAGGATATTGAAGGAAAAATGTTTTAGGAACTAAAATAAATGTTTTAATTTCCTCCCTCCCTTCTTCTTCCTGGGATGTAATGGATAGAGTTAAAAAGAGGCACTGATACTGGCTGCTGCTTCATTTCTTGACATGATTTATGTAACTCTATGTCGAAACTGAAAAGATCTGGATGAAAGAGCTCTGCTTTTACAGAGACCCACTCCTCCGAGGTTTAAATCTTAGAGACAATTTTATGTTGTGAAGCGTCTAGAAGTCTCCTTGGACCTTTTCCAGTGCAGTGTCCCGTGGAACATCTTCCTTCGAAGGCACCCCATGCATGCCCTCTGACTTTATGCCTATAGGACAAAAAAAAAAAAATCTCAGGTTCAAATGTCCAGGGCTCCTGCTCCTGTAATCCCTGCCTAAGTGTTATTTGGACAGGGGAAGAGGATAGATGAGCAACAGCAGTGGCATTTCAATTGCAGAGGAGACAGCCTAGTCTAATAAACAGTACCTCTGTTACAATTGCGTTGTATATTAATGCCACCATCCCTTCCAGTACGAGACTTGTAATGTCCCTGAGATAATCGTGGTGACTTCTGTAAGCACAGTGCAGATGGAACAGAAGATAGTAAAGAAAAACAGACTTGCTTAATTCTTTGTCTGTCAGCTCTTCCCTTTACTCAATTACTTTTGGATCTGACTTTTTTCATTCACAAGAGATCTCTCTGATCTGCTGCCTCAAGTACACCCTAAGCCACTTCTCTCTTCCTTATCCAGTTTCTTAGGCTTGTATTACTGCTCCCTGATGGCTCTGATCTCACATTTTGTGTTGCCCCAGTCCTTTCTGATACTCCCAATGAAACCACAACTATCCTCTCTCTTCAATCATTCTTGGGTGTAAATTTGATCACTACATTAGTCTGCCAGCTAACTTCTCCGGAGGCTTCAATACCCCACAGCTTGTCATGTATGCTCAGGCTGAACATGGAGACAGTATAAAAATGGGAGAACACAAGGCACTTGTAACTGAAGGGAAGATTGCTTTCAAACATGGAGCTATCAAGTGTTGCATAGGATGAACACACACTACAGGCTGTTTCCCAGGCCACATGTTACTTCCCATCTGATTAGGCCATCTGATTTCCCTGGTAAGGAGACAGGATAGCAGGACTGGGACCCTTGACTTTTTGGCAACTAATAGCTGTAAGAAGCTTCTCTGATGAGCAGGAGATGAGAAGACATTGACATCATGGCAAAGCAAAGCCTACGGAAACTTCCTCTGTGCTTTCTGCACTTACCAGCCACTGGCTGTTTCATGGCCAGATCTCTTCTGATGAGACTTGGTGAGTAGTGTGGGTAAGTACTTCTTTAGGGTGTGGACTTCCTGTGCACTGATCATCTTAGTCGTTTTGCATCATGGTCAGAGAGGAGAGGGGCTGTGGTATAATGTCCTTCATGCATAGCTGTGACCACTTCAAGTATAATAAGTATTTCTGACTGAAAGGTTTCACCACAGATCTAAGATTCTGTGACTCTATAATGACTCTATATTCTTCATTATTTTTATTATACTGTTATGTATTATGAATAAAAGTTACATAATAGATGGTATTTTCACAATCTGAGCAGGTATTTGTGGTTTGGCTCTGCATCATGAGTAGCAATATAATTTCTTCAGTCCTTACAAATCAGACTGAACATGGTTATCTTGGACCATGTGCTTTTTGTCTCTCCTGCTTTTTAGAGAGAGCTGTGTGGGGTTCCTGGATTTCACTAGCCATGGGAACATGGCCAAATATCATAAATGATCACTAATCTGTATGATGACTACACAAAGGCTCTTTAGTTTAATTTGGCTGTTTATGGCTAAAGAAGAGTTTCAGAATCGAACAAATCACATCCACCACCTGCATCAGCGGGCTGACTCAAAACATTTTTGGGTGGAGTTGGTGTTACATGTGTCCTGAGGTAGTAGGTAATTTCTCTTGAAACAATGATGTTTTGCCACAGCAGGTGGAATTTATGACAAGTGGATTACTGACGCTATATATGCCTGAATCTTACTGTATTTGTATATCGGGCCTTAAAGATGTACCCATTTTTAATTTTGGGGCAATTGGGTAACTAGCACATACAAAGTGCTCAAGGATTGAAACTCTGCCTTAGAGACAGAGAGCATTAAGCAATTATCTACCTTGCCTGGTCTCTCAGAGGACCCCTCTGTTGTGGGGTTGCTGAGGGTCAAAGAACAGCACGTGCCAATCGCTACCACAACTGTGCACCGGCAGCAATATCGCACTAACCGAGACTCCCTGATTCCCATCCATAAGCTAATTCGTCAATTGGAGAGCCAAGGAGTGACCAGCAAGACTCATTCACCTTTCAATAGTCAAATATGGCCAGTGCGAAATTCTAATGGCGAGTGGAGACTAACAGTGGACTATGAGTGCTACACTGAGTGCTGTAGTGCCGGACATGCTGGAACTTCAGTACGAACTTGAATCGAAGGCAGCCAAGTGGTACGCCACAATTGATATTGCTAATGCATTTTTCTCCATCCCTCTAGCAGCAGAGTGCAGGCCACAATTTGCTTTCACTTGGAGGGGAGTCCAATATACTTGGAATCGACTGCACAAGGGGTGGAAACACAGCCCTACCATTTGCCATGGACTGATCCAGTCTGCGCTAGAGCAGGGGGAAGCTCCTGAACACCTGCAGTACATCGATGACATTATTGTGTGGGGTGACACAGCAGAGGAAGTTTTCGAGAAAGGGAAGAAAATAGTCCAAATCCTTCTGAAAGCCGGTTTTGCCATAAAACAAAATAAAGTCAAAGGACCTGCACGAGAGATCCAGTTTTTAGGAATAAAATGGCAAGATGGACATCGTCAAATCCCAATGGATGTGATCAACAAAATAACAGCTATGTCTCCACCAACTAACAAAAAAGAAACACAGACTTTCCTAGGTGTTGTGGGGTTTTGGAGAATGCACATCCCAAATTACAGTCTGATTGTAAACCCGCTCTACCAAGTAACCCGTAAGAAGAATGAGTTTGAATGGGGCCCTGAACAACGACAAGCCTTTGAACAAATCAAGCAGGAAATAGTCCATGCAGTAGCCCTTGGGCCAGTTCGAACAGGACCAGATGTAAAGAATGTGCTCTACACTGCAGCCGGGGAGAACGGCCCCACCTGGAGCCTCTGGCAGAAAGAACCTGGGGAAACTCGAGGTCGGCCCCTGGGGTTTTGGAGTCGGGGATACAGAGGATCTGAGGCCCACTATACTCCAACTGAAAAGGAGATATTGGCAGCATATGAAGGAGTTCAATCTGCTTCGGAGGTGGTCGGTACTGAAGCGCAGCTCCTCCTAGCACCCCAATTGCCGGTACTAGGCTGGATGTTCAAGGGAAGGGTCTCCTCTACACATCATGCAACCGATGCTACATGGAGCAAGTGGGTTGCACTGATTACTCAGCGGGCTCGAATAGGAAACCCCAGTCGCCCAGGAATATTGGAAGTGATTATGGACTGGCCAGAAGGCAAATACTTTGGGATATCATCAAAGGAGGAGGTGGGTCGTGCTGAAGAAGCCCCACTGTACAACCAGTTACCAGAGAATGAGAAGAAATATGCCCTGTTCACTGATGGGTCCTGTCGTATTGTGGGGAAGCAACGGAGATGGAAGGCTGCTGTATGGAGTCCTACGTGACGAGTTGCAGAAGCTGCTGAGGGAGAAGGTGAATCGCGTCAGTTTGCAGAAGTGAAGGCCATTCAGCTGGCTTTAGACATTGCTGAACGAGAAAAATAGCCAGTTCTCTATCTCTACACTGATTCATGGATGGTAGCAAATGCCCTGTGGGGATGGTTACAGCAATGGAAGCAAAACAACTGGCAGTGCAGGGGCAAACCCATCTGGGCTGCCGCATTGTGGCAAGATATTGCTGCTTGGGTAGAGAACCTGGCTGTAAAGGTACGCCATGTAGATGCTCATGTGCCCAAGAATTGGGCTACTGAAGAACATCAAAACAACCAGCAGGTATATCAGGCTGCTAAGATTGAACTACTTCAGGTAGACCTGGATTGGCAGCATAAAGGTGAATTATTTATAGCCTGATGGGCCCATGACACCTCAGGCCATCAAGGTAGAGATGCAACATACAGATGGGCTCGTGATCGAGGGGTGGACCTGACCATGGATGCTATAGCACAGGTTATACATGACTGTGAAATGTGTGCTGCAATCAAGCAAGCCAAATGGTCAAAGCCTCTTTGGTATGGAGGATGATGGCTGACATATAAATATGGAGAGGCCTGGCAGATTGATTACATCACACTCCCTCAAACTCGCAATGGCAAGCGCCATGTACTTACAATGGTGGAAGCAACCACCGGATGGCTGGAAACGTATCCTGTGCCTCATGCCACTGCCCGGAACACTATCCTCGGCCTTGAAAAGCAAGTCCTATGGCGACATGGCACCCCAGAAAGAATTGAGTCAGACAATAGGACTCATTTCCGAAACAACCTTATAGACACTTGGGCCAAAGGAAAATACCTGTTGACTGAGGGCTTGTGAGGGTTATGGACACTTACTCCTCCAGCAGTTGGTAGTGTATGCTCTTTGGGGGAACACACATTATTCACATTATCGAAAGAGATGACCTGTCAATAACACCACAGCTGTATTCATTCTGATATAAAATATTGTCCACTATTATTACACACGGAAATGATTTAGAACTGAAGTTTTTAGAAGTAAATGCACAGACTGATATTTGTGTATATTTAAAATTGCAATGCGCATATGCCCAGAGTAGATCTGTTTAAGTTACACCTTCAGGTAATTAGGATATATTGAAAACAGGCATACATATACCCTGAAACAGAAGGTAGAAAGAATGCTTGCTAACTACTTAGCAGCGGTAACCACAGCAAACAAGTGATCTGGACTAGCATCTAACTTACCTGAGAAGTTCTTAAAAGCTCTTGAAAGGAATCTGATAGCATGTTCCAGTCCAGCAGCAGAGCAGTACAGCCCCTCAAGCAGGTAACATAACACTCAGCTAAAAAGAATGGAAGGGTTTAATGAAAAAACAACAAATCACCTACCTGTAAGTTGTTATGTGGGCTTGCAAACAAACAGGCAGCCACTGTAGAATAGTTCCACTTCAACCTCTAAACCCTGAAAAGCAAAATGAAAATGAAACTTCAAGAATATCTGCAAAACAATTTATAAATAGGAAAGCAGAGACCAAATGGTTTTCCTGGGATTTCAGAGGGACACATGAAGGATTTAGTGGAAATGTAAATAACCAAGGAGACCTCACTTCATACATAATCTATGTAAATTCTTGGAAAAAAAAAAACAATTCAGAGAGAGAGGAGAAAGCACGGGCCATGACGTTGGCTTGAGGAGCAGGGAATAAGTGGACAGAGAAATAGGGAAGATGAAATGTTTCTTAGGATGAAGGATGAATCTTTTTATAGCTTGCTTTTGTTTATATACATATGATTTATTTCTTTCTTTCCCTCTCTTTTAAAAATTACATATTTCAGCAATGGCTCTGCTCTGCTCCCGTGAAAACCAATCAAAAGGTGATGTTGATTCATCTGTTCCCATCCTTTTTCTCGGTTCTCAAATATCACACAGTAGAAGTGTGTTCCTTTGTTAAATTAGCAGAGGTTTGATTTAAAAGAGGGATTTACCTCTCCTTTATATTACTTGCATGCCGTACAAACTAGCAATATATGTATTTGTGTATGTTTTTATATGTATATAGTCTTTTCCTCTATCTTGCTGAAGCTTTTCCATGCCTTCTCATCCTCATGGTTTCTAACCTTATAGACTCTCTTTTGTTTTCATTTCACCAGTTAC
The DNA here is from genome assembly GCF_964211825.1 of Aythya ferina. NCBI lineage: Eukaryota > Metazoa > Chordata > Aves > Anseriformes > Anatidae > Aythya > Aythya ferina. Next base: position 23,419,255 of record NC_140299.1, read on the forward strand.
TGACAAGTGCCTGTCATTAGAACTTGGACCAAGACTGAAGCACCAGAGTCTCAGGAGTCCTGCGGGCCCATTGCTGAGGTATCTTTGTAGTGTAACTCTGTCATGTTTTCCTGTAAACTCCTAGATGCTTTTGTTTTATGCAGAGCTGGGAACTTCAGTCAACTTCTTCAGAAATTTTGGAAATAATGGAAATCAGGCATATGGAGTCTGAGATAATTAATTGAGCTTGTTCTTGGTATTATCTTCTTAGCGAATGAAAAATGTGCTTGTTTCTTGAACAAAATAGAAATAAATACATAACCGGTAGAGTTTTTAGTATACCCAAAGTCTGTATCTCCAAAGAGTGACATGTTTAGAAAGCCCCATCTCTCTCCAATTTCCTCTCAAAACTCCTTCACCTGACTTTGAGTATCCAAAGTCCAAATCCTGCAGAACTAATATTTCAGCCTCTTCTTTCACAATGAGTGGAAACTCTCAGGCAAAACGGCTTAGTGCTGACCTCTTTTGCAATTTAATGCCTTGTGAGGCAGCTCTAAAGATGTTTTTTATTATATAGAAAGTGGTTTCATTGCTCCTTTAACTGAACCTAAAATGAGCAAGGCAAATCTAGTTTTTAATGAGGGCTGTTATTGTCTTTGGTTCTGAAATTCCCCTCCTGGCAGCCGTTAGGATCTTTCAGCAAACACTATCAAAATGGTATTATCTTTGTGTCTGAGGGCTTGATCAGCAGTTGCTGCATAAAATCTTGTACAGCCTCCAGGACATCATTGCCTTTCCAGAAAGTAAATTGGCAGAGACGTGCTTGTCCAACTAGCTTGTGCTTAAAGACCTACAAATAAGGTTTGCTTTGTAAACGAGGCTTCTTTTGACTGAAAGTGAGAGGTTTTTTTGCCCTGCATGTCATCTATCCATGAGCTATGAAACAAGCAGGTAGGGAACACATGTTTTGGAATATGATTTGTTCCTGACCTCTGCTGGAATAAATAAGTCCCTGTGATCTTTCCAATGTGCTTTCAATTGAAAGGTACTTACCTCTATATATTGTTAGACAAATTTCATCTGAATCAGCCGTGCTTTTTTTCCCAGAATTCAGAGATATGATGTGTATTTCTGATACTTCCCAGAATAGTGTTTTTTTTTTCCTTTTTTTTTTTTTTTTTTTTTTTTCCAGCAAGCCATCAAGAACATTACATGCCTCATTATGTAGGCTTTTTTCATTTGCAATGGATAGTGTATGGATAATTGGATAATCACCATTTATTAAGCGATGCAAGAACATTTCAGGGTGGGATGTTGCTCTCAAATTTATACATTAGTCCTGGCTTTGGATCATATGTTTTCTAAAAACAGATTGGATGTCTCATCTTCATGACAAAATAGATACTGACAAACAGGTAATCAAAAGGATCCTCAGACCCATGGTATTCTTTGTCTTTATTCCCTCCTCTCCACCTCCCCCTCTTGCCCCAAGGCTGGTAATGCTCATGCACAGGATATGAGAAACGAAGCCTGAATATACACTCATGAATATTTATATGCATGCCCATCATTTCCCAGTCATGCACATGTTGCCTCAAGTACTTCATCTGGAGAATCTTTATTAGCCAAAGAGCACACGTATCTTGGATGTGCTCAAACAGCATACATCTCTTGGATCTGTGCTTTGTGTGGTTAAAAAGACAGAAAAGACTCGCTCAAGGTCAGGAGGTCAGAGCCAGGTTCAGAAGAGGTGGTGCAACAGAAATTCTTAAACCCTCTTCAGTACAGGGGGCCTTAACTCCCTTCTCTTTCACGTAAATCACTGTAGAATTTAGGTAATGAGCCTGATAGACAAAAGAGAAAAATAAAATAAAATAGAAGCACTAGAACTAGATGCAAAGAGAAAACTGCAACAGAAGGATGTTTTGAAGTCATAGGCAGTGGCTGCATAGGATGGTTCTTACCTTTACCAGAATATTCAGTAGTCCTGGACGGAGACAATGTTCTCCTTGGAGCTATAGTCCCTGAACAGTTTTTTATACTAGGTGACAGTCAGGTTTCCTTCCCCATGTGAAAGTTTCATGATGAAATGTTTCAAAACCAGTTCTAGTTCAAACAGTGACTTCTCTGGTGAAGAGTCCTAACTAGTAATTGTCACCTTGGTCCTTGGGCTGGGTTGGTAGGTGCTTTTAGGCTGGAACTGGTGATTTGAGACCATGTCCAACCTAATGTCAGCAGACGCGTAAATGCTAGGCAAATACTTCCTCTGGAGGAAGAGAGTAATTCCTCACCCTTGTCCTTTGCTCCACCTCAGTGCTGGTATTTGACCTCCAAGAAAAGAGCCAAATGCCTTCTTTTTCACGGCAGAGAATCAGGGAAGCTGCGTATCTGCAGCTGGGCCAGTCTGAGAGACCTGTGTGCTCCCTGCACAGAGTGTGTGTTATGCTAAATTGCAGTACATGTACTAGTTAATTCCCCATACAAGGCTGAGATATGGTTCTAGTTTAATTTCTGCATTTTGAATTTATTACAGATCTATGTTGGGTTTGCATCTTCCAATACATGTTGTAAATGTCTGGCATTGCTTAAATTGCACAGATTACCTCATAAGCATCCAGACTGCCTCTTCTCCTTACACCAGCCAAAAGATAATCAAACCATAAAGATGGTAGGAGTCTCTTGTGCATGAATATCTGCCTTCCCTTAGATGTGCCTTTAATTTAGTCACTTCATGAAGAAAAGGCATTAAACCCTTTAATCTAGCTGATTATGATGTTTGAGACATGCAAACAATTCTGGAGGGCTGGTTGGGGAAACCTGTGGGATATCTGGTAGCTGATGTCTTTTGACATAAGGGGAAAAACAAGAGAACCCTTAGAATTTGCTTTTTTGTTTTGTTTTGTTTTGTTTTTGTTTAATGTTTAGTTGGTTTAATAACATGTCTGCATTATTTACAGTCTGTTATTCTCTGTAAGATAATAAGGCAGCATGGATTCCTGAATTGCTAGTCCTGCAAAAGTGTAGCTCATTTATCTTAATGACTGCATCATCTAGCCAATTAACAGGATGGTCAGACTCTTGTAATGAAGTGCATTAGCTCAAGCATCAGCAAGCAGGGGCTTTTCCCTAAACTTGAGTTGTTATCTAAAAAATATTTGTGCTGTAAAGTTCATGTTGTATAGTTAGGTGCTAGTTGTTTCTGTGGTTGTTGAAGACAGCCTTTTCTCCAGTAAAATGGGATTTCCACAAATATTCTTTCATTGAAAGTGGTTTGCATAAACAGCCATGCAAACACCAAACATTAAGGTAGAGGTGACAACCTCATGCCCTGATCTGATTGCTGTTGGGTCTGGAAGGTCTTTTCTTTCCACCAGTTTTGCACATCAGTGTGTTTGAACTTCGTGCATGTTGCTTACTGCGCTGTGTACTCTGCTCCAACTGTGCACCTCCCTGTGCTAAGAGAGTGGAGGGAGGAGGGTAGATATAGCACCAAAGATTTCACCATCAAGTGAGAGGAAAGATTGTCAACAGACCAAGCCAGGTGGGCACTGCAGAGCTATGGGCAGCTGTGGTACAGAGCCAGGGCCTGCCCACGGGACCCTCGCTGCTCAGAGAGTAAATTTCCCCTTAGTGTGACGGTGAACTTTTGACTGGCAAACCAATCTGAATGCGATGGCAGGGTGTGAGTACACTTGCAGCTTTCTCTCAGTAAGAAAAAGGGGTCTGGGGACACTCTGGGACTCTCCTGCCCATCAGTCAGCAGGAGGCTTCTTCAGCTCAAGGTGCTTCTGGGCTGGCAGGGCTGGCCAGCAAGCATTGGTCCCACCAAACACATTTCCTGAGAGGCAGTGTTCAACAACAAGGACAAACTCTTAGAGAGGTTATTTTTCAGTTATCCTAAGAGGCAGTAAGCATGAGTAACCATCTCTCCATGTTACTATTATTATTTTTTTTCTGCACATCTCTGCCATGAAATAATTTACTAACAATTGCTGTGCTAAAATTACAGTTTTAGGCTGGAAACCTCTCAGGCCAAACCTTCCAATTTTGGGATAAATGAGAGAAAATGAACAACCATACTATGCCTTGCAATTCACACTGTGTTTCAGGAAAACATTGACGAACTACCTATTTTTCCTTCAGGCACTGCCTCCAAGATTTGAAATGTCGAGCACGTATTGGTGCCTTTGCTTTTCTGGATTCCTACGGAGTCTGGGGTGTTTCATATGAATGCAGCTGGGCTCAAAGAGCTAGCAAAAAAAAAAAAAAAAGGAAAGAAAAAAGAAAAAGCTAGCCTGCATAATGCAAGCTAGTAAGCTAGTTTAAAAAGGATATATAAGGATATATGTGTATGCACTTACGAGAGGTGTAATGCAGCCGTGCTTCCTGGTGCCGGCTCTGAAGTCCGGAGATCAGAACTAGCGAGTTTTCTTTATTCATCCCGAGAGAGCCCTCACACAGCGTTTGAGGTATTATGTGCTGAAAGACCTCATTAATGATGCAAACACTTCAGCTGTCATTGACTCATAAAAAAGCTCAGAAATGGGAAGGTCTGAAGGAAATTGATTTTCTTTAATTCCTTTGCAAAGCATCATGTGGAATACTGATCACTTTGGTAGAAATAATTTAAATCTCCCCCAGGCATCTACTGGAAGGCAAATGGGTTTTTATCTGAGATGTTTTTCAGTTGTTGAACCATACCTGTGCTTATCAGTTGGATACTAAGAAGTCTGGGACATTCACTGACACGAAGGTGGCTGAACTCCAGTTTCTCCTTGGAAAGAGAGTCTGCTTACATTTGAGCTGCTGGAGAATTGCTGGTTCATGTCACGTTGTGCCATATACAGCTGTTTTAATGGCTTTGCAGTGAGTAACTAGAAACACATTGTAGAAGGAGGAGTATTACTTCAGTGCTGGTATGCCCTATCTTTGGAGAATGATCAAGGTGACTCAGGGCTCTTTTAGGATAAGTTTTATTCAGCCTCTTCACTTCTTAAAGTTATCTTGTCAACCTGGAATATATTTTGCAATTAAAATTTGAGAAAAGAGAAATGGTAATAGAAAAACCCTGTGGAAAAAAAAAAAAAAAAAAAAAAACAAAAAAAAAAAACAACAACAACAAAAACACGTCAATGTTATATTTTTATAAGAAATTTGCAGTTCTGTGTTACAGGTGATTGTCTCCAATATTTTTTATCCCCAGACCCCCCAGGCGGTGAAGGTAAATGCAAGAGTTCATAAAAGACTGGGTGCTCCCTGGGTGGAAGGTGGGATAGGGCTATAAAGCACTTTATTTCTTTGGTATCCACAGGGAGTTATTACTTCGGTCCAACACATTATTAGTGAGCTTTTGGAAATTATGTGTAGTGATTCACTGAGAACCAAATAGTACTGAATAATGCCTGTTTAGACCTGCTGTCCTGCAAGGAATATTTTGGCCAGAGAACAGGTCGAGATTTGCCTAAACTAACACGTATTTCTATATAGTTTTAACAAGGTCACACCAGTGTAATGATAAATCAGTAGTCTGTGATATTCACCTTCTCCTACCCCTGATTGCTCTGGCATTTGCATTGCCATGGTGTGCTGGCTTCATTACAGGCCATGTCTTTGGAGATTAATCTATTCTGCTATGCGCTGATGCGATGGGAAATGTTTAAAGAGCTTCTCTTATACGTGTGTTATAAAGCTGTTGGGGAGAGCAGAGAGCTTGGAGACTCTGTTGTGAAAGTCTTTATGGGGAGAAGAGGAGGAGGGTCCAAAACGAAAAATGTGAGTCCTGGCAGTGGGCTGACATCAGAAATACGGATCCAGCCTGGAACTGTGGTACAGGTTTCTGCCCCCCATGTGAGAATGAAAGGAGCATCCCCAAGTGAAATCTTCAGGAAGTTTGGCTGCAGATCTCATCTAAATTCAGCATGATAAACTCTCTCTACTCAGCAGCGCTATTAACCTTACTCATTATCACTCTCCAAGTTAATGATGGGTATCTGATCTGCATAGCGATCTTCTCGCCTTTGCCATATTCATTGCAGTACAGCTTTAGCTAGGTTGTTATTAAGTAACAGAGGTGAGACATAGGATTATCCCTTTCAAAATAAATGCCTATGCCAATGCCAAATTATGACTTTAAGGTTGTTGCAATGAATCTGGCACTTAGGAGCCTGCTGCTGCTATTGGTGTTTCATCCATCTGTGACGTGCCCAAGGTGGACTCGGCTCAGCCAAGAGGAGGAGACCATAGGCAGGGCTCTGTGGTGAGACCCTGATCCAGGACATATGGTGGTAAGGGCAGTCTGGTCAGCTGAAGGCATCCTTCCCCTTTTCTGACAGTCCTGATACCAAAATACTATTTTGATATAACCTGCTGGAACAAAGGCTGATGTTTCCTTCTCACAGAAAGCTGTGAAAACGTTAGTTTCTGTCCTTCCCCTGCATGGCATCTTGCTGTGACAGCCAACAAGGTGCCACTGGGGCTGCTCTGCAAACCTGTGACATGAGAGCTGGGAGCAAAGGGAGCTGCCCCTACCAGAGCATAGTCACCTCCAGCCCTGCCCTGAAGCAACACCCCTGCAGCCCTGCCAGAGCCATGGACACAAGCTGCTTGTCCCCATGGCATTGCCACCAGCACCCTACGTCTAATTAACTACTCCAGCAGCTGCAATTCAGGGGTTGCTGCTGCTTATTTTCTGGGAAGGTTTGCCCTTGGAAGGAGGAAGTGAGGTGCTGGGTACAGCAGTGATCTGGCAAATATACAGGAAAGAGGAAATTAACCAGGTGGGTATTCCTAGCTGGAAGTCTCCTGGTGGCTGAATGAGCTGCAATTTAACAATTAACACAAGATGTACTGCCTGCCTGTCAGTGCAGTGTAACTGCACAAGAGGCAGCACCTCAGCTTCTTGAGTTCAGAAAAACACTCTCACATGTTGGAAACAAGCTGCCGCTTTTTACTGAGAAATAATGATATATTATTGTTGTAATATACATTATTTTAAATGGATTTTCTCCTGTAGCCTTAATGCACAGACAGACACAATGCACACCCAGTCTTGCTCTTGCACTAAAGCTGTGCTGGATTTCTGGTGTAACTTATTTCCACAAAAAGAGATTAAGGGCCATAATATTTATGACTGCATAACAGGTTCAAGCAGAAGAAAGGAAACTGAGAAACTAGGTGCAAAGCTCAGTCTCAAATACACGTCTAGCAATACAAATCCTACAATAGTTTTCATAAAAAGAGGCATGCCTCCTAACCACGCTACATCTGTGTGAACTCTCTGCTGCTCCTACTCGATGGAGTGATCCTTTCTGCCTGCCCTCGGGTTGCAATGAGGTGTTTTCGGTATCACCCCTCTGCTGCTTCTTAGTCTGTGGTGATACTGAAGCAGTTCTGTATGGATGCAGGTACTTTGAGCTGAATTTTCCAGGTCTTTTCCCCAGTGTGGTGTGAGGGGATGTGTCTGCTGGTTTCTGCTGTCTGACCCTAGGAGGCTTTGTCAGTCTTTGTCTGGCCTTAGGAGGCCGAAGTTTATAAAAAAATATGAATGGTATAGAGAAGGTAATGGGGGAATGGTTATTCACTGAGAGCTCCCACAGTCACAGACACCCAATGAAGATACCAGGCAGTGGGTTTAAAACAAAGAGGAGGAAGTCCTTCCCTACACCCTGTGTGCTTAAATGGGGGGACTCATTGTCACGGGATGTTTTGGAGGCCAAGGCTGCAAATGGGCTCAAGGAAAGGAATAGCCAGACCCATGGCAGGGCTTGCAGTGCTCTTGCAGGAGAGTGATGAAGGCAAAAATAGCCAAACTCTAGGTGTTTTGTAGTGGTTATGCTTCGAGATGTGAAACCATGTTCACAGTCACAGTGAGGATGCGGATTTGCAAGTTGGTGATGAAAGCTGAGGGCTATAGAAGGGGAATGGAGGTAGTAAACAGCCTTGCAGACATCTCCCTGGTAGCTCTCCTGGATGGTGCATAGGATGAAACGGGTGGTAGAAAAGCACGAATGTGTGTACCCGAGAAAGCCTGGGCTGCAGTTATTTCTGGCAGGAAACACGCTGTGATCAGTGGTATCCGGAGGCAGTTTGGTCATGAAATGTGAGAGGAAAAACAGGCTGGTTGTCACTTATCTGCCTCACTGATCAGAGACCTTGGGGCCAGCAAGCAGCAGCCTCATGGCTACGGGGAGCCCCTGCCACAGAGGCACAGCAGCTTGCAGGCAAAAACTGTGAGCAGCACTGTTTGTGGGGCCCTCAGCACTCACATGGAGCTGCTAGCAATGCGACCACAGCCATGCCATGAAGAGCAAGAACCTCCAGATGAAACATACAGAGCTGCTTTCCTCACATCAGCCATCTTTGTGGCACAGGTTTTTCTCAGATGCATCAGGGAAAGACTGGCAGTTACCCCTGAAAGTACTTCAGATTGGAAGCCTAATACAGCCTCACAGCTTGGGATGCTCTTACTGGATCTTCTTATTTAAAGGCAAAGCAAAACTAAAACAAAACAAAGCAAAACAAACCCAAACCGATACAGAAAACTTTACCAGTTTTGCATAAAGTAAGTTACATTTTTGATGTGCAGGATAAACATGATGGGTCTGTACCATAACATATCACTGACCTGTTCTAGAGGGTGAACCCTGTTTCCAAGATGATTGTGTCTTAGGGTCCAAATTATTATTATTATTATTTTTTTCCTGATGAAAGCTCCTCAGCTTCTGTCTTTACCAGGCAAGAGGGGCATTTTAGGACTGAGCCTGAGTTTTTCTTGGATGAAATGCCTGATGGTATCTCAGGGCTTCTCACTTGAGTACAAAGGGCAATGTTGGGATTTGGATGTCTCAGGGGGTCAGAGGAGAGAGAAAAAAGAAAATAACTAAAAAATTTATCTAAACAGCAGTGAGTGAAATTCTGAAATTTACAATACCAGGTACTGCTCAGAAGTAAACCTCTATCCTAAAGACAACCCATGGCATAGCTGAGCCTTTTAAACTTCCTTTGGTGGCAGTTTCTTTTTTCCCAAACTGATATGCTGGCAAGTAAAATGTTCCCCCACTTAATCAACTGAGCTCACATGCTTCTTTTCAGCCACAAGGAGCTGCTCTAATTAAAAGAAGCAAAAGAAGAAATAATGAATTTGAGAGTAAATGGCAAGGGACTGCATCTGAACACCAAGTGACTGCTGACGGAGACGAGGTGGGGAGCTTGTTCTTGTTTAAAGGCCTGTCTAGTAGTGAACTAATTGCAGCAGATACACTGTACGTAGCCCTCAGAAATTACATATGGATGTCAGTCCAAGCCTTCCTGCAGGACCGTGCATTGGTCTGGCGTATCTGGGGGCTATGGAGGCAATTTCTGTGGACTGTGACTTGATTCTGAAGGTGGTTTGCTCACAAATGTATGAACTCTGACGCAAAGTCTGGCTCATGAGATGTTGCTTCAGTATGTGCAAAATTCTGCCTCTACCCCCTCCTTTCCCTTCCTCCTCCCCCCTTTTATTTGGCATTGATCAAGCTCAGGGCAGGCAATGTCACCTCACACAGAGATGAGGAGCTTCTCCCATAGCCAGGGCCTGCTCTGCTCCCTTGGCATGTGGCAGGGCCACTGCTTGGTTACTCTCAGTATCTTTTTTGTTTTATGCAAGGCAATGGGGCAGAGACCGCTGGCAATTTCTGGCTGGAGTGATATGCTTGGCAGACTGTACAAGGTGACAGTGTGAGCACGAGCATATGGTGGACAAAAGGAGAAATTCATTCCAGTGGGACTCAGCTCTGCCTTCAAGCTGCCAAACCAGGATGGGGCTGGTGTAAAGTGCTGAGAGACGTCAGCTCCCTGGCACATGCTGGAAGCCCTGCCAGCACCAGGCAAGGCAAAGTTCTGCTCTGACACTCACAAACGCCAAAATAAAATAAACATGCTTTGGCTTGGGTCTCATCCTGAAGCAAAATTTGAAGGCAATATCTACAGAGGAGACTGAACTTTGTGTTGTCATTCTCAAAGGGCCACAAGAAATATAGCTGAGATTTGCCAGGTGTGTATTTTGCTGGTAAAAGAGTTATGATGGTTAAATCTGTGCAAATCAAAAGCAATTGCAGAGTTGTTAAAAACTTTTACTGGTAGAGTTTGTGTGAAAAAGGCTGAACTCTTCATTGCAGTGGTGCAAGCAGTGCTTGGTTGTGAAATTTGCCTGTGTTTAACTTTAAAAACACAGCTTCCGACTTGAACCATTCGAAACACTTCTGTCAATTGCACATGATATTTTCCCAGTTCTTGCTTTCTTGATGGGAGCTGATTTTATTTTATTTTATTTTATTTTATTTTATTTTATTTTATTTTATTTTATTTTATTTTATTTTTTTTTATTTTATTTTATTTTATTTTATTTTATTTTATTTTATTTTATTTTATTTTATTTTATTTTACTGAGTTACAGCAAACTGACAAAATCTATTAATCATATATCCCTGGTCCTCAGCAAACAATGGCATCAGAGTCGCAGGGACTTTCAGACAGGATGTGGATGTCTGATCTCCAAGACCCCTTTGAAATGAAAGTCCTTAATAGCTCTCGTGAATAAAAAGCAAAGTTTCATAGGCACAGGCATAATCTGTCCCTGAAACCAGTTAGCAGACTCTGTATGCAAAGTTTGCTGTTGACTCAGCACTTTCAGCAGATTTCAATATGATTTCTTGGAGCACTTACTCTCTCCTACCCACTGAATTAGCTGATCTTCTGAGAACTGCCCATTTGCCCTCGTTTTGAACTTCTCAGTCAAATTCTATGAAACGCTAATGGCATGCAGTGCAGAGGGCTTAAAAAGGCTCTGCAACAGCTGTGGAGCTCATATTTCTGCAAAACATATGTCTTTAAAATAGCGTTCACCACATTCGATATCCAGGAAATACAGCCCAGCAATAATAGGTTTGTGAACAAAACTGGAAAGAATAGGTCTGTGAAGCCAAACTGGACAGAAAGCTCTGTAGCCTGCTGTTACAGACTCTTATTCAATTATCTATTTTAGAGCAACTCGAATAGAAAGAGTCAATGTGAAATGTGGCAGGAGAACATCTGTGCCACCATAATGACTATTCAGGGCATTTTTATTTGATTGTCAGTTTTGGCTTCCTGGCAAAATAGAATTTACATGTAATTTCTCCAAACATTATTTTTATTGTAATGAATTCTTTTCTTTATTATAAATCTATATTATTCTGTTTCTTTTTCAGAGGAACCCTGGGTATTAGTGAAGTTCCCATGACTTGAAAGAAGGCAAATTTGGTACGCCATTGTTTCTGTTATGTTTTTTTTTTTTTTTTTTCTTTTTTTAATTAAGTATCGCTGTAAATGTCAGTTCCCTGATTCATTAGTCATTTGGGGATGAAAGCTAATGCTGTAATTATAGCTTCGTTCCAAATCTTGATCACAGTGACAGTGGGTGTTTTCTAATAATTAACGCTTGTTCTAGCTGATTTGTGAACACCGTGTTCATTGATATTTTTGCTTTTTTTTTTTTTTTTTTGTCTTTCTGTCATTTGTTGTTAACATTCACAGATTGCCTGTGAGCGTGCTCATACCCTTCATACCCTTCAGGTTCCAGCACACTGGTTCCAGGGCAGCAGCTGAAGCTCAGGAGATGCCGTGAGCCATGCACCCATCCTGGGCTCCATGCCCTGGGGGCGAGGGTGCCTGACCCTTCCTGGCCAGGCCCTGCATAGGGCATACTCACAGGTGAAAAGTAACAAAGGTACCTAATAAAGAGACAAGGCTTGTTTTTGCAAAGCAGCTGTTCCAAACTTGTTGTCTGGAGGGTACTCCTCTGGTGGCCAAGTGCCTTGGGATAAAAGGGCTCAAGGTAAGAGTAGGGACATTGGCTGAGAGTAGGAACATGGCCCACCAGTAATAGGTTTGTGATGAGCACAAATAATTTTCCTCACAGTTTTGTAAAGGTTTCTGCTTTTTTTCATTTGTGGAAGAGGAGCAAACAGTTCAGGACATGCTTCTCCCTGGGAGCTTTCCAAACTCTCACTTTCTTTTTTCACTTTCCTTGACCCTTGCTTCACATACTGTCTGACTACCCTCTTGTTCAGTGCAAAAATCCTATTAGAAGCATACCGATTACCAAGAAATTAACTCAGATACTGTCATGCTGCTACTTTTCCACCTCAATTATGCAAGATGGAATTAAAGTGCCTTAGAATAAGACCCTTACTGTTCTTATGAACTCCAAACCACACCAGAAATATTCTACCCGGTGACCTTTATCTGCACATAATTACAGTCTGAGGCATTCTTAAATCATTTGCTAAGCTATTTCTAGTGTTATTCCATGGTAATCTTAAATACCTGGGGATTACCAGAGATTACTGCCCTATTTTCAGGGCACAGCAGCTAAATTTCTAAGCAACGCTGTGCTCTGATACTTCCAGCAGGCATTGGTACGTTTCGTAAATCTGACTTTTTAAATGAAGACTGAAATTGCTGTATTGCATAATATAGAGATAAATTCATAATTCATCTTTGAAACTTTGAATAAATTAACAAACACAAGGCTAATGTGTCTTTATTTAAAATATCTGTGCTGTCTTGTGCTAAAGTTCACATCGTATTACAAGCAATTTCATGATCCTATTAAATGATCACACTTCTGTAGTAAACTTCTTAATGGAATTTAAACTCTGGGCCTTTGCTGTGTGCTATGTTACTTTTGGAAGAGAGTGAGTGGAAGAAATCACGTACATGCCCGAGGTCAGCACAGTGGCTTCATTCAGCAAATAATCTGTATGCCAGGTAACATTTGTAGGGAAGGGGATGTTACTCCAGGAGCCTGAAATAAGCTGCTGCTTGCCTCTGGGTTATAGGTAGCTGAGCACTGGAAAGCAATGTTGGCGGATAAAATTAATAGCATGTGATAGCTCTTTGTGAAGCAAGCCTTTAGCATTAACCTTGTTTTTATGGATGTTTTGTGGGGTAGAGGTATGCTTTGCAGGCTACCAGTAAAAAGTATTTTTGGCTGTAGTGGAGGCTGACCTGAGCTTGTGCACCACAAGGGCTGCAATGATCATGCCCCCAGGCCAAAAGGGACCATTGAGCTCATAGTCTGAACATGGGATGTGGTCCCTAAACAAGTGGTTGTTGCATCTGGCTCACGAGTTGGAGCTGGAAAAACCAAATTTGCCCCTGGTCTTGTATCGAAGTCCATCAGCCTTAGAATTAAGCTGTCAGCACAATACAGGGAAAAACATAGGAAACAGAAAAACATCCTTAACGAACTGTGAAAAATTATCCTGAAGCACTAAAACCCTTTCACAATATTATAAAAATTAAACACAAAATAGCCCTTCTGCTCCATATTGTGTGTACTAAAAACATAAATATATATATATACTTTTATTTCCTCTCTGCTGCAGCAACTGTTTTGCAACTGCCCCAGTTATTTTGACATCTAGTAGTTGATGTGAAAGTATATGGCTCCTTTCTAGAACTGGTAAATGCAGTGGCATGTTGCAAGCCAAAGGAGTTTTATAGAAATCATGTGAAGAAGCATCTGGACTGTTTTCACAATATTTATTGAGATTGTATCACATAGTTTCCCTGTTTGTTTTTTTTTTTTTTTTTTCCTCTTCATTGAATTATGAGTTCCCTTTATTGCTGAATTTCTTTCAACACTGATGCATTTTCTTTTTCTTTATAAGCAAAGGAATTTCTTTTCTTCTCTTAAAGCTAAGTTCAGTAACGGGGCATAAATCAGTTCTAATGCTATAATATGCTCAGCTCTTTACCTACTCTTCAGTAATCTCTATATCCCCACATAGCTGCAGGAGGATGAATTCCTGCCATCCATTGTAATGTAATTAAATCCTGGAATACACTGGTGAAAAGATCTTGTTTAAGGGCCAACTGCCTCTCTGGGACATTAGTGGTGTCTTTTGGAGCTGGCTTTGTCCCCTTGATTATGCATCTGTCTGTGCATGTATGCTCCCCATTCTTTGCAAGCATGCAAGTAGGCTCTGAACACATTGCTCCATGCTCAGTTTTGCCTATGGGCTCCCGGGTACAGCAGTGATAATGACCCATTATAAGCAGATGTGGGTCATGCTTGGAAAGCTCTGGAGGGCTATGAAAGGAGTGAAGACAACCTCACCATCCTGAACAACACGTGCAAGAGAATTTGATTGCTCTGTGAGCTGTGTTCCATCATTTTCCACAAACAAATTGAGACACTTATATTTGAAAATTTGAAAATTTTAAAAGTACAATTGAGTTCCTTCAGTCAAATCCTTTAGATTCATAACAAAGCAATTGAGCAAACAGACATGTTTTAAGTCTTCTTCGCTTTCCTCTTCTCTGTCTGCCCACACTAAGAAATCTCCTCAATGTTGAAATCCTGGCTGATAACTGGATCACCACTGGCAGATGTCTCTCCACCACTTGTCTTTTACCCACAGAAGTCAGCAAAACCCCTCTTGCATTCCACCTTTCTGCTCCCTGGCAGTTTGTAAGACTGCTGTGGGTCAGTAGGCAGGTTGTTACACTGAGATGCAGTCATGGTCTTTGCATGTACAAAACAAGTAGCAGCTCCACCATGAAAACTCTTACCTATTTCAGATATCACCAACATTCTTATAAGCCTAGGAATTCATCCTCTTTGTTTCTCCTGTTGTTCTCATTTTTTCAAATATTTTGCTTCCCTTAGATGTCTTCCTGTTTTCTGCTTGAATGCTGTAAGTCTAATGATAAACTCAAAATTTCTGCACAAAATGAATAGCTCTTCTTCAAGAAAACACGGAAGATGCCAGTTAAATAAATAAAATGATAGTGCCCAGAATGCCTAGTATGATTATGTGCTGAGGTTTTGAAAAGCAATTATTTGTAATAATATATTAGAAAGAAAGAAAGAAAGAAAGAAAGAAAGAAAGAAAGAAAGAAAGAAAGAAAGAAAAAAAGAAAGAAAGAAAGAAAGAAAAGAAAACTAAATAATGCAAACAGTACCGATACTTCATTTTCTCCTTTTCCCTTCATGACATTCAACCTTTTGGTCCACATTCATCTCTTTTTCGAAAACTTTCCTTTATGCTGCCTCTGTTAACAGGTGATGGGTGCAGAACAGACGGGTGATTCCCAGCACGTGAGCCTCTGCCTGCTGTGCTGTCGATCTGTTCCAGTGACGTATGGCTTGTCTGTGAACTCTCTGACACTGAATGGTGTAGGTGCACAGATTCATGTGGGGAGATGGAGTACATCAGTGACAGAGAAATGCATCAGGCATTACTCAATATAACAGAACTGTCCCTGGCTCACTGTGGCTCCCAACCACATTTTGCCAGATGTTGGGGCATTAGCTGCTGTGATCCAGGCAGACCTTTTAGTATGGCCCATTTCAGGAGGTTTCATACATTGCACTGGGTAAGCTAAACAGCGGTAGGTAAACTTTTTGCTTTCAGCAGGCAACTTTCTATGGGTTTACATTCTCTAAACTCTAAATACAGACATAGAGAGAAAGATATCTAGAGGCTTATACAGTAAGTCTGAAAGGATTTAATCATTTTGTTTTTAATCTCCACTTGTGTTGAGAAAACTTCCCTCCAGTAGGAGAAAGGGATGTCTTGAAGGCTTGTGTGGTGACACCACAGGAAGAGCACACAAGTAAGCCCTCAGAGGGCATCTACGATGCTGCTTGTCTTGGGCCTGGGACCAGCACAGGATCCTTCAAATCCTATCCAGAGCTTTGGGGCAATACATGCGAAACAGCAGCATGACGGTAAGCAGTGCTTACTGAGCTCACAATCACAGAGCAGTCACAGAGCACCGAATGGTCCTGGGGATGCAGAAGATGAAGTGATTGCCCACAGACACCTGCTGTACTGCCTGAGCTTAACTTCCCAGAGAACGGTCCTTAAATAGAAAACATCTGGTATCAGCTGTGCTATGGGTCGGCTGAAATCCAGTCAGATAAAATAAACATTTGCTTGAAGCAGGTTTCTGACAACATGCATGCAAGAAAGGTCATTTTCATGCCTGCCTGACTGATCAGAATACAAAAAGGGGGATGAAATGTTCTATCCACAGCCTGAATGCAGTGTGATTAGTTTTTCATTTTTATTCAAGGCTTAAGTATTGTGTTTCTCTGCCTCTCCTTCAGTGGCACATCATTCTCTATTTTTCTCTTTTTACACTTCCTTGGATTTGAACAGCATCTCTCATTCAAAGGGCCCTGCTCTGCCTTAGCTGTCACCTATCCTTGCAGATTTGGTTTGCCAGGGGCTGTGTGAAGGCAACGAGCTCACTTTGCATTTCCAATATGAGTGAGCAGGAGGATTTGGAGGCTGCAGCCATCCTCATTAGTACCACCTGGTGCAAAGTGCACTGCATGTCACAGGAAGGCAAGATACCCTGTCTGCTCAGATCCCTTGTTAGCATGGTGTGGGGAGCAGTATACTCAGCTACCACCAAGGAGATTCAGGAGCACTGTAAATGGTGCAATCATTAAGCAAGTCACAGTTGAAATACTTTTAAATCACTGTATTCATCTCTTTGAATGCAGGATTTCTATTCCTGTCATGTTTCCTAATGCAGTTTTACAAGTCCACGGCAATACCTACAAGCCCTTCACATTTTGACGTTCTCAGTAGCAGTTTATTTCTTGTAGAAAAAGTGCTGGAAACACTTCTGAGCTCTCTTAATACTGACCTCTCTAAGACATTATGGTAACACAGTGTCTTACCTGGTTATGCACCAGAATTTCTGCTCATAAACCACCCTTTGTCAGAGCAGTTTTTGTTGCTCCTCTCCAGGTTCCCTTTGAGTGTAACTCATTGTGGAGGGGCAGTGGCTTGAGTTGGTGT
Organism: Aythya ferina; assembly: GCF_964211825.1. Lineage (NCBI taxonomy): Eukaryota > Metazoa > Chordata > Aves > Anseriformes > Anatidae > Aythya > Aythya ferina. The sequence goes on from NC_140299.1 coordinate 23,436,078, forward strand.
CCCAGGATGTTTAAGGGCAGCCTGCTCCTTTCACAGATGCTGCCCAAAGCCAGACTATCTTTCTTCCTCTCTGCCATACTGCAAACTTAACATCAGACTTACCAATGAATTATTCACAGACTGTGAGGCCCCACTGAACAACTGCAGCCATCTACTCTGACCTGCTCTGCATAGAGGGCATTTAATTTCTCCAGAAGAGGATTAAAGCATGCAAGCCCCCTAGAAAAGCAGGGAATCTCATTTTAAAGACTAAGTGATTAGAAGTCTACCCATTCTTCCAGTAATCCTCTCTACCTTTTAATTACCTTTCTACTGTGAAGCAATATCTCATTGCATGGACATTTAACTATTTTCAGCTCCTAGCCCTAAATTTAAGCCTAGGTAAACCCTTCTCCTTTGTCTTATCCCTATTCTTCCTGGAGGTACCTGATTGGACACGCAAGAATCAGACCATCTCTCTCATCAGTTTCCTCGATGCAACACAGTACAATGTCATCCCTACAAGGTACAGAGAACATTTAGTGAGGTGATTCACGTCAGCCCAGGAGATCTGCCATTTCTTGTTATCTGATACCCTGTCGTGGTTTAACCCGGCCAGCAGCTAAACACCACGCAGCCGTTCGCTCCCCCTCCCCCTCCCTCTCTGGGACGGGGGAGAGAAATGGAAAGTGAAGCCCGTGAGTTGATATAAAGACAGTTTAATAAGACAGGAAAATAATAATAACAATAACAAACAATAACAATAACAATAACAATAACAATAACAATAACAATAATAATACAATGGTGATAATAGTACTACTACTACTAATATGTACAAACAAGTGATGCACAATGCAACTGCTCACCACCCGCTGACCGATGCCCAGCCTAACCCCGAGCAGTCCAGCCCCCTCCCCCGGCTAGCCACCCCTATATATTGTTTAGCATGACGTCAGATGGTATGGAATACCCCTTTGGCTAGTTTGGGTCACCTGTCCTGGGTCTGTCCCCTCCCAGCTCTTACTGCACCCCCAGCCTGCCTGTTGGCAGGACAGAGCAAAAGGCTGAGATGTCCTTGGCTTGGTATAAGCACTGCTCTGCAACAATTAAAACATTGGGGTGTTATCAGCACTCTTCTCATCCCAAGCCAAAACACAGCATTCCACCAGCTACTAGGAAGAAAATTCTGTTCTAACTGAAACCAGGACATACCCCATCAGCCTTTGTGTTGTCTGCATATTTACTGGTGTTATAAATGGCTCAGGATTCAAATTAGGATTAAATAAAAAATAGGATTTATTGAAAGAATATTAAGCAATAGAGGTAAGCAAACAACGCTGGGTGCACCGGGAGTCTCCGCTCCACCAGGATGCACACCAGTTACATCAAGCAGCTGATTTTAATGCTCCTAGACTAATACATATTCATTACTACTTCTAAAAAAATAGATTATTATAATTAGCTTCCGGGGTCCAGTCCCTCCTACTGGAGCATGCGCAGTCTCCTCTGGGGGTCTCTTCTGGGGGTCTCTAGGGGTCTTTCATGCTGAAGGCTCGTAATCTTCCTCTCCCCCTTTGTACTTACTTGGCACCATGCCAAGTTTATAGAACATTCTCTGCAAGTCTTGTCTCCCAGCCGTCCTTCAGCTTCTCTTTCCTTCCTCTTAATCTCTCGGCCCCCCCAACCAGATACCAAAGATCCGCATAGTATCCCATAACAGTCACTAGTTGTTATCAGTTGTTCTGAAACTCCCAGACATCAAACACAAACAGCTTTCTTATTTGACGCTTCACGAGTAATTAAAACATTCTTCCCCAGCCATTCACAGACACATCTATAGCAGTGTTAGAAATAGAAGTCCAGAATAACAAAAGCAAACAGGTTCATAAATTTAAGGAGTGATAAATTGACTAGAATGAGGGGGAGACTGGGACACACTGCAGCTGTGGTTCAAGAATTAAATTGCCAGTGCAGGGCCCAGAGGCAGACAGGATTCAAACAGAATTGTTCTTTATGGACACGAATTGTTAAAACATTCCTCACACTGGGTAAGAATTTTACCCTACTCTTCTTTCCATCTGGATCATTGATAATGTCAACTAACATTGGACCAAAGACATTTTCTTGGGAATATCCCTTTTCTCATGGCACTGCTTCCTGATACCTTTTCATTGTCATCACAGCTTGGAAAGTTATCAGTGAATCACTTTTTAGTGAGTTAGAAAGTACTCACTAAATCCAGAAAATGCAAGCTCTTTAGTCAAGATGTTGTATAAAAGTAAAAGAAATGGTTTGCATCAACACAGACTTGTTTATATCTATACATATAGATTTATATTTAAATAAAGAATGAATGATTGACAGAATGTTCCTTACAAGAAACCAAGCTGAATGGTATTAATCATACTTTTAGCCTCTAACTCTTTGTTAAAATCATTAAAATTTTCTCATAAGTTAGTGTCAGATTGGAAAATTTCTGTCTTTATTTTAAAGTATTGGAATTACACTTAAATATTTTCCACTTAAAAGTTGAAGTTCTTTTAGTATCTCTTCAATAGTTAGCCTTACTGGTACAATGGCACCTTCCACTTTGGCTGAGGAACTTGGTCCAGATGATTTTAAAACACTTAGTTTAAGTGTCTTCAGATATTATCAGAGATGCTGGGCCATCATTAAAAGATGGGTGGGTTAAGACTTCTGCAGTACTAGAATTTGCTCTCTTTGTTGCCTCATTTTTCAGAGGCACATGTCTGGCTTGTCTCTATGCCTTCAAGAGCATCAGAAACCAGGAGGTAACTTTGTCAGTGGCAACAAAGAGCTCGAGAAAATTAATGAGAAAAGCTATTACTAGAAACAGTCTTTTCATCAAAGCTGAAGTCATCCAAGCACACCCTTACCAAGGTGTCCCAGGGAGACACAGCTCTGGAGAAGGTTGGTGAAGGGATGCTCCAGAAACATCCAGTTCGCTCTTCTAAACAGGTTTGTTAAATAAGCACATTAAAATGTGTTATACAGTATCAGTCTGCACAGGTCACTAACAGCTTGTTTTAATATCTGTGACATATTGGGAGGTTTTTAACCCAAAGGTCTGTCAGTCTGCTCTCTTTTCAGGATCCCAAATTCATTTCAGTTGAAGAGCGGGTCTGTGTGAACAACTGATCTGCGGGAAGAAGGTCATGGAGGCTCAGTGCCAAAAACTGAAAGAAATAAAAAAAAACTAGTCAGCTTGTCTTTGCATTTCAGAACCATGCCACTTTTTCTTCTCCTAAAGTTGGTCACATGAAAGTTAGTCTTTTTCTTTCAAGCCAGGTTGTAACATGACTGTGATGGAGAGCACTTTGCCTTCCAACAGCCATGTGTCGTGCTCCCTCTTTGGCAGCCAATGTCCCAAGATCCTCACAGTGCAGGTGCTCACCCCATCCAAGCACCAATGTTGGTGGTGGCTTTGATTACATCCGCTCATAGGTTGGGCAAAGCTCAATGTGTTTGTGCCTGAAGATAGATCTGGGGAGCACGGAGACTTGTTCTCTCTCTCTCTCTCTCTCTCTTTCTCTTTCTCTTTTTTTTTTTTTTTTTTTTTTTTTTTTTTTTTTTTTTCTTCCCTTCCACCGTATTTTTCTGCTTTGTTGCAAGAATATTTTCTCAACAAATAGGGTGAGCCTCTGAGTTTTGGCAATTAGGTGGACACCTCACTTGCAAGATTTTTTAAATTAACTATAAAATAATTAGATTAGACTTTAACAGCTTTATGCACTTCTCATCAGGAAGGAAGCTCGAGTCTTCTGGCTTTCTGACTTAACCACAATTCAGCAGCACCAGTCCATTTTAATTCCAAAGCTTTAGCACGACAGCTAGTTTAGCAGTTAAGTGCATTAGAAAGTGTAATGAATTATTGAACAGCGGGTGATAGTTTAACACCTGATCAATACACTGAAGTATTAAAAAAATATATTTGCAGGCTGAAAAGGTCTTCCTTTGCCAGCAGGGAGTGCTTAGGGCTATTTAGCCTTTCTGTTCTCCACAAAATAGAAAGCTACGGCCCAAAGGTCAGACAAATTCTTTACGGATTTTATGAGTTTTGCAATTGTTAATTCCTTGAACACATTTTGGGCTCACGCCTTTATCTACCTTACACATTTCTGTAAGTAAGTATCACATACATTCATTCTTGAATTTGGCACTTTCCATGGATGGTTACCTCATTTACAGTAAGCTGATAAGTGTTTTAAAGAAGATTACCACCATTACCTACATGAGTGTAACTCAAGTTGGCAGTAATGTTTTGCAAGTTTCACAGAAAAAAAAACACAATTGGATACCTGATTTGGTATCAACTCATCACTTTGTCATTGAAGAGGAGAGAAAGCCACTTAAGATCATATTTCTGATGCAGTGTTAATGGGATAAAACATTAAAACATTCAGGAATTCCCAAGATGGAAGGCATAAATTTTATGAGGGTATTTGTAATTCTTCCTTTCCCTCCTCGTGTGTGCTTATGTGTCCATCACAATGATTTAATCTAGAGGTTCATATATTCAGGATGTTGTTCTAAGAAGCAATTTAAGTTTACTGACAAGTAATAGCAGGGAGCCATACAGCAAAGCCTCTTCAGTCAATTAGGGGAGAATTCAGGAGCAAACTTGTGTCTTGGTTAAGATAGTCAGCTCTTCTTCTTATATACTTGCTTAATTTCCTTGCTAAAATTTCTCTCTCTACCCACAGCAGATGCAGTCCACACAGGTTTAGGAGGCAATTTTTTTTTTTTTTCTGCCTTGAATCACTATGGACATAACAGATTTAGTGAATTTAGGATTTCTCTTGATTTTTCCCTAATTGATTCTACAGATTGATTACCTCTGTCCTCCTCTGTAAAAAACAAACAGACAAACAAACAAACAAAAAAACTATTTTGTGAAGATATTTGATGATGATAAGTATGGAAGAGCCTATGTAAATGTAAATTTTATAAGATCATGTTGACAGGTCAAAAGTGTTCTGGCATAATCTGCTCAGGACACTGGTTGGTTGGTGGAGTCCCTTGGGAGGCGGTTCTGAAGGGCAGAGGGGTCCAGGAAGGCTGGGCGCTCTTCAAGAGGGAAGTCTTAATGGCGCAGGAACGGTCTGTTCCCACGTGCCCAAAGACGAGCTGGCGGGGAAGAAGACCGGCCTGGCTCAACAGAGAATTGTGGCTTGATCTTAGGAGGAAAAAGAGGGTTTATAAGCTTTGGAAAAGTGGGCAGGCCACTAAGGAGGACTTTAAAGAAGTAGCGAGGCTGTGCAGGGACAAAATTAGGAAGGCCAAAGCTCATCTGGAGCTCAATCTGGCTACTGCCGTTAAAGATAACAAAAAACGTTTCTATAAATACATCAACACAAAAAGGAGGACTAAGGAGAATCTCCATCCTTTACTGGATGCGGGGGGAAACCTAGTTACAAGAGATGAGGAAAAGGCGGAGGTGCTCAATGCCTTCTTTGCCTCAGTCTTTAGTGGCAATACCGGATGTTCTCTGGATACCCAGTACCCTGAGCTGGTGGAAGGGGATGGGGAGCAGGATGTGGCCCTCATTATCCATGAAGAACTGGTTGGTGACCTACTACGGCACTTAGATGTGCACAAGTCGATGGGGCCAGATGGGATCCACCCAAGGGTACTGAGGGAACTGGCAGAGGAGCTGGCCAAGCCACTGTCCATCATTTATCAACAGTCCTGGCTATCGGGGGAGGTCCCAATCGACTGGCGGCTAGCAAACGTGACGCCCATCTACAAGAAGGGCCGGAGGGCAGACCCAGGAAACTATAGGCCTGTCAGTTTGACCTCAGTGCCAGGAAAGCTCATGGAGCAGATCCTCCTGAGAGTCATCATGCAGCACTTGAAGGGGAAGCAGGCGATCAGGCCCAGTCAGCATGGCTTTATGAAAGGCAGGTCATGCCTGACGAACCTGATCTCCTTCTATGACAGAGTGACGCGCTGGGTGGATGAGGGAAAGGCTGTAGATGTGGTCTACCTTGACTTCAGCAAGGCTTTTGACACCGTCTCCCACAGCATTCTCCTCAAGAAACTGGCTGCTCTTGGCTTGGACTGGCGCACGCTTCGTTGGGTTAGAAACTGGCTGGATAGCCGGGCCCAAAGAGTCGTGGTGAATGGAGCCAAGTCCAGTTGGAGGCCAGTCACTAGTGGCATCCCCCAGGGCTTGGTGCTGGGGCCGGTCCTCTTTAATATCTTCATCGATGATCTGGATGAGGGCATCGAGTGCACCCTCAGTAAGTTCGCAGATGACACCAAGTTAGGTGCGTGTGTCGATCTGCTTGAGGGTAGGAAAGCTCTGCAGGAGGATCTGGATAGGCTGCACCGATGGGCTGAGGTCAACTGCATGAAGTTTAACAAGGCCAAGTGCCGGGTCCTGCACCTGGGGCGCAATAACCCCAAGCAGAGCTACAGGCTGGGAGAGGAATGGTTGGAAAGCTGCCAGGCAGAGAAGGACCTGGGAGTGATGGTGGACGGTCGGCTGAATATGAGCCAGCAGTGTGCTCAGGTGGCCAAGAAGGCCAACGGCATCCTGGCTTGTATTAGGAACAGCGTGACCAGCAGGGCTAGGGAGGTGATCGTCCCCCTGTACTCAGCTCTGGTGAGGCCGCACCTCGAGTACTGTGTTCAGTTTTGGGCCCCTCGCTACAAGAAGGACATCGAGGTGCTTGAGCGGGTGCAGAGAAGGGCGACGAAGCTGGTGAGGGGCCTGGAGAACAAGTCCTACGAGGAGCGGCTGAGGGAGCTGGGCTTGTTCAGCCTGGAGAAGAGGAGGCTCAGGGGCGACCTTATCGCTCTTTTTAGGTACCTCAAGGGAGGCTGTAGCGAGGTGGGGGTTGGCCTGTTCTCCCACGTGCCTGGTGACAGGACGAGGGGGAATGGGTTTAAGTTGAGCCAGGGGAGTTTTAGGCTAGATGTTAGGAAGAACTTCTTCACTGAAAGGGTTGTGAGGCACTGGAACAGGCTGCCCAGGGAAGTGGTGGAGTCACCATCCTTGGAAGTCTTCAAAAGACGTTTAGATGTAGAGCTTAGGGATATGGTTTAGTGGAGGGCTGTTAGCGTTAGGTTGGAGGTTGGACTCGATGACCTTGAGGTCTCTTCCAACCTAGAAAATTCTGTGATTCTGTGATTCTGTGATAATTTGATCAACAAGAATAAAAATTGCATAATAATTTGAAGAAAGAAAAAAAAAAGACTTTGGCACTTGCACAGTTATTAATGTCATGTTCAATATTGCTTACTAGGTTTCCTGACATTAGGTTAATTAGTTTTTTTTTCTGGGGCCATCATTAAGCCAAGCCAAACAAGAAAAGTTCGTCTCCTGTGGGTGATTTAAGACACTCTAGCAGCACTGGGAAATGGCATAAGCTTTACTATGTCAAAATCACATTCTTGTTATTTTTGTTTTTAATAATTTTTAGACTACTAATATGGTAATCCCATTGGGCAAATCGCTAAGACAGGCTGCCTGCCATGGTGACCAGAACCAGGTAATACTGGAGTGAAAATGCATGTGTGGCTGCAAGTCCGCCTTGGGACATTATGTAATGCCGTTAGAAACAGGTGGATATGTCACGATTACATACTGTATTGCAGTGTATTGCCATTAATGCACTTAGTAAGGCTGACCACATATATTTTTCAGTCATTTTAACTGATGTTTTCTATCAACATTAAACAATGATCTAGGTAGCAGAAAGTTAATTAATTTCATGTGGATTTATAAAATGGGACAGGACTAGGTCAGGACATGGAGCAGTGAGGCATCTCATGTCCTTTGCTCCTATATGGGCACTGTGGCTGGTTCAACACCAACCCCTGTCTAAATCTATAGGCCTGTACAGGTGCATAGAGGCACTGGCCTGGAGGAATTGACCTCCAGGTGAAAAGTGCTAGGAGATACTCTTTTTTTTTCTTCTGAGCAAGGTGAAAAGAGTCTTGTGAATGTGCTGAGGCCCATCTGAGTGAGTGAGGCCTGTGGAATGTCTGGGTGTAACATACTGCATCTGTCCATCTCCAAGGAGTCTGGACATCTCCACCAGCCAGAAGCACTGTGCTACATATCCATAGCCATCTTTGTGAGAGGAAGAAAGAGGACTAATTGACGTTAAATTTCCACATCTGCTTCCTATTCCCACTGGAAAGACAGGAAAGGGTTTCCCCAAGGACAGGCAGGATTGAACCACAGATGAGGAATGGGGAGTTTCCACAGGATGCTCTTGCTGTTAAAGGGCAAAGATGTCAGCTGGTATATTCAGGAACAGCAGAGCTGCATGGCTACTGAAGGCAGATCAGGGAGCTGAGATGACACTAATCTTCATGGTTTCAAAATAAACATGGATTAAGGCTCTACAGCACCCTCTTAGTTTAAAAAATAAATTAATTAATTAATTGAAAAATAATTTAAATTTTAAAATAATTTAAAATAATTTAAAATGCCCTGAGAAAGATATTAGGTTGATGAAAAGGATTAATAAAATCAGTTTTTACTGGTGCTGCTAAAAAGCACCACACAATACAAAAGGTCAGTAAGAGGTTTCATGTCCTGGCTGCACCCCTCAGAGTAACAGCCCTGCCATCCAGGGCTATGAAGGGAAAACACATAAATCACAAAATAGATTAAAGTCTACTTTTGTGAAGGCCATATGTACCGAAGATTAGTTGAGTCCTGTGACTGCTCTGCCCACAGTTCCTTGCCACCATGCTGGCACCCAGGTCCCCCTGCACAGTGGAGTTCAGCCATGCAAGTCACTTCAGTTGTAGGCAGCCTGTGACAACCAAAGCATATGAGACGGTGGTGAAGGCAGTGATTTGGACTTGAGTGGTTGATATTTGTTTAATTGTTATTTTATAGTTGCTTAGGATGTTTATTTACTCTAGTTAATATTCAATAAATCAAACAAGATGCTCATACTGTAGGTAAGGGCCATTTGTTGCTGCCTCTAAAGCCTCTGCAGAAGAGACAACAGATGTCTTGTGCTGCTGATCAAGTCTTTTCCACTTTGTGACAGACTCCCATGCCACCCTGACAAAGACATTCCTGACTGTTTCTGGGGTCTCAGAATTGCTGGCTTCCACCAGCCAGCCTATAAGCCAGAGGCACCAGTTTTCAGATCTTTCCCATTTGAGTTACACCTTTTCCATTTGCTGGATATGTTGGAAACAGTTTTACCACCTAGAGAGATCTAGGCTCTTTTCTTGGAAGGAAAAATCTGTTAGGAAGCAATGGATCTAGTCTTGGTAGAGATCTTCTTCAGCACCTAACTGTGAGAAAGTGGAGGACAAGATTCCACTTCCATCTAAAAGCCCCTGATTTTGTCTGGAGTAAAGTGCCTAAAGGTTGATACACATGGTCACAGAATAGTGTAATGGGAAAAAAATCTGATAGGGCAATTACCACAAAATTGTCCCTGCCTGTACACTCACTTCTGAGTGTATTTCAATTTATGGATCTACAGTTAACTACATATGCTTTTATGCCAGGCTCAGGTCTTCCTAACTGTGCTCCATTGAGGAAGGAAATGGTATATGGTTAATTACACAATTCCTTGAGGAACCAGGTATAAGATAGAAATGCTACCTCAGTTTTTGGTCTACTGTAGTAGCAAAACAAAACACTCCAATGATACATCAAGTTCTGGTTGAAATTCAAAAATGCTTGTCAAAATCACTCTAAAATGGAAATATTCAGAAGATTAGCAAGTTGAGATGAACCACTGTGTTTATTTTGTTACCCTAGATTATTCTCCTGAGCATTCCTGTCATTTGTGGTGTACTGCCTGCTGCTAGCAGATGTTTATATAAAGTTGGCTATAATTAAGCAAACTTGAGATGTTTGACTAAACTCTCTGATTTAGATATCAAGTAATTAAGTAATGACTACTCTGTTTGACATGCTTGTGCTGCATAAAAACATGATGAAAGTGTTTGGGGTGAAATAAAGTATAAAGGCTGAGTGTAAAGAAGATGGAGACAGCCTGACAGACAGAGCAGGACAGTGTGGGCAGTGCTTTCAGCAGCTGCATGAACATTCCCAAAACCTGGGCTATGAGGCTGACCTTACAGTTTCTCTGTATTTAATCCCTCTCAGACTGTGTTTCTGGGAAGTCACCCTGGCTGCTGAAGAATGGGTGGAGGTGAAGGGGCCCAACTGGTCCAGGGGCAGCCAAGCAGAGAGAGGGGAAGGATGGGTACACCATGCTGCCTGAGCCACGTGGCCTCATTTGCCAAGATGTTGCAAGGCCTGTGTCAGAAATATGTACAAGCCTGTGTTTCTTCTCTGCCTGATGAAGGAACATAGCTGAAATGTGGTCCATCAGGCCTTCTTGGGAGGAGTGAGGAATGGTAAAGAAGGAGAGAGGACCAAAGGAAAAGGAAGTCGACCACATCTCCCTCCCCAAAATGGCTCTCGGTGCATGGTGCTGGGCCTTGCTTGTCCCCTCCCCCGCCCCCCCAGCACAGACCAGACACCTGGTCTGGTGTGGGTGTCCAGCAATGCTCATGGCATCTCTCCTTCCTCTGAATGACCTTGTCTCCACCACTGTAACAAGTCTGTTTCTCTAAGCTTTTTATTTTAGGGAGAGCAAAAGGTATTGCACTTCAGTGGCCATTAGGAAACCGATAGACACAGCTTGACAAGATAGAGTAGAAAACTGTCCCTTGTTATTTACAGTAGTGATCTCCAATGTGTATAAGATATATTCTTCTCTTGTACCAGAATGATTCCCTTAATTTTCAAGACATACCTCCTCTAAATAATCTGGCTTCTTAATTATTTTATTTAATTTTGGAGGGAACAATGCAGAATGGTAGCTCATTGTGTCACAGCTAGAGGGCTGTTTTCTCTGCTCATCAAAACTGGACAAAAAGGTCCTTGTTGTCAATGGATACATAGCCTTGATGACAAAGTGCAGAAAGGTTTGCAAAGGCTAGCAGTTGATTAAATGTTTTAATTTAAACTGTCATTTATTTATTTAATGCACCACTAAAAGCTTACCATTGTTGAGAGTGAATTGTTCTGTTAATAGTAATGGCAATAGTTTCCACTTACAGTAAAATATAGCCTTCTTACCTCTTTTTTGTTACTTTTTTTCTTATGAAGCTTTATAATGGTTTTAAATGTAATTGGATAAAATGTTCTGTTAAAGACATGACTGGCCTGCAAATAGGTTTAGCTGTTGTAGTGTTGCCAATAGAGAAAATTATGAGTTCTGTTAAGAAATCGATGAAATGTTCCTTTAGCCGTGAAAGAAACCAGTGTACCACTGGTTTTCTTCAGGCCACTCCAGGCAATCCCATTCATAGATGGTGCTGGTAACACTGCACTGTCACTGGTAGCTGATGCCTGTCCTTACCAGAGCTGGCTGCACTGAGGGTTGGGTGGGAGCTAGCTTCTCCAGGCTGGAACAGTAAGTTTGCATTGAGAAAAAACATTTCCCTAATATCTGACATTAAAACAGCCACTTTTATTTAAGGACTCACAATGTTTTACAGGCCTTAGCTAATGAAGCCTTACAACAGCCTGCAGTGCACTGTAGGGAAGTGCTATATGGAATTATTAAATTGAAGTACTGCCAGTTGGCAGGAAGCCCTGTGAAAGTCCTCCTGCTGATCCACAGTGCACATGTGAGAGACCTGCTTATATATCTGCTTGGCTACTCTCCATTATCAAAAGTAGACAGGCAGATCCCCTCTGAAGGTGTGAAGGGGATGTTTCAGTTGTGGTGTGTTCAATAATAACATTGAGATATGATTCCATGCTTGTAAAAATAAACAACTCCCCATTAAAGAAGCTGATGAAAAAGATGTTCTAACTGTGCTCAGTGCTGCAGCTCTGCACCTAAATGTTGAACCTCCACTCAGCTCCTTCACGTAACTTCTGCATTTTCTGCGAGTTTACAGAAATTAAACAGAAAGGTTGAAAAAAAAAAATGTATATTTGTTTAGTCTTTCCCCAGGTAAACGTAGGAGGTGTGCTGGGTTAGGGCAGGGTGTTAGGCAATGAGAATTTACCAACATAACCCAGGTCAACCTGACAGCACAGTGGTGTGAAGTTGTGTTTGAGTAATCTGCATCCACAGGGTAGCCATGCAGAAGGAAAGGCTGATAAAAAACAACAGGTAATATTTTAGCTGAAAAGTGCACATCAAAGAACAGTAGTACTGGCTGGTAAAATGAATAAATAAAAATCACTAGCCAGATATCTCAGTGATAAAACAAGCAAATGTTTTAAAGGTGCTACAAAATTTAAGTGGGTTGGGACATTAAAAGGCTGTCTCTTCCTACAGTATTTGCACACTGGGCCCCCACAGCAGCAGGGACAAGTGTTCACTCACAGATGAGAGGGCAAGGGGCTGACCCCACAGATGCCCATGGGAAAGCCTGGGAGCCACCAAGAGGTGTTGGTGGCTGAATGAAGGGGGAAAAAAGAGACATGGGGAGAAAAAAAAGACAAGGCACGGCAAGGGATACGGAAGAAGAAAGGAAGAAGCTGAGCCTTTCTAACAGCTCCCAACAGCCCTCAAAACTTAGTCAGAGAATGCTTCTGTGTGCCTTGTGCATCTGGTTCAACTGCGGGATTGTTTTTCCTCTGCTTGCCAGGAACAGTGCTGGGGCCTGGCTGTGACCATGGTGGTGCTTTTGTCATCAATGTGCTCAGAAAACAGTGTGCATTTGTGGAGATAGCGGTAGTGGTTAGAGGTAGTTGAAATGGTGGTGGTGACAGTGGTAGCAGTGGTGGTCGTGATGGTGGTGGTGGTGCTGCTGGGTTGCAGCATGACTCTCAGTGCCTGGAGACCTGCACATGAGACCATTGGCCCTGTGCTCCTGTGTGTGGTGGTTTTACCGTGCTGGGCAGCTAAACCCCACAACCGCTCTCTCACTCCCCCTCCTTTAGATAAGGAGGGGGAGAAGTAAAGCAAAGAACAACTCACGGGTTGAGATAAGGATAATTTAATTAAAGGGAAATAATTATAATAATTAAATAAAGACTACCATGAACTAAACAATTTAACTAAGGGGAAATAAAAGGGAAAGGGGAAAAAGGGAGGAAAACAAACAAACAAAATAAATGAAAGCTGTATGGAAGTGCAGAGGAAAGAAATTACTCTCTACTTCCCACAAATGAGCGATGATTGACCACGTCCTTGAAGCAAGGCCTCAACGCACGCAGCCGGTGTTCGAGAGGAGGACCGACGTCTTCTCAACGAGAGCCCACCCCTCCCCTCTTCTTCCTGTTTCCACCTTTTATTGCTGAGTGTGACACCACATGGTATGGAATATCCCTTGGATTGGTTTAGGTCAGCTGCCCTAGTGATGTTTCTCTCCTCACTATTTTGCCCACCCCCTAGGAGGGTTAGAGAAAGGCCCAATGCTGTGCCACTGCTGCTCAGCAGTAGACACAACACTGGTGTGATAACACTGCTGTTCCAGCTACAAGTACAGAGTACGGCACTGAATGGGCTGCTGCCGGGAAAGTTAACATTCCAGCCAGACCCAGTACAACCTCCACCCCTTATTCCATAACATTTGTGTCACACTCAGACCCCCATACTTTAGCATACAAGCATTCTCATCATTATCCCTTGTCCTTTAACAGGACAAGGATTTAACAGGACAGGATTAATAGGCAGATGTATCTTTTCATTCCATAGGTCTTTCTTGGAAAATGTTCATAAGAACTGTTGATGATTAGGTCTTCATCTGCCAAAGTGGCCACTCAAGGCAGGCGGAGTTGGATGTCTGGACACCAGCACCAGCTTAGTTCAAGTCCTTGTTGCACTGCCCGGCTCCTTGCAAAGTTGACCTGTCGTTGATCCTACAGCATCTTCCTACAACATATAACTTAGATTATAGATTAGTTTTCTCTCAATGTGAAATCTCCTTGAGGCACACACTTGATATCCCCATTCTTTTGCATGACCCACCAGGTATACCCTGGTCCTTGGGCGAAGACAATCCCACGAGTGGGTTTGCCTTTTCCCGAGGCAGGAGCAACCCACACTGCCTTCCCCATCCACCTTCCTATACGCACTACGGGAACCTTAGCTCCTTTCACAGTGTGTAGGGGTTTTGTTTCGGCAGGACCAGCACGGCTGTCAGACCCCCTATTGTTAACTAGCCAAGTGGCTTCTGGTAGATTTGTGTCCCATTGTTTCCACGTCCCAGCACCTAATGCTCGTAACATAGTCTTTAACAGTCCATTGTACCTCTCAACCTTCCCAGAGGCTTGTGGGTGGTAAGGGATGTGGTACACCCACTCAATACCATGCCTCTTTGCCCAGGAGGTAACAAGATTGTTTCGGAAATGACTCCCATTGTCAGACTCAATTCTCTCTGGTGTACCATGACGCCACAATACTTGTCTTTCCAGGCCCAAGATAGTGTTTCGGGCTGTGGCATGGTTTACAGGGTATGTTTCCAGCCACCCAGTAGTTGCTTCTACCATGGTGAGTATGTACCGTTTGCCTTGGCGAGTTTTTGGGAGTGGTCCGATATAGTCAATTTGCCAGGCCTCACCATATTGAAACCCTAACCATCTCCCCCTGTTCCAGGGAGATTTTACCTTCATGGCTTTCTTGATTGCAGCACAGGTCTCACACTCATGGGTAACCTGTGTGATGGCCTCAATGGTCAAGTCCACCCCTCGATCACGAGCCCATCTGTAAGTGACATCTCTCCCCAGATGTCCTGATGTTTCATGGGCCCATTGAGCTACAAACAGCTCACCCTTACGTTCCCAGTCTAGGTCCACCTGAGCCACTTCAATTTTCGAAGCTCGATCCACTTCTTTGTTGTTCTGATATTCTTCAGTAGTGCGACTCTTGGGCATGTGGGCATCTACATGACGTACTTTAACATCCAGGTTTTCTACCCGGGCAGCAATATCTTGCCACAGGGTAGCAGTCCAGATAGGCTTACCTCTGCGCTGCCAGTTGCTCTCTTTCCATTGCTGCAGCCACCCCCACAGAGCATTTGCCACCATCCATGAATCAGTATAAAGATACAATACTGGCCAATTTTCTCTTTCGGCGATATCTAGGGCTAGTTGTATGGCTTTTACTTCTGCATACTGACTCGACTCACCTTCCCCTTCCATGGCTTCCACAACTCGTTGTATGGGATTCCACACAGCAGCTTTCCATTTCCGATGGCTCCCTATCACACGGCAGTATCCGTCAGTAAACAACGCATACTGCTTTCTGTCTTCTGGCAACTCATTGTATGGTGGTGCCTCTTCAGCACGGGTTACCTCTTCTGTTGGCACTCCGAAATCTCTGCCTTCCGGCCAGTCCATAATCTCTTCCAGGATTCCTGGGCGATTGGGTTTTCCCATTCGAGCCAGCTGTGTAATTAACGCTATCCACTTACTCCATGTAGCATCAGTTGCATGGTGTGTAGTGGGAATTTTCTCTTTGAACATCCAATGTAACACAGGTAGCCGCGGTGCCAAGAGGAGCTGTGCCTCTGTACCCACAACTTCTGAAGCAGCTCGAACACCCTCATATGCTGTGAGTATTTCCTTTTCAGTTGGGGTGTAATTGGCTTCTGATCCTCGATAGCCCTGACTCCAGAAGCCCAGAGGTCGACCTCGAGTTTCTTCTGGGGTTTTCTGCCAAAGGCTCCAGGTGAGCCCATGCTCCCCAGCTGCAGTGTACAGTATATTTTGCACAGCTGGTCCAGTACGGACAGGCCCAAGGGCTACTGCACGAGCTATTTCTTGTTTGATTTGTTCAAATGCCTGTTGTTGCTCAGGGCCCCACTCAAAATAGTTTTTCTTTCGAGTCACTCGATATAGAGGACTCACAAGCTGACTATAGCCTGGCACATGCATTCTCCAGAATCCCACGAGGCCTAGGAAAGCTTGCGTTTCCTTTTTGCTAGTTGGCGGAGACATTGCTGTTATTTTATTGATCACATCCATTGGAATATGGCGACGTCCATCCTGCCATTTTACCCCCAAGAACTGGATTTCCTGTGTAGGCCCCTTGACCTTGCTCTTTTTAATGGCAAAACCAGCTTTCAGGAGAATTTGGATTATTTTCTTCCCTTTCTCAAAAACTTCTTCTGCTGTGTTGCCCCACACGAGGATGTCGTCAATGTACTGAAGGTGCTCAGGAGCTCCCCCTTGCTCCAGTGCAGACTGGATCAGTCCATGGCAAATGGTAGGGCTGTGTTTCCACCCCTGGGGCAGCCGATTCCAGGTGTATTGGATGCCCCTCCAAGTGAAAGCAAACTGCGGCCTGCATGCTGCTGCTAAAGGGATGGAGAAAAATGCATTAGCAATATCAATTGTGGCATACCACTTGGCTGCCTTTGACTCTAGTTCGTACTGAAGTTCCAGCATGTCCGGCACTGCAGCACTCAGTGGTGGCGTGACTTCATTCAGGCCTCGATAGTCCACTGTTAGCCTCCACTCGCCATTAGACTTTCGTACTGGCCATATAGGACTATTAAAGGGTGAGCGAGTCTTGCTGATTACTCCCTGACTCTCCAGTCGGTGAACCAACTCATGGATGGGAATCAGGGAGTCTCGGTTGGTGCGATATTGCCGTCGGTGCACCGTTGTGGTAGCAATTGGTACCTGTTGTTCTTCAACCTTCAGCAATCCTACAACAGAAGGGTCTTCTGAAAGGCCAGGCAGGGTAGACAGCTGCCTAATCTTCTCTGTGCTCAAAGCAGCTATGCCAAAAGCCCACCGGTATCCTTTTGGATCCTTGAAGTACCCTCTCTTGAGATAGTCTATGCCAAGGATGCACGGAGCCTCTGGGCCAGTCACAATGGGATGCTTTTGCCACTCATTCCCAGTTAGACTCACTTCAGCTTCCAGTACAGATAGTTGTTGGGATCCCCCTGTCACTCCAGAGATACAGGTGAGTTCTGTCCCTTGGTAGCCTGATGGCATTATGGTACATTGTGCGCCAGTGTCCACTAAAGCTTTGTATTCCTGTGGTTCTGATGTTCCAGGCCATCGGATCCACACAGTCCAATAAATCCGGTTATCTCTCTCCTCTACCTGGCCAGAGGCAGCGCCCCTCTAGTCCTGGCTGGAGCGTCTGCCACTTAATTCTTGCAAATGCACAAATTCTGGCAAATGAGAGGTAGAGGTCCCTTCATCGTGGTCAAGAATAACATCAGCTCTTCTACTGCCTCTGGGGTACTGCCCAATAGAAACTGGAGCAGCATTTCTCTTAGGAGCCCCTCTTCTTGCTGCTGTATTTCCTTTCAGTTCACGTACCCGAGCAGCTAGGGTTGAAGTAGGTACACCATCCCATTTCCTCATATCTTCCCCATGGTCACGCAGATAAAACCACAAGGTGCCACGTGGTGTACGTCTTGGGTACTCTCTCTCTTGAGCAGGCGAATGCTGATTCTTAGTGGCTGAAGTATCACTCTGTCTAGATGAGGGGGAATATACTTTCTCCACAAGCTTGTCAAGTCCTTTAGACAATTTCTCCACAGCTGAGACACAGGACTGTAGCGGAGCAGAGAGATTGTCTTCATATTTTTGAAGTTGGCAGGAGACATCATACATTGTTGGTCCCATCCCCTCATCCCAGTGAATTGCTGCCAGGGTACTGGCATGTGCTGATGGTGCACTCCGCACAAATTTACGCCACATGGATGTTGTGCACTGGACTTCATCGGGGTCTTGAGGTGTCTGGGCATTGTCCAAATCACTATAAATCATCTCCCGCACAGCTAATTCCTGCAGATGTTGGAGACCTTTATCCACAGTGGTCCACTTGCCTATGTGATATACAATATCTTCCTTATGGGGATATCTTTCTTTGATAGCTGCCAGGAGTTGTCTCCAGAGGCTGAGGGCCTGTGCTCCTCTCCCGATTACTTTATCGATTACCCTTTCTCTAGAGAGGGATCCCAGCTGCTTGGCTTCATTGCCTTCTAATTGTAGGCTACTGGCCCCAGCATCCCAGCATCGGAGCAGCCAAGTGAGGATGTGTTCACCTGGGCGTCGACCATAATCCTTTCGTATTTCTCGCATCTCACTCAGGGATAAGGATCGAGTGATTTCTGATTCCTTTATGATTTCCGTCTCGTCTTCCTGCTGTTTTTGTGACGGCTCTGCTTTAGAGGTGCCTGCCAATTCCCCTTCTCCCTCCTTCTTAGGAGAGCCTTCTTCCCTTACTAAACGAGCTGACCTCCGTTTCCATTGTTTTGACTTGACTATGGGGGCGACTGATACCATAGTTGGTTGGTCCTCTGGGTCAGCCACAGCATGTGTTACTTGGTCATCAGATTCAGAGACTTCCTCCCTCTCTTCAAGTTGCTGGATGATGTTAAACAGTGTTTGATAGGAATAAACCAGAACCCAGCACAATGCTGCAAGCTGTTGTTCTCCGGCATTATCAGGATCAGGACATACAACTCTCAAACATTCTACCAAGTTTTTAGGATTTAGCACTTGCTCAGGGGTGAAGTTCAAAACTATTGGAGGAGACACTCGTGACAGGTATCTGCTAACATCATCCCACACACCATGCCACTCACCACGAGACTGTTTCGGGACAGATTCCCAAATAAGTTTTCTAAACAATCGACTAATCTTAGAGAGAAAATGAAACCTGTCATTCAGAATTAGAAATAGCAATACATGGGTTACAGATGGATCTTCAAAATACTCCCAAACTGTTGTAATTAGCCCACTGTGAAAGAAGGGAAAGGTACCATTCCTGATATTATTAATAAACTGGTGTCCAGATGAGAAAAGGAAGGCAGTGTAGTTCTGAATATTCTCTGAAAGATAGTTTCCATGGGACCCAAATGATAACAGCGCAGAGCCTGAATTCCAGAGTAAAACCAAGGTCAGTGCTTGGCAGCACAACGAATTAAAAAAAGTGAACACAGATTGTAGCACTTTGTCGGATCGGATATATAGGAGAAAGGAGAATATGACACGAATTGCATGACATATGAACAAAGCCATTATTATTAACAGGGCAAGGAACATGGTTACTAGCAAGCAAGTGTGTTAGTTGTATGCGTTTAATCAATTCTATTGTTATCTCAACCCTTCGAGCCCCACGTTGGGCGCCAAAAAGGACTGTGGTGGTTTTACCGTGCTGGGCAGCTAAACCCCACAACCGCTCTCTCACTCCCCCTCCTTTAGATAAGGAGGGGGAGAAGTAAAGCAAAGAACAACTCACGGGTTGAGATAAGGATAATTTAATTAAAGGGAAATAATTATAATAATTAAATAAAGACTACCATGAACTAAACAATTTAACTAAGGGGAAATAAAAGGGAAAGGGGAAAAAGGGAGGAAAACAAACAAACAAAATAAATGAAAGCTGTATGGAAGTGCAGAGGAAAGAAATTACTCTCTACTTCCCACAAATGAGCGATGATTGACCACGTCCTTGAAGCAAGGCCTCAACGCACGCAGCCGGTGTTCGAGAGGAGGACCGACGTCTTCTCAACGAGAGCCCACCCCTCCCCTCTTCTTCCTGTTTCCACCTTTTATTGCTGAGTGTGACACCACATGGTATGGAATATCCCTTGGATTGGTTTAGGTCAGCTGCCCTAGTGATGTTTCTCTCCTCACTTTTTTGCCCACCCCCTAGGAGGGTTAGAGAAAGGCCCAATGCTGTGCCACTGCTGCTCAGCAGTAGACACAACACTGGTGTGATAACACTGTTGTTCCAGCTACAAGTACAGAGTACGGCACTGAATGGGCTGCTGCCGGGAAAGTTAACATTCCAGCCAGAGCCAGTACACTGTGTACGCAAATGCTGTACACAGCTGTTGCCAGTGTTGTTTTTCTGCTGTCAGATGCAATTGCTGGTGCTCCCATGTCCTCTCACCTTGTGATGGATTTGGCCTGCCTTTTTAATCTGAACTTCCCTGGAGTTTCATGGACCACCAGCAGCTCTAAGCCCTGGGCCCAAACTGCAATACTCCATCTATCCTGTTTTGCAGGGCTTGGTGAAACTTCTTTCCAGGCTTTGACTCAGCCACGTAGATGAGGGAGGCACTTGACCTGTTTGAACCTTAATGGGCATTTCCTCAGGCTTTCTTGGGGCAGGGCACCCCAACTTTAACGACATACTGGTGGACATGTTCTTGTGCTCTGCTACATTTTTCACAAGCTGCCTGGGCTTGTTTTAGATATAATAATGCTGATGTGTTTTTGTAAAGAGCAGAATGTGTTTGAGTCACACAGTACGCTTTGCTCTTTCTCATTCAGGGTTTCAAATAGGCATACTATTTACAGCTATCATTATAAGGAATAATCCTTCAGGCAAATCTAACATGCAATTTCTTTATACTCTCTGTGAGCCTGGAACATCACAGTTAGATTCCAAAATGGTCATAAAATTTTGCTCATCTTTTCATATTTATTTTATTAGGGCAGGACCCTCTGAGGAGCTTATTTTTATAGCTCTTCTTTCATTGTGGTTTTCAATGAAACACATTTTTTAGAACCAAGCCAATGAATTCAAACACTTGAATTTTTTTATTATTATAATTTTGCAGATGACTCAAATGTTTCAATGCAGTATCTAAATATGTGTATTGTGTACTTTCTGTAACAGCTTTTAGTAGGGCACTTTGCTTCAATGCCTACATTTTTTTTCTGAGTTCTCCCCCTTTCTTAACTGCCTTTATTTTCTGTTTCCTTATTATTTGCTGTACATTAACTCTGTCGTCGCTGCTGGTGGGCATAACTCTTAAGTTATGAGTTATAACTCATGCCACCCGTTAAGTTATAACTCTTTATGCAAGCAGGCATTTTCATTCTAGACTTAATTTCTGTACACCTTTCCTGACTCTTAGCCATCACCTTTGCTGTCTTTTCCCCTTGTCCAGTGGGTGTGTATACACAGTTACAAATAATGGCTTTTTGAGATTCAATCACAGTGCAGAAATTTTGTAGATCTTTGATCCAGCCCTATAGCTGTGGACTATGACTATATTTGGATTTACATACTGAACAGCTACCTCTGAGTGATCAGCATCATAAGATCATTTTGACCATTTTTATATCAGTTTCATTACTTAATTGTTGCCTTGTTTGAAAAGACAATGTGTTTTGGGGCAGGATGAATACTTTTTGGCACATGCATTGAAAATGACGCACACCAGCTGCCGAGGAGCCATTGTGGCTACCTCTTTCCTTCAGGGAGAAAGTCATGTGGGTACTGTCGCAGCATCCCATGCGGGTTTTGCCTTCCACATGGGACACTGCTGCTAGATGAGCTGCTCAGCCACAGCCCCCTGTTCCTTATTTGAAATGGGGGCAGAGCCTCCTGCTTGACCTCAAGTCCAAAACAAAGCCAAAGTGTCTTCCCACTGCTCTCAGTAGTGTCCTGATTGGAAGGGCTTGATTCCAGCAGAAATGCACAAGGGAAGCCATAGGAAACCACATCACTCTCCTCTGCACTCTGTATGCAAAATCCAGCTGTAATTGCACACTTGGTGCTTACGGAACTTTATAATTCTTATGTTTTTGGAGGACAGATCAAAATGTTATTTGGCTGGCTGTTAAGGAGTCAGAGATACAGCTGGCCAAGGAGGAATATAACATTTGTATTGCTTTCTCCATTTGTGTCACGTGCCCTCACAGCAGTCCATGCTGCTCTCTTTTTCTGGGATAAAACAACGCTGAATGTGCCAAATGACAGTGATGAATTTGTACACTAAATTTTCAAGAAAAGTCATCTTGAGTATCTTGAGGCAGAGCAAAGCTGAATTTTGCTGTTTGTGTCTGCTGGATACAACTTGGATCTATTATTTCCATTCACTTTCAACACTATATAAAGATTAATTTGACATTCCATCACAATCTGACACTGCTTCATACTAACCACTGCAAATCTTACAGAACGCCTCACTTTTTGACAGTAAGTGAAAGATGCTGGTGCTAAGGCATCTCGGTCGAGTGGATGTGCAGGCATATATTCTGAGCACAGACTGGTTTTGTCAGCACTACAATTTGGAAGCTCTCCCTCTAGGTCTAGGGTCTAGAGCAAGCCTGTGTAGGCATAACCCAGAGCTGCACTGGCTGAAGGTGGGGGAAAGGAAGAGGGAGCGAGCCAAAGCTGGGGAAACAAGGCAATGTGCTGATTCAGCAGGCCACATATCCCACTTACAACCTGGCTCAAAACACTGGGGCCTCAGCGCTCAGCACAGCTGGAGGTGAAATGCAAGCAAGGCTGTGCTAACTCTCATGGGGAGAGGCATACTGCTCTTTTATAAGACAGTATCTGAGGAGAAAAACTTTCTAGTGGCTTCAGGAAACATTCCTCCTTAATGAGGGCATATAAAGGGAATTTCAAGGGATGAAGGCAAGCAACAGAAAGGTGAAAGGGATCTAAGAGGTCTATTAAAGAAAATACATGTGAAGGAATTGTGTGGGAAGTGTCATCCCACTACTTGAGAGTTATCTAAGCTAAAACATGCCCCAGGAAATCTCTTGATGAAACAGATGTAAACTGCTTAATTGCAGGACTGTACACAAGTTTCTGTTGATTATCATTTTAATTAGCAATGACAGAAGAAAATCTTCTCAGTCATACCATAGAATTCAGAGGAGATCCTGTGGAGATAGCTTTGAACATATAACAGAAATTATTTTAAGATTAGCTACTGTAGGTGCCTTGGATCTAAGTCTTTTCTTGCACATCTATATTTAGTTTTTGACTGCTTCTCTGACTACTTCTCCTCTTACTTCCAAAACTATATTATGAACGTACCTTCTTGGCAAGCTCTGGTCTGCATGGCACTGGATGGGTGGCACCCAGAGCCAGATGGGACACTCCATTTCCCTATGGGAAAACAAGGGAAAGTGGAAGCAGTGGCTTCAAAACCAGAAAACAAGGCATGTCTTTCAGTATCAAGGCAGACAGTGGCTCTCTGGGTCTCCACCCTGCTGTTAACTCCACCAAACAAACAAAAGGTTAGCAACAACAACAAAAAACCTGACACTCAGGAAATACAGTGGGTTTTCTTTGAGGCTAGAGACTATGTAAAGGTATTTGAGGACACAGTAGGAAAAGCAATGGCAGTTTCCATGGCCTGCCAGACCTCAGAGGAGGGCTTCTGTCTTCCAGCCTATGAAAGGAGAAAGGAGGTCTGAAACCAGAGAGGGGCTACAGACACAGAACTGATGTGAAACAATACTAAACATATAAGAGTATACTCAGAGACCTCTGGTTCAGGGCCAGTGGTTGTGACTATCATTTGAATAACCCTGGACAAAATTCTGGAAATTCATGGAAATTCTCTTGCCTCCTAGGGAAATGGAGCTTTTGAACCAGCCTTGAACACATTGTTCAGAGGTATTCTTGACTCTGTTTGAAATGGATCGATCTTCATGAGTGACTGAACATGAGGGAGGATCCACCTTTGGCCTCTAGTGTTGATCTCAACCAGGGGAGTGCACTTAGGTTTACACCTAGAGCTGTGGCCTTCCTGTTACCAGAGGTTCCTGAATTCAGCTTCTACTCTTGAATGATGGTTTTCATGGGCTTGGAGAGGACAATGTATCCAGGAGGGACAGAATACAAACCTTTTTTGTGCTTTTTCCAAAAAGCTGGTTCTTCAAACTTTTACAAATGTAGCAAGCAGCTGGACAGAAAGAAGCTTCCCAGTTCTCGGTGTAGGCCAGCAAACACGTGCTGCCTACGTTCACCTGTATGCGAATGTATTTTTGTTTAGGTGCCTAAGCTGGTGGAAAAGCATGTCTCTGGTGGTGGTGCTTGTCCCCTGTTAGAAATGGCAGCACTGGGCAGCAGTTTTCTTTCTGACTGAGCAGTGGGGTGGTGGAGCTGTGATACCTCCCTGGAGGAGCAGCTGGAAGGGCAGGGGATGCAGGGCCAGGGTACACAACCTGGCTGATGGTGCACTGCCCCTGTCTGCACCCACATCGCTGCTGTGTGTGCCGTGTGATGACACTGCACCAGCTCCACCATGTGGGCCTGAATAGATCCACCAGAGCTGCTGGCCAAGTGGATCTGGTAGAGATCCCAGCCCTGAGTCAAGCCTTTAATGACCACAGGCACCTGACATATTTACACTGGTAAACCCACTGCCACCCATCATGTTTACCAGCCATGGGATTCAGAAGCAGTTAAAATAACGCAAATGGGGCATGAAATCAGGCAGAAGTGTCGGGGCTGGGGAATGAAAACTGCCTGCTTATTAAAATTTTGCCATTGGTGAAGAGAGAGAAATAACATAGCTGGTATAGACTTGCTAGAAATATAGCAAGATTGGCTAATAGAGGCTTGTTTTGGAAATGTTACACTGTCCCACTGCAAACATCTGCTTGGTTGTATATCTCCCTGAAGGACTCTGTCTCTAATAGCAGCTCAGCTTCTTTAGAAAGTGCTGGAAGAGTCACTGGAGAAACTGCAGCTCACTCTTACAGGAAAAGTAGTTGCCTATAATCTTAAGTGTTGAGGGGATGTGTTCCCAGAGGGACTGTGTAAAGGCTGGAAAAGAGCTTTCCCACTGAGCCGTGGCAGCTGGTTTAGTCACTGGGACCGACTCTTTCTGCAACCACACTTTTCCCATAAAGTGACCACAGCATGGAAAAAAAAAAAAAAAAAAAAAAAAAAAAAGATAAAAAAAGATCAGTCGAAGGAGACAGCAAGGGGAAAAAAAGGTGGTTTGTGTTTTTCTCAAGTTTCAAGAAGGGTAAGAAAGTTGGAAAAAGACTGTGGTTGACTGACTTCCTAAGAGGTGGGTAATGATGTTTTGAGAGTTGGGGTCCACATTTGCCCAAGACAAAGCCAGCAGAAACACTTCCCTGCCTCACGCGGGCAAAGAGCTGTGACCCACACACCCTGACAGCAGCCTGGTGAAGGGATCCTGGGACACACCTTGTTCATACCTCAAGGTGTCACCCAGGGCAGGCAGAGCTGATATTTTCCTAACCCTGCTCCCCAGCTTAGGAGCTGTAGTGGCTGAAATTGTAGCTGAGAACTATGAGGCTTCAGGTGGAAGGGGAGAAGCTGAAACTGAAGCTTGGAAGAAAGAGAATACACAAGCAGGAAAGGAGGAGGGAGCACTGTCCTTCAGTAAAGTTAAAAGACCTTGATGACTTCCAAGACTGGGAGTTTGAATTTGGGTGCATGAGCTGGCTGGACAGTAAGAATGTACCCTGTGCTTGGAGCAGAGAGGGTGAGGGTGGCTGAATGGTCTGCTCATCCATTTGGTCACCTGCCTTCCATTTAACTGTTCTAGGCAT
Source organism: Aythya ferina (assembly GCF_964211825.1). Lineage (NCBI taxonomy): Eukaryota > Metazoa > Chordata > Aves > Anseriformes > Anatidae > Aythya > Aythya ferina. The sequence continues at coordinate 23,461,300 of NC_140299.1, forward strand.
CTTGGCCACCAAGCTTGTGGTAGGCTGCTCCACATGTAGGCTCCACTGCTAATTGTCTTACTGATGCCTGCAGAAACAGTTAGAATGCCATTGATTTACATATAGATTGCTTAAACAGCCTTTTGGTTTTCAGATTGATCTGGAGTGGGAAAATGCAAAAAGAATAGTGGGAAGGAAGGGATTTAGTCCTGTGGTGGGGTAGACCCTCTGATGAGACTGCAGCCAGAAGTCGGTTCAGTCTCTTTTCACAACTGAGGAGGTGCAGTCACACCTTCCCAAAAATATGGCCAGCAAGTAGGAAATAATAAAAAGTTTTTTAAAAAATTAACAATAGATGGACAAATACAGAAGAAAAAGCTGTCTTAACATGAGATCCTGTGAGGAGAAGTCACGTGAGGATTTCCCAGGAGTGGATTTTGGGTAAATCCCAGGCTGGGGATAGAGCCAAGTTAGACCACTGCACACAAAGACCTGCAATGTTGTATCTCTCCAGGATAAGGCATAAAATGGGCAGATGGCCGTGGCTTGCTTCCTTGTGGTTTGGCCTGGATCCATGAAAGGTTAGTTTAGTAAAAACAGCTGCAGGGAAAGTTGGCTTCTTAGTCCCTTAGGGGAAATGAATTCACTGAGGCCCATGGAGGAGGCGCAGAGCCTAATGGATGAAGAAGGAATGGGGTGACTGTGCAAACTCTTCACCTCAGCTCCAAGTTATTGGTGACAATCAGAAAAAAAATGAGACTCTTCAATCTTTTGTTTGATCTGTTTCGTATTATATTTTATAAACAACAGAATACAATCTGGTGTCTTGCCTTGCAGTTTAAAATATTTTAATAGTTTGTTTGTAAGGTGAAGCATGAACACTCCTACTCACCAAACAAAAAGAGCATAGCTGGCTCCTGGAGAGGAGAGGTCCCTCCCCTGTCCCTCTGGTTGAGCCTTGACCTGCAGCATCACCTCCCAGCAACATGTGTCAGATCCATCTGGCATCTGTGGATTTGGCATAGAACCCCAAAAAGGCAGGTGGCAAGGAGATCCCACACCTGAAGAGAGTGGATCCCACACCTTCCCAAGAGGTTTGTTCTACAGTCTGGGAAGTGGATGTCTGATCTGACGACAACCATTGTGCATGGCTATCAGGATAAAAAGTCACTGTCTCAGGTATGGCCCAGGACCATCCACTGGCTTGGAAGACTGCTTTCCTTGACAAGGTAAGCTAACTGGGGAAAATGGTGGTGGTTTCCACAGCCTAGACCATATCCAGTGAAGATGAGTTATAATACCTCCCCTACTACATAGTTAGGGCACAGCTGCATGCTTGGTTACTTCCTAGAGAAGCTGAAGGCTCTCACTAACTGGAACACTGTTGTACTTCTTAGCAGTGGTTGCAGGGAAGGGAAAAGGTATCATTTTTTCAGGGTATGAATGTTCAGCCACTTTTCTTTTCCCTCACCCACAGAAAGTAAGTCTTAGAGAATCAGTAGGCAGATAACCATTCCCAGAAGTCTGGCCTGCTCTATCTCTTTTAGGACGTAAAGCAATCATTTGTCAGAAGCAAAGGTTACTGCAGAACTGTTGGCTTAAAGCAGCTCAGCCCAACCACAACACATGTGACCCTGCCAAAGTGTGGGAAGAGCTTGGAATAAACCTGAGACTGTCATCCTCAGGAAGGAAGGCTTTCAAAATGTGGCCAAAGATATTGTGGGCCTGAGCAGCACAGTTTTGGAAGGCATAGATAGTTGTGCTGGCAGATGACACTTGACATTATCATTGTCTGGTGTTGTGTCCAGGTGGGGCAGTGGCAGGGTGTCTGCTTTCTCCCATGCCTGGTTTCCTCTGGGAGGTCCTCACAGACCAGGGGGTTACTTTTCTGTTCCCTCTTCCCTAGTTTGTTGGGAAAATGTTGGGTCATGCCCTTTATGGTCTTCAACGTAGCATTAGACCAACGGCCTAATGGAAAAAAATTGGAAGGCTGATTAAAAAGAAATTGAGGGTTTATTCCACAACCTCTGCAGAGCTGGAGCAAATTACAAATTCTGTGTCCACAGCCTGGGGCTCTTTTTGTGCTGGTGTGTGATATGAGAGATGTATGTCCTGGGCTAGCTGTGAGCCACAGAGAAATGTTCATGCACAAAATGGGGGGCTGTAGGGGAGAGTGTTGCCTAAATGGAGATTTTGGTGTAGAATCATAGAATCATTTAGGTTGGAAACAATTTGCAAAGTGTGTTGGAAAGATCCTTCTACCTAGTCAGTAGGCAGCTGGAGCGTTTTACCTTACTGGAACATGCTGACCCCTGTCAAATATTTTTTTTTTTTCTCCTGCAGTGTTCCTTAGGGAAACTTTCATGAGCAGACGGATGGTCTTTGTTTAGAGGAAAAAGAAACAGTTCTTGGAGGGTCTGTAAGAAGCAGCGTATATAGAGTGTCTGTATATACATATGTATGTATATATGCATAGTTCCTCAATTTAGCATATGGAGTTAAGATGGAAAAAGCTAATTTTGAATCTACCAACCTTGAAAAGCTTTTCAAAGACATATTTCTTAATACAGAGCCAAAACATGAGAATCTGACCTAGGTTGGTTTATACATATGAGCAAAAATATTTACTCAGCTAGTAAGTATTTGATTAACCTTTGTTTATTGCTTCAAGATGAGAGACAGTTAAAATACAGGAACTCATGGATTATATTTTTGCTTTTTGGCTAATGTTCACTTCCTCCACAAAAAAAAAAAATAATTAAAAAAATGGTGTAGTTAGGAAAAGTATGTATCTCTTTCTCATCTCAAAACCTGTATTTCAAAGTCGAAAACTGAACTCAGGAGAAACATAGCTATTTGCTTTGTCCCAAAAAGTGAAGTAGAAGACTGCTACAGGAGATCTGAGGTTGTGTGTCACATAACCCTTCCCTGCCCCCCACTGCCAATGAGGCAAGCATGGAGGTACAGGCAGAAGCATGTGCAAAACTTCTGCTTTCTGGATGGGAGAGAGACATTTCTTTCTAACTTTCTCTTCCTTCCTTCCTTCCTTCCTTCCTTCCTTCCTTCCTTCCTTCCTTCCTTCCTTCCTTCCTTCCTTCCTTCCTTCCTTCCTTCCTTCCTTCCTTCCTTCCTTCCTTCCTTCCTTCCTTCCTTCCTTCCTTCCTTCCTTCCTTCCTTCCTTCCTTTTCTCTTTCTTTTCCACAGCAAACTGCCTTGCTGACATGGGTCAACATAGCATCTGTGCTCCTCCATTAAGGCCTCAGCATATGCCATTTTGAAAGCTGCAATCAGTTCTTTTGTCCTGAATAATCTGATGGAGGTGTGTTGTAATAACGAGAGTGTGGTGTGCTGCTGGCTGCAGGAACTGGACTGGGAAGAGATTGGTTGGGAGGAGGCATGGCCCAGCCAAGCTCCAATGGAAGCTACCACTCACGTTGTAGTGGGTTAAGCAAAATGATGACTGCTATGTGAACTTGAAGGACCAGAACATCCTTCCTGATAAAGTAGATCGAGAACTTTTACTTGGGTGTTAATGTAGCAAAGTGTGACCAACCAACCAAACTTCAGACAAATAATTAACTTTTATTTCTTTGCTGGTTTGGTTTATTTTTATTTATTTATTTATTTATTTATTTTGATGGAATAATTCTGCTCAGTAAAGATAGACTGAATTAGGTTGTTTGCATGCCTGAGTAACTTGTCACTTGACGGCCACTTCTGAACCAGTATTGTCAAAGAAAGAGCACTCCAGTGCAATCCCACAGGCCCTGGTCAGAAAGAGCTTTTGTTGGAATAAGTTGTTTGGCACCGGAGGCACAGAGAGTCTGCATCTTAGGCGCACTTGGAGATGAAGGTTTTATTGAATTCTAGTGTCATACAAGGATGTAAAAAAGAGCTAAGGTCTTCTTTATTGCATTTGCAGAGCAGAATTTTTTAAATAGCAGCTGTTAGAAGGTGTTTTAGACAAAAACGTGAATGCACCCATGAATAATAGGAAGGGATCCTTACACACAGCTGCGCTGGCTTTTCAGGAGGAATCTCCAAAGCTAGATTACATTTCTCAGTAGACTCCAGGTCAAGTGGCGATCATGAAGGTGGTCCCAGGCAGCGTTTCATGGAGCAGCCAGCACTGGTGTTCCCACTGCAACCATTCATTCGCACGCAGGAGATCATCTCCAGAGCCTGCTGCTTGCAAGATTCGGGTTAAGCCATGCACAGTGCATTTATTTAGCAAATGTCAGTTCTACGGTGTTGCCGTAAACTCTTAACTGAAGTTTTCTGGCCCAAATGAAGAACTAGATATGTGGGTTTGCTTTTTCCAAGCTAGGTCAGGTCCCAGAAGACCTCACAGTCCAGCCCCACATGCAGCTGTGGTGGTAGAGGTAGAGGCCAGGCAGGACTGTACATGGCCTCATGATTCATTGTGCTGTGCTAAGGACAGTATCTCCCCTTGTGTCTCTTCCCAAACTCATTTATTAACATTTGTGTTTGCTTTTCTTGCTAGGACACCTATACAATTACAGCACCAATTAGATGATCAACCTCCACTCCACCTCTCCCCCCACCCCACAAAAAAAAAAAAGCACGTAATGTCAATTTTGATGGAGTGCTTTGTCCCTTATTCTACTCCTCTTAAATTTATTGTTTTGAAAGCTCTTACTGAGTTCCAGAGCAATTCAGCCTGTTTCTGCAGCCATGGGCCTGGGAAGTAGGGAACCCCTGGGACACAGGTTGGAGCTGAGCAGTGATGAGGAGAGGTGCTCAGAGAGTTGTTCCTTCCCAAAAACTAATCAGCTAATGAATGTTTCCAGGTGCAACAGGGGAAGTAGGTTGCCCAGGGCAAAGAGCAAAAACATATTTCTCCAGCACCCACTAGACCTTTGGCTTGCCCCAGGCTTGGCATGCTTGGGGAGCAGAAACCCTCCTTGTTACCAGCTCTGGGCTCCCCTTGGCAAGGCACTGAAGAAGTTTTCCCATCCAGGAATGTCTGTAAGATTGCCAAGTGGAGACATAAGTCACAAGAGGAGCTTCGGTACTGTTCCCCCATACCAGCATGCTCAAAATACAGTCCAAGTGTAGATTTAGCTTTTAATGAATCCAACAGGTAGCAGTACCTGCTAGATGAATGCTAAAACAAGCAAACAAACAAACACTGCAAACCTGGCCTAGAAGAAGGTTTGGTCATTTTGTTTGTTGGGGGGCGGGCAGAGTGGAGCAGGGCTGATGGATGGAAAGTGTTCTTTAGAACATGAGAGCAGAAATTAGGAATCCAGGTGAAACCTGTGTTCAAACAAGTGCTGTGCACCACTCACTTGGAGATCTGTGTCAGGTCCCTTGACCTCCCTGTGCTTCAGCAAACCAAAATGTGAGTTCGTTTGCAAGCTGAAAACCAGATGCTGCATCTAGGAGAAGCTGGCTCAGGCAAAAAAACTCAACCTTGTGTGTCTTTCTTTGAGCAGTGCTCATCTGACCACTAGTCACAGCAGATGAAATTGCAGTGGTCTTTGGGATTAAGTTTGGCTGAGAACTTTTTCCCTATTTTTTTTTTCTTATTTAACATTATTCTGATTGTCTTCAGAGAAGTGCAGGCTGAATTACTGTCTTGAAGTGAAGCAAAACTTTACAAACAAATTACTCATCCTCCAGAGAAAACATTTAGCACCTTGGTTGTAAGTCAGAGGATGGGATTGCAATAGTCAGACCCAGATGTCTGCAGGGAGTTTCCTACAGAGACGTCTTCCCCCAGTAGCAATTTTTAGGCCACATTCATCACCAGTAAAGCACCACACCACAAGCAATTGAAACAACTGGTCAGATCATGCTTTGGGAAATAATATGTCCTTTCAAATTTTCAACTTTCTGTTTCTGGCACTTCAATGAGGAATATCTGCTGCCTGCTTCTTGTGCATCTTTTCCTCCTGCCGGTGTATGTGTCTTTCAGTCCTGTGGGGTCAAAGCACCTTTGGGACACTGGTGGGCTGCAGACAGTACTGCAAGAGACTGTGGGGACCCCACACCCCACATGTGCTATGCACAGAAGACCAGCAGGGAAAAGGAACAAGCCCAGTCCTCGGAGGCATGAGGGAAGGTCTCCACATCTCATAATGCACTGTGTGATGAGGTGTCAGAGCCTTGCTGTGGAAGAAGGTGCTGATAGAAGGTGCAGATGCAGGGTTATTTTTGAGCCAGTGTGTCTGTGGCTGTATTCTCTGACTGCTAATATTTTGGTCAAGTGTCAGGAGCATCTTTAGACTATTTCATCTGCAGATGCAAATCACATGAATGTGCTTTTTTCAGACTAAATATTGATATTCTACAGCACAGAGCAAACCTCATGTCCATGCTTTCTGTTTCACTTTCTGAGTCTTGGGATGAATAAAGTGACAATATGATAGTGATCTGAATTCAGAAATGACTTAAACTTTTTTTTTTTTTTTTTTTTTTTTTTTTTTTTTTTTTTTAATATCATAGCTATGAAATTAACTAATTGTTTAGATAATTAGCTATTTTTCATACCTAGGGGACATACTTGTATAAGACAAGTCTTTTTTACCTTCTAGGTGTCAAGAGAATGAGAAAATTTTGAAAAGAAAAACTGCATGCAAGGTTTTACTTTGTTCTCAGATTTATTTGTATTTTGGTTGAATGTGAGAAAAAAAAAAAAAGGAGTTCTCAAACATTTGTAAAATTGGGACATATCAAATGGAGAGATCAGATCTGTGTACAGTGATGAACTTAATTACATGGCTAGAGTTAAAGGTATCACAATTACATAAAATTTGTGACAGGACAGTATCAGTCCTTAAATCTTTGGAATTCATACAGCTCTATGATTTGTGATAAATAAGGATAATAATAATAATAATAATAAAAATGTTTGGGGCAGACAAATTTTATGGGTTGATTATGAGCTAAGCAAATACCATTAAGTAGATTGTAAAATGGAATTGTTGAAAGTCCTGGATAAAACAGCATGATGCTTGTTATTCTAATCAATCCAAATTTGATCATAAGACTATTATTTTACAAAGTAAAGCAATTACTACCCCTAATTAAATGGGGATGTTCTTATCTGGAAAAAAAAAAAAAATACTGATATAACCAGAGTGTGAAATAAATAAAAAAAATAAAATAATAAAATAAAATAAAAAACTTCTTTTTACTGTCATTATTATACCAATTTAAAACAAATTAGAAGGTGGTTTTTGAAACTTCATACTATTTTATTTACAAGAAACCCAACATTATGCAGGCTGCTAATTTTTCATGCTGGGGAGTGAGTGTATTTTATCAGGTGGCAACCATTGACTTTACTCTAAATCTTGCCAGCTGGACCCCAGCTGTTCCAGAACTATGGAGAAGAGCAATTCTCTGAAAAAAAAGTGTGGGTCTTGTTCAAATGAAGGATCTTTTATCTGGGAATGATGGCTCATTCGTTTGTATTTCTTAAACTTTTCTGGGGACACACTGGAGCACATATTGAAATCCTACTCATAACTAGGAAGACGTTTTAATGCATAAGACACCTCTTCCCAGGAAACATAGGCACTGTGCTCAGCTCATTAGGTGAACCACTAATTTCTCTGGTAGAGAGTGGGCATGGCAGCATGAGGAGGGATGCTGAAGCATCACTTCCTTTCATGCAACTGAGACATGTGCTTAAATTTAAACACATGCTTCACTGACCTTTCTGCACAGGGATGTTTTCCTGACTCTGGCTGTTAATTACAAGCATATTTTTGGCGACTGTTTATGTTTCTGATGTGAGTGAGTGCCTTTGCTTTGCAGACGTAACTTCTTCAAAGCACAGCAAAATGACACAGGGATGATATTTGTAAATACCAGCTCTTCCAGCAGAAGAGGAGCCAGGCCATTGCAAAGGCACTTAACTTTAGTAGAAAGAAAATGTCCTACTTGCAGGGTTTTAAAAATCTAATTCACCTTGATGACTGTGGGTAAGATTACCTCCTTATGAAATGGTGCACATTTAACGGTGCAAGCACGAAGTGATCAAGCTGATTTATATGGGGCAATTTCATTTAAAGGATGGCAGTTTGAGCCAACTAAAACCTGTCCTGAATTAATTGACCATTGGAGATATTCATATGCAAATTTTGCAGCTTCTAGATCCAAGCAGTTAAGGTGTTCAAGAGTTATTGACTCCTGGAAACAGATGGAAAACAGTGCTTTTATTCTTAGATGACTTAAGAAAATCTGTAAGAGTTTGGGCTAACAACAAGCAAAAGATGGACTGCACCAGGGAAGCAACAGCCCATACATCATAAACTATCCAAATCAAGCACGGTGTACTCTCTTTGCAGAGGTTTCATAGCATCACAACCATTTTTTACTGCAAAGCTGAAGCAGTTATTTATAAATTATTGCTGTGATGACACTGCAGTAAACTGCACCATTTTTGGATTAACCCCTTATACATCAGCGTGCAAAGCCACTGAAGCTGTAGGGATATTTTGAGTGATTTCAGAGGGGTTGAAACCCCGTCTAATCCCTGCTTTAAATTTCCTTTAACGTGGTATTAATTAGAGGGCTGCACTGGAAAGGAGTCTCTGCTTTTCCTGGTGATTACACTGAGCAATAGCGAGTCATTTCCCTTTTCAGGAATATCTGTGGACTTGGTTGAAGTGAGAGACTTGTGCATAGCAGGTGTTGCTTTTAAAATAATGTGGCTTTTAAAATAATATTGCTAAGTAAAAGCTTGAAAGGACAGACTCTGTTTTTCTTCTCTTTCCTACCCCAGGTGGAAAAAATGTCATTTTTTTCCATGATGGCTCAGGAAACCAAGAACAGGTTTTCATCCTGGGCAGGGTCCATCTGTCTGTCTGTGGATGGCTCATCCTCCAACTTGCCCAAAGCTCCCTTCCTTCTCAGTGAGCAGGCATGGGTGCTGCCATGGCACCATGCATCTTTTTCAGGAAAATTCATCAAAAGTAGTTCATCTGTCCATAAAATGCCTGTGCCGATGTGCCCATTCCCAGGGCTCCACGTCCTGTCGTATGGCAGTCCTGCATTTCCATGTCAGCGGTACTGTGATTATGTATACAGTGATTAAACAGCTGGCGGGGAGGCTTTGTCTTGTGGTTAAACCCTGGACTGGAGGGTCAAGTTGGTGTCTGCACCACATGCAGGTCCTGTGACCTCAGGAAAGCCTTTCAAAACCTCTGTCTCAATTTTCCCACTGTGAGCATTATTTTTATTTTATTTACCTCGCTGGGGTACGCTGTGCATATTCTTTAAGCAGATGGCATTATTGCAATGCAAATATTGTTGAAGGATCCTTATGAATACGAATCTCATCACAGCTGTTTGGACTTCATCTCTTCTCTGTGGTGGGCTGACTCCAAAATAAAGTGTAGTTATTGCCCTTATTAAGCATTGCACCCTAAGTGCTTTTTTGTCTGGCACTGAATAAAAAGGCTTAGCAAGATGTAAACAGCAGCAGGATTTTTTTTTTCTTTTTTTTTCTTTCTTTTTTTTTTTTTTTTTTTTTCAAGAGAGCCACATTCAAAGCAAACAATGATGCACTGAAATTTTAAGAAGAGTTTGTTTGTACTCCAGCTTAGGTGATGGCAGGGGGAATGGCTTTTCTTAAACAGAACTAAACCTCAAAAATACCTTAAAGCCCATGAGCCATTGCAGATGATATCTCTTGGTACTTCTGACAAGATCCCAGTGACCAGAGGTTTGGAGTGGACCTGCCAAAACTTTCCTTAAAATGAGTTTTTTCCAGGAAGGCTGGAAGGCTTTTAAACTCAAAATTCAATTTGAAAGTATTTAGGCCTTTAAATGAAAAAGGAAAAATCAAAAGTGAGCAAGGGAAGCAGAAGAGGAGGGGGAAGAAAAGACAAAATGGAAGGGTTTGTGTGCACTTTCCTTCCCTGCCCTCTCTGGTCCTGCAGGGCTGTCCTTGCTGCCAGCTGTCTCAGTGGCTTTGACAGCAGCACGAAATTTGGCTCATTCCTTGTGTAATCCTGGCAGTCCCTCTGCTCCAGAGGCTTGGTGGCATTCCTTATCCCTTGTGTGCCCTCACACCTTCACTCTCCAGCCTCTGCCCCATGGGGTCACTCCCTCCTGGTTCTCCCATCCCCACTTGTGCAGCTAACATAGGGCTCATACTCCAGCACTGCTGCACTCACTTCCATGCTCTTCAGCTCTGCATCCAGAAGTGCAGGACATTCCTTCTGGACTTCCTTTTAAAACAGCTTTTATTTTTAAATTTTTTTTTCCTTCTTTTTTTTTTTTTCTCTTTTAATTCTTGTATGCTGTGACTTCAATAGCAAGAGAGCATAAACATGTCTTGGCAGGTCTTCAACTAATCTAAGTAGCCGGAGCTCTACTGATATTGGCAGAGATGGAGAAGCCACCACGTCTGAAGACAAACACTAGAGGGTCCATCCTGCTGACACAGAAGACAATGGCAAACCTCCCGCTGGCTTCATAAGAATGTCAGAAGATCTGATATTTAATGCAGTATCTGGAGAAGCTTGCTCATGTGGACTCTGGAGAATTTACAATAACATACGTTTCATTCTTTCATATGTGTGTCCAAATGTGAGGTCACTTGTTCAGTTACCCACACTCGTGAAGCACTTAGTGGGCAATGAGGGGAAAACAAAAGAGCGTTTGCATTTGCTTATAGCTCTGGATTTTTCCCCCAAAGCTAACACAATGGCACTGGGACATTTTGCTCTCAAGAAAATGTACCAAGCCAACAGGAAAAAAAAAAAAAAAAAGGCGGCCCCAAACTGAATGGCTGTAAAATGTTATTGAAAGGATTCATAATGGGCTCCAAGGGGTTTTATTGAATGGCTTTAGGAAAGCTTAATTCTTTAAAATCATTTTTGAGGTGAACATGTATTTAATTATATTTCAATGGTGTTTAAAGGCCTCCTGTTAGCATTGTTCAGTGAAAAGCTGCTGGCTTTTTTTTTTTTTTTTTTTTTTTTTTTTTTTTTTTCAAATGTACCTCTTAATTCACATCTTTTCCTGCAATTTGCTTCTGAGACAGAAACTGCGTTTTAAAGCTGATTGCTATTTCCACGAATCTCAGGCAGGTAAAGGAAGAATTATCAGAAGAATTTTATTTTGATGACCTATTAGCTTGCTATAAAGCTTCAAATGAAAGCGAGTACAAAATGGTGCAATTAGTCTGCATAAAATCTGCAGGCTCTCCTTCCAGGCTCTCCAGATGCTGTGCGGCAGATCTGATGTTGGCAGGATGTCCGTGCAAACCCATTCAAAGATGAGGTGCCTGGAGCAAGCTGGGAAGATGCAGGGATGAGGGATGCAGCAGAGAGAACCACATCGAGGTGGTTCACTTCTCTGTTTGACAACTAAATTTAGGGGGGAAGGGGGGGGAGAGGGGCTGGTTTCAGCTCTCTCCCTCTGACCTCTCTTCCCAGTACTGCCACATCCTGGCTCCATTTCTGTGTCATCCCACCATATCTGTGGGCTTGCATAGTGTGCAAATGTGAGTCCTGGTGGATGAAATAGAGGAGAGTTGCATGGGGAAGCACCACTAAAGAATTAAGACCCAAGAGGAGTCATTAATTCCTGCCTAAGAGCAGGCTTTCCTGCCTGTCAGCCTTCCTCTCTTTTGGTGAAAGCAAAACCTCTCCATTTTGTTCTTGCCTTATGTGCTAGCCAGTCCTGTGGCCAGACTACCACCACTTCTAGTGGAAACGGAGTGGCCTGCAGGGGTCACATACCTAGAGTCTCACTTTATGAATATAAAGGGATTACTTGTCATTTATTACCTAGGATCCCTTCAGGCCAGGACACAGCTGGGTTGTCTCAGCTATGTGCCATAAGAAGGTTGCTATAGCAAGCCCTTTGGCTAAATCTATGAATGCACAGCATACTTGTCTGGCTTTTGTAAGGAGGATTAGCATGTCTAATTGGGAAACTTTACCTGTTGTTTAGTCTCAGGCTGCAGTGGCAGAGTCACTCCAGCATATGCTTGACTCCCCTTCTAGTATCCACATCTAAAAGAAAGCTGGCTGTTGCAAAATCCTACTGCAGGAGGTTCCCTTGTGCAAAGAAGCAGCCTAGTTCCGTACAGGAATTGTCAGAAGATTGTATCCCAACCTCAAGCACGCTGCTGCCTTGGCTCAGCGTCTCTGCCCAGTTTAGCAGAGACCTCTGACCCCGTCAATTTTCCACTGCGACTGCCAAAGCAGTCTGAGAGTGGAATATTCTGCAAACGTTCTGTGACGATTTGAACTTTTTGTGAGAACAGCAGCTAGTACTTTTTCTTTGGATTAATGACCACTCTGCTTGTAGTATTTTTACTGCTAATGTAACCAGTTCCTTTGGAGTTCTATGCATTTGTAGAACATGTGTATTGCTTATTACTGCCCCTGCCAAGAGGCAATTGCGATGTATATTAGATAAGGTACAACACAATGAGGGCAGAGTGAACAATGCAAAGTTAAAATTATACAGCATAAAATTTTAGCTGCTGTCATAATGTTTTTGTCAGTTTATACAGTTTGTCGTGCTAGCCAAGAAATGGAAATAGAGTTCACAAGACAAGTCGAAATGGAGGAATGGAACAAAAAGTAATTTTTAACATAGCTTTAATCTTCATCCTATTGTTCATTTGTGGCTAGTCTGCTGCAAGTTGTAACCTACCTAGGGCCCTCATCCACTTCATTTCAAACAGCTTCAACTGTGCATTAAGACCAGTTTCTGGGATGAGAAAATATTTTGCCTTTATTCCTTTTACAAACATATTTTATTTTCATCCAGGTTTTGGGGCCAAACTAACTCAACCACATACAAGAGTGAGATTCCCCAGTCAAGTCCTGGGAAAACTGAAGAGAAATCTGAGACATCTTTCTCTCAGGCTGTCTTTCCTCCCAGGCTGTTGAAGACTTCCCTTTGTCTCAGGCAGATACATTTTCTGTTCCTTTGGCATCAAGAAAACCTCCCAACCTCATGTTATCAGGGCAGTGCAGGGCAGTACAGTTACCACGTTAGTACTGTGGTGCTAGCAAAGCATCCTGGTTCTGACAGCTGTATCTGCCTGTATGTGCTACATTAAGAAATGAACGAGTCTCTTTCCCTGTTCCCAGTGCAACAGTCAGTTGTTAACCACATGCAATGAAAGTCTTGCCTGCCCTTAGACGTTCTTATTGTTTTTTTGTTTTGTTTTGTTTTTTTCCAAGTCTTCTTAGCATTTCAAAAGTTCTTTTGATTTACTTGCGAATACAATGGCCTTTTATTTGCCTACACCTTGATTATAATGGAGTTCACTGAAGTGTTTAAAGGATCCCTCCCCAGGGCATTTGTCATTCCTCTGCTTGAGACAATGTTTGCACAAGTTCCCTTTCATCCTTTTTCCCATTATCTGTGATTTCTGCAACATTGTGAGATCTCTTGCACAAGACCATTTCTGGTACAAAAGCGCCATGCATCATTTTGAAAGGCATTCCTTGTCATCTCCTACTTGTTCTCTCATCTTTGGGAAAGGCTCCTGGCATTTTTCCTGGAAGCCATACAACCTCCTGCAGGGCTGGTGCAGGGGCATCAGCCTGACATCAATCTGTGGCCCTTTGTCCACAGTTTTGTAGAGTGCACACACACCTGCTCTCCTTGCAGGTGTGCTTAACAGCACCACTGAAACTTTTCTACAGCCAGCTTTGTCAACTGGCATACTTTTACAGAGTTCAGGATTCATCGCTTTAAAGCAGTTACTTTTAAAGCAGTTACTGGAGTCAGGGCACAAGTGTGTCAGAGCATGAGGATCTGCCTGGGTCAGTCTTTGGTCCCCTGCACTTCACAGTCTGGAGGTCTGGAGATCTCCCTTACGGAGCTGATGCATTACCTTTTTTTTTTTTTTTTTTTTTTTTTTTTTTTTTTTGTTCCAATTAAATGCAGATGCCGTGGGCACTGCTCTCCCATCATGTCCTGGAGAGGCTGTGGGGATGCTGAGCGGTGTGCCCCCAGCAGGAAAGGGCTTCCCGGGGGGCTGTGAGCTGGATCCACGCAGCAGGACCACGGCTCTTGCTGGACAGGCAGGGTTTGGCAGCGTAGCACTGCTTCACTAGCAGCCAAGTTTCCTGCTGCTCAGAAAGGACAATTATTTGTGATTACATTTGTAGTGAGAAGGCTGAAGTCTCCAGAAACAAAACTGGCTCCACACATTACTGAACCTGGGTGTGCTGTGGAGAGGCACTCTGGTCCCCTGCAGAGCTGAGGACCTGGGGGCTTCGAGCTGCTTCTCTGCCCATTAACCCAGCAGAATCCTGGGCTCAGCAGTTCAATGAGGAGGGGAAATTTTTCCTTTAATATCTGGGTATCATTCATGCACTGTATAAAGAGGGTTTTCATAGTGATTAGATTACAAGTCTATTAAACATTTTCTTCATTTTCTTTATAGTATAGGTCTCTATTTCCTCTCCCCTGCAACCTCTTTCCATACCACTGTGAAGCAGAGAATATTTCCAGCCTGTTTTAGAAGTTTTCTGATTTCAGTTAGTGTGTGGATGTGTGTTGTTTACATGCTGCTGTTTCAGTGTGGATTTCTTGTGGTGTTTTTCTGCACTTGAAGTAAGTATTTGGCACCTCAGTCAGAGGCTGTTCCCAGGATATGGCCAGGGGTGCTCCGTAGTCAGGGAGATCTCCAGTGCCAAACCCTGTGAGTAAGATGCATGAGATGCTTGATGCTATCTATCGTGAAATCTCACACTTAATATGGTATGCTTTGCATGCAAAACAAAGCTGTTTATTGAAAGAAGAAAAATAAAAGACACTCACAACTCTACTTGGGCCTGACCTATTGTGCTGTGCAGCACCAGGCTGGCTCTGAATCTGCTTTGACATTTCCTGTAGCATGGGGCTGCTCTGCTGCTGCCTGCTCCTTCACCTTGTGGAGGACTATAGTGGCATAGCCCAGCATATGGCACTCTACTCCTTATTGCACTCTACTTTAAAGGAGGCTGTAGCGAGGTAGGAGTTGGTCTGTTCTCCCATGTGCCTGGTGAGAGGACAAGGGGGAATGGGCTAAAGTTGCACCAGGGGAGGTTTAGTTTGGATATTAGGAAGAACTTCTTTACCAAAAGGGTTGTTAGGAACTGGAATGGACTGCCCAGGGAAGTGGTGGAGTCATCATCCCTGGAGGTCTTTAAAAGATGTTTAGACGTAGAGCTTAGTGATATGGTTTAGTGGAGGACTGGTTGGTGTTAGGTCAGAGGTTGGAGTCGGTGATTTTGGAGGTCTCTTCCAACCTAGATGATTCTGTGATTCTGTGACTGCTGCCACATCACAGAATAAAACACCTTCCAAAGGGCACAGTGGGAACACGGGCTCTGCAGCCCAGAGCAGCCTCCTGCAGAAGACTAAATCAGAGGCAGTGCAACTGCCAGACAGTGGCTGCTGGGGACAACCAGAGCTATGTGCTCACAGTGGGGTCCTGCTGTTGGCATCAGCTGTGGTGGCTGCAATAGGAAAATATCAGACAGGATGGGAAGCCAGCTGAGTGTTTTAACATTGAGTCCCAAGACCCATCCTACTTGAAAACGATGCTTGGCTGAGCTGGCAGTGGAGAAGGGTCACCATGTTTCATGCCATCCACAGGTATATTTAAAGTTGGTGATAAACACACAGTAAATAAGAAAATCCCTCAAAAGTAACAGAGGTTCTGGGAATATCAGGCCCTTCCTCTTACACAGGCTACTACATAGAGATAACAAGGAAAACCAAATGTATTTTATAGGTGGTAGGGTAAAAGTAAAATGTACAGGAGGATAATTTCTCAGTGTTGATGAAACAGTAAAGCACTACCATAAATTTAGCAGCTGTCCAGGCAGGCATTATGGTTAACAGGCATTTTATGTTTTCATGGGTCTTTTATTTAAATTCCATGTTGTCTTTCCTTTAGGTGTTCTCTTCATATATTTATTCAGGCCTGAAAATGGTGATTTTGTTATAAAAGACTCTGAGTCTTTTTTTTTTTTTTTTTTAAGGCATATGGGGTCCATGCAGGGGTAAGAACTGAACTTTACCACAGTCAGAAGTTGTTAGATGTGTACTTGTGGTTCAGGCCTTTAGAGAAATGAGGTGAAAGCCACAAAATATTAATCTTCATCTTTATATTCATAGGATCAAAGTATCAGATTGGTCATAAAATTACGTTTTAGGCCAACCACTGAAGAAACAAGTAAGAAGTACAGGTTTTGGTGAAATATTGCCACTATGTAAAGGGAAGCCTCTAGGTTTACTTCTATATAGCTTTTATTTCTATGAAAATTCCAGAAATGGCTGGTGATTTTGCATTTCAAACATTCTTCATTAGTAACTTGAAATATTTTTAAAGAACTCTTGATGTTTTAAGTGCTGTTGGACAACTGCCTTCTATAAACTTGAGCTTTCATAAATGTTTTCTGTTCTGGTGAACACACTAAATCTTTAGTTCCTTTTTAAAATCTCATCCAATGGAAAGAAAATAATCTCTGACTTGGTTCTGTTTTCGTATATTGCTAATGGGCCAGATAGTGTACATGCTAACTTCGTGTCAAAATGCTTATGCACCTTTTCTCACTATAATCAACTCCTAATTTTGCAAGAATTATCTGCAAGAGATCAGCATAATTTACAAAAATATGGTGATTTTTTTTAATTATTATTATTATTTTTAATCCCTGGCTCAGTAGGCACTAGTTTTGCTCTTTTGCTATCTTTTCTTTCCCAGTTGGTGTTCTGGAAGTGTAGCTAAACTGCCTGTAAGAATTTTTTCATTCATCGGTCATTTATTCCATTGCTTTCCTCCCTCTCCTGACCCCAATGAGTTCCTTACTTCATACTTTTGTTTTGAAAAATCGCTTTCTGCAAAGTAAGACCAACTTCCTCTGATTTGTATTTCTGTGGAGACTGTATCAGCATGACTCAAGCAAATGATTGCATCAAAATAAAAGCTCAGTCTTATCTTCTACAGTCCAGCTGCTGACCAAAGATTAATGAATCCTTTACAGGCCTTTGAAGCCACCAGTTGGAATTCTTTTTGTACCAATGGCAAATTGGTTACTTCAGTTGCCGTTTGATGGTAGCAGTATTATTTTGAGGAAAATTTAGTCCATCCTCCTGGTGCACATATGTTACCTTTATTGTGGTATTCCGAGACAGGCAGAAGTGCTTGAAATCAATTACATTGGGAAACCAAAGTGGCAGACAGAAATCTACATTACATTTAGATAATATCTTCCTATGTCCCCTTTTCTCTCTAAAAAGCAGCTCACAGACTTTATTGTTTGCATCCTTCCAGGAGTGGAATGGAATGGAATGGAATGGAATGGAATGGAATGGAATGGAATGGAATGGAATGGAATGGAGTGGAATGGAATGGAATGGAATGGAATGGAACAGAACGGAACGGAACGGAACAGTTCAGTCGGAGGGGACCTTCAGAGATCACCACGTCCAACTGCCTGACCCCTTCAGGGCTACCCACAAGTTACAACACATTACTGAGGGTGTTATCCGGATACCTCTGAGCACTGAGAGGCACAGGACATCAGCCACCTCTCTGTGAAGTCTCTCTCAGTGTTTGACCACCCTCACAGTAAAGGAACTTTTCCTCGTGTCCAGTCTGAACTTCCCCAGCACAGCTTTGTGCTGTCCCCTTGTGTCCTGTCATCAGTGGCCAGGAGCAGAGCCCAGAACCCTCTCTGCATGTCCACTCCTCAGGAAGCTGCAGAGAGCAGTGAGGCTGCCTCTCGGTCTCCTCAGCTCCAGACTGGGCAACCCTGGTGTTCTCAGCCTCTCCTCACAGGACAGGCCTTCCAAGCCTTTTAGAAGCTTTGTTGCCCTCCTCTGGATGCTTTCAAGTAATTTAACACCTTTTTTATTTTTTTTTTTATTTTGTGAAGCCCAGAACTGCACACAGTGCTCAAGGTGAGGCTGCACCAAGACTAAATATATCAGGAGAATCACCGTGTCTGACCGGCTGGCTGTGCTGTGCTCAATGCACCCCAAAATGTGGTTTGCCCTTTTGGCAGCCAGGGCACACCCCCAGCCACTCATATCCAAATCTGTGCCATTGCTCCATCACAGAATCCAAGGGTGGGGAGCAAGTGATGTGTGGGGGATCTAGGGAATGTGGCAGACCAGGAAATTAAGTCTTTGAAATCCCAGCTGAGCATCAGAGCCACGGGACAGGCTGACTTCCCTGCACCCAGTGGGAAGTGCAGGAGCAGGCAGAAGTGCCATTTGACCAAACTGTTTTGTTGATGAAAGGCCCAGGATAATGGTAGGAGGCAGGAGGATCAGGGTGTCTGACAGGCTAGTGGGTGCTCTTGTCCTCATCCAAGCATGTCAGCCCTTAAGAGCAGGGGAGTCTTAATGTTTATTTAGGAGATGAGCAAGACTAGGTGCCTTGAGAGGACGTGGTTCTCCTTCAGCTGTCAGAAAGAAGACGTGTGGAAATGACTAACCTGTTAGTGCCTGACAGCAGGGACTTAGGGAGACATTAGTTATTGCTCAGACTTGCTGTTTCTCCACAGGTACCCATCAGATCCAGCTGACACTTCAAGCACAAAAGAAGTATTTGGCACTAGTCACTCCTTGTGAAAATGTTTTATATATTCCCTTTTCACACTCTGGCTTTGTTCTCATGAGGTTTTGTGTTAGCGAAGGTTTTCATCTTTGTTCTCTGCAACAGTCAGCAGATGTGCCTGAACCCAGGCACCACGTGCAGGCTTTGCTGCCTTGACTCTGTTTTCCACGCTCCCCCTGGCTGAGGATTATGGCTATTAATGAGGTATCTACATTTAAATATTGCAGCTAACTGTTCCAGTTCCTGCCTGCAACTGCTGGGTGGGTAGCTCAGTCATGTTGTGTTCCTGTGCCTGTGTTCCTATGGCCAGTGCAAAGGAGTGGTGTGAGCTTTTTATTGCCCACCTCGTCCTGTTTGATGAGGCCATCTCCAAGAGGAAAGAAGGCTGGTCTGGGGCATGGACTTATGCACCTGCTGCACTGCAAGGTTGGCTTCTCCTGCACTGGTGATGGGACTCTGACTGACTTTACCTCTGTTTGACAGAATTTTTAACAGCCTCTTCACACTCCTTTTCCTTTGCAGGCAGCTTAAAGTATTTCTGGTCTTCTTTTGGATTGCTGTTTTGTTGCTGCAGCTTTTAGATTTACCAGTCCTTAAAAGACCTCATTTATTCTCCAGAACACTGAAGGAAAAAACAAAATGTAGCTCTGCCTTACAGATAGAAAGTTAAGTAGTGGCAAAAGCTACTGGGGAGTAGAGGAGAGGTTCAAACTCATATATCTTCAAAAATCACTATCCTAGAAAAAAAACGCTAGCTAATACTGAGAGCCCTTCCTCTCCTTTTAGCTTCCCAGTAAAAGCTGGGAGAACTGCAGTTCTGTGCTCTCTTTACCAGGAGGCCTCCATGAGCTCTGGCAATTCTGGTCTATGTCTGCCTGGGATGATGCAGGTTTCTTTTTTAAATCCAATAAAAACGCTACTCCTGGACATTGCTCCTCTGCCTGTTCTGACCAGAAAAACAATTAAACTTTCCTTAAATTCTATCTGCTTTGCAGATTGGTTGTTTGAAGCTGCAGATAGGACCTGCGGTGTTCTGTGGGGAAGGAAGATATTTGTGAGGTCCCTTTTGGAAAATGCAACCAGTGGTTTCAGATCAGTTTCAGTTAATAAAGACTTTCCCTGAAAAAGGCATAAGTGATTGCATACTAAAGCCTTTTTCTGTTTTAACCACCTTAGTGGTGGCTCTACTTCCCCAGTGATTCCCTGAAAAATAGACTACATCAGTTTCTCTATTACCTTCTGTCACTTTCTTTTTTTCTCCAATAATACCATCAGCCCTGTTAAAATGAGGATATTAACTGGAAGAGTGTTAGTCCAGTCACTTTTGTGCTGGGCTGTTGCATGTTGCTCTTAAGAGAAAGCCTTAGGAGAGGCTGTTCTCCTCTTCATCCATGTTTTGTACCTCCTGCTAGCACCACCCAGCTTTGCAAATTCAACTGTGACTTTGCATTGCCTGGACTTCTTTGCTCCCAGGGTGGCAGGCTCATACATGGCGGTCTCTGTGGCCTTTTGGGTTCTACATATTGGATATGTCAGGTCACTGTCATGATGAAGAGGAACTTCATTGATCCAAAACCTGGGAATGTATCACTTTTTGGACTACTGAAATTTGTAGATTATGTAATGTCAGTGTGAGGGTTACATGCACATTTATGGTTTCTTAATATGTGCTAATATTCTTTAGCAAATAATAATAAAAAAATCATGTTGGCAGTAGGAAAAGCAATCACTTCAGAATGAATGGATTAAACATAAAAAGTCACCACAGGTTTTCTGTGTCAGAAAATAAACTACAAAATTTACATGGATTGTGTAAATATACAAAGCAAGAACACTGCAGGCAAATGTTTTCAAGACACAGGTTTAGCCAATATCATTGTGTTCCAGAAGAAATCAGAAATGCCAAATGAGAAGTCCTGGGTGGTTATTTATTTTGTCAGATGCTGTGTGTTTGTGGAACAACATTAAGTGAACAGTGTTTGTACTGGGCTGCCATTAAAGACAGGCAACACCCATCAGATACTGCAATAGCAGCTTTATGCATTATTTGTTAGCTAAAGTGATATTGTTATTGTTGCCTGAGATTTCAATATCCACACAGTTATCCTGTGTGCTCAGGTCAACTATTTCACCATCTATTACTTCAGGTAGAGCAGCCTTGTTGTATCAATACCATAACCATTGCCATCGTTACTTAGCAGTGAAATGTCAGCTCCACTTGCCATGGCTTCACCAGATTGTTGTCTCCACTCCTTATCAACATTCATTATATCAGGATAGGTGTTGGGATGGGGACTTATTCCAGTAACACAGAAGTATTTAGGATAGATGTTACTCCATATTTTTCCTGCCAAGCAGATTCAGTCTTCCATGGTTGCAGGCTGACAAGATTTTACAACGTTTCATTTTCTACTGAAGATGTGCCTGTAGTTCTGGAGATATTTGAACAACATTGTGTGTTCCTTAGGGTCATCTGACCTTGATGGCAGCTGAGCAGTGCTTTCCACCACGGTGTCCTCCAGAAATGTGCATGTTCATTTGGGTGATACCATGGGCTTACACGGAGCATCCTCCAGAAAATGAAGGGATATTATCCCTGAACTTTTGTCTGCCAGTGAGCTGTAGCTCTAGGAACAGAAGAGCTGAAGAGTCTGCATGTGAAGTCTGGCCTTGCTTAGGCACTGGGCAGTCCCATCAGTCTGTCCAGAAACAAAAAGACTTGGGGTCAAAGCTATCAGGAGCTAAGGCAAGTGGAAAATGTGTGATGCAGTCTTTCCTGAAAGAAGAACGATGCTTTTGGCACTTCAATTTTTCATGCATTCTTCTTAAAGCTATCTCCAAGAAGGAACACATTGCAGACTTAGAGTGTTTTATGACAGCTGATATTCAATTTTGACTTATTGATAAGTACCTAATGATATGAGTTTGCCTGGAAAGATTAGAGGTCTCCAAGATTGGGAAGGTTTGTCTGGGAATTGCAATTTGTATTCATTTACTTTGCCTCTTCCTGAATCTCTCAAAACAGTCATGTCTGTTCTTGAGCTCAATCCCATTAACATCTTGGTGCAACAGTTCTCCCTGAGCAGGACGCAACCTGGGAGAAGCAGGATGGCCATATGAGAGGATGTCCCTGCTTACAGCTTACCATAGGGAAATCACTGTCTTTGGCTCTGTGGATGCTTCAGGGTTCTACAGCTGTCCGAGGGAATAAGGCTCATGTGATGGGTCTGACCATCTGCCATTCCCTCTGCAAAAGCTTCTCCCCCATTTAAAATGACAAGCAAATGCAGTTGCTGAACAGAAGCCTTCTACAGCTTTGTCTCTGCAGTGGATGGAGGTGTTTTCCCAGGCTCCTCCTTGAACTGAACAAGGGGTCAGCTCAGCTGGGCTGCAGTAACTACTGCAAGTCCTTATTTCTCTCTGTATCATTTTGGTGGTGGGGGTCAAGGGTGGAGGACAGGGCAGGGAACAAATTAGGAGTGAAATAAACTTGAACTTTGGCTACTAGAGTAGTGAGCTCAAACCCTCCAGACCACTGGAGAAGTGGACATCAGATGGGATGTAACAAAAGTGTGTCCCTCCTCTTATGGGCAGGTGTCTTGCTGGCAGTTGGGTTTGCACCTGGGGACATGCCATAGGGGGGCTCTGAGCATGGGTACCAGAGTGGGTCCCTCTGGGCATCAGTGTCTCAGACCTGAGGCAGGTGCTGGGCTGTCTTTGCTGGATATGATGGAGTTGTAAGATGTGAAAGCTTAAAACCTGAGGAACATTACTGGTAAACAAAACAAAACAAAACAACCAACCAAACAAACAGAAACAAAAACCAAACCAAACACAAACAAACAAACAAAAAAGTAGGCACTCATTGAGTTAGGTAAAGATTTGAGGGCTGCATTCTGAACTCAGTTCTGCCTCATTTCCACTCTGGGTGCTTATGTCCTTATGTGGACTTTCCTCTGAGTGTTTGTTTTTCAGGGATGACTATATAAAAAACGGAAATAATGTGTCAAAGACAACCAGCGAAGCTGACTTTTCCAACTGGGTAGCATTGCACTGTCCTATGTGACTTCTCTCCCCTCCTTTCCCTTGCTTTTGACATTTCTTATATCACCTTTTTCCTTCCTGCAGCTATAAATGACAGAGATGGGTACTGAGGAAGAAATACTTTTTTTTTTTTTCCAGAGCCATAAAAATAGTTTCCTTGGTTTTATTAGCAGTGCATGGATGTGAGTTCAGCCTCCTCTCCAAAATAGACAATAAGCAGGAAGTACTCAATTTGGCAATGCATTTGGGGTTAGAAACATTGTTGCTTTCAAAACATTTCACCAGAGTCATTAATTAAGTGCGAGAACAGAGAACTTTGACCAAACAAAACTAGGGGAAATTACATTTCTCTTTCCTGACCTATATAAAAAGCATTTGTGCTTAAATCATATTGAAAGCTTTAAAGGGACCTCTTTCCCAGAGGAGCATGCAGAAAACATAAATGTCCTGCAATGGGATTGTTAGTAGGATTTGGCTGTGTTTCCTCTTCTTTGCAAATGTTTAGTGAGAGTGTTTATGGGAAGGGAGTATAAGCAAGGATAGTGCAGCTATGGAGTTTAGTTTTTCAAATGAAAGAGCATGAACCAGGAAATTTTCTCCTAATGACGAGGCTTGTTCTGCCCAAAAATAAAGACAAATCCATCCCATTTCTGTTCCGTCCCAGTGACTATCATGGTGATTAAATCCAACATCTTGCACGGAATAGCTGAGGAATAACTTCAGTTTCAGCGGAGCCTGAGAGACTTGGGTAAACATTGTCAGAGGACTGCAGACTGTCAGGTATTCCCTGTCTCCATAGTTGACTGTGATTTGATAACCACAGTCTGAGAGAGCAGGTCCGGCTTTCCTTTAATTTGTTAATAGACCATACCCATCCAAAGAAGGAAGTCTCAGCACATCTCATCTCACACCTGAGCACAGAGGTGCTGCATTCCTGGATCCACATGTATATGCTAGCCTGCCACAGGGTCAGCACATGCCTGCTCCACCAGGGATGGGGAACAAACCCCATTCATGAGTCTGAGCTCTGCTGCTCCTTGCAGCAACAGGTGACTACAGGTGTGTGAATGATCTAAAGCCCAAATGCCATGAAATGCTCTGCCCTAAAATACTGCCTGTTTCCTTTCACTTCCAAATCTGTGCTGATTGGTGTTATCCTTGGGCCTGCAACAGATTCACCTCCAGCTCCCATCTGCGATAGGCTGTGGATGTGCAAAATTGGTCAAAGTATGTCACCTGAGGACCTGAATGCCTCCTTCTCTGCCCATGGCCCAGATCTGTTGCTGCTGCTGTGAACAATGTTGCCTTTTGGGACCTGCTGTCCTACTACTTTCTTCCGTTAACCTTCTTTACTCTACTCCAGAGAGTTTTTCATTCTTTTTTTTTTTATTTTTTAAATATATATATTTTTTTTGGTCAAAGAGGGATGATCTCCAGCTGCAGCTGCCTTTTCCACATAAGACAATTTGTTCTTTCACTGTGTTTTCATTGATTACTCATCCCTTTATACAGCCTACCTCATGAGTCACTTTGCCTACCTACCTGCACCCAGCGTGGTGTGCTCTCCATCAGTTCCTTGTTCTGCAGCAATTACCAGCATTTTATTGCTGGATTTTTCTCTCGAGGACTCTTTCTGTGCCAACATACTTCATTAATTTCTAATTTTGCAAACCACAAATTGTGACATAGCTGCAGGAGCTGGAAATAGGAATGACTACATACCCTCTCCTAGAAGTACGCATAGGGAGTTGGGAGGAAACTTGCCAGCAAGTCCCTTATAATTGCTTTCTGTGAACATTTACCCAGCCAAATTCTGCTCTCACATACATTTGTTCATTGTAAAATTGTTTAAGTGGACTCAGTGGCTGACATTTTGTTGTATGGATGGGGAAGAACACTTTCCAAGATGAGAACAAATTAAATTCTTCAAATCTTTTCACTACAGCCCTAGCATGGTGGCATGAGGTTCTGCAAACAAACTCTATAAGGCTTTTATGGATTTCTGCACATTTTTGTTTGTTGTTTTTTGTTTGTTTGTTTGTTTGTTTTGAGAGAATAACCTAATTTTAGGTTATTTTCTCACATGAAAATCTCTTAGTGCTACTATGAGCCCTGAAATTAAAAAAGTTTAAATCTATTGCTAGTATGTTATGAGCAATTTTATAAATATTTGTATAAAAGATTAGTTTTTGTATTAACTCTGGGGCAATGTTAACTTGACATGAAATACCTAATAGTTACAATATGTATATGTCTTGGACTTAAGATACCTAAAATTATTGTTATTCTTTGCAAGTGGAATGCATACCAAGCAGGTCTGGGGCACAGGAACAACAATGCAGGATTAATGATAAGAACAGCGTGTGTTGCAGCCCTGAAATGAAGCTCAATATAATCTCATTTGACCTTTCTGGCTCCTCATCTGAAGCAGACCAAGGAGGATTGGTTGCTTCTGTTCTTCCCCTGGAGGTACTTTGACAATATTAGAAGAAAAAGTGCAATCTTCCTTCTGTTTTCTTGTCACTGTGATCCCAGCAGGGAAGGGTACTCTTTGTGAAAATGATGATAAGCCAATCTTCAACGATTCAGCTAATCTCTCCGGTATACCTTCCAACAAAAATGGAAAGCATGTTTTGCCACTCAGACAGCACAACTCCATTCACAAGTGAGGTCAGGCCATTAAAGTCATTGGATGTAGGACACGACCACTGCCGGTTGGAGCTGAGTGCAAGCCAACCACCTCAGGTAGAGAGCCTGGTACCTCACACCCGGGGTCCAGAGTGACCTTGTCTCTCTGAGCATTGGAATGGGTGGTCAGGGGCCTGTGATGTAGTCCAGAGAGTCTGCCTCATTTCCCCAGCCACTGGGCTTTGTGGGTAAGCTATTGATCTGAGCATTTTGGACTTGTAAAGTCATAGCACCCACAGCACTTCAGGCTGTGCGCTTTCCCTGGTGTGTTCTGTTGTATTAAAAATGCTGTTGTAGTTGTTGTTTGTTTGTATTTAAATGGGGAGAAATAGGTGTTTACTTTATGTGCGTGTGAAAATAAAAGCTGAGATCCTTTTCTGAACCTCTGCCACTCACATTGCATGCAGCTTTTCGTTCTCATCTATTACTAATAGAATAACTATTGCTATCATTTCATTACAATTCACTGTTTTTCTTGGTTCTAGTAGTTCTCAAGGATTCTAGTCTTGTGAAATGTTGTATAAAAAAAAGTGAAGAATAGTCTTCCAAAATATCCCTTACATTCAATTAAATGTTGATATGCTTTTTCTATTAATATGTACTTTCCATCCTGAAACACCATCATATAAATCAGTGCGTCAGCCAGCTGAACTAAGCTTGTGCCTTGGGATGCGATTTCCAAGTAGTCCTTCCCTGTACATTCCAATCTTGATTTAATCCAGGTTTATCTCAGTTTTGCATTAGCTGATTGGGAACAGGTTTAAACTTAAATGGACAAAGCCACCCTTAAACTGAAGTGAGAGTGTTCATACACAGTATCACATAAATTAGCCAGAAAGGGT
Source organism: Aythya ferina (assembly GCF_964211825.1). Taxonomy (NCBI): domain Eukaryota; kingdom Metazoa; phylum Chordata; class Aves; order Anseriformes; family Anatidae; genus Aythya; species Aythya ferina. The sequence goes on from NC_140299.1 coordinate 23,487,424, forward strand.
GCAAATTCTGTCTGTAGAAATCTTCACTGGTGTTCACCTTCACCACCCCTTCTCCTTTTTACTGAACCTATCCCTGCTCCTGTGTTTGTTTCCTTTCTGTTCTCCCAAGACTGTAGCAGAATTGAAGTGATTGGGGTCTAAAAATTCAGAGAAATCTATGTGCATTCAACATTTTAGTTCTTTTAACATCTGATGAAGGCTCATCAGAGGGCAGTGCAGTTAATTTGTTGCGAGACTCTGCAGCTCCCTACTGTTTCTGGTACAGCAATGAATTCTTGTTTTCTTCTCCATGGGTAATCCACTGGTTGTAAGAAGTATGAAAAATAAATAAATAAATAAATAAAGCCAAATCTTGTGGAAAACTGTCAGGATTTGGACAATGCCAAACAGAGTAGAATTTTCCATTTCTCTCAATGGTGTTGCCAAGTGGGCAGTCCCCGTGTCAATAGGGCAGCCTGTTTGCCCAGCTCCAGTGCAAGTTGTTGTGCTCAGCCACTCCCTTCTCCTTTAGTTTAGGAAGGCCATGAAAATAACTGTCAGAAAGTCAGCCTTGTTCACTGCCGGGGTGGGATTTTTGAACTAGTGACACAGGATCTGCAATTTATTATCAGTCTTCTGCATTCTCTTGGATATTGCACAGTGGTTGTATTTTATAACTAGGTCAGAAATATGCATGGGTAACTTAATATGCACTCAGAAATTGCCAAATAACTTAACTGGTCTGTCCAGCACAGCAGTACAGAGCAGAGAGGCCAGCACTTCACCCTTGGAAGGAAGAGGGAGAAATAAATCCATAAAGGGCAGTTAGGAAACATCCAGCCACCTGGGAAGCTTCTGATTAACCCCTGTTACCAAGCACGTGGCTGATGTTAGAAGAAAAGTCTTTTTTTTTTTTTTTTTTTTTTTCCCCTAATTTATATGAAATAGCTTGTTATGCAATATTCTCCTTATTCATGTATATTTGAATCATATTAAATTGTTGACACCAGTGATATCTTCTGTTCATGCCTCGTGTAGGTAAATTAATGCTGGGAAATCTGGGATTCCTGGCATATAATGAGAGTCATTATGCATTAATGATTGGGTAGATATTACTTACATTTAACAGCAAACGTTTTTCTCAGAATCCAGTTGTGTATGCATGGTGCTAAATGCATCACGGGTGAAAATGTGCTGCAGTTCTCACTGCACTCTGTAAAAGTCAACACCAGCACTTCCTGCCCTGTAAATTTGCTTGAAGATCTGTGTACCTGGGAAAAAGGATCTGTGGCAATTTTAGGTGAACTTTTTTTGAAGGTCAGAGGACTGTTACATGCAGAAACAATTGTTACAAAATCTCTGTTGTTAACAAAAGGAAAACTGTTTTCCTTTCCTATGCTATGTGCAGCCTCTCAAAGACAGCTATTGCTGAGTTTGAAAGGGACCCTTCAGAAGACTAAGCATGGCCACTGCCCGCCACTGCAACCAAAGGACATCAGGAATAACATAGGCAGTGATTTCTTTGTTGTCGATTCCTCTTTTAATATCTCATTGTTACTGTAAGTGTTGATTTCCTTTCTGAAGACTTACAAGCCCAGCATGGTTGGGCTGTTTGCAGAGAAAGCTATTATTAAGAGACGTTGAGGAGAAGATCAGGGCATACTTGTATAATGTCCTCCTGAAGCAGGTAGAAAGCCCTGACACGCTTCAGTAATCAGGGAGAAGTATGTTGACAGATTTAAAATCACTTGATTGAACTGTGAAAATAATGAATCACAGATCATGATGACCAGTGCAAAACAGACGTGTAATTATTTGAACATTAGCCTCCAGTTTGAAGTTAGTTGAAGGAACTGGGTCACCCTGTTTATTTGGATAACAAAATCTTTCTGCTATCCCTTCCCCTGGCACCACCAGTGTTTGGGTGAAAGTCTGGCTTCACTGAAGCTGATGGCAAGAATCACTGTTGATTTAGATGGAAACAAGCCTGCACACATTGGTATTTACTCTGTTTTCTTAATTCTCAGTTCCTTTCTATGTGTTTTCTGAGCTCTTTTCCAGCTTCTCTTTCAATCACGACCATGACCAGCCCAGCAGTTTGGTGTCCATTTTGAAACACACTCTAAAAGAACCTTTTACGTGGATAATTTCTTTAAAAAAGAAAGGTGGCCCCTGTGGCTTTCCTTGCTGGGTGAAGAGGTGTTCCTCTGGGGTGAGCCTGGTGTCAGCTTAAGCTAAAAGCTGGCTTCAGGCACATGAGAAAAGGTTTCGAAAGTCAGAGAGGGAGCTCCGAGTCTCCCAGGCTGCTGCTGGCTAACAGAAACCATGGCTGGTTGGAAAACCCTCTTTCTTGGCTTTTGGCAGGCCACATTGCTTTCCCCCACATTGCTAGGCAGCAGGCTGGGTTGATTCCCCTATTGCCAGACCTGGCTTAAGTGCAGCACTGCAGATCTACAGCTAATTGCATTCAGCTCTGTCTTCTCTGTTTGTGGAGTTTTCACATGGAACTCAGCACTAGGGAACCTTGTATTCATATATCCATTCAAAGCAGGTTATGTTTATGTATAGAGACAACGTTGTTTACTCAGACTGGAACTAGAATGGATGAAATACTATTTATTTTTTTTTACTGTTCTAGCCCACTTGTCCTTGTGTTTTTGTCCTTGGAGGCAAGGGGAGATTACCTCTGCGGGTTAAGTAAGGAAAGGAGGTATGTGGGTAGGTTGGTGGCATAGTGCGGTGAGATGAAGACAAGCCATTTACTGAACCCAATTTGTTAGAAAGATGGTCACCACCTCCATAACATTATTTTCCCATTGCTCTAACAGTACATATCCCATCTGTAGATTGCAGAGTGGGGCATTTATTTGCATTAAGTCACCTTATGGTGATGTTATGGTGCTGCTGCTTCAAGAGATGATCCTTCCTTACTCTAGTTCTCATTGTCTCTTTTCTTTGCACTCTGTTTGTACCACAAACACATGCACAGGAGGTGACTGTCATGTACTGCTGGTTGATGTGACCACTTGGTTCCTATCAAACATTGATCTATGCTGGGAAGCTTGCAGCTGCACAGAACTAAGGTCTACTAAGGTCTACAATCAAAAATCTTTTCCTCATCAGTCAGGGTTTTGCACACACCACTGTGACTGTAATTGCTCTACTGATCTGAAGTACTGTGAAGAACTGTGGTCTTTAAATGCCCCAAAACCAAAAACCATCTACATTTGGAAATACCTGACACCTGTGAATTTATTGCTATGGATTGAAATTTATTTATCATCATTCTGAAGGTAATGCCGCAGGTTTACACAACTTAAACTTCTGGGAACATACTGATTTCACAGCCGCAATGCTACTTAAACCCTTTCAGATAATGCCTCTCATTTTAAAAAATATGAAACTAACCCTGAAATGCCCTGGGCAGCCTGGTTCATCATATTTCTGTGCAGGTGTTCTTGCAACAGGTGCCCTCTTCATAGCTTGGGTACCTGAATGCTTTCAGGGAAATCTGGTGTTTTTCATTACCTTTAAATAATCAATACTGTTGCTATCACATGCACTTTTTCAGGCATTTCCAGCAGAGGGTCTTTGCCATCAAATAGGTCTGATTATTCTCTGAAAGGGAAACATAGGTCTCCCAAAGTGGCTTCATTATGAAATAAATTTTTCACTAAAACTTTTAATTTCCTTTCTACATACCTACAGGCCAAAATAAACACACACACACACATATCTTCTGTCCTTCTAGACAGGTAGGAAACAGCCTGGAGGTTTCAAAGAAGAGGCATAGCCCTGCAAGAAAATAAAAAAGAAAAATCCCAGGAGTGTAGAACACAGGGAATTCCAATATCGGTGTTTATTAATTTTCATCTTTCCTTTTCTTTTAAAAATAGAGTTCAGAATTAAACATGTCTGTTACAAATGTAAAATTATCAAATGTATTTCACCTTAAAATGTTACCACATTATTTACAATTTCTAGGTAAGTTGTTAGAGACTATAATTTCCCTAATATCTGTGGAAAGGTTTTTAAGCTGTTTAAAACACAGGTGGGAAAAGCAGTGTGGAGAAAACTCATGTGTTTCCCTTTGCCATCAGGTGACCTCCCCTTTCCTCTTGTTTTGTCCCTTCCTCAGCTGGGTCAGCCCAGAGCTCAGTAAGAAAGAAGAAATAAAATAAATATATAATCAGATAAAAGATAATTTGTATAAAAATCTGGCACTTTATATTTAGAGTAAAAACACTGAATTGAGAAACACTATCTGTCTATACCTTTTCTTATGACTTTGTTTTGTATAACTGACCTAGGGACAGCTATTGTATGATCTTGTTTTCAAGCTTCCTCCTTTTATTGCTAGCTCGATAAAACTGTGAATTTCTCTTAGTCCCCAGTGTCAAATATTAGTCTTAAAGACCCATTCCCTTACAGTGCTACCACTTGCAAAGCCCTTTCTGTGCCCCTCATGTTCTCACTGCTCCTGTGAAGCACACATTTCTGCTGTTATGGATTTTATTTTTATTTTTTGAAGTTTTCCAGACTGGCCTGGAGAGAGCTGTGCTTTGATCATGGTCCTGCTGTGCACGGACCGTGCACACCTAGCTGAGGAGAGGGCTCCCGAAGTGCCGTGCTGCTGCTGCTGCTTGTTGGTCTAGCTGCAAAATGAGGGGAGAGGGAAGGGGGAAAATTCACTTGGAGCTGGTCTGCAGATGTTTTTTGCCTATGAATATAAATCAAAAGCTGACAATAAATTCATGTCAGGTGAAACAAACATTTTCCTTTTCTTCAGCATGAAATATTTATTTTCCTTTATCCATTTAAGAGCATAAAGCTTTGATAAACCCCTAAACAAAGCATTTCTGTGAAACCAAACAAGCTCATTTAGAGGATGTTGAAATTAAACATTTACCATTCAAGAATTAATTATCCGAGCCAAAACAATTAAATGAATTCAATCTATATGTTTCTGAACATTTTGCAGAGTACGAATACGTATTTATACCCTCCTATCAGAAGTCCCTCCTTCTCTTCTCCTGCTTATTGTGAAGAAAATGGAAATGTTATGGCCCTCATTTTACAGATGGAAGAGCAAGACGGATAGGGGACTAGTCCCAAGTCCTTTCTACTCTCCTTCCCCTGTATTCATGCTGGTTCTTTACTTGGTTTGTAGCTGTAGTTCTGACCTTTGTTAAACTTTTGGGGTGCAGTTTGTACAGGTGACAGGGTGCCCTGCATGGCTAGGACATGCCCAGCACCACTAACAGCATGGTTGCAAACTAGCCATCCAGGACAGGGGCACCCTGCCTTGCTGCCTTGCTTCAGAGGGAACAGTGTTAGCTGCTGCAGATGGCTGAGGATCCTCTGGGCCCCTCACCTCCAACCCTATGGTTTGGGGGTTAGTAAAGCAGAGGGGATCAAGCTGTAATTGATTCTGACCTTTCCCACTGCTCACATCAGACTTAAGCCCATGCGCTCATCCTGGGCAGCCCCCCTGTGGAAATCAGCAGGGTTCTTGCATGAGGGCAGCAGGGGTCTAAGAGCAACCACATGCCTCCTGACTAAAGAAAATAGATCTGTGGAAAGGGAGATGAGGGTGAAATCCTGGCATCTGTGAAGCACAGGCTATAAGGGGAGAGAAACAAGATATTCTTATTGCACAGTTATGAGTGTTCATACCAGAAATGTGATTCTAAGGAGTGCAAACAACATCACAGCCACCAAACTGTCCTGTCACCAGCAGCTCATGAAGTATCACCAAAAAGCCTACAACTCTTGCTTGAGTTGTCCCACATCTGCTAACACAGAGTCACCACTCAGGTTAAAGAAATTACATGTCTTTTAAACACAGAGCATTCATACAAAAAAAAAAAAAAAAAAAAAAAAAAAAAAAAAAAAAAAAGGCAAGGGTATGCATCTTGTGGCCAGAATTACCTAAAAGACTATGAACTTGGTTTTGTGTGTACATGCTCAGAATTATGTAAACTTTTAAATGTTTATTTTCTGAATTTACAAGTATACTTGCATATATATTTACATTGCTTATAAAAAACAAGTGCATACTCTACATTTATACTAAATGTGACTGCTTTGCACCTGGCACATACATTTGATTAGGCTACAGAGTTTTTAATGGACAAATAACACAGGCAGTGCTCACTAGAAATGAGATGTGGCCTAGCCCAGTGGAAGCCATGTTCATGGCTGATTTACGTTCAAGCTCTGAGCAAAACTTCTTATGAGGTCTGAAGAGGTAACACACTATTTGTGGTCCCCAGCAAAAATCCTACCTGACTCAGTAGAAAAATTCCAGTAGCCTTCAAATCAGATTATAAACATCATCCCCAAAATGTATTTTTGACCTCCCTCTGTGTTGAAGGAAGAGCTGCGTAGAAAAATCAGATGAGGACAAAGAAGGAGCGTGTGGAAAATGTTTTTGTCAAAGGGAATGGGGTGACTGCTGAGTTCTGACTGCAGTGTGAAGCCCTGAGCTGCGGTTCTGTGCTGCGAGGCATGCCCTGGCTTTGGAGGCTGCCCTGCTCCCCCCTTCTTCCCTGTGCCCTGCAGGCTCTGCAAGAGACAGAAAGGGGAGAGAGGGAACCTGAATTTTGCCCGTGACAGGACCTCACCCTGCAGCCCTGCCTCCCACAGAAGCAGGGTTTGCTTCCTTCCCCCCCCTGCTGTGCTCTGGGAGGCTGTAAAATTGGCAGTCCAGCCAGAGCAAATGTTTTTGTGGGTGTCAGTGCAAAGTCAAGCGTTAAGTAAGTATTCAAAGAATTAAGGCATTGGTTATTTACTTACATAAATTGCCTGGGAGAAAGGAAAATATGGAAGAAAGAGCAAGGGTTTTGGTTTGAAGATATCCTTCTGAAGGCAGTAGTCAGCAAGCAAAAGGTGAGTGAGACTTGGAGTAGAGCACAAGTGACTCCAAAGTTGAGGTACTTACCCTGGATTTGATAGGCACAGACTAGTCCATGGAGCTGGCATAAAATAGATAAGCAGCTGGGGAACAGTCATTGCAGCAGTGCTCTGAATGCTGAAGTGGGATGTGGCTTCATTTGGCAACATTGGAGGAAAAGCTATTGCTATTGAGCTGGCAGATGGGGTACCTGTCATGTCATAGGTGCCTGGATGACATGGGCAGTGTCCTAGGTGGGGTGAAGCCAGCTGGAAGATGTTGAGGTATTATGTGGGGCTGTGTGCTGAATGATGGCTCTGGTTTGAAGGTGGAGCCCCTGGCTGTGTGAAGTGTCAGGTATGTAGCCTTCATGGTGACCACAGATACACCTGGGAGAAAGAGGGCTTGAGGGGGAAAATAAGAGCTCCAGTGACAAATAAAGCTTCAGCTGACCACTGGTTATCGTGGGTGGAATTAGAGAGGCTGACTAACAGTTGTGCTTGAACGGAGACTTCAGCTTGACAGGAGTCCTAAATCAGGGATGAGCAAGTGGATGGAGATATAAACTGCCATGAGTCTCTTCCCAAGCCTCAAACAAACCAACCACTGACTTTTATTGTTTCCTCTGCCTTTCCACTTCCTTGATTTGTGTGGAACTCCACATGGAAATGTCAAATGCTGGTTTTCTAGTGTTTCCAAGAGAGATAAAATCAGAAAAACTATCAAAATTAGCTTGATTAATATTCTTGCCAAGATATTCCAGATGGACTTGTAGACCAAAAGTGATTTTGATCTAGACATTTGGATACCTCCCAAACATCTGGACTTCTTGAAGTCAGCTCTACTTTACTCCATCTACTTTTGTTGTTTTTCCTGTTGTAGTATTGAAAGTACCACAAAAATACTTGAGCGCAGGAGGAATGGGATTATGGGGAAATTTTCCAGGAATTAAATACATCTATTTGGCTAGGTGTGATTGAAGAGGTGTGATGGGGATTATCTTCTAGGCATCCTGTTCCCTCCGAAGGAAAGTGAAGCATCCATGGAGAAAAACCAGTATGTAATTAGAAGTTATGGAGTCCTGCTCAGGCTTGGGCTGTGGCTCCTGGTTCCACTCAGGTTCCTAAAGCATTTACTTGTGGTCTGCGGTGAGCTGGCAGGACATGCCTCTGGCTCCTTTTTTTCCACGCTATTTCTTGTCTGGGGAGAGCAGCTGGAAATTTTCTTTATACATTTATTTCAATCTGCAGCTACACAAGAAGATCAGCTAGATCAGTTGTGACTGCTGTCTTCAGCTCTCCCTATCTGCCTGGTAATGTCAGAGTAAATGCCTAAGGAAAAAAGGAGACAAAGGAGCAAGACCGTATGGGGGAAGAAGCAGGAAGAGAAGAGCAGGAGCAGCAAACTGGGCATTATTATGAAAAAAAAAAAAAAAAAAAGGAAGAAAGAAAAAAAAAAAGATATGTGCAGAGGGGGGGGACAACAGAGCTTGGGGACAGTATCATGGGAAGGCATTCAATCAGTTCAATCAGATGATGCTCTGATATGCTCTGATGTACACAGGGGAAAATCAGACCCCACTGGACACGAAGAATGAGGTGCTGAAAGGCAGTCTCCCAACTGGGTTTGTTGGCAGGCCAAAGCATATGTGCTGTTCTTTGTTATTTCCACTGTATCTTAAGTAAACAGGAAATCCTCCTGACAATACATAGCTGAAATGGAGAATGGGTAGTGGAGGATGAATGGCTGGAAAGACAAAGAGGGGGAGAAAGAAAGGTCAAGGCTTTTATCTGACCAGGCTATCATGTATCATGACACTAAAAATGAAGAATTCTTATTACAGCTGTGACTTCTTTCACTGTTGTTCACACTTTCTTTCAAGTGCCTTTTTCTCAAGTGCCTATGGAGATGTCTATATTCTGTTTCTCAAAGCAGGGAGTGGATCTCTGATAACCTATTTGTCAGATGTCGATAAACCAGGACAGTTGCACACTAAGGAATTTCTTTCTGAATTAGAGTAAAGCGAAATTTGAGATATGATTATTATATGTTTACCTGGAACCATTTTTGCACTGATTTATAAAGTTTATTCTAATCAGGTTTTTTCTTTTCTTTTGTTTTGTTTTTAGTGGGATTCATCCCATACCAGCTGTATGGTCTTGCAAATGATTCCTGCTCTCGATTGTAAAGAAATGTAGAATCATAGAATCATTAAGGTTGGAAGAGACCTCCAAGATCATCTGGTCCAACCATCACTCTACCACCACTGTCACCCACTAAACCATATCCCTAAGCACCACATCCAACCTTTCCTTGAACACCCCCAGGGACGGTGACTGCACCATCTCCCTGGGCAACCCTTTCCAATGTCTGACTTCACCTTCTGAGAAGAAATGTTTCCTCATTTCCAACCTAAACTTCCCCTGATGCAACTTGAGGCCATTCCCTCTAGTCCTATCACTGGTTATCTGCAAGAAGAGGCCAACCCCCAGCTCCCTACATATCTTCCTTTCAGGTAGTTGTAGACAGCAGTAAGGTCTCCCCTGAGCCTCCTCTTCTCCAGACTAAACAACCCCAGTTCTCTCATATCATAAAGTCATAAACGATTCTTAACTTCAAGTTAATCCGTACAGGCTGAAAATAAAATTAACGCCCATTACAATTAAAGCTCAGGCTGTAAAGGCTCTTTATGAATTCTTTAGACAGCTCTTTCAACAACAAGTAGTTTTTTCTCTTCTTCTACTACAATCACAACTACTTTTATTTTTTGTGTAATCTCATAATTAAAACGTCCTAGTCCAGAAATGTCATTTTGAACAGAGACTATAATCTCTGACTGACCAAGGATGAAACAATAGTTCTCCTTCTCTAAACTCTGTGATCCAACAAAGTCCTTAGAATAATCTAGTATCAAAGAAGCTATTTGCAGTTGCTTTGTGGTAGACCTCATGGCAGTGTAGCTGGTATAAAACCCAGAGAGAAAGGTCAATATAACCTGTATGTGGAATCAGGACTTTTCTTAAAAGGTAAAAGAAGGAGTTACAAAAATCTACAATTCCTGTGGCCATCAACTGTACTTGATTTTTTCTCATCTTGGTTTTTCTCTGGTTGCCTGAAGTACATACTTTATACCTAGTTCATATGATGCTTCATGTATTTATGGTGCAACACAAACTTGGAGGACAAGGGTTCCTTTCTGTATGTGCAAATTATCTGTTCCTTTCAGGTCGTAATTGGGACTTTGGCTTCTTCTTTGGAACACAGTGTGCTTTGTGACTTGTTCTAATGTTTATTTTATTTTTTTTTCTATTTTACAGTGATCATAACTTGTGTAAGACTTTATTCATGGCCCAAGTAAAATAGGGGTCATAAAAAATACTTTTAGTCTTTGATGATATAATCATTAAATTGCAGCAGTATTACTCATAGCATTGCACATGGAGGTCCATAACATCTCAAACATTTCAACAGTGCAGGTACACAATTTGATAAATAGCAAAGTGGATGCAGGTGCTTTCTGAACTGCTTTTGAGCTTGCAGCACAACATTTTAGGTGGACAAAGGCAACAGTCAGATCTATGTCAGCACAACAGAGCAGGAAAATAGCTGTATCTTTTTCTCATTGGAGCATGGAAAGACAAAAAAGAACTAGTAGATGAACACTAGGACACCAGTCTTGAGCATATTAGCTGCAGAGAGCACGAGAGTTTGACTCAAGCTTTCAGGGAACTGGCAAGTTTTGTGTGAGGACACAAGGCAATTTGACACGCTTTTGGGACTCCGAGGGCAGGCTATGTTGCTGGTGTAGCCATAGCCAAGGTACATACTAACATGACTAAGGGAATTCTCAGGCAGGTAGAGTTTACCTGTGAAATGCTAACTCCTATCCAATTGTAAATACAGATAGCCAGTACAGGAATTATCAGTAGATCAAGACTGCCAGATAGAGTGGTGGAGGAGCAGAGATAATGCAAGTACATCATAATTAATAATTAATGCAAGATCAGAAAAGTAAAAGGAAGGAAATGAGATACTGCTTATGGTCTTTTAATCCCCCCCACTCTTCTCCAAGTTGTTAGTGAGAAGCAGGCTGAAAAAATATAACCTGATTTTTTTTACTCTTTTAATCTGACAGTGCTCATGCATATGTGTGTGTATGTATGCATGTTTATATTATATATTATTTTATATATATTTACATATTTATATAATTTTCTATGTAAGCAAATGCATACTACTACTATTTTGAAGCAATCAACCAAACTTCAACTGTGACAGCAGTAACTGTGTTGTAAAATGAAGTGTGCTGAATGGTTGCTCTGGGATTTTTTTAATATGGGTTGTGTAACCGATAAACAGTAAGACTTTTGAACTGCAGACAAGGAAATGTTTAGATCTACAAAAAACCTCAGTTGTCTGCTCCTATCTGTGACTCATGTCACAGTGGGCACTGAAATTTCTTCTTAAAGTATTCTCTAAGCCTGTCAGGTTGCTGTCTAATCCCAGAGGTTCCCAGTATCCATATGCATCAAAGCTGACACCCATAAATTTTCCCAAGGTGCTAACAAGTACATCCAGACTTACTACTTTAATTAAGTTAAATATATAATCCCAAAACATTTTGAAAGGCTTTGCTCATCTAAATTCCCTTGCCATATCATTTTATAATAGAGGGTTTCCTAGATGCCTCATGTTTCATTTCTTTTCATTCCCAGTGTGTCCCAACTTTGGCAGAGCAGAGAAGTTTAAAACTGACTGATATCCAGGCCCACTGGAACAAGGAGCTAGGTGTCTTTGCAAACGGAAGAGCTCAGTGCTGAAGGTGTTCACAGGGCACACCTAACTTGCATCAAAAGGATTAATGTTCTCATCAGAATAAAGAGTTACAGCAACTAGTTCATTCAAGGGAACAATAGGAGAGTGATGGAAGGAGGTGTGCAAGGGGAGGAGGAAAGACAATGGGGCTCTTGTCTCTGCTCCCAGAACTGTTTATACATTTCAAATTGAATTACTGGATGAAGTAGTGATCAGTGATAGGTCATCAGCCTCACAGGTGAGCTACCCTGATGACACGGTCACAGAGTACAGTTGCCTAGCCTGGTTTCTTTTTGGGCTGAGAGTATTGCGCCATACTACAGACGGTGTGACCATTTCAGTATGAAGAGATGAAAGGCCTGTGACTTGCTGACTGAAGCAGGTGGAAGGTCTGCATTATTACTCCTCAGGCAAAGGTAGGAACTGGTGCTGTGTCTTCCATTTTATGTTGTCTGACATGAGGCCAACACCATTTTGAAAGAAAAATGCTCCTGAATTACTTGTGTACTTACTCCTATATATGAGGCAGCGGTGCATGGTGAGATTAGGCCTGTTGGTCAGCTTTGGGCAGCTGTAAGGAATAAGGCAGTTGTCTGTTTACCGGGGGCAGGTATTTTGGGCTCCCTTCTGAGGTGCTTCCCTCTCAAAGGGTTACAGAGGCAGTTCAATGCTGGAGACAGGTTGAACAGCATGAAAGTATAATAAGAATAGCTGTACGGTGCTTAACATTTACTAGACCAATGCTAAGTATCTTGAAATGAAAAAAGCTGAGAAAAGAAACCAGTGATCTACTAAACTGAAATCCTCAAACTGTCTTCATTAGAACCAGGGCTCCACAGAGGGTCAAGACAGCCTTCTGCTTGGCTTTGAAAAACTGCTTTATATTCTTCCATTCTCAGCTATATTCTTCTACTGTTGGTGGTTTAAATGCCAAAATAAGACTGAGGAAACAAAATAAAACCTTGTTCACTGTAGCTATTTTGTAGTGTGATTTTATCAGCTGGGGGTGGGATAGAAACCAGGCTGTTGTGATCAGCCAGCTGTCCTCAGTGCTGTTAGCACTGACTTCCTGGAAGTTAGGACTTTCTCTTCTAGATGGTTGTTCCTCTCCAAAGGGATGGATGCAAAGGGAAGGATGAGATACATGTGTAACTTGACCTAACTGATTAATGAAACAATGGTGGGTAGAGGTACTAGAGATACAAAAATTTGCCAAGAGGATGGTTGCTAATTTACAACTTCTAATTGACATCTCCCCTGCCACTGAAGATACTTTTAAAAGTGATGTCAGAATGACTATAAATGGGTCAATTTGTGAAAAGATGAATACAGAAGGCTTTTTTTAAATTTATTTTTATTTATTTATTTATTTATTATTTATTTCACATATAACAAGATTGATTAAGTGGTAATCACTTTTGGCATGTATCTTCAATAGTGATATGTATGTAATGGCATTGCTGCAAGGTGCTTCTGCAATCTAAGCTGTATCAAATGGGTAAAAAACATCCTTATCCTTTAGCACCATGCAGAAAACAAGGTTTTGTGGCTAAAGGGATGAATGAACAGTGTGGTTGCACACAATGTTCTGGATAAATAACACCAACTGACTATACTTATCCTTTACACAAATCCTTTGGGCTTTGCAAAATGTTTTCCAGAGAGGCACGAGTGTCTTCACTGAATCACAGAATTTCTAGGTTGGAATAGACCTCAAGATCATCGAGTCCAACCTCTGACCTAACACTAACAGTCCCCACTAAACCATATCCCTAAGCTAAGTCCTCTTGAAGGACTTGAAGGGTTCTCAAAATTGGACTAGGGTCAATATCAACATAAAGGAACATATTCGGCTTCAAAAGCACTGTACAGTAACCCAGATCTCTTTGATGATCACTAAGTGATGTCCAGAAGCTTTCTCAGCTATTCCAAAGCAGAACCAGCTTGATGGGTATATTGAACTTTTTGGGCAGTTTTTTTGGACAGTTGGTTTCTTTACAGAGACCTTGGAAAAATCCAGAGAGAAAGAATTCATAGAAAAGCATAGGCAAAATCATTTAGACAGATTTTCCACATGTTTTTTGGTTTTCAATATTTCTAAAATGACTTGTTGTAGAAACATATTTTTTGTTTGTTTTATACTGCTGGATTTATGTGAAAATAATGACTTTAATTCCCAGTGTAGTAAAGATGTAATTATCAAATCAGGCTCTAGCTGTAGATACAGCAGAACAAATAGGATGCTCATTTGTTTTACATGCACAGAGTCAGCACTCATTGATAAGACTCATTAACAAGAAGAAAAGAATACTAGCTGGAACCAGTAACAAAGGAATTTTAAGTGATCTTGGAGGCTTCCTCAGTATTTTATGCAGTCAGAGCCTGGGTCTGCAACCTCAGATCTCTAGAAATACGTGGGTGTTTGCCATGGGCTATGCACTGAGCTTCTCACCAGAGTGAAAGGTCCAGATTTTCAAATTAGCCTTGTTTTGAAATACAGAAAGCACCTTCACTGAATTTTAAAAGCACCCTGGCAGATGGGTGCCATTAATCCTAAATTGCTCTCAGAAGTAGTGATTGACACATTTGTAAATCCTGCTAGATACTCCGGCATCTCCAGATACCAAAATGGATTTGAAAGGCTGGCTTTGATTCTTTCCAGTGGCTCCTGATTGTGAAGGCTGGCAGGTCACTTAGGAACACTCTGGGCATTTTGGATGTTGTTTGAATTTTGTCAAAAATCTGGGAAGTCTTGATTTTGACACTATTCCTGTTGCTTCTGTTTTTCTATGGAGTACTACATAGAGAGTCATTTGCACTTCCAGAAATTTTAACAATAGGAACTTAACTTTGGCTAGTCAGTGGCCTTACTCATATAAACCATTAATCAACCATGCAGCATGAGCTTGATCTGAATTCTGCTCCAGTATTACCTTCAACATAAGCATATATCACAGCTACAGGCACATCATTTCTAATGAACATATAATAGTTATACTTGTTCTTTAATACCATTAGACAGGAGACTACTTTCAGGTAAATCACTGTAGCACAGAAGGATTCCAGTGGATAGGGAATCCTAGAAGTGCTGACAATGTTCTTTAGAACAAATCCATGTACTAGTTGCTCCAGATACTTCGCTTTTACCAAGCCTGATAGACACTTGAAGAGTGACACTGCTGTCACTCACCCTTGGCCAGGAGACTCAAAAGGTCACCAAAGATGACCAAGCAAGCAGCAGTAACATTAGGAGGACTGGAACAGCTTTGTGGGTGAAGGAGGCATGTGATAAGGAAAGGATGAGGCCACAGCTTCACATCCTGGAAGTCTTTCAACTTTCCACACTTCAGCAGGGCAGAGTGCCAGAACCCCACAGGTGTTTGCTTCGTGCAACTGACAACGACGGGCCTGAGTCGTTCAGAGATCACTGCAGAGCTACAAAAGATCTTGGCCCTCATGTGCACATTTGAATTATTATTGTATTAATATTCTTTCTTAATATTGTCAGAGAGGCCAACATTCTTCCCATGAGAAATTCTGAATCTTTTCCTTCACTGAAATCTGGCCAGGGCTCCTGCTGACAGAAAGGTTAATAAAGGAAGTGAGCAATCCAAAGAGCTCTGACAATGTTTATTATAGTTTGTGTGTGTGTGTGTGTGTGTGTGTGTGTGTAAGTGCAAGTGTAAGTGTAACATGCGGACTTGTATTCTAACTTTCGGGGTCTCAGGAAATATTGATGCAACAGAAAATGGATGTAACCCTCACCATGAATTGCTGGTGCCAATTTGGAAGTAAGTGAGAATTATGCAGAAGTTGCTTCTGACTGAAGCCTGGTTTTCAGACCGTGATTTGGATGCAGAAACGACACATTCAGATCTCTTATTGTCTCATAATCTCTCGTACTTTTTGTTTGCTTGTTTGTTTGAAGCACTTTCACTTCCTTCCCTGTTGTTATGGAGGATGCTGTGATTGCACAAGCAGAATTTCATATTTAAGGTGACAGAGCTGGACAAAAGTTTTCCCCATCAAAGGCCTAAGCCAAATCCCTGGGAATAAATCGTAAAGCTTTACAGTAGTATTTTAGGGATTTGAGACCTGAGACTTTTAAACAAGTTTTTGTGAAATGGAGTTTTACTGGTTCATTGACTCATCTAAAATTAAACAGAACATTTCAGAGAAAAACTGCTGTGGTAGCAAAACCCGGTGAGAACTGAGAAAATATACAGCCTGGACAGAATTACTCTAGCAAATATTTCTAGTGTTAATTCTCCAGAATGATGCAGCTATTTTGGGCTAACTTGGTGACTGAGAGTAGTCCTGAGCTCCCACATCTCATCAGCAATGGCACAGCATGGAGGGAATCCTTAAATCTCTCGTATAGGTGGCCTCAGTCAGAACTCTGGACCCAAAACTGGACTCAAGTTTGAATCTATTCATGACATTATGATTTTGAATTCTGGAAAAGCCCATTGTGGAAATGGTCATTGTCAGAAAACTGGGTTTTGGTTTTCAGTTTGACATACCTAAGTTTTTGGTTTGGTTTTGAAAATACCCAGTTTTAAATCTTTGCTTCAAATCTAGAGGTCAGATTTCTACCTGCCACAAATTTTGAATGATTTTTTGGATGTCAGAATGAAAGCAGCATGGCCTTTTTGCTGTTAGAAATACAGAAGAGAAATCAGACCCTGATTTGTACTCATTTGTGCCTGAAATGATGCAAGAAACTGAAGAATCAGGCTGTATGTTTTCCAGAGCACTGACATCTACTTAACACAAACTTTCAGGCCTCTGTAATCCCTAACTCTTTCTAAGGATTCTTCCAGTATCTCATCTTACATTTGTCTTCCATGGCATTTTTGACAGAGAATACATCTTATCTATGTTTGGAAAGTCCTTTATAAATTTACAGCACTATATAAATCTTTTATAGGAATCAGAATGTAAACCCTTACCAGCTACAATAACATGAGTGGAATATTCTTTCTTCGTTTCTCAGTGACTGACTAAATACTGCCTTTAGCGTTATATTTATAGGAAGTTACATTGTGTGTGTTTTACTGTAAATGTTATTCTTAGAGGTGGAGTTAAGAAAAACAGCAATTCAATACTGATCCTTTACTTTTTTTGAGTGACAAAGAACTTTATACTTATACAGTTATGTTTCATCCTTCAAGCAGACAGAAAGTAAGACGGGCCTTAAATGTCACATGTGAGTGGGGTAAAAAGAAGGATTTGGGCTGTTCTAGGGTTTATGGAGCCTACCTGAAATGATTTTTGGTTTGGTTTGGTTTGGTTTGGTTTGGTTTGGTTTGGTTTGGTTTCCAATCCCCTGCACTTTGCAAGCCTGCTCAGTTTGGGAGTTTTCACAGCAGCTAATCTCTAATAATGGTTTCATCTGTAGACTAGGGTAGCTTTATACCAGGGCTGTCTGAGATGGTTTATCTGTCCTTGTTTTGAGAAATCAGAAGTGTCCTTGCCTACTATCTGTGTATGGAAGCCCTTTTCTCCAGACAGAGCATCTCTGCATGTTGGCCTAGCACCAGGCAGGCAGGGGAAGATGTGATGCTCTGTGGAAGTCTGCACCTTCCCATGGCTGAAATTGGTGCTGTGTTCAGCCCCAGGTGGCTCTGAATGTGAACGGCCAGATTTCACATCTCCCTTACCCCCATTTTGTAGATGCTTGTGCAGGGCATGATGTAGTGGAAATCGCATCCAATAAATCAAGCTAAATTCCTTTGCAAAATCAACACGCAGACATGCATCTCTTCCTGCTTTATTGCTGAGGTTCCTATTGAGGTTTCCTGCTTATAATTTATTTCACATAAGCTGATTAAAAAGTCATTAAAAAACAATCAAATATCTTCATAGCTAGAACAGGATTACAAAGATGGAGCAATTACTCACTCGCCATCTTGCTATGTTAATAGAACAGCTGCTGCCACCTCTCTTTTAACACTGCTGATCATTCTTGGCCAAGATTATCTCCACTGAAAATAAATATTTTGGTTTTTATGTCAAGATGACTAACAGAGCCTGCTAGAGACAATGTGCATGTAGTTCTTACTTATCTATACACATAAATCCATAGGATCCTACAAATACTGCTTGCATGGGATCTCTGGAAATGATCCAGTTCAAACTGCTGCTCAGAATGGGAGTATTGCCCAACACAAGACAAGGTCATCGGTGGCTTTGTCCAGCCAAGCCTTGAAAAACCTTTGAGGGCGGAGGTTCAGCAGTGTTTCTGGACAGTCATTTCCAGCATTATAGCATGTTCCTACTGTAAGAGTTAATGACAAATTTATGTGTGCTCTTAGTTTTTGTCAGATTAGCTGTAACAGAAAAATGGCCAATGGATTATGTTCTACTACAAGCTAGATATCCTGACATAAAAATGCACTCTCTTTTGCACTGAAGAGAGAGGCTACCAGAGGATAGTGCATTGAGCAAAAGGATTCAGAGGTCTGAAGTTAATTTCATCAAAATACTAGCCCTCTGAGATGTTGGTCATTTGCCTGTTTAGATAAAGTACAAGGGCTTGGTGCAAAATGCTCAGCACAGATGAGGCCAGCCCAGGAAGCTGATCCTGTCTTCTGACAGGATCAGGGTATCAGCCAGAGTGTCCACACAGAGGATGATGTGGCGTGTTCAGCAGATACACGTACACAGAAAGAGAAGGAGAAACAGTGAACACTTCTGTGCAGAATAGGAGCTCTGTTCATTCGTGAATGGCTGCATTGTCCAGGAAAACACACAAAAAAACTAGATGCAGATGGAAGTTCCAGGCAAGTGTGAAACAAAGACATTTTGCCACCTCACATCATCCCCCAGTTACAGAACTGTTAAATGCTGGCAGAGGTGAGTTATTGCCATGCCTCTGCTCTATCTGTAGAACTGGGATTGCTCAATGTCTAGAATCTAACAGCACAGGCCTCTAGCAGGAAAGCTAAAATTATATCCCAAATGATTGGTTACACCCACATGCTGTCTTTTCTCTTAATGGTAAGTTGTCTGGAGAAGGGTTTCTTGCAGAAAATCATTTCAGAGGGCAGCATTGTTAGAGAAGCTGTAGCAGTAAGCCTACCGGGAGGCTGCTGTCTTGTTTGCTGGAACAGGGGCAGCATGCACTGCTGCCCTGCTTAGATTTAAACCCATGGGAAACAAGTGGGAAGAAATGTGCAGAGCATTAGCTGCTCACCTCTGCTTTGCACTGCGGTTGGCATGGCTGCTCGGAGAAGACAGGGATGGTCTCAGGGACTGCATGTTCCCCTGGCTCTTTGCAATCGGAAAGCTAAGATTTCCGTAGCTGGACCTCGGGCTTTCCGTGAGCTGATTATTATGGCTGGAGCATTATGTTTTCTCCCCTGGCAGCTACCTGAACAGGAGCCTCACACCTCCCTTTGGAAAATACCACCTGACAGCTGTGTCAGAGAGCCCCCGTGGCCCCAGTGAACTTCAGTGGCAGGGTTGATGCTGAACAGCACGTTCCTGAGTGCTGGTTTCTTCCTCCGTGTGGATGCACGGCTCCGCCTGCAGCTCCGCGGGTAGGAGTCAGACTGGTGTGGCATTGTTCCTGTGCTTGGCACGGACGTGCTGCATAATGTGATAATCCCTGTGGGTCAAATCTGCACCGTCCTTGGCCAAAAGGCTGTACTTGGAGGTAAACTTCTGACCTTGTGGCTTTTTTTTTTTTTTTCTTTTTTATTTTTTCCCCCAAGAAATGTTTTGGAAAGAAGTAATTGCTATCCTTTCATAAGCCATTCCTCAATCTGAGGATCTGATTCTCCTGTGTGCTACTGTGGTTTTTAAAAGAAACAGAGAACTCTTCATACAGCCAAGAAACTCCAGCACAAACAATCAAGGAGGCATGGCACAGAGGAAACTAGATTCTTCTAAAAAAGCTCTTTCTGTAACTGTGACGTCCCACTTGCACTTCAGCTTGGGACACAAGAAATGGCAGTGTGTGTCTTGCAGATTAACTGAGTTAATCCACTGAGCAGGGGGCATTTATCAAATAAAATAGCTTTATTATTAAAAAAGAAAGAAAGAAAGAAAGAAAGAAAGAAAGAAAGAAAGAAAGAAAGAAAGAAAGAAAGAAAGAAAGAAAGAAAGAAAGAAAGAAAGAAAGAAAGAAAGAAAGAAAGAAGGAAAGAAGGAAAGAAGGAAAGAAGGAAAGAAGGAAAGAAGGAAAGAAGGAAAGAAGGAAAGAAGGAAAGAAGGAAAGAAGGAAAGAAGGAAAGAAGGAAAGAAGGAAAGAAAGAAGGAAAGAAAGAAGGAAAGAAAGAAGGAAAGAAAGAAAGAAAGAAAGAAAGAAAGAAAGAAAGAAAGAAAGAAAGAAAGAAAGAAAGAAAGAAAGAAAGAAAGAAAGAAAGAAAGAAAGAAAGAAAGAAAGATTGCACTTGAGACATTGTTGACCTGGCAGTGAATGAAAAGCACCGTTTCTAGAGGGAGTTTTTAAGCACACTGGTTCAGTGCTCGCATGCATAGGATAAGTATGTAGCTACAAGCTGAGACATGTAGCACTTATCCTTAACTTGTAGGCTTGTGTAAGTACTTGAGGACACAGTGTGCTGAAGAACCATGCACAAAGGAAGAGGTTTAGCTGAGAGAGTTGTAGTCTAATAAATATCTCTCTCTTCAATGACAACTACAATCACATTAAAAACAGAAAAACAGTACAGTTAAATTTATGGTACAGTACAACATTTTTTGGTTACACATTTAGAGAGGAGGGAAACTGCAAAGAAAGACAAATCTGGGTATTAATGTGCTATAGTAATACTTTCTTACATGTAAGGGTGAAGAGAACAGCTTATTTGGTTTACTGCCCACAGAATACTGTCTCCAATTTTTAAGCATCCTTCCCTTTGCTTCCTGTTTTGCATGTTATAATTTTAATATGTCCAATAATTGTAGCTGCAACTCCTCATGGATTCAAGTGAGACTACACAGACATCTACCAGCCTGATTTGCTGCAATCAAGTAATTGATCATTTGTAGACTATATCCTCATTTGCACCCTGTAATTGTGTTGAAAGTTATTTGCAAATGCAGAAGCCTGTAATTTAAGAGTCATGCCCTAAAAGTGTTTTTAAAAAAATCAAAGAGTGTGATTTAAGATCCATGTGATTTCCATTTCAGAGAGGGTTACCTGTGCAGACATTAAAGGTGGGAAACCACACTGAAGAGAAACCCTATGTGATGAGGAATGGGATGGGAGAAAGAAATCATTTAGCTGCACTGGATAGTGTTCCAATAACCTCTCTTAGACATCCCCTGGGCCCTCTCCCCTCTCCCATCCCTTTCTGGTGGGGGCTGTTTCCAGCATGTGCTTCCCACACATAGTTCTTATGAAAGCATCAGAGCTGATGCTCTGTACTGACGTGATGCCAAGTGGGAACCAGCAGAAGGGATGGGGCCATTTGCAAGCAATAGCTTTCACTCTCTTCCAAATGACAGCAGCAAGCATGGTGTGCATGCTGGGTCCCCTCCTTGCTGAGCATGCTGTCTGAGCTCTAGCTTTGGGCTGCAGGACCCGTCTGTAGGCAGTCCTGGGTATCCCATCACAGGCAGAATTCCTTCTCCTCTCCCTCTCAACCTGCACCATGGTTTCTACACACCCAAAATTAGGGCACAGGCTCTGGGAACTGAGTCACTTCCAGATGTGATGCCCTGGCTGATGGCTCCTCCATATGAGTGTCCATTTATATTGACATAGCAGAGAGTGGTGAAAGTTGCCCAGTCCTCTCCAAGATTTTACACATCCAGGGACTTGGTCACACTAAGGAATCCGAAGGGACTGGGCATATGATACTTTTAAACACCCTGAACTATTGTCTATACCACTGATGGTGCCTTGGGGACGGTCATTCCCTCATGCTGGTTGGAACAAAAAGCAGTGCAGTGCAGAGGGCACCAAGAGTCTCTGATCTGCTGCCAGTACACAGAAGACACGAGCCCTTTTGTACTGCCAGCCTGCAAAGGACTTCCAAAAACCAGCCAGGCAAGCTACAAGTACCCTCATAAATTTCAGGAAAACCACTATAAACAGCTCAGCTGAGAGACAAAAAGTAATCTAGCTTGGGAGATGGGAACTCAGATGAGATTCCCAAGTCTGGGTGTCGTTGCTTAAGTAGTGCCCCTGTGCCCCCTGTGCTGATAGACCGAATGCAGGCTCTGCTCCAGAGCGTGGCCCAGTTGCTGAGCCCCTCATGTACCTGTGCCTGTCATCCAGCACCCCACTGACCAGGAGAGTCAGCCTGGGTAGCCTGCAGCACATGTTCCTGAGAGCCATGTCCTCCACCAACCTACCGGCTTTGGCCAGTCTTCCGTAGTGCTGTTAGTCCTCCCTTTGCACACATCCAGGTCTGTGATATTTTTCACTCTTCTTTGAGCCCTTTCTCCTCCCTGTTGGTGAAACAGCCATGTCATGGGGGAGTGGAGTGGAGGACTTTTCTCCTCAAAACTATATCCTTGAAGAGAAGGACCCCCAGCACAAGGATATTTATCTATTAGAATGGGTCCAGAGGAGGGCCATGAGGATGATCAAGGGGCTGGAGCACCTCTCCTGTGAAGACAGGCTGAGGGAGCTGGGGCTGTTCAGCCTAAAGAGAAGGCTCTGGGATGACATCACTGCAACTTTTTTTTACTTAAAAGGGACTTATGAGAAAGATAGAGAGTAACTTTTTGCTTGGTCAGACAATGGTAGAACAAGGGAGAATGGTTTTAAACTAAAAGGAAAGATTTAGATTAGATGTTAGGAGAAAATTCATCACTTGGAGAGTGGTGAGGCCCTGGCACAGGCTGCCCAGAGAAGCTGTGGATGCCCCACCCCTGGAGGTGCTCAGTGCCAGGCTGGATGGGGCTTTGGGCAACCTCATCTGGTGGGAGGTGTCCCTGCCCATGGCAGGGGGCTTGGAACTGGGAGATCTTTGAAGTCCCTTCCAACCCAAGCCATTCTGTGATTCTATGACCCCTCTCCTGGTGTTTACTATGGATGTTCCCAGTTTGGGCTCTTGCACTACCTTTCTTTTTTGGTTCTATTAACAGCACTTTTTGACCCACAACATAAATGAATCAGAATCAGATGTGCTTCAACACACTCTGTTTCCCACAAGACAATATGGGTATTTCCTGGTTAATCATAAGCAGCTTTTGTGTAAATAAAAACAAAGCCCTAAATCTCCAAGGGTACGAAACAGATTATCATCAGACATGATCCTTCACAAAGATATGTTGTAAATTTGAAATGAACCAAGTGCTAACAGGGAAATTTGTATTATTTTCTTCTTGCAGGCAAACTCATGCCAGGAACTCATGTGGGCCTTGAACTCTAAACCCATGGCAGGTGTCTGTCCATCAGTGCATTGAGGGAAACCAAGATGTCCACACTATGGAACCAGACCTGGTTGGAAACCTAGGATTCCTCTTTCCAGTGCTAACCCACAAAGAGTTTCAAAGAAGTCACTAAGTAACCAGCCAAGCAGCACAGACATTTACAAGTGTTTGATCTCCAGTACCATGCAAAGGAGAAGTACTGGGTTTGAACATGCCTCCTGCTGTGAGAGTCATGGATATGTTTTGAAACTCAGCTGCAGATGAGGTGCAATGATGGTCCCTATCAGTTTAGCTTGCCTGACTTCCAGAGAAGCCAGGCAGGTCAGGATCCAGCTCTGCCACAGAGCAAGGATGCCACACTGGAGAAGCAGCTGGCTCCTCTGCACTGCCAGCACTGCTCTGAATCCATGAGAAAGACATGGGAGATGACTGTGCACCAAAGGAGGAATGGAAAACCCTTGGGCAAATGTACTGATCTAACCCCATTTCTACACTGAATGTGGAGTATACAGCTCCTCAGTGGCTCCTCCAACCAGCTCAGACTTAGCAAGCCAACAGTGGGGGCTGTTGCCCAGCAGGCAAACATGATTGCAAAATGGCTATATGGCCAAACTGCATGGTTTTCAGAAAATCAGCAGGCTGCAGGTAGGTTTAAGCAGCTGACATTCCCCATACCAGACCAATAACTTGCAAGACTATTCCAGTGCTTTGTGCCCTCCCTTTGTCTGGAAAAGATGTAATCTTTCATGTTTTGGACTAAAAATGTTCATCAATTCATGAAAGAAAAGCACTTAAACATTCATGGGGCAAAAAATGTAAGGAAAGCAAACAAGATGGAGCACAGTGAAGGTCAAAACCCTCTGCAGCAGCAGCATACAAAATCCCCAGCAGCCAGACTGCAAGCAACCACAAGCTCTAGATTTGGATTATTGTGTCCTCAGGCTGCTGTCTGCCTCCTAGGTGGTGAAATGTTTTGGCTTCCAGAAAGGTGAGCTGAGGAGGAAGACGTGAGCACAATCAGGCTTCGTGCAGCTGCAGAGGCCTGCCAAGCCCTGCTTGCCATGCCTGAGGACAAGTCTTCTCACAGGGCTGGAGGGTATTTTGGACTGCAATTCTGCAGTGCAGAGATAATATTGTTTTTTAAGGACATGGAAGAGGAGCAAGTATGAGGGAAGAGTCAGAGGATAGGAAAAAAGCATGAGCTGAAGACTACTCTGCAAGGTTGCCTATTTTTGCTGTGGTTTTCAGGCAGGTGTCAGTCCCTCTCTTCTCCAGGTAAATGTTGACATGGGCTTCTGGGTCATCACTGCTGATGTGTCACTACTTGTCCCCACTACATGGGTCTTTGTCCTTCTGGGCACATCTTCATGGACTTTTCAGCTCCAGACAACATGTCTGGCTAATCTCTTGTCCAACCTCTCTGTGGTCCTATAATGGCTCTCAGAGACTTTCATATCTTCCTCTGCTCTCCAGTGTTGGAAGTCCTGCATTAGCTGCACACCCACACTGGGGTTTCTGGGAAGCTGAGGATGCCATATCTTGCAGGTAAGAAATATAACATGGGATTGCTGTGGTTTTTGTTTTGTATCTTTAGAGTCCCAGACGTTTTTGAATAGATATCACCAGAACTGCATGTAGCAAGCACCCAGAAGTGTTTGTTGCCCTCAAAGTATGGTCATGGCCCTGCCTGGAAAGGACCCCACAGGTTGTCCCAGCCAGCATGGACTGGGGACCTTGTGCTGGTCCTGGTGGAAGGGAAATGAGGAATTGGAGGGTATCCTATTATCTGTTGTTCTAATATCCCAGAGGCACCCTTAATTCCAGCCTACCTAACAAAGAGGCAGCTACGTCATGTGTTCCTGATCCTGAAAATGAACCCTGCTAAGAACACACCTCTGGTCCTGTGGGCTGCTCCTGAAGCTGACTGTTCACAGGGATGCAGAGAGGTAGGAGCCTGCCATTTGTGGGACCGGAAGAGCAGTTCTGGAGCACTATTGGTGCAGAAAGTTGCAGTGCTTTCCTCAAGGGAAGGCAAACCACATGCGCAATGTGATCAGGTACTATTCTTGCTCGTCTGTGGGAGGATGAGTGGGCACGAGCAAGCGCAGGGAAATGGCACACTCTGCTGTGCTCTGCATGCCTGCCTCCGTGCCTGACTGCTGCTCACTTCCCCATCAGGAGCAAAAGCTGTGATGGACCTTGCTTTTTGTCACCAGAGTTTGTTGAGGTATGTGGGAAGGGGCTGCGTGGCTGCTGACCCATGCAGCAGGCTGCGAGCAGGCATTAGGTGATCCCACCACTCAGCCCTCGCCCACGCCCCACACCAGGAGGAGAGGTGATGGGCAGTGCTAGGCTGTGCTGGTGCCTGAAGGCCAGCACACTGTGTCATGGTGCCATCTTTCACATGGTTTTCCTCTCCAGGCTTGTGGCTTGTCCCAGCCTTCTGCCAGGGTCTGTCTCTGGAGGAATCTAGTGCATATTTGAGCGATTTTTTGTCTACCTTCTCTTAAATTTTAATTAACTGTCTAACACAGTGAAGGTAAGGCTATCCTAATTCTTTTCACATGCTTAGTGAAGAACGATAATTCAGCTGCAGAGTAAAAATGTTCTTATCACAGCAGAATGATTTCTTCTCCTATTACCATTCTCCCTGTCATGGTTAAAGATTAGTTTATGTTTCACAGGGAATTTTCATCTTCAGGAAGCTTGAGCTTGGCTTCAGAAAAGTGCTCAGGGATGGAACTCAGTATATCAAATCTCAGCTTGGAAACAAATAACCATTTGTACAAAATTGAAAAAAAAAAAAAAAAAAAATCCATTTGTCTGAAGGTTAATACTTATTTTAGAATAAGTTGTACTTCTGATCTTTGAAAGTGTAATCTAAAGGATACTTATAATATACTCCATCTCTCTCTGTAATTTAAGCAAAACAATTGACCTATCAATGAAAAACAGCTGCTTTGAAGCTACTTCAATGTACAGCAACCACAGTTTATATGATAAAGTGGAAAAGACTATCTTATGCCAACCAGATTGCTTCAGGCATTTTTAAACATCCCTCCATCACCACCGCATCCTAGATGTAGCTAACCTCTGAAAAGGAGTGTGCAGCAAAATGGCTGGTGCAGCTCAGCTACGTAGATATGAATATTACTGTAATATAATCTAGATGTACGGAGTCAAAGTTTATGGCTCTTTTTATTGCTACTTTCTCCCACTACTTCAACTAAACATCTCCTAAACAAAACAAAACTCAGATTGGCTTCTCCCATTACCATTTCAGCAGAACTTTTTGTGCTGTTGGAGGTAAGAACATGCCAAACCATTCCTCATGATTTAAACTCTTCTTATGACTGGAGAGGAGAGAGGAAAATCGTTCGCCATAAAGAGAGTCCAAGCATGCTCCAAAAGGTCTGCTGTGGCTCTGATTCAATGCGGGAATGACTTTAGATCCACATATTGCAGTTTTGGTTGTTGAAGTAACTCTGTGGGTAACAAAATAATGAAAAGTTAAAGGCCAGAAGAGTTAACTGGACCATTATGGTAATTATTTCACTGGCATAGAAATACTCCTTTTTCTCTCTAGCCAAAACTGTTTAATATGTTAAGTCCTGTGCATGGATCACATGCAGCACAAGCTAGCAGTGATGGTGTGGCCTCCAGCTAATGGCCATGAGACAGCGTGTAAGAACTGTCATAGTCTCCAGTAAGTCTGCAGTGAATGGCCTCTTCACCTCATGTGAAGAAAGATGGAGCTCCTGGTTAGCACAGGCTGTCCCCTGGATCTGACATTTCAATGCACACAGCTCTTCTGAACACATCAGGTGGGAGGATGCTTTGCTGGGACCTTTTGGGGTGAATCCCATAAAGCCAAGTAAGGACTTTGCCTCTGGGTCCTCTATTTTTAGGCAAGTGCTATGACCACTTTACCACTAAATACCAGAGGAACATATTTTCCTCTAGTAGTTTGGTTTGAAAGGTGTTTTTTTTTTTTTTTTTTTTTTTTTTTTTTTTTTTTTTTTCCCATTGCCTCTTTCTTTCATTCAGTTTGTGCTGATTGTACCTACCTCAAGAGAAGGCCTGGGGACAGACCTACAGACCTGTGTGGAGGGAAAAGGTGACCAACAATCAAAAAAGATTGCTGAGTCTGCAAGGATTTACAACATGCTCCTGCTACTTGTTTATCCCTGTTTTTCACATGCCTGAAGGGATGCTCCCCAGGCATAAATAAAATAGGCAAGATACATTCCCCCCTTTTTTAGCACAGTCAGTTCCATTCTGCTCTCCCTCAGTGCACCCTGTTGGAGACCTCTTCTCCCAGGGCCATAAGATGGTTGCAGGGATATTGCAGAAGGGGTGAATGCCACTGGGAACTGAAGTGCTGCCCTCCTTGCCACAGACCTCATGGTATTTCAGCAGCACAGCCATCGTGCACTCAGCTGTGTCCCCTGCAGGGACCTCATCAAGCCTGTTGCATCTGGTGGTCTCCATAGAGGAACTGCAAGGTGCTCGACCATGGGAATAGGCAGCATCATTCAGCCTGAGGGTGCCAAAATGCTCAGGGCAGGTGGAGGAACTTGTGTGGGTCTGTATTTGCTGGGTGCTTACAGGCACAGGCAGTGTGCTGGACACCTTCGGCAGCCCCGTGTTCAGGCAGTGGCATCTTTCATTCCCTCTGTGCGTTAGGCTGTCTGCTTCAAGAAACAAATAATAAAACTGTCAGTTTGAGATTCCTGGTATTTATCAGCCTGTCCCCAGCCAGAGCACTCATGGCTAAGAATATTCCTTGGGAAGATACAAGAATTTCACTTTATTTACAGAATGAGCCCTGTTCCTGCTCCCAGGTTTAAGGCAGCTGTTACTGGTGTTGGCCTTCTACCAGTTTGGGGTCCCAGGTCTGCAGCCAGGAGAAGCCTTGTGCCTAAAGAGGCATTAGGCAGACCCTGCATCAGCTAGAGCAGGAATTCAAGGAGCTGCTTCTTCCCAGGAGGGCACTTAGCAATGAGGAGGAGTGGAGCCAGGGCTGGCCAGTGGCCCCACAGATCTACTTCACTGGCACACTTCAAGTCTCTGCAAGTTGTGCTGAAGGGATTTCACATGCCCTCCAAGAGCTCCTTCCCTCCCTCCTGCTCCTACTGTTGCACATGGAAAATGGACACAGTGAAGAATTTTCTCTTTGAATCTATTTTGCCTTTCAAAAAAACAGTGGTGAACATACCATGCAGCCAGAATTGCATAGGGCAGCAGTCAGTGGGAGGCGTGCACCCCTGACAAGTCTTCTGGGACAACTGGCAGCTCCAGGATCATGGGGTCTGGACATTTTTGTACTGAATTCCCTCAAGACCTTTTCCAACTGTGAATATGCAGCTCTCTCTCTCCCTGTTTCTCTCTGTCTTTGAATAATCCTTTGCATAACAGAATATTCTGGATGGGAACAAACAAATCTTCAGGCAGCTCTAGAGAATGATGCAGAAAACAATGGGCTGAACCAATTTTGCTTTCTCCTCCAAACCCTCTTGTGACTCTTGATTGTCTCTGTCTATTTGTTTATTGCTGCTGCTTTCTTGTGGAAGAAATTTGGTTTGTTAACCTGATTATCTTTGTTTTGAAATGATAAATGACTTCACCCTGGTTGCCAATAGTCCATGATGCCTGGAAAATAAATCTGTGAGTCCAAGTTGTACTAACAACTCACTGATTTCTTTGGGGAAATATGAACAAAATTAATATGATGCTTATGTAATCACTTACTAAAGCTATGACTAATTTGCATCCTGGCGGCGATAAGAGGAGATAAGAAGATGTGGCATAAATTATACTCCTGTTTTTCTCCATCCATCTCTCTGGAGCCCGAGGGTGCTTGTTCACAGCTGCAGAGGTGTGCCTCTGAACCAAGCCACCACAATCACACCATCAGAGAGGTGCTGAAGCCGAGCTGAAGAGCCTCCCCAGGTCCGTGCTCTCTTGTGCCAGGCTGGCCTTGGCTGCTGGGCTTTCCCCATACCCCTGGTCTCTTCTGTCTAGGAGACTGGAAGAAAGGGCTGGTAGGAATTTCTTTGGACTTTTTCTGCAGCATCTGCCAGAGATAACCCAGTGCAGAAATCATGCCCCAGCCTGGCAGGGCATAAATCATCTAGACTAAACCGTCTCTTTTATAGCAAGACAAGCACAGTTTTAGAAAACTGGCATTCCTTCTTCCTCTAGCCCTGAATTTTGTTTGTTTTGTTCAAGGTTTGTGCACAGGGCAGTTCCCCACTGCTGTTGCAGCATGGGAGTCAGAGAAACCAGGCAGCTTGTATCAGCTGCTGGAGTAACCGCATGCTCCCAACTTTGCTGTACAGCAGTGTGATAACTAAATTGCCTTTTAAGCGAAGAGCCATGACTTTTTAATCTTGTTATCTTAAGCAGTGTTATTGGATGCTGAAACATTTTATTATGTGTGGGAGGAGGGCTCATTCAAGGCTCCCAACTCCTGCTCCCCAGGGCTGCCGTTAGCACAGCCTGTACTGACCCGTCCTGCTGCACAGACAGGCTGGTTTTCTGGGGCACTCTCCCTTGTGCCCTCCCTGACCACTGCAAGTGAGACTGCACTGCAGCCTTTCCCTTGCTGGGAATATTAATTTGGGTGTCCCTCCTTTTGTGTAGCCACCTAGTGCCATTACACACAATGCCTCCACATCTGTCCAATTTAACATGAAAGGAAGGCAGCAGGTTCAAAAAAAGTTGAAAGGGGTGTGGGATTGACAGATGTGCATGCACATTGTCACTGCAGAAATCTGTTTTCTTTAGGAAGTTGGGCTGAAAATGAGGCTAGCGTACCTTTTCACAGCACTGTCTGTATTCTGAAGGCATGTCAGTACAGGGCAGTATAGAGCCTTGCAGGTCCTGAGCAAGTTCCATCTGAGCCTTTATGTCAATGACACAGTGTGTACTGAGATAAGTTTGTATACTGGAAGCATCTCTTCTGTCCAGGGGCAGCTGTGCTGTTTCTGGCTTAGGAGCCAGTTCATCCAGCATCAGGCTGAGGAGCTCTGCGGTACATTGCATTGTGCAATGCAGACATATCCAATTAATCCATCCGAATAGTGGAATTCCCTTAAAATGTTGCTCTCCAAGTAGAGACTAGAGGCCAAATTTGAGGTCATTTGAACAAAGTACACCAAAGATGCAACCTCTGCTTAGAAACATCATATGCCATCCCAGTCTTACTCCTCATGCAGTATTTTATTTGCTGGTTGTTAACACATCTGGATATCAAAACATGACTCTAATCCTCCCCAGGCTGTTATCAGGTCCTGTACTTGGAGTATGGCATTTAGTATGGAATGGTGTTTGACACCCAACGACCCTTGAAGAGGTAATATTAGGAAAAGTAATGAGGGTACAGTTCTGATCTCTCTGGATTAGGTAAAGGAAGTTAGGGACGCATGCACAGTAGGACATGGTTTATGGGCACTTAGTTGTGATGGCTCTGGGGATATGATCTGCAGGACTGTTAACTTTTCACCTGCAAGATGCAAGGAAATATTTTTTTTCCTTTCACATTTCTGCCCCAAGAGCACCCTAACAGGCATTGTTTCAAAGGGCTCTGAAATTACACACATGCTCAGTTTCTTCTGAAAGCTCTTGTGCCTTAGCAGGGCCAGAGGATAAATTTAGTCTGGGACCACTTAACACAGCATGTTCTGTAGATACTGCCTCCCCACACACATATGGAGCTGCCTTCCATATCCAGAGTGCTCTAAAAGCTCCAACCTGCCCACCCCCAATAAACACAAATACTGATTTGCTGCAGCAAGAATGTTTGGCAGAAGTGGGGAGTCCTTCTTTCAAAGGATATCTGAGGTGGGGACCACAGCAAGAGAGCTGTCTACAACATTTTCCAGACTTTTACAGTGCATAGCAGGAAAGCAAAAAAAAAAAAAAAAAAAAAAAAAAAACAAAGAAGAAAAAAACTCTCCACAAATAGGCTCTCTGACCTTGCACCAGTCTTTAAGCATGACATGTTATCACAGTCCAGATGCTTTACTGCCTCCTTTTGAAGAGGCTTGACATCTAGCATTTCCTCACAGACCCCTCACTGAGGGACACTGACCCTGCAGCGAACTTGCACAGGGTCTGCCTGTGCCTGCAGCAAATGGGGCCAGATCTCAGGCACGGACATTTCCCTGTCCCTCTCAACATGACAGCTTATGTAGACAGCACTGGGATAGGATGGTTGGTTTGGTGGGAGTCATCAGGGACCACATGGGGAATGTGGCATAGCTGCCATGCCCTCAAAGCATCACAGAAATGAATGGCAGTTATGTAAGGAGATTAGTTGTGCCTGATACTTTCCAGAACACAAAGTCAACACTTAAAGGCCTAAAGTATAATTGACTTAAACCTCCCTGTACTGGGAAATCTGGAACTTGCCTTCTGCAATAGCCCTTTCACAACCACCTTAACTCTGCCCCTGTTTGAAATGCTTCTCTAACCACTGTGAGAGCTCACCAGACTGCCAACCTCCCAGCCCTGTGAAGAACAATATGGGAATGTACAGGAGTCCTGTGAAGGGACAGGGAGGCCTCTTGGGGAAACGATGAATTTAAGTCAGATGTAATGAAGTAGGAGCTAACTCAGCCCTATGTGTCCTCACTTGCCTGTCCCACTCGGATGGAGTGCAGGCTCTGAAGGAGCCCATGGGCAGGCAATAAAGACATGGAGCAATGCTTAAGCCTCTGAAGCTCTCTGCTCCTCACGAGGCAAAGAGATGGAGCCATTCCAAGTCACTTCCATTCACTCCTGGAGCCTCTCAAATGGAGAGCAGCAGTATTTAATGACAGCCATAAATCATTAAGTAATTAAGCATGCAAGCTATAAAACACATGTGCAAACAAACCTTGTGCAGTGATGTGTACGTAGAGCTTGAGGTTAGAAAGCTAGCACATTGCTACATTCCTACAAAAACATACCCATCGCTGCACTGGAGATCAAGATAATCTGCGTGGGGAAATACTCCTCTTTCTCCCATGAGCTATTGTTATTGGCCTGAAAAATTTCATTACCATAGTTATATGGGAGTTAGTAACCAGGGCTAAAGTTCAGGCAGCCAAGTCTTAAAAATGTTGGCACATTTCGTGAAGCAGGGATGCCAATTCCATCCCTGTTTATTCCAGTGTTTTTGTATTATATCCTAGCAGTCTTTATAATCTGATAATTTTGCCAAATCCCTTCACTTTTTCTTGCATTTTCCAGGGAGTGTGTATCTTCCCAGATCTTTGGCAGAACATATGAGAGCAGTCTGGCCTGTTGGTGGAGCATGGCAGGAGCAACCACCAAGGGCTATGTCAGCAGACATGTATGTGGGGGCTGCTGGAGATTCTCTTCCAGCAGGTTGGGTTTTAATTTACTTCTTGTTGTGCTGTTTCTGATGTTTTTACTGCTGTCTCTTTTCAGTTACTTTGGACTCTTCGTGACTGAGTAAGCAAGGGACGTCACCAGGTGAACTCACAAGTCTTTTTCCCCTGCCACAGCAGTGCCTATGAGATGTGCTGGGATCTGGGTGTCTTCAGCTCCTACTGGGATGGCACCTCCAGACTACCACCGGATCCTGAGAGAGGGGAACCTCCCTTTCACCTTCAGACACTGAGTTTTGAAAGATGGATATTTTTAATTTTATCTGAGATGAAATAGCTTATACACGTTTCTAGCATTTGGAGGGGCCTTCATGAAAGGGCTGACTGATTTCCTTCTTTTATTAGTCTTGGATGATACTGTACTAGCTCCTCTGGTGCATGCATGCATGTGTAGCCCTTGGGAGCCTACATGACCAGCTGGAACGTGATTTCCTAAGTCGTCAGCGGGGAGAGGGATGCAGCCCTGAGGCTGCTCCCTCCTCCTCCTGCCTTGCCTCCTGGCAGAGAGCTAACAAGACAAAAGGATGTTTCTCGTTTGGGTTTGATGTTATTTTCCCCACACTGTAATATCACAGAAGAACCAAGGGCAGATAGTGCTCTTTGATCTGAGCACGAGAGATAATTATAAACATGCTGGCAGAAACTGTTGTTATATAACCATACAAGTGTTTCAAAGCAGTGCAAAACGCAGGAAGGTGGGATTAAGATATACCCAAAATGAAATGATTATGTTAGACCGGATGGATTCATTTTGTGCCAAACTCCTCCCCACCTCCCGCCGGCAAATAATATTGCCAGATGGTAAGAGGTTGAAAATTTCTGGTCATGTTTGTAAAAGCTATCACTTCACTGAATGTGTAGATCTGCCCACAGACCTGAAGGAATACGTGATCCCAAACAACAAAGATACATTCAAACCGGTAAATATGGTGATCTGTTAGCTACTGAACACCTTGGGCCTGTTTCCCCAGGTTGCAATGCACTGAGGTATCTGGCACTGTTACTATCCAATTTGGGGCCGTAGTGTGGATTTACTTTAGGAAAAACTGATAACAGACTGGAAGGGGCATTTTCTATATATTGAACCACAAGGGCAGTTCAAGACAAGATGACAAGTATTCATTGCTGGAGGAAGGACGTGTAACTCAAAGCCCATCCATGGCAGCAGCACTACTTTGTCATGTCTCAGTCTCACGGAGTTAACTCAGGAGTGGCTCTTCCTAAGTCTCTGGTAGCATAACAGCATAAATACAGCATGAATGGGGAGGCATTTGGGGCTCTGGTTGTCTGCAGAGCAAAATGTCATTCATTGCATCACTGTGTTATACAAGTTGTTTAGTGCTGTGAAATGTTTCACAGGCTAATGGTCTAAATGCCAATGCCCAGCTCCGAGTGATTGTTCTGGTGACACTGCCCTCAGTTGAATTGTGTCAGCAAGATTGAATTTGATCATACGCATGTAAAAAGTTAATATATTCAGATCTGATGTCCCACAGGCATTCAGGGAAGGGTGGAAATGTGTGACCTAGTTTTAGGGAGGATGACCATTGCTTTCCTCTCCCTTAATGATTTAGACTTTGAGGCAGATTATGTACTTCTGCTGCAGAAGATGGCAGGGTCAGAAGTCTGGGTACCACAGACCACAAAGGGCTTTGATATGAAACCAAAAGTGCTACAGGATTTTGCTAGATATACAGAAAAAAAAAAAAAAAAAAAAATGCACCCACTGCAAGATGCACCCACTGAAGAACAAACCACCAAATCCACCTGTTACAAAAACAGGTCATCTGGGGACCCAGAAAGACCCCTCCTTGCTGGAATTAGTGCTGGCACCCTGCTCTCTGAGGCACAGGTCTTCTTTGGGGAGGTGGGTGCTGGTGCATGGCTTCAACCAGCAGAACTCCCCAGGTAATTAAAGCTCCTAGGAGTGTATAAAAACACAAGAAAGAGATTGCAGTAAACAAATCAGATTATGTAAAATACATATTATAGGAGAAACCTTAGCAGGCTTCAGGTCATGTCATCTGCTTGACTCTCCCAGGGCCTGCCTGTCCCTTGCATGGCCCCTTCCAGCACAAACGTCTAAACAGAGCATGCATAGCTAAATACGCATATACATACATATGCATGCATATAAATTGGTCTGTGCTAAGAGTTCTCTGGTAGCAAGGATTGCTATGATACCACATTAAAACATTTAAATATAAAGTGCTGGAGTTGGCATCCTTGCTGCTGCTGAAATGCTGCAATGTGTTGCCAAACATCACTGGCTGAACTTTAGTCTTGGATACAAACTTCCATATAACTATGGTAATGAGTAGGCTGGTAGCTCAGAGAATGAAAACTGCTTCCTTCCCCAGAGAAATCATCCCAAGCTATAATGCTGAATATGCAAACAAAGATGCTGCTGAGTAGCATTGGGTCCTGCTTTTGCAGTTTTTCTACATATGACCTCACTTTCATTTTATTTTATTTTATTTTATTTTATTTTATTTTATTTTATTTTATTTTATTTTATTTTATTTTATTTTATTTTATTTTATTTTATTTTATTTTATTTTATTTTATTTTATTTTATTTTATTTTATTTTATTTTTTCACAGACTCAGGGAAGTTATAAAACACCTTTCCAGCTAGAATTATAAAATATTTTGGCACTTTCCTCCTGCATCTGCTTTGACCAAATCTGGGGTATCTCAGGGCAACAGTGAGCTGGTAGGTCTGCTCCCACACAAAGGCAGCACCTCACAGTGCTTTCAGGATGTGATCCTCCATCAGTGAATCAGGACTCTTGCTGTTCTCCAGAGCATCCAGACTCCCTGAAGCTAAGGAGGGAAGACAGAACCTGTCCATCTTTACACTGGAGCCACCAGCCCCAAAGTGTTTGACCTGGAAGCACTGGACACTTAGAAATCTGTCTTATAACTTGGCACAAAATCTTCTTTGTCTTTGTAAACCAAACACCAGACTGAGGCCTTTTCTTAAAAAAAAAAAATAAAATAAATCATAATTTAGTTTCAATCAGCCACACAAGTTTTACCTGGTTTTTGACCTGGCCTGCTGTGTATTTCTTCTTTGCTATAGGTTCACATTTAAGAACCCTACTTTGCAGCAGTGATAAGTGAAATTATTTCTTAAATGTGGTACCAGCACACAGAAAAGTTTTTCTCACTAGGTGCTGCTTTCAGGTTACACCCAGCTAGCTTTTCTGCTGGGGGTTGTGGTTTAGAAGGATGCTCCTCCCCTTGTTGCTGATGGCCAGATTAAGAGGATGGAGGACTGTCCATGTAGCAAAATACCATAGCGAGTCAGCGTGGACTTTGTAGTGTGAGGCTGCTTTCTAACCAACACTGGCTTTCCTCTATTTTCAGGCGACTGTTATGAGTTACTCTTATTCTAAGTCACTGAGGAACAGCTGTTGGTCCAGAAGGCAATGTTGATTTGCAAGTGATGTCTTTGTCAGACCACAACGTAAGGCAGGCTAGAAAAAGAACATTCCATCCTGGCTTTTGTTGCCTTAATGCACACATTGCTCTTTCCTCCCAGTTTGGTTTGGATTTGGGAAAGTTTGTACTTTAATATAAAAATAATCAAGAAGTTCTGAACTGGTATTGCCTTGACCTTGAACCTGTTGTCAGCTTTATTGTTATTCTAGAGAGAGGTGGGGACTATGGTCATCACTCGGCAGTGCTCAGAGCAAAAGGGACGGCAACCCTGGGCTGGATCCATAAGTTGGGAAGCATTGCCATGCCCTGTGGCTGCAAGCTGCTGCCAGGAGAAAAGGGCAGTAGTGACAACTTTGCTGGAGTTAATCTGTCCAAATAACCTGGAATGCTATAAAGAACTGGGGAATGTCACAGGGGGAACAAAGTCCGAGTCATAAGGCCCCTCAAATTATATGCAGAGGAAAAATGAATTTATCTGAGAATCTTCAGGAAATAAGAATTGAAACATACAGTGCTTGAACTTGCACACAGGTTGGGGAGAAGTATATGCGTGCAATGAATATGCTTTATTCAATCCAACTTTCCTGCAATATGCACTTGAACAAAAGTAAAGTAATCACTGCAAGAGAGGCCAGAAAAGAGGTTGTCAGCATTTGCTGATGCAGACAGAATGATTCAGGGCACTGCTCAAATTAAAATAAACTCTTAGAAACATCCTACATCAATAACTGCAAGAACATGAGAAAAAATGCTTTCATTCTCTTGCTTGAGAGAGAAAGCAGTGAGTCTGTGGTGAGGCTGCTAGACTAGAAATATCTTATTGGTAGTGATCTTATCTGCTCAGGTTTCTCCTGCACCTTGCAGTTGTTTTGGCACAGCTAAGAGATCCCCTGGTATAGTGAGTTCATGGCAAGACTGTACCCTTGCAAGTGGTGGCAGGTTCAGATGTGTTAATTGTGCTGTGGTGCTGGGGCTGACACGGCAGCCTGGGGCTGGAAGCCTGGGGTGCACACAAAGCTGCTGCCTACATGTAAATGAATTAGGCACAGATCTGAAAAGAGATATCTGCACTTGGGTTTGATTATGGCTTTGCCTCTGCAAGAGACATTGCAAGGAATTCAGATCATCACCTTCAGGAGGTGGTAGAGAAAAATAATCTACCAATAACAGCCCTTCTACTGGGGCCAGTAGTAGTTCATAAAGGATATATTTTCAAAAGTTAAATCCTGACAGATTTCAATCCTGCATTTCATAGAATCATAGAACTGTAGAATCACAGAATGGTTTGGATTGGAAGGGACCTTAAAGAGCTCCCTGTTCCACCCTCCTGCCATGGGCAGAGACACTTCGCACCAGACCAGGCTGCCGAAAGCCCCATCCAGCCTGGCCTTGAGCACCTCCAGGGATGGGGCACCCACAGCTTCTCTGGGCAACCTGTTCCTGTGCCTCACCACCCTCTGCATGAAGAATTTCTTCCTTATGCCTAATTTAAATCTACTACCTTTTAGTTTAAAGCCATTACTTGTCCTGTCACTGTATTCCCTGACAGTCCCTCCCCAGCTTTCCTGTAGGCCCCCTTTGGGTACTGGAAAGCCACAGTAATGCCTCCCCGGAGCCTTCTCTTCTCCCGGCTGAACAACCCCAAATCCCTCAGCCTGTCTTCATAGGAGAGGTGCTCCAGCCCCTGGATCTTCTTTGTGGCCCTTCTCTGGACTTGTTCTAATACTTCTGTGTCCTTCTCCAGCTGGGGCCTTACAAGGGCTGAGCAGAGGGGCAGAATCACCTTCCTCCTCCTGCTGGCCACACTGCTTTTGATACAACCCAGAACATAGCTGGTTTTCTGGGCTGCAAGCGCACAAGTATTTGTCTTCAAATAATCTGTATTTTTCATATTCAACTATCTGTACATGTATATCATGTAGGATGACATTTGTGCATAATGAAACTGGGAATCCTTATATTTATGTTTTTTACTATTGGTTGACTTTCTCCTTGCTGTTATGGTTGCTAATTGGAAGATTTTGTTGCACCATCAATCATAACATACTGCTAGAAAAATTGGGCTTTTGGATTACATCCTGGATTCCTTGGGAGTGTTCAGTACAGCTGTGCAACAAGAAATGTGTGTACAGGTCAGGAAACAAAGTTGTCTTCATGAGCTGTCTGCAACAGTCTGTGTGTGAGAGTGATTTGGAGAAGAAATGGCCTCTGCTTATATAATAATCTGAGCAGATGTGAGCACTCCAGAACTGATTTTTTTAACAGAGTGATATTCTGGGTGAGATTCAACATATTGCTGTTGATAAGAGGTCTCTGTCTTCCTGTTCAGTAACTCCCATGTTCTGCTAGACCTGGCAACCTGTCCTGAAAATAGTAGCACTGTCACAAATTAAAATAATGATGGCAATTCTTAAAAATAATAATAATAAAAAAAATCCACTTGGAGAAAAATGATCACAGGCATCTTTTTTTAACATAGCAACAAAAATCTCCAACTGTTATTTCTGTTTTAGAAGCGCTCCTGGCACTGTGTCCCTCCCTTTTATCATTCATCAATTGCTTGAGTGTAACATCACTTATAGTACATTAATAACATAGAGCAGAGGAACTCTCCCTTTAAGAACTGTTCTTGGGCCAGAGCATTTCTGGAAATGAATCCTCCTTAGCTTTCTACAGAAAAGAGTAGCTACAAGCTTATATCTGAGAAACCAGAGCGTAAAAATACAAGTTTGTGTCTTCTTTAGCTCTCATTTTCCTGTTTTTATCCTGTTCTGTGTCATTTAGGTGATATAAAACCTTTACCAGCATTCAAAAAGAAAAGTGCTGTCTTGAACAGTATTTATGTTCAAGTAGCAATAAACATATATGATTGCAATTTTCACATCAAGGCATTTGTTGAAGATGTTCTCCTCACTTCACACTGAGATGAAACTTAGAAAGGTGCCGCTCAAGACTGTGGAGTAAAGATCAACTCATACATGTCAAAATGTTTGGAAAGAAAGAACAAGGAAAAGCAAGGAAAGGAACTGAAGGCTTCTGGTGATGTTTCTAATCCTTGTCACAGAGGATCTGATCAATTTAAATGATTGCATAAGACAAACTAATTCTGTTAGTAGTGCAAACCTTTGTCCTTCTTGAGAAGTAGATGCTAAGGGTAGGAAGTAAAATGTTCTGGACTGTTTGGAAAAAGAAATATAATTTCTGTATATCCAAGTTTCAGCATGTTTCATTAAAAAAGGAAGGCAGGATGTCAGAGAGACAGGAAAGAGACAGGAAAGGAGAAAGAGAGAGAGAAAGAGGGAAAGAAAGAGAGCAAGAGAGAGGAGGAAAGGAAAGGAAAGGAAAGGAAAGGAAAGGAAAGGAAAGGAAAGGAAAGGAAAGGAAAGGAAAGGAAAGGAAAGGAAAGGAAAGGAAAGGAAAGGAAAGGAAAGGAAAGGAAAGGAAAGGAAAGGAAAGGAAAGGAAAGGAAAGGAAAGGAAAGGAAAGGAAAGGAAAGGAAAGGAAAGGAAAGGAAAGGAAAGGAAAGGAAAGGAAAGGAAAGGAAAGGAAAGGAAAGGAAAGGAAAGGAAAGGAAAGGAAAGGAAAGGAAAGGATTTCTTTATACCTACATCTTGCATAATACTCTTGGCACATTCTTGTAGCTTTTCATTCCACGGCCTACTAATAAGTGTCCCTGGACCTGTGATAAACTGATTTAACATTCAACTTAACTTCACACCCATCTTACTAATTTGTTTTAAAAGTCTGAACAAAGTAAGCATATGGTGCAAAATCTTAATCATTTGACAGCATGAAGACTAAGGAGTTGACAATGCCAGCAGGTAACGTCTACATTTAGTCTTGTCTATGAAATCCAATCTTTCCACTAATCAGCTCTTAGGAGGAAATCCTGATCCCGTTGAAGTCAGTGGTAAAACTCACAATGACCTCAGCAGAGCCAGGATTTCATTATTATATTTATGCATGATGGAAATAATTGAACCAGAGCAAAGCAGGCTGTTTTTCCCATGTAAGCACATTTTATGCAATAATTATTTTATTCATTGATTATTTTATGCAATGACATTTACATTTTTCAATGTATTAGGTCCTTGTCAACATAATTATTCAGTGGTAATACCAGGGAAGAGAATTCTAGCCCTCAAGGTGGTGATTTGTTTTGAAACTAAACTTAAAACTACCTATGCATGTCCAGTGTAAGAATGCTAATTGTAAGCTAATAATACGCAATGGATACACACACTGCTTTGGCCCTTTTCACTGTTGGCAGATTGCTTGTAAACAAATTGTGAAATCATGTAAATTTCAATCCTATTCCAAACCAGACATGGATTCCAACAAGAAATTCTTTTGGGGCTACTACTGATTTATAAATACTCACACATCACATCGTTGAGCATGTCACAGGATGTTCTTTCATCTAAGTGAAGGATTTGGATTTGTCCAACTTGACACCCAATTTAATTTATGTCATGTGCCACATGACTCGCATATCTTCTTCTCTACGATTTGAACTTCTGACTAACAGAACCCAAACCAGATGGATGGATGGATGGATGGATGGTGGTGAATGTGAAGGATTATAGGCAAATCAACAATTCACTGGAGTGATTTTAAAGATCTCTTGGCATAAAAGCTTTATGGAAATGTATTTATAAAATGGCAAGGAAATTTTTAGGAAGAAAAACTGAGATGCTGCTGTACATGTTTATTGTGCTGAAATACATAGGCCACATGTACATCGTCTAGAACATAAAAGGAATTGAGGCTAGCTGGGAATAGGAAGGAGAAGATAATAGTGACAGAAAATGGAGGTAGTACCTTAGGTAGTACTGCTGTTTATAAATAAAAAAGTGGTTTGCTCTATTATTCATATATTTTTCTCTATGAAGAGGGTTAGGGCAGGTGCTCGAACATTTTAAAGTTTCCATAGGAATATATTTCCCTGTACTTCCTCTACATTTTCCCAGTGCAGAAATGTTGGTGCTCTGGAAGTGTCCCAGCCTCCACAATGGCACTTGTCCAGTCTGATTTACTCACATAACTAAAACCCTATGGTCATTTCTTCACATACAAGTTACTGTAAGTATATTTGTCATTGTTTACATCTATTTCATGTAGTGTAAATGAACCGTTGCTTTGGTTAGGGTATTTAGATACGGCAAAATGACAGCATTCAGGTCTTTCAAACACAGGAAGCCAGGACACCAGAGAAGTGTTTAATAGGGCCTAACAGGAAACAGCCTCGCTGGAAAAAGAGGTTTATTTACAAACACATCAAACAAGAGGGACCCTTGGGCCCAGGCATGGAGGAAGGCTGCATTTTGTTCCATAAACATCCATTTGAACAGCTCTCATCAGCCTGCCACCCGCGCTGGGGGTGAGTGGAACCAGCCGCCAAGTCCCACTCGTGGTGGTTGACTCCTGGTGGGCCTCGGTGGTGACACTGCTCCCACCAAGGCAGTGCCAAAGGCTTGCACCTTGTGTTTGCCTTGTGGTATGGGTGTGGGAAGCCAGCAGATGAATCTGCTGACTGAAAAGCCAGCCATGGCTAGGACATGCCTCTTTGCTTTGCTCATAAAAAATGTTTGGAGAAAATCTGGCCTTGCCTCAATTTAGGTAGACACTTGGTAGGGATAGATACTTCAGAGGGGACATGTAAGCTCGTAGAATGTGTTAAACAAGAAAGGGAAGGGGCCTAGTCCAGAACTCAAGGCACAATAGCTTTGGGTTTGGGGAAGTCCCTGTCATGATATGAGCTTTGCTGTTCCAACAATGATGTGCTTATGGGGTTGAGGCACCATTAACTCCTTTCTCAGAAGCATCTGGAGAAGCACAGATGGTTCAGAAAGAGAGCAACTAGTCATCTGACGACTGCTCATCAGAAACTGGAGGATGACCAGAGAATACAGATGTGTCAGGCCTAATGAAAACCATCCTGGCTAAACACAGTTAGCAGCAGCTGATTTGAAAACAACAATAACAACAACAACAAAAATGCTATTTCATCCTCTTCTGGCTCCCATGGGGTCATTGAGAATGAACCTTTTTTTTTTTGTCTTTGTCCTGGAACAGAGGAGCATCAGGCTTTGGGCCACTGAGAGTCTGCATGGGAAAAGCTCTCCGCAGACAGTACCCTGTGGGAGAAAAAAACACTTTAAATTAATTACTTTTAAAAAATAAGGCTAAAATCAAAGAGATAGTTGAAAGCTTTGGCACCTGGGCTGAGCCAGGATAAAGCTGTGAGTGCTGCAAACTCCATAGCTTCCTCTTCACAGCATTATCCTCAGTCTCTGGCTTTGGTGGGAGAAATGCTAGGTGACTCCTAACACACAAAAATCCATTTCCACAGTCTCTCATTGTTGGACTACCTCATTACTCAGTTCTTCAAGGCAATTGCTAAATCTGGGAATTTCTCAATCACTTGTTGGAGCCACAGCTGTTGCTATAGGGAGGTGATGGCTCCTGGCTCAACAGCCCTCACTGCAAACCCTATTCTTTTCTTGGCCATTGGCTGCATGGAGAATTTAGCCAGGGTAAGGGCTGAGAAATGACTTCACCATTTGGACCCGCGTGCGGTATTCATCAGGCTGTCACAGGGCGGGCTTGCAAGTGTTCTGACCATCTTCCAAGAGGCTTTCCATGTAACATAATCTGGTAATGAATTTCACATAGAGGTGCAAAGGATGCAGATAAGTAACTCACTGCCTACCACTACTGTCTACATTCACTAGAGAAACAGATTGTTCGGAGTCTACACAATCATGTGAAAAAGGTAAAACACAAAGAGGCAGGAAAGAAATTAAGGCAAGCAAAATTATTTTATATTTTTCTCGTTTAAAAGAGCAAAATAACACTTAAAAAAGCAAAATAACACTGTTGATCAATGCCCCGATTTTTTTCATTTCTTATCAATTATTATTATTATTATTATTATTATTATCATCATCATCATCATCATCATCATCATCGTCATTAGTATTATCATTTTTATTATTATTATTATATTTTCATTTAATTAATTAAGTTTTTAATGGAGAAATTGCTTGGAAATATCATGTATGGAAAATCAGGACATTTCTAAGCTGGGCACCTTGCAGAGTGGTAGTAAACTGGGGTGTGATTCTCATTCCCATTGCATGGTGCCAGCAGAACTAACTGCACATTTTGAGTTGATAGCCCCCTGGAAGAGGGATGGCTGACTCAGTATCTGCAGGACATGCAGTGCCAAGCTTCTGGACTGTATCTTGGCCTCCAGGTG
Source organism: Aythya ferina (assembly GCF_964211825.1). Taxonomy (NCBI): domain Eukaryota; kingdom Metazoa; phylum Chordata; class Aves; order Anseriformes; family Anatidae; genus Aythya; species Aythya ferina. Next base: position 23,530,555 of record NC_140299.1, read on the forward strand.
AGAACTGAGATCAGGTTTCACATATACTAGCCTGTCTCACAGGAGTGTTTTTAATTGAAAACCATTCATTTTTGGGAGTAGTGTTTATTTTGCAGGTGAAAAATGAGGAAGCTTTGTTGTTGTTGTTTTTTCTTTTTTGTTTTTTTTTTTTTTTTTCTTTTTTTTTCTTTTTGACAGATGGGAGGATCATAGGAGGTCAGGGTGAGGGTTTGTGATGAGACTTAAAATGACTGACACATGAATGTCACACATTAAAATTAAAAAGCTTTCAAAGGAATCAGTGAAAAAAACCACTCTCATAGATTTTTCACAATCTGGTCAACAAGAGTGACCTGATCTGGTGTTTTCAGCCACTATCTGCCATGGGATTAATGGGTGATTGAACCATCATCATCCTGCCAAGAACAGTGAAGTACCGTTGTCAGGAGCTAGCGGCCATCTGTTCAGTAGATGTAGTATAAAAGCATAAAGAAATTAAAACAGGGGGGAGAGAAGAATAAAAGCACATCTCTTGGTTGTTTCATATTTTTAACTTAAAGCATCCAAATAGTTATGATTTTCATAACATTTTTCCTAGAATATTTAAAAAAACAGTGGAATGAATAACCCTAATGAGAGTTTCAGCAAAGGCACTTTGTTTATTTGGTAATATAATCTAAATAAACACTTTAGACAAAATACAGTTGTACCTTTTCAACAACATCTCTCTTTTTTTTTTTTTTTTTTTTTTTTTTTTTTTTAGAAGAAGAAGAATGCGGAATTATCTACAGTTTTTACTCCCAATATATTTGTTTCTTATAATGGTCCTCCTGACACACAATACTATTCACCACTCAGAAGAGCTGCCAAAAGTTTTCTGAAGGAGTAAATCTATTGTGAGGCAGCTTTACCAGTCCCAGCCCAGATCTGTCAAGATACTTTCTAAAATTTCAAGTGTACAATATAAAATACGGCTTCTAAGGGCGACAATTACAATGACACATGGATATACTATCTGAGGTGAAATTTGTTTTGGTTCATACCTCCCCAGGTCCATTTTCTTTGGACAACAAGGTAAGGGTTCAACTCAGCTGAACTCACCATGCTGCCCTCAAACAAGTATTATTTACATCTGAAGAACAGTATTCTGGCATGTCAGCAGTTGTAACTGACAATTACAAAGGCACTGCCAATGCTGGGTAACAAATCAGTTATTAGTAGAGGAGTCAGATGGCACTAATCTCTTCACCAGCTAGTCAGCACTTTCAAACAGCCCGTGGATATGGCAGATGCTGTTTACTTAGAACAGACTTCACAACTACTTTTTTAGCGAATGCTGGCAACAGGCAGTGGTCAAAATGTCATGTTGGTCCCTCTGAAGAGAAGTGTTCAAGCATCCCCCCTCCACAGTGTGCTTTTCTCTCTTTGTTTGTTTTGTGATTGAGAAGTTGCATCCTTTTGGACATCAGGTGATGCCTCCTTCTACTCTGTTCACTTGGAAAATTTCTTTGAAATAATAAAAAAAAACTAATCCCCAAATACTGGTCTTTTTGGGTTCTTGGGTGGAGAAAATGTTGCAATAAAGTGGTTGGGATAGTGCAGTCTCACCAGATCTACGCAGAGCAGTGAGCCCACACCCAGTGCACCCTCAGCAGAGCTGCCAGTGCTTTTAGATGTCACCGTCACTGCCAGCAACAGGGACAGGGGCAGGGAGGAGCCACTGCATGGAGGGGTATACTGAGCAACACCTAGTCAGCTATTTGCAGATCGACACCTTGTTGGCATTACAGAAATAAATTTGAAAAGTGCCAGGAGCTCTGGGCAGCAGGAGGGTGTGAGTAAGTGCTCCTGTCCTCACTCAGGAAAGTGGTGCAAGGCCAGCAAGCTACAACAGCCTGTATAACAGCAGCGCTGCTGCCCAGGGCTGCCTCCTGGGGTAGGGCTCTTGTGCCTGGGCATAAACCACCAGCACAGCCCCAGTGTTAGCAGGCAGCTCACTGCTCACAGCACTGTCTGTCACATTGGCCCTGATGTCTCTTCTCAGTGTGCTGGCCTCTTTACAGACAGGGATGATATGATTTCTCCCTGGCTTTTTTGCCAATGCTGCCTGGACTAGCAAGGTAGGGCTTTTCTACTTGTGTGGCTTGTCCCAAAATGAGCCTTGCACCAGCCTGCTGGGAGAAGCATCATGGGGGCATGCACAAACACACATGTACACGCACAAGTAGATATATATGCATGTATATACACACACACAGGCACCTCTGCACATGAGAGCTGAGCACAGGTCTGACAGGAGTAGTGTGACACTCCTGCCTGGAGGGGCTGAAGATGACGAGAAAGCATCCTGCTTGGGGAAATAACAAAACAGGGAAATTCAACAGAACTGTTCCTTTATGCAAATGCAAGTTGACAAGTGAGCAGACAAGGAACAGCCTTCCTCCATCTCCTTGCATTCCCCATTCGGGGTCAAAACTGTGCTAGGTGCCCCACCAGAGAAAGCCCCACATAATTTCGTTGCATTGAGCTGTGCTGCAGCATAAGGGGCTGGGGTCTTGCACTGCCCATTCTCTGTCCCACACACCTGAGAAGCAAAATAATTCCTTCCAACTCCTGATTACTTCTGGCATGAAATTTATTGTCTGGGTTTTAAGTCTTGCTTGTATATGTTGTTCCACTACTTAGACCATCAAGCATGCTGTCAGATGCAGGGCTGGAACAATACAAGGGTCACTGGTGGGGGCAAGTGTGTCACCAAAAATGTCTCAAGAAAATCTGACAACTTTCTGGCAACATTCACCAGGGCTCAAGCTGCTTCAAATACTTCCCCTTGATTTGAATTCACTATTTCTTTATCTGTAGCATAGCTGAAGTTATTTCCTTGATTCCCCTCATTTTCAAATCCATTTTTTTCACCCTTCAATGCCTTTTCTTGTGCTGGGAGATTTAAATCAGCCATCTGGGAGAGATCAGAGCCATGATGGGTGAAGTACAAAATAGTGTCAGGATCATCACAAAGGAACTACCTGTCTGAGAGTTCTGTGTCTGTCCTGCAAGGCACCTCTTGCTTGGGCTCTGACACTGCAGACCCCCTCCAGGGCTGCTTTGAGGTGACATGTCCTACTGTGATCTGTCCATAGAGGATATGAGAGGAGAAGGATGCCCAGCACAGCCAGTTTGGCTTGAAGCTAACTGAACTTGTAAAGGAAAATATACACATGTGCCTGTCCTCAGAGGAGCTTCAATCAGCATTACTCTGTTTCAGGGCATTTTCAATTGAATTAGAGCAGCTTTGGATTACAGATAACAACAAAGCCTTGGCAGCTAAGGCCTTCAGCAGTGTCAAAAGCATGTACATTTAATTAAAAGTAATAACTGCTGCAAGCTTACTTGTAAGAACATATAATATTCAGCTACTCAACAATATATTATGTTCGAAGCATTGCCTGGGCATTTATTTTCATATTAGCATAGAAGCCCTCTTATACCTTAAACTCAGAATGAAATTCATTAGAATGCATATTTAAGATCTGTATTATCTGTTTTTGTTGTTGTTTGTTTGTTTTTATTTTTTAAACAATATAAGCTCTTGTACATAAAATGTATTATGAATTTTCCCATTTGGAACCAGAAAAAACAAGCCAGAGGTAGGTAATACGAGGTTTGATTTGGATTCTGATAGGAAATAATGTATGCACCATTTATAAAACATATCATATGATCATAGTAATTTTTAACACTTCTATAGCAACAGCAGTAAATAAATAAATTACTACTACTAATAATAATAATCATAATAAAAAGGAAAAATTTAAGATTTTGCATGTACTCCTTTCTGATATTCCCCTGAGTTAAATATTGGCAATTTCACTCAAATCTAAAGAAGCTACTTCTTTGCTTGCTCTTTGAAAATAAGATCAACTAAAGGTAAACAGGACAGCACCAAGAAAGTTTTTCTTCTATTTTACCCCCTTCAAGTTATCAATGCAAAGTGTGAAAGCCCTTTGTGATGAACCAGGTATGTCAGTGCAAGGCTTCCATCATGCCATCAAGATGCTCCCACCAGTAACGCAACGAATCATGCCTGTGGTCTGCATGGGAGGAAACATACCTCTCCACATCCTGGGTGCCACTTCTCCATGCCTGTTCCCTGCCTCTGTGTGCTATCTGCAACACAGTGGGCTGCTCCTGCCTGCCTTGGCTGCAGGTGGTCATGATGCCAAACACACAAGGTATTCTCCCTCCTCTCCCTTTAATTGTCAAAAAAAAAAAAGGTTTATCTCTTTGTGAAGGAAGGCTAGACAGGCATAAATTGTTGTAGTGACCTTTTGCCCCATGATATTAGTGAATTATGCTGGTGCAGAGGTGGATTTAAGGATTTAGTACATGGCAAACCCCTCTGACCTTAATTACACTAATGCCTCCTTTAATCCCATCAGAGCTATGCAAATGAAATGCACTTCCTGTGTTCAGAATAAAGACTGCTCCATCAGTTTTAAGCTGCAACCAGGGTGCACAATGTTGAAAAACTGTAACAGAAAGTCATTCAGGCCACCTTTGGGCAGGTCTCCATGGGGTGATGGAGCACCGTGCTGGGGGTGCTTGTGTGGCCAGCCACAGCGAGGCAGGGAGGCAGCACATGGCTGCTTCCTCTCCCCTGCCCCTTGCACTCACAGAAAGGACTTCTCCGGAGGGGCTGTCAGAGTGGAAGTTTGCCCTTAGACTCCTTTGATTTAATCACACATAAATATTCAGGACCAAGCTACAAGCCAATGGTGTTATATATGTATGTGTATGTGTATGTGTATATGTATGTGATGTATGTGTGTGTGTATATATATATATATATATATATATATAAAGGGTGTGTGTATGTATATATATGTGTGTGTGCATATATATTTTATGTACATACATGTATATATTGACATATATATATATATGCATGTAAATCTCTGAAAAGCTAAGGATATTTGTAGATACCAAGCAGGCTTTGCTGTTCTTCTCCATATAGGACTTTGGAAGCTAAAAGCATCAACCTAAATGTGTAATTCCCACCCCCTAACTCCTCCTTCCCACACCCTCCCCCCCCCCAAAAAAAAAAAAAAAAAAAGTATTTAAGAATACCTAAAAAGTTTTCTTGAGGTGCTGGGCTGTTGTGGATGTTTCAGTGGATGCCCAGAAGCTGGTATGTCCATCACCTTTCCCTGAGTACCACCACAGGACGCGTTAGCCCTGGCTCAGCTGTGCTGGCACTGGCCCAACTGTGCATGCTAGCATGTGCTTATGTCCCAGCAGGTACCTAATCCTGCTTGATCCCCAGGATCAGTGCTACTGAGGAGTTCTTCTGCTTCTGCCAGCACCAAAGAGGGCTTCTGTCATCCCTGTGCCCCAGTGTGCAGTACTGCTTGCATATTTCCACTGTGCTGAATGAGAGTGATGGACACTACCATGTGTTGGAGATCCTCCAGGTGTCCAACTTAGCTATGTGTATTTTTTAAACAAGCTTGTGTCTTCTTTCTTACAGTGAAAGCTGGTGCATGCTCAGTTGTGCCTATCTGCAGTGAGCGCTGTGAAGATGTGAGCACCCTTTTTCTTAGGGCTGGAGGATGCTGCTGCAAAGACACATGGACATGGGCATGCTGTATGGGCCCACTAAATTAAATCTGCACTTCGTTCTTTTATTTTGGTTTGGTTTGGTTTGGTTTTGGGTAAAATTCCCATGGAAAAAACCTTATGGGCTACCAAGAAACAGAAAAGCTGCAGCAGATGTGCATGCATCCTGTCCACAGGGGTTTGGGCATGCCATGGCCAAGGAATCATGCTGGTTTTCAAGACCTGCATTGGACATCCAGGAGTGTTTGCAGGATCTGAGCACAATCCAACCTGTAGTCCAGGCACTTCTGTGCTACAGGCACCATTTGTACTTTCAATATGCAATGAACAACAACAACAAAAAAGCAGAGTTTAACAAATAGGATATTACTTGCAATTTATTCCATTTTTATCTACTCTGCATGCCTGTGGTTTTCTTGAATGTGTTTGCTCTTCTAAATCAGTTACTGAAGAAATCAGATCCTACAAATAATTACTGACCTGTTGATTGTGAACAGCTAGTTCCAAGCATTTGACATTCAAAGTGTATTGGTAGCGTTTAACTAGGCACACAGTAGTACACAGAAGTACTTCTGCTGTTTAGCTGTACATGTATAATTCCTAAAATAAGCTTTTGGCTGCAGACAGAAACAGAGCTAATAATTAACTTTAGTAAAAGTTTTTTCTGGATTAATTCAAATTTGTTTCTCTTTTATAATATGCTTGCAATGTGTATTTACGAGAACATTGCTAGGAATTGATTTCAACAAAGGCCTAAATGTGGATGACACTAATTAGGATTCACTGAGATCAATTTTCACCTTTTCATGTATTACTCCAATTCTATGATCAGGTTTAGCTTTGAGAGGGACAGCAAAGTAAAATTGGGAAATGACTCAACACTGAGCCTGACACTGATTGTGAGCAAAGAAACTTAGTGCATCAAATAAAATGAATTAGTGTAAATTAGAATAGAAGTACCAATGTTGACTACCTTTGAGCAAATGATATCAAATAGCCAAAAAACAACACATAAAGAGCTTTGCTACACTTCACAGCAGATGTATAACAGCTGGATAAGATGATTTTTTTCAATGGATTACATTTGGGATTAATTCAGTGGAAGCTAAGGAAGAAGTGACAAATCTGGGATTTGAGCTCTGATGGTTTGTGCATATTAAAGAGGGACAGCCAACACAGCTCAGAAGAAAGGGTTGGCAGTCCATGACGTGTAAGTGCCAGGCAATGGCACTGAAATGGGAAACATCAGGAAGCGAAACATCAGGAAACATCATTACTTCCCACAGCTACACCTCATCTTCAAAAAGTGTTGCCATCACTGGAAAACCATACTGTGCAGAGAGGCAGCTGTTGCAGAAGAGCTGTGGGGCAGATTAAAGCCACCAGGGTCCTTCCTCCCTTGCTTCAGGGTCTCACTTGACACACCAAGAAGAAGTGTGATGCTATGGTGAAACCCAGCCATGATAATGAATCAGTGATGTCTGGAGCAGATTGTGCCTGGTGCATGAGAGCCTGGAGATGTAACCGGGAGAATAAGTTTGTTTTGATTGCATGGGTGAGCTGGAAAGCAGAAAAAGGCCTGGGGGTCCTGGTGGCCATGAGTCAGCAGCATGCCCTTGCTGTGAAGAAAGCTGGCAGCATTCTGGGCTGCTTTAGGCAGAGTGTTGCCAGCAGGTCCAAGGGAGGTGATCCTTCCCCTCTACTCTGGGGAGGCCACACTTGGAGTGCTGTGCCCAGTGGCTCCCAATACAAGACACACGTGGACATAAGTAAATGGTCCAAAGGGCCATGAAAATGATGAAGGGACTGGAGTATCTCTCCTAGAAGTATGGCTGAGATAGCTGGGACTGTTCAGCCTGGAGAAGAGAAGGCCCAGTGGGAACTTCATTAATGGCTTTAAACACCTGAAGAGAGGTGCAAAGAGGACAGAGACAGGCTTTATGTAGTGGTGCCTAGTGCCAGGACAAGAGGCCATGGGCACAAACCGGAATGCAAGAGGTTCCCTCTGAACATCAGGAAGTACACCTTTACAATGTGGGTGACAAAGCACTGGCACAGGTTGCCCAGAGAGGTTGTGGAGTATTCACCTTGGAGATCTTCAAAAGCTGCGTGAAGGTCCTGAGCAACCTGCTCTGAGTGCCCCTGCTTGAGGAGGGGTTGGGCCAGAAGGTCCCAGAGGTCCTTTCAAACCTCAACCATTTTGTGATTCTGGAATTCTGTGATCTTCAGTCCAGGCTAACCTTGTGGTTTTCAGTGAAGGAGATTTTTCTGTGCAACTGCAAATAGTGTCTTGTTTTGCCTATCATCTTCATGAGAGATGCAGTCGCATTTCACATCAAAATAGGTATTCCTATCCTCACCACACTGTGCTGTGCATTGGTTAACTGCTTCACAGCCTCGATCACCCCTTTATGCTGGCATCAGGGCAGTGCTGGGCAGATGTGGACAGATATACTGGGATATCTCCCTCATGGTCCTCCTCTCTTCCCACAGGAACCAGCTTCTCTTTCCCATTTTGTTGGCCAAGCAGTGTTGAGGGTGGTCCTCCAGAGCCCCACAAGCAACACTTCTCATTTTTGCTTGGAAAGCTGGAGAGAGGAGAGCATCATCATGGGAGGCAGTGACTGGGGTGTGCATGCAGGATGAATGACCCTCCACATCCCGCTGGAACACCAGCCAGGCAGTAAAAACATTCCACAGGCAAAACAACATACTGCTTGAGGCTGCCCCAAACCTGCCCTCATGCCTGTGCCCCAGACAGCATGGGGCAGCTGATGCAGGAACAAGCAGACCATGCAAAGAAGCTTTCTGAGCTGTTCACATTTTGCATGGAGATGGTACCAGAAACCCAAAACAGCCCCTGTGCCCCGCACTTCAGCAGTTTGCTTGTCACCCCAGGAGGTATTAGCTGCATGAGAAGGCTGCAGAACTGCAGCATTCATTCATTTTCTCCTTCTTGCTTAGTCTTGGCTTTGTTGCCACATCTCTGCAGATTTTGTCGTTTTATAACTTCCAGCCTCCTCTGACAGGTCAATCTCAAAATCTACTCATCAGATAATCAAGGCCTCTCTCCACCCATCTTTTGATAGGTAAGCCACCAAGAGAGCAGACTTAAAAAGCATTTTTATTTTTCTTTTTGTCTAGATAGAAGCTGCTTCATTGTTCTGTCCTGAAATCAGACTGTTCATTTGTTAATTGTTTTTTTTTTTTTTTTTTTTTAATGCCTCAGTGATTACAAGGCAGACTTGCAGGTGCTGGTCTTCCCTTTCATCCTGCAGATGAACAAGGCAGGGAGTGCAACAGAGCATCAGAAAAATGAAACACCTACAAAGTACTAAAGTGAAACCAAGTTTGTAAGCTGTATATATATCACCTGGTAGCCAAATCTTCAGAAAATGAAAATTAAAGCCCTAACACTTGATAAATATCATTAAGTATTTTTAGATGGGAAATTTCTCCTCTTTACTAGTTATTAGGTGGACTTAGCAAAAAAGCCACCTAATTTCACTGTGCTTCCTCTCTTTTCCAGTAAGACCACAGCTGAAGTGACAGATGACTCAACACCAGTGAGGAAGGTGACATCTGGCCCACAGGTCTCTCAGTGTGATGCAATGGGGAAGATCTGTGAACACAGATGTTTCTAAAGCTGCCATGAGTGGTTGGGAAATTCACCAGTTAACTCCTGTAAGAATTTCTTCAGAACATACACATAACATATATTTGTAAGTTTAAATTTTATATAGATTTTGATTCTTCGAGATTTTATCCTCACCTGCTTTTAATTTAAAATATAAATATCTTTGCGTTTTCCCCTATTAATTCTACACAAATCAAAACTTTTTCCTTGAAAAGCAAATTCTTTTATGTGTCTCAGTGGGAGCCCACATAAATTTTGAATAGCACTTTGTCTCTCAGTTTAGTGCCTCAAAGTCCCTTAAGAGCCCATCTAGAGTAGCTGCCTGACTCAGTTGCCACAGCTGCTCAGGTATATTAGTTTTTTTCAGTTCAGTGCACAATGCTGAAACTTTCTCCCTATTGTCCGGGGCTGCTGAAGCATATCTCCTTGTCTGCCCAACAGAGAGAAACAGTTTTTTCTTCTAAGTAAGGGTACATTCTCATTGTGGCTTGTAGCCAGGCTAGAATTAAGGGTTTCACTAAATGAGAGTGTCTCATTAATTTTTAAAATTCTTATCATTCCTGAGCCTGCATCTTGCCTTTCTTTGGATCAGTGTTGGAGAACCAGCACAGAGTGACAAGGTGGTGCTGGACTTACTTATCAAGGGCACCTAAACCACTGAAGCACATCGTTTGATCACATCCTGTGGTCCTTTCGCAAATTTTATCTATTCCTTGGCCCACGTCTGTTTCATACAGATGGGCCAGCCATTCTGCAAAAATCTGTATATAGTCTGTAGAGCCTCTGACCAAAATGGAACAGTGGCCATAGTTCTGATCACATTGGCACATCTTCTTCTATCACCAACATATGTGTAGTTAGTCCACCTTTCGTGATTTTATTTTTATTTTTTATTTATTTTTACTAGGAAAATAATGAGTGAATTTAACTCTGAGAAAAATGTATATTGTCTAAAGAGTACTTTTAAGTCATACTTCTTTGCACATGGCCTAGCAGTACAAAGTACTACTGCATTAGACCATCAACAATCTTACCAGTAAATCCTCTACATACGCCTGACAGAGGAAAAACTTGCAAAAATGTGCCAGATAAATGGTACGTATGTGCCTGCGTATAGAGAGAGAAGGTGGATTATTAGGTCTATTAGAAAATAACATCTTTATTGTTGCAAATAAGCCACAGCTTTTTATAACAGCACTTGTTGCATAGCTATTAACAAAAGGATGGAGGCCATTGGTAATGAGAAATGATGAAGCTGGTGGATTCAGCTGTGCTATATAATTATCTGTTTTTAGAGCATTTTTTTTTTCTTTAAGCAAGTTAACTGGAATCTATATTTACTTCAGATCTGCCTCCACATAAGTCCTCTTGCAAGCTCTCCCTCTTTTATAGTGTCCAGCTTTGTTTGTGCTGTTCCATTCCCTGGTTTCTTCAGCACTTATGAGCTGGTGTGCAGATATTGTTAAACTACATATAAAAAGGAATCCAGTATAATACCATACAGCTTAAAAAATGGAGCACAGACAAAATTAGATCTTTTTAACCTGAAAAAAAAAAAAAAAAAAAAAAAAAGGAAAGATAAAAGAAAAAATAATGAAAAAAGGAAAAAAAAAAAAAAGCTTTGAAGCACATTAGCACATTTCATAAATTATGGATAGGGCTTTGAAGGCCCAACTAAATCTATGCTGCAGAAATGACTTTTTGCATGATGCCTATGGTAAATCTAGAGTGGAGTGGAGCCACCTGACTTCTTACCCAAAGTCAGGCTTTGCTCATGCCTTTCCATACACATAAAACAGCTAGAGCTGTGACATGTTCTGCCCTACATGGAACCTGCAAAGACTAGAGAAATTCCATGCTAGGATTCCCTTCGTCATTTACAGGCATCTGTCTGGGAACTCTGCAGCCTTGTTCAGTAATTGTTGACTTTGGGCACAACTGCCCCCCTGTAAGATTTGGTCTGTGATAGTGGCGCAGTGCTTCTCAGTTCTGCTCAAGTTCTGGGAATCTGAAGAAACTGGCATGGAAATGAGGCTTGGCACACAGTGAAGCTCAAATGCTGCAGGTCATGCTAATAAATCAATTAGCAAGGAGGAGGTTGAGCTGGAATGTTACCATGTTCAGATGACCATTTGATGGGTTAGCAACCTTTCAGGCTATAGCCTGTTAGTCCATTGAAGAACCACCCCCCAGCACTTTAGCACAACTAACACTTTTGTAACACTCTCCCAGCCCAGATTTTACTGTACCAGAGGTGGAATGATAGAATGGTTTAGTTTGGAAGGGATCTTAAAGATAATCTTATTCCAACCTAAAATGGAATACTTAGTTTATGACCTTAAAGATCATCTAATGCCACCCATCAGATCAGGTTGCCCAAGGCCCCATGCAACCTGGCTCTAAACACCTCTAGGGACAGGGTGTCCACAGCTTCTCTGGGCAACCAGTGCCAGTGCCTCACCACCCTCTGAGTGAAGAATTTGTTCCTAATGTGTAATTTAAATGTACCATCTTTTAATATAAAGCTTTTAAAAGTTCTATGTCTTGTCCTATCGCTGTGCTCCCTGGTAAAATGCCCCTTCTCAGCTTTCTTGCAAGCCCCCTTTGGGTGCTGGAAGACTGCTTTAAGGTCTCCCCAGAGCCTTCTCTTGTCCAGGCTGAACAACCCTAACTGCCACAGACCTGGACGCAGCACTCCAAGTGAGGCCTCACAAGGTCAGAGCAGAGGGGGAGAATCACCTCCCTCAGCCTGATGGCCACTTCTCTGTTGGTGCAGCCCAGGATGTAGTTCACCCTTTGGCTGCAAGCATGCACTGCTGGCTCATGTTGAGCTTTTAAACCACCAGAACCCCGAAGTCTCTGCAGGGCTCCTCTCAGAGAATTCTTCTCACAGTCTTTACTCATGTCTGGGGTTGCCCTGACCCAGGTGCAGGACCTTGCACTTGGCCCTGTTGAACCTCATGAGGCCTCTCAGGCCTGTCCATGTCCCTCTGAATTGTATGCCCTTCCTCCAGCATGTCAAGTGCACCACACAGGTTGGTGTCAATGGCAAAGAGAATTGATACTGCCAAGGTTAGGAATGGATGAACCCAGAAGTCGTCAGAAGCCATCCACCAGCAGATCAGTATCTTGCCTTTGGAGTGATGGATTTCTTGGGTGTTAAAGCACATTTCTGCAGAGTGTGCTCTTGAAGTCTACACCCATAGTAGAAAATGTGAAAAATGTGTTGATGTCTGAGCGGACAGGACAGGATAAATGTAGTGATACACAGTAGATTCACTGAATATACAAACTGACACTACCTGCAGCTACAGAATATGTTTTTGAACCACTGAAAATTGCAGAAAAACTTCAATTACAAGAGAAATCTGGAGGTCATCTTGTCTAACCTTTTGCTCTGAGCATGATGTTCGAAGTTAGTATCTGCAGACATGAATAATATCTCCCATTTATATGACAGCATTTCATTTCTTAGGAGTCTGGGGTGTTTTATAATGCATCACCACAAATGACTACATTCACTACCAAAAATCTCTTATGTGATTTTGGGGTGGAATGTAACAATTCCCTGCAGCATGCAGAGAAACTTCCCAAAGCTTAACAGGTGCTAAAAAAGCACTTCATTTCTCCTCATCATAAACCTTTCATCCTCTCTCCACTGAATGCCTCCTTATTGTTAATTACATCTAACTTGCATCACAAGCCCCTTGTTTTCCCTGAAAACAGGAGGTGGTTAACATTCTGAAACACAGCCATTTTCTAAGAAAATCTCCAGGGGAAACTGCTTGTTCCCTCTAATACCAGACCCTGCTTTCTTGTATGGAACAGAAGAGAGATGGGAAGAGAAAAAAAAAATCTCTACAAAAACTTTAGATGTATCCTAGTACACATGGTATTAGTATGTCTCAGCTATGGAAGAACATCAAAGGTCTCACTCTGCCCTTTAACACAGCAATGAAAAACAGTTAAACAGAATGATAATTATCTTCTCAGACTTTTTTTTTTTTTTTTTTTTCATTGATGGATATGCATTATCTAATTACAGGGGTTGGTTGTGAATTTTCATTTAGCATACAGACTGTCATTTCAGACACAGTACTCCCTGGTTTTTGCTTGCAGGAAAAAATAGAAAATGCCTTTCCCCAATGTGAAAAACTCAGCTCATTCTCGAGCAGTGGGCTAGTGTTCCAGACGGCCCAAGCACCAGCCCACTGCAAGGGGAAGGTACGTGGGCTGCATGGATTTGACCAAGCCATAATTTGAGCAAGATATGAATGGCTGGCAAATAAAACCCCAGAGGAGTCTGAAAACCTCAGGGTTCAAAGGGAACAAAGAGACTGCATGCTGCTATATTGAAGCATGTGTTCAATAGCCACAGACTGGGAAGGCTTATCTGAGTACCTTCTGCACAGAAAAGGAAATCTGCTCCTTGGATAATTATTTAGTAAAGACAAAATCTGGGCAGTGATTGGAATGCTGCAAAAGCCAATGTTGAAATTGGATGTAGTCACGTTTTCTTTTCCTCCAAAGAGAAATACCAGACAATTTCTTTTGAGTCATTGGGAAAGCAACCAAAACGACCAAACGAGTGTTTTCTAGATATCATTATCGATAGCACATGGCTGGCGCTTCAACATGTCCGCCCCCTCCCAGGCCGCCACGCTGGGCCCCCCGAGCCTGCAGAGGGCTCGGTGCCCCTGGCTCCTCCTGTGACCATGCAGAGGATCCTCTGGTGAAACACCAAGATTGTGAAAATGGGGAAGGCCAGTCCCGTCTTGCTAGCTGGCACATGGGCCACGGCAGAGATATGAGGAACTTCGCCTTCCGAGTACAAAATGATTGCTGGCAGTACACCGTGAACATGTCATCTTAGGGGAATATATTAAGAAAAGGCCCATCAGTGGTTTTCTTTCTTTAAATGGTAGCCACTGAAAAGTTATGCAAACACTTCAGCTGTGGAATATATAATCTGACGTTTGGCAGGGCTCCTCTGTTGATCCAAGGGGTGAAGTATGCAGTGGATGGCTAGCAGTTGTTTCAGTGCTTATTCAAAATGATAAACTATATTAGATGTGTTTTTTCACCCCCCTTCTGCTTTAACCAGGTCACTCCCCATAAATAAACCCAATTCCCTTGTTTTCTAGCAATGAAACACTCTTTCAGAGGCCACAGGCTAGTGCAGAGGGAACTGCAAGAAGGAGTCTGTGAGGGACAGGGAGAATCAGCCTGTGGCTAGAGATGAAAATGAGCCTAAACCAGAGCCAGTTATCTGAAACAGGCACCCAAGCAAACACAGTTGGTTTTAATATAGCAGTTTTCTGATCCAAGCCACCTGAGTTAAACAGCTGGTCAAAGAGGTGTTGCTAAATCAAAATCATTTCAATTGCTGCCCATTTCCTGTCCAAATGGTGATGGACAAAATCAGAGCATGTCTGTGGAACTTGCTACTGTTTTCACAAGTTTTGGGGTACTGGTTGAAATTGATAAAGGGGTTGATTTTGCAACCCCTCTCCTTACCCTCTTTTCTGCTGTCTTTCTCCCCACAGCCATCAATCTCTCCCACCCAGCCCCTCTTCAGAAAAAAAAAAAAAAAAAAAAAAAAAAAAAAAAAAAAAAAAGAGGTAAAAAACTCACAGGTTGTGTCTCAAGAAGTTACTCAGATTTCATTCACTGCCTGTCAAGGTATAAAGGATAAATAAAGAAACCACACTTCCCGCAGAAGCCCCTACAGCACCTGATATAACACTCAGACTGCGCAGCTTCTGAGGAAATGAAACCTTGCTGACTGTGTGTATTCTTTTTACTACCCTTTGAGGGAAAAAAATAAAAGGCCTGATTAAAATAAAATATTAGTTTAAGCTTTTCAACATGTTTTCTTTCTGACTGTATTTCTATGTTGTGTGAACGCTCACCTACTAGTTCATTTGAAAGAGTTAATCTCTTTGTAAATGAAATGAATTTAGAGTATGAGAAACAGCTACATGGCAAGAAACATCTTACAACTCTTCCTTAAATTAAAAAGGCAGAACGCATTCAAAATAAATAAATAAATAAATAAATAAGTAAATAAATAAATAAATAAATAAATAAATGTTGAGATACTCTGTAAACTCAGTAAACAGGATAAATATGAATTTATTAGCTATGTATCATTTTGACAGGAACAACCTGCTGCAAGAAGATAGTCCTTACATTATTTGAAAAAATAGGGGGAATTTGAATAGAATGTTTACCCTGATAAGGAAAATCAGGGACTGAAGAAATATGTGAGGACAACACCACAAAATACTTCAATACCAATGGAAAATAACTACACAAATTGGAAATCATGGATTATTGAAATTTTCTGGTCAAAGCTACACATTTATATTTCCTATGATTTTCTGATAGTTGCTTGCCCATATGCCCACTATTCAGAGCATTTGAAACTACTTTGGTTTGATAATGGGTACCTCTTTGAACTGTGTCCAAAAGCCCATAACAACTCCCTTTTTGTCCTGCATGGTGTTAGCACCTACTGTGTCACCACAGGAGCCTTGCTTTCCCTCAGCCATGTCTAATTGTGCTTCCCTGATTTGTTACAATACTGTTTTGTGGTTCCTCTCCAAGGCCTTCTTGAGATAAAAGGGCTAAAATGGGTGATGGAAACCTTAGGTCCCACATAACATACAAGTTTGTGCTATGTTTCCTCTTCCGATTTTCCTTTCATATCCTAAAAATGGACTCACATCCACAAGCATACCCACAGACAGAAACTTCACATCCTGCCACTAGGCTTTGAGGAATATAAAATATATGGTGTCTTTGTGGTTGAAGGAACCCTGTGGAAATAAATCCAACCCAACCAGCGCATGGTGACTTTGTATGAAATATTACCCAAAGTAGTCTCGATGCTACATAGCATCTGCTGAATCAAAGAGAAGTGAAGGAAGGAAGCCATCATTTAAAACACATAAAGGAATAAAAGATGTTCAGGATCAGGCTTTTTTTTTTTTTTTTTTTTTTTTTTAAGAATTAGGCTTCATGTTCCTTGCAGCATTCTTCATTGAAATACAGCAGCTATAACTAAGACATCTGCACAGCACTGGTGATACTCCACAAAAGAAAAGCCATGAATAATTCCATCAGCTTTGCTGGGGAGAAAATTGCTTTTGGTGTCCACCATCAGTGAATGGCTGGGTGATAAACAGTCATAATGAAATTTAATGTTGAAAAGAACTTTTTGTATTATGCACACAGGAGAAAAACAGTCCTAAGCTTACATACATATTGATAGACTCTAAATGAGCAAAAGTCTCTCAAGAAGAAATCCAGGAAGACTGGAATCACTGGAGACAACCCTTCACTAGCACCAGCTCCACGCCAAGAAATCTGGATGTGAGGATTTGTTAAAGAGAAAATGAAAAGCCAGCAGAAGAGAAAGTGTCACGTGCCATCACAGAAAGCAGAAAGATGTTTATTCCAGCAATACCACATTCAAGTGAGGTTACCCATGCCCAGAAAGAAAGAAGTTTAAAAAAAAAAAAGTGTGATGAGGAAGATACAGGAATGTGGAGTGGCTTCTGTATGGGGAGGGTGATAGCCATCTGACTCCCTGGCTTGGAAAGGAGGTAACAGGGGTGATATGCTGGGCGTCCATCATTGCTGAACTGTGTGAGCTGCCGGCCTGCCCCACTGGGGATGTCTGAGTGCAGGTGGGTCATGCGCTGCACAGCATGATGTGGAAATTTGGCAGGGTGGCTGTGTGAGGTTGCTGTCATGCCCAGGCAAGACAGAGCCAGAGGGGGAAGAATGCAAGCCCTCTCTTTGGAAGGTCTCTGTGTGACGGGTGCCGTGCAGAAGGAAGGGGAATTAGAAACATGCCACCTTGTCTGGACGAGGGCCGGGTGCCGGCAGGGAGTGCCTTGTGTTCCCCTCCCTGCCTCCCCACACGCTGGCACCATGCCTCTTGCTGGTGCTGGATGGTGTTTAGCATGGCGGGTGGTGTTTTGTGTTTGGGGTGGGAAAGGAAGGCCAGACCTCCTGCTTGCCTGCTGGCACAGGGGGCAGGAGACTGGCTCAACTGGGACGTTCTGCCCTCCTTGTGCTCCGGCCTTTGCGATGCCAAGCGCTGTCCCGTGAAACAAGGGCAGGTCAGAATCCTGTCATGGTCTGGAGGCTTATCAGAAATGTATCAGAAGTAACACAGCCGCTGGAAAGCGGTCTGGAGCGCCCATGAGAAAAGATTTATTGTGCTTCTTTCTTCCAGCTGGGCTGGAGTTGCTGTAAGAACGTTTTTTTTTCTCTTCCTCCCTTTCGACATCTGACAACTCGACTTCTGCCTGGAGTCTGGAAGCCTAGAGGTTGGTAAAAAGTAATCAAGAAGTAATTACCCTTTCAGAAATAATTCAGTTCAGGTTTGGATACAATTTTGGATGAAGGCTTGAGGGCAATGGAGAATTTTTATTGTATTGGAGTCTTCTGGCTTCGCCTTTGGCAGCATAAGCTAGGCTGTGTTTTAGCTTGCTCATTAGGGCAGAATAAACTGGCTAAGAGGAGTGCATGTGAGCGTGTATTTGTAACAAAGTTACATTAAATTCAGTCTTCTTTAACTGTCCTCTCTCCTGTCTTTAAAGAGAACAGTCTGAGTTTTCAAGTCCTTGCTACTTTCCATGAACCCTTCATTTTTAATGAAAACATTTCCCTCTTTGATTCTCAGGTTTCATCGAGCAGCTATTTTCTGTTGCGGAGATGGAGACCTGGGGTCAGTGGCAGTGCTTACCCAGCCAGACCGAGGCCTGGCTTGCACCACTGCCCTCTGGCTCCAACCACCAGCCTGCTTCTGTGGGACCATGTGTGGCAAGTGGGCTCCTCTGACAGCCCATCCCAGCAGATAATAGTGTTAAATGAAGCTTTGGAGCCTGAGTCCCTTCTGTAACAGCTCTGATACACATAAAATGGCTGCCTAGCCTCCACTGCGTGGGCCTTCCATGTCTCCGCCCCCTTCTGCAGCTCCAGGGGACTCTCCTGCTTGCACATACTGGGTAGGAGCTATGGGAGGGCCCTGTGACCCCACACAGCACACCAGTGTCCTCACCAGCTCCCAGGGCTGGTCTGAGCTGCAGGAGGCCAGGCTAGGCATGGAGCTCCGGAGAAACACGGTTCAGACAGTAGCTGTATTATAAATTCAGTCCCTAGCCTGTCCCAGGGAATAAATTGTCCTTCACTCTGGGCTTGAGGGTAAACCCACAGCCGAGTCCTCAGCAAACCCAGAGAGCAGAGATAAAGCAAACCAGATGTGTGATTTCCTGAGTATCTGGTATGAACCTCACATGCAGAGGGGCTGCCCCTGGAGGCAGCTATTGCTGTTATACCACTGTTGAAAACAACCACATTCTCACCTCAATAAATCCCAAATCCTGTTGCAGCACACCATGCACCATGTAATGCAAGGAAGGCAAGACAAGAGCTGCCTTTCCTGCTGCAACCTGGCCCAGCTGGACAAGGCACTGTAAAGAGTGCCACGTGGTGCTGTAAATCCTTTGCAGCCAGTCTCCCACTTCCTTCAGGCCCAAGCTGTGCCATTCTGCAGCAGGACAGCTTGTGGCAGGAGTATGCTTGCTTCATGAAGATATCAGCCACACAGCTAGTGGCTGGAGTGAACGAAGTGTCATGTCCATCCACCTTTGAAGTGGAGGTGAGTGTTTTTTTCACAGACTCTTTTTACTTCTTAATTAGATCGTAAGCTTGGTGATCAGCCCTCCAGCCTGAGCCTGCACAGCTCCCAGAAGGACTTTGGTCCAGTACTGGTGAACTTCCTTCGAGGCACAGGGCAGTGTTTTCTCAGAGAGCTTCCCTCCATGTACAACAGCCACCCATATGTGAACCAGTCCCAGCACCACCCTTTCCTCCTCCTTATGGCTTTGGAGCAGAGTAATCTGGCTGCGGACCAGCAAAGCAAGTAAGAATATGCTTAATTTTAAACACGTGACTAACATTAGTAAAGCTGATGATAGGACTGCTCCTGGGGATGCTTAGATGGGGATTCATATCCTAACATCTGCCAGCGTGGGTGCATGGCATGTTGTTTCTGCAGGGCTCTGGAACTATCCCGATCAGCCTGGTGCTTGCAGTCTGCGTGCACTGTAGGCTGGAGTGCTGTGCCAGAGGCTGGCCACAGGGTACCAACAGTAGCACTGCTCCCTAGTTCCCAGTGGCATATTCCCACCTGCCTCAGTGCAACTGGGAATGTTGTGGGCCCAGTATGTACATGATAAACATTTCCATACTTCTCTGCCTTTCTCCTTCACCCTCCTTTTGTCCTACATAGCTTTGCTGGGGCCATGGGTCTGGGCTGGGCTTTCAGCTCCCTTACAGAACTAACAGCACCAAAATCAGTGGTGCTGTCCTGGCTTTACATCAGAAGAGAAGAAAACATCCCTTTTCCTGCAGCTTGCATGGCTGCCCATCATCTCCCTGCTGCCTGGATGGGCAAGCGTGATGGGAAAAACTCTGGGTACCACCCCACTGCATGGTGCCACCTGCACCATAGCACCTTTTTGTTCCCCATTCCATGGGATGGACTGCAAAGGCCCTAGCACTTCCAACTCCTTGGCATGGCTGAGGCCCCATTCCTTCTAGTGGAGCCTGGCCTCCAGGGCTCAGCTGGTAGCAACGATCTTGCAGATTCTGCCTTCCCGTTGTTTGCGTGCAGTCAGTTCACAGTGCTTTGCAATCTAGCATGCAATCATTTTAATGGCTAAACCCAGGCTGTTTGAGTTTCACACGCCAAGCAGCTTCAAGGCAAAAGAGCTGACGTGTTCCAATTCGTCTCTGCAAGCTTTAGCTTTCCTCCACGTGTTTCACCAGGCCTCGCCAGCAGCTAGCGATGGGGACCTGGGTCCCACTGCTGCCTGCTTACATAGTTAGGCAGCTTGCAGCTTTTCCTCAGGCCAGACCCACGCTGAAAGCAAAGGATTAAATCCTCAGGGCTTGTTCTTGGAGATTTTAATTTTGCTTCCCTCATTCCTCTTTGGACAAAGATCCATTATACTGAAAGATATTTTTTCAGTTATAGTCAACAGGAGTTCAACCTGAATAAAGACCTTTGCTTTAAAGACAAGCCAAAGATAATTAAATATGCTTTGCATTGAGTACAAACTCTTCATCGTATTGGGAAGTTTCCAGCTCTGCTAGTAATGGGATCCACAAAAGAGCAAAGATAGGCAGGTAGACAATTTTTAAAAAGAAGGCATAATTCCCTAGGCACTCCCCCAGTTATTTGAAGATACCATCTTGGGTCTGGTTGAAGTATCAACTAAACAGAGAAACACACCATGGCTTACTTGTTTGATTTGGGTTTAACCCAGTGGTCCTGTATGTCATTCATCATGCAGTTCCAAATGGCCATCACCAAAATTCATGTGTGCATTTCATGAGCTTGTAGTTAATGAGATGTACATGCTGCTGCAGTGTTGTGCAAATCCACAATGATCCCACTTGTGAGCAAGTGTCCTGTTCTTCTTGTGCTCTGGTTGTTTGTAATACCCTCATTTCAGAGACTCAGAAATGGAGTTCTTACCTTTTATTTTTTATTTATTATTTTTTTTTATGCTAAAATTTCAACTTTTAATTTGGAATGAAGCAGACACATGGAGTTTTTCTTCCAAGCTGTGTTTGTAGCCTACCATTATGGTACTTACAGTGTGGACTTAAAGTAAAATAATTTATTGTGATATTATACTCCCCTTAAAGATGACATTTTGCTGCCCTCATTTCCTTGCCTTTCTGAAGCTGTTCTGACTATAGAACCTACCTCCTTATTGTGAACAGTGAGATTGATTCTTTATTAATAGTTGGTTTGCATTAACTACAGCCCAGTTAAAAAAAAAAAAAAAAAAAAAAAAAAAAGTGATCATGAATAATTTTGCATATCTGGAAAGTTTCTTGTATTTCAGTATGACTGATCCACCACCTGAGACTTCTTATCAGAAGCAAGTGGTTTTTGACTGTCATCCATCACAGATACTTCTCTTTTTAATATATTCACTAGATGAGATGAATAAAAAGGCCAGGTAACTGATCAGCAAAACAAATATTATCTACGTGGAACAGAAAACAAAACAAAATAAAACAAAACAAAAACTGTTCTTGATGAGTATTAGCAAGATAATCATCAATGGAAAAAGATATTTCACAGTAGCCAGCTTGGACATTCCATGAATCACTGAGTTTTAGCCTGGAAAATCTGAAAGAACGCAGTTTTGACATCTGTGATTTCAGTCTTTAGCCATTGCTCATTTCTTTGGGCTGTGATATAAACAACAAAACTCTCTGATGGCATATTATTGTATAGATGTTTAACAAGAGGTGATATTTATTTGGTCAGCCTCCTGTAATATTTAGCCGAATGATATTCAGTAGACATGCTTAAATAATATTAGTATCTATCAGAAAATGAAGCATCATGTAAAGATAGATTAGAAGTACTGCATATGGGAACAGAATAACCACACTTTGTAGGAAAATCCATTCAGTGCTTGCTTCAATCCCTGCCTTTTAAAGGTCCTCTAAGTTTAAAGCTAAGGGCTTGTTTGAATTACTTTTGAATATGAGCAAAATAGTGAATTCTGTAGAACAATTTATTTTGGACTTTAGCAAGCCCCTTCTTACTACCTCCTCTCCAGAGACTAAGGAAAACCATAAAAACTCACTGGCTGGGTAATGCTGTTAGAGATTAGAAATTAGCCAGTGACTATAAGTGATCAGATTGCTGCTTGCCTGGTTTTAGCCCACCCTAGTTGTGAAGCTAAACTTGTTAGTTTAGACAATGGAAGTGGCTGAAACTCCAGGGTTTTGTCCCCTGTGAGTAGTGAAAAGTAAGCACCTGGGAAGGGGATGGCTTGCTTGGCAAGCCACATAGCCCCAGTGGTCACATTGGGGGCTATTGGGGGATGCAGTAGGGCAAAACAGAAAGCTGTGACCATGGGGAGAGCTTATCCATTGGATTTACTGGCAACAGTGTAAGCAGCTGGAGAGAGGAAGAGAAGGAATCTAGTACCTGGGAAGAGCGAAGGGGGATTGTAGAGGATTTTCTTGTTAGTTGTGAGTTTGCTCTGACATAAAAACAAAAACAAAACCAAAACCTTTAGCCTGCCCTTTATACATCAAGAATTGGATGAGGAACATCTCAGAGACCAGACCAAACAGTCATTGACAGAAGCATTTTCCCTGAGGGGCAAAACCCTGGGGCCTGCCATGGATCACTCCAGAGCCGTGGCTTGGAGGGAACCAAGCACACCATTGCCTGTGGGGCTGTGGAAGACCTTCAGGCAGTTACTTAACTTGGGGCTCAGAGCAGAGTAAGATATCAGACAGGAGAAAATGACCATAATTCACCTTACCTATGACAGCCACTGTGTGTCTGAATTTCATCAGTGGTAGATGAGAGGTGAAACACAACTTGCTTGACTCTGATTCTTTTGAATGTTTTGCTAAACTAGTTTAAATTACCTCCCTTGTGCTGTGGGCTATAAGAGGGATGTATTGCTGGCTTTAAAATTAACAAAGTGCTCAGACACATCTCTCTGATTTTTATATTAACCACTTAAGAAGAAAACCTAGGAGTGTAGTCAACTCTTAATGCTTCTAGATAGCATCTGATACTGATCATGATCAGGTACAAAATGCTAAACCATTTAGACCACTGTCTGATCTGGGTTTGATAATGTTTGCTTTGCTTAAAACAAAGGATTCCAGATAAACCTTTTCTAAGTGTTTCCATATTATGGCAGTTGAATTGTTCATTGGAGGAAAAAAAAAAAAAAAAAAAAAAAAGTAGTGATCCTTCTTTTTAGTATTCTTACCATTGCCCACCAATGAGCAGTGGTGGATTGCTACTTCGTTGCTTACATTCATATGTCAAGCCAGGGCTGGACTTATGAATTCACATATGGCAAAGCCATCAGCCTATAGCAGCTGGAAGTAGGCATGCTAAAGCACAGTTTACTGAAGTGTCTTACAGCTTGCAAGTTTTCTAAATGAACATGCAAGCTCTTACTCTGTAAAGAGCTCTCTGTGGGTGTATCCATGTGCTGTTGTACTTCAGCAGGAGTCTTTGCTTAGATCTATTTTGGAGGATTTTTTTTTTTTTCCAGAAATGCTGTCCTTGTAGTTTGCACAAGGTTCACATCTTGATGCAAAACTTCTCATGGTCCATCCCTTTTACAAGAGCCATTTGCCCAGGTCCTGCTGTCTCTAACGTCATGGTCACTCTTACTCACTAATACGCACTAAAACACATCATCAGGATGAACCATGCAAGAGGGAAGGAATTTGAACCTAGTTCATCTTGAACATAGCTAACAAAATTTGTGGACTGAAGCTAAATTCACCAGCGTCTTCCCTGTGTGACATCATATATAAATTGTTCTTCCAGCTGCACAATGACAAACATTTGACAAAATGATGTGCCTGAAAAAGACTTGGTGTGATTTTGCAAATGCATTTACTGGCAGACTTTTTTCAACCTGCTTTAACAGTAAACGAAAACAGAATAAATGTCTCTAGATTTGGGCCAATACTCACTGTTGGAATCTTCCTTTAGGTCATGAAGTGTTTGGTTATGACAGATATGTACAGCTTGAAAATATTCTTCATCTTCAAGCCATTTTGTGATACCTTTTCTGCACGTTGCCATTGCCTGCAAAGCCTAATGAGCCATAATTTTCTTGAACTGCAGCATGCTGCCTAAGGTCTGGTATTTCCATCTTTCTCTCTTTCCCTCATTTTGGCTCCTTCTTTGATGGTTTCACTTTAGTCAGATTAGTAAAAAAGATAAAGCTGCATTTCTACTAATAAGTCTCCTGGAGTCCCAGCCAATTGGCTGAAGGGCTGAGGATGTTGAAAATACATATCCAATTATGATCTGGCTGAGGTCCCCATTTGGCTAATGTATCAAATGTCAGTTCCAACTGAAAAAAGCACACCCTGTCACTAATGTTGTTTTATACATAGCACAAAGTGTACTCTTGAGAAACAGCCTCATCTTTTGATACACTGAAAAGCTTTGTCAAAAAGCAGGGAAGCATAATCTATCCAAAATGTAAACCTAGACATACAGGAAAAAAAAATGAAAAAAAAAATGCAAGATTCTTCACCAAACTAAGCAATATAGAGACCAGTATATTAAAAAACATTATTACTTCCACGCCATGGATTTTTCAAGATATGCAGCAGCATGCGCCCAAATATCACAGATTAGCATCAAAGTCAACATCTAGAACTGTTTTCTAATTGCAGAAAAACCACTAACGGCATACATGTGTTTTACGCAGCAGGGAACAAGGCAAGAGTTCAAGAATATAAAACTATGAACTTGGGGAACTGTGGTTAAGGTAAGGAAGCTGTCCAGGGACTATGTATTATTTTACTCCTCCACTCCCGAGCCTTTCTGTTCCAAGCTGGGCTGCTGCACTAAATGTTGAAGAATCAAAGTCTTGTTCTTTCCCTTAAGATGCTATAGCTGTTTCTTTTACTGTTGCTTTTCCCCCTTTCTACTGAAATATTTCTATAGTGCAGTAGAGTTTTGTGTAGAAGAGAATCAATATTATTGTTTAGTTTTCCAAGATGAAAGACTGCTGGAGAGAAAAGATCCTCCCCTTGATTTGTAGGTTGTACTGCCCGTGATTAGTAAACGTTTATTTATTTTTTCATGCCTTGGAAAGGAGACAAGTACTGTGGTTATAAAAGGTTCTCTTTCCTTTGGTTCCTGGCAAAAAATAAAAAAATAATAAAAAAATAAAATAAAACAACCATAAACTGAGGCAGAAGAAACAAGAATATGTGAATGTGTTCCAATATTTTAGTCCCAAATCAGTCAGCTATAAATAAATGCATTAAATCTTCAGAGAACTGGGTTCAGGAATCATTTGTATATCTCATAATCACAGTTTACTTTTGCAAACACTAGATCTCATGAACTTCTCTGTTCAACATTCGCTAATACCTGAGAACACAAAATACTTGCATTTTCCCTTTATACCAAGATACTCTTAAAAAATATAGCATATTAAAAAAAGAGTGCCACCACTTTAAAAAGTAAAGGGAAAAAAAAAAAAAAAAAAAAAAAAAAAAGGGAAGGTTTTGGCCCTAGTAATTCCTATGCATACATTCATTCAAAAGACAAAAATAATATTGATCTAGGCTGAGCAATGGCAATGTCTTCCTCACCCTCAAAAGCACATGCTAATCACTTAAATCCAAATAGTCTGTCACCCCCAAAACGGTATTTAGGATGGGTGTCTAACATTTCTTGTAGACTTGAGTCTTGCATGGATTTCATAGAATCATAGAATGGCTTGGAAGGGACCTTAAAGATTACCCAATTCCAACCCCCTGCCATGGGCAGGGACACCTCCCACCAGACCAGGTTGCGAAAAGCCCCATCCAGTCTGGCCTTGAACACTTTCAGGGATGGGGCATCCATGTGTACAAAAACAGCTGTGGATAATACACACCCCTTGAAACATCCTGGCTTATGAAAATCACGCTGTAGCAACCCTCAGACAGATCATCGGGCTGGCTGAGGTGGGCACTAGTAAGAGGACCTGGGGAGAAGGAATGGGCTCTAAGCCCACAGTCAGGACTCTGAGGGAGAGCAGGTACTGGGATTTTATCTCGTGCTGTATCCCAGGTGTGCACTTGCACTGCTGATGAATCCTGGGAGCTTTTTGCCTTTCTGTTAGATATCCTGCAGATAATCTCCAGGGTGTATGCATGGAAATCCCAGAACCTGCTACCACCCCTTACCACTGAGCTGAAGGTGGCAAACCTCACACAGGAGGTGAAGCCTCTTAAGGGTATTTCAGATTCACCTCTACTAACGTTCTCTGACCCCTGTTGCCATTTATTTTAAAAGCCATTGGCAATTATTTCAGTACGAGAGGTTAGGCCTGGCAAGCACAGTGTTCTGTCACTCTAGAATAGTTTGAGGAGAGCTTAGCTAGCTGATTATCATTTCAATTTGTCTTTCTAAAACTAGGCCACTAGGGCCTGGCAAATGGCCTGGAAAGTCCATATAGACAATGTGCTGTCAGCCCAGTTTTACAGATCTCATTTTGGTCTGGCAGGTTTCAAGCTGCCCAGGAAGTTTGGCCAGTAGCTTGTTAGTGCAGAGGACATTTTCCAAGTGGGAATGAAGCCAAGTTGTTGTGAACTTTACTAATGGGGGACGGAGCACGGAGGCTGTAGGTTGGAGCTGCTTTTCCAAAGACTAAACCAAACTCCTGAGCACGCAAAATGGAAAATATTGCAGCAGATGGTATGAGATCTAGAAACAAGCTTTCAGTTAGGCTAGAGGTTTGCTGGTGACACTTGCATGACTTTTCCACCCTTCTTTGCTCCAGTTTCTCAGAGATTTGGCCTCGTAGGGCCTCTGCAAGCCGTGAGTGGTTGGAGGGAACTTGGATAGTTGCTTAACATTTTGGCAGCTGGTGGCCGGCCCTGCTCAGCAGCAATGAGAACCAGCAGTGGTGGTGGTGGTGGTGGAACCACCAGCTAGCAGTCATTGAATAAGGGCCTGACTCATGGACCTCCACAGCCATGTCCTTGGTGAGCAGCAGCCTGCCCCACAAGGTTGGGAGCCTTCCCAAAGGGAGCTGGCCTGAAAGAGCCCTCAGCAGGACCTTGACTCGTCTCTGCACTTCTGCGGACAGGTATTTTCTTGTCCTCATGGTAATAGCACACTGTACTACTGAAATTTTCCGGTGCACTGCTGTAAACTTGCAAGGAATATATTTGTTTTTCTTTGAGAGTTAAATGAAAAATGCATAGTCACTGAAGGAAGTGCCTGTGTCCCCATCTGATCACTGTGGCATAATTTAGTCTCCAAGACCAGAGCTGTACACCTCCATGCAGAAATTGTGTGAGAAATCCTGAGGTCTGAGGACTAAGAGATAGGCAGGAGCTATGCTTGAAAGCTGTCAGTGGAGACAGTGTATGTAATACATGAGCCTACACACACAGTGACTGAAATATCTCTGAAAAGAAAAAATAATTCAGCGCTGAGGTAGAGAAGAACAATCCATCCCTCCTCCCTTCCCTTCCCCCCCAGCTTCTCAGAGTCTAGGATGACACTGATTTGAAGTTTGAATTAATTCACAATCTGTCAATAAATTCCTGAGAACTGTGTTCTAGGGGAGCCCAGAAAAGGAATCTGAACTCTCAGTACTAAAAAGGGAAGAAAAGAAAAGCAGGTGTACAATTCTCATCTCTTGGGCTGCAAGTTAAATGTTGGGTACATCTTAGAGCCCATTAGGCCTGATTTATATAACAAACAAACTAACCAAAGCATGGACCTTGAGAAAGATGTGAACTTCCCCATTCAGTTCCATAACTGCTCGTTATTACTGGTATGTTTTTGTGAGAGCTATTAATGACCTGTTGAATTAAGTTGCCCAATACTTCAAAGGTAGTATACTTAAAGACTTTTTGAAGAGGTTCTGACATTTTTGCTACTCTCAAAAGACCTTTGAAAGCCTGTGGGTTGAAGAATTACCTTTTATTTGTTGCATGAAGTTCCTTTCAGGAGCTGCAAAAAACAAACAAACAAACAAACAAAACTGCTATATTTCACTAATGCCCTTACTCTTACTGTGTTTTCTGGTGAACAAAAAAAAAAAAAAAAAAAAAAAAAAAAAAGGAGAGAGAGAGAAAAAAAAAAAAGATAGGCATCTCTGAAAGCACTGAAAAAAAAAAAAAAAAGGAAGCAAAACAGTCAGCATATTTGGATCATGTCCTGTACTCTTATTTTATCCCTATGAATAAAATTGTTGATGACATGATTGGAAAATGCCAAGAGGGTTCAACTGGACCAACAATGGATATTACCAAAAGGCCTTTGAGATATTTGCACTGTATTTTTATGCTGAGATATAGTGAGTTATGAAAATCTCCAATAGCATTTTCTAGGAAATTATATATGTGATGTACAAATGATTATAGTTAGTTAAATAGTACTTCTGGAAAATTACTGTCTCCAGTTACCTTCTCTAGGGTACTTTATAACTGAGAGTCCCAGAGTCCCTTCCTAAGGTCAAGATTGCTCACTGAGCCTCAGATAGGACTGTATTTGTGTTCTTCTGTACGGTGTATAGAAGGCATTTCTCCATCCGCTTAGTCAGTCAGGAGTGAAGGCTGAGCAGACAAAGGAAGGTATCATGATGTTATGTTAATCAAGACAACGGCATGCCTGAAAATTAGCAATGTCTGTGATTCTGTCTGGTGTTCCAGGGTATATTTAAGTTCTGTGTACTATTTTCACATGCAATTTTATACATTTGAAAGCTATAATTAAATTTAAAAATAATGAAAATCTTATTTGAATTCAAATTAGATAGAAACCATGCTTTTGCCCTAAGCCTTTTCTTCCTGCATTTTCCTGCTTGTGGTTTTTTTGTGCTGTTGCTCTTGCTCTGTTTTAAAGAAAGAACAAAAAGACAGTGGAAAAACTCTACATCTGTGCTTTAATAGTAGTTCTTGGGTTTCAAAAGAATTTGGATGGGACAGTGATGGTGTTAGGACATGATGTCAGAGGCACAGTGAGAAAGTTTTTAACATTTTCCTGCTTTAAAGAATGTTTCCTTGGAGAACAAGGACCCTCCAGCTGGGCAGCTGCCTGGGAAGAGGGAGAAGGGGTCTCATCATGACTCTTCCCCACACTTGACCTTGGCGAGTCACCCAGAGCAGGAGAATGGTGCTTAGCCAAAGCCAACTTGAAGATAGGTATCTCCGCTAAACTAGTTATTTAGGCCTCCCCTATCATTCAGGCAGACAGACAGGCATCTCCAGAGTACGATTCATCCTATTTTAGGATAGTTGTCCAAGAAAGGAGGAATGAATCATGCTCTGGAGGTACCTGTCTTTCTTCATTGACTGCAGAGAGAGCCTAGATGACTAGGTTTGATTAGATGCCTGATCTGGGGGGTAGGTGAAGTGAGGTGAGCTCAATCCCACCTTTAGCCTCTCTGCATCGTCATTCGTTATTCTGTAAAACAGTCCTGAGCTCTTCCCACTGGGGCATGTCCAGCAGAAATGTCTGAAATGTCAGATGGGCCAGTCATGAGGGCCACACAAGCCTCTGAGAGGGCTGGTTTGGAAGACTTCTCTGGTACTTAAGATCAGGAACGCCTTTTTAATGAGGGAAAATGTCCCAGGTGGAAGGAGCTTTCCAAGTGCAACAACTATCCCAGGAAGAGGTGTCTACTGGAAACGCATCTTGTGCATGTGGAGAGAAATGGCTTGGCCTTTGCACACAACATCCATATTTCTGTCTGGCAGGTGACTGCTGCATTACAAGTGGAAAATATCTGAAGCAGTTTAACAAATGACTGCTAAGAGACCTTCTGAGGAGGTAAGAGACTGTATTCTGGAAATGGGGGGGGGGGGAAACAACTAACTGCTCCAAAACATTCAGCCTGTGGTGGCCTGCAGGGAGAACTTTAACAGGGGGTTTCACAACCAGGATGAGAGGCAAAAGGAATACCATGCAGAAATGTTCATCATTAGTAACTGAGGAGGAGGTGAGATGCTTCCCTGTACAAGAGATTTAGCATTTCAATGAACTGCTGTCCTTTGAAGAACATTAAGCCTTCTGCTCAGCATGCCAGGCTCGCAACTTCCTGTTCACATGAGAGTACTTGTGGCTAATGTATGCTGAGTGCTGTGCTGCTCTCACAACTGCGGATAACAGGAATAAAAGAAGCTGAGAGGTGATACTGTACCTAGAAAAGGTACCTTTCTGTGTTAGGAGGGACCATGACCCAAGGGATGCTTCTGCCGCAGTCACCCATTAGAAAATACACTTGTCAAGTGACCCCATCTGCCTGCACACTGCCATCATGCTGGACAGATGTAGTCACACTTTCACACGCAGAACATAGGAGATACGAACTCACAGGGTGTCCCTGGTACAGCTGTGGACCTTGGGACCCCTTGTAATGAGCACATAAAAAGTGTGGCGGGAGCCAACCCCCCTTTCTTGTAATTGTGAGGTGGAAATTGCCTGAAGGGCAGAGCTGGCCAGCAAATAATTTGAAGATAGTTTTCCGGGCCTTTTGATTCCCAGTCCATGTTCTCATGGTGGAGAACAAAATATTGCCTCTCCTTGACACAGACTCTTGTTATCACTCCAAACTATGGATCCCAGTCCAGGTGTAAAGTGCTCTGAAACAAGAAAGCTCTATAAAGTGTCAGTATGAGTTACTGCTTCCCTTGTTCAGGCTAAGACATGGATATTGCAAGGTGGTTTAACAACTTGCTAGTTCTGCTAACACTGTTCACCAGATTAGTGGGAATCATATTTGAAGCCTACAGTTGACGTGCATAGTTCCCATTCAGTTCCAGTGCACATTGCAAGACAGGGCCCATGCTAGCTGTAGCAGTTACATAGCAATGGCTGCAATATTTCTGTCTGCCTTGCTTTTAAAAGACTGCGAGTCTCTACTGTTGGACTCCATTTATAAAGTTTTACAAGGCAGTGGGCACTTTTGTTGCAACAGACTCCATGCCAGCATGCAACTTGTTCATTTTATGTTCTGAACATAACATTGTCCACATGAGCTTCACAGTTGGCGGTCACCAGCAGCTGTTTTTCTTTATTCACCAGCTGGCATACTGAATGCACTCAGCTGTAATTCACTTTTTCATTCCCAGCCATGAATACTGATGCAGCTTTAGAAGCTGAGCTTGCATTCAGAGAGATAATTTCTACTAGACCTTGAGGGAGAAGGAGAAAAAAACACTTTTTTTTTTTTTTTTTTTTTTAATAGGACTGGACCTTTACGAAGCTGCCTTTTGCAAAAGTATGATGAAAACAATTTATATCTACTTTTATAGTATGTATGTATAGCTGTGCTTTAAGAGCTTTGAAATGATACACAAAGTTTTCATCCTGAGTGCAATTGTAATCAAAAGCCTATAGCATACATGTACATTTATTTGGAAAAGTTATACTAGAATAATTGTTACTGTGGCTGACAGATGATGCCAGCATAGGTCAGTTTTTTCCATACATTTGCTCTCATTTTATTCATTTTGTTTGTTTCTTTGTTTCTTTGTTTCTTTTGCCTTCTTCTCTTACCCCACCATTATTCTTAGGCCAACATGCAATGTTTCTCAGTGCCACCATTGCTCACGCTTTTGCTTCCCTTTTATGACAATTTTTGGTACTCCCAACATGTGTCATGCTCCTGGAATATCTGTTCCAGCAGGAGTCTGAAGAAATTATGTTTCAAAAAATGAGTTTCAAACCACCAGGTGACCCAGATACTTCAAGTTTAGGCAAAACCTTTCAGGTCAAAGATGACCATTGCATATCTCTCTGGTGCATTTAGAATCTCTCCAACGCAAAGGGCTTCTCTCTTCCAGATTGTGAGTTTCTGGCTTTGTCTTGCAAGCCTGTGGAGTTGGCATATGTGCACACTTTGCTTACTAGTGCCCCATATTTGTGCCACAGTTGGAGCTTAGATCCTGTGACTTGGCAGAGAGAAGTGCCATGTGGTGTTCTAGAGAAGGGGGAGAGGATCTCACCCTCACCCCAAAACAGGCCCCAGACAGACAGCAAACCAAACTCCATTCAGTACTAGAAGAAGGGAATACCAAGGTGACGAAGGTGAAGCCATGTGCATTCTTGGTATGTTTGCCTCATGCTTGACTCCATGTTTAACTCTTTTTATAGTGTTACTTATCATCACCCTTGATTTTTGTTTGACGAATATTCATTAAACACAGTTTTCAGAATACAACTTTTAGTTCACAGACTGATAATAAACTCCATCCAAGAGAAAAGTATATCCAAATACTTCAGATAATCTGTATGCAAAATTTTGTACATATGTAAGTGGCTAAAGAAGAGACCTGTTGAACTACAGTGTAGTCATTGCTCAGGACTATGAAGGTGCCAGAATTCTGTTAAAATTATTGATTTGCCCTTGTGAGTCTGAAAAGAGTACAGCACATAAACGACAGCTTTAAACACCTTCATGCCAACAGAGGGATTTCTAGAAGAGTGTATACGGTGTGCAAGCCCCTGCCCAAAAATAATGTAGGCCTCAGTCTAATAGGATGAAATATCAGGAAATAAATTCATTTCCTCTTGTAATACCAGGAGGAATTACCAGAATTACAGCAGGCACTCTATGTTTTAGGACATTGTCTGTTTGTATTAGAAGGTTGCTGACTCAGGGAAGGACAACGTTTTTTCTTTTCTTTTCTTTTCTTTTCTTTTCTTTTCTTTTCTTTTCTTTTCTTTTCTTTTCTTTTCTTTTCTTTTCTTTTCTTTTCTTTTCTTTTCTTTTCTTTTCTTTTCTTTTCTTTTCTTTTCTTTTCTTTTCTTTTCTTTTCTTTTTTTTTTTCCTTTCTTTTCCTTTCTTTTCTTTTCTTCTTTCCAGATGGATCAGGTTATTTCATGTACAGCTTCTTTCTCAGAGGAACCAGTTTCTATTGAACTGAGGTGAACTGATCCTGCTCACAGCCTGAAGTGAGATTAGCCTATCTAGATCACAGGGAAGTGACATATGATTTTCATTATTTGTCTTCCCTCATATTCTGCACCTCAGTGAACTGTGATCAAACCTGAAGGATAAAGTGAGCTGCAGCCTGAAGCTGCTAATGAGTAGCCAGAGTGAGCAAAACACATCTGTGAGATTTCCAGATCTGGTAGTTTTGCAGGAACAATTGGATGCTCCATTTCAGTAGTGTGTGGAGGATACAGACTCAAACTAGAGAGGAGCTGGAGGTCGTGAATGTAAATGTAGGTCATGAAACAGGTAGTGGTGAATTTCTCTAGTCTTACAAACAACAAATAAATGGGCAAGCTACAGCTGAAATCCTCAAAGAAACTGGAGCATTCCAACATTTCACTTCAAATTTTCCTTCCCTTGAATCACCCACCACTCATTCTCCATGATCTCCTATGAAAATCTCATGCATTTTAAACAAGAATTGAAAGGGTATACATCATCTACATGTTGTTAGCTGTTACCATGTCAACCAGTAGACTACTTGTTAGAACAGCCTAGATGCAGATTTGATTATAACAAATGTACTGAATCTTTATCCCTTCCCAAATTGGACCAACCCCTTTGCATAGAAAGACAGCTTTGTCTCACCAGCCTAAGCAAAAGGCAGGGCAGCTAGAGAGAGCCCAACTAGAGCAGAAAGAGCTTTCCCTGCAGTGAACTTCCTTTGCAGGAAAGCTGCAGAACAGCATAAACAAGGCAGAAAGACAAGGAGGTGATTGTGTAAGGATGGCTGATGAAGAGGTGACATGGTTACATGGAAGTACCAACTATGCTGGCTATTTAGGGATCCTTGTACAACTCCAGTGGTCCTTTTTCTCCATAGACATGGATAAAGGAGGACATACAGATAAACAAATACATGCATTTATGCTCCTTGAAGCTGACAGAATTCAGAATTATTATTATTATTATTAGTGTATCTTGTTTCTGCATACCACTGCAAGTCAGATCTCTTCTGCTTCTGTAGCATTTGAAACTCTCTAATAAAATCAAAAATTATTGCCATGCCAAAAGTGTTTGCTTTGTTCATATATCGAGATTAATGTCATAAGTAAATCCCTTTCCACACC
Organism: Aythya ferina; assembly: GCF_964211825.1. Lineage (NCBI taxonomy): Eukaryota > Metazoa > Chordata > Aves > Anseriformes > Anatidae > Aythya > Aythya ferina. The sequence goes on from NC_140299.1 coordinate 23,564,415, forward strand.
AGGGTGAAGCAGCTCTTTAAATGTCAGAACTGCACACATACAGACACACAGGGGAACTGAGCGGGTCCCAGAGGTCATCTAGTCTCATCCCCAAACCCAGCAGTCAGAGTGCTGCACTTGCAACATCCCTGACAGCTGCTTGCCTAACCAGTTCTTGGAAGTTCTTACAGGTAGGACCTCATGGCCTTCCCAGGCAATGCAGCACTGCATCTCTCTCTTTATGGGCAGGGGAAAGAAGATACTGGTCTCAGTCTAGATCTCCCTTGCTGCAGTTTAACCCTTGTACTTGCTTCCTGTGCTGTTTATGGTGGATCTGGAGAATGGTTCATTAGCATCTGCTGTGCAGGAATCTGTTACATAGCAGTTCAAGACAGTAATCTTGTGTTATCTGCTGCCTAAAGCACCCCTACATAAACCTATAACACTACAATTACCCCTAGTCATATCTAACATCATCAATTTACAGAACCGTGGTCCACAAAAAGCATAGAAAATGTGCAGCTGTAAAGTTAGGAAGCAGCTACTCCACATCTCCTAGTGTAGGTGCTTCATTAAGGCCTGTCGCCTGCTACCTGTCTGTGTGGAGGACAGCCCAGAAAATTCCTCCAGGAATGCTTGGCTTGGCCGTGAGAAGGGTGAGGCTTGCCTGCTGCTCTAGCTGTAGTGTATTCTTGAAAGACCAGTTCTTTGACTCAACAAGTCAGATGATAATTATATTGCTGCTGAAGCTAATAGTGTGTATATATGTGAAGAATTCTGTTCATTATCAAAAGTCACAATCATGATACATATTATTACTTGGTTATTGTGAAATATACCATGAGGCATTTTATGGGAACTCAGGGGTGAATGGAGTGCAAGAGACCTTTTGGAAAAACAATAGAAATGTGCAGCACAAAGAGATTTCTTCAGAGCTGTTAACAGAGACCTCTGTTCCTTAAATGCAGGCTGATGAGTGGGGATGAGGTATCTTCACTCCCTAAAAGTTTAGGGGTGGGGAGCCCTATAAGTATCCATTTTGTCCCACATCTTGGAATCTGAGCCGGACTCCACAAAACAAAAAGACATCCTTAAAAAGTAACCTGCTTATTAAATGCAACTGAGAAATGGAGATGGCATGTAAACAGCAATAAAGCAGAGCTGGGAAATGAGCTAAAAAAATCTACTCTAACTGGAAACATAAATCAAATGCAATGTAACAAAGGTTCTCTGCAAGAATTTGTTTATGGCTGCAGGCTCCAGAGAGCCAAAGCCAGTGTGTGGTTGGCTCAGGGATACTCCAGAGAAGTTCACTAGCCTGGTTTGGTGCCTTGCTGGGAGACTGTCCCCAAAACTCACATACTTGCATCTTTCCATTTGGTGGGAAGGATAACAACAGAAAAGTGGTTCAGCATGTAAGAAGAAAGCACAGAGAGAAGAGAAAAAATAATAAAAATAAAAGAAAAGAAGAAGGAAAAGAAGAAGGAAAACAAGAAGAAAGGTAAATGCATTCTGCTGACATTTCTTTCATTTCATCTGGGTTTAAGAACATGACGTTCTGACAGCAATGCCCACAGTAGAGCTAAAATGCAGTGAAGCTGTTCATCACCCACCAATAAATAAATAAATAATAAACAAACAACCTAAAAAACAGGCAAACAAACAAAAACACTCACCATTTTAATCACTTTCCTTTCCCATTCTTACACTACAAATCTCCATTCCTACTTTCCTAATGTCCTTGCAAGCCTAGGAATTTTTAATGGACTAAAGTTCTTGCTACTCAGACTATATGTGATTTTCTGCAATTTTGAGCTAGGAGCCATAAGACTCTAGCAAAACTGAAGAGGAGAGACCTGAAAACTTTAAATTCAACTAAGAAGACTTCACCCAACCCCAGGCATTCTGCTCATCTTCAGTGAGGTGGTGCTTCTACCCAGCTTTCTCCTTGGGGTGAAGGCAGTACTTCATAGATGTTGTGAGACTTACCAAGACTGATTAAACTCTGTGTCTGGAGAAGGAGTTAAAAAACTGCTTCCTTATTAACCCCACAAATAGCAAGTCATCTCAAAGTGTGCAGCTGCTGAGAAGAACAAGACTGCCTTAAAGAACATAGAGTTTGGTACAAGTGTGATTCTGTGAAGAGTCCTTTATCAGCATTTTCCCCTGGAAACAGCAACATAATCATCGCTATGTATTTCTGCCATCTTTATGTAGGAAAGGAGATGGCAGTGCAGGCAGGTACTGGGAGAGAGAGGGAAATCCCACCACACCAGGGCAAGGGAACCTGCAAAAAGGAAAGCAGAGGGGAGGTGGGACCTTTAAATGAGCATTATCTGTGAAGAAAAAAAAGCACACAGAAAAACAACAGTGAATACATTTTGAAACTGCAAATCCATCATTTTGCAACTTTGGCAACCACATCTGTGTAAAACAGAGGCAAACTGTAGGTACACAGCTGCAAGTGACAAGTGACAATTTTCTTTCAATAGGTGTCTGTCATTTGTGATTATGGTATATAAGAGCATAGGTTCCTCATTTAAAAAAAAAAAAAAAAAAAAAAAAAGAGAGAGAGAGATACAGAGAGAGAGATTAACTAATGAGTTTGTCCTAGTTGAACAAAAGTGTCTGGTCTGTTGCTGTCCAATGAGATCAATCTGTATCTGCATGCAGAGTCATGCCCAGGTATACCCACAGCAGTGTTTTGCCAATCCTAATCAGTTTATTCAGCTGCAGCTGAGGCTCTTTTCTGCCTCTCTGGTCCTTTGCCACAGTCAAAGTCTTCATGCCTCAAGACTGACTTGCATTTCTCTGTAGAAGAGAACGCTCACAATTAATAACAGACTAAAACCCAGCCCTGAGGAGAATAGGCTAAACCAACCAATGTTCCCTTGAGATCCCCATGGCAGAGTCTATGCATCTTTGACAGTGCCTTGTGAAATTCATAGTTTTCTATTGAATGCTTTATTTCAAATGAATTGATCTTACATTTAAAGAGAACTGAACTTTCTCCACGTCAAAGCAGATAGAGCCTTCACAGCTCTTACAACTTGAAGATTTTTCTTCCCATTATGAGAGTACTTCTTTGTATCTGGAGCCATCTTTTACAGAACATGTACATCGTTTCTCCAGAGGACATATTCTAGGAAGAGTGTACGCTGCATATTTTGCAAACATCAGCTGAAAATGCTTTTTCACATCTCGGTACAACAATAATTTATATAAAATATTTAAAATTATTTTATTGCTTATGGCTAAATGGATGGGAAGCAAGGGATCAAAGAACTTTAAATTCAAATGTCTTTTGGGCACAATGAGTGGGTGCAGTGTGGGAGATCACTGTTGATTTTTCTTTCTCCAAGCAAAAGGAGCTTAAAATTACTCAGTAGGGTATCTCAGCCTTGGTGAGGAAAGGAAGGTGGAGAGCTGAACTCAAAAACTCAACACTTTCCCACTGTGGGTAAGCCAAGCTCCAGGATCTCTATGGAGATGATACAATATGCTCAAACTGTGATTCTTTACAAGTCTGAAAAGAGTGGCGACCTATTTCGGCGAGCTGTCTGTACAGATGGATTTATTTTGTGCGTAACACACGAAAGACTGCCCCTTCTATTCTTCCTTCCAAATTCCTTTGCAAATGTTGTTTGTCAGAGAGGTGAATTACGGGAAGGTACTGTTCCAGCCAAAGGGGTCACTTCACTCGTTATGGTCCAGAAGGATAAGGGTAAATTCTTGTAGGTAGATTCTGTTGTCCTGAAGAACAGTCTTTTTCCTTAGCTAATGAACTAGGACTGTGGATTTACCACTTTTTACATAAAAAGTGCCCCCCTTTGCTTTATAAGAGATGATCTAAGACTGAGAAACCAGCATAGCTCCCAAACATTATAGCTGCAGCTTAGTTTGGACTCGCTCTCTTGTAGTGACGTTTGAGATCAGTTCACTGCTGCTTCTTCATGTCACATGCTGGTCATACTGTTTCGACCTGTAAGCCACCTCTGAGTTCACTCAAAAATACAGGACTGTAGGACACTTGGTCAATTAACGGTAGAGCTAAACGTGTTTCAATACAAAGACACATTTCATGAAAGCTGTTGTTCACAGGAAGTGTCTGATTTCCCCAAGGCATCTGCTTAATTTCTTTTTAAAGGGAGATGTCTTCATCACCAAGACAAGAAGGTTTTGGTTCTCAGAGAAAACATTCAAGTGTCAGATATTCTGCTCAGAAACCTGACAAAGAAAAACTGCTCGTGCTGGATCTTTTTTTTCCAGGCAAAAGTTACTGAGCAGTTTCAGCATAGATGAGCTGTGTGCTCCAGCCCTGCCTCTGACAGAGAGAAGTTGGTATGGGTGATGTGTGGAGGTGCTTCACAGCAAGGTCAAGGCCAGGCACAAGTCAAAAAAAGAAAAATAAAAACAAAACAAAAAACAACAAACAACCCAATATATTTTGCTTCTTAGAATATGGGTTAGTGGGAGCTGCTCAATGGTTTTAAGGAAGCAAGCAGTTACATTCATAGCCACTTCCCTCAGTTGCTGTAAGGCTAGGATGCCTCTTGGAGAAGCTGCCCCGGCCTGGGACACTGCTCCATTGCTGCAGATCACAGGGGGCCTGCCTTTCCTTACATCAGCAAATCCGGCCGTGGAGGTTGCCCTAATAGGTGTAGTTCAAGGGATGCTTTGGATGGCGATGAGTCCTCACAGGCTAGGTGGTGTCAGGAGAGAAACAGAAAGCTTCATACAGTACCATGTTACTGAGTGCGTTTTCATAGGAACATTTTTCTGCCAAATGCCTGCCTGATTGGAGCCGTACAAGCACAGATTTGTGGTGCTTATCGTGCTCCACAGTGGTGCATTGCTCTACTGAAGAGCACAAAAGAAGAAAACTAACAGAAGTACAAACTGAGGCTAAAAAGACCACCAGCTAAGCTCCAGTAACTACTGGTCCCAGCTCACAGAAATTAGCTGAAGTGTCCTCTGAACGTGTGCGGCTTTCACCACATTTTTACCACAATTGCGGATCTTTTCCCTCTGTTCAAATCTCTGTGCCTCACAAAACTATCAAGGATGATTTGCATTCCTTCCATGTGACAAACCCTGGAAAGGACATTGCCTGTCACCCACTGACCAGTCCGTCCTTGTATCTGCTTCCTGTCTTCATGGGTTTCAAGCCTTAGGGAACTGCAGTTTAGGAGCAAGAAATAATCTGGAATAAAACTGATTATTTCTTATGCCACGACATATTTGGGACTGTTATCCTAACTGCATTTCAATAACATTGCATTTTCATCAGAAAAGAAAAATGTGCTGTGATTTGCCCTCTTCTTGGGAATTAGACTCCTTTGCATTTATGTTAGTTATTTTCTCTCCCTTCCCGATATAATGAGGAGAAACTTTTTCCTCATTAGCTTCACAGTGATTTCAAACACATGATCATGACTTATTTTTTATGGTAGCAAATTAGTTCCTTTATATACATTTGTGAAAAACATGATTTTGATTTTGAAATGCAAAATAATACATAACAAATATTAAATAATTTTGCAACTGTTCTGTGAACATGCCAGCATAACAGCTGTCCTGAATCAGCTCACAGATCTATTGAGTCCAGTACTGGATGCTTACAAATGTAGCAAAATGGAGTAAATTTGCCAGCATAACCTCCTAATAGTGACAGTTTAAAGGCCTCCCAAGATGAAGATTGCAGAGTGTTTGCTAGATCCCTCCTTTATCTAACACTTTAGGACTATGTTTACACTTTCTGGCAGATTATCTTCTGACAAGGAGTTTCACTGTTTGATTCTGTGCTGGGTGAAAGGGAATTTAGCCCAGGAGGTTTGGTTTTCCTTTGTGCCACCTATTACTTGTGCTGCGTGACAGTGAATTAAGTGAGGCCTTTTCTGCTTCCCTGTGATTTCAATGGCCTCTGCCACACTGACTCTGCACTGCTTCCTTTCCAGGCTGAAGAGCCCATGTTGATTTAACTTCTAGCTGCAAACCTCCCATCAGCTTTGAACACCAGCTCCCCCCCTCCATGCTGACTCTGAGGTGCCAGTGAGACCTCCTGGGATTTGTCCCTCAGCATCCCCTGTTGCCATCCTAATAACTCTGGCCAAGCAGGCTGCATTTTGGTGCCCAGCCTGTCCCTGCTGCAAGGCAGCTCCCTGCAGAAGGGCCCGGGGGGCTGGATGTGTGTATGGCTCTGAGCACACAGGACAGCTGGCTGCTGGAGGGGCGGCTGCTGAGGCATATGCTCGTTTGATGTCCCTCCACTCCCTGTAGGTCCGAGGCTGCGCGTGGCCACATCTGTGCGGCAGAAGCGTGGCGCTGCTGTGATGTGTTGTGGTGCTCGCAGCTGCCGAGGGCTGCAGGAGCTGCAGCAGGATGGGCTCAGAGAGGAGCCCCCCCAGCAGCGCCTGCCTGGATCCCAACCAGGAGCCCAGTCCTGGCAGTGGGAGACCCCCTGCTACCTCCCCTTCACAGCCCCTGCACACAGCATGGCCCCTTGGGCCTTCTGGAGACCCTCCTGGCCAGCCGCAGCAGCAACCCATCCTGTTGCTTGCTGGGGACAGAGAAAAGCAAAGTTCTGGCATCACCTTGGAGGATGAAAAGCAAGGTATCAGAGCCGCTTGGTGCAGCCATCTTGGAAAGAAACAGGCGCTTCTCAGAAGCTGTAAAAACCACTGCTGAAGTGAAGTGGCATGTTTCTGACAACCTGGCTCCAGCACAAGCATCATCCCTAGCCCAGGGCAGCAAGACCCGGCATGGAAGGCACTTCTGGCGCCCAGGGTTGTCTTCATGTGGCTTCCCAGTCCCACAGCACTCCATGCTGCCTAGCTGTGGGGCTGGTATTTTCCATTCCAGGTCTGTTTTTGGGGCTGAAAGTCCTTGGCACATCTCTGCCACCATGCAGACAGAATCCAAGGCTTGTTGGAAGCTCCTAACTGGGTGGCATCAGCACCTGGTGCTGCATTGTGCTGCTCTGTGGCCTCAGCCAGAGCAAACTATGGTGAAAGTTGGGCTGGGGGTAGCAGGAAGAGCCCACAGCCTCCTTCCATCATCACAGGTCAAGACTTTAAGAGCATGTATTGTCCTGTGTATAGCCGGGACTAGCTCAGGCTCACTGACTTTGACCTTCTCCATTTTTCATAAACTCTGACATGTATATCAGAATAGAAAAATTAACTGAGTCTTTCTGAGCTGCAACATAAAAAGTCCTGAAATATTTTTGGAAGAGATACAATATGTCAGCCTTGAGTATGTGCAATTTTCAATTATTCACTGAAGTCCAAGCCACAAAGTCACTGAGATTTGCAAGCACCGCATATGTGGTTTCCCGCCCCAGTCTGAAGCACCAGTGTGCAAGCAGCTATAGTTAACTAATGAAAAACAGCATTTCAGTGTTGCTGAAAGATGCAAAAAAGGTAGAGTCTAAGAAAAATAGAATTCCTGTATGAAAATGGTGCTGAGATTGAGACACATCACTTTCCAGGTGCTTTTTTTTTTTTTTTTTTTTTTTTTACTTACATTTTAATATTGTAGCACACATTGTTAAGATTTTAGAATTTCTCTTAAAAGCATCAGGAAAATATATTCAGCAACATGCTATCTAGAAAACAAGGGACTAAAAGCAATTTCTAGTTGAGTATCAGGATCTGCATTCTGATTAAAGCAGCGGTTTCTTTATTATTCATAAGAAATTGCATGACAATCAAGCTGGTATGAGCATAATAACATACCAAGTAACTTGACATTTTAATACATATACACTAAAAAAAAAAAAAAAAAAAAAAAAAAAAAAAAAAAAAAGCCCTACTGAACAGCCAGGAAGTATCCTTTGTAGTTATAAACACAAACACATTTATGAGCTGAAAGTGTGTTTTAGATTGTTTCACAAAGCAGGACTCCATATGGCAGCTGAGGTCCAGAGCTGAGATGACTCAGGAAATCAAGAAGATGAAAAGATCAGCATAGTTTATTGAGCAGGTCTGACAGATCCTGAAATGTCCCCAGCTTCATGGGTTGAACAAGCAGACGTAAGAACTGGCAGAGCTGGTGACACGTTTTGCAGTAGCTGGAAGTCACAGCTACATATTTCAAAGATTAATTTTGTAGTAAATAAACATATATTGCGGTTCATACTAAGGCTGGGATTTTATATAGGGAAATAGGCAATAAGAACTATGACTGATTATAGCTGTACAATGGCCTTGTATAAAGCAGGTAGTAAAAAAAAGGATGGAAAATGGGCATGAAACATGTCTTTATGAGACTCAGGAGGTTGGAAGCAACTTTTTGAACAGAATTTTTTAGCTGATAAAGCAAAGCCATAAACTCACCTGTTCCACGTGTATGAAAGATAGGTAAACACAGCACTGCTCCAACTGGAAATTACTTGTATTTACTCTGGACTATATTTCTACTTTGATGTTTTTTTTCATGTCTTTGCTTGTAGAAAGAAAAGCATACTTCTGTGCAAACCACCCGCAGGAATTGCACAAGGAAGAGGCCGGGCCTCCCTCTGAATGCCCTCTGTGATGGTGTCACTCCTCCAGAGTGATGCCAGCCCTCGAGAAGGCAGCTGAACAGTGTGGGCAGAGAGTCCCACCAGCCCTGGGAGGAGGGATATGCTTCATGGGAGTGCCCACCTCTGCCCACCCTGACATCCTGCCCTGCACTGCCTGTCAGACACAGGGGCTGCCTTGTGGATAGCTACTGTGCCTGCACCAAATGAAATAAAGCAAAATGAAATAAAATAAAAGGTGGGACATCTAGCTATGCACTCTATGAATTTCTCTTTTTGTGTCAATTTGGAACGCATGCATGTCTGTTCAGACTTGAGGAATATAATACAAGAGACTTTTTGTTTCCCCAAAAAAGCTCTGGTCTCTGCTTCTTCTTTCATATTGGCCCTTATGCACAAAGGATCCTCCCCAGGTTGCTCTGTGAGGTTGGGAAGAAATCTTATTTCATATCAAGGCCTGATAGGATCTAAAGTGGCAGTGCAGCTGGGAAGAAGTGGCAGACTGCAGGCCTCTTCACTGCTGTCTGCAGGCTGCTAGTGAGCCGTGACAGTGATTAGCCTATAACTGAGCAAGGCCTTTGGGTGTATCTGCAGCGTGACTCTTAGTTGCATTACCTTCCCCACACCGTGTCCAGAGCAAGGGCAGCTCTTTGCAAGGCAAGCTCTCACCTCCTGCTCCCGACAGCACAGCCAGGCTCGCTGTCTCCTCCGCTCAGCTCAGGAACAGCCCAGCCCTGATGACACTCAGGGCACGTTGTACCAGGCTGCTAGCTGAGGCCAGGCGAGCTGTGCCCGGGGTGGATGCCTTGGGCAGAGGGAAGAGCAGCTATCACAGCCTCCCAAGAGCCACAGAGGCAGAAAAATTCTGTCTTGGGCGTCAGGCTGGCTGTTCTTTGTGCCACGTGGCGCAAACACAGGGGTGAGGTGGCTGAGCTCAACGGGTGGTGGCATCAGCTCAGCAGGCAGGCTTTGAGGGAAGAGCAAGAAAATGCCTCAGCAAACAAAGAGGGATGGTGTTCAGATCAGCAGAGCAAATGAACGAACAAAAGAGCACAGACATGAGGACTTATGCCCTCTCAGCGAACCAAGAGACAAACACGGAAAGGAAGGCAGAAGGAAAGCCCGTGGGATGCCTGAGCTGAAGCAAAGTGAAGAAAAGGATCTTTGAGGAAGCTACCAGCCCATCTCAAGTACGGTCATGCCCTTCATTCAGACCACGGCACATAAGAAAAGGGAGCTTTGGGGGAGCTTGTTTAAGGGTCAGTTGTACCATGCCAGAAAAACAAAACACATGGACCTTAGTAAAGGGTGGGTCACTGGGTGACAATCCAACTCCCAGCAGAGCTGCTGTGTCAGCCCTGTCCTGCCTGAATACGTCCTGCTCCCCAGAAGCTCCCTCTGGCAAGATGATTCGGCCCAACCAGATGTGTGCCGATGAGTGCTCGTGTTTCTGCCTCACTGTGGGGAATCCAGATGGGGATGTTAATAGCTTCAGCTTTAAGGGTGTTTTAAAATATTTATATTTTTACAGTGTGTACAAAGAGCTGTTGATGTGAAAGCCCTTGACTTTTTAACATTAAAACTAAGTTTTAAGATTCAGCAGGATATATGTCTGTGTGTGTTCATATGGTTTCTGATGCCAAAACACACAGAAAATTAATAGACTGTCACTGAAGAGTCCAAAACTGAGTCTATCAGGAAGAAAGGAAAATGTACTTTGCTTCCTCTCATTTTCACAGTTGTCGCTTTATTTCATATTGCTTTTGGCATTTTAGCTGGTGATTGAGATATTAAAAGCCCATTCCCAACTCTTACTCAGTTCCACGATTTTTATGTGAACTACATCATCCTTTGCTCTGAACTTGCCCAGCATGGATTTCTCTTCCCAGTGAGCTCTGAGTAGGAGATTTCCTTGTCTGCTTTCTTTTACAACACTAGGCTTGGACATGAAGAGAGCCCTGGGCATACAATTCCTTATGGAAATTTGTTGCTGGTGGAAGAGAAAGACAGAGGGAATTCGAAAGACCACAGAGGAAGGAGCTGCAGTTGCCACCTTCTGGAAGCCATTCCCTCCTCTCTTGCCAGGGTGTTTACATGAACAAGAATCCCTAGGGAAGGGAGCAGTGACATGGAGGAAGCAGTCTCAAGAGCCCTGGAGAAGGGCTTTTGGTAGAGATAGGGAGCTCATGCAAACATCTGTAGCTTTCAGCACACCAGAAGCTATCTTTCCACCAACAGCTGTAGGGGTGCCCCCGTGAGCATAAAATGCCTGGGAAATAAGATGCGTGTTTATGTTTCTTCCAGTTTGTCATTCGGTGCAGCCCAGTGAATGTTCTCCGTATAATTTCCAACTCAGCCTCCCTGCCCAGGTCTCATATCAACTTTGGGAAAGGGAGAAATGGGAGAAGGGAACATGATTCCAAATTTGGTGTTGTCCCTTGTGTGCCATAGGTGAAGAATATTGTTTCACTGAGCTGCTCTTCTCACACACTTTTTGTTTTTCCCTTTTCCTTGTCTGGCCTTCTGGCTGAACCAGGTCCAGATCTTCAGCTACAGCGAATCCACAGAGCTCTCTGTGTGTGGCAAAGCTGCCAAAACATCTATGTGTATCACCAGGCCCTTAATGACCACCTTCCTGTGCTGTGTTCCTCCAAGATATGCAGATTGCACCCTGCAGAGTCATGGTGCATGGGAAAGCAGCACTGTGGATCCTTCATGCAAGATCTTCATGGGGCATCTGCCGGCAGTTGCTGCAGTACGTTATGTTTAACTATAACCTAACCAGGAGCCTAATAATTACAGCGTTTTAAAATAATGAGGCAACGAATATTTGCAATAACAAGATTGTAGCATTGTGCTTGCTACGCAGCAACCAATAAAAGACCTTGTGCTGAGGGGTGAGAGATCCACATGTCAGGGCCATGGGGTCTGAGCAGATGAAGGCACGGACAATGGTCTGCCCCCTTCACTGCTTCATGTGCCTGCTCCTACTCCGTGCAACCACAAAGCCACCAGTGGGACCCACCATGCTCAGAACAGGGACAAAGAACAAGCCAATGACAGATGAGTCCAAAAAAGATGGCCACAGTGGTGGCAGCAGCAATGTGCCTGGAGCACTGATGCCACACTGAACACCCATCCTGCTGCTGGAGGGTGGGCACAAAGCACCTGGGGGACGGGCACCAGTCTACTCCAGGAACTACCTCTTCCTGGTGCCCTTTTCAGGTTTCACTCTGAAGGGCTTATCCTCAGTTCAAGACCAGAGCCTGATAATTCATCTTCATTCCTCTGAGATTCAACAGATGAATTTACTGTTCACAGTCTGTGATGCAGATACAATCTGAGGAATTACATTACTACTTTCTTGTCTTTCTTAGAATGGCAGAAATAGCTTCTGGGATATCTTATTTATTTTATTTCACTTTGTTTTCTTTCATTTAATCTTTTTTATTTAATTTGATTTTTTGAACATGCGTACTGTTACTCTGTATTGAATACAGTGAGGACTTTGGCTGGCTTTCCATTTGTCTGCTTCTTCCTTTTAGCAGACGGACTTCCTCAGCAGGAAGTTCTGATCAGGATAATCACTGCTGCAGATGGAAGGGTGTCCCCAAAAAGGGATCAAAGAGAGAATGCGCGTCATGGCAACCATTAGCACAGGAAGTCTGGACAGTTGAGGTGGTGGCGTGTTTTGAAACGAGATTAGGAAAGAGATGCAGCTTTTGACATAGGTGCCCGTGTCTGGGTGCTAATTACCAGGCGGAAGGATGAGCTGGAGGGTGCTGACCACATGGAGGCCACAGAGTGGTTCTGCTGGTTTCGTCTGGCCTATGAGGGCATCCCTTGTCTCAAGGCGGCGTCTGGTTCTTAGTTGTTAAAATGTCCTGGGAAGGTCTTTCCTTAGACAGTGTTCTCCACTGCCTCGCTGGATAGCCAGAATCTCTCTCCTCAATGAACATGCCTGTTTTTAAGAAACAAATGGAAAACCCCACAGATATTACAGTGCAAACCCAAACTTCCCTTATGACCCACATCTTTCTTGCTGTCTGAACTGTGGACAGTCAGTAGGTTTACATTAAGTCTGTACATTAATCTGCTTACTCAGATCTTTGTGTAGAAAGTATCGATGTCTGATGTTATTATCCTAGTTTGCTACGTGCATCAAGGACATTCAATTAAAATTATTCTTACCCCAGATACCTGATTTTACGAAAAAGAGGGGCTATAATTATAAGCAGATGTCACAACCAAAAAAGAGTAATGAGTAGGTAAAGTGTTCTTCAGGCTTGTAGAAATGCTATTCTTTGGTGTGCTGAAAGGTGGCATAAAATGCAGACTGACCACATATTTGCACCAGACAGGCATCCAAATCTCCATCCAAAGCCAGGTCAAAGGTGAATCTCACAAATCTAAATCCAAAGCCGGATTTACATAGCTCTAAATTTAATTCACTATACCAGCAAATGCTCTCAAGAGCTCAGACATCCTGAATGTGCTGCTGTAGATTTGAACTCTAGGGCATGAGATTGCTTTTCCCACACAGTTCTGTGGCAAGATAACAGTAAATCGCAAGTGTGTGATGAAGCTGTGCATCCTTGTCATTTTTCTAAACAATTGAGTTATTCTTTCTGAAGGAGAGGCTTTGCATGCCAGTGACTAGAGCAAAGGGATTCACATTTATCTGGCTATGTAATGAACTATAAATGCAGTAGAGAGAGCTCAGTAAAAGCTATCACTTCCAAACAAGAAAGAACATACATCCAGTACCCAGGAAGTTTGGATAATCAAGGTACAACACAAAAAAAAAAAAAACCCACAAACTTAAATGGAGCTTTTGTGATTCAGAGAAACACTAAAAGAGAAATCCTGTATGACTTGTCCAGTTCGTTTGTTCTTTGGCTGTTTGGTTAAGGGCTTTTGACCCTGAGAGCTTCTGCTGCAGCTACAAAGCTGCAAGATTTTTTTTTAATTTTTTTCCAGTGCTGCTCAAAAATCAAAAAGCTGTTAAAGCCACGTGGGAATATTTATAATGAGAAGGCTAGATGATTCAGGAAATTAGTAATGGTTTATGGGGCCTTTCACCTTGTAGGTCACTGGTTTAAATACAGCTTATTGCTATCCAGCTATTAAACTTTGCTTTGAATTTTCTCAGGTGAGCACCAAGGATCTGTCTGTGCCATGCTGCGCTGTGCTGAGCCCACTATTTCTCTGCCATGTTCAAGGCTGATGGGACCCCAACTAGCATGACCCCAGCTGCAGACAGGAGTGTGACGCAGATAGGAGGATCCCAGCATGTATTTTTGGCATGGGAAAGATGGGGAAAAGTTTGTGCATAAAAATGCTGGACTGCTCAACAAGCACAAAGTCCAGAGCTCATTGCTTTGGAGAATGGTTAAAGCAAAGCAATTGCAATCTCTTGGGGCAGCACAGAAATGTCACCTTATTTTCTTTTCTGTCAAGTACTCTATTTAGTAGAGATGATCAAAATCATATCTTCCTACATATGACAATTTCAATACTAAAGCATTCATTTTTCTTCATGTATCTGGACAAGAAGTCAGATAATCAAACTTCTTAATGGAATTGGAGGTGCCAAAATAATTGGTGCCAAAATAGCAAAATATTTTGTTTGATCTCTTCAAGCTACATGAAATGATTTGGAATATCTGAGCCAAAACATCTCTTATTTCTTTTTAAATTTCTTGTAATTTGTGTTTTCAAGTGACGGAGCACTGACTTATCTGCATCATCATGCACTGTTTTTCCCAAAAACTGCCTTAGCCCAATCCTGGCTACAGCAAAAAGTCAATGCAAGGTGTACTTTGGCCCTTGCCATTACCTTGCTCCCCAGTCATCCCCAAAAGGGGGAAAAGACATCCTAGGCTTCCCCTTACACCAGGTCTAGCACCTGCAGGACAGAAGAGATGCAGATTTTGGAGACTTTGTTTCCACCAGTATTTCTTTGTGATAGTGACAGGTCCTCAGGAATCTGGACCTACCCCACAAGAACATCAGAAGATATGCACTCCCTTCTGATGAAATATTAAAGTTGCCAGGACATTGTTGCCCAGATGGCAGTAGATGCATCATCCCTTTAAAAGCCATAAAATTATTTTATTGATCCACTCTCAAAAATAAGAGATCCTATTTTGGCATATTTACACCCAGCCTGGAAAAACATAGGTTAAATCTCACATGACACTTGCCCACCACAATGGGTGGCTTCCCCTGAAGGTGCTCTGAACACAAAACAAACAGTTTTGTCACAAAAATTAGATATCCTTTCTTCTGATCGCTCAACTACTGAACATGTGGCATGTTCTTAATGTCTTTAAAAAAAAAAAATTCAGAAAGAGATATAAATTTGGTCAGAATAACACTAGGGGAAGAAATACAGAAAGACAAAAAGACAGAAATAGACAGACAGACAAGACAGAAAAGAAAGAAGGAAGGAAGGAAGGAAGGAAGGAAGGAAGGAAGGAAGGAAGGAAGGAAGGAAGGAAGGAAGGAAGGAAGGAAGGAAGGAAGGAAGGAAAGAAGGAAGGAAGAAAGGAAGAAAGGAAGAAAGAAAAGAAAAACAAGCTCCTGTATGTCTTTTATCTGACCCCTCTCCTCCTAGATGTTGCCCTAACCTCTCCACTGGAATACACACGTAATTGATCCTGAGAAAATCTGGTGTGTTCATCATTTGTTGCTAGAAGATAATGTGGTATATGAGTCATGGTAGAGTGGATAACAAACACACTGAATTTTCTAACTATTTCTGGTCAATGTCTTACTGATACCACAACTTATAATTAATAACATTGCCATTTTATTTTGCAAAAAGCTTTCTTGAACTCCTGTCCCTCTAAATGTGTTTTCTTGATAATTTCTGATGATATGCCCTTGATAACTGCCTAATTCTATTATTATTATTCTGTGAAGTATTTGTAATTTTCTTCTTATCTTGAAAGCAGCAAGGAAATTTGCAACTGTCTTTTGTTTTTTATAAGGTGAAACATTGCTTTCTGCAGAAAACACAGTCAGTTGTGATTATCTCTTGGCTGTTTTATGTGAGTTTTTGTTCTTTCATTCACTTCAGGCTTTTCCCTCATTTGTTGATTTTGCTGCTCTCAGACTTCAGCAGAACTAAGTGTCTTTAAATATTTGTATCAAAGCAAATATTTGAGTCCAAATTATAAGAGGAAGGAAACAGAGAGAAATAAGAAGATGCAATAAATGCCTCCAAAGGGCAAGTGAATGGCCTTGAGAGATTTGATGTACTGTGGTTTCTGTGTTTAGATGAGGCACTGCATGCATGTGGAGCAGTTTGTAAACAACCCAGATTTTTCATCCACAGTCCAACAAACAGATAACAGACCATAGGCTCTGAAATCTGGACTAATGAAAATTAACCAGTTGGCAACATCCTTTGTAGGGAGAAAGATGACAGCTTCCAGAGGACTTCTTGGTCACACATTGGACATTAACAAATATCATGGGTCTCGTGCACAAAAGCTTCTTTTTCTACCTCAAAGTTCAGTAAAAATCCTCAATTGGAAGCACAAAACTGGCTTAACCTCTGGCTACAGAGCACGGACAGCTGTCACAGCTTTGCAGCCATGTCTCAAGCACCCTTATTCTTCAGAAAAGCATCCCATTCTGGGTACTTGAGGATGAGGTGCCATTTCGCCATGTACACTATGTGCGTGGCCTCACAGCTATTTCGAGCCGCGGGAGCAAACTGAAGCCATGGGAATGAGCACTTCTGTAAAAGAAATCAAACAGCTCAGAGCAGTGGATGCTGACTCTTCAACTCTGATGACTTTTCTCCCTGCGGCGGGTGTCACCATGGAGGAGCAGGGATGTTCGAAAGGTCCTGGGACACCGTCCAGCTGCTGCAGAGGAGCAATGGGCTCAGTTCCTAAGGGCCAGGGAGAGTAGGAGGGGATACTGAAGTGCAGCAGTGGCAGGGCTGGGGTGGACGTCATGAGTGAGGGTTGGGTCAGCTCTGGGACAAAAGAGTGCCTGACCCTGGTACTGTCCCACTATGTGGTCAGAGGATATTTCCCTTTTCCTAGCTCCCAGCTGGCTTGCTCTCTCTGTCTTCTCATGATAAATGAATTTCCGTTAAGCTCATGCTCATCTCCAGGGAACAGGCAATGGGTGGAGGAGGGCTCTGGACAGGAGCTGGCATCTCTGATGTCCTCCGCATTAATATGTCCTTTGTCCTGAGGGATCTGGACAGGAGCTGGCATCTCTGATGTCCTCTGCATCAATATGTCCATTGTCCTGCCCCACCAGGCTGACTGTCACCAAGAATCTTCTTCCATGCCACTTCCAGTTTTGGTTGACACACATCTATCCCAAATCTCTACAGATGCCTCAAAAGTACCAGCTGCCAGCCTGATATTTCTAACTGAAACCCAATAATTTCTATCACAAGGTATTTTAGGATTATACTAAAGAATGGACTTTTTCTTTCTTTAATTCTGAGTGTTCTTTAAGAAAAAAATCAGGGAGAACACTGATGTCCTAAATAAAAATCAGATGACTGACCCATTGCCCCCAAAACTTCCAGAAGCTCCTAAGTCATGTCTTGAAGAACTAGTACTCCAGGCATGATAGAAAAGGCTGCATAGGAGATGCAGGCAGCTCTGAGCACAAGACACAATGCTGCCTGTGACCACCAATGTCTGTAATAAACTACAGAAGGCACTGCAAATCAGTTCCAGTCTGTTGCTAGCTACAACTTAGATTTACACAAAATCATTCCAGAAACTGTGCTACCTTTCCCTGATCTGGGACTATTTCACAATTTCCCATCATCCTCATTGGCTATGTGAAAGAAAACAAGGTACAAAATAGCATAAATAGTTTGCAGTTCACCAAAGGACAATTTTAATCTAGATGATCCTGACTATTACTTTAAAAACTGTGTATCCAAATGCGATTGGACTTACATTTGACAGAAAGATTGTGCAATATCTTCAACCATACCTGAGGGGTTTTCTTGCCAGATTTCATGCAGAAACTGAAAGAGACAGAGTTATTATGTTACTTTTAATAGAAATAATCTCAAAAGTCACGAGCTACTGTCTTCATAAATATTTATTATGAAGTTCCTATTTGAATATGATTAGATGTTAAATAGTGTTCTGGAATACCATACTTGGCTAATGAAAATTTCAGTTTTATTATAATTATAAGTTTAAAAAGCTGCTAAAAGCTGCATTCGTCTTTTTTTTTTTTTTTTTTTTTTTTATGAATTCAAGTATAAGATTATTCAGAACCAATGCCTTTCTACCACATTATCTAGTCACTTCTGTTTCTCTAAGCACAGAGAAATTAAACTTTGGGGGGGAGATTTTGGGTTGTGAAGTACAGTCTGCTTTGGGAGGTGGGTGTAATTCCATCAAAGTTTATTCTGCTTGAATTCCTATCATCAGATTCATTTTCTTAGATATAGCTGTCACTAATGAATTGTATAAAAGTATCTAAGCATTGTTTCCAAGTAGCTTTTAGCCAACAGTAATTGCTTATAATATACTTACTGCTTTTTTACAGAACAGACCAGACCCCAAAGGCTCTGTTCAGATGACATTTTGGCTCTGGAGAAGTGAGTCATTAAGCACTAAGTAATTATTCGTGCAGATACAGAAGGAGAAGTTCTGATCAAGGTCTGGAAAGACAACAGGTGACATGTGAATGACAGAGAAGAGAAACGTTCAAAGAGAAGATGTATGTTCCACAATAAAGGTATAAATTATATTCAGAAAAGGACAGTCTCTTTTCAAAATTTGAATTTTATAATACTTGAAGGAATCTCAGTATCTTTGAAACATCACTACTATTGACTGCTCATGCTCTTATGGACATATTTGGAAAACATTCACATATATTATTACCAAATGAAATAAAGTTAATTATTCCTGCACAAAATGCCTGGAGGAACAAGAGGAAAGAACTGCATGGGAAGAACCTTCTCAAAGGCTGTAGGAGGAAAAACAAGAAAAAGAATAAATAAACTCAGACATTTTGAGGTAAATGGCCATCTCAGGTTTGTTTATACAAATAATGATAATGCAGCCCCTTGAGTGTGACAGTGTGGCAGGTCCTAGCAAGAGGGCAAGCACACTCTGCATGGAGTATGAGAGAAGAGCAGCTCCAAGGGGGGAAAGAAGCATGTATGGTTTGAGTTTAAAACCAGAGCTCATTTACATTAAGAGATCAATCAGTGGGAAAATCCATTCGGCAGCACTAGCCCATCAGTGAGCGAGCTAATTGAATGCAGAGTGAGGCAGAATATGGGTGGCCTCCTTCCTCTTTTATCTGCAGCACAAAGTGTGCGGCAGCACTAAGGTCGCTCCTCTGCACACCCAGCATCCTCAAAGAGGACAGCGCTCCCAGACAGCTCCAGGAGCTTTCTCCTCGAGCCTGTGGCACCTCTGAAACCAGCGTGGCTGCTGGTGAGACAGCAAAATCACGGCTGGAGGGAGCATTGGGTCCATCCCCTGTCCCATGCCGGGCGGGAGCTGGAGCAGACGTGGCTGCGTGCAGTGCGCAGCACTGCCAGCTCCCTAAATAAACATGCTTACATAACATGTAAAATCATCCCATCTCCCCCTCCCCCCAGGTTCTTTTGGCAGAAAGGCTCACAGGAAATATCCTGTTAGTGGAGATAAAAGGCTTGATTTACTCTGTTCCTGATAATGCATAATTGCTTAATCACAAGCACATAATTAAACTCCATTGGGAAGGTTACAGTGACAAAGATTGCTAAGCAAAGATGAGTTCCCCTGGAGAGGCAATCTTTGCATCAGCTGGATTTTTTATAATGGGAACGAGGGGAAATGCACTAAAGAGCCTGCATGTTTGGCAAGAGCTGTGGAGTCCTGGGCAGAGAGGCTGGACACAGCCAGACTGACAGCAACAGAGGGAGAGCAGATAACATTTTAAACTAATTGAGCCGCACTGAGCTGTTGGTGGGAACATCTCTGGAGAAGTGTTTTGTAGGGGCCAGCAAGCTCAGCAAGCTCTGGAGAACCTGCTCCGAGCACTCAGCAGCACCCCCAAGGTTGCCCCAGAAAGGGGGTCCCACCACACCAAGGCTGTGCTGATACTGACGATGAGCTGTGTGCTGCATCCCTGGGGCACTGCATGTATATTTATGCAGCATAAATGCAGGACAACTGTGGTGGACCCATGTCTGAGAAAGCAGATTCAGAAGGGTGGCACAGCCCACCAGCACATGGCAGTGCCCAGGTTCTGTCCACCAGTGCAGGAAAAGGACTATAAGGAGCCAACAGAAAGCTGTTCCTCCCGGCAAGGAAGGCAACTTTGCAAACTAGTGCATGAGTCATGTTGCCTTTTATTGAAACCTGCTCTCCAGTCATCTGGAAGCCAGTGGTAAAGATATTTTTTAATTCCTTTGTCATGTAAATTCAGTGTCACTACTGCGTTAGGCACCCACCACAAAGGAACAGTAGTTCACTGAGATCGTCAGAGCCTGGTGTGTATGTCCACAGCTCTGAGGCTTCCTTAATAACTGCATAAATAAATGAATGAAGTCCTGTTTGCACATGGAAGAGCACTGCATTCATTTTCATTACGGATGATGAAGGAAGTCTGGGAACTAAAAAAAAAAAAAAAAAAAAAAAAAAAAAGGCAAAAAATTGTCCATATACAAGAGCTGCTGTGTTCCTAGCAGAAAGAAGACAGTCAGTTCCAGTTTGAGGGAGCTGGTCTGTAAGTGCTAGTAAAGAGCGTCACTTTGCAGCCTGCACAGCAGCAGAAGAAAAATCTCTGCTTCAGAAAATGGTGCTTGCTTTGAGCTGGCAAGAGCTATTTCAATAACAGGTTGTGGGGAATGTTACTTCAAAGTTTTGAAGTCTACGGAGTTTTGGAAGCAGCTGCTGAAATTTGTATCCAAAAGTGATTTAACTTCCCCAGTAAGTGATGTGTACAAATGGCACACACCACTAAACCACATATGCACGCAATGTATGAATTCCCACATTCTTGACTTCCCATTCCAGCTTTAACATTTTTTCCAGTGTAAAAAGAAATGAATCAAGCTTGCAATAGGATGTGTATATAGATGCCAAAGAAAAAATTAAAATCAGCTGTTATTTGAAAATTACGGAGCCTGGAGAACTTTGTTTAGGTATTTAATGCTCTCATAAATCCTTTACACCATTGTGGGTAACCAGCTAAAGGTGGAGCTCTGTACGGCAAAGCTATTCTGGGTTTCTTTGGCTTGTTTGGTAGCATGACCTTTTATAGTGACCCAGATGGTTATAAAATCATCAAGATCCATGGGGCAAATCGTTCTTCTGTGAACTGATTCTTGTGGTGTGGTAATTCACCCATTTTAAAAGTATTTTTGTTGCTGCTGCCAAAGCAGCGTTCTGGCCAAAAAAGAGTACATGTGGGGACATCCTGAAGAATATATAGTTCAATATTTTTCTTTGCCCCAACTTACTCTGTTAAGAAAGAGAGAATTGCTGGGGCCACATGGAAGCAGAATGACCATAGTTTGCAGTGTATGAAAGGTTTCTGCAGCAAAGCAGTATTTCTCTCAGCCAGCCTAACAGTACAAAGTATCTCATTCAGAATTTTTAGGAACGAGCTTTCCTTTGAGGGTTTGTCACCATAATTATGGCAGGAACAAATTTACCAAAATAAATCTTCATTTAATGGATGTTGGTAGCTGTCATCTTTGAAATTGTTTAAACAGAATACAGGAAGGGAATGAGACAAAGAAGTGTTACATCTTGTTTAATACCTTAAAAATAACACATCCACCCTGCTAAACAATAAGGGACACAATGCAACACTTAGAAGAAAAAACAGTCATTTTTATCTTGATATTGTTTAGCATGAGTTCATCTCTATCTGTAGTGCATGATGCAGAGACATGAGTCTTATTTGAGCCAGTGGGGCAGTGAGGGATTCTCCCTGTTACTTCTATTACCTTTCTTTTTTTTTTTTTTTTTTTTTCTGGTCCTGATTAATGTCCTGTCTTCCTTGAAGAATACAGGAAGGGAGGAGCCAGCCTGAAAGCAGAGCTAGAGGAAGCTGTGTGTCACCTTCTGCATTGTAAAAGTACCATAACCCTCTGCTGTACTTTATTTCTATGTCCACATCCTGAATCCTTCCCCTTTTTTCCTTTCAAGGGGAAAGGTAGTGATAAGGGAAGATACAGGCTGGTGGCTCTTAATTTGGCTTCAGGACTAAACCTAGCAGGAAGCTGGGGAAAGCAGCATGTGCTAGACTCAGGGTTTTTGTGGCCTCTGCCTATTACAGGGTAGGAAAGTGGATCTGAGCATGATAGTGGGTATGAGGAGAAAAAAAAAAAAAAAAAAAAAGACGTTTTTCAAGCAGATTTACATACATTTTACTTCCTGTATAGTTCTCTCACACTTGCATTTCTGTAGTCCGCTACCACCTGTTGCAACATAGATAACAGGCAGCAAGAATAAGCATGTTTGAGGTTTTGGACCCGATAGGCACACCATCGAGATTGTTATTCAGAGGCTTACAATGTTGGACAAGGACCCTGAAACTACTTGCAGCCCAATGGGCATCTTTCCACAAAAAGATCAAAAATCACAAACCATTTGGAGGTAACACAACATCTCCAGTGGGGAAACACAACCATGCTGCAATCATTTCCAATTGCTTACCACAACTAGAGCTTTGCTCCTGGACAGATGGGACCAGGACCTGAAGTGTCATGGCCCACTGCAATAACCCATGGTGGATGTAAGCAATGCAAATGCAATTGATACTTCTGCCTGGTCTACAACAACTCAGCTCCCCTAGTGCAGTGGAGTGGCTAGAAGAGCATCCTCTCTAATGGCACATAAACACTTTCTAAGCGGCTGTCCTGTTAAGGTTATGCAAGACACAGGGCAGTCCTCTGCAATGTGATGTCAGCTCTGGTTCCTGGCCTGACACACAGTTGCACAACAGGACAAGAGGAGGGGAGAACATGGAGATGCTCTGGGGCTAGCAATTTTTGAAATACAGTTTAAGCACACAGTTTCTATTGCAATCACTGGTGAAACGTCAGACAGATAAACATCAGAGTGGGGGGTTCGGGTTGATCTAAGACATGCTAGTTTTTTTTTTCCTTTTTGTTATATTATTATTTACTTTTTTTTTCACGTATCTGTCCTGATTTTCCCTTTCTCAGAGTCTTGGCAGACGTGCAGGAAGAAGCTCAGAAGTGCATAACTAATGGCTGAGTAATGCTCTACTGAAGGCAGGGAATCTCTTTTTTTTTTTATTTTTTTTTATTTTTTTTCCCCATGTTTTTTCTTACTTTGTGCATGAACTGTTATCCTACAAGACCTCCTGATATTTAGCATTCCTTCCACACTGGTTAATTTGTGCTTGTTTTAGCAAGCACGTGGTGGGGACTTGAGGTCAGCATTGGTGGAGACTTGCAGGGAAGGGAGATGTCACTACCATGTTGCACTGCCCAAGCAAAGTGAGCAAAGGAACCCAAGCAAACCTTCTTCTTCACTCTCCGAATAAGCTTACTCTGGCACAGCAGTGAATGTTGAGCAGATGTGGAAGAGTGTCTGAGATGGAAAATACCCCCAGGCACCACCCTTGTAGGCTAGGTTGTCCTGTTCTCTCTCCCCACTGCTCTTTGGAGAGATCAGGAATATCAGCCATGTCCTCTTTTGGAGCCATGTCCAAATGGTCCTCTTACCCACCTGACACCTCAGCCAGAATTTTTGAAAGCATTTTTGCCCACCTGCAACTTGAGGAATTACAGAATTACGGAATTACAGAATTTCTAGGTTGGAAGAGACCTCAAGATCATCGAGTCCAACCTCTGACCTAACGCTAACAGTCCCCACTAAACCATATCCCTAAGCTCTACATCTAAACATCTTTTGAAGACTTCCAGGGATGGTGACTCCACCACTTCCCTGGGCAGCCTGTTCCAATGCCTCACAACCCTTTCAGTAAAGAAGTTCTTCCTAACATCTAACCTAAAACTCCCCTGGCGCAACTTAAGCCCATTCCCTCTCGTCCTGTCACCAGGCACGTGGGAGAACAGACCAACCCCCACCTCGCTACAGCCTCCCTTGAGGTACCTATAGAGAGCGATAAGGTACGTGTCCCTGGCTGAGGTGGGAATTGCCCAGGATGAGTGGGGCTGATGGTGTGTGAAGGACTCTGTTGGCATGGGAGAGTGAGAGCAGCTCTCCGAGCAGCGGGCATGATCCCTGGCTACAACATGTCCACCACCAGGTTTACATACTATGTGCCCAGCAGGTGTGTGGGCTGTTGGCACAATCACAGGCAAGAGAACCAAAGTATACACCAAGTAAAAACAGGGAGAAAGGGGCAGCAGGCATTGGCCTCTCTGGTCCAACTATTGGACCAGTTACTCAAGTGGAATGTCTCTGCCCACCCAAGCTCTCTGGGAAATTGCCAATAGCCCAGAGCCATACAGAGCTACCCCGTTCCTCCACCAAACCCTCCCAGCCTGTTACTTAATTTCCTATTTTCCACCATGTATATAGAGTTTAGCTGTTCACTTAGTCACTCAACTGGGAAATTACATTTGGCTGTCATGTAGGAGCCCCATCTACTCATACATGTGGTTGTGCCCTCCTCTTGTGCCCAGACTTGAACTGGTCAGAATAAAACTGGGAAACTTCTCATACACAAACAGTTTTGGTAATGAAGGTCTGAACTGTACACACTGATAAGTTTCAGTTTGAATTAAATCTTTTTCATACAAATATTTCATAAGGTTTTCTGTTTTCTTTTTATTTCGGATGCATGCTACCTTCCACAAATTTCTTTTGGGGATATGCTGGGAGAAAGCACTACAAGAAAACCAGTCATCCAAAGACTCCCATGAAAATGAAGAAAGTCAGGCCTGGAACCCAAGCCTATCTGTTCTGTGTGAAATTGAAGAGAACAAAATCCTGGATCAGAAAACCTCTGCACCTCTGTGGAGTGTTCGACCCTGTTATGACCTTCATAGCTCAAGCTCTTTGTATGTCTTTTTATGATGAAGGAAATATGCAGTAAAACCAGGCCTGTATGGTCAGGATCCCTCAAAATAAATGCAGTCAAACAGAATAAATCAATGTAGAAAACTGGCTGTCTTCCTTTTTGCTCCAAGTTACTTCCTCAACATCTGCCTTCACTGCCCTTGGTAACAGAATTTTTCTGCAGGGTGTGTATTTTATACTTTGACAACTTGGTACAAATATTTTATTGTTAGAATTGGGACAAAGTTATGTTAGCAATCCAAATACCTATTCTGAACCACATGTGTCTGAACTTGTGCATGTATATAAACTATTAAGCTTTTTTATTCCCCCTCTAGTCAGCACAATTCATTTGGAACCAGCAGTAGCATTCAGGCTAAACAGACCTTCTCAGAGAAAAGCAGCTTGCTTTCTATTGCTTTGTAAAAAGAATTGGATTTATCTGAAGCAATACAAATTCCTCGTATTAAAAAAAAATAAAATAAAATCTGTTCTACGTGAATGCTAGTGCCACCTCCAAATGATGTGTGTGTGTGCAAAGTACCTTTGAAAGAAGCCTTTCACAAACCTACTTGCATCAGGGGATGCAACTAGTGGACGTCCATTTGAATGTTGCTATTGTTCTACTTTCTGTCACATTTGCTTTTCCAGTCAGTCTCAAATGCAACTTCCCAGCCACAAGAAATTGTTTTGAGTTGTTGGCAGCCTAATTCATCTAGATTGTCTCTTTGTTTGCTGGAAGATTTTAGTCTCCAGTGAGAGGAAGGGATTTTGCTGTCAGCTTTTACTCACTGTGGGGCAAAATGCAGGCAGGAGAATAGAGTTCCACAGGGCAAGATCAAAAGGACAGGAGAACTTGTTCAGGTCACTGGCTTTTGCCTTGCAATAGCTTTGGCCTAAAGAATCCATGCTGTGCTTGGAAGGAGTGGAGCTCAAGGCATGTGGTGCCTAACTAAGCAGCCATGTCCTCAGCCCATTTGTACCCAGTTTCTTCAAACTACATGAGAAGGAATTTCTCTCCAGCCCTCTGACCCATGGCAGGCTGAGCTACATCTATATCTGTCACTCCTGGACCTAGTTTGTCTAGCCTGCACTCCAAGACCTCACATGTTGGAGAGGCCACAGCTTTCACTGGCAAGCAGTTACAGATTTTGTCTGTCCTCACAGTCTCCACTTTCTAACCTAAATCTCTTTTAGGTAGTTTAAGATCCTCAGCTTCTCTAAAATGACATGAGCTGTGCTGACATCAGTGAAATTTCACCACTAAACATGCTTTGAAGATATGACCTAGTACTGTCAAAGCTCAGTCCTTTTACTTGCCTCTTAATTTTTCTGTTCCTCCTTTTTAACTGTTGATAGATTCACGATGTTCCTTCCACTCACTTTAACTTCTAAGCAGTGTGAAAGTGCTGACGTTCACTCCTACATACCATCATCAACATTCAGCTCTCTTCTTCTGTTCATATTTCTAAAACTTTCAGATCCTCATCTTCACACTTGCCCACTACAGCATTATGCTGGGGATCTAAAAACCACACCAGACACTTGAAGAAGTGTTTCTGAAATCATCTTCCAGCACCTCTCCTATGAGAACAGGCTGAGAGAACTGGGGCTGTTCAGCCTGAAGAAGAGAAGGCTCCAATGAGACCTTACTGCAGCCTTCCAGTACCTAAAGGGGGCCTACACGAAAGCTGGGAAAGGACTCTTTGTCAGGGAGTGTAGGGATAGGGCAAGGGGGAAAGATTATAACAGGGTAGGTTTAGATTTGATGTTAGGAGGAAATTCTTGACTCAGAGGGTGGTGAGGCACTGGCACAGGCTGCCCAGAGAAGCTGTGGATGCCCTATCCCTGGAGGTGCTCAGTGCCAGGCTGGATGGGGCTTTGGGCAACCTGGTCTGGTGGGAGGTGTTCCTGCGTCTGGCAGGGAGTTGGAACTGGGTGATCTTTAAGATCTCTTCCAATCCAAACCATTATATGATTCCAGATTTGTCTTTCTGAGCAAATAAACCTCTTTGTGACCCTCACATGGCTTCCCAAGATCAAATTTTCTGAGGTTACTTTTAATACTACTCAGTGCAAGAGCTCAGCCAGTTCCTCTGTTAGTATGTGTGTCTTCCCACTTCTATAGTGACATCTGCATCCAGCATACATTTGTCCTGTTGCCCAAAAGAAATCTTCACGTTTTCTTCACTTTCTTTGTTTTTTGAATCCACAGCTTTCCAAAGGTGTCATTTAAGGCTTTTCTTTTTGATCTCAGACTTTTCTTTAAAGACTGCTCTTGCCACAAAGCTTACAGAAGACTGTCAACTGCAAATGTCTACTTAGAAGATAAGAGGCTTTGCTACCTTTTTTTTTTTTATTAACTTATTTGACAAATTTGAATACAATTAAAACACAAAGTGTTGCCAAATACCTATACACACATGTGCTAACTTTTGCAAGAATAATTTCTCTATCACTACTACTTTAATCTTTCCCCTGCTTTCTCTGATTCCTTTGTTCACTCATTTACTAGGTCTTGTCTTAAATTAGCAGCATTTGCCATGCAGGTAATTCCATTCACTACGTGTTTGTGCAGATGCATGTCTCTTCATTTGCTCCCACATCTGCCTGTGTTGTAAATTGTATTACAATCCAGCGTGGACCAGGAGTTGACTAAAACTCTACATATTAACTTGCCTTTTGTCATGACATCTCTGGGATGCTTTTGCTGTGCTCTCCTACATTGAACAGCAAAGGTCTCATGCTTTAAATTTTGTGCACCAGCAGTGGGTTTATTGACAGCCAGTGCTAGCACTGGCCAGGCACGCTGCTTGGGGAAAAGGCTACCTTTTCCTTCAGACCACTGGGTAAGATACAGACATAATGGGCAATTCTTCTTTATGTTTCCCCTGAGGACAGCTGTCAGTAGTGTCTGGCACCTTGACAAGGGGGGCTCTGGACCATGGCATTCACACTGGGTAATGGTTCTTGCAGTCCAAATCTCAGAGGCCTTCTATGCTGACTGTTTGACTTGCTCATTGTTTGGCTAACTGTTGACTTTGGACTTGGATTACATAAAAATACTAATGTTCAGCACATATACACCATTGCTTATTGGTACCAGTTTGTAAAAGATTTAAGGGCAGAGAAATTAGTCTTGTCTGGGAATCTGGTTGGTCATAATATGCATGCTCTTGTGGCATTTGTTGTTGTTGATGTTGTTGCTGTTTTTATTTTTTTCCTAGTTATAGCTCTATATTGTACATAGTCTTGCTTTGCCCATTAGGCTCTGCATATGCACCTACTGTGTATTTGCTGTGATCTGCACCTTTGCATGCCTTCACTTGCTTTCCCGCTACAGCGTTTCCCCTGCTTTCATCTCATATAATTAATCATCTTGCTGAAGGAAACCTGATACTGATACCCTGGAAATGTTTAGGCAAGTACCCTAACCCAAAGGGAATTCTGGGCTTGCTGAGGAGGTACCTGCAGTGAGAGGACTGCTTTAGTTGAAGTACTTGCCTTGATGTTTTTAGGGGTTTCTGGAACAACAAGGTATTATGGGCCTAAGCTGACATGCAACATGTAGGAATAGCAGACGTACTCGCTTATCCTCATTTATGATGCCATCAGACTCACATAGCTGGCTCTACCCATCTCAAAAAACATCTCTGCATGGTAGACATAAGCAGTTGAACGTCAATGAAAACCAGGCTAGTTTAGTCCTTGCAATTCTTGCAGGGAAAAAACGGTGGAGTCACTATCCCTGAGGGTGTTTAAGGAAAGGTTGGGCCTGGTATTTAGGGACATGGTTCAGTGGGTGACATTAGTGCTCGGAGGATGGTTGGACCAGATGATCTTGGAGGTTTTTTCCAACCTTAACACTTCTATGGTTCTGAAGGCTACTAAAAAACTAATCAAAACACTTTTGTTTTGGGCCACAAGAAATCAAAGCAAAAAGGATTCTTCCTGTTCTGTCTTCTGCCTGCAGAATCATTGGGTTACCTACACAATAACATATATAATGGCAGTGTGGCCCATGAGTAGACATGGCTCATGGCAGAGTCAAGCCTGGCTGTGGTGCCAAGCAGCCTCATGCCATCGGTAGTCTCTGAGATGTGCTCCTCATGGCACTGAAGGTCACAAATGCCTCATACCACATGCTTTTCCTACACTTCTCAAGGGCAGACCAGATCCACTTCATTAAAACAAACAAACAAACAAACAACTGTCCTACAGGAAGATCAGGGCTTACCTGAATATGGGGTAAACTGGAACTGCCACGAATACCTTGTTATTTGTAGCACTGCTGGCAAAACAATAATGCATATACAAAAGCAAAGCAAAATACAAACAATTTTGTGTCCCATCTGAGTGTACTTCAACATGTTGGTAGTGTTATTTTGTGGCATTTTCTCATCCTGGTAGAAAGAAAAACACTGTGCAAGGAAACTGTGTTTGCCTCACTCTCAGCAGAAGTGTGTTACTTCTCTCGAATAGAAAGAAGAATGTTTTCACCTGCTGAGGTTAGCTTTTAGCAACCCTGGTAGTAAAAGAAAGAAAGAAAGACAGAAAGACACAAAAACAATCAGAAAGGGATAGAAATTTGATCAGAATAAGA
Source organism: Aythya ferina (assembly GCF_964211825.1). Classification (NCBI taxonomy): domain Eukaryota; kingdom Metazoa; phylum Chordata; class Aves; order Anseriformes; family Anatidae; genus Aythya; species Aythya ferina. Next base: position 23,593,528 of record NC_140299.1, read on the forward strand.
CTAGGGAAAGACAGACAGATGGAAAGGAAGGAAGGAAGGAAGGAAGGAAGGAAGGAAGGAAGGAAGGAAGGAAGGAAGGAAGGAAGGAAGGAAGGAAGGAAGGAAGGAAGGAAGGAAGGAAGGAAGGAAGGAAGGAAGGAAGGAAGGAAGGAAGGAAGGGAGAGAAAGAGAGAGAGAGAGAGAGAGAGAGAGAGAGAAAGAGAGAAAGAGAGAAAGAGAGAAAGAGAGAAAGAGAGAAAGAGAGAAAGAGAGAAAGAGAGGAAGGAAAGAAGGAAGGAAGGAAGGAAGGAAGGAAGGAAGGAAGGAAGGAAGGAAGGAAGGAAGGAAGGAAGGAAGGAAGGAAGGAAGGAAGGAAGGAAGGAAGGAAGGAAGGAAGGAAGGAAGGAAAACACTGTGGCTGATGCCTGCCATTCAAAGAACTATACTTGACATGTTAACACAGGTAGCAGGAGTGTTATGAAAGAACCTTATATGCACTTAGATGGATTTGGCTGAATTCAGGTGATATGTAGGGACTTCAGGTTACTTGCTAGTAATCAAAGGATTTTGATCCTCAGTTTATATAGCCATATGTGAGAGACAGGGTAAACTTGGTTATTTCAAACATACCTTTGAGTTTGGCCCACTGTGTTCATTTACATTGGCTCCTTTCACAGGACGGTTTGAAGAGTCATCATGTCTCACAGCAGTGCTTTGTTTGCGATAGATTACACTGAGACAGCCGGAGAGCTTGGAATAACACCTTGAAGTTCCTCTCAGGGTTCTTTTCTTAATGCATTCCATCCCCTGCTCTTCAATGGTACAGGCAATTTGCAAAGGCCTTTAAGGAAGCAATTACACTATTGTTTAGCAAAAGCACAAAACCAGAAGTGAGTAATAAGCTAAACAATACCACCTCCTTATTCCATTGGAGTATGCATTTATGCCATTTCAATTTCTGACTTTTGTAGTGTTACAAAGCTTTGGAAAGTGTACTGTAGCTTCTTATCCCATGTGTTGCAGAAAGTTTTTGCAGCAAAACAACTCTGCTTGGCAGTTAGGTTCATTTTCCTATAAAATCACTCAAAGCTCTCACTAAAATGAGACGAGTTCAGGAATGTCCTTACCCTGCTGTCACATGGAGCACCAGCCATATCACTCCTTGCCATGACAACTGCCCATCACTCTTCCTAATAAGCTGCATTAGTGAAGAAAACACTCTATTATGGTTGTTACCTGTGGAATCAGAGTTCTGGCTCCTCAGTGGTATGAAGAAAAGGACTTAATCCTCACTGGTGGGTTCTGCCGATTGCTGTGGAACACAGTGAGACTTACAGTGTTTGGTTTAGACCCTCTTCATAGTGGTTTTGCAAATGCTTCAAGCAAATGTGGTACAAATTTCCTGTGGTTCTTTCACGGCTTCTGCACTTGCATTCATCTCATTTTTAAGAACCAGCTCCATAGATGAAAATATTAAACTGTTGAGTAATAGAAATACAGTCATCTGCAAATTAGGTCTAAGCCCCTCCAAAAAGATCACATTAGGGAACGAAGTGACAGGCAGGCACACTGAGGAGGTGAAAACAGGCAAATCAGAATCAACACCTTTGTCTTCTTAAAGCTTTTCTTCACAAGATATGCAAGTGTATCTGCTCTGTATTTGGGTATTGGAGTCCTGCCTAAGGAGATGAGCAGATGCATTAAAGAACCAGGATTAGTGAGAGATTATAAACATTTTTAAAGTGTTGTATGGATCCTAGACCTAAAGAAATAGATATACTCAATTTCTCTTTTCTTGTCTATCCATCTCTTCAAGTTCCTCACACTTTCCATGGAAAATAAACCGTAAGTATTGCCAGAAATAAGCTTGAGTTCATAGAAGGCAGATGATGCTCTATTGTGCCAGCTCTGACTGACACCATGGCCTGTTTGGGGGGCTGAGGGGTGGGAAGGAAACAATGACAAATGGAAAGACTTGCTCTCCCTTGCTCAAGGCTCAGCTCTACTTGTGTTCTTGGCATTTTCCTGGGAGGGGAAAGCCAGACCACTGCATTTGACCCTTTGGATGCACTAGGAGGAAGAGATGCAGCTTAATATGATAAAACACCCTGAAAGGTGACAGCTGCAGCCTACAGTTACAGCCTTCTGAATGGTGGGACAGGAAAGAGAAGGAGGAACCAGTTGCGCTACCTCATAAGGTCTGTGGTGGTTTGGGAATAACAGAAGCAGAAATCCTGTAAAATCAGAGAGAAGGTCATTGAAGCATAGAGAAAGAGAACAGGACTGGGGAGGTGGCCCAGAGGGGAAAGGGTTCCTTGTTGTGTGGCAGGAGTTTTGATGCTGCAGATCTGTGATTTGCTTGAAGTACAGCCTTTTTTGCACATTTCTACCAAGCTGTAGGTCCCAGGCTTCGACAGGAGAAACTACTTCAAATCTTGATGTTTGAGAGTCAAACCACTCAGATACTTCAACGTGCTTGGGCTGTGGTTTCTAATGCTTGAAAAGCTGCCACCTTCACTCCTGGAGCCAAACAATGCTTTGCAGATGTGGAAGAGGGACACTCCGGCATAGTGTGTGCAAAGAAAGAGGATATTACTCATTGCCACTATGAGGCAGAGACATTATTGGGAAAAGAGTGGTGCAGGCTGTGAGCTACTCCATTCCCCTGAGTCTTCAGGCAGGGAATAATCCAACAATGACAAAACAGTAGAATAATTTCTGCCCTTCATTACTATCATAGAATGTTTTGAAGAGAGGTATAAGAAAATTAAAACCGGAATGGATTTCCCTTCCTTTGCCCCCAGAACTGAAATGCTAACAAAATACAGAGAATACGCCCAACAAGCACTGACTTCCCTTCTCCCCTGCTACCTTTTTCCACCACATTTCATTTGTGTTTGTAAGAACAGATTGTCCTTGTGAGATGCCTCTGAACCTGGCAATGCCTAAGAAACACGCTGCTCAGTTACACAAGTGACAGCCATGAACACCAGAGCTGGTTGGATACATTACACAAGTCCAAAATATAATTCAAGACAGACCATTTATTGAGTTCAACTACACAAAAAGCAAAAAGATCCTGTGCAGGAATGCACAGGATCAGGAAGAAGGCCCTAAACTGTGTTCATTCATGTTTGCACATGCTTTCTCCACTTGTAGGAAAGTACAACATGCTGGGGAATTTCTTGGCCGAGTGCTCTAAGTGGCTTAAACTTACTATCTGCTAGATAAACACAATAAATCACAAGTTCGTTTAGAGTTAGAGCAAGCCAATTTTTCTGATAAGCAAACCAGCCTCCACAAAGTTATTTCCTTTTGATTCAGTCTCATTTGCACTCTGAAAAAGCAAATTGTGTGGCAGTTAATGAAAGAGGAGGATTAGGAGGGAATAGTACAGCCGTTTAATATGTCCTCTATTGCCCATAGATGTGGGCAACAAAAGCAGATGGTGAGCTGCGTGCTCAGCTACCCAAATACAACTACACCTTCCTTGGTTTGTATGTTAGCTCTTTCTCCTTGCTCTGACTTCATTTCTGTCTTCACCTGCTTTATTTTAGCAGGTACCAGAACATGAATCTGTAAGACAGGATCCACCATTTGTAACCCACTGGGAGATACTGATCTCACCTGATAACACCCACCACTGACCACCAACAGGCAAGGAATGAGGGAGTTGAGGCCTCTGGGCAGGGAAAGGTGTGCCCTGAGGGCAGTGTGGAAGAAGCCTGCTGTGTCCACAGAAGTCATCAGATATGGCTAGCCATAGCAGTGGTCAGGTAAGCCCAATGCTGGGTCTGTGGGGGCACTGGGACCAAGGCAGTCAGGAGAGACCCAGGCAGGACAGGCAGCCTTTGTGGCCATTTGCAAGGAAGCAGGAAGAACTCCTCCACACGTTGCCTGCCCTGGGCACCGGGACTCACCGAGGTGAGGCCTCAGCACTGCCAGACATAACCTTGGGACTTCTATGGCTGTTGAGCCTCTCTGAGCTTCTGCTGCCAGGTACGGGCTCCTCTGTAACCAAGGAGCTTAGGTTGATAATTAATGAGAACTAAGCTGTGTAGAAGGCACAAAACCCCACAGTAGAAAGCTGGTTTATTACGCGGCTCATTCGGCAGTTGATCAACATCAAAAAGAGACAGTCCAGTGTGGCACTTTCATTACCTGTTTTTATTACACTGAAGGACTTGACAGAGTGTGCATTTCCTCCCAGACAACATGATTTCTGAATGGCTTCTTCACCCTCCAAGGGTGTTCTCACTCTCTTGTGTTTCTGGAAATGAGTCTGGCATTCTGGGCACCTCCAAAAAGACTTTGACTAATGCATCTACACAGGAAAAGAGTTGTGTGTATGTGTTTTTTGTTTGTTTGTTTGTTTGTTTGTTGTTGTTTTTTTTTGCACAGGGGAGGAAGAGTCATTCTGCACCCACATGATCTTGGAGGGAAAACACAGCCTATCAATTTCTTTTCACACTCAGTTCCTTAATACACTGACAATCATATTCATTTCCATACTCCTAGCATGGTAGCTTGGATGCTTTCCTAGAGACAATGTGAGAGCCAAGGAGGAACTCACATTTACTGTCACCTCCCACTAAAAAGGAAGAAGTGGACAACAAGGTACTTTGATGTTTGAGCCACTTAGGAACTCAGTGGAGAATTGCCATTCTCTTGGAAGGCTGGGACGTGGCCCAACAGCAACACTGAGCACAGGCAAAGAGCCCTACACCATTTAAGTCTGTATGTATATGTATATGTATATGTATATGTATATGTATATGTATATGTATATGTATATGTATATGTATACATACAGACTTATACTACGAAACACAAGCTACACCTGAGGAGACTTACAGGCAGAAGCAGAAGAACAAACGACAATGAAGGAGAACAGGGAAATGAAAACCTAGAAAAGGGGTAGAAAGGCCTGGCTTAAGCTATTCGAGCACTATAAAAATCTTTCATTCTGGCAGTCTGCTGGAGGGAGGGGAGAAGAAAGCAAGAGTTATATTATTCAGTCAACAACAGTTGCAAATGTGAAACAGATTAAGAGAATGAGTCATTCCCATTCTCATGGTCAACGACCAAAGTCTGCTGAGGCAGCTGATACTAAAGTTTTGTCTGCGTCATTTCACGATCCATAGTCCTTAGGGTGACACGAATTATGAGCAGTCAGACTCATGCCTCAGGGTATGATCTGATCATGTGCAGGGTGGGTAAGGAATTTCCTTCCCTCACTTAGGCCAGGCGCTGCAGGCACTGCTGCTTTGCTGCCGTGCCCATGCCATGGCAGGGGAAATGCTGGCCCCATTGCACAATCCCATCAGGGACAAGAAATAGCAACCCTACTGACTATCCCACATTTTGTGGAAGAAGGGTTGGGAGAGATATGTAACACGATCCTATTCATCTTTGAGCCCTTCTCCTCCTGGATTTGGATGCTTTTGATGTTTGATGTTTTCCAGAGGAAAAGGGGTGGGCAGAGGCAGAAAATAGGATTTGTGTCATCCTCCCCCCCCCCTCTCTCCTCCCCCCAGATACAGGGGCTTTTGGTCCAGCTTCTCAATGGGAACAGTAATCAAGACAGATGTTTCAAAATATTTCCCTGTGGTCACTTGGGTACTTTTGCAGTGGTCTTTGTTCCTTGAAAGAGCACACGGGTGATTTCATCTCTCAGAAACACTCTGGCCATGACTTCATTGCGCCTCTCATGGATGAGCAGCTCCCCTTGGTTGCGTCTGTTCATCAGAAGTTACCCGCAGGACACTTCCCCTTTCTTTCCCAGCCTCTGTGGTTGCTTCTAGTTCACAGCCCAGCAGCTAAACATGGCCCAGCGACTCAGCACCATCTCTTGCAGCTGTCCTGGGACAGAGGATTTGAGGAAAGAGTCCATAGCACAGGCAAGGCAAAGAGTATCTTAGGATCTTTACCAGCTAGGAAGTTTGTCTTTTTATTGGCAACTTTGGCTCCTTGCACACAGAGTTGCATTGTGGGTTCTGCTCTGAGGACCTCTGAAGTAGAAGACAGTAACACTTTTGACCCAGATGCATTGCAACACTCTCCTTCTTAAATAACCACAAACCCTTATCATTCCCATCCCTCTACTTTATTCTAATGAGACTTGAATCCTGTGCTCCTTTTGCACATTTTGGCAGAGAGGGGATCTGTTAATTAGCCAGACTTTGCATTTTTAGTGGAAGTCTGCTGCAAAAGTCTTGTTTTTCTAAATCTGACCTGTTGAGTGATTCATGAGATCCATATTAATACATGGCACAATACAGCTCTATTGGTTAGCATCCTAAATCTGCCAGATGGCTCAGTGAAAAGATAAGCACCAGCAGAAAAATCACTCTCAAAAATAGCATTGTGACAGCAGCATCCATTAGCCCAAAGTTCACAACATAAAGCTACCATGCTATGGCATTTTTGAGTACTCTGCACTCTTAGCCAGGATGCAAGGGAAGATCAAATTAAGAAAAGAAGGTCTTTAAATAGCAGTTCAGTTCAAAAATATAGTGTACCCTTGGAAGTTATGTTCCTGTAATAAATTTAGAAACAAGAATAGAATAAAAAATTTACTAGTGTTCTCAGGTAACAGGCAGCATAGTCAGGTGGACATCCCTGAATATGACATGCTGTTTCAAATACAGACTTCCAGGAAAAACAGGGGCAGGGACCATGTCTCCTTTTTCCATTTATTATACAGTGCTAAGAACATTGGAGATGTGTGAAAAACTATAAATCTTCACATGAAGGCCATCTGGCTCGAATGACATGACAGCTCATATCAATAGTTTTGTGTACTTGCTGGTTGCCTCCTGGTTTCCAAGTAATGAGTATCTCTGTGGCCAAATTTTCAAATCTCTGCTTCCAATGAGGCACGCAAATAAGTGCCTATTCAGATGTGCTCTGCTCCTCACAGCTTCCAGTCTGACATGCCTGGACAGATTTTTAAAAGCACTTGGCAATAGCCAAAGCACTCTGTCAATAGCCAAAGAGAACTGGGTGAAATATCATGGCCAAAACTTTTCTGGTAGAAGATGCACACTGTCTGCAATGTTTAAAATTAATTTCAAAGAAGCTAACTTGTTTATATCAGAATCCAAGGAAGAAGGAATTGAGCATGGAAAGGAGGAAAAAAAAAAAAAAAAAAAAAAAAAAAAAAAGATAAATTACATTGGTTTTGCCTGCAGAAGGGCTTTATTTTTCTGCTCACTGATACTTTAGTGGGAAATTCCATCCAATGTTTTGTTTAATTCTGAAAAATATTTGCAACTGAAATGCAATATTGTGTGAAATATTAGCAACACATTAGCTCTCCTGAGTTTAAAATACAACAAAAATATTTTCTGCAATCTTTCAGTCTTTTCAGTCTTTTCAGTCTGTTGAAGATACTGAAAAAATATATTTATTGTTGACCAAGGCTGATTTATTTTCCAGCTGCTGGAAGAACTACCATAAACCAGAAGAACAGTTATTCACATGGCTTGAATACAGGTTTGTTTGTCTGTTTATTTATCTATCTATTAATCTATCTCCACTTTTAGATGAATTTGTGAAAAGACAGAGAAAATTTAGTCCCATATGTGTCCCTGAAAATGCAACTCACCGGATGAGCTTGGGAGAAAGAACTTTACACCTCAGCAGGTGATTGTCTCTGTCAGGAAATGTAAGGATAAACTGTCATCTAAAGTCTGGTAATGAAAAGAGAGTGGAGATGGTATTTAAATACGTCCTGTTCTTCCTACTGCATTTAAAATTTTTGTTAAAGGAAAGGAGACAGAGAGTTTGCATATTGCCTCAATAGTTCACCTGACTGACTGTTTAGACTCTTTTTACAGTAAAAACATTTTTTTTTTTTCATGTTTGCTGTTTCTTCAGGAAGAGATTTTAACAATGCAACAAACTTTGTTTTGGTGACAGAAATGTGACATTGAATATAGGAAATTATATTTTGTACTGCATTATAGTCATTAACCTTCTGTTAATTTTAGTAATGCACCTAACAATTACTTTTCCAAATACATAATTGGGCCTAATTTTGAACTACCAAATTTATTCTTTGGGTAATCTGGAAATCTATCTTAGACTCTTTTGAACTTAGTTTTCCATTGACCTGTAAGAATAATGAATATTTGGAAAAAATAAATAAATAAATACAAATAGAATAATAGAAACATAAAGGATGGAAAAGACCTCCAAGGTCATCTGGTTCAACATCTCTTGTGAAATGTCCAGGGCTTCAGCTCTGAGCAAAAAATCTGGAAACCCAGAGGCTGTTGAAACTCTGGCACTGTCAGCTCAACACCAAGCCTGGCACCTGGCTCATTGACAGGGGATGTGGGAGCCTTGACAGTCAGGAACTTTGTATTCCTGATTAAAAAAATAATAATAATAATAAATAAAAATTAAAAATAAAAATGCCAATTTAAAAACTATTATTTTTCAAATATCACTTCAGAAAAAAAAAATAATCTGGATTTCTTTTGAAAATAAATTTTCTTCATGGTGATGTCAGGGTTTTCTCTGGCATGGAAATTCCAGCTCTCAGTTACCGTCATCATTTTGTTATCTGAGCTTTAGTTCTCCATTTAGGGACAAAGGCAGTGTTGTGTCCCACAGGGGCAGTTCTATTGTGGACATAAACACATAGCACATCGTGAAGCAGTCAGGTAAAACAGGGCTGGAGTGTCAAGGCAACTACAGACCATCTCACCTCATTTACAGAAAAAAACATGTACTGTGCAATGAGTAAGAAGGCACAATTTTGGAAGAAAAAAAAAAAAAAAAAAGAGAAAATAATAGTAAAGCTACAGAAAGAGGAAACGGCAACAAAACAGCTTGAGCTTCCAGTTTTTGATATTCTTCAGAATTAAGCAGACAATCCACTACGAAAAATATACATAACTAGTCTCAGAAATCTGTTGGATCTACACACATGCCAACATCTTAGACTAAAATTAGACAAGAGAGTACATGCTTGAGTGCTAGTTGAAAGTTCTGTTGAAAGACAATTTTGATGATTTTTTTAGAAAAGTTGCTCATCTTCAAGGTAATGCGATTTTCATAGGGAGATGTGGCATCTCAGCACATGTGAAAAATTAGCAGGCCAAGAAGCTCATTAGAAAATCAAGGAAGTTAGTTACAAAAGTCTTTCCATTGAAGTAGGCAGCTAAAATGGAGAAGCAGCAGTTGTGCTACAAGAGCGTGAGGTAAAGCTGATCCACTTAGGGTAACTCCAAGCTGACATAGAGACACCACTGAAGGAAATACAGCTGTACAAAACCAGAAGGCAATAGGTACAGCACCTGAGTCTGGGCAGGTCCAGTGAGTGCTGGAGGAGATACTGGTTACTTATTCTGCAGCCCTTTGACACATGGACTATAAATAACATGAATGAGGTTTGTTCAAGAGAGCTGGTGAGCACCTTCCCATAAGCCAGCAGATTGGCCTGAGAATGGGACCACAAAGTACAGGAGACACATTGAAAAAAAAAAAGCACAGATGGTGCACCATCACACAAGCCCACCATACTTGAAAACCAACTTGTGCTCAACTGAATTTTGTTTTTGCAAAGGAAAATCCAGTTGCAGAGCAGGCAAGGCAAAAAACACACATTCTGGAAGAAGTGTGGAGATCAGGACTGGGTAGTAAAATGGGCTGATACCAACCAATCTGATGTTATGAACACAGTCCAGCTGGGCACTGATTCCAGAAAAAGTGTCATCACCTGAACAGTGTTCCAGAAAGCATGACTAGATGTGAAGGCTTTGCTTGCTTTTTCCCAATGCTAGTCGTTTCACCTCTGAGTGATATTTGAAAATTAAGACAGAAAAGAAAAAGAAAAAAAAGGGAGGGGTGGGGGAGTGCAAGGAAGGGTGGTGAGGAGATGGGGGGTGGAGTGCAGAGAGAGAGGAAAAAAAAAAAAAAAAAAAAAAAAAAGGAGAAACCCAAAGTGAAAAATGAGAAAATCTTTGTAAGAAAGCAAAGTCAAGACTACACATGCTGCCTGGCTAAAAAGAGAACTCAATATGGCACAAGAAAGTCCTGATAGTTTTCCAAAAGCAAGGGTAAAAAAAGGTGTTAAAACATGCAGAGATGAATAGAGCAAGTGAAGATCCCGTGGCAAGCACAGACAAAGAGAAATGCATTGCCAGTACATCCTGCCTTCTCTTCAGGGGCTTTCAAGGACACCAGAAAAGAGAACAAGCGAGTTCATTGAGGAGGAAAAAAATCCACCAACCCCACATTGATCCAGGAAGACTGCCCGTGGCAAAACACCTCTGAATCCTACCAGTCTGTATGAAATCTGTCCAGAGCAGGTTATCTCTGTCCTGTTACTAACACTGCCAGCATTTCATAGGTGTTCAAAATATGGGGGCCATAATGGTTTTCATGCCTGCCGTGGAAATAGTGCGTTTCAGGGCATGGTACTAGGGAGGTCTATGCAGAGCTCTGCTGCTGTATTTGTAGAGCTGGGAAAGGAAGAAGACACTTCTGGAAGGACAGCAGCGACTGGCTTATGCTAATCTTCATGACAACAACTTCAGAGATTTTCACTAAGCTCTTTCTTCTTCTCTTTTGCCATCAGAGCTATTTATGGAGCTGTCCCAAAATACACCAGGACTGACCCCGCTGCTCCTTCCCCCTGCATTGAACACTGTGATTTTAGTCCAGGAGAAACTCCCTGCCTGAGCACAGGGCTGCCCCTCTGCAGAAAAATAAAATGATGTGGCTCACATGCTGTAAATACTGCCCATGTCTTCAGGGCCTGTCCTTGTCAGATGGACAGAAGACAGTGATTTGACTGTTCCTGTTTCAATAGCTGCCTGGAGACAGGCTCCCCACAGACCCAGCTGAGCTAGTGATGCACAGAGTGACCTGATACCACCTTGCAGACTGGTATTAGCTAAGCCATTGCCAGCCTTCTCCTTCGTGAGATTCCCAGGGATGGGGTACCCACACTTTCAGCATACATACATACACAAGTCAGGGTCTGTGACATCTGAGATGGGGACTGCTGAGAGCAGCAAGCCCAGAAGTAGCCCACATTGCCCTGTGCAAGCAGCTGCTGGGCCTTTTGTGGGCTGCATTCTGGTCATTTTGCCTGCAAGCCAAAACAGCATAATGCAAATGGGAATCACCCTGATGTCCATTTTAGAAGGACAGCTAATACAGTTATCATTTTAATTACATTAAAAGCTGTGTGTCAGACAGATAACCTTGGGCAGCCACTTTTGTAGCTTGTGTAGATTCAAATGGATTCAACTTGTACTCTGATTTGAATCTGGGATTAGCCCTTAATTCCACATCTCTTCATCATTTTGTGTCATTTTGGTCCATGCAACCTCCTCCACAAGAGCTCCTGTAATGACACAGAGCAGCCTGGAAGCCACTGCACCATTTACCTAATCTGGGCTCTCCCCCAAGATCAAGGCTCTGCAGCTTTTATTTATTTGCTTGTTTGCTTGTTTGTTTGTTTTTAATTTATTTATTGCCAGGCTGAAAAAATCCAGTTTTTAGGGTGGACACAAACATCCTGTGATCTTTAGCAACAGTCAGCTATGAGCTTTGGATTCCTGCAACTGCTTACATTGATTTGTCATGGCTCACAAACTCAAGGCTGTCTTCCCAATGAGAAGGACAAGAAACATCTTCTTTGTCCTTGCTGCTATCTTTATTTGTTCGTTCGTTTTTAAGATAAAAGCTTAGGCTTTCTTTTGTATTTCTAGGTCCCCAGAAATGGTGAGGAGGATCTGGGAAAGGAGAGGGGAGGAAGAGAAGAGGAGTCAGGCTGCGGGGGGGGATGCAAAGACTCTGATTGCTGATGATGGGACTATATGGAAAAGGTGAGTCCAAAAGATTATTCATTGCTGCAGCTTGAATGTACTTATGGTTGTACTCATGGATGTATCCAGACTTACTCAGGTCAGGATGGCAGAATAGACCTTTTCCCTTCACTATCTGATTTTCACTTAAAAATGCAGACTGTCCTAGGTGTTAAGAAGTGTTCCATCTAACATTGGAAAAGTCATTTGCCTAATACCTTATCCTAGAAAAGGCTGAGAAACAATCTGCTCCAAAGCCCTAGGTCATGTGTTTTCTTAGAAGATAATTTAGAAATTTCCAGACTGACGAAGACTGTGCTCAACTCTAGAGACATTAAGTAGCAGCAAACCGTAGGCCATGACCCACTTGTTATCAGTCCTATTATCTGGTTTAAAAGTCATATTATCTGGTTTAAAAGAAAACAAGAAGCAGTCACATGGTGCATTTTAGTATCACTTCTTCACTGTGGGATTGCATGAAAGCACTAGTTCCTTGGAGCATTATAGTACATGAAGCAAATGCCTGGCAGCTAAGTGATTTCCACGGCTTGCTTAGGTATAGAGAATGCACTTGTCCCTTACAGCTGCAATGAAAATAGAGCGCTTTGTTTATTCATGAACGAAACAACAGAATGTGGAGGGAAGGGGAAACACCACTGAAGGACCACCCAAAGCAATTGGCTTCTCTTTCTAAGCAAGATAGTATGGAGTTAAATAGAACCACAGTCATAGCAGAAACCACCCCTCCTGTCCCCCACAAGCAGCGTTGCATTACTGCAATCAGTGTCATTCACAGAGACTGTGATGTGGTTGTGTGACCTCTTTCCTTAGGCTCTCCTCTGTTATCCCTCTCCAGAGACTGCTGCAATGCCCTGTTTCCTAGAGTTTTCACTCCAGAGTTATGGTTTTTATTCTAGCTCCACAGGCAGACTCTTTTCCTGTTTTATAGCCATGACTGCTCTCAAATACTTATCAGACTTTATTTCCTAATTAGAGAGGTGTAGGCAGTACAACATGCACAATGCCAATAACGTGGTATTATCTGTGGCTTATGGATGTTTATTTTGTATCTGCCAAAACTGTGACTTTTTTTTCCTGCCTGGCATAATGTTTTGGCAGTCTTTTGACATCAAAAAGAGAGATAGCTAAGCCTCATCTATGCCTCAACGAAATTCAAAAGATAACACTCCTTTGTAAACTTGGAAAGCTGTTACCATTCAATGCTGCTCAGAAATTACTGTACAAAGAACAGGGCAAAGAAAAGATTAGATTTGATTTGAAAGTTCTGTTTTAAGACCCTGGAATCCCTCCCCATCAGTGCATGTGTATGTGATGGAAAGAGTTTTAGCAGCAGCATGTTTTATTAAGTAAACAATAGCAAGTTAAGACAGAAGAAAAGTATTTCCATTCTACTGACATCTAAACAGCAAGTCTTCAAGCCTAGCAGTAACTCATGAATGGCTTTCATGATCTGAGACTTCACAATGCTCTTCAACTTTACATTGCCTGTGTTTAAGGATATTTTAAAAACTTTAATGGAACTGTGAAAGCTGCAGAAATGACCTCGTGCTATTCACTACACCTACAAAAATATGAGCGTTCTGTTTTGAAGATCACACAACATTTTAACTGTTTTTAGGGGATTTCTACATAACTGATAATATCCCATTGTTCTAAAAGCTCAATTTCATTTTTATTTTTATTTTTTTTGTCATGCAGTGATATTGCTTGAAACTGAAATCTCAAATAAATTCTTAAAACGAGTTAAAAAAGAGAAATAGAAGATGCAATGGAGAAATTACTCACTTCTACTTGTCAAACTGTTTTCAGTCCTGAATGTACACACAGAAAGAAACACTCAAAATTTCCTGTTTCATGTGTTACAACAGATTTTGCAAACGTGCCTGCACCTTTCAGAGTCAAGTAGGGAAGAAGGTCAAGAGTGGAAAGACACTCAGTAGTGGAAAGCAGTGGAAGTCTTATGGATTTTTTTATTTTTATTTTTTGGATGGGAGGATTTAGCTCTCAGATTGTATATATATATATGTATATCTGCGTACTTCAACACATGCTCATAGCAGGTCCTACCCATAAAAATGAATATGTGACATGAAAAATCTAACAAGCATTCTGACAAGCATTCTGATGAAAAATCTGTTCATCCAAGGCAGGGTATTAGAATAAGGGAGTTTAAGCCAAATCATATCCTCATTAAGTACCTAAATCTGCAGCAACACTGAAGTAGGTGAAGATCTTAGAAAAGGTTTTTAGAAAAGGTCTCCCACTTGATGCAATGATTTTACCTCACTCCTACAGAGCTGCCATCGGTGGGCTGGTGTGTGGAAAAGGAGAGGGATTGGGGATTCTAAAAGCAGGCCTCCCTTGCACACATAAAAGTGTAATTCCAGCTAAAAGGATCCCTGGGAGAAACAACATCAAGCTGCCTTCTTGAAGATGTTGTATATCTGATGGCCATATTTTCACTGAATAAGCTGCCTTTCATGACCCCAGCAGTCTGGGAAGTTCAACCACTCCCCTGGCACAGGTCAGTGTTCGTTCAGCCTGGTGATGCTCTGAACCTGATGTGCAGTGGCACTGTAATATTTTGCTGGTGCCAAGCAAGAAAAACTGAAACTGGCATGCATGTCTGTGGTAATTACCACAAGCTCCCTGGTGTCTGTTTCAGGGTCATGAAATACCGTTGATGTGATTTTTTAAAGACTTGTTACTTGTGACCAGCAAACCTACATCCCACGCAAGGGCATGTGAATGAGAGTATTTTGAGAACTCTTAGAAAGCTTCTCTTGATCATACTGCCTTCAGCTGCTCTGCCTCCTTGGAGCTTTCTACCAAGTAATTCAGCTTTCTAGCAAGTAATTTTACATTAATATTTACATGTGAAACATTCAGTATCCCATAAAGAAAATTTTCTTTCTAAGGGTCATAAATCTTGGAGAGTGGATCTTTTGGATAGTTAGAGATGAAAGAGATGCAGCAGACCAAGGCAGCAGTCACATGTTGCAGCAAGGGAAATTCCAATTGGATATAAGGGAAAATAAAATCTCACTGTGAGTGGTTTAAGGACAGGACAGGTTGCCCAGAAACGTCATGAAATCTCCATGCCTCGATATTGTCAGGATGTGATCAAGCAAAGTCCTGAGAAAACTGTGCTGGATTTAGAGGCAACCCTACTTTAAGCAACAGGCTAAATGAGATGACCCACAGAGCCCCTTCCACCCCTCCCAAGCTACTGCATGTGTGGTGCAGTGGCCGTACCTCTGTGCTGCAGCATCACCCTGGTGCAGCCATGTGCCAGGTGACATCCCAAGGCAATCCCTGAGAACGAGCTTATGGTGTGGCTCTGCTCAATGCACAGTATGAAGATTTTACTGATGTTCAGGCAACTGTAATTCATAGTAAGCTTTCACATGGTGGTTTTCATTTTATTCATACTTGAGGACTGTAACTTTTAGATATATGAAGTGTTCCCTTTTGTTGTCTCTAAAGTAACCATTCATATTTGAAGTTTAATCTTCCTTCTTAACTCAAACCTAAACCCCAAAATGATGGCACTGTTTTTTTCTTCTGTTGCTGCTCCTGTCCTAATACAGACAGTAAGAATACATTTTTGGCCCTTTTGCATTCAGCAGAACTTTAAAAAATTAATTTTAATTAAATAAGATTTATCCCATGGCTCAAAGAATTTTAAATAAGATCTTTCTTTCCTTGATTTACAAGCCACTAGTGTGTACTTATTACTGCACCAGCTAATTTTTAGGCAGTATTATCTGCCTAATTTCATGTCTACATCTAGATCTGCTGTACTACCTTGCAGAATTAATAGTTGTATCTGTGTCTGGGATTATTTTTTCTCATAAATTGTAGGTAGCATTTTTGTGAAATTAATCTCAATTTATTATTTTATAATTAATATTACAAACAGGTAGTGTTTCTCTGTCTCTATATGCATGTCTGATTTCTCAGTGCAATTCCGTTCTTTTGTCTCTCTGAAAAAAATATTGATATTCTCAACCTCTGCATATTTATTAACTAACACTGGATTTGACCCTATTCTCAGACCCTAATTCTTATTTTATCTGTATTCTGTGTCTGGAGTCACAATTATGTGGTGTGTTGCACAAACATTTGCACCTCATGTCAGTTAAATATTTGCTGGAAACATTTCTGTATGTATGCCCTTCATCACAACTCTTCTTCATTCTTTCTGTAAGAGAAAATGCCAGTGTAGGACATGTGCTAAAATATGTCCTGACAGTATGTAAGTTTCCAAAAGCAATAGAGGCCGCTAGCCCAGGATGACTTCCTTGGAAATCTGCTTTTATGACATCTGACTTTCTTTTACTATATATATATGCAAAATTAGATCTGTAATTATGATTCCTATTATCCTGCCCTTTCTAATCTTGTGACAGATAGTCCCTCTGGCATTCAGTAGTACTTAGGTAGAAGATAAGATAAGTTTAGGAAGATAAGTTGTTAAGTTGGATTGTCAACACACCATCACTCGATGACAAATGGAAAGGCTAGATGATTGGTAGAAGTAGAAAAGAAAATTGTTACACATTGAGCTTCTAACTGAAACAGTGCCTGTGAGCACCTATATGGAAAACCAGCGGAGAGCTGCCTGATGGGTTAATGTTTGAGCTTAGCATCTTTATTTAGAAAAATGAAATTGGCAGGGAAAAAAAAAAAAAAAAAAAGGGAAAAAAAAAAAGAAAGCAAGAAAGCAAGAAAGAAAAAAAGCTTAGAGTGTAAAGAAAAGGAAGTAAAAAAATGATTTTATTTTTTTTTTAATAACACTAACCAGCCTTTTTTCTCATTTTTTTCCTTCCTTCCCAGATTTCTTTCAAGCTTACTTGATGCAAACTGCCTGGGAGATACTGGCTTTACCAAGGATTGCTAGGAGGCCTGAGTATCCCCTCATGTTGGGAAACAAACTTCTGGCTTCAGCATAGGCAGGTAAGGTCGATCTGGAGGATGCCTGTTTCAGATCATACAGAAAAACTCCTGAAGAAGTGATATGAAGCAGCTGCAGAAGACTCTCAGAAGACATGTTCTTAATATGCGATTATTCCAAGAAAATGTGAAAATGGGGCTCTACTTCCAAGAACAGTCAGAGGCAGCAAAGAGCCAAGCAGGGGAATCTGGGTCTGTGCTGTCACACATGTGGCCTTAGCAATCACTCTGAGGCAAACCCTCACACCACAGTTTTGCATGTTGAAGCTGGAGTGCTGGTTCCAGTCTAAGAGGAAAAGGAGGAGGGAAAAGAAGTATTAAGAATATTTTTTTTCTGGTAGTAACATTCCACAAAAACTGATTATTATTATTATTTTTTTTAAGATTGCAACAGCTAATTCTTAATAAAATTGCACACAACTGAAATAAAAACCAATGGCACTAAATCAAGCTTCTGTGAACTAAGCCTCTAGGCTAAACTGCATCTTCAATGGTCAGTATGGATTTCTGTCTGAAATATGCTTTTACAGATGGCCTAAATTTTCTGTGCTGGAATATGTTTCTGCCTTGACCAAGGAAAGTCTTCACAGGCTTACCAGACTGCTACCCTAGCCCAACTTCCAGCTTAAATTTTTTCAAAACTGGGGCAAACAAACATCTCTTTCACCACATCTTTAATAAAATATTTGTCATCAGTGACCTGCAGCGGCAAACATCACTCATACACTATTTTGGGGCAAAATAAGAAAGTGTGAGGCTTACAGCAGAGACACTGCTGTGGACCTGTTGGGTGCATCTACACCACTTCTCAAGGTTGCCCTCAAGGTCCACCACCCTGGGTCTGGAATACTCTTGCTCCCTTCCCTGTACATCCACAGCATCTGAGGCATGACCATGCTGCACAAAGCTTTTGTACTGCTGTCCCACAAACCACTGTGGCTTTTTTCTAGCCTCTCTTAGCACAAAAAGTGACAAAGAGGAGCAAAGAGGGAGAGGGAATGTGAGGCTGAGACATGTTCTCCGAGCTGACAAACACTCTTTCCAATGGCCCTTTTAAGCAAGGGCTGTACCAGTTTGTTGTGCCCGTGCCTGTTGTCCCACACAGTATTGGTAGGCTGGCATCCAGCCCAGTGTGTGCATATGTGCACATGTGCATATGTATACATGCATATGCAGAAGGCTAATTTTAGACTGAAGGTTTCTCCTTGAGGTGCTGAGCCAGCAAACAACCCACTCATTGTCAGGTAAACCATGCTTCATCCCCAACAGAAGACAAGAGAATTCATTGCTCTCTGCTTATTTTCCTCACTTGCATAGGCCATCAGCAGAGAGGAGTCCCCAGAGCCAGCTCCTCTGCAGCCCCCTCTCCCCAGGGAGCCATCAAGAGGACAGGACCAGTGAGCTTGTGCCTCCAGTTGCCCACTACCAGATACTCTGGAGGGGGGACCTAATAGTAAGCCAGGTCTAAACAGTCTGGGATGGAGGCAGCAATGGAAGACAAGCAGTGTTAGAAAAGCTGCTTACATAGTGTTGGAAACCTCCAAATTAATGTGTGTTGCACTAGCATCACTTTGCCCAAGAAAACACAAAACCCTCAGAAAGACCTGTTCCATCCTGTCCCTTCAGATCAGACTCCAGATCAAAACTGACAGCTCTCTGCCTGGGCAACCAAGGCATATGACCTAGAAAGAAAAGGGCAGTGTAGTTGCTACAGGGAATTTCTGGGAAAACAAGAACAATGTAATGGCACTGTAAATTCCCCATGGCTGTTCAGCCTTTCTGCGTCTGCCATCATCACCTGCCTGGGGCTTCTGGACCTCTCTATGACCAGACCAATGAGAGTGATGGATCTGGAGATCATCCAGGGAAAGCTGGCAAGGACTTCTTCAGAATACAGCTCTGGGTCTAACCCCCATACCCTATAAACTGACCTGATTCCAGGAAAAAAGGGATACATCTGCTTCCTCCTCTGGAAGGGTGAAGAACCAAATGAGAACAAAAAACACGTGTCTTGGGACAAGGTGTTTTAGGTTCAACCCTGTAGTCATGACCCAAGGGCCTGGCATGATCGCCCAAAGATGAGGAGGGTGCATGCAGAGGATGGGTGCTGCCTGCAGAGCTGGTGGCTGTCCCTGCAGTCATATCCTCCAGCTTGTGTGCTTCCTGCACCGTGTGCGTGTGCTGCAGCACGTTGGCTTCAGGAGTGCTGACACGCAAAAAGGAACCGGTACGAAGCACAAAGTCAAGAGAGCAGGCAGGTTTGCATCTGTGTGAGGCGGTACACACCTGATTTTGCTGTTCCCAGTGATAATGCCCAGGGGTACTCCACAAGCCTGGAGGTTTGTGCCTGGCATTGCACTTGGGTGTTTTCCCAGTGATCTGTGTGTGATCCAAGACAGGACCATTCAACTTCACAAAGCTGTCAGATGAAGTTATGATGCTATAGCACAGTATTCAGGGCATTACAGCCTCTTTAGTGAACTTTGGGTCACTTTGTTCCTTTTGCCACAGGTTCTCAGCTCTAAAAGAGAAGTAAATATGCCTTATGTCTCAAGGGTACTCTTAGTCTGAGCTGTTAATTACCGTAACATACAGTTATTACAATAATGGAGACTATATAAGCAGATAAGAAATTCTGCCGTGCTTAAGCAAAGGAAAACACCATTAAATAGTTATCAGTAGAAACTGTAAATATCATGTTTTCTCCACAAAGCAAACCATCCAGCACTGTGCTCCAAGTGTATTCCTTATGAGCTCAGTCCATGTTGCATGGAAATTATCCTTTTTGCAAAATTGTTTGTTTATGCACTGTGGTGTGGGCAAGCACAAGCTCTGCCTGCTCCCACTCCAAGCTAAAAAAGCAGTGAGGCTGTACTGATGCAGGTAATATAGGAGGAAAGCACCATGGGTAAAAGACTGAGAGCAAACTGGATTGGTTTGCCATAAACAGTGGTTGAGCTACTCCCATGGCCCCCAACTCACAGAGGGAGAGTTTTCTTCAGAAAGCCCCTCATTTTTCCTCCACTCCGACGCAACAACTGCTGAGGTGGGGAAAGTGGTTTGAAGCTGCAAAAAAAAGAAGCAAGTGAGAGAGAGAAGCATAACTCTTCTTTGCCTGTGATGGCTGCTTGCTAACTTCTGTGCATAAGAATATTGCAGTGCTTTTTACTGAAGTCAGAGAAAGTCAGCTTTAAGAGAAGAAAATAATGTTTAAAGAAAGTCTGTTTGCCTTCACACCAGACTGATTTTTCACAGTCTGTTTCTATATATCTGAAGCCAGGCATTGATAATGGGAGCCCTGGCACGGCTGCTCTCAAGTGAGCGGCACCAGCAGCTGCTGCTGGAGACACTGCAAACAGGGGAGTAAATCCTGCAGCCTTGGTATGGCCCCAGCTCCATCACTAGGGACTGCAGAATTTGTCCTAACCTACTTTTTCCTCCAGTGTTTCAAAGTTCCAAATGCGCTTCAGAAGACTTCCACTTTTGAAAAGATGGTATCTAATTTACAGAAGTCTGTAGCTGATAAAGTATATTTCTGAATAATCTGCTGGCATTTTTTTCAGAAGGAAGTATGATCTGATTTAAACAAGTGCTTAAAGAGGTTGGTGGTTTTTTGCTGTTGTTGTTGCCTTTTTTTTTTTCCAAGAAATGTTAATCTTTTTAGAATCAGATACCCAGGAGACTCTTTAAAAATATATTTTTTTTTCCTCTTCCAAAATCTGTACTGCCAGTGCATTTTGTGAGAGGAGAAATTCCTTACACTTCTGAAAAAAAAAAAAAAAAGAAAAGAAAAGAAAAAAAAAAGACCTATGGCTAGACCTTCTGTTTTAATCCAGAAGATTTCTGACATAAGGACATTTTCTTGTTTAATACATTGCTAAAGTATGCTGTTGACAGATACCCTGCCAGTAGTGATTTCCCCTGGGAAAGTGAAGTAGTATAGACTTCCTTCCTCATCTGAGAAAAAACAACAACACTGAAATGTGTTTTTCCAGGCAGCTGGTCAAGGAAGCAGGTGTCAGGCTTATAAGAAAGTCTGCAAGTTCTGCATCACAGCCCCCTTCTTCCCTTGCTCAGCTGAGGGCAATACCCAACTAACATTGAGACCATTCCTTGTGTGAGTAAGAAAACACTTCCTTGTTACCCCAAGGCTCATTTAGCCTATGCTATATATAATTTGATAGTCATTTCTCCTGCAAGTCATAAAAACAACTTCCAGTTCATGTTGTCTGTGTTTTCTGCCACAGCTATCTGTCATTTATGGAAGCTCTGCAAGTTGTCTGACTGCCTGGTTTGGATAGTTTTCAGGCTTGGCTATATTTTCTAATTTCGTAAACCTCCTTCCCAGCTTTCTCCTCTCCTTTTTGCCCTGCAGCAGCAGTCATTGAGCACGTACAGCTATCCTTCTGATGAGCCTCCCTCTTTCCATTCCAGATCAGAACCAAAGCCTTGACCTGTGCACCTCAGTCCCTGGAGGGCTCTCTCCACTTGCACACAGGTACCTCACCACATCCCTCCACCAGTACAGCACCAGCCTGCACTGCATCCTCATGCCCCCACATCACTGCAGCCCCATACCCCCATGTCACCGTGGCCCTGTGCCCCCCTCAGCACCGATGGCTTGTTGCTTTCCACCCTCCACTGATCTTCAGGTGGTGAATTGCGGGTTATTACTGCGCTCTGTGGAGCTTTTCAGAAAGCAAGCTGAAGCAGGTGCTCCAGAGAATGAGATGAGATCATGTTGCATTTCATTGTCTCAAGAAGTGTTTGGCAGGCAGGTATGCCATCATATGCCATGGCAACAGCTGATGGAAGAGGAGATGTTACAAATGTGCACAAGACAGAAGTCACTTGCGAAGTGACAGAAGTCACTTGCGAAGTTGGTATTTGCAAGGGCTTCTCCACAGTGCTATATGAGACATTATCATTTACTTCCTTTTATTATTTCCTTCTTTTATATACTCCAGCTTTGCAAAGAGGAAATAAAAAATGGCAGCTTCTCAAATTTGGGTAAATTTTGGCAACAGTCAGATTTATAATGGTGATTATTGTTTGCAGGTGGTTTCCTTCAGTAAGGGCTAAGAGTGCCTGTTTTTTAGTGGATAAAGTGAGGTAAATCCCTAAGTGTACAACAAAAGGAAATAACAATGAAGGGAGAATATAAAAGCAAGTGGCACACAGGCTTAGAGAAATAGATTTACCATTAGAAACAATGCAGTGAAATCCTGCTAGTGTCTGTTACAGGTATCAGCAATAAAATAAGAGCTTATGTTGTCATTTTGCCTTATTTTGTAAAGCTTTTTTATTAAGGTACATTGCTCAAGGAGCTACTTCCACGTATTTTGCTGCACATCTGTGTCTTTTTTCTCCTGAATCTTTACCTTCTGACAAAGTAAACCAACTCCCCTCATACTCATATGAATCCTCACCAGATGAGAGCATGTTCAGTGCTTGGTCCAATCTAGTCTTTGCCCTGTGTCAATGTATGCCAGTCAGAGAGCCAGTCCATTAGCAGGACATTGCCAAATGTTTCATGGTGGCTTCTTATGTTTTAACTCTAAATTGAATCATTAATTTTGATCTCCCATCTAGCTATTCGTTTTCATAAAACTCAAAAGAACTTATTTTAAGTCTTCTGCTTCCATTTTAAATATGCCCTCAACTGATCAATGGGCTTAAAACTTTCTAGAGGCAAAATGGCAGCAAAATGGTCAGAAATACAGTTAGCAAGATACACTAAGCTTTATTCTGCAAGGAGGCCGTGCTGAAGGCATGGCTGCTGCACAGATGGCACTACCATTTTACATTTATTTTAGATCTCTTCACTGAACAATTCTGACACCTCAGCATGTGGGCCACAGCAGTTGTATCCTCAAGGTATAACAAGGATATTTGTGAAGACAGGAAGGCAGATTATCTTCTGCTCATGCAGTGAGATGCTTGAAACTGGGACTGGCTCTTGGGCTTATGGCTAGATCTGAAAAACAAGTTACATTTTCAAAAAGATCATCAAATCAAGAATATCCTGAGTTGGAAGGGACCCACAAGGATCATTTCATCCTATGCCTGGCTCCACACAGGATGACATACATACATATGTTTGAGTGTTAACTCAGATGGTATGTCTGAGAGCACTGTCCAAATACCTCTTGAACTCCTGCAGGCTCAGTGTTGAGACCACTGCCCTGGGGAGCCTGTCCCCGTGCCCGAGCACCCTCTGGGTGCAGAACCTTTCCTTAACCCCCAGCCTGACCCTCCCCTGTCCCAGCTCCATGCCGTTCCCTCGGGTCCTGTCGCTGTCCCCAGAGAGCAGAGCTCAGCGCCTGCCCCTCTGCTCCCCTCGTGAGGGAGCTGCAGGCCGCCATGAGGCCTCCCCTCAGCTTGCTCTGCTCTGGGCTGAGCAAACCAAGGGACCTCAGCCTCTCTTCGTGCATCTTGTCCTCCTTTGGATACATTCTAATCATTTTACATTGGAAGACTTTTCTTCCACGCTACAGTCCAAAGCCTAAGTGGCTAGAACCCTCTTGACTGGCCTGAATACAAATGGCTACAACTATTCCATGGAAAATTCCCAATTCTTGGACATCAGTATGTCCACTCATGTATCTCTGCTGTATTGGGGTGAAACCTGGTTGCAGGCCACACCACCAAAGGTAACTGACATGTGTGCCACAACTAGGGGACACAGCATTCTTCAGCTAAATGCCCAAAGCTGGAATTTGAGTCCTTCTCAAGGAACACAGAGTGGCAAATAAGATGGAGATGCTATGTGCTTCTTTGGATCTGCATTTTGACCTCTCTGTTCCTCACATCACCCTTTCCAAATACAGTCACTTCTTATTCACAATTTCTATCCCACTGGGAAGACATTAGGGACTCTCTCACAGCCTGCATTTTTACTGTGCCCAGAACTACCCTACTTTGACGTTGTTTTGGACTGTTTACTGCTACTTGAATAAAAAAGCATAGTATTATCACACATTGGTAGTGACAAAGAAGTAACTGTATGTGTGATATGCACTGATTTAAAACTGTAGTTCCAGCTTTGAAACTCACTGTTGTAGCTGTGCCATGCACAATTCCAATCAACAGCACTCTTACAGCATTACAGACTGGTAAGAAAGAAGAGAGGTTGCTTGCCAAAGTCAGATGGCAAAGTGGGATAGATCTTACTAATATTTCTGAAAGGCGAGGCAGTCTCCCTGCTGGTCCTTTTCAGTTACTGTCAAGAAAAAACTGCTGAGCTAGGTAAATTGGTAGCAACAAGGTCATTTGTTCTTCCTTATGAACCAGTTCATGCATGTGACAAAGCACCAGGAAGCAGACAGTGATATTGTTTTTACTGAATGGTAGTCAGTACAATATGTGTCCAGCCTGCTTGCTGCTCTTCTGCAGCTTGAGTACATATAGTAATCATAGCTTATGTGTGCTTGGTCTTCTTCCAGAAACCTCTAGAGGGTAACAAAATTAGATCTCCAGTAAGCTAAAACACCAGCTTTAGCCAATATTTTGTGAGACTGTTGGCCTGCTGCTGTTTATATCCAAACCAAATCCTGCAAGTAACCTGAACAGCAGTTTAAGCATGTCGTGTAAGCTGTTTGCATGATGTCTGCACAAAGCCAAGAATGGGTTTCTTTTTTTTTGTGAAGGAAAGCTAATGAAATGTTCCATGTCGTCTCCCTGTACTCTGCTCTGGTGAGGCCGCACCTTGAGTCCTGTGTTCAGCTTTGGGCGCCTCGCTACAAGAAGAACATCGAGGCCCTGGAGTGTGTCCAGAGCAGGGCTATGAAGCTGGTGAAGGGCCTGGAGAGCAAGTCATATGGGGAGCAGCTGAGGGAACTGGGGTTGTTTAGTATGGAGAAGAGCAGGCTCAGGGGAGACCTTATTGTTCTCTACAACTACCTGAAAGGAAAGTGTGGGGAGCTGGAGGTCAGCCTCTTCTTACAGATAACCAATGATAGGACTAGAGGGAATGGCCTCAATGGTGCCAGGGGAGGTTCAGGTTGGGAAATGAGGAGGCATTTCTTCTCAGGAAGAGCAGTCAGGCACCAGGACGGGTTGACCAGGGAGGTGGTGGAGTCACCGTCCCTGGGGGTGTTCAAGGAAAGGTTGGACGTGGTGCTTAGGGACATGGTTTAGTGGGTGACAGTGGTGGTAGGGGGATGGTTGGACCAGATGATTTTGGAGGTCTTTTCCAACTTTGACAATTCTATGATTCTATGATTTCCTATCAGTATTGCCTACTATAGGAGATTTTCAATGATAGTCTCAAGGTTCCTGTTATACTGATGATTAGTGTGTGTGTAACAACCCTTTAAGAGACAAGAATATACAATGAAGCCATAGCTGCCAGTGGGAGAGCTGGTAGCCTGATAGAGAGGAGACACAGAGATCTCTTGTTATTGTCCATGTAATTATAATAAAGACTCATCTTAGTTAATAAGCTCTGAGTCAAACTTCCCCTTAGCCGGATTTAAAGAACATTGCCATTAATTAGCTACACATGTAACTGCGAGTGAAATCCTGGAAGCTATGCTGAAATCAGGAGTGGCCCTATCTGAACGCAGCTGTATTTTGCTCTCCTCAAATGCAAATGCAGTTTTTACAAATATGTTCCTGTATAACCTAAGTTTTACTTGTAAGGGCTTACTTTGATGTAATCAAACTTGCATTCAAAGCAGACTTAAAAAGCAGTTGTTACAAAAGATAAGAAAATACGAGAAAGATTAAACCAGAAAGTATATACATCATCAAAAAGTATTTGAGGAAATGAAATGAGCTGTGCTATGAGAATGACAACGAAGCAAGCTTCATTTTCTGAGTATTTGTATGCATTGCCCATAACCTTCCCCTCAAACAGATTGCTTGTAATAACCCCAGGTCCCAGCAACCCCCTTCACCTCTTCCCTCTTGTTCTCCATTCCATGAGGGACAGCAGGTGTTGTAACCCTGAGCTGACTGGGCAGACAGCCACTGCCAAAAGCAATGTATAACAGCTAAGCTCTGCCCACCATTACCTCCCTGGGCTACTCATTTGATTCCCTCTATTCCATACAGGCACTGAGTTTCAAAAAAAGTTTGTAGGACTGCCCTTGCTGACTTCTCACATCTCTCCTTCTGTATGGCATTGCGCTCACTTGAAATCTGTAAACAGTGACTGGGAAGGAGAAGGGAGATAAAAGCCATCAAAAATAAATGGGCAGGAATGTGGTCAATGACACTAGATAAGTCTTCTTCCATTAGAAAATCTGGATAAAAAAGAGCAGAAGTTATTTATGAACCAACACAGCAACCATATTGTCAGAGAAAAGAGATGTACTCGAGCCATGGGGAGTGAAAGACCTGTATTGCTGCTTTGCTAGTTATTTATCCCTAATTGCATACTGACCTCTCTTGTTTTATTTTCCCTGACCTGCAGCTCAAAAAAGAAGCCACAAATATGGGACCTGGATTATAGAATCATTTAAGAACTTTCAATGTAATGTATCTTTTGAGGTTAGTGAGAAAGGAAACAGGGCTATTTCTATATCTCTAACAGCTACAATAGTTTAATAATTTGATGTTAATAATAGACCTTAGTCCCTAAGCTCAGTTACCTTAACAGAGTATTTCTGGTGTGTATTTGCAGTTCTTACATGGTACTTCCAGCTGTTGCAGTCTTAAGTTAAAGATCGGTCAGAAGTATTGCATTTCTGAGAAACAACCCTTGTGATATTTTGCAGTCAGGATATCTGTGTTGTGAGGCATGCTCCATAGTGAAGCGATAGGCATATAACAAGCTGGTTGTCTGGCTGCTACATACCACAGATTAGTTGTCATGCCTTGGTCAAAACAACAAAGCATGAAATACTTTTCCCTTTACTGAGAAATACAGCATGTCATAATAAAATTGAGGCTCCTCTCCGATCTTATGGAAGCAACTTCCTTTATACATTCTTTTTTCTCAAGAAACTATTGGAGCAATCAGATAAAACAAAGAATATTTGCATTATCTTTCATCCATAATTTGTATAGAGTTACATGAATTAAGAATATCACTTGTACTTCTTCTGTCATAAGATAAAAAGAACCGCATATGAATGCAAACCATTCATTTTTACGGACTCCATGTTCCAGGGAGTTTAATCAATGTCGTTGCATGCTGTAATTTGCATCTGGATAGATTTCAACTGAAATAGGGCTAAAATCACAAGTAATTAGGCAACTCCCCCTCATATTCTGGGGGTTTATGCTATTCCAGTACACATATAGAAAGTATTGGGCTTGTGAATGATGCCAATAGGAGTACAATTGTAACAGAAAGACAGCTAACACCTTCTTGGATTTCATGAATGTTGCATTTTCTAACCCACCTTCAGAAATACTTGATACTCTGCACATTTTGCCCAGATTTTTTTTTAAATGTTAATTAGGTGCATAACCAATCTGGGGGAGAAATTTCAAAGGTCACTTAAAGGACAAGCTTTGATGGGAACAAAAACCGTACAGTACTAGAGAGGCTGTTCACAACAGTTTTCAAAAAACCTCCAAAACCTTCTTTTTATCTCATAGAAGCTCAGGCATTTTGCCTCTCGATATATTGTACATGAACTGTAAAATCAGAACAAAAATCTGTCTGAGATGAATCTGTGACAAAGAAAAAGTTAAAAATTTTCTGAAGCAAATGACAAAAAAGTGAAGAATCCAGAGACCAATTTACAACTCACTGAATCAGTTGTGTATGTAATTTTTGACCTATGTTTATACTAAGACTGGCATAACAGGTTTAAAAAATGTATTTTTGGTCATTATTGTGCCACAGTTCTCATGTGCATTTTGTGGTTCATTTACTGTCTAAATGTATCACAAACCCTTTTGCTGTACCATTTGTAGGATGCAATAGGATAATAGTAGACTTGCTTTGGGCATATTACAGTAATTGTCACTTCTTATAATTTCCAGGTCATTAAAAGGTAAAAGTCACCAAGGAGTACACTGTAAAAGCCTGCCTTGTCAGTCATCAGTTGAAAACCTTTTCAAATTCCTGTCACAGCAGTAATCGCGGTGCTGCAGCAGCTGTTATGGTCTAAGGACATAGTTGAAGAAAGGTCTGTGGGAAAGGAAAAAACTTCTTTTAAGAGGCTAGTTAGTATAGGTGGAACAAGAAGACTACGCTTGCAAGGGATGTATCCTGTTCTTCAGGTCAGAAACAATAAGAGCAAAATTAGGAGCAATAAGAGCATAGAATCATAGAATAACCCTGTTGGGAGGGACCCACATGGATCATTGAATACAACTCCTGAGTCCCCAGAAAACCACACCAAAAATCAGAACCCCTGTCTGAGAGTATTTTCCAAGCACCATATGATCTCCATCAGGCTCGGTGCTGTGCCCACTGCCCTGGGGAGCCTGTCCCAGTGCTCAAGCACTCTCTGGGTGCAGAACCTTTCCTTAAACCCCAGCCTGACCCTCCCCTGTCCCAGCTCCATGCCGTTCCCTCGGGTCCTGTCGCTGTCCCCAGAGAGCAGAGCTCAGCGCCTCCCCCTCCGCTCCCCTCCCCTCGTGAGGGAGCTGCAGGCCGCCATGAGGCCTCCCCTCAGCTTGCTCTGCTCGGGACTGAACAAACCAAGGGGCTTCAGCTGCTTCTCATATGACTTGCCCTCTAGATCATTCACTGTCTTTGTAGGTAAAATCAAAATACAAGTCAAACGAAAGGAAGATGATATCTACGGAGACTCTCACTGATCTTAACCTCCTACTTGACAGAGGTAAAAAGGAGCAGCTCCAACACCGACAACATCTTCCAGCCTCTGGTTCATGCTGTCTTTCATGTCAGCTAGGACTAGCTCTTTAAACACAGCAGATAGGCACTGTCCAGTCTAACAGTAGTACCTGAGCATACCACTGGCTACATCTCTCTATCTTCTGGTGAGAGAATGTTTTCTTACTAGTATCAGATTTCCACAGTTTTATATATCTTTTTCTTGAGCTTTGTTGGTAACTTGCAAAGAAATTTTGGTACATAGAGAACAGTGAGCATCCACCACAACGGATCACTCAAAAATTACAAGCAATATTACAAGCAAATTAAGTGGAAAATGTGCATATTAAGGTTACTGTGTGCATGGATATTTTGGCAATTCATTTGGAAAAAATAAATAAATAAATAAATAAATATGAAATAGCAAAAAGAGTGTTCAGTGTGAGTGAAGGCTGGTGGTACAAATTCTAGACACTATGAAAGAAGAAACAGACTTCTTTGTAGCTCCCTTTCATTCTGTCCTTTCAAGAGATTTGCTGCTTTGTCTTTTATGGTTATGTCAACAGTCTGTTGCTTGTTTCAATAATCTGGTTATTTTTGTGACCTATAGATTCATAGAATACTGAAGGCTCTTTAGACACTGGTGAAGAACTGCAAGCTAGGGACGTGCAAGAGCTTCCCCATGTGCCAGGGTGAGGGACAGCCCTGGGGGCAGAGTTGGCACAGTTGTTAGACCTTATGGAACTGGCTTTTGCAAGCAGGACAATGAATGTGGAACTATTTTCAGAACAAAACACAAAACTCATGTTCAGTTTGGCTTTTCATATGTTCAAAGTTAAACAACATAACTAATCCCTCACGCAAAGAGACACCACAAATTTCACAGTTAGAAACATACTCATAGACCTTCACAGACCTAATCAAACTATTTTTCAAAAAGTTGGGAAGGTGACTGGCACATACTGAGGCAATGGGGATATGCAGATCGTGACAATCGCATGATAGACAGAGCAGACCCATGACAAGCTTAAGAAGAAACCCCATGTGCATACTACATAAGGGACTACACAGGACACATCTCCATGTTTCATGGTGAAGAAGTAGGTTCAGTTGCTTTTTGTGTGGTCCTGACACACTCTTTTTCCCTGGCTTTTCCATACCAGTTCTCCTTGCTGTTTGTAGCGTTTACAGTACGGATGAAGTGGTTCATTTGTCTTGGATCCATTGGCTTTTGTTTTCTAGTTTTTATTTTTGTTTCATTTAGTTTTGTTACTTTGGAGGGTGGGGAGTGGGGTGGGGAGGGAGAAATAGATAAAGAGATAGAGTGCAGCAAGCCCCCAAAACTTGCTTAAGCTTTCACAGCCATGTTGGTCAATGATGAGAGCTGCCTGCCCAAGGATAATGTGTTTACTCAAACACATCAGATTCATCACCCCCACAGCACTGCAAGTGGCCAGTGCTGGAGGATACTTCAGCAAAAAGAAAATCCCGGTGAAAGGATATCTTTACCCCCACCTCACATCCACTAGCGCCTTTGTTTCTGTTTCTGCTGATGATGTAAAGATGAAAAGCAGATAAAAAGGAAGGAAAAAAAGAAAAGAAAAGAAAAGAAAAGAAAAGAAAAGAAAAGAAAAGAAAAGAAAAGAAAAAAAAGAAAAGAAAAGAAAAGAAAAGAAAAGAAAAGAAAAGAAAAGAAAAGAAAAGAAAAGAAAAGAAAAGAAAAGAAAAGAAAGGAAAAGAAAGGAAAAGAAAGGAAAAGAAAGGAAAAGAAAGGAAAAGAAAGGAAAAGAAAGGAAAAGAAAAGAAAAGAAAAGAAAAGAAAAGAAAAGAAAAGAAAAGAAAAGAAAAGAAAAGAAAAGAAAAGAAAAGAAAAGAAAAGAAGAAAAGAAAAGAAAAGAAAAGAAAAGAAAAGAAAAGAAAAGAAAAGAAAAGAAAAGAAAAGAAAAGAAAAGAAAAGAAAAGAAAAGAAAAGAAAAGAAAAGAAAAGAAAAGAAAAGAAAAGAAAAGAAAAGAAAAGAAAAGAAAAAAAGAAAAGAAAAGAAAAGAAAAGAAAAGAAAAGAAAAGAAAAGAAAAGAAAAGAAAAGAAAAGAAAAGAAAAGAAAAGAAAAGAAAAGAAAAGAAAAGAAAAGAAAAGAAGTAATTTCAAGCAGTAATCATTGGAAGCACAGTTCTTCTTGAAAAGGCAGCCATACCTGCTCAGTAAGCACTCTGAATAGAGTTACAGACTTTTTCCATTTTGTAGGATCACAGGAACCTGTGCCAGTGTTTCAGGGAGAGCTTCTGAAGCACTTTGGGCCAGGTTGTCAACAAGTGCAAAGGGTATAACTTTTTTGCCAGTGTGAAGGGTACTTGCAGCATGATCAGAAACAGGATCTTCACAGTAAAGGCTTTTCACTTCATTAAGAATAGCAGAGAGAAATAAGGGGCTGCTCTGTATTAAGCAGCAATGGCTGGAAAGTGCAACATTCTAAGTGCGTAATCTGTCGATGTGAAATTTCACAATGGGCACAGATCTAATTTAGAAGTGATCATCCAGTGAAATGAAACAAAATCAATTTTGCATTTACCAGCTGCACACTAAAATTGACTTACTGGGAAAGTTGACTTTAACAAAGTTAGCCATCAACAGATTCTTGTATCTAAGAGCAAGATGTGCTGATACTGATGTGCCTTTGTTATATTTTTTCCCCTGAAACTTAAAGTAGCATAATAACCCTAAGTTTTGAATAAATATTTAGACAGAAAAAGAGTGGATGACTTATTTTTAAAGGACATACTATTTTATAGTTGTGTAATTTGTAATTGAATTACATTGTTTTCTCTTAAAAATACATGCAACAGTAATTAAGTGTGAAATTTTGGCAACCTATATTAAAGCTTAAATATATTGTGCCTTAATAACCTACTTTGCACAAAGAAAAAAGAGGAGATCCAGACAGTGCATAATTACTAACAATATTTTAAAGAAGATTATAAACACAAAGCAAAACAAACAATAAAATGGACTTGGATACAGTTTACTGAAGTGATAATTCAGTCTGGGGACAGATTCAGCCTCCCCAGCAAATACAGAAAGACTACTTTATTCATTTTAGTTTATTCAGCACAGGACATGTCAATGAAGTGTTCCCTCAAAGCTGAAAAATTGAAGTTAAAAGGAAACAATGCTTACTGTGAAACAAGGTGTGGGAGTCAGGAATCTATTAATTCTACCATCTGAAAAAATGTAGACCCTATGCCAACAAATATACAAATCAACTAAAGACTTGTATCTTTTAGCAAGTCAGAAACCTAAAGAGGACTTACAAGCTTAAGTATTTAATTAAATTAGATTTATATTTCCTTTATTTGCAATATTTTCCTGCTTTAAATGCAGAAATAAAAGAGCATTCAAAATGAAAATGCAATTTGCAAAGACATTTGAATGACTCAGATAACAGAGCATTACAAACTTCATCCAGAAAATCTTCAGAGCTGTCCCAAGAAAGGAAGGGCTAAAGTTCTGAAATCCTGAACATGTGCGTTCTTAGTGAAAACTAATACACTAAATACACTGAGATAGCATGTAGAAGGGCAGGCATTCTAGAGAAAAATCAAAGAGGAGGTGAAAGGCCAGCAGCACTATTCAACAGGTGTACCTGAGATGATACTGGAAGCCACGTCCTGTGGCAAAGCCTTGGCTGCATAGCTAGGCAGAGACCTACCTAAATGTTTGGTTATCATTAAAGAGACAGTATTTCTTCTCTTTCTTCAAGAGAATGAGTTTCTCTTTGCCTTCTCCCTAAACCAAGCTTCATCTTACATGGCAGAAAAAAAAAAAAAACAACAACAAAAAAAAATGATGTGTGATTGTGTGCTCTCGTTTTTGTGTCCTTAGAGACATTCAAGGACCAGGTCATCAAGGTTGCCCTCCATAATATTCTCTTAGCCTTGGACTTCAACCTTATGTCTCCCAGATGATATCCTTTTGAATTGCCTTATAGAATAAGCACAATTTGGAAGGGACCTTAAAAGATTATAGAATCTGAGAATAGCTTGGATTGGATGGGACCTTAAAGATCACCCAGTTCTAACCCCCCTGCCATGGGCATGGATGCCACCCAATAGATCAGGTTGCCCAGGGCCTTGTCCAAGCTGGTCTTGAGCACCTCCAGGAATGGGGCATCACAGCTTCTCTGGGCAACCTGTTGCAGGTGTATGGGGGAGGGGAAGGTGTTTTGAGTTTGCTTTTAGTTTCTCACTGTTCTAGTCTGCTACGGATAAGCAATAAATTACATTCATCTCCATATGCTGAGTCTGTTTTACCTGTGACAATAATTGGTGAGTGATCTCCCTATCCTTATCTCAACCTTTGAACCTTCCCATTATATTATCTTCCCCTTTTCCTTAGAAGAGGTGGAGTTTGAGAGCAGTTGTGGTGGAGATTTGCTGTCCAGCAGGAAAAAGCCACTACAGCTTTAAGTATTGGCATGCTGTGATGAGGTGCCTCCTGAGCCTTCCCCTCTTGAGGGTGATAAGACCTAACTCAATCAGTCTTTCCTCATAGTTTCCTCATAGTTTTTTCAGCGTATATCTTCATATACGCTGACCCTCCTTTGGACTATCTAGTCTGTCCACGTGTTTTCTGAGCTTTTGGAACCAGTACTGGACACGGCACTCCAAGTGTGACCTGACAAATGCTGAGTAGAGTGGGATGATCACATCTCCATTGGGCAGCACCACCCCCAGCCTGCAGTAGGTGGTGGCAGTGGGCGTGGGGCTCTGGCATGGCTGCAGGATCTCCTGTGTGGGAAAGGGGCACACACGGCACCCCCTTGGCTCCCTCGGGGCACCTGGGTGAAGGGTCCTGTACCTGGGAAGGGGCAACCCTGGCTCTATGTACAGACTGGGGGATGAGATGCTGGAGAGCAGCCCCACAGAGAGAGATCTGGGGGTTGTGGTTGATAGGAAGCTGAATATGAGCCATGACCTAGTTTAGTGTCATCAGCAAGTTTTGGTGACAGTGTTTTCAGTCCCATCATCCCTGCCGGAGTTCAGGAACTATTTGGACGATGATGTCAGAAACATAGTTGGATTTTGGGGTGGTCCTGTATGGAGCCAGGAGTTGGATGCCATGATCCCTGTGTATCCCTTTGAGCTTGGGATGTCCTGTGTTGAAGAGCATGGGGCCCATTATTGATTCCGTTGGGACTCCACTTGTAGCAGTCTGCTAGCCTTAGTAAAACCACTGATCACGATCCTTTCAGGCTGTCCTGTTACCCCATTTCCTACCCGTTTTTCAGACCATTCATCCAGTCTATATCTTGCTAGTTTGTCTAGGAGAAGGCTGTGGGAAATGGTATCAAACACTTTGCAGAAGTCCAGCAATGTACTTTGTTTATGGTTTTACTTGTCTTTGAGGTATATCAGGAAACTCCAGTTTGAGTGAAACGTTGATATGTAAAAATTAGAGCTGGGTAGATTGCCTCACATGCACTTAGAACCTTTAATACCCTGCTTCTAGATGCCTCATGGTTCTTCATGATGCAGGAGACTACCAAGGGGGTGCTTCTTCCCTTGTACTCATTCCTTTCTGCAGCTGTCTTTCACTTGTATGCTCTTGTGTGGTGCTGCCACAAGGAGCAATAAAAGAGCAAAGCCCAGTATGCCAGGTAGAAGATAGTCAGGTCTCAGATCTAACCCAGTCATGAACATCTATACTGGATTTTTTACAATGAAGATCAAGTTGCATCTTCCATGACCCAAGTCATGATTCTGACTATATTAAGCCCATCACTCTCAATTAGCTAATTAATTAATTATCTCACCCATCAGAAGAGGAAAGAGATGCAGAGTGGTTCATTCCACATTCAGCTGGTGCTCATTTGGCAATAGTTACAATTTTTCATCTCTAAAACATTAAACTAACAGGATGATAAATGCAGGGAAGTGGTTTATGAATATTCCATACTTTATAACTTCAAAAATACATATAGTGTAACACTGCCTCTAGTATAAAAATAACCAATACCAAAATGTATGAACAGTTCCCAAGCCTCCAGTGCCAGCACTCTATAAGAATGCAAAGCTGAAATACCAGTGTAGATTGCATCAGGAAAGTTCCAGACTCGTTTTATTAGGTTTATTGAAATAGTAGAAAATCTAATCAAACAGATTTCAGAAAAGTGAAACAGATCACAGATAAGCAGTTTCTGTTCTTTGTGAAGTTAAATGTTTTCATAGTTACGTCCAGATGACAAGTAGCTTTGATTTTCCTCTGATAAGCGAACGGACGTCTCTTGGGTGAAAAAAAAAAAAAAAATGTGAAATGAATAGCTCATGTGCATATCTTATCTGTTCTGAATTGATTCAGTGTGGTTTCTTCAAAGAAGACTTAAAGTTGAGAAAATATTAAGCTGACCTAGTTGTACAAGCCAGAAGTAATTAATTTTGATCAGCATAGACCCAGCAAAGTAAGAGACATCAAATGAAATACTCTGAGCCTCTTCAGTCTATTTTGAAAAAGCAAACTGAGTTATCCTGATAGAAACAGAGTATTTTCAACACTGCTGAAACAGAGTTGCTTGAACATCTCTCTGTTATGAATGTGGGTGGAGCTATATGCAATCTGTATCTATCTTTAATGCATTAAGATGATCTTTCATTCATTCTCGTGAACAAAAAGAATGTAGCTATCAGTCAGAAATCTCCAGCAGAACAGGGAGAAAGCTGATCAAAACCAGACTTATTTCCCTTAAAACTAAGCAAGGAACAATGGTAATGCGCTCAGAGTGGCTCTTAAAGGATGAAGCATACAACAAAAATCCAAATTTTGTTCCAAATAAACAATGCTTTATGCCTTGTGAACTCCAAATTATATTAAAACAGTGACTTAATACAAATAAAACTGATCTGTGGAGAGTTATGTAAACATCACACTACAGTCACCCAACAACATTTTCCATTGTAAGTGTTCGTAAGAATATTCATTCTTACCACACTGGCAGGAGGCCAGGTATCAAAAGTTGCACAAACGCATTCAAGACAAGGAAATCTTAAACTGCTATTTCGTGGTAATGGCTATTCTCACCTAATGAGATGACGTTGGCACTTTGGCTCCATAGCAACAAGGCCAGATACATAATGATCACTACCAGCCTTCCGTTTTCTTAGAAAAGGCTGCTTTCTGCATCACTCCCAGCAGTAGCACAGGGTTAGGTTAGCACATCATGGCAGCTGGAACTTTGCAAACTTTTTATAACTCAATATTTTGTTGCATGTATATGATAAAACACTTGGATTGACCAGAAAAATAAAGGAAGGAAGGAAGCAAATAAGGAAAGATTAAGACAGACCTCTTATTTCCAGACACACATCATCCATTTATTCTTTGTTTCATCAAGCCGTAGAAAGACATTTTGCATCCTTTAACTTTGTCTGCATTGTCCTGAGTGAACACAAACCTCTGTGTCATAATGCCCCCTGACCACCCACTCCTACAAGGATGCTCAGGCTCATCCAGCTCTTCAGTCTGGACCGTATTTAAATCCAGAAAATGATTTCCTGTGGAAATGCTGGATTGGAATCGGACTTAAGCAGCACATACTTGACCATCACTGAGAGCCTCTCCTTAGTGTTACCAACTACTGCTGATTCCTCCCTAAATTACTTGCTACCCTCCATTTCCCTCTCCTTTTCTATGTCTGCTGGCAAGATAATAGTCTTTTGTTTCCAACCATCCCTCTCTTGCTCTCTCCTCCTTCAGCCTGTCTCAGTGTTGCTGCTTTTCCATTTCCCACGCAGCTGAATACCTTCTTTAATTTCTGCCGTGGCTTTCATTTTTCTTTCTTTCTTTCTTTCTTTCTTTCTTTCTTTCTTTCTTTCTTTCTTTCTTTTTTTTTTTTTTTTTTTTTTTTTTCTTTTTCTTATTTTCTATACGTTTGAAGCATCCTCTCCACCTGCAAAGTTCTCTGTCTCTTCACGTCCTATTTCCCTTCATGGTTAGTAGAATGTTTTATCTGTTACAAAGCACTGCATACACTCAAGCTGCCATATAAATTACACAACGTGCCAACCAAAAGAAAAGAAAAGAAAATACTGCAGACCAAATACTCACTGCTCAGCTGCCAGAGCTTTCCTTGTTCTTTTATAGCTGCCTCAGATGCTGGTTCTCATTTATACCCACTTGATTGACCTGCTGGCACTGCCAAAATGGTGTAATGTTGTTCAGACATAAATCTCAGTCAAGCTCTAACTCTGCAGTGCAATGCTTTCTCTGAACAGAGTCCTATTCACTTGGGGGCATTTGGGATCAGAAAAAGGGCTACCCACAGAAACGGCAGTGCTTCACCAGGCCATTGGCATGGCAGCTGCAGTTGCACAGTGAGGATGGCTGTGTTTGGCCTGGGCCAGGAATCATTCCTCTGCATGCAAGAGGCTTGTAAACTCTCCTCTTCTTCTTTGCGACAGCAAAATTGTATTTCTGCCACTGTACAGCAGCATAAGGAAGTAACAAGCTGTAGCTCCTCATGTACATGGATCTTTTCTATCTTCCATCTCTGTACCACAGATAATCATCCCTGTTCCTGCCTCTCCATCTCAACACTTAACATTTCCTCAGACAGTTGTTGTGCCTCCCAGCATCAGCACCTTCCCATGCCAGAGCAACACTTGCACAGATTAAAACAGAGAAGGAACACCCCAAAACCTGACCAGCAGAACCCCCCAACAAAGCAGCACCTGGCTCTGATTGACAAAAACGTGCTTGCAATTTATATTCTCTTTGAAATGCATCCAAAAAAACTCTCAAAAGCAAACACACCGCACAAAATGCTATGTGTTTTTGCTATGCAAAAGTGGCATGCTCTATTTTAATGCTATTGAAAACCATCCCAGCTTAACAATTCATCTCACAGGGTAGAGATAGCAGGAGGAAATCTTAGCCATGGGATTGCATGCGAGGCCAGTTTTGTAAGCTTCAGAAAAGGAAGAGTTATTTGAATGTGAAATAAGGACCCTCACACCTGACATACAGAGGAATTCAAATTAATAATGCACTTGATCTAAAAGTCCCAGGAAGTCCAAGAATGGAAATTTTCTCAAAGCTTCATGCCTGGCATACTCCTCCAGATTTGGCGTACAATGCCATGCTTGATCCGTTCTGAACTCAGACTCCTCTTCCACCTTTTTTTTTTGTTTGTTTCTTTGTTTTTCTTTCTTTCTTTTTTTTTTTTTTTTTTTTTTCTATGCTTATTATTTACCTGTCTCACAGACATTTACTTGGTTCCATAGTAAAACAAACCAACTGTATCTCAAAGTGTATGTTGCATTTTAACACACAGGGAGAATTACCGTGTTTTTACCATAATGTGAAGAATTCTTATTTTGCAAGCACTAGTTTTTTTTTTTAATTATTTTATTTTTTATTTTTTCATTTGTGCTGTCCACAACTATCTTGTTTCTCCTTTCCATGGCCAGTTCAAAGCGTGCAGATTTGCAGGATATGCATCATGTATTTTTATCTCAAGAGATATCTAGAAGGCTCTTATGTTCCCTATGATTACTAATAACTAAAGGTCACACAGCCCATCTTCCTGCAAATGAATCTTTCACACCTACTATTGTCTTGTCCACTTCAGAACACATTGCGAATCCTAAAAATAACCAGAAATAAATGGCACTAGAATAGAAGCTTTTACCTCATCCTTAGGGAACCTGTCAGCGTGTTAAAGCTTACTGTAAGATTTTTACCAAAATTTAACCCTGCATTTTACTGTCTCATTCATCCCATTATTTCTAGACCATAAAAAAGTTTGTGCAAAATAATTCTTGTGGCAACTGCATGGGCGTGGTGTTTGGCCAAATAAACCACTCCTATGAAGCTGTAGTCACTGAGATTTGCCCTCCAGAGTTTACTTCCCCTACTCCAGGCTGGGAACTGCAGTTACAGCTCAGCCAGGATTGGCTACCCCTTGAACTCTCAGCTGGTCATTATCACCGTTCAGCTGAAGCAGTTAGCATAAGCACTCCCTTCCCTTTCCAGTCCAAAGTCGAAGAGATTAATTTACCCACAATGGGGAGGTGGTGTGAATTAACCTGGCTGCCTTGCACCAGGAGGGATTAGGTTTGCTCACAAGCTCAGCTGTGGAGACTAAGCACTGTAAGAAGATGGTCTCTCCCCTTCTGCCTCTTAGCTGTTATGTGGCACATCTTAGCCTGAGACTCCATGAGATTTGCATAGACTCCATCTGCTGTCTAGACGGCACCCAGGCACTCATGCTTGCCCAGCAGGGTGGTCTCTCTCCTAACCCTTGGCTCCAAGAAAGTCTCAGCAATCAGAAAGGGTGAGTGTCAGAGCAGCATCAAAGCCATGCATGGCTGATGTGTTGGAAATCCAGGTTGGATGTAAGCTGTGCTTAACTAACATGGTAAATAAAGTTGTTAGGAAATATTATTGCTTATGCATACTGAGCATTTTTACTCTTTCTTTGTAAAGGCTCTGCAAAACACAGAAGGCTCTACCATAACACCCATAGAAGAGTCTAATTTCAGTATTCATAAAAGAGCAAGCTAAGTCTTCCAGAGGGTTCATGATAACTCACTGGTAGTAAAGTAGGAACATACAACGGCAGCTCAAGAACTAGCTATATGCAAATATGGCAGTGCCATGAAATTGTCATCACTTTTATCTGTATTTCAGTCATGAGGGACATTGATACCTTGGGGCCTGTCTATGCTGCATGGTGGAACATGGTGAAGGTTCTCACTGACATCAAAAGGAGAGTAATACAATCACTTCAGCATGTTAGCAAGCACAGGAAACACACCTGCTTGCAGGTTTGTTTTTGGAAACTGAACTGGTGCCTTTTTCCTGCACTGAAGTGCTGTGTGTCTATAGCAGCTCAGCCAGGGCTAACAGTGCTGCTTGTGCAGCTTCCACTTCACTAGGTAGGCATGTCCTGAACACCTCGGTAGTAACTGCTGTAAGTGTGAGCATTTTGGTGAAGATTGGTGTGTCCCCTGCAATCAATATTACACTCCTGGAGCAAGTGCATTGGCAACATCAGACTATGTCAAATTAGCTGAGACTGTTGATGTGCTGTAGCAGCCACCACTCTCACAACCCCGTCCCCTGCTATGCCAATAGCATTCCTCCAGTGGCATAGCACCTTGGCTTAATGCTATTTCTGCTGGATAACAAAACTTGCATCCACTTCAACGGATTCAGAATTAGATTTGTGCTGAGCACTAACCCAAAATTCATGAACTACTAATTTGCACCTGCCATTGCTGAAATGGAGGTCTCTGCTGGAGTCAGAAGCAGGACATCTACTGCTCCTACCAAGGTTGGCTCACCTTGTGTTTCCAGGGTAGCAGGAGAAAGGGTCAATCACATAATTATTTAAGAGCTCTGCTATGCTGCAGAGTGGTTAATTATCCCTCTAACATAATAAGTTTAGTGGAGTCCTGAAAGCTGCTCTTTATCCCACCGATGCCAGCATTAATAAATTCATCCCAGTATTCGCTCTAGAGGGAATGTAGCAGGTTACATGGGAATATTGCCAGCCATCTAGGCATGAACAATGCAGGGATTTTCAGTGCAATCACCACATCTTAACTTCCTGAGATAAGCTGAGATAAGACATTTCATTAAAAGTGTTAAAAAAAAAAAAAAAAAAAAAAAAAAAAAGTGCTTAATTCCCAGCTTTCTATACTGACTTTAATTTTTACCACCAGTTCCTGAAATTTGCTAGAGACAACCAAGGCCCAGTCCTGACAGAAAAAGTCATCTCAGAAGGACAGATCCCTGAATCTGCTTCTGTGTTGGTGTTTGAGGCAGTGCAGGGAGTGCTCCATCAGTCTGTAGCTGTGGGACACTTAGCAGTAGTACAGCCTGGTAGCTGTTCAGGTGGGACAGCCTGGCAACATCAGGTGCTCAGGAA
This sequence comes from Aythya ferina, assembly GCF_964211825.1. Taxonomy (NCBI): domain Eukaryota; kingdom Metazoa; phylum Chordata; class Aves; order Anseriformes; family Anatidae; genus Aythya; species Aythya ferina. Next base: position 23,633,974 of record NC_140299.1, read on the forward strand.
ATGATTTCTTCTCTTTCTCTTCAAGGAAAAGTCCTTGCCTGATTCCTGATGAGTAATTACCATCTGTCCTTTCACACACTCTAATGCCACAGGCCTGTGCTGTGTCAAGTAGGGGACTTTTTCATAGCAAGAGCATCAGTATCATTAAAAGGTCTGCAGTGGCCTTTCAAGCTCAACACCCACCTGACAAACTGTGTTCCCAATTAGAAGCATGCACAGACTTCACTGTATGTCAACAGGTGGAAGGTTTTACTGTTTCCAGTCCTTCCTCATGGTGGAGAGTAATTATGATGATTACATGGCAGAGAGACAGCAAGACAGGGAGACAGTACATCTGTGAGTCATTCACAGTAGTAGAGTTTGCAGAGACAGAGCCTGTACGTAGGGATTAGTAAGGCAAGACAGACAGATACATGCCTTGGGAGTGCACACGTGTGTGCGCTCGTTAGGTGTCAAAATAGATGACTAAGGATTACATTGCATTAAGAAGATCAGGCAGGACTTAGGGCACATCCACGGGCTAGCTGCATTGATGAACTGATCACAGTACCCACAGAGCACTTTCCTCTCTCCCCTCACCACACATTTCACTGTTGTTTAGTTACACTGGAAATCCCCCATGTCAAAAATAGAATCTTAAGCAAAAGAATTTATCTCAGGACATTTCTACGTTTCATAGAAGTGTTCAAGACTATTGTGGTGTATTAATATGGAACCACATAAGACAGTGCAATGCCTTTCCTAAAAAGCCAACACGATAAAACTTTTCCTTCCTTCCTTCCTTCCTTCCTTCCTTCCTTCCTTCCTTCCTTCCTTCCTTCCTTCCTTCCTTCCTTCCTTCCTTCCTTCCTTCCTTCCTTCCTTCCTTCCTTCCTTCCTCCCTCCCTCCCTCCCTCCCTCTCTCCCTCCCTTCCTCCCACCCTTCCTCCCTTCATTTCTTCTGTCCTAGAACAGGTTTTTCTATGAATAATTGTATGCCCACAGGAGGGGGAATCAGTATGTCTGAGGGGTCAGGTATCCCTCATAGCAACTGCAGAATGGAACCACTAGCCCACTAGCTGTGCAGAGCAAACTCACAGCACAGGGACAGGAGTGTGCTTCAGAATGCCTATTTTTTTGATATGTACACCAAATGGCAGCTACTATGGGGCACCACTCAAAAATCCTTGTTTCATTTCTGCTGTTCTTTGAGTATGGCAAATATTGCACAGACTGTGTGTTGGAATGGAGTAACAGTTCCCCTCAGGCTTTTCTCCAGTTCTGCCTTATAAAAGCCTCCTTTTTGATAAACTACATTCCCATGTCATGTCTGCTGCATTCTCCTCTTATAATTAGGAGCACTGTGGTAAAACCAAGGCTGTCTCTATAGCAATATTAATATTATACAACAAAACAACTGTTGTACTGTGGTCAAACTAAATATTTGTAAATAGTTTGCATCTCCCTAATTTCCTTGCATATCTTATGACTGTATTCAGCTCTAGTTTAGCAGTAGTGTGATGGAAGCAGCAACGGCCACGGATAGTGCTTCTGTGGAGACAAAACAGGGAGTCTGAATAAAATTAAATGAGATCAGCATTCAGCAAAGCTCTGAACTGAATGTAGGAGCATGATTCGTTGTGCTTTCTCCTACCAGTTTTAAAAATGCATGGCTCTTACTTGGTATATACAGTGTGTGTTGTCAACACAGCACCCATAAAGCTTTCACATCACCTTACCATGCATTTCTTATGTGCTGTCTTCAACTGAGAAGCGTACAGTATCCGCACCAGTTGGGAGAATATGGCTGTTAGTGCCTCTAGCACAAAGCAGTCTCATTAACTTTTCATGCTCATCTACACCTGCATATTTCCTTTAACGTGAACACATCTAGCAGTTCTGATTTTAATCAGAAACATAACAAGAAGGGACAAGCTTTTCTCCTCCCGAAGCAGGAGGCAGGCAAATGCAGCCTCTCAAGTGTCTGTGGGTATATGCAGGAAGGTTGCTGCTCCTCCATGGACCCACTTAGTGCTTCTCAGGGTGTAATCCACAGAGCTGGAGCTGCGAGACTAATTCAGTGCTGGTATTCTCTTTCACTTACACAGGCAAAAGCTGGGAATTACACTGCTGGGGAAACATGGTTACAGTGGTGCCATTAAGAAACGAACAATGCCCTTGGCCTTCGTGCTGATCCCTGTCCCCAGTGGGAAAAGCCAGCGGGGGATACGGTGGCAAACTTTTAATTGCTGTTTCTGACTTACAGCTGTTGTGCCCCATCAGAGCACTGAAAGAAAAGGCAAAGGTGGTCAGCTGGAAGCTTCTGCACTGTTAGCAGGAGGTTGTATCCATGCTACCCCTTCTGGTTGTGTATCAGCATAAACACCGCGTGCCTCCCCTTGCTGGTGGGAAGGGGACAGCAAAGGCAGCACTGCCTGCAGGCCTGCCCCACCACCAGGCAGGCCTCCTCGGCCACCCAGGGCAGGGGGGCATGTGGCATGGTGGTGACACTCACCACACACCCGTCACCACGGCTGAAGGTGCTGTGGTGGGTGAGGGTGGCAGGCAGGTCTTTTGAGAGCCGCCTGCTTAAAATGTCACCGAGTAGGCTTCAGCTGAAGTGCACAAAAATAATCTAATTCTACTCCTACTCTTAAGAGGGTAGCATACATTGTTCTCTCCCTTCATCTATTTCCCCTGAAAGCTTTCTGCACCCAATTGTATTAATGAATGTTGAGCTGATGGTGACGCATATCAGATCAATATGGGTGTATGCAGAATTAGGTCACCCTAATGGAGAGCAGGCCCAGTTGCTCCAAAAGCACTCTGCCAAATGAGAGGGAGCAAGCTTGCTACCTCTTCCCTTGCTTTCATTTTTCTTATACAATGTGCATGCAGATGAAATCCAACATGCTAGCAATGCATTTCACAGAGCCTGAAACTTGCTCTGTATTTGAATTTTAAGCATGAGTACCTCATGTGCTCAAGTACAAATACTTGGCACATACCTGTGCTCATGAAGGCCTGTAACAGCTACGTAGAAGCTGTTCTTTACAAGCAAGGCAGAGAGACTATTTGGGAAGAGGAAACGATACATTCATACATTCTGTGAGGTGAAAAAAAAAAAAAAAAAAAAAACCAAACATATGTATGTATCTATATATTCAAGACTGGGAGATGTGAAATAATAAAGCCATAGGGGCCTGCCCCCAGACAGATCTACTATTAAATACAACAAGGTGGGTAGGACAAACAGGAAAGAGCAAGAGAATCCCATGGCATGTCCTAGAAAATGCTTGTGCCTCTTACTGCCATAAAGCTGTGTCCAAGTGCAGCTAGCTGAGACTTATTACATTATGAACGTGCCACTGTATGCTGTCAGGATATCCGTTCGTGACGTTCAGTTTTCTCAGCGGTGTATGTGGGGCAGCAGTTGAGTGAAGGCAGAGTGTTCTTGCAGTGTTTCACCAATTTTTATTCTCTGTGGAATAGTAGAGCTTGTTCTTTCTTTAAGCGAAGTACTGAGGGTCTGCTATTGAAGAAAGATTTTTTACACTGAGCCATCTTAGAGCCATCGGAAGCAAGCAGGGGTTGAAGATTAGGCCTGAGGTTGAAGAGTAGGTCTGAGGTGAACCTTCCTTATTTATGATATTTCGATGCCAGTACCTCAACCTCCCAGACAGCAGTCACAGTTTTAATATTAAAGTCTATGAACTTTATTTCTGAGCAAGCTGGAAGAGGCACATTTCTGGACTTTACCTCAAAGAGTTACCCTAAAATCTCTATCAGACAAGGCAGAAACCTTGTGCTGAGGGTATAATACGCTTCATTAACAATAAAAAATATATAAAGTCTGCTACCGTTACCCAGCAACACCACAAATGTGTCATATATTATGTCAAATAAAGCTACCTTTATACTTTTACATCTGCCTCCTCATGTCTTACAGTAGCAGTACTGCGAAGTAAGTAAATGGGAACACTACAGGCCCCCACAAGCTAAGGGATCTTATAGGACAGTGGAAGTAATGCATCTCTGTTGACCTGGCTACAGTCTCAACATAAACTGCACAGACTGTGAATGAAGAAGATGCCGATATTTGGGTTCTCCACTCTGTCTAGGCTCTCAGCTGTGCAGACTGAATGTGAAATCATTGTGGACTATGATGGCTAACAGTTCATCACTGAATCAGGTGATGGACTGAACAATGACCTTGAAAACCAAGCTGTAAGCTAAGCTAGCTAGCTAAACTGCCTAGCTAAACTAAACTAGCTTGGTTACTCTCTTGAAATGTTAATTACTATGACAGTTTTTCCATTCCCATGTAGCCTATTATTTAAACCAAACCAGATAGAGTTTTACTGATGTTAAGGATGAGAAAATGAACGGCATTCTGGTGCACGTGAATAGATGCTCCCAGCAGGGACGTGCATGATGACTTCCAAGGCAAACAGCAAAACATTCCTGCCTGTCTGGAGTGAGAAACACAGCCCACATGGTATTAAGTGGTCAGTATGAGACTGAAATTTGGTTCTAAAAAAGTCTAGGCTAGCAAAGAATGAGGGGGCTGGGATTTTTCATTTTAAAATAGATTTTACCCCATTTGTAGGTCGGTCTCATTTTGCAGTAGCTATATTCTGCACCAACATGTGGTAGACCAAAGATTAAGTCTCAAATTCCCAGACACTGGGTCAGAGGAGGCCAAGAATGCCACAGAAGTGACAAGCTTAGTGTCAGGAGATCAGGATTTGGTTGCCATACTTTTCAGCACCTCTTGTTACTCGAGCCCTCCGAGAACCCTGACATTCGTAACAGAAGTGGCTAATTCCCACCTCTCTTTCCCAGCAAGCAGCTCTCAGTAGGACACACAGCTAAAAAGAGCCATGTAGTGTTTTTTTGTTGTTGTTGTTTTTTGTTTTTTTCCTCAAATGTCTGTGGCTTACACCCTCCTACTGGCAATATTAATGTCACCCTCTGTTTTTTATAAAGTGGTCAGGACTTCATCAGAGTGCACAGACTTGGAAGCAGGAAAATATAAAAATAAATACCACAGTTATCAGCCAGAGTCCAAATGTGTGCGAGGTAATTATCCAACTGCTTTAAGAAACGAACACTTCGTTTTAAAATTTCTTGTAACATCTGTGTCTGAACTCTTTTTGACTACAGAGAAAATGATATCAGTGTTATAAAGGCCAAAATATTGCCTGAGGCTAGCAAATACAAACTAGGGGCATATAAGTGTCAAGGGGATATAGCTACACAACACCGTTAAGGGTGTTTCTAAAACATCCTGCTGCCGATGTGCTCTCTTTAGACATTTAATCAGAATTCCTTCCTGAAGCATAGGCATAGGCTGCTCTCAAAATGATGTGGCTCTGCTGGTGCCTGTGCTCACCTAGTGCCTTAGTACCTTATAGTAACATTTTTAGGTGCTTATGCGAAGGTCGTGTTTCCTGCAAGATATCAAAGATTACATGATACAAGTGGACATGGGAATCATGTTGTTCTTTTGGATGTTGGATGCTCTTTTGGAGTACTCCATATTGGCCTGAAAGGCACAGCACCCTAGGATTGTCTGATTGTTTTTTTAAAAGACATCATTAGAACAAGAGTCTATTTCTTGATTTCAGTCTTGCTTTTTAATCCATACACTGCATCCTCAGCTCCAAAATTCTAGTCTTCAACTTTTTGCCCTTCCTATGGAGTCAGGAAACTCCAGACTCGACCATTTTTATCTGCCACTGCCCTGGGATGGAATGTTATCTCAGTTCAGTTTGGGGGTTTCTGATTATGTGCTTCATACTCAGAAGTGAAGGGCTGAAATATGCACTGGCTAAGAGCCTACTTAAAACCACTTAGCAGAAAACCAAGTGCAGTTCTGGAAAAGGAATGTAGGGTAGTTTTCAAATATGTTTCCAAATATGTTTTTCCTGGATTGGCATGCTCTAGAGTGTCTGGAGATCCAAAAGCCAGCTTCAGCTCTCATGGGAAATGGCAGAGTTATAAACCCAGAACATTTCAGTGTTTGCCAGGCTTTCGTATCTTTTTCCATTACAATCCAAGTGCAACAGCAGAAAATAATATTTGATTTCACTCACTTCTCTGAATGGGAATTTCTATTTTTCAAAAGAAATGTTCGTCTATATCCTAGGAAATGATCATCAGTGCCTTGGATATTCAAACCCACAGACATTGCAGTAATCTCCACTTGCCTCTCAAACCAGGGATTTTTTTCCCTAGATCTTTAAGCAGACTAAATTCAGAGGCATCAACCTTTGCTACTGGTACTAACTTTTTGTCTCTCAGCTGCCACAAACTGCCACTCCAACCACTTATCCTAGTGCTCAGACCTCACCTCTGTGCACCGTGCTGTTGGTTTCCAACAAGGCTCTGTCTGTTGCAGCTAATTCAGCCTATTGTCAGCACCGGGCTTGCATAGTCTCTCTTATGCAAGCATTTTGGACTCTCTGACTTTCGCCAAAGACTACAGAAACCAGAGACAGTCAAGCAGCTTGGCTGTTTCCCTCTAACAATGTCATAGCATGACAATGGCTAAATTTGAATATCCATTTCAAAGTGGGATTGCCAGTAAAAGTTAAGCTTCCTAGCTGCTACCTTAATACCTAGCCTACAGACCAGTGAAGGCAGTACAAAACTTCTCATCAACATTAGCATTCCTCCAATTTATAGTCACTTCCATAACTACCATTTAGTCCATCATTGTTCATGCATTGACTATTCACTGATTACCGTGAAAGGGACCAGTACACTGCAGCACATCTCTTCTGTATATTTAAATTCCATTCATAAATTGTCTGTGAACAAACTTGCTTCCCTAAATTCATTCTTCACCATTCTTCATTGACTGTTTTCATGGTTCTTGTCTTAATCTATACATAGCTGTTTTTTGTGCCTTTGTCTGGCAGTTCCTATTAAAATTTCAGACTGTTTTGGTTTAATAGGTAGTTCTTGTTCATGGATGTAATAATAATAATAATAATAATAATAATAATAACAATAACAACAATAACAACAATAACAACAATAACAATAACAATAAACAACCATTATGCCATATCTCAGCGCAAATTATTGTGATTATGAATCTGAAACGTATTCCCTCTGAATGTTCTCAATAATCCCTTAATATTTAATGCTTTCATGAGTATTTCTGTGTACAAGTTTACTTGCTAAAATATTCATGGAAAGTAGGTGGAAAAGAGATAAACTGAAGCACACAGTAACAATTTGAAAGATTACCTATGAATATTTTTTGTTGTTGTTACCGTTTTATTGATTGAACATTATGTATACTCAAATGTGTATTTGATCTAAATTGCCATCTAACATATTCATGGAATAATGTAATCTTTTACTTTTTTATCAAGTCACTAATATAAATCACTAGTAATGAATATCAAGGGAATATATCAATGACAATAAATTTATTTCATATAATGTGTGATTTTCTGTTCTCACAACATTTACCTTTTCCCGTTCCCAGATCACAATTGACTTTTGAACATATGGAGAAGCAGATGTGTCAGAAGTATCCCAGGGTACACTAAAAGAGAGGGAAAAAATTATGCAGTCCTGTGAGGTTTAATAAGGTTGATGTGAACATGAATATCCACTGGATTAATAGCTTTAACTAAAAGCTGAGCATCATAGTTCCTTTTGTCTCCTGTGCTGACTTGCCCTTTTGCACAGATTTACTGAAGTTGCACTAAGTTTTGTATTTCAGCACATTCCCACTGTGTATTAAATAAAGCGGAGATGTGCCACATGAAGATATCCGATATACAGAGAAATCTGGGCAAAACTTTTTGGCTAAAACATTATTCCTGTATGACAGTGATTCAATTATGGTCATTTTTGTGAGCTGCTTAAGGAGAAAATAAAGTCTTAACAGTGGAAAAATATCAGCTTTATAGTCTTGAGATACTTTGATTTTTATTTCAAAGCATTTGGAAATCAACTTTAGTTTTATGAAAGAATGAATAAGCAAACAAACAGTCCCTCCCAAACCCCAAACCTTGTTCTCAATATTTATTTTTTTTTTCCCTGCTCTTTATTTGGCTGAGTACTTCATTCCAGCTTGATGCAAAATGAATTCCTATGATCTGCCAGTGATCCCCCCAAACCAATTATTTACCCAGCTCTGGGTAAAAAAGTCTGCTTAGAAGCAATTCTTTGGCAAGAGTGCCAACAGTAATTTTTGTGTGAGTGTCGAACTCCTAGGTTATTTACAGATAAATGAATGGTATGCTTTCAAGTCACTATTCTTCCAAACATTCTCTGTTTGTTTGTACTTATTATGCATCAGTAGTTTTGCTTTCACATTGACAATGCACAAAGATACAACTTAAGGTCTTGAAGTTGTTCAAGAAAGATGCTAGCATGAAGCTAGAAAGGACTTTGGATATCAGGTTTTGAATTGACAGCAATGAAAGTATGAAGGCCTTGGTGTCTTAAGGGGGATGACAGAACTTTACGCTTCTATTTTGCTGTTTTGGATCCTGGATGTGGCTCCCCACAACAGAAGGGTGAATGGAGCATGTATCACATGAGGACAGGCTGAGAGAGCTGGGCCTGCTTAGCTTGGAGAAGAGAAGACTAAGGGGAGACCTCATTAATTTGAGGGGAGGGTGTTGAGAGGATGGGGCCAGATTCTTTTCAGTGGTGCCCAATGACAGAACAAGTGGCAATGGGCACAAACCAAAACACAGGAAATTCCAGATGAGTATGAGAAAACAAAGCACTTCCTTACTGTGAGGGTGACAGAGCACTGGAACAGGGAGGCTGTGGAGTCTTCTTCTCTGGAGATACTGAAAACCCGCCTGGATGCAACCCCGTACAATGTGCTCTGGCTGACCCTGCTTGGCATGGAGCTTGGACCAGATGATCTCCAGAGGTCCCTTCCAACCTCAGCCATCCTGTGACTGTGTAATTCTGTGAACAGAAGAATTTGTAAATAAAATTTGTGGAGACTACCATTATAATATCAGTTGAAATAAAAATCACAGACTATCAGGTGCCTGAAGCAAGATATGTACTAACATCTCAGTTACATAAAATCCTTGTTCTCCTAACAGATGTCAGCAGCAGATATGAGTGCCCTTCTCCTCTGAAAATCAGGACCAACCCTTGTTCACCGATACCAATCCAAGATGCCATGGGCCTACACAAAGCTGTTCCAGTTTTCCAGGGCAGTGCATGTTGTTCGTTAATAGTGATGGGGGAAATGCCACCTATCTATACAGCCAGAAAGTCAGCATGTGTGAGAGATGAGTCACTTTGTGAAAGGTAAGTGTGAGCATTTGTGAGAAGTGACAGGGGCCTGGACAATTTCCAAAGATACCTTTTCATGGAAGAGTGTTGCCAATAATGTTTTGAATATTACTCACTCTATGGAAGTGCTGTAGTGATTCTCCTCCCCTCTGCCCAGCTGGAGAATGTGGCAGAACCCAGCAAGATTCTAGGGGTGGAAGAAAAGAGATGAAAAGAAGTTCAGATGCAGGTTCTGCTATTCATTGCAGAGGGTGGCAGAAGTCCAGTCCCGCTGAATTCAAAGCCAAATGATTTCCCCATTGCAACAGAAAGTAAAGCACTGCACACAGACATGGACTGGAACACAAAACTCTGGACAAAACTATCTTCATGTTCCCAAAATATACTATTCTTTTGCCAAGGACAGAACAATCACTTAATCATTTGTAATGAAAGCCGTAGAAAATCTTCCTTGCTGCATAGTAAGTGTTTTTCACGCATACCGAGCAAGTTAAGTGCAGCCAAATAGAACTAACCAACAACAGCAAGTGTCATGCATGCCTTTCTGGGACCTCCCTGAATCCTCTATCAAAGGATGAAGAGAGTGCTAAAGTTACTTAAGAATAACTTTACTGTGTCAATATCAGGAGCAAAAAGATTAAATGTATTTTTTCTAGCAATGGGGCTGACTTTGTCAAAGCTATAAAGGTGCCAGGTTTACCCATTAATTGTGTTTGACCCATTGTTTGAAACTACTGGTATAATTTTTTATTTTTATTTTCTAATTCTCCTAAGTCCAGACAACACCTGCCAGGTGATGAAAGGAACTAGCTGCCCATTTTCATCTCTTCCTCAGAGGAAGATGAGTTCTTGCCAATCCTTCCCTCACCCCTCCCCGCACTCTCCTCCTTTCCCCCCAAAAAAAGGTTTGTGAGAGTAAATAGAACAAGATGTACAAATAACATGAACCCCACTTTGTAATCATCTGTAGCTTCAAAACCTCATAAAGGTAGTTCAAATGGCTATTGCCACCATGGGATGCAATATAGTAGAAAATCCACTGCAAGATCTGAGCTCTGATATCATCTATCCATCTAAAGAGAAGTGCAGTTTTGTCACCAGGATATTTCATTTGAAGGGCACCTGCCTGTTTTTCAGTGTCCTCAATGGGACATGCAAGTTTTCATGCAAGAATCTCAAAATTCTCTTGTGTTCATGTTGCCCAGAGAAGCTGTGGATGCCCCATCCCTGGAAGTGCTCAAGGCCAGGCTGGATGGGGCTTTGGGCAGTCTGGTCTGGTGGGAGGTGTCCCTGCCCATAGCAGGGGTGTTGAAACTTGGTGGGCTTTAAGGTCCCTTCCATCCTGAGCCATTCTGTGATTCTGTGATTCTGTAATCCTTTTTCTCCACTGAGGGAGGAGGGGGGAAGGTAGAAGCTTTGTAGTTATAGCTTCAAAATTCTGTATTTTTGGTGTGCACAAAATAAAATGAGCAGGATACGAAGTCATACGTGAAATTTAAATAAACTGAAACTGAAGTGTAAGGTGCCATTTATATGGTGTGCATGCTTGCTGTGTGCTCCCATTTATAGGAAAAGTTCATGGCTACATAATGTATCTCTGTGCCAGAGAAGCACCAGCATAATGGCAGTAATTGAAACAGAAGCACTCGTAGTAATTATTACAGGGCTAAAAGGGATGACATGTGAGGTGAGCTGAGAACAACTGGATGTGGATATGTCAAAAAAATGAGAGCTTAGTGCCTTAGGAGACTGCAGGTCAGAGCAGCCCATGCTTCATGGTGGGAAAAGGTTAAATGTGCTCTTCACAGCCAGCCCAGCTCTGCTGCCCCATGCTTGGGTCTTTCCCCAAGCCCAGGAAGAGCACAGAGGCTGAGCTTGGAGCTTGCCTTGCTCTTGTACCGTGCAAACTCTGTGAGTTTGTGCAAATGGTGACATTGAAAGGATCCTCATTCTTCTGGACCTCGTGCACAGGGCTGAGCAGGGGAATGTGTCCAATGCCTGATGTACCAGCCACAGGGACCCTACACTGCAATATATAATTCTGGTCCCTTCCCTGATAAATCACTTGGAGAAACTGCATGATGATTCTTTTTTCCCCTATCTTCCTACCATTTTTGTTTGCTTTTCGTTTTGTGAATTAATGGTAGATTTATTGCCTTGGGTGAGATTTTCAAAGCATTCACAGTTGGCCTAATCCTGTTTCTGTTGAAGCCACTGGGACTTTTGCCAATGCATTTAATGAGAACAGAGTCAGGCCAGTGCTGCAAGCTTTGAAGCCCCCGCTTTGTGTGTACTCATATGAAGGTGGGGAACAGTGTGCAGATAAAATGAGAACCAGTCTAAACTTGGATCCAGCAAGGGAAAATAATGCAAACAAAACCTTTCTTGTGGTTCAAAGGAATCTCTTCTGCCATTTCTTGTTCCATTCCCCAAAAGCATCAACCTGATGCTGTAATCAGCACCCCGTTCTGTGGGCATGCTCCCCTCTGTGGGGCCATAGCATGGTTTAACACTGATTTCATTCACTTGTTGAGGCTATCTGCTTTACACTGGGAGCAGCACCCACCTTTTTTCTTAAAGTGCACCAGTGAACAGTTTGTTAGCAATTAGTCAGGAATTTTAAAACCAGAATGGACCATCAGAGTCATATAGGTGGACCTTCAGCATAATACTGTTTATAGAGTTACAGTCAGAAATTTCAGTATTCACCCACAACTTCTGTTTGAGTTATAATAGCATATAGAATGTTTTGCTCTGTGTGTGTATTTTCAGTGCTATAAATAGGCAAATAAACATGTAATCTACCTGGGTTGGATGTGCCACAAAGAGAGAAAGTATTACCTAGTTTGAAACAGGCAAGCAGTTCAATTAAAAGACAAATTTAAACAAAACAGGGTGTTTTTTGTTGTTGTTGTTGCTACTTCTGAATTGCAGCAATATTTTCTTGTTGATTTTGAATACATAAAATTTATTGATTTTGATTGGCATTACCTTCTAGCATTGCTAGATTGAGCAAAGATTATACCTATTAGCACAAAATGTTTCCATAATTTCAATTTCTTCATCTGCATATGAGATTAATACTAAAAACAACATTTATCCAGAATACGTTACTACACTGTGCAGACTTAGGCGCTGCCAAGAGAGATGATAAACAGGCTTCAACTTGCTTCAAATGCTGTTGCCAGTATTAGCATTGCACTCAATAAAGCAATGACAGATTTCATAGATTATAGCATTTTTCATAAGCTATCAAAGGCAGTTGGTTATGAGATACTGTTTTAAAAACCCTCAAGCCCTAGAGAATCTTTGCTAAAAAAAAAAAAAAAAAAAAAAAAAAAAAAAAAAAAAAAAGTAGTGGAAAAGTACAGTGCTGGAATAAGAAAACTCTGAATTCAAACCCTGCCCCTATGATCAGATGCTCTGTGACCTGCTTAGTGTGTCCAATTTTCATGATAGCTCAGTTAACTTCCTAAAGCCTTTGCTTCCAGAGCCAACGGATTTCATGAGAAATATGGCTTTCAGTTCAAAAAAGTAAAAAGCCCTGGCCCTCATGGCAGTACAGAATATCTTAAAAATAAAAACTCAAGGCTCAATGTTCTATGAGGAGTTAAATCTTCTCTTGTTTTTTGAAATTGTTTTTCAAATTCCATTAACGGTGCAGAGTAGAACTGGTGCATCTCTTGCACATATTTAGGCAAATCACAGCTCATGCTCAGTTTCTTTTATGTATAGACAAGTACTCATGCTGCAGAAGCAATTAAAGAGAAGAAAATAATCTCTGCCTCAGAAAATCCTTAGGCACAAAGTGTTAGGGTATAAGAAGGGAAATAATGCTCTCTGATCAGTTTGCTAATTCTTACGCTCTTGCTCCTATGCTCTCAGCCTAAGAAGTTGGGTATAGTGGTGCTGGTGGATAAATACTGGGCTGTGTGGAACTTCACCTGATGCAGCTGATATGTGTGTGCAACTAAACACTGGGAGCACAGGGAACGATGACACAGTCTCTGGAAAGAGGGCCTGTGACTGATCAAAGTAATGCAAAGAAAATGCAGTGCCAGAGTAGATATTTATAGGCTGAAATTTGTGGTAATTGCTGCATGCCTTGGGGTGTAGAAAGAAGATATGAGAAAACACTAGAGGACACAAAGGCTGATAGGACTGCATTCAAGGACCGTGTGCTGTGGAGGGAATGAACTCTGATATAATGCCTCTACACTGATGTTCAGTCCCTCATAGCAGCTGACCCTAGAAGTACGAGTAGCTTTGCCTTGGACAGTGCTAGTCAGAATGGCTCAAACAGAACAAAGTGAATCCGTGTGAGCAATCATGAGGACAACACTCTTGCTTTCTTCCTTGGACCTTATTTATTTAGCAGAGCAAACATAGCCAATGTGGCTTTTCTTACAGGTGTGGGGAAAAACACTTAACTAGGAATTATATTGTGCTCTATCACCATAAAGAATTACTTAGTGTTATGCAAAACTAGAAAAGAAAAAAATAAGTTCTCTAAAAAATGGTTCTTAAAGGTATTCTTACAATGTTTGATTGTATTATGTTCAAGACCACTCTCTGCTCTGACTTGCAGATATCTTCCTTAGCTTCATTCAAAAGCCTAGAAGGGTGTCTCTTTGGAATGTGTTTTCTAGTCTATTTTAAACCATGTTTTCTTTTCTGCTTTAAATGTAATATTTGGCTGTGTTTCTTTAAAGATTTTTTTTTTTTTTAATGTACTCTTACTGTAAGGGCTTTGAATGCGCCTCTGAAAACCACGAAACAACAAAGTTGTTGTTGCCATTGCTGCTTGATCTTTCTGGGAGGCCAGTCCCACACAAACCTCCTTCTCTCTCCAGAATACTGCATATTGTAAATACAACAACAACTTTCAGTTTAGTCAGAGGAGAAAAATGTAGTTGCTTTCTCCTCTGTCGTATTATGAATTATTTTTTTGTTTCATGAATATCAGTTTCAATAGCTGCACAGCCATTTACGTTAACCAAAAGACAGATAACAAAAAGCACAAGTGGTGTTGTGAGATGCTTTTTCAAATTTGCTGTTCTGGGCCTGAACAAAGCATTATATTTAGACATGCTCTCAGATTCTCATTTCTTTTGACACTTTTAGAGCTCTTCATGTGCTCTAAATGTAATGACAGGTATTGAAGAGAAATGGTTGAGAAATTACATAAAAAGCTTATTCTCATCATATAGCCAGAAGATTTTTGCTTTCTGTCTGTGTGAGTCAGTGAACTCTTGACACTTCATGCTGTGATAGCTCTAGCCATAGTCATGTGACTGAAGAGAAACTAAGGGAAAGGCAAACTAAAATAAGAGTCAAGAATAATATTATTCATTTTATATCTGATAAATGCAGACAGAAAATTATTCTTCCATTCCACAAGAGTTTCTGACATTTTGCAGCTTTTCTCTGATGCTAAATGGGAGGAGGAATTGAAAAGGAGGAAAATATCATAAACTAATACACTAAAAATAATAATAATAAAAAAGGGCCAGATGAAGTATATCAGTTTATTTTGTCATGTTAAAAATCTTTCATCTTGACTGTGGCCTTTTATATGCAATTATGTATTGTTATAAACTAGTTCAAAGTTTTTAGGAAAAAAGTAAAATGAAGGGGTAAATAGCAAGTTGTGTGTGTTTGAAATGTCTGAGAATGGTGTTAACCACTTCCAATAGATTTGGAAATTCAGGGTAGTTTTTGAATCAGTAAACTTGTTGAAATAGCTCCTTTCTTCCTGGCAGCTTAATTTTAACTATCTGCCATGAAAAATCTTAGAAAGCTCTTCTCTGTCTCTACCAACATCTTCGTTCGGTCCACTTTTCTGCTATTTTCCACCTCTGGTCACCTTGCTTAAATAAAAGGTGATTATTTTAAAAACTGTGCTAAACCTTGCAGCTATGCTGTTCTTTTTCTCATCACCACTCTGCCTGTTGTGCTGCTGCACAGCCATTCCCCTGCTTTAGGCATACGCAACGCTTCCTGACAGCCGGGGAGAGGAAACACTGGCATGCAGCTGAGATCCGGACAAGCACAATGCTGAAAAAGGCCAGTAGCTGAACATGGAGAGACAGGGCAAGGAGAGAGCTGCAGGAAACATGTCTTCTGTTTCTCTGATGGCTGTTTAGATGCTCCATCCAAGTACAGATGAGGGAATTGAGGGCACAGGAGGAGACTAAAGCAGGTTGGAGATGCATGGCAAGTCACCTGGGACACCAAAAAAAAAATCAGGAAGCTGGATCAGAGGTTTGAAACAGTTTGAAGACAGCTAAGAACTAATCCAGATCTGTAAATAAAAAGGGCAGATGACTCCAACTGTATCTCATCTCCCATGTTTCTGCTCAGCTAACTGTGGCTTTCTGTCCTAATATACGTTTAAGAACTAACAATTTTTTTTAGGATGGAAGATGGATAACAACTATTGGTGCTGTTATTTCAGGCTTTTTAGCTCCAGTTCAACTAGACAATTAAGCATGTTATCATTATGTTAACGTTATCTGTACAAGCCAGAAGGGACTGCAAAACTCAGAGCAGAACTGCCCAATGGATTTGACTGAACAATGCAAGTAAAAATGCCTAGGAAGGAAGGAAGGAAGGAAAGAAGGAAGGAAGGACGGAAGGAAGGAAGGAAGGAAAGAAAGAAAATCTGGAAGAATTCCCTAGTTTGTGTAATGCACTGTTGCCTTTGGCTGCACTTGATGACTCTGATGTCCTTCCAGTCTCCAGTCAGGTGGGGAACTATCTTGGGAATTAAATCATTTTCAGAAGAGGTCTTCAGAGAAAACCTCCAAAAAGTTGGATTTTCTAAGAATCTCCTTCCAGCTCATTCAATCAGATTCTGAAGGCCTACTGCTGTTGGCAGTAGGGTGTACCATGCCCATTGCAGTGTGCCTCAGGACAGAGGCTCCAAGGCAGACAGGCAGCCCTGCCATGGAGCTGCCTTGGGATCAGCAACCTCAGGGCTTAGGGTTTCTGACACAGAGCCAAAAATTTAGAAATTCAGGGCTTCTAGGGTCAGCAGCTGTAGGGCAGCTCAACTGTTTGGACTGTGCACATGGCCAGCACTTCTCAAGTCTGGATTAGATCCATCCTGAACACTACCCCATTCATCACTGTTGGAAGGGTTCTTTGTTCTTTTGGACTACTATCGATTCAAATGGCTTTTAAAGCAAGGAAGAGGAGCGAGATCACCTGAATTAAACCACATTTTTTACCTCCCAAAAATGGCCCTTAGTGAAAACATTTTCAGTATCTTTTCGTTCATGAATGAGAGATAGTTTTTCCTTTCTGTAGGAAAATCTCTATACATGTTGCCTATCTTTCACTTTAAAGAAAGATTTCTAAACGTGTTAGGTTTATCAGCTACTGTGCTTCCAGTTTTAGCTATTTTCTGAAGGCTGAGTCTTGAATACCCTATCAACATTGATCAAAATTCATGTAATATGAATATGTTTTTTCATCTGATTTTTCCACAAGATTTGACTCAGAGTAAGAATGAGGTGGAAATGGTGTATTTGCTATTACAGAGGATACACAAAACAGTTCTGGGGCTACTGGGAAGTGGAATATATTGTAGAGCAAAGGGAATCATGGTGCAAATCACTGCCTCCCAGTCCTGTCAGGCAATATGTAAGTATGTTTGCTAACAAGTGCAAGTGCAAGGAATTTTTCCTTTCTCACATTTTCATTTTCTCACAAATGTTTATCCTCCAGTCTGGGCAAAGAATGAAATCTTAGGGAAAAGAATGTCTTGAAAGTTTCAGAATAAGAAGGAATTCCAATTTGGAATAGGGAAAATATTAATTGATAAGCTAGAATTTCCCACGAGAAACATATTACAGTGAAAAAAAAATAAAAATAAAATAGTTCTTGATTCTCAGTTTGGTTTCCACAGCAGGGCATGCTGGATTTGACCTCCTAAGTGCTCCTCCTAAGTGCTTCCACTACTGCATGGTACTGTTACTCCCAGAATTTAACTTATCACCAGTTTAAGGATTGCTTAGGTGGTTTGCTCCATAGCTTTGTTTGAAAGAACCTCTAAATTTAGTGGCTAGGAGCCATCTACTTCTGTTTGTGCCAATGTCATCCCTATTAGATACCACTCCTCTTCATCATTGCTACCTTTAAGAAATTATCATACTCCTTCATAGTTTGCATTTTACTACATGACACAAACAAGGCTCTTCCAGTGTCCTATAGCTTCCTGTAATCTCCCCTCTCCCCTCCATCTCTCCCTCATTATAATTTGACCTAATATATCTCAAATATGGTAAACCAACTTTGAATGTCCTTGTATAGATAACGTTTCACGAGTTCTTGGTACACTGACTATAAAAGTATTTCATATCTGTTCAAGGTATTTCTCCAGATCTAGTATCATGTTTGCCTTTTTTTCCTGATTGCATTGCATTGGCAGTTTACAGCTGCTATTTAATCAACTTCATACTAAACTCTTATTCTTCACAAGTCATTTCCAACTGATGTTTTTGCTATGAGTCACCACAAGGTCAGATTCTGAGATGTCTTCATAATCCAAGTTCAAATAATTTCCATAGGGAAAAAAAAATATTTTTTCTCCTAAAAATGTGGAGTAGTTTCATTGCAGTGTTCATGACAATATGATGTGCTAAGAATTTATAGCTTGGATTGATTTACAACGTTCCAAAAAGTACTCTGAGACTTTGCCATGCACAGAAAATGCCTAACAGTTGTGTCAATAAAAGGATGATTGCATATCAGAACTTTGCTATTACAAATTGTATATCATTCTTTGGATCTTTTCACATCTGAGTCAGCACCAAAAATATAAAAGATATTTTGAAAAGCATCCAACTTAAACTAACAATGAATTTAAAGAATTTCGTAAAACTCTCTTAAGGTTTAGTTCTCTAAGTGTAAGAACCTTAAGAAAGTATTGAAAATTAAAATTACCAAATCACTTCTTTGCCTTTATTTTTGGTTCCTCATCTTATTATGCTAGCACATGCACTATGGTCGTATCAATAAATTTTGCAAATTTTTAACTGTAGTACAGAGAAGTTATGGTGTATTACTTCTTCCACATTAAGGAACAACCTCATAGAAAAAAAACTGCCATTGTCTGGTATCATAGCACTGATACTCCACTTTTCCAAAGGAGAGTGACTGCAGTATTTGTCTAGTTTTCAGAAATGCCCATGGTAAAAAACTTTACATTGAACAATCCTAGGCAGTGGAAATGGCAGAACCCGTTATCATGTGTAAAAGAACATTTCAAACATCGATGTATTTTGTAAAAAGAAATTTGCATATTGTATTTTTTGTATTCATCTTGGAAACAACAAACTGCTTCTAATTATGTTTTATATCTTCTGTTGCAGGTATATGCAACCTTACATATTTATCAATTCCTTATATCTCCAAAATCACTTTTATTCACCAGCTTTGTCTCTCCATGAAACATAAAACAAAAATAACACTTGATAAGCAGCAAAATGTTTACACTTCTAGAAATACGTTTATGCAAGTTATATGGGCATCTAAATTTTACTACTGGATGACATTTTTTCATTGATAAATCCAGAGGGTTGGAATGTCATTAGAGTTCTTTGCCATGGAGCAAGTGGTGATTTTGCCATTCTTTTCAAAAACAAAAACAAAAATAAGAAAAAAGAATAAAAAGACAAGTGGTGGAGTTGATATGATAGAAGGAATCAATGCCATCCAAAGAGGCCTGGACAGGCTGGAGAAGTGGGACCATGTGAGCCTAATGAGGTTCAACAAGTCCAAGTGCAAGGTGCTGCACCTGGATCAGGGCAATCCCAGACATGAGCACAGACTGGAAGAAGAACTCATTGAGAGCAGCCCTGCAGAGGATTTTGGGGTTATGTTGGACAAAAAGCTTGACATGAACCAGCAGTGCACACCTGCAGCCCAGAAGGCCAACTGCATCCTGAGCTGCATCAAAAGAAGTGTGACCAGCAGGTGGAGGAAGGGGATTGTGCCCCTCTGCTCTTCCCTTGTGAGGCTCCATCTGGAGTGCTGCATCCACATATGGAGACCCCAGCACAAGAATGATGTGGGGCTGTTAGAGGAGAGCCACAAAGGTGATCAGAGTACTGGAACACCTCTCCTATGAAGAAAGGCTGAGGGAGCTGGGAATGCTCAGCCTGGAGATGAGAAGGCCCCAGGGAGATTTCATTCTGGTCTCTCAATACTTAAAGGTGTCTTACAAAAAAGGATGGAGAAGGACTCTTTACTCGGGTAGATAACGATAAGCGGAGGAATGGTTTTAAACTAAAAGAGGAGAGATTTAGCTTAGAAGTTAGAATGAAATTCTCCACTCATAGGGTGGTGAGGCACTGGCACAGGCTGCCCAGAGAAGCTGTGGATGCCCCATCCTTGGAGGTGTTCAAGGCCAGGCTGGACAAGGCACTGGGCAACCTGATCTATTGGGTGGCGTCCCTGCCCATGGCAGGGGGATTGGAGCTAGATGATCCTAGAGGTCCCTTCCAAGCTGAGCCGTTCTATCACTCTATGATTCTGATCTAGTTCACAAAATGCTAAAGATAATACTTTTAAAATAATAAGATTTTAAATAAAAATGCATGCAGGGACTTGCTTCTTTACCTAAAGATATTTGAACCTGCAATGTTCCTTTGTAAGGTTTTGTTGAAAAGACCAGTTTTATGGACTGTTATTTATATATTTATGTTAGTGGGAGGGGCTTTTTTATTTATTTTATTTTTTCCCCTTTTTCTTTTTTCTTTTAGCAAGAGCTGAGATTCTTATGTAGTTCTTAGCTCCTTAAAAGAGATGTTAAACTGAATGATGTCAGAATGGTGTGTAAGTCTCATTGATTTGAGAATATTTTATCTAGTCTTGGGACACTTGTGTCATTTAGAGAAGATTTTTGAAAGTACAGTAACAACTGTCTGTGCTTCTTGTCATGTCAGAACTAGGACAGGTACAAAAACATACCCACTAAGTAGCACACCGACATTGCTGTGGAATGCAAGCCTACTAGAGAATTATGCACATAGTGACTTATGTGATTCTGGGATTTTATTCGTGATAATAGTATGGGTATGTGGGTAACTGGCTTAGCATTAAAGCAGATGATCTCAGCTACTGACACAGAAGAATTAGTTACGGAAAGCAGTAATGGGAACGCTTGCCCTTTAAGAAAGCAGAGTCTCTGAAACAGAGTAGTCCAAGATGATCCAAGGTTATGAATCTTGCTGACAGAAAAGTTCATCAGCAGAACTGTTACCAACAGCAGCAATAGAATGCAAAAAGGAAATATTGAAGTTTGGCTGCTTCCTGATGGCCAGGTAGCTATTTGTCAAGAATGTCTTGCATTGTTTGTGGTAGGCAATGAGTCTGCCTGTTTACCCCTGAAATACTGGTCTTTTCACACTTTGGCATACATTTGTCACCTGGATTTGGATCCTGAATGCTGGCTAATGGGCTTGCAAGAGGGTCACAAACACCAGGTCAAAGTCCTGGGAGACTCCAGGAAATCATACTAGGTGCTGGAAGCTACCAGAAGGTACTTTTGCTAATAATGCTGATTGTAACTATGGAGCATGTGCCATGTTAGCCCGCTGATTTTAAGCAGTTATTTAAGGCATAAATTTGGTGCATACAGTCTTAAATTATTTATATACTTGCTCTACAAGTTCCTCATGTTGTTGAATTCATGTGATTTTATAGCCTGCTTGCCTGACAGTTTTGTTTCATTTCATCCTCTATCCCCTCTCTTTCCATATTGTATTTTGAAAATTCTGAAATGCAGAACAGTTTTAAACCAAACAACTGGTTTTAAACCACTTTCTTTTAACCTCATTCTGACAACAGAGGATGTTTTGACCAATTTTTGAATTGGGAGATTTTTAAAAAAACAGTTCTACTATCAGTTTTCCTTTGATTGAATGTGTATTTTGGCATATGAGCACCAAGGATTTCTCAAATAATTACTTTCTGTGAGATTTGTATTTTTATATCTGAAGCTACTGATCTGCAGTGTTGGTATAAATGTAGATAAACTGTAGTAAGTGACCAATTATAACCAATCAGCACTAATCAGTAATAGAGTGATTTTAGAAGTAGCCTGCTTGTAAGACTCACAAGACTGCTCAAAGATAGACATGGTTTGCATTTTTATTATACTGGACACTGGTGCAATAAGGCATACATAAATCTCTAGGCATGTTTTATCAATGCAAGGCAATAAAGAGGAAGCCAGTGTTGAGCTTTTTTCTTCTACAGCAGCATGGTTTGGTAAAGCCAAAATGTATTTCAAGTGATTCAGAGGCACACCAAGAAATGAGAATAGCTGCCTTCCTGAGTAATAGTAATTCATTCTGAAAATATTAGGTAAATTATGTCAGCTGGATCTACTCTGCTGCTTGGAACATGGGCACCTTAGATTCAAAACTTCATATTGTACCAAGAACTACTTACATCGGCAGTTAGACTGCTCGCAGACAAGCCACTGCATACTGCTGATAGCCCGGGATCTCCAAACCACCCCAGGCTCTGGTGCTTTGCCAATGCAGTAATTATGTCAGCTGCACACACAAGCGCACATAAGTTGTGCATGTTGTATACAGCCAATTCTATAGGTGGTTACATTAGTCCCACATGCAAAATACCCACAAATAAAGAAAGATTCGCTACCCGTGTTTCTCTGAACCCTGCCTTAGGGACAGAACAAGGAGTGGCACCCAGGCAAGCCACTTTCAGCCCCCACTCCCAAGCAAATTGACACTAATCAAGGAAGGGCACCAAGGAGGTAGACGATGAAAGCTGTTCCCAGGCTCTTTTGAGCTGATTTGGTTCAGCAGCCACTTCAAAGGATGTGGTCATGTGCATGCCTCTTGGTTTACATCTCGGGAGCTATACCTGCGAGTACTCCTCTCCTCCTCCTCCTCCTTCTCCTCCTTCTCCTCCTCATGCTGTCCTTAGGCTGCCAGGGCATGCTGTCACCTGGCTGCATGGCTTTTCACATGGAAAGACACAACTATACCCTACCTTTGTTCCAAGCATACCATTTTAGGAATATTCTAACCAACATTACACACAACAGCCAAAATCCTGACCCAGCCAATCATAGCAAATCATCTGAAACCTGCAGTACTAGTCTTTTATAAGGAAATTCCCATCTGTTGCAGCTCATGGGTGGGAACTACATTACAGTATTTTGATAGCTCAGTGGGCTGTATCTGGCTCCACTTGATAAACTCCCAATTTTTGGTAAACTCCTATTTGTTTACACTTACCTTCTGCAGTTGGAATAAAGAAGAAAGAAAGAAAGAAAAACAAAACAAAAAGAAATGAACAAACAGAAAAACAGAAAAAAAAAAAAGTATCAAGCTGAACATCTTAGCCGAGCCTTCAGGAAACGTAAGAGAGATTAAGTCACCTGCTGCCATTTCCCACTGTCTACATGGTCTGTGTTGCACACACTTTGAATTTTCAAAGTCTCTGACAGACCTGGAGACTTCAGGGTTGCTACTATTTCCAATTCAGCTGGAGCCTGATATAGCTCTGCAGTTAATGCTAAGAATTTTTGTCGGTCTATGGGAAGGGTGGGTCTGAGAATATTGACAGAGATGAGAAAGAATAAAATGTGGGTTCTTTTAAATACTTGTACTTAAATGATAGGCTGTAAGGACCCCAGATACCATCCTGTTCAGATTAGATCATTTCCAGGATGTGACAAATAACAAATAAGGCCTGAGTATCTGGGATCGTGCTCCTCTTCCAGCTGCTGAGTTTTGCCTGAGCAACAACAGCACGGCATGGTTCACAGTAACAAGAGATGCATCTGTGAGAACTGGCTATTTCACTGCACACATAGACATTAACCAAAATTATACATGCTTTTAACTGTTTTTAACTGTTGCTTTGCTGCATGGTAACAGCTGATATCACTCAGACCTTCCCCTCTCCTTTTGGGAAATTTCCCTCGAGTGCATGGTGCCTAATGCAATAGCCAAATATGGTTTAACTGTGTCTAACTCTGGTGTTGGTTGGTGACAGTAATATTCGAGATATAAATATCCTAATTCTGGCTTAACCTTGGGCCACCAGACAGCATGACAAATATGCAGGGGACCAAATATGTCCTCGGAGGACTATAACTTATAGCTGCCACAGTTGACAGGCATTCCTGTTCAGATGGCCCCTCAAGATTCACACAAAGCTAACACACTGCCCCCTGAAATATTTTTGGCAAGGACTTGCTTGGTTTTAGAACCACTGATCTTTTTCAGGCCACTTGCATGTCTGTCTTTTTCTTCCCACTCCCACCAGTAATTCCCTTTTTTATTGCATGGTCCTTGAAAGTGTCAGTATCAATAACCAGTTAAAGCTCATACATGATTTGTAGCTGAACAGAGGATTTTTGCATGGGATTAATGAATTGAAAACTGTTAATCGACCTCATTAATAATTATCTGGATAGTAACCCTGATATCACTGATTACTTGCTGAAGAAAGGAGAAATGATGCTTTGCTTTTTAGGAAGCCAGTTAAAACTAGCAAGGAAATTACTTAACTCCTTAAATATGTATGGTTTCCTATAAAGGGAAATATTAGAAGCACCCAGGTATCTATGGGGGAACCTAAGGTGTTGGAGCAGTGATTTAGAAAATGAATTACTTCTTCTGGACTACTTGCAACTAACTAACTAACTAACTCTCACTACATTTACAGCTAATAAAAGGCAGCAAGTGGGACTAAAACCCTGTGAGTGCTGGAGAGCAGGAACTGCTTTAGCACTAGGAAAAGAAGCTGCTGAGTTGCACTGCACGAATATGCCTAAGATATGAAAACCAAACATTACAAATCAGACTAAATTTAAATGGTGCTTACAAAATGACACACATACACAGACTCTTCACAAGTATTTCCCTAACACTGGAAACCCCTCAAGGACTTGCATAAAACACACACACTGAATGACTAATAAGAAAAACTCATCTGTCAATGGATTTATTTGCAAACATCATACTTCATTGTCTCTGTCTTACAAATCTACACATTACTTCATCCCACTAATATCATTATAAGGTTGCATGGTATTGACCAAGGTTAAACATCACTCATTTTATTTCGATCTATAAACTGAAGCCAATCAACGTGCCTTGATATCACTACTCAAAATTCTCAATAGGATTGAATAATAGAGAAGAGGTAAATCAAAGCTAACTACTTTAGCTCCAGCCAGTCTGTCTCCACTCAGAGCATCCATTCAGCTGGGAAGCACATCAAAATTTATAGCATAGACATTTACTGTGAAAGGCTTTAACACTATGAGGAATCCTACACTCGTGACTTGAAAGCCAATAACATGACGCAGAGCCTATATTTGCACTGTTCTACAGGAATGCTCAGTGGATGACAGCAACAGCAAACAAAAGCATTTATTAGCCTGTGAATTGTATTTCATCTATGTACAGTGATACTGGATTTGAAGCTGAAAACAACAAAAGATTAGAAGTCATAACAACTCCCAACCTTTTTTCTTGTACTTCTAACTGAAAGTCCAGAATCACAGAAGATTGATTCGATCCTCCATCACAAGCGTGGGCAACATAGCCCTGTTTTTCCTGCATCATAACTAAGCAGTACAGAACGTTAAAATTCTTCCACAGTGAATAGAGTAAATATATTTTCCTAGAGTGTAAAATTAATCTTCTTTCAGGCTCATGAAAAGAACCGAGATTACAGAATCACAGAATCACTGACACAGGATGGCTGCAAATACTTCAGTTGCCAGCAACTTCATGCCTTCATTCTTGATATTAGTAGTGATGATAGAAAATAGATGAGCATCTAAATTACACTCTCACTGTGGAACAGCAATCATCTTGTTTGGACAAAATCTCACATCTTTTAAGGAAGACCACTGAATGGATCTGAGATAGCAGGAAGATACCCTTGTTTTCTCTTTTGACTGTAAGTTTAATTTTGTTGCATATTCCTCATGCGAAACATACATGGCTAAAGAAATGTGCAGGATATGTCTGTTCCACTGGGTTTCCCTTTACATTTGGGCAAAATGAAATTAGGTGAATTAGTCCAACACCATTTTTCCAGATCAGGTCCCAGCCAGATGTCAAAAGTATTTGCACATTGGAGTGGAGTGAATGCCCTTTGCAACATCTGTGTTGCTTACAGTCTGTTTGACAAAGCCTGAATATTAGTAGAAGAGATTACTCTTTCCTTCATGAGTGTTACACAGTACAGTTTGGCAAACAGGAAGGACAGGAGACAGGCTGACATTGAAAGTCTCTTGATTTAATTAGTGATCTAGGTTTTCTTTTTACTTTGAAAAAGAAGAATTTATTTTAGACCCATAACCTTCAGCCCATGCTTCTAACATTCTTTACAGCCAAAAATGATGAAAAGCCATTACAGCTGTGATCTACATTTTGTACAGCAGTGAAATGCTTGTAGAACATCCATTGCTTAATATTGCATTACAATAGGAATTAAAATTGCAATATTGCAGAAGCAAAGATCTTTGCTGTCACTCTTTTATTTATCACTCAATAATATATGTATCAGATTTGTCAAGTCAGAAGTCTAACCTACCAGAGAGATGCTCAAAGAATAGGGATGTTCCCAGATGCTCAGTGTGCATACAAACAGGAAAATAACCTTGCTTTAATGAAGGAAGAACCTCCATACATTCATAACTAATCAGCTCACAACGTGTTATGATATGGATTGTATGATTTTGCCATAAAGAACTAATAGAGTTTGCAAAGGTTTCTGCTTTTCTAACCAAAATAGGACCATGTCATTGGTTATGTAAACAATTTAGGGGGGAGCTGCCAGTTGTAGCTATGTTCACATAGCATTTTACATTTCACTTGGTTTGTTTCCATATTTAAAGTGTCAGTATTTAAATCTGTGAGATTCTTCTGTGTTTGTTGTTGTTCTTGTAGTTATTAGTTTTTTAATCTGATTTAGTAATATTTAGTTCTCTTCCTCACTTCCCATCCAGAAAAGTTCAGTCATTGAATCCCCCCCCTTACTTTTTGTTCTCTAAATCTCCATAAACAAATCTAGGAAAAAAAGTTTTGCTTGAGACTTAAAAATACACTATCTGTTAATGGGTGAAAGATTTAAGTGAGTTAAACCATCAAAGCATACTTTCAAAAGCAACTTCTCTTCCTGGCTTACATTTATCCTGAACAATTCACATTTTTCCTATTCTGGTGCCTTTGTCTTTTCTTATGTTTACTAATTGCTTGCCAATGGTTCTGCATTCACTTCTCAGGAAGGTTTTAAATCTGACATTACCACTGCATATTAAGTAAAAAAAATTAAGTGAAAAGTGGAAACAAAATGCTACCGTACAATACAGGCAAGCTATGTGAAGTCAAGCAAGGCCTGTAGTGCTAACCCTGCCATGCTGATTTTCTGATACAACTCCATTTTGTTGCTAAAGAGAGTGAAGGAGCATTGGCAGTTCTGTTACACAAGTGCTAGAGCTGATGTACACAGGTGCTAGAGCTGATGAAATAATTTGTTTTCTATTGAATATCATAAAATGCAGAGGGAAAGATGTACTACCTGGTTCCAAAATGTCTTCAGAAATTCTAAAGCTTTTTGGAAAGGGGGAATTTCCATGGCATTTTATTTTGAAATCACACCAAGCATTTGATTTCAGATATCTCTAATCCACCTAGCAAATCTGAAACCCCTCGGCCTGCTGTTCACGAGGGCAGCACACAGGAAGGGCACTTCCAGGGGTGCCAACCCCTTTATACTTAGGTCATGAAGCTAAGGCTGCATTACAGGTGGGTGGCCAGGCATACAGTGAGGAAACTGTCAATCTTCTGAGAGAAATCTCTCCGTCAGGCAACTTTTGTAGCCTACCTTGTAGGAAAAGTTCATGGATTCCCAGACCAGTACTTTCGTATGAGATGATTTCATGCTCTAAATTTAATGTTTTTAAATAACAAAAGAAGATCATGTTGGAAACTTCTGAGAAGTTCTAGAAAAAATGTTACATAAAACCATACCTTATTCTCATTTCTTTTTATCTCAGATTGCCTTGCATGTTTTTAGGGTGATTTCATTTTCATTTCAGACAACCAATTAGATGACATTACCTCTCACATGACTTAGCATCTCATATTGATCTTGAGTTCTGAGACCAGTTCTTCATTTCTTATCTGTTTGCTCTGTCTTTAATGACCGATACTCCTTTCCTCACTAACCTTCAAACTAACTCAGCTATTTCCTAAAAATACTAACTTCCTTTACTGTTGTGAGGTCGTTAATATTCTCTATGAAAGAAGCAGAAGAAACACCTACCTCACAGTCATATGTCAGAACAGTTTGTGCTATATACATCTTGTTCAAGCAGTGCTGAAAAATATTCAGAGATATCAAACTGGGAAAGATCCATCTCCTAGCTGACCACAGTGCACTGTGCTATACAGGACTATGGTCTGAGCTGGCTAGCATTACTAAAAAACTGAGGTCCCTTTGAAGTCCTGACACAAACCATTTCTGGTTATCAATAAGTTGCCAATGAATGACAATGGTGTGTGTTGTTTTTCTGTGTTAATGCAGCTTTAATCCTCACCCTATATCAGTAATCTTACCACATGTGGGTGAAATTTTCTAGCTGTCTCTCAAAGCAGCTGTGGTGGTTTTAACCTTCTGGGCAGCCAGACTCCACCACAACTGCCTTCTCGCTGCCTGTCCTCAGAAGACGGGGCGGAGAAGAAAGTATGATGGAAAGAAAAAAAAAAAAGGCTCATGGGTCGAGATAAGGACACTGGAGTGATACCAATGCAGTTCTAGCTACAGGTGCAGAGCACAGAACTGTATGGCCACTGCAGGGAAAGTTAACTCCATCCCAGCCAGAACCAGTACAGCATCTCATACTGCATAAATGTGAAACACCAAACATTTATTGCTGTCAGATATACAGTTTGTTACATGATGAATATTTTGAGGTGAAAGTTTTACCTCTTGCTTGTTGAAACTCCTTTCTACTCTGAAATATATTTAGGACCACATGTGCACGGCTCCTATCATTAGTCACGGATGACCTCTGAAAGGCATTAAGTTTTGCTCAGACATAAGCTTCCTCAGAGGGTCCAGCATTTACACCACTTCTGTTCTCTGAAAATATTAACTGGACATACTTTCATGACTGCATTATTCTAGATATAGTACTTTCACTCAAGAAATGTGTCAGCCTTCACTCTTTTTGAAGGAAGCTGGCTGTCTATATGTACTCTCAGCATATTTGCATCATAGGTCAGACACCTGTAACTCAGATACTTCAGGGTTTTGGATAATCCCTTAATGAATTTGATTTCATAGGAAAAACATGAGCTACATGTAGTCTAACTTCCATATGCTGTCTGACTGCGTTACCTAAAGAGAAACTCTTCTCACATGTTTCAGATCAACATTTGATAAGCAGCTCCATGGGAATCCGTAAGATCAGAAGAATAATTTTGTGTCACCTTGAGAGCTGTCAAGCACAAAGGATGACCAAAATAGATACAGCTCTCTTCCAGCATGTTATGGTTACCACATGTGTTATAGGAAGTATACAATAATATTCCACGACAATGTCTAGTTTAGCACAAGCAACAGGAACCTTTATCATCAATGTATTGTACTCATACAATGTATTGTACTCATACACTAATTTCTCAGCAGCATTTGCAACATTTGCATGTTCTTGTTCCATGTGTAATCAGACTCTTGCCTTTAGAGACAAAGATATTAATTAAAAGTGAATCTGTGGCTCATTTACTGGAAGGCTGCTGGTGGTGGTGTTTTTAATGCTGTTATCTAATAGTAGGATTTCAAATATGGCACAGGGTGGATGAGTTCAGTTCTGTTGCCATGGCATAACCAGGGTGAAAGCTCTTAAGGCTACAGACCGAAGGGACAAGGGTCAGCTGGGAAAGGTCACAATCAGCTGGTGCTCATTAGCCTCCCAGAAAGCAGCCTGTGACATCAGAAAGTGAGAGAAAGTGGAAAGCTGCTCCTGGTGAAATTCAAAGGATATGGTTTTATCTTACACAGTAAAGACAGCGTTTCTATAGATTTTTATGTTTCCTATTTTTTCCTAGAAAAAAAAAATATCCATAAAGAGTGTTCTTAACTTGCTGTGACTTTCTGCTAACTCAGTAGGAAGGAACATGGACAACAGGTTTTTTTCTGTATGGATGGAAAAAATTATGGGATCTTACAGTTTTGTTATTCAGGAATATTACTACTCTTACCAAAGTGGATCAAGAAGAATACAAGGATATTTACATTTATGATTAAGCGGATAGGGGAGGTAGCATATAGCAATCATCTCTTCAACATGAGATTGTTACAGAGGAGATCCCATAACAAAGTCAGAACAATCAGTTTTTGTAATGAACTAGTCCTGCAGAAGCAGACTGCTAATTTCCCACAAAGACCAAAGATACTAGTGGACTATGATTAGACTGCTGTGTAGGATGTCTTCTGGGGGTGATTTCTTAAGAGGAGAATGGATGAAGACATTTCCTAAGAACAGTAGAAGAATGTTCCCTCTTCTACTCATGCATTGGGTAAAATGCACAAGTAGGTTTCTTCTTCTACTCATGGGTAAGATAAACAAAGATCAGAGATAACAGAGTCACGGAATGGTTGAGGCTGGAAAGAATTTGACTACTCAGCTGCAACTGGCTCTTAGCTGGTGTGCAGCACTGGTCCATAGCAAGTCACATCATGCTACAATTGCAAGCAACAGCCTGATAAACTTTTTAGGATGATGGTTCTGTTGGCAGCCTGCTTCAGATAGCTTTGTACCCAGCTGTAGAAGAGGTATGTCATGCTTTTCACCCAACCGTGCCATGCCACAAAGCAGATTAGAAAGCAAATGCTAACATTGATAAATTCCACAGGCTGGCATCTACCAGGAGCATAGCATAACTCCTGCCAGAGGTATATTGTAAGAGCTGGAATGGGAAAGAGAGGAATTGTGCTCATCACAGTCTGTGTTTGGCCTTGATATGGTGCTCATACAAGGCTCAGAGACATGGACTGGGAGATATTCACAACAGAGTGGATGCAGTTGCAAATGGTATCTGTAATTATTCCTGCAAAATTTATCATAATACTACTGGCATTTTGATTTTATTGCAGTTCTGCCTGGAACAATTACAGCAAGACCAGTGTGCAACCTCCCAATAAAATAAAAATAAAAAGTCCTGCATATGTGGCCTGCTCCCACCTCCACTAATAAGGGTCCTTCTTACTCACTCCCTTTGAGACCTAAGCTGTCTTTCTGGCTTCAAATATACTGTGGCTGAATAAACACTTCAGCAAAAGCTTCAGTGGCCACCGTGAGTCCTCAGCAAGTGCTTCTGCAGACACATGAAATGAGATCAGAGCCTACACATTCAGCAAGCTGGGGAACATAGGTAAAAGATGAAACGAACCAAAACTTTTCTATTATCTTGCTAGGAGACTAGGAAGGCTCATGAATAGCATGAGGCTGGACTGCCAGCCTTCAGCCTATGGCACAGACCATGTGGGTACCTGTCTGCATGCTGTGGTACTGGACAGTAGGGTGGTACAGAAAGACTCGGGTGGTTTATGTGAACGACAGCTTTTACTCAAGTGAGAAATCTGATCTCCACAACTGCCTTTAAAGACAATAAATGTTCTTATTTAAGACTGTTTTGGGAACTAATTACACTTCCTTATAGGACAGAGAGAAATACATCTAATCCTACAGAAAGCTTTAAAAGAACAAGCCCAGCAGAGGAAAAGGAT
This sequence comes from Aythya ferina, assembly GCF_964211825.1. NCBI lineage: Eukaryota > Metazoa > Chordata > Aves > Anseriformes > Anatidae > Aythya > Aythya ferina. The sequence continues at coordinate 23,665,048 of NC_140299.1, forward strand.
CAAGCAACAATTCCTACCAGAGTGGAATAAGAGCAAAGAGCAGAAGAAGAGGGATGATCCAGAGGGTGGGTGCCAGGATCCAGTGTGGAGACCTGGGGAAGCAGCAGGAAATGTGGAAAGCAGGATGGAGCTCTAGGCCAGGGTTCACAACATTTCGGGAAAAATGGCCTTGCCCTGTGCCACAGCTACCACAGGGATTTAGAAAAAAGAAAAAAAAAAAAAAAAAGAAGAAGGAAAAAAAAAAAAAGCAGCATTTGTAGCATCCCCCAGCCATTAACTGCCATGTTCACTATTATAATACCTGATCAACGACCCGTTTGATTGCAGCTGGATTGGGAAACCAGCTGCCGTTGCAGCCAGTTGAGATAAGTACCAGGACTCAAGTGGAGCCGCGTGGCTGCCTGCTGCTGAGGTGTGCTCCGAGGCCAGTGGGCAGCTGCTGGCTGTCGATAGGAAACCCACAAAATGAGAAGTGTTGCATCTTGGGTATTGTCACAGCTGGCACACGAGGAGAACAAAACATCAAAATGCCTTGGGGAGGAGGGCATTGCTTTTGGCTCTGTGCAGTATGCTGCCAAACAGCAAACTGAAATTTAGCAGAAGTGATTACATCCAGAATTGCCTTAGCTTGATGCACGTGAGGCCAATTCCAGTTGGGAGCTCTCTGCAGAAATTTTCATCCTCCATGTCTGAGTACCCGATGAAGGAACTTTGTGTAATTTATCTACTCACGAGATGTAGAGCAGGGAGAGACCCCGTGAAACCATTCAATGGAGACTGACTCCTAGGTTTCTAGGTCCCAGCTCAAGTTGTCTGCTAAACTACACTGTTTGTAATAAACATTATCAGCTCCACAGCAGCAAGAAAAATTCCAGATAAAGTAAGGCACGGATCTAAAAAAAACCAGTGACTTGAGCATGGAAGGAAGTTGCTAGCACATGGCAAAAGCACTCACTGTGCATTATCAGTTGGGTTTGACACCTTGCTTTGCAAGTACTGCTGGGCACACTGCAGGCATGAAAAGCCTCACCTTGCAACAGGTTTCTGTTCAAACATGTGGACCTGTCACTTGGTGTGGTGAAGGAATTGATAGCTTTACGAGGTTAGGATTGGTTTGTTTTTTTGGGGAGGGGAGGGAAAGAGAAAGGGGGAGGGCATGGGAGAGGAGAGAATAAAGTGTACAGGGAAGAAGGAGAATGGAAGGTTACTTTACTATTCAGCTGAAAGTTCAGGATTAGGGCATGCTTTGTACTTTCTGAATTGTGTTCCGAGTTGGGTACTGGAGTCAACATTATGCAACACAAAATAGATCTGAGAACTTGGGTCATTCTACAAAGGAGGGAAATTCACTGTACCTGCAATCAACTGCTGGCACTATCCTCCTATTTTGACAGCTAAGAACCTTACTATGGACTACATAAAAGGAAAGCATTAGAAAAATATAATATCATTCTTGCATTAACAGGAGATGACTGAGAGAGAGAGAAATTTTTAGAAATGTTAATAATTTATGTGTGACATGAAGTGAGGAGGAACACTTTGTATTCCATCCATTTCTGCCTGAACAATTCTCACATGTTTATTCTTCTCCCTGCTAAAATGAATGCTAAGCACGTCTAATGGCTAATAAACCTCATTGCTTTGTTCTGTGCATTTCCAAAATCCATTTTGCACTTGTATCAAGAAGCGGTGGATAAAATTCTACACTCAGTGGGTTGTGAGGCCCTGGCATAGGTTGCCCAGAGAAGCTGTGGGTGTCCCATCTCTGGAAGTGTTCAGGGCCAGGCTGGATGGGGCTCTGGGCAACCTGGTCTGGTGGGAGGTGTCCCTGCCCATGGCAGGGGGGTGGAACAGGGTGTTATTTAAGGTCTTTCTAATGCAAACCATGCTGTGATTTTATTATGAACCCTTTTACAGGAAAAAAATCAATGATTTTCACAGAGAACACCCCAAAACCTGTGTAACTACTATTACTACAAAAACAAACAAATAAATAAATAAATAAGGAACATATGATGCTGATGAACTATATTGTAAGTCACCAAGAAATTATAAAGCAATGACTAGCTGAGGCAATGCATTATTCATGCTGTTTTTGCAATTCTGCATTAAGAAGTACATTAAACAGACAGGGAATGGTGAGAAGCTGACAATATTGGGTTACTAGATTTTTTGTAACATCTTGAAAATAAATAAAAATGAGTGAAATATTTGGAAGAAGGTAGGAAGAGCTATGTTGGTTTAGGAGTGTGATAAGCAAATTGTATTTTGGTTTGGGGGTTATTTTGTAATCAAAGATCTACTTAAAATGCCATCATATGAAAAACAAAGCAACTAAAAGTTTCAGATATACTCTTATTAGTCAGCTTTCAGAAGTTTCTTGAAGAAAAGAGGGGTTAATGACATTTGCCCAAATGTCATTTACATTACAGATGGTGAGAAGAGCATGTGAAAGCAATATGGATAGAAAACTTTCAATCAGGTCTTCTTTTGGTCAATATCTTTGGGCTTAGAAAACATAAAATATTTTTCTGGCAATAAGCAACTTAATTTGTTATCTCTAGTGAAAGATCTGAAGTGGTTTCAAAGTACTGTGAAGAAGTAACAAACTGAGTGTTAAACAAAAAATACTCACTTGATCTGCACTGGGTTAAAGGACAAATGTCTAAAAGAAAACACGCTATGAATCTCATACCTGAATCTCAAAGTTATTTTGGTGCTCAACTGCCATTACTTCTAACCACTGACAAAACAGTTAATGTGGATTTGACATGTGTTAACAACCTAATTCAGAAGTGATGCTGCTGGATTGATTCAGTTATCTCCATGCATATTAAAAAGGGTGTCTCTTCTGGTTTTGGTCAGGGTAGAGAAGGTATGCAAACACTAAAGTCAGCTGTACAAAGGATGCAAACTTAAATAACCTATTTGGCATAGGCTTTGTGCCTTACTCACATAAATGGATTTTGCTGCAACTCCCAGTTTGGTTGATTTAGGCCCAGAAACCCAGACCTGTAAGTAACTAAGTAATTTATGTAAGTATCTGCGATCTAGGATTTGTGTCAAGATACATACATTCATCCACTTAGCCATGTAGGTCCTGTAGATTCAAGCCCCAACGTGTCATTCATGGAGACTGAATTTGATGTAGCAGTTCCTTAGTTATCTATGGACAAGGTTGAGGAGCAAGCTAATTTGGGACATTACCTCAGAACTGACTAAGCTAGGGACTCAAGCCATTCATTGTTACTCATTCAGCTGGGAAAGTTAATAAGATACAAAGTGTACTGGATGGTGTCTAGCTGTACTGCCTCCAACAGCAATGGGATGCTCGCCAATGACTTCAGTGGGTGGGGACTGGACCCTGAACCTCCATTCTCCAGCTCCAACTTCTGTAGTTGCACTTAGAAGCTCTGCCTGCAAACAAACGAGTCAGGTTCTCTTTGACTATTTACACTTTCTGTCCACCATTCTGGTTAATTGCAAAGGGAAGACACACGTGTCACACCTTGCAGATAACGGGAGTTCTCTTGCCATTACAAACAGGGTTTTAGACACTGGAAACATCCACACTGCAGGGAGAGAGAGACTTATTTGTTGTAGAACATCTTAACCATTTTGTAAGAAATTAATTCTGATAACTGGTGCTACACAGGGCAAATACACCATTACAAAAATCACTGCAGTTGGGAAGCCTGGTGTTTGGTATTGCTGAGGGAACGTCTCTCCTTCTGCACCAATTTGCTGTGGTGTCAGTGATACCAGTGACAGTGAAGTGAAAGGTGAGCTTCTAAATACTCCTACAGTTTGACTTTAAAAAGTTACTCCAGCTAAGGTAGTAATCAATTTATAAAATGGAGGAAATTTTGCTTTTTGGAGCTTGTTATTTACAGATGCAAACACGTGTAAGTACTCTGATACAGGAAAAAAAAAAAAAAAAAAAAAAAAAAGAGAGAGAGAGATTGAGAGAGAGAGAGATGCTAAACAGCAGGCATATTCGTGCCTCTGGCTTTTAGGGTGCATAAGACAAAAATGACTACCAGTACAGTGGCTATTACAGAAGACATGAAACTTCTTCATGGATTTATTTGCTACCAAAACATGCTAACTCAATAAAAGCAAAACACTTCATTTGGAATTCATTATGTTTCTACAGTTTTCTATTGTAACAACTGGATTTCTTATTAAAAAATATCCTATTTTACATTTAGGAAAAAAATAATCCAAATTACAATTAAGTATTTTGATAATCCTGAAACTACCACAGTGATAAAAAAAAAAAGAAAAATCCTTTGGGGTTTAAGAAATCATTCCATAAGAAATTCTGCATGTTTTGTCTCATTTCATTCTAGAGTCTGATTCCCACCCTCTTGATTAGCTGTGCTGCTGGCCTCTGGCCATTGTATTTGTATTGGGAATGTTTCCAAACTCAATCGGAGAGTAAGCACATAAAAAGCCATCTTCTACTTGGTTGGTTAGTACATTTCATATTGCCATATGTGTCTCTAGTAGAGAAAACTCCATAAACTTCCAGTCGCTGTGTTGCAGAAAGGAAGAAGCATTGGTCTGCTTCGCTTTGAAATTCTAATTCTAAACTAATTTTATTTTTTAGTGCCAATAAAGCATAGATATTTTTCAAATAAAATTTTAAAATGCAAGCAACTTTTTTTATAAGTTGTATTTCTAGCATCTGTATAAACCTATCAAAGCCCCATTCTTCCACCTGACAAGTTTGATGGATTCACACATTCTACGTGTCCTGAAAGCTGAATGTGTTTTGAGGCAGCCTTCTGCTACGGACTGAAAATGGAAACTCCTGAAGACAGGATCAAAGCCAAAGTAAAAAAAAAAAATCTTAACACAAAAGTATCTGCTTATGAAACAGTAGCAAATCTGAGTCAGAAACACTGGCAGCAGTGGACTGAGCTGTAGGATGCCCTGCAGTGGGAGCTAAGATTCAGTCTTGTTCCATTGCTGCTGAAACGTGTTTGAAAGTGCACTGAGGTGTATTGATCAATTCAGATTAGAGAAAAATCTGTTTTTTGTAAAAATGCTTCCCTCTGAGCACAAGGGCTGGGTAAACAGGATTTACATCTTCCTGTACCCTGAAACCTGCCTGGCAGCACAGCCTGTACATGTGTCCAGCCCACCACACTCCCAGATCCAGTGGCTTGCCTATGCCCTGCAACAGGATCTTGAAGACTTTATAAAGTAGAATCTATAATCATGCTCAGAAAAGCAAAACAATTCAAGTAAACTGGTTGTATGACTTTTCTAGCTGAAAATTGTTTATTTGATTATTTTTTAAAAAGCTTTGGTACAAAATTAGGAAAAAAAAAAAAAGAAAGAAAGAAAAAAGTGGTCCTATAAGAAAGAGGCTTTCTCTTTATCCAACCTGTAGCACCATAAAAATCCCACTTATCATTCAGTGATTATTACATATGCAAATTGGCCTCTTTTTTCTATTTCCAAATCCATAAACTCTTCTTACAATGCTGAAATAGTTGTGGAATGGCAATTCACATACAAAGAGTAGCAGACCTGCTTCACTGTCAGAAAATTTGCAGATTTAGGTGAGAAGGCTCAATAGGAATTGGATATATGCATTTCTTTTACTTCTCTTTGAAATGCATTTAAAGCTGAACATAGGCAGTGAAAGTAACATGTACCAGAAAGATCTGTGGGAAAAACTGAAGTCTACTGTAAGCATTTTCTCACCTGTCTGGCTCCAGGCAGCATCTACAAATTGGATAAATATTTACTAAAATGCAGAACAATGAATGCTGTGAGCAGAGAAAGTTTTACAGCAGCAGCTTGGACTACAGGGGAATAGACTGTTTAAAGAAGTCACAGTGTCATAAAGAGATGGTAAGTGGTATATAACTGCATGCCTACAGTTAGTGTTGGCAAACATTAAGTCCTTCTAAGTATTTCAGATTAGAGTATTTTAATTTATTTATAAACCTCATATACTCTGAAATTTTATTAGTCTGCATTCCACTCCCAGGAACAAGTTCCAAAGAGCTGCAGGAGTACAGAAAAGGAAACTGATGTTTTTGGAGTGAGCACAGTGGCTGTAAAGTAATGCCACTGAATGAGGGGTGGTATCTTCTTAAAGAGGAGATGGTATCAGAGGCAGGACAGAACTGTTTGCTTTTCAGTTAGGGGCATAATGCAGCAAAATGTACATGAGAGGACACAGGCCTACACGAATGTTAAAACTAGGGTCTGAATATGAACAATGCACATCAAGAGTAGTCAGGTAATAAAAATCAATACCAAAAATTTAAGAAGTGGCATTTGTGGTTGCGCTTAGTATAGGATGAGGCTGATCACAGTTGAAACATAAATCTTCTGTTGTTTGTTTGTTTTGTTTGTTTGTTTTTTCTCTCTCACCTAATCCACCTAATAGTTCAAGAACAAAATGTTATGTTTCTCCTGTACCTTCAAGTCACAAAGGAAATATTTTCAGTCATTATCTACAGTCTCTCCCCTTTCACATTTCCAAGTGTGAGTTTCTCACAGGACTAACTATAAAATTTCCATACCTATATTTATGCCCCAGTGTGGAACTCCTTACCCAACAAGGAAGAATTAACCAGTGCTCATTTTACTCAGCTCAAATTTTAGGCTGCAGCATTATTTTCTTCTTCATATTTAAAGAGTGCGTATAACAGCCTATAGATCCTCACCTACCTTTCTTTGGGAGTTATCACATTTATCTCAGAACGTCATTCTTCCACACTTTACCACAAATGTAGTCCTGATACCTTCCTGAAGCCTTTAATAGCTACCTGTGAGTCAAAGAACTCAAATGCACGAAATCTGGATGGTAACTCTTTATCAAGGACCCCTGCCATTTCAAGAGCTGCCTATAAGAAACCCTGTGCTCAGAGGTGTGTGGAAAGGCTATACACACTGAAATGCTTCTGAAACTTCAGTGTTCATATAGCCACTATACGTATCAACAGCACTGGAAGGAGGAGGAATGGCCTTTGCTTTCTGAGAGCATGTCTGTGCAGAATGCTGCCTGCTTTGTGTCTACTACTGGTATTTAACATCCAGTAAATTTGGAAGTTTTTATGAAAACTGATCTTGGCATTTGGTGATTTCAAGAATAATTCGTGTTAACTTGTTGTCCCTTCTGAATAGCTGTCAGTTCTTGCATACAGTTCCATTTTTGTAGAGGCTTCACAAGAAGATGCCCATATTCTGTAAGCAAAAGGTGGACTAAAACATCTGAAATGAATCTCTTGCCTTGGAAATTAAATGTCCAGCACTGAATTAAGGCCTGCCACACTGTTCCACGTAATAACAGAAACTGGTCTTGAATTTACTTAGCAGCAAATATAAGTCAATTATTAATTCATCAGTCATCTATCACTGGCATGGCAGAGCAAAAGAAACCTAAAGTAGGATTTGAACTAGAGAAAGAAGAAGCAACATATTCACATCATGGAATAATTTTAACTATTTTTTTTTCCTCAAGAGTGTTATATTGATCCAAACAGAGACAGGGACAATTTTATTTCCAACTGTGTTTTTCTTTCTGACTAGTGAATTACTGAATGACGATTAAACAGGACTTTAATTCTAATTAAGCATAATTTTACTTTTCCATCATTTAAAGAAAACTGTGATTACTGTGACACTGCCTGCAATAATACAAAGAAAATGGGATAGGAAATGGATGTCAAGAGATTATCTAGTCCACTATTTTGTTTTAAAGCAGGAGAAACATGCCTTCACTGTTCATGGCAGAGGCTTGTCTTCCATGGTCAGTAAAAGGCACAGCAGGATAAGCCTTTAGGGAGAATGGCAGAGATAAATGTTACTCACAGGTGCTGAGAACTGAATTGCACTCACAACAAATTCCACTTTCTGGAGAGGATGATACAGTAAAACACAAAGTTCATCTCTTAACACTAACTGTCCTGCATTGTTCCTTTGGTCCATTTCTTACAAAAATTATAAATTACCCAAGGTTAGGCCCAGTTTCTCTACTTCTTTTCTGAGGATTACATGATACTCACTATACAGATGGCTACAGAAATTGAATGACAGGATAAACCAGCCTTGAGGATTTAAGTTCAAAGGGGAAGAAGAATATCCCAAGGCCTTCCCCTTCACCTCCCCCCCCCCCCCTTTTTTTTTTTGAATCTTTTTTTTGTGGGGAGTAGGACATGTTCATTTTGCTCGTTTCATTCCTTTCATTCAGAAGACAAACAGCTGTTTTAGCTGTCATTACATCCAGCCTGATAACCGTACACTTTGTTGGTTGTCACGTTACAACTAGGAAAACTTTGCTCACAGTGTGCTATTTCAGGCCTGCTGGTCTGTGACACTATCTTTTGAAGTTAGCCATGCACGCACAAAAAGCTAAATCTGGTAAAAATGATTGCATTGCCTTTACTCAGAAAACTACTGCTAATCTGAATTGTGTTTCTACTAAATCTAAATGAAAGTTGCACTTTTTTTTTTTTTTCTTCATGGGTGTTTATATATGTCCCTAACTGTATATATATAAATATATATGATTAATATATATATATATATACACACACACATACATATGGCTTACTAGTCAAACTGCAGTACTGTATCATTCAGCTCATCTCTTACTATAAGATTTACCTTTAACTAGAAAATCAAGTGTGTCACATCAAGTCCCCCAAAGTAATATCACTAGACTGGCAGAGAATTTGCTAATTTTTTTTTTTTTTTTGGAAATACAATACTTTTCATGAACTTTATTTCACCTGTGTTAACATTATTGGTGTCAAAGAGCCAGCAAATGAACTAAGACACAGTTAACTGAGTACCTTAAAAAAGACCAAGAATACTGAAGCAAGGCTAACAATAAATATCTATAATTAAGGAAAACTAAAATAATGTTCTGTGTCTCCCTTTTCTCATCACATTCAGAAAGAAGATATGGAAAGAGTTGTGCTTAGACAGAGAAAACATCTGTGACATTTTCCATTGAAATAAAAATACTGAGTAAAATCAGTCAGGCAAAAGGGAATTTCTTATGTTACCCATTTAAAGTGACACTATTTGAAGAACTGCAGCTACTCCCATAAGTAAGAGTGAAACCTCGCTACTTCTCTACTGCTCAGTGAAGCACTGATAAAACTTTCAATGTGATATCTGATGCATGTCCAGTTAACACATATGTGGTTGCACATCTATGTATAGCAGCCTATTAGCAGTTTAACACTATCCCAAATTATTCTGAGCCTCGATTAAGCTGTTTATTTTCAGTCTATGACTGAATATTCTGTATAGAAGTCAATGGAGCCAGTTTAGGCTTGCTGAGAATCTGGCCTAAAATTTCTCAGCCTTAGCTATTATGGTGGCTATTTTCAGCAATAAGTAGACTGAAAAAATAAGACTTGCATCCCACAGTAACTATATTTAATCAGAAACACAAATAAGGTAACTTCAGAAAGATGCATCATTAGTGATAGATACAAAGTCAAAGATAACTTTTTTTTTTTTTTTTTAAATAACCCAGGCTCCTAATATGGACCTAGTATATTTCCTTCCTGCCAAGCTTTTTGCAGAGGTAAGCAGGTAATTACTGGCTGCCCTCTCCAATAATAATTTAAAAATTGTCCAGCTTTCTGCTATGCAAAGCCTCACCAAAGTTTAGCAGATCTATGGAAAACAGAGTCGTAAGAGCATACCATGAGGAAGTAAAGGCTCTCTCCACAAAAATGTGTGGGAGTATCTCTGTTTACCTCAGCAGCACAGAGTTGCTGGGAGTAGACAAATCCGGAGACCACCTTTTTAAAGGGATTTGTAGCTTTGAACAAATGCAATTCACACCTTATCTGCCCATCTGTAGGATAATGCCCGAAGCTGATCTGCACTTGATGTGCAAATGCTAGGTCTAGCATTTGCATGCACAAGTGATATGCAGGGACCCATTTGCACTTACATATGTAGAAGATGACATTTGAAAAACTGGCTCCTAGAATCATTCCTTCTGTGAATGTTATGCAGCCATCTGTACAAAAGTTAGCAACCAAATACTTTGCCATCAGCAGAGTGTTAGCCTTTCAGAAATTACTGGTTGAGAGGAGTTGTGTTTTTTTTTTTTTTTTTTCAAAGTTCTTGTCAACAGAAAACTGGTTTTTGTTTTTGTTTTTTCCAACTAATAGATTTTTTCAACATAATGTAAATATGTTGTTGGTTTTCAGCTGAATCTTTCCTTTTCTCACTATTGCCAAATTTGATTGATCTGATAGATGTTAAGCATGTTCATGCCCTGGGATTTCAGTTTTCTCTGTGGTACGATGATCAGGAATTCTTGTGACATATCCTAGCAGCTCAGCAAGAGAAGTGTGATCTCACAAGGGGCTGTAGCATGTGAAAAGAAACATTACCTCAGACAGCAACAAAGCATTTTGCCAGGGTTGGGGATTCATGGGTGAGGGGGCAGAAATCAATGTTCTTTTTCTTAACCCACTTCCAAAAGAATAATTAAAAAAAAAAAAATACAAGGAAAAAATTATTTCTCCATTCATTTTCAATGATTCTGAAAATCCAAACTTGCCACAAAACAGTGCACCTTTCTTCCAGATGAGAACTATTCCAGGACAAAGATCTTTTCCAGAGAAAATTATTGTGACATATTGTCAAATAGATATCTTTACATTAAGATCTATGTAAAGGCAGCTGCTCAAACCAGTTATAAACTGGTCAGCACTCTGTTTTCAATGAAATATGCTGCCACTTGATCAATGACATGAATGGACTAAGGGTGAGATGAGAGAGGCATGAAGGCCAGGGCTATGGATTATGAGAACCACATGTGGAATCTGTGGTCATGGTCTATGCAAAATGCTCTGTATGTTAAATCTATCAGGAGCCACATTGTTGAGACTCTACAGTACACCCAGTTACAGATATTAAACACGCATGTTGTATGTTAGATTACATCTGACTCAAATAACCTAAGTGCAGGTGATAACCAATGAGACAACCCATCGCAGAGTCATGAAAACAACAGTGTGGCAATTGTCCAAAATCTCCTGAAATAGCACACATGCTAGGACAGGTGTTCTCTACCTCCATACTCTATGCCAGAGTAATTAATTAGAAAAGTGGAAGAGTGACTTTTATTTCTCTTTTATTAATCTGTGCAAATACTCATCCATTTTATCCTTTCTCGGTATTTATTTCATATGAGACCAAGGTCACATGTGCATGCATATAAATGGATCAGAGAGATGGACTTCAGTGAAGCATAATCAGTTTTAAAAGCTTCTTCTGGAATTATAAAAAAAATAGAAAAAGGAGAGAGGGAGGGGGATGAGAAGGCCTTTCACACTTTGTCTATACATTTAGGACCAATTTTGATTTCATTTACACAAGAGCAAAACTTGTGTCTGTTGAATCAAACAGAACCTCAACCACAAAACTGAACATAAATAAATAAATAAAATAAAATAAAGAAATATTGCTGGAAGCCAATGTCCTTTCCTTACTTGTAAAGCTTCTCTGGAGAGCCAAGGTGTCTAACAAAGCCTATGCTCCCTTTAGGAGCAGATATTTAAAAATTGCCATTTTTTCTTCCCCACCTTTCCTTCACATTTTGCCGTGTTCTTTACAGGAATACTTAAAGCAGGAGTGAAGTCATCTTATCTCACTTTGGTAGTGCTTCTCCTATCCTATTTCCACAGCATTTTATGCATACTTTCTTATAGAGTGAATTATTACACAGGATGCAAGACAATGACAAATCATGATCTAGAAGCCAGTGGACTTGGTATTTTGTTTTGCATTTGTTTGAAAAATGAGTTTGGTGCCCAGTCCTGCACTAACAGCTGAATCCAGTCAGCAGTGCTTTGTTGTTGCTACCAGAAACCTTTCTGAGTCAGATTTTAGGGAAAAAGGACATCAGGTACATGACAGCTTTTATGAAGTATATGTTTAAAATCATTTCCCCCTCACCAGACTGACATCCATTTCCATAGAAACAGAGGTGGAAATGGACCATTAATAGCCGCGAGTCAATTTAAGCTACTAGCGGTCAATTTCTATCACTGAAAGAGATGTTGAATTAGTGAAAATTGGAGCTCTAAAATGATACTTTAAACAATCTTTGCGTATGTTTTTCTTTGCTAGCCAGGTTCAGTCTCTAGGGAAGAGAGTCACAAAGTCACTTCAAGCCAGCAGGAAAGCAGAGGATGAGGATGACTACTCCAGATCACAAAGAACAGATGGAAGTAAAAAGCAAAACAAAAGGCAGATGAAACTTTGGGGTTCTAAAATCCCCAAATTAAAATGTTAATTTTAAATTGCACGGACTTGTTTTTTAAATAGTGATTTGTTTAAATCTTCCACTTTGTTTAAAAAACAAATACTCAAGTCCCTTTAGCAACTGCAGTACAGTTCTCAGGATTTCATTGTCCTTGGAAAGGTGCTATTGTAGCAGAAAAGCAGGCATCTAAGTCATGGGGATATTTATTTAATAATCATATATACTGTGACATGTTGTTTTACCAGTGCAATCTTCCTTGAAAGGCTTAAAAGAAACGATTCTGAAGTATCTTTTGCTATGTAATTGCAGAATGCTGAGCTGTAAGAATGCTAGACTTAAGGTCTCCTGAGATTATGGTTTAGCAGCATGGTACAGATACTGAACCTCACATTTCTTTTATTGTGGTGTAGCTCCATTGCCATTAATGACATTACTCCTGCTTTCTAAGCATGAGAAGCTTCCTTTGTGGGAAATCAAGGCAATCAAAACCAGTTTTGCAGTGGCTGCTTTCAAGCCTAAGTGTGCATGTGTTGTGCTCTCTTTGCACATTACATCAACCACAATATTCGACTGCCATTTTTGCTCTTGTGTCTATATGCAGTTAGCAGTCTACATTTTCTTTCTGGAGTTTGCAACCACTGCACAAGGCTTTAAAAAGCACCAGAAATGAGTTTGTGCCGCAAAATCAAACTTCTACTTGAAGACAGAACAGCAACAGTTCTGCATAGCAGTTTGGATGCCTGGGGCTTAGGAGCTTCCCCTCTCTTTGGATGAGTTTCACTCCCCCCACAGATGGTTAAAGGATGAAAATTACATGCTTAGTATTTTTTTTTCAGGAATTCTGCCTGATTTCTACAGTGCATTGATATAAAGGTCAAATTCCATCAGCTTCTGCCAGAAAATTCTCTGAATTTTGTTATTTTTTTCCAAGACACAGAATGAAGCGGAACACTTGCCTGTAAAGTAGTTCAATTTCGGAGGGGTTTGTTAGTTTCTTCCAAAAGAAGCATTACCTTTTCATATCATTTGTTAATTTCAGTATTTAGCTCCATTATTTCAGCATTTAGTCTTCAGCATTGGGTTGAGTCCTTTTTTTTCTGTCTCCATAGCTCTCAGAAGTGAGAAAGAACATCGTGTTCCTGAGGACTGCCCAGGACACATGCTTCACAGCTGTGCCAAGTTTGCAGCTGACCAATTGGCCTACGTTGCAAGAAGACTCATTTTCAAAATTTACAATCGTTTTTTTTAATGTGTGCCAGATAGGCCAATTCACTGTGAGACTTCTTTGATTTTATTGACGTTTAGAGCCTCATCCAGTTCCCAGTGAAGTCAATGGGTGCCTTTCCAGTCCTTATAGTAGGACTTGGATGAATCTCCAAGTGGGCAGAACTGTTTCCCGTCACCTTTTTTGCCCACTGCAATTCAAAGGATCTCTGACCGCCTCATTTTGTAACATCAGACAAAGGCAACTATCCTGGAATTTAAAGGACTTGCATGATCTCCAAAGGTAGCTACCAGATTAAAGGTTGCACCTGACTTAAATTAGCAAATTCCCCACCATTAAGCCTTTCATGGAAATGGCGACACTGATGTAGTTATTTTGTTTGATCTGTCATAGAAATAACATGTACCTTTCAGAATCGTAGGTCCTGTTCCCTGGAGATGGCAGCTTGTCCAGGTGAAGGAAGGTGAACAAGCAAACTTTAGGCATTTAGTCTAAAATATTAAAATCTAATTTTATTAGTACAAATTTTATAACAGTGGAAGCAGGCATAATTCAACCATAAAATGTTTTGATTAGAGTTTAAAGTCTGAAACTATTTCAGACTGAACATTTCAGTTTACAGAGCATATAAACAGACTTCTGAAACTCAGCATTTGCGAAGATGAAATCATAAGCTGGAAGAATCCAAACCCAGATGACATTTGAGTCTGTAGCCAACAATAGCATCCACTCTGCAAAGGAAAACCAGCAGGGGAGCAGCAATGTTAGTATATGTGCTTGTGTGCGGTACATGCTGGGATGCCACTTTCCAGGTAAGTGCAAGAAGAAAAAGAAGAAGAAAAAAAAAAAAAAAAAAAAAAAAAGCAGTTTAAGGCTTTTCATTTCCAATCAGACACCAAAGTTTTAGGAGGAAATGAAAGAAAATGAAGCTAAATAATTCCTTTCCCCATTTGCTAGGGAAATTTCCTTTAACAACTTGAAGCAGTTGCATATCACTATGGCATGTGTAGGGAGGAAGAGGGAGGCAAGATAGCTCATTTGCAATAAGAACTGGACTTTTTGTACTCTACTTTCTCTCCCTATCTGGATCTCATCCTCCTTTGCCTCTACAGCCATTATAAGGAAATCCACAGAATAGCTATATATTGAAATGATCAATTTTTACAAAAAAAATAAAATATTTGTCACATAGAAGAGTCAGCATACACCATTCCTCCTCCTGTACTTCTGCTGAAAGATCACAAACACCTAATAAATAATTTCTGCACAGTTCAAGTTGTCACTCTCAGTCTTTTGTGGTATCTGAATTCTGGCATGCTTAGGACCATACATTCCTTGAATTTATAGGTCTTCATGCATGTCCATTTGGCACAGCAGAAGTTCTTAGAGTAGCTCTCCTGAAAATAAAAACAAAATAAGAGAGAAAGTTTTCTGTTGCAGTCACAAAGGGGTGTGACTTGACTGAAATGAAGCTCAATTGGGGTGACATATCAAGAAAAGTTTTTAGTAATGTCTACAGGAGCATGAAATGTTACCACAAATATAAGCATGGAAGAAACACCTATTATACTGTTGTTTGAAGGCACTGAGAACACTCTATATGGATTCATTTTGGCATGAAGATCATTAACCAGAAGTATAATCCTTTTCATTCCCACTTTGTCTACAATCTACCATAACTGAAAGTGTATTAGAAAAAATGGCAAAGGTACTGAAGTGTTTTTCTACATTTCTGCAATGAAAATAGGAAATGCTATGAAATCAGTTAAGAGAAGGATTAAGTCTAAAGCCAAGTAATTATAGACCAAGAGGTATTTGACCACAAGAAGACAATAACAGATTTTCTCTCTCAGCCTTTCCCCTCCTTCCTCCCTCCCCCAAAGAAAACAAGTAAAGACAGGATAAAAATCTATGTCACTGCAATTGTTAGTATTTTCTCTCTGAAATGGTTTTAAATTCCAGTTGTATCATTTCCCAAAGAGAAACAAAAGAGTCAGTCATAACGAGATCGTTCTGTCTCAAATAAAATGACAAGGCCAAAAACAGGAAAAGCAATAGCCTAAGACCCCTGAACATATTTCTTCAAGACAGCTTATTGTCCCTTTATGTTACTTTGTCTTTGCGCTCCTTGCTTTTATCAATCTCCATTCCCACTCTTGCCCTCACCTAGACAAAAGAAGATGAATGTAAGGAAAAGGATCAAGAAATGACTTTTTATGAGCCACTACACCTGTGGATCTCAAAAGTCTACATTTTGTCACCATATCCAAAGTACAAAATACGAAAATAAAGGAAATCTTCCTCAACTACTGCAGTTATTCTATCAGTTAGCTAAAGTAGTAGTCATTGTTTACTTGTAATACAATACCATTCAGAAGGCTTGTCCAGACTGAAGTTTTGTAATCTTTGGTACTGTTTAAGCAGAAAGAAAGGCATCCTGTTCTTCGGGGCAGGAATTGTAAGGTAAAATTAGTGTCTTGAGATTTGGTAACCATTGAGGTAAAAGAGAAGAACAGGGAGGCAGCAGCTAAAACACGTGCTAAAAAAGGGGACTAATGGGACACAAGTCACTATTTCTGCCTAAGACAATGACCATTTCACTTTGATGAAGTTGATCAAAGCTGATACTGTCCATGGGTTCAACAGCACATTCAGTTGTTTTGTCTCCTTGTCTGAACAAAGGAGTGACTTACTCAATGGGAGGGTGTGAGAATGAAAACTGCCAAGTGTGAAGGCAATGCAGCGCTGCACCTGGGGAATGAGGTAGGTGCCAGGGCGGTACATGTGTGTAGCATGTGCGCGTGTGTGTGTGTGTGTGTACACGCATGCACAGTGGCGGGGAGGCCATGCCATCCTTCTTGTTTTCTGTTAGGAAGGTTTCTTTGCTGTACCATCATTTCTTTACTGATCACTGGTACATCAACAGTAGTAACAAAATAGTGTGGCACAGTACAGACCTTTAAATTCATTAGCCTCTACATACTATGTTTCACTGAGTTATTTGGGCAGTAGATACTACACCAACATGCTTTATTTATTTATTGGAAATACACATGTTGGAGAGGGGTTCTGGGCCACACGCCTGAAAACGAGAACCAAGACTGCTGGTGCTGACCAGGGTCTCCTGCCTCTTTTCTTTGTCTCAGCTACACCTACGCAAAGGAAGAGTACAGAAAAATATCCTTAGGATATTCCACCAAGGAGTGTTACTGGTGAGGACACAGCATCCATTTGACTCTGTAATCACCACTGTCTGTGCTTACATCCATGCTGCACATCTTTAAATGGAAGCACAAACTGAACTTCAGGACACAAGGAAATGGCCCTAGAAGGTGATAAGCACACAGGTCCTCTGAAATCCCAACTAGAAGAGCAGGGTTGCTTATTCTGATAATGAAATCCTGTTTTTATGAATATTAATGAAAAGATGAGCCAAAATATAATAGAATCATAGAATGGCTTGGGTTGGAAGGACCTTAAAGATCATATAGTTCCAACACCCCTGCCGTAGGCAGGGATGCCACCCATTAGACCAGGCTGGCCAAGGCCCCATTCAACCTGGCTTTGAACATCTCCAAGGATGGGACATCCACAAGTTCTCTAGGCAAAAGATTTGGGAAAAAAAAAAATCCCTCTGAGCTTATTTGTACCAATGGAATCTGTGAATCCTGTAACAGTTCAATCCTATAAATGTTCAAAGAATAAATGAATGGTTATGTTTCTGAAATGTTACTAGGTTCCATATGGGCTAATAATTTGCTTGGAAAGTGGCTGATAAAAATCCTAGACACAGAAGTGAAATTGTAACTAGCTCCTTGCTCAATTATTTTTACTTTCAACACTGCCTCAGATAATATTCATACATTTCCCACTGAAGAATTCCAGCTCTCTTTCTCATAGATAAGCATACCCGCAGCCAAGATGTTCTCATAAAAGATTAAAATTTCTTCCCATATCAACAACAAATTAGTCTTTCATTTTCACACTGTTGCACTCTGGAATCAGAAAAATATAAATTATTAAATATTCTTATACTCCATTTACAAAAGCAACTATTTTAGTTAATTGCTAATTTGAGCATGGCTTAAAAACAAATAAGAAAATGTACTGTAAATGTTAGCACTCAAATATATAAAGTGGATTCTACCAGGAGCATTATTAGAACTTAACAGGGAGATTTATTTGAGGGAATAATTCTTCTTAGAAATATCTCCTAATACAAAAAAAGGATTTGCTGAAGACTTCATTTTCCTATATGGTAGTATAAAAATGGATCAAGGTATTTAAGGTAATATTTCTGTGTTATATATGGCTTGTAACTAAGACCACATTTTCTCTCCTCATATAGAGCAGAGTATTTTTATTGGCAGACACAGGAATATGGCAATGTGCACTTGTGACTATTTAAGAAACATGTCCGGTAGCCCAATGATAAATGGCAATGAAATCTATTGACAAGATGAATAATTATGACAAGTCACTTGTCAAAGTAACACTTTAAATTCATAACATTGCAGAAAGGGAATCCTTTAAACAGACCCATCTGCATCACACCCTGTTACTAGCAATGAACCCAGATAAATAAATCACCCCATGGCATAAATACAAGTTTTTCCCCTGTACTCTGCTCTGGTGAGGCCACACCACAAGTGCTGTGTTCAGTTTTGGGCCCCTCACTACAAGAAGGACATCGAGGTCCTGGAGTGTGTCCAGAGCAGGGCTATGAAGCTGGCGAAGGGCCTGGAATGCAAGTCCCATCGGGAGCAGCTGAGGGAGCTGGGGGTGTTTAGTCTCGGAAAGAGAAGGCTCAGGGGAGACCTCATTGCTCTCTACAACTACCTGAAAAGAAGGTGTGGGGAGCTGGGGTTCAGCCTCTTCTCACAGATAACCAGTGATAGGACTAGAGGGAATGGCCTCAATGGTGTCAGGGGAGGTTCAGTTTGGGAATTAGGAGACACTTCTCCTCAGAAAGAGTAGTCAGGCATTGGAACAGGTTGCCCAGGACATCACCGTCCCTGGGGGTGTTTATGGAAAGGTTGGACATGGTGCTTAGGGACGTGGTTTAGTGAGTGACATTGGTGGTAAGGGTATGGTTGGACCAGATGGTCATTTCCAACCGTAATTATTCTATGATAAATAAATGCATGCTGGTTCACCTCAGGTGAGAATTTTCAAGTGGGCTTCATGAGGACTTGAAAGAAGGACATGGGACCATGGGATTTGGTTCTTTTGTGGGACTGGCTATTGCAGTGGTTATCTAAGGAACAGTATGTCTTCACATGTAGGTTATGTCCTGAAATTTTAAGTAATGTTCGCTGGAATGTATTCCACTCAAAGCTATCATCCAAAGCAGTGGACACATAAATAAAATACCAGTCAGCAACTTTGTGGCATGATGCAGAAGGCTGCATCTGCCTCTGAAAACAATCAGTTCTGTGAATTAAAAATTATATTCAAACATTAAAGCTATCACGTATAAAGCTCTTTTTTTCTTATTATTCATGAATCAGATTCCTACTGGATTGAGTTGGTGATCCATCACTGTACCACATCAGGATCTTGTCTGGCTCTTCTGCAGGTGAGAGGGCACACTGCTATGGCCAGGTGGGGTGGACAGAACAGATTGCATGCACGACTGTTTATACTCAGATTACAGAATAACCAAAGGCAGGTGAGAATCCAAGACTACTGAATTGGCAAAAACATTAGACTCACCACCCCAGATCTATATTCCACTGGCACCTATGGGAAGAAAGAATTTGTATGCTTATTCTGCTGCTATAGATCAGGTGAAGGATGAAGTTAGCATGCCAAGGGTGAGCTCAACTGCTACAGACCATGCAGACTCTTAGCAGGTCTCTCACCTTTGTTCTGCTCTTCTCCAGTGGACCTGTGTGTTGTTTAATGCAGCTTAATGCAGTTATGTAGCAGATATTACTCCCACTACCTGGAGTCTAATTGCAGGGAAAGCACTGAGTCTCAGGCTCTTCATCAAGGAAATCTGCAGCTTAGTCTTAAAACTGACTGCCTACACTTAGCAACAACTCTGAGAGCTACCACACTTCCCTGCTCTACCAAATTGCACCACTGATTCAAGGCCACTTTTGTTAGCCAAACCCTACATCATTTAACAGGGAGAACGAAGCCTCCAAAGGAAATTGCACAGCAACAGTTTCCAGGACAGGGCATGACATAGGCAGTTTCTGCGCTGGGCACAGAGGGGGAACTGGTTTTCCACAGTGCAATCACATTGATTATCAATATCATTGGAATGGAATCTGATTCAAGTCCTTTGCCCACCTCTTGCCACACAGCTCTCCAGCAGTAGACAGTTTTTTCAGTGTCTTCTCCAAAGACAAGTAGAGCTGGGGCTAAGATCTCACTGGTACATCTATCCACAGGGCACAAGACAATTTAAAGTCTTATGGTCACATCTGTTGCACTGAAGACAGCCCTACAGCAAAGCTACTGAAGGAAACTGTCTTTTTAGTTGGAAATGGTAATGAAGGAGAACTTCTCTCTTTTCCTAGACTCACAGTGCCTTCATCACTCAGCATAAGAAATCTTGAGTAGATCTCCTTTGACTTGAGATAGCCGGGGCAGCACACTGAAAATCCTGCTGTCTTTATAGAGGGAGATATGATTCTCGTGTGAATACTGAAGCTTCAGAAAGAATGCTGGCATAGGAAGTGAAATCTATTTCAGAATACCTCCAAAAATTATCTCTCTTCAGCTTTTTCTTGCCAAGACTCACTAAGATTCTATGCAGTGCTGATATTGTATGAAATATAGCACTGTGCAGGAAATAAGCTCACCGGGTTTACTGGAATTACTTAATTTCCATTTTAGCTGTTATACATGTATTATTATATGGGGCCCAGATACAGAGATCAGACATCTATCCAGACTGTCCTTGTTACCACTAGAAATGGTGGAATAAAATCAAATTTGTATTATATAGCCACAGACTTTATATGGAAATGCCACGCTTTATTAAAAATCCAGAATATGTGATATGTTCCAACTCAAAATAAGGTAGGACTCTCAGCGTGCAGTGTATCTGTAAACTCTTTGACTCTTCCTTTGGATGCTTTTTTTTTTTTTTTTCAGCTCACTATTCCATGGTAAAAGCTGAAATGCTATTTCTAATGTTCCCTGCATTATTCTGTAGACCAAGAGCAATCACAAATAAATAAATAAATAAATAAATAAATAAAAATAAAAAAATTAGACATAGGGGAAACTTTCAGTGATTGAAAACTGGGATGGATACTGGGCTGTGAATTCAGCAGGCCCTTTCTTCCCCTGGCCATGGAGCACAGCACCATCCTGCAGCACGTACGACACAACACACTGCTCACTCAAGCCCGCTCTGCCTTTCTCTGCTGAAAGCAGAAACACTAGAAGAGCAGCTGCTTACAGCTTCTCTCACAGGTGTATCTACCACACATGTTCCTATAACTCAGTTTCCATCTGGTTTGTATTAGCCACATTTTTGTGCTCCAGCTTCTTCCATGTTGCTTTTATTAACAGCAACCAAGACCCAGTTGTGTCTGTACCAAGGAAGCTAACTCAGCCAAGGCATATCGTAGGACCACCCAACCTGGAGTTTCTCTGGGTAACAATGCATTTGTGAATATCTAAATTACTGCGGCACATGAAAGGTCTCTGTGCAAGTGTACAAACACCAGGAGAAGCCTCTCCCTTGCAGAGATACAAGCCTCCATGGACCACAACTTTCTGCCTTCTGGCCTCAGGTTGGAGGGGACATAGTCCTCAGGTCCTGTGGGGCAAACTGAGATGTGGGATTTGCTTCCCGTAGTCTAGCCCTTGCATCCAGTCCCCAGTTTTCCATTGTCACAATCCAAGAACAGACTCCTACAACAGACTCTGGAACAGAGTTTCAGAACATGTCATGCTGTCCTAACAGCACTTCCTCTCGTGATCTCCCAAGAAAAGGTTTGCTGTACCAGCAATTCTTCCATGCTGCATTTAACCATTATGGCTCCTGCAGTGCACTTCACCATATCAAACTGTTCCCACAGCCAATACATTTTGGTTTTTATTTCCTATACCCAAACCATCATCATCTTCTGTTTCTTCTAAATCTCCAGCTCTACAAGAATTTATGAAAGTCAAACATTTTTTTGTGTGTCACATTCACAACTTTTTTATGTTGGCTGCTGTCTCAATCCATTTCTGTACTGACTTCAGGCTATTTCTTACATCTTCAAGGCTGTCACAAGATCCCTGTGAGATCTGACTTATGATATGACACAGCTGATGAAGTACAAGTTCCCCAAATTCCTTTGCTTTAAAAAGCAATGCTTCAGGAAACAAGCCAGAGGGCAGTCCCATCTCTTATGATGCTGGTGACCCTACCACAAACCACAGTTGAATCATATCAAGGGATCTCTTTTCAGCAGCAAGCTGCATGAATAAACTGCACTTCATAACATTGTTTCTGCTTCAAGGAACTGGCACAGACAAACAAGGACAGTGACAGAACAAACCCTCCTCCAGGCCACTTAACTGACTTCATCATGATCGGAGGGGATCCTGATATCTTGCACCAGCCACTGATTTTTGTTTGCAGTCCAAACCCTTTCCCATCCAAGAACAAACAAACAAAAACAACTAAACCCCAAGCCTCTACACTAGTTAACAAATACTGACAGAAATGACATGGCTCTGTTCTAAGTCCAGTTCACTTTCTTTTAAATGCTACTGGAAAGTTCTCCTTTTCCAAAATGCATTGCATTGCCAAAACTAGAAGTGAAATACTTGTTCTTACATGAAATGTGCAGCAACAATGTACAAATTGGTGGGTAATGAGCAGAAACTACCACCCTTATCTTTGAATTTCCATTCTTCTCCTTAGACCCCAAAACCTTATTTTAAAACTGTGGTATTCCCCCCCTTTTCTTTGTGGTTTAACAGATAAAGTCGGAATGGGAGGAGGTTTTACCACTTTTGCTAAATGTAAAAACATTACATTATTCTGTTACTCTGAGGCTTGTAGATAGGATGAAGATGACAACTGAACACCAAGGATAGCATTTTCTTGTTCAGCTAGTAACAGAGGACTTCTTTGGTTGGCTTTTTTTTTTTTTTTCAGTTTAGCAAATACCTGATGGAATTGTTTTGATATAAGCTCTTCAAGTTCTTAGCTCCACTCTGTTCCCAGAATAAATTTCTTATTTTTTCTATTATTTTTTTTTCAAAGAAAGTAATTCCTAAACTGTTAAGTTTATAATGAAATATACTAACTCAAATGTATTTGTCAAATCCTACATTTTATATTCTTAAAAAGGTGTCCTAATAGCATATAACAAATAATTGTCCTTATGGAAATAACTTTGAAAGTTAGGTCATGCAAACAAAAATGGGTTCCAAACACTAACTTATCATATAATTGCTTGTTTTACATTGATACTTATTTAATAGTTTTGTCACATTTTTACAATAAGACATATTTTCTTGTTGTGCAGAAACAATGCTGTTGCTATAAAACAACACAGGCAGATGACAAGCACAGAAAAGGAGCAATTGCATGTACATGTGTGTCGGTATGCATGTACACTGCGGAGACCCACGATGAATCACACTGCCCTGTAGCAGCAAGGTGGAACTGCCACTTTTAATATTGCTCTGCTGATCCTACTGGAGTAGTAGTAGGAAGCAAGTAGAAATATAAAGCAGTTTTCTGCCATGTATTCTCACTTGAAAAAAAAGTGAGAGGCAAATGTTCTCAGCCTTCTCAATTAATGGAGACTTAAAGGAGGCTCTCTTTCTGAGGTGCACTTCGCAGCACCTACGTGATCATTTGGGGCTTGCTAGAATGACAGCTGTCATGCTGTGCAGGCAGAAGCCTTGTTGCTGTGCAATTAGTTTGCTACAGAATACCATGATTTAGCTAATTAATCATATTGCAATTTCAAACCACACTTTAGAAAAATGATAGCTCTGGCCCATCAGATTAAACAATAGATTCATTTGTTTAATGCTACAATAAAAAAGAAGTACCTTCCTAGCATAACCAGCAAAAGGAAACTGAATATGCTTTTCTCCTGGCCCTAAACTCCTACTAGCTTCGCAGGATGAGCCCTAATTTTATATTTGCTTCCCAGTACTGTAATTGTTAAAGATGTCACTCAAGATGTATTTTATGTAGGAGCAACAGCACATGTTCCTGCCTGGCAGAATTTGGATTATTCATGCCCATATTGGAGTGAAATTTGCAGGCTCTACAACAACACGTTGAAATTGGCAAGCTTTCCAAGGCTTGGTCTTACATCTTCAGTTCTTTGCAAAAGAAAGGAGGGTGCCATCTATCAAGTACCCATACTGAGACTTACTGTGATCAGTGACTCTTATGAACAATTGATTTAAGGGTCCAGGATATCCCAGATGATTGGTAATAACATGTGATCTCTTCCACCTTGATGTTATTGGAAGAAACTAAGACAATTCTTACTCTGTAGAAGCTGATGCAGCATGACTAGATGGTCCCTGCCTAATTTAGACTCCATCTACTTCTCAGAATGAGCTCACTACTGCAGGATGCAAATTTCCCTAGGATATGATGTCAATGGTGAAACCTACAAAAGGCATCTTTAGGGAAACGGTCTCAACAGAAAACACATCTACAGATAGCCAGGGATATTTTGATACATTATTACTCACGGGGGTCTTATCACTCCTGGTGGTTGTATTTGGACAATGCTGATCAACATCAGGTGCACAAATGATACAGCGCACATGAAAACTTCCACGATTTCTGTTCATGCTGCAGCTCTTGTCTACACAGAAGACATGAGTCTTGCACGGCTGTCAAGGCTGCACTTTTCTATCACTTAGCGTACAAGCACTGAAAGAGCAGAGGAGGAATTACTCATAGATTTCATAAAAAGTAGAATCTATGTTTATGTAATTTTATATGGCTGAAAGATAAACACAGATGTTGCATTTGCAGATATGATATTTATAATGCTATTTTATCAATTATGTTCAGCTTCAAAGATGGAAAAACATTGTCTATTTATTTGTCTTAATAGCCTGTAGATCTGAAAAAATAATTCTGTTAGATTTAAAAAGGCTTCTCAGCAACATGAAAATTTTCATACCAGTCAAAATTATGAGACTAGAGAAAAATTTAAATACATTTTTAAATGTATTTAAATACATTTAAAATTAACTTTCAGATGATTAAAAATAGTGGCTATTTTAAGCAAAATATTTTGAAGACTTCTAATGAGCATAAAATACTTTCTGGCTGTGCTTTGTGCACAGAAATCTCATTTTTCACTAATTCTGTGTTTTAGAAATGTGTTCCAAAGCAGACTGGAGGAACTGCTTGCTAATAGATAAAATTGCAAAGGTATGACCTTCTGCTTTCACAGCTACAGTATTCTGGTTTTCGAATATCAAGTGGGGCCAAATGAGTGATTTTTGGGCCACATGGATTGCTGGTGGAAAAGTTTAATTAAGAGAAAGTATGATTTGTCAGGGTTTGTGTCTTCTTCAGAAAATTAATAGGTGCATGCACTTTCAGAATGATAAAAGTACTCCAGTGGTCATCTATTCCATCTCTCTGGCCAAGGCAGGACATCCAGAATCTAAGCCAGGAAGCTGTTTGACCAGACTGCCCCTAAAAACCTTCAGCAATGGAGATCTCTCCACCTCCTCAGTCACTCTGTATATTAAGAATGAACCAAACCTGTAGATGCCCACCATAGCACTCACCTCATAAATGAATCACAAACTGGAAATGTCTGTAAATGGAGATTTGGCTGATTAACTCACATACGGACGTTTATTGATGACGTCAGGTTTTTGGCCAAGTAGAACCCATTTTAACCTTCCCACAGAAATGAAATAAAATGCAAATCAAATTGCTCTGCTATGTCCAACATGACTGGCACGCTGTTAATCTGCTTCCTTCCCATTTTAATGTGAAGGCTGTCAGGCTTACTTCTCTGATTTTTAGTATTATAGCGAGCTTTGCCTCTCTCTTTCCTGGATTCCTGTGTCTTATTTTTAGCTCATTCTTTCCCTTTATATGCTAAAGTTCTCTTAAGCAGTGAAGTAACTTGTGTTTCATGCTACTGTTTCATCTTCTGAAACACAGTTAAAAACAGTTTTGGGCAGCAATGTTTTCTTTGTGCTAGCCATGACAGAAAACCAGCACAGTTTTCAGGCATTGGTACTTGTCCTTCCTGTGATCCATTTTATTTATTTTGTATTTAATTCATGCCTACACTAACTATGGTCACTCCTTTGGGAATCTTACATGAGTCACTTAGCAAAGTGTGCTAATAGAACTTCACACTTACACTGTGTGAATTCATTTTCATCTTGAGGAGCATGAAGGATTATAAACATTGATTCCTTTTCAACTTCACTGTTCAAATCAGCTAGCTGAAACCCCACTGCTACAAGATGGTATGGTGTTATCTCAGGAGTCACAGGACTGCTCTAATTTAGTAAATGACATATGTCATCAGCATTTGTCACACCTAAGGTAGATTCCAAAAGTCCCCTGCACTGTCTTGTCTACCCTTGCCCACACTATCCCAAGAGATCACATTCAGCACTGAGAAAAATCCACTAAACTAGGTATCTTACCTTACAAATGGATTTGCCTTCATATCTTAGAAGAAATAGAAGGAAATCTCCCTACTTAAAATGTGCAATCAGAGAAGAAAAATTGAGTTTGCCAGTTATGCTGACACAGATCTGATGCCCTGGGAAGTCTATTTTCCCCACAGATACTCTGTTGACTGCTTGCATTTTTTCCTCTCTTCTCAATCTCCATACTTCAGTATTTCTTAAGATTAAGCTGAACCCTCTTTTCTGGTACAGGAAAGTGAACATCCAGGGTAGATTCCCTACAGTGCTGCCTGACCTTTAATACAAAAAGCTTGCCCAGGGGTAAGATGTAAAGGCTCAAATCAACTGAAAAAAATTAAAAAAAAAAAAAATGCTCATTTTCATATTGCATTCTCAGATGCAGCCTCTGGCAGAAATGCTCTTTAGGTGATCTCCTGATGGATGGAGACTAAAGTTGTCTTCCTGAGCAAGCACAAGCCTTTATGGCTTGTACCTTCATAATCCTGTCCTCCACCTATATTTCACCTTTCTATTTTTTCTTCTTTCCACTGATTGACAAACAGTCATGGTTACATTTTGCCAGTAACTTCCAGTCAAGAAATATTTTTCTCAAGAAATCTGTATCTAATCAAGCATGTCTAGGTGCATTACTCCCACTATAAGCTTTACGTATAAAAGCTTTATGCAGTCCTCAAGACCTCCTGGAAAGCAGCTGACTGAAAAAGGACACAGGATTTGAACTTATGAATCCTCCTCCCATACATATCCAGCCTTACACCAAAGTACTGCTTTGTAACATTCTTAGTGCAAACCCCATTGCATAGCCTTCAGCTACCAAGATTACACTTGAGAAATGATCCCTGAAGACACTGGCATAATGCTGGGGTCTGTGGGGAAGGGGGTGAAAGAGAGCTGGAGTGACATTGGTAGAGAAGTCACACCAGGCCCAACAGTAAGCACTGCCTGCTTTCTCCCTTCTGGGTTCCTTTTTCTCCCTGCTTAACAAAGAAAAAGAAGCAAGCCAGGTGCCTCAGGTGAACTCAAGAGTCAAGTTCAGGGAGGAAATGTGGTAAGGAAAGCATGCTCTGCTGCTAGAGAAGGGAAGAAGGAGGGAGGCCCATTTGACCCTGCCCCGGAGGCTGAGGGATGCCATGCCAGCAGGGAGGGAGCACAGCCACCAACTCCAGCTCTGCCTTTCACCTGTGGGACAAGTCGAGCTGCATCAGTTGGGAACCATTACTCAAGAGGCTTTTCGTTCCCTTAAATACCCATTGTCAGGCCAGTGCCCGGGACTGGCATTCCAACCAGCCCGTCTGTCTAATCCCCTTCAAAATCCATGCTGTTTTTGCCCTCAGCAACAGCAAATGCCAGAGACAGGAGTCTGGACAGAAGAAACGGAACATTCTTTCTGAACTCTGCTTCTGCCTGCATTTTCAATCCCACGAAAAAAAATGTAAGAGAAGAGAGCTGTCACTTCCCTCAACAATCTTCCACTTTACTATTTAGTAATTAAATTACAGCAATGCTCTTGCTTACATGCAAACACCAGTCCATATTCCAAATGGACTGTTTAGTTTAAAACGTGTTCTGTGTGCTTTGATTGCCAGATAGGCTAATGAGAGCATTTTTACTGTTTCCCAGGGACTGGATCCTGCGACCCCGTGGCTGCAGCCTTGCAGTGCTGTCACACCCTTGTGTGGTCAGATCCGTGCTGCTATTCTGAGGGCTTAGGAGTTGTCATCTTCTCTCATCTGCAGATCTGAAGTGAACTGAGCCCTAATGAACTGATGCAGAAAGGATTAATAGGAGTCAGGAAATATTCCAGTGCCTCTTGGAAGAATGAAAAGTTAGGAACTCAATAGGGAAAAAAATCATAAAAATAAAAAATTGACTCCAAAACATAAAGAAGAGGCCACAGAGGAGTATGTTTTAAAGGAACTATAGCTGATAAGAGATTTCAATTTCTTCTCCACACTCAGTACAACCAAATTTCTTGGCTTAGAACATTTTCAGCAAAAATACCTCCAAAAGCAAGAAGATTTCAGAAATGCACACTACCTCTGCTGTACCTCACAAGAACTTGTCACAGTGTGTTGTAGTAAAACTGTTCTCACTTCTTTTCTAAGCTGCCTGTGATCAGACCATAAGCTAACTTGCCCAGTCGCTAAATGAAAGCCAGGCTCTCTTCCCTTCCCCCCTCGCCAATTCATACTTCTCTTTCCATCGTAAGACCTCGGGCTGGAGAAGACTTCACCAGTCTGTTTCCCACACATAAGGCCTGATCCCTGCAGTCTGTCCTGGCAAGTAAACCTCTTGCCTGTGTCCTCATGTCCTGCCTTCATACTCATGACCATCTTTATTCGCACCTCTTTAACACCCAGATTGTCTTCTTACAAGCCCCGGTGAGTACAGCTGCAAAAGCCATCTCTTCACGGAGTTGGCTGGTTCGAGCTCCATCCTTTACTGAACCCTTGACCACAGCAGTGCCCATTTGCACCACAGATGTCTTGTTTTTACTTTTGAAGGTCTGCACATCTCTCATGTTGCTGCTTTTGGTCGGGTCAAGCTGGGTACTTGTGTTTGCCATCCCATGGAACTGTTTTTGATGAAGCTGCCTCTTGCATGGCCGTCCTTGCACGCGGCTCCCTGCATGTGTTACCCCTGGGCCTAAATCACTTTCTCCCCTTTCACAGAGACACCTACAAGGCCTGACTCACGCTAACATATGTACGCATCTAGAGATAAACACAGGCCTGCCTGAACACAGTGCGCACACCCCAACAGCACCATTTCTGCTGCGGCAACCCCGCGGTGCCGTGTCACACCCTGGCGCTCTCAGATCCACTTCAGATTGTGAACTCCTTGGGGCAGGGAATATGTCATTTCGTTCTGCCCCGCACGGAGCCCGGCAGACTTTGGCACCGCGGCAGGGCAATTAACGCTATCACCCCCCAGATCTGGGCTGCTTCAGACAGCCGCCACCCCCGCCCATTCGCCTCTGCCCTCGCCAGGCCGGGGCTGCCGGGCGCTTGGCAAGGTCGCCGGGCCCCCGACGGCTCGGGGCGGCCGCAGGTTGGCGAGCGGCGGGCAGCGCAGAGCGGGAGGAGACCCTCGAGGGCGACACCCCGAGCCCCTCGGCGAGCCCCAGCCGGGCGGCAGCGGCTCCCGGGGGCCCGGCGGGCGGCGGCGAGGCAGCGGCACCGCCCCTCGGCCGCCGTCAGGCAGGGGGCGGCCGCCGGGCGGCTCGAAGGCGGAGCGGAGGCAGCGGCGGCGGCGGGCAGCGCGCAGCCCGGCACTGGGTCGGCGAGCGCGGCCGGGGGAAGCGGGGAGCGGCTCGGCTCGGCTCGGCTCGGCACGGGACGGGACGGGACGGAGCAGACGGGCTGCGGAGGAGCGGAGCGACGCGGCGGCGGCTGCCCCGGAGAAGGGAGGGAGGCGCCGCCGCCGCTGTTGCTGCTTCTGCTGCTGCTGCGAGGTAAAGCGGAGCGGGGTGCCGCCGCCTCGCCCGCCGCCTGCCCCCCCGCCCCGTGTGGCCGTGCGGGCGGCGCCGAGCCCCGGCGGTGGCGGTGGCGGCGGCGGAGCTGCTCCCGGCGGCGGGGCCCGGCCCGGCGCTTCCTGCTTGGGCTTCGCCGGCGGTGCCGGGGCGCGGGGTGAGGCCGGCAGGCGGCGGGGCTGCCCCCCGGCGGGGCGCTGCCGGCGCTCTCCCGGGGCGGCTCCGTCCCCGAGCCGCGAGCGGGGCCGTAGCTGGAGCCCCCCCGCTCGCCTGGCCGTGCAGCCCCTGTGAGGGGTTGGGAGCGGGACGTGCGCTGTGTTGCGGCCGAGGAAACGCGCTTCTTGCTTCGGGCTTGCTGAGTTCAGAGAGCCCACGGGCTTAGAAACTCCCTCTCTAAGGCTGGAAGTTGTATAAGGGCTTAAACAATGAAGCGTTAGGCATACTGATACCGCGGACCTCGCTGTCCTGCAGAGCATCGCGCGCCCGGGTGGTGCTCGCCCCTCGGGTTGTCGCCTCTCGGAGCACGGCAACATCGCAGTGGAGGGGCAGCCGAGGCTGGAGTTGCAGAGTTACAGGTGTGCGGACACCTAGCGGGGAGAGCAGCCCGCCGGCCAGCCGGCTCCCCCTCTGGCACGCAGGTTCCCGTTGCTTCAGTGCCGCCCCGACGTGCGGTACCTGAACTTCCAAATCGCCAAACCCCACGGTACCTGTGCGAGGGGAGTTACTGGAAATCTTTGGAGTAAGCGTTAGAGGGATCACAAGTGCGAGAGAGAGGTGACAATACAAAAAGCTGCGGTTATTAAATTCACTAATTAAAGAAAATCTTCGCTGTCTGATCCAGGGGTGCAGGACTGGTAACACCCACAAATGCCCCTCTGGTTGGGCTGGCAGTGGCGTGGGTTCACTGAGTAGTAGCTGGTTTTCTTCTCAGTCCCCAAAGGAATGCCAGTGGGGTTGAAGCCAGCCATCGTTCTTAACAGGGACAGAAAGAGGGGTAGAGGGGACACTTTCACGTCCCCTTCCTTTTCTACTTAAATTTACATGAACCTCTTGCAACTTTCTGGTGAATGTCAAAGTTCGTAGCTGCTGATATGAAACCATTCTGTTGAGAGACCAGAATTCTGCCTGAAGTTGGGAATCTTTCATTGGGATCAAGCTCTTAGACAGTAAATAAAAAACAAATGAGCATTTGATTCTCTTACAATGCTTCTTCCTCCTTTTCCATTCCACCCGCCAGCTGGAAATCCAGTAATGCATCATCTCAAATACAACAATGTTTCTTGCCTAAAGTGTTTGGTTTGTTTTTTTCCCATCTACTTAAGATGTCTCCGAGCTATTTATTTTAAGAGTAATCAGCTTAAATCAGTTTGACTCAAAATGTCTGAGGGTAGAGACCATGTTAGTCCACTTGGAGTAAAGGGAGTCTGTTTATACAGAATCTTAACAGAGCAGAAAATGAAGAACTATCAAAGAGGGCTGTTTGGAGACACTGCAGTGTTACCAGGCTGCTATGGAGAAAATACAACTTGCTCATCCATGTGCCTTAGGGCTGTCTGCAAGGTTCGCAGGGTCTGAGCCACACTCCATCCCCAGACTTGAGAGGTATTGAGAATATAAAAAGGTACGTGCACAGTAGGTCAGTCAGGAGACAGATGTGGGGGACACTGTACCAAGAGTGGTGCCGGGCGCTTTGTACACACCAGTGCTGCAGCTCTGCGTCCCGGGGAGGATGGGTTTTGGGAAGCTTTGCTGCCAACACTGCATTGAGTTGTTCTAGCATGCAACTAAATTGCACCTTTTGTTCTCTCCGATCTAGGTTTTGAGTTATTTTTAAAGATATGCTTCAAAACTGTCACAGACATTTTCTTACAGCATGACAAATTCTGCATTGTCAGATCAAGTGAAAGATGTACAAGTATTCATCTTAAATATCTGGCCATAAAGTTGCTATGATACATTTGATAATAAAAGATCAGAGGACTAGGTCAAGTCAGTTAAATTATGCAGTGTTTAGAAGACTTATTTGGTTAACAGCCAAAATGCCTGTAGGCAGTAGGAGTAAAATGAGTAGTTGTAGCAGAGCACTTGTTGAACCTTTCTTAAAAAGAATAAATATTTCGGAATATTTAATGTAGTAGAAGTGGTAATTTTCTAGCAGGTTTTGCTGTGCATTCTTGGTTTTGATTGGGAACATTTAGATTAGCCCCAACATTGAAATCCAAGGTGTGAAAGTGTCTTTTGTTTCCTTGCTCTATGAGAAGAACCCATGCTTTTGAAAAGACTTCTGTACAATTTAATCGATACTTGTGCTGTAGATTTGTCATCGTCCCCTGTCCTCCCTCCCCCCCTTTTTTTTTTCCTTTCAATTTAATGTCTGTGCACTTTCTTCTGATAGAAAAAGCGAAATAAATATCGGTGAAATTCTCTTTGTGTTAATTTTTGTTAAGTCTGTGATGCTTGGTAGTATGTGTGCTAAGGCACATAGTTTGGGTGTTCAGAAGTGGCTACAGAAATTTCTCATTAAAATTTTGGTGGTAGCTGGATGCCTAGTTCTTGTGGATAGATTGGAAAAATTTTTGAATAAATACGTGTGTGTAGGCTTTTTTTTTTTTTTAATGAGAAGTCTAATTCAGACTCAGAATATTCTTTCCTACAGCAAAACTGGTTGCAGTGAATGATAAGGAAGTTCTTCAAGAACTTGCAAGACTTTCTTATGTCTTCTGTTACAAGAGATGTTGCGTAACAACCTGCAGGGAATTATATTTAGACCTGATGGACTGAAGAGGAGCCCCATACAAACTAGGGATCAGGCCATGCACTGAAAAGGGAAGCCCATATAAGTTCTTATAAGCGCTTTTTAGCTTTTTGAATAGCGCTTTTCCAGTGGCTTGATGATTGAGACATTAGAGAAAACGGTGTGGAAAATAGCTGTCAGAGGTTCACTATTCCAGCCCTGTCTTCTCTTGTCCCTTTACAGTGTGAAAGAGAGTGCTACTTAAAAAAAAATAAAATAAAAAAATCTGCCTTCTGTGGCATTAAGTATACAGTGTGCAGTTAATATTTTACCTACTGGTATTACGTAGCCCCCTCAGGTCTTTTATTCAGCTGCAGTTCAGGAGTTTCAATGCACTTTTGAATAGTTAGCACTTTCTGGTTCCCAGGGTGGTGTTTCGAGTTATGATTGGGCTTGACTTTTTAAGTAGATGAAAATGAGTAACAGTTGAAGTAATGTTTAGAAAACTTTCACTGTTCTATATGTCTTTAAACTACTGTTTTCTAAATTTAATTTTTTTTAATCATGTTTTCCCTTTATAGTCAGGCAACCTTGAGTCAAATGCTTAGGCCTGTAGTCTCTTGCCTGTAGTGTAATTTAAGCATACACCCTGATACCTTCCTCCTGCTAGCGCTGCTTAGGTGGTCTGGGTGTGCCCATTTCAGTTGCTGGTTGCTTTTTCAGTGTTTTACTGTAAACACATTAAATAACACCTGGATGGTGGGGGAGTGGAGAAGCGCCCCTTTTTTAAGAAGACAGGGATGGTACCCATCTAGCAAAGGCATTTCAGACATTTTGTTTCTCTCGCATGTTACAAAAAGACCCCTCCCTCCGATAGCTTTTGGGGATACAGTTTTTGAGTTGGAGGTTGTTGCATGGTTTCTACCTTGGCAGCAGGAGTTCGAGTACCCCAGCACCGGGTGCATCAGCACTAATTACAGCAAGCTCCACCTCTGTCCTGGCAGATCTTTTGTGGGCAGGGGTTGCGGCTGTGTGTCTTTGGGGAGATTACGAGTGAAACCTTCCTGCCAGGTTAGATACTGCTCTGGCAGGGATACCTCGAGGGTTTAGCCCTCTTGCTCTCAGAGCCTGCAGTAGCAATAAGCCACCAAGAAGGAAGCAGGCAGTATGAAGCAGCATGCCTCGTACTGCAGGGATGGAAATTTGGTTCAAGTCATTAGGCATATCCCTTATGAAATCGTGAACATTAGTTGACGGATTTGTGTGTGTGTGTGTGATGTTGCATTTTTTTTTGAGTGTTGTTCTGGGCTCTTTTGGTGGACACACAATCCCTGCCAGGGTTACAGAAAGCTTAAAACATGAGCAGAATCTTAAGTTTGCAAGCATCTAGAGAATTTGAAATGACTATACCAGTTTTCTCTTCTCTTCACAGGAAGAGCATGCATGCAGAGTTCCGTGGCAGAATATTTAAGGTACGTGTGCAGTCTATGGCAAGTTCATCAGAAGAAGGTGTAAGTGGCTGCAACAATCAGCTGAACTTGAGTATGGAGACCCAGAATTGCCAGCAAGCTGAGAAAAGGAACTAACTGGAAGAATTCTGCTAGACATAGAAGAAGTGGAACCCATTCTTCTGCAACAGACATTGACTTATAATAAATGCATGAATTAGAACCATCAGTAGTGAAATGGTAGATCCTGGTGCTTTTTGATTCTCTGGTGGATTTTATTACTTAGACATTGCTATTGACATTTTTATTATCACATTTAGTACATCTTGAATCTACCTGTACATAAAAATAACTGGACAATTGCATTTTGATACTGTTTAGTAACACTTTTGAATGTTAAACCATTTGCCAAGATGAGTGCTGAAGGATATCAATACAGAGCTTTATATGACTACAAGAAAGAGAGAGAAGAAGACATTGACTTGCACTTAGGAGATATATTAACTGTGAATAAAGGTACCTTACTAGCACTTGGATTCAGTGAAGGGGAAGAAGCCAAGCCTGATGAGATTGGTTGGTTAAATGGCTTTAATGAAACCACAGGGGAGAGGGGGGATTTCCCAGGAACTTACGTAGAGTACATTGGAAGAAAAAAAATATCTCCCCCAACTCCAAAGCCTCGTCCTCCTCGACCCCTTCCTGTCGCGCCAAGTCCTGCAAAAGCTGAAGCAGAGAGTGAGCAACAAGGTTAGTACTGTTCTCAGAAGGTGTGTGTGTGTGTGTTTGTCTTTCACATTTTTCAGATATTCTTGTTTCATTGCCTTATATGACTGTATGTATGTGTGTACAGCACGTGCTCATCAGGCTTTTTTAGTGCCTGCCTCATTTCAGTCAATGAAGAATTATGCGTGCTTTTAATACATAGCTCATATACTTTGTGATCTCATGTGCTTTGCCTCAGTTACTGGTTGCTGCAGTGCCTTACTGTGAGCTACATCTTACAGGTGTAAAGGTGTACGTAACATTCACAACTGCAAAGGCTTAAATGGAGAATGAGCAGTTACTGTTGATTTTATGTTTCCAAGAAGCTGATGGACGTGTTTCCTTCAGTGGTTCATCAAACTCACTGCTAAGAAATTTCTTGGTGAATCTGGTGGTAAAAAATTGCACATCACTCTCTTGCCAACAGCAGAAGATTTGATAGGCACATGCTGTTTATGTACTTTGTCACAGAGGTTTTCATGTGGCATTAAAAGTAAGAGTAGGTATTTAAAAATGAACAATAGAGTGATGATAAAGAGAAATTCATATTTAATTTTGTCTGTTTCAGGGTAGGGCATGCAGTATTAAAATAGCACTTATACAAACAAAGGAAATATCTTCCTTTGTTTAAACATAAATTGCATTCTAACCTACATTTGCAGCAGTATGTTGGACAGAGCACAGACAGAACTTGATTAGAATTCTTATGCTAGTAGAAAAAAGACATAACAGGAATTGGAAAAGCTGTAGATTTAAAAACAAAATGAAAAACCCCTCATCAGAGTGATTTGTCTGCATTATTGACTGATGCTGAGATATTAGAGTTTTACATACAAACAAGCCACATTTGGCTTAGAATGGATTTTACGTTGGCCTTTCACTTCTCAAAAATCTAGAGTGATTCATATTACTTCAACATTTAATGCTTTAAATTCTCGGTATTTCTAGCTATAGGAAATACAAGTGACAATGTGTGGCTTATTCTCACAGCGACACCATGGTCCTGAATAGTATCGTCACTACTTGCCTCAATAAAAACGTTTGCAACATCACCTGTTAAAATCTTGTATTTAGCTGTGTTGATAATCAACAGAGATAAGAGCAGAAATACAGAAAACTGTATGTGGCAACAAAGTAGAAACCTAGAAGAAGTGTTTCCATGTTGGTAGGGACTTAATAAGGAATAGACATGAACTGTTTAGCACAGCAATATCCTCAAACACTTGAGAATAGCTTGTAAGTCTATAATGCCTTCATTCTAACAATGGTGTATGTACACCCGGACAGGAGCTAGAAGGGTGTGTGGTGGCATTTTAGGTCATACTGTCCTCGAACCCTCAGCCTCTGGCCACACAAGTCTCACGGTTTCTTACTTGATTGCTTCAGAAAATGGGATATTTGCATTTGAAAGAAAACTTCTTTGATAATTCCCTGATTTAGATATTAGCATGTGCTGATCAGATAAGGTTTGCTTTCTCTCTTAACCCACCTGCTGAGGTGGTTGCCTCCATCACATGTAGCTGCAGGATAATCATTGCTGTATGGATAGACAGCTCAGCACAGCCAGGTCATTTGGAGAGGCAGAGGGTGGAAAGAAATTCTGATTTCTTCACATGTGCCTGCTGCAGTGAGGTAACCATCACCTGAGGCTTTGATGCATTCAATGCCTTGAACTTCCAGTAGTGCTTTGTAACTCGCCTGGGCTCTGTGCTCATGCTTGCTTGGTGCTCCTGTTGTCACCTCCATGCTGTGAACTGGCCGAAGCACTGCAATGAGAAGTCCTGGTGTTAATCTCAATTTCTGAGCCTGCCTTGGGTTTGTGTTCATAACAGGTATTTCTAGAAGCTTTGGCTGCTGGGAGTCGCTCCCCTGTGAAACCCTGCTGCAGGTTTTGGGGAGCTCTGCTGAAATGTACCCTCTTCTGCTTCCATGGGATTAGACACTGCCCAAAGCCTCAGTGACTAGTTCTCTCCTAATCTGAATTTTATTGCCTTGAGAACAGAGCACTATTTACATGTGCTTGTTCTTAATATTTTGGGACTGTGGGGATTTGAAACAAGAAAATGTGCTAATTTAACTGGGAACCTTAACCTCAGATAAAGTCTGCATGCATGATCCTGCCATGTTCCAACATTTTTAAGAATGAGTTTACAACCATGTATTTTTCTAATTAATATATATATATAAATTCCCATACCTTCTTTGAATTTAAGATTCTGAACTCCATGTAAATGGCTAGGCACACTTGCTAATACTTTAGCAGCAGGGATTAGACCTTCCTCAACAAGAAGTAGGGGAAACACAGAAATTTTAACTCAAGATGGCTCAAGAGATAGGTGTAATTATTTTTAAAATCATGTATTTAATTTTAAAGTCATTTAAAAGAAATTGGGAAAACTTATTTGAAGTGTCTTCACAGCTCTTTTTGTAGTAAAGAACTAAGGCAGAGAATGCTTCAAATATTAGAACAAATATGAAAAGCGCAGAGAGAGAATGTTACTAAAAATAAATAAAGAAGGTAGAATTTTTAATTGAGCAAATTAATACAAAAAAATGATGTTTATGATGAAATCAGAGGTGCAGAAGGAATTGTAGTTCAGTTAAAGACAATAATAATAGATCAATGTACATCTGACTTTCAGGGTGCTATGCTGTTTCTGCATATAAAATATGGTGCAGGGAATAGCGCAGTTAATATTGTCCGGCAGCCAATGTCATGGGCAGTGGGCCAAAAGATTCTTCCCAGGATGATACTTGTCTCTACACCCTGGGAGCGTATTTCAAATAAATTAATGCGTAGTATGAAACTTGCTTGACCAAATACAGTCAAGTTTATATTTTCAGTGCTTGATGATTTGAAACTGTTGTGTATCAAAATGACAAATTAATGGGGAACTGGAAACAGACTTCTTAAATGTATCTTAGTTATTTGTAATCTGTATACTTTTGTCAGTCTGTGAAGAGTCAATTCTGTACATACCTATGTGTGTATGTGGTGGATAAGAATATCAGAAACTGAACTGGAGATTTTAAGAATTTATATTTAATCGTGCAAGTTCTTTTAATTTTACCGAATGCGTATATATTTTCAAAAGAAATTACTTTCTAATAATTTCATTAATCTTTAATACTTCAATATTTATTCTGAATGTTTTTTTCCCAGCCTTTTCAGGTGTGATCAGCTGCTCACCAGTGTTCAAATTCTTTTGTTGTAGATCAAACTTGCAATATTTAGGCAAAATGCTGCCAGTGTTCACAGTGCTGCAAGCACTCAGATGCAAGTAACTGCAGGCACCTAAACAAGCATAGGCATTAATGTGGCTGGTAACATGGGCAGAGCTGTTCATCAGGCTTGTCTTATGCTGTCAGTCTCTATTATAAATAGAAAGATCTTTTAAATATTAGAAGCTAATTTGAAAGCAAATGAAACTACTGATGGTGTCAAATTCTGCTAAAACATTAACTTACTTATTCTAACACCTAGGTCAAATCTTTCTCCAGATTTTTATTTTATCAAGAACCCATTTAAATTGCTGGAACAAACTGATCAAACCAGAAGTCAGGATACTAGAAGGAAATTCTAGGACCATTGAATTTTTGTCTGCCTTCCCCTTAAGTTTGTCAATGAAGAGGTACATTTAGTCTGAGTTTGTTTTTGTTGGTGGGTTGGGTTTTTTTTTAATTGCATCTGAAAAGATATGAAAATAAGGGGGCCCAGGAAGTCTCTAGCACCTTTCAGTTTTAGGCTTGGTGCGGGTCAGAGCTACCAAAAGGCAGACTTAATTTGTGTGGTTGGTGTGAGGCTCTCGATTTTCTCCCTGGCTCCATCTCCCACCAAGGCAGGGTGAATGGCTGCCACTGGGAGGGGTCAAGGCACTTCAAGTGTGGAAACCCAGCACAGGGTTGCCTTCACACCCTCCTCCAGAGCCCCTGAAGTTGATGTGACTGAGACTTGATATGACAAATTCTTCTTTTTGTCTTGAGGTTCTTTTCTTTCCCTTTTTTTTTTTTTTTTTTTTTTTTTTTACATGGCAGCTCCATAGGGCTGATTTTTCTTACTTAGCCCCATTTCACAGAACAACTTTTGAAAACAAAAAATGCATAATTTGTTCCAAGTCCAGCTGAGTTTTCTGAACTTTTATTCAGGCTGATATGGCTGTGTACTTTGTTTCTTAGTGTTGCTTCTCTACCACATTTCTGAAAGCTGATTTTAAACAGACTTTGGTGTATAAAGCTTTGATTAATTGACCTAAATACTTTCAGATTTCACTTGGAATGTTCAATTCTCACTTTTAAATGAAGGCCAGTTTGCAGAAGGCTAAAGAGAGCTTCATGTGAAGTTTTTCTATTTTGATGTTTTGGAGCTTCCTGTGACTTCCTGTGTAACTTAAAAGGGTTGTGTTTGCTGACACTTCATACCATTTGAGCTGTTTTAGAGCCTAAAAATAATCAGAAGCTCTTCCTCCTTATGATGAAACTATACCATAAATTTAAAACAAACAAACAAACAAAAAACCAGCAGCCCTCCTTACTTTTCTCCTTGAACAGATACTGATCAGTGACTTAGACAAAGATAATGACAGAACATTTGGAAACTCTTTCTTTCAAAGACCGGGTTATGCAATGTCTGACAAGGATCCAAACTGACAGAGAGCAGAAAACCGTTTGTGCACAGTTGAATTGAACATGCTGTAGAATTTGTTTCTGCATTTAATTTTGCTATAGAGCCAGCAGAGAGATTGAATTTCTGAAAATTATTTACATTTGTAAAGTAGGGGGACAATAGTAAGTGGAGCGCAGCGAACCTGGAGCCTCAGCTGGGAAGAGAAGAGTCATCTCTTCTGATTCAGGCACATGGAAAAAGGAAATTATGGGGTGAAGTGATGAGTCACTATCTCGTTTGGTAAATGTATTTGCC
This sequence comes from Aythya ferina, assembly GCF_964211825.1. NCBI lineage: Eukaryota > Metazoa > Chordata > Aves > Anseriformes > Anatidae > Aythya > Aythya ferina. Next base: position 23,704,511 of record NC_140299.1, read on the forward strand.
ACTCAATCCAGAGCCCTTGGACTCAGCCTAAAAAGCTCAGTTAGAGAGCAAGCCTTTGTTTGGCTGCAGTCATCGGAATGCCCTATGGTCACAAACTTGCAAAGCCTGTTGATTTTCCACTTGCAGTGAGAAATGGGGCAAGTTCCTTCCAGAAAAATTCAGCAGCTTCTTTGTGGTCACGTTTCTCAGTATATGAGGCAAATTTCAAACTGCTAGATTGGTGCATCTCTGAAAACAGAGCTCTCGCCACCTGGTTTTACCACTAATGAAAACAAATATTTTGCAAGCTGTATTGAACTGAGACAAAGCTTTTTTTTTTTTTTTTTTTTTTTTTTTTTTTTTTTTTTTTTTCTTAGTGGTAAGAGCAGGGTGATAGTAAACAAAATAGTTTTTGTGAGCACCACAGTGAGCCCAGAGCTGGACTTAAAAACGCTAGTTAGTGTTCACATTGAGACCTGGGCAAGTTCATGGTTGATGCTTGGCCCCACCTGCTGGTAGAGGAGGAAGGAAGCAAGAGGAAGGAAGGAGCTTCACAACCACTGTCTTCCATGTTGTGTGGGAAAAAAAATGTTTTATTTACTTACCAATTGCTATTTCTGGAGAAAAATTATATTACTTGGGGCACACAGAAGCTCCTCATGTTCCTCGGGGATGACTTCAGATCTGAATAGGCTTGTGTGGCTGAAATGTCTTTTTTTTTTTTTTTTTTTTTTCTCCCCAGCTGTATCAATTACTTTAAAAATACTGCCTTTCCTCACATATTTTAAGAAACTGGAAGCAATACAGTACTATTTTGTTGCTATAAGAAATTCATCTGTTTTTTATTGCACTCATTTTGATACACCTTTCTATAGTTACAAAAGGGGCGTCTTGCTGAGTGATTCTGCTGGAATTTTTTACCTTCTATAATACAGATTGAGTATTTTAATACCTCTCGAGGACATGAATCTTCCTGGGGCAAGATACAAAACAAGGCAAAGGTGAAGTAGCCTACTCCTCTCAACTGGAATTATCTCAATCTGTTCTTTTAGCTGTGATCCAGGAACATCTGAAAAAAAAACACCACTGCTTAGGAAATAGTTCTTACTTAGGTTTGCATATGATAATATCAGTTTGTAAGTTTCAGCAACACATGCTGCTATATATTTGCCAAGAATGGATCATTCTGCACCCTGAGCAAACAGCCATGCCCACTTAAATAGTTGTGTGATGCCATATACACATCCAGATTTTCTTGTGTGAAAGAACACAGGTGTTGTAACTACAGCTGGCTGTGCACTCTTTCACATCTGTGTCTTGCTCCAAGGCTACTTTCCATGATGAACATCCATGAAATCAATCTGAAGGCTACCATACAAAGAACTGCTTTATTTTAATAGCTAAGAATGATGAGGGGAATTACAGGATTTTAAAAAGGAATTCAACTGGAGAAGGATTTTAAGTCCTGAGAGTAATTTGGTGAGACTCTTAAGTACTTAAGAGAACTTAAAGAGAAAATTGTTTTTTGTTTTTTTTGAAGCAGTAACTGTGGTTAAAACTTAATAACTTCTGTTCATGCTTTTAGCAAAGTATATGTCTAAAAACAATCCTACTTTTTATTTTCATCAGTGACAATATTTATTTTTGTTTTTATTTTGTTTTTCTTTATGGTTAGGTATGTGTTTCTTTTTTGCACTTTGCTACAGAAATTTTCGCATTCTTTAACATTGCCTGGAGTCTCTTGGTAAAGCGTTTGCTGGTATAAATTTCTGTACTAACTTCACTGCTTTTTGTTCAGTCTTAATTGAATGCTGTATGCAACAGTCTAGGAGAGCAGCATTCAAACAGTATTCTTTATTTATTTTCTATTTTTTAAAAGGATTGCATAGTTTACATTTAAGACAACATGTGAAAATGATATTTAGGCTGATACCTTATTAGATAATAAAGATCCAAAATCAAAAGTCCCTAGGACAGTGTTTCCAAAGCATGCAACTACCATGCGCTAGGGGAAGATGTGATTGCGTATGGTTTGTACTCTTCAGAATATCTCTTAGGACTATCTTGTACTTCAAAACTACTGTGGCATGCTATGGCATGAAAGGTGGAAAAGGTCTTTAACAGTTCAGCTAGCAGTCGAACAATTTGCTTGTATAATTCACTGGATGCATTCATATGTGCTTGGCATCATTTGCTGGGCTAGAGCATTTCCCAGAGGCTAATGTCTGAGGTTGCTTTTTCAGTAGAGACCATGGATATCGAGGACAAGAAGGGAGATCTACCCATTTTAGATCTAAACATGCAGGTTTCCATCCATGCTGGCAGGTCACTCAGTAGTGTCCAGGAGGGGAAGACATTCCTGTAGCAGGCAGACCTGCTGAAGGAAGGCAGATAGTTCTGTTCTGTGCCATTCAGCTCTGGGCAACAGAGGAGCAAGGCTTAAACTAGACTGATACTTTTTTTTTGAATTGTGTTACTCTATTCTGGAAGACCAGATGTGCATTTAACCCTTCCTACCATTTGATGTTTCCTTCTAAAAAAAACATGCATACTCAAAAATGTAAAGGTACTGCCAGGTAGCCAGATATTTCAGTTGAGCACATCAGATTGATGTAGTTCATGAGCCTCTTCCTTGCTCCTTCTCTCCTGTAGGACTGAATACATCTGATGCAGCACGATCCAGCACTCCTGTGCTAGATGGGAAAGGAGGTAGTATAGTGCAAAGTGATCTCTGTAGTCCAAGGAGGAAACATACCTCCCAGGAGGCATGGCTGTATGAGTTCTTTATGTCTTGTTTACAAATATAACAGTGAAATTTATTTGCTAGGGTACAAGAGAGTGCTGTCACTGATTTCATCCTCGATCTCCTCATCCCACTTGGACAACATTTTGTAGGGGACTGATGAGCATGGAGGATTAGTCTTGGTGAAGGACATCTAAATAGTATCAAACAGGATAGACCCATGTTTCAAAGAGTATTATGCCTTCCTCTCAAAGTCTGTGTCAAGGGCAGGCCTTTTAGTTTGTGAAGTTACTATTTCATTTCCAAGCCTCTCTTCCTGAGCTGCTTTTGGCTGGAGGTAGACCAAAGCACTTTAATTAGGGAATTAATGAAAGAAACCACTAATTATACACAGTGATAGATAAGGTTGCACAGCTGCGTCTGGTTTCATTATCCTTCTACCCAGAAACATTCCAGAAATAAGCAGTTAAGGGCAAAGATTTGCAGTCCTTTTCCTACTTTCACATGGTGTGTAACACCATGATGACACATTCAAGTCCTCTGTTGCTAATTCTTAATTTTTAATGTGCTGCATTTGAATGGAGAAGTGAAAATGTCTGTTTTGCTTGCAGATGTAGCCACGAATTGTTTCCTCACCGTGATACAGCTGCTTGGTGCAGGTGAGGACTCACAGAGGCAATTGCAAAGCCTTCTGTGATTTCCTGCTTTCCTCCTACTTGATGGTGTATGCCTGAGGAGTCTCTAACCTGCCTTGGTCTGCAAAGAGCTGCAAGCCCTCAGGATATGGGTGGGATGCAGTGAGGTGTGCTCTGCTCCCATGGTCTGCTGGCTCCGTGAAGCACAGGTCCCAGAGCTGTCCGTGTGTGGGTGATATATAGCTCTTCTGTGATGGGCTGGTGCCATTTGGGAGCTCCACGGAAACATCAAGTTCTTGGCTTCGGATTTGGTTGCTCTGTGCCTCTGACTGTAATGCAGTCTTTCATTCTTTGTTTCACATTTATTGCATTATTTGCAATATACTCTTTCCCCTGAGAGAAACATCAGAAAAAGTCATCCCTTGACATTTTGAAATGAGTTATCTTGGGTACTTTGGAGTTGAATCTGTACAGATGTTTGAGTATAATGTAGACTATATTCTTGCCAGTCCAAATCTATTCAGTTGTTCCAAAGCCAGAATAACATAGTTGCTCGTTAGCCTACATAAGCAATTTTCTTATGGAAAGAAAGATTTAGGGAGGCCTTTTGTTCCAGTGTAAGCCAGTTCTGAGAACAAAGGTCCCCACAGTCTGGCCTGTTCAATAGAGAAAGTGTTAAGGAAGTCATATTCAAAACAGTCAGTAGCAAAACTTTCATATCAAATATCTGGGGATAAAGGACCTCTGTTCACTTAGTTAGGGGTCCTCAAGGGCACAGAGGTATGAATTCTCTTTGCTTTGCTGAATTTATAATTTATTACCGTTGGTTGAAAGATCAATGTGCATTCCCCACCACTTTCATGCTTTTCTAACTTCCTCTTGGGTTCAGACTTAGTGCTGAAAACTCCAAGACCCTTTTGTTAGCCTGTCTAAGCTGCAGTCTTATATGTAAAATTAGAGATTTTCACAATCCCATTAGTATCAGGACACTTTTTTGTTTGTTTGTTTTGCTTTCTTATAGTAAGTCACAACTTTTAACAGTGTTTACTACAGGGCACCTAGCATGAAGTCCTGCTTCTTTCAGCTGTGCTCTGGCTTCTGGGAGGATTCTGACTGTCCAATAGAGGAACATTTGGCACTCATCTGTTGTACATAACTGACCACTGCTTGGGACTGTACTAGTCTCCTAGAGCTAGTGAAAAGTCCCTTCTGTCCCTGATACTAAAACTTGCACTGAAAAGGGTAGCACGTTGGGGTGCTTCCCCCCAGTGACTTAAGACACAGGACATTGAGTTGCATGTGCAGTTCAGCAAAAAAGGGGAAGACAGTTACCAACTGTTGTGCTTCTTCTCCAGATGTTTCCTCTAAGACAAATATCTAGGGTTTTATTATGACACAGAAAGAACACACCAATAGGATGAGAATGTTTTTTTATTTTTTTTCTGTTCATTGTCTGTCTGATCTAAACACCCAGTCAATCAAATGCTGTGGTAGATTGGTAGTTTAGATGTAACATGCCCATGCTTGTTAATGAGAGCTGTTCTCTTCTAAGCAGAGTATTAAAGAGTTTTATTCAAAATCCCTTTGGATGCAAACTAAAAATGAGATTATTTTAAAGTACTGCTGTTCTTGTAAATATTATATTTTTTTATTTACTTAAAAGACTTGTTCTTACAAGAAGCAGCAGGCTCCTACTTTGCTTTCCTTTAAATTGGTGGCAAAACCAATTTTGACTTCAGAAGGCAGAGGGTCAGACCTACAGTCAGGATTTAGTAGCAGTGGGACAAATCCCACAGTTCTGTCTCTCATTTCTCTTGGACAAAATTCTCATTGCCTTTAGGGTTTGGAGTACAATTGCTATAATTATGCTAGCTCTGTTCTGCAGAAATTCTCTTTTCTCAGTATACCAAATTGCATATAATATGAACGTGCATGCAATACTACACAGTGAGCACTGCTGTAAAGAAGGACATTCTCTGACTGTACTTTCACGGATTTTGAAGAGATGGAACCGAAACACTACTATGATCATCTTGTCTGAGCTCCTCTACTAACACAGGGCATTGAATTTCACTAGTAGTTCCTGCATCAAGCTTGTAATTTCTAGATAATTTTAAGCATGCTCCTAACGTGTCCAGACTCCTCCCTTTAGTGCATACTTAATAGAGGTGATATTAGTTTAGATATTTACTTTTTATAATGGACATACTCTTTGTATGGACATACTCTTTGTATGTCCATTATAAAAAGAGTTGCAAATTTAGTAGTAAAAATGTCTTAATTTGGAGGGAGGACAGGGGATGGACACTTAGTAGTATTTGGTGATGACAGTGTAGAGATTTTTTTCACCCGGCTATCTTCTTCCGTTATATTCAGTCATCTTCCCTAATACAAGTGAAAAATTTGTTCCATGCTGCTTTGGCAAGGCTATTTTTTTCTCAGGGCTGCTTGTTTGGGTAACTAGTGTGACAGTAATGAGGGTTTCTTAAAAGCAAGAAAATGGTATGGTGACATTTTTAATTCAATATCCTGTTATTGTAACAAATTCTTACATTTAAAATAAATTCGGAGTTTTATTACCGTGGTGCATGTGCATGTATACAGTGAATTGCACACTGTATGAGGAGATCATTAAGATTGCAGAACTATGCATTTAAAACTTGTAATTACAGCTCATTAGAGTGTGTGAAGTCTGATACAGTTTTTAATTGCATATCTCCTTGATCCCTTTTCCCTCTCATGCTTGCTCTGCTCATTTTAGAGGTCTTCACTGGAAGAGAATTGCTTCATTCTGGTTGTTAGTTTGTGGTCTTAAGCCCCCTTTTCTTCACAGTATTCTCCTCTCTAGATACAGATTTCTTCATTGCCTTGTGTGCTGATAATACCTTCAAAGAGCTTCACAGATACTAAGGCACCTTCAAGACACTGTTGTGAGTAAAAGTAGCATCATAATTCCTGTGAGGAATAAGGCAGCCCAAAAATAAGGAGGAATAAATAACTACCGTTTTAAGATATTTTAAGGTTTTAAGTGTAGTCTTCTCATAATAGGGAGTCATTGCAAGAAGCTGATTCTGGGGACAGAACTCAAATAAAATTTAGGTTAAATGTTCATTAAGGTAACTAAAACCAAGAACCAGAACTGTTTTAGGTTTGATAGTGTAAGGCTTAATTTGTCAAAAGGAACAAGTACTGTCTACTCGCTCCACTGCTGGCTTCAGCTGCCGAGTACTGGGAGTCTGAGAGGATTTCTTCAGAGCAATCAAATTTTACTGGCATACCTCTCCCTGCATCATCCAGCTTCACCAGCTGGAATCCAAGCATAAGCATCAAAAGCAAAAAAAATTACTAGAATGTGAGCGCTCACACTGAACAGATGTGGTGACATTTAGTGGTATCTCAATTTTTTCCTGATTCTGAGAATTTCTAGTTTCAAATTCTCAGCACTTCACTGTAAATGTAGAGCATGTTTTGTAACTGAAATATGTACATTAGAGCCTTGCACATTTTAAATACCTTTTGCTTTACATTTTTATGATGTATGTCCAGTAGTTTTGCTTTTTTTCATTGTATTGTAGTTGTGATTAATGGAAACAATGTAGGAATTTTTCCAAATTATGCCAAGAGTTGTATGGGAAATTATAGTACTTGAAAGCTAATACTACTTTTCTAATACGAGTCAATAACTTGAATACTTGAAAGATATTTTTGCTAACTTCGTTATTCTGCCATGCTGTAAACTGCGGCCTTATTTAATCAAGAAGCATGGCAATGCAACTTCATCCCAGTGTGACAAAGTTTTTTTCCTGGATAACTCTATTACTAGCAACATATATTAGATTTCTCTTGGGGAAATGCTAGTTTAGAAGGTGGAAATTAAGAGAGTGTCAATGCAGATGATAAATGAGCAATTCGGGAGGTAGGTAACATATTCTTGACTGGTTGTTCATTAATTCACCAGACACACAAAAGACATGGAAAGAGTGTTCTGCTGTGGAGGAATCTGTGATATGTTGTACAAGACCTCTATACCAAGATGAAAAAATTGAAAATATGCATATTTCATAGGAAGTTGCCTGCACATCCTTTATTCTTACTTTTTTCGTATCTCGCGTGCCTTGTAGATAGTGATATGTAATCTGCAGGCCATTACATTTGTATGTACAAACAAGACACAGGACTGTGAAGAACCACTCCATTTGATCTTTGAAAACCAAGGGTATATGAAAGCATGCTCCTATGAAAACCCCGTATTGCAAAAATCGTTTGTAGTGGGCTATAGAGGTATTTGACAGATTACGTGCAAGTACATACATGTGTGTTTCATTATTTGATTGCCTTAGGAGACTGGTGTTTAAGTTGGCAGATCTACTTATTAAAAGCAAAGCTCGTTGGTTGGCAGGATTACAGAATGCCAGAAGGAAAAAGAGACCAAATGCTGAGAGAGAAAGAGAGAACATGTAATATGCATAAAGCATGGTGAAGCTATAAAGCAAGCAGGAAAAGTAGACTTCAATGTGGTTCCAATTTGTTCTATTGGGCTCAAGTTGATAGCCATTCAGAAGTAAAAGCATGAAGTTCTCTCATTTTAGGACAAATGTAATATTTTAGGAAATCTAGAATTTTCTGTCACGTTAAATGTGATTTGGTCAGCTGTTTGTGGCCTGTCAGAAATCTTTAGTCCACGCTTATCTTGTTTCAAATTAAAGAAGTGAAAAAAAAATAATAATAAAGAAAGAAAAGAAAAAGGTAGCTTCCTTTACAAAGCCCAGTCAGATGATGGCATTAGTCGACATTTCAGCACCCAGGTGATTTGCTCTTAGTCTTGATAGGCTTGATGTATGGATACAGTATTGACTCTCAGTATATGTAAATTTGTGCCTGCAATTTTATGATACGTAACTTGCAGCTCTTTTGCAAGGGGGGAAAAAAAAAATCTTTACATAGCTCTTTGGAATCCTCCAGGGTTTTGGAAACAGAAACCTGGCAAGTTGAGTATATGTGCATCCAGAAGAGTCTACACCTATGGCTTCACACTTTCTCCCTCCAGTCAGGTCCCTTTGCAACCTCTGGCAGCACATATCAGAGTGCTTTGCATTATTTACTTAGTGCTTTGCATTATTTTTTCCCGACTGAATACCATGAGAATAACTAGTTGCTTTGCTTTGTCTCCTAAGACTTCCCAGTTTGAGAACAGTGTTTGAGATGTGGGAAGCTGACTGGTGGAAGGTTGACTGATGTACTGAAATGCAAGAAAAAGAGAAGCTGCAGGGCTGGCTCCCCTGAGAAATCAAGAAATATGCTGCTTAGGACAAAAAAAAAAAAAAAAAAAAAGTGTTTCCCTTTAAACAAGACCTAGATTTAGATGATTGCTCAAACTGATCTCTCTTAAACAGGCTATTAATGGCACATTCATGGCACGTTTAGCATGAAATATTAGAACCCTCTGGGAGGTGACGGGCTCCTGTGAAGGGATTCTTAGTCCTGCAGGAATTACATACTTGGTGGTAGTAAGGCTTAGGTGAGTTACACCAGCTGTCTGCTGCACTTACTATTTTTGAGGAGCTTTGTCTTGTAGCTGCCTCTGTAAAGAAGATACCATGGCTGAGCTAATTATGATGCAAGTTTTTAGAGATGCATACCCAAGTTTGCAAGGGTAAAACTAGAAAGAGGAATAGGTAGAAAGATGCTTGTTCGGATGTAGCAGGCAAGTCGTGTGAAGTACCCTCAAAAACAGGGAGTCATAAGCCTGTTAAAAAAATCAGGTCAGTTTAAAATGTATGCATTCCTCTTCCTTCTGCTCTCGACAGGGAACTAGTTTTCTGGAAGGATTCTCCATCTGGGAATCAAGTGAGCCATCCTTTTGCTTATTGGCATGGCCCACATTTTACAAAAAAAAAATCATTGATATTCTTTCCTTTAAAAATGTAAAATAAAAAGGGGAAGATGTGTATTTTTCTGTTTAGGGTCAAATAAAGGTAACTGGTTCTTTCTTTGGCAAGATGACGATGAAGGGATTCCTCTGGAGCACAGTAACAGAAACAGACGTGTAAGAGTTCCTTTTTATTTTTGTTACTTTTTTTTCGTTTCAACTTGGTAGGATAGCAGGAAAACAACCCAGGTAAGCCTGGCCTTTTGGCAGAATGGTTCCCAGTCTTTGCTGGCCAGTGTGGAAGAAGGCATATTCCGTCCAGCCAAAAGACTTTCAGATTCACAAACCTCCACCCGTTTCTTATGAGTGATTGTTGCTTTAATGGCTCTCTGTACCTATATGAGAATGCAGATAGAAGTATTGATAGTGCTATTATATTTTCAGATATGGATGTGTCAGAAGAGCAGTTAACTTCATGGCCAGGATCAGGATGGTGGAAAAACTTTTTTTTACTTTTTTTTCTTTGTGTGTGTGTGTGACTCATAGAAACATGGTATACTTGCAGCACTTAGCTATGCAGCATATTAGTGTAGCGCTGATATGCTCGGTACTCCCCTAAGTTCAGTGACAGCGTAAGGCCTGATCCTGCTCCCCATGAAGTTTCTCTAGAGAAAATAGAAAATGTCCAGTGGCAGCAGTGAGGAAGGGAAGGGAAGCAGGGGGTCAGAGTGCTGCTTGAGTCTTTGCAGAGGACATAAAGTGAGCTTCTGCCTCCCTGGCGTCTTCTCTGGAACAGCAGCTTTCATTTAAGCACATGAGTTAAAATCATAGGAGACATGTCAGCTTGTAACCAGATGTATTTATTTATTTATTTTTCTTTGCTCAGCTCTTCTCCAGTTTAGGCTTTCCAAGACCATATAGAGATTGTTTTTGCAGTTATTTCAGCCTGATCTACTCCTCCTTCATCCTCGCTCCTTCCCATGATACTACTTATTTTCAAAAGAGACACATTTCTTTGATTTAGACCTTAAGAAATGCTTTAATGCTGTGGGCTTTCATGGAGGTTGCACAAGGTTTTATCAGAGTTCAATGTGTAGCTCATTCTAAGGGTTTTCTTAAAGACAGGCTTTGCCTATTTATTTATTTATTTATTTATTTATTTATTTATTTTTCTCCAAAGGAAAACTACCAATGCAATCTGAAATCCTTTTCCATGCCTTCTTACCCTTGACTTCAATCTTTGCAGATAATGTAAAATGTAATGTAAAATAGCATGGACAGTTTTTCATGCTAGCTTTTCATTTACACTATCTTTGTTGTTCTTATCAATTTTTTAACACTTCCCATAAATAAATTTTACACTGTATGAATTTCTGCAACATCATGTGCTAGACAGTACACAAATAAAGTTCTTTGTCCTGTTGCAGTTAACCAGCCAGTTGAGACCCTGACTGCTTTGTAAAGATCCGTGAAATTACTTCACAGCTTTAACTGCTAAGATCTAAATTAAAGTTAGTGCAGTGGGAACAAACAGTGATTTATGAAAAAGAGGTCTTTAAGTTCATTCAGTAAGTGCTTGTACTTCATATTCCATGACATCCATTTTGTATAGCATCTCAACTGTGTAACATATAGTGGGGATGAGAAATCAACATTAACATTGCTATGGAGAGAAACCTAGACAGGTGTATGATATGGGTCAGAGAATCTATTATTATAAAGCCTGAGAATTTTCTTCTTCATCTGAAATTAAAGACAAATGTGGCATTAACTCTCTGTAGATACAGTTCAGGAATAAAGTTGTTGTTTCTGTGTCTGTGTCAGATCAGCAAATAGTTTAATGTCTGTAAGGATTAACCCAGTTTTACTTTCTTAAAAGATTGCCTTTCAGATAGAGCCCTAAACTTTTTTTTTCTTTTTTTTTTTTTTTTTTAAGGAGGGAAAAGACTTGATTTGAAATATGTTCATTTCCAGAATAAAAAAAAAAAAAAAAGCTTTTGATGCTGGATTACTTTTACCATTGTTTGCTTTTTCTTCTGTGTGACTGCTGTACACTCATTATTTTTAACTTTCTGTGTACTTATGTTTCCCATAATTCCCAAGATGAAGGAACTGTTTTGGCTTTTATCTGTCAGCAGTTTCTGCCAGTACTTTTATGTAAATCTTCCAGATCTAAACAACTTGACTTCTCAAACACAGTAATACACATTATCTTTTTCTTTCAGTAATGAAGAGCTTATTCTTTTCCTCTACATTGCTTGCCTATAGATAGAGAGTGATTTATTGTGTCCTCCTACCTTAGTTTCTTCACAGAAAAAAAAGGTGGCAAAATATTCTTTCAGAGCAAAATAAAATGCTGTCCTGAAGTTTAATGTATTCTGATTACTGAATAGAAAGAGTATTTTAAAATATGCTTCTCAGGTAGAGTCATTACCACAAACCAGTGATAGCCTTGCATAAATAAATAAATAAATAAATCATGGTAGTAAAACCAAAAAATATGAAAGAAACAGCAGTAAGGAACAAGGATCCGTTACAGGTGAGACAGATCATTCTGGAGAGAGTTCCAGTTCCCCTAGTATCTCATACTGAATGTCCATCCAGCAGTCTTGCTCCTGTTATAAAGAGGAGATGCTGCTGGAGCACCACTACTAACCATCATGATTATGTGGGAAGAGAATTTAGTAGGTAACTGCCCAGCCATTTTGAAGGAAACATATCTGCTTTTTTAGGTGAAAAGGGCCAAATGTCTGAGAAGACCAGCATGGGAATTTGGCATTATCTGTAAAGCTTTTTGTCGTGGAGGTCACTGAAGTCATCTTACCATCACACTCTCCACAGCCTTGCCCAGAAAAGGTAGAAGATGGTGGTGGCTGGCCAGAACCAATATTTTCAAGTGCTTCTGGACATGGCCCTCAGCATTCCTTCCCTTAAAAGATAGGCAGCTGTCTCTCTCTTGTGAATGACAAAAGTTTCCAGGAACCGAGTATGTATTTCCTTCCTCACTTGCTCTGAAGAGTTAGAAAACAAGTTGTGGAACAAAGTACTCTTTCATGGAAAGCTGAGTTGGACATGAAATAATAGAGGACTTGCATTTGATGGGGGAAGTAAATGGGAGAATATGAGCCTACTAGAAGACCAAGTGTTCTTTCACAATCTGGATAATACTCAAGGTAATAAGTACCTCAGCTATTCAGCTGGGTTCTATCCCTTGCACACTAAACATTGTGTGCTGAAATAAGCAAAGTAATTTCATGGGAAAAAGGTTAACATAATGTCAAAAGAAGAACTGAAATGGCACATACTACCTTACGTCATAGCTGTCCTATGTTTTTAGTGCTTGATGTTGTGATCTCAGTACTTTTTAAATTTAGCTATCTTTCTGTCTGTGAAGTATAACAGGCAGCAGATGGAACTTTTTTGTAGAGCAAAATACTGTGTAAATGTATTAACTTACATATACCCTATTTAAAATACACTTTTGCAAGGATTTCACTGTCTATTAAAAAAAAAAAAAAAAAAAAAAAAAAAAAAAAAAAGGGACCAAAATGCAGAAGTTAGTAGAACTCCGGGGCTTTATTATCTTTGGGAAAGAGGAGGTAGAGTTTGCAGGAAGGTTAGTAGAGCAACTGGTATGAATTCTAAGAGATTGCTTAGCTAATCATAAGGGAGGCTTTGTTTGAACAGAACTATCACAGGTTTGTTCCGATTCTGATAAGGACTTCTAGGTCTTACTGCTGCAATTTGGATGTTTAATGACAATAATAACCCTGCAAGTTGCACAGGGAACCAGTTAAGTAGGTCACGAGATGCAGATGTTGGTGGAACACACTTCATCCTCACACCCATGCTTAGACACAGTATGCTTGCATATTCAGTGTCATAGCTTTTCCTTCATGGTGTTGTGTTAGGTTTCAAACAAAAGCACTGACAGAAGCTGGAATGCACAGTTTTTCATTGGCAGTGAGTATCTCTGAGGAGAATTGGGCAGAATTGCTGATTTTATATATATATATATATATATATATATATATATATATATATATATATGTTTTGTTTTGTTTTGTTTTGTTTTTTCCAGAGCTCAGCTCTGTTCTAGCCATGGAACTGCCATCCTGAAGGAGGAGGAAATGTACAGGATCCTCTCTTGTTGAAAAAGGCAGTGTTTTGTACTTCGCTGGTCCTCCCTGTACCTTGCTCTCATTACTGTCACCTCTGTGATCTTAAACCTTGCTTATCGGGGTGTGGTAACTGGGTACTCACACCATATTTTAACTCTAATCTGCCAGTATCTCTCCAACTGCAAACTACCAGTGGGGAACCTGCAGGCATCAACAGGACATGAAGAGTAGGTGTTTACTCCTTAAAATGTTTTCTTTTGCTGTGTTCAGAATAACACTCAGAGGACTGCTGGCTTGCTCGGTTTAGAAGTATTAGAAAGCTCCTTCACTTATACAGCTGATAGTTAGGGGCTGTGAGAACCCTGCTACCTGCTGTGCTCCTGTGAGTCACAGGGTAATCTGAGAGAAATAAGGGTAAGATGGAAATAGTCATCAGCCTGCAAGCCCTGGGAGAGGTGTGGGAAGCCTTTAGCCATGTTTTGTGCTCTGTAGGGATGGAAGGAGGCGAGATGCACCTCTCCCAAACTGGCAGTGAGGGACCCCACTCCTTGCCCACGTGGTGCATACCTCCAGCGGTGCTTGGCGTGGGCTTTTCAGCTCACTGTGTGCCTTCCTCTACTTAGAAGCAGAAAGACATCTTATTTTACGGCATTCTTGGTTATTTCTTATTTTACTGTTTCTGCTTGCCTGGCAACACTTTGAAAGACAGTTGAATAAACAAGTACTTTTCCCATTTCCTTCAGTTTGTAAGGAGTTTTCTTTTGCAAAGCAGTTCAAGCATTGTATATGACATTACAGTGCAGTGAACTGCAGGACAGAATATGTTCTACGTACTATTTTTTTCTTAAGCTGTGTAGTTTTTCCCTAGAACAGGGCTTCCTGTTTTTCTAATTTTGCTAATACTAATTGGAAATAGTTGCAGCCATTTCAAATGCTCAGTTATAGTTTAAAAAGGAGTACTACAAAAATTCACCCATAGAGGGAAGCAAAATACTGTTTTTACAGGTCCTAACTACGGTCTGCTTTTTAAAAATTATCTGTGCTTCAGTTGAAGCCAACAAAGAACATCTGTTGTCTTATTTATAGCTCCTATTTCTAAGAAGTATATTCTGCCGCAGATGAGAAAAGTGCCTGACAGCTCATAATTCATAAAGTTACTGAGGTTTAATCTGATGGAATATTATGTACAGAATTCCTGCCCAGTACAGACAGTATCACTTCCCTTTCAACAGATCATACAAGTAGGGCTTTATGAAACATTAAATTAATAGGTGTGAAACATGATTAGCAGTCACTATTAGAAGTATTAAACTATTATGAAGGAATATAGTATTCTACACTGCTGTTACTTGGTGGCTTTATATTTTCTGCACATTTGTGCAGCTGAGTTTTCCTCAAGTCAGACACAGCCTGTCCTTTCTTTCTTTTTGTCTGAACTTTCATTCTGTTTTGTCTTAGATGTGTTTTTTTTTTTTTTAATGATTAACGCAACAGCTCTCTGACAAGTATTGATTTTCTTGTGTCAGAGAAGGGTAAGGAGACCCCAGATTTCTTTCTAGAGAATTGGTAAATTATAAAACATGGCTTCCTATGTCAAATCAAAGTTTTATTCTGTCTAGTTCTGCCATCTACTGTTTATAGATGAGTTTCTTGTACTAATCTGTATGTGCCCTGGGTTGTTTCTTTTCCCAACAGTTGCCCCTTATTCTCTTTAGTGCAGCTGCTGTGACATTATAAAAGGGGATGAAGGAGGAGTTTGTTCTCCCAGCTCCCCAAACTTCCTGCGTAATCACCATGCACATGATTTTTTATCGATCAGATCATTGCTTGCATATATGTGCTGATAACCCTGGAAAGTATCTAAGCAAAGTATGTGACTTGTCTCAGTTACAGCATTGATTTATACAGGTAACTATGTCTTTTTCCATATATTATGTGTAGCCAGGAAAAAATGAAGTAACACTCAGTTTTTATTCTAACCCTTGTAGATTCAGTGGGTTGGACTATAAATGCCCCTGTCATGCTATACATATAATTGTTTTCCTGAAGAAGTGACTGGATGGCCTTATTCTGTTAAGTACCATATATTACAACTTACACATTTTTTCTACAAGTATCAGTCTGAAATGCCCTGAATTTTCAAGCTTATAAGGGGTGTTTGTTGGTACATACCTCACATTAGGTTTCTGTAAATTCTGGCTTTGTGATTGATCAGTGTGTAGGGATGGATTGAAGTTCAGAAGGTCACGTTGGTAAGAATTACAGCAGTTATCTTTTGGAATAAACTCCTTCAAAAAATTCTTGTCCCCCTACGTGTCTGATGTAGGATCACAGAAGAAATACAAATGCTTTAAAAAGTGACTGAAGTCCAAAAGAATATTAAGAGAGTATTGTTTATCCATGAGTTAATTGTTACCATTGAGATGCCCTAGAAAAGGCATTCTGCTTTATTTGACTGTTTATCCATTGTAGATGAAGGAAAAAGAGGACTGACCACTGATATGGTAAACTGTTTTTCCTGTACAGCTCTTTATTTTCACTGAGGCTAATATCTTCAACATACCATTAGCAGACAACATCTGAATTAAGTTGTCACTGTCTTCTAGCATGTAGTCAACACCTGCTGACAAATGGAAGAAGTAAACTGGGCTGGCTGCATATTATAGAAGAATTTTCTGATGGGGCTTTAGAATCAGCAGTATTTCCATCAAGCTTCCCAGCTGTAATTCAGTCACGTAAGGTCACCAGCAGGCACTATTTCTTCATTTCTTTTCAGAGCTTTGAGATCATTCATACGGTAATAAATCTTGACTTGCAGACATTTTTCAGCCTACATTAAGATGGGCTTCTTGTGAGCCTGAAGGCTGATAGCGTTAGTGGGACAGACCTTTTCTTTTTCTAGTACTCAGATAATCTTCGTCTCTCTTCATTTCTCTTGGATGTAGTCTCCTCTATCAGCCATGGCTTCTGTGGTATTCTGAGTTCACAGAGTCTGCCTGATTGACGACATCTGATAAAAATAAAAGGCAAGTAATAGTAGACAGATTTACTAAGCCACTCATAATGATGTGTCAAATTCACTGAAGTTTAAAACTCTCATATTTTCCCATTAATATTTTTGAAATAGTTCTAATTAAATGAGTACTGGAAAAGGTGGTTGAGCACTCCTGCCATTTTCAATGGTGTTTTCAGCCCCTAGGAGAATTTAATTGCAGTCAAACCTGAATCATCCTAGGTCAGAAGGGGCACAAGGAGAGGTCTTTTATTCTTCCAACAGTTGCAGCTGAATTTACTGTCTATTGTAGTGCTTGATTTATCTATGACACACAATGACATAAACTTCTTTGTCTTCACTCTCACCTTCTTGTCTTTCATCGCTGTCCAGTCAAAACCTTTTTCTAATAACAGGTGGGCAGTTCTAAATACTGTATTTGTTTGTTCTTTTGGTAAATGTCATTAAGCTCTCTAAAAATACAGGTGCTGAGGCAAGGTTACTGTCCTCAGAGTGAATTTCTCTGTGGTATTTATTTGTAATGCCAGACTAGTCTTTTTCTGTCTTGCTTGAACTTAAAGCACAGATCCCTCATACTTGTTCTACCAAATGTTTCTACAGAAACTGTTGCTTCCTAAGACTGTAACAAAACGTACAAGGGGCCATGAAATGCCCCCACACTAAAAGTTATGGCTTTTGTGTCAGTCAGGCTGATTTCGTTCCCTGATGGGCTGTGAGGTTCACATAGCCTTGCGTCCCCTGCTGATGGAGGTGGGTGCTGAGGGACAGAGAAGGCCAAGTGAGGCTCTGTCTGGAGCAACCACTACCAAGGTCTCTGAGAAGCACCAGGCCACCTGACCAGCCTTGCAGAGGCACTCCTGGTGCTTCCCAGTGTTACAGGACCTGCACTCTGGTTTCCACAGACGGGGCTTTTCATGAGAGCCCTTAATACACTGCTGTCTCTCCACCCTTGGGACTGCTAGCAGGAAGGACACACAGTACACCAAGTACACCAGGCTGCCTTAATACATGCCACTGCCTGAACAGCTCTGCAGCAATGCCAGGCTGCCAGGATCCTCACTGAAATTCAGATTCTCTTTCAGGGAAAATATCTGATAATGGTGAAGTACTTTTCCCATGCACAGTACTTAGTGCTGGTTAAAGCATTCATGTTTGGACATACTGAATGACTTTCAAACATGGATATGTGAAAATCTTGTGACTGCATACTTCACTATGTAGGTGGATACACATATAAAGAATGTATCTGCACACACATAAACCAGTTATGATCATCTTAAGACCTGTGCTGTCAAATACTATGCTTTTATGTACAGTCATGTTGTCATCAAATGCAGTATGTATAAACAACTTTAAATGCCATTTCTGAAAAAAAAAAAAAAAAAGAAAAAAAAGAAAGTGCATGGAGTAATCTTGATTCAAAGCTAAATTCAAGTAATGTTAGTATATAATTCCTGTAAAATATCCAGAAATTGAACTTCCTTCCATGGTTTGTGTTGTTACATTTTAATGTAACTTTTTTTTTAATGTAACTTTTTTAGTTTTTTTTTTTTTTTAATGTATTCATTTTCATTCTTCTTCCAACAGTACCGAAAGATTTGGCTCAGAAACTTCTGAAGCCAAATTCCAGCTTTAAATTTCCACTTGTCGTTGCCAGGTACTAACTCTAAAATATCTCTTTTTACTGAGAAGCCTTCCAAAAGGTGCAGCTGCGGGCTGGTTTCATCTTGCACTTTGTAGCTGTGTTGGCAACCCTTGAACGTAAGGTATGCTCTCATCTCCCACACGTTGCGGTTGCCTTAGTGCTGTTCAGGCCTGTCTGTATCAGGGAGAGTGAAGAGTTCACAGATTGGAGAGAACCCTGACTTGTGGTTCCTCTCATTGGTTCTCACTGTGGCAAGGTAAAAATAGAGCTAGTGGAAAATCCAGCTTTTATTGTGTGTCATCAGAAGCTTCCTTACTATCTGGAGACCTACTACCAGGCTTGTGACTAGAAAGAAGACACGAAAACTGTATGACAGCTTTTCAGAATCTTATTATTTTGGAGACAGTGGGATTTCCAAAAAAATAAAGCACAGGATTTTGGGGAAAAAAATGATTGCTCTAAGCGAAAAACTGATACTGGATTGTAGTAAAGGGATCTACAAAGTTGCTCAGATTCTTAAGACTGGATTTGGTTCTCCAAACCTCTGTGCTGTGCTACAGCATGCTTCAAAGCAAAAGATACTTTTGAAATCAGGTACTAAATGAAGATTGCATGTCAGAATTTATTATCTTCCTCTTTTACTAAACGTGACCTATCTGGAAAGTTTTCCTTTTCCTCTGGAAATATCTGAATATGCATGCTATATTTTCTTCTAGAACATCTAACCTTGAATTAGGACTTCTTTAAGGATGCCTTGTGTTTTGGCTACAGTATTCAAATTGTTTTTCCAAAACTAGCTGTGGTTTTCTTCAGGTTAGCCTCTGCCATTTCTTATAATCATTTTGAAAATGAAGGGCACTTCCCAAATTTGGCTGTCCTTTGTGTAGATGTTGCAAACTGGCTTCAGTTCTGCAAATACTGCCGAGTCTTCTTTTTTTCTAACAGATGTGTGTTTTGCGAGATCTTCGGCTTAAAATGGACATAATTTTCTATTTTGTGCAAAATTTTGGGAATTTAAAGTACAAGACAATATGATGCTATAATGTGGGAAATATGATGCTATAATATGGGAAATGACAGCAATGAGTAGGAAATACTAGAATATGTGGAGGGGTAAGTAATATTCATTTGTTAATATCTCCTCCATGCTTATAAAGTGAGGATTTATTCAATGTTGTTGAGCACTATAACTGTATTGTTTAGATGTATTGTTCTGTCATTACTGTGCTGAAAGTAACTTTTTTCTCATGTTCATGTGTGTCTTTTTGCTATTGAGCTTGTACTCACTAATGTATTCGTAGCATTAACAGAGAGGTGATTATCCTGGATTTTTAGTCAAATTCATAAGTATTCTGTAGCTTATGTATTTATGGAGTAGATTTTCATTATTTTAAAGGCTCTCTTCATATTTAAAAGTTCAGCAATGTCTCTAATGGATAAAAAATTCTGCTTTTGGAGAATTGGCATGGGATATAGGGAAGAAGAGAAGAGATCAGAAATCCTGGTTTCTATTTTTATATTTTATTACTATTTTTGATATTTTTCCAGTGTAGGAAATATTTTATTTTAACCAATGCAATGTTTTCTCTATGTACACATGTTCTGTAGACTTATTGTAGATTTTACATAATGGTAAAGGTAAGTGCTTCCAAAAGCTTTTCATTATCATCATCTAAGAATATTATTGATCTAAGGATACCGTGAAACAAAGAGATTCAGTAACAGATTAGGAAAGAAATTTAGTTTATAAGCTAAGACCCTCTTTAAAGTGTAGATGAAAAGCGTGGAGATGCAGAGGCATTCCCTGTTCAAGTAATCTGGTTAAGGTATACATCCACCCTATTCTTTATGTCCCTTGGGGACAAACTGTGTTCCATAGTCTTTCTTCACTGCAGTGTCTTCCTATGAACTGAAATCTTCCCTTGACATTAGATTTTCCCTTTTTGTTTGCTTGGATTTTACTTCAATGTTTGAGCTTTGTTTATCAATCCTAATTCATCTGTCCTGTACAAAAATCTAAATCTACTGAGAAATAGAATTATTTTTCTAAATACGCCTTGTTTATAGCCATTTGCAGTATATCCCTTGCGATCATTTCAAGGCACATTTTGGTTAGTGTGAGAAAGCATAGTCATCTCTGCTGCCTGAAACAAGGGATAACAGCTGAATAGTGTCTGTCAGACTGACTTCCTTCTGTCTCTTTCTCCCTATTCATCTCTCCTTTTCTTGCTCAATTTCAGTTTAGACAGAACTGCTGCCTCCAGCTGGAGTTATGAGATATTATCTTTGTTCAGAGATGATGCAATTACTCTGATGTTACTTAAGAAGGAGTGAGGTAACTGGCTATCTAAGGGAGCAAAAAATTATTTTTGTAATTAAAACTATGCAAACTCTGTTCTTAAAACCTACCTCTGTTTTGCTACCATGTTAAGGATGCATTTTATGCCCTTAGCTTTCTGTGACACTATTAGTATGTCATACTTGGAGTGTTTTTGTAGAACACCCATTGATACATTTCTGATCTAGTAATTCGTTTATTCTTTCAGTAGATTTGCCTTTACTATAAGATGGACTCGTAGTTTAGGATTGAAAAGAATTATTTGATATCAGTTTTACAAATCAGATGGCCTTTATTTCAGCATGACTCAGCAGAGGCTGCTTGGACTGTGAAGTCTTGCATTTGAACCCAACTTGGGTTTGATAAAGCAGACATGATGTTAAGATAAAGGATGTGTTCGAAAAGGCACCTGGAAGTGGTTTAACAATGTGAAGAGATGAAGATATCTGTGCCTCCACGAGTAGTTTGTTCTACATTAATAACTACACCTGGAGATATGCTGGTTGGCTTCACCTATAGAGCCAACTATTCACTTTGTATGTAGGCTTTAATTGCAGGGTTGTTCTAAGTCTGCTATCTGACAAAACTTTAGAGTTTGTCAACTCATTTGCATTTTTTTTTCTATGATGCCATCAAGGAAGGAAGTAATGTGTGTGTTTTTTAATAAAACCTATCCTCTAAAAGGTATGCAGACAGTCCTTATTTACAGTGCAGCCTTTTATTGTTTTATCATTATAATCTCATATCAAGTGTTCCTCTATTTTGCCCAAGATTTGCCCAATTTAATTAGTGTGTAGTCATCAGGGTCATCTTGTCTTTTCAGGGTACGGGTAGAGCATTAGAACTCCTTTGATCCCCAGGAGTTGTTTTGATGTTCCAGGAGTCATGAAAAAGTAACATCAGGCCAGAAATCTGCTGAGGCAACTCTTTGGGACTCCTGAATGCTCATTTTCTGGGCATCCTAAATTAAGCTGTTTAAACTAGAAGATATTTTTCTAATGTCCTTTTCAGTTATGAATGGACTGGAAAGTATTTCATCATTTTCATACAATAATTCTGATTCCTTTTGTAAGTAGCATGTCTCAGTGTACCAGTACGATCTACTTCTACTCCTAGTTTGTAAATATTATGTAAATTGTCTTTCATTCTTCTATTTTCTTCACTTCCAGATTTCTTCTGTAACTTACTTCCTGTCTTTTGCACTTCTAAATTGTTTGCATTTTTAAAAAGATATGTCATTGATGCTTCCAAACTAGGGTAAGGTCTCAGCCAGAATTGCCTGCTCTCTCAGTTGTGGTGTATTTAATTTTTTGCTTATCTAAAATATTTTCAATAAAAACTCGGTATTCATATTCTCCTATTGTTTCTTCTTCTTTTTTTTTTTTTTTTTTTTTTTCCTTCTCCTATTTAATTATTATAACAATTCAGTTCAGTTTCAGGCTTCTAGAAATATGGTGTGTTAATGTGCATGCACACGTAGGTGTATGTGTGTTTAAGTATTGTTCTCAATCAGTCCATGATGAATTTAATTGTCCAGAGATCACCATCACTTAGGCAACTGGCAACTTTTACTTCAACTATTAAGCTTTGTTTATTAATCATCAAAGAATGCCAGATGTTTCTGGCAGCTGTTTAATAATATCTTTATGTAAATGTTTTTGCTTTCCAGAAATTCACCAGGACCTGTCTAAAACATTGAAAATATTCTTTTGGTTAAAATTATGCATTTAGAGATAGATCATCCCTTACATCATAGCACCAGAACATTAATTTGTATGTTGTCTTAGTGAAGAAATCACGTTGCATGAAAACTGACTCTGTACAGAATTAGTATGCAGGTTTATTTGAATTGACAAAATGTTTCTTTCTGATTAGACTGCTCCTTATTCTTAACTGGTTATTGTAGAAAAGAAAATTCCTGCTTCAGTAAAACTATGCTGTTAATACAATTAAGCTTGAAAAATGAAATATATATATATATATATACATACATAATATATACATACACATATCACTTAGCTTTTATACGAATATGAACTTTTGTTTCTCCTGCTATTTCATGCTTTTGCATGTTTACCTAGTGGATCAGCAGCTCCCAAATGGTGATGTGTTTAGCTCCCTCATCTGGTGCACAGTGGATGTAAATGCTTCAGGAACAAATTTTTTCTTTTTTTTCCCACATTGTATTTCTGTCCTTCCATAAGTGGCAAGCTTTTATTATATTTTCTTTTCTTGTGTAATACGGAAGGTGAATCTAGCACTGATTGAAATCTCTGAAAGAAAATGCTGTAAAAATACAGTCGTCATCATTTTTACAGCTTTCTGGTAAATTGTGGAGTGTTCTCATTTAGGCCTGACAAGTGGGATGTTTGCACAGTCTTTTACAGCTGATAAGACGAATGTGTTCCATGCTTAAATATTAGCAGGTTTCATTATGCGTCATTATTTTCATAAATAGAAATTGAATTCAGCTGTACCTTGGCTTATTTTTCTTTTTTTTTCTTCTTCTTTTTTCTTTTGCAGCTTTTTCACTTCCAGATCTTACAGAGCAGTTTTCACCTCCTGATGTTGCTCCACCAATCCTCATCAAGATAGTGGAGACAATTGAAAAGAAAGGTAGGCTGAATAGTGATATACCAATGCTTTTTGTTACTTGTGTAAGCCAGACATATTATGGGGCATATACAGACATTTTCTCTCACCAGTGACGTACCTCTTTATACACTGTGAAGTTTCAGGCTCTACAAATAGTCAACAGCAGCCTAAGACTTGCCTGTTCCATACTGTCTGTCACTGCTAACCACATAGGGTGGCAAAAGTTGAGCATGCTTTTAAGTCTCAGTTAAGTCTTTGACATTAACTTGAAAATGTCAGAACTTTTGTCATGTCCATGTCCCATTCCTGCAGTGGCATAACTTGGGCTTCTTACTTCTATCTACCTAAAAGACCTAGTGTTTCGATGAGTAGATACGTTCATGTGGAGTATAAAAGAAGATCTGGCTCCCATGCTGCTCCTGCAGGCTGTTTTCTTCCCTGGGATATGTGCCTCTGTTTCCTAGTCCTGGCCTTCTGTGGTCATCTTGTGGAGCATTATGCCAAGAATGGGGGTCTGTTGGGATCTCTGAGCTTCAACGTCCAGCTCTGTCTGCAGATCCAGCAGTTAGCATGTGTAAAGAAGTGTTTTAGAGCCTTGAAAAGCAATCACATTCAGTAGGAGGGTGGTGGTGGGAGAATGTTGCTAATTTATACTGTAGGCATTTATTTGAAGAAAACAGAAGTATGTTGTCTCATGGCAACAGTCACTGGAATATTTATGTATCCCATCGATTTTGTTTTGAAGGTCTGGAGTGCTCAACTTTGTATGTAACACAAGGCTCAAGCAGCTCAGCAGAATTAAGACAAATTCTTGAATGTGGTAAGTACAGCTTTCTTCCTTAAAGCACTAGATGGATTTTGTGGTCACACTGATACCATTTTATTTGGTCCCCTACTCAGCTTATGTATGATCTGATTCTGGATAATATAATACTAATCAGGCAAATATCAGTTAAAAAATAAATAAATTAGTAAAGTTTACACTTAATATGAAAAGTATTTATTTGCTTTTGTGGGTTGTCTTTTTTTTATTGTATGGTTCTTTTCTCAATAATAGTGATTTTAATAATTTCTTGACCACTTGCTTATTCAAGGACTAAAAGTCTAGCTGCTCAGAAAAAAAAAAAAAAAAAAAAAAAGTAGGGGGGGGTGACGGTGAGGGTGGGGAGTTGTTTGTTTGTTTTAAGAGGCAAGGGAAAGATGCACTATTCCTGTAAGGCTACAGGTTAATATTTTGTAAACAAATGGCCAATTGTTTACATGCAGTCCTGTGCATGCTTTTTTTTTTTTTTGGTGTGGTGAGAGGCAATAGCTGAATGTTGCTTGCCTGGTACAGAGATGATGCTGGAAGGGAAATCGAGAATTGATCTGATGTTGCTGCAGTAGCCTGGGTTCTCAGGCTTTGGACAGTAAAATGCAGTTACACCACTAACATCACATACCCATTCAACTTCTCTGAAATATACTTCCTTCTCTTTGGTATTATTTTTTTTTTCATGCCAGAATATACTGGCATGACAAAAGTCAGTTGCACTGTGAGAGATGAGGAGCTATTGTAGCAGGAGTGCTTGACCGTGCCTTTGCAAGCTGGGGTGCAACGTGTGTTGTGAGCTTCCTCTTGCATGAAAGAGCACAGAAATACAAGAGCTAGGAAAGGAAACTGGCTACATGCCGTATTGGCAAACAGTGTAAGCAAGCAACTCATACTGTAAATTAGCTCTCATCAGTTTTAGTAATTACAACTATTAGTAAAATGAACAAGAGATGATACTATGAGTTGACCATTCCTTCACATCAAAAGAGCATCTAGTACTCTACTGATTGTGGAGGGAGAGAAGTACATGCATGAAAGCAGAGACAGGAGATCTGCTTGTGGTGCTAGCTGCCTAAACCTTATTTTTACTATTCTAATTATATTATTTACAGTAACAAAATTGGTACATTTCTTAATTTATTTGGATCCCTTGTTAAGCCTTGAAACTAATGTGCACTTTTATGAAAGGTTTGTCTATCTCCTAAGATCAAAAACTTGTGGTTTACGTGTATTCTTTAAAATGTAATTAGGTTTAGGAAGGGAGATCAGGACTTTACCCTTCAGTAGCAGTCTCTTTCTCTGTTCTCTTTAACATACTATCAGAGTCTTCCAGGACAGAGACAGTGCAGTAGGCGTCCAGATACATGGATACAAGCAGACCCGATCTCCTCTGCCTGCTCTCTTGATCAATCAGTGTGCAAGTCAGCTTTGTTTTCTGAACCATGAACAGCATTAATGTGCTGTTCTGCTTATGGTTAAAATGCTCTGCATATTAATTTGGATAACTGCCTGGTAGCTTCAACACAGTGCTACTTAGCTCTAAAATCAAAACTGATTTGCATCTGGCCAGCTCAGCAGACAGAATAGTTAAGATCTGTTTATGACTTCACACCCAAAGAGTTGCAGAGTACCACAAGTTTATTTTTACTCGTGTATTCATTATAATAATTTGGGATGTACTTCAGAGAATGGGTCAACACTGAGAGAATCAGGACTTAACTTGAATTATGAAATAAACATCCTGTGAGCAACAGACCTATTGAAAACTGTTTTGTAGAAATTTGTGGTTGGATTCTCTGATGCTTCATTGCATTTGTGGAATTCATAGCCACGTTACAAGTTTTTCCATCATAATTTTCTCAAGTGGATTCTTTGGTGTCTGACAAAGATTGAGCTCCTACTGCAAGCTTTCCTTTGGGGAAAAAAAAGAAGGGGAAGGAGGACCACTAAGTGTTTCACTACTCTCTCGGATGCCTTATTTTACAGTATGTGTAGACACACTTTGTAACTGTGTCCTCTACCTTCCTGCTGAGTTTGGTTTAATCTGGCCAAATAGGCTCAAGAGTTATTTTACAAGGGATTTGGCTACTCTGGAAAGTCAGTCAGCACTGGTATATTTAAATTCTTGTACCAAACATGCAAACATTTGGGACTTTACTGCAGCAGATTTTCATGTTTTAGGAGGAAAGCCAATCTTGCTCACACTAAGCATTTCTGTGTTTTCCTATTTTTATTTTTGCTGTTGATATTCCTTGCTTCAGTGCTAAGAATTAGTGGCACTCTCAGACCTCAGCTCAAGTCATAACTATGCTGGAAGGATACCAGGTTTTACAAGATAAATCCCAACTGATGGTGCACCAAGCACCAAGTTTTGCACGTGTCTATTTGTTTCCACTTACTCACATAAATATTTACAGACATGGGGCCCCAAGTTGTTAATCAAGCTTCCAGTCATAATAGAAGGAGCTGCCAGCAGAGAACCTGCATTTGAGCAAAGCCTTGATTAATACTTACTTCTTACACAAAATATTTACAGGTAAAACAGAGACCTGTTAAAAATATTCTGATGTTCCACAACATTGCCAACATCCAGCAAGTCACTACCATTATTATGAGGTCAGTCCTGCACTGTACATGACAGAAGGCTACACAAGCTGTGATAGTCATTTGGTTCATCGGATGCCAAAGGCCTGGACATAGTGTTGAGCACTGTATATTCCTCATGTCAAAGATGCATATTGGTGTCTTCCATTATGTCTTTTGAGTTGTTCTCCATAAACCAGATATTAATTAGCAGTTTTGGCTTGGTATAAAGAGTTCATATCACAAACCTGTACATTTCTTCCAATTTCTAATGTCTAAAAAGTATGTTGCTCTTTCCCTTTAGATGCCTCTTCATTGGATTTAGAGTCTTTTGATGTACACACTTTATCAGACGCTCTCAAGAGATATCTCCTGGACCTGCCAAATCCCATCGTTCCAGCAGCTGTTTACAGTGACATGATTTCTGTAGCTCAAGGTATGAACACTGAATTATTTCAAATGTCAAACAAAGGAGCTTTTGTTAGGATTGTGAGCACCCAGTGATCCAGCTGTCCCCCACAGAACACGGAAGATTCTGAACAACCTGGCAGCATCTCAAAAAAAAAAAAAAGATACCTTCATTGCTTTTGGTGGAAGCTGTTTCAGTTCAGATCTAGACATGCATTATTTACTTACCCGTTTAAGTTAACATAATGCAAAATATAGGGATAGCCCAGTTCTCTGCATTTTAGGAGGTAGAATGACTATAGAAAAACTGTGGGGGAAAAATCAAGGACTTATCTGTGTGCAGAAAGCTAATTTTTAACTTTTTATCAGTGCTGACAAAGTAAATGTATTAGAGGTCATGGTGTTCTGCAGTATGTTGGGAGTTAACAGATTATGAAGTGACAAATGCAGGCGTGTAAGAGTCATCATCCATAGTGGTCGTTTCAAACAATCACAACTTACAGGCTTTCAGCTCGTGGGCCTAGTATTCTGTTATATGTCCCAGGACAGGATATTGCTACTGGTAACCTTCAAAGTTAGAACAGCACCTGTGAGACTTATCTTGTGCATCTCAGAATTACCCAATCATGTGTGACGCTAAACACAAGACAGACTTCTACCAGTACACTCTGAACACATTGTGGTTTTTACCAAAATGCATATCTGTTTCCATTTGACTTTTAAATACTTGTGCTTTACTTTTCCCTGAGCATTTCACTTTTTTCAAAAGAAGAAACAAGTCTTGCAGCACTCACAAAGGACATAATTTTTATTATTTTTCTGTAAGATTGATGCTTGCAAAAGAGTCATATATAGTTACATTTTACTTGTTAAATTTTCTTGTTCTGATATCAAGAGCTTTTTGTCTGTTTGCTTGCAGAAGTCCAGAGCTCAGAGGAATATGCTCAGTTGCTGAAGAAACTCATCAGATCTCCAAATATACCTCCCCAGTATTGGCTCACACTCCAATATTTGCTCAAACATTTCCTCAGACTTTGTCAAGCCTCCAGCAAAAACCTCCTAAATGCAAGGTCTCTAGCTGAAATTTTCAGCCCTCTGCTTTTCAAATTCCAGATAGCAAGGTACGTTGTTATTTTACATTACGTTATTTTTTACTAGCGTTACTGTATTTTTTCCGATTCTTTTGAATAACACTAAAGTAAACTTCTTTTTCCTGTTTCTTACTGTCTAATCCATCTCTTGCAGCTCTGATAATACTGAACACCACATAAAGATCCTAGAGGTTTTAATCACAAGTGAATGGAATGAGAGACAGCCTGTACCAGGTAAAAATTCCTAATTTTAAAAGTTTTATGGTGTTATTTTCTTTAATATTAAAGTTTATGTTTAGGGACAGTAAGTGTTTACTGTTTTTCAAATCAAGCAATGCAAGAGTAGATAATTGCAGAACCAACTTATTTATATTTTCTGTAGTGATGTGCAACATTTGTTTTATAAGAAACTCTTTTTCATTAACATCAGTTTAGTATCCATGTTTTCTACAGCCTCATGGTATTCCTTTCTTTTTAATTAAAAAATAGGAATTTTTTGTAAACCAATAGAATGTGTATCATACAGTGGTAGGGGTGGGAGGTGTATATTCTGAAGATTTTAGTTAACTGCCACTCTACTCCCAGACAAATTTTCTTGAACAGTACCCCAAAGAGATCATCTGAAGAAACTGAAATTTTCCCCTTTATTTACATATATTTATTATTTTAATCCAGAGACTCAAAAGATTTATTAATCAGTATCAATAAACTGTGCAGAAAATATTAAAACCCCATTCAAGAAAATTAGATTGCACTTGTTTTGATTCCATGAGTTAGCATCTAATTTAGTTGACAAACAGTAAAACACACTGCTAACTTATGCAAAAATCCCTGATTTTAAATCAAATATTTGGTAGGAGGAAGGCAGAGTTGCTTACTGTGTGCAAAGGAAATTATTAATGCATGGGGACTTAGTATGTTAGCTTGAGGTAATTCCTTTTACAGCTTATTAACAAAGAATATCTAAGCAAAGGATGGGGCCATAGTGAATAGCACCCTGGGCATGCTATAGCTCTCCCACCCCTATTGACAGTACAAGGTAAAGTTCATGGCAGTAGGATTTGTAGGCCTGCTTATGTTTTGAAGAGCTGGGACACAGCAGCAGAAAGACAGCAACAACAACAAAAAAGCATTATCGCTACTATGTCTGGTAGGTTCATTGTATAAGCCCCTTCCTCAACTAATAAAGGTTAATTTTAAGTGGTTAAAACAAAGACTTCTGTTCCTACTGCTTTGATTGAAAGGTTTTTCCAACCTTCCTAGCTCAGTTAGGAACCTTCCCTTAACAGTTAATGTACATGTCTTTTCAGCTAATTTATAGTTCCTTGGTTTTCTTCATTTTTCTCAAAATAGTTGAGGAGACATTTCTAGAGACACTGTATTTCCCTTCCTAATGTTTCATAACAACCAGCAGAGTCCAAACTTTTAATGACTACTTGTCTTACCTTATTAAGCAGCAAATAACTGCTTATTGTTAAAGAATGAGCATATCTTTGCCATGTGTTATAAGCCTTAAAAAGCAAAATGCATTCTTGAAACCTCTATATTCTACAGAGCTTGATAAAAGCATTTTTTGAAATGATGTGTTTGCAAATACTTTTGGATATGTAAATTTACATGGCTTGAGGCAGTGGTTGGGTGGGGCATTATAAAGTTGGGGTCAGTAGTGAGAGTTTCTTAAGTTGCACTTAAGAGATCACTTAGTTGCATAAAGCTCTGAAACACTTCCTATGAGGAAAATATAAAACTGAAAGGTGTTGATGTTAGAGCTACTAATGAGGACATGAAGTGTAGTCATCCTGAGAGTATCGTTAGAGTACTTGAAGAAATGTGGCTGTATCAATCAGATTTATAGGGTTTGACATTTCATTAACCATTAAAATCATGACACTGCATTAATCATTAAAAACAAATGTTTGTTTTTAATATTTCATCTGAATTAATTAATGTTTTGTAATACAATTGTCTATTTTGAGGGTCCTTCTGGGATTTTTCATATGATCTGTTACAAAAATAGATCTCCTTATGTGTGTGTTTCACAGTCCATCCCCGGCAATGGAATGTTTTTTAGTAGAACATTTGCATATCTATTAATACGCTGAAAAAAAATTACAAATTTTCAAACTTTGTGGTTAACTAGTCTCTGCTCTTAGACCTGTAAAGTGCTCAAATACTTTCCAAAACTTGAATCTTTACAGAATGCTTCATAAGCCTACAGAATTAGGACACAAGACTGCATTCAGCACCTTAATTGTTCAGTGACCTGATCATCTGAAATGTTGTGTTTTTTATAGTTCTTATAGAGGATTATAAGATGTATTTTTCAAAATTGTCAGCTTCAAGATTATTGACTGCAGTGTCTTGAATTTCCATGTAGAGACATTGTAATAATTGAAGATGCTTAGGAAGGAGATTTTTTTTTTTCATGTAAGTGTTATGAGAATGATAATCTGTAATAGAAATTGAGAAATACAGAACTTAAGAGGTTTTAAACAGAAACTATTTTGTTGAAAATGGTGTAATGAGGATTGGGCAATTACAGGTAAACAGATGTAGCCAGGTGTCTTTTATTTTTCACAGACTGAAGTGATAGCATCCTCCTTTATTTTTTCTTTTTTCTTTTTTCTTTTTTCTTTTTCTTTTTTCTCTTTCTTTTTTCTTTTTCTTCCTGTTATTCTTAGGCCTGCATGAAAACATTCAGTCTAAAATGAATTGTGCATGAAGTTCTAGTGGTGTCTTAAGCAGTGAATAGGTACATTATATGCAAGGCTGGAGATGTCTGAATAGGGAAGAGACTTCTGCACAGCTGCGGGCCTTTTTCTTATCACATCACTCACTTATTATCCTTCTTGCCTCAACACAATAGAAAGTATGTAGATTGGACCAGCATCTTAAATTGGACATCTTATAGCTACTAACGTGGTGCTATGCACACCATAGCACAAAAGCGGGAGTTAATGTTAGGCCATTACTTGATTTTTATTTTTTTCTATTGCACAAAGCCAGACTGATTTTTTTTGTTCCCTGTTACAGTGTTCATCACAAACTCAGTATTTTTTTTTTTTTTTTTTTTTTTTTTGTGAATTACAATAACATTAAGCACTCTGCAAAGTGAAAACACCAAAGTTAAAATACATGCCGTTCTTTTGTGTGCAGTATATGAAGACATGGTAGAGTTGCTGGCATGGCATTCTGACCAGCTAGTGCCTGGATGGTCAGGTAGCCAGCCAGCTACCCTCTGGTTGGCAGAGACAGGTAGCGCTATGGGAGATTTACTGGAGGTTCTTGGGAAGAACATGGGTTGATCAGGGTCCTGCTGGGGTGGAGGGACACTAAGGAATCTGCAGTGGCTGTTAGGAGCTGCTTGCTGTCTGGTACACATGATTTGGAGCCTGTAATGGCCTGCACGCCTACTGACCTCAAGCTGCTTTGTCCAGACTGCCTGTCCTCTTTTATTGCTGTAAAATACTGCAGGTTTTAAGCATGAAGTAGGTTTTACTACTTGCTGTGTCACAGGTAAGAGGTGAGGTAATGAGACCACCTAATGGCTCACTTGCTGGGGACTGAGTGAGGATCCTGGCAGCACTGCCAAAAAGCTGGCACTTTGCTTTCAGCTAAACAAAATATCAGCAAGTTTGGCAGCACAATAACCAGAGCAGGGGAGTATCAGTGCTGGTCCTGCTCCCCTGGAATTTTGTCTCAAAGCTGCCCTGGCCTGTGGTGGTCAGGCTTAGCCCGTAGTCCTGTCTGTAGCATCTCGGGGCTCAGTGGAGGAGGATGTGCAAATACTATCCCTTGCCAGAACCTTTCTTCATCATGTCAGGACTTTTCTGCATCATACCACAGGCTTGGCTGTGCTGTTGGCAGTGCAGAGCGTGTTTTGCAGTGTGTGCAAGGCAGTCCATCCCTGGGAGAACTGATTTCACACTGGCTATTGCGCATTGGCTCCTCACCCGGCAGAGGGCTCCCCTTCTAAGCTAATAAAAGTCAGGCTTCATACTTGGTCTAACGGACAGCAAAATGTATCGGTAATTGCCAGCCCTAGCTATTCTGAATTCTTGCTTTAGACTTTGACATTGGGGCATACGTTACATTTCTCACTACCAAGTTGAAAGTATTTGGTTAAATGTGTGGGATTATCACAACTGTTTATATATTAATACCTGTGTGCATGTATATTTGTATGTTTGCATGTATATTTGTATATACAGAGTTGTGGAATCTGATCAGTTCTTCTGCTTCACACATTGTTTTGTAGAAACAAATTTCTTTACTGATAGAAGAACTTTTTTTTTGCTTAAGAGTGTAAAAAGTAATACACTGCTGCCTTTCTGCAAATGCAAATCTATACATTCAATGGGTACATTTCAAGTTGTTGAAATTTAAATGCAAATAAAAGTTAAGATGGTGCAATTATATGAAAATGCAGGTGCGTGGATGTCGAGATCTAATTTTTTTGACAAAACACATGATTCTTTCTGCAGGATGATTAGGCACTCATTTTTGCACAAGGCACTAGGATCAAAAAGCAAATGGACTTAGGAACAAAGTCTTATCTTTTGTCTCAGCCTGTGTAACTGTGTGTTTTGAAATGATAAGCAATTAAGTGACCCCGGCTTTGGAATGTCTTATGTTCTTTGAGAATATGCATCTGTGCTGCAGTCCTATAAAAAAAAAAAAAAAAAAAAAAAAAAAAAGTTATTGAGCCCATCTGTAGCTTTTAACAGTAAATAGGAGGTGTATCAGTTACTGTCAGAAGTTGGATTTTACCTCTTCTCTTGCTGTGTGCTGTCATGAGTTCAGAAACACAGGTTACTGCCTGCATTTGAAGTAGGCTATTCTTTTATGAGTGTGCTACTTTAAATTGCATATAGACTTGACAATTGTTCAGGTAGGCACAGGCTAAGACTAGGAAAGTGAGGGATTTATATTAGGTGAAGCTAATCCATCAACGGCAAAACATCAAAATTGTACTGAAGATATTTGTGATTTCATTGTGAACTACAAGTGGCTTTCGGTAGGTGTGGTATTTTGTAGCATGTGGGGATTTTGCTAGGTGGAGAGTTTGGGGGTGAAACTTCAGTGCTGTTTGACTGCCATAAAGAGCATGAGCTAAGCTCAAGGACCGCTGGTACTAGCAGTGCTCACTGTTACCAACAAGTGGGAAGAAAATATTAATCCCCTTCACTCCTTTCTCTGAATCTGTGGTCTCATGGTCTGCTTGTCCTTTCACTTTGGATTTATTTCCTTGTAAAACTATAGCTGGCAAAGAAATTAACTTCTGTAGGCAAAGGGGAGCAGTCTTTTGCTGCTCCATTCCTTTAGCAAGTCAGATCTAAGGCAAGGATCTAAGATCTAAGGCATATTTTACCTAGGCTGCTCCCTCCCTGGACAGTTACTTTTCCCACCGGCCTGTGGGAAATGAACAAACCTGACGTACTGGCAAACACTATGAATAAGGACAGGTGCTTTCGCTACTATTTTCAGGTTTCAGGATATGGGTAAAATGCTTCACAGCCTTGTTCTAGGGGGTCTTCAAGCAACACATGTATTTGTGATCCAGTGTAGGAGGTGATGCTGTGTTTGCAAGCAGGCTATTTTGCTTGCACATGGCTGATCTGAGAGATGCAGCTCTTTTCAAGGAAGATTTTGAATCTTTTTTTTTTTTTTTTTTTTTTTTTTTCTGCAGAAAGCTAGCCACTTCCTGCATTTAGCTGTTCTTGGTGCTTTTCTTGACTTTAAAACTGTATTCACCAGCCAGTTACACAGACTATTTTAAGGCCGCTTACAATGGTCTTCTCATTTACTTAGCTAAAATGAGAAAGTTAGCCTTGCATTGGCCACTTGTTGGCTGATGACAACTTTTACTGTGAATCTGGCTCCCCCTCCCCCACTTGAAATCCCTGGCTCAGCAAATATTTGAACCTGCCCAAGTTAATCATGAAACTGAGATCTTTATCTCTGAGAGACGTGCAAGCTACCGAGGGTGGTGATTTTTTTTTTTTGTTACAGTACTAAAGTCAGGTTCACTTTTTAATGATGAAACAGAGTAAGTGGATACGTTCTGCACAGCACAGAGCTGTCAGCAGTTAAGAAGAGAGAGAAGGCTGGGGTTTTCTCATTGCACATTGCAGCTTTTTAGAGATTTTTGTGGAACGTTGGTTGGAAAACAGTCTTCTTCAGAATTATCTTTTGCTTAGTTGTTTCAGCAAAGCTTCCTAGTAAAAGAAGTTTTGTGGTTTTTTTTGCTTGTTTGTTTGTTTGGTTGGTTGGTTGTTTTTTTTTGTTTCTTAAAGATTTTTATAAGAGGAAGCCAATTAATTTTTCAGGTTATTGGATTATGTTTTCAGGCTGTATAACAAGGGCGACCGTTTGCGATGCATAATGTACAAAGTAAGTGATTTTGAATTTCTCTTGAATTTCTTTCTGTTTTGTTTGTCACCTTGTGGAGGTATTTCACTATAACCCATTACCAGGTAGAGGTTTCACGGTCTTAAAATAGGTGAGTGAAGGTCAAGTGCCTGCAGATTACTCAGGGAGTGGGGAAATGCCTATCTGCCGCCTGTCTTTTCCTGCCCGCAAGCTAGGCTAGTCCGCGCCGAGCACTAACCTGGTTATACGAGCACGGGCAGCCCAGAACTCAGCCACCACTGAAACCCGGGAGAAGTAATTTCTCCTGAAAGACCTTATTCAACAGAATAAAGAAAATCTTACCGATCCCACATTAGACCTAAATGCAGCAATATAGTCTCGGTAGGAAATCTTTATAACCTAATTTAAATAATTACCTTGGCAACTCAACTGTTTAGGTAGCAGGTGGGCTAAACCTCCAAGCTCAGTGTTTGGACTTGTGTCTGGGATGAGTTCAAGTATCCTGTTTCATTTTGGAAATGGAAGGAATCTTTGGAGCATGTCTACCTAAACAGGGACAGGAGTCTATTTCAAAATGAATTTCAGCTTGTTAATACAGAGAGCAAACTAGCATGTATTTTTTTGTTAACCGTTGGTTCTCCAGACATGTTGTTATATGTTAGTGCTCGTCTAATGGGGTGAGCTGGTGAGTAGCACAGCGGGAGGGTAGATACATGTGAAATATTTGGGACGGGTATAAACTGTGTTAATTTTTTAATGGGTGTTTGTGAGATAGAGCACACTTCAGCTGCACCAGGATTCCTCCTGATGTAGGCACAGATAGTTGCTACAGTTACTCTTTGTTGTGGTTATTTTTGGTATCTGGTTTTCTGCCCCCTTAGATTATAGCAAGTATAAAGCATTTAGATTGCTTTACATAGCATTCTGCTCTGGAATCAATAGTCTGTTCTGTGCATGCTTCTTCCAAGAGGTCTGAGAGCGGTGCAGCCAGTAATCGGGGGGCTTAGAGAGACAGATTCCGAATAGTACAAGTATGCTGGTGGCATAAAGTCAAGTTCAGAAGAAGACACTGAGAAGGACTCTTATTTTTTAAAACAATTAACTTGATAAATATCTTGATGAGAGCAGGGTAGAGAAACAGTGTGAAAAGGCAGACTGAATCTCGTGTCCTGACAGACTGGCTTTTTATGTTCAGCAAAATCATTTTTCAAGATCTTGCTCAGTTTTGACTTTCTTGCATGGTGCAGAAAAGTCTGGTGAATGTAAGACTACAATATTTGATTTTTAGATTTCAAAATGAGTTAATCCAGATCAATTGGAATTGTATTTTATTACAGAATGAAACGGGGCTGGCATCTCTGCAGTAAGCACAATTTATATAATAACATTAGGTATATCAGATCTGTGTGCATATTAAAATATAGAACTCTATACCGTTTAAAAACCTAACCCATATTTCATTCTGTGGATAAATAATGTATGCATTGTAATTTATGTAATGTATGTAGCCTAAGTATGTATGTGTGTAATGGGTATATAATGGCTATTCTCTTTTTCTCTTTTGCATCTTTAACATGCACACAAGCCTTTTAAAGCTTTTTCAGTGGTAAACTACAGGCATCTGAGTAGGAGAATGAATCTGAGAAGTGACCTACCTCTCTGCAAAGGGAGCTGCACTGTGTGTGAGCATGCATGTGTTGTGTGCGCGTGTGTGTAAGAGCTACGTGCTGCAGCATATCAGCCTTTTGTCATCCTGCCAGGATTGGACTGTACCATGCTGCAAAGTCAGGAAAATGAAATGGAAATAAGGGTGCACAAGGAGAGCCTGCTCCGGCTTTTTGCTTGTAAAACCGGGTTTATATTGCTATTCTGCTAAATGCAGACTCTTTCTGAAACTGAAATTGTTCTAAGATTAATGTAGAACAAAATGATGAAACAGGAGTGGTCTGGTGACATTATTTTGACATGATTGGCTGAGGATTATGATGTAATAGGTTACAGTGCAGCCCCTTATAGGTTTTAAAATGAATTCCAAGACACCATTACAAAGAGAGCCTGACTCTTTTCTTGTATCTGAGCTTACTCAGTGAAACTCATACAAATGTACAATACTGTTTGGAATATGGAAGAACTGGATATAGAATATCCTAAGACAGATATAAATTGTGGCACAGACTTGATGTTTTACATAGAAATGGATCCACCAGGTAAAACTGCAGTCTTATTACGGAAGACTTAATTCCTCTTGGTCTTTACGATATCTGATGAAAAATACTTAATGGATATGTAGGATTTATTTACTTTGTCATTGATACAAATTAGAATTAAATCGTGTTTTTGTGCATGGTTATAGCAATTAGAATCATAACCTGTAGAAATACCTGTCTGCTTACTTAAATGTTTTTTTTTTACTGAATCAACCTGTTTCTGTTTTGATTTTTTTTTCTGTCATATGTAGTTCTATCTCTACTATTATATCATTTAAAAATATCGTTTCTTTTATTTTGCTATTTTGCTGTCTTCCACACTGTAGCTAAAAAGAGGTGCTGTAATAACACTTATGTTTCCTGAATCAGTGGTTACAATTCAATGGTTTGAATTGCTTTAGGAAAAACAGATTTTAAAATCTAACAGTATTAACTGCATACCTGATAGCACATAATATTTTTTTTCATAGTGTATAAAAATGTTATGCTCTCTTTATATTCATTGCAGCTTTAAAAACATTGTATTTTGTAGCTGGTCATTATATACGTATAGGGATGTTCATAAGGAATGTTGTACTTACTAGAGAACTAAAGAGCTGGGTTGATTTTTAATCCTGATCCCAATGTAGTCCCCCTTTCTAGTAAGTCAGGAGTGCTGCAGTATCTTCCTCTGGCACCCACTGGCATACGTATGCAGCTTTGACATTGAGAAAAGGGGATGTGTTTTTTAATCAGTCCTGGCATTTGGAAGACAATTTATTCTGTAGAATACTAAGATTAACACAAAGGATATTTGGGTCACAGATGGGTTTCTCAAAGTGAGTGTTTGTTTTTTTTTGCAAACGATTGCACAGAATGCAGAGGATCATGGAAACGTAATTCTTTGTATTAAAACATACAGTATTGCTGTGGGTTTGCGTCTTTTATTACTCAGCTTATAGGTGAGAAAACAGCAATATTAGTGTAAAATCGTCACATAGGAGAAAACAAAATGAAATCTTACCTGTTTTATTATTTATAGTTACCTGAAGATAGTCAAAGAAGGTAATAGCAAACTTTAGATTTTTTTTTCCCAAATGCTTTCCTCACAGGGAGAGGAGATGACTAAAGTGTTATATTTTGCTTAAAATATATTATTGCAAAATTAACATACTTTCTTGAAGCAATACATCCTTTTTGTTGAATTGTATTTTTTTCAGTAAAATTCTTGATTCCTCATTTAAATACTGTCAGAGGTAGAAAATACTGTTTTGTAACTATTCCTTTTTTTTTCTCATTCATATAGTAATGTGTGATTTCAAGGAATATATGGTCATGTTTTCAATGACTTATGCTCAACTTTTTCTCCCTTTATCTGCAGCACTGCCTCCTAAGCCACCGAAACCTAATACTGTAACTAACAACGGCATGAATAACAACATGTCACTACAAGATGCTGAATGGTACTGGGGAGATATCTCAAGGTAAAACATCTCAAGACATGTATTTCTCATGTATGACTTTATATTCTTGCTCTGTTTTTCTCTGTATGTATTCTGCTTAAGTATAGAAAAATTATAGCTCTAAGAGCAATTTTTAGGATATTTTCCAACGGAAACATATCATAGTTGTTTTTATTCCAAACGTGACTAAAAAGTTACTGGCAGTCCATTAGAATGTAATATGTAAATGATTTGGTGATTGTTCTGTTGTTTTAAGGCAGCTATATGAAATGGCTAGCATGAAATAGTAGTATGAAAAGACAACACCAAGAAATAAGTATTTTTTTTTTCTTGTCTTTCATCCAGATCCTCAACTGTAGGCACAACAGTTAACAAGCCAGACTAACAAGTGCTATGTATTAGCAACATTTTTAACGTACTATATATAGGTACATTAGACCAGTACTGGCTGCTCCAATTGTGCAGGCTTGTATGAACAAGCAGAAGACCTCTGCATGAATATAATTTCGTTCCAGCAGTGAGAAGACATAGAATATATCGGTTTTGTATCCCAGTTGTTCACTAGTAATTCTAAATAAGTTATTAAATAACTGTGTTTATTTATGTGGAGATCAAGAAGGCTTACAAAAAAAAAAAAAAAAAAAAAAAAAGCTATTTTAAAACAAGAATTTAGAGCACGGTGAAAGGATAAATGAGTGAGAAGGAGCTGAAATGATTAGTTACTTTTGCTTTCATTTTAGAGAAGAAGTGAATGAGAAGCTTCGAGACACTGCAGATGGTACCTTTTTGGTACGAGATGCTTCAACCAAAATGCATGGAGACTACACGCTTACACTAAGGTAAGACAGTTACAGTAGGTCTGTAATACCTACAATACTGCCTTTAAAATACCACCTTCTTTCGGAAATAGTAGTAGAAGTCTGCCTAACTTTTCAACAAACTTTACTTGCAGGAAAGGAGGAAATAACAAATTAATCAAAATATTTCACCGAGATGGGAAGTACGGCTTTTCTGACCCGTTAACTTTCAACTCTGTGGTTGAGCTAATAAACCACTACAGGAATGAATCTCTAGCCCAGTACAATCCTAAACTGGATGTAAAATTACTGTATCCAGTGTCTAAGTACCAGCAGGTAATTTAGTCTATTTTCTTTGTGTTCCACTTAATTACAAAGAAATTATCGCAGACTGGGGAGACATTTATTACAAAGAATTTCAGCTCTGTTAATATTTGAAAACATAGAGTGGGTATAAAAGTGGATATTTTTGTTTAAAACCAACAGCATAAATTGTATATAAATAATTAAAATTTTAAATACTGCAGAAGCATTATTAAGAAATAAATTTAAGTTACTAAATACCCCACTCAGTGCTGATGAAATATATAATTTTTATTATAAAGCTGCACACTTGCAATGGAAAATTGCTTTTTGTCATTTAGTTTTATTTTGACTTGCATATTGTGCATATAATATATCATACCTCTATATTGATAAAAGAGATGTCACGTTTACCATGTAAATATCTGGGCATTTTTAAGCAGTCTGGAAATCTGTTCAGTGTATTGTTTTTTTTTTCACAAAGTATCTTTTCTTCTGTTCACCATACCAGGATCAAGTGGTAAAAGAGGACAGCATTGAAGCAGTGGGAAAGAAATTACATGAATATAATACCCAGTTCCAAGAAAAAAGCCGAGAATATGACAGACTCTATGAAGACTACACAAGAACATCTCAGGTAAAATAGATTTGAAGCCAAAAGGGGAATGGAAGACTAATGTGGATTTAGAAGACTGTTATTAAATTCATGTTGCTATTTTCTGCTTGCTCAGTATAGTGGAATTGCTTACTCATGTTTTAACAATCACCACCTACAACCTAACTCTGTGCTCAAGATCGACACATACATCCAAAGCAAGCACCTTGATTTACAAACACATCTGCATACTGACCTCATCAGAGCGAGTTAAGGTTTCCAAGACACCTCTGTAAGGAAGCATTCTGTTTTAATACTAGTTTTGTAAAGGTCTGGTTTCACTGATGTAGGGTGGAGTGATGACATGTAGATACTCTGCAGGAATGAAAAGCTCCCACTGTCCTTCTTTCACCTCATCCAATTATTAGCCAAGTCTTGAGGTTTTGGTGAATTTGTGCAGTTTTACACCCCTACAACCTGAACATAATTGAAGAAAGGTAGAGGTGTGTAGGCAACTTGAAGTTAATAGTTTCAAAGACTTAGCCCTGGACTAGCCATGTGGGGACAGGAAGATGGACTAAATGACCTCTGGAGACCAGTCCAGCCCAGTAACTTAAAATTTTATTTCAGAGAGTCAACTGAACTTCTAAGGACATTAGCTGGTACAAAGCGCAAAGTGCATTGCCATAAGGGTAATCTTCAGAAAAAGAATTTATAAAAAACTTATTTATACAAAAGAGAGCTTGTAGCTAGTTCTTTTTCTAGCAGTTTTTCTTTCCCAGAAAGCCTCATCATGGTTGTCTTTTGCAGAGGCCTGTTTCCTCTGTTTTGTAAAGCTCTGCAGACAGGATGCATTCTGGTAATGGGATATTGAAGTCATTCTGTTAGAATATACTGAAATGTCTCCATGATACAAGCCAATAAATCATCCACTCTGTTTGATAACAACTGTAATTTAAACAACTATTTTATTTTCAGGAAATTCAAATGAAAAGAACAGCTATTGAAGCATTTAATGAAACAATAAAAATATTTGAAGAGCAGTGCCAGACGCAGGAGAGATACAGTAAGGAATACATTGAAAAATTTAAACGCGAAGGAAATGAAAAAGAAATACAAAGGTCAGTATGTGTATTTCAAGTTGTATGATTTTGAAGAAAGAAATAATGCCAAGTATAAATCTGCCTAAAATTAAAGCAAGATGTCAAGGTTAAAGTTGTTCAGTTGTAAGCAAAGCAAACTTCAAACGGGGTTGATGTGAACTTGTAAAGCATGAAGCTACATTTAGAGAAATAATCTGTTCTCTTAAAAGTCTATATGAGAAAACAGCAGACAAAGTTATGAATACAACATTATCAGAGTATAACATACCACATTGTTCCATTCAGAATTATGCACAACTATGAAAAACTGAAGTCTCGAATAAGTGAAATTGTGGACAGCAGGCGTAGATTAGAAGAGGATTTAAAGAAGCAAGCCGCTGAATATAGAGAGATAGACAAGCGTATGAACAGCATTAAGCCAGACCTCATACAGCTGAGGAAGACAAGAGACCAGTACTTGATGTAAGTATCATTATGAATTCACAAATATATATATATATATAAACATATATATAATAATATATAATAAAATATATAGTAATAGTATAATATAATAATAATATAGTACAAATATATTTATTTATTGGCACCAAACTTCTGAAACTAATAATTTTATTTGGTATTATTATCCAGGTGGCTGACTCAGAAAGGTGTTCGGCAAAAGAAGCTAAATGAATGGCTTGGAAATGAAAATACAGAAGAGTGAGTATTAAGAGATTTAAATATTCCTGGTATTTCCTATCAGCTTGCACAAAAGTGAGATTGAGCATATTTAATTCTATATCCACCCAGAGGGAATCTCTTCTAGGTCTCTTGTAACAATGTTCACTGTTAACGCAGGGCAGCCTACGTAACACGGGTATCAAAAAGGACTCCCTCTCATCCCCTACTCTGCCATTACTCAAGGAAGTGTGTAATCAGGTTACTATAGCAAAGCACTGGAACTTAACCTGTGTCTTTATTCTTACCAGCAATATGAAGATTATAAGGTGTTGGTATCTTGGAGGGATGTCATAGGAATAAATAAATTGTTCAGAAGGTCTCTTAGGCATAGGTGGGCTGTTTCCCAATTACATATGTTGACACCATGGTGCTATCTAGTATAGTGGTGCCCACATCAGTGTATCACATTGCTATTGGAGGTGATAAAATTGTGTATGCTGAAGAGTGGTCCTTCTCCATTTTTATGGTCTAGTCAGTCTTTCTGGGAAATGGCAGGATAGTATTCCATCATTTCAGCAATTCAGTTTTAGTACAGGTTCTAGCTGGGGCCTGGCCACTGAATAGGTTTTGCTTTTTGCTTCATTCCGGAAAAAAAAAATAAAAAGAAAAAAAAAATGAAAAGAAAAAAAAAAGCAGCAAAAAGCAAATATAAACCAAATTTTAAACAGAAGCAAGCTGCAAAATAGTATCAAAGTGCCTTAAATTCACAGTTAAAAATAGTAAGCAGTGAAGAGTGAACAAGTAGAAAAACCAAGTGGTCTGAGTAATATTTGTATCAACATTTTCTGCTTGTATAGTCTCCTGTGCATGCCTTCTACACTGCATGACTGAACATATAGCAAAAACAGCAGATTGACAATGACTGTTTTCTGGTTTTACATTCTAGTTTTGTCCACATTAGTGGTCTATTTTAATTTGGCTTGGTTTGCTTAGTCTCCTGCTGTTTTCCTGGAAATTGTGCAACTGCTGCGGCTACATTGGTAGAAGAAGGGAATAAATATGGCATACACATTTTAAAGCCATGTTGTTCACTCAGTCTTAGCTCTGCTCAGAGAAGATATAATGGAGAATACGTAGGCACTTGTTTCCACTGGCACCCTCATCAGTTAGACAGAAAGAGCAATGCCAGGCTGTGGTTATAACATAGCATCAAAATAGTAAGTGAAACTGTTGTCTCTCTGACTCTCCCTGTCAGTGAATCTGTTAAGTGCTCAGGTTTCTGCAGGCAAATTAAATTTTGAGAATTTGACTTTTTCTCTAAGGTAAAACAGAAAAAAAAATGAGTATAATAAGCAGCAGTAAAAATAGGAGTCTCTTTCTCTAGGTGCTGAAAATAGAGCCAAAACTGAATGCATTAGAATATCTTACAGGGCAAAGAAGTACGATGGGATAAAGGAGCTGGATAGCAGGTCATCTGAAACAAAAGAACCCTTTTTTTTCCTGAAAAATTAAAATGTGTGAAATTGCTGATCATGGTAGACCACTCTGATACTCTTCAGAACAACTGATTGTAAGTAGAGCAGCAAAGGCAAAGCTGACCGGTGCAGGCTGCTGGGCAAATAGGGAGCTTTGGAACTGTAGAGTATCAAAGTGGTGTCCCCATAGCTGAACCAAAGACATCTTCTTTCACAGTGGGTTTAACTCAGAGGGTTCTATGAAACTCTGAATCAGCTTTGTAGTTGGTGGCAGCTTTGGTAAAGAAGGTCCTATATAACATGCTTTTTTCATAATCTCATAAGGAAGGAGAACACTACTATTCCAACCTTTTCACAAAGCCATCTACCATATGAATAATTTATCTATCTACCTGTACAACTGCTCATAGCTCTCCCAAGCAGCAGATGCAATCAATACATTGCA
The DNA here is from genome assembly GCF_964211825.1 of Aythya ferina. Lineage (NCBI taxonomy): Eukaryota > Metazoa > Chordata > Aves > Anseriformes > Anatidae > Aythya > Aythya ferina. The sequence goes on from NC_140299.1 coordinate 23,747,747, forward strand.
TGATTTTTCACTGCTGACCAAGTGTTCTGATCTTTAGAAATGAAGCTGTCTCAAAGGATATTGATTTTGGTGGGTTTGCAGTATACCAGAACAGTGAGCAATGGTAGAAGTGCTGAAATCCTCACAGCAGATTCTGTTAGATAAAACAGCATCCTTTTATGTCCATCTTCACATCTACATGAGTATTTTTAAAAGAAACAAGGACCAGAACTTTTATTTCTGTTCAGCAGGTGAAATGTTGTAGTATTACATGGTTTACGCCTCTAGTTCTACCAGGGAGACAACCTACTAACCAAGTTTTTCCAAGTGATATGAAAGGGGGACCAGCATATTCATGGTTTTTGCTCTGCAACGTGTTTCACAAACATCTTTTGTCATATTTTGACAGCCAATACTCTATGGTAGATGATGATGAAGACTTGCCCCATCATGATGAGAGAACATGGAATGTGGGAAATATCAACAGAAGCCAAGCTGAAAATCTTCTGCGGGGAAAGCGAGATGGAACATTCCTGGTTCGAGAGAGCAGCAAGCAAGGCTGCTATGCCTGCTCTGTTGTGTACGTACCCTAAATGCGAATGATGCATTTGAGGCACCCACCTTGAGAAAGGGGTACATGCACACTTGCACGTGTGTGGATCCCCTTGGATCTTTCTGCTTAGAAGCAGACAACAAGTCATGAGGCCATTCTTATTGCAGCTCCATTTTCTACACAGCTCAAACCTGTGCTGCTCACATAGATGAGGCTCATTGAAAACAAGGGAAAGTAGAGCATGGAGTAACTCATTTATCTACAGCTACTAAGTCCTGCCTAACTCCTGCATCCTTAAGCAACACCTGGGAATTTGGGTTAAACCTAGGCTGTTACCATTTTTCCACCACAGAAGACTATAGAAGGAATCCTATGTAGTGACTAGTGTTTTAAGATTTATTGCCAGTACCTTATTTTCTAGCTTAATTTTACTGTACTGACAAACTAAAAACTGTTGTTTGTTTGTTTGTTTTTTTCTTTAGGGTGGATGGAGAAGTTAAGCACTGTGTGATAAACAAAACACCTACTGGGTATGGATTTGCAGAGCCATATAACTTGTACAACTCTCTCAAAGAACTGGTGCTACATTATCAACACACATCACTTGTGCAGCACAATGACTCTCTCAATGTCACACTAGCCTACCCAGTATATGCACAGCAGAGGCGATGAAGATCTTAATACTCTGGGTGTTTGGTTTTTTTCTAAAGAAAAGATTTGACAACATTGAGGCCTCTGGAGAGAGCAGGCTCCTTTCAGCCTTACTCAAGAATTTGAGCTGCAGTGTCAAAGCTATCTGTCTTCAGAGATGGGACTAGAGCTTTCCTTCACAACTGCAGTCGGAAAGATCACAGTATTAAGCTGTGAATGTATGTTTCTAATCTGAAGTGCTTTTTTTTTAATTGAGAAAAGAAAAACACAAGAGAGAGAAATCCTAACCTGATCTCCCAGCAGGGACATAGAGGCCTTTAACCATGGTGCTTGTTTACGACCACTTCTGAAGCTTTACCAGCTAGAACATTGGATTCTGCAGACACAAGGTGTAAGAGGTCTTTGTCATTTGGTTATTGGAATTTCTTGGTCACAACCTGGCTTGGATTTGATGTTGCTGCACTCAGTGGATCCAGACACACAGCATTGTGGATTTTTTGGTTTCTGGTGAATGATATGTAGCAGAATGGCACTTTCATTTATAAGGGACACTTTAAAAGGACTTCAGTTACAGTATGTTGTTTGGAGGAATTGTAACAGTGAAGTGCCAGGAAGTGTTTTGCTTAGACGTTTAAAAATCCTGTTTTAAGAATATATTTAAGACTGAAGAAAACAGGACTTTCAATGGCATACAGTCTTTAATAATGTACATATTGAATGACTAACTATCATTGATGGAAACTATCAATACCAAACTGCTTCTCTTTTCCCCTTTCTGTTTGCTGGAAGCTGAATTCTTAGACCATGCTATGCAATACTGAATTTTCTTTAGGCTGTAGTCTTCTCTTGAGCATGTCTACAGGTTAAGCTTGTTTTTCTTTCTTCATTCCTTGCCTTCTTTTGTCTTTCTTTCTTTTGCCTGAGAATACTTTTCTTAATGATTACTTTTTGTTATTCTTTTGACATTTTCTGTTTTTTCTTTTTCTTTTTTTTTTTAAATGTACAGGAAGCCAGCAAGAGTTGGCTTCAGAATTAAAACTATGAAATATTTTACAATTTTCTTTGTATAGAATATTGAGCTACTAGCTCAAAGTTTAAAAAGTTCATCTTTTTTTTTTTTTGACTAAATATTTTGTTGGGCAGTGCCTGATAAGCTTCAAAGCTGCTTTATTCAATAAAAATATATGAACATTACAAAATATCATTGAGTCCAACAATATTGTTTCAGAGATACCTTTAGAGTACGGTACCTTGCTATGTTTGCTTTTGAAGCATTTTGAACTTCTGTCATGATTGTCTTTGTATTTGGAAGATGAAAAAATTGTGTATCCTTCTCTGATAATGACTGCAGAAAAACAGAAAAATTTAGCTACTGGAGTAGATAGGTTGGATTTCAGAATGAATCCACACTTCACAGTAAATAAATGACATCTTGACCTACTGTGGCAGAATTTTTGTCAGCATGTCAAGGTATTTTCATTTCATATGAAGGAAGTTTCTCTAAACTGTTGCCTGGATTTGTTTATCATACTAGTATTTTTAAAGAAATCTCCCACCTGTACTCAGAACAATTGGATACAACATAGGGCTAAGTAAGACTGGAAAACCTCTGTTCTGAAAAATGATTAGGCTTTCATAGTTAATATTTTGGATTTATTTTCATAAGTTTGTAGACTGAGGGAGTATCAAAGTGAACATTTTCATAGTTTCAGGCACTAGAGACTTACAGAATTATGGTTTGTTTAAAGGAAACAAATACATGAATCCCACTAAAGCAAACTTAGTAGTAATTCTGGGACAATTCATTGTGGGTGGCTTGCAGTGGTTATTGTTGTTATATATTTTTTGCCATGACCATTGCAGAAATTCGTGCATTGCAAATTGATAAAGTAATGAAGTTCATATAAATATTGGACAAGTTGTGACGAAATTAAGATGAATTTATTCTTCCCCACAGATGCACAGGGAAAACCCATTACTATTTAAGGGACTTGCACACACAATCAAAACAGTAGGTCCCATGGAGTTGTCTCATAACTCTGCTTTAGAGATACATGTATTTTGATTCCAAGCATTCAGTACTTACTAAGCTATTGGAAATAATGAGGAATTTGCCTGTCTCCAGTAGTTTTTATATTATCTTCTATTTTTTACATTATCCCTTCATTTCTGAGACTGTAAAGCTTTGTTTTTTTCTTTAATTATGTGGATTTTGTGCTTTTTTGGTGGGTTGTCTTTGCTTTCCTATAGATGTATTTTCTCTGTAGAATCTATATCAGGAAACAAGATACAACCAACATAAATGTTTCAGGATAGTCATCATTTTCAAAATTATTCAGATTTTTTAATTTTCTAAATAGAAGTTTAGTCTTCATCCCTTCCATTCCTTGTTCCACCCTCCTTTCAGGCCTCTCAGAATAGGACCATTTAAATTTGGTTTTCTAATAACTGTTTTTTACTATGAAAAGCAACAATTACTCTAGCATGACAGTCATACTACTGGGCTTGACATTACAAATTAGCTCAATATACAACAATTTAAAACTTGTAGCAATCCAAGGTATTCTTCAGACATATATTAATTTTTGAATGTTAAATACTTTAAGGGTAAAATTGTATTTTTTTCTCTATAGGCGAAATATATGTAATCTGAATGGATGTTTCACTTAGTATTTCTCAAGAAATTTCATCGTAGTTAAGGCATTTGGATCTAATTTTCCTCATATTAAGAAAACCTCTGCTATGTCAGTGGGCCATATCCTTAGCATGCCCAGCCCAGTACGGGATATCATTTGTTCCTGTTGTGCTGTACTACTTCACTTCATCTGTGGTTGTAGCAGAGAAAAAATAGTGTGCGTGCAAATTTGGCACTTGCTTTTATTGCACAAGCAACAATGAGAAATAAGCACTATGTTATGGGGATAAATGCTTTTAGGGCTTCGTTAGGGGAAGTTCTGCCTACACAGGGTCTGTGCAATTCACAAGGATCACTTACGCCCCCAAAGTGGGCATGAGTGGGGTTTCTTTGGTACCTGGGTATTGTGTGGCCTCTGCATTTCCCTCCCTCCTTAATGCACAGAGCTGCATCCTGCCAAAGGCCCTATTCACTGCAGAGTTGTTTGTCCTTAATGTACCATATTGTTCACTCCAGTTTTGATTTGATCTCAAACAGACTAATATATACAGAAAAAAAAAAAAAGGCATGTGGATATAACTGAAGAAACGCAATGCTTTTCTGTGTTTCTATTGACGTATACTTTTTCCACCTAATATGATACAAGGGTGGAAATTGTTTTGGTATGTTTTTTTGGTTTGGGGAATTTTTTATTTTAAATCCCTGAGTTATGCTGCACTGCAGCAGCACTTTTGCAAGGCTTTTGTAAAGTATGAGGCATAACACAGAGAACCAACACCCACAGGGAAAATTAGGAGCTTCTGATTTCCGTAAGTTGAAATTGGGATTTCCAGTTTTGGGGATATTCATGTGTGCATCAGTGCATATGCGCACACACTTGCTGTGTTTATGTATGAATAGATCTCAGTATAGGTGCATTTTCACCAAACGTGATCATTTTGCTGAATTCAGTAAGTGATATTAATTTTGTGTAAAGACACACACATGCACTAGACCTTTGTGGGTGCAGCATGTTTCCAAATACAGTTAGAAGACTGAGTTTCTGTGTTGTTGTTGTTTTTTTTTTCTAAAAAAAAAAAAAAAAAAAAAAAAAAAAAAAAAAAAAAAGCTTGTCTGTATGGTTCATTTATCTAGAAAAATCTTATCAAACTGTAAAACCAAATCTTAAAATTTTCTATTTGGTGTCAACTGTTCTGTAGTAAAGAAATGGCTTTGTCTTGTAATTGGCAATGAAATAATAATGCTTGGGAAAACATGCAAATGCTTCTAATGGGGAAAACTTCTGCCGATTTTCACACAGTGCTTTTGCTATGCATGGTATTAAGTTGGGAAAGTGAATCCTGATAGTATTTTTTTTCAGGGTCACTTTAGAAATGGGCAGCACAAAGCACAATGCCTCCCATAGGACAAGGTTCCAAAATGCAACATTTTATGTGGAATCATGTTGTATTTACTGCCGTGGAAAACTAAACTGGACTGGAGGAGTGGGTAACGTTACATTGCACTTGTCCTAATGAGACTGCATTAGCTGCCCAAGATGCTGCTATTTTTTTTTTTATTATTATTATTGTTTTTAAAAATAAAGCTCTGTTCTGTTAAATGTCTTTAAAACATTTAGATTACTTTGTTTTAAAATGGTCATTGAGGAGGTGGAGGGTAAAGTCGGTTGTAAATTGCCTTCACAAGGCAACAGTGAAAACATGCCTCCTTGAGATTTTGTTCAAGCTATAGAGTTGATGGAGCTGTGTCTTGTTTTTAAGTTGCTTTAAAAATTGTAATAAGTCTTCAAGCAGAATAAAGGTTGTTTTGAAACTGCATTTCAGTTTCTGAGGCTTCAGTGAGGACTGAGATGTCCATTTACCAGAATCCTTTGCTGATGCTTCCTGTCTCTATATGTGAACTACTTTGAAAATGAGACCCAAGTGTTCGTATTATTAAAGGGAACTAGGGAGAAAATGATTTCAGCTTACTCTCAGCCATCTTATGGATTGAACTGAAGAAGCAGCTGAGTAGCTCCAAAATAGTCTTGTAGCAAATATTGCCAAAATGACAGTTCTGCTAATCTTATACTCTTGCAAAAGCAGTGCATTTGTGTTTTATACTGCAGATGAAGTGCTGTTTCATCTGAAATTAGAATGAGTTTTGTCATTGATTTCCATGAAGCCAGCCTGTCAACCTTTGTAGCCAGAGGTAATTTACCAGCTTCATGACTACCCCTGATATTGAAAACCAAGGTAACAATGAAGAAGGGGGAGAATGGAGAGGCAGATCGGGCAAGGCTGATTCCGAGCATTGTTTTCTTTCACCCATTGCTGGCATACAGTATTTTCATGTTTCAGGCACATCCATATCTTGCCCCAGAAGAGGTCCTCCAAGGAAACCAGCGAGTCCCTCTAAAAGCAGAAAGAGATTCCTGTTCACAAGGTTTCCATTCCAAAATCTGCCCACGTGTTGCTCACTGTAGTCACATAATACTCCAAGATTGAGGTACCCAGGTACCACAGGCTTAAAGCAATTACTAAAATTACGTCATCACTGGCCTTTCTTGCAAGAAGCACAGACTAAAGGCTATTACAATATTTTTAGTTCACTTGATAGAAAGTGCGGTTAGATCATGATTAACATATGCATTGCAATTCTTCTCAATTAGTAAGCTGATTCTTTTAAATAGACACCACATTTATCTTGTTCCTGCTCTCAGGGCATATGCTAAGCAACACAAGATCCTGTAGCCAGAGAGGTCTACATCTAAAAATACGGTTATGGTCATGAATCACACATCTTCCAGCTACTCATCAGCTACTGAGAGAAATTATGATTGATTGATCATAATCTGCAGAAATCCACGGACCAGCGGCTTTCTGGCCTATATCATACATTGTATAGAAATCACACTTGGCAGACTGGAAAAAAATAGTTTGCAAAAATGTCATTCTATTTTTGTTGTCTGCAGACAAACACACTCCTACTTTTTCTCTCTGCTTTCTTCCTGAGGCTTGATGGCCATTTTTCATAAGGAATGTGAAAAACTGTTTGAATCTATCTCTGCAGCTACACGTGGCTGACTTTTTTTAAAGGCTTAGGAATACTTTTCATCCTCTTTTTCCTGTGGAGCTGCTTGACTCACGTGAAGTCCTATGTATGAGTAACTTCTCACAGGTCTCTTTGATTCAAAATTGGAAAAGTAAATTTTAGGCTTCTCACTCTAGGCTACTACAGGCCTCTGAAGGACACAGGCAATGCCTCCTCTCCACACAGGTGGAACACAAGACAAATGCAGGCACCACTTAGCTGCCTGTGGGCAGCCAGGCACAAAATGGGTGGCACAGGCTTTCTCTGCCTTGAGGGCTACTCAGGATGGCGGCCCTCCTTTACACCCGCACACCAGAAGGGCCATTCTGGTTCACAGGAGTCCTCTGAAGGCTCCTGACAGCCATGGGGTGTATTAGCATGTTCCTGGAGAGGATTACATTTCAGAGACACCCAACACAGCCCACCATGTCCCACCAAGCCCAAACATGGCCACCTCTGCCTTCACCCAGGAGATGTGGCAGCCACCTTCCTCTTCCTCCCCTCCATGTTCTGCACATCCAAAGCTGAGACTGGCCCCAGCCAGCATGGCAGCAAGGCCAGCACCTCTGCAAGGGCCCTTGTTTAGAGGGTGGAAACTAAGGAAGTTGTAAATGGTGGTGTCCTGCCTGCACCACAGGCTGGAAACGAGGCAAAAAAACAACTAATTCTGCTTTGCCTGCAGGGACATGGTGTCAGACACACTTTCCAGTCAGACCTGGGTTGTACGAAAGGCACAGAGCTTTTCCTTAATGCATTTGAAACAAGAAAAAGCATTAACTGTGGGAGCTGTACTGAGAACATGGTTCCGGTGTGTCCTTTTTTTTTTTTTTTTTTTTTTTTTTTTAAGTCTTGCTGAGGACTTATGTCCTCAAATACATAGACTGCCAAAAATAGAAGCTCTGTAGGGACTTTTTGGGTAAACAGGTATCAATCAATCAGCAGCTATTCAAACTTTGGATAATCTTTGTGGGGACCAGCACTTTAACCTCTGAACAGCAATCAGATGACCAGAAACGTCCTGATAATTCTTTGAAAAAGCAGCATTTTTATCCACAGCTGTGCCAGGCTCTATTCCCTACCTGAATACTATTACATGAATATATCTTCTCAGTCCATTCTTTCTAGCACGAAGAAATCACCCTTGCATACTAAGAAAGGAGTTTAAGCCACCAATTTAAACATGTGCAAATATTGATAGAAGAAAAATTTAACAGGTAACGCACAAAAGGATCTAAAACCTCCTGTCCTCAAGTCCTTGAACAAACAATATTGACAAAACCAGGCACGAATATAGTTGTCAGATGATGATTTCACTTTCATATATCTGGTATTCCTAAATCCTTAGAAAACTCTGGCCTGAGAAGAAACATAATGAATTCACTCCTGAGAACATTTCCTCCTCTATAAATGTTCATTGCCTTACCCAGGTTACTTTTTTTTTTCCCCCACGAATCTTGTTCTTGGTGTAACACAAATGCTATGTGAAAGGTGCTAGCTAGATGAATCCTTCCCTCTTTTCGTCATCTGGCAACCACTCTACGTACTTCAGCAGATTTCTCCACACGGTGTTGGGTAGAAGAGCCATGCTGAGTCCATGTTTTGTGACTTGTTGGAAGGGAAACGCGTGGCTGTTTTGTGTGGCAGGGTGGTACACCACACTCACCTGTCCAGTGCTTCATACTGATGAAGGTTTTCATTGTGCCCTCAGGCCTATTGCTTTACCTATTTAAAAGACAGGTAAAGCAGCTCTTGGCAGCTTGTACGTTGTGAAGCTGGATGCGAGTGAAGACCTGAGAGAGCATGATATGAAAATATGATAGGAATGCAAGTCCAGCAGCTGTAGCCAGCCACACCATACTAGAAGGCAGAGGCGAAGGAAACAGCCTTGTGCCTCTCACCATGTCCTCTGGGCAGGATGCCAACTGCACTGTGCTGGGGCACAGATGCCTTTCACCTTCCCTTTAAAATCCATGCAGGGTTATTTTTCTGTGGGGTGAAGGCTGCCACTTAAAAACAGTGGCAAATTTGCATGCTCGCTTGCAGCTCTATCTCTGGCTCTTCTCTGTTTCAAGAAGGCATGGAGGTTGAACATTTTGAGGTGGGATTCATCTCTAATTTTAAGCACCTAAAAGAAAGAGTTGTCATCAAAGCCATCTGGCAAAGCTCTCTTCACAGAGAGAGACAGGCAATTCCCGAGGGTGATTCACCCCACCTACCTCAGGCTCTATTCTTAGGCTGTGGTGAATCATGCTCTGGAGTCACTCCATTGACTGGAGGGGGAGCCCAGGCAAATGGCTGACGTGAGAGATGCAGCTTGGAGGAGGCTAAAGTTAGATGAACTCAATCTCTTCTCTGCAGTTCAATTTCAATCTTTCCAGTACCAGCTGTGGTATCTTCTGCTCCTAGGCGTAATGATAAGGAACAACTAATTTGGGATGAGAAGTTCAGTTGGTTTGCAGAATTAGGGTCTTTCATAATAATTATGAAAGTAACAGGGTCAAAACCATGCTGGGCAGCATCCTTCCTAATGCTGGGTTACACACAGAGGAAGGTGGATGAGAAGTAATGCCAGAATACTTCCAGCTTCTCTGCCAGATTCAGAGCAAGCCCTGACTCTGCCTGCAGTCTGTCTTACTGAGGCCTGCCCTTGGCATCCGCAGGCCCAACTGACCACCAGTCTGCCTAAAAGCCGGAGACCTATCTTCTAGGGAATAATTTGATTTCTTGCCAGCCATGTGATCAGCTGAAAAGGCATGGATGGAGAGGCTGCTGGTTTTTCCAAGTGAGATCAGTTTGTTAGTCACCAGATTTGCATTTCCTTTCTTATCCAGGGGAAATTTATGGAACTTGACGATCTTTCCTTCCATTTGTTCCACAGCCAGGATCACAGGGTGGGATATTTTGACAAGAAAACTAAGATAGGAATGATTTCAGGCAAGTTACTTCCCAGGCACGCTGAGCTCTGCAGCAAGGCAGGAGAGCTGGTGGGATTCCCCATTCATCTACTATATAGAAAAATCGAAAAGACAGCAGGCCCTATGGTACTTTTTTGGCTGTAGCACTACATGCATGCATGCCCCAGGTCAGTTAAACCAAACCTTTCATCGGCAAGTGATCTGCCAAGAAAGTTCTGGCATAGAGAGTGTCCCTATCCAGTGAAATGGGAGACCTGGCCTTGCAAAGCCCCATCGGTTTCAGCAGGTGCAGTGACATGTGGGATTATGTTCTGAGGCAGGAACAACATTTGGGAAAGAAGCTTCAGGAGACTTGAGATGAAAGAGGAGAAGCTGTTATGCAAACTGCTGTTGTTCTACTGATAACAGGCAATGTAAACAAGAAAGTCCTGGATTGTCAGGCAACCCATGAGCACCAGGAGTCCTCAGGGCATGTGAACAAGACCCTCAGAACGGGTTCAGAGCATTGCACCTGTTTATGGTAAGCACTTCAGGTTTCTGGACAAGAGAACAATCCTACATGAGTACAGATCGAGTTGGCAGGTGAATACATCTACACAGCCACCTTCCTGCAGGGCTGTGAGTATTTCATAGGGAGAGAGGGAATAAAGTGATTTAAAAAATGCCAACTGGTGCACAAAGACACACAACTAAATGACGCTGCTGTTTCAAAATGTCTTGATGTGTCTCACTGCTAACACCGTTACTGAAACCGAAATCTTGTCATGGTCAATTTCCCGCAGTATTCCTGGCAGGCACAGCCAAGCAAGACCTTGCCTTGGAGAAAATGCCTCTTATCTGGCTGGGCCACATGGGCTTCCAGCAGGGTGTGGCCAGGGGCTGGGCTCATGCTGTTGCCTGTTAGAGCAAGGCACTCACAAGGGCGCTTGTGCACGCTCTTGGCTTGCTCTGTGTAGCAGTTCCTCGGTAATGCTTGTTCAAAATAGCTGATTTCAGAAGAGGGGAGGAAATTGCCATTAATGTCCCTGTACGAACTTGTTTTCACAATAATCTTCCTTTCGCTGTCACATGCAGAAGAGCACACCCTCTAACAGAATGCTTCATGGGAGCTCTTTTTATTGATTATAACTGGGGAATGCTGTAGCTGTGGCTACTCAAAAACCTGGTTTTTCCCCCTTGCTTTTTAGAACATCTATTGTAATGTGAATGCACATGCTCCCGTACTATGTCGACACTGCGACCGCAGGATCTGTGGGCACACCTGGGCGTGCTTGGCATTGCGCATAGCTAAACACAACCAGTAACATGGCCTTGGCTCTGAAGACAAGCTGACTACTTGAGTACATAGTCAGCTTCTTAGCCAGGCTGCACCAATGAACAGTCCTCATTTCAAAACGCTACCTCCCCATGTTTTCAAATTTAATTTGTCCATTAAAAATGGTGTAAAATTAGTGAAAAAAATAGGGGGAAAAAAAAGTGTAAAGATGGTGTAAAAACAGTGAAAAGTGGCAACTGCCCCAGACGTTGTAATGAGCCTAGGAAATCCATGCTTCTGTAAAGTAACAAGTGGAAATGACACTAACTGCTGTAGGAGTTTCCCAGAAAAGATGTTCTGGATTTTGGAAAATAAATCTACCACAACTCTATCACCGTGTCCCATCCTTCTTGCAAGTATCTGGAATTTCTGGATTAGGTTTTCTTGTTTCATCTCCAACCAAAAGCAAAGAGTAGTGTCTTTTTAACTGTATTCAGATCTTGATATTCCAGACACTCACAGGTGAACTAGCCAAAGCAGACCAAAGCTGTGCCCCCCATGCACATACACAGACAACTAGGTTGTGTTCTGTGGCAGTGTGGCTGCAAGGGAACCTAGTTGTTAACTTTTGCCCTCACACACAATCAGAACACACCTGAAGAACGTTCTCAAACTCAGAAACTCAAAAAAGTACTGCCGGATTTGGTAATATGCATGTAGCCCTTGCTACAAAAAATAAAAAATAAAAAGAAGCTAGGCAGATGGCTTCTTCTGATTTATTTATTTATTTATTTATTTTTTAGTGTCAGCTCAATCTCTACAGTCATGAAGCTGAACTAGCTGACTGTAGGCTCCCCACCAAAAAATAATGGGTACCTGTGCCTATCAGTCCCAGCAGATACTTTATATCTGATGTCTCTCTGCAAGCTTTCACCTCTGTAACTTCTGAAACAAACCTGGCTCTGGAGTTTTGAGAACTGGCTCCCACTGAGAGAGAGGGACTGTGAGATATATATATAAAAAAAAAGCTTTTCTTCCAACATTTTCCTGAGCTGCCAGTTTTTGGAGGATCAAATTCCTAGACCTATGTGAACACAAAGGGAAGGAGACAAGGTGTAGAAATATGACAACATTGTTAATGATTAGGTTTTCTATTCAAACAGTCATCTAAAACCTTGGATTTATTTATCTTTTTAATTTTGCTCTACAGATCATTAAGAGCCTAATTTTCCAGCCCAGCATCTTTATCAGTACGAAGTTATTGGTGTATTTGTTAGTACTGACACAGCTGATAATACATAGCTACATTCCTATGTCAGATAAATGGCCCACTCTGCAATGGGATACTGTCATTCTCCATCCATTCCTTACAAATAATCTAATCTTGGCCCTTGAAAGAGGCCAGGAATGTAAGGCTCAGCATGCACATATACTATGGTTGATCAAGGATAGTCCAGCAAGGACAGTTCTCCTTAAAAACCCTGACTTGTTTGATATGAAACCCTGACAAGAATTATAATTTCAGCAGACCTTCTCCAGTGTTCAAAATGAAAGGCAGGACTCCATTTTCCATCTAATACAGCATGTTGGCCAACAATGATCATGCTTGCTGTCGCTTAGCATATGTGAGCTTTAGGAGACTCTCCATTGAGCACTGGCTAAAGTCAGACATCAGGCATCCTAGGTGAATGCTTTCTCCACCTGACTAAAGAATTAGCTTCAATCCACTGGTGGTTTGACTCTGTAGGAACAAAAATATTCACTGACATTAATAAATAAATAAATAAAATTTAGTAAGCCCAGTCATTATGGTACTCACCAGAAGCAAGTGAAGACTGAGTTTACGTCCTTACTTCAATTGTTAACCCATGTATACAGCATCAAGCTTCTTGAAAACTGAACAGACTTAAGATGAGATAGGTAATTGTGTAGCAGTAAAGATAGTGTTGTTTTTCCTCTAAGCAGTTTGATTTCGTGGTCCTTTACCAAGTATTACAGCTCAGAAATTGACATCTAGATCAGAACTACTTTTAGGTCAACACTCACCTTTCAAGGCCTAATTGGTCTGTGATGCGAGTCTGGCTTGGGATTCTAAAAGACCAAAGTCTGGGAGGATTTTTAGCCATGAGAAACCATCTCATGCATTTACAGAAATCACAGATTCTGCTTTGAACAGATACAACTTAAAAACAGAACAGGAAACCAAACCCATCCAGATCTGACTGTAACGCAGAAACCAGACTGGACTGGTGTTTTCATAACTGCTTTATCCACACAGATCTCAAAGGTATGTTAGATCTTCATTTTTATTTTGGCTCATTTTTACTGAAAAGTTCAATATTGCCTGGCTTTTTGGATCAGAAAAAAGGAGCATTTGAACACAGCAGCAATGAAAATGCCAACAAATATGTTAGAAGCTTTTATGTCTCTAAAAACATGCCACGGCTTAACTAACTTTTAACAGATTGGAAGTTGCAAAACAGAAAAGAAAGACCCTTGGGTCTTCTGTTTCAAACCCCCTCCTTCCAGCATACTCCAACCCCAGTACAAATTTCTGTGAACTAGAAATGGACTAATACATATGATGGCGCAGCATGTGCCTAAAATCTCCTTAGGTTCACTGGCTCATCTAATCCCAGCACAGGAATCTCACCAGAATTATCTCCAGTTCCTATGGGTAGATTTGGCTGGCATTCAGGTTTGCCACTCACTGATTAGCCCACCCCTACTTGCTAAGCTGAAATATTTCAAAATTGTTTCTGAAGGCATACATAGCCCAGAATAGGAGAGTTTTCTCCTATCATTTACTTGGAAGTAGAAGTAAAAATCCTGAGGGGGTAATAGAATTATACCAAGGGTATACGTTAAAGAAAGTTAAGTGAAAGAAGAGTCACATTAAAACTTCTCTCAAATAATCCCTTTTGGAGGGCACTGAAGGAACAGCTGTTTAAATGCTGTTCAACCAGCAAAATGGTGATCATATCCATGAGGCAATTTATTTGACAACTTTTTCAATAATTTATCTAGTACTGATGATACTGCATTTGTAAGTGAGAAAGTGTAAATTATCAGCCTCATTTAATTGTGCTGCCACAAGCTCCCATGGAGAGTTTTTGTGCTGGTGTCATAGAAATCTGTTTCCTTTGTGTGCCTGACTGCATGCACCCAGTACATCTGAATGGTACTTACAGTGGAAAATAGAACTTGCATCTCCCACTTAAAGAGCCTGACAATTCTTACAGATGCCTGAGTTTCTTGATCTCTTTGTCCATTGTATTTGAGCTATAAACTTTGATTAAATATTGTTCTCACAATGATGTCCTTAGCTTTTTTTTTTTTTTTTTTTTTTTTTTTTTTTTTAATCATTCTTCTGCATGTTCATTTGCCTGTCTAAAAAATCAGCTTGGGGCAAGGAGGCACAGTGCAAACTGGCAGTCAAATTGGATGCTTGGTTTGCCTTGTCATCAGCAGTCAGTTTCAGGGTAGGACGAACAGTTGATATGAAAGCACATTCACTGAGTCTGGAGAAAAGAAAATACACGCTTGTGATGGTCACCTGAATCAGGAAAGTTCATCTCTTTCTGTTGCTGTTTCATTGTGTAGACAAGTGGGAGTTGGCAGGGAGGAAGCAGTTTCTTCGTTAGTGGTAAGGGCAAAGGGAGGTGTACATTTCCTCTTCTAAAACTGCAATGTATAAAGTTGTTTTTTTTTTTTTTTTTTTTTTTTTCTTTCTTGTTTTTTTTTTCTTTCTTTCTTCCTTTCTTTATTTTTTAATTGTAGACAGATATATAGGATGAGTCACTAACTGCTACTGCCACAGCGCAGAAGTCCTGTACCTACCTATTTTTCTCATGTTGGCAATGGAGATTCACACCTAAGCCTGTTGCTTTATCACACAGTAATCTGTTAGAAGCCTTTGTATAATGCCCAGCCCAAAGCAGAGTGATTCAGAATTTGGTGAGCAACTTGGCTGTTTCAGCATAGTGGAAATCTTAGATTACATGTGGTTGTGGTCTCCCTCATCCTGGAACGCAGATAATAAAACTAGCAAAGCTACCAAAATAGGATGACAAAGGTGGCTGAAGGTGTGTACCGGTTTTGCAGAGTGGGGAAATTAGTGGGACTGCTATACTTCAGTGTGGAGACGAGGATGAGGAAGAGATGTGACAGAGGTACAACTGTTTCTGAAAGACAGAGAAGGCAAACAGAAAGTTTAGTTACTGCTTCTCAAAGCGCAAGGTCCATGGGCATCAAACTGACTTAACAGGTGTTTGGTTTAAAACAAATGACTATGAATACATAGCTGAACTGTGAAATTCTTTGACCCAGGGAACTGTGAACACCAGTGATTGATTAGACAAATTCATGGCAAACAGATCCATTAGGAGTACTGAGCAAAAAATGCTGCTACAACTGCCAGGCAGTGAAATCCTTAAACTGTGGCTAGCTGAAAGCTGAAATACGGTCAAGACAAGTGCTAGTGTACACTATATTTATACTCGTTTTCAAATAATCTGCTACAGGTCATAGCTGCAAATAGGTATTAAGACACATTTACCACTGATTCAATATGTATACTGCCTGCCCTGTGTTTTTATATTGTGTTTTCTTGTGCTTTTTGAGAATGGAAGCAATGATAACCAAGGAAGCTATTATTAAGGGAACTATAAGATCATTTAAAAAAAAGTTATTGAAATAATTCAGACCTGAATTCCAAATTTTTTAAGTATTTGAGGATTAGGCTTATTACAGCTTCAGCTGCAATGGTCAGCTCCACATCCCTATTTAGGCTCCTGCCTTCAAAAACGTGGGGTGTTGTTCTGCTTTGGCTTTTTTCCAGAATTTTGATTCTTACTCATGCCTCATGTATATTATTTTTCTATTTTTTAAGTGTCCCAGATCTCATAACTGATCTAATAAAAGTTTTAGACAATCTGGCAGAATTCCATCTCCACAGGAGGATGTGAGCCTCACATTTAAACTCTG